>NW_028227256.1:45313316-48163316 GCF_978045245.1 Mus caroli
ATTACTTAAGCCACCTGATCTTGCCTTCTTGTTCAAGGTCAGGTCAGTGTGTTAAATACTTGATCATGAATGGGATGGTCCACATTTTGGACTAAGTAGATAATTTCCCTTGAAAAGCCCAACAGGTTACCCATTGACTAATGCATTATTTTCTTAGATATCATGAAAACCTGTGAACTCTTGCAGAGGTAACAGAATAGTTTTCTCCTTCCAGAGTTCTAGATAATCATTATTTCTCCTGAATATTATTAGATATTTTTAATATTATACTCTGTGCTCCATTAGCAAAGTTTGGAATCTTTAATAAGATGAATTTGATTTCAGTTATGTTGAATATTTTAGAGAAACTTGAAACATTTTTTTCAAAAAATAATTACTTACACAACCATTAACAAAGAGACAAAATTGAAACTTTTGAGTTATAAGAAATAAATTTGCAATTTCGCATTTCAAAGTGGAAACAATGAAGTTATCAAAGAAGTTAATTTCCCAAACGTATTTAGATAGTTGATCCAACTGATGTCTATGGAAAGGTAATGCTATTTTAGGTGATGTTTTAAAAGCTAGTCTCTCTAAAGCAGATCTGGAACTCAAAGGCTTTGGCAACAATTTACATTTCAAATCTTTTTGCTGACTTGTATCCTCAAACAGAAATGGTACTGTTCACTGGAGAGTTACATATAGTTATGCAATCCATAAACTTTTTCTTAGTTGGTACACCAACTTTCAAGAAAACACTCCCAGATGGCTTTATTTTTATACCACAGCTCTGAGATAAAACTCTAAATAATTTTAATTTGGGGACAGGACTGCTCAGGAGCTAAATTTTCTAGGCCAGGTGTTGCAAACTAATTTGCTTACACTGACTCAACATGCTAATAGTAAAAGGAGCCAACTTTATAAATAGAAAATTGAGGAACAGTTGAAACAGGTTATCACTGCTAGTGCCAAAAAAACAAAGTTATGTAAACTCTCTTAGAGACTGGTGTTAGTTGCAAAACAAGAGAAAAGTTTTCCAAACTGTTTCATTGTTTAGTGTTAAAGACAAATATCATGTATCAAAGTGTCAAATACCTATTTGGATAACATTATTAAACTATTACAGCTTTATTGTAAAATTAGATATAGTAAAAATTCTTACAAACATTATATTTTGTGAAAATTGTGAGAGAAAGAGCTCCTAAACAGAAGTAGGTTTTTTTTTTTTTAAATAGAGATTAAAGTGGGATACATACCAACTAATCTGTTTAGTTGTTGGCTATGTGTATATGGTAAGTGATCCTTATGTCCAGATAAGAAATTTTGTAGCCACCAGAAATACTGCAGAAGAGTATTTCTAATCCTAATATGATTTTTTCTGTGAGAGTTTGTTGTCTTTGTTACTATTTTGACAACAGTTACACTTAAACTTGTACTGTGTAGTTTGCAGTTGGCTACTCTTTCAGGTAAAAATTTGAGTAGTTTATGCTGTCATTTTTCTGATTCTTAGAAAGATTTGTTTAGTTCTCAATTTTTATATTATGTATAAAGTACTACTTAATAAATTTATACTGGGCTTTTGCCTGTGTATGAAAGCAAATGTTTACTTTTACTTAGCATACAATTATTTAGAAAAATACTTTTATATTTCCTTCCCAGTCCTTTGAGATTATTGCTTATTTTGATGTCTGTAAAATGTTGACTCAGAACTAATACACAGTTTCTGTACATTTTTAGTAAAGAATACAAAGTATTTCAAGAATCCTTATTTTAAATCACATCATGTCAACAAGTTGAATTTTCAAATTTGTCTGAAGTGCTTAGAAATGTTTTGCATGGTCTCTGTCATTAAGATGCTTTAATAAGCCATGCAGTGGTGGTGCATGCCTTTAATCCCAGCACTTGGGAGGCAGAGGCCGGTGATTTCTGTGTTCCAGGCCAGCCTGGTCTACAGAGTGAGTTCCAGGACAGCCAGGGCTACACAGAGAAACCCTGTCAAAAAAAAAAAAATCTATATTTAACAAAACAATTAGGCCATCTTCGAAAAAATCCAACCAACCAACCAAACAAACAAACAAAAACAAACAAAAAACAATTAGGCTATGATGCCACTGTTTCATGATGGTTCTTGTTGCATTTGAAGCAACTGATGCTCCAACACAGACTTTGTATGTGGGTCCAGTTCTAGTACAATAGTGATTTTTCCATGTTCCACCCCCTACCTTGGTTCTGTTTCCTTTCCCCACTGCATTGTTTCTAAGGGGAACACTCTTTAAGTTGCTATTTAACTCACCATTTCAGGATTTTATAATGGGTACTCTCTCTCATGGTAAAAATTTGTTTCCTATAGGAGACTATTTAGTAGGTAATTTCAAACATTACTCAACTAGTGATTTTAAATGTTAATTACATTGTAAACCTTTAACATTTACCTTCTTTTGATGGTGATTGCCATTATCGTCTTGTCATCTTTGATGTCTCATGTAGTTTTCTCAAGCTGGTATTCTCCAAGGCATTCTGTTTATTCATAAAAATGATTTCTATATTGTATAGTTTTTGTAGAACTTTTAATATTTTATTTTATTGCGAGAAAAATATTTAAGATGAAATTTGCACCAGTGTATATTTTTGTCTCCTCTGTGTGTGTGTGTGTGTGTATGTGTAAAAGAGACATTAGTTTACCATGCTTATGTGTACAAAGTTGTATGTATATGTGTGTAAGAAAGCCAGAAGTCAATTTGAATATCTTTCTCTAGTACCGTCTACTTAATTGTTTTAACTACAATTGTTTTATACTACAAAGAACATGAGTCCTTTTTAAATTAAATTTTATTATCATATTATGAATGCTTTGCCTATATGTCTTTTCTGCAACACTGTGTACCTGGTGTCCTCAGATTCTGGAAGGTGGTGTTAGATTCCCTGGAACTCAATTTACAGATAATATAATATACAGATAATATAATGGTTACAGATACCCCATTATGTGTGTTTGGAGAATGGGATCTACCTCCCCTGGAAGAAAAAGCTGGCATTAATCTTAAAACCATCTTTCTAGCTTCTCTCCTCTTTATTTTATAATACAGACTCTTCAGTGAACCTAGAGATTTCTCATTAGCTGGTTATGCTGACCAGTCATCTCAAGGATCTGCCTCACACTCTCTGTGGCCTGTGCCCCATAATGCTGAGTGGATACTGCCCTCTGCTTTTTTATGAAGGTTGCAGGTCCAAATGCACACACCCATGACTGCACAATAAAAACAATACAATCAGCAGTCTCCCAGACTGATATTAATTTTTTATATTAAATAAGGTATGATGGATTGTGCCAATGATTCTACTTCTTAGAAAGTTAAGTTAGGAGGAGTTAACTTTGAGGCTATCTGAAACTTCCTAGTGAGGCAAAACAGCCTCGGCTAGATTCTACACTGCAGAATGGCAGAGCTCTGGATTTTACTTATGTAGTATAAATACTTTATGCATACAAATTAATATCTTCTCATTCCTTTCATTCCCTCAGGGTCTCCATAGCTTCCACTGTGCTCTCTGGTTCAGTGAATTTGATATTCTTTGAAGATATTTGACAGGTAGAATCATGTAGTTTGTCCTAGGTTCTATTATGTCTTTAAAATAATGTCCTCCTTTTTGTGTTTTGTGACAACAATATACAAAGGATTTTCTAATCTAAATATTGTGGTAATATACATATAAAACTTATTTTTTAAAATATATTTGTTACTAACTCTTAAATATCTTTATAATGTCTTAGATTTAACATAAAGTTTTTTTTTTTTTAATTTTTGGATTGGTACTTTGTGTTGTCTTTATGGTGACACATTCTTTATGTCATAGTGCTCATTAAGGCTCTGACATTACTTTCTGGGTTTGGAAATTATTTCTTGATTCTTATTGCCCTCAATGTAAAATATCATAAATAAATTATGATAGCTAGCATTATTTATACATAAATATATATGCACAGTGAACAGAATGACATTCTTAGGGTAGGAAAGAGCAGACTTAAAAGAATGATGTTTTTTACTTCATTCAAAAATAGATTCAAATACTACTTGGCGATTACCCCATGGCTAAACTCATTAGATCAATGTCAAGTGCATCCTTACTGTGAAAACTGTTGCCAGAGGCTGTACACTTTGACAAATGACCATACTTGCAATGATACAACCAGTGTTGTGTGCTCTGATTTTACAAGCATCACAGTGCCTTCACATTATCTCAGTGACACTGGCAAATTCTTTTCTTTTAGAAGAAGATGACATTGCCAGAGGAAATGAGCTGCTTTGGCTTTATATTTCTTATTTTGACAAAATAATTTGGCATCTTGGTTGATACAATAATTTCTGTCGACTTGGATTGTTTGAGAAAATACAATTCCTTAATTTGTTAGCAACAAGTCTAAAATGACAGAGCTTAAAACTTTAGACTACAAATTCAACAAAAATATCATTAGATTTATTCCTTCTTCAACACAATTTCCTTATGTTCCTGACAATAACCAAATATTGTAAATTAACAACTGAAATATATTTGTGAAATGAATCAAAAGTAATATAAAGTAAAAACAGATTTTTTTTTT
This sequence comes from Mus caroli, assembly GCF_978045245.1. Classification (NCBI taxonomy): domain Eukaryota; kingdom Metazoa; phylum Chordata; class Mammalia; order Rodentia; family Muridae; genus Mus; species Mus caroli. Next base: position 45,317,893 of record NW_028227256.1, read on the forward strand.
TTGTATTTTCTCAACCTGGGTACTAATTTTCACCATCTTTCTGGAATGTAGAAGTAGAGGTAGTTTCTTAAGGAAATTGTATTAGCATAGATTTATTACATAAATTTGATGACAATTTACTCCCAATGCTATATTTTTAATATAAATTAATTGAGATTCAAGAAGGCTACCTACATTACTTTGGCAAAGCAAATAGTTTAACAGATGATGTTTACATTTTAGTGAACTTTGTCTGGAGATGGGAAAATTTGGTTTTATTTCATAAATGACTATCTAAATAAGGTAATTTTCATTTGAATTTGGTAATGATTTAGTTATTTATTTTATGTATATGAGTGCTCTATCTGTATGTACACCTCCATGTCAGAAGAGGGCATCAGATCCTAGTATAGATGATTGGAAACCACCATATGGTTGGTGGAAATTGAAGCAAAGGACTTCTGAAGGAACAGCCAGTGATTATAACTACTGAATCATCTTTCCAGCTCCTCACTTGACTTTTTAAAATACATATAATTTAATTGAAGAAAACTATATGATATATACTCATCATTGTTTTGCCTCTCACAAATTCTCCCACATCTTCCCCAGTTCTTCCCCACCTCTCTACCATCTCAACTCTATATCCTTTCTTTCTCTTGCTCTCTAGAAAACAAACAGGCTAATGAAATAACAAACAAACCAGAATTATTTTTAAAAAAATGAGAAAGCGTGACAGAGAGAGAGAGAGAGAGAGAGCATATAAGCAAAAGACCAGTAAGATAAAAACAAAAAACAACAACAGCAACAACAACAACAAACTGACCAAACAAAGCAAGCAGATATGAATTTCCTTTAGAATCTTCTCACTGCTCCCTCTCTTCAGCATACAGTTGTTGCTGTCTAATTTGATGCACTTGTCAGTTCTCTTATTACATGTTTTTTTTGGAAACTGAGACTCTTTCTCATAAAGAATCCCAAATCCTTTCACCTCTGTTTGTTTGTTTGTTTGTAAAAGTTAAATGTCTTCAAAGCCATAGTTGCTGGGGATTTGATGCTTTTGTCTGACTGGCACAGACATGGACATATTTCTCATTTTCAGAAATCTGAAAATATCTTTATTCAGTATGATTGCTTCTCAGTGCCTTCTCTTCTTTGCAATGTTTCTATAAAAACAATATTTTGTTGAAATTTTCTTTCAGTAGAGGAAATTTTCCAGGTTTTAATGGTTATGTCACTATTGAAATGACTTCGTCAACCTGTGTCAAATGTCTAACAGCAGATTTTAACATGATTTTCCACTTTATAGCCTCAATTGTAAACCCATACATTTTATTGTACGTGGAAATAATTTTAAAGAACCATTAGCCACCTGCCCATCATTTTAGAACAAGCAAGGCTCACTGAACCTACAATTAGCCAATTAAGCAGACAATTACAGCATTTGTAGTTGTCAACAGAAAAACAGGATCCTTTATACAAAAGAAGTGCTAGCATTGTGTCACTGACTGCTTTACCGACTGGACTTTAGCAGGCCTTGGTTATTATAATAATGACTATAAAGTGAATCACTATTACTTCTGTCTTTATGGGCTTTAGCACGACTCTCATCCCTATTATTTCCTGAGGAAGTAAAACTCTTTTCCTTCAGATTCAGTGGAATAAAAGCACTGTTTAAAAAACCATCTGCTTAAATGATTAATAATAATTATGTATATAAACATTTATTTAACTTAATATAAATTGCTTTGATTTGTGTAATTGAATTTCCAGATAAAACTATGTTTATGTAAATGGTATGTAATATTTACTTAGCTTAAATAATCTTAAAATGATACCTTGTGTTCCAATTAAAATTTTCTTCTTATATTTATTTAGCTCACCAGATTATAAATTAAAGAGTTGTCTTAACTGTGTTTGCAGGAAAGGACCAACTTGTGTAAAGTTTAGGTTCTCAGGTTAAGAACTTCAGCAGTAGACTCAGCTCGTCCTTACTTTCCCTTTCATACAAACACAAACCACAGAAAAGTTTGTATAATTTAAATAGTATGACAAAATTCAGCAGACTAAGGAATGAATTGTGTACATCTACTGCTTTAAAGTAAAAGAAGAACCTGGATATTATAACTTGTTTCCTGAAAACATTTCTTACTCTATAAAGTGAAAAAGTAACTGAAAAGGTTTCAGAATTAAATTAAAATAATCTATTATTAATATCTCAGCCTTTTCTGAGCTGTGCATAGCTAGCACATTCAGTCCCTTAGTTCCTCAGTACTTTGCTAGAGTTTGCATATATTAAAGGCATTTTAATAAAAGAAGAGCTGAAAATATCCAATTCCATTCATATGAAAATAACTAATATGGTCTGATATCTGCACAGTTATGACATATGTTTCTTTTCTTTCCTAAAGGAAACTTCAAACATGTACTAAACTCATTAAAATAAAAACAAAGTGGCAATTGAAATAAGGTTGTTGATCTTACTAAACTCATGCTTTAATATTGTCCAACCTCTGACCTTTAAAATCTGAAATAATATATGTCAAATATTCCTTTAACATTTCTCCATAAACTCTTAATGTCAGGTTAAACTATAGATTTTATCAGCTTAATATTTGGTACTCATATTTAACTTTATCTTAGGAAAATATTCTATCAAAATTATAATCCACAACTTTGTTAACAAAATTGGAAAAAAATGATTGTGTATGATTTAACACTTGAGACTTTTAAAATACACACAGAGACATGAAGTAGTAATTGGCTAGATTTACTTAATTTAATTCAAAATTAGTGCAGAATCCTCCTCAATATTTATAAATCCTACACTACCACAGTTCGAAGTTCAACATTACCACCTTAGCATTTCCTCTTGATTTGGACTCTGAGTTTTCTAGGTTTCAGTTTCTTTCATTTCTGGATATGTACAATGATCATAGAAAAACCCAAATTAAGAACTGTTGTAGTTCTTAATCACAGACAGCAGCGTAGGATCTGCTCTTTTAATATAAAATCGACAGGAAATAGCCAATATGTTAACATGTGTGCTGTATTCAAGGTAAAGACTTTGATAACCACTGTAAGTTAATATTCTAGATCGTTTTGATATAAGCCAAAAACAATTCTTTTGCATTCAAGTTTCTGTTCATCACAAACTTAAAATGTAGAGAGCACGAAGATGTCTTCACCTTCTGTGCTCGACTACAAATCTTTTATATGATAACGTGGATGATACTTGCTTTGCTGCTTTACTAATATCACCAATGGACTTTATTTTTTTTTAAGATTTATTTATTTATTTGTTTATTTATTTAATGTAAGTACACTGTAGTTGTCTTCAGATGCACCAGAAGAGGGCATCAGATCTCATTATGGGTGGTTGTGAGCCACCATGTGGTTGCTGAGATTTGAACTTCGGACCTTCTGAAGAGCAGTCGGGTGCTCTTACCCACTGAGCCATCTCACCAGCCCCCTGGACTTTATTTTTATGTAACTGTTTTAAAATGTTTCAATATCAAGTCCAGTAAACCAAAACATTCTTTTATCATGTGTCTCATGAAGAGGGTATAGAATGCAAATTGCATGACTACTGTTATTTACTGCACACCGTTTGTTTAATCTCTGTTAGTAAGATACAACTTGAAGCTATGTAACTAATAAAGAAAACAGGTATATCTTAGCTTACAGTTCTACAGACTGGAATGTCTAAGATGAAACCCCAACACCTGCTTGGCTTCTTTTCATTGTCTTCTTGTTCTTTTTCCTGTTTTATTATTGTTATTGTTGTTATTATAATTATTATTACTCCATCTCCTCCTCTTCCTTTATCTTCTTGTTCTTCTTGTTTTTATTGTTGCTCCTTTCTCCTCCTCCTCTATTTCCTCCTCTTCTATTCCTTATTCTTCATTGTCCTACTCCTCTCCATTTTTTTTGAATCATACAGCAGGCTTTAATTAAGTTAAAAATATTATGTTCTCCTCTTCAGCTACTTATTAGTGTCAGGCTACAAACACAGGCTCTAGTACACAATAACCAAGAACTCTGCTATTGACCCATACCTGCAGCTCTATATTTGTTAACTTCTAAGTAAAACCTAAGTCTGTGGGTTCCAATTCCTTGTGGGTGTCAAATGATCCTTTCACAAGGGTCACATATCATATAGCTTGCATATCCACTATTTACATTATGCTTCACAACAGTATCAAAATTGCAGTTATGAAGTAGCAATGAAAATAATTTTATGGTTGTGGAAACCCCAACATCAGAAACTAGATTAAAGGGTCATGGCATTAGGAAGGTTGAGAACCATTGTCTTATAGTAAACATGAATAACAGATCTGTGTTACTACAGTATTATTGAGATTTTGCCAATAATAATTTCAAGTATCTTCTATTTATATTATAGTAGTACAAACCCCTCAAAACTCAGGTGGTAGTAACTCCCAGATTATATAATTTAAACCTCCATTACTTAAAGGTTTATTTAAGTGACACATACATACATTTAGTATTTGATTGCTATACTGGTTGGCTTTATTAAGAGCCAATTACTGCAGATGTATAGTGGAAAAGAAAAGAATGGATGATGAGTATTTTGTTCCACCTTCTAGAAGAACTGAAGCAACCACACTTTTATCTTCTTCTTGAGCTTCATGTTGTCTATAAATTGTATCTTGGGTATTCTGAACTTTTGGGTTAATATCCACTTATCTGTGAGTGCACACCATGTGTGTTCTTTTCTGATTGGGTTACCTCACTTAGGATGATATTTTCAAGGTCCATCCATTTGCCTGCAAATTTCATGAACTCATTGTTTTTAATAGCTAAGCAGTACTCCTTTGTGTAAATGTACCACATTTTCTGTATCCATTCCTCTGTTGAGTGACATCTGGGTTGATTTCAGCTTTTGGCTATTATAAAGATAGTTGCTAAGGACATAGTAGAGCATGTGTCCTTAATACATGCTGAAGCATCTTCTGGGTATATGTCTGGAGTGGTATAGCTAGGTCCAAAGGTAGAGAAGTATGTACAATTTTCTGAGTAACCACCAAACTGATTTCCAGAGTGGTTGTACCAGCTTGCAATCCCACCTGCAATGGAGGAGTGTTCCCCTTTCTTCACATCCTCCCAGCATCTGCTGTCACCTGAGATTTTGATCTTAGACATTCTGACTGGTGTGAGGTGGAATCTCCGGGTTGCTTTGATTTGCACTTCCCTGATGACTAAGGATGTTCAATATTTTTTTAGGTGCTTCTCAGACATTTGTGTTTCCTCAGTTGAGAATTCTCTGTTTAGCTGTTACCCATTTTTTGATAGGATTATTTGGTTCTCTGGTGTCTAACTTTTTGAGATCTTTGTATATATTGGTTATTGGCTTGGATGTAGGATTTTCCCAATCTGTTGGTTGCCATTTTGTCGTTTTAACAGTGTCCTTTGCCTTACAAAAGCTTCACAATTTTATGATGTCTCATTTTTCAACTCTTAATCATAGAACATAAGTCATTGGTGTTCTGTTTAGAAAATTTTCCCCTGTGTCCATCTGTTTGAGGCTCTCCCCCATTTTCTCTATTAGATTCACTGTATCTAGTTTTATGTGGAGGTCCTTGATCCACTTGGACTTGAGCTTTATATAGGGAGATAAGGAAAGAAAGGCCATCCAGCAACTGCCCCACCTGGGAGTCCATCCCATATACATTAGCCAAAACAGGATGCTATTACTGATGCCGGGAAGTGCTTCCTGACAGGAGCCTGATATGGTTGTCTCCTGAAAGGCTCAGTCGGAGCCTGAAAAATACTGAGGTGAATGCTCACAGTCCAAACATTGGAGTGAGAGCAGGGTCTCTGATGGAAGAGTTGGAGAAAATGCTGAAGTGGCTGAGGGGGTTTGCAGCCCCATAAAGGGAGCAACAGAGTCAACCAGCCATAACCCCTGAAATTCTCAGGAATTGGACCACCAGCCAAATAGTAAACATGGCGGGGGAGGGGGTTGGGGAGGACCCATGGCTCTAGCCGCATAGTGCCAGAGGATGACCTTGTTGGATATCAGTGGTGGGAGTGGTTCTTGTGCCTGAGGGTGTTCGATGCCCTAATGTAGGTGAATGCCAGGGTTGGAAATGCTGCAGTGGGTGGGTGGGTGGGGGAATCACCCTAATAGAGGAAGGGGGAGAGGGGATGGATACATAATTCGATAATTACACACTTAGAGAAAAAAGAGAAGAATCAAGCAATATCCTATTTCTTTTTTTAAATTAGACATTTTCTTCATTTACATTTCAAATGCTATCCCAAAAGTCCCTTATACCCTCCCCCCTGCCCTGCTCCCCTATGCACTCACTCCCACTTCTTAGCCCTGGCTTTCCCTAGTACTGGGACATATAAAGTTTGCTAGACCAACGAGCCTCTCTTCCCAATGATGGCTAAATAGGCAATCTTCTGCTACATATGCAGCTAGAGACACGAGCTCTGGGGGTACTGATTAGTTCTTATTGTAGTTCCATCTATAGGGTTGCAGACCCCTTCAGCTCTTGGGTACTTTCTCTAGCTCCTACATTGGGGGCCCTGTGTTCCATCCTATAGATGACTGTGAGCATCCACTTCTGTATTTGCCAGGCACTGGCAAAGCCTCACAGGAGACATCTATATCAGGGTCCTTTCAGCAAAATGTTGCTGGCATAAGCTATAGTGTCTGCTCTGCGTTTGGTGGCTGATTATGGGATGGACCCCCAGGTGGGGCAGTCTCTAAATGGTCCATCCTTTCATCTTAGCTCCAAACTTTGTCTCTGCAACTCCTTCCATGGATATTTTATCCCCTATTCTAGGGAGGAATGAAGCATCCATGAGTTGGTCTTAATATCCTATTTTTTAATTTATTCAAAAATTAAGAAATGTTATAAAGATATTTTAAAAATATATGTCATGAACTGATTATGTAATCACATTTAGCATCATTAGCTCTGTGTCATGGAGACAAATTCTAATTGGATTTCACTCCAAGTATGCAAAGAAAAAATTCTGGAACCAAGGAAAAGTCTAGAACAATAAATTAAAAATTTTATCTGGAAATGAAACAATTCAATAAAAATATAGTAAATAAGTTATAGAAATCAAGTTTGAGAAAAGATAATGCTACCTCAAATCTTTTTTCATACTTTTTCTTCACTAAATTAAAATGTTTACTCCTTGAATGAAGGATTATGATTTTAATGAAATAATTGATTTTGATAGAGCAGCTAACAGCAATCACTAACACATGTTTACAGATTCATTTTATGGGATTTTTTGTTATAAAATTTGGTCACTATAGTTTTAATATTATGTGTTAAGCAAAATTCAGTTCAAAATTTCCAGGGTATACAAATGAAAGGATAGTCAAATCATGAAGTGAAAATGTTTCTTTCCCTCACAGCTTTGGACTTCCACAGTGTACTATATTGGCCCTCTCAGTGCCTGTGGTGACCAAGCATGTGATCATGTGAGCACAGGGTAAAAAAAATGAGCTATGGCTGGTTTGATTCAATCTCTGCTTCCCCTCAAAAAAGCCTTATATATTTTGGAAAAAAATTAAAAATGCTTCATGTACAAAGGGCAAGAGAGGAACAGAGAAAAGTTTTTGTTCTTATACTCCATTTAGAGTGTCCTCTTATCTAGAAGACCTAAACTCATCCTACTGGGCTCTAAATCTTAAATTTTCTTCTACCTCCTAGTAGCACTTTAAGCCCTTAACAGAAAGATTCTATTGAGACATCTATCTAAACCTGGTGTATTTACCACATTTCATGTGAATAAACATCTTAGTCTTATTTCTAACCTAACTATGCTCATTTTCTAATGTAGTTTAGCCTTGAAATCTTTCTTCAAAAGTAAAGATGTGCCCAGAAGATCAAAATATAAGTAATTATCAAAGGAGTCCATATTCAGAGAATGAATCAATGGCCAGCTTTCTGTCTACCCTGCTGAGTCTCACCCTGTGAAGGTAGCAGTGAGTTTTTCAGGAGACTAACAAGTGTAAATTACAACACAGTCACATTCAGTGTGCTTCTTTACTTTTAATAAATTGACAGGCTCCCTCTGTGTTTGTAGTGTCATCCAGCAGTGGGAGAGATTCTGTGGCAGATACAGTGGTGCTCAAGAGGTGCCTGCACAAAATTTAGTCAGTAAAAACTCAGGTAGGAGATATCTGTCTAAGATTTTACCTAGACATTAACGGACATATGTTCTTGTTGGTGAATCTTTCGAGTTTATGCCCAGGAGTGGTATAGCTGGATCCTCACGTAATGTTCTGTCCAATTTTCTGAGGAACTGCCAGACTGATTTCCAGAATGGTGGTACCAGTTTGCAATCCCACCAACAATGGAGGAATGTTTCCCTTTCTACACACCCTCACCAGCATCTGTTATCACCTGAATTTTTTATCTTAACCATTCTGACTGGTGTGAGCTGGAATCTCATAGTTGTTTTGATTTGCATTTCCCTGACGATGAAGGATGTTGAACATTTCTTTGGGTGCTTTTTGTTCACTAGAGCTTACTCAGTTGATAACTCTCTGTTTAGCTCTGTTCCCCATTTTTTGATAGGGTTAGTTGATTCTCTGGGGTCTATCTCCTTGGGTTCTTTGTGTATATTGGATATTAGCCCTCTGTCGGATATAGGATTGGTAAAGATCCTTAACAATCTGTTGGTTGCCCTTTTATCCTATTGACAGTGTCCTTTGCCTTACAGAAGCTTTGCAATTTTATGAGGTCTCATTTGTCGATTCTTGATCTTAGAGCATAAGCCATTGGTGGGAAATTTTCTCTTGTGCCCATGTGTTCAAGGCTCTTCCCCACTTTCTCCTCTATAAGTTTCAGTGTATCTGGTTTTATGTGGAGGCGTTTGATCCACTTGTACCTTTCTTAGCAGCCTAATTTATAATAGCCAGAAGGTGGAAAGCAACCAAATGTCTTTCAACAGAGGAATGGATACAGAAAATGTGGTACATAGTGGAGTACTACTCAGCTACTAAAATCGATGAATTCATGAAATTCTTAAGCAAATGGATAGAATAGAAAATATCCTCAGTGATGTAACCCAATACAAAAGAACACATATGGTATGCATTCACTGATAAGTGGATATTAGCTACAAAGCTCAGAATACCCAAGATACAATTCACAGATCACATGAAGCTCAATTTTAAATATATATTGATCATTACTAATAGTGGTATAATTAAAATCAAGGTCACTTTATCAGGAAGCAAATAATGTCTGATATGGTAAACCTAACAACCACAGGTGGTTAGTGATGCTACAGATTTTAATAGAGAGCCTACTACTCCCAATTTCCAAAAACAAATTTTTAATCCTTAACTGCACTCTAATTATCTAGACTTCTGCTCATGTGGGAGTTTAGATCTCACCCTAGATAATCAAAATGCAGTGAGTAGCTAACCATGGCATGATGAGCCATGAGTAATAGTCAACAATACAACACCTAAGCCAAAGGATCAGGAAACATCATGCAAGAGATGACAGAAAGAATAAAGAGCCAGAAAAACCATAAAATCTATTGTACAATTGTGGCTTTTCAGTTATGACTGGGAAGTTAAACCAATGAAATCTCAAAAACATGGCTGTCCAAACAAGTATAGAACTATACCAACATCAGCTGATTTCCCAATGTAAATGAGTAAATTCTCAGAGGTCTCATTCCTAGATGAAGAGCAACCAGCAATTAACAACTGCTGAGAGAGAGTTAGGCATTCCCAGGAATTAGGCCCCTAATTATGTATTCAATATCATGTGCTCAGCCCTGTATACATACATGCATGGAAAAGTGAAGAGATCAAGTATGTTTTATTAATGTTAAAGACTAAGGAAGAAAAGGCTTTGACTTTATGAAGCTGAAGACATGGGAGAAATATGAGTGAGTATGTGGGGATGGATGGAATTATACTTTACTTACAACTATGGAGTATATTCATATTTTAATTTATTAATGCTTTTTAAAAATCTGCTTTCTAGGGAGCCATGTGGCGTCCTAACTCTTGTAATATCAATGTCCCCAGGCAGACCATAGGCCAAAACATTCATGTATATTAAAAGAAATCACTTCCATGACAATGGAAAAATATGGTTAATAAATGTTTTATAGACATGGAATAAGTTTAGAATTCTTTTTGTGCAATGCACCAGAAATAATAAATGCTGGGAAGTAATTGAATACTCATAGTTTTTTAAAAAGATTTTAGAGGTATCATAAGCTGTAGATAAGCTATATTGGCATTTGTTCTGGCATGTGTACATATCCTCAGAAACTAAAAGGATATTGGAGTCACAGTTTTTTAAATAAATGTATAAAGTCATTGACCAGGAAAATTACTATAAATATAAAAAGAAATCTGTAGGCTGTCTCACAAAAAGCTAGGAATTAAACTAAATTCTATAATTATAATCATAAAAATAAAAGTTGTTTTAAGTAATTTTTATGGTTATAATAACTAAAGCAGTGCCATATTTTAAGCAACACATTTAAAGATATATGGTTCAAAAGATACTCAAAATAATTTTAGCATTATTTGATATTTGATTGTGTCATAGACAGATTGGATCTACATGGAGAACTTTAGAATAGGACCATCTATTATGGTTATAATAAATATCTGAGGACCTAACAGTGAGGAAGAAGAAAAGAGTGGAACAGATCAATGAACTTGTCCTTGTCGTGCCTCTGAAGGATATTGTTTTCTTAAACATATGTAATGTGTTTTGCAGTTCACTGTCTAAGGGACAAAACTGCCAATTTACTAGTGCCAGTACTTGACTCTGCTAGTGCCCCACTGCTGCTGAGTGCCTGTGCACTGGGACTAGTTTCCCCTAAACCTGGCCTTTTTAGTGAAACGCTTGTTTGTGAAATTTAAAAGAGATTTAACTCTCATTTATCTAGGTTCACTAAGGTCCCAAATATATTTGACTACAAGTCTCAGATTTTGTACAGCAAAAATAGCTTACATTCTTTAAAATTAGCTCTGGTATTATTTCTTAAGATGGTAGATACGGAATTCAGGAAGCCTTATTTAGAAATAAGTTACCACATTACCCATTCTTAATGCTTTCTTACTCCATTGGAAATCTCTTGGGCAGAATATTGCCTTCAAACAAGTCTCTATTTCACTTTGTGTTTTGTATAGTTTTCTAGGGGATGGATTTCTTTCTATTAAAATCATTCTAATATCCTTTAACATATTCATATTTTAAGTTCAAGACACAAGTTGACTGCTTCCCTCTGTTAGAGTTCTAAATAAAATTTCATGTATTCTCAATAACTGAACAGGCCTGCTATGCAGAAGCTTATTGCTGGGGAATGAGAATTTGCATGAGTGGAACATGGAGGCACACAGTGAAGATGCATGTGTGAACCTGGCAGGGAAGACCCTCCTAGAGCCACTAAACATCCAGGTGGCAACAAAACACACCACACCTGTATCATTTCACACACTAGATGGACCTCAGCATTGCTTCTTGGTATATTTCCAGCAGAGAGCACAGTTGTAACACACACTAGGTGTTGATATGTATATCTTGCGTGAACTCACATATACAGCTGTGAACTATTGGAAACTAATGGAAAATAAAGGTGGAGTGAGGAACTATGAGAGCATCAAGGACCATATTTACAAATTCTTTAATTTTACTATTATATGTTCTTTATTTTACTGCTTCTTGCATATTGTAATACATTACACTTAAGATTTGGAAGTTTATTACACATAGAGTAAGTAGGATTTGTGTTTCATCTTACATCTTTACTTTGGCATTCCTTAATTCAACTCATGTTAAAATTATATTCAGATTATTTGAAATATAATTTCACTTGTCAGTTCTGATGTTAAACAGCAGAGGCTATTTTTTATGATATATTTACAGGGAAAATATCAGTAAGCACAACTGCAGCCACATATATGTGGGTCCTCATTTTGGCCACTGCTGGGTGTGGGACACCTTGCTTGGGCAGGCAGATCAGAGTGTAGACTGCTTTTACCCTACACTAGCTCATTTAAGACTGCCATATTCAGGGATCAATTTCATAATTAGCCTCCAAACTCTGACACCATTGCATACACTAGCAAGATTTTGCTGAAAGGACCCTGATATAGCTGTCTCTTATGAGACTATGCCTGGGCCTAGCAAACACAGAAGTGGATGCTCACAGTCAGCTATTGGATGGATCACACAGCCCCCAATGGAGGAGCTAGAGAAAGTACCCAAGGAACTAAAGGGAACTGCAACCCTATAGGTGGAACAACAATATGAACTAACCAGTACCCCAGAGCTCTTGTCTCTAGATGCATATGTATCAAGAGATGGCCTAGTCAGCCATCAGTGTAAAGAGAGGCCCATTGGTCATGCAAACCTTATATGCCCCAGTACAGGGGAACGCCAGGGCCAAAAGTGGGAGTGGGTGGGTAGGGGAGTGAGGGGGGAGGGTATGGGGGACTTTTGGGATAGCATTGGAAATGTAAATGAGGAAAATACCTAATAAAAATTATTAAAAAAATAATTGCCTGGGATCACAGATGGCCTTCTGTGGAAGACTTAGGCAGCATGCTTGGTAGTCAAAGGAGTTCTCCATGTTTCCCCCATCTTTCTTGATGAAAAATTTAGTCCTTGGTTCCAAACTGTTTATTGATTTTTTTTCATCATGGAAAATGTGTGCATACCACCATCTCAGGTTGGACCAGAAATTAAACACCTTTTTCATGAAGGAATGTCCAGGAAAGGAAGCGTATTGGCTAAATCTTCAGCGTCTTTAGATAACTAATTAGCATGGAGAGCGTGCTCACATGTTCTAGGCCAGAAATTAGTAGGGAGTACAGAGATGTTAACTGTCTCAGGTGGGTACCTAGGTGCCAGGGACTTGGACACACTAAACCTCACTAAGTTTCCTAGCATGGTCCACTATCCCACAACAGACATATTAACAGACAAAATTTTAACTTTTAAAATAACACTAATTCCCAAGTTTCTCATCTCAATAATTTCACCATATGTATTTTTCCTTTAATGTTCCCAACACACGAACCTAAAAATTGAGTTAGACTAAGCTTTTGGCATGCAAATTTCTTGTCAGAAAAGTACAAGGCTTCTACTGAAACTGTGTTATTTTTGATGAAGGCTGCATGCAATCTTTCTGGATTGTGGAAAAAGTGTTTTTATCTAAATATTTTCCATAGAAAATCATGGATGCCATTGACAGAGGTAAGAAAATAAATATTTATAAGCCACACACATCTCAATACCTCAAAATTATAATTTATTTATATTTAAATCTTGCAATTATGTATCATATGCTACGTATTGTATATAGAATATTGTATGTATAATATATATATATAATTATATATTATATAATTATATAATAGTATATATGTATATAATTTAAATATATATAAAAGTTTATCCTGTTCCTATTTCTCAAACCGTTCACTAGAGTAGCCTAAATATCTTCTTTAAAATTTTTGTTCTAGAAAAGAAAAGTCACTGAATCTTAGATGACAATAATTAATTAATACAAATATGGCAGTGGCTAATCATGCATGATTTTATCTAGGTTCTATATTAATGACATGAAACTAATGACAGGAAACATTTAGTGACTTGGGTCATAATTCAATTTTAAAGAACTTTTATTTGTAGTCATTTGTTAAGAACTATCTGAACCAAAAGATTCTGATCTATTTTTCTCTAGAAAAATTAACATTAAGAATATGAAATTATTTAGTATGTATAAAATAATAGATTGAATAGAACTTGGTATACTACATTTAAATTTTAAACATTGGACAATTAAATTTTAGGCATTAAAACAATAAGCAATTCAGAACTCCACAGCCTGAGAGTAGAAAGCAACTTAGATAATTCTACCAGGTATTGTAAGTTTTGATTGAAAAAATGGAGAAAGTGGAAAGAAATATGAATTCCATCAGAGAAAGAAGTGCACTCTAACTTTCAAAGACAAAGGGAATGGTGATAAAAATTAATGTGGAAGAGCATTGCAGAGAAGTTTCCACAGGGAAATAGCAAAGTATTCAGAGCTTGATTCACACGTTCTTGGAGAATTTTCTAAGTATTTTTATGAATATGTATTATGTAAAATATCTGTCACAAATTATTCAGTATAAAAACCCAAATTGTACATCTTAATAATAATAACAATTAATTGTCCGGAAACTAAATACAGAATAGTTTTTTAAGCATAAAATGTAAAAAATTACAAATCTAGAGATTCTAGAGAAGTTTTTCCTAATAATTAATCCTAAGCTATAATTGCAGACTAGCAGGCTCATCCCACTACATAGCACAAAAACAGAGTGATAAAACTTATCTGACAGTAAGCTTTGCAATCAGTTGATATCTGTGTCAAAACTACTTTCAAACATTTGAAAAACTGTTTAACTGTTCTAAAAAGTAAATCCATTGTCATTTGGCCATTTAATATTAGGTGTGAAAAAGCAAGTTAAAAGAAGGTTGGTAAAAACTTTAGAGATTCATAATTCTATTAAGAGAGAGAGAGAGAACAAAGCCATTGCCAGTTCACACTCTTAGGAAGCATGGCTGACAGGAATTCTTCAAAGTAAAAACAAGAAGACCAGCGGCTGGACCTCATTCCAATCAGCAGGGCTACCTTTGGCCCAAACTCGGCAGATGGTCCCATGGTTCCCAGAGGATTGTTTAGCAGGGTTCTCCTGTGTTTCTTTAAGTGAGTTATTAATGCCCTTCTTAAAATCCTCTACCAGCACACCGAGGGTTTTAGGATCACTGAGGAGAGTCACCCTCCAGAGAGTGCTCTGACCCCAGGACTCAGGTGAGAGTACCATCTTGTATCCTGGGTCTATCAGATACCAGACTGCTCAGAAGAGCACGAGGGCCTCAGAAGCAGCAGAGCATCTTGGAGAGGGTACTTTTGGGCCTTCATCCTCAGCCAGGAGACAGAGCTGAGAACCAGACTTCTGGGCACCTTCACCACCAAAGGAAAGTCGGCCTCCAGGAAGGGCTCTGAACCCAGAACTCAGGTGAGACCACCATCTTGTATCCTGGGTCTCTCAGAGACCAGTGCACATTGGAGAGCACCAGGTCCACAGAAGCAACAGAGCTTCTTGGACAGGATTCCTTCGGGCCTTCATCATCAGCAAGGAGGCAGATTTCAGTATCAGACCTTTGTGTACCTTCCCTGAAAGAGGAGAGCTTGCTTGCAAAGTGCTCTGACCACTAGGACTCAGGAGAGAGTTGGACACCCAGGAGTGCTGACAGAGGCTAACAAAATTACAGGAGTAACAAGCTCCAGCCAGAGACAGCTAGAACATCTAACACTAGAGATTAGCAGATGGCAAAAAGTAAACATAAGAATCTTACTAACAGAAACCAGGACCACTCACCATCATCAGAACCCAGCACTCCCACTTTGCCCAGTCCAGGGCACCCCAACAAACCTGAAAAGCTAGAACTGGATTTAAAAGCATATCTCATGATGATAGTAGAGGACATCAAGAAGGACATAATAACTCACTTAAAGAAATACAGGAGAACACTGCTAAACAAGTAGAAGACATTAAAGAGGAAACACAAAAATCCCTTAAAGAATTGCAGGAAAACATAACCAAACAGGTAGAAGACATTAAAGAGGAAACACAAAAATCCCTTAAAGAATTGCAGGAAAACATAACCAAACAGGTAGAAGACATTAAAGAGGAAACACAAAAATCCCTTAAAGAATTGCAGGAAAACACAACCAAACAGGTGATGGAATTGAATAAAACCATCCAAGACCTAAAAAGGGAAGTAGACACGATAAAGAAAACCCAAAGTGAGGCAAAGCTGGAGATAGAAACCCTAGGAAAGAAATCTGGAACCATAAATTCGAGCATCAGCAACAGAATACAAGAGATGGAAGACAGAATCTCAGGTGCAGAAGATTCCATAGAGAACATCGGCACAACAATCAAAGAAAATAGAAAATGCAAAAAGATCCTAACTCAAAACATCCAGGAAATCCAGGACACAATGAGAAGACCAAACCTACGGATAATAAGAGTGGATGTAATTGAAGATTTTCAACTCAAAGGACCAGCAAATATCTTCAACCAAATTATTGAAGAAAACGTCCCAAATCTTAAGAAAGAGATGCCCATGAACATACAAGAAGCCTACAGAACTCCAAATAAACTGGACCAGAAAAGAAATTCCTCCCAACACATAATAATCAGAACAACAAATGCACTAAATAAAGATAGAATACTAAAAGCAGTAAGGGAAAAAGGTCAAGTAACATATAAAGGCAAGCCTATCAGAATTACACCAGATTTTTCACCAGAGACTATGAAAGCCAGAAGAGCCTGGACAGATGTTATACAGACACTAAGAGAACACAAATTCCACCCCAGGCAACTATACCCAGCCAAACTCTCAATTACCATAGATGCAGAAACCAAAGTATTCCACGACAAAACCAAATTCACCCATTATCTCTCCACAAATCCAGCCCTTCAAAGGATAATAACAGAAAAAAAACAATAAAAGGACGGGAACCACGCCCTAGAAAAAACAAGAAGGTAATCCCTCAACAAACCTAAAAGAAGACAGCAACAAGAACAGAATGCCTACTTTAACAACAAAAATAACAGGAAGCAACAATTACTTTTCTTTAATATCTCTTAATATCAATGGACTCAACTCCCCAATAAAAAGACATAGACTAACAAACTGGCTACACAAACAAGACCCAACATTTTGCTGCTTACAGGAAACTCATCTCAAAGAAAAAGATAGACACTACCTCAGAATGTAAGGCTGGAAAACAATTTTCCAAGCAAATGGTAGGAAGAAACAAGCTGGAGTAGCCATTTTAATATCTAACAAAATTGACTTCCAACCCAAAATAATCAAAAAAGACAAGGAGGGGCACTTCATACTCATCAAAGGTAAAATCCTCCAAGAGGAACTCTCAATTCTGAATATATATGTTCCAAATACAAGGGCAGCCAATGTAATCCACTATATAAACAAACTCAAAGACAAAAAACACATGATCATCTCGTTAGATGCTGAGAAAGCATTTGACAAAATCCAACACCCATTCATGATAAAAGTCTTGGAAAGATCAGGAACTCAAGGCCCATACCTAAACATGATAAAAGCAATCTACTGCAAACCAGTAGCCAACATCAAAGTAAATGGTGAGAAGCTGGAAGCAATCCCACTAAAATCAGGGACTAGACAAGGCTGTCCACTCTCGCCTTACCTATTCAACATTATACTTGAATTCCTAGCCAGAGCAATTAGACAACAAAAGGAGATCAAAGGGATACAAATTGGAAAAGAAGAAGTCAAAATATCACTTTTTTGCAGATGATATGACAGTATATATAAGTGACCCTAAAAATTCCACCAGAGAACTCCTAAGCCTGATAAACAGCTTCAATGAAGTAGCTGGATATAAAATTAACTCAAACAAGTCAATGGCCTTTCTCTACACAAAGGATAAAGAGGCTGAAAAAGAAATTAGGGAAACAACACCCTTCTCAATAGTCACAAATAATATAAAATACCTTGGCATGACTCTAACTAAGGAAGTGAAAGATCTGTATGATAAAAACTTTAAGTCTCTGAATAAAGAAATTAAAGAAGATCTCAGAAGATGGAAAGATCTCCCATGATCATGGATTTGCAGGATCAACATTGTAAAAATGGCTATCTTGTCAAAAGGAATCTACAGATTCAATGCAATCCCCATCAAAATTCCAACTCAATTCTTCAACGAATTAGAAAGGGCAATCAGCAGATTCATCTGGAATAACAAAAAACCTAGGATAGCAAAAACTCTTCTCAAGGATAAAAGAACCTCTGGTGGAATCACAATGCAGGACCTAAAGCTGTACTACAGAGCAATTGTTATAAAAACTGTATGGTATTGGTATAGTGACAGACAAGTAGACCAATGGAACAAAATTGAAGACCCAGAGATGAACCCACACACCTATGGTCACTTGATCTTTGACAAGGGAGCTAAAACCATCAAGTGGAAAAAAGACAGCATTTTCAACAAATGGTGCTGGTACAACGGGCGGTTATCATGTAGAAAAATGCGAATTGATCCATTTCTATCTCCTTGTACTAAGGTCAAATCTAAGTGGATTAAGGAACTCCACATAAAACCAGAGACACTGAAACTTATAGAGGAGAAAGTAGAGAAAAGCCTCGAAGATATGGGTACAGGAGAAAAATTCCTGAATAGAACAGCAATGGCTTGTGCTGTAAGATTGAGAATAGATAAATGGGATCTGATAAAATTGCAAAGCTTCTGCAATGCAAAAGACACCGTCAATAAGACAAAAAGGCCACCAACAGATTGGGAAAGGATCTTTACCTATCCCAAATCAGATAGGGGACTAATATCCAATATATATAAAGAACTCAAAAACGTGGACTCCAGAAAATCAAATAACCCCATTAAAAAATGGGGCTCAGAGCTGAACAAAGAATTTTCACCTGAGGAATACCGAATGGCAGAGAAGCACCTGAAAAAATGTTCAACATCCTTAATCATCAGGGAAATGCAAATCAAAACAACCCTGAGATTCCACTTCACCCCAGTCAGAATGGTTAAGATCAAAAATTCAGGTGACAGCAGATGCTGGCGAGGATGTGGAGAAAGAGGAACACTCCTCCATTGTTGGTGGGATTGCAAGCTTGTACAACCACTCTGGAAATCAGTCTGGCAATTCCTCAGAAAATTGGACATAGTACTACCGGAGGATCCAGCAATACCTCTCCTGGGCATTTATCCAGAAGATGTCCCAACCTGTAAGAAGGACACAGGCTCCACTATGTTCATAGCAGCCTTATTTATAATATCCAGAAGCTGGAAAGAACCCAGATGCCCCTCAACAGAGGAATGGATACAGAAAATGTGGTACATTTACACAATGGAGTACTACTCAGCTATTAAAAAAAAATGAATTGATGAAATTCCTAGGCAAATGGATGGACCTGGAGGGCATCATCCTGAGTGAGGTAACACAATCACAAAGGAACTCGCACAATATGTACTCACTGATAAGTGGATATTAGCCCAGAAACTTAGGATACCCAAGATATAAGATACAATTTGCTAAACACATGAAATTCAAGAAGAACGAAGAACAAAGTGTAGACATTTTGCCCTTTAGAAATGGGAACAAAACACCCATGGAAGGAGTTACAGAGACAAAATTTGGAGCTGTGACAAAAGGATGGCCCATCTAGTGATTGCCATATGCAGGGATCCATCCCATAATCAGCTTCCAAACGCTGACACCATTGCATATACTAGCAAGTTTTTGCTGACAGTACCCAGATATAGCTGTCTCTTGTGAGACTATGCCAGGGCCTAGCAAACACAGAAGTGGATGATCACAGTCAGCTATTGGATGGATCACACAGCCCCCAATGGAAGAGCTAGAGAAATTACCCAAGGAGCTAAAGGGAACTGCAACCCTATAGGTGGAACAACAATATGAACTAACCAGTACCCACGGAACTCTTGTCTTTAGCTACATATGTATCAAAAGATGGCCTAGTCGGCCATCACTGCAAAGAGAGGCCCATTGGACTTGCAAACTTTATATGCCCCAGTACAGGGGAACCCCAGGGCCAAAAAGGGGGAGTGTGTGGGTAAGGAACTGGGGGGTGGGTATGGGTTACTTTTGGTATAGCATTGAAAATGTAAACTAGGAAAATACCTAATAAAAAATAAATTAAAAAAAATAAAATAAAATCTGCGTGGTACTGGTACAGCGACAAACAGGTTGATCAATGGAATAGAATTGAGACCCCTAAATGAACACATATACCTATGGTCACTTGATCTTTGACAAAAGCGCTAATACCACCAGCATTTTCAACAAATGTTGCTGTCTCATGTAGAAGAATGTTAATTGACCCATTCTCATCTCCTTGTACAAAGTTCAAGTCTAAGTTGATCAAGGAACTCCACACAAAACCAGAGACACTGAAACATATAGAGGAGAAAGTGGGGAAAAGCCTCGAGGATATGGGCACATGGGAAAATTCCTGAACAGAACAGCAATGCTGGTGCTCTAAGATCTAGAATCATCAAATGGGACATCATAAAATTGCAAAGCTTCTGTTAGGCAAAACAAACAAACAAACAAAAAACACTGTTAAGACAAAAAGGCCACCAACAAATTGGGAAAGGATCTTTACCAAATCCTAAATCTGATAGGGTATTAATATCTAATATATACAAAGAACTCAAGAAGCTGCACTCCAGAAAATCAAATAATACCATTAACAAAGGGATACAGAGAACTGAGAAATAGTGAATGGCTGAGAAGCACCTGAAAAAATGTTCAACATCATTCATCGTCAGGGAAATGTAAACAACCTTGAGATTCCACCCCACACTAATCAGAATGGCTAAGATAAAAAATTTAGGTGACAGCAGATGCTGGCAAGAATGTGGAGAAAGAGGAACATTCCTCCATTGCTGGTGGGATTGCAAGCTGATACAGTCTCTCTGGAATTCATTCTGGCGGTTCCTCAGAAAATTGGACAAAATACTACTGGAAGATCCAGCAATACTTCTCCTGGGTATATACCCAGAAATTGATCCAACTTGTAATAAGGGCACATGCTCCACTATGTTTATAGCAGCCTTATATAATAGTCCAAAGCTGGAAAGAACCCAGATGTCCCTCAACAGAGGAATAGATACAGAAAATGTGGTACATTAACATAATTGAGTACTACTCAGCTATTAAAAACAATGAATTTATGAAATTCTTAGGCAAATTGATGGATCTGGAGAATATCATCCTGAATGAGGTAACCCAATCACAGAATAACACATAAGATATGCACTCACTGATAAGTGGATATTAGCCCAGAAACTTAGAATACCCAAGATACAATTTGCAAAACACATGAAACACAAGAAGTAGGAAGACCAATTTGTGGATACTTCATTCATTCTTAGAATAGGGAACAAAATACCCATGGAAGGAGTTACAGAGACAAAGTTTAGAGTGGAGATGGAAAGAGGGATCATCCAGAGACTACCCCATCTGTGGATCCATCCCATAAACAACCACCAAACCCATACACTCTTGCATATGCCAGCATGATTTTGCTGACAGGACCCTGATATAACTGTCTCTTGTGAGACTCTGCCAGTTCCTGGCAAATACAGAAGTGGATGCTTACAGTCATCTATTGAATGGAACACAGGGCCCCTATTGAAGGAGCTAGATAAACTACCTAAGGAGCTAAAGTAGTCTGCAACCCTATAGAAGGAACAGCAATATGAACTAACTAGTACCCTCCCAGAGCTTGTGTGTCTAGTTGCATATGTAGCAGAAGATGGCTTAGTAGGCCATCAATAGGAGTAGAGGCCCTTGGTCTTGGGAAGATTACATGCCCCGGTACAGGGAAATGCCAGGACCAGGAAGCAGGAGTGGGTGGGTTGGGAAGCTGGGTGGTTGGGGGTGGGGAGTGTATAGGGGACATTAGGGATAGCATTTGAAATGTAAATGTAAAAAGATCTAATAAAAAACAAACAAACAAACAAACAAAAAGCCCAAGATATATCAGAAGAAAAACTTGATTTCAAAAAGTCATATTGAGCTGGACAAGTTAATTAGAAAGAGTAAATTTATTTTTGGCTTCAATGTTTCAAACCACAGTGAGTTTTAAATAAAAATAACAGTTTCCTAAAGACACTAGCATTTGAAGCATATTACTAAAACACCAAAAAGATGAAAAAAAAATAGAAACAATTTCTGATTTTCAGTGGTTCTTATGACTAAAATACTGATCTTTCATCTTATTTTTTGAGCCCACTTCTCACCACTACTTCAATCCTTAGTTACACCTCAGTGTTTGTCCACTACAATTCCTTCCATCTGTTAAGAAATCACAAATTCAAATATATTTCTTCAGGTCAAGGTATGGACACATTATTATATTATTGACATATCTTTCCCTTTCAATTTTTCATCACACTCTCATTAAATATTGCAATGCACTAAGATGCCTTATACTAGCTCATGTAATGTATAATGGAAAAGAAAACATGTTTCATTTTTTACTATCAGAACTTAGAACAACCCCTTACACATAGCAGGTAGTCAAAACTACTTTAAGAGATGACAAAATAGAAATGATGCAAATTTAATTTTGTTACTTATTATAACTAACAAATATGTAATTATGGATTTGCCACCAAATCCATAATTTTAAATATTTGTGAACATTTAACTGACATCTCCATGTTCCGTTCCTTTTACAGAACCATGTGTGCCTTACTGCAGAGTTCAGGACTGAGATCAATTTTAAATTCCCAAATGAGGCAAGCATCCAATAAAGGATTTTTCCAACTGGTAAAATTCTGATGTGTTTGTTTATCTTCCTAATACCTTTAAACATACAGTGTGAAGGTCTGTTGATTATATTGATCATGGCACATCCTGTGGAGTTTTGTGCTGCTCTCTTCCAAATAATAGGCTCACCTTGAAAATGTAAAGGTCAAAAAACGGTAAAGGTTAAAACTTCTTGATTGACAAGCATTTATTTCTTTCATGGGATTAAGTTTCCCCTAAGTCATTGTCACTGATTTTCTTCTGCCAGAAGCTATAAACCTTGTCCAACAACCATAGCAATTGAATGAAAATAAGGAATAGAAATAAATCAAATCAAGGGAGAAGAGAATCACCAAGGTGATACTATTCCTTCTGACAGAATTTTGCATTCTGATTCATATTTTTCTGAAGTGTTTTTCCCAGAAGATTTTTGACAGTTTCTGAGGTTCAAAATTTGATTATTTGAACTGGATTTTTATTCACATTAGTGTAGAATTATCTGAAAAGGCCATCTAAGCTTGGGCTGTGCAAGGCTTGATTTTTTTTTTCCTACAAAGACTTCTGGGGACTGATTTTTGCATTTTTGGAAATTATCTGGGAAATTCAGCATTTCAGATCAACTAGACTAAAGATTCAATGATGGAAGATATTACTTTTTATAGATATGCACACTACTATTCCTATAATTATCAACACTATTATAAAAAATGTTGTAATCTGTTGGAAACCTATATAATATCTCATAAACTTTTAAAAATTAATATAATTTACAACATTTAATTATACTAGACTTTATTTCAGAAAGTCTAAGTGGAAATATTTATGTCATAGAGGGGTATATATATATATATAATATATATCATAATAAAATAAAAACATATATAAAACAAAATAAAAAATAACAGTCAATGACAGGCACAGTTAATTTTGACAGTGTGTTCATTCAAAACTGCAACATCACTTGTTTGTTTAAGTCACTGAGTTTATTTTTATGATTTAGCATAAATGGATATCAATTCTAATTATCACTCTGCATAGGCTAATAAATTCATGTTCTGGCCTTCTGTGCAGAAAGCAGGGCTGTAGCTAATTTCCAAAATGAACCCCACATCTCTATTAACATGATGATTGTCATTATGAGGAACTTGGGCTTATATGATTAAATAGGAAATGTGACTGAAAATAGACTGGCAATGTCATAGTGACTTATTGTATTTTAAAATAGGTCATTCTAACAGTTAGTTCAAACATGAAACAGCACTTTAAAAACACATATTGTAAAAAGTCTTCATTTCAGTATAAGTATTAAAACTGAGTATATATTAAAATAACTTAATTTGAATTTAATTCAAAGAAATTATCCTTAAGATAAAAACATTTAAGGGAACTGGAAATTAATAGTACTGAAAGAATTTCTTCTGTATACTCATTCATATAGTTTGGCAAAATAATCTAGATTTTACCATTTCAAAATGTTTTTACACTTTTTATTATTGAGTAAATATTTTATTTATTAACACCCCAAATGCTGTCCTCCTCATGACCCATCCTCTAAGAGTTATTACTTTCCTGCCCATTTCTCTTCCCCTTAGAGAGGGTGCCATCCCAGATGTCCTCCTACCATGGGGTATCAATTCTCTACAGGATTAGGCCATCACCTCTCACTGTGACCAGACAAAGCAGTCCACTGCTACATATGTGATGGGGGTCTTGACCAGCCCACATGCTTTGCTCTTTGGTTGGTGGATCAGTAATCTGGGAGCTACCAGGGTTCCAGGATGGTTGATACTGTTAATCTTCCTGTGAGATTGCCAGCTTATTCAATTTGTCAATCCGTCCCTTACTCTTCCATAGGGGTTCATGATCTCTGTTCAATTCTTAACTGTGGGTATCAGTCAGTTGCTGGGTAGAATATCTCAGAGGACAGCCATTTCCTTTCTGAAAGCACAACATAACATTAGTGATCGTGTTATCAATTGGTGCCTGTCCATGGGATGGATACCAAGTTAGGCTAGTAACTGGTCAGCCATTCCTCCAGTCTCTGCTCCATTTTTGTCCCTTCATTTCTTTTAGACAAGAGCAATTTGGATTGAAAAATTTAAAGGTGGTTAATGTCCCCATACCTCCACTGGGGGTCTTGTCTGACTACTGGAGGTTATCTCTTCAGGTTCTGTATCCCCACAGTGGGGCAGTTTGGCTAAGATCACCCACATTTAGTCTTGTGAGTCTCTCCCCATCCATGATCTCTGGGAACTTCTTAGAGATTAACCCACTCCCAACCCATGCATCTAAACATTTCCATGCATTCCCCAGGCCCTCTAGGGCCTTATTCTGTCTCTCCTATTACCTGATCGTGCCCTGCTATTCTGTTCCCCATCCCCTCTCTCACCAAGGTCCCTCCTTCCCTCTGCTTCCCATGGCTACTTTATTCCACCTTCTATTGAGATTTAAGTATCCTCACTTGGACCTTCATTATTGTTTACCTTCTTTGGGTCTGTGGGGTGTATTATGGGTATTCTGAAAATTTTGGTAATATCCACTTATAAGTGAGTACATATCGTGCATGTCCTTTTGGGACTGGGTTACCCCACACAGAATATTTTCTAGTTCATTATTTCCTTGTTGTTAATAGGTGGATAATATTCCATTGTGTAAACGAACCACATTTTCTGTATCCATTCTTCTGTCGAGGAAAATCTAGGTTGCTTCCTGTTTCTGGCTATTATAATTGAGCCAAGTATCTTTGTGTGAAGGTGAAACATGTTTTGGGTTTATCCTCAGGAGCAGTATAGATAGATAGGCCTTTAGGTATAACTATTTCCAATTTGCTGTAGAACATCCAAATTGATTTCCAGAGTAGTTGTACCAGTTTTCAATCCTATCGGAAATGGAAGAGTGTTCCTCTTCTCCACGTGCTCATTAGCATATTTTCTCACTTGAATTTTTGATCTTAGCCATACTGATTGATGTAGGTAGAGTCTCTGGGTTGTTTTGATTTGAATTTCTGTCTAAGGCTGTTGAACATTTCTTTAAGTGCTTCTTGGCCATATAATCTTACTCTGAGAATTTTCTGTTCAATGGTGTACCTCATATTTCGATTGGATTATTTATTTATTTATTTTTATTTATTTGCAATCTATCGTTATAAGTTCTTTATCTATTTTGGATATTACCCCTCTGTCCATTGTAGGGATAGTGAGGATCTTTTCCCAATGTATAGGCTACAGTTTTGTCCTATTGACAGTTTTCTTTGGCTTAAAGAAGCTTTGTAGGTTCAAGTGGTCCCATTTATCAGTTGATGATCATAGAACCAAATCTATGGTGTTCTGATTAGGAAAATTTCTCCTGTGCCAATGCATTTAGGTTATTTCCCACTTTCTTTCTCTTTAGATTCAGTGTATCTGGTTTTATGTTGAGGTTCTTGATCCACTTGGACTTGAGCTTTGTGCAGGGTGATAAATATGAATCAATTTGCATTCTTCTATAGACAGAATGGCAGTTAGACAGTATGGTTTTGGCTTCTTTGTCAAAAATCAAGTGTTCATAGTTATGTGGGTTTTTGATGTTATTCTATTTACCATCTGTTTGAGTCTATACTGATACACTGTATTTTTCATCACTATTGTTTTTTAGTCTACCTTGAGGTCAGGGTTGATGATTTTTCCAGATGTTCTTTTGTTGTTCAGGATTGTTTTGGCTATCCTCTGTTTTTTTTTTTTTCCTATTGTTTTGGCTATCCTGTGTTTTTTTGTTTTTCCTCATGAGGTTGAGAATTGTTCTTTCCATATCTGTGAAGAATTGTGCCAAAAAAATGATGGGTATTGCATTGAATCTGTATATTGCTTTTGGTAAAATGGCCATTTTTACTATGTAATCCCAGTTACCCATGATCATGGGAAATCTTTCTATCTTCTGAGATCTTCTTTGATTTATGTCCTCAGAAATTGGCAGTTCTTTTCAGACAGATCTTTTACATGCTTGGTTAGAGTTACACCAAGACATTTTATATTATTTGTGGCTAATGTGTAGGGCATTAATTTTCCTAATTTCTTTCTCAGCCAATTTACCATTTGTGTAGAGAAATACTGATTTGTTTGAGTTAATTTTGTCCTGAAGTGTTTCTGTGAAGGAGTTGTCTGATAGAATTTTGAGGGTCCCTATGTACACTATCATTTCATCCATGAATAGTGATAATGTGACATTTTACCTTTAAATTTGTATGGTGTTGAACTCCTTTTGTTGTTGATTGTCCTAGCTAGAACTTCAAGTCCTAGATAGAATAGATAGGGACAAAGTGGGCAGCCTTGCTTGTCCCTGATTTTAGTGGGATTGCTTCAAATTTCTCTTTATTTAATTTGATGTTGCCTATTGGTTTGCCATGTATTATTTTTATTATGTTTATATATGTGCCTTGAACTTTTGCTCTCTCCAAGACTAACATGAAGGGGTTTTGGATATTTTTGAAGGCTTTTTTTTTTTCTGAGGCAGGGTTTCTATGTATAGCCCTCGATGTCCTGGAACTCACTTTGTAGACTAGGCTAGCTTCGAACCCAGAAATCTGCCTGCCTTTGTCTCCCAAGTGCTGGGATTAAAGGCGTGTGCCACCACCGCCAGGCTTGAAGGCTTTTAATGAGATGCTTATGGGTTTTCTTTGAGTTTGTTTATGTAGTGGACGACTTTGATGGATTTTGGTATCTTGAACCATTCCTAAATCACTGGAA
The DNA here is from genome assembly GCF_978045245.1 of Mus caroli. Taxonomy (NCBI): domain Eukaryota; kingdom Metazoa; phylum Chordata; class Mammalia; order Rodentia; family Muridae; genus Mus; species Mus caroli. The sequence goes on from NW_028227256.1 coordinate 45,344,983, forward strand.
TGAAGGCTACTTGATCTTGGTGAATGATGCATTTGATGTGTTTTTGGATTCAACTTAGAAAATTTTATAGATTATTTTTTTGTTGTTCATAAGTGAAACTGATATGAAGTTCTCTTTCTTTGTTGGGACTTTGTGTGGATTAGGTATCGGTGTCCACTGATGTTGAGATATATTAATGAGCAATTGTTAGTTCCTGTTACTTTGTTGTTGAAGGTGGGACTGTGTGTGTGTATGATTCTCTTCTTTTGCATTTGTTGGGAAACTATTAATTCCTTGTGTTTTCTTTGGTGGAGTTACCCTCCTTGTGCTTGAGTTTTCCTTCTATATCCTATGTAGTGCTCAGTTAATAGAAATAATCTCCTTAAATTTGGTTTTGTCATAGAGTATCTGGTTTATTCATCTATAGTGACTTAGATTTTTGTTGGGGATAATAGTCTAGGCTGGCATCCGTGGTCTTTTAGGGTCTGTAGGACATCAGTCCAGGATCTTCTCGCTTTAGTGTCTCTGTTGAGAAGTGTATTTCTGATAGGTATGTCTTTATATGTTACTTGACCTTTCTCTCTTACAGATTTTAATATTTCTTCTTTGTTCTGTACATTTAGTGATTTGATTAATTGTGGCAGGAGGATTTTCTTTTCTTGTTCAACCTATATGGTGTGCCCTAGGCTTTTTTTTTTTTTTTAAACATTTAAAGCCAACTCTTTCTTTAGATTAGGAGGTTAGGAAAGTTTTCTTCTGTGATTTTTAAAATGATTTCTGGCCCTTTGAACTGGGAATCTTCAAATTCTTCTATTCCCATTATTCTTGGGTTTGGTATTTTCTTTGTGTCTTAAATTTTCTGGAAGTTCTGAACTAGAAACATTTTACGCTTGCCATTTTCTTTGATGTACCAATTCCTTCTATGGTATCTTCTTTTCCTGAGATTCTTCTGTCTCTTGTATTCTGTTGGTGGTGCTTGAGTCTGTAGTTCTTGTTCTCTTTCTTAGCTTTTCTATCTCCATGGTTATATCCATTTTTATTTTCTTTATTGCTTCTATTTCCCTTTAGGATTTGGAATGTTTTGTTGATTTCCTTGTTTCCCATTTCAGGGCTTTTAAATGTTTGACTGTGTTTTCCACTATTTCTTTAAGGGCATTATTCAGATCATCTTTAAAGGCTTCTATCATCTCGAGATGGGATTTAAAGTCAGAATCTTGCTTTTCAGGAATGTTAGGATATCCAGATCTTTCTATAGTAGGAAAAGTGGGTTGAAATGGTACCAAACTGCATTGGTTTTTCTTATGTCCTTGAGCTTGCCTTTTACCATTGGTAGTAGCAATTGGTGTCCCATATTAGAGAAGGCCTCCCAGGGGGCAAGTGGATCTGTGTATATTGGGTTAAGACAAGCCTCCCAGGAGTCAGGCAGTGCTGTGTGTATGTTAGAGGAGGCCTCTAGGGAGACAGGCAGGGCTGTACCCTTCAAAATTATAAAAATATTTTTTCTTACATAGAGTGGTCTGTAATAATTAATGTAGTAACATCTATATTTTTATTTACTATAATTTAATCATAGCATCATAATGAAATATGATAAAAATTAATGCAAGTGAACTTCTATGCATCATATCCCTTTCTCTATCATCCTTCAATGAGTACTTTGAATCCTCCCACATTGCTGATTCATTAATTCATTTATGCTTTTATATTCTCATTCATTCAATCAGTCAGTTTGGCACACTTAAATGTAAATTTCTTTTTTTTAATGCCTCATAGTAGCCTGAATAAGTAACTAAGCTAAATTTTAAGTTTAAATTTCACTAATGTTAGACAAAGAAGGATGTTTCAGCTGTAAATATCAAGAGATATGCTCATTATATGAACTTTCCCATATTGTTATGGATATGTGATCACATCCAATGTTTGAAAAATTAGAGTTTCAAGTTTCCAGATAATGATTGTTAGTAACCAACAAAGAAGTTTAAAGTGTATCATTAAAATAATATATCCTCTTGCAAAGTCTGTTTCAGTATGGAAGAACATACTTTGGACTTGGTGATGGCCTAAATCTGAGTTCAGACATCAGCTCTACCACTTAACACCTAAAATACCATATAAACATTCTGTAACTTCTTTTGCACAAATTTCAAGTGACAAATATAATACAAAAGCAATATCCTCACTATCCTGCAGTGAGATTATCTAAGCATAAGTAGAACTGTACAGACTTTTAGTATTTGAAATGCTATTCTCTGTTGAGTTGATGGTGATAAAGATAGGGAAAATTCTACTCCCTCCTGCACATTTTAACACACAAATAATGAAGGATCTTGTATTTAAATCTTTCTTTGGTTTATAAGTCAGGATATTTTATTATAATTTATAAGGTATTCATTATGTATTAGATTAGAAATATAGGTTGTTAGACTTATTAAAATATATGATGACTGCTTCCTCAACTCTTCCAGTAGGAACAAAAAATAAAAAGACAGTTGCTACTTACTTATACTGTATAGAGGGGAGAGAAGGGGAAGGATATCAGTGACACATGCTATTAGGTCTAAAGCAAGCCCTCAAAGCAATGTTGGTGATTATATCCTATCAGGAAAGACTTTAGATGGGAAAATAGAAGGGATTTTATTGTGTGAACAAAGCCCTAAAAGTTGGTTTCTCTTTACCAGAAATCACCCTTAATTTACTAGAAAATTCTCATAATTGCCCACAAATGTCAACTACTTCAGGCAAACACATCTAACTCCTAATAAATCTAAACAGCCAGTATCAGCTCACAGTCACCTCATTTCCCATCCTTTTGTAAGACCCCGGATGCTGGGCCTCTGCTCATGTCCAGGGATGAGCTGGCCAGCACCCCAGTGTCCCGAGAGAAAACCACACCTAATGCAAACTGCAAGCCTAATGCAAACTGCAAGCGGTTTTATTATCAGCTAGCTGAGGATGAAGTCCCTCTGCCTTGCAGGGAAGGGGAGTTTGACCCTGAGAGGTGACAGTAGGGGGCTTTTAACAGCTAGCTGAGGAACTGGGAGGAGTTGGGAGGAGAGTTGGGAGGAGTTGGGAGGAGAGTTAGGAGGAGAGTTGGGAGGAGATCTTCTCTTCCAGGTGTCCTTGGTGACATTTACAAGGCAGGAGTGAGGAGTGAGTTCTTTCTGAATTTAATATCCAGTCCCAACTCCTCTAACCATCTGTAACTATATAGTCTGATTTCCTGACCCTCCACTCAGGAGATTCTTTCCTTTACCCTTATCTCTTACTCTATACCAAATAAATTATTTTAACCACTACCTTTATGATGAAGAAATACCAAATAAGGAAACATTTATTAGCAAAGAAATGCATACATGCACACTATATTTTAATAAAAAAGATATAATGTGAATATATAAGTCATAAAACATATTTCTAATGTCCAAGTGTATAATATTATGTAGATCTAGATAATTAATTAGGACCCAATTTATATTTATGAATCTTCAAATATAAAATATAATTACTCAATTATCAGTAGTTTCATGAAAGTTCAACAGATTTAAAACCAATAGGGTCTACATCCTTCCTTGCCTCTCTCCCTTGATTTATTTTCCTTCTCTATCAACTTCCCTTTCAATTTATTTATTTTTAAAACTTCTTGGATATAGAAGTCCTTTGAAATCAAGTACATGTTGTTACCAATACAAGACACTAAGGTAAAATTTTGAAAATAAATGTTAGATATAAATTGAGAGACAGATTACCTCATCAGAAATCTATCTTGTGACTCCTTAGCTATGAAAACTATATGACTCAATATTCTAAATCTTTTTACCACTTGAAACTATAAGAGAGAAAAGAGTTAATCTCTTCATTAGGGTTGAAAAAAGTCTTCCTTGTGTAAGGCAATTGTTAATTTGAAGGTCTGCTTTCTATAGTGCCTCAAATACAAAGAAAGCTGTGCTGAGAGAGAAAGGTGCACTTCGGTGTTGTCAGTCAGTTCGTGCAAAACTGTCAAAATAAGGGCAATGAATGTGACTTTTTATGTGAGGTTGTTGTGAATTTGACATTTTCATGTAAAATAATTTTCACTGACATTTCCAAGGGAACACAAGCAGATATTTGGTGGCTACAGTTTTCAACCATTTATGTGTCTGTGTTTGTGATTTGACTTGAGTCATAACTGGTACTTGGTACTAAGTTAAATCAAAGAATAGAGAGCCTTTAAATTTCTACAGTTTTGCCTTTTGTCTTCTGAAATAATTTGTTTCTTGTTAAAATTTTACCCCAAATATCCCTCCTCTTAAAACATATATGATAATATAGTCTGTATATTTTGCTTTGGCTAACATATTTTTTTCATGTGAGAAGTAACTGACTTAGAAATGATCAATGAAACTCAATTTTAAAGAAAATGATTAGAACAGTGAAAATCTATAGAATTCTTAATATATAAATCACAAAGATTATACATTATTTGGGTATCATGTTTACCTGCCACATACACACACACATATACACACACATACCACACACACATACATATGTACATATATATGTACATCTACATATATATGCATGTGTGCAATTATATAAAATAAACTCAAGTAAAATTATAGAAAGTTTTTACTTTAATTTTTGCAAAATTATAAAGTACTACAAAATATATATATGTATATATGTTATTTATTATATTATGTTATTTATTATATCATAAATATTATATTTATTATATGTATATATGTTATTTATTAACATATGTATATATGTTATTTATTATATTGTGTAAGCAATGTTATATGCTAGGGGACAAAGATTAATAATGAATGGTCTTTATCCTCAAGGAATATCTAATGGGATTTTATGTCTTCTGATTTCATTGTTGCTGTCATGGCAGTTTTCTCTTTTGCTCACTGTATTCCACACTTAGAAGAAATTAGAGGTGTCCTGAAGCAGTGGCAAGCACAGCATGGCAATTCAAAGATAGTGGACTTGTTGGTACTTCTTCAGTTTAAAGTGTACTAGAGATACTTCATTAAGACACTAAGAACTCACCCCTTTTTCAAAAAAATAAATATCCCTGCTGAATAATTTTGTACTTTATTTATTTATTCAACCAATTCATAATGCATGTGTGTGTGTGTGCAAACATGTGTGAGTGCTCAAATGGCTAAAATAAATATCACTCTGTACCATTTTCTATAAGTCAGCTTTTTATTCTGAATCTCTGGTTGTATTTTTTTTGGGGGGGGTGTAGGTCCCAGTGACTCTGCCATCTCTGGCTCTCTTGGATCCGAGGTCAAAGGGATTTCTGGGAACCCCTGGTCTGTTACACTGCTACTGATATTAGAACTTCCATCCTTTTTACTTCAGACTAAAAACCTCTACCTGCAGAACAATCTCTCTAGCTCTCTCTGCTTGTAAGCAGTGCAGTAAAGAGTAAACCTGGAAGAACTCAAGCTCAAGCTCAAATAAGTGAATTCACTGGAAGGGAATGTTTTACTACAGTGAGATTATGGAAGTTTTGATGTATTATTATTTTCCATAACTTGACCACATATTTTAACCAACTCCTGGAGCTATTTGAGTAGCAAGCATGCCTAGTATTTAGACTTTCTAACACCGTATCAACACTGCATTTGGCAACCCAGTCATTATGTCATTGAAGTATTAAAATGAATTGAGACATTGTTTTGTTTGTTTGTTTGTTTGTTTACTTTCATTTTTCTGGATTTTACTTTTTATTTTTTCAGATTTGGCCAAACCTTCTATTTCACAGATGGCAAAATTATAACTTATGAAGTTCAGGAGAAAAAATTTAAATATATCAATCATTTCAAAACAGGATTTATATCCTATTAGTCAAATAACACTGTCCGATTGCATATGTCAATACAAAGAGTGACATAAACCCAGCACACACCGACATAACGATTCATTGTGTGAATTATTCAATATTTAAATAAAGTAACATTTACTAACTAAGATATGGCCTAAACTCGATAAATTTTATAGGAAGTAAAAGTTGACACGGACCAGTGGAAGCTCAAACCTCAACAAGTTTTCAAGAACAATAATTCAACCTTCAAGTAGGCATTGTGTGCCTCCATAATTTCAGTTTCTTTCATTTAATCTTCACATCTATCTTTAAATATCAGTAATATGTCCTTCATTTTAGACTGGATAATAATGAAGGACATATATAAAACAACTTGCTCAGTGCAAACTAGTATTAAGTCAGTAAAATCTCTTCTGGATTGTTCCACTGTCTTCTAATATAAATCACAATGTTGAGTACACCGCTTTAACTCACATCCTAACCACTGAGGTTCAGGAACTTTATTTGAAATCATACATAGTAACAGAGTAGGACCACTTAATTTTGTCATAGCTGTATGGCATGCAGTCCTGTATTTGATAGAATTCTGAAAAAAAACAAAACAAAACAAAAAAAAACCAAAAAAACATAGTGATTTGAGAAGCACAAGACTAGTGCTCATTTGTACAACATTCCCTGTGCTAAAAAAAAAAAAAAAGATAGGTGTATGGGGGAGGGAGTTGTAGATATGTCAGCTTGAAGTGATTGATGAAGTGTGAACCTTCTATATCTAAACTCGTTAGTTACCATAGTAAGAGGACAGACATCATCAGAGAATAGACAATAATGTTTTCATAGTCCAGATTGACAAATATTAGGTTTTATGTTTATCATTGTAACTAGTTTTTGCTAATACCTTCTTATACCAATGGGTTGAAAAGTACTGTTCTCTTCATGAAGGGAAGTTAAAAAAGAAACAAACATTGATATTAAAGAAGATCAATTATGTCTACAAGAAAATTCTTTGCAAAGGGCTGTAGTACAGGCATGGAAATTTACAAGAGACTTCGGCAAGGTCACTGAAAGAAGGCTTCGTGATGGAGGGACAGGATGCGTGAATATTTTGATTGATGTGATGAGGGCCAATATTAGAAGTCATACAAACTGTGTGCAATCAAAGATTGCTTCCCCCAAGGCAGAAAGAAATCTAGTCACCTTCTGCTGCAGAGAAAATGAGAAATAATGATGTAATTTACCACTAAGAATAAACAAAGAGACCTCCAAGATTGAAAGATGCTTAAAAATAACCATTTGGTCACATAGTATTTTCTAATAGCTCATGGATTTTATAATTGTTTCTCACAGTGCCAGAGTAGTACAAGAAAAGGAAAAACAAAAGCAGCAGCTGAAGTCAGCAGTGACAGACGCCCCACTGAGTGTCGAAAGCTCCATTATCTTCTGTCATAGCAAGTCTTCAATCAAAGGAAATAGTTTTGAAAAACAGGAGATGGAGAAAAAGATTAAGCTTATGCAAATTGCGAAAATTATAGTAAAAAATACTATAAAAGACACAGTAAAAGAATAATAGAAAAGAGTAGGCATTTTTCTTCTTGGTTATTGCTTAAATCCCAGCCAAAAAATATGTATTTATTCTATCTCTTATAGAAGGTGATTTTTGAATAATCAACAAAATGTCTTTTCTATTTATTTGTCAGTTATTATAGAACTCACAGTATCAGTCTGCTCTCTCTTTGAAACTCCCACTGTGTGAGGCAGAAAAGACATGGTGCTTTCGTACACATTAAGATAACATTTGAAAATGTATATGCTAACCTGACCATGAGAGTCGAGTTTCAACAGAAAAGACATGATAATACATACTTTCTTACCTTGCTATCATTGGTACATTTTGTCTGAAAAATCACCAGGTTTGGGGGCTGGGGTTGTTGGTTTGTTTGTCTTTTTTTTCAATCTCTATGTTAGACTTATCTATCTCTTGTTAATGATACTAAAGAAAACACCAATTTTGTTTTTACAAAACAGGCCAATGTACATGAGTAAAATTTAACAAAAATACTTTTACAATAGGAATGCAGCACAACAATACTGCTTAATATTTCATATGATTTAAACATAGACCTTTGTTTAGTCTTTGAGTAGCAGAGAAAATTAAGACCTTGGGGTTATTAATCTGATACCATCCTTTTGTTATTCCTTCTGAGATGGAGAATCTTCATGCTAAATTAGGAAGTTCTCCACTGACAGTTCTTCTAACCAGCCCCTCTCCTACAACCAAGAAAACAAGGAAAGTGCTGCACATCCATTTATTACTTCATCAACTTAAGTGATCTACTTATAATTTACTTCCTTTGGAGTGTTCATAACTGGACTGCATCTAAAAACAAGTAAACAGTTTTATTTAATTATATTTTAATTAGTATTCAAAGTAATGAGTTTCATTACAGCATTCTTGTCTATTTTTTTAAAACCAGTTTTCTTCTCAAAGTTTTCCTCCCAGTCCCTTTGCCCTCCTCACATCCAGCCTTCTTCATACTAATATCATGTGACTGCTTTAAAATCATGTGCATTCTATTACACGCTTTACTTTCTTCTTTTAGCTATCCCTGTCTTGTTTGAGATGTTATATCCCATGTATATTCTTCTTTTCGTTTCATGGCTCTACCCATACTCTGATTCTATCTGTCTCTGTCTCTCTGTCTCTGTCTTTCTCTGTCACTCAAATATACAAACACAAATTCGATTCAAAGACACTCATGAGAGAAAACATGTAGTATTTATATTTTAGTCTTATGGACTATTCTCATTTCTATGCTTTATATCAGTATTTCCTAAATGTGGTACAGTATCAAAATGGGAAAATCTTATAAGCTAAAAATTCTAATGAAGTCTTTTGGAAAGGGAAATGGTGTAATCAGAAAAAAAGAGAAACAAATTGGAGTTGTTTCCAATAATACTAAAATTTTTATTTATTTTCTCTCAATTTAATGCTGTACCCAGATTTTAAGTTTCATGAGAGTTTTGTGTAGTAGTCTTTAGTAGTAAAGGTTCTGTATGTATGCCATGACCTTTTAGCCTTGAAGGCCCTTTTTATCCCAAACTTGCTGTACCTTTATATTCACAAGAACAGCTTACAAATTAACAAGGTGTAATATTTTCAGAATCATCATGATGGAGGTCTTCCTTGACTTGAATCCTTTAGCTATTAAAAAAAAATGACATCTGTTTTGGTTCTAATTTGCCTTCTAAATAGTAATGTTTACAGCATGACAAGTACTACTCTCAGCCTCAATTAGAAGCTTCTTTTGTAATACATGCCCATGGATGCAGAGATGCATGACTGCTTAAGATATTGAGAATAAGAACCTAGCCTTAGAACATATACACTTCTGCCTAAAGCTAAAGGACCATGAGGTGGACTGCAGTGTTAAGAGCCTGAATGTAAGGAGAAAGACTGAAAAACAGAGTCTTCTTATCATTCACAGTATCAATCCTCAGTAAGACTAAGTTTGTCAGCAGTATAGTCTAGGAAAGGACTCACAAAGTACTACCTCTTCCTGCTAATTATTAGACACTGATAGATACTAGGAAGAAGCAGTTATTGTCTTCTGTTGTGTATGTTCTGAGGAACCCAACAGGCTCCTCAAAATATCCCAAACCCATAGTACCACAAGTGATCCTGGTAAACCTTAGTGAATTTCAAAGACAATGAAAAATCTAAAGACCTGAATGAAAAAGAAGATTTTAAAGGGATGTGTTTATAGGAATCAGAGAGTGATTAGTGTCTATTTGCATAGAATACTACTAGAACACACATGTATAAATAACCAAAGCAAAAATTAAAGTTATAAAATTGACCTATGTTTCTAACAAAAAGTACTAATTTATAAATCTTTATATTATTATAAATATATTTGTGTTTCTATTTAATATAAAAAATGTTCTGTAATTAGACCCAAAAATTGCTATAAGTCAGATTTAGTTAATGTATTTATTAGGCATTGTAAAGTGATAAACATATTTTTTCTTTGACTTATAAAGGTGTCAAGTGGTATAGAAATATTTATAAATATCATATTGTTATTGTTAAGTCTTTTGGGTCAGATTCCTGTAGAGCTAAAAAGCAGAAACAGTTATTTCTTCAGTTTTCTCAAGATGGAGATGAAGAACAAAGAGCTTAAACAACTTGGCAAATTCAGCCAGAAACTCAGAGCTATGAATCTCATAAGAGTTTCATTAGGACTATATGCTGCTTAAACAGCTATGTAAGCTTTTACTTACAATTTCATAATTTTCTCTCCTTTTTGTTCAGTTTGTTATTCTCTCAACTATAGGAAACATGTTAAAGCAACATGTCTTCATATTCAAGATTTTAGAATAACTATGGCATACACTTTTTAATTGAAAATAGATTTATCTCTCATATATCCCAACATCAGGTTCAAAACTCTCTAGTCATTCAAGCTCCTCCTGTATACTCTTGTCTCCCCAGTATCCACTCCCCTTCTAGAACAGGCCTCTAAGAGCTAACATCCCAAAACAACACATCAAGATACAATAAGACAAGGCCAAGGCAACCTAACAAGAGGGGAAAAAGTTCCAAGAGCAGGCAAGAAAGTTAAAGACACAACTGCTCCCACAATGAGGAGTCCCACAAAAGCACAAAGATTATAGCCACAACATATGCAGACGATGTGTTGCAGAGGCATGCAGGCACTGTGCTTGTCACTTCAGATACTGTGAGCCCATATGCACTGTTCTTGGTTGATTCAGTGGTCCTTAATTATTTCTAGTGTCCTCCATCCCCTCTGACTCCTATAATCTTGCTACTTGTTCCTTCATGGGAGTCCCTGAGCTCCAAGTAGAGGGATCTGATAGAGACCTCAAATTTAGACTAATTCTGCATAATGTCTGACTGTGAATCTCTGCATTTGCTACTCTTTGTTGCCAAAAAAAAAGCCTCTTTGATGACAACTGGATAAGGCAATGGATCTATGAGTATAGCAGAATGTCATTAGGAGACATTTCTTTGAATTATTTTAATATCAGTTGTGCTTGGTTTTCCCTTAGGTGTCTGGTCCACCCATTCTCTAGTTCCTGGACATTCAAGAATCAATAATTTTGAGGCATGGGGTTCCTGTTGTGACTATGTCTCAAGATAATAAAAAAAGGGTTAAGTTCTGAGCCACCATTGTCTCTACAACTTTCGAGCAAGTCACACTATTGGTCAGAGTTTTTACTGCTGGCTTGCTGCATAATTATTTCTTTCAGTAGTCTACAGAGCACCTTCTCACATGAACATGTATGAAATGTAAGACCCAGCCTGACCCTTCCTTTCTCAGTGAACTGTATGGATGTATCCCTTGGCACTAGCGTCCCCGCGGTCAGTTTCTGGGGCGCAACCTTTGGTTCTGCCATCAGCCTGGGTTATTTGGGGATATCTATGGTCCCACTTGGCCAATAATTCAACAGAATGCAACCCAGTCCCACCACTTGGAATATTGCCTGGATATAAGAGATAGCAGTTCAAACTCTGTATGCTCCATTATGTGGAGATTTTACTATGATCACATTCATAGATCCCTGCACTAGGTTTCCATATCACTCCCAAAATAGCCCCCCCACACCAATTTCAGCCAAGTCTCCCTGTTCCTTCCCTCTCTCTCCATTTCATCGCCTCTCCTCCCACAACTCCCCTATCCTCCTTTAAACAACTGCCCCATGTCCACCCATAATAACTATTCCATTTCCTCTTGACAGGAAGATTGATGTATCCCCCTTAAACCGTCCTCATTAACTAAATTTCCTAAGTCTATGTAATGTAAGTTATTTACTATTTACTTAAAGACTAATATTCATTTATAAGTGAATACATACCATATGTGTCTTTCTAGGTCTGTGTTATCACAACAAAATTACCATTCAGATTTTTTTTTCTTGTTGTGTCCATTTGCATGTAAGTTTTATAATATAATTTTTTAATAGCTGAGTAATACTCCATTGTATATGTACACAATTCTTTGATTGTGTGACATCTATTGTGTTTCCATGTTTTTGATCTTATGAATAAAGTTGCAATGAACATAGTTAAGCAAGTGTCTTTGTGGTGGAATAGGCAGTCTTTGGGCATATGCCCAAGAGTGGCATAGCTGAGTCTTGAGATAGATCAATTCTCAATTTTCTAGCAAGCTGCCATATTAATTTCCACAGTGGCTGTACAAGTGTGCACTCCCACAAGCAATGAATCATTTTCCCCTTGTTCCACATTTTCACCAGCATGAACTGTTACTAGTAAGATTTACCTTAGCCAATCTAACAGATGAAAAATAGAATCTCAGTATAGTTTTGATTTGCATTTCCCAGATGGCTAAGGATATTGAACATTTCCTTAAGTGTTTCTCAGTGACATAAATTCTCTTTATTGAGAATTCTTAGTTTAGATCTGTTCCTTATTTTTAATTGGGGATGTATAATTTTTTGATATCTGGTTTCTGGAGTTCTTGCATATATTTAATATTCTGCTATTGGATATGGAATTGGTAAAATTCATCTCCCATTCTGTAAGCTTCGCTTTTGTTCTATCAATGGTGTCCTTTGACTTATAGACACATTTGAATTTCATAAGATGTCCTTTATTAATTGTTGATCTTAGTCTCTGCACTACTGGTGTTTTATTAAGAAAGTTGTTTCTATGCCAATGTGTTCAAGTTTATTACCTACTTTATTTACTACCAGGTTCAGGGTATCTGATTTTATGTTAAGGTCTTTGACCTACTTAAAATTGATTATTTGTGTTGCATGATAAAAATGGATCCATTTGCAGTCTTCTACTCAAGGTATACAGTTTAAATAACCTGATTTGTTGAAGATGCTGTCTTATTCCATTGTGTATTTATGGATTCTTTATAAGAAACCAGTTGTCGATAAGTATGTAGATTTATGGCTGGGACTTCAGTTAGAGTCCATTGATCTAGGTGTCTGTTGTTATGTGAATACCATGTGAATTTTATTACTATATTTCTGTAATACAAATGGAAATCATAGATGGTAATACTTTTAGGAATTCTTTTATTGTTTTGGATTGTTTTAGCTATCTTGATTTTGTTGTTTTGTGGTTGTTGTTGTTTTTACGTGTGGAATTGAGAACTGTCCTTTCATGTTAGGTAAGGAATTGTGTGGGAATTTGGGTGGAGATTGTTTTTAGTAAAATGGCTATTTTTATTATGTTAATGCTAACAATCCATGAGCATAGAAGATCTTTTAATCTTCTGGTAATTTCTTTAATTTCTTTATGCAAAGACTTGAATTACTTTTAGCACCAGATTCTCATTTCCTTGGCTAGAATACTCCCCCCACCCAAATTGTATTATTTAAGGCAAGTGTAAAAAGGGTTTTACCCTGATTTCCTTTTCAATCAATTTTTCATTTGTATATAGGAAAGCTAATTATTTTTAAAAGTCACTTTTGTATCTAGCCACTGTACTGAAAGTGTTTATCAACAGTAAGAGTTTCCTGGTAAAAAGAAAATATTAGAATCACTTAAGTATACTATCATTACCATCTGCAAATAATGATACTTTGACTTCTTCTATTCCAGTTTTTATCCCCATGGTTCTCTTAAGTTGTTTTATTACTCTAGCTAAAACTTGAGTCTCCTATTCAGAGAGTGTACAACTTTGTCTTGCTCCTGATTTTACTGGAATTGCTTTGAATTTCTTTCCATTTAATTTGATGTTATCTGTAAGCTTGCTGTAAATTGTCTTTATTATGTTTAGGTATAGGCTTTGACTCCTAATTGGTCTAGGACTTTTATCACAAAGGTTTATTTTGGGTTCTGTATAGGGCCTTTTCTGTATGCAATGAGATGATTATGTATTTCTGTGAGGGAGCCTATAGATAATGGAGAATAATGATTGTGGGGCACATGAATCATCTGACTGGATCAGCTGGCCTGGAACAAGAGAGCAGTTGAGGTATGTCCAAAACTCTGAAAATCTTATCTTGAGAACAGCAGGATTGTAAGGATTGCCCCCTCATTTTTCCAAGCCTGCATACCCCAGTACATGTAATTCCAGCTCCTCAGCCCTGCCCTAGCCAATAATATCCACTCCCCACAAAAACACTTACCCACTCCCCAAGGTTTATATAAACCTTGATATAAAACCTCGGAATAGGAGACTCAACAAATAAAGATTGTTACTTTACTACATGCCATCAAGAAGAACTGTTTCACCTCCTATGGCCAAAGAAGAGCTGTACCACTGAAAGCCAACTCAACTCAGAGAAAGTCTTACCTCCATCTCCCTACAACTCAAGTTCCTGAGAACTTACTTGCCTCAACAAACTTTGTTCCTTTTATGCTGGTTAGACTCCCAAGCACAGGTGCCTGAATACTGGAATTTGGATAATAGAAGATTCAAAGCCAGGCTGCAGATAATCGTTTTGATATGTATGCAGGTTTGTGGGTATTTTGTTGAGTATTTTTGTATCAATATTCATAAAAGAGATTGGTCTATAATTTTCTTTCTACTCTGAGTCTTTATGTGGTTTGGATATCAGGGTAACTGTGGCCTCATAAGATGAATTGGGCAATGGGATTTGTAGTTGAGGAGTATTAATATTAACATTTTTATGAATGTCTACTAGAATTGTAAACTAAAACCATCTGACATGGAGCTCTTTTTGTTTTTGTTCATGCTTTTAATTTTTTTCTTCTTTCTTTTTTTTTTTTTGTTGATTTGTTGGGGGTTGTCTTTGGTTTTTTGGTTGTGATATTTTAAGGACTGCTTCTGTATAACTAGGGGTTATAGGTTTATTTAAATTGTTTGTCTGGTCGTGATTTAACTTTGATGGGTGGTATCTCTTGATAAAATTAATATTATTATTTTCCAGTTTCCAATTTGGCACAGTACAGGTATTTAAAGTTTGTCCTTATGATTCTTTGTGGTTCCTCAGCATTTGTTGCTATGTCCCCCTTATCAGTTTTGATTTTTTAATTAGGATATTTTCATTTCTGTTTTTTAGTTAAATTGGATAAGAGTTTGTCTATCTTGTTGATTTTCTTTAAGAACCAACTCTTTGTTTCATTGATTTTTTTTTTGTATTTTTCTTCTTCTACTTTATTCATTTTAGTGGTGAAATTGGTAACTTCTTGCCATCTCCTCTTTGGTGTGCTTGCTTCTTTTTGTCCCAGAGGTTTCAAGAGTATTATTAAATCACTATTATGGGATATCTCTGTTTTATCTAGTCACTTAGTACTATGACATTTCTTCTTATCATTGCTTTCATTGGGTCAAATATGTTTGGATATTTTGTGTATTCATTTCCATTTACTTCTAGAAAGTCTTCAATTATTTTTCTCTACTTCTTTCTTGATCCATTTTTCATTCAGTATAGAGTTGTTCAGTTTCCAATTTTTTGTTATTGTTGTTTCTGTTACTGTTGACTTTCAGCTTTAATTCATGAGGTCTTATGGGATGCAGGGAGTTATTTCGATCTTATTACATCTGTTGAGACTCGTTTTGAGACCAAATATGTCAGCAATTTTGGAGAGAGTTCCATGAGTTACTGAGAAGTAGGTATATTTTTTCCAGTTTAAGTTAAATGTTTTGTTATTATCTGTTGAGTCCATATTGTTTATTACGTGCGCTATCTCTAATATTTCTCTGATTAGTTTTTGTTTGGATAACCTGTCAATTGTTAAGAGTAAGATCTTGCAGATACCTGCACACACACTATAGCCTGCTTGCTTCCTAGGAGGTCTGCAGTAACTACAGACAGAGGAGAGAATCTTGCCCAAATATCCCTACCAGCTGGGAAAACCATGAGGCCCAACTGACCTGGGACCCCCACCATCACACCCCCCAGAGCTTTACCTTTCTTTCAGTCTGCTTCCTACCTGGGCTAAATCAGGGGCCCAATACCTGACACATACTTCAGTGTGCATGGTATCTAGGAGGTCTACAGTAATCAAAGACACAGAGTCCTACTGACACTGGGCACAGCTGCCCGATCAACTTTACCTTCTTTCTGATCTGATTCTCCACCCTGTCCAGATCAGCAGCCCAATAGTATCCTATACCCACACCATATCTGCCTTCAAGGAGGTCTGGAGTAATGAAGGACACAGGAGGATTACACAAACCAGAGGAACAAGAGGCCCACCATAACCAGAGACAATACTGTCTGCATCCAAGGAGGCCAGATCTATTCAGAGACACCTATACCAGTTAACACCAAAGATAACCAGATCATAAGCAAAAGATCTAGTTGCAATCTGTCACACCCAGAACCCAGTTCTCTCACCACAGCAAGCCTTGAATGTGCTAAAATGCCTGAAGAGCAAGATAATGACCTAAAATCCTGTTTCTTGAGGATGATAGAGGCCTTTAAGGAGGACATAAAGAACTCCCTTCAAGAAATACAGGAAAAACACGGGCAAACAGGGAGAAGCCCTTAAAGAGGAAACAAATAAGCTCTTTAAAGAAATACAGTAAAATACAAACAAGCAGGTGAAGGAATTGAACAAAATAGTCCAAGAACTAAAAATAGAAATAGAAAAATAAAGAAAACACTTAGGGAGGCAACCCAGTAGATGACCAACTTTGGAAAGAGAACAGGAACTACAAGTGCAAGAATCACCAAGAGAATATAAGAGATAGAAGAGGAAATCTTAGTCATAGAAGATCCCGTAGAAAATATTGACAGATTGGTCAAAGAAAATGCATAGTGTAAAAAGCTCCTAACCCAAAATATCCGGGAAATCCATGACACAATGAAAAGATCAAATCTAAGATTAATAGGAATAGAAGATGGTGAAGAATCCCAGTTCAAAGAGCCAATAAAAACCTTTAGAAAAATGATAGAAGAAACCTTCCCTAACCTAAATAAAGAGATATACTTAAATGTACAAGAAGCCTACAGAATACCAAATAGCTTGGACCAGAAAAAATCCTCTCATCACATAATAAGTAAAACACTAAGTCCACAAAAAATGAAAGAATATTAAAAAGCTGTGAGGAAAAAAGGCTAAGTAACATGTAAACGAAGATGTATCAGAATTATGCCAGGCTTCTCAACAGAGACTCTAAAAGCCAGAAGATCCTGGGCAGATGTCATCCAGACCCTAAGAGAACACAAATGCTAGCCTAGAATATTATGTCCAGCAAAACTGTCAGTCATTATAAATGGAAAAACCAAGACATTCTATGACAAAACAAAATATAAACAACATCTTTCTACTAATCCAGACTTATAGAGGATACTGGAACAAAACATCCAATACAAGTAGGGTAAGTAAACCCAAGAAAACAAACAAAAACAATTAAATATTTCCCAATAAACTCAAAAGAAGAGAATCATGCACAAACAATACCACCTCCAGCACCAAAAATTAACAGGAACTAACAATCATCTGTCTTTAATATTTCTCAACATTGACAGGCTCTCTTTCCCAGTGAAAATCCACAAGCTAACAAACGGAACACAAAAACAGGATCCAGTGTTTTTCTGCATACAAGTAATATACCTGAATGACAAAGATAGACACTATTTCAGAATAAAAGATTGAGAAAATGTTTTCAAGCAAATGGTCCCGAGAAACAAGATGGTGTTGCCATTCTAATAATCATTAAAAATAACATTTCAACCAAAAGGTATCAAGAAAAAATTGGGAAGGGCACTACATGATCATCAATGGAAAAATCCACTAAGAGGAAGTCTCAATCCTGAACGTCTATGCCCCAAATACAAGGGCATGCATATTCATAAAAAAATGTTAGTAGAGCTCAAAACAAATATTGAACCTCACACAATAAGATTGGGAAATTTCAACACCCCACTCTTACCAATAGACAGGTCATTGAAACAGAAACTCAACAAAGACACAGTGAAACTAACAGAAGTTATGAACCAAATGGATTTAAGAGATATCTATAGAAGATTTCAATCCAAAAGAAGAGAATATACCTTCTTCTAAGCACCTCATGTAATCTCCAAAATTGGCGATATAATTGTACATAAAACCAACTTCAATAGATACCAGATGTTGAAATAGTCCAGTGCATTATATCGGATCACCACAGCATAAGGGTACATCTCAATTACAACCAAAACAACAGAAAGCCCACATACTCCAGGAAACTAAACAACTCTGCTCAATGATAACTTGTGTGGGGTTGTGAAAGGCAGCCTGTTTTGGTTAAAAGAGGCTTATTCCAGAGACCCAGTAGGAAACTCAACATGTGACAGAACGTGAGCCATATTACCAGAGACAGGTGCCTGACACCACAGAACCCTCAACTCCATAATTCTGTGACTATAAGTCACATGGACAATGTCCCAAGCTTCTGCCATTCTGGCTAGGCTCCACCCCCACAGTTACTTAGCTATAGTCAGGTAAGCTCCTCCCCAGAGTTACCTGGCAACAACAAGGTAGCCCAGCCCACTACAAAAGGGGCTGCTTGGCCCCTTCTCTTTCTTTTTAAGCTCTTAACTTTCTTACTCTCATCTCTTGCCCTTCTTCTCTCTGTCCCTTCCACCCTCTCTCCACATGGCCATGGCTAACCTCTCTTTCTACCTTCTCTCTTTCTCTCTGCCTTTCTATAATAAAGTTCTAAAACCATAGACTGTCTCTGCTCATCAAGGCCCTGACTTGGACAATGGGATAGGCTTCCCCTAAAGAGCCTTGTCTAACCTTTCTCTAGAAGGCCTTCCTGCACTCTAGTCACAGACCAGACCAAGGTCTCTCACCCATGGCGGGACCACTCAGAACCCCTTCTCAACCTGCCTTCTCCTCCCTTCTGCCGTGGGTATGACTGAGCTGCTTGGGGGGGGGCATTCTGTTGTCTGCTCTTCTGAGGTGCCCAGTGGTGTCTGGGATGCTCGAGACTGAGAACCTGTTATCGCTGGCCCCCGGGAAGCCCAAACACCTTGGACTCCCCTTTGTCTACCCCCAGGAGGGATGGGTTCTGTGGCTTCCCACAGCCAGACATCCACTCTGGGCCACGTGGAAAGCCTGCGGCAGTCCCCCTGTGTCTGACTGCCCAGAGAACAGGAACTCTGGCAGAACATAGGTTTTCTCTCACTCCCTTTATTCCCCCATGCCCACTGCCCCTCAAACTTGGTCAGGGAACAAATAAAGAAAGAAATCAAGGATTTTATATAATTCAATGAAAATGAAGGCACATGATATCCAAACTTATGGGACACAATGAAAGCAATGTTAAGAGGAATATTCATACACTAAGTACCTTCAAAAAGAAATTGGAGAGATAACATAAAAGCAACTTAACATCTTACCTAAAAGCTCTAGAACAGAAAGATGCAAACACATACAAGTAGAGTAGAAGGCAGAAAATAGTCAAGCTCAGGGCTGACTTCAACCACTAAGAAACAAAGAGAAGATACAAATGATCAAGGAAATCAACAAGATAAACCTTTAGCCAAACTAACTAAAAGGCACAGACACAAACTGAGAAAATTAAAAAATCCTCAGAATCTATTAGAAAAGCACCTCAACACAAAGTCATATACATTGAAACTAATATAAGAGAAAGTAGAAAAGATCCTCAAATTAATTGGCTCAGAGGTAAATTTCCTGCACAGATCACCAATGGCTCAAGCTATAAGATTAACAATTGGCAAATTAAGCTTTATGAAACTAGAACACAAATCATCAACAACAAAAAAGACACCATCAATATGTCAAATCAGCAAAGTATAGGTTGGAAAAAAAATTCATTGACCCTACATCCAACAGAGGGCTAATATCCAAAATATATAAAGAACTCAAGAACTTAACCTCCAAGAAACCAAATAACTCAGTTTTTAAAATGGGGTACAGAGCTAAAGAAAGAATTAATAACAGAAGAATCTCGATGGAGGAGATGCTCTTAAATAAAAGTTCAAAGTCCTTAGTCATCAGAGAAATTAAAATCCAAACGACCCTGTGATTCTACCTCAGTCTTAGGGTTTTACTGCTGTGAAGAGACAACATGACAAAGGGCAACTCTTATCAAGGACAACATTTAATTGGGGCTGGCTTACAAGTTCAGAGGTTCAGTGTGTCATTATCAAGGTGGGAGCATGGCAACATCTAGGCAGGCATGGTGCAAGCAGAGCTGAGAGTTCTACATCTTCATCTGAAGGCTCCTAGTAGAAGACTGACTTCCAGGCAGCTAGGGTGAGGGTCTTAAGACCAGTGCCACAGTGACACACCTACTCCAACAAGGGCACATCCTAATAGTGCCACTCCTTGGGCCAAGCATATACAAACAATCACACTCACACCAATCAGAATGGCTAAGATCAAAACTTCAAGTGACAGCACATGCTGTCGAGGAAGAGGAACTTGGCTGGTAGGATTGTAAACTGGTACAGCCACTCTGGAAGTCAATCTAGATGTTCCTCAGAAAATTGAAACTAGTTCTACCTGAAGACCAAGCTATATCACTCTTGGGTATTTACCTATAGACACCTCATCATGCCACAAGAACACATGCTCCACCATGTTCACAGCAGCATCATTTGTAATTACCAGAAACTAGAAACCACTCAGATGTCCCTCAACTGGATAATGGATACAAAAGGTATTGTTCATTTACACAATGGAATAGTATTCAGCTATTAAAAACAAGAATATCATAAATTTTCAGGCAAATGGATCAAAATAAACAGTATCATCCTTAGTGAGGTAACCAAGACCCAAAAGGACATACATGATACATACTCACTGATTAGTGAATATTAGCAAAAATGTACAGAATAAATAGGATGAATCCCACAGACCAGCATTGTTTAAATTTTAATTTATCATGGAATGTATTATTTCTCCATCTTTAGTGAATGAAAGTTTTGCTGGGTATAGTAGGCTTGGTTTCCATCTGTGGTTTTGTACAATCTTTAGCATATCTGACCAGGGCCTTCTGAATTTTAAAGTCTTCATTGTGAAGTCAGGTGTAAATCTAATATGTCTGCCTTCGTATGTTACTTGGTATTTTCCTCTAGCAGCTGTTAAATACTCTTTCCTTGTTCTGCATATTTATTATTTTCATTATGTTTTGAGAGGAATTTCTTTTGTGATGAAAATTGTTTTGTGTTCTGTGTGCTTATTGAATTTTTATAGGCATATATTTTCTTAGGTTAGGGAAATTTTTTAAGATTATGTTGAAATTATTTTCTGGGCCTTTGAGCTAAGATTCCTCTCCTTCCTCTATTTCTATTTTTTTTTTTTTTTTTAGATTTGGTCTTTTAATAGTGCCCTAGATTTTATGTATGTTTTGTTTAGTAATGTCTTAGATTAACATTTTCCTTGACCAATATATCCATTTCTTCTATTGTATATTCAATGCCTGAGATTCTCCCTTCAATATATACGTATACATATACAGATACAGATACATATATATTGAAGCTTGCCTTTATAGGTTCCTGTTCAAATTCCTAGATTTCTTATTTCCAGAATTTCCTGTTTTTATTTCTTTATTGTTTCTGTTTCCATCTTCAGAATCTGAACGTTAATAATTTCCTTCCACTACTTTTTTCTTCCTTCCTTCCTTCCTTCCTTCCTTCCTTTCTTCCCTCTCTCCCTCTTTCTTTCTTTCTTTCTTCCTTTCTTTCTTCCTTTCTTTCGTTCATTCATTCATTCGTTCATTTGTTCTTTCTTTCTTTCTTTCTTTCTTTCTTTCTTTCTTTCTTTCTTTCTTTCTTTCTCCTTCTCTCTGAGTCTTTTCTCCTTCTTTCTTTCATGTTGGATTTCTACAGAGAGGGCTATTTATTTCTTCTAATATTTTTTTATGTTTTCTTAGATTTCTTTAAGAGATTTAATCATCTCCTCTTTAAGGACCTCTATCATCTTCATACTTTTGTTATTCTTGCCCTTCAGTTATAACTGAATATTCAGGGACTTCTATGGTAGAGTAGAAGAGTTCAAGTGGAGACATTGTCCTGAATATTACTGATTGTCTTCTTCTATTGGCACCTAGGCATTTTGGGTTTGGTGTAATTACAGTTCTAGGCACTGATATCTGGATTTGTTTTTGTTGGTGGATGTTTTGTTCCTTGGTTTTTGGTTTTGTTCTCTGGATTTCATAGGGTTCAATGGCAGTACACTGCCTGTTTTACTGAACTGTTTAGCTGTTATGTTCCCAGGAAATGTCCATTGGTGTCAGAGGATGGGATGGATCAAGAGTTGGGAATGGGAATTTATAAGAGAATGGTCTGTGTGATCCATAGGGGGAGTATTCAAGAGGGGAGGGAGACTACAACTGATGTTCTATTGCAGAACGAGTCTGATGAATTGCTTCTCTTATCTATTTGTGATATGTAACTTAATATACCCAGTCTCATGCTGAGTCTTGAAAATCTTCATAAATTCCCAAATTAAATCTTCTCATTAGAAGAACACTACAGCCATGACTCTTGTTTTACAAACTCAGCTGCTACAGGAGTTTTAGAACAAATGAAGAGTTGCACATTAATGCCTTCATACAACAGTGTTTCCCTTCAGATATAATGCTGCTGGTAAATTATCTAAGTTCAACATTTTCTGCAATTGTTTTATTTGCAGAATACAAGTTCCATATATTTTTGAGTATATCCAAGTATTCATGTAAACATATTTGAGAAAGTTTAGTAAAACTTAAATCAAGGTTTCTTATAAAAATCATTTGGCATGCACTAATACATACACAACTAAATAACATTATTGGGAACATTAATGTCATCTTTTACTATAGCAGTTATTCTGCTAACATGAAAATTCTTATTTGATTTATTTTAGCTACAATTATGAAAGTTGACACTGCAGGGAGGTGAGTGGATTGATTTTATCTTGTCTTTCCAATATCAACTTCGTAACCATTTTTCCATAACATAATGGTCATTTTAAACCAATATAAAGCAGTACAATCTTCCTTCCTGACAAGAACACGCCTAAGCCTTGTTTAAAGCTATAATCTCAGATAAACTAGTGGATATTATTGCCAGCTACAAAGTAGTCCAAGAGAGGAGATTACACTTTTTTAGAGGATAATTCCAAAATAGAAATATATACAAAATATTCTATAGTTTTATTTGATTCTGTGCATTACTTTTTTTTATTGCTCCCTCAAACTCCTTTTTATTTATTTATTTTTTTGTCTGCATCTATCTTCTGGAACTGAATTTTAAACTCAAGCATAATTTTGGTAGCGTAATTAGCAGACTCATCTAGATCTTTCAAGTACAGCAGTCTATGGTAGTACTGTAAATTTTCTTTGGTAAAGTTCATTTGTATTTGATTAGATGCACAATTAAGAAGTAAGCTAATGTTGGAATGCAAATGTGATTAACTTGTTTTGGAAACATTCCATTTAGGTGGACAAGGTGATTTTTTATTGCCTGATTAAAAATTACAAGTACTAACCAACATATTTTCTTAAAATGAAGTAAAGAATGTTAACAGGTGAGAATCTACTATTTAATGAATTTTTCACATCACAAACAGATAGCTACTATTAAACAAAAATTTCTATACTTTTTTTTCAGATTGAACTTTCTTTTCTTCCTTTATCAAATATATGTTTGGTTTATTTTGAAAGCCATTGCCATGTCCAATTTCACATATGACTGATCACTGAATGCCTTAGTAATTAACTCCTGTGCAGCATTTCTGCATTCCATTTACTATGTGTCTCAATTTATCAACTTATCAAAATTATTATGCTTATTATTCTGATGTTTCAGTCTCTGACCAAATAAAAACTCTCTTCTTCATCTTCTCAAGAAATTTGAATGTAAGACAGAAACATAAATGTATTGTCGATAAAGGAACTTTCCAATAAAAGCAACATTGGATAGTCCATTCCTCATTACAGTCAAATAAGGCTGGTATGTGAATCCAAGGAAGTGCTACATTGGCATGGCTCTGATGAAGAGACTTTGCCCAAAAGGACCCCTGAGAGAAGATAAAGGCAGAACACCTACAGGAAATATATATATATATATATATATATATATATATATATATATATATGAAACTAAAGTGAAATGTTCTTTTTAATGTATCAATTGGTTAAACTCTAGAACATCTGGTGGCAAAATGGAAAGAGATTGAGATGGGATACCTCCACAGGGGAGGAAACATAAGGAATAGTGAAGAAATATTCTTACTCTCCACTATTGTCTTGATGCTATTTCCTTTTAATAATGTCTTCTACAACAATTGTACCCAAGATACCAAGCTCTACATGCTGCACTTCAAAACATTTTATAAACTTTTCCCTCCCTCTCCTGGCAACCAAAAAATACAACTCCTATATCTATTATTTAAAAATCTTTATGTATTCATTGATAAGTGGATATTAGCCCAAAACTTAGGATACCCAAGATATAAGATACAATTTGATAAACGCATGAAACTCAAGAAGAATGAAGACCAAAGTGTGGACACTGTGCACCTTCTTAGAATTGGGAACAAAACACCCAGGGAAGGAGTTACAGAGACAAAGTTCGTAGCTGTGATGAAAGGATGGACCATTTAGAGACTGCTGTATCCAGGGATCCGTCCCATAATCAGCCTCTAAACGCTGACACCATTGCATACACTAGCAAGATTTTGCTGAAAGGACCCAAATATAGCTGTCTCTTGTGAGACGATGCCGGGGCCTAGCAAACACAGGAGTGGATGTTCACAGTCAGCTATTGGATGTATCACAGGGCTCCCAATGGAGAAGCTAGAGAAAGTACCCAAGGAGCTAAAGGGATCTGCAACCCTATTGTTGGAACAACATGATGTACTAACCAGAACCCTGGAGCTCTTGTCTCTAGCTGCATATGTATCGAAAGATGGCCTAGTCGGCCATCAATGGAAAGAGAGGCCCATTGGACTTGCAAACTTTATATGCCCCAATATAGGGGAATGCCAGGGCCAAAAGAATGGGAATGGGTGGGTAGGGAAGTGGGGGGCGCTATGGGGGACTTTTGGGATAGTATTGGAAATGTAATTGAGGAAAATATGTAATAAAAATATAAAAAAAAAAAAAATAAAAAATAAAAATCTTTATGGCTCTCACATGTGTGGTACATAATTTCTTTATTTGATTCACAATTATAACTTGCATTATCATTTCTGCAAGCTGCTCAGTGAGTGAATTTGTATTGTTTTCTAGTCCCCAAACCACATATTACATTTAAACTACATAGCAAATCCAGAAAGGGATTAAACTCTGTCCTATTTGTTGAATTTTTTTATAATGTTGATTTCAAAAAGACAATTTTATTATCTGTATTTGTGAGCCTTTATAATGGATTTACCTGTGAATACTAACATCTAATTGTATACTCGGAAAGGAAGCTGGGAATCCATTGTTTAATGACTCTTGAGAGAAAGGCCAGTGAAAATCCCAAATCAAGTCATATTTCATAATCTTTCTCCGTTACTCACAGGTACACCACAACAGATTCATGAAGTGCCTACTCTAAGAAGTGAATACAATGAAGTATAAGAGAGCTCAAATTTAGGAAGAATAATTCAGAAATTCCATGACAAGAGGATAATCAGTATTTTAAGTGTACGGCCTTGATAAATATCTGCCTCATTTAGGTATCTCAAAGACGTTAGTGCAGCATGCTTTCAAAAATATATTTCTATTCATTTATTCTCTGTGAAAGTTATTCCTAGTAATATGATTACAGAATTATTGTTCATATTTTTATTATCTGATAATTAATTTCCAGTGAGTATTTGCACAAAAGCACAACCGTATTGTCCTAATGTATCACAAAGGTCAGAAATTCAAAATAATTTTAGTGAGAAAATGGTGGTGTTTTGACTTTAGTAGTATCAGTGAAAAAGGATATTAAAATAAGTCTCCTTTTATCTCAAAGAACAATGTCAGTTGGATATTTTAGCTACTTTGCATATAGTGGTTACATTTGTCTATGAATTTTTTGAAAGTAGAAATCTTTTTTATTAAATATTTTCTTTATTTACATTTCAAATGTTAAGCCATTTCCTGGTTTCCCCTCCAAAAATCCCCTATCTCCTCCCTCTCCCCCTGGTCACCAACCTGCCCACTCCTGCTTCCTGGCCCTGGAATTCCCCTACACTGGAGTGTAGACCTTTCACAGGACCAAGGGCCTCTCCTCCCTCTGATGAACGAATAGGCCATCCACTGCTACATATGCAGCTGGAGTCATGAGTCCCACCATGTGTACTCTTTGGTTGTTGGTTTAGTCAAATTGACTGCTGTGATCACCCACTTCTGTATTTGTCAGGTACTGGTGAAGCCTTTCAAGAGACAGCTATAACAGACTTCTGTCAGCAAGCACTTGTTGGCAACTACAATAGTATCTGGGTTTGGTAATTGTATATGGGATGGATCCCCAGGTGGGGCAGTGAAAGTAGAAATCTTTGTATCATATGGATGAAAAGGTTATTTTACTAACTATTCCTAAAATATTCTAGAATAATTTCTTATGTATTCTGAAGGAAAAATATCATAATGCCTATGTATGCAGAAGGCTCTGTTTATGATCTTCAGTAAAAAAATAACTGGATGAGAGAAAAAGGCAAGGAACTGAAAGTGTATTAACAGCTCTAGTTGGCTGGAATGGTATGTGCACTTCACAAGAGATTAGCATTTGCAAAGATACAGCTACATTTTTTGAGATATGTTGAGCTAACTATAGCTTGAACAAAAAGATTGGAAGAATGATATCATGGTTTGGACTCTTAACAATTATTCCCCTTGCAAGGAATGAAGTGACAGGAATATTGTTTTGAACAGATATTTGTAAATGTGTTGTTTATTGCTTTTGTCTGAAAGGGGAGTATTTGTGGGCCTGGTAAACAATGAGATCTGTCATTTGAATAGTTGTCTATGTTCCCCTTTATATTACCTATCTAAATCTGGATACTAGAGAACACAATTAAGCATACCTCAAAATTTGTTTGAAACAACAAGTTAATTATAAATACCAATGGGAAAGGCAGCACACCTGGTACCTGTTTGCATTTGTATGCACTTCTGACTAGATCTCTCTAAATAAATAGATGCAATGTCTCAGACTCAAAAAGATGCAATACTTCAGGGGAAATTAGGAAAGACCTGGCTCTTTATAGTGTTACCTATTGAAAGGCAACTTTGTCTAGGATTTCCTACAGAGCACACAAAAAGGGGATTGCTATCCTGCTGAAAGAGAAAGTATTAAGAAGGGAAAAGCCTAACCAGAAGGAGAGATACATTAGGATTCTTGATAGTAAACATGGGCAACAGATCCTCATGCAGGAGCCTGTGTGCACCCTGTGGTGCCTGTGAACTCTGCACAGTGGGTGTTTACAGGAATGCTTTTAAGTGTTGCTTAAAGGAGAATTTCCTAAGAGTGAGAAAAATGATGAATTAGGGATCAAGAAATCCACACTCCTTCCACCTCAAGAAATGTGCTACTGTGTTGAAACTTGCCTAAATGTTCACATTTGAAGTTTTATAGTTATTTATGATTCTTTCATTTGTTAAGGGAAAAAAAAACACGTAGCAGAGGATTTTTATTCAGGAATTATGATGAATATTCACATGTTAATTAATTGGAAGACAATGATTGTTCTTTCTTCATTATTCCTTGTTGTTTACAGAGTTGGAAGAAAGCATTGTAAAGTAAAACTAATACCATATTGGAGGTTTTTAGTCATCTTTCATTCCAGGATTTAAGACCAAACACTAAGTGAACATTATGCAAACTGTTAGCTCTAAGGTTTCAATTTTAGGGAGCTCATCATGTTTTTGCTAATCAGGTCTCATTGAAAATCACACTGCCTTTAAGTTTCTTGATTAAATACATTATTCAGGTAGCTAAATTTTCACAAATATGTCATAAGCATGCTAAATATTAAACAAGTTGCTAGATTAGGGACAACAGTCAACAATTCCTCTAAAGTGATAGAATTTTAGCAAAACTAGCAAGTTGGAAAATTAGATATTTCTAATTAATTCTATTTGATAATGATTTAGTTATATTTATGATTGTTATTAGGAAAGAAGAAAGAAATTAAGGACTTTTTAGAGTTCAATGAAAATGAAGCCACAACATACCCAAACTTATGGGACACAATGAAAGCATCTCTAAGAGGAAAACTCATAGCTCTGAGTGCCTCCAAAAGGAAACTAGAGAGAGCACACATTAGCAGCTTGACAACATACCTAAAAGCACTAGAACAAAAGGAAGCAAATTCACCCAAGAGGAGTAGACAGCAGGAAATAATCAAACTCAGGGGCGAAATCAACCAAGTGGAAACAAGAAAAACTATTCAAAGAATCAACCAATCAAGGAGATGGTTCTTTGAGAAAATCAACAAGATAGATAAACCCTTAGCCAGACTCACTAGAGGGCAAAGGGAAAGCATCCTAATTAACAAAATCAGAAATGAAAAAGGAGACATAACAACAGATCCTGAAGACATCCAAAACACCATCAGATCCTTCTACCAAAGACTATACTCAACAAAACTGGAGAACCTGGATGAAATGGAGAAGTTCCTAGACAGATACCAGGTACCAAAGTTGAATCAAGATCAGGTTAATGATCTAAACATCCCTATATCCCCCAAAGAAATAGAAGCAGTCATTGATAGTCTCCCAACTAAAAAAAGCCCAGGACCAGACGGGTTTAGTGCAGAGTTCTATCAGACCTTCAAAGAAGATCTAATCCCAGTTCTTCACAAACTATTCCACAAAATAGAAACAGAAGGTACTCTACCCAACTCATTCTATGAAGCCACAATTACTCTGATACCTAAACCACAAAAAGACCCAACAAAGATAGAAAACTTCACACCAATATCCCTTATGAATATTGATGCAAAAATCCTCAATAAAGTTCTTGCTAACCGAATCCAAGAACACATCAAAACAATCATCCATCCTGACCAAGTAGGTTTCATCCCAGGGATGCAGGGATGGTTCAATATATAGAAATCCATCAACGTAATCCAGTATATAAACAAACTCAAAGACAAAAACCACATGGTCATCTCGTTAGATGTGGAAAAAGCATTTGACAAGATACAACACCCATTCATGATAAAAGTCTTGGAAAGATCAGGAATTCAAGGCCCATACCTAAACATGATAAAAGCAATCTACAGCAAACCAGTAGCCAACATCAAAGTAAATGGTGAGAAGCTTGAAGCAATCCCTCTAAAATCAGGGACTAGACAAGGCTGTCCACTTTCTCCATACCTATTCACTAGCCAGAGCAATTCGACAACAAAAGGAGATCAAAGGGATACAAATTGGAAAAGATGAAGTCAAAATATCACTTTTTGCAGATGATATGATAGTATATATAAGAGACCCTAAAAATTCCACCAGAGAACTCCTAAGCCTGATAAACAGCTTCGGTGAAGTAGCTGGATATAAAATTAACTCAAACAAATCAATGGCCTTTCTCTACACAAAAAATAAACAGGCTGAGAAAGAAATTGGGGAAACAACACCCTTCTCAATAGTCACAAATAATATAAAATATCTTGGCGTGACTCTAACTAAGGAAGTGAAAGATCTGTATAATAAAAACTTCAAGTCTCTGAAGAAAGAAATTATAGAAGATCTCAGAAGATGGAAAGATCTCCCATGCTCATGGATTGGCAGGATCAACATTGTAAAAATGGCTATCTTGCCAAAAGCAATCTACAGATTCAATGCAATCCCCATCAAAATTCTAACTCAATTCTTCAACGAATTAGAAAGTGCAATCTGCAAATTCATCTGGAATAACAAAAAACCTAGGATAGCAAAAACTCTTCTCAAGGAGAAAAGAACCTCTGGTAGAATCACCATGCCGGAGGACCTAAAGCTTTACTACAGAGCAATTGTGATAAAAACGGCATGGTACTGGTATAGTGACAGACAAATAGACCAAAGGAATAGAATTGAAGACCCAGAAATGAACCCACAAACTTATGGTCACTTGATCTTCGACAAGGGAGCTAAAACCATCCAGTGGAAGAAAGACAGCATTTTCAACAAATGGTGCTGGCACAACTGGTTGTTAACATGTAGAAGAATGCGAATCGATCCATTCCTATCTCCTTGTACTAAGGTCAAGTCTAAGTGGATCAAGGAACTTCACATAAAACCAGAGACACTGAAACTTATAGAGGAGAAAGTGGGGAAAAGCCTTAAAGATATGGGCACAGAGGAAAAATTCTTGAATAGAACAGTAATGGCTTGTGCTGTAAGATCGAGAATTGACAAGTGGGACCTCATGAAACTGCAAAGCTTCTGCAAGGCTAAAGACACCATCAATAAGACAAAAAAACCACCAACAGATTGGGAAAGGATCTTCACCTATCCTAAATCAGATAAGGGACTAATATCCAATATATATAAAGAACTCAAGAAGGTGGACTCCAGAAAGTCAAATAACCCCATTAAAAATGGGGCTCAGAACTGAACAAAGAATTCTCACCTGAGGAATACCGAATGGCAGAGAAGCACCTGAAAAAATGGTCAACATCCTTAATCATCAGGGAAATGCAAATCAAAACAACCCTGAGATTCCACCTCACACCAGTCAGAATGTCTAAGATCAAAAATTCAGGTGACAGCAGATGCTGGCGAGGATGTGGAGAAAGAGGAACACTCCTCCATTGTTGGTGGGATTGCAAGCTTGTACAACCACTCTGGAAATCAGTCTGGCGGTTCCTCAAAAAATTGGACATAGTACTACTGGAGGATCCAGCAATACCTCTCCTGGGCATATATCCAGAAGATGTCCCAACCGGTAAAAAGGACACATGCTCCACTATGTTCATAGCAGCCCTATTTATAATAGCCAGAAGCTGGAAAGAACCCAGATGTCCCTCAACAGAGGAATGGATACAGAAATTATGGTACATTTACACAATGGAGTACTACTCAGCTATTAAAAAGAATGAATTTATGAAATTCCTAGCCAAATGGATGGACCTGGAGGGCATCATCTTTAGTGAAGTAACACAATCACAAAAGAACTCACACAATATGTATTCACTGATAAGTGGATATTAGCCCAAAACTTAGGATACCCAAGATATAAGATACAATTTACTAAATGCATGAAACTCAAGAAGAATTAAGACCAAAGTGTGGACACTGTGCCCCTTCTTAGAATTGGGAACAAAACACCCAGGGAAGGAGTTACAGAGACAAAGTTCATAGCTGTGATGAAAGGATGGACCATTTAGAGACTGCCGTATCCAGGGATCCTTCCCATAAGCAGCTTCTAAATGCTGACACCATTGCATACACTAGCAAGATTTTGCTGAAAGGACCCAAATATAGCTGTCTCTTGTGAGATGATGCCGGGGCCTAGCAAACACAGGAGTGGATGTTCACAGTCAGCTATTGGATGTATCACAGGGCTCCCAATGGAGAAGCTAGAGAAAGTACCCAAGGAGCTAAAGGGATCTGCAACCCTATTGTTGGAACAACATGATGTACTAACCAGAACCCCGGAGCTCTTGTCTCTAGCTGCATATGTATCGAAAGATGGCCTAGTTGGCCATCATTGGAAAGAGAGGCCCATTGGACTTGCAAACTTTATATGCCCCAATATAGGGGAATGCCAGGGTCAAAAGAATGGGAATGGGTGGGTAGGGAAGTGGAGGGAGCTATGGGGGACTTTTGGGATAGCATTGGAAATGTAACTGAGGAAAATATGTAATAAAAATATTAAAAATTAAAAAAAATAGTTTCTCTAATTACAGTGTGGCATCTGACAAAAACCCACATTCAGGACACAAGTTTTCTTTTTTTTTCTTCTTTTTTAAAATTTTCAATATGTTTTATTGATTCTTACTTTCCTATCATACATAACAACCTACTCATCTCCTTTTCCCTTTGTGTACTCACACAAACACACACACACACCAAAGCAAAGAAAAACATCTCATCAAGTAAACTGCAGTATGTTAAAGTGTGTCCCACAACATTTTCTTCTCTCTACAGATGTTCAAATGTAAATGATCATTGCAATGAGTCATTGGTCTGGTTTGAGGTGACATCACCTACATTGGATCCTGATTTTTTTTTTTAGATATTTTCTTTATTTACATTTCAAATTGTATCCCCTTTCCTCATTTTCCTTTCAAAAACCCCCATGTCCAATCCCCTCTCCCCCTTTTCACTAACCCACTCACTCCTGCTTCCCTGTCCTGGAATTTCCCTACACTAGGGCACTGAGCCTTCACTAGACCAAGATCCTCTCCTCTCATTGATGTCCCACAAGGCCATCCTCTCCTACATATGCATTGAAGCCTTGATTCCCTCCTTGTGTACTTTTTGGTTGGTGTTTTAGTCCCTGGGAGCTCTGGGGGGTACTGGTTGGTTCATATTATTGTTCCTCCTCTGGGGCTGCAAACCGCTTCAGCTCCTTGGGTCCTTTCTCTAGCTCCTGTATTGGGGACGCTGTGCTTCGTGGATGTCTGTGAGCATCCTCTTCTGTATTTGTAAGGCACTGGCAGAGCCTCTCAGGAGACAGCTAAGGATCCTGATTGGAACTCCTCCCATGTATCTTGGTTTGTTCAGTATCACGGAACTCTTCCACCTTTGGGTTACCAGGACTCCCCTTTTCAAGTATTCCAAACTGTTAGGTAACCTAATGTCCTCAGGAGTCAGTGTCAGCTCTCCATCTCTAACATCCTCAGGATTGGCTCTTCCATGCTTTCAAGATCATGGCCAGATCCTCTGTGTTGCTCCAATTAAATGCAGGGCCTGCCCTCCCAAGTGCGGGGTCAGGGTTGATCCTCCCTCTTTCAAGCCTTCAGGGTCAGTTCTCCTAGGGTGGTGAGGGTGGAGGAGCATCACTCCTGCACCATTGCTACCTCAGAACAGAGGACTCAGGGGACCAGCTTTCCTGTGTTCTGACCCCTATGGCCTGCCCATCTGCAACACCACACCCGGACCCCAGGGACAGCCTTACTGTGCTGTCCAGGACAGGTGCAACAGGGGATAGTGGTGGCATTATCCCTTGCACCCACTCCACCTCATGGCAGAACTTAAACCAAGTTTTCTTAGCTAGAACAACTTCAATGATTTGAACCACAAATTGACCTACCAAAGATGCAGCGCAGACTTTGGAGCTAATACAGCAGCCCAATTCTTCTGGATGATCAAGTTTCAACCATGAAAATCAGAAGCAATGTGGTTCACAAGTTCAAAAACCACAAGTAGCTGGATCATATAAGATTATGTTTTCTTTCTTTTCTTTTCTTTTTCTTTTTTTCTTTTTCCTCTTCTTTCTCCTTTTCCTTTTTCCTTTTTCTGTTTCTTTTTCTTTTTCCTTTTCTTTTTTTTTCTTTCTTTTTTTTTTTTTTTTTTAGACAGGGTTTCTCTGTGTGGAACTCACTCTGTTGTAGACCAGGCTGACCTCGTACTCAGAAATCCACCTGCCTTACTTACAGATGCTGGGATTAAAGGCACATGCCACCACTGCCCGGATGACTGGTTTCTTAATAAGAGGTTTCTGAGTTACCGGTAGGTTTTAAGGTTGGAACACTGAAGAAATGATAAAAAAAAAAAAAAAAAAAAGTAGAGACAACAAATTTGTGCCCCTGGCTTGACCTTAAATGGTGATCAAGTCCCTGCAAAAGGGTGGCTTGCTTTCGATGGCAATATTCATGCCAAGCTTCATCCTTTCAATGTTAAGAAAAAAAGAAAGAAAGAAATTGTTTCTCATGAAATATTTCAGTGTATTTGTAAGAACTCCATAGTTTCCATCTAGCCTACATCTTTCTCACTGTTGACTAGCACTGAACCTACACATCACACATGTCTACTGAATAGTTGAAATGTTATCAGTGTGATGAAGTGAGGGAGGTCATTTTGTTTTTTAATTTTTTCTGTGGCTAATTATTTTATTATTTTCAGTCCTTAAATAAGATGTTTTAACAAGAATTTTCTATGTAGCCTGTGATGGTTTATATATGCTTAGTCCAGGTAATGGCACTATTAGAAGTTGTGGCCCTGTAAGAATAGGCATGGCCTTCTTGGAATAGGTGTGTCACTGTGTGTGTACACTTTAAGAACCTCGTCCTAGCTCCCTGGAAACCAATATTCTTCTAGCCTCCAGAAGCAGATGTAGATCTCTCAGGTCCTCCTGCATTATGCCTGCCCAGATGCTGCCATGCTCCCACTTTGATGATAATGGACTAAAGCTCTGAATCTGTAAGCCAGCCCCAATTAAAATGTTGCTCTTTGTAAGAGTTGCCTTGGTCATGGTGTCTGTTCACAGCAGTAAAACCCTAGGACATAGCCCAGTTTGGCCTTGAACTCACAAGGGTTCTCCTGCCTAACTCTCTAAATGTTTGGACTGCAAATATTTATCATCACACTAAGCTTATTTAAATTTAAATTGTCATTGATTAGTGACACTGGATAGCACAGATGAAGTAATATTACAAACGTTTTGTTCCACCTGGCAATCTGCAAATATGCTTTCTAGGAAAGTATTTTCAAATAAAATTTGACACTGTTTTCTCAGCATTTGTAAGATTCCAATAATTTTATTTTTATAATATTAAATAATGTAAACTCTGCAGACTCCACTGCTCCCTATCCTTTCCTCTTGCTCCCTTTACTGGTTGCACATCTGTCTTTTCTGGTATATATATATATATATATATATATATATATATATATTCGATAAAATGTAAATATTTCCCTCTCCTCTGGCACTATTATAGTCCCATTTCAGTAATGGAAGAGACTCAAGCATATTGACTAAATATAACATGTAGAAATTCACTGAAATTTTGTTTGTTTTTTCCTTTTGAAATAGGCTAATATCCTGTTTGACCTTGAAATGGTTGGATACCTGCTTCAATTTCCTTAGTGTTAGGCTTACAAACTTGCACAGTGGTGCTAGGTTGAACATATGAGTTACTTTTCTCCTTGCTATAACCAGATAAGTCAAGTGAAACATCTTTTGGAAAGTAGAACAAAGCCTTCCAGCTAGAAGTCTGGACATTCCTGGTCTTATTGTATCTGCAGCCTGAAGCACATGATTGGCATTGGGGTTGCTATCAAACTTAAGTTTTATCTTCAATAGAACAATCAACCACTAATAAGCGATAAGAGAGACATGCTTATGTAATGTTTAATTTTGTTCATCATTGTGATTGAGTTCATATCCAGCTAGAAGGTTAGCACAGAATAGTTTTGAATTTGTGTATGAGAATGGTTTCAGGGTGGATTAAATGGAGAGTGTGTATGTCATGGAATGGGAGCATATGATACTTACTGTGGATTGTGATGTGTCATGGACTATGGGTGTAAGCTAAATATTGGGAATGGCAGTCAGAAAGACAAAGGAGCACCTATACTCCCTTTTGTTTTTATTATATCCATTTCTTTCCTTCCATGACTGAATGGATTGCTTATACCACTCGCTAAAACAGCCTCTCCTCTATTAACCTGAATCGTGTCATGCATTTGGTCACAGTGATTAAAACAGAAACCAATAGAGTTTTGGTGATAGCTGAAGTCCATATATAGTTAGTACATGCCCCCCCCCCCCGCCCCTCTTAGGCTGTTTCCATGTGCCTAATCTCTCAGGCTTTGCCTGCTGTCTGTATGGTCTAATTCTCAATGCAGTTCTTGAATGCTGCTGTACGTCTTGCTATTGTACATAAGGAAACCAGAGCCCCTCAGTTCCATGGATGAGGCAGTATAGCAGCTTGGAGATTACAGGTGTCCAACTGCAGTATATCAGGCCATGTACCTGAATTTGGAGAGCATTCAGTCCTAATAATAATCTGTCTATTTTTTTCCTTTATAACATCTAGATAGTTAAATTCTTTCTTTCTTAACTGGCACCTATTAAAATGTTTTGGTTTGTTGTGATATATAAACAAGTATAATAATTTTTATGTAGATTTCTTTTGAAGCTATTTCACATAGTCTTTAAAAAGACAGCTCATGTGCATACTCATACACATGAGTCTATAATTCAGAGTGGCAGAATTGGTCACTGACATGGCTCTGTCACACCATGCTGTAGGAGAAGAGGAGAGCAATGCAAAAGAGTAACACAAAT
The DNA here is from genome assembly GCF_978045245.1 of Mus caroli. Classification (NCBI taxonomy): domain Eukaryota; kingdom Metazoa; phylum Chordata; class Mammalia; order Rodentia; family Muridae; genus Mus; species Mus caroli. Next base: position 45,380,834 of record NW_028227256.1, read on the forward strand.
ACATTTAAGTGGATTAGTAATTACATAAAATCCTTACAAAAATGCAAAGTAATGACTATAGATGTTAGAGTGCTCTTTTTACTTGATATATATATATAAATACATTTAAAAAATGCCTGTAAAACTCACTATGTCCTCATTCTTACTAGCTGAATTGCATTCCATTGTTTAAATGAACAACATTTTCTGTATCCATTCTTCCACTGTGAGACATCTGGGTTGTTTCCAGCTTCTGGGTATCACAGATAAGGCTGCTATAAACATAGTGGAGCCCATGACCCTGGGTTATGGTTGGGAATCTTTTGGGCATAATGAGGATTGAAGTTATATATATATATATATATATATATATATATATATATATATATATATATATATATATATATATATACCAGGATAAGTAAAAGTAGTGCCTCTGTATCTTAGAAACAAAAATTTATCTTCATAACATTTGTTGGGTAATCAGTAGCAACCTTTAAGATTTTGAGTATTAACCTTGCATGGAGCCATAAGTGAGAGTCTCAGCAACTTCACATTTTGTGGTTACAGGTAACAGTTAGGTAATTGTTGCTGTCTGTCAAAATGTAAGCAAATTATGCTATTGTTAAAATTTACATATTTTCTGTTAAATTTAAAGCACTTTTATGATTCGGTCATTTGGGTTCCAGTGAAAAACGAGTAAGATCCTTACATTTTTTTTTAATTTTTAATATTTTTATTACATTTATTACATTTTATTACAGTTACATTTCCAATGCTATCCCAAAAGTCCCCCATAGCGCCCCCCACTTCCCTACCCACCCATTCCCATTCTTTTGGCCCTGGCATTCCCCTATATTGGGGCATATAAGGTTTGCAAGTCCAATGGGCCTCTCTTTCCAGTGATGGCCGACTAGGCCATCTTTCGATACATATGCAGCTAGAGACAAGAGCTCCAGGGTTCTGGTTAGTACATCATGTTGTTCCAACAATAGGGTTGCAGATCCCTTTAGCTCCTTGGGTACTTTCTCTAGCTTCTCCATTGGGAGCCCTGTGATACATCCAATAGCTGACTGTGAACATCCACTCCTGTGTTTGCTAGGCCCCGGCATCATCTCACAAGAGACAGCTTAATTTGGGTCCTTTCAGCAAAATCTTGCTAGTGTATGCAATGGTGTCAGCATTTAGAAGCTGCTTATGGGATGGATCCCTGGATACGGCAGTCTCTAAATGGTCCATCCTTTCATCACAGCTACGAACTTTGTCTCTGTAACTACTTCCCTGGGTGTTTTGTTCCCAATTCTAAGAAGGGGCACAGTGTCCACACTTCGGTCTTCATTCTTCTTGAGTTTCATGCGTTTAGCAAATTGTATCTTATATCTTGGGTATCCTAAGATCCTTACATTTTATTCATACATGCAGAAGCCTTCATTTCAAATAGAGGACAGAGAGAAAAAAGTAGGTCTAGAATCATAACAGCTTAATACAGTATTTTCCTAGCCCACAAGAGAATTTTTTGCCTGAGAATTTTAAATGGTATCTCAGGACTACCACTTTAAGTTTTTCCTTTTCCTTTTTCTTGTATAATTTATTTTTTAAAAACATTTAGTTTACTTTCTGAGATTATAATATAATTACAGTATTTTACTCTTCCATTTGCTCACACCAAAACCTCCCTTTATACAACTTCTTGATTTTCTTTCAAATTCATGCTCTCTCTTTTATTAATTGCTCTAAATGCAAACATACATACATAAACATGAATGTATGTATGTGTATATGTGTAAACTCCACATTGATGTATAAAACTTTCCCCATCTGTACAATTTTCCTTGTATTTATGGTATTAGGAAAAGGACTCTAAGAGCAAGAGGATCCGTCAGTTTGCTCAGACACTGATTCTCCTAATAATATCAGGAGCTCCATCAATAAAATGTATGCTTGGCAAAACATGAACTGAACAGAGCAAACACAACAGACATACCTAAGTGAATGGAGTAAGACCCACAAATACTCAACCATCCATAAGGAAAGACGAGTAGTTAAGGAAGGACATAATAAGAGAAATGGTCTTCCACAGGTAGAACATAACCTTTGGTTATCAGGATTTTCTTTTTACGGAATTTTGTACTTTACTCAAATCATGGTCAGTACATGTAGTGTTAGCATGATTTCAAATGTTTCCACACATTCAAATTTGAAGCCAATGCTCCAACCTGAATACAGTCATAATAGGCACCTAGAGACACACATTGCTTGCAATACATATACATATACACATACATATACATGTACACATACATATTCATGTACACATACATATACATGTACATATACACAAATACACACAAATATAGATAGATGTAGATATAGAGATAGAGATCGAGATAGATATAAATATATTCACATTCCCAATATGGAACTATCTGTGAGTTGATGCCTCCAGGATAGAGAGAGCAATAGACTTTGTATGATCCACTGTGAAGCACCAGGGATTAGGGATAACAATCTTTCACAATAGTAATTCTAAACATCAGGTATTGGTTTCTGAATCTTTCCAGGAAGAAGCTCTCTTTGTTCCATCCCCTTTCAATGAATTCACCAAAGCAAAGTGTGAGAACTAGGAAACTCAAATTGTTTGACATCAACATTCTCATGGTATGGGCTTTAAAAATTGTCCACTTCTGCTTTTTTTTTCTTTCTTTTTTATTGGGGATTTATTTCATATACATTTGCAATGCTATCCCAAAAGTCCCACTAGCCCACCCACCCACTCCCACTTCTTGGCCCTGTCGTTTCCCTGTACTGAGGCATATAGAATTTGCACGACTAATGGGCCTCTATTTCCACTGATGACCGACTAGGCCATTTTCTGATTCATATGCTGCTAGAGACATGAGCTCCAGGGAGGTACTGGTTAGTTCATATTGTTGTTCCAAATATAGGGTTGCAGATCACTTTAGCTCCTTGGATACTTTCTCTAGCTCCTCCATTGGGGGCCCTGTGATCAATCCAATAGATGACTGTGAGCATCTACTTCAATGTTTGCTAGGCCCCGGCATAGTCTCACAAAAGAGAGATCTATCTGGGTCCTTTCAGCAAAATCTTGCTAGTGTATGCAATGGTGTCAGTGTTTGGAAGCTGATTATGGGATGAATCCCCAGATATGGCAGTCTCTAGATGGTCCATCCTTTCGTCACAGCTCCAAACTTTGTCTCTGTAACTCCTTCCATAGGTGTTTTGTTCACAATTCTAAGAAGGGGCAAAGTGTCCACACTTTGGTCTTCGTTCTTCTTGAGTTTCATGCGTTTAACAAATTGTATCTTATATCTTGGGTATCCTAAGTTTCTGGGCTAATATCCACTTATCAGTGAGTACATATTGTGTGAGTTCCTTTGTGATTGTGATGCCCACCAGGTCCATCCATTTGCCTAGGAATTTCATAAATTCATTCTTTTTAATATCTGAGTAGTACTCCATTGTGTAAATGTACCACATTTTCTGTATCCATTCCTCTGTTGAGCGGCATCTGGGTTCGTTCCAGGTTCTGGCTACTATAAATAAGGCTGCTATGAACATAGCAGAGCATGTGTCCTTCTTACCGGTTGGGACATCTTCTGGATATATGCCCAGGAGAGGTATTGCAGGATCCTCCATTAGTACTATGTCCAATTTTCTAAGGAACCACCACACTGATTTCCAGAGTGGTTGTAGAAGCTTGCGATCCCACCAACAATGGAAGACTGTTTCTCTTTCTCCACATCCTCGCCAGCATCTGCTGTCACCAAAGTTTTTCATCTTAGCCATTCTGACTGGTATGAGGTGGAATCTCAGGGTTGTTTTGATTTGCATTTCCTCGATGATTAAGGATGTCGAACATTTTTTCAGGTGTTTCTCTGCCATTTGGTATTCCTCAGGTGAGAATTCTTTGTTCAGTTATGAGCCCCATTTTTTAATGGGGTTATTTGATTTTATGGAGTCTACCTTCTTGAGTTCTTTATATATATTGGATATTAGTCCCCTATCTGATTTAGGATAGGTAAAGATCCTTTCCCAATCTGTTGGTGGTCTTTTTGTCTTATTGATGGTGTCTTTTTCCTTGCAGAAGCTTTGCAACTTTATGAGGTTCCATTTATTGATTCTCAATCTCACAGCACAAGCCATTGCTGTTCTATTCAGGAATTTTTCCCCTTTAGCCATAGTTTCGTGGATTTTCCCTACTGTCTCCTCTATAAGTTTCAGTGTCTCTGGTTTTATGTGGAGTTCCATAATCCACTTAGATTTTACCTTAGTACAAGGAGATCGGAATGGATCAATTCACATTCTTCTACATAATAACATCCAGTTGTGCCAGCACCATTTGTTGAAAATGTTGTCTTTTTTCCACTGGATGGTTTTAGCTCCCTTGTCAAAGATCAAGTGACCATAGGTGTGTGGGTTCATCTCTGGGTCTTCAATTCTATTCTATTGGTCTACTTGTCTGTCGTTATACCAGTACCATGCAGTTTTTATCACAATTGCTCTGTTCTACAGCTTTAGGTCAGGCATGGTGATTCCACCAGTGGTTCTTTTATTCTTGAGAAGAGTTTTTGCTATCCTAGGTTTTTTGTTATTCCAGATGAATCTGCTGATTACCCTTTCTAATTTGTTGAAGAATTGAGTTGGAATTTTGATGGGGATTGCACTGAAACTGAAGATTGCTTTTGGCAAGATAGCCATTTTTACTATATTGATCCTGCCAATCCATGAGCATGGAGGTCTTTCCATCTTCTGAGATCTTCTTTAATTTCTTTCTTCAGAGACTTGAAGTTCTTATCATACAGATCTTATCTTCCTTAGTTAGAGTCATGCCAAGGTATTTTATATTGTTGTGACTATTGAGAAGGGTGTTGTTTCCCTAATTTCTTTCTCAGCATGTTTATCCTTTGTGTAGAGAAAGGCCATTGACTTGTTTGAGTTAATTTTATATCCAGCTACTTCATTGAAGCTGTTTATCAGGCTTAGGAGTTCTCTGGTGGAATTTTTATGGTCACTTATATATACTATCATATCATCTGCAAAAAGTGATATTTTGACTTCTTCCTTTCCAATTTGTATCCCCTTGATCTCCTTTTGTTGTCTAATTTCTCTGGCTATGACCTCAAGTACAATGTTGATTAGGTAGAGAAAGAGTGGACAGCCTTGTCTAATCCCTGATTTTAGTGGGATTGCTTCCAGCTTCTCACCATTTACTTTGATGTTGGCTACTGGTTTGCTGTAGATTGCTTTTATTATGTTTAGGTATGGTCCTTAATTTCCTGATCTTTCCAAGACTTTTATCATGAATGGGTGTTGGATTTTTGTCAGATGCTTTCCCTGCATCTAACAAGGTGATTATGTGATTTTGTCTTTGAGTTTGTTTATATACTGGATTATGTTGATGGATTTCGGTATATTGAACCATCTCTGCATCCCTAGGATGAAACCTATTTGGTCAGGATGGATGATTGTTTTGATGTGTTCTTGGATTTGGGTAGCAGGAACTTTATTGAGTATTTATGCATCAATATTCATAAGGGAAATTGGTCTGAAGTTCTCTATCTTTGTTGGCTCTTTCTGTGGTTTATTTATCAGTGTAATTGTGGCTTCATAGAATGAGTTGTGTAGAGTACCTTCTGTTTCTATTTTGTGGAATAGTTTGTGAAAAACTGGGATTAGATCTTCTTTGAAGATCTGATAGAACTCTGCACTAAACCCATCAGGTCCTGGCCTTTTTTTGGTTGGGAGACTATTAATGACTCCTTCTATTTCTTTAGGGGATATAGTACTGTTTAGATCATTAACCTGATCTTGATTTAACTTTGGTACCTTGTATTTGTCTAGAAACTTGTCCATTTCATCCAGGTTCTCCAGTTTTGTTGAGTATAGCCTTTTGTAGAAGGATCTGATGGTGTTTTGGATTTCATCAGGATCTGTTGTTATGTCTCCCTTTTCATTTCTGATTTTGTTAATTAGGATGCTGTCCCTGTGCCCTCTAGTGAGTCTGGCTAAGGGTTTATCTATCTTGTTGATTTTCTCAAAGAACCAGCTCCTTGTTTGGTTGATTCCTTGAATAGTTCTTCTTGTTTCCACTTGGTTGATTTTGCCCCCGAGTTTTATTATTTCTTGCCCTCTACTCCTCTTGGGTGTATTTGCTTGCTTTTGTTCTAGGGCTTTTAGGTGTGTTGTCAAGCTACTAATGTGTGCTCTCTCTAGTTTCTTGTTGAGCTATGAGTTTTCCTCTTAGAAATGCTTTCATTGTGTTTCATAAATTTGGGAATGTTGTGGGTTCATTTTCATTAAACTCTAAAAAGTCCTTAATTTCTTTCTTTATTCCTTCCTTTACCAAGATTTCATTGAGAAGAGTGTTGTTCAGTTTCCAGGCGATGTTGGCTTTCTGTTATTTATTTTGTTGTTGAAGATCAGCCTTAGTCCATGGTGATCTGATAGGATGCATGGGACAATTTCAATATTTTTGGTTGAGGTTTGTTTTGTGACCAATTATGTGGTCAATTTTGGAGAAGGTCCCATGAGGTGCTGATAAGAATGTATATCCTTTTGTTTTAGGATAAAATTGTTCTGTAGATATCTGTTAGATCCATTTGTTTCATAACTTCTGTTAGTTTCACTGTGTCCCTTTTTAGTTTGTTTCCATGATCTGTCCATTGGTGAAAGTGGTGTGTTAAAACCTGTAGAGACCATATCTAGTGGATAGGCATGGCTACCTATTGATGGATACAGCTGTCTACCCACCTCAAAAATATTAATCTTGAATTCCTCAGATCAAAAGGAAATGCAGTGACAAAAAGTGGAGCAGGGACTGAAGGAAAGGTCATCCAGAGAATGCCCCACCTAGGGATCCATCCCATATGCAAACAAACACAGACACTATTTCTGATGCCAAGAAATGCTTACTGACAGGATCCTGGTATAGCTGTCCCCTTAGATGCTCTGCCAGAGCCTGACCAATAAAGGTGCGAGTGTACACAGCCAAACATTGGACTGGGCATAGGACCCCAATGGAGAAGTTAGCAAAATGACTGAAGGATCTGAATGGATTTGCAACCCTATAGGAAGAACAACCATATCAACCAAACAGACCCCACAAAACTCCCAGTGATTACACCACCAACCAAAGAGTACACATAGGGGGAACCATGGCTCCAGCATATTGTAGCAGAGGATTACACATCCTCACTTATCAGGTATCACTGGGAGGGTAGCCACATGGTCCTGTGCAGGCTCAATGACCCAGTGTAAGTGAATGCTAGGGCACTGAGGCAGGAGTGAATGGGGATGTGGGGGAGCCACCACATAGAGGCATGGGAAGGTGAAGGGGATAGGGGAGTTTGGGAGGGGAAACTGGGAAGGGGGTAATATTTGAAATTTAAATAAATAAAATAACCAATAAAAATGAAGAAATAAAACTCTCAAGAGAGCCTTTCCTGAGGACTTAGTTTTATATACTCTAATTAAATATACCTTTGGTCAGTGTAGACCTTAAGTAGTATTTCCTAAATATGATGAAGGTGAAATTTTCATAGCTCAATATGAATGGTAATTATTTAACAATCGGCACCAATACTTTACATGTAAGTAAAGGGTTCACTTAAAATTCCTATTGTATCAGCCTCATACTTATGAGAACATATTTACCAGTGACATAAGCTATCAGGTACTGCATTGTGGAAAAATGTAACAAAATAAACTCAAAATATATTCCTACATATTTTGATATAAAACGATTTGTTTAAAAATGAAAAAAAAATGGAAAACTTTTTGTACAAAAGAGGAGTTACATACCACTGAATACCACTTATGTATCACTGAACTGATAAGAATGTAATTAATAAACCACAAGATATTGCATGTAAAACCCACATGGTTATATTCTAAAAATAACATTTTCCTTTTTAAAATCTATTTTATTTTCGTGAATTTGTGTGTGTGTGTCTTTGCATGTGCATACAAGTGTGCATTTTGTATGTATGTATAAAAGTATGTACATTTCTGTGTAATGGTACCCTCAGAGGCTAGAAATGTTGGATTCCTGGATCTTGAGTTACAGGCACTTGTGAGACACCTAACTTGGGTGCTGGGAACGGAACTCCAGTCCTCAGAAGATCAGCCCACTGCTAAGCCATTTCTCTAGGTCTTAAATTTATACTGTTCTAGTTTAATATAAGTTTTCAAAGCTAAGGGTCTTTAAGCTTGAAAAAATAGCTTTAGGAATATTATAAATGTGTAGAAGAAATATGTCACCCTCAAAACCAGAGTACTGGTTAATAACTGTTCTTGGATTGAATAAAGACAAAATTCCATTTCATTCATTTTTATAACTTAGTTTGAAAATCAGATGCATACTTCATCTTAGAATGAAAAGAATTTCAGTAGATTAAATTACTCAACCCATCAATAATGTATTATATTAAAGTTTTATTGCTCTTTTCAGAATCAGACCAAGCGAGACTTTGATGAAAGTGGAATTTCTCACATAGTACATTAAATTATTGGTAATACGTCTTTAAAGTTTATTCCACTCACGCATATTCACAAATATCACATTTACATAAACTACTGAAGTACACTTCATATACTACTGAATACCCAGCTCTACTCATCTACAGGAATTACCAATTTATTTCATATAAAATAGTTGTATTGATAAATATAGCTTACTAGAGAAATCATTTGTTCTTGGCAAAATTGTGTAGTATTTTCCTTCACTTCCAAAGTAATTGTTTATTTCTTTCTTGAGTTTGTGCCTTTTTTTTACAAGCAAATACACAATAGTTTCATAGACTACCGAAAAATGCACGTTATCTGAATAATTTCTTGAAAGACATTAGTGAAATAGACATGGGGTGGCAGAGTATTGATGACTATACTGAGGGCAGCTAAAGGGCTGAACTGAGAACTTAGCTGAAGTGTCCATTTACAGAGTTGTGAATTTTATTAAAGAGAGTAGATGTGGGCAGTCACCTCTTCAGGGAGGCAAAGGAGTGGTGATTCCATCTTCTGCTGTAAAGGGACAGAGGGAAAATACCCTGCTTCATGATCAGAGAAACTTGAAGAACTGGAAGAGAGGTACCTGTCCAACAACTATAATCACAGAATACACCAGAGCAGGATGGAGTGTGTGAACTCCAGAGTCTCCCTCTCTGAGAAATGCATGTGCACATCTGTTGTCAGGATGCAACTGGTCAAAAGGTCTTCTCATTTAACCTCACCTTTGCAGTTCCATCTGTGAAACATAAAAGGACACACACTAAGAAGAATGAAAATAAAAAAGAAAATCACTCTTTAATTCTTAGAATAAAAGGCCACACCATTCTGCTCAACTTAGATGAAAGCTAAAATTTTAGTTGTTTATTAACTATTTCTAATAGTTTTATCTTTTTAAAGACTTTATCATAGTTTATTTTAACACTCACAAGATGCGATGGGATGTGTGATTTGTGCCTCCACTGTAGCGTATTTATATCATGTAAAATCAACTATCATAACTTTAAGTCATTTTGTGGTAAGAAAAATATTAAAATCTACAATTCTACCTATTATAAAGTCTGAAATATATTGAGAAAATTCTTAGCATTCAAGTAATGATATTACTGTATTCTTCATCTGACTACATGTATTCTCAGAACCTTTATATTCCCTAAGATTTAGTGTGACTGTATGTAGGAGAATCCTCCAAATCAGTGTCCTATGACAAAATGAAATTCCTAATTATAAATTCTTTTCAGAATCTAATGCTGGATTTTATGTGTGTTTTAAGAAACATATTGTGTACTTAGATGCTTTGCAATTTAAAATACTTATTTGTTAATAATTATTTAATATGTTTTTGTAACAAAAACAAGAATTTGATTCTTGGAATAATATTTCTGGCAATATTTACATTTCCTGCCTTTTTGGTTACACAGGAGTGACATGTATGAGTGATGCCTATCCTCTATTATTAATATTATTTATAAGCACCAAAGCTGATTTGCCATTATATATACATATCAATAACAATAAGACAATAGTGACAATGGAGTCAAATAAGTTCTTGAAGATAAGAATATTTAGTATATAAATTTAAGCAAAATTAGAGCCAATATAAATTCCTTTCAGTTCTTAGAGAATTTCTAAGTAGATTGGATGTGATTAAAGCCACAGCCAAGCAGAGTCAAAGTTGGTGTTGTCTAGAGCTCACTGCTTAGGACATTGGAAGGACATAGATCCCAAGTATTCAAATATACTTTGCTCCTTTAGCAAGCACAAACCTAAATGCCATATGAAAGGAAATAAATCTTGATTCTGTTAAACAAAAAAAGAAACAAACATAAACAAACATTGAAATGTTTTTCTGTGTTTTTTTTTCTTCAAATACAACAGTAAAATCATACATTACGTCTTTGCCTTAAATGGACTGATTTCTGTGTCTTATTTGAATAATTTGATTCATTCGGGCTAGGTTTTCTCCTAAGTTTCTCCACATCAACTACCTATTGTTATTTGAGTTATAGCAATCTGTTCAATCCAAATAAAACTTGCCTAACACTATATTTATGTGCTTTTTAGTTTTTGAGTCCAAAGTCTAAAGTCTAAAATTTGTGCCTTGCCTAGTAATTAAGAAAATAAGCAGTAGTGGCACATACCTTTACTTCCAGCACTTGTGAGGCAGAAGCAGTTTGATTTCTGTGAGTTTGAGGCCAGCCTGGACAACAAAGCAAAATTCCAGAGATGCTGCGGCTACACAGAGAAACCTTGTCTCAAAGAAAGAAAGAAAAATGAGATAGAGAGAGAGAGAGAGAGAGAGAGAGAGAGAGAGAGAGAGAGAGAGAGAGAGAGAGAGAGAGAGAGAGAAAAGAAAGAAGAAAGGAAAGAAAATAAAGAAATCAAATCACTCCAGAACATCAGATAGCATGGCAACTGTTTTTCTGATTATCCATAGGTGCTTTGTTGTCTTGGAAGTCTCCTCTTCTTTTCTACTCATTTTTGATACTGTTTCAAAAAATTAACATATTTCCAAGACCAAGAAAATCAAAGTATTTTCCAACTTGAGCTTATAATTTTATTCTATTGCCCCTCAGAGAGAGAAAGAAAGAAGGAAAGTAAGAAAGAATGAGAAAAGGGGAAGTAAAAAAGAAAAGGAAATAATAGTCTAGAGACTAAAATCTTTGGATCTACATTCCAAATTTGGAAGCATTGCAAATCAAAATAAATAAAGAAACAAACAAAAATAAATGAATAAATAAATAAGTTAAAAAAATATGATTAGAGACTCCTACTATTAATCTTGCTATGTAGCTCGACTGTTGGTTTGATGTTCACCAAGTTTCTTGTTAATCAAGGCTTGCTTTCAAAATGCTTTCTCATCTGATTCAATGGTATGGAAGCGATTTGCCTGAGAGTTGAAATACATACACTTTAGTTGAAAGAACGATACAAATACACACTTATTTATTTATTAAATCTATATATGCTGTAGTGTTTTCAGCAACTTTAATGAATTCTTGAGATTCCTGTATCATTTAGGATCAAATAATTTGGTCTAGTTTGTGAAAATGCAGCAAAGTCCAATAGGACAACTCTGATGACTACAAGCTCTCAGTGTAAATAAGATACAATTTGTTAAATGCATGAAACTCAAGAAGAACGAAGACCAAAGTGTGGACACTGTGCCCCTTCTTGGAATTGGGAACAAAACACCCATGGAAAGAGTTACAGAAATAAAGTTTGGAGCTGTGAAGAAAGGATGGACCATCTAAAGACTGCCATATCCAGGGATCCATCCCATAATCAGCTTCCAAACGCTGACACCATTGCATACACTAGCAAGATTTTGCTGAAAGGACCCAGATATAGCTGTCTCTTGTGAGACAATGCTGGGGCCTAGCAAACACAGAAGTGGATGCTCACAGTCAGCTATTGGATGGATCACAGGGCCCCCAATGGAGGAGCTAGAGAAAGTAACCAAGGAGCTAAAGGGAACTGCAACCCTATAGGTGGATCATTATTATGAACTAACCAGTACCCCAGAGCTCTTGACTCTAGCTGCATTTGTATCAAAAGATGGCCTAGTAGGCCATCACTGGAAAAAGAGGCCCATTGGACTTGCCAACTTTATATGCCCCAGTACAGGGGAATGCCAGGGCCAAGGGGTGGGGGTGTGTGGGTGGGGGACTGGCGGGGGAGTGTATTGGGGACTTTTTGAATAGCATTGGAAATGTAATTGAGGAAATTACCTAATTAAAAAAAAAAAAAAAGAATGGCTGAAAGTGCTTGCTCATCTTCCTTCCTTCCTTCCTTCCTTCCTTCCTTCCTTCCTTCCTTCCTTCCTTCCTTCTTTCTTTCTTTCTTTCTTTCTTTCTTTCTTTCTTTCTTTCTTTCTTTCTTTTTCTGATCATAAGGAAAGTGGATATCTATAATTTTTGTTTTCTTCATGAGAAGGTGAAATAATGATATCCAAATATTTTTGGCATGTAGCATTGTCTAACGATAAATTTCAGGATGATGCTACTTATGAATGTGAAAAGAAGAAAACAGATGGATAATGAACAGAGAATGATGATATTTTATTAGGAGAATTCCCCTTATTCATTATTCAAACCTTCAACAGACCATGACACCATGCTATACAATTGAAAGTAATTAGACCATGATCACTAAGCACTGGGGCTGTAAGTAGCTACAGTTGAAAGGAATCTGACAATGATCACCACAATTGAAAGGCCCTGATCCTACATATTAAAGTTCCCAATTTTCAAATTGATGAATCCATTAAAAATATTTAAAATCATGTGGTCCTCATCTTGTAGCCTAGATCTGGCCTGTTGTGCTTTACTTTTTTGCACTTTTATCAGATTCTAAAAGCTGATCTGCCTCCATCTTTATAATGTCCAGTTTATAGACTACTCCATACAAAATACCTAAACAGCCCTGTGAACCATAACCTTTGCTAACAAGGATTTCAACTATGAAAATTCAAATGAAGCTCAAGATGTGGCTCTAAAATTAATTTAGCATCTAGTATCTCCCAGTGTCTGTACTCATTGGAGTTTCTGGCAATATAGAGGATATCTACTGAAAGCTGTTGAAATTGCAAGTTTTGAATCATAACTTATTTTTTTCACTGTGTCTGTTTACTTTTCACTTCCATGATTGGCCCATTGGTGAGAGTGTTGTGTTGTGTAAGGTTCAATGTGTGTTTTGAGCTTTAGTAGAGTTTCTTTTACAAATGTGGTTGTCCTTGCATTTGGAGCATAGATATTCAGAATTGAGTGTTCATCAGTGTGAATTTTTCCATTGATAATTATGTAGTGACTTTCCCCATCTTTTTGATAACTTTGGGTTGAAAGTCTATTTTGTTGGATATTAGGATGACCTTGTTTCCTGGGTCCATTTACTTTGAAAATTTTTCCCATCCTTTTACTTTGAGAGAATGTTTTCTACTCTAATGTGTGTTTCTTGTATGCAGCAAAATGCTGGATCCTGTTGACATATTCAGTCTGTTAAACTATGTTTGTTTGTTTTTTTTATTATTGGGGAATTGAGTCCATTGATGTTGAGAGATATAGGACCAATGATCATTGCTTCCTGTTATTTTTCTTCTTAGAGTTGGAATTATGTTTTTGTGTTTCTCTCCTTTTGGGTTTGTTGTGAAAAGATTAATGTCTTGCTTTGTGTGTGTGTGTGTGTGTGTGTGTAGTTTCCCTCTTTGTGTTGGATTTTTCCTTCTGTTATCCTCTGTAGGGTTGAATTAGTAGAAAGATATTGTTGAATTTTGGTTTTGTCTTGGAAAACGTTGGTTTCACCAGCTATGATAATTGCGAATTTTGCTGGTAGTAGCCTGGGCTGACATTTGGGGATGAGGAGCTGGGGATAGCCACTGGAGGGTCCCAGATACCAGAGAAACATGAGGCTGCCAGGACAAGTGGGATTTACTTTAGCCATTATGCACAGAGAAGGGGGAGTTAGAGCCTGTGGAGACCACCTCAAGTAGATAGGCACGGCCTCTGGTCAACGGATAAAGCCTCCCACCAATCTCAAAGTTTTTTTTTTTTTTTTTTTAAAACCCAGAAATGTTCCTATCCAAAGGAAGAACAGGGACAAAAAAAAAAAAAAAAAAAATGGAACAGAGACTGAAGGAAGGGCCAACCAGGGAACGTCCCCACTTTTGGATACATCAAGTCTGTAGACACCAAACCCAACACTATTGTGGTGGTCAATAGGCGCTTGTGGACAGGAATCAAGTGTGGCAGTTCCTGGGGAAGTACGGCCAGCAAGTGACCAAAGCAGAAGCAGATGCTAAGAGCCAACCATCAGGCTGAACTTAAGAAACCTTGTAGGGGGAGCTGGCAGAGGAAATATAGGAGCATAAAGGGATTGCGACCCATTGGAAGAACCACAGAGGCTGGCCTGACCACCCATTTCTCCCAGAGTCTAGACCACCAACCAAGTAGTGGACCTAAAGGGATCTTTGATTCCAGATTCATATGTAGCATAGGATGGCCTTGGCCAACAGCAACTGGAGGGGAAGCCCTTGGTTCCTGGGGAGGGGGCAGGGTTTGATGCCTCAGAGTAAGGTGCTATAGTGGTGGGGCAAGAGAGTGTGGGTAGATGGGTGAACACTCTCATACAGGCAAATGGAGGAGGGAAGGCAGATGTGGGATGGGGGGTGGCTGAGAGGTTATGTGGAAGGAGTATATCATGGGATGGGAAGGTTGGTGGAGGGGGTAATGGAGAAGTTGGATATCATTTGAGATGTAAACAAATGGAATGATTAATAATAATAAAAGAAAAAGAAAAATGTCAAAAGAAAAAAATAAGAAAGAAAAAAATTGCAAATTTTGATCACTCAGTAGATTGCAGGCCTGGCCATTTCTATACCCACAAAGTATATTCAAGCAGAATTCCAAATTTTAACAGCATTAAGGATTTTTTTTTTAAATTAGTTCTTTGAGAAAGTCATACAGAATTTTTCATCATAGTAACCAGGCTTCCAACTCTTCCCAGCTCCATCCTCTCTGTCTGACAAACTCAATTTTGTATTCTTGTCTTTAAAATCTGGCAAGACTAATACTCTGTCCAAATATGTGAGATGTTTGGCCTTCTGCTTATAACAGTTAGCTTGCCAGTGATTCTGCTTCCACAGAAAATTAACCCTTCATTTGCTCAGTAACTAGCAATTGCTAATAACTACATGGCTAAGGGTGGGTTTGTGTGCCATACTCCAGTATCCATGTTGGAAGTTGGTCTGGATTGGGCTCACATAGTTTCCATATATGCCGTCAAAACTGATGTGAATACAAATGTTCAGCTGCTTTGCTGTGTCCAGAGATGTTTCCTTGTATTGTCCACTGCTTCAACTTTTAAACTCATTCTTCCTACTACCTCAATGATCTGAGATTACTTGTATTGGAAGTAAAGTATATATGTTCCTATTAGGACTGAACATTATGGAGTTTTCTCTGAACCTTGGCAAGTTTTGGGTCATTACACAAAAAATTCTCTATTGAAGGCTGGATATGACTGATGATTAATTTTCTCCTCCAATAGCTTGGATAGCACCATCAAGCACTATGAACGATGGGCAGTAGAGATGAAGCCTCCAGGTCCATACTAGCTAGATTGTGTCATGTTCTAGGTCTCAGTTCAATAACATGGATTTTCCATTATATTCTGGAGAATCAGAACAATGGAAAAATCTTATAATGTCTGGGTATACATGAAATCTTAATGGCTATCAAATTCAAAAGAAGTAACCCACTTCTGACACTTGCTTTTTTATTTGCTAGCCTCTTAAGTCTAGTAGAATCATTGTTGTCTTATTATGCTGTAGGTCCAAGTTAAATCATTCTCTCTCTCTCTCTCTCTCTCTCTCTCTCTCTCTCTCTCTCTCTCTCTCTCTCTCTCTCTCTCTCTCTCTCTCTCTCCAAACCCTGGTCTCTTTGTCTCTCCCTGTCTCAACCCACCTGCCTCTGGAAGATGGTACAGTAGTATGTTTCCATATTTTCGAAAGTTATCTCTTCTAGGTTACCATACTAGCAGTTTAACTCTTCACATTTCCCATTCCATTTCGGTTATCTGAGTTACAGAAGTTCTACTGTCCCCAGATGGTGAGTCTATGTATAAAAGGCTCTATAGTGCTTTAACTGTTTGAACTGTTGCTCAGTAAAGTTTCATCAAACTTATGTGTATCTTTCTCTTAAACTGAAATAGTGTATTTAGGAAAGGGCTGAATCTGATTTGAAATGCCTTTTCAAATTACAAATAAATATGCTTTCCAGTATGCTCAGTATTTTACAAATCACCCAATAGAAAAGCTGATGCCACTCCTATTACTTTCCACTAGTGACCTAAAGAGCCAGTTGGAAATAAGTACCTTGCTCTATAGCTATACATAATGGGGAACAGTGGGAATGCCTGGGGCCCTCTCTTCTTCACAAATGGGCAAATTTTAGGCAGTGAACTAGGATACTGGAAACATTGTACCACATCTGAACATATGACCCTCAAGAATCAAGAATTGTATCTAATTCTTAGATATTGACTCATGGGCAAGAAAAACAAATCCCTATCAAATATTCAAACAATCAACTTTCAGACTTCCACATTTGGAAGAACTGGCCACACCTACATTTCCTAATTTAAACTCTCATAAGTGCATATGAGCTTTTAATTATACTTACATAGTACTACAAAGCTATTGACAAGTAGATCTATGTGAAGAAAAAAAGCCAAAATGAGAATTTGTTATACCATCCTTAGTGAGAAGACGCTGCCCACATGAACATACCCCAAAGAATTCAACCCAGTAGTAGAACTACCAAATGGGACAATTTTTGACTCCTTTCTTAGCTCAAATAGATATGAGTATTCAAAATGAAAACCTTTCTATAATAAAAATAAATATTTTCTTGCTAATAAAGAATGGCCCAAGAGATCCTCTTCATTTATGTAAGCATAATCATCAAGTTTAATGCTGCAGTTGCCTGTGGAGATACCAAAAATTTGCTTTTGTGGTGCTTTGATTCCCATAGGCTTATAGGGAATAGAATTATTGGAAGCATGGCCCTGTTGTAGTAGGTGTGACCTTGTGAGAGGAAGTGTGTCACAGGATGTGGCCTTTGAGGTTTCAGAAGCTCAAGCCAGTCTCACTGTCACTTGTTCTTTGGCTTCTGGATGATTCAAATATAGAACTCTCAGATAATTTTCTAGCATCATGTCTGATTGCATGCTACCATACTTTCTAGAATGAAAATAATGTACTAAAACTCTATAAATGTAAGGCAGTCCTAATTAATTTTTTTATAATAATTGCAATGTTCATGGCATTTATTGGCATAAAAAATAACTAAGACTGATTGCTATGATAGACTCTCCCGAGGATTCATAGTAGATCTCCCCAGTGGCATGTATAAAAAAAATCAAGGATAATATTCTCAAAAAAATTTGTCTTATTCCCTTTAGAATTTGATTCTAATCAGAAGGCATGGCTTATGGTTTATACAGTTCAATAATGAATCTTTGAACTAAGTATTCTATACAATAACCTTCATCTTTGGTTTTTCTCAAATAAAACCCTTGAAAGAATGAATCAACTGCTGTTAAAATATCAGTTATTTAAATTGTCAAAGGAAATATGACTTCCAAACTGGAGTATTCTACTAGTGGACTTCCACTTAATACCCTGCCTTCAAGGTTTCACAAACATCATGGCCATGATGTGGCCTCCACTTGTCATCTTCAGTGTTAAGTCAGTGGTTTTCAACTGTGATAGCACTGTGACCCTTTAATACATGTCCTCATATTGTTGTAATCCCCAACATAAATATTATTTTTCTGCTATTTTATAACTGTAGTTTTATACAGTTTTGAATTGCAATATAAATATCTGTGTTTTTCAAAGGTTTTAGGCGATCCCTGTGAAAGGGTTGTTGGATACCTCCCAAAAGGAGTTGTGACCTACTGGTTGAGAATCATTAGGTTAAATATAAGACTGTTTACAAAGGTATTGACTTTTATTATTGTATTTATATATTCTTAGATTCAATTCTCAGATACATTTTCTTTCAGAACTCATTGTCCAGCATACACTTACTACCTAGTGAATTATGATCCCCAGATCACCATCACCAAATGTCAAAACCCATCTGCTTGCTCCCTGATCATTGTTACTCTGGAGAACTAGAGAGTCTCTGACTGCATGTTCTACTTGTAGTTATTAGATTCATGTAATCATTACAATCCCTTGTGACTCTGACTTCTTTCATGAAGTAGGGACACTGTCATGTCACAACCTAAAACACAGTAAGAGTCTCTACTGGAGCTAAAAATAACTTGCATCTGATGGATGACATTTATATCTGTAAAAGAGCCTGTCATACATAATCATGAAAATAAGACATAGTACCAGGGATAGAAGTCTGGATAAATAAACCACATGCTCAAAAGAGGTGCAATGCCTAACATTAATCCTTCCTCTGGTTATGTAACTACTGTTGCTGTAAGACATGACACAGATGTAAATCTAATGAGAATGCTTACTGTAGCTGTTGTTATCAAATATTAGCATATGATTGATGCTTGAGTAGAAAGTCTGTTTCATGAGCTCCAAAGGCTACAAAATCTAGGCTAGAAAAGAATTTTATTCCAAAATATCACCCAACAAGGGCTAGGAAATTGCTAGGGATCACTTTCAAATTATTTGAATTCACCTGGCTCACAGAAATGGACTATCAACAAAATCCACTCAATATTTTTATAAAGTGTTCTCAAAAAATCATATAGTGGCATATAGTGTCAGTGCATGATAAACAAACATAAGACTGAAGCACAGAAAAAATAAGTGGTGAACTGAATGCAACACATTCCCTGGATTAACATTTCTCTTGAGTAAGTGACTCTTTTCTTCAAGTCAGGCTTTCAACATTTCATCATACTTTCCTTCATTGTAGTGTATAGGAAATGGCATATACAACTGGTACTAAACTGCTTTATTTGTGTCATACAAGATTCCCAGAGAATGGTAGTAACAATCTATGTCCTGATATAGATATCAAAAGAAGCTCTATTTTGTAATGGCAGTCATCCTCAAAAGAAGAATATGTGGAAGTATGAAGGGAAGAAAGATAGAAAGCTCCATTTTGAATGGAAATGAATGCTGAAATCTATTTCTTTCTGTATCACTCATTCAATTTCTGCCACAAGATTTTTACCAGGTGGTATGAGGGAAAAAAATGGGCTTGAAGGAAAGGTTTTATTATACTACATTTCTAATCATTCCCATAGTTATTTTATAAGTTTGCCATGTTGTCTCCATCCTGACACAAGATGTTAAAAGCTGGTGATAGGCAACAAAATTGGTCTTGTTAGAATTTAAACTCCCCATGTGGTTGTTATAAAGTCTCTGTTGCCCTTATTCACACAAAATCTGACATATATGACAGCTTTTATGATAAAAGTTGATGATCAGTGTTCAATCAGATGAATCAGCTCTTGGATCACTTATTTTCCTTTAATCAACAGCTTCTGAAAAAGCCTGTGAACTCCAATAAGTGCCTACTCTTTAGGTTTCTTCTTCCCCCTCTATATTAGCTGTTACGGTTCCTCCTTCAGTTATTTTACATATCTCTAGCCTCTCCATTAGTGGTTTTTTTTTTTTTTTTTTTTTACTTTTTTCAAACAGTTTGAGTTCCTTCTTCACTCATTGTGTCTCTATGAAATTTACTTCCCCCACCCAACTGAACTTTTCATCTTTCTTAATCAAGAATTTTAGCTAGAGAGTAGCTTTATTGGTTGGAATAAATTGGATATATATTATAGAAACAATGACACCTGTCAGGATGATTTAAAGGGATCACCTGGTTATAATCTAGATTTTAGACAACATTCTAAAATAAAAAATTACCCTTTAAGTGGGATAGTATAAATATCTAACACCAAATTCACAAAATTTTGGAAAATATTTGTTGAATTTATAAGCTCTCACACTAGAGCCCTCCAGACCAAATTAAAAGAAAACAGCACAATAAACATCATAACACTGATAAATATTTTAAATGCATTATTTTTACTAGATTTTGTGATAGTATTCAATTGAAAAACTTAGCATTTCACTGGACAGGTCATAAAAATTAAGTGTGATATTCTTACATAAGAAAACATAATGGATGCAAGACAGAGGCAAACTTGGATTAAAATCTACTGTTCAAGAGTTATTCTTTTAGCACTGTTGAGTGGATTCATACAACTTATAAAATACACAATTTGAAGATTTATATTATAAGGAATGTTAAGCCAGTGGAGAATCAGCTGCTCAAGGGAAAAGAAAACCTTACAGAAGGGGAAAGTTAGTGTAACAATCCAGAAAAGACTGCTGTTGTTAATTCAAAACTTCTGGTATGGGCATCTGAGAAAGTCCATATAGCTAGTTTGTAATATATTGGTGTATTGTGAAATTTAGTCATAATATGGTTTTGGTGATTTATTCAAATATAATTTGACATCAACAAACAATGAACCTTCAAAAATCATTGAGTCTATAAATCTCTAAATTAATCTATAATATGCAAAAGAAATGAAAACAGAACACAGCAGCACACTGAAACTCATGTCACATTAGGAAAAGAAGTAACTAGTAAAGTATTACTTAAAAACCATAAAGTCCTGCAGCAAAGGCAATCTCAAATAAAGTGCTAACTTTGTATCTGGAGGAATCAGAAACAAAACAAATGAAATACAAAGTATCAATGTAAGAGAAGTAAAAAGTAGACCAGAAATAAGAAACATAGAGAAGGAATAATAGTAAAAAAAAAAAAACAAAAACAAAAAAAACAAAAAAAAAAAAACTTAGCAAAATAAATAGTCCTTTTCTCAAAACTTTTGAAAGAGAAATAGAGAATTCAAAGACCAAAGTGAGATGAGGCATATATGATACCACAAAAACAAAACCCCTCATAGCAGATCATTTTAGATTATCGAGAAATTAACAGAGAATGAAATAAATATATAATTTAACCAGTCATACTGAGGAAGAAATTATAACACCATCATAAACATAAATAAGATTTAATAGATAATCAAAAACTGATGAATGAAGAGCAGAGAAACAACAATCCCTTCTTAGCTGTTTCAAGAACATTTAAGGGTGTTTACCAATTGTTTTTAGCTAATAAACAAATTAAGTTATAAAAAGTAATGGGATAACCTAAAGGTCTTTTTTTTTTTTAATACTAGTAGCAGGATGGTTTTAGACGTACATAGACACCTCCAATTTTATTCAATATTACAATGAAAGGATAATACTGGGTAACCAAGATAGATTTACTCCTAAATGCCATAAAGTTGAAACATAAACAAGTCTATTATTTTGATACACCATGGTAACACATGCAAAATGGACAAAGAACAGAAAAATTCACAGTAAATGCAGAGATAGATTGACAAAATAAAACTGATTTCATGACCAAAAAAAAAAAATCAGTGTACTAGGTGCAAAATTAATATGTCAACCAAATAAAAGATAGGTGTGATCTCCCTATGAAAAGATGGACTCAAGCCTAAAAAGCTGTGTTGTATTTCTAATACCAGAAACAAGACAAGGAATCTACAACAGTTTATAGCTTTGATCCTGTTAACCCAAGAACTGTGTAATGTCCATTGACATTGTAGTTGTTGCAGTCTTGATTATGCAGCTATTTCTAGGAAAGAATGTTTCACATCAGAATGCTAATAGTATGTGTTGTGTTAGAATCGCAGCTCACACCTGGACAGACCACAGCACGCCAGTATAGTTCCATGTGAGAGGTTTATTGTGGCATAAAGGAGCAAAAGGTTACAACAAAAACTAACAGGCAAAGAGAGTGTGGAGGTCAGGGGGGTCTGCCTTTTATTTCGGCTGTGACTTAAGTGCTCGAAAGTAAAGTTGGGAGGTGAATCAAATGGACTCTGGGGATGTATTGCCATAGCAGCAGATGTGTGTGTCTTGGTTGCCTATGGGTAACTTCATCATCATTACTGGATTCGGAGGCAATCTGCAACTGTAAATCTGGCTCCTGATATCAACAGTATGGCTTTACTATATTACTGCTTTCTCTTTTATGATGATTCCTGAGCCATAGATAAAGCATTTATTTTTCAGAAGTTACCTATTGGGATGTACTCACCATGGTTTGTTGATCTAGTTGTGTTTTCTTGATGCCCTCCATTTGTGGTAGAGAGAAGATTCCTTGATAAACACTGGTAGATACTCTTACCCACAGGTATAACAAAAAGACTTACAGTGCAGAGAGGCTAGTCCGAGAACTACTCACATAAACAAACAAAAATGTCACAGCAGAGGTGTGTGTGTGTGTGTATGTATATACATTTACATGCAAATATATGTACATATATACACATACTAAACACATGCAGAGATAAATCTATATGTAGCAATAATAATAAATGAACAAGAGGCTGTGGATTTGAGAGTGGGGAATAGGCATACTAGAAGTTAATGGGATTGGTAGCTAGGAGGGATTAGATGAAAAAGAATGAGAAGAAATTATTTAATTCTATCTCAGTTTAAAATATTTAAAAGGCAAACATGTTATGTACTCACTTGTAAGTGGATATTTGCTGTTGAAATCCATACCCAGGAAGGCTAAGTAACAAGGAAGGCTCAAGGTGGAACACAGGGATCTGACTGCGAAGAGGAAATAGTAGTTTAATACATGAACTGGGAAGGGTCTGGATGAGAACTGGAGGTATCAGGGTAGGGAGGGGATAAAGAAATTACTGAGGAAGACAATTGCAATTGGGACTAGGGACCATGTTTCTGGGGCAAGGTAGAAACATAGTGCAATGCGAACTTTCTGGAATCACAAGAGTGGCCCTACCAAATACCCCTAGTAATGGAGTTTACAGAGCCTGAACTAGCTATCTTCTATAATGCCATAAGTCTTCATGTGCAGGCTTTGGGTTACCTAGACATAAAACCTTATACTTAATTTGTCCTGCCTACAAGATGTGTTGGTTTAAAGGTGGAAAAGAACTTGTGAAGTAGCCAAATATTGACTGGTCCAACTTGAGACATATTCTTTTTGACACTCTGCATGCCCAAGAAGCAGGCTGGATACCCCAGAGACCTAGGATAAAACCAAACATCAATGGCAAAAAATAACAAAGGAAGGAAGGAGAGAGAGAGAGAGAGAGAGAGAGAGAGAGAGAGAGAGAGAGTTAATGAAATGATTCTGCTATAGTCATAGACCCATAAACTGGAGACTAGCATACTCATCGTCAGAGAAGCCTCATCTGGCAATTGATGGAAACAGGTGCAGTACCCTTCAGTCCCACATTAGGCAGAGCTCAGTTCCCTGAGCTCTGGAGAAGAAGGGAAGGAGCAATTGTAGGATCCAGAGAGTTCAAGGATACCACAAGAACATGTCCCACAGAATCTACTAACCAGGGTTCATAGGGGCTCATAGACTGAAGCGACAATCATGGAGCCTGTAACAGTTTGATGTGGGTCCTCTGCATACATTTTACAGTTGTATAGCTTCAACTTGTGGGACTCCTAATAGTGGTAGCCTCAGCCTTTTGTCTACATTTGGAACCATTTCCTTCTACTGGATTGCTATATCCAGCCTATATATGAAGCTATGTGCCTAGTTTTAAGGCAGCTCGTTACTCTATGATTCCCTGATATCCTTGGGAGGCCTGCTCTTTTCTGAAGGAAAAGAGAGGAGAAGTGAAACTATAGAAGGAGGGTGGTTGGGAGGCGCTGGGAGGAGAGAGAGGGAGGGGAAACTGAAGTGAGGATGTAATATGAGAGAAAAATAAGCACAAAATAAAAAAATGAGTATATTGTTCTCTAAAATATGTTTTAGGAGGGTACACTTAGTACTAAGTGTTCTGACCACAATAAAATTATAAAGTGAATGACAACAACAATAACAGGAATAAAAGTAAGAATATTATGTAGATATACCAAATTTCTATGAACTTGTGTCCCTAGTGTCATTGAGAAGGTAACTTAAAATGTCTATATTGGTCTCCTCTGAACATTTTTTATGGGGAAAACTAGTGACATAGTGACATTTTCCTTTTTTTTTTTTTTTTTTTTTTTTTGCATTTCATTGAGTACAGGCAAATTGAAATACAAAATTGGTTCAACTGTACTTTTAGTTGTACAAAAAGTGTTCTGTGCTATAAGCTAATAAATGATTTTAGTGTTGTGTTTAATTGTGAGGTGCTCTTAGGATTAAGAGGAAATAAAGATATATGTAGAACAGTTCACAGGCATTTGAAAAATCACTATTTTTAAGATAATGGATCACATAAGAAAGGAAGGCTATGTGCTGAAAACTCAAGGTTTTTTTTGTTTTTTTTTTTTGTTTTGTTTTTGTTTTTTTTTTTATAGAACAGCAGACACCTTTATTACACTATGCATGAGGCTCATTTGCCTTTCCGGGCTTTGATCTTCCGAAGATAGAACTCCAGCTCCTTGCCTTCGAGCACATAGCCGTCTGCTCTGCCACACTGGCCTGGTCTTGAGGCAATACAGGCTAGAAGCTTGCCCTGCTGGAACTGCTCCTCCAGGAGACTGCTGATTTTGGCATTCTTTTTCCTTTCGTCGTATTTCTTTTGAATTTTCTTTGATCGTTTTTTGTTTAAAATCTCTTCCTCCTGAGGAGTCAGCTTGGCCCCCTTCTTGCGGCCCAGGGGCAGTGCATAGTGGGACTCGTACCACTGTCGGTACGGCGTGCTGTCAATAAGCACGATGCAGTTCTTCACCAGGGTCTTGGTGCGGACAAGCTCGTTGTTGGATGCATTGTAGACAACATCAATGATCCTTGTTTTGCGAGTACAACACTCAGAGCCCCAGGAAAAGTTCCCCACATCCAATCTCAGGGCGCGGTACTTCTTTTTTTTTTTTTTTTAATATTTTTATTACATATTTTCCTCAATTACATTTCCAATACTATCCCAAAAGTCCCCCATAGCGCCCCCCACTTCCCTACCCACCCATTCCCATTCTTTTGGCCCTGGCATTCCCCTATATTGGGGCATATAAAGTTTGCAAGTCCAATGGGCCTCTCTTTCCATTGGTACTTCTTATTGCCTCCTCGAACTCGGACTGTGTGTATGCGGCGAGGGCCAATCTTCGTGTTGGCAGCGGGCCGTCCCAGCTCATACTTCCGCTTCTTGTGGTAGGGTTTTCGCTTACCCCCGGTCTTGCGGCGCTTGTGCCAATTGTCCCGAGAGATGCCCATCGCTCGGCGCTGGCTGGAAAGAGCGAAAACTCAAGTTTTTATGTTGTGACTATTTAGCAAAAAGAAAAAGAAAAAACAGAGCATCCATCTGCTACTGTTTGTTAGTACTCTTTCACTCTTTAATTTCCACCTCAAGTCTACCGGAGATTTATTTCCTGAAATATTTTACATTTTGAATTATATTACTTGAAACCTTCCTTTATTGGCACCTGCAGTGTGTGGGCGTTCTTAAGCTTCAGAGGCTGAATCAAGTCTAATTGACTTCATTGTTGGCAAACAAAGCATTGGTTCTCTTTGAATCCAGAATTAAAATGATTTGGCTATCTGTAAGATACACTGTAAATCCTACAAAATGCTTCTATTGAAGCACGTGGAAGAATGAAAGTCCATTTGTATGTTGTCACATAATTTTGGTTTGTTCCTTTCCTTTTAAGATTCAAGTGGAATATCCATAAAGGAGAATGTTTAAGTTGTGTATGTAGAAAATCCTTGCTGAACATTTTGAAAGGCAGTGTAAACTCATCAGAGATGATTGAGCTGAGGGAAACTGCCTCAATATTGGTTTTCCACAGATGTACTGAGAAACATTAGGACTAGGCTATGATGAGCTCAAAAAACATTCCAACTTTCAAAATATAAACATCACCAGGAATGGTATGCAAATTACAGCAATAGTGAAAGGAAGTTTTAGCGCTATCATAATATTCCATTTTAAAGTGAGAACATCTGTGAGGTGCAGTAATTCATTACCATCAACTGATTTTGCAAGGAATTCTATTTTTCCATAGGATCATATATTTTGTAAAGAGAGAGAGAGAGAGAGAGAGAGAGAGAGAGAGAGAGAGAGAGAGAGAGAGAGAGAGAGAGACTAGAAAGCCAATAAGTTTCATGATACCATGGCATTGTATTCCATATTTCTAAATTGATTCCATGGTGTCCCTTGTATATATAACATGGAATGGAAAATCACACTAAAATTCTACTAGTCTCTCCAGAAAAGTTCTATTTTAATCTCAATGAATGCTTTTTCTTGACAACTTAAATGTCCTTTCTTAGGTATACAAAAAGTTATTTTGAGTTTAGGACTTACATTTCAGCTCAGAAGGTTTATGGGTTTTATTTCAAAGCAGCTATAAGAAACAAAATTATAATTTCCCTAGGCTGTCTTCTCCTAGTTTTCCCTGTTAAACCTGTGTCTATTTGAGAAATATTGAATAGAGTGATCATTAGGCACCAAATGTTTTTGGTGACTAATATGTAAAATTATTTGTGATTACTTTGCACAATATTAATCAGATTTTCATCCAGAAATACCTTATAAATATTTTTAAAAGTTCAGCAATGAGTCTTATTTCTGGTATCAAAAATGCTTTTCCTTTATTTGTAGGAACACTCCTGGGAGGTCTGCTGTCTAATTTGATCACTACAGAAACCAATTTTGACCCTAGGCATAGTAACTATATTTTTTTTGGTTTGCTTTGTTTCTTCTCCCCACCCCCTGCTCCCCAAACCATAGCTTTATACCAATGGGCGTTTGTGCCAACATTTTTGGAACCATTTTTAAATTCATAAAGGATTTCATTGCTATGCAACATGATATTTTGAGCCTATTGTGTCTATTGCAAATATAAACTAAAATGTGATATGGCTTTTGTTATTTGGTTGGAGGAAAGAATATGCATGTATTGACTTGTTTTGTTTTATTTTTCTTAAAACTTAAGTAATAGAATTATCTGGAATCTAGTACTGTAGTGCACTCTGCTTTCATTACTGCCAGGAACATGAAACATGGAGCACTAAAACAGGGCATGCTATGCATAGAAACGATTTGTGACAATGCAGGGGTGAGCTGCCTGCCCCACCACACAACACACACACACACACACACAAGAGCACACACACTCTTCTGTTAAGGAGAAATGCTGTCCTAGAGAGTACTACCCAGCAGAAATTTTACATTTTACCTTGGGCATGGCATCTATAATCTTCAGGGAAGCCTGCCATAGGACTTTCATCAGAAACTGAGAGATAGGTCAGTCCTGTTGCCTTCCTTCTGAAGAATCTGAAAACAGTAAAAGTATTTTGAAATTCCTAGATTCATTTTGTCTTTTATTCTGATGTAATCACAGTGTATCTTTGAGAGCAAGTTTAAAAAAAAAACAAAATTATTTCATTGTGATATGTTTTTCCAAAAATATTTAGAGATCTTGTGTAAAAACATCAATGAAAAAATCATTTGGAGAGATTATAAGCAACCAAAGTACTAAGAAAACTGCCTAGTTACTCATTTTTGTGCTTAGCTTTCTTTTAGCAAGTTATAGTCAAAAGGTGTTAATTAAAATAAATACTTAATACAAATAACTTTAGTAAAACACTCTGCTATAGTATAAAACATTAATTTTATTTATGTACTTTTTACTGTTTGTATGTAGTCTTATTGATTTGGTCTGGAATAAATTGAGAAGTAATTTTCTATTCTTGATTTCTAAATAAGTACTTCTAAGAAGATGATGGACTTGTAATTTCTATTTTCACCAGTGTATGATTAATTGTGACAGTAATTAGTTACCCAGTACAAAGAGACACAGGGAATGTATAAAATAAAATATTATCAATTTTAAAGAAAAGATACTGTGAGCATGTAAAGGGTGAGAAAAGAAATATTAAGTAATATTAAGTACCACTATTGGCCTTGTGCTGGAGATCTCTGAGCCAAAGCAAAGTTAGGGGGAAAAAACACCTCAGAGTCTCACTCGACTTAAGGTAGAAGACATCAGAGTTCACTGAAATAGAGCAAAATATCAAAACATGGAAAGTTCTTAACATTACCATTTATTTATTTTTTCCTGAAGAAGGAGACAGGATGGTGTTGTATTCAAGTAAAAGAGAGTTTCAGTCTTACAATGAGCAAGGACCCCCTAAGCAGCACAAGGCAGTTTGATCAAATCTCAGTAATGAACTTGATGAATGTGGTTTATATTCAGACATGAGTGCTTTAATTTATGGTGAGATGTGGCTTAAATAGTGAACCTTCAGAAAGAGATGTGGAATACAGTATCATCTATAGCACAAATTAAAAACAAAATCCCTGTAGCAAACCTTGACAGGATAAAATATATCTTCAAGTAGCTAGACATGCATTTATATAAAACTCAATATTTGTAAAATAGACACAATACAACTTTGTAGACATACATGCACAGTTTTAATAGCTGGCATCCAAAATAAAGTTGTCTTATGGGAAATAGTTTCTTATAGACATGTAAGAAACAATTAGGAGACATCACTCAGAAACTTAAAGATGACAGAGATTAAGCAAAACCTTGAAACAACTATAAAAATCTTATAAATATTCAAATACATAAGGAAATATAATTTCATTTGAAGGAAAGAGAAATTGAAGACATACTAAATATCTCATTGTGTTCCTACAGGCAAAGTAGTAAGGTAATATTGTCAATGAAAAATATATCATAGGACACACAGTAAAAAACAAAAAATACTAGAGAACTTAAGAGTTTACACTCACACAAAACACCACAAAAACATAATTAGCTAAAACATTATATAGCTGAATATAAAACAAAATTACCTAGCAACCCATTAGGAGGAAAAGAGTACCAAGATTAGGCATAAGAGTCTAACGTCAATTTTTCCATTGCTGATTTCTAGTTACCTGAAGTAGCCATTTAACCTCTACATGGGCTCTCCTGTGCAGCAGAGGACCCGGGTTTGGCAACATTGAACTCCAGGGCTCAGGAGGACAGAGTCAGAATTCCACTGAAATTGCCATGGGGGTCTTCCAAGGGCTGTGGCCATCTCCCAAATCTGAACAGGCTGATGAGATCAGAGAGAAGTCTTTGAACTCTGACATGCAGAAATAGAAGGAGAAGGACAGGCTGTATGCACAAGGAGATCTCTCAGTTAGCAACAGACGGCTGGCTACTGTGTGGGTGAACTGGAGTACTTCTCCTTCCTCCATGAATACAATGTCATCAAGATGCTGCTGCGCAAGCTGGCATTGTCTCGAGGTGTCACCACAAGGAATTATATTTAGATTTGGGGGGGTGGTTTTTTGAGACAGGGTTTCTCTGTGTAGCCCTGGCTGTCCTGGGACTCACCCTGTAGACTAGGCTGGCCTCGAACTCAGAAACTTGCCTGCCTCTGCCTCCCAAGTACTGGGATTAAAAGCGAGTGCCACCACACCCGGCCAATAGGCCTGAAAGAGTAAATAGATTCTTGCAAATTTATATTCACAGATCATGGGGACAGTTAGATGGAGACGTGGAAAGCAGAATGCCCAACAGTATATTCATATGGTTTCCAGATAAAAACGTCTAAGAGCCTCAAGTTTCTAAAGAGCCCAAACTAAGTTTTTGGTAGTTCCTAGAGAAAAGGGAAGAACCTGCATGTCTCTCACTGAGGGACTCTGCCCTCAGCTTGCTCTGATTGGTAAAATAAGAAGCTGGCAACCAATGGCTGGGAAAGTCAGACAGAGGAGGGATTTTAGGATTCATAACCTGGAGGGGTAGGGGGAAGGAGATCCACCTTGCCAGGAGAGTAAGGAGACTTGAAATGCCTTAGATGAATACAGGACAGAGACATGGTTACAATTCCCTGCAAAGGAGCCAGAAGAACACAGACCAGAGAGCAGCACGATTGGGCAAGCCCTCTGGGTTCAGGGCAGCCAAGATAGAACACAGAATTTAGTAAGTTGTAAATTGGAATTATTGGCAATAGTGGAGGTTAGGCAGTAGCCCAGCTCTTGCTGCTGATTAAAGTATATCAAAATATAAAATATAAAAGTTGTGTGTATGTGTGTGTGTGTGTGTGTGTTTCATATAGGAACACAAACCACTGAGGCGGGTGGCAAACCCGCTGCCCGGATTTATTTATTAGTATTTAATTCTACAGGGAAGAGTCAGTATTGTCAGTGTTCAGGTTCCTCAGTATACTTGGAATGGATGCATGTAATTGTCCCTTTTGTTTTATAAACATAAGAGTTGTCACAAAATAAAGAAAAACGTCAGACATTAACTTTTTATGTTATAACAATCTCTCACTATGTTTCAATCCTTCTCTCAAGTCAAGAAATTATATTTTCCATTAAACTAGCCATATTATCCATAAACATTTATAGAATACTTCTATACAAAGAAATTACATGAAAAGATTTGTACAGTATTGATTTAGGAGAATCTATGTTGAATATATAAAAAATTGTGTGACTTTCAAGCCCTGATCATTAATTTGTATTAAATAATGTTACTCATTAAGTAACCGTTTTAATAGATGAAATGATATTAGGTAAAATAGTTTATTGCCTCTTTTTAATAAAAAATAACTGTGATCAATGTATATTCATTGTCACATGTCGCGGCAAATATCATCCACAACAGTCACATACTGGAATTCCTGACTTTTCTGCCTAATAGTCCTTTATGTGCATGGTTAAGGATATAAGAGAAAATAATGCTTAAACTACAAAGTGATTTCCTATAATGTTATGCTGAGAACATTGGTTATATGATTCACAGACATGCTAATCATCCTGGCAAGCAGTTTAGTTTATCTTAACTTAGTTCTTTGAGAATATTTAACCTATTTCAATTATATTCACTACTCCTTCCCACATTCTACCCACCCAATTTTGGACTCTCTCCTTTTTTATTAAGAATACTTTGTGATGCTCAAAGATTCATAGCTTGACAATTTGTTTCTTCCATTTCTCAAGGAAAACTGACTCTCCATCTCCCATCAGCTAAGTGCTGCTAATAGGTCATTTGCTAGGGGTGGGGTTTTACACTAGAAATCTGTCTAGGTTGGTTTTTCCTAGGTCATGTAATTGCTGTTTCAACTATTATGAGCTGATATGTATAGCTTTTCTGCTGTATATACAATATACAATGCCTTTAATGTCATGAGTGCCCGCAGTTCTCTTTGATTTCTTTTCATATTAGCCTCACGTCTGAGAGATTTTATTTTTACGTCATCACTTAAACCATGTCCATCAAAATTTTTCTCACTGATGCAAAACCTATCTTTGTATTTTCAAGTGTATTGTTTCCTTTTAGGCATTGACATTGACCTGTGTGGAGAATATCTGTGGTATAAGTCTGTCTACCAGGCCACTTATGTTCTGATCTTTCTAGACTGTATTCTCTTTCTTTGTCACTACCAGTTAATACAATGTCTCGTTCATTACTTGAATTCCTAGCCTGTGTCTACCTCCCAATCATTGTTAGCCACACAGTGTTCATATGCTTTTCTTTGATTACATTCATTTTATATTTTTTTTACTTCAGAAAGACTTTTTTTTTAATTAACCTAAGGGTGACCCATCCATCTCACTCTTTATCTATTAGTTTTCATTGCTTACTTTTGCTCTCAGATATCCCCTTTTCAAATATATTTGCCTTAGAAAATAAATTCTTTATCTGTCCCTCAGTATATATACTTATAAACTACTTAGTACAAGTAGATGGTCATTTATGTTCAAGTAAAACTGAAAATATAATGGCTTTGTTTCATTACCTATGTTAAATAGAATGTAAAACATGTGACTTAATAAATATATATAACTAGGGGATTGCATATTAAAATCAAAAACTATATCGGCATTTCCAAACAGGTCTGTGCAATTGGTTTTCCTCTAATATGTAAGTTTCAAGGGCTAAGACCTTTGGCACATTTTTATTGTTATATATACATCATGAGCATAAACACCTCCAGACATAAACTTGCTTGCTAGGTTAAAAATCTACACATAACAAAAGTTTGATCTGCTTCGAAATTCAGCAAACAATCAAAAAGGAGAGGATCTATCACAGATTCTAAGACTATTGTGTGCTTCAGATAAAGAACTTCAGAATTGATTGCATTGCCTGATGCTCTCTTTCATCTTGTTCTTCAGAAATACACATAGAAAAAAACCAGAATACCTTTTTAAAGAAAGTCCCTTTTTTGTCTTTCTCCTAAATATATAAGAAGACTTGCATCCATAAAAATAGAAAAAACAGTTATAGAGAAAAATCAGTTGAAGATAAAGAGTAATTGCATGTAAATGAAAACCATGATTAGTAAATGCAAGTCCTTGATTGAAACAGTAAACATTGGACTGATTAGTACAGAAAACTCAGCAAGTGAAGTAGGACATACTTACTTAAGACTCAAAATGAAAGGAGAAAAGGCAAATGATACTAGAGCCTGAACTTCTGTGAGTGAAGAAGAAATTTCAGAGATTATATGATCCTACTTAATATTAAAGTGAATACCAAAGTTCCTTGATCATTTAAGAAGTGGTTTGCCAATGTGTTTTAATTTTTTGTAAAGACTGTACATACATTTATGCATATAAGTATTATATATAAAGGGATATATGGATATGTATTATTCATGTACATATATGAATATGTGTATACATGTATATATACATACACACAGACACACACATACATATATATAGACATATAAGAAACACCAATAGGCACAGCCCACAATAATACAGATAGGAGAAAGTTCACAAGGTCTCAACTCTCGACAAAGAACTACAGGCAACGAAAGAATGTTGATTGTGGGAAAAATAATCTTCTCCAGTGTAGAATAAACCAATAGATTATCCTATAACAAGTGATTAGCCCTGAAAAACATGCATACAAATAACATTATACAAACTGAACAGGCCCCACAGTATTTTCTTATTAGTTGCTTCAAATCAACATTCATATTTGCTGGGAAATACATTAATAATTCTAATATTTAATGTAATCAAGGGATTATAAATGGAGTTTTAAATATTGAATGCAAGAATTTACTTTACCATATTAGCCTCATAATATGATACTTTTCCCAAAGTGTCTGTATAACAATGTTCTTTTATTTACTAAAAGGAAATTGTGATAAAGAAAAGAAGAAAAAATAGATACTAATGTGCAAAATGCCTGGAACATTCTTACACTCTACCAAGCAAGGTAATTTTATCTTTCTTCAAAGAAATCTTGAAGTAAAGAAATTAGCCTTTTCCCTCTTTTCCTCTCCATTCTGTCTTCCTCTCCTGTTTTCTCCTCTTGTTCCTCTTCTTCCTTCTTCCTCTTCCTATTTAATCTTACTGTTTATTTCTGAGGACCATCAGATCTGTGTCTTCACAAATGCTAAGGCAGTGTTGTACCAGAGGTGCA
This sequence comes from Mus caroli, assembly GCF_978045245.1. Classification (NCBI taxonomy): domain Eukaryota; kingdom Metazoa; phylum Chordata; class Mammalia; order Rodentia; family Muridae; genus Mus; species Mus caroli. Next base: position 45,414,258 of record NW_028227256.1, read on the forward strand.
TGCCAATTTAAAGTTATTGATTTGATATCTGATATATTTTATCTTAAATCAAGAACATGCATGCCATTCCCAGTGAACACCAAGCCAGCTTTTCTCTAAAGTACTAAAATCCTGTCACAGCTTTAAGTGTGATTTACAGGCATGGTAAATGTATGGCACTCATTTCTGGAAATGAGACAATATGTTCCAGTGTGTGTGTGCATCTTTATAAGTGTCTGGAAACTCTTCCAGAAGCACCCATCAGGTCACCTCTTTAATCTCATTGATCGGGGTTTTGTCACTCTGCAATGGCTAAAACAATCATCAATGAGAAGAATCAACTGCCAAGATAGATTTTAGTAAGAAGAATTTATCTCTGCTGTGGAGGCGGAGTCACTCACGGCTGATTACCTCTAAACTTTTGCATTTCACAAGTAGCAACTAGTCAACAATTAGTCAACTAGTACTGTGTGCATATGTGCTCTTCAAACTCTGCAACTAGGTTCATTAAATAAATGACATTTGTGAAGAAAAAAACACTACCTAGACAAATGAATTATCCTGAAAATCTATTATGTGGCTGCAGGTTACTGTTGCTTCAGTCTCACATGGGCCATTTGGGTGTTGATAAACAATGGCGGAGATGTAGAGATTTTGGCCTTTGTCAGAGCCCCAACATATGGCAACACCACAAGCCAAGGAGGACAGAAAATCGCTATTTATAGATTCCACTGAAAGTCAGGTAATAAGCCAGAAATCAGCTGGTCTCTGGAGCTGAGAGCCTCTACTTTTTGACAGATGGCACTGAAGAGGGATGGACCGACTTATTAGTCCTATGAGGCTTAGCTATATTTAGGGTCAGTAGATGCAATAGCATATTTTGAAGCTAACATGGATGAGGAAAAAGAAGACCATTTTTTCATCAAACAATGATCTCATGTAATTTGTGTTATTTGTGTAATAACATTACATTGCTAAATATGTATGTATATACATATGTATATATGTGGATTTATATATTTATAAAATGAATGTCTAGAGAATGTATATTTGTATAAATATATATGATAATTTATACAAGTCATATAGCATTTCAGGATTCTCAGGTTCTTCAGTATATTATCAATAAATTCTATTGCAGTCTTTTAATTTTTATTAAGAACATGATATTGAGTCTCAGAGAAGGCTCAGTAGAAATTTTTTTTAATATGCTGGCTAGTTTTATGTGAACTTGACATAAGCTAGATTCATTGGGAAACAGTGAAACTCACATATATTCCCACACCAGAGTATCCTATCTGTAAGTAAGCCTCTGGGGCATATCTTGATTGATGTTTTATGTGTGAAGCTCACTGTGGGCATTGGCAAACCTAGGTCTGTTGTTTTAAGTCAGATATGAAAGCAAACTGAGTATTCCAGAGCAGGAAGCCAGTAAAATATATTCTTCCATGGTTTATGTTCCAGTTACTGCCTCTTGGCTGCTGCTTAAGCTCCTGCCCTGACTTTGCTTTCATGATGGACTTAAATGAACTGTTTCCTCACTAATTTCCTTTCTTGTCATGGTATTTTATCCCACCAAATCCCTGCAACCCACAATAAAAGCAACAGTGCAAAACAAACCCTGTGATCTCTGTGTTGAGGGCAGAGGAAGGAACAGTGTTGGGCCTTCCATAGTCAGTCTATCTAAATTACCAAGCTCCAGAATGAGGAAGACTCTACCTTAAAAATATAAGGTGAAGAGTGACTGGCAAACTCACTGGAAAATGAACCATTGTGTTGACTCATCTGTGCTCATGAGCACATGAATGCATGAGCACAAACAGATATATACACACACACTCTATCACATTATAAAAATAATAAGCATATGTTCTGCTGTGTCTAGGGTAGAGTTTGACTGGCTGTCATGGATTATGTGCCTGAAATTTTTCCAAGCATTTGTCACAATAACTATAAAAGGACAACATAGTTATTTGTCTAAAGCTATTTTGAGTATAAATATTTCCATTTCTTGTGGTGTCCTCTACCCCTTTGGCTCCCACAATCCTTCCTCTCCCTTTTCTGTGGGACTCTGAAGCTCTTTGTAATGTTTTGTAGTGTGTTTCTGCATCTGCTCCTTTCAGTTGCTTCATGAAGCATCTGTGATGAGCGTTGTGCTAGGCACCATTCTGAAGTAGAAATTTCTGGTTGTGTCATGTGATGCAGACTCACGCGATGTTTTGCTGAAGCATACTCATGTGATGTTATGTTAAATCAAGACCTGTGAAATGACACATGATGCTTGGATTATAAAAGAAGGACCCAGCAGACAGTGACGAGAGGCTTGCCTAGCTAACCATACAAAGCTTCTATAATCTTGTGTCTTTAGGCTGATCTTCACTTCATTGAGTGATTCACAGCAGAGAACTTCTCCTGGCTTTCCAGCTGATTCCGTTCACTCCTAAAGACTCATGCCAATTTCACTGAGGCTGGATGATTCACTCGTTGCTGATTCATGTTTTATGACACTCTTTAAACAGAACTGTTGATATCCTGACACTACTGAACTGAATTGCTGCTACCCTGACAATGAAGGTAGAATTGTCCCCCAACCCACCTCCCCAAAAAAACATAACAGAGCCTTATCACTTTGTCCTATTTACCATTTTTCACTTCTACTTTTGGATGGTGGGTTAGAAAGGGGGATCGGAGTATTTGAGAACCCTTATTAAAGTAGGTTGTGAAAAATCTAAGCCTATATCAATCTGAGAATAGCAGAATATCTTTAAGAATCACTTCATTACTTTTTTGCCAGTAATTTTTCTTTCTATTATAGGTCCCTTGGTCATTCAGTCCCTGATTCCTGACCATCCAGGAACTATCAGGATTGATTTTCTTCTCTTAGCATGGACCTCAAGATTGACCAGTCATTCATTAGTCACTGTCAAAAGTTCAGTGCCACTTTATCCCCACGCAGAACAAATTTGTAAGTCTAAGTTTTTGTGACTAAGTTGATATTACAGTCCCTCCACTAGAAACCTTGCCTTGCTACTATAGATGGCTGGTTCACATTCTATATGACCCATTACTAAGAATCTTCACTAGCCACCCTCATAGATTCCAGGGAGTTTTCATTGAATTATGTTTCCACATTGTCTCACAAAAGAGCTCTAATTCCAGTCCTGTCTCTCAGTACTTTCTTCTCCATTCCTTCCCTGTCAAGATGTCTTCTTTTTCCATCCCATCTACCCTCACTCCTCATGAAAAATCTATTCTATTTCCCTTTCCCTGGAGATCCATGAATTCTAACTTGAGTTTTCTTTGTAATTTAGTCTTTCTGAGTCATAGCTATCCTTTACTTAAAAGGTAATGTCTACTTCTATTAGTTCTATTGGTTTGGTTTACCTTACTCAGGATGATCTTTTCTAGTTTCATCTACTTGTCTGCAAACATCACTATTCCATTTTTTAAAAAAGAAAAACATCTGAGTAATATTCCATGTGTAAATGTAACACATTTGGTTTTTTTAAATTTATTCTTCAGTTGTGAGAGATCTAGGTTGTTTCCAATTTCTGGCTAGTATGAAGTACATATAGTATGGATATGCAAGAAGGAGGTAGTGTTCTCTGGGTATATGACAGGAGTAATATAGCTGATGCTTGAGCTAATCAATTCTCAGTTTTCTGAGGAACCATCATTTTGAATTCCATAGTGGCAGTACAATTTTGTACTCCACCAGTCAGGGAGGAATATTCTCATTGCTCTATATCTTTGCCAGCATGAGCTGTCACTTTTGTCTTTGATCATGGCCATTCTGACAACTGTAAGATTGAATCTCAAAGTAGTTTTGATCTGTGTTTCACTGATGGCTAAGGATATTGAACATTTTTATTTAAATTTTTCTCAGCTATAAGATATTGCTTTGTTGTGAATTCTCTGTTTAGTTTTGTACCCCGTTTTTAATTGGATTATTTGGTTTGTTGATGTTTAGGTTTTGTGAGTTCTTTATATATTTTTTATATTAGTCCTGACAGATGTGGAGTTGGTGAAATTCTTTTTCCTGTTGCTGCTGTTTTATCTTATTGCCACTATAATTTGCCTTATAGAAGGTTTTCGTTTCATGAGGTTCCATTTATTAATCTTAGTGCCTGTGTTATTGCTGTTCTGTTCAGTAAGTTGTTTCATGTACTAATGCCTTGGAGGCTATTACCTACTTTCTCTTCTATAATTTTCAGTATATCGGGTTTTATGTTGAGGTCTTTGATCCACAAGACTTGAGTTTTGTGCAGCATGATAGATATGTATTTTTTTTTCATTCTTCCACATGCTGACATCCAGTTAGATCATTAGCATTTGTTGAGGATTATTTGTATTCTAGATCTTTAAAAAACTAGGTGTCCATTGGAGTGTATATTTCTGTCTGAGTCTTTAATCCACTTCCATTGATCAACCTGTTTGTGTTATGAGTTTTATTTTTGTTTGTATTGGTTTGGTATTATTTGTCTTGCTTTGCTTTGTTTTGTTTTTCCCTGTATACTTCAAGTGTCTAAAGAAAGAAATCAAAAAATACCCCTAAAAACATAAAGATCTCCCATACTTGTGGATTGATAGGATTAATACAGCAAAAATGGCCATCTTGCCAAAAGCAATCTACAGATTAAATGCAATTCCCATCAAAATTCCAACTCAATTCTTCAGAGAGTTAGAAAGAGCAATTCTCAAATTCTTGTGAAATAACAAAAAACCCAAGATAGTGAAAACTATTCTCAACAATAAAAGAACTTCTAGGGGGAATCAGCATCCCTGACCTCAAACTGTACTACAGAGCAATAGTGATAAAAACTGCATGCTATTGGTACAGTGATAGACAGGTAGATCAATGGAATAGAATTGAAGACCCAGAAATGAACCCACACACAAATGATCACAAAGGAGCTAAACCATCCAATGGAAAAAAGACAGCATTTTCAACAAATGGTGCTGGTTCAACTTTGGGCAGTCAGCATGTAGAAGAATGCAAATTGATTCATTCTTATCTCCCTGTACATAGCTCAAATCCAATGTGAATCAGGGACCTCCACATAAAACCAGATACACTAAATATCATAGAAGATAAATTGGGAAAAAGTTCTCAAGTACATTGGCACCAGGGAAACGTTCCTGAGAAGAACATAAATGCTTTATGTTCTAAGATCAACAATCGACAAATGGGACCTCATAAAATGGCAAAGCTTCTTTAATGCAAAGGACACTGTCAATAGTACAAAATGGCAGTCTTTGGATTATGAAAATATCTTTCCCAATCCTATGTCTGATAGAGGGCTAATATACAATATATACAAAGAAATCAAGAAGTTAGACTACAGAGAACCAATTAACCCTACTTAAAAATGGGGAACAGAGCTAAACAGAGAATTCTCAACTGAAGAAAATGAAGGGCTCAGAAACACCTAAAGAAATATTCAACATCCTTACTCATCAGGGAATGCAAATAAAACTACCCTGAGATTCCACCTCACACCAGTCAGAATGGCTATAAAGAAAAACTCAGGTGAAAGAAGATGCTGGCGAAGATGTGGAGAAAGAGGAACACTCCTCCATTGCTGGTGGGATTGCAAGCTGATACAACCACTCTGAAAATCAGTCTGGTGGTCCCTCAGAGAATTGGACATAGTTCTACTGGAATATCCAGCAATACCTCTCCTGGGCATATATGCAGCAAATGTTCCAACTTGTAATAAGCACACATGCTCCATTATGTTCATAGCAGCCTTATATATAATAGACAGAAGCTGGTAAAAATTCTGATGTCCCTCAACAGAGGATGGATACAGAAAATGTGATACATTTACAGTACAATGGAGTACTACTCAGCAATTAAAAACAATGACTTCATGGAATTCTCAGGCAGGTGGATGGAACTTGAGAATATCATCCTGAGTAAAGAGACTCAGTTACAGAGGACCAAACACAATATGTACTTACGATAAGTGAATAGTTGACCAAAAGTACAGAATACAGAAGACTCAATTCACAGACCATATTAAGCCCAAGAAGAAGGAAAATTAAAATGTGGATGCTTCAGTGCTATTAGGAAGGGTGAACAAAATACTTACAGGTAAAGTATGGAGACAATGTGTGGAGCAGAGCCTGAAGGAAAAGCCATCCAGAGACTGTCCCACCTGGGAATCCATCCCTTATACAGCCACAAACCAGGATGCTATTGTGCATGTTGGGAAGTGCTTTCTGATAGAAGCCTGATATGACAGTCTCCTGCGAGGCTCAGCAAGAGTCTGACAAATACAGAAGTGGAAGCTTACAGCCAACCATTGGACTGAGATTGGGGGTCCCCAATGAAGGAGATTGAGAAGAGCCTGGAGAAGGTGAGGGACTTTGCAGCCCCATGGAGTGAGCAATTGTGTCAACAAGCCAGACCCCCCATAGCTCCCGGGGGTTGGACAATCAACCAAAGAATTCACATGGAGTGACCCATGGTGCTGGACACATATATGACAGAAGATGGTCTTGTTGAACATCAGTGGGAGAAGAGAGTCTTGGGCCTGAGGATTTTTAATGATCCAGTGTAGGTGAATGACAGCACAGGAGGACGGGAATGGCTGGATGGGGAAGCATCCTCATAGAGACAAGGGGAGTGAGGATAAGATAAGGGGTTTCTGAAGGGGAGACTTGGAAAGGGGAAAACATTTGAAATGTAAATAAAGAAAATATCCAAGAAAAAAAATAAAAGAATATGATCAAAAGAAAAATAAGTAAATATAAACCTAGGTAGATATTAAGTCTTTTGGCAATAGGATCATTTAATTTATCTCTATCAGTTTTTGTAAATGGCAAAATATTAAAAATGAAAATCACATAAGAGCATAATCACATAAACACAGCAATTTATCTATGATTATAAAGTAATCTTAATATGGTACATGCTTATATATGTATAGAGCAGTATAATTGAAACAGCACTTACTTTATTTTCTTGTGCAACAACAGTAACTGAAAGTAAGAAGTGAGAAAAACAAAACATCAGAAAAAATTAACTAAACATTACAGCAACTCATAGACCCATTTCTCATTTTAGTTTCATGCTCATTTACTTTGTCTATCTGAAGAATCAATAATTTTTATCATTAGTATCATCAGTCTGTTCTTTGTTGAAATAATCATAAATGTTAAACTATGTGATCTTTTGAAAGCCATTTATGTTAAGCTTTAAGTTTTCAATTACAAAACAGTTGTTTATCTCTATTAAAATTATTTTGTAATATATAAAGTAAGCAAAAAATAATTTTAAGGAATATGGTTTTCTAAATTTATATTAAAAGAAATGATTTTAAGTATGAGGTTTCCTATTAGCAGTGTAGGTTTAGAATGATTTTCTTGTGATCACAGTATTTTTATCTTTAATAATAAAACAATATATTTATTAAATATTGTGCTCAGTATTAAAATTTGAGTGTATAAATAATATGACTTAAGGCACATATATAATTAAAACTGTTTCTTGCCATAGCATTTGCTTATTCTTTTTCTTGGAGGGTCATGGTTAGTGTTCTGGGTGTGGAAATCATTCTGAAACTTAAATAGGATGTGCATATATACCCAATAATAGCAGCCCAACATTTGGTTGGAAATAATCAAAAGAGTATTCAGCTTTTTAATACTTGTGGCCAACAACATTATACTTGGTAAATGCAGTTGCTACCATTAAGGAGAATGTTTCCTTGGGAAATAATAGATGTATTAAGTATAAAATTGAGATGTTTTATGATCTAACTTCAGTCTGTTTAAAGGGAAAGTACATTTTCTTGAGAAACTTTCTCGCCTCTTAATGAGTGTGGTGTGAAAGAAAAGATCTTGCACTTTCCCCAGCATCTTATTGTAGGATTTAAATTATTATTACTATCATTATCATAATCATTTTGAAACATTTTCTGTTGTAGGTCAGACTAGTCTTGATCCCAAGGACTGGTCTTCACCTCAAGGACTACCTTGATATGATATTCTGAAACTTTACCTCGACTTTCCAAGTGTTGACAGTTCAGATGTGTAACTGTTCACCTGGATTTTCAGTTTGTGTGGATGGAACCCTGGGATTTATGCATGCCAGGCAAATAGTTTATCCACTGAGATGTGTATCCAGCCTCTTCTTCTGCTTAAGTTATTAGTAAAGTATGATAACAACTCAGTCTGATAAACCTAATTGCTGGTATGGTTTGACTGGCCTTCAATTTACCAAATTTTGCTTTCACAGTGCCATAAGTCCAGTTGAAAAGTATGAAGTACATGTATAATTTTTCTATTAATTAATTAATTTATTCACTTTACATCCTGATTGATGCCCCATTCTGTTACCCTCTCATACATTTCTGCTCCCATCCTCCTCCCCTTCTCCTCTGAGAGGTTGAAGCTCCCTCCCCAAAACCTTCCACTGGGCACATCAAATCTCTGGAGGGCTTTGAGGCCCCACAAGACAGCCTAGTTAGGGGAACATATTCCACAAAGAGCAAACAGCTTTAGGGGCAACCCCCACTCTACTTGTTGGGGTACCCACATGAAGGCTGAGTTTCACATCTGCTACATACATGCATAGTACCTAGGTTCCTCCTCTTTATGCTCTTAGGTTGGTGGTTCAGTCTCTGAAAGCCCCCACGAGTCCAAGTTAGTTTACTCTGTTGGTCTCCCTGTGGTGTTCCTATCCCTTTCATAGCACTCAACCCTTCCTCCATTGTGTCAGTCCCTGAGCTCTGACTAAAGTTTGGATGAGATCTCTGTTTCAATCAGTTATTAGGTAGAGGTTCTTAGGAGACATTTATAATAGGCTCTGTTCTGCAAACATAATGGAGTATCATTAATAGTGCCAAGGACTGGTATTTGGCCATGGGATGGGTCTCAGACCAGTTATTAGTTGGCCATTTCCTCAGTCTCTGCTCCATCTTTGTTGCTGCATTTCTTTCAGACAGGACAAATTTTGAATGGAAGGTATTTGGGGTAGGTTGGTGTTTTTATCCTTCCTCTGGAGTTCCTGCCTGGCTACAGGAGATAGCCTCTCCAATTTTCATATTCCCACTGCTATATGTCTTAGCTAAAATCACCCCCATTGAATGCTCTGGGTGTTCTGCATACCAAGTCTATGGCACAACATCAAGAACTCCCCTGCCGCTGCAGATTTCAATTCATTCTCTTGAGCCTCAGTCTCTGTCTCTCTGTCTCTGTCTCTGTCTCTGTCTCTGTCTCTGTCTCTCTGTCTGTCTGTCTGTTTGTCTGTCTGTCTGTCTGTCTCTCTCTCTCTATATATATATATATATATATATATATATAGAGAGAGAGAGAGAGAGAGAGAGAGAGAGATATATCCTTTCTCCCTACACCTGATTTTGACTACCCTGGTCAAGCCGCACCTTATCCCCACTTCCACCCAGTTCTCTCCCTACATTTGACTCCTATGTCTATTTTATTCACCTTTCTAAGTGAGATTCAAACATCTTCGTATGGGTCTTCAACCTCAAGATTCAGCTATATTACTTTTGGGCATACACCCAAAAGATGCCCCACTATAATACAGGGACACTTGCTCAATTATCTTCATATCAACTTTATTTATAATAGTAAAAATCTGGAAACAACCTAGATGCCCCTCAACTGAAAAATAAATGAAGAAAATGTATATCTACAGAATGGAATACTATCTAGCTATTTAAAATATACATCACAAATTTTTCAGGCAAATTGAGGGAACTTGAGAATATCATCCTGAATGAGGTAACTCAGACTGAAAAAGACATGCATGGTATATGCTCACATATAAATGTATACTAGCCATAAAATACAGGATACGCATGCTAAACTGTGCAGACTCAAAGAAGCTAGATAAACAATGAAGGCAGAAATGAGTACATGTATAATATTAATGTTCCATACTTTGAACATGTTCATTCTGTTCAAACTACATTGTTTATATTACAGACTATATTTTTTTTGTTTAAAGATGTAAACATATGAGAGAAATACAACATAGTATTCTTGGAAAGAACAAATAAAGACTGTGTAACAAAGTGTTTGAATTCTAACCCTTGTTTAGCACAGTGCTATTCATTTGTCTTATACCTATCTGACAACATTTGAAAGATCATTAGGGATCAGAGCCCATTATTCAATGGATCTTTTTTTTCTTGCTTTTGTTTATTTATTTTTATTTTTTAAATTTTATTTATTTACTTTTTAGGATTTTGGAAGAGAGTAACATACTATATTTATAATGTGGAGCAAAGGAAATTACTCCAACTTATGAACCAGGCTCTGTAGTTCCACCCTAGGGACAAGCCTTTTATCCTCATTTCCTCTAGGCTATAGTCATTTAGATTATACCAATTGCTGTATCTAACTTACACACTGTGGATTCAGTTTTAAGTTTTTGGAAAATAATTGTATTATTAAAGCTTTATATCTTTTTTTCTGATATTTAAATAATATAACTTGTGGGAAAAAACATAAAAATATTAACTAAGACATATTGTGTCAATTTCATTAGTTTCTGGGAAGCTACAATTATGAGCTTTAGAAAAAATATAAAGAGAAAAGTGTTGTGAAAACCTACTAGAATATGTATTATATTAATTGCATTTTATACAACTTACTATATGCAAGATGTCATTAAACATCTTTATGCAGCTACTATCTTCCTTAGAGTTGACCGTATTATTGGCTGAATAAATAAATAATTTTTAGCTTGTCCTATATTTATTCCAACATTTTCCTTTATATTGGTGTTCTGCTGAGGAAGTGTCCATTAGGTCATGTTTATGGAGACATGAGGATGTGCATAATCTTGTTTTGTTCCACAGATGTCTTTATTGTTGCAACTTGTAGTAAAAATTATCTCAGCACAATACTTCTTCTCAGACTTAGACCATTTATGTTCTCAGATGAAAGACACATACAGCCTTTATGTTTTTAATATGCCTTAGGCACCACAATAGCTGGGCAGCTGCCTACCCTCCATGTTGTTAGAATTTACCTTCTTATCAATAACCTTGAGTTATTATTTGTTATGATTCATCTGGGTTGCTCTTATCTCTAAGAGTCCTAAGGACTACGCTTTTATGGCTCAGCTAACCCAGGGCCACTCTCCTCTCTCCTTTCCTACACTGTTTTCCTTTTCCTGTGCTGGCTTCTCCTTCTCCTCTCTTTGTGGTCCTCTGTCTCGAAGAACTTGAAAATGCAACCCCACCTATATCTCTTCTGCTCAGATATTGGCTATTGGCATTATTATTTACCAATCCCAATGAACTTGGGGCGGGGTCACTCAGTCTCTTATATGTGGACTCATTTATCTGTCAGATCACCTGTCTTGGGGCCCCAAATTAGCATTAGAATACAAGCATATTAGGCCAACCCACTATATTTCCCCCTTTCTGTCCAATTAAAAAAGCTCTTTTAGGGGACTCCCCGAACTTAGGAACTTAGTCTGCACAGGTGAGAGTGTGCACCACAGAAGCAGACAGCTTTTGGGACAGGCCGGAGCCACAAAGCCGCGCTGAGGCAGCACCTTTTTTGGGCCGCAGACATCCGGCCACCATCCCAGCCTGGGAGGAGAGGAGTCCGCCCGGCACAGGAGCCCTCTGCCTCAGGAGCAGGGAGCACCATCTTGGTTATGGGACTCTGCCCAACTTAGGAACTTAGTCTGCACAGATGAGAGTGTGCACCACAGAAGCTAACAGCTTCTGTGACCTGCCAAAGCAACACAGCATCTGGGAAAGGTCCTGTTTTGGGCCTTCTTCTTCGGCCAGGAGGAGGTCAAAACACCAGATATCTGTGCACCTTCCCTGTAAGAGGAGAGCTTGCCAGCAGAGAGTGCTCTAACCACTGAAACTCAGAGGAGAGAGCCTGTCTCCCAGGTCTGCTGATAGACAGTAATCAGAATCACCAGAAGAACAATCTCTAAACAGAGACAACTATAACAACTAACTCCAGAGATTACCAGATGGCGAAAGGTAAACTTAAGAATCTTACTAACAGAAACCAAGACAATTCACCATCATCAGAACCCAGCACTCACTCCCACTTCGCCCAGTCCAGGGCACCACAACACACCCGAAAAGCTAGACCTGGATCTAAAAGCATATCTCATGATGATGGTAGAGGACATCAAGAAGGACTTTAATAACTCACTTAAAGAATTACAGGAGAACATTGCTAAAGAGTTACAAGTCCTTAAAGAAAAACAGGATAACACAATCAAACAGGTAGAAGTCCTAAAAGAAAAACAGGAAAAGACAACCAAACAGGTAGAAGTCCTTAAAGAAAAACAGGAAAACACATCCAAACAGGTGATGGAAATGAACAAAACCATACTAGACCTAAAAAGGGAAGTAGACACAATAAAGAAAACCCAAAATGAGGCAACACTGGAGATAGAAACCCAAGGAAAGAAATCTGGAACCATAGATACGAGCATCAGCAACAGAATACAAGAGATGGAAGAGAGAATCTCAGGTGCAGAAGATTCCATAGAGAACATCGGCACAACAATCAAAGAAAATGTAAAATGCCAAAAGATCCTAACTCAAAACATCCAGGAAATCCAGAACACAATGAGAAGACCAAACCTACAGATAATAGGAGTGGATGAGAATGAAGATTTTCAACTCAAAAGACCAGCAAACATCTTCAACAAAATTATAGAAGAAAACTTCCCAAATCTAAAGAAAGAGATGCCCATGAACATACAAGAAGCCTACAGAACTCCAAATAGACTGGACCAAAAAAGAAATACCTCCCGACACATAATAATCAGAACAACAAATGCACTAAATAAAGATAGAATACTAAAAGCAGTAAGAGAAAAAGGCCAAGTAACATATAAAGGCAAGCCTATCAGAATTAAACCAGATTTTTCACCAGAGACTATGAAAGCCAGAAGATCCTGGACAGATGTTATACAGACACTAAAAGAAGACAAATTCCAGCCCAGGCTACTATACCCAGCCAAACTCTCAATTAACAGAGATGGAGAAACCAAAGTATAACACGACAAAACCAAATTCACACATTATCTTTCCACAAATCCAGCCCTTCAAAGGATAATAACAGAAAAAAAAACAATACAAGGACAGGAACCAAGCCCTAGAAACAACAAGAAGGTAATCCCTCAACAAACCTAAAAGAATACAGCCACAAGAACAGAATGCCAACTTTAACAACAAAAATAACAGCAAGGAACAATTACTTTTCCTTAATATCTCTTAATATCAATGGACTCAACTCCCCACTAAAAAGACATAGACTACCAGACTGGCTACAGAAACAGGACCCAACATTTTGCTGCTTACAGGAAACTCATCTCAGAGAAAAAGATAGACACTACCTCAGAATGAAAGGCTGGAAAACAATTTTCCAAGCAAATGGTATGAAGAAAAAAGCTGGAGTAGCCATTCTAATATCTGATAAGATTTACTTCCAACCCAAAGTCATCAAAAAAGACAGGGAGGGGCACTTCATACTCATCAAAGGTAAAATCCTCAAAGAGGAACTATCAATTCTGAATATCTATGCTCCAAATACAAAGGCAGCCACATTCATTAAAGAAACTTAAGTAAAGCTCAAAGCACACATTACACCTCACACAATAATAGTGGGAGACTTCAACACACCACTTTCACCAATGGACAGATCATGGAAACAGAAACTAAACAGGGACACAGTGAAACTAACAGAAGTTATGAATCAAATGGATCTGGCAGATATCTACAGAACATTCTATCCTAAAACAAAAGGATATACCTTCTTCTCAGCACCTCATGGTACCTTCTCCAAAATTGACCACATAATTGGTCACAAAACAGGCTTCAACAGATACAAAAATATTGAAATTGTCCCATGCATCCTATCAGATCACCATGGACTAAGGCTGATCTTCAATAACAAAATAAATAATAGAAAGCCAACATTCACGTGGAAACTGAACAACACTCTTCTCAATGATACCTTGGTCAAGGAAGGAATAAAGAAAGAAATTAAGGACTTTTTAGAGTTCAATGAAAATGAAGCCACAATATACCCAAACTTATGGGATGCAATGAAAGCATTTCTAAGAGGAAAACTCATAGCTCTAGTGCCTCCAAAAAGAAACTAGAGAGAGCACACATTAGCAGCTTGACAACACACCTAAAAGCACTAGAACAAAAGGAAGCAAATTCACCCAAGAGGAGTAGATGGCAGGAAATAATCAAACTCAGGGGCGAAATCAACCAAGTGGAAACAAGAACTATTCAAAGAATCAACCAATCAAGGAGCTGATTCTTTGAGAAAATCAACAAGATAGATAAACCCTTAGCCAGACTCACTAGAGGGCACAGGGAAAGCATTCTAATTAACAAAATCAGAATTGAAAAAGGAGACATACAACAGATTCTGAAGAAATCCAAAACACCATCAGATCCTTCTACAAAAGGCTATACTCAACAAAACTGGAGAACCTGGATGAAATGGACAAGTATCTAGACAGATACCAGGTACCAAAGTTGAATCAAGATCAGGTTAATGATCTAAACAGCCCTATATCCCCCAAAGAAATAGAAGCAGTCATTAATATTTTCCCAACCAAAAAAAGCCCAAGACCAGATGGGTTTAGTGCAGAGTTCTATCAGACCTTCAAAGAAGATCTCATCCCAGTTCTTCACAAACTATTCCACAAAATAGAAACAGAAGGTACTCTACCCAACTCATTCTATGAAGCCACAATTACTCTGATACCTAAACCACAAAAAGACCCAACAAAGATAGAAAACTTCAGACCAATATCCCTTATGAATATTGATGCAAAAATCCTCAATAAAGTTCTTGCTAACCGAATCCAAGAACACATCAAATCAATCATCCATCCTGACCAAGTAGGTTTCATCCCAGGGATGCAGGGATGGTTCAATATACAGAAATCCATCAGAGTAATCCAGTATATAAACAAACTCAAAGACAAAAACCACATGATCATCTCATTAGATGCGGAAAAAGCATTTGACAAGATCCAACACCCATTCATGATAAAAGTCTTGGAAAGATCAGGAATTAAAGGCCCCTACCTAAACATGATAAAAGGAATCTACAGCAAACCAGTAGCCAACATCAAAGTAAATGGTGAGAAGCTTAAAGCAATCCCACTAAAATCAGGGACTAGACAAGGCTGTCCTCTCTCTCCATACCTATTCAGCATTGTACTTGAAGTCCTAGCCAGAGCAATTCGAAAACAAAAGGAGATCAAAGGGATACAATTTGGAAAAGATGAAGTCAAAATATCACTTTTTAACAGATGATATGATAGTATATATAAGTGACCCTAAAAATTCCACCAGAGAACTCCTAAACCTCATAAACAGCTTAGGTGAAGTAGTGGATATACATTTAACTCAAACAAGTCAATGGCCTTTCTCTACACAAAGAATAAACAGGCTGAGAAAGAAATTAGGGAAACAACACACTTCTCAATAGTCACAAATAATATAAAATATCTTGGCGTGACTCCAACTAAGGAAGTGAAAGGTTTGTATAATAAAAACTTCAAGTATCTGAAGAAAGAAATTATATAAGATCTCAGAAGATGGAAAGATCTCCCATGCTCATGGTGAAAGAGGAAAATTACTGGACACCTGAACTCTTCCTGAACTCTCCAACTCATAGTCCTCTTACCCCTCCCATCCAGAGACTGTTCCGGGAACACTCCTGAACTTTTTACCCCAGAGTACCCCCTCCCAATTGAAAACTGTTCCAGGAACATTTTTTAGATAAGGGTCTCCTGGAACAAACCTAGTCCTACCCCTCCTAACTAAGGACTGTTCCAAGAACATTTTTGAGATAGGGGCCTCCTGGTACTACCCCAGAATGTTCCAATAGATCGGGTACATTGCCAAAATATAGGACACGACCCCTTGGTGACGTAAAACTTGTACTTTTCCCCTGGCTTTTTCCTATAAAAGTCTGTAAAAATTTGGGCCGGTCTTAGAATCTCCTCTGCACCTTGCTTGGTGTATGAGTTTCGACCCCAGAGCCTCTGGTTTATGTGCTTTTTATGTGCTTTCTTGTCGTTGCTGTATTAAATCTTACTCTCTACATCTTAAGTTCGGTCTCAGTGTCTTCTTGGGTGCGCGGCTGTCCCGAGGCTTGAGTGAGTGTCTGCCCTCCGGGAGTCTTAGAGTCTTTCAATGGATTGGCAGGATCAACATTGTAAAAATGGCTATCTTGCCAAAAGCAATCTACAGATTTAATGCAATTCCCATCAAAATTCCAACTCAATTCTTCAACGAATTAGAAAGTGCAATCTGCAAATTCATCTGGAATAACAAAAAACCTAGGATAGCAAAAACTCTTCTCAAGGATAAAAGAACCTCTGGTGGAATCATGCCTTTAGGTCATGCCTGACCTAAAGCTTTACTACAGAGCAATTGTGATAAAAACTGCATGGTACTGGTATAGTGACAGACAAGTAGACCAATGGAATAGAACTGAAGACCCAGAAATGAACCCACACACCTATGGTCACTTGATCTTCGACAAGGGAGCTAAAACCATCCAGTGGAAGAAAGACTGCATTTTCAACAAATGGTGCTGGCACAACTGGTTGTTATCATGTAGATGATTGCTAATTGATCCATTCCTATCTCCTTGTACTAAGGTCAAATCTAAGTGGATCAAGGAACTTCACATAAAACCAGAGAAACTGAAATTTATAGAGGAGAAAGTGGGGAAAACCTTGAAGATAAGGGCACAGGGTAAAAATTCTTGAATAGAAAAACAATGGCTTGTGCTGTAAGATCTAGAATTGACAAGTGGGACCTCATGAAACTGCAAAGCTTCTGCAAGGCAAAAGACACCATCAATAAGACAAAAAGACCACCAACAGATTAGGAAAGGATCTTTACCTATCCTAAATCAGATAAGGGACTAATATCCAATATATATAAAGAATTCAAGAAGGTGGACTCCATAAAATCAAATAACCCCATTAAAAATGGGGCTCAGAACTAAACAAAGAATTCTCACCTGAGAAATACCGAATGGCAGAGAAGCACCTGAAAAAATGTTCAACATCCTCAATCATCAGGGAAATGCAAATCAAAACAACCCTGAGATTCCACCTCACACCAGTCAGAATGGCTAAGATCAAAAAATCAGGTTACAGCAGATGCTGGCAAGGATGTGGAGAAAGAGGAACACTCCTCCATTGTTGGTGGGATTGCAAGCTTGTACAACCACTCTGAAAATCAGTCTGGCGGTTCCTCAGATAATTGGACATAATACTACAGGAGGATCCAGCAATACCGCTCCTGGGCATATATCCAGAAGATGTCCCAACCGGTAAGAAGGACACATGCTCCACTATGTTCATAGCAGCCTTATTTATAATAGCCAGAAGCTGGAAAGAACCCAGATGCCCCTCAACAGAGGAATGGATACAGAAAATATGGTACATTTACACAATGGAGTACTACTCAGCTATTAAAAAGAATGAATTTATGAAATTCCTAGCCAAATCAATGGACCTGGAGGGCATCATCATGAGTGACGTAACACAATCACAAAGGAACTCACACAATATGTATTCACTGATAAGTGAATATTAGCCAAAAACTTAGGATACCCAAGATATAAGATACAATTTACTAAACACATGAAACTCAAGAAGAATGAAGACCAAAGTGTGGACACTGTGCCCCTTCTTAGAATTGGGAACAAAACACCCATGGAAGGAGTTACAGAGACAAAGTTTGGAGCTGTGATGAAAGGATGGACCATCTAGAGATTGCCGTATCCAGGGATCCATCCCATAATCAGCTTCCAAACACTGACACCATTGCATACACTAGCAAGATTTTGCTGAAAGGACCCAGATATAGCTGTCTCTTGTGAGACTATGCCGGGGCCTAGCAAACACAGAAGTGGATGCTCACAGTCAGATATTAGATGGATCACAGGGACCCCAATGGAGAAGCTAGAGAAAGTACCCAAGGAGCTAAAGGGATCTGCAACCCTATAGTTGGAACAACATGATGAAGTAACCAGTACCCCGGAGCTCTTGTCTCTAGCTGCATATGTATCAAAAGATGGCCTAGTCGGCCATCACTGGAAAGAGAGGCCCATTGGACTTTCAAACTTTATATGCCCCAATACACGGGAATGCCAGTGCCAAAAGAATGGTAGTGGGTGGGTAGGGAAGTGGGGGGGGTATGGGGGACTTTTGGGATAGCATTGGAAATATAATTGAGGAAAATACATAATAATAAGAATAAATTAATAATATAAAAAAAAACCAAAAAATAAATAAAATAGTGCAACTACATATGATAGAACCAGTAAGTGTCTAATTACCAAGTTCATAAATTATGATGAGTTCAAAAAGTGCTATCCATCGTGTTGTCTACAAAATAAAATTAATCTGTATGCAACTACAAAAAAAAAAGGCTCTTTCATCCTTAGGTAAAACTTGAACTCAATTATAACAATTATGTAAATTATGAGGTATGATATATACTTATAACATCTAGTCTATTATATTTGGCAATTTAGGTAAAGTATCTTATCTTCTATCCTAACTTTATGAGATTAGAATTTTGTAACTCAGTCATGTTTGAGTTTTACTTGTATTACAACCTGAAAAACATCTTTTGTAATCTAGAACAACTTCTTTAATGTTAAACACTGTAATTTTAATTGTAAGCCTATAACTTATCTTTAACCTCATTGGAGAAGGAACTAAATACTTCTTGAGTATTTTGAAAACACTGACACTTAAACAAAACTTACACAAGTGTCAGGGACAGCTGACTGTCCCCAATGTTTTTTAGTATGTTGGAGTATTTATCTTTAGCCTTTGGGCCCAGAACATCTAACAGACATTAAATGGAGCAGGACTTATGAAGGATTACCTTATCCTATTTTGCCAGAGTTTAGCAGTTAACTACCTTGTGTCTGCCTGTTTTAGACAGCATTTTTTCTTTTATAGATGAAGGTAGGGCATTTCTCACCCAATGAAGATTTCCTTTAATTTTGTGTGGTGGAGGCAAGAAAATTAGAAAAAAAAAAGAAAAAGAAAAGAAAAGAAAGAAAAAGAAAAGGTTAGTCTTAAGAAACCTAGCTGCAATATTTGTTGCCTAGACTGTGTATGTTAAGAAAGATCAGGCCTTAGCTAAAGTCCTGACTGGAATGATTTGAAAGAATCTGGAAAGATCTGAAAGGCTGGAAGAACCAGAGTCATTGGGAATTAACAGTCAGTACTGAAGATAATCTAGAAGCAAGTCTCTGGAAGCAGTATCAGATGAGGAAGGTTAAGGCAGGGAGCTGGGAGACAGGTCATTTCAACATTTCTGAGAGTGAATCTAGTCAGAGCTATTATCTTGGTGCTTCATTTTGTTATATATGGCCTTACAACCAATATGTAGTTCTATAAAGGTATTTGTATGAATTATGTAAGGTTAAATATGAATTTTTGTGTTTTGAGCAGGTAAAAGAAAATTGCCTTTTTGTGAGTTTGATCAATAACAAAATTATAACAAATCTTTATTCATGTTATATGAAAGGATGATATGAAAAATCTTAAGGATTCTGCAACCAGAAAAGATTTATTGGCTAGAAATCTAATCACTAAGTTTTGGATAGAGATATTTTTATGTTTCAGCCAGTTTTAAGGCTGTTCCCATGTAGAGGAATCTGTAAATCATTTTATCTATACTGTTTAGCTGTCTTAAATTTTTTTTCTTTCCTGTTGGTAGCCAACATCTATAGGACACCTTCTTCTAATATACCTGATCTATATTACTTTGGAAGGGATCCAAAGCCTCTTTTTTCTTTCCTGTTAATACAAACATAGAGCCTCTCTCCCAAAATAGCATGTCCTTATTTCAGCAATCCCAAATCATCAAAATTATATAAATATAAATATAAATTTATTTAATTCAGCAGACTTTTTTTTCCCTTTAGGTCTGCCCTATTTTGACTTCTTTCACAGAGGATTGGTAATACTAACTAATACTCATAACGCTAAAATCATAACCACCACGTTCATTTTGACAATTAAAACAATTAAAATAATTATTATTACTTTTTGATACAGGATACAGGGTTTCTTTGTGTAGTCCAAACTAACCTGGATTTGTTTATAGATTAGGTTGGCTTTAGACTCACAAGAAACTTAATTGTAATTGTGTCCAATCATAGTTAAAAACATTTAAAATAATTACCATTATCTCTCCCTTTTATCTTTAAAAACAATGAAAGTATTTTTTATTTATTTCTCCTTTAATATCTCTGTGGATATATACAATTATTTATCCTGTAACTTTATATAAATCAAATTTCCATCTTTTCTTATATGTAAGTTCTATTAAATTCCCATTTACTCACTGTACGAGCCTATTATCAGGCCAACAATGTGTCATATGTCAAGTTAGTCATGCCCAGAATTTATGTGGAGCCCACATTAAAAGAACGCATTTGCTTACTATAATATTGACTTCTTAAATTTCTATTAATTTTTATACTTTATTTGATTTGGGGAGGAAAGTAGCCTTTTATTTTGCTATCTGAGCACCCTTTCTCATTTCTCACTTCGGGCTCCCATTACCTGCAGTTTAAGCTTGCTTTTGGAAATGTCTCAGGCTGAGACCTGAGCCCACACTTAATGCACTGCCCAGATTATCCTGGGGTTGGGGATAGAGGGGATATAGCTGTGTCCTAGTTTATGCCATGAACCCCTGTATTACATGTGCCACTTTAATACACATTCTGTCCCAGTCTTATTTCCCACCCAGCTTTGGGAAAAATCATGCAGCTCTAAGAAAACCATTCAACCAGTATCCCAATCTTAAAGGGACAAGACATGTTTTCCATTCAGGAACCTCATATTAATTTTTTAAAAGTGAGTTTTTGGTGGGCGTTGGGTGCCATATGGAATAGAAATTATTAAACATCCCAGCCCAGGCCTCTTTTCTGCCATAGACCATTATGTTCTCAGATGAAAGACCTATACTACTAGCTGAAATAGGGCAGCCTTCAGAGCCACATTGTTAAGACTCACCTCTGTCCACTCCCTTCTCCTTTATGTTTTTTCATTTCCCATGGTGGCTTCTCCTTCCCTTCTTATGGTCCACTCTCTCCAAGCCCAGGAAACCTCAACTCCACTTTTCTGCCCAACCATTAGCTATTGGCATCTTTATTTACCAATCACAGTTAAATATGGACAGGGTAACCCAAATTAGCATTAAAATACAAACATTAGGCCAACTCACTATAAGGACTTGCCTATCATTCACTAGTCATACCTTTCTAAAACTCTGAAAATTTATGTGGAGAAATTTGACAATTGCTCACAAAGAAAGAAACAATGTTCTATATGCAATATAGAGAAGGTATGCCTTCCTTCCCTATGATGTGGATATAAGCATAAAATCTGGCAAGCTGCATTTTCAAAAGTGTCAAAAGATAATAGAAGGCAGGAAATGTTAGTAACATCATGGAATTCAATCTTCTAAAGATATATAGCACTATTACAATTTCTGAGAAAAAACTTCATATTTTCTCATTCTGCAATTATGGTATTTTGTATCTTTCTTAGGATAACCCTCTAAACAAACTAAGTTGTTATTTCTAATACAGCACAGGGAATGAACTGAAACTCCTTATTGGAATAAACTATTTCTGTTTGTGCTATTGTGATTTTTTTCTTGTGAAATCAATTAAAAATATATTCCAATTGGAATAAGATTTTGATTGCATTTCATAAAGGGACATCATTTATGTTAGACACAATTGTGGATAAATTCAATCATTTCTATAACTCAACTTTTACTTATAAGAGTGACAATTGGACATTGTTCTACAGATTAAATATTGCTAGCAACCAACCAAGTTTGCAATATAATTCTATATATTCAGTTGCATCTCAGTATATATGAGTTATATATTCAAGACAGCATAGATTTACCTTTTTATATTTATGAATGTTCAAAAATCTGCATGTCATTGTAACTTTTCTTTTGCTTATAATTGGTACTTTAGTTATAAAGTGAGCAGATTTTTACTGTCTTTAATGCAGACATCAGTAATGTGAACAACTGTAGTAGCAATTAAAGAGTGATTGAAAGACAAGTTGTATAGCGAGTTTAGATAACCCAAACCTTGCTCCTGCAAGTCAGCAGCTCTCCAGATTCTATATAAATGGACAATCAGAATGAATGATGATAATTTTTCTTTTCTTTTCTTTTCTTTTTTTTTTTTTTTTTTTTTTTTAGACAGGGTTTCTCTGTATAGCCCTGGCTGTCCTGGAACTCACTTTGTAAACCAGGCTGGCCTCAAACTCAGAAATCTGCCTGCCTCTGCCTCTCGAGTGCTGGGATTAAAGGCATGCACCACCACTACCCTGCTTTTTTTTTAATTAATTAATTTATTTTATGTATATGAGTACACTGTATGTAGCTATCTTCAGAGGAGGGAATCAGATCCTGTTACAGATGGTTGTGAGCCATCATGTAAATGCTGGGAATTGAACTCAGGACCTCTGGAAGAGCAATCAGTGCTTTTAACCCCTGAGCCATCTCTCCAGCCTGATAATTTTTCTTTTATGGATGAGGTTTACATGTAAGTTTCAGCAAGTGTCATCTTCTAGCTCTGGCTAGCTTCATTGGTACTATAATTCCAGATATTCCTATGAACATGAGGGAGAAGAGTTTCTAGTTTGGCTACTCTGAACTCCCTATGATGTTGCAATACCTAACATAAACAATTAAAAGAAAACAACAATGGCTCTTATAATTACAGAGCCTTGACCTAGCACTCAATTTGATCAAGATAGAAAGAGAAGACTAATTCAGAAGTGGAAAATAAGGCAAAAGCAAGGGAGGAAAGAACTCAATTTACTACATCACTGATGATTCTGTGATGTCTGTTGGAGGTTTATACCTGGCAGATTTTAAATTAGATGATTATTTGGAAATTGTTAAAAACATATGTTGTGTGTAGCTTTTCACTATACTGTTTAAGCTTCGGGATCTGGCCATGCTCCCTGCCCCCACCAAGCTTCCTTTGAATCCATGCATAAAAGATACAGACACATACTTGTTTTAATTTTGATTTACCTTCTTGGCACAATTGCTGGGTGCTACTATCTCCTGCCTGGAAAAATGTGTCCTTATCAATAATACTCTGAGCTCCAAACCTCCCATCTGCCCTCAACTTCAGATGCAAAACTCCCCTGGCTACCTGCCTGTTGGAGCTGTCTACATGGCTACTCCATTTCAAGATCTCACATAGCTAATCAAGTTTTATGTACCAGAAGCCTGAGGAACTCTCCTTCCGTTGCATCTGTCTCATTTTCCTCAAAGGACTCAGAAGTCCCATTGAGTCTTTCCTCCCAGCATTTGGCCCATGGCTTCCTTTACTGACAGATCAAGAACCAATTGGGGAATTGGACCCCCCCTACAAACATAGATTATTTTAAAATATCTATATTTATAATAGGGCAATATGATGACAAAGAAAATGTTGTGAAAGGGCTAAACCAATCAAGCACTGAACCTGAGTTCAATCCACACAAGCACATCAGTAGCCATGTACAATAGGGCGTGTAGTCTCAACAGATTCCCTAGAGCTGGCTTTCCAAACTGTCTAATCATATGAAAATGTGAAGATAGAGGGTTCAGTTGAATGGCAAAATTTGTCAAGAAACAAGGAATAGTGTTTGAGGAGGTGCCTGACTTTATCTGCTAACTTGTATATGTACTATGTAAATTATACATATGCATTCATGCATATGTGCTCATATGCTCATGGGTATGCACGTCCATGCATGCGCGCGCGCACACACACACACACACACTGATGATATAAATAAGTGAAAATAATTGCCATTGTATGTTTCAGGAATATTATCAGGTAATCTTTATTTATTTATCTCTTAAAGATCACAGAACTTAAAACATAAAACAAACAAAATAATCCATTCACTCTGTAAAACTGTCCATAGCATACTGATTAAAGTAAGCTAGCTACTAGGAGAACACTTGACCTAAGAGGCTCAATTATAAGAAAAGAAAAGCAACTGAATGAAAATTTGTATTACTTATAACAACTAAAATAATACTTTTTAAAAAAAGAATGAATAGGAATTCAGTAGTTCTTCTAATGTGTCTAAAGGTCATTAGCTCCTTCTTTTATTTTTAATAAAATTTACTGCATTGGATAAATTTAACAGATTGACTATTAGGGGACAGTTTTAGAAAATAGCATTCTAAAATGCCTAACAGAACATAAAGCTGTTTCATTTTGCATTTACTGAAGGACAATTAAAAGCCACATTGAAATACCTTGAATTTGAATTTTTTCTTAAGTGTTATGATTTCTCCAAAGTATATACTTGACAGATATTTGTATAATAAAAAAGTGGGGAAAGTCAATGATTTGAAAAAGTACTTGAATAAAACTGTCTGATCCCAAAATGTTTTGACAATCTTTAGTTAGACTACTGTTTCTGAGTGACATTAGGCATTTATAAATCAGTACAAGGTGGATAAAGAATAATTTACTCTCTAAGAAAGACCTGTCCTTGCAATCAATGAAATCTGACTTGTTCAGTTAGAGATGCTGAAGTATATGTTGAATATTTTGTGATATCAGTGATTATAAATGTTTAATGTATGTATATACAACTCAATGGCCCAAAATAAATGACACAACATGGTAAAGTGTGTGTGTGTATGTTTATGTGTGTGTGTGCATACAAATAAAAACAAATCAGTGATTTCAAAATATTTTGAAACAATGTTGCATTAGTGTTCTATAAAGTATCATAGACTATTAAGGTATTTGTCCAAATGAGAGAAATCAGGAAATTCACACACTTGTTACAGT
This sequence comes from Mus caroli, assembly GCF_978045245.1. Lineage (NCBI taxonomy): Eukaryota > Metazoa > Chordata > Mammalia > Rodentia > Muridae > Mus > Mus caroli. The sequence continues at coordinate 45,439,119 of NW_028227256.1, forward strand.
GAGAGCATTAAACTACTCAATTCAGTAGGTCAATTTTTAAAGATTTGTTTAAAATTTGAATTATGTGTGCATTTGTTTATCTGGTATGAGACAGTGTATAACCATGTAAACACCCACAGAGACTAGGAAAGGGCTGTTAAATCTCCTTGTTCTTGAGGAACAGCCCAGAGTAGATTCTGGGAACCCAACTCTGTAAAAGAACCAAGAGCTCTTTAAAATAGATACCTCTCCTGCATCCTTTAAAATGTCTTGTATGTATTAGTAATAGTTGCCAAAATGCCTTGACTTTATAAAAGCAAGTCAATTATGTCTTTTATTACCCATAACATTCTGTTTTTGAATTTAGACAAAACATAGGTAAGTTTAACTCACATATTTATAACTTTTTTCTAAATATATATGATCATCTTTCTCCTTTTTCATTAATATGTCCTGTTTCAATAAATTAAAACTATTTTAATATTATGTTTTAATTTAAATGTAATAAAAGCACTTTATAGTAACCATATTGATATTTCAAAAATTCCTAGATATTATTTTTTATTTAATCTAAAATATTAATCCAAAATATTTGTTTCTAACATTATATAAGAAATCTTCATGCAGAGTAAGATTTTTTTTTCCAAAGCAAAACAAATTTTTTTTTTCTGAACAACTGAAGTACTTTGCAGATGGAGAGGCTCTGTGTGTGACATATGGGGGTTTGAGGTTTTATAGGATGTAAAAGAGTGAACTTCAGACATGGAAGAGTTTATCTGCAAAATGGTAGATTGATACTATTGTGCCTGGTATGTGGCTCTACTGATCACAAGATTACAAAGGTGCTATCAGTGCAATCTGTCTGAATTTTCTCAGTCCGGTTGATGGGGTTTAGATAAATTTCATTTAATTATCAACCTGAGGATAGATTAAAAAGTAATGGGATATTCTATTTTTTTCATTGGTTGCTTCTTATGGAAGAGGACAATGGTGGGAGGGTAGGATCTGTCTCTGGAATCTAAGGGGGTATATGTCCTGATGACTTCATGTAACAAAAGAATTTTAAGATGATGAGCTGTGGAGGATTGCATTATTGCCATTATTTTCTCCTAATTAGTCGCTGAAAAATAAATCATTAGAAGGATGAAAATGGATGATTTGGTTACAGAGTGAAACTGATATCTTGGCTAGGAAGGGGAGAAGCAGACAGAGGATGTACACAAAGGAGCTCCCAAGGGGAAATAAATTTCCATAGATAAAGGTTCCCCCCATAGGGTTTGAAATGGAGTCCTAGTGTGTCTCGAAGGCCAGTTTGCATCTGTGCCCGGAACTAATCTTGTGCCACAGTGCTCCATACCCAAATACTGCTGGGAGAGAACAGAAGATACCACAGAAAACATTGACAGAACAGTCAAAAAAAATGCAAAGTGCAAAAAGCTCCTAATCCAAAAATCCAGGAAATCCAGGACACAATGAGGAGACCAAACCTAAGGATAGGAGGTATAGAAGAGAGTTAATATTCTCAAATTAAAGGACCGGTAAATATCTTCAATAAACTTAGAGAAGAAAACACACCGAACCTAAAGATAGAGATGCCCATAAACATACAAGAGTCTTACAGAAATCCAAATAGATTGAAGCAAAAAGAAAGAAAGAAAGAAAGAAAGAAAGAAAGAAAGAAAGAAAGAAAGGAAGGAAGGAAGGAAGGAAGGAAGGAAGGAAGGAAGGAAGGAAGGAAGGAAGGAAGGAAGGAAGGAAGGAAGGAAGGAAAAGAAAGAAAGAAAAGAACATATAAAGGAAGACCTAGCAGTGCACCAGACATCTAACCAAAGACAATGAAAGCTAGAATATCATAGGTAGATGTTATACTCACCTAAAGAGAACACAAATGAAGGCACAACATACCCAAACTTATAGAACACAATGAAAGCCATGCTGACAGAAAAAACTCAGCTCCGTGCCTCCAAAGTAAACTGGAGAGAACAAACACTAGCGGCTTGACAGCATACCTGAAAGCTCTAGAACAAAAATAAGCAAATAGACCCTAGAGGACTATACAGAAGGAAATAATCAAACTCATGGCTGAAATCAACCAAGTAGAAACAAAAAGAACTATACAAAGAATCAACCAAACCAGGTGCCGGTTCTTTGAGAAAATCAACAATATAGATAAACTTTTAGCCAAGCTAAACAGAAGGCACAGAGACAGTATCCAAATTAACAAAATCAGAAAAGAAAAGGGAGACATATCCACAGAAACTGAGGAAATCCAAAAAAATCATTTCCTATGACAAATGCCTCTATTCAACAGAATTAGAAAATCCAGATGAATTGGATAATTTTCTAGACAGATACAAGGTATCAAAGTTAAATCAGGATCAGATAAACCATTTAAACAGTTCCATGACACCTAAAATTATAGAAGCAGTCATTAAAAGTCTCCCAACCAAAAAAATGTCCAGAGCCAGATAGGTTTAGTGCAGAATTCTATCAGACCTTCAAAGAAGACCTAATAATCTTCAAACTATTCCACAAGATAGAAGCAGAAGGAAAATTATCATATTCATTCTATGAAGTAACAGTTATGCTGCATATTATTCATTTTAGAAGGAATGGTTTCTATCTCATCAGTAACTTTTCATAATTTTCTTTCATAGAGAATTTCATAAGAGATTTTTTTTCTACTTCTATCATGTTTAATGTTCCAAATAGATTTAAAAAACTTTAAAAAATATATGTATATTATAATATATGTATAAGCTATATAATTAAAATTAAATTAGTTTTCTCATGTAAATTTTGCCTTGTCTGACCACACCCATATTCTGCTGCCATCCTTAACTCTAGCAACACATAATATAATTTGACATGAAGACAGTTTTTTGAAATGGACATTTATTTTACAAACTTGTTTTTGTTTATATGCTAGTTTTAATGACAGAGAGACTTTATTTTATGGCCTTGCAGAATAAAGATTCATGACAGTGGTAAAAATAACATGGCATGCTATAGGAGTATAACAAGCAGGTTTTATGCCCTGAAAACAGGTCTCTTCTCACTGGCTGACTACAGGAGGTACAATATTTTTGCTATGTACCAATTATATTTGTTTGTGTATTGGCAAATAGTATGTGATAGGTTTAACTCCACTTTATAAAATAATTCATAAATTCATCCAGAATTTGTTATTTGTTGTACAAATGCTTATAGGTGTGGAGCCAGTGTGTGTATGTGTGTGTGTGTGTGTGTGTGTGTGTGTGTGTGTGTGTGTGTGTATTTATCTTTATGACCTTCTGTCTACTGTCTATCTTTCTTTGTGGTCATCTACCTGAGTCTATTAGTACAGGTGTGCAGCATACCTGCTATGCACTGAAGCCAGAAGTCAACAATATTGCCCTTAGAGCTGGAGTTATAGTTGTTTCAAAACATCCAGAATATGTTAATTTTGAGATATGAACTCTGGCGTTCCTTGCTGTATTGCCAGCATTCTTCATGACGAGGAGATCTCTCCATTCCTTTCTGTTACATTTAAGGAAACAATTTTCTGTATTAATCTGTTTTATTTTCTATCTTGCAAATTACTAATCTGTTTTATATAGATAGATGGTCACATTTAACTTTTTGTATTTTAATGTAAACTACTATAGCTACAACATGTTTAGTGAATATTATTATTCTATTATTTAAATTAACCTAAGAACTCTGATATTTTCCATATGTTATATATCCTGTTTTTTAATAAGATACAATTTTGTGTAAGTGAATTGATTCTGTTTTTCTATATCAATGGACCCCAAATGTAAATGTATATTGGTATAGAAACTCTATAAAGAAATCGAATCTGAACTTGAACATTTTCTGACATTTGAATATATTATGGATAGTTTTAAGACTAACACTTTGCAATTTTATCACAAAACTCAAATAATTGTATACTATGTAGTGACTATATATTTTAATTAAATGTTAATTTTTAAATGTTTTTATTTAGAATTTGAGTTGTTTTTAATCAAGGTTTGCTTATTTTTTTGAACAGTCCTAGTAGAAGTCTGGCCAATTGAGAACAATATTTACAGTAGTATTCCTTGTTAGACAATAAATTTTATTGTTAGTAATTTATAAGGAACAAATTAATATCATGATTTTTTGATGATAAATAATTCTACATGTCTTTGGGTATTTATGCATATTTATGAATGAATAATGGTTGCACAAATATGTTTGCACTGAGAGGAAAATTGAAAACAATTAACTTTAATTAGAGACTGAATTAGGACCTGATTTAGGTATCAGAATGGCAGCCTATGCTATATATAGGTTTATTGTTGTCACTGATGTTTCTCAACTTAAAAACAAAAAACATCCAAGATGAAATTTCAATAGCTGTACACCATTGAGCTTATTAGACTTGCTATTTTAGGTAGCAGAGTGATTTTTTTAAGTTTAACTATGATGCCAGAACCATGTGCTAACATTTACTTTCTTCTCTTCTAAAATTAACTTGCCTATTTTAATGAAGTAGATCAGAAAGAGGTGTGTAAGACATAATCATAGGAAAGCTCTAAGATACAAGATATTCTTTTAAAACAGGAAATGCCTTTTCTTATAGGCAAGGACCTCAGCCTGCTCTCTACTGTTGCTGTCACATATCTTGACTTCCAAGGATCCTGTCCAGCAGAGTTTAGTAAGGAAAAATGAATTAACAATTTTTTAAGAGGCAAGGAGGGTTATCTTTGTTTGAGACAACACTATGACTGTAAAAACCCTTACAAAAGAAATCATTAAATGAAGCTGGCTTGCAGGTTTAGAAATATAGTACATTATCATCATGATGGCAAGCATGGCGGCCTAGGTGCAGATACAATGCTAGAGAAGTAGCCAAGAGTTCTATATACAGATTGTCAGAGAGCTGAAAGAGTGAGCCACTGGGCCTCACTTGATTTTCTATAGCATTAAATCTCAGACAGTGACCCACTTTCGCCAACAAGGGCAAACCTATATCAACAAGGTCATATTCCTAACACTTGTAAATAATGTAACTCCCTATGAGCCATTTTCATTCACTACAATAGGATGTAAGGAGTTAGGTGGGTTCATGCAAAACTGATGATCCAGGCAGGAAATCTTAGTGATATTATAAAAAGTGAGAAGTTACCAGTATTCCTATAAAGAACAATGGTGACTTTGTTCTTTACAATGACAAATGATCTTGAATGTTTCTGTTTTATCATATTTCCATGGTTGTTCCTAAACAGGTCAGTGCAAGATAAAATTGGTGCGTATATATTTTACAACAGTAATTAATGAGGAGGAGGAAATACATTTGTCAATAACAACTCGCATTTAAATAACATAATATCAATTTTTTGTTCCAGATGAAAAGGAGCCTTTGGTAACTTGCAGTACACTTGTCCAGGAGCAGTAAAGCCTCTATGGAGCTAGAGAAAGCTTAGTTCATTATAATTGCCACCTGCTGAAACGCTGAGAAGCCATTCCCTCTTCACATACTAATTGGACTAATTTGTTTTAAAATAAGTAAACATGGAATTTAAAAAAAGAGAACATTTAAGTTGGGAGAGAGTTATGATGGGGATCATGGGAGAACATGGTATTGGTAAGTGTGGACTGGATATGAAATATTCAAAAAAATAAATACAAAGAAACATTAAAATGTCAGAACAAGTATTACAAGATTTGAGAACCATTATTGTCTAAGGAGTTATGAGATTAACTTATATCTGCTGCAATATCTTCCTTAGTACTGCTTCTAAAGAAAATGAGTATGTTATATTAAAGTGTGGACACTTTGTCCTTCCTTAGAATTGGGAACAAAACACCCATGGAAGGAGTTACAGAGACAGTTTGGAGCTGAGACAAAAGGATGGACCATCTAGAGACTGCCATATCCGGGGATCCATCCCATAATCAGCTTCCAAACCCTGACACCATTGCATACACTAGCAAGATTTTGCTGAAAGGACCCAGATAGAGCTGTCTCTTGTGAGACTACGCCGGGGCCTAGCAAACACATAAGTGGATGCTCACAGTCAGCTATTGGATGGATCACAGGGCCCCCAATGGAGGAGCTAGAGAAAGTACCCAAGGAGCTAAAGGGATCTGCAACCCTATAGGTGGAACAACATTATGAACTAACTAGTACCCCCCTCCCCCGGAGCTGGTGTCTCTAGCTGCATATGAATCAGAAGATGACCTAGTCGCCATCAGTGGAAAGAGAGGCCCATTGGTTGTGCAAACTTTATATGCCTCAGTACAGGGGAAGGACAGGGTCAAGAAGTGGGAGTGGGTGGGTGGGGGAGTGGGTGGGGGAGCATGTGGGTGACTTTTGGGATAGCATTGGAAATGTAAATGAAATAAATACCCAATAAAAAAAAAGAAGAGGGAAGAAGACTCAAACAATATATTATTTAATATTCCATTTCAAAAGGGAAAATAATCTTATAATATATTTACTTTTTAAAATGACAGTATAACTATTTTCTACTAAATATTAAATTTCTCTAATCAACAAATATAATGTATAAATATAAATAACTCATATAATGGAAAAGAAAGTGAATACTTATGAATGTAGCTTTTAATTTATCTTCTTGCTTCTGAAAACAGTAGTTGGGGGTATAATCACACACATGCATCTCAGCAGGCCAGAGAATAATTACCTAACATATCATCTAATTTCTTTTGCAGCTACTTGAAATAATCTGAGAAAAAGTGTCAATATTTTTAATATACTTGCAATATTCTGAGAAAAACGTATCAATTACTTTATTAATGACAAGGAAGAATATCACTTTTGAAAAGCCAACAAAGGAAAAATGAGCAAATGTCTTTTAGCGGTAAAATGAATTCAGGAAATTTTTATCATGAGTCAGAACTCTGTTACATTTTAGGAATCTGAACCAGTTTTGCTTGGGTACAATACATGAGGAATTTAATGCCAGAGTGATCAATATAACTGATTGTATAATTGCTAGCAGAAAATCAAAGAGCAAATTGCATATACTTTTAGAAGCTTAGAGGTTGATTTGCTTTTTCAAATTGACTCCATGAAAATCAATTGTCAGAAAAATGTGCATCCCATTGAATGTTTGATTTGAAGAAATGAAAGGTTTCTGTAAGAAGAGAGGTCTATGATAATACAACATACAATTAAGATTAGTGGTGTTCATATTATACAAACTAGTAGTTAGGTGTGATTTCTATGTCAGATACTTAAGTATTCACCCTGAACTTGTAAGACAGTGGTAATTTTTTTTTTAAATCCACTATGCCTTAAAAACTGCCAAAGCTCCTTCCTTAGCCTTATTTTGTAGCTTTATCTTCTGATTGGTATCTGGAAATAAACAACTCTTCTTTTTCTTTTTGTCTAAGCTTTCACATGTACTAAAAATGTAATGTTAAATTTAATTTATAGGGAATAAGAAAGATACATAGAATGTCACATGACCCAATATTGAAATGCAAAGTTTTAAAATGTTCACAATTTAACAGAGTTGTATTAAATTGCAGCCCTGAAAAGATACATATAAGCAATATTTTAGAGAACAACATATATAATAAATATGCAATAATATATATTATATTATATTATAACACATATACAATAAGAATTAATGAATAAATTTAAGCGATGAATTTGAAAGAAAACAAGGAGTTATATGGAAGAGTTTGGATAAAGTAAAGGGAAAAGTTAGATATTATACTATAGTCTCAATTTTGAAAAGTAAAGTAAAAAGTAGTTTAGACTGTCACAACTAAATCCATCTCTAGCTTATATTCTTCTGTATACAACCCAATAAGTTTGGGTCAGTCCAGGTAACACAGAGAGACTGTGATAGTTAATCTTGCTTGAAATCTTGGCAAGATTTGTATTCACCAAAGACAATACATTCTCCATACATTATCTAGATTAGGTTACCAGAGGTGGAAAGATCTACTCAAATGTAAGCAGGACAGTTTCTCGAGTGGGGTCTTGGAGAACAACCACAGCAAAACCAAAATCAATCAAACAAACAACAATAACAAAAAAAATCTAGAAAACAAGTAGAACACAGGTATTTATGAACTTTTCATGGTTTAGTTCTGTAAGGGTCCATGATTCACCAAAGAATGATACCTTGGATTCAAAATACTATGTAAGCACAAAGAGTGTTTTATTCTATAGAGATGAAATATGCTGAAAGCTTCAAAGAAGTGAGCTGGCAGGCCTGATTTAAACCACATTAAGAGAATTCCAAGGAACAGTAGGTGACCTCTATCTTATTCTTGGGCTCTGTCTATAAGGACATTCCAGAAATATTGCTGTGGCCTGGGGAACTAGAAACTGTTGATGGGCAAGTCTAGAAACTGCTACTAATATATTTCTTTGAATCAGGCCAGGTGGTAGGAAAACTTCTGAGGCCTGGACATGCCTGGACTTGCCTAGTTTGGGGGAAGAAAAATTTAGACCTAGTCTCCTGAAATGCCAATTTAAAGCCTGTCATGGAGTCAGCCTATCTCATTAGTTCCTCACTCTAAATGCAGTGTGACACTGAGGGACCATAAGGGCTTTTCCAGTCCCACACCCACACCCTATTTACAGTTTCCTCCACCCACCTGGGGTCAAGGCTAATCTAAGTTCCATTCTGTACTCACAGGAATATTATTGAGTAAAAATTCTCAGAAAAACTGTACAACTGTACTGACTGATAGTCACATGACCCACTGTAAAGTCCCAAGTAGAGTTCAAATGTATGTCAAGATCTGTCCATGCTTGCTAGCCAATAGATTTAAAGGTCAATGTGCTTATCCAATAATTTTGAACTATAACCTTGCTGATGTAACCTGTGCCCCTAAAATATATAAAAATTGCTTGTTATAGTCATTCATGATGGCCTTCTAGTCAATTGCCTTGAGCGACTAATTGAAGGACAACACTGATGTGCCAGAATATCAGCCTCTTGCTTTTTTATCAATCTGCATCTGGTTCAGCTTCTTAAAACACATACCCCCTGCTCATGTGACCATGTTTCTTACTTACTGTTCTGTTGCAGTGAAAAGACCAAGGCAACTCCTACCCAAGGCAACTCTTATAAAAGAAAGCATTTAATTGGTGATTGTTTACAGTTTCAGAGGTTTAGTCCATTATCATTATTGTGGGAATCATGGCAGGAATATAATACTAGAGTAGTAGCTGAGAACTTCTTCATAATATGGAGTAGTAGAGTGTGCTTTTTAAAGCTTAAATATGACCACCAATGACACATTTCCTCTAACTAGGTCATACCTGCTAATCATATGCAATCCTTACAGCTTCACTCCCTTGTGACTAAGCATTCAACTATATGGCTCTATTGGGACCATTCCTATTCAAACCACCACACTATGCTTTCTCTCTAATTGATAACCAAAATGAATATGCTGTTGTGGATGGGCCGGGTGCTGCTCTTGTGAACCAATATCCTAATGAATAAGGGAGCCAATCACTGTGTGAGTAGGCGGGACTTCCAGGTTGAACAGCAGAAGAGAGGAAGCAGAAAAGTGTTCTGGTTATTTGGGAAGAGATAGTGTGAGTACAAGATGTAATTACGAGTGTCTCCCGTATCAGTGGCAGAGTCTTCAGGATTTGCCAACCAGAGGATTTAGGTTTAATGCTTACAAGTTAGGATTTTAGTTGTGCCCCGCGATTAAGTTACTGTTGTTTCTGAACTAAGTTTTTGTGGTGTTTTCCTTCACAAGGTATCTCTTCTCAGTTCAAGAGAGAAAGGTACTCCGGCAAAGTCTGGGTTTGACAGATGTGAACCACAAAGGCTGTGGTGGTTTTGAAGCACGGGGCAGGTTTTGGTAGCAACCCATCAGTAAGTAGGATCTTAGCTCCCATCTGTAGGAACTTATCAAGCTGGGTGGAGAGATTCTGAAGCACTGAATCAGAATCTCCATGAGATAAAAATAGGTAGGCCATTACCTGCAAGTGCATGGCCAGTCAGAACGCTGTGAGTTGCCAACACAAGTGCAGGAACGTGCCAGTTCGTTTTTTAATATTTCCATTAAGTTGTCTTGTATGAGGCATTTGGTCTCAACAGTAAGAAAAATAACTAATACAGACCACTCTGTGGTGGTTTGAAATAGAAAATACCACATAGCTCCTATATTTGATTGCTTTGTCCCTAGCTGTGGATTTGTTTTATTGTGGGAAGGATTATGAGATGTGGCCTTGTTGGAGAACATTTATCACTCTTGTGTGAGCTTTGAAGTTTCAGAAGTGCATTTCAGGTCTAATCCTGCTCGTTCTGACTACAACTTGAAGAATGAGACCTAAGCTTTCAGCTACAGCTCCAATGTCATAGTTCTTGGCAGAATTGTCATGTAATAACCCTCTGAAATTGTAAACAAGCCCTCAATTAGATGCTTTCTTTTATAAGTCTCATTGGTCCTTGTTTTTTTGTTTTCTTTTTTTGTTGTTGTTTTGTTTTTGTTTTTTTTTTAAGTCAATAGAAAATGTGGTGTAACCAGGCAGTGGTGGCACATGCCTTTAATCCCAGCACTTCTGAGTTCCAGGACAGCCTGGTCTACAGAGTGAGTTCCAGGACAGCCTGGTCTACAGAGTGAGTTCCAGGACAGCTAGGACTGCACAGAGGAATACTGTCTCACAAAAAACAAAAGAAGGAAAGAATGAAAGAAAGAGAGAGAGAGAGAGAGAGAGAGAGAAGGAAAGAAAGAAAGAGAGAGAGAAAGAAAGAAAGAAAGAAGGAAAGAAAGAAAGAAAGAAAGAAAGAAAGAAAGAAAGAAAGAAAGAGAGAGGGGAGAGAGAGAGAGAGACAGAGATAGAGAGAGAGAGAATGAAAGAAAGAGAGAGAGAGAGAGAGAGAGAGAGAGAGGAAGGAAGGAAGGAAGGAAGAAAGAAAGAAAGAAAGAAAGAAAGAAAGAAAGAAAGAAAGAAAGAAAGAAAGAAAGAAAGAAAGAATTTATAGTGTAAAGTGGATCAAAATGTCAGTGCTGGTGACAATTTCTAAACAGGGCTCTATCCTAGTATAAAGAAGCCTAGCAGCAGACATTTGCTCAACAGAAAAGCAGATCTTATAAGGTGACCAATTTCTGCTTCCCAGGAACCTCCCTTAATCACCTCTAAATGTCAACTACCTATGGTCAGGGACTCTAGTTACTGATCAATCTGAACAGTCCATTTCATCTCAAAACCTCTGTCGTGATGACAGTCTCATAAAATCATAAAGTCAGCTTGTTTTTTTTTTCATATTTTTGCTTCTCCATATTCCATGAGAGATAACATTGACAGTTTGGTACCTACTGAACTTTTCATTATACACATGATATTATCTTGCTTAGTGGTTTTATAGCACTTCACACTTGGTACCCAATCTGTGAAGAACATTGGACCCAGCAAAATCACTTTCACTCTTAAGTGAACCAAGCTATTTATTTTGATCCTTCTGGCTATAGAACATTTGCTAATACAAATTCCTGCCAACCACCATATTCAATTCCAAAATTTAGAATCATTCTCTCTAGTTGTCTCACTGCCACCTAATCTAAAGTAGTCTCTTCAGTAAATGTACTCTCAAAGAAGCCTAGTTTCTCTTCTTTCTCTCTCATTCTCGTCCCTCTCCCCCTCCCCCTCTCCCTCTCCCTCTCCCTCTCCCTCTCCCTCCCCCTCCCCCTCCCCCTCCCCCTCTCCCTCCCCCTCCCCCTCCCCCTCTCCCTCTCCCTCTCCCTCTCCCTCTCCCTCTCCCTCTCCCTCTCCCTCTCCCTCTCCCTCTCCATCTCCATCTCCATCTCCGTCTTCCATCTCTGTCTCTATTTCTTTATCTCTCTTACTCAGCCTCACTTTGTTGATCTCTCTGGCTATTAAATTAACTTGTGTCCAGTGCATCATACAGGTCTCCTGATCTCAAAAAGTAATTCCTTTTATGATTCAGAGCATCTCTTGGACAAAGTCTCATTTGCTTTGGGGATGCCCTCTGATTGAGAGTTTGTCTGTATGGTATTTATTTCTTCTCTCCCTGTGTATCTGCTCATCTGCTAATTTTCTATTGCTACATTTTCAAAGGTGTTTTCCTTGCTTCCTCTAACCATAGATTGTTACCACTCAGAACTGGCTACTCAACTCTCCTTGCTTGATTTCTCAATTCTTTCCATCCTTGGACTTAGAGATACTGTAAGGAGCCGCCCTCACATTCGCCATTACAAGATGGCGCTGATAGCACTGACACCCGTGTTCTAAGTAGTAAACAAGCAAGCTGCGCATGTGCCGGGGTAGCTTTCCACGCCATGTGCTCTGCCTTTCCCGTGACGACAACTCCGGCCGATGGGCTGCAGCCAAGCAGGGATCGACACGTCCGAGGCGGAGGACAGTCCTCCATAAAAGGGAGAGGGCTCCGCCATTTCTCTCTCTCTCTCTCTCTCTCTCTCTCTGGCTCCCTCTCTGGCTCTCTTCGCCACTGGCTCCTGATGGGGTAAGCAATAAAGCTTGTGCTGCAGAAGATTCCGGTTGCCCTGAGCATGTTCTTACCAGGGGGACACAAAAGCTCGCAATAAGATACTATAAGTCTCTCTACCTTGTTTTGACTGCAGCACTGCTTGGCTAGTAGTCAAAGGACTGTTGAACCTTATCATAAAGAAAACCCTGAAATATTAGGTCCAAAGCAACACCCAAAAGTGTAGTTCTTATTATAATGTCCTAAATAGAAGGACTCTAAGTCAGCTAAACAAAAGCCTATCTCAGTTTTTTTGTTTGTTTGTTTGTTTACCAAAAAGCAGATCTTGTGAAGAAAGTTTCTGTTTTCTGAGCCTCTCTACTAGTTTGCCCTTAAAGGTCAGCTATCTTGGACACAGACATCTAGTTCTTGGGTGTTTTGGTCAGTGTTCTATTTCTATCAAGAGAGACCATGACCATAGCAACTCATTAAAAGGAAAATATTTAATTGGAGCTTAGTGTAGTGGTTTAGTCCATTGTCATCATGGTGGGAAGTATGGCAACATAAAGGAAAAAATCATACTGGAGAAGGAGGTAACAGTTCTACTTACCAATCTGTCCACAGGCAGCAGGAAGAAAAGTGAGACTAGTCCTGAAGAAGACCTCTGAAACTCCAAAGCCCACCATCAGTGACACACTTCCTTCAACAATGCTGTATCTATTCCAACAAGGCCATACCTCCTAATTCCTGTTAATAAATGCCACTCCATAATGACTAAGCATTCGAACATATGTGGGACATTCTAATTCCAAACACCACACTGGTTAAATCAAACTGCCTGTATCAGCTGAAAGACTTGCATCTTTATGATGGTCATATGAAATCTTGCTTTTCTAACATTTTGCATTTATCTTCTTCTACCACCTAAGAGATAGCCTTAGCAATTTGATCCCCACTCTATCTCTATCTCTATCTCTATCTCTATCTCTATCTCTATCTCTATCTCTATCTCTATCTCTATCTCTATCTCTATCTCTATCTCTATCTCTCTAATCCTTTTACCCAGGAATTGGTCTCGTTCACTTGTTTCAATGGAACCTCATTTATAAAATAATTAAATAAGAAACCGTCTTAAAACAACAGCAACAAAGCCCAAAATGGAACAATAAAATTAGCTTTAAAATTTTAAGCTATTATGAAAAATTTTAAATCAATTTCAAATTTCCCTGTTGTCTTATGGGATTATAACAGCATGAACATAAACAACAGTCAAAGGAAACAGAATTTTTAAAATTTTCAAGGCTATTACTTGCTATTTGTTTTCAGATCTTTTTCTTTGTTCTCTTCCTTGTTCACCCCTGTATTTCTAGATTTTGTTGAGTTAGTTCTGGTGATATTTTCAACCACATGAGCTAAGTGTCTCTTTCTTGACAACTAAGTTACCTTTGAACCTAACTCAGCATACTCTTGAGTTTTGATAGCAGTAACAGCAACACCTGAGAATGTTCTGTGGAAAGTAAAATCTCACTCTCAGATACTAATCCACATATCTGCTGTATTATTGTGCTTTCTAATGCTACAGAAAAACAACCCTGACAACATTCCCCTTTTGAACAATGGGTTTATTTCAACTGACAACCCTCATGTCACAGTCCAACTCTGAGGGAAGTCATGGACTTTAGGTAGAACCTGGAGAGAGGAACTGAAGTATAGACCACTGATGACTGTTTCTTGGGGGATTGTTCTCCAATATTACTCAGGACTACTTATTCAAGGGTGAAACTTGCCACAATGGGATGGGTTTCCCACATAAAGCATTAATCAAGGAAATTCCCCCATAGATTGCATATAGATAGTTTAATGAGGATAATCTCTCAACTGGTGTTTCCTTTTCTTAGATGACTAAATAACTAAACAAAAAACTAACCAGCATATTTCCTAAGCAATAAGATTTTCTCCAAATAATTAGAAGAGATTAATTGCATATAGAAGTCTTCGGATAGCCAGATATTTTAGCATTTACAAACACATGTTGTTTTAACAGAGGACATCATTTCAGTTTTCAACTCCATGTCTGGCATCACACAACTGCCTGTGACTCAGCTCTAGAGGGTCTTACACTTCAGATTCCGAAGATATCAGAACTCACATGCTGATATATGCACAAGCACACACTCATACACACCTAATTAAAAATAAAATAACTCTTAATAGTCTAGTTACAGGGTCTCACTTATGTTTAAGGAGTTCTGGGAAGTCCTGGCAGTCTGAGGATAACAAGAATGTTCTGCAGTTAGGTAGATATCTAATTACTGCACTTACGTTTTTCCTGAAGAACTTAGTTCTTCCACTGTTTAGGAAATATCAACATAGCATTTGCTATGTTATTTTATTTTTTATTTCATTTCATTTCTTTTCTTTTCTTTCTTTCTTATTTATTTATTTTAGTTATTCACTTTACATCCTACTTACTGCCCTCCTCCTGGTCATGCACTCCCACAATCCTTTCCTTCTCCCCTTCTCCTCTGAGCAGGTAAGGGTCATCATGGGTATCCCCCACCCTGGTATTTCAAATCTCTTTGAGGATAGGTGTTTCCTCTCCAATTGAGGCCAGACAAGGCAGCCCAGCTAGCTACACATATCCCATATACAAACAACAGTTTTGGGGATAGCCGCAGTTTCAGCTGATTGGGACCCATATGAAGACCAAGCTGTACATCAGTTGTATTTGAGCTGGGAAGTCTAGTCTGCCACCATCCTCCACTCCTGTGTATGTTTTTTAGTTGGTGGTTTAGATTCTGAGAGTCCTAAGGGACCAGGTTAGTTAATTCCTATCCCAGATGCAGGATTCAGTTATTCCTGGGTGTGAGGGGGACTGCAAACCTGGAAGAAAATGGGATTGGAAGGGGAAGAAAAGCCAAAGACTAAGTAACGTGCACCTATCAAGGTCTCCGTTTATTAGGCTGAGATGCCTGGATTTAAAGCATACATTGAGGGGAATAGGGAGGGGTCGAGGGGGAATTTAACAAAGAACAAAGTAGTGGGCATCTGCTGACATGAGGGCCGAAGTCAGGCTCCAGGAGGTGGGCACTCTGTGTCTCATCTCCAGAACATAGATCCTCAACAGCCTTGGGGTGTCAGGCCGGACTCAGGCGTAACTCATGTCCTTAGAAATTATGAGAGTCAGGAAGAGATAGGGAAGAGGGGACTATAATTCAGCTTTTACAGCCTCAGGTGCCAGGAAGGGAACAGGGAGGAGGGAGTGACAACTGTCTCCTAGCACAAGACCATTTGGTTTGTCAGGGTGGGAAATTGTGAAGGGCTCACTTTCTCACGGTATGGTCTCTGACATCTCCCCCTTCTGAATTTAAGGGGGAGGGGATTAAATATTAAATTTAATATGGCCACACTTAACTGAGGTGATCAAATGATCTTCTCATCCTTGGATGACTGGCCATTATCCATGGCTGGGGGAGCATTGACCTGATTCCTCCTGTGGGTGCTGTCACAACCCACACTTGTGGCTCTTGGTATCTTTTGGGGAGGGGAGGCAGAGCCTTAGAAAAATTCTTTGGTTGTAACTGGAACTAGATACCAACCTCCATCTAAACTGGTGTGTCTCTCAGGGAACTCAGAAATGATCAAATTGGACCTTCCCCTGCAGTCCTTAGCCTCTTACCAATGCTGGTGCCCATATTGAATTCATATTACCAAGAACTAGAATGCATAGTTCTGAGTCCTGTGCAGCTCACATAGGAGAATTGTCAACCTCAGATTCAGTAAGGCCTCTACATGAGTTATGTCAATTGTAACACCACAATTTGTGGCTTTTAGGCTATATTAGGAGCTAGAGGTAATCCTTCCTCATCCCTATTGTCTCCAAAGCCTGAGGAACCAAGGGGACCCTGCATTAGCAGCAAGGGTGGAAAACAGGAGACCAGTTGCTCTTTCTGCCTCAGTTGGAGGGACATCTTCTTCGTCTGAGTCTTGGATATCCAGTTGATGTTACTGAACTGCAATCGGCTTGCTTAAAGTAGCGTCATTCTGTGACTTAACAAAACTGGTTAATCCCAAGGGCCAAAAGACAAAAGCAGTAAAATACCCATGAAAGGTCCCCAAAGGCTGGGAAGTAGGGTAGTGAGCCAAGGAGAAGTAGAAAACCAATTTTTATACCAATATTCTTGCTTCTCTCTGTTGTGTTTTCCCTCTTCTAAACTAGTTCTAACTTTGTCTATGCTATCTTGAACTAAGCCAGTCTTATCAGAATAAAAACAACATTCCTCTAATATCTGAAATTTGTCTTTGTAGCCTTAATATTTGTTATATCCTGCCTTTTGTTGAGACCATTACTTCTAAGACATTAACCTTTGCCTCCAATTTTTTTTTATCTACAATAAGTTGCTAATATTCTTATGAATATCATTAACAAAATGAGCAGTATGTAGCTGTTGATCTAAAGCTGTGGTAGATATTGAAGTTAAAATTGCAATTAAAGCAATAAATCTTAAAATTTCTCATTTGACCTTTTCCAAGTTTGCATTCCTGGATTTTTAATTCAAGGATCATTTCCTAACTCTAACAGGCAGCAAAACATAAGCAGGCCTCTTTAACAAAATCATATCAGCAGATTCCTTATCT
This sequence comes from Mus caroli, assembly GCF_978045245.1. Taxonomy (NCBI): domain Eukaryota; kingdom Metazoa; phylum Chordata; class Mammalia; order Rodentia; family Muridae; genus Mus; species Mus caroli. Next base: position 45,456,164 of record NW_028227256.1, read on the forward strand.
AAATTAGGATCTACACAATTAGTTAATTGACAACAATTACAATGAATATGAAAAGACTTGTCCAGATTGGTGATCTTAACTCTTAAAATTATTTAACAATATAGCATATAGGTAAGGTACACAAGCTGTCACAGCTATAGGGGAGTTGGCCTGAATGGCCCAAAACAGTGTCTCTGATGAAATCTTGTTAAATACACTGTAGCATTCCCTCTGCCTCATGGGTCATCATTTATAGCTGTCCTCAAATTGATACCAGGTCGGCTCTCCTTGCTGTAGCCCATGGCAGAGATAGGAAGTTTCTTCATTTAGTTTGCAAGTGGCTGCTCTCCCTGATTTCTCTTTCTCTGTGCACTCAACACAGTTTTCTTGTCATCACTACCAGGGCACTCATGAACTCACAGGTCAGTCTGTCACACGAATCATTCTGGAAGCTAGTATGCTTCTGCAGTATTCTGTGGAAAAAAAAGAAACACCACCCCCTTTTCCCCATAATAACTTTCTGTTCAGGATCATGACATGTGTCAATAAGTGGATACCTTTCTTCTCACCTAGACATGATTATGTCTAATTTTAAGATACTATAAGACATTTATAAAGCTCTTTGACATCCAAATTTCAAAATTATTAAAAGTAAAAGTATGATTTAAATAATGTACACTGGGGTATAATTTATCCCCTTTTTGTTTTTAAGAAGATAGAGTTTTTAAAGTTCTGCAATACCATGTCTTTTAGAATTATTAAATTGTTGACAAACCATCTCAAATACTTGACTGGTATAGTCAGTTTTAATATAACATGGCAGTGACTAATTATACTTTCAATTGTTTCTCTTGAAGAGAGGTTGTAACTAGAAATCTTGAAAAGTTTTATAGTCTCGTGTGTATAATTTATTTATTTATTAATCAGAAATAAGAGAAAGTCCTTAAGTTGTCTCTGCGAATAACATAATTTCTAGGAAAAAACAACTTGATTAGTAAGTCTAAAACCCAAATAATTATAAGGATCCTGAGTTTGTAGCTTTTCAGGAGCTATCTGTAATCTTTATCAGTTAAAGCTTTATGTAAACCTCTATAACACAAAAGCAAATCCTGGGGGTCTTTTCGAGGCAACCCAGGACAATTTCTTAACTGACCAAAACAGTCTTCTTAAAGGAACAGATTTTTTTTTCTTATAAGTTGCATAAGCAATTACAAGCTTGAGAATTAATAGCATCTAAAGGATGAACAATTTTAAGCATTGTAAGCTCTGAGATATTGACTATTAATATACAACTTAAAGTTTGATTGTTCAACATTTTAAAACACCAACTACAGCACACAATTTAATTATCTGTGCTGAAGCAGGAGAAAACTCAAGAGAATAAGTGTGTGATCAAATTCACATATACTTTTCTCCCATAGAAAGACAGTTTTTACACAGTAATTGGGATGAAAGAATGCATGAATTTATAGAAGATATAGAAGCATGCATAAAAACAATTTTTTAGCTATCTTAGGTTAATGATTATCAATTTTATTTAAAATGATGGTATGCAATAGATCAAACATCAATATTCTGTAATAACCAAATTAATGGCTGTTTGGAACAAGGAGCAGACATTTATTCATATAAGCAAACTCTGTACACTATTACTTTATATAAAGTAGGCAAGTCAAATCACAATGTCTTGATAAATTCCACAGCCTGATTGACCTTTTATAAACTTTGAATTTAAACTTATTTTAGAACAACATCTAGGTAGGTCTGCAACAAGGCTCTTTTAGCTAAAAGAAAGGGAGGGAGAGCTGAAGTCCCAGGGATTTCCCTAGTCACAGTTTGTGAAACAAAAGAAGTGCCACACAAGCCTCACTGAGGCTGCTTCCCTCTGAGCTCAGCTTCAACACAAACACAAACTTTTCTCAATCTGAACACTCTGCCAGAGTCTTGGCCCAAAGATTATCCCTATTTTGAAGTATCCTTAAAGACCTGTTTTTCTGGTTTTGTTCATGCTGCATGTTGTTTAGAATGACTCCAATCCTGAGTTCCCAATTTTAAGCAAACTTTCTGTTACAAGCGAAAGGCTGCCTGCCCCTTTAAGAGCTCCGTTTGCAATCAGCTCCCAGCAGGGCTTTTCCAGCTGCATTTGATTCCCAGCCACAGTGCAGCATAACTTATCAGTTTCTGCTGTGCAAATTGAGACTGCTTTTTAAACTAAATCAAAGGATGGGCAGCCAGCAGATAAAGTTTTAACCATTTTTTTCCACATGAAACACAGAAGAACAATCATTCAAACAACAAAACAAAAACAAACATAAATTGACAGACATATGGACATTTTGGTGTACCAAGAACAGACAATAGACAGACAGGGAATAGAACTTGATGTCTCAAAGGTACCCAGATATCCTAACCAGAGATATGAATATCTCCATAGGAGCCAGAGAGGAAGCAGGGCGTCTCCCATTTTCCTTCTGTACCTAGGAGAGCTCTGAAATAACTTATTTTCATTTTCCCTCTTTTTTTTTTTTTTTTTTTTTTTTTTTTTTTTTTTGCTAAAAGGTCCCAAACAGGGGATAACTGCTTTTCTGAAACTTATTCTCTCTCTTATGTCCAAACTCTAATTCTTTATCTCCTTCTTCTGGGAATTCTGCCAGAGAGGGGAGAGGAGGCACAGTGACAGCTTCTGATAGTTACTCCTCAATAAGAAAAGATGGTTGCAGGGACCACATCGGGACCCTCATTAGCTAGTTTATAATTTAAATCTCTACCAACCTTTCGCCATTTTTTACAGTGTATCTCTGCTTCATCTATAAAAAACCATGGACATGCCTGGTCTATGAAAATAAAAACGTTTATCAAATCTTTCTTTTTGACTCTAACTCCTCTTTCCCTGAGAGCTATCTTTAAGCCACTTATAAAGGCTGCCTCTTTAGATAGCTTATTTCCCATTTCCTGAAGTGGAGATGAATCAACTCACCAAGGACTTCTTATTCCTGTGAGCGACGGAAGTGGTCCTTCACTACTTCTAAACTCTTGGGGTCACGACAAACTTCTCTACAACCTCCACTGGAAGAAAATACGATCTTGACCTAGCCCTCACATCAGGTGCCACTTATCCCTTCCTGAGATTCAGTTATTTGTGGGTGCGAGGGGGACCGAAAACCTTAAAGCATGCATTGAGAGGAATAGGGAGGGGTCGAGGGGGAATTTAACAAAGAACAAAGTAGTGGGCATCTGCTGACATGAGGGCCGAAGTCAGGCTTCAGGAGGCGGGCACTCTTCGTCTTATCTCCAGATCATAGATCCTCCTTAACAGCCTTGGGGTGTCAGGCTGGACTCAGGCATAACTCATGTCCTTGGAATTCATGAGAGTCAGGAAGAGATAGGGAAGAGGGGACTATAATTCAGCTTTTACAGCCTCAGGTGCCAGGAAGGGAACAGGGAGGAGAGAGTGACAACTGTCTCCTAGCACGAGACCATTTGGCTTGTCAGGGTGGGAGATTGTGAAGGGCTAGCTTTCTCGAGGTATGGTCTCTGACAAATTCTGTTGGTCTTCCTGTGGAGTTCCTTTCTCCTTCATTCCTGCACAATCCTTCCTTCCTAAAGAGTTCCCAAACTCCATCCACTGTTTGGTTGTGGTTGTATGTATCTGTCGGAATCAGCTGCTAGGTGGAGTCTCTCACAGGATAACATGCTCCTGTCTTTTAGTTTTTAAGCAGTTAGTATATGTAGCTATGAATTGTCTAGTAACCATGTTAAATTGAAACATGATTAAACATTAGAAGAAGTCCATTTATAATTTTTATCTTCTGCTTTAATACTGCATAAGATATTTTGAATAAAGCTTGCTGATAATCGCACTCTATGGGAACAATTTGAAAACTTTTAAGTTCTTTTTCATTTGTGTGAAGAAGATAAAAAGTTTTAATGCTTCCTCCAACTGAGCCACTAACATAGTGAGCAATTTTATAGAAAACTATAGAGCCATAGGTCATGAACAGTAAGCATGAAGAGCTACATAGACTTGACCCAATGCTGTAAGTGGAAGCTGAGTGTTCAGTCATGTAACATGCATGATTTGGTACCATCCATCATATTATTTTGCAATAATTTACTATATGAGTAATAAATTTTTCATGGCATTGTTGGAGAGTACATGTATAATTTTTCAAAACAATATTCAAACAATTATAGTATTCAGAAATAATGTGTACATAGTTTATATTTTAAAATAATTTATATTTAATGCTTAATTAAATACATTATTGGAAGTTAATTAATATTACACTAATGCCACAAGAAATCAGAAAACAAAACTTTTTTTTTTAATTAAGCAAAAACAATAAAACAAATAAGCAAAACCCCCACAAACTATTATTTTCTACTTTAGTGAAGACTACACATAGTGATAATTAGTTACATATTAGAGGTGCTCAAATATCCATAAAACAAGTATGGCTTTTTTTTTTAACATCAAATGGTCATTCTAAATTATTAAATGTACTTTCTAATGTGATAGTTGATTGGATCTTATACTGCTTACCACAAAAGGCAAAGTATTTATTATTACATTTGAAGAGTAATAATGAATATTATTGAAGATGATGTTTTATAATGGGGTCATCAGATACTTAAAAAAAAATCACCCAATTCTAAAAGTCTTTTTTTTTCCATGTTAGACATCAAATGAAAATGAAACTTACAAATCCCCAATGTGTGAAGTTGAAATGTGACATGTGGTGAAGTTCTTTTAAATGTAGAAAAAGGCTTAATATTGAGGATTAAATGTTATTTTTGTATAACATGACAACACAATTTAACAAAATGGATGATAACTTAAGAACAGGCTATGTTTTAAATTAAGAAGTCTTTGTAAGAGAAATATGCCAAGAATTATTCCTAGTAAAGTTAAAATGTATTAAAAAAACGAACTAATACCCAGAGATCTAAATTGTATCTATAATTATCAAAACTCTCCAAATATTTTTACATATTCCCAGTGTAATTATATTTTAAAAATAATTTTGTGAAGAACAGTCTATATTAACTTTGCATACATTTCTTCATTTTGTGCTCAAGAGACTTTATTTTTGATAAGAAATATATTCATCTTAAATTGCTACTCAAATTTGACAACGTGGATGTAGTATTTTATGAATCACTTTTTATTCTAAAGGGTAATATGCTTTAAGAGAATGTATCTTGCTTTCATTCCTTTATATTTAATCAGGCAATTTTAAATAACATTATTCCAAAATGATAAGAAGCCCAGATTATTTTTGAAACTTTAAAGAATAACCGTTTGTTTCCTATATCCACATTTACAGAATAATACTAAAAATTGTACACATGAAAGATTCAAGCTAATAATGTGAGTTCTAGGGCAGTAAACATTAGTCTAATTTGCAATGTTAGAATTGTGTTTCATACTTAGTCTGTATTTGTGGGGCAGTGGCTGTCTGGAGACCAGATAGCCTGGTCTCCAGTTGAACTCCAGGGGATCCAATGGGTGGTGATTTCCACCTACATGGGATGGAAGGTGTTCCATAATGTCTCCTGGACCCCTGGCTCCTGTTGAAGTTACTGCCCCCACATCCCCCACAGGAGAGGTGTGTGACTATCAGTCACACAGACAATGTCCCAAGCTTCTAGCATTCTGGCTAGACTCCACTCCTACAGTTACCTGACTATAGCCAGGTATGCTCCTCCCCACAGTTATCTGATAGCCCAGCCCACTATAAAGAAAACTGCTTGGTCCCTCCTCTCTCTCTTTAAGTTTTCACCTTTCTTACTCTCAGCTCTTGCCCTCTTTCTCTCTCTCCCTTTCCCCTTCTTTCCACATGGCCGTGACCGGCCTCTCTCCCTCTTTCTACTGTCTCTCTTTTCCCCGACTTTCTACAATAAAGCTCTAAAACCATAGTGTCTGTGCTCATCAAGGCCGACCATGCTTGGACGACGGAATAGGCTTTCCCCTAATGAGCCATGTCTAACCTCCCTCCAGAAGTCCTTTCTGTGGTCCAGCCACAGACCAGACCAGGTCTCTTGCCCATGTGGGAACCATTCAGCGCCCCCTCTCCCCCTGCCCTCCCCTCCCTTCGGCCCTGGACTGACTGAGCAGCCCCCTGGTCCCTATTTGATCTCAGCTCTTCTACATTGTCCAGCAGTGTCTGGGATGCCGGAGGCTGAGAACCTGGTACCTAGGACGGCCCCTTGTCCACCACCTGCCGAGCTGGGGTCCATGGCTTCACACAGCCACACAGCTGCAGCTGTGTAGAAAGCGTTCAGCAGTACTTCCATGTCAGCCCGCCCAGAGCACTAGAACTCTGGTGGAAAGCAGGTTTTTTCCCCATTCCCTCTTTCCCCCACACCCACTGCCCTGCATGTATTAGATCATCAGGTAGTGAAAGAAACTAAGACAAAAAAGCCCAATTCTGTGAGCCAGAAATACTGGCTATTGAACAGGATGAAGAGAAACAGGATTCATGCCTTCAATGTGAATTTTGGATCTCTGTGTGACAAAAATCTCACGAAAATTTACCAGCATAATTCTGTTTAGTATGTTTATCTAATATAATATGGAACATATCATTACATAAATTACTCAAAAATGACTTATTTTCAGAGATCTTTGATATAAATATGTTTTTATATCAGTTAAAAATGTGTAATTTCTTTATGTAGCAAGTAACAAATGTTTGACATATGCATACAGTTGCCACATACATTTGTATACCCAGTAAAAGTACTCCTTTCCTAAATACATTTTAAGAAAAATATAAGAAAAACAAGAGCTATGAAAATAAAATAATTTAAAAAGAAAACTTTAAATTTCTCACTAATTATTCAATGACGATGTCATAGTAAACATATATTGAAAATCTTCATATAATAAACTTTTATGGATATTATTACTGAATAAGATAAATAAACTTCTTATATTCTGCATATGTACATGTGACGTTTTATGTTTTTATTATGAACACAAATGATAACTTATAATTTAAATTAAAATTACTGTTTAATTTTTTTAGTGGCTTTTTTTTATTTAGTTTGTTTTGAAGTCTTTGTGCTTTCATTCCTTTAAAATCATGAGAGTTTAATTGCTGTAAGAGGTACAATAGTTTAATAAAGTGTATTCCCCATGAGTATTGTTTTTAGTTAATCACAATGTTTGTTTAACATATTCAGTATTTAATGAGACTAGTGGATCAAGAATACCAGTAAACTTGATCCTTATTTAAGATAAACAAACATGCAATAAGATTTGAGTTCAACTACCAAAATATGTGTTATTTCAATACTAATAGTTAGGGTGCATTTTCTCAGATTAGTAATAGGTTTTTTAGTAAAACAAACAAACAAACAAACAAATAAAACAAACACTCTGCGGGGTTCTCATAACAGAAGCCTATGATTTTAATGCTAGATTTTTATTTTTATTTTTTAATGAATCTATATAATATGGCCTGTGGTAGTGCACATCTTTAACTCTCGAACTCCAGATTTAGAGGCAGGTAGATCTCTGAGTACAAAGCCAGCCTGATCTACAGAGAAACCCTGTCTCAAAAAACATAAAACCCAAATCAACAAAAAACAAAAACAAAAAACCAAAAAGCAAAAAATCATTCTCACCATTAATCTGCAATTCATCATTTGTTTGGTGAAAGACAAGACAATGGATACATGGGAAGCTTTATCATCAAACATAATTTACAGCAGTAAAGTAATTGAGTCAAGTGGTAAATACATATTAATGTATATAAACATATGTTGGACACAGCTGAACTATATTATATTTAGTTCAGTGTAATACTAATGACAAAGTATGTGACATGAAGCATTAAATTATAAAATCATCAGTTTTCTGCAAAACTTATCACTACTTTTAATCTTTCAAAGTATCTTTTCATTAACAAAAGATGTTTACAAGTATACAACTCTCAATGTAATTCTAAACAACTTTAAAAGCTTCTTTAGCTTTTTATTTGCAATTTCATATGTATGCAAAGTAAAAAGCAAAGTCAACATTATTATGTTCATTAAAAGAAATTTATATTCATTTTTAAATTTGGTATTAATGTCTCATGAGAAATTCATGCATGAATATTTTGTAGAGTATTGATTCCCTTAAATAATTGAAAATGATGGCACTATCAATCAATATTAGTTGCCTATATTTATATAATTAGATACATTTTGTAAAGTATTTAGAAAATTGGAAGTCAGAAAAATATTTTAATGCATATACCTATAATTATATAACATAATTTTTTAACATAATTAGTAACTTTGCTACTTTAGCTGTGTATAGATTTAGGTAATTTCATTTGGGAATAATGTATATTAAGCATATAAAGACAAACCTCTATGTACTTTTATTTATCATCACATTTCAGGAGTTTACATGCTATAATTTTGTCCTTAGATTCTTATTAAATTTGCTATTCATTAAAAAGAAATCTTCCTTGAAATATCAGTACAATAGCTAAAGAAATAAGAATCTGTTTCTGTGATGGGCATGGTGGCACATGCTTTTGATTTCAACACTTGATAGCTAGAGGCAGGTGGATCTCTATAAGTTGGAGGCCAGTCTAGTCTACAAAGGACAACCAGGGCTATTACACAGAGAAACACTGTCTCAACACAATAACAACAAAAACATCAACAAGGAAAGAAAAGAAGAAAAAGAGAGAGAGAGAAGAAAACTTTCTGAAAGGAGTCTTGAATCCTAATGTATAATAATGCTTCTGTGGTTTAAAAAATCTAAACATTTTCTGTTATTGTCTTCAAAATTTACCTGAGGATATTGTCTAATGGTAAGGGAACACTGGCTAGAGCAATAAAAGGACATGAGTTCAATTTCCCAAGACCTTTGTAAAAAACATGGCACTGACATACATTTCTATAACTCCAGTGCTTTGGGTTAAAGGAGCAAGAGACATGTCAGTCTCTGGGCTTGTCACCAGCCTAACTGCAGATATATTGATTGCTTGTTAAAACAATGGCACCCAGAGTTCCAGGCAAACAGCACTAATAAGTAGTATGGTTTTTTAGGGTAGGTATGACTTAGCTGGAGGAAGTATGTCACCAGGGGCAGGCTTTGAGTTGCCATGCTCAAGCCAGGCCAAATATATCTTAGTCTTCATGTTTCCTGCCAATCTAGATAAAGAATCTCAGATCCTCCTCTATCAGTATGTCTGCCTGTACACTGCTATGCTTCCCACCATGATGTTAATGGACTAAAGGGCTGAATTTATATAAGCCAGTTTACATTGTTTTTTGTTTTGTTTTCATTTGTTTTATTTTTTATAAGTGCTCTGATGGTCATAGTGTCTCTTCATAGCAATAGAAACCCTAAGTAAAACTCAGTGAGAGAGCCCTGTCTCAAGGGAATAAAGAAGAGATCAATTGAACACAGTACCCAATAATCTCTGGCTCTTCTTCACACACAGGAACTGAGGCCTGCACACACATGTATAATTATGCACCAGATACTTACACCATACACACACACACACACACACACACACACAGACACACATACAATCACACATTTATGTAAATTTATGTAAAGATTTATACTCGATCAGCGCCGGGGTAGCAGGAGCGCAGGGTTGCCTGACACCCACCAGCTACCCACGACCCCCGCCGCAGGATTTTGGGACTGCTGGTGAGTGGAACACAGCTTCTGCTCCAATCCAATTGCGCGGGACCTGAGACTGCATTAGTTAGGGAAGCAGAAACCGGCCTGAGTAGGGCCACAGGCCTCATCCGGCCAGATCAGCCCGGGGTAGCGGGAGCGCAGGGTTGCCTGACACCCGCCAGCTACCCACGACCACCGCCGCAGGATTTTGGGACTGCTGGTGAGTGGAACACAGCTTCAGCTCCAATCCAATTGCGCGGGACCTGAGACTGCATTAGTTAGGGAAGCAGAAACCGGCCTGAGTAGGGCCACAGGCCTCATCCGGCCGGATCAGTGCCTGGGTAGCAGGAGCACAGGGTTGCCTGACACCCGCCAGCTACCCACGACCCCCGCCGCAGGATTTTGGGACTGCTGGTGAGTGGAACACAGCTTCTGTTCCAGTCCAATCACGCGGGACCTGAGACTGCTCTGGTTGGGGAGAGAGAAATCCAGCCTACATAGGGCCACAACCCTCTTCCGGTCAGAAAAGCACCTGGGCAGCTGGGGCGCAGGGTCGGCTGACACTCACCAGCTACCCACAACACCCACCACAGGATCTTAAGACTTCTGGAGAGTGGAACACAGCTTCTGCTCCAATCCAATTGCACGCGGGACCAGAGACTGCATTAGTTAGGGAAGCAGAAAAACGGCCTGTGTAGGACCACAGGCCTCTTCCGGCTGGACCAGCACCGGGGTACCGTCAGCTACCCACGACCCCCGCCAAAGGATTTAGAGACTGCTGGTGAGTGGAACACAGCTTCTGCTCCAATCTTTAAACAGTGACAACGATAACAACTAACCCCAGAGATTACCAGATGGCGAAAGGTAAACGTAATAATCTTACTAACAGAAACCAAGACCACTCACCATCATCAGAACCCAGCACCCCCACTTCGCCCAGTCCAGGGCACCCCAACACACCGGAAAAGCTAGACACGGATTTAAAAGCATATCTCCTGATGATGATAGAGAACTTCAAGAAGGACTTTAATAACACACTTAAAGAAATGCAGGAGAACACTGCTAAACAGGCAGAAGACAATGAAGAGAAAGCACAAAAATCCCTTAAAGAATTGCAGGAGAACACTGCTAAAGAGTTACAAATCCTTAAAGAAAAACACGATAACATAATCAAACAGGTAGAAGTCCTTACAGAAAAACAGGAAAACACATCCAAACAGATGATGGAAATGAACAAAACTATACTAGACCTAAAAAGGGAAGTAGACACAATAAAGAAAACACAAAATGAGGCAACACTGGAGATAGAAACCCTAGGAAAGAAATCTGGAACCATAGATACGAGCATCAGCAACAGAATACAAGAGATGGAAGAGAGAATCTCAGGTGCAGAAGATTCCATAGAGAACATCGGCACAACAATCAAGGAAAATGTAAAATGCAAAGAGATCCTAACTCAAAACATCCAAGAAATACAGGACGCAATGAGAAGACCAAACCTACGGATAATAGGAGTGGATGAGAATGAAGATTTTCAACTCAAAGGACCAGCAAACATCTTCAACAAAATTATAGAAGAAAACTTCCCAAATCTAAAGAAAGAGATGCCCATGAACATACAAGAAGCCTACAGAACTCCAAATAGACTGGACCAGAAAAGAAATACCTCCCGACACATAATAATCAGAGCAACAAATGCTCTAAATAAAGATAGAGTACTAAAAGCAGTAAGAGAAAAAGGCCAAGTAACATATAAAGGCAAGCCTATCAGAATTACACCAGATTTTTCACCAGAGACTATGAAAGCCAGAAGATCCTGGACGGATGTTATACAGACACTAAAAGAACACAAATTCCAGCCCAGGCTACTATACCCAGCCAAACTCTCAATTAACATAGATGGAGAAACCAAAGTATTCCACGACAAAACCAAATTCACACATTATCTCTCCACGAATCCAGCCCTTCAAAGGATAATAACAGAAAAAAACCAATACAAGGACAGGAACCACGCCCTAGAAACAACAAGAAGGTAATCCCTCAACAAACCTAAAAGAAGACAGCCACAAGAACAAAATGCCAACTTTAACAACAAAAATAACAGGAAACAACAATTACTTTTCCTTAATATCTCTTAATATCAATGGACTCAACTCCCTGATAAAAAGACATAGACTAACAAACTGGCTACACAAACAAGACCCAACATTTTGCTGCTTACAGGAAACTCATCTCAGAGAAAAGGATAGACACTACCTCAGAATGAAAGGCTGGAAAACAATTTTCCAAGCAAATGGCATGAAGAAACAAGCTGGAGTAGCCATTCTAATATCTGATAAGATTGACTTCCAACCCAAAGTCATTAAAAAAGACAGGGAGGGACACTTCATACTCATCAAAGGTAAAATCCTCCAAGAGGAACTATCAATCCTGAATATCTATGCTCCAAATACAAAGGCAGCCACATTCATTAAAGAAACTTTAGTAAAGCTCAAAGCACACATTGCACCTCATACAATAATAGTGGGAGACTTCAACACACCACTTTCACCAATGGACAGATCATGGAAACAGAAACTAAACAGGGACACAGTGAAACTAAGAGAAATTATGAATCAAATGGATCTGGCAGATATCTACAGAACATTCTATCCTAAAACAAAAGGATATACCTTCTTCTCAGCACCTCATGGTACCTTCTCCAAAATTGACCACATAATTGGTCACAAAGCAGGCCTCAACAGATATAAAAATATTGAAATTGTCCCATGCATCCTATCAGATCACCATGGACTAAGGCTGATCTTCAATAACAAAATAAATAATAGAAAGCCAACCTTCACGTGGAAACTGAACAACACTCTTCTCAATGATACCTTGGTCAAGGAAGGAATAAAGAAAGAAATTAAGGACTTTTTAGAGTTCAATGAAAATGAAGCCACAACATACCCAAACTTATGGGACGCAATGAAAGCATTTCTAAGAGGAAAACTCATAGCTATGAGTGCCTCCAAAAGGAAACTAGAGAGAGCACACATTAGCAGCTTGACAACACACCTAAAAGCACTAGAACAAAAGGAAGCAAATTCACCCAAGAGGAGTAGACAGCAGGAAATAATCAAACTCAGGGGTGAAATCAACCAAGTGGAAACAAGAAATACTATTCAAAGAATCAACCAATCAAGGAGCTGGTTCTTTGAGAAAATCAACAAGATAGATAAACCCTTAGCCAGACTCACTAGAGGGCACAGGGAAAGCATCCTAATTAACAAAATCAGAAATGAAAAAGGAGACATAACAACAGATCCTGAAGACATCCAAAACACCATCAGATCCTTCTACCAAAGGCTATACTCAACAAAACTGGAGAACCTGGATGAAATGGAGAAGTTCCTAGACAGATACCAGGTACCAAAGTTGAATCAAGATCAGGTTAATGATCTAAACAGCCCTATATCCCCCAAAGAAATAGAAGCAGTCATTAATAGTCTCCCAACTAAAAAAAGCCCAGGACCAGATGGGTTTAGTGCAGAGTTCTATCAGACCTTCAAAGAAGATCTAATCCCAGTTCTTCACAAACTATTCCACAAAATAGAAACAGAAGGTACTCTACCCAACTCATTCTATGAAGCCACAATTACTCTGATACCTAAACCACAAAAAGACCCAACAAAGATAGAAAACTTCAGACCAATATCCCTTATGAATATTGATGCAAAAATCCTCAATAAAGTTCTTGCTAACCGAATCCAAGAACACATCAAAACAATCATCCATCCTGACCAAGTAGGTTTCATCCCAGGGATGCAGGGATGGTTCAATATACAGAAATCCATCAACGTAATCCAGTATATAAACAAACTCAAAGACAAAAACCACATGGTCATCTCCTTAGATGCGGAAAAAGCATTTGACAAGATCCAACACCCATTCATGATAAAAGTCTTGGAAAGATCAGGAATTCAAGGCCCATACCTAAACATGATAAAAGCAATCTACAGCAAACCAGTAGCCAACATCAAAGTAAATGGTGAGAAGCTTGAAGCAATCCCTCTAAAATCAGGGACTAGACAAGGCTGTCCACTTTCTCCATACCTATTCAACATTGTACTTGAAGTCCTAGCCAGAGCAATTCGACAACAAAAGGAGATCAAGGGGATACAAATTGGAAAAGATGAAGTCAAAATATCACTTTTTGCAGATGATATGATAGTATATATAAGTGACCCTAAAAATTCCACCAGAGAACTCCTAAGCCTGATAAACAGCTTCGGTGAAGTAGCTGGATATAAAATTAACTCAAACAAATCAATGGCCTTTCTCTACACAAAGAATAAACAGGCTGAGAAAGAAATTAGGGAAACAACACCCTTCTCAATAGTCACAAATAATATAAAATATCTTGGCGTGACTCTAACTAAGGAAGTGAAAGATCTGTATAATAAAAACTTCAAGTCTCTGAAGAAAGAAATTATAGAAGATCTCAGAAGATGGAAAGATCTCCCATGCTCATGGATTGGCAGGATCAACATTGTAAAAATGGCTATCTTGCCAAAAGCAATCTACAGATTCAATGCAATCCCCATCAAAATTCCAAATCAATTCTTCAACGAATTAGAAAGTGCAATCTGCAAATTCATCTGGAATAACAAAAAACCTAGGATAGCAAAAACTCTTCTCAAGGATAAAAGAACCTCTGGTGGAATCACCATGCCGGACCTAAAGCTCTACTACAGAGCAATTGTGATAAAAACTGCATGGTACTGGTATAGTGACAGACAAATAGACCAATGGAATAGAATTGAAGACCCAGAAATGAACCCACACACCTATGGTCACTTGATCTTCGACAAGGGAGCTAAAAACATCCAGTGGAAGAAAGACAGCATTTTCAACAAATGGTGCTGGCACAACTGGTTGTTAACATGTAGAAGAATGCGAATCGATCCATTCCTATCTCCTTGTACTAAGGTCAAGTCTAAGTGGATCAAGGAACTTCACATAAAACCAGAGACACTGAAACTTATAGAGGAGAAAGTGGGGAAAAGCCTTGAAGATATGGGCACAGGGGAAAAATTCCTGAATAGAACAGTAATGGCTTGTGCTGTAAGATCGAGAATTGACAAGTGGGACCTCATGAAACTACAAAGCTTCTGCAAGGCTAAAGACACCATCAATAAGACAAAAAAACCACCAACAGATTGGGAAAGGATCTTCACCTATCCTAAATCAGATAAGGGACTAATATCCAATATATATAAAGAACTCAAGAAGGTGGACTCCAGAAAGTCAAATAACCCCATTAAAAAATGGGGCTCAGAACTGAACAAAGAATTCTCACCTGAGGAATACCGAATGGCAGAGAAGCACCTGAAAAAATGTTCAACATCCTTAATCATCAGGGAAATGCAAATCAAAACAACCCTGAGATTCCACCTCACACCAGTCAGAATGGCTAAGATCAAAAATTCAGGTGACAGCAGATGCTGGTGAGGATGTGGAGAAAGAGGAACACTCCTCCA
Source organism: Mus caroli (assembly GCF_978045245.1). Lineage (NCBI taxonomy): Eukaryota > Metazoa > Chordata > Mammalia > Rodentia > Muridae > Mus > Mus caroli. Next base: position 45,471,308 of record NW_028227256.1, read on the forward strand.
TTGTTGGTGGGATTGCAAGCTTGTACAACCACTCTGGAAATCAGTTTGGCGGTTCCTCAGAAAATTGGACATAGTACTACCGGAGGATCCAGCAATACCTCTCCTGGGCATATATCCAGAAGATGTCCCAACCGGTAAAAAGGACACATGCTCCACTATGTTCATAGCAGCCCTATTTATAATAGCCAGAAGCTGGAAAGAACCCAGATGTCCCTCAACAGAGGAATGGATACAGAAATTATGGTACATTTACACAATGGAGTACTACTCAGCTATTAAAAAGAATGAATTTATGAAATTCCTAGCCAAATGGATGGACCTGGAGGGCATCATCTTGAGTGAAGTAACACAATCACAAAAGAACTCACACAATATGTATTCATTGATAAGTGGATATTAGCCCAAAACTTAGGATACCCAAGATATAAGATACAATTTGATAAACGCATGAAACTCAAGAAGAATGAAGACCAAAGTGTGGACACTGTGCACCTTCTTAGAATTGGGAACAAAACACCCAGGGAAGGAGTTACAGAGACAAAGTTCGTAGCTGGGATGAAAGGATGGACCATTTAGAGACTGCTGTATCCAGGGATCCGTCCCATAATCAGCTTCTAAACGCTGACACCATTGCATACACTAGCAAGATTTTGCTGAAAGGACCCAAATATAGCTGTCTCTTGTGAGACGATGCCGGGGCCTAGCTAACACAGGAGTGGATGTTCACAGTCAGCTATTGGATGTATCACAGGGCTCCCAATGTAGAAGCTAGAGAAAGTACCCAAGGAGCTAAAGGGATCTGCAACCCTATTGTTGGAACAACATGATGTACTAACCAGAACCCTGGAGCTCTTGTCTCTAGCTGCATATGTATCGAAAGATGGCCTAGTCGGCCATCAATGGAAAGAGAGGCCCATTGGACTTGCAAACTTTATATGCCCCAATATAGGGGAATGCCAGGGCCAAAAGAATGGGAATGGGTGGGTAGGGAAGTGGGGGGCGCTATGGGGGACTTTTGTGATAGTATTGGAAATGTAATTGAGGAAAATATGTAATAAAAATATTAAAAAAAATAAAAGGAGAGTAGACATCCTAAGAAGGAACCCCAATGACATGCCACATGAGGCACCCAGATGAAAGTCCCTGCTAATTTCCAGCAATAGTACTGTGTTGAGGGAGATTTTGAGGTGGTTTTTTCGTTATTGTGTTTGACTTGTAATGTCTGTGATGGTGGTTAAAAAAAAAAAGAAAGTAGTTATATGAATGATATGTATTTTCTAAAAAAAAAAAAAAAAAGATTTATACTCATAGCTTTATTACTTTATATATATATATGTCTAATATATATATTTAATAAAATGACAATTACAGTCACAATTAAAGGCTCACTAGAGTACATTATACTTGCTTGATGTCAATTAGGAAATGCTATGAAAAGTGAAGACCCTACTTAGTTTACTTCAAGACCTTAAAACCAAATGTTTTCATGATTCCTAAATAAGACCTGAGGAAGTGTGCAACCTTCTTTCTGTCCATGACACACTTACCCTAAATCCTATTTCCTTCTGAGGGCTTATGGAGGTTAAGATAGTTGTAGCCCTAGTAGATTTTTTTTTCTCAGTGAATAAGTCAATTTTACAGTAGGATATTATGAGAATTTGTGGTTTAAATAAGACACTTAGCTCATTGCATGATTGCTCTTCCAGGACGTCAAGTTTATAGGTCAGCACCTTTTATTATTGGTTCTTGGGGATTCTGTAGTACTTTTCTTGGAAAAAAAATCAAATATTAGAAAAGTGGACATATCATAAAACAGTGTTTTTCAATCTTCCTTTTGATGGGTCCTCATGTGATGACCCAATAACCCAAAGGGGTCATTGTCTACAGATTGAGAACCACTGTCTTAACACATACTTAAAAAAAAAGGTCATTCTTTCTATAGTTCCATGTACACGTGTTTTTTCATTAGAATATTTAAAAACATTCAAGAAATTTCATATGAACTATACTTTGAAGAAAAGACAAACCAGGGAGTGTGTGTGTGTGTGTGTGTGTGTATTTAAGTTGGAGAAACCTTCAAAGTAAAGACTGAAACAACATAAAAAAGTTTTACAAAGAAAACTAGGTCTGAGAAATGTAGTGATCCATTTCAAACAGACAGTTTGAATTAAGAGAAGCATCTAAGGCTTAGACAGAAACTTGTCATTTACATTTCTATTTGAATGACCTGAAGGAATTTAAAACTTGCAATTGAAGAGCAGTTGAGAATAATGAGGATAATCTTTGGTAAACCATCCTGACATGACTTCTCATTGAAGTAAAAATCATCAAATTTACGAAAGTCATGGAATTCAAAAGAAATGTTGTTTTGGGACGACCAGTGTTTCATTCAAAGCTGGGAGAAGCTAGGTGACACAACTTGGTCCTTCATTGTCTGGGAACTGGTGTCACAATTCCAATGCAGCAAATTCCTGTGCAGAAAGCCCTGAATCTTATACATCATTTCATTGAATAAAGTAAGTTATACTGTGTCAAAGTGGTAGAGAAGAGCATATGAAGTTTCAAACCCTTGTTGAAAAAAGAAATTAATGCAGAAAGAAAGAAAAAAGAAAGAAATCTATACAGTTTCCATAAAGAACAAACAACATTCCTGCTAGAGAATAGTTTCCCTGCTTTGATTTCCATATTTATTTATTGCATTTGCATTTTGTTTTAATTTCATTCCATGGTTGAAGAATTAGAGAGAATCATTATATGTTATTTTTAAAATTTTCATAATCTTGATGGTATCATTATTGAAGTTTAGAACAATCTTTAAGCACTTTCATACTTCCTCTAGATCACAGGTACCTAGAACCTTAGTTCTTAGTAAATCTCACTGTTTTCATGTTTTCCATCTTTCTATTAAGTTAATTTTGAAATCAGATATTCATTGATCTTTTAAAGTTACAAGACTATCTTTATATATACTGATACTTTTATATACAGCTAATATCTATATCTAGATCTGTATCTCAATAGAAATAGATATATAGATAAATAAATATATATAGAGAGATAAAGATAGACATAGCTATAGATATAACTATATAGATATATACATCTATTTTTGCTTAGTTTTATAATCATTCTACTTTCTACTATATCTAAGTGTATTTATCATGTACATTTTGATTTCGTATTCTGCAAGGTAAATTTCTTTCAATTCCTGTTTCAAAACATTTCATTGTGAATTTTTTTCTTAAGATCATTTCCATTTCTCAGAGGTATGCTGTTACTTTAAGTTAGCACCCATTTCATGACCATGATTAGACACCTGCAGAGATATTAGTCTTTGACTTATCTAGTAAATTCCATTTTGTATAACTTTTAGTGTCAAATTAACATGTTTCTCTTTGTTGAGTGCTAGAAACCTTTCATACTTACAGACTTTTCTCACTAATTTTACTAGTAAGCTAATATGCTATTTGGAAAACGGGAGAGACTTCAGGATATAATAAACTTAACTGCATATGTTTTGATTATGCTCCATATAGCCATTCTTCTTCTGTACAAACAAAATGGCTTTGGAATTAAAAATTTTAATGTGAAGCCAGGCGTGGTGGTGCACACCTTTAATCCCAGCACTCGGCAGGCAGAAGCAGCCAGATTTCTGAGTTCGAGGCCAGCCTTGTCTACAAAGCGAGCTCCAGGACAGCCAGGGCTATACAGAGAAACCCTGTCTCAAAAAAAAAAAAAAAATAATAATGTATAGAGAGTAGGCAACCATCCAAAACTAATGCCCCTAGGTACTGTGAATGAGCAGCCAAATACAGGTGCAAGGTTGCCAGGCTACTTTTCTCATACTTGGAATGACAGGCCATCTATTTCATTGACTGGAGTGCCCATATCTCAGATATTTCCTTCTCACATATTAAGATTTTGACCCAACTGTTTCTGATAGTTTTGTGGATTGTGTTCTGAAGTATTCCCGAGTTTACATAACTATACATGCTTCTGGAGTCTATCTTTCCTTTTCACTTCCTTGTTTGCTCTGGCAAATATATTTGAGAGGAATAAATTCCACTTGCGTTTATGATACTCTGCCTAAAAAGAGCTTTTATTTTTATTTTTCAAAAATTTATTTGTTTCTATTCACTTTACATCCAGATTGTAGCCCCCTCCCTCCTTTCCTTCCAATCCTGCCATTACAAATTGCCCCCTTTATCCCTTCCCCTTTCCCTTAGAGAAGGTAATCTACCCTTGGTACCACTCTATTCTGGGACACTTAGTCCAAGCAGGACTAGGCACATCCTCTCCCACTGTGTCCCCACTGGACAGTCCAGGTAGTAGAAGGGGATGCAATGACAGAGAACAGAGTCTGAGACAGACCCTGCTCCAATTGTTAGGAGACCCACGTTTAGACCAAGCTGAATATCTGCTACAAACATTTAAAGGGAGTTTTTAAATAGCTGCCTCTTTCTATTAGAATAAAGGAATTTCTTAACCACAGTTTAAATTCTGTTTTCTACTGAGGCTCTGCAGAATGTACAAATGTCTGCAGTTTAGAATGAAATTAACATTTATTGGCTGCTCCAGAGTGTACTGAGAAGTTGCTCCACAACATGGTCCCACTTCTTAAACTTTCATGTAGAAATATTATTAACAATTTACGTCCTCAGGCCTGGAGTGGGCACAGGAGCATGCAATTTTAAAACTCATCCCTGGTGATTTTCATTTACTTGGTCCATAGCCCGTATTCTAAAATAATTGCTAAGGGCAATCTCAGCTCCATGAGTAAAGCACAGTGCAAGCCAAAAGAGATAGCTAGCTGTGTCGGTAGCCTCCCATCCTGCTTCAAGGAAATAACCTGACTTCTTAAGCAATGGCATGCCCCTTAGGCGAGGATGAATGGCAGTTTGCAGTAGTGCTGCTTCACAAGGAAATTGCTAAGACACATTTTAGAAAGGCACCAATAATTGATTTTCTGTATAAAAATATACTACCTAAACAACTAAAATCCTCACAATCTACAATGTATATCACATACTATCTTACATACTTCTTCTAAACTTAGTATTTTATTGTCAGGATTATAAGTATACAACCCAGATCAATTTTTTATTTCCTGGTTGCAAAGGGTTTTGTTCATTATAGTCTTTGTACACTTGCTTAGATCTAGGGTGAATATTTTATTCAAGGTGCAATTGGTACGTATCTTAGTCAGAGTTTCTATTCCTGCACAAACATCATGACCAAGAAGCAAGTAGGGGAGGAAAGGGTTTATTCGACTTACACCTCCATACTGCTGTTCATCACCAAGGAAGTCAGGACTGGAACTCAAGCAGGTCAGGGAGCAGGAGCTGACCATATTCAGAGACCATAGAGGGATATTCTTTACTGGCTTGCTTCTCCTGGCTTGCTTAGCCTGCTCTCTTATAGAACCAAGACTACCAGCCCAGAGATGGTCCCACCAACAAGGGGCCTTTCCCCCTTGAGCACTAATTGAGAAAATGCCTTACAGTTGGATCTCATGGAGGCATTTCCTCAACTGAAGCTCCTTTCTCTGTGATAACTACAGCTGTGTCAAGTTAACACAAAACTAGCCAGTACAGTGCTTAACAGATAAGTTTCAAAGTACTATCAAGATGTTCAGCCCTGTGTCCATTCTGCGTAGGTTTCCCTTCAAACCAGCTATTTTCTTGGTCTATAACCTTCCTTTTTTTAGAATCTTCCTTGTTGTTTCCTTCCTTCTTTCCTTCTTCTCTTCCTTCTTTTCTTTCCTCCTTCTTTTCTTTCCTCCTTTCTTTCTTCCTTTATTTTTTCCTTTTCTAACTTTTATAGTGTCTAAAACCTTCTGTGGTTGACAGTGGTTAATGGAGAGCCTCTTGACTGTTAAAAGTACTGTGAGTAGATGAATATTGAGCCCTCTGTCACCATCTCTAACTTCCTAGGATTGCAGATAAGGAGACTGTAAAATCCAGAAGTCAAAAAGAAACGCCATTATATATTAACTTTTTATATGGCATAGTTGTATGTATGAACAACCAATACCTGTGGCTATCTGTACAATCCCTACACCAACACACACATATATACATGCATGTGAGCATAAACACACACACACACACACACACACACACACACACACACACACACACACATCACACAAAGCCGTGAATAGGACAAGGGAAATTTGTGAAAAGGAAGGATGTCACCAGGAAGGAGAAAATGCTGATAGAGGTAATAGGAGTACCTATGATAGCAATATATTTAACCATGTTTGAAGATAATAAATAAACATATCATTTAATCAATTATTGACATATAAGAAAACACATGAAAAACATATTCACTGATAATAGCAATTTACTCACTTAGGAATGTACAAACTATTTTGGTCTGGTATGGCCTTGGTGGAGACAGAATGCCATTGTTCTTTCCCCAGAGACAGGGCCAGCAGACATAGGCCTCCAAGAATATTGATGGCTGCCATGGGTATAAGGCATTTTTGTATAAAGCTGTATATATTTTCACATTCCACCAAGGGATGGTCTCTCTGTTAATGATCCTGTGATAATCACAGACAGCAGGCGTCCAGAAGGTGAAGGTGTGGTGAATGTCTCAGCACAATGGTGAGACATTCAGGATAGCTCTTAAGGCCATGGAAAAGAACTCTAAAAATATGACCTTGAAAATATATAATTTATCAACTGTGCAAAAATAAGAATGCACTATGATTTATAGGGGCTTCATGAATCTAAATGAACAAAGACAGCTGCATTAAAAGGCCAGCTTGTTAGAAGCATTAGGATCTAAATTAGCATGCCAGCTTTCACAGGCCACAAATGTGTATCTTTCATTTCTTTATCAGTACCTGTCTGTTCCACCCACTTCCACCTGAGAGGCTCTGTTCCTCATGAGAGATCTCATCAACCCCTTCGTTTCACAGCAACAAATCTACTCAGTGTCCTAAAGCTTGTATACCAGGCTCTGGATACTCAGCGGCTTATTAGTCTGACTTTGGAACAAGTCCCCTAGTAAGCCTATTAACCTTGGGCTTATCTTATTGAGCCATAGTCACAGCACCACCACATAACTAAATATCTATGGCTAAACAAATTTCAATTAATTAAAAAGAAGACTTCAGACCCCAACACTCGGTCAGTGATACTTACTTCGAGATGCCCCAGAGTGAGACACCAAGATGCAAATAGATGCAAAAGCAAGAGGCTTATTTTCCAGCACTTTGGGGTCAACCCTCAATCAGTGCTCTGGGGTGAGTAATGAGAAGGTGACCCTGAATGGCTGTTACAAGCAGTTTTTATACTTTTTAGGGACACAACTTACATCAGTAAGGTTACAGTTCAAACTTATTGGCTAAGCATATTGACCTTTAAATCTATTGGCTAGTAAGTATGACATGCATTTGAACTCTACCTGGGATTTTCCAGAGGGTCCTGTGACTATCAGTCAGTACATTCTAAGAAGTTTTTACTCAAGAATGTTCCTGTGAGTGGAGAATGGAACTCTGCCTAGCCTTGACCCCAGGTGGGAGGGAGAAGCTCTAAGGAAGGTGTGAGGCTGGAAGAATCCTTAGGCTCCATCAAAGACATATGCATCCATTGTGCTTCTGATGGCATTTACCTGCACAGCATCACTTCATTGACTTCCTTCAACCTTAGTTCTGAACACTGAACATGTGTACAATCAATGTGCATTCACACTGTGAGTGGTGTAAAGCCATGCAGTACCAATTCATACAATCTAAAATGCCTGAACTGAGATTTCTATGTGTAGTATATTATGAATTCCAGTGCTTTTTTACTATATATCTCTTCTGCTCTTACAGAAATAGAATGTCTTAATTATGGAAAACAAATATTTGAATATCCCCATACTCATTTTGTCCCTTTGCTATTTTTGAGACAGAGTTTCTCTGTACAGGCCTGGCTGTCCGGGAACTCATTCTATAGACCAGGCTTGCCTCAAATTCAGAGATCTGCTGACTTCTGCCTCCTGAATGCTGAGTCTAAAGACTTGTGCCATAACTGCCCTGCTTTTTCTCCTACTTATATTCCTCATCATGTAAGCATTACATTAGGATGTTATTAAATTCTACTATATTAAATGTTACATTTTAAATGTTGCTGTTTGAATCTATGACTTAAATGTAAAAAACAAATAGTTGAATTTTGGCTTGTGATAAGGACAGAATTTCAAAACATGTCTACGAAAATGCAGCAAGTGCTTCAGCCATATTGCACTATTTATTTATTTATTTAAAGTAACTGGGTATTACTGATTTTAAAATCAAAGTCCTGCTCTGCTCCGGACATCATTAAAGATGTTCTACAACCTTCATGACTAAGTAACCTAAAAGTTTAATCTATTGTTTTAAAACTTTTTCTTATTGAGAAACAATTTTACTTTAACTTTTAATAAGTAGTGAAAAATGAAAACTAAATGACTATTTTAAGTAAATAATTTTTATAATTTCTATCAATGAATGTTTGACCTTTACACATATTTTATATACCTGTAAAAGCAATAGATTACAGAATGATGAAAGTCACATTGTTAACTTTGTTTTGTGAAACAGATACATACTAAATGCCTTTACTCAACGGTTTTAGGAAATTGCTAGACTCAATAAAAACAAATAAATGAGTAATACATTTCTATTTTGCTACCATTTTCCACATAGTTCTAAGGAAAAGTTTCTATATTAGTAAAGTGTTTTCTACTGCATTCAACTAACAGGGCACAGATCTCTGCCTGTGGCTAGGGCAACTGTCTTAACCTTGGCAGCCACACTGACAAGATGATGGAAGCTGTGAAGGTGGTTATTACAGACCATGAAACCTATACTTTGAATTGCTGTCATGTTTCCTACATTTTCTTTGCTATTTTACCTTAATCTTCATGTGATCCTCACATGTTACTCAGCTGGAATGTTAAAACACATGTATTAAATACATCAGTGATTAATTTGAATAGCCAATAATGCATTGGCTTCATAGTAAGGAAAGAAATAAAAGTACTTCCCACTTGTAGTCATTTACTTAAGAATGAGTCCAGTTTTGAATTCTCTTATTTCCTATTCTTCAAGTCTTCCATTCTCTGCCTGTTTTTTGAATATGAATCTGTGCCTGTCTAAAGACTATCTTTTGATCCTATCTGAGTGTTTGTGTCTGTTCCAGTGTTTGTGTCAGTGTCTTTGTTGAAGAAGAGTACATATTGTACAAGGAAGGGATTATATTATATATATTAATATATATTAATAATATATTAACATATATTAATAATATGTATATTATTAATAAAGTCTTACAAGGAATAAAATCCCTGGCTACAGTTGACTTCAACTATCTCATATATCATTATCCTATATCAAACAATATCCAAATGTTGCATTCAACAACTATGGTAGATATTTACTTTGTAAAATTGCTTTCACCCCATTTTTTTAAGCGAATGAAAGACATACATTTTTTTTTTTTTGGTGTCAGGGGAATAGAAGAATACACAGTTTGCAATTATAGTTATGTATTAGGTTAGGTTGTAAAAGTTGATTACATGGGAAATCAAAGCAATTAAATAGATTGTTACATCATTCTCTTAAAAGAGGTTTAAAGAAACAGGCTGAGTACACAGTAAACTATAGATCTTAGGTTTTGTGTGACTTCAGGGTATGTCACTAACTCTGAATTTGATGTCCAGCAAGATTCCAGTCTTTTAGAATCTAAGAGTTATTTTCATTATATTCTAACATCACAGTTTCCTTTCTAAATCTGACCAGACCTGCTATGTACTAGTTTGATAAATCTTGTCTAGTTTAGTTACAATGAATACACATTCCTCTACTTCCATTGTACTAGAACTTGCTGAAGTGTTTGAATATATAACTGTAGAAAAGAAAACAATAATGCATTAAGTAGATATTTGGAGACTCTTGTATGGACCAGAAGAAGGGGAAGTTGAACATTCAATACTGCAACTTGATTTTTTTTTTTATCTTGTCTTTTAATGACTGTTTAACAAACATATTTTCTCATCTTAACTAACTTCATGGATGCCAAATACCTAAACAAAAGGCCAAAGGATTTATTGAACAGATATATTAGTAAGTATCAAATTCTTTGTTTCATTTATTTATTTATTTATTTTTGCTACAATGTTTATCTTATTATATCAGATTTTGAGTGACAAATTACTTACCTTCATTTGTCTCAGTCTTCAGCTACTATGATCTTCCTGTTATTGACAGCATTTTAGCTTCAGTATTCTTTTTTTAAAAATATTTTTATTAGGTATTTTCCTCATTTACATTTCGAATGCTATCCCAAAAGGAACCCTTACATTCCCACCCACTCCCCTACCCACCCACTCCCACTTTTTGGCCCTGGCGTTCCTCTGTACTGGGGCATATAAAGTTTGCAAGTACAATGGGCTTCTCTTTCCAGTGATGGCCAACTAGGCCATCTTTTGATCATATGCAGCTAGAGTCAAGAGCTCCGGAGTACTGGATAGTTCATAATGTTGTTCTACTTATAGGGTTACAGATCTCTTTAGTGCCTTGGGTACTTTCTCTAGCTCCTCCATTGGGGGCCCTATGATCCATCCAATCGCTGACTGTGAGCATCCACTTCTATGTTTGCTGGGCCCTGGCATAGTCTCACAAGACACAGTTATATCTGGGTCCTTTCAGCAAAATCTTGCTAATATATGCAATGGTGTCAACATTTAGAGGCTGATTATGGGATGGAACCCTGGATATGGCAGGCTCTAGATGGTCCATCCTTTTGACACAGCTCCAAACTTTGTCTCTGTAACTCCTTCCATGGGTGTTTTGTTCCCAATTCTAAGCAGGGGCAAAGTATCCATATTTTGGTCTTCGATTTCTTGAGTTTCATGCGTTTAGCAAATTGTATCTTATATCTTTGGTATCCTAAGTTTCTGGGCTAATATCCACTTATCAGGGAATACATATTAGGTGAGTTCCTTTGTGATTGGGTTACCTCATGCAGGATGATACCCTCCAGGTCCATCCATTTGCCTAGAAATTTCATAAATTCATTTCTTTTAATAGCTGAGTAGTACTCTATTGTGCAAATGCACCACATTTTCTGTATCCATTCCTCTGTTTAGGGGCATCTGGTTTCTTTCCAGCTTCTGGCTATTATAAATAAGGCTGCTATGAACATAGTGGAGCATGTGTCCTTCTTACCTGTTGGGACATCTTCTGGATATATGCCCAGGAGAGGTGTTGCTGGTTCCTCCAGTAGTACTATATCCAGTTTTCTGAGGAACTGCCAGACTGATTTCCAGAGTGGTTGTACAAGTTTGCAATCCCACCAGCAATGGAGGAGTGTTCCTCTTTATCCACATCCTCGCCAGCATCTGCTGTCACTTGAATTTTTGATCTTAGCCATTCTGACTGGTGTGAGGTGGAATTTCAGGGTTGTTTTGATTTGCATTTCCCTGATGATTAAGGATGTTGAACATTTTTTCAGGTGCTTCACAGCCATTCGGTATTCTTCAGGAGAGAATTATTTGTTTAGCTCAGAGCCCCATTTTTTAATGGGGTTATTTGATTTTCTGGAGTCCACCTTCTTGAGTTCTTTATATATATTGGATATTAGTCCCCTATCTGATTTAGGAGAGGTAAAGATCCTTTCCCAATCTGTTGGTGGCCTTTTTGTCTTATAGACGGTGTCTTTTGCCTTGCAGAAGTTTGCAATTTGATTAGGTCCCATTTGTAGATTCTCGTTCTTACAGTACAAGCCATTGCTCTTCTATTCAGGAATTATTCCCCTGAACCCATATCTTCGAGGGTTTTCCCTATTTTCTCCTCAATAAGTTTCAGTGTCTCTGGTTTAATGTGGAGTTCCTTAATCCACTTAGATTTGACATTAGTACAAGGAGATAGGAATAGATCAATTCACATTCTTCTACATGATAACCGCTGGTTGTGCCAGTACCATTTGTTGAAGAAGCTGTCTTTTTTCCACTGGATGCTTTTTGTTCCCTTGTCAAAGATCAAGTGATCATAGGTGTGTGGGTTAATTTCTGGGTCTTCAATTCTATTCCATTGGTCTATTTCTCTGTCACGATACCAGTACCATGCCTTTTTTATCACAATTGCTCTGTATTACAGCTTTAGGTCAGGCATGGTGATTCCAACAGAGGTTCTTTTATCCTTGAGAAGAGTTTTTGCTATCCTAGGTTTTTTGTTATTCCAGATGAATTTACCGATTGCCCTTTCTAATTAGTTGAAGAATTGAATTGGAATTTTGATGGAGAGTGCATTGAATCTGTAGATGGCTTCCAGCAAGATAGCCATTTTTACTATATTCATCTTGCCAATCCATGAGTATGGGAGATCTTTCCATCTTCTGAGATCTTTAATTTCTTTCTTCAGAGACTTGAAGTTCTTTTCATACAGATCTTTCACTTCCTTAGTTAGAGTCACACCAAGGCATTTTATATTATTTGTGACTATTGAGAAGGCTGTTGTTTCCCTAATTTCTTTCTCAGCCTGTTTATCCTTTGTGTACAGGAAGGCCATTGACTTGTTTGAATTAATTTTATATCCAGCTACTTCATTGAAGCTCTTTATAAGGCTTAGGAGTTCTCTGGTGGAATTTCTAGGGTCACTTATATATACTAACATATCATCTGCAAAAAGGGATATTTTGACTTCATCTTTTCCAATTTGTATCCCCTTGATCTCCTTTTGTTGTCGTATTGCTCTGGCTAGGATTTCAAGTACTATGTTTAATAGGTAGGGAGAAAGTGGGCAGCCTTGTTTAGTCCCTGATTTTAGTGTGATTACTTCCAGCTTCTCACCATTTACTTTGATGTTGGCTACTCGTTTTCTGTAGATTTCTTTTATCATGTTTAGGTATGGGCCTTGAATTGCTGATCTTTCCAAGACTTTTATCATGAATGGGTGTTGGATTTTGTCAAATGCTCTTTCTGCATCTAACGATATGATCATGTGATTTTTGTCTTTGAGTTTGTTTATAGACTGTATTATGTTGATGGATTTCCATATATCTAACCATCCCTGCATCCTGGGGATGAAACCTACTCGGTCAGGATGGAGGATTGTTTTGATGGGTTCTTGGATTCGGTTAGCAAGAACTTTATTGAGTATTCTTGCATCAATATTCATAAGGGAAATTGGTCTGAAGTTCTCTATCTTTGTTGTATCTTTCTGTGGTTTAGGTATCAGAGTAATTGTGGCTTCATAGAATGAGTTGGGTAGAGTACTTTCTACTTCTATTTTGTGGAATAGTTTGTGAAGAACTGGGATTAGATCTTCTTTGAAGGTCTGATAGAACTCTGCAATAAACCCATCTGGTCCTGCGCTTTTTATGGTTGGGAGACTAATAATGACCACTTCTATTTCTTTAGGGGATATAGGACTGTTTAGATCATTAACCTGATCTTGATTTAACTTTGGTACCTGGTATCTGTCTAGAAACTTGTCCATTTCATCCAGGTTCTCCAGTTTTGTTGAGTATAGGCTTTTTTAGAAGGATCTGATGGTATTTTGGATTTCTTCAAGATCTGTTGTTATGTCTCCCTTTTCATTTCTGATTTTGTTAATTAGAATGCTTTCCCCATGCCTTCTAGTGAGTGTGGCTAAGAGTTTGTCTATCTTGTTGATTTTCTCAAAGAACCAGCTCCTCTTTGGTTGATTCTTTGAGTAGTTCTTCTTGTATCCACTTGGTTGATTTTGCCCATGAGCTTGGTTATTTCCTGCCATCTACTCCTCTTGGGTGAATTTGCTTCTTTTTGCTTTAGAGCTTTTAGGTGTGTTGTCAAGCTGCTAATGTACTCTCTCTCTAGTTTATTTTTGGAGGCACTCAGAGCTGAGTTTTCCTCTTAGGAATGCTTTCATTGTGTCCCATAAGTTTGGGTATGTTGTGGCTTCATTTTCATTAAACTCCAAAAAGTCCTTAATTTCTTTCTTTATTCCTTCCTTGACCAAGTTATCATTGAGAAGAGTGTTGTTCAGTTTCCACGTGAATGTTGGCTTTCTATTAGTTATTTTGTTATTGAAGATCAGCCTTAGTCCATGGTGTTCTGATAGGATGCATGGGACAATTTCAATATTTTTGTATATGTTGAGGCTTGTTTTGTGACCAATTATGTGGTCAATTTTGGAGAAGGTACCATGAGGTGCTGAGAAGAAAGTATATTCTTTTGTTATTGGTATATCCAATTCTGAAAATTGAGAGTTCCTCATGGAAGATTTTACCTTTGATGAGTATGAAGTGCCCCTCCTTGTCTTTTGATGACCTTGGGTTGGAAGTAGATTTTATTAGATATTAGAATGGCTACTCCAGCTTGTTTCTTCAGACCATTTGCTTGGAAAATTGTTTTCCAGCCTTTCATTCTGAGGTCGTGTCTATCTTTTTCCCTGAGATGGGTTTCCTGTAAGCAGCAAAATGATAGGTCCTGTTTGTGTAGCCAGTCTGTTAGTCTATTTCTTTTTATTGGGGAATTGAGTACATTGATATTAAGAGGTATTAAGGAAAAGTAATTGTTGCTTCCTATTATTTTTGTTGTTAAAGTTGGCATTCTGTTCTTGTGGCTGTCTTATTTTAGGTTTGTTGAGGGATTAATTTCTTGCTTTTTCTAGGATGTGGTTTACATCCTTGTATTGGTTTTTTTCTGTTATTATCCTTTGAAGGGCTGGAATCGTGGAAAGATAATGTGTGAATTTGGTTCTGTCATGGAATACTTTTGTTTCTCCATCTAAGGTTATTGAAAGTTTGGCTGGGTATAGTATCCTGGGTCGGCATTTGTGTTCTCTTACTGTCTGTATAACATCTGTCCAAGCTCTTCTTGCTTTCATAGTTTCTGGTGAAAAATCTGGTGTAATTCTGATAGGCTTGCCTTTATATATTACTTGACCCTTTTCCCTTACTGCTTTTAATATTCTATCTTTTTTTAGTGCATTTGTTGTTCTGATTATTATGTGTCGGGAGGAATTTCTTTTCTGGTCCAGCCTATTTGGAGTTCTGTAGGCTTCTTGTATGTTCATGGGCATGTCTTTCTATAGCTTTGGGAAGTTTTCTTCTATAATTTTGTTGAAGATATTTGCTGGTCCTTTAAGTTGAAAATCTTCATTTTCATCCACTCCTATTATCGGTAGGTTTGGTCTTCTCATTGTGTCCTGGATTTCCTGGATGTTTTGAGTTAGGCTCTTTTTGTGTTTTGTATTTTCTTTGATTATTGTGCTGATGTTCTCTATGGAATCTTCTGCACCTGAGATTCTCTTTTCCATCTCTTGTAATCTGTTGCTGATACTCACATCAATGGTTCCAGCTTTCTTTCCTAGGTTTTCTATCTCCAGCGTTGCCTCACTTTGGGTTTTCTTTATTGTGTCTACTTCCCTTTTAAGTCTTGGATGATTTTATTCAATTCCATCACCTGTTTCATCGTGTTTTCCTGTAATTCTTTAAGGGATTTTTGTGCTTCCTTTTTAAGATCTCCTACCAGTTTAGCAGTGTTCTCCTGTATTTCTTTGAGTGAGTTATTAAGGTCCTTCTTGATGTCCTCTACCATCATCATGAGATATGCTTTTAGATCCAGGTCTAGCTTTTCGGGTGTGTTGGGGTGCGCTGGACTGGGCGAGGTGGGAGTGCTGGGTTCTTGTGATCGTGAGTGGTCTTGTTTTCTGTTTGTAAGATTCTTATGTTTATCTTTCACCATCTGGTAATCTCTGGAGTTAGTTTATTTAGTTGTCTCTGGTTAGAGCTTGTTCCTCAGGTGATTCTGTTAGCCTCTATCAGCAAACCTGGAAGACTACATCTCTCCTCTGAGTTTCCGTGGTCAGAGCACTCTCTGTAGGCAAACTCTCCTCTTACAGGGAAGGTGCACAGATATCTGTCATTAGGACCTCCCTCCTGGCTGAAGACGAAGGCCCAAAACAGGACCTGTCCTGATGCTGAGTTGCTTTAGCCTGTCCCAGAAGCTGTTTCCTTCTGTATTCTATACTCTCACCCCTGCAGAATATTCTCGGAGGAGTCCTGGAACCAAGATGTCTGCAGCTGATGCTCAGACCAAGTGCTCCCAGCCCGGGAATACCCCTATCCTCTGGAAAGTGGCCAGATGTCTGGGGTCCGAAAAGGGGGCTGTGTTAGAAGCTCTGTGGCTCCCGCCTGTCCCAGAAGCTGTTAGCTTCTGTATTCCGCACTCTCACCTGTGCAGAATACTCTCAGCAGGGTCCAGGAACCAAGATGTCTGCCTCAGATGCTTAGGCAAAGCTCTCCTGGGCCGGGCGGACCCCTATTCTCTGGCCGGAAAAGTGGCCTGATGTCTGGGACCTGTGCAAAATACTCTAGGCGGGGTCCAGGAACCAAGATGTCTGCTGCATATGCTCAGGCAAAGCGCTCCTGGGCCAGGCAGACCCCTATCCTCTGGCCGAGAAAGTGGCCAGATGTCTGGGGCCTGTGCATAATACCAGCTTCAGTATTCTTAAAGAAAAGTTCACATCTACTATTTTTGTTTCCTCTGCTTGAAATGCCCTGTCTCCAAGACTTCATAGTCTTTTGTTCATTAAATGAAAAAATTATAAAAAGAGAACATGATTGTTCCTAAAAGGTTGAAGATTGTGTTTGTTTGTTTGTTTGTTTGTTTTAGTATAGAGTAGATTTTACTTAGGGCATGAGGAGGGGAGTTAAGAGAGTAGTAGAGACAGAGAAAGGCAGAGAGAGGGAGAGAGTATAGAAGTAGAGACTGGCCATGAACACATGGTGAGACAGGAAGAGAATAGGGAAGGGAAGGGGAAGAGAACAGCCCAAGAGGGCAAGAGGGAAGCAAGAGAACAAGAGAACAAGAGAAATGTTGAAGTTTTTTAATCATAGATTTAATGGAAAGTCCATTAGATAAGAGGGCCAGCATAGGTTTAGACAGTACCTGGTAGAGTCTGGAGTGAGTGTGACTACCAAACTGAACCTGCTCATGTGAGGAGAGCCTGGAGCTAAAAGGCCAACAGGTCAAACAGAAAAAGGACCATGTAGCCAAAAGTCACTGGGTTATATATGGACCAGAGGAACTTGGTGGATGGACAGTGAAGCTCACGGAATTTGAGAGGTTAAGGATACATAACTGGGTGTACCACCCAGAAGGATCTTGTAACAAATACTGAGGATGCTACAAATTGAGAACAGAATCTGATTTGATATGGTAATACGTACCTCAGTCAGCCCATTGTCTTGGATTTGAGACATAACAATGTTTAAAAACTGAATATTTAAGCAGTGACTTGTCCAATTTGAGGCCCATGCAGCAAGAAGCCCATTCAAAAGACTGCTTATATGACCAGGAACCAGAGATTTGATTCTACAGACCTAGGGTAAAAACAAGAATAAATGGCAAATAAAACAAACAAATAAAGCAATGAAATGATTCCTAATGATGTTCTGCTATATTCATAGATCAAGAGAAATCCAGTCATCATTAGAGAGGTTACCTCTGGCAGCTGATAGGAGCAGATGCAGAAGCTCACAGTCAAACATGAAGCAGAGAGAGCTCAGGTTGGAGGTCTCTCTTGGATCCCTTCCTTTAGAGTTTGGTAACCCACCAGAAGAGAAGGAGAAATGCTTGTGGGAGAGAAATCAAGAGAGCATAGCCTTCTAATTTAATTATGTTCATGGAGGCTCACACAAACTATAGCAGCAATTGCAGTGCCTGCATGGGTTTGCATTAATTCCTCTGAATACATTATGATTGTTGGCTTGGTGTTAGGGGGGACCTTCAGATGGTGGGAGTGGTGGTGTCTCTGACTCTTTTACCTGCTTTTGGGATACATTTCCCCTTCCTAGATTGCCTCTCTCAGCCTCCACATGAGGGTTTGTGCATAGTCTTATTGTAACATGTTCTGCCATGTTTGGTTGTTGGAAATTGTTTTATTGCTTTAATTCAATTGGGAATCTGTGTGTCCAAAAGCTAAAGATCCTTGTTCCTAATTAGTTTTTGATTGATCAAAATAAATGCAATGGTCAATGGCTAGGCATGGGGCAAGAACCTCAGAGTTGCTCAGGTTAGAAGGAGAGAGAATAGATGACTCGGAGAAAAAAGATGGGATGTAGGAGCAGAAGGAGATAAAGCAAACCAGCCACATGAGATTTCTTCTAAGTGGTCACTGGCACCTGGTTGGGCATAGGTGAGGGTTTAGGAGTGACCAGCCTTTGAGGTAGCCAAGACATTTAAAAAATAAGCTAAGGTGGATGTGTCTTTCTTTTATGGATCCAAAATAGCTCTGGGGTGGGTGCAAACAAGTAGTCAGTCAGGAGCTAAAGCAGTGTAGCAAAAGCTCACTGCTACTTTGACTAATATACTGTGAGGATATATTGTTGGGGATAGGATGATGGGAGGAACAGTGGATCTGGGGAAGAGGGATGGTTGGAGGGGACTGAAAGGAATGAAGGGAGAGGGAGTTGAGGTCAATGTGTATCAAATGAGAGAAAATAGGTGGAACAACAATATGAACTAACCAGTACCCCCAGGAGCTCATGTCTCTAGCTGCACATGTATCAGAAGATGGCCTAGTCGGCCAGCTGTGGAAAGAGAGGCCCATTGGTCGTACAAACTTTATATGCCTCAGTACAGGGGAACGCGAGGGCCAAGAAGTGGGAGTGGGTGGGTGGGGGAGTGTGTGGGGGACTTTTGGGATAACATTGGAAATGTAAATGAAATAAATACCTAATTAAAAAAATAAACAAAAGTAAGCAGAATGTCTTAAGCATACTGATCTGATCACTTACCATAGCTAACTACAAGCAATCAGTTTGACACCTAAGAAGTTGAAGGGAGTAAGATCATAAATGATCACCCCTTTTATGTAGTTTAGATCTTTTAAAACTAATCACAGCATATCAGATGGGGCTATTACATCAAGTAGATGCACAAAAACTGAATGTAGATAAGTGTTCTTAAAATTGGGGAGTGTTTACATTTTCTAAGAAAGTGAATTCTAACTTTCTAGAACATCTAAGTACATTAACAACATAGATTTGTTTGGCTGATAATTTCTCAATTTCTCCTTTCTGTCAAATGTCTAACAAAATTAAAGAGTAAAATTATGACATTTAGCATTCAGGAGATGGAGAAAGAATGATCTCAAATTTGAGATTAGCCTAGGGTTGTAGGAGATTCTACCTTAAAACACAAACCAATAGATAAAGCTAAAAAGTATGTTCATTCTTCATATTCTGACAATTTTCTTTTATGTATTTGAAAAGTTGTATGACTTACCTTTTTTTACATTCTTTTCTAAGTTAATTTTTTTTATTAAGACACACAGAGAATCTTGATATTTGTTTTTATATTTGTGACAGGTAATACAATGATATAATACAAGGAAATATTAAGTTTACATTGATATTCATTAATTTAGTCTATTTAAAACTAAGTGAAAATTTGTAAAAAAAAAAGTCATCACTGACAAATTACATTCTGATCTCATTAGTATTTTAGTCAAAGTAAACTAATATGTTTGTTCACAACAAGCTGGAGAGATAGGGTTTTTCCTCCATGAGAAGTTACAAAGGAGAGATGAGAGATGTGACAGTGTGTTAAGTGCCTCTTGCATATCAGGTTGATCCCTACAAACTGATGGAAAACCTGATAACTATAACCTCATGACTAGGAAGATAGGTGAATCCCAGGAGTCACTGACCAACCCTTTTATTGCAACAGCAAGTTCTTGGTTAAAAATTTAATGAAATATAAACAATAGAAAAATAAAGTGAACATAAGTCTCTATATGTGAACACATGAGCTGACACATCATTAGGCACACACACACACACACACACACACACACACACACAGGATGTGGTTAGCAATGATTAGAACATTTTCTCAGATCTCTGATCCTGCATTGAAAACCCAGCATGTTTCATGAAAACACAAGCTGAAAACATAGCTCAGAAGATATAAATACATGTTGCTCTTACAGAGAGAGCACTGACCTGAGTTAAGTTCCTAGCATATCCATGAGGACTCACAGTCACACAGTAATCAGGTTCTAGAGTAGCCAATTAGCTCATTTTTCTAGCCTCCACAGTACTAGGCAAGCAAGTGGTACACAAATATATATACAAGATAAAACATTTCTTTTCTGTAAAATAAAATAAGGAATGTAAAATCTAGAAAAAAGGAAGCATCTAGCAAAAGAAAAGCTAAAAGAACCAGACCAAGCAAGCCATTACAACTAGTGGGTTGCATTTACAATATATGTCTTAAAACTAATTTTAAAGTAGATTTTCCAATTATTTTTAATGATTAACCTTTATTGCTCATCACTCTTTGTAGAAATTTTTTTATTCAAACTCTGTGAATTATGGATGGATTTGATTATTTTTAAAATAATAAGCTAAATATCATAGTACCATCTAAATGAAACACATTATTGTTATTTCCAGTGGTGGAAAATGCTTCAAGTGACCTTTAAAACTAAAAGCTACTGCTTGCAGGAAAGACACAAGGAAATTACTAATGTACTTGTGATATATTTGAGAACTGCCAAGAACATATTTTTCTAATAAATGTTAGTCAACAACAACAACAACAAAAACAAAATAGCACATTGTCATGTGGTTAAGAATTCACACAGATGTCTGGCATATTAACAGTCTCAAAAGTTTATGATAATTTATAAGTGTGTGTCTTAGTTTCAGATGGCATTTCAATTCTCAAATTGGTTTTATTTTATAAAGAACAAATCTGCAGACATTTAGGATGTAAAACATTTTTTAGTCTAACAGAAGGTCAGCTCTAAGAATTTTAAATGGGATTTAGGGTGTGTGTGTGTGTGTGTGTGTGTGTGTGAGAGAGAGAGACAGAGAGACAGAGAGACAGAGAGACAGAGAGAGAGAGAGAGAGAGGGAGAGAGACAACATGAGATTTATCTTCCTAATTAAAAATAATTAGATTAAACAGTAAAATATTATCATTTACAGCCATAGTACTTCAGATCAGGAGAATGAAATAATGATAAATATCTGAAATATTAACTATTGACAACCTCCTAATTCCTTCATTTTCCACCATATACAAATGACCATTCTATTCTTTACTTTTATGAACTTGATTATTTCTAAGTAAAGTTTCTACCCAGGATTTTATTTTTCATTTATTTGTTTGTTTATTCACTTTACATTCTGATCACAGCCCCACACCTTCCTCTCTTTGAAGTCCCCTTCTCAAATCACACCCCCTATATCTCCCTTCCCAAGGGATCCAAAGGCAGGCACACAGAGTTAGGTGTAGTGCTTGATCCAGTTGTTAGGGGACCCTCAATAAGACCAAACTACACAACTGCTACAAATGACAAAGGGCCTAGAACCAACCCATGCATACTGTTGATGGTTCAGTGTCTGTGATCCCCCAAGACCCTGGGTTAGTTGACTCTGTAGGTCTTTTTGTGTTTTCCTTGATGTCTTCAGCTCTCTCAACCCTTCCTCACATTTTTCCACACCATTCCCCAAGCTTCACCTAATGTTTGGGTTTGGATTTCTGTATCTGTTTATATCAGCTGCTAAGTGAAGCCTTTCCAAGGACAGTCATGCTAGGTTCTTGTTTTCAAGAATAGCACATTATCAATACTGTCGAGGGTTGGATTTGTTTTATGAGTGGGGCAGTTATTGGTGGGCCATTCCCTGCATCTCTGTTCCATCTTTATCCTTGCACATCTCGTAAGGAATATGAATTTTAGGTGAAAGATTTTGAGAGAGGGTTGGGAATCCAGCCTAGCTACAGGAGATTGCCTCTTCAGTCTCCATCTCCCCCACTGCTAGGGGTCTCAGATAGGGCAGCACCAGAGATTTGAAATGGGGAAGGCTCCAGGAAGTCTGAGGTGCATACCACAGAAGCCCCTCTCCAGACACTAATTTCCCTTTTCTCTCCCAGTCCTCTTTCCCAATTTCTCCCATAGTTGATCACCTGATTCTCCCTATAATTCTCCTTCCAACCGTCTCTCCCATGCAAATCTCTCCCTCTAGCCACCTCAGATATGTACTTTATTTCCCCTTTAGAATGAGATTCAAACATCGTCCCATGGGAATTTGTTTATTAGCTTCTTTGGGTCTGTGGATCCTAGAATACTTATGTTATAATTTATGACCAATTCCTCTTGTAAGTGAGTACATACCATGTGTGTCTTTCTGGGTCTGGGTTACGTCACTTAGAATCATATTTTCTAGTTCCATCCATTTACCAGCAAATTTCATGATGCTCTTGTTTTAATAACTGAGTTAGTATTCCATTGTAAACAAACCACATTTTCATTATCTGTTTTTCATATGAGGGACATCTAGATTGTTTGTTGTTTCTGGCTATTTCCATTAAAGCAGCTATTAATATAGACTAGGAAGTAAGTGTCCTTGTGGTTTGGTAGAACATTTAAGTATACACCAGGAGTGGGATGGCTCAGTCTTGAGTTAGAAATATTTGAAAATTTCTGGGAAACTGTTAGACTGTTTTCCAGAGTGATTGTGCAAGTGTGCAAACCCACCGGCCATGAAGCATATCATTTGAGTTAAGATACATTGGGCTGTTTAAATTTGAATCTCCTTGTAATGTTTATAACAAGTTACTTAAGTAATAAGTCTGTAATCCAATTGTAGGCTTCAGCCAATTAAAATCTCCAATTAAATTTTGAAAATAGTTTTTTTTAATTTTTAATATTTTTTATTACATATTTTCCTCAATTACATTTCCAATGCTATCCCAAAGTCCCCCATAGCGCCCCCCACTTCCCTACCCACCCATTCCCATTCTATTGGCCCTGGCATTCCCCTATATTGGGGCATATAAAGTTTGCAAGTCCAATGGGCCTCTCTTTCCATTGATGGCCGACTAGGCCATCTTTCGATACATATGCAGCTAGAGACAAGAGCTCCGGGGTACTGGTTAGTTCATCATGTTGTTCCAACTATAGGGTTGCAGATCCCTTTAGCTCCTTGGGTACTTTCTCTAGCTTCTCCATTGGGAGCCCTGTGATACATCCAATAGCTGACTGTAAGCATCCACTCCTGTGTTTGCTAGGCCCCTGCATAGTCTCACAAGAGACAGCTATATTTGGGAACTTTCATCAAAATCTTGCTAGTGTATGCAATGGTGTCCGGTTTAGAAGCTGATTATGGGATGGATCCCTGGATACGGCAGTCTCTAGATGGTCCATCCTTATGTTTGCAATTAGTCCCTATGGACCTGTAACTTTTGTGGTCTACTTTTTTTGTTGAGTGATTTTATAACCCAAATAAATAAATGAATCTCTCTTTGTAGACCTGGAGCAATCTGTAAGCCCCATCATGGCAAAATTATTTGTATTTTTTAAACATTTTCTCTAAATCATAGTTGTCAAAATCAGACAACAAAATGTCATCATATAATGTTAAATGATAGATTAAGAAAATTGTCTATAAATTATTTCTGAAAATTGTCAGACAAAATATTGACATAAAGTTGGGCTATTTAACATTCCTTGTGAATATACCTTTTAATGGTATCTTTTTGTTGAACCACTGTTGCTCAGGGTTGGTACAAAGAAAGCAAAATTTTCCCTATCCTTCTCATGCAAAGATATTGTGTAAAAGCAATCTTTTTAGTCAATTATTATTATAAGACCTGATCTAGATAAGAAGGAAGAAAAGTAAAGTCCAGGCTGTAAAGGATTCACTGGTTTAATTATTGAGTCCTCTTAAATCTGTTATCATTCTCCATTTTCCTGATTTATTTTTTTATAACAAACACTTGGTAATTTCATGACTGTTAGACACCTCTATATGATGTGACTTCAGCTGTTCTTATACCAGTTGTCTAAGTACCTGGAAATTTCTTTGGTTCTAGGCCACTGCTCTTACCACATAAGTCTGTATGATAACCATTTTGGACAGCAGTGACCTCTTTTATAATATTGAAAACTCAACCCCCGTAATGTCCTGTTTTGGACAATTGTCACAGCTTGTAATTGTTCTTCATTACCCATGTCAATACCTTCCTCAGGATCATCTACCATGTAACTCCTAATGTTCATATTTGCTCTGCCCAGAATTGCAAGGATATTTGAGTACCACTTGTTGTAAAAGATCCCTTCCCCATAAATTTATCAGTATGTCAGCCACACAAAGTTGCAATTTTCCTGTTTGCCTTTCTAGTTCCACACAGGTAACCCATCAGCCACTGTGTCTTATCTGAGATAATTTATCAATTCCTATAAACTATATGTAAATCATTTGAAGTTGGCAATCTAGATCCCAAAACTTTTGGGAAAGTATACTAATGTCAGCTTTTATCTCCAACAAAACTTCTATTTCAATGGCACTTAATTTATATGATTAATTTGTGTCTCTGGTCACCAACTACTATTTTCCAGAACACATATTTTACAGTGTTTCCCAAGACCCTGTACTTTCTACTGGAGTGGTCTTGATATCTAATATAGTGGCAGACAAAGCAATGAATCATAAAAAAATTGACATAACTGGATATGCCAAACTATCATGTGAAAAGTAAGAAAAAGGAAGCTACTTAGGAAGTTTTTAAAACTTCCTTAAAGTTTGTAAAAAGGAAGTTAAGGGGGAAGTTTTTTAAGAGAACAATGGGAAGAGAGAGAGAGAGAGAGAGAGAGAGAGAGAGAGAGAGAGAGAGAGAGAGAGAGAGAGAGAGAGAGTATGATTGACACGGTCAGCTTAGAGAATAGTTTGAGCCAGAATTGACAAACCAGCTAGAGATCCTATAGGAGGAATAATGATATGAACTAACCAGTACCCCCCAGAGCTGTATCTCTAGTTGAATATATAGCAAAGGATGGCCTAGTTGGCTATCAATGGAAGTAGAGGCCCTTGGTATTGCAAAGATCATATGTCCTGGTACAGGGAGATGCCAGGGCCAGGGAGCAGGAGTGGGTAGGCTGGGAATCAGGGTGGGGGGTAGGGTATAGGGGGCTTTGGGAATAACATTTGAAATGTAAATGAAGAAAATATCTAATAAAAAATAATTAGGAAGGGGTGAGTATTTTCAACAGTAAATCTCAAAGGCTGAAAACATTCTGTGCCTATATTAGATCCATCCCATAATCAGCCCCCAAATGCTGACACCATTGTACACACTAGCAAGATTTTGCTGAAAGGACCCTGATATAGCTGTCTCTTGTGAGACTATGCTGAGGCCTAGCAAACACAGAAGTGGATGCTCACAGTCAGCTATTGGCTGGATCACAGGGCCCCCAATGGAGGATCTAGAGAAAGTACCCAAGATGCTACAGGGATCTGCAACCCTATAGGTGGAACAACATTATGAACTAACCAGTATCTCCAGAGCTCTTGTCTCTAGCTGCATATGTATCAAAAGATGGCCTAATCGGCCATCACTGGAAGAAGAGGCCCATTAGACTTACAAACTTTATATGCCCCAGTACAGGAGAACACCAGGGCCAAAAATTGGGAGTGGGTGGGTAGGGGAGTGGGGGGAGGTATGGGGGACTTTTGGGATAGCATTGGAGATGTAAATGAGGAAACTATCTAATAAAAAATATAGGAGTTGGAAAACCTAGCTAAGAGAACATATATAATATGTTTAACATATATAATATATAATTTATTTATTTGTTTTTTTGAGACAGGTTTTCTATATATAGCCCTGGCTGACCTGGAACTCACTTTGTAGACCAGGCTGGCCTCGAACTCAGAAATCTGCCTGCCTGTGCCTCCCTAGTGCTGGGATTAAAGGCATGTGCCACCACGCCCAGATGAAAAATGTGTAGTCCATGCTGGCCTCAAACTCGTGACCCTCCTGTCTCTGCCCCCTTCAGCAAATCCTACTGGTCTGTGCCACCACTACCAACAAGTCTGGTATATTTTGAATAGGTTTGCCTTTATATGTAACTTGACCTTTTCCATTGCATATTTTAATATTGTTTCTTTATTCTGTATATTTAGTGTTTTGATTATTGCGGGTCCAGAGGAGTTTCTTTTTTGGTCCAATCTATTTGTTGTTCTGTAAGCCTGTTGTATGTTTATAGTAGTCTCTTTCTTTAGGTTAGGGAAATTTTCTTCTATGATTTTGTTGAAAATATTTTCTTGGTGTTTGATCTGAGAATCTTCTTTTATTCATATTATTTTAAGGTTTGGTCTTTTATAGTGTTTCAAATACCCTGGGTGTTTTGTGTTTGAAATTTTTTAGATTTAATATTTTCTTTCATGTGTCAATTTTTTTCATCATATCATCTCTCCTCCATTTCAGGTATTCTGTTACAGATGCTTGGATCTGTAGTTGGTGTTCTCTTAGCTAGGTTTTCCGACTCCAATTCCCTAAGTTTGTTTTTTATTCATTCCTTTTATTTCCATTTTCAGGTCTTGACCAGTTTTATTTATTTTCTTTACATATTTGATTGTATTTTCCTGTATTTATTTAAGGGATTCATCGGGCCTCTATCATGTTCATAATAATGGATTCAAGGTTATTTTCTTCTGCTGTCGCTGTGTTAGAATATATGGGCTTGCTGTAGAAAAGTAGTGGGGTTCTCATGGTGCTATATTGCCTCTTGTTGAATGTGTTTTTATGCTAATCTTTAGCCATCTGGTTGTCCCTGATGTTGGCATGATTCTCTTAATTCAGGCAGAATGGTGGGGCCAGAAAAGGGCTTGCAGTGGGGCAGGTGCTATTTCCCCATCTTGGGAGTGCTTTAGCAGGACTTTCAGACAGAAGATGGGGGCTTAGTGATCTTTCCTGGTAGACCCTGTTGATCAGGACTCTGAGAATGCTGGCATAGCTCTGGGTTGAGAAATGGAACCGAGGGGGCTGGGCAAAGCTCACGACTTCCTTGGCTTATTGGAGGTATGTGGAACAGAGGCAGAGGATTGAAGCTTAGGCATCTCACATAGCAGGCCTCCAGAGATATGGGCAGAGCTGTGGTCCTGGGAAAAGGACTACTTTGGATGTGGTAACAGAAATCAAAACACAGATAAGTTCTCAGTTGGAGAATGTGCTTAGGGAATACCCATGTCTGTGTTCCCTCTACTGACAGAGTTTAGTTCCTTGTTGTGTATCAGAGGGCATTCTTGCAGGTTGTAAGCTGATGGTCATTAGTAGGCCTTAGAACTTCTTCTAGTTAGCTTCATCATGAGCCCTTTTCTTTAAGCTCCTCATAAGCTAACTTCCTGGTGTTTCAAAGCCAGGAAAAGTCATCTCCAAAGAGTTTTATATATAAAAATGCATAAATATGAATTATACACATACACAATTACATAGTGCAAGCAAATCAGGACAGAATATTTTTATCACCTCTCCTATTGCCTATTGGCTATAACTAGCCACATTCATATGATAATTATATAGATATTTCTTTCATCAGTGGTCACTTCTAGATGTTTTTGTCTTAGGTCAGATTATGTATGTTACCTAGTTCCCAGTCATTAAGGAAAGGCATAAAGGATGTTGATGAAATGAAAATCGAAGTCCTTAACAACAACAACAAAAATATTTTAGTATCTGCTTTTCTAAATCTCCTCCATTAACAAAAATACAGGTCCAGTTTTATCCAACTCTACATACTTTTATCCCACTTTCATATTTTGTAATGTTATTTTTGTTATGAGAATTGATCACAGTCTCTTATGCATATTAAACATACAAATTGTCTATTAGCGATTTCTCCTGTATTTTTAAATAGTAACATTATTGAAAGTTTATTCACAGTGACTATTCAAAGTAAATTATTAATTTTCCTCTTTGTTTAACACAGGAGCTAAGCTAGCCTCAAGATTGCAATTTTGCCTGAGTTCTCTGAGTACAAGAATTACAGTAACACACTACTATATCTGGTCCAAAATTGTATTTACTTATTATAATGTTTTAGAAAAAATCATATTGAAATTGTCCTACATTGAAAAGAAACCCATTTGGTTACAAAGGCAGGAGAACAAAATCCAAGAAGTTTGCCTGGCAACTCCCTTTAGTATTTTGCAATTTAGAAGCTGAACTGTGCTTCAGCTTTTAGGGACAATTACCTACATACTATCTTTCCCTAAGCAGCTTCACTCTTATTCCCTTCCCTATAGCCCTCATAGTTTAGTATAGGCAAAGTAATGCCACACTTAAAACATCTATCTCTCATGACCATGGATGCTCCAACGGACCTTGATATTATTCTTCATATATTCCTCTAGTTTTCAACTACTAAAGTGTTTTCCCACTGTCCATTCATTCTTTCTGTCCTAGTGAGGCTGTGCCTAATTTCTTGGCTTTCAACATTTATAATTAACTGTTTTTTGTTTGTTTGTTTATTTTTTAAGTTGGTGCTTATTTCAATCACAATATGCATATTAGGTACAGAGATGAGGAAAAGAGAAAGAAAGCAGACATTGAGACAGCTCTTTGCTTCAACTTGCCACACATACTAGATATAAAGATAATTTAAACAGTAGGGCCCAATAAAGCAATTAGGTTTTTATTCATGTATATATGTATTTATTTATCTAAGATAATTTTGCTTCTGGTACTCAGCCAATGCAAAGCCACATGTAGGTGGGGATAAATTGGTTAAGCCTAGTATAAAAAAAGTGTTAGAAAGTTTAGCAATAAATTTTAAAAACAAAATTTTATATTAATTTGATTTTGGATAAACTCAACAAGTTTGGATTTAAAAACCCCCTTGGGCTCTTCCATCTTACCATTTACTGTGCTGTGCAAACCAGAGAAGCTGGTATTCTTCCATCAGAAAACAGTTTCTTGCTAAAGGAGAAAATAAAGCAAATGTTCAAAGAAACCCTCTCCAAAATAGAATCATTAAGTGCAATAGTTTATCAAGTGATAACAAACAGAAATATAAACTAGTATAAAGAAAAATTAAAAATTTTGTGCTTCTGGGATAAATCCTAGGCATATGAAAATGTATGTATGGATTTTGTTTTACTATGACAAACAAGGAACTAGGAGAAAGCATGTTAGAGTTATTAACAGTGTTTTTACAGAATTACATGTGAGCTTTTGACAACATAGTGTGAACAATAGGCTAATTTTTAGTTACTGTAAAATCACTGTTACATTATTTCCATTATTATTCTCATAATAAACTCAATTGGATTCAAATCAATTCTATTTCAAATGTATTCAAATCAAGCATTTACATATGATGTGGAGAACTAAAATTATCAATAATTTGAAAACTTAGTATATATATGTATATATATATATATATATATATATATATATATATATATATCTTATGGTGAGAGTACATACTCTTATTTTTGGAGTTTTGTTTAGGTAACATGCTTCTGATTTGTGGTCTTAGATAATGATGACCCAGTTGGACACAATGCATGTTACAGTTCTGTATGGATAAGGTTAATGATCCAACATTTAAGAAATTACATATATTAAAAATATTTTAAGGGAAGGCAACAAAAAATATGATCAATGAAACTCTACAAGATCTAATTAGCATCTAAAATTTGCTATATTTAATAACCAATCCTGTATATCCTCTTTCTGTGACATACTCTAACGTCCCTAATAACATGATATTTCCATTTTCCATGAAGTTTTGAGTGAAATTTTGTCTTGACCCTATTATTTACGCTCATATTCTGTCCATATTAAATCTGTCACCACCTCCAATTACATTTTACTTTATAATTTATATTTTATCTTATGTTTCTGACACTTTTACATAATAAGCTGGCTTTGTACCAATGAGTCATACCTCCTAAAGCCATTTATTTGTTTGTTTGTTTATTTGTTTGTCTTATTTCACTTATATCCCACTCTTACTTGTCACCCTAAACGTGAACATCATCTCGTATCTGTTTTTATTCCTTGGACAGAAAATATTTCTTTTCTTCTTTTAGTATCTCTAGATCTTCTGTTTTTTTTTTTTTTTTTTTTTTTTCATCATAGAAATCATTTTACTCCATGCAATTTAGGGATTGCTGTTAATATAAGAAGTGAAGAAAGAATAATGGACTACAATTTAAAATGAGACAAATGTGCTGCTTGTAGAAAATCATGAATGGATTATGTATGTAATGCTTGTCCACATACATATACAGCCATATAGTGCATTATGCATAGGACCCCAATGCACAAATTTAAACAAGCAAGGAGAAATGAAGTTTGAAATTCTAACATTGACTTGTTAATACACAAAATACACTGAGTTATTCATTAGGATCTATATTGGTTCAATGGCAACTTGCCTAGGTAAGCAAATGTTAAGGGAGATATTAAATATGCCATCATCCTGTCCTATCTCTGGCTGCTCTCTGGCCCCGGTGGTCTTTCCACCTCTATGGTGAGCCCCAGGCGGCAATCTTCCCAGCTCTGGTTCACCTGCCTCAGAGCTACTTGTACCAACCCAGCCATCCACCCCCAGTGGCTAGCCCTTAACCTAGTAAATACCCTTAACTTAGTAAATTAAAACTTAAAGCTTATACTTATCAGTCAGTTTTACATATCAATAAATTCTCAATTCACAAGACACCCATGCAATAATTTCAGAGCCAATTCATAATGATACAAGATGCCTACCTAGGTTAGACAAGTTATCCCAATTATTCTATCCTTTTATGATATTTATAGCTACTTGTGCTATATAAAGCCACACGGATAAGGTGCATCCTCTTCTCCATCCATCTTCTCTCATCCTCCTTCTTCTCCTAGATCTTTCTTATTACAACACTCAGAGAAAAAATATTAATAATTTTTTCATTTACATATGACATGATATCCCCCTTCCACAATCCCCTCATCCTATCCTCCCTCTCCCCTTCTCCTTTGCTTCTAGGAGGGTTCTCCTCCAAGCACACACCCATTCCTGCCTCACTACTCGAGCATCCCCCCTACACTGGGGAATCAAGACTCCACAGAACCAAGGACCTCCTCTGAGATTGATGTCAGATAAGGCCATCCTCTGGTACATATGTATCTGGAGCCATGGATTCCTCTAGGTATATAGTCTTTGGTTGGTAGTTTAATCTCTGAGAGTTCTAGGTGGTCTGGTTAATTGATATGGTTTTCCTTTGGGGTTAGAACCCCCTTGAAGCTCCCCCTTCAAGCTTCAGTCCTTCTGCTAACTCTTCCATTGGGGCTGCTGGATTCAGTCCAATGGTTGGATGTAAGAGTCTGTATCTGTATTGGTCAGATGCCAGTAGAGCCTTTCAGGGAACAGCTATATGAGGCTCCTGTCAGCAAGTGCTTCTTGACATCACAATAGTGTCAGGATTTGGTGTCTGAAAATGGGATGGATCTCTAAGTGGGCAGTCTCTGGATGGCCTGTCCTTATGTCAGTTCTCCATTTTTGTCCATGTCTTTCCTTTGGACAGGAATGTTTCTGAGATAACAATTTTGAGATAGGTGGCAGGGCCCATTGTTCAGCCCGGGGCATGCCTATCTACTGGAAGTGGTCTCTACAAGTTCTCTTTTCCTATTGCTGGGTATTTCAGCGAAAGTTGTCACCATTGGATTTTGGAAGCCTCTCTCTTCTCTGGTGTGTGGAACTTGCTAGTGGCTACCTCCAGTTATCCATGCCCCACTGCTACATATTTCTATTTGATTTCCTGACCCACTGTTCTTCTCTCTTGTTCCTCTAATTTCTGATCCTGCCCCCCATTTTTTCCCCTCACTCTCCTCTCTCACTCCCAGTTCCCTCCCTCCCTCTACCTCCTGTGATTATTTTGTTCCCTGTTCTATGTAGAATTGAAGAATACACACTTTAGTCTTTCTTTTTCTTAAGCTCCATATGGTTTGTGTTGTATCATGGATATTCTGAGATTTGAGCTAACATCTACTTATCAGTAAGTACATACATTTGTGTTCTTTTGTGTCTGAGTTACCTCTCTCAGAATAACATTTTCTAGTTCCATCTATTTGCCTGCAAATTTCATGGAGTCATTGTTTTTAATAGCTGAGTAGTACTCCATTGTATAAATATATCACATTTTCTGTATCCACTATTCTGATGAGGGACATCTGAGTAGTTTACAGCTTCTGGCTATTATGAACAAGGCAGCAATGAGCATAGTGGAGCATGTGTCATTTTAATATGTCAGAGCATCTTTTGGGTATATACCCGGTAGAGGTATAGCTGAGTCTTCAGATAGAACAATTTCCAATTTCCTGAGTAACAGCCAGATTGATTTCCAAAGTGATTTTACCAGCTTGAAGTCACACCAACAATTGAGAAGTGTTCCTCTTTCTCCACATCCTCACCAGCATCTGCTGTCCCCTGAGTTTTGATCTTAGTCATTCTGACTGGTGTAAGGTGGAATCTCAGGGTTGTTTAGATTTGTACTTTGTCTGAGAATGTTAAACTTTTCTTTCACTGTTTCTCAGCCATTTGAGATTCCTCAGTTAAGAATTCTTTGTTTTGCTCTGTATCTAATTTTTAATAGGGTTATTTGGTTCTCTGGAGTCTGACTTCATGAGTCCTTAGTATATTCTGGATATTAGCCCTTTACTGGATATAGGATTAGTAAAGACCTTTTCTCAAACTGTGGGTTGCCATTTTGTCATATTGACAGTGTCCTTTGCCTTACAGATTCTTTTCATTTTTATGAGGTCCCATTTGTTGATTGTTCATCTTAGAGTATGAGCCATTGGTGCTCTGTTTAGGAAATTTTCCCTGGTGCTGATATGTTCTTCTAAATGCTGACTGCCAGTTGAACCAGCAGCATTTGTTGAATATGCTTTATTTTTTTCCACTGAATGGTTTTGGCTTCCTTTTCAAAGATCAGGTGACTATAGGTTTTATTTCTGGATCTTCAATTCTATCCCATTGACCTTCTGTCTGTCTGTCTCTGTAACAATATCATGCAGTTATTTTATCAGTATTGCTTTGTATGGTGATTCCCCAGAATATCTTTTTTGTTGTTGTTGTTGTTGAGAATAATTTTTGCTATCCAGGGATTTTGTTATTCCAGATGAATTTGACAATTACTCTTTCTTTCTCTGCTAATAATTGAGTTGGATTTTTCATGGGAATGGCATTGAATCTGTAGATTACTTTTGGTAAGATGGCTATTTTTACTATGCTCATCTTGCTGATCCATGCGCATGGAAGAACTTTCCATCTCCTGAGGCCTTCAATTTCTTTCTTCAGAGACTCAAAATTCTTGTCATGTAGATCATTCACTTGCTTGGTTAGAGTCACATGAAGATATTTTATATTATTTGTGACTATAATGAAGGGTGACCTTTCCTTAATTTCTTTCTCAGCCCATTTATCCTTTAAGTAGAGGAAGAATACTGATTATTTGGAGTTGATTTTATATCCATCCACTTTGCTGAAGTTGTTTATCAGCTGTGCAAATTTTCTGGCTGGTGGACTTTTCTCTCAGCAGGAATACATCTTGGTAGGACTCTGGGAGTGCCAGACAGAGGTTATAAAACTATTTTTAGCCAATCATAATTGAGGTGTTCACACATTACTTCACTGGGTTTCAACTTTATCACATTTACAAACACACTCTGGGGTTGGTTTCCATGGTTACATTAGCATACTCACACCCACACTCTAGGCTTGGTTTCCATAGTTCTATTATCATACTCTCTCTCTCTCTCTCTCTCTCTCTCTCTCTCTCTCTCTCTCTCTCTCTCTCTCTCTCTCTCTCACACACACACACACACACACACACACACGCACACACACACACACACATGCGCACACACACACACACACACACACACACACACACACTAGGTTTGGTTTCCATTTTCTTATGTTGTTTCTTAACATTCCATTCCCTGGAGCCTCAGGAAAACCAGAATTACACATCTGGGTATTTTTGATGACTCCACAAGGCTTGCAAAGTGGTGTTTATATACAGTGTGTAATCCATTTGTGTGAAAACTTTTCCACGTATGGTATGCATTCCATTGGAAGATGCACTCTTTTAATATAGGTTTCAATATTTTTCTCAGGCAGTAAGCCTGTAGGAGTTCCTGGTTGTGTGATTGTGTGGGGTCATTCCCATACAAATCCCCCTCCAACATTTTGTATGTGGAGTTGGGTACATGCTCCAACATGTAACATGCAAGGTACCAGGAGTGGTTCCCCTTGCTAATATAGCAAGCTGCTCAATAAGCTTTGGGTTGTCCTGATGGGATCTGAACATCTTCCAGATGCATGGTTAAGATAACAACAATGATAAAACAAACTAATTTATTATCTATATTGGGACTCATCTAGTGTACACCATAGAGATTTAAACAAAATATGCAATTTCCTGGTTCAAATAGCTTATTTCTAATTAATCTCCCAAACAAAATTTCAAATGATGATGCATTATCAGAGAATAATTTTCTGAGGAATGCATTAGCTCTGGCTACACTGCTGAGGTCATGTCTCCATCCAGAGTCATTGCCTCTTGATTTTATGAGCGAGGGCCTTCTTTTTGGCATATGTCCCATAGTTGCTTCTAAAACACATCAAACATGCTTTTAATAGCACAAAGAAGATGATCAGAAATATGAGCAAACAAAATGTTTCTTTAACCCAGTGCCACCACAAGTACATCGGGTGCATACAAAGTCTTGGTGCGCTAACCTGCGATTGTATCCCACAGGCCACATTTAGTTATCTCCTTGTTCCAATTTTTATTGATTATGGTGTTGGCTTCTAATAGCCCAACCAAGTTATATAATTCACTGTGAGTATTACCCAGGGTGATGCTTTCTTTTCTAATTTTGTCATCTAATGATGCTAATTGTTTTTCATTGTATGCTGTGATTTCTAAGTTCTCCTTCATTTTTTGAATGACGTTGTTATAATGATGTTTTTCTAGTTCAAAATAGACCATTGGAGTCAAAGTAATGTTTTTCCTCCAGGGTCAACTTAGACATAATTGTTGTATTATCCATTGTGGCCTGTGGGCAGTTCATCATCAGGTAACATCCACAGGTTAAATTAAAATATGCTTCAGAAGTGTTCATGAATGATTCATTTAGCCATCTGCATGTGGCTATTTTTGGTGTGGGTGTGTATAGTATAAAGTCATAGTTCCATGTCTTGTATTATAGTTGTTAATCTCAACATTGCAAATGATGTGTGTTGCATCTTTGTGACTGGTAGGTGTAGGTAGACGTATGTGTTTGCTCCTAATTGAATGGCGTCTTTGAGTGGTATATATAGAGAGAGCTATTTGTGGTGTTAACTGATGACCACAGGAAGTGATCAACCAATATTATAAATTTGTTGCCCAGTTTCTGTGGTATGGCTTTAGTGTGATATCCTGGTATGTGTTGTCCAGGAATATCTGTATTAGGTGAATCTCGCATATGCCTTCTGCACAATATGCTCCTCTTTCATTATCTAATAATGTTTGGAAGTCTGGGGTCCTTCTTCCTAGTCCTGTTGTAAAAGGGGTATCTAAATCTGTCTCTACTTCTGCTAGATTACATTTATACATTTGGCACATAATTAAGTTATGGTTCTGAGTTATAAGGTTCTTTGTTCTATTACATTTCTGTATATATTGTTCCCCAAATACTTGTATTTTTGTATTCATTGTGTTTAACATGTTGTAGAGTAAATCAATGCTTCTTGATAGTGCATGGAGGACCTGGGCTGTTTTCTTGTTAATTTGCTGAATATTGTAGATTTCTGCCTTTATGAGTGTGACTACTGCTTCTCCTCCTCCTTCTCCTCCTCCTCCTCCTCCTTTATCCTCTTTCTCCTCCTCCCACCAAGCCTCTTAATAAGGTCCTGGCCAGAAAAGATCCTATGGCCAGTGCCTGTAGAGGTCTTCTGCCAAACTTACTTGGTCTGCTGTATTGATATGATATGGTGTCTATTTCTCCATAATATAACTTAGGAGGTTTAAGGCTTAAAATGAGATGTAAATCTGGATCTTCCTGATTCTAGGAGTCAATATTATTTCTACTAGTAAGGTTGTGTCTGGTATTACAAATGGGGTTTCTTTGACTAAAGGTGGCCCAGGTGGTGGATTTAACCAGCCTGGTAGGTAACGTGCCATCATGAATCTTTTGCTGGTTTTATTAATACCTGCATAATCTGTTGTACTGTTGAATCCTCCCCTGTCTACCAAGCAAGGATTATTATGTAAGTAGTCTGATTTGTGACAGTCTTGTCGTGACATGGGAAAGTATAAAATCTTATCCCAGTCAACTGTGCCTGTCACCTTAGGGCTTTCTTTTGGCTGCTGTGCTGTCCAATTCAACATTTGCCAGTCTTGATGTTGCGGGTGTGGTAATATGTTGCTATAATAATGTGGAAAGCCTAAATAATATGTGGTTCTTGCATTTTCATGTTTAATTCCCCTAGTTTTCCACCTTTGTATTGTCCTTTCTGGTCCCTTGATGTGGTATTTGGGTGTTAGGCTGCTGAGGTTATAATAGCAGCCAACTGTTGGTATATTTGTTGCTGTTAATTTGGGTTTCTCGTATCTATTGTTAAATCCTATGTAGTTAAAACTAGGGATTATTATGCTGTGCATCCATAGAGTACCTGCCTGGGCTGCTGCCCCGCATTTTGTGGATATGTTCCTTTCTGGGAAATTAGCTGTGGTAATGTTTCCTACTGTATCACATGGTATAGAAAAACCCATTCATGTGCCCTTTACTGCTGTGTCACAGATGTACCTGACTGTTTTATATTCTTCCTTCTCATCGCATGTGGTCATATAGTGATGTTGATTGTAGTAGTGAATGTTTTGTAATAATAATGTATGTATGTTCCTACTGGATTCACTTTTATATTTTCCTTCTTGAGTCCAAATGTGTTAGGTAAGTTACCTGTTGTCATAGATATTTCTCCTTATCATTGGTAGTACCTCAAAATGGGTATCTGTTTCTTTATATATTTCCATACTTATTTTATTTATACTATTCCTGTAATGCTAGCTCCTTGATCCCAGAGTGTCATGAGTGAGGTATACTCATAACCTCTAGTTCCCTTAAATGATGGTAAGAATGCTGATACTTTATGTCTTTCTTCCTTTGGTTTTATCGACCAAGAGTTTCTACTGAAACAGTTTCAGGCAATGCCTGACATTCTGTTGGTGTCACTTCCTCTGTTCCATCCTGACATCCATGAATATCCCTGAGCTACCAAAAAGCATTCATGTGTTTCTTGTGCATAAGGGTGTTGGTGTTTTTCATGTAATGTCATCTGATAATATTGTGGTAGGATGTTGGTTGTCTATAATAGTCTATCCCCAGAGCCAT
The DNA here is from genome assembly GCF_978045245.1 of Mus caroli. Taxonomy (NCBI): domain Eukaryota; kingdom Metazoa; phylum Chordata; class Mammalia; order Rodentia; family Muridae; genus Mus; species Mus caroli. The sequence goes on from NW_028227256.1 coordinate 45,508,499, forward strand.
GGATAATACCCAATCTTCCCAAGTGGGCCATTGATTTCTTTCTATTCTGGTGGCTCATGTTAAGTCAGGGTAATAGCTTAGCTTGCTGAACCAGGGTAGGTTCAGGAAACCTGGTACACAGAACCAATTTGTCTGGTTCCATGACCTCTGGAGTTCTGAGTATAGGTGGTCTTATAACTCCTTGGGGCACCTATTTCCCCATGGTTTAGGTAGAAGGAGTATGCCACTCTTAAGTGAGTAAGGTACAGAAATTTCTGTACATTGGGTCCACTTCATATTTGTACCCGGTTTACATGATCTGGCTATTTGGCCTACTTGTCTGCACCTATTTGCCTGCCCTTCCTCATCACCTTTCAGATCAGAGTTGACTTCGAGGCGTCATAGATGTTCGATTTCAAGGATAGAGTTTCACAGCCTCAGACTAGGAGTGTATCTGAATTCTACTGCCTGGTAAGTGGCCCACAATTTAAAGCTAGATGGTGGTAAGCAGCTGCTAAATGGCTGCTGAATGGCTTCTAAGTGGCCACTAAGTGGCCAAACTCTCTCAAAACTGTCTCAAAACTGGTGTGAAACTGGCAAAACTGCTGACTATGCCAACTGTTTGTGGTGCCAGACCAGGCTTTTTAAACTATTTTTAGTCGATCATAATTAAGGCATTCACACATTACTTCACTGGGCTTCAACTTTATCACATTCACCCACACACTCTGGGCTTGGATTCCATGGTTACATTATCATACTCACACATACACTCTAGGCTTGGTTTCTATTTTCTTATGTTGTTCCTTACACCCTCCTTCCCTGTTTGTTTCCCTTTGGTCTCCTTTAGTTGTTTAATTGCTTTGGATAGAACTTCTTGTACTATGTTGAACAGATAGGGGGAGAGAATGCAGCCTTTCTTGTCTCTGATTTTAGTGGGATTGGTTTGAGTTTTTCTCTATTTATTTTGAAGTTGCCTATTGGTATGCTATATATTGCTTTTATTATGTATAGGTATGGACTTTGAATTCCTGATCTCTCCAATACTTTTAACATGAAGGGGTGTTGTATTTTGACAAAGGCTTTTCTCAGCATCTAATTAGATTATCATGTGGTTTTGTTCTTTGAGTTTGTTTATATACTGAGTGACAATGATGGATTTTCTTTCAGTGAACCATCCTTGGGATGAAGCCTACTTGATTATTGTGAATGATTGTTTTGATATGTTCTTGAATTTTGTTTGTGAGAATTTTATTGAGTAGTTTTACATTAATATTTACAATGGAAATTTGCCTGAATTTTTTTTCCTTTCTGTGTGTTTTTGTGGTTTAGGTATCAGAGTAACTCTCAATTCATAGAATGATTTGGATAGAGTTTCTTCTGTGTTTATTTTGTAGAATACTTTGAGGAATATTGGTATAAGATCTTCCTTAAAGGTCTGATAAAATTCTACACTAAAACCATCTGGCCATGGGCTTTTTATCACTGGCAGACTTTTAATTACTGCTTCTGTTTCCTTAGAAGTTATAGTACTGTTTAGTGGTTTATATGATCTTTATTTAACTTTGGTACCTGGTATGTCTAGAAAAATCACCCATTTCATCTAGATTTTCAAGTTTGTTGAGTATAGGCTTTTGTAGTAGGATTCATAACTTTTGTTAGTTTCTGTTTCCATGATCAGTTCATTGGTGAGAGTGGGGTATTGAGATCTCCCACTCTTGTTGTGTAAGGTTCAGTGTGTGCTTTGAGCTTTAATACATTTATTTTACAAATGTGGAAGCCCTTGGACTAGGGGCATCGATGTTCAGAATTGAAAATTCATGTTGGTGGATTTTTCCTTTGAAGTACATGAAGTGTCCTTACCATCTATTTTTTGATAACATTTTGTTGAATGCCCTTTTTATTGGATATTAGAGTGGTTATTCAAATTTGTTACTTGGGACCATTTATTTGGAATTTTGTTCCAGATATTTACTAGGAGGTAATGGCTATCTTTGTCACTGAGGTGTGTTTCTGTAAGCAGCAAAATGCTGAGTCCTGTTTAGGTTTCCAATCTATTAGACTATATATACATATACATATACATACACACACACACACACACACACACATATATATATATTGTGAATTGAGCCCATTAATATTGAGAAATATTAAGGACCATTGATTGTTGCTCCCTGTTAATTTTGTTGTTAGAGGTGGAATTAAGTGTGTGTGGTTGTCTTCTTTTATGAGAAGATTAATTTCTTGCTTTTTCTTATTGTTTATGAGAATAGACTAATCAAAGATCTAACATCCTGACAAAATTTATGTATACCAATATAGTGTTACGCAAAACATTCAATGTCAGCTCGAACATTTACTGATAGTATGACAGAAAGTTCTGAAATTATTTTTCTTATTTCCAATCCCTACCAACCAAATCAGCCAATCAATTTTTGTATTTGTTTGGCTCTATTAAATCTCACATGTAATGATTGAGCCATTTTGTTGTTATTGTTTTTTTTATGACTGTCTTATTGCACAGCATAATTTATAAATGAGGCAGGCACTATACCTGTCCATTATATCATGCCTTTTTTCAGTGTTCTGTAATTATTTTCCTACACTACTGTTATTAACATATATTTTAGATCGGTCCCATGTTTTTCACATCCTTAAGCTACCACATCTAAAAAGCTTAAAGTTTTAGACACTTGCATTTCAAGGTGATTTATTTTCTTTTGTTGTTGTTGTTGTTCTGTTTGTTTGTTTTATTAGATATTTTAAAATTTACTTTTAAAATGCTATCCCAAAAGTCCCTATACCCTCCCGCCTGCTCTGCTCCCCAACCTACCCACTCTGCTTCCTGGCCCTGGCATTCCCCTGTACTGGGGCATATAATCTTCAGAAGACTAAGGACCTCTCTTCCCATTGATGGCTGACTAGGCCATCCTCTGCTACATATGCAACTAGAGCCACAGGCTCTGGGGGGTACTGGTAAGTTCATATTGTTGCTCCTCCTATAGGGTTGCAGACCTCTTTAGCTCCTTGGATACTTTCTCTAGTTCCTTCATTGGGGACCCTGTGTTCCATCCAATAGATGACTGTGAGCATCCAATTCGGTATTTGCCAAGCACTGGCATATCCTCACAGGAGATAATTATATCCAGGGTCATGTCAGCAAAATCTTGCTGTCATATGCAATAAATAGTATCTGGGTTTGGTGGTTGTTTATGGGATGTATCCCCAGGTGGGGCAGTCTCTGGATGGTTCTTCCTTCTGTCTCAGCTCTGAACATTATCTCTGTAACTCCTTCCATGGGAATTTTGTTTCCCATTCTAAATAGGAACAAAGTATCCACACTTTTGGTCTTCCTTCTTCTTCTTCTTTTTTTTTTTTTTCCTGTTTTTTTTTATTACATATTTTCCTCAATTACATTTCCAATGCTATCCCAAAAGTCCCCCATACCGCCCCCCACTTCCCTACCCTCCCATTCCCATTCTTTTGGCCCTGGCATTCCCCTATATTGGGGCATATAAAGTTTGCAAGTCCAATGGGCCTCTCTTTCCAGTGATGGCCGACTAGGCCATCTTTCCATACATATGCAGCTAGAGACAAGAGCTCCGGGGTACTGGTTAGTTCATCATGTTGTTCCAACTATAGGGTTGCAGATCCCTTTAGCTCCTTGGGTACTTTCTCTAGCTTCTCCATTGGGAGCCCTGTGATCCATCCAATAGCTGACTGTGAGCATCCACTCCTGTGTTTGCTAGGCCCCTGCATAGTCTCACAAGAGACAGCTATCTTTGGGTCCTTTCAGCAAAATCTTGCTAGTGTATGCAATGGTGTCAGCGCCATACCACCCTGAACGCGCCCGATCTCGTCTGATCTCGGAAGGTCTTCCTTCTTCTTGAGTTTCATGTGTTTTGCAAATTGTATCTTGAATATTCTAAGTTTCTGGGATAATATCCACTTATCAGTTAGTGTATATCATTTGTGGGGTTTTTTTTTGTGATTAGGTTACCTCACTCAGGATGATATCCTCCAGATACATCCATCTGCCAAAGAATTTCATAAATTCATTTCTGTAAATAGCTGAGTAGTACTCCATTGTGAAAATGTACCACATTTTCTGTATCAATTCTTCTGTTGAGGGACATCTGGGTTCTTTCCAGCTTCTGGCTATTATAAATGAGGCTGCTATGAATATAGTGGGGCATGTGTCCCTATTACAAGTTGGAGCATCATCTGGGTATATGGCCAGAAGAGGTATTGCTGGGTCTTCCAGTAGTAATATGTCCAATTTTATGAGAAACTGCCAGAATGATTTCCAGAGTGGTTGTACCAGTTTGGAATCCCACCAGCAATGGAGGGATTGCTCTTTCTCCACGTCCTCTCCAGCATCTGCTGTCACCTGAATTTTTATCTTAGCCATTGTGACTGTATGAGGTGGAATCCCCGGGTTGTTTTGATTTGCATTTCCCTGATGATTAAGGATGTTGAACATTTTTTTCAGGTGTTTCTCAGCCATTTGGAATTCCTAAGTTGAGAATTCTTTATCTCTTTACTCTATTTTTTAGTAAGGTTATTTTGTTTTGTGAAGGCCAGCTTCTTGAGTTCTTTGTATATATTGGATATTACTCCCCTATTGGATTTAGGATTGGTAAATATCCTTTCCCAATCTGTTGGTGGCCTTTTTGTCTTATTGACAGTGTCTTTTGCCTTACAGAAGCTTTGCAATTTTAGCAATTTTATGAGGTCCCATTTGTCAAATCTTTTTTTTTTGTTTTTTGTTTTTTGTTTTTTTGAGACAGGATTTCTCTGTATAGCCTTGGCTGTCCTGGAACTCACTTTGAAGAAAAGGCTGGCCTCTAACTCAGAAATCTGCCTGCCTTTGCCTCCCGAGTGCTGGGATTAAAGGCATGTGCCACCACACCTGGCTCCATTTGTCAATTCTTGATCTTATAGCATAAGCAATTGCTGTTCTGTTCAGGAACATTTTCCTGTGTCCATATCTTCGAGGCTTTTCCCCACTTTGCCCTCTATAAGTTTTAGTGTCTCTGGTTTTATGTGGAGTTTCATGGTCTACCTAGACATAAGCTTTGTATAAGGAGATAAGAATGGATCAATTCACAGTCTTCTACATGATAACCGCCAGTTGAGCCAGCACGATTTGTTGAAAATGCTGTCTTTTTTCCACTGGATGGTTTTAGCTCCTTTGTCAAAGATCAAGTGACCATAGGTTTGTTCTTTCATTTCTGTGTCTTCAATTCTATTCCATTGATCTACCTTTCTTTCACTGTACTAGTACCATGCAGTTTTTATCACAATTGCTCTGTAGTTCAACTTGAGGTCAGGCATGGTGATTCCACCAAAGGTTCTTTTATTGTTGAGAATTCTTTTTGCTATCCTAGGTTTTTTGTTATTCCAGATGAGTTTGCAAATTGCCCTTTCTAACTCTGTGAAGAATTGAGTTGGAAGTTTGATGGGGATTGCATTGAATCTGTAGATTTCTTTTGACAAGATTGCCATTTTGACGATATTAATCCTTCCAATCCATGAGCATGGGAGATCTTTCCATCTTCTGAGATCTTCCATTTCTTTCTTCAAAGACTTGAAGTCCTTATCATAGAGTGCCACAGAGAGGGCTCAATTGCCACTTCCACCCCTAATCTGTGGGAATCAGGGGTTTCAGCTGGTGTGCATGGAGTCACCGAGAATTGCCAGTCAGATACAGACACAAGAGCATATGCTGGATCTGAATGTATTTTTTCCAAACAAACAACCAATTTTAATACAGAAGAAAAATGTGAAATCCAGGCGAACACATCCACCAAGTTACTGTGACACAAAACAAAAAGGAATGCATACATTAAAAGATGGCAGGAGCCAGGCTGCATTTACACCTGAGAAAGGAGCCAGGTGAATGCTCTGATGCAATGCTAGTCTATTGTTAAATCCACCACCAGGACTTCTTAGTAAATACTTGAGTATGCTATTCCTATGGGCCTAACCTGTACCACACCCACCTATTTCCTAGGCCATTGGTATTCCTGTGTTTGGGTGTGACTCAGCTATTGTTCTAAGTAATTATTGTGCAGACTAGCCCTGAGGTTTTCTAGTTCTAGTAAATAGTAATACTTAGTTTCATTGTCTCTACTAGAAGTGAATTTGAATATTACTGAATAGGTAACATTCTTACTGAATTCCAAGCTCAGGGTCAGCTTCAAGGATTTTCTAGGAACCATTGGAAAGCTGATGGATGCTTAGCTATATGCAAAAAAAAAAAAAAAAAAAAATCAATCCTTAAAGGCACTTTTAAGGACCCTGATATAGCTGTCTCTTGTGAGACTATGCAGGGGCCTAGCAAACACAGAAGTAGATGCTCACAGTCAGCTATTGGTTGGATCACAGGGCCCCCAATGGAGGAGCTAGAGAAAGTATCCAAGGAGCTAAAGAGATCTGCAACCCTATAGGTGGAACAACAATATGAACTAACCAGTACCCCTTGGAGCTTGTGTCTCTAGCTGCATATGTATCAGAAGATGTGCTAGCTGGCCATCAGTGGAAAAAGAGGCCCATTGTTCATGCAAACTTTACATGCCTCAGTACAGGGGAATGCCAGGGCCAAGAAGTGGGAGTGGGTGGGTAGGGTGAAAGACCCACAATGTGAGGACTCCCCCATGTTCTGACAGCAGGAGAGGTGACACACCAAATCACTCACAAGAAACGGTCTTGCTGCGAATTGCAAAAGGATTTTTATTCAAGAGCGCTCTCGGGTGCATGGTCATATACCATGCAAGGGTAGAGGACCGTGGAGCCCCAGTAGCTGGGTAAGGGGGTATTTAAAGAAAGAAACCACAACTCAAGGAAGTGGGGAGGGCTTTGTTGGAAAATACCAAAGATACCAGTTAAGAGTCACAAGGAAGTGCAAAGTCACAAAAGTCACAAGGAATACCTAGTAATTGTGCAGGTTATCTCTCAAGATGATTTCTAAGAGCCCCTAACAAGAGCACATTTGCATAGTGGGTTCCAGCAATGGTCAGGGTGACTTTCTTTGAATGAACACTCTTTAAACCCAGGAAGCGGTGGGTGGAGGAATGTCACTATCTGTTTTATGATTAGCATACCGTGGAGCATTAAGTCACAGAGGTCACATTCCCAAGCCTGGGCCTAAAGGCCTAGAATTTTGTTTTTATGTTATACGTTTTCATTGGAAGTTGGCGGGAGGATATGGGGGACTTTTGGGATAGCATTGGAAATGTAAATGAGGAAAATACCAAATAAAAAATTTTTAAAAATAAAAATTAAAAAATAAAACATTACTGAAGGAGAGCACATAGATCCATAAACCAGACTAATGCTGTGACAGGGTTTGAGTATACAGGCTATTGGCATGCCAAGGTTCCAGGAGGCTCTTTCCCTAAAACTCTTTTCCTCCTGACTGTTTTCAGGCCCTTAGGCCTACCAAGCCAATTGCACTTGACTGGACTTATCAATAGATATCTTTAACTTCCTTAGTTAGAGTCACACCAAGGTATTTTATAATATTTGTGAGTATTGTGAAGGGTGTTGTTTCCCTAATTTCTTTCTCATCCTAGTTATCCTTTGTGTAGAGAAAGGCCACTGATTTGTTTGAGTTAATTTTATATCCAGCTACTTCAATGAAGCTGTTTATCAGGTTTAGGAGTTCTCTGGTGGAGTTTTTAGGGTCACTTATATATTCTATTATATCATCTGCAAATAGTGATATTTTGACTTCTTCCTTTCCAATTAGTATTCCCTTGATCTCCTTTTATTGTCTAATTGCTCTGGCTAGGACTTTGAGTACTATATTGAATCGGTAGAGAGAAAGTGTGCAGCCTTGTCTAGTCCCTGATTTTAGTGAGATTGCTTCCAGCTTCTCTCCATTTAGTTTGATGTTGGCTACTGGTTTGCTGTATATTGCTTTTATTATGTTTAGGTATGGGCCTTGAATTCCTGATCTTTCCAAGACTTTTATCATTAATATGTGTTGGATCTTTTCATGTGGTTTCTTAGTCTCTAACGAGATGATAATGTGGTTTTTGTCTTTGAGTTTGCTTATATATTGGATTACGTTGATAGATTTCTGTATATTAAAGCATCCCGGCCTCCCTGGGATGAAGTCTACTTGATCATGATTAATGATCATTATGATGTATTTTTGGCCTTTTAAATTGAAAATCTTTATTCTCATCTATATCTATTATCCTTAGGTTTGGTCTTCTCAATGTGTCCTGGATTTCCTGGATATTTTGAATTAGGATCTTTTTGCATTTTGCATTTTCTTTGATTTTTTTTTGTCCATTTTTTTTGAATCTTCTGTACCTGAGATTCTCTCTTCCATTTCTTGTATTCTGTTGCTGATACTCGCATATATGGTTCATGATTTCTTTCCTAAGATTTCTATCTCCAGAGTTGTGTCCCTTTGGGTCTTCTTTATTGTTTGTACTTCCATTTTTAGATCTTGGATGGTTTTGGTCAATTCCATCACTTGTTTGTTTGTGTTTTCCTATAATTCTTTAAGGAATATTTGTGTTTCCTCTTTAAGGACTTCTACTTGTTTAGTAGTGTTCTCCTTTATTTCTTTAAGTGAGTTCTTAAGGCCCTTCTTAAAATCCTCTACCATCATCACGAGATATGATTTTAGATCTGAATCTTGCTTTTCAGATATGTTTCGGTATCCAAGACTCACTGTGGTAGGAGTACTTGGTTTAGGTGATGCTGTGTGGTCTTGGTTTTTTTAGTAAGATTCTTACCTTTGCCTTTCACCATCTGCTAATCTCTGGTGTTAGATGTTCTAGCTTTCTCTGGCTGGAGCTTGTTCCTCCTGTGATTCTGTTAGCCTCTGTCAGCACTTCTGGGAATCTAACTTTCTCCTGAGTCCCAGTGGTCAGAGCACTCTCTGTAGGCAAGCTCTCCTTTGGAAAGGAAGGTGCACAGAGGTCTGGAGCTCAGCTCTACCTCCTGGCTGAAGATGATGGCTGGAAGGGACCCTGTCCAAGAAGCTCTGTTGCTTCTGTGGCTTGCATGCTCTCCTGGGAGGACTGTTCTCTGAGAGACCCAGGATACAAGATGGTGATCTCACCTGAGTACCAGGGTCAGAGCCCTCCCTGGAGGCCGACTCTTCTCTGGTGGTGAAGGTGCTCAGAGTTCTGAGCTGATTTTTTTTTTCTTTTTCATCCTGTACTAATTTATTTTGTTTACTTCTTGTAAGTCAGTACATATTTAAAGCATATGACATGCATGCTAATAATCTGGCAAGACAGAAATGTATCACAGTGGTTTCATAATAATAATAATAATAATAATAATAATAATAAATCATAATTATTGAAGTCATAGAGGGTCATATACCTTATGATTTTAGATGCACAAAATATCTAAAATTATCATTTGCATAGGAGCTAAGGATAAAACCATGGTTGTCAAGGGTTTAGAGAGAGAAATACTAAAATAAATATGTAAAACCACAATTTTACAAGATAATTTTGGAATTTTGATATATAATGTTATGCCAAGAGGCAACAAAACTGACCTATGTGCTTAAAAAGTCTTTTAACATGTGCCTCTCATTAAGTGATTATATTACAGATTTAAAAACTATCATAGACTCCTTATGTTAATTATTTCAATAGCAAAACATTAATATTTTGGCATAAAATCATTCTGTTTGTCTACTGCTTAAGATTTTTGTCAAAACAAACAAAATCAATTGAAACAAGCTCGGGAAAAATATAATAATTATTATTAGTATTGTTTATTTATTTATTTATTTATTTATTGGTTTTTTTGAGACAGGGTTTCTCTGTATAGCCCTGGCTGTCCTGGAACTCACTCTGTAGACCAGGCTGGCCTCGAACTCAGAAATCTGCCTGCCTCTGCCTCCTGAGTGCTGGGATTAAAGGCGTGTGCCATCACACCCTGCTGTACACTTTTCTTAAAATCAGATTAAAATATTTTATAGAAAATACTTTTTAGAAAGAAATACATATAACTTTGTAAAAAAACAGATTTTTGTTTGAAGAATACTAAAAGAATAATTGAGAGACAAAGCAAAGGATGAATGGAAAATGATTAATTGAAAAATTTCTGTATACAATCTGTACATAGTTTTTAAAGAGTTAAGCAATTTAACTTTTGTGAAAAGCACACATGTTATTGTCATTAATACATAATATTATAAACATTGAACTTGATTTCATTCTAGCATTACAACTTGTCTTTTACAAAAAGCTACAAATATGTTTCAGGGGAAGAATATGTGTTGTAATTTCAGAAAATATATATACTGCAGTGTTGTTACTGAAAATCTTTTCTATAAAGGACTTTTGCTACTCAGGGAGCTAAAACAGATTGTTCCCACTCTTGTTTTTTGGTGGTTTTTTTTTTTTTTTTTTTTTTGATGTTTTTGTTTTTGTTTTTTTCCCAGCAAAGCCATGCAATTGACAATGACATTCAATAGAATATAGCACTTCTCAATTGGCTTTAATTTTCATATGTAGCCAGAAAGCTAAGCACAGTGTGTGTTTGACTCTAATTTGCTTCTTTTATTATGTGGACATAAAATATATGGTAACTAAATTGGTTTAATGGAAGCAATTATCAGAACAATAATCCTTGGAAATGCTGCATGTGAGAAAAATACATACAAAATAGAAACACATGTTTTAGATAGAGTTGCAGGGTTATACAATCAAATTGGGAAGAAAGCAGTCTAGCACTGGGTGGTTACATCATGCTCTTACTAATTTAGCTTGAGTTCAATGTACTCTATGCATGGCTTAGGTTATCGCTGAGACTTTGTGCTTCTCAACACTGAATTCTCACAACACAAATATAAATATTTGATTATTACTTCATGTAAATATTTCTATTTATGCCTATTTTGTTCCTTCAATCACCAAGGTTAGATTTAAATAATGATAAATTATTAACAGTAGTACTTCCTTCAGAAACTTGACACATAAAAGTGATACTTGTTTGCTAAACAGTAAGCTTCATCAAACAGCTTTTCTTTTCTCAAAATCAAGTAGTAATATATAAATGTAGCATTAGTAATTAGCATTGACCAAGAAATTTCAGAATCATTAAAAAACCAATAGCGACTGGGTTGTTGCTTTCTGAAAGGCATGTACCAAGTCCTTTCAGTCTAAACCTTTTGTGCTTCTCAGTAATTGTTCAGTAATTTAGTAATACAGCTGAAATTAGTGCCTTTACTAATTGTAGTTCTATTCATTTTAGTAAGACAGCTCTAAAGCATGTAATACATTTTATTTATATTTACTTTCCATAACATTTTTTCCTTTTAAAATAAGCTATATAATACTTGTAGGAATTTTTTGTTGTTGTTCTCTTCATGGTAAGGATAGAGATGTTTCTGGTGTTTTCTTTAGTCTGCAACCCTATAGGTGGAACAACAATATTAACTAACCAGTACCCCCAGAGCGCATGTTTCTAGCTGCATATGTAGGAGAAAATGGCATAGTTGACCATCATTGGGAAGAGAGGCCCCTTGGTCTTGTAAACTTTATATGCCCCAGTACAGGGGAATGCCAGGGCCAAGAAGTGGGAGTGGGTGAGAAGTGGAGCAGGGCAGGGTGTGGGAGGGTATAGGGGATTTTCATGATAGCATTTGAAATGTAATGAAGAAAATATCTAATAAAAATTGAGAAAAAAAAAAGAGAAGATATTCAGAGGGAAAAGAAACTTGTTAAAGCCGGGTGTGGTGGCGCACGCCTTTAATCCCAGCACTCAGGAGGCAGAGGCAGGCAGATTTCTGAGTTCGAGGCCAGCCTGGTCTACAGAGTGAGTTCCAGGACAGCCAAGGCTATACAGAGAGACCCTGTCAAAAAAAAGAAAGAAAGAAAGAAAGAAAGGAAGGAAGGAAGGAAGGAAGGAAGGAAGGAAGGAAGGAAGGAAGGAAGGAAGGAAGGAAGAAAGGAAGAAAGAAAGAAAGAAAGAAAGAAAGAAAGAAAGAAAGAAAGAAAGAAAGAAAGAAAGAAAGGTTAAAAAAAAAGAAGCAAGTAGATACAAGTGTAATGTCACTGAGAACTTAAAGACCTTCCTGAAAATCTTATGTTCTTTGAAATATGAAATGGAGGAATAAAGGGAATTGGAGGGTTGATATTGTTCATGTACATAGGGAGGATCTAAGAATTACACAGGTGGTCTTATGTAATGCTTCCTCAATGGGCCTATAAGAGTCATTTACAGCCAATGCCTAGAGTTACAGCTATTGCTGTTTTCATATAAGGAACTAATGAAAGTTTAAAATTCAAGTTACTCTTCATAGGTGTAAAACTTAAGGAAGATAAAAGGGAATGAGAAAAAATTTTTCCTTAAAGTGTAACCTAGACAAATTGTGGGAGGCTTCTGAAGCACATGAAAAAAAAAATGATTCTTGTCAGAGTAAATATGATTAGAAATGAAATACCATACCAAGAAGTTTCAAAAGGAATTGCCAGCTTAGGATTCATTTGTTAAAGGAATGAACTATTGCTATCTGTTAGAGAAACACAATCCAAAGTTGTTCCTTTCTCTCTCTACAGCCTGACATTCTCATAGTTTGAAGTTACACAAAACAAGTAGCATTAACTTGGAATATTGGAAAGCAAGACCCTGCCATTGATGACACAGCATGGGTGTCAGTATTCCCTAATATTGTTATGCTTAGAAGCACTCTTGTTTATGGGATATAGTTTGTTTATAAAGCTGTACTAGAAATTGACTTTCAAATAAACACTAAACCATTGGTGTTTTTCATTAATGCCATGGAGATAATGAAATAAAACTAATTGTAAAACAAAATATTCACTCATTATTTTATGTCCCTTTGTATGATACTTTGTCTCTGGAATGGGATCGTGAAAATGCAGAATAGGATTTAGTGCCAGCTATGCCCTTTAACACAACATATAATCCTCGTTCCATTCTATTATTAACATCTTTCTAGTGACATAATTAAAAAAAAACATACTGGATTCTTGAATAGATAGCTCTCTATTATATGTAACTTTTCTTTTTTATTAGATATAAATTTCTTAAAGCTGTACAAAGTTTTACATTTATAATTAAAAATGTACATTTCAAAAATCTTCTGATTTATTGCCTATCAATTTTCCATCTTTCTTATTTATTTATTTATTTATTTATTTATTTATTTATTTAATGTGTTTCTGTTTGTGTGTGTCTGTACAAGTGTGTATGTGCATGTACATGCATATGGACATGTGATATGAGTATAGGTTTCTTTGAGGCCATGTTTATTACATTGCCTAGAGTGGAGTGATTAACCATTGTGAGCTTTCCAACATGAATGCTATAAACAAACTCTGATCCTCTACAAGATCAGCAAACACTTAACTGCTAATCCACCTCTCCCCCTGTCCCTGAATTCTTTAATAACAGTGTCTTTATATATATGTTGGTGTGCACCATCTATTACCTTATTTTGAGAAGCAATAGTATGCATATGATTGTGCCACTAAAATTCTCTTAAGGAAGCCAATTATTTCCATTTTACCATTGTTATTAAAAATGCCTGAATGTCATGAATGTGAAAAAGCAAAATAGGAAAGTGTAGGAGAATTTGAAAGAAGAAAAGGAAAGGGGGAAAGTATAATAATAATAATAATAATAATAATAAACAAAATAAATCATTTTTTTAAACTTGCTGACTTTTACATGGAATCATTTTTACTAATTCCCAAATTTCTTTTTCTCATTTTTGTTTTCTTTTTGAGGAATTTATATAAATATTTTGATACTATTAATTCTTTCCTTGCTATGTTTGCCTCAATCACCTTCCCTACCCTCCTAAATTTGTGTTCTTCTTTTTCTTATTTAACTTTCAAATATAGTACATTCTGCTACTTTGTTCTTGGATGTTTGGCCTTCCACTGTAACATGCTAAGCCCAGCAGAGAGGTTGAACCCTTAAAATATCCTGATTCCTCTTCCTCCAGGAGCTATCAATTGCCAACTTTTCCTTGGTTAGGAGTGAGATATGAGTCTATCTCCCTCTGCTATGCTGGTAATTTCACAAGAATTTTTAAAAACTTTTTATTGACTCTTTGAGATTTTTATATCATGCATCCCAAACTCATTCATCTTTCCATTTCTCCATATCCATCCTCTATCCTTGCAACATATCCCCAAAAGAAAACACAAATAAAACTAAGTAATAAACAAACAACTCATCTTGCTATGGATGATGGGGTGTGTCACAGCATGTAATACAATATAACCTTTTTCCCAAACAGCTATACTTACCAATGTTCATTAAAATGAATCGTTGTTTTGGTTTGAAGCCTCTGGCTTCTGCTATACTATCAGTACTGGATCCTCAATGGGACTTGTCTTAGATATCCTGTAATAGTTGTGTCTCATGGAAATCCTGCTGCTTTGGTTCTGTAGGACTGGTCACTTAATGCATTCCAGGAGTTTATAGACAAGTTAGATTCTGGCCAACTCAAAACCCTGGATATAGACCTAGGTGGTAGCTAAAGTGGTCAGTCTGCCAGTTCTCCCACTCTCCCACTCTCCCTTGTGGCCAGCTCTCTTATGCTGCTTTGGTGAGGCTTGAAATTAGCTTTTTGGTTGCAACCTCTCAGGGTCAGATCTTCCCCAATACCTGAGTGGGCTGTGCTGCCACCTAATAAGGTTCTCACTCATGCTGCCACCAAGGAACATGGCTGGGTCTGTGACCCTGCAGCACTGAGAATCTTTGTATATGTCCATGACCCATGTTACCATCAAAGACAATTGTTACCAATGCAGATATTGTGTTTCTGCTCAGATGAAATGCTATCTTGGGACTTGGAAGCTCAGAAACCATAAAGCTCTGAGGTTAAAAAAAAAAAAAAGTTATCCCAGTGGAGGAGCATTCTGAGACATGAGGAGCCTACACAGCTCTGAGGTAGGACACTGTGGAAGGACATCCTTAGACATGGAAACTCAGGTATTTTACAGTTCTGGTGTAGGACAGTGTCCCATAGGAAGGGCATCCTGAGATATACAAGCTCAGAAATCACATAGTTTTAAGAGAAAGCCTCCTCAGAAGAGGTTTTATAGCTCCTAGGGGAGGGTATGCCCACCTGAGCTGAGGAACTCAGAGGTCTTAGCCACCACTCCACTTCTTAGTTTCTCCCCTTCATTGTTTTTTTTTTTTTTTTTTTTTTTTCTTTCTTTTTGACTTCTTCCAATGAGTAAATCCAGGCAGAAAAATCTCCAGAAAGAGATTTATTGAAGAGTCCAGGGTGTGGAGGGATGCAAGCAGGAATGGTTGTCCACTGCTCCTGTGAGTGGACAGCCAGGAACTGGACAAAGGGGCAGTGCTTATATAGGACAAAGGGCAGATCTTCTCAGGGCAGAGATTTCTGAAGAGGGGATTGGTGGGATTGTAAATCCTGAACTTGGAATACTAAGAGATTGGTGATTTTCTTGATCAGGGATTGATGTGTTTCCTGCTCAGTAATTGTTGGGATTTTGTGGGAAGTTCAGGGATTGGTGGTTTCCTACTCCAGCATTGGTGACTGTTTTTCACCCCCTTTTCCCTTCATCAGGCCAATACGTTAGGGTATGGAAGAAAACACTAAAACAAATAATGTGAAATATCTTTGTGACTAGTCAAAACACTTGTACTGTGAATGTATAAGATCCCAATTTCTATCAAAGGCAATGCAAGGAGAATTACAGATGCTGTAATGAGATGTAATTAAAGAAAAGAAATTTGAATTTTATGTGATGTTCTCAATTAATGATTGAATAATATTTGATCATATAAATGCTAAAGAGATTTGAAAACCACAATAAAACAAATTTATGAACAGAAAAGATAAGTATACATTAGACAGCAAAAGAGTTTGAAAAGAATTAGCTCAATTTGATCCTCCTTGTTTTGTACATTTGTTACCAATATTTTGTAATGAACAAAAAATATACCTTTGTTATTTTTTATAAGGTTGAAAATACTACCTCAGTGTTCCAAAGATCTCAGAGATGTTTAGATATGATATAAGATGAGGGGTTGTCACTCCTTAAGTTGTTGATCCACTTCTGTTCTTAAGTATGGAATCAATGACAAGACAGATGTCCCAAAAAGAGAAGTTGTTTCTCCCATTTGAAATAAGCATAATTTCATGGAAGAGGAAATTTGTACTTGATTTAAATGTGATGGCTCAATAGACTAATCTCTTTGCATTCTTAGTCTCTAGTTACTGAAGCTTGGAAAGGACTAGCGTATGTGGCCATGTGGAAGGAGGTACGTCACTGGGAGTAGTAGGCTTCAAAAACCTATGTCTGCGCCGGGCGGTGGTGGTGCACGCCTTTAATCCCAGCACTTGGGAGGCATTGGCAGGCGGATTTCTGAGTTCGAGGCCACCCTGGTCTACATAGTGAGTTCCAGGACAGCCAGGGCTATACAGAGAAACCCTGTATCGAAAAACAAAAACACAAAAAAAAAAAAAAAAAATCAAAAAACCTATGCCTGGTCCAGTCTCTTTCTGTCTCAGTTTCTTTCTCTGTCTCTCTTTCTCTCTCTATGTCCCTCTCTATCTCTGTCTCTCCTTCTATCTCTGTCTCTGTCTCTGTCTCTCTCTCTCTGTGTATGTGTGTGTGTGTATGTGTATTTTCCATACGAATCAAGATATAAAGCTCATATATATTCCTTGAATATTAGGCCTTTCTATTTCCAAGCATGATAATCATGGACTAACCCTCTGAAACTATGAGCAAGACCCAAGTTAAATGCCTTTACCTTATGAGCTATTTTAATAGTGTTGTTTATTCACAGAAATAGAACAGAATTAAGTCAAAATTGGTACCAGGAAGAAGTGTATTCCAGTTAAAAGCCTACCTGTTGTTTAGAAAAATATTGAAGACTTTTGGGACTTTAGACTAAAAATGTGCTTGAAATCTGCTAAAATTGTATTGCTGTTAAGAGAGAGAGATGCCATGACTATGGTAAGTTTTTAGAGAAAAGCATTTAATTGGAGCTGGCTTCCATTTCTCATTGTCATCATGGCAGAAAGCATTGCAGTACACAGGCAGAAATCATGATGGAGAAGGAGCCAATATTACTACACACTTGTTTCAACATGCAACAGGAAGAGTAAGATATGAATTGCACCTGGCTTGAACATACAAAACCAAAAACTCATTCTTAATGTCATAGTTCCTCCAATGAGGCCATACCTATTCTAAAAAAAACCCATCTACTACGAGTAGGACTACTACCTATGACCCTATGAGGGGCGTTTTCATTTAAATCACCACAAACTCTTTAAATGGGGCTTAATGTGTCATCCCAGTAGAACTAATGAAAGAGTAGTACTAAGGGCATTTCAAAAGATGCAAGACAGACTCAAGAGTTTTCAGAAGGGAGGAATATTAGCAAGCAGCCTAGAGATCATTCTTGTGACACTTTGGAAAAGAATGCGGATATTTCTTGTTTTGTTGTTTTGTCCTTGTTATGTGTCTTTTTGACATTTTAAAGTAGATGTGGCCTCACAGCATTCCTCAGTCCCTATCTGTTACAGAGTATGGCTGGCATTCCCCAGCCCTACCCTAAACTATTTCGGCCCAGGTTCTGAAGTTGTTCTTCCCTATATAATCCAGTCATTTTGGCTACTGACCCCTTTCTTCTAACCTTTATCTCCAGTTCACTTGGCTCTCCCTTCTTCTCTCCCTCATCACCACATATGACCAGGCTCAGGGTCATGTTTACTCTGAACTCTCTTAGATGTCCCTGCCTTGGGCTATATTCTCTATTTTAAGTACAATATACATTATCTCTCACCATACCCAGGAGCAGTCATGAACTTCCTTTTTTCTTTTCTTTTTTTTTCCATTCAGTCCTAAAAATCTGCTCAAAGCTAAGTAGACGAATTTTCGATTAGTCTGAGTGTCAGAAATTTCAAGACAGCCTAGTATTGATGATGTCACATGGATATTAGTGATCACTCTAATGCAGGTGTATAATAAAAGGGAGTAAACAGGGAAAACAGACAAACAAAACATATAATGAACAGTTATAGGATAAAAGGAATACCAAGAAATGTAATGTTAGAACTCAAGGAGATAAAAAGTTTAAAGAAAGCCCTTGTATTAAATGGAATAAAGGAGATGGTTTCTGTAAAGATCCCACACAACTAAGCTTCCAGTTTGTGTGAATGAAGTAAAAGAAAGCTTAAGAAGCATAGGAGATTAACAAGAGGACAAATATTGTTCAAATGCAAGTAAAAGAAGGTCTAGTATCCAGCAGTAGCAAGCAGAACTAGGTAGCACTTGCCATGGTGTTCTGGCTTTAGAGTCAAAAAACAGTACAGAAAAGGGATTATGGAAGCTTCCTCCACAGTTAAGGTAAACATTTTAGACCATGAGTTTGGCAAGGCTTTCCTTGTGTAGCAGCCAAGAAAGGCCATTGCAATGAAGTTGTTTAGGTGAAACTTGATTTGCAGACCCTTAGATATTGGAAATGACAGATAAGGGATATTTTTGAAGGAGACGTGATGGGCAACCACCAGGAGAGAGGTGGAATCAGCAAGCAAGATAGAAGATGTGAAGTTTGTCCTGCTGGCTTTCAGTCTGACTTGGTCCAGTAATTCCTCATTATGCTCCCTTTCCTCTCTTTTCGAATGACAATGTATAATCTTTGTCATTTTGTATTGGAAACAATGTGATCTGTTTGAATTTTTATTTTATAGTAGATTAAATTTCAAAGAATTCCTTGAGTTTCAAAAGAGACTTTGGAGATTTCAGATTTATTGAGGCTGAAAAACAGAGGACTTCTAAAATTGGTCTAAACGCATTTTGTATATGATATGGCTACCGATGGAAGCATGGAGGTGAAATATTGTGCTTTGAATGAGAATGGAGTTATAAACTCATTTATTTTGCATTCTTAATCCTCAGTTGGTGAATTGTTTAGAAATTCTTAGATAGCATGACTGTTGGAGAAAGTGTGTCATTTGGATTGAGCTTTGTGGTTTACAAAGCTCATAAAAGGACTGATCTCTCTCTGTTTCTCTATCTCCATCTCTCTCCCTCTCCCTGTCCTTCTCCCTGCTCCTCACCCTCTGCCTGCTGTTTGGGATCAGGATGCAAAATTTTCAACCACTACCCCAAGCCCATGTCTTTCTGCTTCTCCCAGTAATAATCTTGCATTATCTGAAACTGTAAGCCATCCCCTAGTTAAATGGCTCATTTTATGAATTGTTTCCGTCATAGTGCCTCTTCACTGAAATAGAACTGTAACTATAACAAGAGCACAGAGACTGACATCTGGGCAATGTACAGACTGAAGAACTTTGGAAGTTAAGGTTGAATGTTAAGTGGGACTTTCTTCATCAAGACACTCTCCTAACCCCAGTCTGAGTATGTACATGAATGAGTAGGCTGAAACAGTTTAAAAGACAAAGGGTGTGGATGACTTGAAAATGCCAAGGAATATGTCCCCTCCAGATATAACAGCATTGGTATAAATATAAACTCAGACTGTCATAGCACATACAGGTCCAGGACAGGTTCAATCCTGATAGCTTCCCAGAATTTACAAGAGTAAGTAGTCATGAATTTTCACCCCTAACTAAAACACAATATAAATTTGATACCAATAGGCAAAGGTAAAATTAGTATTCTCAAATGGAACCTCATACAATATAATAATCGTATTGGAAGATAGACCAGATACCCAAGAATAGTTGCCTAACACAAAAGCAACTTAATGGTATTATAAACTCCTCCCTCCCATTTTGCTTTCTGGAAAAATTTTGTCTTATTGGTCTTTTTCTTGTATATTTTGGATTCCCTTTTATGCTTTTTCTGTTTTGAGTGTTTTGTCTCATTTGCTTTATTCTTTGTTTTCTCTCTTTTGTTAAAGATTAAAAGAGAGACAAGAGAAATTATATTGGCTGTATAGGGAAGTGGAGAGAATCTGGGAAGAAGTGGGGGATAGAAAAAAACCATGATCCACATATATACTGCGTAAAAACAACTTTAAATATCTTAAAATAAAAATAACAACATATTTCCTAAAATAAATGTGTCCATTTCTTATAAAATGTATAAGCCATAAATGGCTAAGAGAAACCAATGCACTTTTATAATGAATGTTATATAGATCGACCATGAGAATGTAGCATACTTTTTATTACTAACTTTATTTTAAAATGATATTTTTGATTCTCTGAGACTTTCCTATCATATATCCCAATCACACTTCTCATTCCTGCCATGTGAACTTTCCTCCCCTCTGATAAAAATCAAAAATAAAAATAAGAATAAAAAAGTTCAATTTTTTTGTCTATATACTCCCTAAAATATGATTCTACAGTGTAAACAGTAATTATATTTAGTTTACAAATATTAACAACCACGATTTTTAAAACAGAGCTATATAGTGAAAACCACACAAAATATTAATACTCGAGCCGGGCGGTGGTGGCTCACGCCTTTAATCCCAGCACTGGGGAGGCAGAGGCAGGTGGATTTCTGAGTTCGAGGCCAGCCTGGTCTACAGAGTGAGTTCCAGGACAGCCAGGGCTACACAGAGAAACCCTGTCTCGAAAAACCAAAAAAAAAAAAAAAAAAAAAAAAAATTAATACTCATTATTCATTCAATAACTTAATCCACATTTAAGTTAAAATGGAAAAGTAGACATTCATAAAATCATCTATCTTGTTTTATAAGAATCATAAATGTTGTGGTTTTGTTATCAATAATAAACAGATTAACATATCCCTGTTTTTTGCCCATTTTCTATAAAATATGTGATTATGAACAGAATTTTACACTTTCTTTTTTAATGTAGTAAGGAAAGGGTAAGAGACTCCAGGAGCTGGAGTGGTGAGTGGTACTTGCCTGCAATTGTAACTTTTGGGATAGAAGTGACCCCTGAGGTTCAATGTAATGAGTTTTAGGATACCCTAGGCTATTCTATCAAGACCATATTTCAAACATACAAACAAAAATCAAACAGGAAAAAAAGTCATATTTACATTACTAATTATATTGCAAGTATATGCATATAGGAAAAATGTTGACAACATAAGCAAATGTTTTTTAATCAGTCTAATACATAAAACATTTAAAAATTTTACCACTCAACATGTTCAAATATGAAATTCCAATGACTTTTTGAGTTTCTTTACTTTTCATTACTAACTTTATTTTAACATAACATTTTTGATTCTCTGAGACTTTTATATCATATATCCTGATCACACTTACTTCCCATTCCTTCCATGTCTGCCCTTGTAACCTTTCCTCCCCTCTAAAAGAAGCAAAACAAAAATAAGAATAAAAAAGTTTGATTTGTGTTGTCTATATACTCCCTAAAACATGATTCTTAGTGGCCTGCCCCTTAAATACAACTGAGTCCTTCCTCTTCCAGACACCCACCAGGAGCTACAAATTTGGGAGATCTACACTTCCATACTCATTTAAAGAGTTCTCTTTGGTGGCTTCCTTTCTAGGGTGTACCTTTTTATTGAATATGGGCTAAAGATGGTCACAGAAGCCTTAAATGTCCATTCAACTTTGCATCTGTAGTCAGCCATATACAGCAAAAGTAGCCACTTTGTTCTTCACAGTCAGTGTGAGCACAAATCCTGGGCCTCCATAGGGTTTCTGGTGATAGCACAGTCCACAACCTAGTTCCTGGTGCAGTAGGACCAATACAATGCTTTTGGAAGCAGCCCAGAACACAGACCACTAGCATTCCCATGGGCATTGGTGGCAGTGCAGGTCACTCAGATCTGTATGGGCCCCAGATTAAGCACTGTCACATCACCTTGTCTCAGGAGGTAGTCCATAAAAACCTCTGCATGGTCATTGGTCTACTATGGACATTAACACAGACACAGACTACAGTAGAACCACAGACCCAGGCATAGCTGGGATATCATTATGGTCTCAGGTGGCATTGCAAGTCATGCACATCAATATGTCCCCAGCAGCAACCTGGCCGAAGGATATCAACATGGCTGCAGCAGACTCCAAACATCTGCATGGTTCTTGATTGTAACAGGAAGAGCTGACATAAATGAGGCCCTCTGCCAAGTACCAGGAGTATGGTTGTCAACTTCTGTGGTGTGCATGGTGCAACCTCCTTATACATTGTTTTAGTCATAAAATTAAGTTGAATTTAATGTTGTGCTGTCTTCTGTGCACATATAAAAATACATTTTTGTAAACTATATGCAATGTTAATAATTATTCAGGTAATACATAAGAATTTTTATAAATGTACTTTTGCATTTTAACTACAAAATTGTATTATAACTGCATTTGAACATTTGTTTTGTGCTATGCAAGTTTGTGCTCAAGTTATTTTTATTATTCAATTCAGAGAGCTTAATACATGTTTTTTATCGGTTATTTTCTTTATTTACATTTCAAATGCTTTCCCCTTTTGAGTTTTTCCTTTTAAAACCACCATCCTAATCCCCCTCTACCTGTCCACTATGAGAGTGCTCCCCAACCCAACCACCCATTCCTGTCTTTCCATCCTGGAATTCCCCATACTGAGGCAGCAACTACCCTTAAGCCCAAAGGCCTCTCCTTTCACTGATGCCAAGAAGACCATCCTCTGCCACATGTACAGCCACAGGGATCTGTCCCTCCATGTGTACTCTTTGGTTGGTGGTCCAGGCCCTTGAGCTCAGGGGTGTCTGGCCAGTTGACACTGTTGCTGACTCCATGGGGTTGCAAACTCACTTTGGTTCTTCAGTCCCTTCTCAAACTCTTCTATTAGGGACCCCATTTTCAGTCCACTGAGAGAGCCTTTCAGAGGCAGCCATATAAGTCTCCTATTAGCAAGCACATCACGGCATCCACAATAGCTTCTGAGTTTGGTGACTGTATATATGGGATAGCTAATATCAGTGAGTGCTTACTGTGTGTGTTCTTTGGTGACTGAGTCACCACACTCAGGATGATATTTTCAAGTTCTATCCATTTGCCTACAAATTTCATGAAACCATACTTTGTAATAACTGAATAGTATTCCATTGTGTAAATGTACCACATTTTCTGTATCCATTCCTCTGTTGAGGGACATCTGGATTCTTTTCAGCTTCTGGCTATTATAAATATGACTTATATGAACATAGTGGAGCATGTGTCCTTATTACATGTTGGAGCATCTTCTGGGTATATGCCCAGGAATGGTATTGCTGGGTCCTCTTCAGTTAGCACTGTTTTCAATTTTCTGAGGAACTGCCTGAATTATTTTCAGAGTGGTTTTACCAGCTTGGAGTCCCACCAGCAACAGAGTTTTTCTCTTTCTCCACATCTTTGCCAGCATCTGCTGACACCTGAGTTTTTGATCTTGGTGATTCTGACTAGTGTGAGATGGAATCTCAGGGTTGTTTTGATTTGCATTTCCTTGATGACTAAGGATGTTGAACATTTCTTTAGGTGTTTCTGAGTCCTTCATGTTTCTTCAGTTGGGAATTCTATGTTTAGCTTTGATAACCTTTTTAAAATATGGTTATTTGGTTCCCTGGAGTATAACTTCTTGAGTTCTTGCAATATATTGGATATTAGCCTTGTATAAGATGTGGGATTGGAAAAGATCTTTTCTCAATCTGTTGGTTGTCATTTTGTCTTATTGACAGTGTCCTTTGTCTTAAAGAAGCTTTGCAATTTTGTGAGGTCTCATATGTCAATTCTTGATCTTAGAGAATAAGCCATTTGTGTTCTGTTCAGGAACTTTTTCCTGGTGCCCATGTATTCGAAGCTTTTGCATAATCTTTCTTTTATTACATTCAATGCATCTGGTTTTATGTGTAGGTTCTTGATCCACTTGGATTTGAGCTTTGTAAAGGGAGATAAAAATGGATCAATTTGCATTTTTTACATGTTGACCACCAGTTGAACCAGCACCTTTGTTGAAAATGCTATCTTTTTCCCACTGGATGGTTTGAGCTCCTTGGAAAAAGATCAAGTGACCATTCCATCCCTGAGCAAGCAGGTTTCAGGCTGGGGGAGGGGAGACTACACATAGGTGTGTGGATTCATTTCTGTGTCTTCAATTCTATTCCATTGATATACCTGCCTGTCACTGTACCAATGTTTATCATTATTGCTCTGCAGTACAGCTTGAGGTCAGGGATGGTGATGCCCCCAGTAGATTTTTTTTTATGGTTGAGAATAGTTTTTGTTATCCTCAGTTTATTCTTATTTCAAATCAATTTGAGAATTGCTCTGTAATAGCAATTCTCTATGAAAAATTGAGTTGGAAGTTTGATGGGGATCACGTTGAATTTATAGATTGCTTTCTGCAAGATGGCCATTTTCATATATTAATCTTGCCAATCCATGAGCATGGGAGATCTTTCAATCTTATGAGGTCTTCTTCAGTTTCTTTCAGAGTCTTGAAGTTCTTACCATACAGATCTTTCATTTGTTTGGACAGAGTCACACCAAGATATTTTATATTGTTTTTGACTACTGTGAAGGGTGTAGTTTCCCTAATTTATTTTGCAGCCTGTTTATACTTTGAGTATAGGTAAGCTACTGATTTGTTTGCATTAATGTTATATCTGGCCATTTTGCTGAAGTTGTTTATCAGATTTAGGAGTTCTCTGGTGGAATTTTTGGGTTCACTAAAGTATACTATCATATCATCTGAAAACAGTGATATTTTGACTTCTTCCTTTCCAATCTGTATCCCTTTGATATCCTTTTGTTGTCTAATTGCTCTGGCTAGAACTTCTTTCAGTACTATATTGAATAGATAGAGAGACAGAGCATGCAGGCATGTCTAGTCAATGATCTTGGTGGAATTGTTTCAAGTTTCTCTTTGTTTAGTTTGATGTTGGCTACTGGTTTGCTGTATATTGCTTTCACTATGTTTAGGTATTGGCCTTGAAATCCTGATCTTTACAAGACTTTTAACATGAAACAATGCTGAATTTTGTCAAATGCATTTTCAGTATCTAATGATATAGTAAGATTGATTTTTTTCTTTGAGTTTGTTTATGTAGTGGATTACATTGATGGATTTCCAAATATTGAACTATCCTTGCTTCCCTGGTTTGATGCCTACTTGATCTTGGTGAATGATTGCTTTGATGTGTTCTTGGATTCAGTTTGGGAGAATTTTACTGAGTATTTTTCATCAATATTTATAAGGGAAATTGGTCTTAAGTGTTCTTTCTTTGTCGGATCTTTGTGTGGTTTTCGTATCAATGTAATTGTGTCTTCATAGTACAAATATGGTAGTGTTCCTTCTGTTTCTATTTTTGAGGAAGAATTGAAGAGTATTGGTATTATGTCTTCTTGTAGGTCTGATAGAATTCTGTAATAAGTTTATCTGGTCCTGGGCTTTTTTAGTTGGGGACTTTTAATAACTGCTTCTATCTCTTTAAGATTTATGGGACTGTGTAGTTTATCTGATCTAGATTTAGCGTTGTTGTTTTGTATCTGTCTAGAAAATTGCCTATTTCAATCATATATTCCAGTTTTGTTTAATATAGGCTTTGGTGGTAGGATCTGAAGTTTTTTAAATTTCCTATTTCTGTTGCTGTCTCTCCCTTTTCATTTCTGATTTTGTTAATTTGGATACTCCCTCTGGTAAATCTGGTTAAGGGTTTATCTATCTTGCTGCTTGTTTTAAAGAACCAACTCCTGGTTTTGTTGATTCTTTGTACAGTTCTTTTTTTTTCTAATTGGTTGATTTCAGTCCTGAGTTTATTTACTGCCATCTAATCCTCTTGGGTATATTTACTTATTTTTGTTCTAGAGCTTTCAGGTGTGCTGTTAAGCTGCTGGAGTATGCTCTCCAGTTTGTTTTTGGAGGCACTTTGAGCTCTGAGTTTTCCTCTTAGCACTGCTTTCACTGTGTCCCATATGTTTGGGTATGTTTTGTCTTCACCTGCAATAAATTCTAAAAATTTTTAAATTTCTTTCATTATTTCTTCATTGACCAAGTTATTACTGAGTAGAGAATTGTTCAGCTTCCATGTATGTGAGCTTTCTGTTGTTTTTGTTGCTATTGAAGACAAGCCTTTGTCCATGGTTAACTGATAGTTTACATGGGATTATTTCAATTTTCTTGTATCTGTTGAGGCCTGTTTCATGAATGATTATATGGTCAATTTTGAAGAAGTTACCATGGGGGACTGAGATGAAGATATGTTCTTTTCTTTTAGGATGAACTGCTCTATAGGTATCTGATAAATCCACTTGGTCCATAAGTTCTGTTTGTTTCAATGTATGTCTGTTTAGTTTGTGTTTCCATGATCTGTGTGTTATTGAGAGTCGGTTCTTGAAGTCTCCCACTATTATTGTGTGAGGTACAATGTGTGCTTTGAGCTTTAGTAAAGATTTGTTTGTTTGTTTGTTTTTGTTTATTTGTTTGTTTATGAACATTGATACCCTTGTATTTTGATCCTAGATGTTCAGAATTGAGAGTGCTTCTTGATAGATTTTTCCTTTGATGAGTATAAAGGGACTTCCTCATCCTATTTGATAGCTTATGGTTGAAAGTCAATTTTATTTGATATTAGAATGGTTACTCCAGCTTGTTTCTTGGGACCATTTGCTTGGAAAATTGTTGTAGAGTCCTATATTCTGAGGTAGTGTGTGTCTTTGACAATGAGATGCATTTCCTATATGCAGCAAATGCTGGGTCGTGTTTACATATCCAGTCTCTTAGTCTATGTCATTTATTGGGTAATGGAGTTCATTGATGTAAGAGATATTAAGGAATAGTGATTGTTCCTTCCTGTTCTTTTTTCATGTTATTTTTTTTAACCTTTCATTTATTTTTTTATTAGATATTTTCTTCATTTACATTTTTTTTCAATTTTTTTAATTAGATAGTTTCTTCATTCACTTTTAAATGCTATACGGAAAGTCCCCTATACCCTAAGCCTGCCATGCTCCCTTACCCACCCATACTGCTTCCTGGCAATGACATTCCCCTGTACTGGGACATATAATCTTCAGAAGACTAAGGGCCTCTCCTCCCATTGATGGTTGACTAGGCCCTCCTCTGCTACATATGCAATTAGAGACACAAGCTCTAAGGAACTGGTTAGTTCATATTGTTGTTCCTCCTATAGTGTTGCAGAACCCTTTAGCCCCTTGGGTACTTTCTCTAGCTCCTTCATTGGGGGCCCTGTGTTCCATCCAGTAGATGACTGTGAGCATCCACTTCTGTATTTGCCAGGCACTGGCATAGCCTCATACGAGACAGCTATATCAGAGTCCTGTCAGCAAAATCTTGCTGTCATATGCAATAGTGTCTGTTGGTGTCACAATAGGGTTTGGTGGTTGTTTATGGGATGTATACCCAGGTGGGACAGTCTCTGCATGGTCCTTTCTTCCTTCTCATGTCCAAACCTTGTCTCTGTAACTCCTTCCATGGGAATTTTCTTCCCATTCTAAGAAGGAACTAAGTATCCACACTTTTAGTAGGGTTATTTGATTTTCTGAAGACCAGCTTCTTGAGTTCTTTGTATATATTAGATATTAGTCCCCTATTGGATTTAGGATTGGTAAATATCATTTCCCAATCTGTTGGTGGCCTTTTTGTCTTATTGACAGTGTCTTTTGCCTTACAGAAGCTTTGCAATTTTATGAGGTCCCATTTGTCAATTCTCGATTTTACAGCACAAGCCGTTGCTCTTTTTCTCCTGTGCCCATATCTTCGAGGTTTTTCCCCACATTCTCTTCTATAAGTTTTAGTGTCTCTGGTCTTATGTGGAGTTCTTTGATCCACTTGTCTTGAGTTTTGTACAAGGAGATAAGAATGGATCAATTTGCATTCTTCTACAAGATAACTGCCAGTTATGCCAGCGCCATTTGTTGAAAAATTGTCTTTTTTTCCACTGGATGGTTTTAACTCCCTTGTCAAAGATCAAGTGAGCATAGATGTGTGGTTTCATTTCTGGGTCTTCAATTCTATTCCATTGATCTGCCTGTCTGTCAATTTACAAGTACCATGCAGTTTTTTAGCACAATTGCTCTGAAGTACAGCTTGAGGTCAGGGATGGTGATTCCACCAGAGATTCTTTAACCATTGAGAAAAATTTTTGCTATCCTATGTTTTTTGTTATTCCAGATGAATTTGCAAATTGCCTTTTCTAACTCTGTGAAGAATTGAGTTGGAAGTTTAATGGGGATTGCATTGCATCTGTAGATTGCTTTCCGCAAAATAGCCATTTTTACTATATTAATCCTGCCAATCCATGAGCATGAGAAATCTTTCCATCTTCTGAGATCTTGATTTCTTTCTTCAGAGACATGAAGTTACTATCATACAGATCTTTCACTTCCTTAGTTAGAGTCACACCAAGGTATTTTATATAATTTGTGATAATTGTAGTGTGTTGTTTCCCTTATTACTTTCTCAGCCTGTTTATCTTTCGTGTAGAGAAATGCCATTGATTTGTTTGTGTTAATTTTATATTCAGATACTTCACTGAAGCTGGTTATCATGTTTAGAAGTTCTCTTGCAGAATATTTAAGGTCACTTATATTTACTATCATATCATTTGCAAATAGTGATGTTTTCACTTCCTCCTTTCTAATTTGTATCTCCTTGATCTCATTTTGTTGTCGAATTGCTCTGGCTAGGACTTCAAGTAAGATATTGAATAGGTAGGGAGAAAGTGGGCAGCCTTGTCTAGTTCCTAATTTTAGTGTGATTGCTTCAAGTTTCTCTCCATTTAGTTTGATGTTGGCTACTGGCTTGCTGTATATTGCTTTTATTATTTTTAGTATTGGCCTTGAATTCTTGATCTTTCCAAGACTTTTATCATGAATGCGTGCTGGATTTTGTCAAATGCTTTCTCAGCATCTAACAAGATGTTCACATGGTTTCTGACTTTTACTTTTTTATATGGTGGATTACGTTGAGATAAAACCTACTTGATCATGATGGATGATCGTATTGATGTGTTCTTGGATTTGGTTAACAAGAATTTTATTTATTAATTTTGCATTGATATTCATAAGGGTAATTGGTCTGAAGTTCTCTTACTTTTTTTTGGGTCTTTGTGTGGTTTAGGTATCAGAGTGATTGTGGATTCGTAGAATGAATTAGGTGGAGTATTTTCTGTTTCTATTTTGTGGAATAGTTTGAGGAAAATTAGAATTATGTCTTCTTTGAAAGTCTGATAGAACTCTGCACTAAACTCATCTGGTCCTGGGCTTTTTTTGGTTCAGAGGCTATTAATGACTACTTTTATTTCTTTTTTTTTTTGTTTTTTTTTGTTTGTTTGTTTTTGTTTTTCGGGACAGGGTTTCTCTGTGTAGCCCTGGCTGTCCTGGCACTCACTTTGTAGACCAGGCTGGCCTCGAACTCAGAAATCCGCCTGCCTCTGCCTCCCGAGTGCTGGGATTAAAGGCGTGCGCCACCACGCCCGGCTTACTTTTATTTCTTTAGGGGATATGGGATTGTTTAGATCATTAATCTGATCCTGATTTAACTTTGGTACCTGGTATCTGTCTAGGAAATTGTTCATTTCATTCAGGTTTTCCAGTTTTTTTGAGTATAGCATTTTGTAGTAGGATCTGATTATATTTTGGATTTCCTCAGGTTCTGTTGTTATGTTTCCCTTTTCATTTCTGGTTTTATTAATTAGGATACTGTCCTGCTGGGCATTGGGCTATGCACAGAGGGGCTGGTCTCCAGTTGAGCCAAGATGCTGAACCCTGCACCAGGTGGTCATAATTTAGCTACATGGGACTGAAGGAGTTCTCTCATGTCTCCTGGGACTCTGGTTCCTGTCTAAGTTACCGCCCCCACACCCCACAACCCTCCACACCCCACAACCCCCCACACCCCACAACCCCCCTCACCCCACAATCCCCCACACCCCACAAGAGAAGCAAGGCTAGAAGTCACATAGGCAATATTCCAAACTTCTGACCTTCAGTCTAAACTCCTCCCCAGTTACCTAGCAACAGAAAAGATAGCAGCTCACTTTTAAAGAGGCTGTTTGGCCCTCCTTGTCCCTCTCATCACTTTGTTCTCTTCTCACTTTTCTCACTCCTCTCTGCTCTCTCTTTGTCTACTCTCCTCTTTCCTCTCCTCTCTCCCTCTTACTCTTACTCTCTTTCTCTCTAGCCTTTCTTCTCTCTGTTTTTCTATCTTCTCTCTACATGTATGCCTTTCTACAATAAAGCTCTAAAACCATAGACAGTCTCTGCTCATCAAGATCTGCTACACTCACTCTCACCAGTGTGGGAAACTCTCTTCCCTCTTCCCACTCTCCCTTAACCCCAGGACTACAGGGTGGGGCTCCAGGGCCCCCAGGTTGGGCTGCCCCTTGTCTACCCCCATCAATTGGGTTAGAGGCTTGGATGCTCACGAGGGGCTGAGTAGAAAGCATCTAGCTGCCCTCCCATGTCTGTCTGCCCAGAGCATAGGTAGAACTCTGGTGGGATGTGAGTCTTCCCTCCCCCTCTTCACCAAGGCCCCTTTTTAGTTCCCACACTGTCTCTGGGCCCACTACTTATTCTGGCTAAGGGTTTATCTATCTTGTTGGTTTTCTCAAAAAAAAAAAAAAAAAAAGCTTCAAGATTGGTTGACTCTTTGAATAGTTCTTTTTGTTTCCACTTGGTTGATTTCAGCCCTGAGTTTAATTATTTCCTATCTTCTACTACTCTTGGATGAATTTGCTTCCTTTTGTTCTAAAAGAAAGAAAACTAAATTCAAGACTTCAAAGTCCTAACCAGAAGGTTTATTCAAGGTCCATGACTCCTGTGGCTTGCTAGTTAAGAAGGCTTTTTGGGCCTAGAGCAAAGAACAAAGGCTGTAAAGTCATCCCAGGAACCATCTAGCCATTGAGATAAGAAAGGCATGCAAGGACAATCTCCAGACAAGCTCAGATGAGTAATGGGTCACCTGCTGATATGGTTTAAGCTTAACCAGATGTTCTGTTGACCTAAATAAGCACCTGGCCCTCAGACTTCCTGATGCCCTGATCTACACATACACTTTTACTGATGTATAACTATTCTGTTAAAGTTTAAATTGTCCAATCCTGTGAAACTATGCCAATTCCTTCCCCAGCCCCAGACCCTTTTCTATAAAAACCCCTACCTTTCAAGCCTCAAGGCCGACATCTGTTGTCTCCTGTGTGAGATATTTGTCAGTTCAGAGCTCCTTCATGTGTGTTTTCGTCAAGACGGTTTGCATCAATATCTTTGTATCTGTTGAGGCCTGTTTTGTGACCAATTCTATGGTTAATTTTGGAGAAGGTATCATGAAGTGCTGAGAAGAAGTTATATCCTTTTGTATTAGGATCCAATATTCTGTAGATATCTGGTAAATCCATTTGTTTCATAACTTCTGTGTCTTTGTATAGTTTCTGTTTCCAGGATCTGTCCATTGATGAGAGTGGAGTGTTGAAGTCTCCCACTATTATTGTGTGAGGTGCAATGTGTGCTTTGAGCTTTACTATATTTTCCTAAATGAATGTTGATGCCCTTGCATTTGATGCATAGATATTCAGAATTGAAAGTTCATCTTGGAAGATTTTACCTTTGATGAAAATAAAGTGCCCCTCCTTGTCTTTTTTGATAACTTTGGGTTGGAAGTCAATTTTATTCAATATTAGAATGGCTACTCCAGCTTGTTTCTTCGGACCATTTGCTTGGAAAATTATTTTCCAGGCTTTTACTCTGAGATAGTGTCTGTCTTTGTCTCAGAGATGAGTTTCCTATAAGCAGCAAAATGTTGTGTCCTGTTTATGTAGCTAGTCTGTTAATTTATGTCTTTTTATTGGGGAATTGAGTCCTTTGATATTAAAAGATATTAAAGAAAGGTAATGTTGCTTTCTGTCATTTTTGTTGTTAGAGTTGGAATTCTCATCATGCAGCTATCTTTTATTAGGTTTGTTGAAGAATAACTTTCTTACTTTCTCTAGGGAGTAAATTCGCTCCTTGTGTTGGTCTTTTCCCTTTATTATCCTTTGAAGGCCTGGATTCATTGAAAAATATTGTGTGATTTTGTTTTGTCATGGAATACTTTGGTTTCTCACTCTATGGTAATTGAATGTATTGCTGGGTATAGTAGCATGGGCTGGCATTTGTGTTCTCTTAGGTCTTTAAACATCTGTCCAGAATCTTCTGGCTTTCATAGTCTCTGTTGCTAAGTCTTATGTAATTCTAATAGGTCTGCCTTTATATGTTACTTGAGCTTTTTCCCTGACTACTTTTAATATTCTATCTTTATTTAGTGCATTTGTTGTTCTGATTATTATGTGTTGGAGGAATTTGTATTCTGGTTCAGTCTATTTGTGTAGCCTCGCCCAGCCTGAAGTGGGCTGGTACAGACCTTGTTGCCACTGATGTGGGGCCTGTGGGGCAGCTTTCAGACTTGGCTGGCTTCTTTTGAAGTGCCAACTGCTCTGAGATTCTGCTACCTGCTGAGAGGCTGAACCTGTCTTCCTGAGACATTCCTGAATAACAACAGCCTGGCTACCAAGTGCTGAAGGCACGGAGGGATGTTGCCATGGCGACAAAGAACCAAGGATGGACTGGCAGGGATGGACCTTCCCCCTTATAAGCACAGTCTCTTAGTAAACTTGTGGGCCTTGATCAGAGAAAATTTTTCTTGACTCATTATTCTTTTCTCGAAGTCTAGTCAGCCCCAGTGTCCCTTCCAGAAATACCTGGTTCATGTAGGTTTCTGGCCAGCCTCCTACTACATATTTGGAGTCCTGTAGGCTTCTTGTATATTTATGGTCATCTCTTTAGGTTAGGGAAATTTTCTTCTATTTTGTTGAAGATATTTACTGGTCTTTTAAGTTGAAACTTTTTATTCTAATTTATACCTATTATCCTTAGTTTTGGTTTTCTCATTGTGTCCTGAATTTCCTGGATGTTTTGAGCTAAGATCTTTTTGCATTTTGCATTTTCTTTGATTGTTGTGTCCATGTTTCCTATGGAATCGTCTGAACCTGAGATTCTGTCTTTCATCTCTTTTATTCTTTTGCTGATACTCCCATCTATGGTTCCTGATTTATTTTCTAGGATTTCTATCTCCAGAGTTGTCTCACTTTAGGTTTTCTTTATTGTTTCTACTTCCATTTTTAGATCTTGGATGGTTTTGTTCAATTCTATCACCTGTTTTCTATATTTTGTTTTCCTGTAATTCTTTAAGGGATTTTTTTGTTTCTTCTTTATGGATTTCTACCTGTTTAGCAGTGTTTTCCTGTAATTCTTTAAAGGATTTTTGTGCTTCCTCTTTAAGTACTTCTACCTGTTTAGCAGTGTTCTCCTGTATATCTTTAAGTGAGTTATTAATGCCCTTCTTAAAATCCTCTACCAGCATCATGAGCTATGATTTTAGATCTGAATCTTGCTTTTTCAGGTTGGTTGGGGTATCCAGGACTCACTGTAGTGTGAGTACCCTGGTCTGATGATGCCGAGTGGTCTTGGTTTCTGTTAGTAAGCTTCTTATGTTTGCCTTTCACCATCTGGTAATTTCTGGTGTTAGACAACTAGTTCTAGCTGTCTCTGGCTGGAGCTCGTTACTCCTGTGATTGTGGTAGCCTCTGTCAGCACTTCTGGGAGTCCAACTCTCTCTTGAGTCTCATTAGTAAGAGTCCTCTCTGAAGGCTGACCCTTCTCTGGAGGAGAAGTTGTCCAGAGGTCTGAGTCTCAGCTCTGCCTCCTGGCTAAAGATGAAGGCCTGAAGCGATCCTGTATAAGAAGCTCTGTTGCTTCTGTGGTCTTCATGTCCGAATAAAAGATTGCATTCACACCTGGTCTCTGGTTTCAATACTCTCCCTGGAGGCCAACCCTCATCTGGCGGGATGGTGCCCAGAGGTCTGCGTTTTGATATTATTTTTATATTTGTATAGTTATCTTCTTTTGGGTTTGTTGAAAGATTAATTTCTTTCTTTCTCTAGGGTGTAGTTCCTTCCTTATGTGTTTTTTCTCCATTGTTGTTTCCTTTGTAGGACTGGATTTGTGAAGATATTGTGTAAATTTGATTTTGTCATGTAATATCTTGGTTTCTCCATCTTTGGTAATTGACAGTTTTGCTGAGTACAGTATCCTGGGCTGGCATTTGTGTTCTCATGGAGTCTTTATGACTTCTGCCCAAGATCTTCTATCTTTCATAGTCTCTGATAAGAATTCTGGTATAATTCTGATAGGTTCTTATATGTTACTTGATTTTTTTTCCCTTACTGCTTTTAATATCCTTTCTTTGTTTTGTGCATTTGTTGTTTTGACTGTTATGTGACTAGAGGAATTTTTTTCTGGTCTAATCTATTTGGAGTTCTGTAGGCTTCTTAAATTTTTATGGGCATCTCTTTCTTTAGGTTAGGAAAGTTTTCTTCTATAATTCTGTTGAAGATATTTACTGGCCCTTTACTTTGGGAATCATTGCTCTATTATATGCCTATTTTCCTTAGGTTTAGTCTTCTCATTTTGTACTGGATTTCCTGGATGTTTTGGATTAGGAGCCTTTTGCATTTTGCATTTTGCATTTTCTTTGACTATTGTGTCAATGTTTTCTATGGTACCTTCCATACCTGAGATTCTTTCTTCTATCTCTTGTATTTTGTTGGTGATGTTTCCAACTCTGAGTCCTGACCTATTTCCTAAATTTTATATCCCCATAGTTTTCTCCCTGTGGTATTTCTTTATTGTTTCTATCTCAAGTTTTAGATCCTGGGTGGTTTTGTTCAATTCCTTCACCTGTTTATTTGTATTTTCCTGTAATTCTTTAACAATTTTTTGTGTTTTCTCTTTACAGACTTCTACCTGTTCACCTGTGTTCTCCTATATTTCCTTAAGGGAGTTATTTATGTTCTTCTTAATGTCCTCTATTATCATTGTCAGATGTGTGTGTTTTTTTTTAATCATATTCTTGCTTGTCTGGTGTGATGTGGTCTCCAGGGCTCACTATGTTGGGAGAACTGGGTTCTACTGATGCCATATAACCTTGGTTTCTGTTGCTTATGATGTTGCCCTTCCCTCTTGCCATCCTTTATCTCTGATGTTAGCTGGTCTTGCTGTCTCTGATTGTGGCTTTTCCATCCTGAAAGCCTGTGTGTCAGTTCTCCTGGGAGACCAGTTCTCTCTGGGAGGAATTTGGGTACGGAGATCTGGGGCACAGGGTCAATTACAGACGCAGACCTAATAAATGTTTTATACTTTGTTAAGTCACGTATTATTTAAAAATACTTTTTAAATGTTAAATTTAAATTTCTATCCAATCTATCTTTTTCCTATACTTCTACTTTGTCTAAACAACAGAATGTCAATAGTTGAAATATGTTGAAACATGGTTATGGTACAATTTTAAAAAATCATCTAACATGCTTGTAAGAATCAACATTCTCCAATTGCTAAAAGTTCATTCTGTTGACATTTCATCAGATTTGTTGATTATGCTTTCTATAGCTCACTAGTTTATAAAACTCTTCCTATTTTTAAGTTTCTGAGAAATGTGTGTTAAAGTATCTCAGAATATTCTTTGTGCATTAGTTCTTATAAAACTTTTTAGTGTGTTAAGTATGGTGAGATACAGCTGAATTCCTAGTCCATAGTAAATGGAGCTGGAGTCTATTTTAGGCTGCATAAATAAGAAGAACAACAATAACAACTAACTGTACACTTCCCCCACACCCCAGATTTCCCAGGGACTAAAACACCAACCAATGAGTACACGTGGATGTATTCATGGCTCTAGCTGCGGAGTAGTAGAGGATTGCTTTATCTGGCATTAGTGGGAGGGGAGGCCCTTGGTCCTGTGGAGGCTCAATGCCCCACCATAGGGGAATGCTAAGGCAGTGAGGTGGGATTGGTTGGATGGGTGGGGGCAGAACCCTCATAGAGGCAGGGCAACAGAGGATGGAATAGGGGGCTTACAGATGGAAAATAGGGAAGGGGGATAACATGGGATCATAAACAAATAAAGTATCCAATTAAAATTTCAAAAAAAAAACCTGTTGCAGTTAAACAAACAAAACAAATACATCGCTGTTTTTCAATATCTGCTGCTTATGCTGAAATCCATTTGAGGAAAGGTAGATAAATATTGTGATTATATTCTGTTTTGTGAATTTGATCATACTGAAATGCCCTTTGATATCATTTAGGTAAGCATGTTTTCTTTTGCATTGTTGTGACTATACTGGACCAATGTCTCACTTTTTTTTTATTTTTAATATTTTTTATTACATATTTTCCGCAGTTACATTTCCAATGCTATCCCAAAAGTCCCCCATAGCGCCCCCCACTTCCCTACCCACCCATTCCCATTCTTTTGGCCCTGGCATTCCCCTATATTGGGGCATATAAAGTTTGCAAGTCCAATGGGCCTCTCTTTCCAGTGATGGCCGACTAGGCCATCTTTCGATACATATGCAGCTAGAGACAAGAGCTCCGGGGTACTGGTTAGTTCATCATGTTGTTCCAACTATAGGGTTGCAGATCCCTTTAGCTCCTTGGGTACTTTCTCTAGCTTCTCCATTGGGAGCCCTGTGATACATCCAATAGCTGACTGTGAGCATCCACTCCTGTGTTTGCTAGGCCCCAGCATCGTCTCACAAGAGACAGCTATATTTGGGTCCTTTCAGCAAAATCTTTCTAGTGTATGCAATGGTGTCAGCGTTTAATAAGTCAAATTGTTAGCCAGAGAAGCCTTGGAGCCTATGTTCAGTCTTGGTAAAATATATGCAGATGGGAGGGGAGAACAGCACTCACAAAGTTGTCTGCTCATGTACATACATGTACCAAGGCATAGTTATGCTCCATCACATCCTACACACACATAACAAAATAAAAATACATTATTAAAATTTGCTATGAATGTATGATACCTTTTTGTTCATATTTTCAGGTTATATCTACTTTTCAAAATGTTAGACCATTTGGATATCAAGTTTTAAATAATTACTAAGACAATATGCTTTTGCACTACCTTGAATATAGTTTTAAAGTGCTAATGTTTTTTATATATATATTTTTTCTATCTTTATTTGAAGTGACAAAAATTTCATGTGAAGTACTTTCCTCTCTTTTTTTTGTTTTTGTTTTTTTTTTAATTAGGTAATTTTTTTTAATCAGTAGAAAAGTTAATACACATATTTTGCTGTCAAAAGTAGAATAAAAATATACACACTAGTGCTTTCATTGTTCTGTCTATATCCTCTTATTTTTCATTAGATTTTAGGCTTATTTTAAACTGTCAGGGTTTTTTCTTAATATAGCATGTTTTAGTTCCCTGTTATCTTTGAAATAACATGCAATTTTATGATCACTTCAGTATTACTCCAGTTTGAATTAGAACATGCTCACTCTGACTTAGGCAAAGCTAATATTAATGGCATATTTTTATCACCACAGGAAATTAAAGGGCTTCTAAATGGTTCTCCTTTTACATACTGCTCTGTTTTGAACTTAAATTTGTGTTTTAAAGTTGTTTCTCTATATTACAAACCATACAAAACACATTTACTTTCATGTTGTAAACATGTGATTTAAAGTATACCAAGGGTTTGCAGTTGTCTTGAAATTACTTTGAATATTTATCACAATTTATCTTCACAGCAACTGATAATAAGAAGGGGGTTTTACCTTCAGTTATTAAACTGAACCTTTTAATAAAAACTAATGCACAAAGCTAGTTTTTAACACATACATTTTAGAAACTTAAAAAATAGGTAAGTGTTTTGTAAGCAAGTGAGCTTTAGAAAACATGATCAACTAATCTGGTTGAAATCTATCTAAACAATGCTTTTCAAGACATGCTGCCAGTCAATGAAGATTGGTCATTACTAGAAGAAATTCCTGAGATGAGCCCTATAAATGTTTCTTTTAATTAGTGTGAGAATTTCCAAGGCATGTTGCAGAAAGGGTAAACACAATTCCAAGTTCTCTGATAGTGTACCAAAGAGAGGGAAGGAGAGAGGACTCTTAGAATCTTCAGATGGACTGGCTACGCAGGATAATCACTGGATCAAGAATGAGCATAGAGCTGAGAAAACTACTGAGGCTCCAGAAACAATATGTGGGAGACTCACTGAATAGGGAGTAAACTCTCATTCTGATATTCTAACTAGATAGCCTCATTATTCACAGTATATTAAGCAAACTCTGCACAGGGGATTTGGCTTATAGTTAAAATTAATAAACCTTAGACAAATTCCACTTCACTTTAGCCGGAGAATCTTAAAAGCAATGATGTTACAGTTTTCTAATTATCGACCAACATTCTAGAACAAAGCTCAATAAATCCCTTCTGAAAAATAAATGTGCAAAACCTGCCAAAATAACATGTGACATGAGTTAATAGAATGAGGCTGGGAGGAAATAAATAAAATCAGCTATCACAAAAGAAGATAAAAAAATAATATATTAAAACCAACCCCAAACTTATACAGAAAAGATACAATGAAATGAATGTTCCAACAGGCAAGATAAGAGAATTCTATCAGTTTGAAAATTAAGTCATAAACTAAACACATTTTCAAATATAAATAATATACAAAGAAATGCCAAGGTCACACTTATAGAGGGGAAAACAACAGTGGCTACAGAGAAAGTTTCACAAAGAGAGTTGAGTGCAGATGAGGTATTGAAGGGAAGAAATGATCTGGAACTTAGAGTAATAGACCATGTACAGATGTAAATTTATTTGTTTTTGTTTGTTTTAATTTTAGCTTTCCATTCATTTTCTTATTTGATAAGCCTGTACATGAGAATTACACTTACCTCATTTACCTTACATTCTTTTGCTTCTAACTCTTCCTGTATTCCCCCATTCTCTCTCAATTTCATAATCTCATCTTTATTATTCTATATGTCTCTCTACACATGTATATAAATATTACGGCCAAGTGCATTAAATACTGATCTCAGCAGCCATTAATTGCTTATAGCTCTTCATTTGGTAGTGGGCCTTTAATAGTTAATAGTTTCCCCATCTACATTGGTATGCCAAGCGATGCTGTCCTAATGTTGGCATTGCTTAAGGAAATCTCCCGATGAGATTTGATGAATGCAACTATCTGTTATATACAGAGGGCAGTATATCCCTGCAGATCTTGTGGTCCCTTGGCTCTTGGAAAACATTTTTCCAAAATCTTCCCCAAGCTGTAAGGAGATATGCTATAAATAGGTTACATGGGGGTGGTCTTCCATGTCATTTTTCTCTGCATATTGACCAGCTGCAGATTTTTGTAATGGTGGATATATACTTAAAAACAAAGCTTCTTTGATGAGGTGTGGGAGATATACTTCTTGGTAGATGTAAGAATAAGTATTTAGAACATACTTAGAAATTTATGCTCATTTTTGGAAGGGGCAGTACTATCTGTTGATGTAGGGTAAATAACATTTAAAAGGTAAACAAAATAAATAAAATGATTTAGGATAATTTTACGAGCTCCTAGGACAGTTATACTTAGTAATTGCTATATGGAATATTTTCTTTGTGCTTCAAATATAAGCAATGTAATAATTACTTGATAAACCTATGTCTGAGGTCAGATTTCTGGGAATTAAAATTGATTTTGCTTTCTTTTAATTTCTTTTAAAAATGTTTCTAAATTAGTTCTTTTATTTATTTACATTCCAAGTGCTGCCCACTCCCAGTCAACTTGCACAGTTCTTCCCCATTACCCTCTCCCTTGTCCCTCTGAGATTGTGCCTCTCTGGTATTTCTCCGCCCTGAGGCATCAAGTCTCTCCAGGGATAGGCATATCCTCTCCCACAGTAGGCCAGACAAAGGAGCCCTCTGTTACATATGTACCAGGATGCTCAGACCAACCCGTGTATGATCAGTCTCTGGGAGCTCCCAGAGGTCCAGGTTATTGACACTGTTGGTTTTTTTATGGAGTCTCCATCTCCTTCAGTTCCTTCAATCCTTCTCCTAACTCTTTCATATGTGTCCCGGACTGGACCTCCAGGCAATGTGTAGCTGAATCTATTTCAGTCATCTGTTAATAGAGACTCTCAGAGGTCAACCATTCTCTAGGCTTCAGTGTGCAAGCACAACATGGCATCAGTAAGTGTCCTCCATGGGATGGGATTGCCACTTTTCAGCCATTCCTTTAGTCTCTGCTCCATTTTTTCCCCCTGCATTTGTTTTGGACGGGTGCAATTTTGTAGGGAGGTTAGTGTCCCCATCACTCCACTGGTGTCCTCTTTGAGTGCTGGAGGTGGTCTCTTCAGGTTCAATAACCTCACTGTTGAATATTTCAGCTAATGTCACCCACATTAAGTCCTGGGATCCTAGCTAATCCCAGGTCTCTGGAATTTCTTAGAGAATCCCCTGTATCTGACCCCTGATAGCTGGATATTTCCATTCATTTTCCTGGCCCTCTAGGCCTCTCTCCTGTCTCTCCATAAACCTGAGCATGCTCTCCTATTCCCCCCACTTTAACCCAGGTCCCTCCCTTCCTCTACCTCCCTTGACTATTTTGTTCCTCGTTCTGACTATGATTTATACACGCTCACTTGGGCCTTCATTCTTGTTTAATTACTTAGGTCCCGTGTGTCGTATCATGGTTATTCTGTAGGTTTTTTTTTTTTAACTAATATCCACTTAAAAGTTAGATTCCTCAAAACCAAATGACCCAAATTAAAAATGGGAAACAAAGGAAATCAGAGAATCCTTAGTAGAGGAATCTCGAATGGCAGAGAAGCACCTAAAGCAATGTTCATCACTTTTATTTAGCAGGGTAATGCACATCAAATGACCCTGAGATAAGTTATGCCAATTGGAATGGCTAAGATTAAAACTCCAGCAATAGCACATGCTAGCAAGGTTGAGGAGAAGGAATAAAATTCCTGCATTGATGGTGTGATTGCAAACTGATACAACCACTCTGGAAATCAATCTGGCAGTTCCTCAGAAATTTGGAAGACGCAGCTCTACTGTTCCAGGACATATACCCAAAAGATGTTCCACCATATCACCAGAACACATGCTCCACTATGCTCATAACAGCCATATTTGCAATAGCCAGGAACTGGAAGCAGCCTAGTTGTCCCTCAACCAAACAATAGATACAGAAAATGTGGTTCATTTCCACAATGGAATACTATTCAGCTATTAAAAAATACATCAGGAATTTTGCAGACAAATGTATAGAACTAGAAAATATTATCCTGTGTGAGGTAACCAAGACCCTCAAAGGACATGCATAGTATGCTTTCTTTTTCTTAATAACACATAATCCTTTAATGAATTATTACCAGAGATTTTGCAAATACTAACTCTAGGAGATTTTGCGAGATTAAACTCTGAAAAGATCTTTAAATGTAAAATATTACAACTTGCCCTCAACTAAATCACAGTCTGCTAAAGAACATTTTAAAAATATATTTTTATAGTTTTAAGCTACTTGAATGCATATTTTCTATAACTGTTAAGTTAGCTTATTGATATTAGATTAATAGTAACAGTGTATTATCATATATGGTTTTTCTTACACTAAATGATTTTAAAATACCTTATAAAATTGATACTGTCAAGCATTTTTATTCCCTCAATCAGTATTTAAAATAAAATTTATCATTATTCTTTATAAAATGGAATTATTCTATTTCCAATTTAATAATGGATTCCACTTGACATGATGTATGCCAACCTAATTTATACATTTCACTGACTTATAGTAGAAGCTCTATGACAGTCTTAAAATGTTAGCTCTTGATGCTTCTTCTGAAAAATTATTCAATCAATTGCTCTATTACTTGCATGGCCAATGAGTGGGAGCTAGACATTTGCCTCCAACATTCCTTTTACAATTTTGATGGGTTGATTTTTTTCCAAAAGAATTATGCCTTCATAGATGAGATCTACTGCCAAACTGTCTTGTCATTTAAGCTAGATTTTTATTAGACAGAAGATTCTTTGTTTGCCTTGCTTGTGAATAATTGAATGTTCTTTAATGATGTGCAGACTTTAAATTCATGCATATCTAAAGGGTACTTGTTGGTCACTAGGACTGTGAATAACAGATCTCAAAGGGCATATGAATGACACATGCAGAGGCTGGTACTCTTTCTTAAAGTACAAAATAAGAATCCAGTGCTTTTCTCTGATCCTCTCCCATATGATAGAATGTACATTAGTTCTTGCAGAAGTTCTCTCTGTGAAGGTTTGAGAGAAAATCTGCACACATTGAAGTTAGGAGCAAATAAAGAATTGATATTCTTGAGATCTCTAGTGATCCCCCCCACTCACATACACACACACACACACACACACACACACACACACACAGAGAGAGAAAAAGAGAGAGAGAGAGAGAGAGAGAGAGAGAGAGAGAGAGAGAGAGAGAGAGAGAGAGAGAGAGAGAGAGTAGTAATATAATGAAAGGGCATTAAAATAATGTCTATTATTTCCAGTATTGACTTTACAAATATTGACTTTATATGAAATATAATTTAATTTTTACAAATGTTATAGAAGCTGTTAAGCACTTCAAGTACTTTTTCTGATCTCTTAATTTTTGATTAAGTTCTATTATAAGTATCTTAGGAGCTTTTCAAATTACTCTGTAACATTCTGCTCATTTTGTTTACCTTTTAAATGTTGCTTACCCTACAGAAACACATACTATTGCTCTTTTCATAAATGAGCAAAACTTCCAAGTGTATTCTAAATATTTATTCTTACATCTACAGATGAGTATAGCTCCCACACCTCACCAAAGAAGCTTTGTTTTTTAGTTTATAGCAGTCAATGGAAGGCTGCTGCTTTCTGTTTGGTCCAAGTATCATACTCACTACTTCTTCACCCTGTGAAAAGTCCTTTCTATAAAGTAATATAGTTGAAAATCTCAAGCTTGTATCTCCATTTCCTTTTGTTCTGTCTTTATTTCAAGAATGCTACTATCTCTATTTTCAAATTGTTACAATAGAAATGCCCAAACATAGAGTTCTGGTTCTGAGGTTCTGTTTTGGAGTTTCTCATTTCTCTTGTTCTTTCTCATTTCTTCCTGACCTGGTTTATCACTGAGCCTTGATTCCCACTCTTAGTTCATTTTTTTCTATGCATTCTTTCTTTGTGTGTCAAAGAAAATGTTTCAGTAAAATTTTCAAACATAATGTTGAGGAGGTTTGCAGGTTTTTAAGTTTGAATTCATGAATATTCAAAGTTAGGTTTCTGAACCTATCACCATATTATAAAAATTCTTTCTATTCATTTCAAACATACATAAAGGCAATTTTCATGTTAAATACAAAATGGAAAACTCAAGAAGATATTTTTAAAATCATTTCTAACAAAAAACAGTAGGAAAATAAAGAGCTTACATCATTCATACGTCTGTAGTTACACAAGAATGAACTTCTTACGTGACTGCCACAATAATTAAAACTTTGCTATTTGCTTTGATAATCTTCCAAGTATTTTTTGTTTTAATTATGTATGATTACTGTGGTCAAATTTGCCTCTGTAGATAACTACTCTCTGGAATGTGTGCATCCTGTATGTGTCTTAGATTCAACAACTTTCCACATATAAAAAGATACAATTTTTTTTGGTAAAAATTGTGCAAATACTGGGAGCTGACTTGACAAAAGTTACTTGTGAGTGCTCAGATCGAATAAAAATGACATCATGTGTTTCCATTTATGGTTTTGAGTCATATGCTTTATTTGCAGCATCTTTAAAAAAAAAGTATTAGTTTAGTAAAGCCAGCTTACTGTTTAACTTTTATTTCATTCCCATGCCCACCCCATCTTTCAGATTAATTGTATAATACCTCCAAAAACAAACTGGTAATACTAAGACTTAATTCTCCTTTTATCATTCTGTACATTATTAGCTTTAGAAATCAAAAGGAATAGAAGAAAAAGTACATAATATTACATTATTAAAAAATGAAGATATTAGAACTATAAAATGGTAAAGTGGTAATAAAAGAATTAAATTAAACCCTATTATAATCCCAATATGGCATTTTTTGAAAGGATTTGTTAGTGATGAGTAAGCACAACTGTGTTGCTTACCCATCAATGTTGTTAATTATGGTTTATGTTTCTCAGTATGCAAGTATGCATTAACTCTGGAAGCTTTGTACTATAAAATTTAACCAACTTAGTGTAAGGTATCACTAAGGACTACCAGTATATTTCTGAACTTTACCTCAGACAATGTTAAACATTGTCTTCATTTGTAAT
Organism: Mus caroli; assembly: GCF_978045245.1. NCBI lineage: Eukaryota > Metazoa > Chordata > Mammalia > Rodentia > Muridae > Mus > Mus caroli. The sequence goes on from NW_028227256.1 coordinate 45,552,599, forward strand.
TCTAGAGCAAAGGATCCCAGTGTGAATATTTATAACATCCAGATACATCCCTAACACTCCAGTTTGGACTAGAGAACATAATACTCAATTGAAAGTGCTAGATATTTTTCTCATTTTCCCTACATAAGGGAGGTAAGAGAGATAACATAAACAATATGAAATTTAATTCTTTGAAAAGCGTGTCTAAAAGATATCTAATCAAAAAGACTGCATTATGGTAAATTCTTCTAAAGGATATAATACAGTGTATTTTAAGAGTTCTAATTTAATACTGTTTCTCCATCCTCTAGACAATTTTGTGTAATTGTGTTTGTTTTAATAGAATAGAACCAATATATTTTATTATATTTATAAAAACAACCTTTAATTTTAAATGTATTACTCAATGTATAACAGTTTTCCATAACTTATTCATTCTACAACTGATAAGAGGATGTCATGACAATTTATTGATGCCGCAAATATTCAGTTTATATATATATATGAATCCTATATATTTAAGTCTATGAATTATACCTTAGATAGGTGAGGTGGTAAGAAGCTGCAAAGAGTTGAGGGAAAGGAATGAAATTGATCAAAATATATTGTATGAAAATAGATTAAGCAAGTTATACTAATAAATGTATATATACATACATATATACACTCATATATATGGAAATATATACACATATACGCATATAAAAACAATTAAAAATCAATTTGATAAAACAAGGAGGAGAATATGGGAGGGTGTGTGAGGAGAAAAAAGTGGAAAAATTATTTAATGATATTGTAATTTAAAAAAACTAAATAACAGGAATAAGGAAGGAAAAAAAACCATAGATAGAAACAAAAAACTATATGTAAATCCAGCAGGTTGCCTCAGTAGTTACAGGTACTCATATTCAAGAGGGATACAACTTGAGTTTGATGGTGGAAAAGTGTTCTCTGTATTCCATATGTTCTGCATAGAATTACAAAAGGAGTTTATTGAATACATAATTTAGTTTGGATTCTGGTTCCAGAGACATAAGTGTTTGTGATGGCACAGTAAAGGCATGTCAAGGAACTGGAGGCTAAGAGCACACATCTTGAATTTTCAGTAGGAAACAAAGAGAATAAACTAAAACAGATGTGATTCTGAAATCTTATAGTTCGCCCTCAGTTGATGAACTTTCTACAGCAAGGTTATACCGTCAAAATTTCCTACAAAATGACAGGAACTAGGATTGAAGTATTCAAACATCTGAGCCTATAGGAGATATTCTTATGTAAATCATCATGTCACCTATACTTAAAGGACAAATATTAAAAGAACAATTTCAATAACCAAGAGGAAATAATTTAAATGCTGAAAAACATCCTAATTTAACTATAGCCAATATGCACATGTCCATGCTGATAACAAATATCAAATAAATAGAATAATGGAATATAAAAAATAGATATTATCTATGAATAATATATAATTATATAAACATATGTTTATAATTATACATTGTATAACATAAAATAAAGTATAAAAATAATGTGTAAATATATATGAATAAAGAATCTTCAGATCCAATCTGGAAAAATATGGATCATTGCCAAATTACAAAAGAATAGTAAAAATGGCCTATAATCATGTCCAACATGTGTAATGTATCTCTCAAGCTCTTAAATATTTGCTGTGCAAAGGTAACAATCATAGAACAGGATATTGTGAAATTAAGAGTTGAGAAAGAATAACTTTGTGAATAAAAAGAAAACTATAAATTCTCTATCAGTTACTAAGATCAACACACACTGTGATATGTCAGCACTAAAACCATGAAATTTCCAGAAGACATAATGAAATTGACAAATTTTCATTACAACCTTCTTAATTTGAGGCCTTAATTACTATCTGCTTATTAGGAACCTAGGAATGAGTCATTTCACAAAGCTTTTGGGCAAAACCTTTTAATACTGCTGAGGATATACAAAGCAAATAATAGGAAAAAATCTAATCAAATCTAGAAAAGATTTTGGCAATATGGTGACAATATTCCTGTGGTCTACTGGATAGGAGTCTGGAATAGAAAAAAATAATACCAAGAAATTAGGTAAAAATTAAGGAAACCTAAGTAAAGTATGGACTTAAGTTAATAACATGTTAATTTTAGTAAATGTGTGATATTAATATACGGAGTTAATAATATCAGGACCTAAAGGTATATGCATAATTACTATATATTCTATTGTGACGAAAATATAGAAAATCTTTTAAAATACACTGTTATACAAATGCTAAACAAATTATGTTCCATTCTTATTTGGTAGATGGCTTATTTTCCTATTTTACCTGAGGAACCTGATGTTCAGATAGAAGTTTGATGAAATGCTCACATTACAGTCATAGCCATATCATCCTAGAGGAAGAAAATATCATATTTTTGGTTTTGATAACATATTCTTTTGAATTCTATGATATATTCTATAAACAATGATCTCAACCTTAATTTGGTATATTCTTAACATCCATTAAACTATGTTATGCATTAACAAATTTGAGTTTGACCTTTACACATGCTTAGAATTATAGGACTCTTAATAACTGTCAGTTTTGCTCTTCCTTGGCCAGGCTGCTATATTTCTAGTTAGTATTATAATCAATTAGTATCCAGCATAGAGAGAAAATTGCTCACCAATATGTAACATTAAAACGGAAGCTTGTATAAATTGCCGATTTAGCCAAAGAATCTAAACGTTAAGAGTTTTTAATGATATTCATAAGAACAAAGTGCACACCACCACATTTACAAAGCCTTTATCTAAACACCCAGGAATGTCATGTGCCTTCTAGAGGCTAATTTATGAGCACTTCACCTCTAATAGGAATTGACATTAACTTTCAAATGTACTTTCCTAACTGCTAAAAATATGGAGAAAAATTTATTCCTCAAGTGATTCTGTATGTTGAGTATTCATCTAAATATCCATAATAAAACTTTAGACTTACAATTACATTTAAATTACAATAAACAATTTTATATGTGCTAAAACATACTCAGAAGTACTACTTAAAGATTCTGGAAAGAGAAAATAATATTGTAAGTATAGATGTATTTCTTTTAAAAACTTTTATTTAAATACATGTTTATCTAATATATTTTGATCATGTCTTTACACAAATTCTCCCAGATTCTTCACTCCTCCCTACACATCCAACTTCTCTCTCTCTTTCTTTCTCTATCTCTCTCTGTGTGTCTCTGTCTCTCTGTCTCTGTCTGTCTCTCTTTTTCTCTCTCATACAAACAAGAAAAAAATCAAACTACTAATGAAAGTTAAAAGAAAAAACAATAAAAAAATGTTAAAACAAAAATGTTCAACATCCTTAATCATCAGGGAAATACAAATCAAAACAACCCTGAGATTCCACTTCACTCCAGTCAGAATGGCTAAGATCAAAAATTCAGGTGACAGTAGAAGCTGGCGAGGATGTGGAGAAAGAGGAACACTCCTCCATTGTTGGTGGGATTGCAAGCTTGTACAACCACTCTGGAAATCAGTCTGGCAGTTCCTCAGAAAATTGGACATAGTACTACTGGAGGATCCTGCAATACCTCTCCTGGGCATATATCCAGAAGATGTTCCAACTGGTAATAAGAACACATGCTCCACTATGTTCATAGCAGCCTTATTTATAATAGCCAGAAGCTGGAAAGAACCCAGATGCCCCTCAAAAGAGGAATGGATACAGAAAATGTGGTACATTTACACAATGGAGTACTACTCAGCTATTAAAAAAAATGAATTTATGAAATTCCTAGGCAAATGGATGGACCTGGAGGGCATCATCCTGAGTGAGGTAACACGATCACAAAGGAACTCGCACAATATGTACTCACTGATAAGTGGATATTAGTCCAGAAACTTAGGATACCCAAGATATAAGATACAATTTGCTAAACGCATGAAATTCAAGAAGAACGAAGACCAAAGTGTGGACACTTTGCCCCTTCTTAGAAATGGGAACAAATCACCCATGGAAGGAGTTACAGAGACAAAATTTGGAGCTCTGACAAAAGGATGGACCATCTAGTGATTGCCATATGCAGGGATCCATCCCATAATCAGCTTCCAAACGCTGACACCATTGCATACACTAGCAAGATTTTGCTGAAAGGACCCAGATATAGCTGTCTCTTTTGAGACTATGCCTGGGCCTAGCAAACACAGAAGTGGATGTTCACAGTCAGCTATTGGATGGATCACACGGTCCCCAATGGAGGAGCTAGAGAAATTACCCAAGGATCTAAAGGGAACTGCAACCCTATAGGTGTAACAACAATATGAACTAACCAGTACCCCGGAGCTCTTGTCTCTAGCTGCATATGTATCAAAAGATGGCCTAGTCGGCCATCACTGCAAAGTGAGGCCCATTGGACTTGCAAACTTTATATGCCCCAGTACAGGGGAACCCCAGGGCCAAAAAGGGGGAGTGGGTGGGTAGGGGATTGGGGGTGGGGTGGGTATGGGGGACTTTTGGGATAGCATTGAAAATGTAAACGAGGAAAATACCTAATAAAAAAATAAATTAAAAAAAAAAACAAAAGCTAAACCCCACACAAAAAACAACAAACAAAAAATGAAACAAAATAAGTACCAACAACAAAAACCTGTGGAACTTATTGTGTTTTGACTAATTCTGGGTATGGTGCTTGGCAAATAAGAGTAGTAGTTGATATACTCAGTTGTACTCTATTGGAAAAACTAATTTCGTTTGTATCTCAGGAGATATCAATTGCTCATATCTTTGTATTTATGGATGGAACTCTCTGTCCATTTCCTATTCTCAAGGGTGGGATTTTGCTTGGTGTGAACCTGTACAGATTTTGTTTTTGCTGTCACAGTGTCTGTGAATTCATCTGTTTATCAGTTCTGTTGTTTCTGAAGGAGACTATTTCCTTACAGTTATATACCACATCTGGCTAACAGAATCTTTCTATGACCTCATGAATAGATCCCTGTGGAGGTGGTTTTCAAGAGGATACCACAATTATGACTGAGTGATATCAAAAAAGTCTTTGTCACTTTGTACAATGTCAAGTTGTTAGTCCCTGGACTAATTTATATCCATTTTAAGAAGATAATTTTCTGATAAATACTGATTGAGACACTACTCAGTAGGTATAGAAATATCGAATTTGGAGTAATCTTACTGCTGTATTCCTTCAACAAAATATTAGTGTTATATTTTCGCCAAAGCACATGATTCACCTAGTCTCAGAATATTAATCACTATAGCAGTTTTAGGTATAGGTTCTATATCATAAAATGAGCCTTAAATCCAATGCAAAAGGAGTTGATTATTCCCATAACATTGTGTCACTACTTATGTCATAAACTATGAGAAATCTACGTAGTGTGCTACTTGAATCTTTATCCAATTGAAATGCTTTCATGTTATTGAGGAAGAACTCTGCATGCTACCAGGGAGAATAGAAGTCATCAATATCACCCAGCTACAAACTCTGTGACTGCAATATATACAGATATATTACCTGATAGAAAAGAAATGAATCACAGTTGGGATGGTGGGGGGGAGGGAGGGACTTGGGAGAGAAAGTGGACAGGATGGGGGAGGGGGCAGTGAGGGGTAGAAGGTAACCTGATATCATATTGGGTGAGGGTAAGGGACTGAAGCCCTGAGGTCCAGCAGAAAGAATGTAAACAGGCAACCTCAGGAAATAGGTGTTCCCCCAACCCTCAGAATGCACCAGAGATATGGGAGATGAAATTCTCCCAGGACTCATAGGGAGGGGACTTTGATGAAATGCCCAATAGTAGTGAGAGGGAACTTATAGAGCCAGCAGGAAGACAGGACATCAAGTGCGGGTTGGATTTGCCATGCCATAGTCACACCTCTAACCCATAATTGTTTCTGTCTAAAAGAATTACAGAGGTGGAAATGGAGAGGAACCTGGGGAAAAGAAGTCCAGCAACAGGCCCAAAGTGGGATCCAGTTCAAGCAGAGGTCCCAAGGCCTGCCACCATTACTGAGGCTATGGAATGCTCACAAAAAGGGACCTATCATGACTGCCCTTTGAAAGACCCAACAAACAGCTGAAAGAGTCAGATGCAGACATTTGTACCCAACCAATGGACAGAAGCAGCTAACCCCTGTTGTTGAATTAGGGAAGGTGGAAAGAAGCAGAGGAGAATGGCAATCCTTTAGGAGGAATAGCACTCTCAATTAATCTGGACCCCCGAGATCTCTCAAGCAGTGGACCACCAAACAGACAGCATACACCAGCTGATATGAGGCCTCTAATACACATATAGTAGAACACTTCCAGGTCTGTGTTCATTCAGAGATGATGCACCAAACCTTCAAAAGAACGGAGACCGACCCCAGGTAGCTTAAAAGTCAAGTGTGGTGAAAGAGTTGGGGCATCCACCTGGAGACAGGGGTGGGGTGGGGAGTAGGTGAGGGTTGTGGAGCATTCAGAGGGTATATGGGGGGTGCAGGGAATGGAATATGGAGTGTAAAAAATAAATTAAAAAATGTTTAAAAAGAAAAGAAAATTTTCTTCAAACCAAATGCAGACATACATTAAAATGATTTTCTACCATGTCCTCAATGAATTCATCATGGAGATGGAGATGTAGGGAGGGTTCATCCATAAATATAATAAAGCATACAAATAGGCATAAAGAAAAAAATCACACCATCTCAATATGCACAAAATAACAGTGACAAAAGCCAGCACATCTTCATAAAAAAACAAAACAAAGCAAACAAAAAAAAAACCTTAGAGACAATAGTATTAGGTGAAACATCTCTCAACCTAATAAAAACTATTTAGGAGAAATCTGTATCCAATATTCTTCTAAATTAAAAAAAAAATTTAAAGCAATCTCATTGAAACCATGGATGAAGAAGGCTCTCCACTACTCCTTCCCTGTATCAATACTGTGCTTGATGCACTCCATGATGTGCTTGAAGCACAAGATGGAAAAATAAGAAAAGAGAAGAAAATTAAAGAAAAATATAAAAAGAATCAAACATTCATGATATGCAGATAGCATGACATTATAAATAAAAGATCCTAAAAATTACATGTGAAAACTTGAAGAAATGGTTAACAATCTCTGCCATGTAGCAGAAAACAGTGTCCATGTGCAAAAATCAATACCTTTGCTGCACACCACCAAGAAACATATGGAAAAAGGAATCACAAACCATTTACAATTGTCTTAAAGAAAACATAATTCAGAGTAAACACAACCAAGGAGATGAAAGAACATTACAACGAAAATTTAAAATCTCTGAAGAAAGAGAAAGATACTAGGAAATTATAACTCAACATGATAAATAAGTTCATGGATGATGAGATTAATATTGCTAAAATGACTATTCTACCAAAAGTCATTCTGCATATTCAATGCAATTCTAATCAATATTCCATCTTACTTTTCACCGAAATAGAACAAAGCAAACAACATCAACAAAATTGCTAAAATGTATATGGAATCACAAAATGCCCAGATAGCATACATTTTTCTCTTAGGGTTTTGCTGCTGTGAACAGACACCATGACCAAGACAACTCTTATAATGACAACATTTAATTGGGACTGGCCTACAGGTTCAGATTTCAGTCCAGTATTATAAAGACAAGAGCATGGCATCATCTAGGCGGGCATGGTTCTGGAAGAACTGAGAGTTCGACATCTTATTTTGAAGGCAAACAGGAGAAGACTGACTTAAGAGGCTGCTAGGAGGAGAGTCTCAAAACCCATCCCTACAGTGATACACCTACTCCAATAAGACTACACATACTCAAACAGGGCCACACTTACTAATATTGCCAGTCCCTGGGTCAAGAATATTCAAACTACCAGAATTCCTAAGCAAAATAAACACTGCTAGAACTATTATTACTTTACTCAGGATATACTACTTAACCACAGTAATAAAAACAACATTTTATTTATGTCAAAACTGATAGGGAAGCTAATGGAATGAAGTAAAAAACCCAAACATGGGAACATATGGCTACAGCAATCAAGTATCTGACAAGGAAAATATATATCTGTAGTGAAAAAATACCACATCTTCAACAAATTGTGCTAGAAGAACCAGATATCCATATGAAGAAGAATGAAAGTATTCTTCTATCTACCACCTTGTAAAACTCTTAAATCCAAATGGATTCAATGCCTAAATGAGAAGCCAAAGACACTGAAACTGCTAAAAGAACACATAATCTATGCCACCTATGAGATTGTTATAGAAAGAAATTTTATGTATAAGAATATATTCATCCATGAAATAAATCCAGCAAATCACAAGTAGAACTATCTAGAAAGTTTTGTATAGCTAAGGAAACAGTGAGTTGAGTGATAGAGAAGCATGCAGAATAGGAGAGTATCTTTATTAGCAATACATCAGATAGATGATTAATATCCAGAAAACTGAAAAACTGTAAGCACAGGCCTTTTCACCTGGACTCTTTGTTTCCCCAAATAATGACTCTATGACTTATTTATCTAAATAAATACTTAGGCTCACTTTCACTAACTCATAACTCAATTGTCTTGTTTAAACTAGCACAGGTCATGACACAGGGTTAGCTACCTCTCCCAGGTTCATACATCTGTCTTTACCAGTGTTTGGAGCTAATTTCCCTGCCTCATTCATTCCCAGAATGCTATCACTCTCTGCATATGTCTTACCTTCTAATCTTTCCAATTAATCAAAGGGTTTTTACAGACAGGTGATGCTTCAAGCCAGTACATAAATAATCTCACTACATTTCCCACCTTTAGTCAAATAATAGATCTTTCTCTTACAATAATAAACTATATACAATAATTTTAATTATGAAAATTATCAGGTAAGATTTATATTCACAATGTCCAGTCCGTATGTTTTTGGTAACCTTGGAGAAAGTATTCTATTATCTGTCCTATCTTGGTGAGTTTAGAGTTCTGTACCTAAATCGAGTTGTATCATAACTTTCACTACCAACCCTAAAAACTACATTCTTAGAATATAAAATATTTTTCTAAATCCTAAACAATTTAAGATTAGCGGTGAGACTATAACTATCTAGTCTTCCACCACCATCAGAGACTTGAGAAGAAAGAAATATTACTTGAGCATTTAGGAAATGAAGTCAACAGCTTCCAAAACTATAGAAAAGGGGTAGTTGGCTGCCCGGGAAGTCCCCCAAATTGTCTATGTTGGAGAATCTATCTTTGGCCTTCTTGCCCTGATTATGTAACAGACATAAATTTTTGTGAAGCAGGGATTATGAAGTATTGCTAACCTTGTTTTGTCAAGTTCAGAAGTTAACTTCTCTGCAATCCATTTGTACATTTTGTACTGTATTCTGTCTGCTGTTGAAGCAAGAGCAGTTATTTGCCCAGTGCCTAACCTTACATTTGAAGCAAAATTCATTTGGAGGTTCATCAATGCTCATAACCTTCTGTGAAGTAGAATATGGCTGATGCCAGGAGAGCTGATATCTCTCACTGCCCTTAAAGACTTAATAATAAAATATCTTTAAACAACATACTTAGTAGATCTCTGATGGTTTTGTTATCTATCTATCTATCTATCTATCTATCTATCTATCTATTTATCTATCTATCTATCTATCATCTATCTACCTATCTAGAATATCAGAAGAAGTGAATGCTGCTTGTTTCTAGACATTTACTATTTGTTAAACTTTGGAACCATATTTCTGTAACTAACTAGAATCTAGCATAACCATGAAGTTGACTGGTTATTAATTTGTGTTACTTAATTATCCTACAGTTTGTAGTAGCTGTCTGAAAGGCATGAATTTTTAAAAAGTTTCCAATACTTAAAATAGTTTAGTCATATATATAGAGTATCTTTTAACAATATGCAATCCTAAGTCTATATCAATATACAATGTGCATTCTAATGTGAAAATATTTGTCTTGTTGATGTTTGGTCTAAAAGTAAATTCAACAATATAACCTTTTATCATACTATTCCTATATCCCATTTTCTTTCCATCTCTTCTTTGCCTTCCCCTGCCCAAGTATTAAAAATTAGAGAAAGTATGATAAAGAGTAAGAAAAAGAAAATGAAAAATCACTGGATGTAAAATTCCTTCATTTGCTTCCTCCCAGATCAATGGCATAACAACTTTTCCAGGCCCCATATAAGTGATGACAAACTTCATTCATTCATTGAATAAACAAAAGCCATCCACCACAACTCTTGAGAATGGGGGAGTGTCTCTCTCTTAAAATTGCTTCCTAATGATTTGGGGTATCTTTTTTCTTTTGAGAGCCCCTTAAAATTTAAGATTTTTGACAGTCTTAAGAAAGGTTGCTGTAGCATTTGCTGACAGTTTCTGCATTCTCCGAAAGTTCTGAGTAAAATTACATTTTTACTCACATAGTTTGAGATGGTAGACAATATAGTGAGTCATTTTGAAATGCTCCCAGATGCAGATTTTTGAGGACAAATCATTGAGGCAATCTAAGGTAGGATTAAACAGGATGTCTCAATGTCTCAGCATTCCTGAGGGTGAATCTTGTCAGGGCATCATTGACTTCATTGGTGTCTGCAAACTAATAAACTCTCACAGGTAATATACACCTTTCTGCAATGGCATATGTATGGAATGTACAGTGTGGACAATTCAAATAAGATGATTCTCTGAAGTCTGTTTGCACAAGTAAGGCACATGTCTTTCTTTTAAGGTTAGTTTGGGTTGTACAACCAACGTGTAATATGAATTTATATCTATGCTATTTGAAAGAATGGCATTATAAGCCTTGAGGATTCTGAAGCCAAGATTAGCTTATTACACATAGCTGAATTGTTTGATGAAGACATTTTCATGTCTCAGCCAGTCTCAGAGCTATGTAGGACTTCACTGATATAATTTAACTGTTTTGTTGGCCTTCACAATATTTTTTTTATGTTTGCAGCCAAGATCTTCAGGGGTTTCCAACTGTTATATCAGATTTTTATGAATTTGTAAGTAATCTACAGCTCTCATTGTTATGTGCATTATTTCTTTAAGTTTATTAATTTTGTCTATCTAAGGACTTCATACTAACAATTTTAAACCATTTTCTATTATTATTTATACCCAGTTTATTGTTTCTTCAATTGTTTTTAATTTTATACCTTACAAATTCAGAAATTTGTGGCTTTCAATTCTGGGCCTGGATTACATTGTCTACAGCCATTCTCTTCCACATAGGCCAAGCCATAAAGATCCAAACTTCCTTCATAGCTCACTGGATAGGAAAGGGCATCCTGCCATGCTGTAAACATATCATCAGATTATTATTGGTATCAGCAAGCTGCCAAAGCAGTGACTAGCCCAGGAAATAGTGGTCTCCATTTGCCACAAGTGCCTGGACTTGCCTGAGAGACTAACTGTTCATTTCCTGTACTATGCATCTCTAACTGTTCACAGACCCCATTCTAGAATCTGGCAGCTGGGTGCTGGTCTTGTTGTACAGAAAGGATTTTATGTGAGCTACATTAGGCCTCTTTATGGTTTCCCACTCCAAAATTGCCAGGAAACTGCTTTCTGCCTAAGACTCCTCAGGCTCAGTGTGCCATTTTTAACTGGAGCCTTTTCTACCTGGTCTCTGTGTTCCCTAAAATAATGAATCTGAGACTTCTTAGATATGAACAAATGCTTAGCCCATTAGATTTGGCTCCTTTCTGCATGCTACTAAATTCAATGATATTTATGTTAAGACATTAGTTAATTGTTTTCAAAATTTATTGACAATGGTCCTGAATAAACTTCTAAAAATTGAAAATTTCTATAAAGTGAAGTAGTATTTCTAAGGTCTTTAAGTAGTTTGGGTACCCCAGAAAACGTTTTCTCTCAATGTTTAATTAAATAATTTGCTGAATGTTAACAAGTATTTATCACAGCAAATGACTCTGCTAGTCTCAATCAACTAAAATAATACCATATCTAAGTTGACCATGAAATGAAACAAAACCAAACAAAGAAAGAAACAAATGAAAAAAGGAGTCTAAAATAATAACAAATGTTGTTAAAAATGGGCAGAGAACCTTAACGGAGCATTCTCAAGAGCAGAGGTTGGCCTTGTCAGGCATCAATGGGAAGAGAGGCCCATGGCCTGTGAAAGCTAGAGGCACCAGTGTATTAGAATGTCAGAGTAGGGAGCTGAGAGTAGGTGAGGGGGCGTACCCTCATAAAAGCAGAGGTGAGGGATGGTATAAGGAGTTTCTTCAGAGGAAACCATTAAAGGAGATAACATTTGAAATGTAAATAAATAAAATTTCCAATAAAAAGAATTAAAGAAAGAAAGAAAGAGAGAGAGAGAGAAGGAGGGAGGGAGGGAGAGAGGGAGGGAGGAAGGAAGGAAGGAAGGAAGGAAGGAAGAAAGAAAGAAAGAAAGAAAGAAAGAAAGAAAGAAAGAAAGAAAGAAAGAAAATTGAAGGATCACAGGACACAAGAAACGTGGAGCATCCAGGGATAGGATCCTTTCTGTTTCTATCTGCACAGAGAGCTTACCCTGTGCCACAGGTCTGCACACAGGAATTCTAGCAGGAAAGAGCTGGTCACCCAGGAGTGGTGATACACCTAAGATTAAACAAAGGCTCATGGACTAACAGGAGGAACAAACTACAGTCAGAGACAGTAAGACAAGACAACATCAGATATAATCAGATGGAAAAAGGCAAGTACAAGTACATAAGCAACAGAAACCAAGGCAACTTGGCATCACCAAACCCAGCTCTCCCACTGCAGCAAGACCTGGAGATCCCAACACACTGGGAATGCAAAATTCTAATTTAAAAATCATACCTTATGATGATGATAGATGACTTTAAGAAAGACTAAATAAGTCCCTTAAAGAAATAATGGAGAACACAGGTAAACAGCTAGAAACCCTTCAAGAGGAAACACAAAAATCCCTTAAAGAATTACAAGAAAAAAACATACAAACTGGTGAAGGAATTGAAGAAAACCTTTCAATATATAAAAATAGAAATCAAACCAACGAGAAAATCACAAAGGGAGATAATCATAGAGTTAGAAAACCTAGAAAAGGGATCAGGAGTCATAGATCTAAGCATCACCAACATTTTACAAGATATAGAAGAGAGAATATCAGATGTAGAAGATAGCATAGAAAATACTGACAAAACAGTCAAAGAAAATGTAAAATGCAAAAAGCTCCTACCCAAAACATAGGAAATCCAGGTCACAAATAAACACCAAACTTAAGGATAATAGGTATAGAAGAGAGTAAAGATTTCCAAATCAAAGGGCCATTAAATATCTTCAACAAAACTATAGAAGAAACTTCCCTAACCTAAAGACAGAGATGCCCACAAACATACAGTAAGCATACAGAACTCCAAATAGATTGAACCAGAAAAGTAATCTCTCCCACCACAAAATAATGGAAACACCAAATATATAGAACAAAGAAAGAATATTAAAAGCAGTAAGGGGAAATGGTCCAGTAACATATAATTGCAGACCTATCAGAATTACACCAGATTTCTCAAGTGCTACTAAAGCCCAGAAGATATTGGAAAGACAGAACACAAATGTCAGCCCAGGATACTATACTCAGAAAAACAAAAAACAAAAAAACCCCTCAATTACCACAGATGGAGAAATCAAGATATTCTATGACAATTCGAAATTTAAACAATATCTTTCTACAAATCCAGCCTTCCAAAGGATAATAGATGGAAAGTACCAACACAAGGAGTGAAACTACACCCTAGAAAAAGCAACAACGTAATTTTTCAAAAAACCCAAAAGAAGATAATTCCACATCTAACAACAAAAATAACAGGAAGCAACAGTCACTGGTCCTTAATATCTCTTAACATCAATTGGACTCAATTCCCCTAAAAAAAGACACAAAGAGACTGGATATGTAAACATGCCCCAGAATTTTGCTGCATACAGTAAACATACCTTAGTGAGAAAGACAGACACTTTTTCATAGTAAATAGCTGGAAAAAATTTTCAAAGAAAATGGTCCCAAGAAACAAGTTGAATTAGGCATTCTAATATCGAATAAAATTGAATTTCAATCAAAAGTTATCAAAAAAGATAAGGAAGGACACTTCATACTCATCAAAGAAAAAATATCTATCAAGATGAACTCTGACTTCTGAACATTTGTGCTCCAAATGCAAGGGCACCTCCTAAATTCATAAAAGAAATGTTATTAAAATTCAAAGCACATTACCTATTTCATTCTATGAAGCCACAACTATGCTTATAACTAAACTACACAAAGAACCATCATAGAAAGAGAACTTCAGACCAATGTCTCTCATGAATATCAAGGCAAAAATACTCAATAAAATTCTCGCAAAACAAGTACACATCAAAAAAGATCATTCACTACTATCAAGTAGACTTCATTCCAGGGATGCAGGGATGGTTCAATATAAGGAAATCCAGCAATGTAATGGACTAAATAAACAAACTCCAAGAAATAAACCACATGATTTCATCTCATTAGGTACAGAAAAAATCATTTGACAAAATTCAACACCTTTTCTTGTTAAAAATCGTGGAAATTACAGGAATTAAAGAGCCATAACTAAACATAATTAAAGCAATATATAGCAAATCAGTAGCCAACATCAAACCTAATGAAAAGAAACTAGAAGCAATCCCACCAAAATCATTGAATAGAAAAGCTGGTCACTCTCTGCTTATCTATTCAACATAGAACTGGAAAAAGTTCTAGCAAGAGCAATTAGACAACAAAAGGAGTTCAAAGGGATACAAATTGGAAAGGAAGAAGACACAATACCATTACTTGCAGATGATATGATAGTATGAGTAAGTGATACCCAAAATTCCACTGAAGAACTCCTTCAGCTGAAAAACAGCTTCAGCATAGTAGCTGGATATAAAATTAACTCAAACAAATCAGTAGCCTTCCTCTACTCAAAGGATAAATGGGCTAAGAAAGAAATTAGGGAAACAATGACCTTTATAATAGTCACAAATAAAATAAAATAAATCTTAGTGTGACACTAACCAAGCAAGTGAAACATTTGTATGCCAAGAACTTCAAGACTCTGAAGAAAGAGATGTAGGAATATCTCAGAAGATGGAAAGATCTCCCATGGTCATAGACTAGCAGGATGAATACAATAAAAACAGCCATCTTGCCAAAAGCAATCTACAGATTCAATACAATCCCCATCAAAATTCCAGCTCAGTTCCTCACAGAGGTAGAAAGAGCAATTCTCAAATTCATCTGAAACAAAACAAAACAAAACAAACAACCAACAACAACAACAACAACCAAACTAGTGAAATTATTTCTCAACAATAAAAGAATCTCTGGGAAATCACCATCCCTAAACTTAGGCTGTACTACAGAGTAATTATGATAAAAACTGCATGGTATTGGTACAGTGGTAGGCAGGTAGGTCAATGGAATAGAATAGAAGACCCAGATATGAACCCACACATCTATGGTCACTTGACCTTTGACAAAGAAGCTAAAACCATCCAGTGGAAAAAGACATCATCAAAAAACTGGTACTGGCTTAACTGCTGATCAGCATGCAGAAGAACACAAATCAATCCATTCATATCTCCTTGTACAAAACTTGTACAAAAGTCAAAGTGGATCAAGGACCTCCACATTAAACACTGAATCTAATAGATAAGAAAGTGGGGAAGAGCCTTGAACACATGGGCACAGGGGAAATTTTCCTGATTAGAGCACAAATGCTTCAACAATCGACAAATGAGACCACATACAATTGAAAAGAATCTGTAAAGCAAAGGACACTGTCAACAGGAAAAAAATGGCAACCCATAGATTGGGAAAAGATATTCTTCAATCCTAAATCCAATAGAGGGCTAATATCCAATGTATACAATTAACTCAAGAAGTTAGATTCCAGAGAACCACATAACCCTATTAAAAATCGGGTACATATCTAAACAAAGAATTCTCAATTGAGGGATACAGAATGGCTGAGAAGGATCTAAAGAAATATTTATCATCCTTAGTCAATAGGGATATGCAAATTAAAATGACCTCACACCAGTCAGAATGGTTAAGTTCAAAAGCTGTGGTGACAGCAGATGCTGGCAAGGATGTGGAGAAAGAGGAAGACACCTCTAATTCCTGGCATCTGAGACTTTCTGGTGGGTACTCAAAGTTCCCCATACACCATTGCTACATACCTTTGTTCAATTTCCTTTGTATCATGGTGGGATTTCAAGGTGTTACAACCACTCTGGATTTCAGTCTGGCAGTTTGTCAGAAAACAGGATATACTATCTGAGGACTCAGGTCTACCACTCCTGGGCATATATTCAAAAGATGCTCCAACATATAACAAGGACACATGCTCTACTATGTTCATAGCACCCTTATTTATAATAGCCAGAAGGTGGAAACAACCCAGATGTCCCTCAACAGAGGAATGGATACAGAAAATGTGGTACATTTACACAATGGATTACTACTCAGCAATTAAAAACAATGACTTCCTGAAATTTCTAGGTAAATGGATGGGAGTAGAAAGTATCATCCTGGGTGAGGTAACTCATTCACAAAAGAACACACATGATGTGTACTCCCTGATAAGTTGATAATTAGGCAAAAAGATCAGATTATCCACGATACAACTCACAGACCATATGAAGCTCAAGAAAACCAAAGTGTAGATGCTTCAGTTCTTCTTTGTAGAAGAATCAAATACGCATGTGATGAAGAGGGTAGCACAGACTTGGGAGGAATAAAGGAAGGGGAAGGGAAAAGGTGATCAGAATAAGGTATGGGAAGAGATGATGTGGTATACAGATGTTCAGAAAATTGAACAAAGGTATGTAGCAATGAGGTATCGGGAATTTTGGGTGGCCACCAGAAAGTCTCAGATGCCAGGAAAGGAAGATTCTATCAGGACCCAATGGAAATGACATTAGCTGAAATACCAACAAAACAGAAGTAGAAACTCTAGAGACCATATCGAGAAGTTAGACTATGCCCCCATTTGAGGGATGGCGCAACCCACCTATCTCCAAAATTGTAACTCAGAATTGCCCCTGTAAAAAGAAAATATGGGGACAAAGAGTCTAGCAGAGGCTAAAGGAAAGGCCACAGGGAGACTGCTCCACCTGGGGATTAATCCTAATTAATTCAGATTATATTGCTGATGCCAAGAAGTTCTAACTGAGAGGAGCCTGATATAGCTGTCTCCTGAGAGTCTCTGCCAAAGCCAAATACAATACAGATGCGGATGCTTTTAGTCAAACATTGGACTTATCACAGGGACCTCAAAGAGGAATTGGGGCGATGACCGGAGGAGCTGAACGGGTTTGCAATCCCATAGGAAGAACAACAATATCAACCAACCAGATTCCCCCAGAGCTCCCAGGGACGAAACTATTAACCAAAGAGGACCCATGTCTCCGGCTGCATATGTAGCAGAGGATGGCCTTATCTAACATCAGTGGGAGAAGAGGCCTTTGATCCTGGGAAGGCTTGATGCCCCAGTGGAGGAGAATACTAGGGTGGTGAGTTTGGAGTGCATGGGTATGTAAGAGAGCACCTTATAGAAGCATGGGGAAGGGGATATGATAGGGTGTTTTTAAAGGGGTAACTGGGAAAAAGGATAACAGTTGCAATGCAAATAAATAAAATATTCAATAAAATATTTTATAAAAAGAAATTTGAAAACATGAATGTTGCATTTAAATGTATAAAGCTAGAAAGTATGTAAATTGAGTATGTTAAAATAAAGCTAGAAATACAAATATCACATGTTCTCCTTCATAAGTGGTTCCTAGCTCCAAATCTTCAGATGAAAGTTTATAAGTTGGAGTAACTTCAGAAATCACGAAAATAAAATTAAAAAAAAAAATCACTGGGAGTTGTGGAAGGAGCAATAAAGGAGGAGATGAGAGGGTATATTTTTTGAAGGGGAAAGCAAAATCAGGGTGCTTTCATTATGAAGTTGTGAGGTGGATAATTATAGAAAAAGATGGATAGTTGGTAAAATATTAATAATGATAGCTAATTTTTTTTAAAAATCATACTATTACATACACACACACACACACACACACACATATATATATATATATATATATATATATATATACATATAATTACATGTAATTCTCTTTTTGGTGTTAATATGCACTCATATAGTTTCATTTAAAAATTTTCTATCTTGCCTGACAATATTCCCCACAACAGCTAAAGACTATATAACAAGAACCCTCATAGAGGCCAAAAGAAGACCCATTTTGCCTTGTTGGTAGGGTGGTCAAAAAATATATGATAACCAATCACAAGCAATACACCTACAATACAACTCTGACACCTAAGCCTCAGGAATCAGCATAAAGTAGGTGCAAAATGATTGTACTAGCCAGAGAAAACAGAATGTTTTTCTCTAAGATTTGAATTCTTAGAAATTGCAGAGAAGTTATCCCTACAGAGTCTCATCAGCATGACTGCTGAAACAAAGATTTGAAGCAGAAGACCAGTTGGCATACTAACATGAAAAGAGAATATTTCTGTGTCTCAAGTGTAATTACTAAACAACCAGTGACTGCAGAGAGTAGGAGAAACAGTCTTCAATGCCATGAAGGAGTAACTGTTTTAATGAAAATACATTTAAGTTATAACAAGTAAATAGAGTCATAAACTCTAATTTTTAATGCTATTGTAAATATTAAATTGTGAGTGTAGAGATAGGTAAATAGGTAAGTGATTGATATATCCATCCATATATGTGTATGTGTGTTTGTGTGTGTATATACATTGAAATATACTTATTACAGTTAGATATATTCTTGTTTATTTCCTTTATTATTCTGTCATGTTGAGGACAAATAGAGCTCTGTATATTCCATACAAGAAGTCTCCCAGAGAGCCATCAGAAGACTTATGAATCAGACTATAAGCATCATTCATGACTAAAAAGTATGAATAATTAAGATGGTGAATTGAAATACTGACTGTCAAAATACTGCCTCCAGGATTTACTATTAATTTTTCTGCAAATAAAACCTGAAATAAAAGCTGACAGTGGTACTGCATGCCTTTAATCCCAGCACTTGGGATGCAGAGGCAGGTGCATTTCGGAGTTGAAGGCCAGCCTAGTCTATCTACAGAGTGAGTTCCAGGACAGCCAGAGCTACACAGAGAAACCCTGTCTCAAAACAACAACAACAACAACAACAACAAAAAAAAAAAAAAAAAAAAAGAAAGGAAGGAAGGAAGGAAACGAAAAGAAAAGAGAAAAGAAAAGAAAAAAACCTGAAATAATTAATTTTTTTATCTGTAAGAGATTTGGATTATTTTAATAATTATTTCGGTCAAAATTTATTATACATTAAAAGATGCTAATTTGATAAATAATTTCTTTCTTTATATTATATTTTCCTAGTTTGAAAACTGGAATTTGCATATATTGCATATATTATTGAAATACTAATAACAACAATTATTTATTGATGGTTTAGTATATCATAAGTACTTTGGATTTATTTTATTATTCAATCTGTGGTACATCTTAACATAAATATACCTATGTGAAATGTTATTTTACCTAAGAATAATAAAGAAAAAAAACACTTAGTTTTCTAGGAAAAAATGATGAGACCAAATTAAGATTTAATTTTGCCTGATTAAACTTATTTTCTCAAACATTTGTAGTAAAGACTGTGAAAATAACATTGATAAATTGAAAATAACAATTGATAAATTGTTCATTGATAAATTGAAAATAACAATTCCTCTGCATTCCTTCCTGACTTTTTAATCTGAAGTCTATAGTTGATAATCATCATTCTTATGTTCAAACCGTTTGAATTCAGAAGCCCTGACAACAGAGTTACCTATTATAGAAACATGTTGAGTCACAATGTCTAGTATTTTTAATGCTTAAATAGAATTTCATCTTTAAATATACTCATGTGTGATTTAAAAAAAAAAAAAGACATGTATGTTGTTGGGGAACATTCAATAAAATGTGCTTCTCTGCCTTTGGGGCCTTCCAAAGAGCAAAGGAACTTCTTTGGAAACTATATTAAAATTTATCTTCTGCTCTCAAATACACTATTATTAAAGACTCAGTTGTATGGAATGATAAAGTGAAAGCCCCATATTTATAGAAATGGTCTCATTATAACGAAATTCTGAAAATATGAAGAAAGTAGCATTTTCCTTTCTACTAACTCTTTTAATATCTTTTTCATGCCCAAAGCTGAATGATTTCACTTGATAATTTACACTAGGAGTCACTCAGATATCTACTGTCGATTGTTAGTTCAGTTATGTATGCAAGATTATTTTTATAATGCATTATATTTAATATGCTACTTTGAATATTTAAAATAATATATGTTTTGTTTCAAATTTGTAAACTATGTTTATCTTTCTACTTGTGTTATAACAAATTCAATAAAATATGAATGCTAAATCTAACCTTATACTTAATTT
This sequence comes from Mus caroli, assembly GCF_978045245.1. NCBI lineage: Eukaryota > Metazoa > Chordata > Mammalia > Rodentia > Muridae > Mus > Mus caroli. The sequence continues at coordinate 45,573,058 of NW_028227256.1, forward strand.
GCTAATGGTTTGTGTCTGAAAATGTCCTGCTGTGTAATACAGGTGACAAAAAATAGAACCAAAGTAACTATGACAAATTAACAAAAAGTTAAAAATACTTAAATTTCTATTCTAAGTTGTTTGCTGTCTTAAAACACTAGAAATATTTATTTTACTTTTTATAAAATTATTTAGAGTTCAGTACTTTAATTAAAATATAATTATGTAATTTCCTTTTCCTTCCTACACCCCCTTCAACTACTTGCATATTACCTCCATATGCAAACTGATACAAATCTTCTTCCCTGATTATTATTGTTGAAGAAATATATGCACAGTCACAGAGACATCTATGTATCTGTGTGTCTATGTATGTATGTATGTATGTATGTATGTATGTATGTATCATCTATCTATCTAAATATCTATCTATCTATCTATCTATCTATCTATCTATCTATCTATCTATCTATCTATCTATCTATCTATCATCTATCTATATCTATGTATCTATCTATCTATCTATCTATCTATCTATCTATCTATCTATCTTTTGATACACACACTCATATGTATATATTCTTTTAACATAGTGACGATGGATTCTATTTTCCTTCATTAGAAGAATGAACAAATATATACCCAATTCCTAAAATAGTATGTTGGAACCAATCTTCTCATAATTATTTATATGAATACATGAAATATCCATGAGAATATTTGTAAAATGTAATCTAGGTCTTGTTACTTTTAACTAGTCCCATAGATATAGATGTAGATTTAGATGTGGATTTACATGTAGATGTAGGTATAGATGTAGAGGTAGATGTAGGTATAGCTATAAATGATACAGATGATACTGATGATACAGATACAGATACACACAAACTGATAAGAATCTTTTTCATGATAATTATTGTTAACAAAATATATATATACACAGAGTCTACTTTTGTTTTCTCTAAATATATGGTTTCAGGGCTCACCACTTATCATTGAACAATTGTTACCCTGCTAATTAAGTTTGAAATCTACCATTATCCTTCTGGGCTAGGTGCAAAATGGCAGATTCCCTTTACCAGCAGGGCCTCTCTTTTTCTGACCTTGTCAGGAGATCTCAAAACTCCCATAGACCTCTCTCTGCCTGTGGAATATCACATAGCCTTGGTTAAGATTACAGGTTTAATTTCCTTCCTTCAGATAAAAACCCATTCACATAGCACAGGAGATTCCTGGAAAGCCTCCCTATGTTAATGAAGCATCTGTATACCTTAAGACTTCAGCCAATGACATTTGCAAGTCCTGGATATTCTCTCCCCCAACTCTGTAGCTGGTCCCAGTGTCATCATTATCATATGAACTCAAGGCTTCCAAGCCCCTAGCTGGACTGATATCAGCTGATCATCCCCCAATGGGGCCAGGGAGGATCACAAACAATCAATGAAGGTCCTCATCTTTGGGAAGGTTAATTCTTTTCTCAGCAGTTGTCAGTTGCCTGTAGCTTCAGGTCCACAGATATGACCCTGTGAGATTTCTCTCCTTCTGTATTAGCATATCTATTGATATTGCTATTATTATCTTATTTGTACTTAGAGTCCTTCCATTACTTTTCATGTGTTACCCCCTGAGCCACAGATGCAGAAAGTATGATATTGATGTATCCATTGTGTTTGAATCCCTAAGATCCATGTTAATTGCATTATGTCCAGCTGTCCCTGTGTCTCTGAGTCTTGCCGGCGAGGACACACACACAGGACACTCAGATCCTTCTGCAGTAAAGCTTTAATGCATCTTGAGAGACAGATGATCAGCTTCTAGGGAGGAGACCCAGAACACAGGAAACTTGGTCCTTAAATAGACCACGAAGAGCGGTTGGAGACGTGTCTCGCCCTGACTGGCTGCTCACCATCAACCCAGATGACGCCACGGGACAGGCAGGGCACAAGGAATGGAAAAATACCCCAGCACATGCGCAGACTACTTGTTTACCAGTTAGAACACCAGATGTCAGTGCCATCTTGTAATGGCGATTGCAAGGGCTGCTCCTCACATCCAGCTGTGATGTTTTGTTATGGTCTCCATTTGCGATTAAGGGAAGATTTTTTACCTAAAGCTATAATGATTGTGGATATGTGGTAGTGGTAGTTTGGATAAAAATGGTCCCACTATGCTCATATATTTGAATATTTGGTCTGCAGTTTATGGAACTATTTGGGAAGGATTAAGAATTTGAAGTGTTGCTTGCAACCCTAACCAAGACCCTTGGGTAGAGGGGTAAGAAAATTCAGAGTCAACAACACAGACTCCAGGAGTGGGCAAAGCAGACTCCTTATTACAGGAACTGTGCAAATTTATATAACCACTTTCCAGCATCTCATTGTCTCACAAGTAGCCAGATGTGGTGCTGTCTATCTCTTATTGGCTCACTCCATTGCTTGATGGATATTTAGAAGTCTCGAGCCATGCCAGCAGATTCTAGGTTGGCTTAGGGAAGAAGTATCAGCTGTGCATGTGCCAGCATTGTGACTGGGTCTGTTTGGCTAAGTTCCTCATTGAGTTGAAGGAAGTGTGCAGCAGAAAAAGTCTTTGAGTTTATAAAGTTCATGGTATTCAAGGTTAAATCTTTTTATGTCATGATTATGGATAACAATACAAATTCCCACCTACCACTTCAGTTTCAGTGTCATTCCTAACTCCTTGCTGTTATTCTTGCCTCCATGAAAGTTATGGACTCTAACCATCTGGAACTATGGGCCACAAATTAATTACTTTCCTTTATCAATTGGTTTCGTTATAATATTGTAAAATAGGAATTTGAAAATTAACTAAGAAATGTTATAGGGATAAGATCAAGAATGGTAAAATTTATGCTGGTCTAGCAAAGTGATGGTGGTATATTCTTTTCTGATATGTGACCTCACTAGCCCTAGGAAGATGACTAGATTTCTAATACCAGATTTGGTATCTCTCTTGTTTAAGGAAAATTAAGTATAATTAGACAATTGTTTGTTGTCAGATGGAGGCCAACTCTGGAGCTCTGATTTTATCTTGAAGGTATCTGAGAGAAAAGAGCATTGAGAGAGGCAACTCTTGGTCTTTTGAGAGATTAAGGTTGCTTACTATTATAACCTTTACCAATCTTGACTGTAAGTTAAGCATGAGGTCAGAAGCTGCAGACCTCTTGATGTATTGATTCTTATTGCTTAACAGTAGGGGTATTAAGTAAAAGTTAAAGAGGTCCTTTGTTATTTTCTTCAAAAGTCCTCCATGTGCTAGGCCCTAAGGCTGAGAGATTATTTAACTCCTAGTTATAGGGAAAACTGCTCACTGGAAGGATTCTCAATGTAAGAAAAGAAAAGGTGCGAGGAGACCTATCAGAATACATGCTTTCTTAGAATTTATGTTACTCTACTTTCTTAATTTCTAAGTTACTCTACTCTGCTACCTTCTCCTTCTTCCTCCTAATTTTGCTCTCTCCTGCTAAATGTACTTGTTCCTAGTTCTTTTACCTTTTTTTAAAAATTTTACAAAAGTTCACTAAACGTTCAAACAAATTCAAATCATAAATTGAATAAGAATTTTACAACAGAGATGTTTGAATGTGTTTTCGTTAAAACTAGTTTTCTAGCTAGACATTCATTATCTGTCAGTAGCTCCACAGGTTCATTGAAATTCTAATATATTTTTTGGGTTAAGTTACCATTGAACTTTTGTAAAGATATTTTATCTTCTGTCTTTGCACCTACAATAAATACTTTGTTCCCTTTTATGACCTTTTATAAATTGTTTTACAGCTCTAAGGATTGTATTATAAGTTACAAATGCCTGTTTTATATCTCAGAAGCAATTAACTCATGACATATAAAGACTGGCAGAGATCTAATTGCAGTTTTCATATCAGAGAGTTCTTTAATAGCACTCCTATTAACAAAGGGCTTAACAACTATTACTATAATTAGAATTAAGAAATCATCTGATTGTCTGTATAGCATCACTACAAGAAAATACATCTTCATTGATCTGCAGAAAATCTGACCAATAGGGTGGGCTAATATCTAGACATTATATATTAATTTAATATAGTAATGACACTGACAGGGAAGGCATATCAATAGCAAGAATCAAATCTTAAAAAGTTTGTTTCGTTTCTTCCTTTTTTTTGGTATTTATTTATTTATTTATTTATTTATTTATTGGTTTTTCGAGACAGGGTTTCTCTGTATAACCCTGGCTGTCCTGGAACTCACTTTGTAGACCAGGCTGGCCTCAAACTCAGAAATCCGCCTGTCTCTGCCTCACAAGTGCTGGGATTAAAGGCATGTGCCACCACGCCGGGGGGTGGGGGGACAACTTTGTTTCTTCAGCCTTGACTGGGAGGGCTCATCCATTGTAACTCACAGTCCATGGTAAAACCACCTCAGCAAGATCACCTGTCTGTTAGCTTTTAGCCATTCCTAGATGGCACGTAACAGTTACCATGGATGTATGAGCACTACTTACTCTATTTTTACAGATATATTGGCCTGCTAGTATTGTTCTAGTTTGTACATGTAATAGCTAGTTGGTAGTATTATTTTTTATCTACTTTAGCAACTTTCAATGTGTTTTCTAATGTAATTCAAATGATATTACAGGATAGATGCTTTCATGCTACATTAAGTTTATATAATCTGAATTCTGTTTTCTACTTTGTAGTGTTAGAAAATCTGGATATACACACACACAAAAGATATATCTATCTATCATCTACCTATTATGTATCTATCATTTATTCACCTATCATCTATCTATCTATAGCCATCTATTTATCATCCATCTCCATGTACAAAAGTTAGATACAGGTGCATCAATAACCGCAATCTTAAACCTGAATTTTAAAATTTAAATTTAAATTGCTGCAAAATACATAGGCAATACATTACTAAATTTAGGTTTAAGTAAGGAATACCAAAATAGAATTTAATTCACCAACATCTGAAAAGTAGAAATTCATAAACCTAAAACACTCAAATATAGTTAATGAGACAACCAATTGAGTGAAGTGAAAGGCCATAAAATGGGAATGATTTAAAGCAGCAATATACCGAATATATGATTTATATTCAGAATATGCAAAGGAATAAAAAAATCAAGGGGTCTAAAAACAGACAAAAACAAATACCCCTCGCACAAAAACAACAACAAAAATACAAAAAAAATGAACAAACAAAAAGCAAATAACACAGTTGAAGAAGAGGCTTGGAATTGAAACAGAAAGTAGGAAAGAGAAAAAATTAAAAATTACTTATAGGCCAGAAAATATCCATATGCCCCTGTGATTATTTTATTATGCTAAATCAAAATAACTAAAAAATATAGTCAAAGATCAACAAAACAACTGATAACAATAATGGAGTGGATGTGGAGGAAAGAGTACATTCATTAAGTATTGGTAGTCATTTATATTTGTGAAACCACTCTGGAAATTGGTTTGGGGAAACTACAAAAACCCGCAAATAACTCTCCGTTATGATTCATCTGTTTCACTCTTTGGCATATGCTAAATTATTCAACATGATATTCCACAGTTACCTGCTCAGCAATGTTCATTACAGTCTAATTCACGGTAGGTAAGGAATGAAACAAAAAAATTAAATGTTTTTCAGAGATGAATGGATATTGAAAGTATGGTGCATATATACAAAGGCATACTTAGTCTTCTGAAAAGAAAAGGGAAATTATGAAGTTTGTAGAAAAATGTACACTAGCAAATATTACGTTGGGTGAGGTAACCAAGCCCCAGAAATATAGACATTACTCATTTTTTCTTATCTTCATTTTCAAGCTCCAAATCTGTAAATGTAAGTATAACCTTGATGTTACCACAAAAACCAAAGAAAGTATAAATGGACTGTGGGTTTTTGAGCTAAGATGGGAATAGAAGGTTACAGGTGACATAAAACAGAAAAAAGTAGAAGTGTAGCACAAAGCTTGAACAGGGGAGGGAGGGAGAAAATCAATTCCAAAGGAAACTAGTGTGGAGGTAGAAACTTCTACAACTGTGATTGATAATGATTCAAGGAATTTTGCCATACATTTACTTGAAATTGTACACAATTAATATCTATTTACAATGAGTGTGTGTATATATGTATATTTGTTTGTATATTCAATACAAACACAGAACACACATACACATACATACACACACAATCTTAAAACATATTATACCACTAAAACAAGCATTGCGCACCACAAGAGCAATAGTGTAACCAAAACACTAGTCCATATGACTAATCTCCTTTCAAATAGTTTGCCAAAGTAGTCCAATTGTCTCTTAAAATAGTACAGCCTCTGAATGTTGTGTTTGGTTGCTCCTCAGAGGTTGAAAGTTATCCTCTATTGCTGATCAAATAGTTTTTATAAATAGTATTATAAGAATGCATTGCCAATGTTTCTGACTCTGTTTTCAACCTTCAGAACATCTTTCCCCTACTGGACTGCCTTATCTAGCCTCAATAGGAAAATATGCACTTAGCTTCACTCCAAGTTTATATGCCAAAGCTGGTTGATATCCATGGGACATCTCTTCTCTTCTTAAGACAAAGGAAAAAGGAGAGAACGTGAGGAGGGGAAGTAGCAGGAATGGCTAAATAGGAAATGGAAGAAAATCGTAGGTCAAGATATATATTAATTAATAAAAATTACATTGCCAAATGATACAATACAAATGTAACATGAATCTTTTTTCCCTAAATATTATTTATTCATGTTAAATATCTACAAATGTAGAAAACTGAAATATCTATGACAAATTTAAATATGCTAGGACTGTCCATTAAACCTCATTCAAAATGTAGTTTTATGTAGTATACCAATTTGTTTATCTCAACTAGCTTATAAATAAATGAGACTCAGTATATGTTTTTAAAAATGTCTTTGACAACTAGTATAACCCCTAATCTACTTCTCTAACTGCTGACCTGACTACCTCCCCAATGGTGTTCCCCAAAATACTTGCTGCCATGTGGTCATGGCATATCTCCTCTCATGGTGCTGTGTCCTCTCTCCTCTTCATTTTCCCCTGTTCTACAATGCTCAAACAAGTACTCAAATAAATAAATAAATAAATAAATAAATAAATAAATCCCTAGTATCTCTAATTACTATAGAAATTGGCTGCTGCCATTTTTTATTTGACTAATAATTTTAAATTAAGAAACAAGACTTGTACAACAAAATTTGGTAACCTTTTCCTACACCTAGCCTTTTAGGTAAAGAATTTAGCATTACAATATATAGCAACAGAATAAACCTTAATAATTCCCATTTTTTTTTGTTTAAATAAACGGCTCTTTCTTTTATAGTAATAAACAATGTACAGTAAAGGCAATTATGAACAATTTGAAAACTATTAGGCAAGAATTACATTTAAAATCTCTAATCTAGTCATATTTGGCAACTCAGGAGAAAGTATTCTATTACTTATGCAATCCTTGTGAGTTCCTAGTTCTGTATCTAAATCAATTTCTAGCCTAAGTTGTATCATCAACATCTTATACTTTGAACATATTCTTAAATCCTAAAGAACTTACGCTTATAGTAAGACTATGACAATCTACTCTTTAATCACTTTAGAAGCCTGAGAAGGAATAAATCCAAGCACTGTTTTGTGAAGCAGGAATTATGAAGGACTTGCTTATTTTGTCTTGGCAGAGCTTAACAGTCAACTTCCTGCATAAGTTTGTCTTGTCTGGACAGCAGATGAAAATAGGGTCTTTTCTTTGCATGGTGGATAGTTTGCCACAGTTTAGGCTATCTCCAAATAGAGATCCTCTGATGCTCATCATTTTCTTCCAAACTTAATGTTGTGAATCCAAGAAGTGATGACTTATTGTCAAAAAGCATTAAATCAATAAAATACATCTTTAAATGGCATAGTCACCTAGTCTGGAATATCAGAAGACCATCTATCTATTAAGAGCATATATAAATGAACAAGCATTGTCTGTTTCCAGCTACATATTATCTGTGTAATGCAGGGTGTATAGTTCTGTGATAATTCAGACTGGTATCTGACAATTCATGAGTTTGATTGAATATTAATAGCATGAATTATCCTAATCAGTTTGAAACAGGAACTATTAAAGTTTGGCACTAAACCTTGTATTTTTGAGTGAGTTGTAAATGTACAATGTGTATCTAAGTGTTGTAACATACATATATAAGTTGTAACAAAATTAATCTTTGTGTATGCTTTTTTAAATTGGATATTTTATTTACTTACATTTCAAATGTTATCCCTTTTCCCCATTTCCTGTCTGAATGCCCCTGCCCCCATCCTATCACCCCGTATCTTGCTTCTATGAAGGTGCTCACCCACCTAGCTAACCACTCCTGTCTCACCACCCTAAGGTTCCTCTATACTGGGACATCAAGCCTTGCCAGGACCAAGGGCCTCCCCTCCCACTGATTCCATATAAGGCCCCTTCAGCTCCTCCAGTTTTTCCGCTAACTCCTCCACTGTTGTCTCTGTGCTAAGTCCTATGGTTGACTGAGAGCATCCACAACTATATTGGTCAGGATCCAGCAAAGGCTCTCAGGAGACAGCTGTATCAGGCTCCTGTCAGCAAGCACTTCTTGGCATCTGCAATAGTGTCTGGGTTTGGTGTTTGCATGTGGGATGGATCCCCAGGTGGGCCAGTCTCTGGATGGTCTTTCCTTCTGTTTCTACTCCACTCTTTGTCCCTGTATTTCCTTTAGATAGGAGCAATTCAGAGTTAAACTTTTGAAGATGGTGGGTGACCTCATCCCTCAAATGAGGGGCCATGCCTAACCTCTGGATATGTTCCTGACAGGTTCTCCCTCCCATTTGTGGGGAAGCTCAGCTAATGTTATCTGTCAAGAGCCATAATGGGACAAGCAAATAACTAGCAGGTGATCATCTTGAGATGGTCTGCTTTAGATTATTATATAATCTGTGGCAGGTTAGCCCTTAGTAAGCAAGAATGTAAGGAATTCATTTTAAGAAAGATTTCTGCTATTAATATGCTTTTTCTGTTATTATTAAACATATATAACAATCATTGAGTAATAGCACACCACTTTGGAGCAGATCTCTGCAGATCCACCAAGATGTACTATCTTGTTGTAGTAATGCTGTATAGACAAATAGAAGACTTCTTAAGTCTTGATGATCCTGTAAGAATTCCTAAAATTATATCTGTGATTATTAAGCTCTTTTATAGTGGGGCTGGTATTAGGTGCTTTCCTGATAGTCAAACCTGCAATGAGAACTCTGCCTGCCCCCTAAGTGTCACCAGTTAATTGCTCTTAGAGAGTAACCAGGCTTTTTCCTACTCAGAGCACATTCCAAGAGATTGTAAAACAATTAATCAATGGTCATGAAAAGGGAAATGATGATTTATCACAGAAGATAAACTTTTGACTGGGTTTACCTATACAAAACTTTACTAATAACTTAGTAATGGTTTTAAACCTTCAGTGAACCTGAGGGACTGAGACAGGTAATAGATGTTTAGCCAGATAATTACTCCTAATCGTATGCATGTAAACATTCCCTGTTGTAAACTTCTCTTTCAATTTATGATTTGATTTTTTGTGTGAACTTGTGATGAACTTTGTAATATGTGATCATGTATTCTGAAAGATGTATAAGTATTAAAGACAAAGAGGAGAGGGAAGAATTTTTTTGCCTTTCCCTAGTTAGAAAAATTTTCCCTTTCCCCACTCAGGATCTTTCTGCTTTTGCCTTTAGATAGCTTTCATAAGGAAATGTTTTACAACATAGTAATAAATGATATAATCATTCTTCTAAGTGTCCCTTTTTCTTCCTGCGACTTTCAACTAGCATACTGAAGTTAGAGCTGCGCAGTTCCGACTAAGATACTACAAAGGCTATTTACTTAATCCTTTGCTGTTTTTAGAAAGAGGTGCGAAATGCCAGAAACTACAGAGTTTCTGGTCTCAGAGGATCACAGAAGGCATGTCAGCTACAGTCAGTAGCATGGTAACTTAGACTTAGATAAGTAAACTTTTTATTACTGTACAGCAAACCTAAGTAGCTCATAAGACCAAATCATATACAAAGTCTTCCCTAATCATAATACAAAGTCTTCCCTTCCACTGCCTCAAGAAGAACTGACAAGAAAGGGCAACTCCCTACAAGGGCTGACCCCCAGCATTTATTACTCTGGAGTCCTAGAGGTTCTTCCTTTCCTGGAATCTGGGAATTTCTGGTTGCTACCCTCAGTTCTCCATTGCTGATTGCTATACATCTCTGTTCAATTTTCTGACCCTCTGTACATCTCCTCCATTTTCTCCCATACATGATTCTTCCCCTCTTTTTTCCCTCCCCCTCTTCTCTCCTTCCCAAGACCTTCCATAAATTACTTTGTTTCTTCTTTGAAGTAGGACAGAAGCATCAACTCTTTGGTCTTTCTGAGCTTCATGTTGTCCATGAGTTTTATTGTGGATATTCCATGCTTTTTGTCTAATATCCACTTAGTGAGTACATACCATGTGTGGTCTTTTTTGACTGAGTTACCTCACTCAGGATGCTATTTTCTAGATCCATCCATTTGCCTACAAATTACATGAAGTCATTGTTTTTAATAGCTGAATAGTGTTCCATTGTGTAAATGTACCACATTTGCTGAAACCATTCCTCTGTCAAAGGACATCTGTCTTCTTTCCAGCTTCTGCCTATTAAAAATATGGCTGTTATGAACATAGTGGAGCATGTGTTCTGATTACATTTGGAACATTTTCTGCATATGTGCCCAGAAGTATATAGCTGGGTCCTCAGTTTTCTGAGGAGCCACCAGACTAATTTCTGGAGTGGTTGTACCAGCTTGAAATCCCACCAACAGTGCAGGAGTGTTCCTCTTTCTCCATATCCTCACCAACATCTGCTGTCACCTGAGTTTTTGATCTTAGCTATTCTGACTGGTATGAGATGTAATCTCAGGGTTGTTTTGATTTGCATTTCTCTAATCACTGAGGATGTTGAACATTTCATTAGGCACTTCTTGGCCATTCATGTTTCCTCAGTTGAGATTTCTCTGTTTAGCTCCATACCCAATCTTTAATAGGGTTATTTGGTTCTCTGGAGACTAACATCTTAAGTTCTTTGTATATATTGGGTATTATTGGATGTAGGATTGGAAAAGATCTTTCCCCAAACTGCTGTTTATTGTTTTATCCTATTGAGAGTGTCCTGTGCCTTACAAATCTTTGCAATTTTATGAAGTCCAATTTGTCAATTCTTGATCTTAGCACATAAGCTATTGGCATTCTGTTCATGAAATTTTCTGTGTCCACGTGCTCAAGGCTTTTCCCCACTTTCTCTTCTATTAGATTCAGTGTATTTGGTTTTATGTGGAGATCCTTGATCCATTTGGACTTGAGCTTTGTACAGGGAGATAAGAATAGATCAATATGCATTATTCTACATTTTGACTACCCATTGAACCAGCACCATTTCTTGAAAATGCTGTCTTTTTTCCACTAGATAGTTTTAGCTCCTTGGTCAAAGATTAAGTAGCCATAGGTGTGTGGGTTTTTTGGGACTTCAATTCTATTCCATTGATATACCTGCCTGTTACTGTACCAATAACATGCAGTTTTTTGTATTTTTTTTTCATTATTTCTCTGTAGCATACCTTGTGGTCAGAGATGGTGATTACTCCAGAAATTATTTTTGTTGGGAATATTTTTCACTATCCTGGGATTTTTGTTATTCCAAATGAATTTACAAATTGTTCTTTCTAATTCTATGATGAATTGAGTTGGAATTTGATGGGGATTGCACTGAATCTGTAGACTGCTTTCAGCAAGATTGCCAGTATTACTATTTATTCCTGCCAAACCATGAGAATGGGAGATTGTTCCATCTTCTAAGATCTTTGATTTCTTTCTTCAGAGACTAGAAGACCTTGTCATACAGATCTTTCACTTGTTTGGTTAGAGTAACACCAAGATATTTTATATTGTTTGTGACTGTTATGAAGAGTATCATTTCCCTAATTGTGTGTAGAGCAATGTGTGCTCTGATCTTTAGTAAAGTTTCTTTTATGAATGTGTGTGTCTTGCATTTGTAGCATAGATGTTCAGAATTGAGAATTTTTCTTGGTAGATTTTTTCCTTTGATGAGTATGAAGTGCCCTTTCTTATCTTTTTTGATAATTTTTGGTTGAAAGTCAATTATATTTGATATTAGAATAGCTAATCCAGCTTGTTTCTTAGGACCATTTGTTTGGAATTTTTTTCCAGCTTTTTACTCTTTGTCAGTAAGATGTGTTTCCTGTATGCAGCAAAATGCTGGGTCCTGTTTACATTCCCAGAATCTCAGTCTATGTCTTTTTATTAGGGAATTGAGTCTGCTGATGTTAAGAGATATTAAGGACAAGTTATCGTTGCTTCCTAATATTTGTATTGTTAGATGTGGAATTATGTTTGTGTGGCGATCTTCTTTTGGGTTTGTTGAAAGAATATTAATTTCTTGCTTGTCTAGGGTGTCATTTCCCTCCTTGTGTTGTAGTTTTCCATCTATTATCCTTTCTAGGGCTGGATTTGTGAGATGATATTGTATACATTTGGTATTGTCATGGAATATCTTGGTTTCTCCATCTACAGTAATTTAGAGTTTTGTTATTTATAGTAGCCTGGGCTGGCATATGTGTTCTCTTAGAGTCTCTATGACATCTGTTGAGGATTTTTTAGCTTTCATTGTTTCTGATGAGAAGTCTGTTTTAATGCTGATAGGTTATTTTAAATGTTACTTGACATTTTTCCCTTACTGCTTTTTATATCATTTCTTTGTTTTGTGAATTTTGTGTTTTAACTATTATATGATGGGAGGAATTTCTTTTCTGGTCCTATCTATTTGAAGTTCTGTAGGCTTCTTGTATATTGATGGGCATCTCTCTTTCTTTAGGTTAGGGAAGTTTTCTTCTATAATTTTTTGAAGATATTTACTGGCCATTTATGTTGGGAACCTTTGCTGTCTTCTATACCTATTATTCTTAGCTTTAGCCTTCTCATTGTGTTCTGGATTTCCTGGATGTTTTAGGTTTGGAGGTTTTTGCATTTTGTATTTTCTTTGACTGTTGTGTCAATGTTTTATTTGGAATCTTCTACATCTGATATTCTCTCTTCTATTTCTTGTTTTCTGTTGTTGATGTTTGTATCTATGACTCCTGATCTCATTCCTAGGTTTTCTATCACCATTGTTGTGTTGCTTTGTTTTCCTGAATTTTTTTTCTTTTTTCTTTTGATTGGATATTTTCTTTATTTACATTTCAAATGTTTTCCCATTTCCAGTACTCCCCTTTTGAAACACCCTATCACCTCCCCCGGCTCTATTAGGGTGCTTGCCCACCTACCCACTCCCATCTTCCTGCCCTGGCATTCCCCTACTCAGGGGCATTGAATACCCTCAGGTCTTTAATACTTTAAGGGATTTTTGTGTTTCCTCTTTAAGGGCTTCTACCTATTTACCAGATGCAGTCTCATTGTGTTGCCATCCATCTTAAGTATTTCCTTTTTAATTTCAAACCCATTTCTCCCTAAGTTTTTTTTTATTATTATTATTTTTAAATTAAATGTTTAAATTAAATTTTTAAATGTTAAATGAAAATTTTCCTATGATTTTTTTAAAATTAGTTTTCATTCTCTTTTATTGTTGTTCTTCAAACTCAAAATCTTATCTACTTATCTTACTAGGGATTTTTTTTTTTTTTTAATCTTGTGTTGTGGTTATCCCCACCACAGCTGTTCAACTAGCTCAGGGCACCTGGCTTAGCTTTTGCCAGCTCTGACCAGGCCTCTCCAGCTTGCCTGATAATGTACAGCTTTAGGCCTTATCAACAGGCATCTGCTAGTAGAATCTGTACCATGTGCCTGTCATGCTAAATTGGCATGGCAACTCTCTAAACATGGTGCTGAGGACTCAGAGGGCTCAAATTTGGGTGATAGTTTTCTCCACACTGCTATACACATAGACAAATATGCACACACATCACAACATCCCTATGGGGCAAAAATGGTGTCCCACAACATTTCTGGGCTAAGCATGTCACAGGAACTGCTGGGCAGGCATTGGACTTCGAGAAGCCTTGGAATCAAACTCCAGATGTGAGGAAAGGGCACAGACTTGGGTGTCCCTGGAACTGCTGGAGTTAGGCTCTGACTCTCAAGCACCACAGACACTGCTGGGCACTGCGGAAGAGCTGGCTCTGTGGTCCCTGGGCCAGATGGAGGCCAGGTTCTCACTCTCGAACATCCCAGATACAGCAGCTGCATGTCACAGAAGAGCTGAGAATGTGTGGGGACCCTCAGGCAGACTCTGGCCTGGGGGCAGAAGTTAAAAGGGTAGGAGGAGAGTTCTGTAAGGTTACCCCCGGGAGGAGAGACTCTGGCTAGCTCAGGCTGTTAGCTAGGTGGACTGATTCATTTGACTGGAACTGTGGCTGGCTGCAGTGCCTGGAGTGCAGGGAAGCCTCCTGCAGGAGGTTACACACGTGGCTAATTAGGGGAAGACTACTTCCATTGCTCCAGCACTGCAGATCCTGAGGAGAGGCAGTCCATAATTTAAGGCATTTATTGTAGAAAGGCAGAGAGAGGGAGAGAGTAGAGAAGCAGAGGGTGGTCATGGCCATGTGGACAGAGGGGTGAAGGGAAGGCAGAGAGATGAGGAGCAATAGAGCAAGAGGGTAAGAGTTAAGAGTAAGAGAGAGGAGGGGCCAAGCAGCTCCTTTTATAGTGGGCTGCCAGGTAACTCTGGGGGTGGAGTTCAGACAGAATACCAAGAGCTTTTGACATTGCCTAAGTGACTGATGGCCACACACCTCTCTGCAAGGGGCTATGGAAGGCTGTAGCTGTGACAGGAGCCAGGGGCCCAGGAGGTGTGGAAGTCATCACCCACCAGGTAACTGGTTTCAGACCTGTCTGTACATGCCTCACTGCCCCACAAGTAAGTTCTTGCCTCAAGTTGTCAATGTGTGATACAACCTATTTAAGTTTATCCCCACTAGTTTACAAATAAATTAGACTCAGACTCCGGCTATTTTAAATGTCTTTGACAATTACTAAGGGTAACCCCTAATCTACTTCTCTAACTGCTGACCTGGCAACCTCCCCATGGGGTCCCTCAAACACTGTTTCTTCTGGCCACGTGGTCATGGCATATATCCTCTCATGGTGCCTTCTCCTCTCTCCTCCTCATTCTTCCCTTTTCTTTAATGCTGGCTGCTGCCATTTTAACTTGTCTAATAGTTTTAAATTAAAAAACAAAGTTTACACAACAAAAGTTGCTAACCATTAGAGAATCATTCCTATGCCTAGCCTTTTGGGTAAAGAATTTAGCATTACAGTACATAGCAAAAGACGAAATGTCAATATAATTTCTGTGACTGCTCTTTATTATTTTACTCTTACTTTAAAGAATCTGACACCCTCTAGTGAACTCTGTGCATACATCTACTGACACAAACAATTCTATGCACTCACACAGAGATGGAACATATATACATAAATAAAATAAACCAATTAAATAATGTCCAGATTGAATGTCATTCACAAGAGTACAATAGAAATTACATTGATTTTATTTTTAAAGGAAAAATCTTTGTAAAGGTATTTTCCAGTAGATGTTTCTGATTCAACAATGATTTTTTTTTTTTTACTTTGAGATGATAGGTATGTTTTAACATGGTTCTTAGTTAAAAGATTAAAGAATATTTTATGATACTTATTCCTTATTTTCTGTGTTATAATATGTCTTTCTAGGTTTTCTTATATGTGAAAATTTTATTTATTTTCGTCCAGTCTCTTAGAACTATGCCCATCACTTCAAAACTTTAATGGAACTACACAAATCTTAACACATTGAATGACCTCAATTAAGCAGTCAGAAATTATTACCATGATTGTCATTATAACTTTTATTAGAATTGTTTGTTAAATATTATTAATTTTAAACTATTGGTGATTATCAAATAAAAAAGCAAGCACTCTATCTCTTGAGTCTATACAATATAATATTTTAAAATTAAAAAATGCAAGCAATAAAAGAATTCCAAAGAATTCCTGATGAGGACGGAACTAATCAACTGAGGCGTTCCTTAAAGCCATAATGTATGAAAAGAAACAAATATCCTTGTCTAAAATCAGAACTATGTTTGGTATTGCTAATATTGACCTGCAGGCAATGCCTTTGAGGAAATCTAAGATACTGATCCTGAGAATCCAACCCTTACCACTGTGTGAATCTGTGATTACCAGTCCCCAGGCTACTGTGTAATCTGTCTGTAAAAGAACACACATAGTATGTACTCACTGATAATTGAATATTAGCCCCCAAACACACAATGCCCATGATACAACCCACAGATCATATGGAAATTAGGAGGAAGGAAGACCAGGGTGTGTGGATGTTTCAGTCTTGCATTGAGAGGGGAGCAGCATGATCACAGGACATGGAGGGGGAACCTTGGAGGGAGAGAGGAGGGGCAGGCAATAAGAGGGGCAGTATCAGGTACTATAGGGGATAAGAGAGAGGTACAGAGAGTCAGCAAATAGAATACAAATATGTAGTGGGGGATGAGGAGCTGGGGAGGACCACTGGTTGGTCCCATATTCCTAGGGAAATGAGAGGCTCCCAGGACCCAATGGGAATGATTTAAGCAGAGAAGAGGGGAATAGAACCTGTAGAGACCACCTCCAGTAGATAGGTATGTTTCCTGGTTTTTAACCCAGAAATTTCCCTGTCCAAAGAAAGAACAGGAAGCAGAGACTAAAGGAAGGGGCACCCAAGGACTGCCCCACCTGGAGATCCATCCTGTCTGCAGACACCAAACCTGACACAGACACTGTTGCCTTTGCCAAGAGACACTTGCTGACAAGAACCTGGTATGGTTGCTTCTTGGGATGTTCAGTCAGAAGCTAACTGATACAGATGTGGATGTTTGGAGCCAACCAACAGACTGAGCTCAGGAACTCTGGTAGTGGGAGCTGGCAGAAAGATGGGATGATCTGGGGGGATTATAACCCCATAGGAAGAACAACATCAGTTGACTGGACCACCCAGTGCTCCCAGGGACTAGACCACCAATCAAGGAGTGTACAGAGAGGGATCAATGGCTCCATATATATAGGTAGCAGAGAATGGCCTTATCTGACATCAATGGGAGGGGAGACCCTTGGTCCTGTGGAGGTTTGATGCACCAGTGTATTGGAATGCTGGAAGGGTGGGGCAGGAAAGGGTGGCTGGGATAGCACCTTCATAGAGACAAAGAGAAGGGAAGAGAGAGAGGATGTGGGAATGGGGCCTTGTGAAGGGGTAACTGGGAAGTGGGATATCATTTGAGAGGTAAACAAATGGAATGATTATTTTTTTAAAAAAGGTGGGAGGATGAGATAAGAGAAACGAGAGAGAGAGAGAGAGAGAGAGAGAGAGAGAGAGAGAGAGAGAGAGAGAGAGAGAGAGAGAAGAAAAAAGGAAAAGAAAAGAATAAGTATGTTTCTAGACATAATATGGAAACCTTAGCAAAAGAAACAGGGCCCTGATTACAGTTAAGTATGGGCTCTCAGGGATGGAGGCTTCCACATGTTTATTGTACAGCAATTATTGACACAGCCTCTTAATATTTCTTATGCTCACACTCAGGATAACTCAGCCATGGTGATAATGTACTGTAGACAAAGACATGAAAAAATGCAACTGAATGAGGTTATAGAACTGTCTTGCAATAAAGTTTGCATTTAGTTACTTAAGTAAATAAGAAACGCTAGAAATCAAATTAAACATATTCACTAGTGATGTATTTAACAATTACTAGTGGTTAAAATGCATGTACTCTCTACAACATCTACCATTTTAACAGGCACAATGGCTATTAACATCTTATGAGTAATTCTTAGCTTTGGGAAGAATAACAAAAGAAAATATATATGTTCATTTCTAGAATTTATAGGAAGAAGTTTAAAACTAGAGACTGGAGAAAAACATTCTTTACTCATTATCTAATATTTTCCATTTGATAGTGTTGTTTAAGCTTTCTCTTGGCTTTATCCCCATCTGTATTTAAAGGGCAATTGTACTCTAAATATCAGATTGTTACAAAAGTTAAATCTAAGCCCTGTGAAGCACTTACAGGAATGTTCAGAACATAGCATCCAATCTGGAAGGGCTTATCCATTCATGTTTTCTCACATAATAGAAATTGATCCTAGGTCAGCAGATAAAATGGGTCATTGGGTAAAAGTGCTTGCTGGGCAAGCATAATAAATGCTTGCTGAAGTCCAATCCTCAGCATCCAAGTCAGGGTGAAAGAACTGATTCCACAAATGTTTTCTTCTGACCTCAACATCTGTATCTGCATAGTCACATGCACATTGTATACACACACACACACACACACACACACACACACACACACACAGAGATATGCACATCATAGACACACACACACATATTCACACACATATGCATATCATAGACACACACTCACACACATATGCATATCATAGATAAACACACACACATACTCATACACACAAATTCATACACACATGCACATCACACACACATTTACACAATATGCACATAGCACACACTCACATTCACACTCAACCACACACAAATACATGCATATCACACACACACACATGCACACAAACTCAAACACACATGCACATCACACACATGTATGTCACAAGCACATTCACACACATATACAGATGATTCACACACACACACACTAACACATACTCTCTCACATATATACACATAAACAAATATTCAGCCACACACATATGCACAAGATTCTCTCTCTCAATTTCTGTCTGTCTCTCTCTCTCTCACACACACACAATTTTTTGTACTGTATGAAAATATCACCTGTCAATAAAATGCTGTTGTCCTATTAGTTTAGGCAGGAAAAATAGGGTAGAACTTGAGAGAGAGAGAGAGAGAGAGAGAGAGAGAGAGAGAGAGAGAGAGAGAGAGAGAGAGAGAGAGAGAGAGAGAGAGAGAGAGAAGATTCTGGGATTGACTCAGGTAGGACTAGATTTGCCCCATTGAGGAGGAGATAGGCTCAGAAAAATGAGGAGGTAACCAACCATGTGATAAATATATGGATTTACTGAGATATTTTCTAATCAGAAAAAAGCCAAATCTATTGACTTAAGCACTTATACTTATAAAAGAAGTGTCAGAGGAGTTATTCTGAGAACAATCTGGATGAATTGAAAAACACGAGGTTACAACATTTTAACTACATTCACACACACACATACACTCAAAACGTGTACATCATACACTAATATACACACTGATACACAAAGTTACACATTACACATTCACACACATGTGCATCATACACTCATGCACATCCCAAACTAACACACACATGCACACATGTACACATATAGTCACACTCCCACACAAACACACAAACATACATGAATGCACATATGCACACAAACTAATGGCATTTTCATTTAAAATAAAATAAGATCATATTTAGATAGAGATGTAGATAATACAATTCAACTCAAAATTTAAATACTAAAAATAATTATAATCAGATAGTAACAAATGAAGACAAAATATATTAATTTATTAAAAATGTATTACTTTAATTCACCAAGTATTAATCTTATTTTTATTTTTAATTTTATTTTGTGAGGATTTAGAGTAATACAGAGCACATTCTCGTTGCATAGTAAATATCTATCAAGCAAATCCATTTCTTACTCTTCCTGGTGCACAACTCCATCTTACAGCCTCCTTTGTAGATAACAGAAAGGACAACTAGCTGGGCATGGTGGCACACACCTTTAATCCCAGCACTTGTGAGGCAGAGACAGGCAGATTTCTGAGTTCGAGGCCAGCCTGGTCTACAGAGTGAGTTCCAGGACAGCCAGGGCTATACAGAGAAACCCTGTCTCAAAAAATCAAAAAAAAAAAAAAAAAAAAAAGGAAGGACAACTAATATGGAATATGAAATTGAGTTATTAACAGTAAAGTGTAAATGTAAACAACAGTTTTTTCAGCTTATATTGAACCTACCTACCATATATTATAACAACTCCTCCTCAAAGGGTGTATTGTTTACCATTCTAATTGGTAGGAGGATGTGGGGAATGAAGACCATAAATGAGGTGGACTATATTCTCATTCAATAACCAACTTTATTCAGAGAATCAGACAATCTGAGAGTTAAGGAGCATCACAAGTATAAACTACAATTACAAGACCAAGCCACACATGGCAGATGAGTTGCATGTGGCAAAAACATGTTTTACAGTATAGGCATATGAACAAACAGTAATCACCAGTTAATGAATAAACTGAAGTAAACTTACCCTACCAGCTACCCCTAGTAGGGCAGCAAAAGGACATTCCAAGAAATTCCAAGAGCAATTCCATGTTTTTTATAACTGAGTTCATGATTCTCTTGTCTAAGTTTCTTGGCGTTTTCTCATGGGCACACAGAAATATTCTCACATGACTCCATCCATGGATAGTGTTCCAACAGTGGATTATTAATAATACATAATTGTTTCAAAGTCCCATGTTGAAAATAATGAGATGAAAAGATGATGATGGAATTCATCTCAGAGTGTCACCTGTAAGACAGAAAAGCTGCACATTAACTTGCAAGGTGTCGAACTGATAAGAATAAGAATCACAATATATTTTTAAAGATGATTTTATTTAGGAACTAACATATTCCTGTAGTCTCATTCGCTTTGGATAGAAATCACTGTAATCTCCTCTTCGGATAAAAGCCTTAGAGGATACTGAAAGATATTTTTGTTTAATAGTGTTAATAATTTAGCATGGGATTTTATAATTTTCATATTTTTATGAATTGGAACCAATTAAAGATCCCTGCTACTCGATTTTACCTTTTGACTATATCAAATATCAAAAGTCTTGGAGGAAAAATTATTTTAGCCATTATGAAAAATGAAGCTTCTTGAGGTTTAACATGTATAAATAATCTGTACTGCTCACGTTTTAGGGTTTCCTAAACCGAAACAAGCAAATTCCAAGCCCTTAGGCTCGATTAACCATTTATACTTGCTCATATTCATTCACATAGAAATAACTCATTCTGTAGCAATAAGGACTTAGTGAGTAACCTGTTTTAATTAACTAGTGAGGGTTGCAATAAAGCAGTGATTTAGTCGACTCATTTAGAAGACTAAACTGCATTTATTGAGTAATTTTCTGTAAGGTTGGTAAAAGATTAAAGAGGTTGTGTGTATACTTTTCTATTTGAACTCATCACTAATTTTTAAAAGTAGTATTTATGTGTACTTGAATTTAGACATACTCCATTACAGATCATTAGGAGAATATTATTGAATAGAAGCTTGTGATAATAATGATGCTATAGTGCTGAGAAAATACTTTCAGTCTAGAACACAGCAAGACAGAAGTAGGACTGGATATAGACATGGCAGGAGTGTTTGGAGATTGTAGGGTTATGGGTCCTGAATCTGCTTCACCACAGGGCTTGTCGCCTCTGGGAGGAAGGACACAGGAATTTTGACTATGCTTAGCCCAGGGCCAGGGGTGGGCAGGAGCGGGGAGATCTGGCTGATCCTATAGGGAGAGCCTTGGCTTGAAGGTGGTGGTGGGCTTGAGCTTGGCTTGGCAGCCATGGCTGGGAGCACACAAAGGGAGATCAGACAGCAGCTTTATAAGCAAAGGCCTTCTCCATGGCTCCCAGAGCAGATTACGATGAAAAGAGGCAGTCCATGGTTTTAAGGCATTTATGTCATGGTGGAAAGTAGATGTGTAAAACCATACCCCACTTCTTAGTTTAGGTCTGAGATTAAATACCTTTTGCAGGGAGAAATATCTGGGGAAGGAAAGCTTATTGGCTAAGCCCTTCAGGCCTTTAGGTACCTCATTAAAGTGGAGATCTGTCTTGTGCCTACATGATCATAGGTCATGTCCTTTACAAGTAGACGGGCTTGGAACATTGTTGTTACATGATTGATGACCAAATATATATGGAGGGCTGAGGCTAGTGACAGGGGCCTGGTCCCTGGGAACAGACAAACCCCTATTGTCCCGTCAGGATCTCCAGGGTTTCAAGCCTTAGCTCAACCGGGAACCAAGCTACCTTTCGGGGTCCCACAGGAGATGTACATAGAGTTGGTAGTGTTTTCCTCTGAATTTTTAAAGGAATGTTCTATGGACAAAAATACAAAATAAAGGTGTAATTTCTTGGTTCCCCAGATATTTTATTTAATAAATGTATAAAGGTTAAGTCCAATAGAAACGTGTGTGAAAGAGGATAGTCTTATTTTCTTGAAACTTTAAGGTTACCTTAAAATGTTTAAACTACCTCTTGATTTATTTTTTTCAAACGTAGATATTTTAAAAGCTTGAATTTAAGTGTTTCAGTATTACAAAATATAAATAATAATTGACTGGAAATTTATACTAGAAATTATGTTTGAGAATAGCATATGCCAGCATATGGTATAATATATTTTATTTCATAAATAATTTTACTAATTGCAATTAAATTTATGTGTTTACCCATGTTTTTCTGTATGTGTATATATAACCAACAGCAATAATGCAAAGTGGAAAAACCTCAACTTCAACTTACCTTAATATTTGTCACTCGTATTTTGCCATTCTGATAAAGATGATGTGAATTATACATAATGTAATATTCAATGTTTTGTATTCTCTTCACATGACAAAACTAAAAACAATACATGTAAGCATAAGTGCATTTTACATCATCTTAGAAACAGAAAATAAATTGTATATATTTGATTTAACCCTCAAAACACATAAATTGATGTTTGAAAAAAAATATTCATAAATATTTCACAAAAAGCTTGCTCTAGTTAGTGTTTCTATTGTTGTGATAAAATATCATGAGTGGAAACAAGTAGGGAGAAAAAGGATTACTTGGTTTATGATTCCACATTTTGGTCCACCATTGAAAGAAGACAGGACAGTAACTCATTCTGGGCAGAAACTTAATTGCAGATGTAGAAGATGATGCAGAGGCTATGGAAGGGTGCTGCTGACTGGCCTGCTCATAATGGATTGATCAACCTTCTTTTCTATAAAACCCAGGACCATTAGCCCTGAGTGGGACAACCCAAAATGGGTGGGCCCTCTCCTATCAATCAATTATCCCTTCTTTCAGATAACTTTGGATTGTTTCTAGTTGACATAATATTAGCCAGCACAAGGTTTAAAAATGTATAGTCCACTGGGAAATATATTCAACAGAGTTTAGAAACATTAAAATTCTTCAGAGATATAGCCAATACTTTCTTGAGTTACTTAAATACTAATGTGAGGAGAACCATATTAACTTAATATTTAGCAGGAACAATATCAATAAAATACTTGAGAAAATGACAAAAACTCTCAATATGTTGTTTTACCTTGACCAATTTTTTTTTCAAGACAGTACTTTTCTGTGTCGCTGTGACTTTCTGTAAACTCACTTTGTATACCATACTGGCCTTAAACTCAGAGGGATATGCATGCCTCTGCCTCATGAGTACTGGGAGCAAAGGCATGTGCCACCTTCACTGGTACCTTGATATTCAATATCTACCAATACCTAATATCTTGACCAAATATCACTAATAGTTTTTCAGTACTTTTAAAACATTCTTCTTTATACTATTACATTTGTAATAACAACATATTTCTTTCTTTGCTATTTTCCAATCATTTAACAATTTTATTAACGTTTTCACCCACACAAATTTAATGGATTTATTAATCTGTTGTGTCTCTTACATTGATAATCTCCTTTACTGTCTGAAAATAGATTCACTGTGAGCCACAAAATTGTTTCATGATCCCTGTTTATTAATGTTTATTAATTTATTTCCCCATTTATTCCTATATTGTCACATTTTAACTCAGTGTATAAGGTACACCTTTTCAAAATTAATCATTAAAATTTATTTTGTTCACTAATCAAAGAATAGTTTTGTCATTATACTCCTGCCCTCTATTCCTTTCCACCCTAACCCAAACCTGTTTAAATTCCAGTTCCTTATTGTGTATTACTGTTTATACACACACACACACACACACACACACACACACACACACATACATATACCTGTGCACACATATATCACTACATATATACATATATATGCTAATAAATATATAAAGAAAATATGCATAAAAATATGTATATATTAAGACACACACACATCCACACACACAAAACCTTCCAAATTTTACTTTTGCTTATATATGTGTATTTATACACATAAATGCTGCTTAAAGGAGGCTTACCAATAGGATTGAATTATAAGTTAGGCTGCTTATAAGAGAAAGATTTCTGATTGAGATAGGGGTTGCTAACTGTAAGAAACCATTTCGCTAAACTTTTTTCATACATGTGGATCTACAAAATTATTGAATGTAATTATGCCATAAATATTTCCAGTAATAAACTTTCACAATTATATTTTAAAACTCTCTGTTCTGTAATTACAACATTTTAGAGTTATCTGGTTTTATAGTCAAATCTATTCTCTAGTACATATCATATTAAAGAGCTCTGTTTCACTAAACCGTTTTTTTTTTTAGTTCAGATGATAAAAGTTAATTAATTTTGACCATTTTAAATAAAATATTATCTATGTCAGCAAATGATATAGTAAGATGCCAGCACCAAGAGAGAGAAGTGGACACTGACTCCCAACCCTAACCAAAAATCCACCTTCATTTTATTCCAACCTGCAAAGAAAAAAATAGAGTTTTTTTTCCAACAGAGTCTCACTAGGTATATTAACTGAACTTAAGACTTGGTGCCCCCCCCCCCCAGCAGTACAGGGATACCACAAAACAGTTTCAATGGTATTATATAGAATCTTGTTTCTTGCTTCTTGCTTTATGTAGGCATTCATTTTTTGTCTACAATTTGGTGTTTGTATTCATTTTATTTGTGTGTGTGCTTGCATTATATTTTTCCTTCTTAAAATTTGCTTTTTGTTTGTTTGCTTTCTTTCTAAAGAAAGATAGTAATAAAAAGCATGGTATTTGGTGGGTGAGGAAGTGGTAGGATTTTCAAGAATTTGTGTGAGAGGAAACTGTAATACAAATACTTTGATTAAGTTTTATTTCAAGAAAAAAACAGTAAATGTTATTAAATGAAAATAACATATTTAGTTTACATGCATTTCATAAACATTAATTTTGGGAAGCAGGAATACTGTAAGTACTGTGTAGCTATTATGAAGTTAAGGATTCTCAAGGATCAAAAGAATTCAGAACATTTATCATATGAATGCAGAGTCCATATTCTGATTTCTAAAATAATTTTCTAAAATAATTGCTACTGCAGCAAAGAAATTAAAAGGTCTAATATCCTTATAATTTAGAAAACAACCTGCTTTTCTGTAAAAGATTATGTGTTTATTGATGCTGGATTTTAACTCTTACCAAGAATTCTGATGCTGAACACATCACACTAAAGGTGATATATTCTCCTCTTGAATAGATATGTACATGTGTACATCATAAGGGAACATTTTTTTCATCCCTTTAAAAATTGATTTATTTTGATATTTTAAATTGTACACACACACACACACACACACACACACACACACACACACACACACACATTGTGAATCCAGCAACTGTTAGATCCCCTGGCACTAGAGATATACACGTGTTTATGAGAAATGTGATACAGGTGCTATGATCACACTCTGATTCTTTGCAATAGCAGTGAATACTCTTAAACAATTAGCCATCTTCCCAGCACCTAGAAGACTATTCTTTACCAGATTCACCAAAAACTTACATATGGTCAGTATCTTTGTAGTCATTCAAAAAATGCCACAGAATATATATTAACAATGGATCTATGATATCAAGTCTCTATTTATAATTACATTTTCTGTCTTTTAAAAAAAATATCACTTCAGATTCAAATTAAAATCACACACGGAGATAGAGGAAAACAATAGGCATAGTACTGTACATCATGCCCATAAATGATGCCTAAATTTTAAATAAAATACATAAGTATCTTTACTACAGTAGAGTCAACTAAACCTTAGGCAACTGGGCACTGGTAGGAGAGATTTTTCTCAATTATATTTTAGATAGGAAGAAACACCCTAAATTTAGACCATTATTTCTGGTGGCATGGTCTATTATAAAAGAACATGAAAAAATGTTTTTTGGTTTTGTGCCTGCTTGCCCTCACTCTTGTTGCTACGACCATGTATCTTGTTAAGCACTGACATTATTGAATACAGTGGGGTCTCAAAGCTGCCAAACTTTTAGGTGACTTCTGGAAATCCAAACTTCTGCACTACAAATGTTTGATCTCCTAAGCATAATGTATGGCTGTGAAAACTATGTAATTTCCTTTATTTTTCTCCATTATTTTTTTCATTCTGGGTCCAGTGTGTGATAACATACTACATATAATAAGGAGGTTTTATCAAAAAGAAGAAAAGACACCAAAAGCTGCAATTGTAGTAGCTCCTAAAAAGGCTCAGTTCAGATATGCTTGATATATGACTAAATTCATACATAATGAGGAGCAGATGCAACCATCAACACAAACATTTCTGGAAGTCAGAAGGTTACAGGAAAAGGAGCAATACTCTTGAGAAGAGAATGAATACCCCAATGAATCACTATCATTTAATACAGGTTGGGTTTGCAAAATTTGAAGTTTGTTTTGATAATGTCAAAGAACGTAAATAAAATTGCAAAGAAGGAATTAAATGTGCAATTCATTGTTCAGAATATCTATAAGAAACACATCAAGATGGAAAGTGGCCAAGCAAGAGTAATACTGAAGAAGCTGTTCAAACTATAGTATCTTTATGAACAAAATAAAGTTCAACAAAGCAGTCTAGTATTCAATTCATTTTGTTGTCTAAGCCATTCTCAAAACCTGTTTAATTTAAACTCTAGTTCTTCGTTTACATCCAAAAGTCTTTTAAATTAACTCAATTCTACGTATTTAATAAAATTATCACCTCAAAAAGTAAGAGACATTATTAGGTTTTTTAAAAGAGAAAATTATGTACTCTGAGTGAAAACTATTGCCAAATGAAAAGGCAGATTGTTATGGATGTTGTAGAGGAATGTCTCCATGTCTGTGACCTCAGGGTTACATAGGAATACCACAGAATTATGTTCCTTATCTATCTTTTTAGGGTTATTTGCACAAGCAATAATGTATCTGATTGTTTAGGGTAAAAGAAAATATCACAAAATATTTTGGCCTTATCACTGCTCAATTAGCTACTTAATTATGTTGCCATTTCTTCTACCATTTGTCTCTAACTGAGCTTGTTTAAGATAGCCAGATTGCAATCCAGAAGACTAGAAGTGATTGTTCTTTAAAATCATTTACATTTTGGAAAAGACTACCACAGGTCATTAAAGAGATAAGAAATCTTTAAATTAATAGGATATTGCTAACTGCATTTCAGGGACAGTTATTTGAATGAATAGAATGAATAAAAAGTATCTTTTAACAGGAATATAGTTGCATTTGTCACTTTGTTGCATGTGTGGATCCAGATAAAGCCAGGAGAAGAGATTTCAAACTTCTACTAAAAATTTTCTTAAATTGAAATAAGATGTGTGGCATGGTTATGAGTCTACAAGCCACACTTTGGGTTGCCATTGAAAAAAAAGGAATGGAATTCTTTAACTTCCTGGTTTTGAATGTTTATAGGGAAAACTATATCTTATATGCTCTCAGTTAACAAGGCTCAGACTACCTATCAGATACATTCATAAATAGAATCTATATGAACAACAAACACAAGCAATCTCTGAATACAAGCTGTTTCAAAGAATGAATTTAGGGTGATTTTTCATAGCTGACTATGGAAGAGCTCTTGCAGGTTACAGCTCCCTAATCTGAGAATAGGAAGTTAACCTACACAATACTAATTGTAAAAACTAAAAGCTTTATTTTCATTATTTTCTTAATTCCTGTCTTCTTTATTTTTGATTAAAAGTTTGAATTTTGCCTTTGCCTTATTTATCTATATTACATTTATTACCTACATTTCCATTTTCTCCATGTTCATAAATTAAGCTAACAATACATTACTATCCATCTATACCCCTTTATCTCAGGAGAAATACTACAGTTCTTTTATGCACATTTTCTGAAGACCTCCATATTTGCATGTTTACAACCAAATCTATTTTATGTAACCATATTTGTCACAATTTTATTACTAGATAAACGGACACTCTATCATCTTCAAAGGAACAAATATAACATTAAATAAGATTTGAGATATTTGTTGTTGATCATGCTGAATCATATTGACTGCTTTTAAGTCAGTAATAAGTGCTATTGTTTACCCCTATTATTCTTCCCAAATTTTCCCATGGTGTTAAATTATTCACTAGTTATTATGAGAAATTGAAATCATTTTACGTAGAAGGCTTTTAATTCATTTCTGTACTTAATTTTGATGTTAATATTATTTAACTAAAAAAAGGTTCTATTATTAGTAATAAAGATAGATGACATTTAACAAAATCCCCATGTCCTCCAAGGAAGAACATCTTGTCTCATTTTTGGTACACTTTTTTTGACCATCTGACTTTCTTGGGACCTGTCCTATCACATTTGAAAATTCTTCTGGAAAGCTTCACTATCAGAGTACCAAACTCAGGTCAGAATATACAAAGGAAAGTTCCTGCAGTTTGTGTTGCTATTGCCTCACAATAATCATTTTGATTTAGTAAATCTTAGATACCTTAGACTATAACATAAAAAATTTCAATATATTTAAAAGTATTTAATGAATACTCATGAAAATCCAGTGCTTTACCTGTGGGGACAAATTTCACTGACAAAACAAAATACAAAGTGGTGAACATAGGGCAGATATTAATCAAGAATTAGGGAGTCACCTACCCAATATTTATACCTCAGCTATTTTTTTTTGAGGGAGAGGAGGTCAAGACAAGGTTTCTCTGTGTAGCTCCGGCTATCCTGGAACTCACTCTATAGACTAGGCTGGCCTCGAACTCAGAATTCCACTTGCCTCTGCCTTCCAAATGCTGAGATTAAAGGCGTGCATCACTACTGCCCAGTTCTGAGCTATTTTCAAGACCCATGATTAAATGAGTGAAAAAGACAGGGTCTTCTATTGAGAAAGTATTATGAAATGCTGTAGAAAAGTACATAAATGTTTTTCACTGATTTCTCAAACAGATAACACATGTGAATAGCCATTGAAAACACAAGAAAGAGGAATGCCCATGACTTCCAGCACTGTTGTGTAGAGAATCTAAAACAAAACAAAACAAAAAGTAATCATACAAGCAACACATATATAAAAACTTAAGTTCATTTAAACTAAAATGTTATATTAAATAGAAATCTTCAACAAATATTCACTGATAGTTATAGACAGAAGGACCAGCTATGTCCATACTGATTTCAAACTAAACAAAAAATTCAGATGTACTTACAGGCATTTACCAAAATTTCTACTATAGATAGAAAGCCACTTTCGTAGTGTGGTAAAGATACAGTATTTAAAGTACCCCCTCTTAATTATCTTCTTCCTTTCATCATCAATCAGTTTATATTAGAAATAGGACTGGGCACTGTTATATGACTGAGGTTTCAATAATAATGATAACTCATAAGAACAGTGGGCCTCAACCAGAATTTCTTCAGTTCACTAGTAGGAATACAGCAAAGCAAATAAGGGAGAATGAAGCTGGGTTGTAGATGACAACACATTTAACCTAGCACTTGAGAGGTAGAGACAGGTGTATTGCTGTGAGTTTAAGACCAGCCTGATCTAAAATCCTGTTTCCTAAAACAAAACAAACAAACAGAAAACAAACAAACAAAAGAATGGAGAATGACAGATGGGTTCTGAAAATGTAAGAACATGATATTTGCAATTGTAAAAGTATTGTGTGTTCTGAACCATGGATTGCGAACCTTGGAACTTGGTACGTGGCTCTGGAAATGTGGAATATATTGTGTCAATCCTCATGAGGAAGGGTGACCAAAACAGTTTGCATTCATATGGGGAAGAGACAGTTCATCCTCAGTTTACTCTAGGGCTATGTTAATTTTGCTCTATTAGCATGTGGTCCAAAGGGACCTTGATTGACTTGACATTCTCCAAACATTTGCAAACATTACTCTGAGTCAGTGAATTGATGACATTGTTCTAAGGCAAACTATTGTGAAGATAAATGCATTTAGGTTTGGATGTCCTTGTAAAAGGAATGAGTTGCAAAAAAACTGTTACATAAATTTAAGAGAGATATAGGGGGTCTTAACTTCATAAAATTCTGAAATAAATTATAACATCAGTCTGCCCCTTCTAATGTAAAGAAATGGCAGATATTCTGATAGAACTATTTGATGTTACTATTTTAGAAGTAACATGTAAAATGTGTTTAGTACAAATTAATTTTGAGACATTTCTTTGGTTCCATAGGTAAATCACAGTTTTTAGCAATGCTAGAGGAGGCCAGGCTTCTGAAGCTCAGGACTCTCCCATAAATTGATTTTGTCATTCAAGCCATGCCAGCTCTTTGGTTCTAAACAAAGACACCAGTTGACAACTAATGATAAGTTCCAGAGACAGCATGAGACATTGAGAAATGTTTCTTAGAAGGCTATTTTGTATAAACAGGAAGAGCTTGCTATAAGATACCAGCTATTCATATAGCAGATGTTAACCATAATGAGCTTGATGGTTTTAAATCAGCCAAATAAAAAGTTCTGAAATAGTCTATTAAATTCTGGCAATGGATTATCCAGACCATCTCTAGGCCATGTGCAGAATATATAAGTAAATAATATTAACAGGCAATTCTTGCATCTAGCCCTGTTGCACCAAAGCTTTATTTGACTCTCATTTATTAATCCACAAGTTTTCCTGTGATATGTTAATAGAAAAGAAAAGCATAATGAGAACCCAGTCCATAGATAAATTTTCTACATGCAATGCTCCAAGTTAAAGACAAAATATTATATTCCTGTTCATTTCAAGAATGTAATAAAATCTTGGGGGTGAACAATGAGCATTTCTAGTAACACTTTTAGTTATCTCATTGATAAGAAGAACATAATGCCTTAGAGTGAGAGGCATGCATGAGGATTATACCTTGAAGAAAGTAAGATTATGATGAAACAGATGGAGATGCAAGGGACAAACAGTGAATGGTGAAGACCTTTCTACACTTAAGAACCCTCCATGTCTCCCTCTGTGTGTCTG
Source organism: Mus caroli (assembly GCF_978045245.1). Classification (NCBI taxonomy): domain Eukaryota; kingdom Metazoa; phylum Chordata; class Mammalia; order Rodentia; family Muridae; genus Mus; species Mus caroli. Next base: position 45,604,315 of record NW_028227256.1, read on the forward strand.
TCTCTCCTCTCCTCTTCTCTCCCCTCCTCCCCTCCTCCCCTCCTCCTCGTCCTCGTCCTCGTCCTCATCCTCGTCCTCGTCCTCGTCCTTCTTCTTCTTCTTCTTCTTCTTCTTCTTCTTCTTCTTCTTCTTCTTCTTCTTCTTCTTCTTCTTCTTCTTCTTCTTCTTCTTCTTCTTCTTCTTCTTCTTCTTCTTCCTCTCTCTCTCTTTCTCTCTCTCTCTCCATAAGAACACACACAATCATTTTAGAACTATCTGGATACTGGATACTGTGTAGTGTCCCCCCTCCCTCCATTACAGAGTTGATTGATGAGTCATCATCTTATATCTTATGTATATATCCTTTGAAGATGCTGCCTCAATTCCAAACTTCTACACTCCAAATGAAGGGCAACAACATTCTTAAAATAGATGTCACTAAATCTCAAATCACACACTGAACCATGCAAACATAATCATGAAAATGGTACAGCTCTCTACTGAAATATCACTTGGTCAGAAAGAAGTAAAAAAGAAATTAAAGACTTTCTATAATTCAATGAAAATGAAAGCACAACATACTTATAGAACTTATAGAACACAATGAAAGCAGTATTAGGAGGAAAATTCACACTATTAAGTGCCTACATGCAGACATCTGACAGATTTTATACTAGTAAATTATTGGCATACCTTAAAGATATAGAACAAAAAGAAGAAAACACACCCAAGAGGATCAGACTACAGGAAATAATCAAACTCAGAGCTGAAGGGCTGAAATAAACCAAAGAGAACCATACAAAGAATCAACAAATTTATAAACTGTTTTGTTTTGTTTTGTTTTTAGAAAATCCACAAAAAAGACAAACCCTTAGCAAAACTTAAAAAAGCAAAAAAAACCCCACAAAAAAACAAAATAAAAAACAACCAAAAAACAAAAAACAAACAAACAAAAAAACAAACCAGAATAAAAAAAAAAACAGAAAAAAAACCAGAATAAAATGAAGAGGGAGTCATAACAGAAGAAACTGAGAAAATTCACATAATAAATTAGACACATACCACATACCAAATTACAAATACCATATACCAAAGTTAACTTAAGATCAGGTACATTATCTATAAACAGTCTTATGAACCTTAAGGGAATAGAAGCAGTCATTAAAAGTCTCCAAAACAATCAAAGCCCTAGGCAAGATGGCTTTATGCAGAACTCTACAAGACTTTCTAAAAGTGCTAATACCCATACTCCTCAACTAGTCCACAAAATAGAAACTGAAAGAACACAACCTAATTCATTCTATAGGAACACAATCATGCTGTTACATAAGCCACACAAAGACTCAACAAAGAAAGAGAACTTTAGACCAATTTCACTTAGGAACATTAACACAAAAGTAGTCTTAAAATTCCTACAAACTGAATTCTAGAACACATCAAAAACATCATTCACCATGATCAAGTAGACCTCATTCCAGGGGTCCAGAGATGTTTCAAAATATCCATTAACATAATCCATTAAGTAAAGAAATTGTAACAAAAAAATCTCATTATTTTCTCATTAGTTCCTGAAAAATCCTTTGATAAAACCTACCAAGCCATCATATTGAAAAGTCTTGGAGAGATGAGGGATTCAAGACCCATACCTAAACACAATAAAAGCAATATTGAGTAAGCCAATAGCCACCATCAAATTAAATGGAGAGAAACTTGCAGCAATCCTATGAAAATTATGGATAAGACAAAGCTGCCCACTCTCTCCCTATCTATGCAATATATTACTTGAAGTTCTAGGTCGAACAATAAGACAGCAAAATTATATCAAAGAGATACAAATTGGAAAAGAATAAGTGAATGTATCACTATTCAAGGATGATATAATAGTATACATGAACAATCTGCAAAATTCTACTAGAGAACTCCTATAGCTGGTAAACAACTTCAGCAAAATAGCTGGATATAAAATTAACTCAAATAAATATTTTTTCCTATATACAGAGAAATAAATTAAGGAAAAAAGCATTCTTCACAACAGCCACAAGCAGTATATCTTGGTGCAATTCTAACCAAGCAAGTGAAAGATCTGTTTGAGAAGAACATCAAGTCACTGAAAAAAGAAATTGAAGAAGATCTCAGATGATGGAAAGATCTACTATGCTCATGGACTTGTATTATTAAGGGAGTAAAAATGGCCATCTTAACAAAAGGAATCTACAGACTCAATGCAGTTCCCATCAAAAAAAGTCCAAAATAATTTTTACAGACCTTAAAAGAACAAATTTAAGCTTCATATGGAAAAAACAAAGAAAAAACCCCAGGACAAAACAATTCAGAACAATGACAGGATGAAGGAACCACGATCCCTGACATCAAGTGATACTAAAAAGCAATAGTGTTAAAAAACCACAAGGTATTGGTATAGAAACAGACAAGTGAATCAATACAACAGGGTTAAAAACACAGAAATAAACCCACACACCTATGGACACCTATTGATTTCAAGCTGTACTGAAAAGCAATAGTGATAAAACCCACAATGTATTGGCATAGAAACAGACATTTGAATTAATAGAATAGGGTCAAAACCCAAGAATTAAACCAACACACCTATGGACACTTGCTTTTTGACCTAGAAGCTCAAACCATACAATGGAAAAAGAAAGCATCTTCAAAAAAGATGCTGGTCTAACTGCCAGTCTGCCTATGGAAGAATGCAAATTGATCCATATTTATCACTCTGTACAAAGCTCATGTCAAAATGGACAAAGAATCTCAACATAAAATCAAATACACTGAATCTAATGGGTGAGGAAATGGTAAATAACCTTGAACACATTGGCACAGGAGAAAGTTTCCTGAAATGAACACCATGGCTCAGGGTCTATGATCTACAATTGATAAATGAGACTACTTGAAACTGAAAAGCTTCTGTAAGGCAACGGAAACTGTCATGTGACCAAAACAGCAGCCTACAGATTGGGAAAAGATCTTCACTAACCCTACAACAGAGGGATAATATCCAAAATATATGGAGAACTCAAGATAGACTCAAAAATAAGCAAACAAATAACCCAATCAAAATATGGGGTACATCATGAAACAAAATTCTCAACAGAGGCATCTTGAATTGACGAGAAGCACTTGAAGGAATGTTCACCATCTTTAGTCATGAGGGAAAAACAAATCAAAACCACACTAAGATTTCACTTTACACCAATCAGAATGACTAAGATAAAAAACCCAAATAACAGCACATGCTGATGAGGCTGTGGAGAAAAGAGGACACTCCTTCATCGTTGGTAGGAATGCAAATTTGTATAGCTACATTGAAAATCATTCTGGTAGTTTCTCAGAAAATTGGAAATAGCTCTACCTGAAGATCCAAATATTCTCCTGCTCCTCGCCATATACCCAAAGGATGCTCTACTATACCACAAGGACATGTTCATAGTTATTTGTCACAGCTAGAAACTGGACACAATCGAGATGTCCTTCAGCCAAACAACAGATATAGAAATGTGGCCCATTCACACAATGGATTACTATTCAGTTATTTAAAACAAGGACATCACAAATTTTGCCAGTAAGTGGATGGAACTAGAAAATATCATCCTGAGTGAGGTAACCCAGACCCAAAAGGACATGCATGTTAAATACTGACTGATAAGGGTATAAAAGCCATAAAATATAGAATACCCTTGCAATATCCCCCACACACAAAGAATTTAAACTAGAATAAAGGCCCAAGAGAGGATGCATGAATCACACTTAGAAGGGGGGATAAAATAGTCATAGGAGACATAGAGAGAGGAGGAAGCTAGGTAAGAGCAAGATGTGGAGAGAAATAGGGTGCTGTGTCAGTATCAGGTGTGGAGAGAGATAGGAGAGAAGGTGAGAGGGACAGCAGAGTGGATGGAAATCTGTAACTGCTGGACATAGGGGGAAGGGGAAATCTCTAGGAAGCCCCAGAGACCTGAGATGGGGGAGGCTCCCAGGAATCAATGTGGCTGACCTTAGCTTAGATGCCTAACAGTGGGACATGGAACCAGAAGAGATCAACTTCTATACTCAGACAGGACACCTGGAGGAGGGATAAGGACACCAATGCACCCACAAAACTTTTGACCTCAAATTTGTCCTGTCTAAAAAGAAATGCAGTGTTAGAATGGAAAAGACACTAAAGGAATAGCCAGTAAATAGCGAGCCCAATTTGAAACCCATCCAATGGGCATCAATCTCTGACACTATTATTGATACTCTGTTATGCTTTCAGAGAGGAGCCTAGCCTAATTGTTTTATGATAGGCTCTACCCAGGTGTCTGAAATGAACACAGATACCCACAGCCAAACCTGGAGGTTAGAGATGCTTTTGCAAGAGTTGGGGGAAATGATTGAAGGCTCTTAAGGGGCTTGCAACCCCACAGGACAATCAACAGAATCAACTAACCTGGACCTCTGGAAGCTCTCATAGACTGAGCCACCAAACAGAGAACACACACAGACTTGAAGAAAGTCTTCTGAACATATGAAGCAGACACTCAGTTCAGTCTCCATGTGGGCTCCCATCAACTGTAGCAGAGGCTCTCCCTAGAGATACAGACTGACTATGCTATCCATTCTCCAACAGGGCTGCTTTGTCTGTCTTAAGTTGGTGAGCATTCACCTAATCTGGCAGAGACTTGATGTGCCAGAGTGGGTGGATACCCCGGGGGGGCGGGACACCCTCTCAGAAGACAGAGGGAGGGAGAATGGGGAAGGGTTTCTTTAATAGGGAGACCAGGAATGGGAGCAGTATTTGGTTTAAATAATTTAATTTAAAAAATAAAAGTCACTATAATCCTTTGTTATTTAAATATCTGTGGTAAGATTTGTATGATTTTCAGTATTTGTTTATTGAATTATATACTGTCATGAAAATTGCTCAGATACTATAACTGCTGTAAAAATAATTATATTGTACCTGGGGGAAAACTCCAGAGAGCACTGGGGTCATGACTATAGATGATCCAGATCAGCACCAAGGTGATTAGGAGAATAACAAATGGATCTGGGTGAAAATAACACTAAATGCATGACTGCTGATATGTAATCAGCACAGTTGAACATTAGAAAGGTGAAGTTTCCTACAGTACAATTGCAGCACAGCTATAGTCACAATGGGCTGCCCTCATAGTCATGTATTGTGACATTTAGCTCATGACTAGACCTTTGCTGTACTCAGTGATGTAATTACAAGGTATAATACTGGGTGTTTTGAATATCAAGCATGAAATGCTGTGCAAATGAGAGAACAGAGATATGTAAATGCATTTGTTATAAGCTTTGCTCTTCAACTCTGACTTGTAGAGCAAAAATCTGACAAATTAGATGTGGCCAAATCAGGAACTAAAATTTATCATGGGAGCCAATATTAAAAGATTATTAGTGTTAATTTGAAGAAAAATTAAAGCAACAGAGCTTATTCACTAGGTTCCTAAATGCCATCACACACATTGCTTACTTACTCAAGAGAACTCCAAATGATCTATGAGAATCCCTTAAGTGAAAGTTACAAGAATATTTCAAAATAGGATCTCTAATGGAAATTTAACTCAGAGGAACAGCACAAGATTTGCAACCCCTCCCCCAAACAAATTTTTGAACTTACTAAAATAATTATCCTGCCTAGGATGGAATTACTTTCAGTCATCTCTTAGATATGTCCACATATTTGCGTATCTATACTTTTACAATATTGGACTGCCTTCTTAATGAGCATCATTTCATAGTTGAAAACAATTTAATCTTGAAAATTGCTCTACAATATAAGAGAGTTATTAACTGCTGTTTGCCTTATGGGTATCTTTGACAGTCAATGTCAGAAGAAAGCACACCAATTTCCAACACAGTAAGTGTAATTAACACTTCCCTTTGAGTACTAAGACATTTTAAATTAATTTCCAAAATTGCTTTGCTTTGGGACTTTTAATTCTCTTAGGAGATGTAGCAAAACTTAATTCATAATCATATGTGTTGAATGTGTTTATATTAATATATCACATTTGTTTTCATTCATCACTGAGAAAATCAGGACAAGAACTCAATCAGGCACGGACCAGGAAGCACGAACTGATGCAAAGGCAATGGAAGAATTCTGCTTACTGGGTTGCGTCTCATGACTTGTTCAGGGTTCCTTTCTCTCTCTCTCTCTCTCTCTCTCTCTCTCTCTCTCTCTCTCTCTCTCTCTCAATCTCTCTCTCTTTCTTTCTTTCTTTCTGAAAAGACATTAAATGTTTTCTTAACAAGGTGTTGCTTCATTACTGCTCCATTTCTTCATTTCTTGGAAAAATTTCAAATTGAAGGTATCAGGAACAAATCATAATACACTAATAAAAAATGCACAGTGTAACAACCTAAGATAGGCAAGACTGAGTGCTACTGTCAGACCTTCAACCCACAGCAACCCTGTTCCCAAGACTGTAATAGGGTTATCAAGAAAAGCTGTCAACAGCAACATCAGAGATACAAAAGTGTAATCTTTACCCAAGCAAACAATGGAGGCAAGTTAACACAAAGTATTTTAAAGATATACTAAAATAAAAACTTCTAAGAGAAAATGTCTTCCTCAGGATATGAAGGGGTCATATAGGAGAAATAACAGAACTGTAAGTATGCTGTAAATTTTGTGGACATTTGTCGGAGGTGAATGTAGGAATGGGGCTTGGTCTTGAATAGGGCTTGGTCTTTGGAAGATGTTTAGGTTTTGTGGTATATATGGCAGTTATATAGGGGAATAAAGATGAAAAAGTAATTAAAGCATGTTTGAGAGAGAGGGGAGGGAGACAGAGGAGAAAGAAAGGAAGGAAGAAGGAAAGAAAGGAGAAAGAAAGAAAGAAAGAAAGAAAGAAAGAAAGAAAGAAAGAAAGAAAGAAAGAAAGAAAGAAAGAAAAGGAGGGATTAAGATTAATGAAGCTCTGAGTCCATTTTCCTATATTCTACAGGCCCTCAAAAATCAATATACTTCAGGAATGCACCAAGAGAGAGATGATAATGCACTCTTTCACAGACTTTGATTTGTTCAATACCACCCCTCCCTTGCCCTCTGCCTCCCAGCATACTCCCTAGAGTAGTGTAAGAAGGGAAGACATATCCGTTGGGAAGAAACCCTAACACTTTTCCAGGGTAGAATTCTGGCTGGTCCAAAACAGGTCATCCTGTTAGTGTTGCAGGAAACTACACACTGCAACTTTATACCTAATATAGGTGGCATTTATTTGGAGCAAATTCAGCTCGGAGCTGGACTGTTGAATGAAGTAGGAGGAGGTCCACCAATTGCTTCAGTTCTTTCCATTTTAGCAGATTGGCAGAAAGTTTCAGATGTTCGTGGTAGTCAATCCCCGGGTTCCATCTAGTTTCATAGTGGCAGGTCCTGGAATACCAGTTGGAACGGGAGCATGGGGCATGGCCCCTTTATTATTTATGCTCATAGCACCTCTCATAGTCATTTGCTCCATCCTTATTTCTTGTCCACTTACATCAGGGAATGGTCCCTTGAATCCTTCCTGCTGTCATAGCATGATTTCTCCTTGTTGCCTCCGGCAGCATCTCTTCCTCGTGGCGCCTGATTTTCTCTTCCTGGCTGAGTTCTAGCTGCTTTGGTTTCTGTAGTTCTTGGTTATGCAGCGCCTCCTTTCTCAGAAACTCTTCTTGACATCTCATCAAATTCTGTCTCATTAGCATAACAGTGCTCATGGCATGCTGTCGCCATCTCCATTTCCAGCTTCTCAGGAGCTGAGCCTCCTTGATGTTCAGCTCCACTTGATCCTGCTGTTGCTTCTCCATGTCAGTGAGTGTCTTCCAGCGCATGATATACTCATACTGAAAGGACCCAGGGTTTGCAAATCTTTGCATCTGTTCTCATTTCTTGTGAAAGGAACGGTTTTTAATAATCAGCTTCTCTGGAAGTCCCTCTTCATCATAGACTTCACACTCACAGGCTGATGAAATGTGGTTAGTCAGAAGGAGCCTTCATTGCTTCTGTCCAGAGCTTTTAGAGCAGATGGCTTCTCGGAGAATACAACAGTGCGTTTCCTGGAGGCCCTCCTCTGTCACTTACAATGACTACAGCCCTCTCCTCCTAGACAAACACAGAAAAAACATTTTCCAGAAGTTGGTTGAACATGTGCTGAGCAAAGTTGCAGACTGTTAGGGATATACTATGACAGGCAAAGTACACTCTCAGCTGCTTTCTAGGAAGTGGCATACTGTCCACCTCCATTTTGGCAATTTCCTGCTAGAGTTCATGCTTCCAAGCAAATAAAACCAAAGCCTTTACCCTTATGAATGAAAACTTCACCTGCTTTTCCCTATTTCTCAAAGTTTCCTCATTTCCTCCTCAGTGATGTTAGGGGGAAGATTGCCGACAAAGAGACAGCTACATTGAGTATAGGTCTTCTCTCTTGGTTTTCTAAAATTCTTTACGTCAATAGTCAAACCTTCATTCTGGATGCTGGCCTACTGCCCATTTGTAGGTATTGATGCCTGCTGCTGCTGCTGCTGCTACTGATGATGATGATGATGATGATGACGACGACGATGATGACGACGACAACGATGATGATGTTGCTGTTGGTGGTGATGTTGCTGATGCTTTTTTGGAGTATGATTCTGCTTCTCCAAGTTAAAGGTTTTATTGCTCTGCTTTTTTCATCTCTGACTTCGATTTTCTTTTATTAGGTATTTATTTCATTTACATTTCCAATGCTATCCCAAAGTCCCCCACATGTTCCCCCACCCACTCCCCCACCCACCCACTCCCACTTCTTGTCCCTGGTGTTCCCCTGTACTGAGGCATATAAAGTTTGCACGAACAATGGGCCTCTCTTTCCACTGATGGCCCACTAGGCCATCTTCTGATACATATGCAGCTAGAGACACGAGCTCCCGGGGGGTACTGGTTAGTTCATATTGTTGTTCTACCTATAGGGTTGCAGATCCTTTTAGCTCCTTGGTTATTTTCTCTAGTTCCTCCATTGTGGGCCCTGTGATCCATCCAATCGCTGACTGTGAGCATCCACTTCTGTGCTTGCTAGGCCCTGGCATAGTCTCACAAGAGACAGCTATATCTGGGTCCTTTCAGCACAATCTTTGATTTTAATACAGCAAAGTATCTGCCTCCTTCCTCTGACCAGCGTTCTTTGCTCAGAGTAAGGGGCATACTAGCTTGCTGTTTAAGGAGAATGCAGGACCACCGGCCTGTGAAAAACCCCATTCACAATGGACTGGGCTCTCCCATATCAATCACTACTCAAGTAAATGCCCAATAGGCTTTCTCCACAGCTTGATTTTATGTAGCCATTTTGTCAGTTGAGGTTACTTCCTCACAGCTGTCTTTAGTTTGTGTCAAGTTGACATAAAACAAGCCATGACAATATGAAAGTGATGAAAACCAAAATAAACAAAATTGTTTGAAGTTTTTTATTTTCACAAAATAGAATTACATACAAATCTTATGTAACTTTTCTGAGGTCCTTATTTTTTATTTCTTTTGCTCTCTTTATAATAACTATTTTTCAGTAGCTTGAGATGGTGTGCATGTATGTGTATGTGTGTGTGTGTGTGTGTGGCCAAGTGTGTGTGTGCTTGTAGTTGAATGCCTATGATGCCAGTATTAGCTAGAATCAACCCAAACTTGTCATTCATCCTCAGATATGTTTTATACTACAGACAATGAAAAAACTAGGTGACAAAAATAATCTCAGGTAAGAATTAGAAACATATATTGGTACTTTGTTTTTAATATATGACATGAAAATTAACCTACATGATAAATGTAATGTGCAAGAATACTTAGGCATAAAAGTTTGATGTGGTCACAATTACTCTCTCTTTGGAGAATTGTCTCTGAAGCAATAGTAGGTGCAGTTGTGTCACTTCTGGAAAATACTTCAGACCACAAGATGGTTTCTTGGCAGCCTCCAATTAGAGCCACATGCTTGGGTTTCTATACTAGGGCACATAGCTGAACAGGGATCTGTTCTGCCAACAATCCTGAAAAATCATCTGCCGCGTGTCACCTGAATAACAGTGCAATCTGTGTGAACCATGGTGCTCTTGCCAATTACCACCATGCAGCCTGTGAGTCATCTAAGGAGAAAGCAGTCATGGAGCCTACTTTAACTACTAAAAAATGAAAGGTACCATGTATTTCAAGTTACTAATAAGACTAATTGTCTTACAAAAGGGGTTATTTTTCTGTTTATGCTGTTTATGTTTCTTCCTCTTCCTCCTTTCTTCATCTTATTGTCCTCTCTTTTTCCTTTTCATAGAGATGTGCATTAGCCTACCTAAAGACATTAAACTATCATAATCTTTCCTGTCACCAGAGACCATGTGGTTCTCCTATTGACTGTGAAGACCAAGGAGGCTACTCTTGTGTGATATGGATAACTTCAGATGTACAGTTAAGAGGCAGGCACTGGAAAGACTTCTGTTATAACCTCCCCTATCCTTCCCAAAAAGGAAAAGTCTAGACAGGAAGCCACCATAGAGAATTGTTAAAAGTGTGATGGGATGCTGAATTATAGTTCTCCACAATTGGTAGCTTCTGGTAGAGTTGCAGAAGGGGAAGGATTTGATTCTATTTAAGGGACAGGCCACTGAGAATTTGACCAATCTCCACTGAGTATATAGATAACACAAATTGGAGGGTTTTTTTTTCCTATTTTTTAAAATTCTTGTTTTTATTTTAACAGTTTGTTGTTGTTGTTGTTGAAAAGAGGAAGGACACAAGATTGGGGGCAGACATGGAAGGACTGGCAGATGAGTTTGATTGGAATGCATGATGAGAAATTCCCAGAAAATCAATAAAAATGTTACGTTGAAGAAAACAAAACAAAACAACAAAACAAAACTTCAAAAACCAAAACAAAGAGAAAAAACAAAAATCACTTCTTAGAATGTGCTATGTTTTGTATTCTTACTAGGTGTAGTGGTTAGGCATGCATTTGTTTCAGGCTTTTTATTACTGTTTGCACTTTTCATTATAATATATATATATATGTATATCCAAATGAAATTTGTCAGCCATGTGCCACCTTGCCTTTGTGGTTGCAGACTCTACTACTCATGTGACTCTTACTAACCAGCAGAATATAAATTGTTTGATGCTCTAAATAAAGTTGGCTGTTGCATTAGGTTTAGTCAGCTTCAATTTTATGCTCCAATCATTCAGATCCTACTGCTTCTAGAGTGGTTACAATTGACTACTTCTCGTATTTACAATATTTCTACCCTGCTCCTTATCTTCATATATCCCTGATCTTTGGGTGGTGGGTATAATGTAAAGAGTACTACTCATTTCGAACTGCATATTTCTCATTCAGTTAGTTTCAGCAGGTTGACCATTTGCATCTTTTATTGCCTCAATTACAAAAGGAAACTTCTCTGATGAGGGCTGAAAGATCCACTGATCTATTAGCATAGCAATAACTGTAAGAAATCAATTTAATACAATATTAATCTAGCAGGTTAATAGAATTTTTATTTCCACAAGGGCCTATGATCTACCTATTCACATTATCTTGACCTCAATAATAGTACCAGGTATTTACACAAACTAATAATGCAGAACTTAGTTCTAGTTCAAAAGTTATTTTTTACTTCCACACATTCCAGCCACTATTACAACAATGGCCAGACATTGTCAGATCAGTCATTATGTAATTTTATGACATCGTAGCTGGGTAATGATTACTTTTCATTTTTGGTAACATTTCATAGAATATCTCAATTTTATGGAAGTTAGCTAGTACAGATGATGTTTCCCAGTCAGGACCAACTTGATTTCTCTATCATCTAAGACTGACACGTCTTGCATCATCAGCAATAAGAAAACGTCATCAATAAGAAAATTTGCTCAAATTTTGGAGGGTTGCTAATAGTATTGGCAGTAGTTTACAATTTTGAGAAGTCAACAGACCTGCATTGTCTCACCACTTGAAAAGAAGCAACTTATTGCTGATACTAGATTTTGTATTTGATAGCCTGAGTATCTAGATGGGTAATTTATCTCCCCATTTTTTAAAGGGTAACTGAATTTTATTTATTTATTTATGTATTTATTTATTTGTTTGTTTGTTTGTTTGTTTAATTTATTTATTTTTGGTTTTTCGAGACAGGGTTTCTCTGTACAGCCCTGGCTGTCCTGGAACTCACTTTGTAGATCAGGCTGGCCTTGACCTCAGAAATATGCTTGCCTCTGCCTCCGAGTGCTGGGATTAAAGGCGTGTGCCAACATACCAGGCTCAGTAACTCAATTTTAAAAGCTTCTATATATGTGTAGATTTTAGAAAGATTCTATAGGAATAAATCTTCATATTTGGAAGGCCTTCAGTATTAATCATCCTTTCTATATTGCTTTCTCTAACCTATTCACATTACAATTAAATCAATTCTCTCCAATTATTAACTACTAACACTGTTTTGAACTCTTTATAAAATATACCTTAACCTATAGCCTTATAAATACTACCAGAAATAATAATTAAATAAAATGCTCACTGTTTCTGAGTTACATGTTGAAATACATGTATATGGCTAAAAATTTTCATAGTTTTAGTTCTGTAGGTAGTAGATTGTTTTATAGATTTGCTCTGAAAAGTTTATAATATGAAAGAAATACAACACTAATTTATTCATCCCTGTTTCCATATTACATACTTAATTGCAGAAAATATTTTTGGAAAATATTTCTATTCTAGACTATAACTTTTTAATAATTATTTACTGAAGTATGTAAAATATCTTAAGACCTGCTCATACTTTTCTCAAGGACTAACAAGTCCATCTTTATTAAACTCCCACAGAAAAGGTTAAAAAAAATCAACAAGACCCAAAAGGTATCTATTTATTATGCTGTTCAGTTATAGTTGTGCAGTTTTAACTTGGACATAATTTCCTGTTTTTTTTCTAAGTATCTTTTTTTGTGACTTAACATTAGAATAAAATATTTGAAGTGGCAGACAAATATTTAAGGAAACACAAAGTGAAAAAGTGACCTTCAAATTCTAAACTTGAAATTGTTCTCTAAATATTTTATACTTATATTCTATGTTAGAGTCTTGTGTGTTAGGCATTAATCATTTCACTTCATAAAAGATTTTGTTTGTTTCTTTTCATTAATTTATTTATTTACTTATTATCCCTGTGACAGATTATGGTTATAACAGAAATTGATTCATTAAGTCTGAATTAGTTTCTGACATAAGAGAAATAACAAAAATATGTAGGTAGATTAAGCATATTTGAACTCTCTAAATAAAATTACCTAAAACATTGCATTTGAATCCTTTTCTTTCAGAAGGCATGATCAAATCATCAAGGCATTAACACATAGAATAACATACAGTTGCATTGTGTTCCTTTCTTACATTTGTTTGCTTGTTTTATTTGTTTGTTTTGTCAGTTCATTCATTTACAAATTTTAACTTGCTGGTTGTGTGAATTTCTGGAATAAAAACATAAGTATAAGAAAATACTTGGGATTGATCACAGATGAGTCAAATGGCTTATCAATCCTACCCCTTTAATACTGGCCCACATCTACATAGTCTGAAGTTCTTAAATCATAATTGTGTCCAAGTTGGCTGTGAAGAACAGATTGTGATCAATTTACTGAGCAGAAAGGATTGCACTTACCATCCTTTTAGTAATGAATGTCCATGTACATATATACTATTATTTGTTCACTGTATATGTATTATCTTCTATTATCCCTTTCATGTTCCTATCAAATTTTTTCAATTTTTATTAGATATTTTCTTCATTTCCATTTCAAATAGTTTCCTGAAAGTCCCTTATACACTCTCCCCATGCAGCTCCCCTATACACCCACTCCAACTTCTTGGCCCTGGCGTTCCCCTGTACTGGGGCATATAAAGTTTGCAAGACTAAGGGGCCTCTCTTCCCAATGATGGCCAATGAAGTCATCTTCTGCTACATATGCAGCTAGAGACATGAGCTCTTGGGGTAATGGTTAGTTCATATTGTTGTTCCACCTAAAGGGTTGCAGACACTTCAGCTCCTTGGGTACTTTCTCTAGCTCCTCCATTGGGGGCCATGTGTTCCATCCAATAGCTGACTGTTGAGCATCCACTTCTGTATTTGCCAGGCACTGGCATAGCCTCACAAGAGAAAGCTATATCAGGGTCCTTTCAGCAAAATCTTGCTGGCATATACAATAGTGTCTGCTTTTAGTAGTTGTATATGGGATGGGTCCCCAGGTGAAGCAGTCTCTGGATGGGCCTTCCTTTCATCTCAGCTCCAATCTTTGTCTCAATAACTTCTTCCATGGGTATTTTGTTCCCCATTCTAAGGAGGGACTAAGTATCCACTCTTTGGTATTCCTTCATCTTGAGTTTCATGTGTTTAGCAAATTGTATCTTGGGTATTCTAAGTTTCTGGGCTAATATCCACTTATCAGTGAGTGCATATCATGTGAGTTCTTTTCTGATTGGATTACATCAATCAGGATGATATCCTCAAGATCCACTCATTTGTCTAAGAATTTCATGAATTCATTGTTTTTAATTGCTGAGTAGTACTCCATTGTGTAAATGTACAACATTTTCTGTATCCATTCCTCTGTTGAGGGACATCTGGGTTCTTTCTTCCTTCTGGCTATTATAAATAAGACTGCTATGACCATAGTGGAACATGTATTCTTATACCAGTTGGAACATCTTCTGGATATTTTCCCAGGGGAGGTGTTGTTGGATCCTCCAGTAGTACTATGTCCAATTTTCTGAGGAACTACCAGACTGCTTTCCAGGGTTGTTGTACAAGCTTTCAATCCCACCAACAATGGAGGAGTGTTCCTCTTTCTTCACATCCTTGCCAGCACCTGCTGTCACCTGAATTTTTGATCTCAGCCATTCTGACTAGTGTAAGGTGAAATCTCAGGGTTGTTTTGATTTGCATTCCCCTGATGATTAAGGATGTTGAACATTTTTTCAGGTGCTTCTCAGCCATTCTGTATTCCTCAGTGGAGAATTCTTTGTTTAGCTCTGTGCGTGCTTGTTTGTTTTTCGTTTTTTTGAGACAGGGTTTCTCTGTATAGTCCTGGCTGTCCTGGAACTCACTCTGTAGACCAGGCTGCCCTTGAACACAGAAATCCTCCTGCCTCTGCCTCCTGAGTGCTGGGATTAAAGGTGTGTGCCACCACACCCAGCTTGTGCCCCATTTTTTAATGGACTGGGGTTATTTCTTTTTCTGGAGTCCAGCTTCTTGAGTTCTTTGTATACATTGGAAATTAGTCCCCTATCGCATTTAGGATTGGTGAAAATGCTTTCCCAATCTGTTGGTGTCCTTTTTGTCTTATTGACAGTATCATTTGTGTTACAGAAGCTTTGCAATTTTATTAGGTCCCATTTGCTGATTCTTGATCTTACAGCATAAGCCTGTGGTGTTCTGTTCATGAATGTTTCCCCTGTGACCATATCTTCAAGTCTTTCCCAACCTTCTCTTCTATAAGTTTCAGAGTCTCTGGCTTTATGTGGAGTTCCTTGATCCACTTAGTCTTGAGCTTTGTAGAAGGAGATAAGAATGGACCAATTCACATTCTTCTACATGATAATCACCAGTAAAGCCAGCTCTATTTGTTGAAAATGCTGACATTTTTCCACTGGTTAGTTTTAGATCCTTTGTCAAAGATCAAGTGACCATAGGTACCTATTGGTTCATTTCCTGGTCTTCAATTCTATTCCATTGATCTACCTTTCTGTCTCTGTACCAGTACCATGCAGTTTTTTTTTATTATTATTATATCTTTTCCTCAATTACATTTCCAATGCTATCCCAAAAGTCCCCCATACCCTCCCCCCTACTTCCCTACTCACCCATTCCCATTTTTTTGGCCCTGGCTTTCCCCTGTACTGGGGCATATAAAGTTTGCATGTCCAATGGGCCTCTCTTTCCAGTGATGGCCGACTAGGCCATCTTTTGATACATATGCAGCTAGAATCTAGCAGTTTTTATCACAGTTGCTTTGTAGTACAGCTTGAGGTCAGGAATGTTGATTCACCCAGAGCTTCTTTTGTTGTTCAGAATAGTTTTTGCTATCCTAGGATTTTGTTATTCCTGATGAATTTGCAAATTGCCCTTTCTAACTCTTTGAAGAATTAAGTGGGAATTTTGATGGGGATTGCATTGAATCTGTAGATTGCTTCCAGCAAGATAGCCATTTTGACTATTATTAATCCTGCCAATCCATGAGCATAGGAGGTCTTTCCAACTTGTAAGATCTTCTTCGATTTCTTTCTTCAGAGACTTTAAATTCTTATAATACTGATTTTTCACCTCCTTAGTTAGAGTCACACCAAGGTATTTTATATTATTTGTTACTATTGTGAAGGGTGTTGTTTCCCTAATTACTTTTGAGCCTGTTTATCCTTTGTGTAGAGAAAGACCACCTATTTGTTTGAGTTAATTTTATATCCAGTTACCGCACTGAATGTTTATCAGGTTCAGGAGTTCTCTGGTGAATTTTTTAGAGTGACATATATACTATCATATCATCTGCAAATAGTGATATTTTTACTTCTTCCTTTCCAAAATATATCCCCTTGATGTCCTTTTGTTGTCTAATTGCTCTGGCTAGGACTTCTACTACTATATTGAATAGGTACGGGAAAAGTGGGCAGCCTTGTCCAGTCCCTGATTTTAGTGGGATTGCTTCAAGTTTCTCTCCATTTAGTTTGATGTTGGCTACTGGTTTGCTGTATATTGCACATATTAAGTTTAGGTATGGGCCTTGAATTCCTGAACTTTCCAAGACTTTTATCATTAATGGGTGTTGGATTTTGTCAAATGCTTTCTCAGCATCCACCGAAATGATCATGTGGTTTTTGTGTTTGAGTTTGTTTATATAGTGGATTACCTTGATGGATTTACATAAATTAAACCATCCCTGCATACCTGGGATGCAGCCTACTTGATCATGAAGGATGATCCCTTTGATGTGTTCTTGGTTTAGGTTTGCAATGATTTTATTGAGTATTTTTGCATCGATGTTCATAAGGGAAATTAATCTGAATTTCTCTTTCTTTTTTGGGGTCTTTATGTGGTTTAGGTATCAGAATAATTGTAGCTGTGTAAAATGATGGGTAGTGCACTTTCTGTTTCTATTTTGTGGAATTGTTTGAGGAGAATTGGGATTAGGTCTGATAGAACTCTGAACTAATCCTATCTGGCCCTGGGCTTTTTTTGGTTGGAAGACAATTAATGACTGCTTCTATTTCTTTAGAGGATATGGGACAGTTTAGATCATTAAAGTGATCCTAATTTAACTTTGGTACCTGGTATCTGTCTAGGACATTGTCCTTTTCATCCATATTTTCCAGTTTTGTTGAATATAGCTTTTTGTAGTAGGATCTGGTGATGTTTTGAATTTCCTCAATTTCTGTTGTTATGTCTCTCTTTTCATTTCTGTTTTTGTTAATTAGGATACTGTCCTTGTGACCTTTAGTTAGTCTGGCTAAGTGTTTATCTTTCCTATTGATTTTCTCAAAGAACCAGCTCCTAGTTTGGTTGATTCTTTGAATAGTTCTTTTGTTTTCCACTTGGTTGATTTCAGACCTGAGTTTGATTATTTCCTGCTGTCTACTCCTTTTGGGTGAATTTGCTTCCTTTTGTTCTAGAGCTTTTAGGTGTGCTGTCTAGTTTCTTTTTGGCAGCACTCAGAGCTATGAGTTTTCCTCTTAGGAATGCTTTCATTGTGTCCTATAAGTTTGGGTATGTTGTGGCTCCATTTTCATTAAACTCTAAAAGGTCTTTAATCTCTTTCTTTATTTCTTCCTTGACCAAGGTATCATTGAGTAGAGTGTTATTCATCTTCCACATGAATGCTGGCTTTCTATTTTTTATGTTGTTATTAAAGATCAGCCTTTATCCATGGTGATCTGATGGGATGCATGGGATAATTTCAATATTTTTGTATCTCTTGAGGCCTGTTTTGTGACCAATTATATGGTCAATTTTTGAGAAGGTACCATTAGGTGCTTATCCTTTTGTTTTAGGATAAAATGTTCTATAGATATCTGTTAAATCCATTTGTTTCATAACTTCTGTTATGTTTCTGTTTCCAGGATCTGTCTAATGATGACAGTGTGATGTTGAAGTCTCCTACTATTATTGTTAGAGGTGCAATGTGTGCTTTGAGCTTTACTAAAGTTTCCTTAATGAATATGGTTGCCCTCGCATTTGGAGCATAGATATTCAGAATTGAAATTTCATCTTTGCAGGTTTTTCCTTTGATGAGTATGAAGTGCCCCTTCTTGTCTTTTTTGATAACTTTGGTTTGGAAGTCAAGTTTATTCGATATTTGAATGGCTACACCAGCTTGTTTCTTACGCCCATTTGCTTGGAAAATTGTTTTCCAGCCTTGTACTCTGAGGTAGTGTCTGTCTTTTTCACTACAGTGGTTTTCCTGTAAGCAGAAAAATATTGGGTCCTGTTTATGTAGCCAGTCTGTTAGTGTCTGTCTTTTTATTTGAAAATTGAGTCCATTCATATTAAGAGATTCTACGGAAAAGTAATTATTGCTTCCTGTTATTTTTGTTGTTAGAGATGGGGTTTGTTCTTGTGGCTCTATTCTTTTAGGTTTGTTGAAGGATTATTTTCTTGCTTCTTCTAGGGCGTAATTCCCATTCTTGTGTTGGAGTTTCCCATTTATTATCCTTTGAAGGGCTGGATTCATGGAAAGATACTGTGTGAAATTGGTTTTGTCATGGAATACCTTGGTATCTTCATCTATGGTAATTGATAGTTTTGTTGGGTATAGTAGCCTGGGCTGGCATTTGTGTTCTGTTAGGGATCTGTCCAGGATCTTCTTTCTTTCATAGTCTCTGATGAAAAGTCTGGCATAATTCTAATAGGTCTGCTTTATATGTTTCTTGACCTTTTTCCCTTATTGCTTTTAATATTCTGTCTTTATTTAGTGCATTCGTTTTTCTGATTATTATGTGTCGGGAGTAATTTCTTTTCTGGTCCAGTCTATTTGGAGGCTTGTAGGCTTTTTGCATGTTCGTGGGCATCTCTTTCTTTAGGTTAAGGAAGTTTTCTTCTATAATTTTGTTGAAGATATTTATTGTCCCTTAAGTTGAAAATCTTCATTCTCATCTACTCCTATTATCCATAGGTTTGGTCTTCTCATTGTGTCCTGGATTTCCTGGATATTTTGAATTAGGTTCTTTTTGCATTTTTGCATTTTCTTTGATAGTTTTGCCCATGCTTTCTGTGGAATCTTCTGTACCTGAGATTCTCTTCCATCTCTTGTATTCTGTTGTTGATGCTCCTGTCTATGGTTCCTGATTTCTTTTCTAGGATTTCTATCTCCAGTATTGTCTCCCTTTGGGTTTTCTTTATTGTTTCCACTTCCATTTTTAGATCTTGGATGGTTTTGTTCAATTCCATTACCTGTTTTGGTTTTGTTTTCTTGTAATTTGTTAATGGATTTTTGTGTTAAGGGACTTTGTGTTTTTTGTTTCTACTTGTTCTCTTTGTGTTTTGTTTTTCCTACTTGTTCAGCAGTGTTTTCTTGTAATTCTTTAAGGGCTTCCACCTGTTTCACAGTGTTCTCCTCTATTTCTTTAAGTGAGTTATTAATGCCCTTCTTAAAATCCTCTACCACCATCATGAGATATGATTTTAAATCCTAGTCTTTGCTTTCTTGTGTGTTGGGGTATCCAGGATTCACTGTATTGGGCATACTTAGTTCTGATCATGCCCAGTGGTCTTGGTTTCTGTTAGTAATATCCTTATGCTTGCCTTTTGCTATTGGTAATCTCTGGTATTAAATGATCAAGCTATCTCTGGCTGGAGCTTGTTCCTCCTGTGATTCTGTTAGTCTGTGTCAGCACTCCTGGGAGTCCAACTCTTACCTGAGTCCTAGTGGTCAGTGCACTCTCTGCAGGCAAGCTCTCCTCTTGCAGCTAAGGTGTCCAGAAGTCTGGAGCTCTGATCTACTTCCTAAGTCCTGGGGTCATAGCCCTCACTGGAGACCAAATCTCCTCTGACAAGGAAGATGCACAGTTGTCTGGGTCTCAGCTCTGCCTCCTGACTGAAGATGAAGGAATGAAGGGACACATTCTAAGAAGTTCTGTTGCTTCTGCTGCCCACATACTCTCACTACATACAAAACTCTATCAAATGTTAGTAAGGACACAAAAAGTAATGAAAACAGATTGAAACTCTTCTTCCAACTTAATTGCTTACACTGTTTAATTTTCACTACTAGAGATAATTTTTGCATTGCCTATTTCTACTCTTGTCATTATTCTAGAGGTGGTAGGACCTGGGAGAATGGAACTAATAAATGAGACAGAAACTAAGTCTCATGTAATAGCCAGCTTTATTTAGAGCATCAGACAATTTATATCCTGAGGGCTAAGATTGATCATATAAGTAAAGTTCTCATGCATTCAAGCTGTATACAAGCACAAGGACAAGTTCCTTGTAGCAAAAAACATGTTTTTCCATAGAGGAATATAAAAGATATTTTATGTAATAACATAAGGAAGCAATAATTAGTAATCTGAATTAAACTCACTTGTATCTGATATACCAGGGAGGAACACAGAAAAACATTCTAAGAACAGTTCTATATTTTGAAGAAACTGAGGTCAGAAGACTTTGTCTCTTTTCTTGGAGTGTTCTTAACGTACACCGAGTTCTCTAACGGCTCCATTCCTGGGCTGTGTTTCAATAAAGCCTTTAGTTTTCATTTCACCTGCAGCTCTAACTATTTTTCTTTGTTTTATTAACATAGTTATAAATAATATTATAGTTTAAAATAATATATAGTCTCTAAGATATTCAATTTACTATGGACAAAGTCAACACTGCAGACTTTAATGGGTTGGCTTTTTAAGGTTTTACCAAATTCACTGGAATAAAATTACACAGATTGATTTCCCTATCTGTTTTGTAACTTCTTTCTGAGAAGTTATATAATCTCTATTTTATTCTTTTATTTAATGTGGGTGAATGAAGTCAGAGGACAACTTGGGTGTTGGTTCTTTCCTATGTGTGTTCCATGGACTGGACTGAGGGAACAACAAGCACATCAACTCATTGAGACATCTCACCAAGCCATTAAGTTCTTTAATTTTCCCCCTAGTTACATTTTATGTATAATAGGTTACTATAGGTGATGTGTTCTCTGGATGACTATGAGATTAAAAAATAATACATAGAAGTTTCTTATTAACATATATCACATCAAGGAAGGGACTCATGACATAAATGTCTCGGTGATTTGATTTTTCTTTCCAGAGGCAACATCTCATGAAGCACAATCTTACCTTAATCATGCTATGATGTTCTTGAAACCCTGAATCACTTTGTTTGTACTATCTGATGGCTGAGATCACAAGTATACAAGTCCATATTCAATTTTAATTTTATTTGAACTGAATCAAATTTAAAAATGTAAAAGAAGTACTTGATAGATCAGGGAAAATATTTAACATACCTTGAAATGAACAGAGGAAGCTAAAGATAAATGCTTCAAAGTTTGGAAATTAAACAAAAGAGATTCTAAATTAGTAAGCCCAAGGTGGGCAAATTTCAGACATGGATAAAGACATATCAAGAATTTAATTGTATTTCAAAGCCATGTATCTGTCATGAGGCAGGTTAGAACTCTGAACAATCGGTTTCAGAGAGGTACACTGATAAATTCTCTTGAGGGCATGACAGGTCACAGAATTTAAACTGTCCCTGTTGGATATATCTATTGGAAGTGATCTCTACTATTTTTTAATTCTACATCTATTACTTTTCCATTAAAGACAGTGTGGGTTAAAATGCTAAACTATTTGTTCCAGTCAAAAGCTATTAACTAAAAGCCACTATGACATGAGTTCAAGTATCATGACATATCCAATGCTTTAAAACCTTTCTCTGAAATGTTTTTATGTAAAGAAACATGTAACAATATCCGATTTGTATAAAAGAGACAAATGACTATCTTAGTATTTTACAGATATTTCCCTCTTAGCTATGAAACAATAAAAGCTGTGGCAAGACCCTTTAACTTCATATATACATAAGTTTAATGTTGAAAAAGGTATTAAAATCCTGAAGGACCACTTTGAAGAAAAGAAAAGTAACCTTGGATCTCGGGAAAGGGGAAAAGTATTAAAGATACTCACATGCATAGCTATTTTTCAAGGTGGATCAGCTCTATAAAAATTATGACCTTTTTCTGTACCTTATTTTATTTTCTAGACCTAAAAATATTGCCAGTGCCTGAGGCGTAAGTCAGAGTGAACCTCCATTATCACTCCAGAGACTTGGCATTTTCCTCATTAGGCACCATAGTATCTGACTGAGTGACCTTGTTTGGTGAGAAGACACAGATGGAGTCTGTCAGTAAATCTTGTTAATGTAACAAGTATTCCTACTGTTAGATGAGTGTTGCACCTGATACTGGCATTTCTTCCTGTAGTAAACAACCTTTGCTCCCTTTCCAACAAGGCCTCTTCCCTCATGACACTGGGTTTTTCAGCTTAGCTTGTTCTTAGGATTATCTAAAAGCATTTCTCCTGCTGTGAAGGTGAGGTGTTCTCTCATCCCTAATCGAAATCTCTTGCTGTCTTTTGAAAGCAATAAAGATGCTGTTAAAGGCGACAAACATTAACTTGATCTAAATATTTTAGGGGTATAGCAAGCCTTTTCTATAAGGTAAACACTGTTGTATTTGGTCATGTCAGTCTTTACATAATTTGCTATGTGAATCTTAAAGATGAAAGGAAAAGATAATATTAAATTGCTGGAAAATACAAGAATGTCATTTCACCACTATGTTTTAACATTAATTGTATGTTGGGCTATTGTACCACTGATTTAGAAAAATACTTAACCCCCGGCATTACATCATTTTGTTTAAGATCTTTTGATAATTAGTTCTCTCATTTTGAATGTGAGAATTAAATGAAGATACTTGAGATTGTTTTAGTCATAAATAACAAAAATCTTATAGTTATATATACTTATAGATAAAAGACATAAAATTAAGAGTCCTTTAAGCAAATGAAACAAATATGAAAGTTTTTCAAAGGTCTGAAAGCCAAGAGGATGCTAGCAGTTTACAAATAGTAGCTTGTTTGCAAGAATTGCTTATTCTGAGAGTTTCGTTTTATGCTTCATTTAAGATATTTAATAATTCCTAATCAAGAACACTATTCCTTGTTCCACATTTTTGCAGTTGATCATCATTTCTGTCTTCAATGTGAAATAAGTGTTAAATAAATACTAAGACCATAAAAGGCTCTCTGTATAGTATAAAAATAAATAAATAAGGTTTTCTTTAGTACATTAAATACCTCCAGACACAGTCCCAAAAAGAAGAGTGACAGGCATGGAAGATTAAACAATACTTGATAGTATTTGAATAATTAGAAAAAAGTAATTAAAATAGTGTATCTGATATTATAAGGGGTGACATTTTCCCCCACTATAAATTACCTGAACTCTCAGAATATGAAATTTTTAGATAGGCATTTAGTTTTGTATGTCTTTAACTTTAAGAGTTAAGTAGGATTAGTTGTGTGAAGAGAAAACGCATGCCAGGAAGTAGAATTACATCTCTTAATGGTATGAACTACAAAGAGTTTAAATATGCTCAGTAAACAAGTCTGAGGCTAATAATGTCACTGGAGATGGAAGTCAGGCACAAAAACATATAATTCATCAATTCTTGATAAAATATACTAAAATCTTTTGTTATGCTGTGTGAAAACAAAATGGCAATGTGTATCTCTTACATTCTCAGGAAGAATAAAAGGAGGTCCCAATCTTTTGTGAAGATCAAGCAAGTCAGTATCCATCGACTCTGCATGAAAATTTTCAGTTTTTCCCCTGAAAAGTCTTTCTGTAACCATCTATGGAAGAGTGAAAGTATGGTAAGGAGAAATGACTGACTCTCTTCCAAATTCTATCTAACAATGGTTTATACAAAATGGAAAAATTTCCCAAGAGTCTTATTCTGGGAGAAGAAAGAGACTGAACCACATTCTGCCAAGTACAGGAGAAATACATTTTCTGATGATTCCAGTTTTGAAGTTGTAGCTCCTAGCTTCCTAAGAAAATGCTCCACTGAGAATTGGCTAAGCTGGGCTTATAGTGGCTTACAGAGACTGAAGCTACAAACAATGAATCTGGATATGTCTGACTATAGGTCCTTTGAAAATTTGTTTCGGGTGTAGTTTATGTTCTTGTGAGACTAGTAACAGTGGGAAAAGGGGTTGTTTCTGCCTCTTTTGTCTGCTTTAGAGCTCCTTTTCCTCCTACTGGGTTGTCTCTTCCAGCCTTCATATGAATGGATGTTCCTCGTTGCCAAGGACCAGTCTTGGCTTGGAGAGGGGTTCTGAGGAAGGGGTGTCTGGAATCACCAAGAATAAGCACTGGCAGCCTGTGTTCTGCTGGAGACAGTTTTCTGCAGTTCTCTCATGTTATTCTCTGGGTAGTTCATCTCCTGCAGATCATAAGCCAAGTCTTTTATTTTATATATCAATCTACTCATTGACTTCAGGTTTCCTTTTTATTATTCTATGAATAAGCATCTTGTGACCCAAGATCCTTAAATCTTAGTAGACAGTTTCCTTTTAACACTGCAAAAAAATTCAGAGACTTGCCTGCCTCTTTTAAGAATACATGATAAACTAGCTGTGTGAAATATCATTCTGCACTACCATTTCTGTAACACATGCCTAACCTTGCTCTGTCCTAGACTGAACCTGACCTCATCAGTCTACATGCCTGTGTATCTTTCTGACAAGGTGGCTCATTAATGTAGCTGCCTTTTTTTCCTTTATATCTGTGAAACTCCTCATAGTTCATATTGCATTCATACTTATTACATAGTTGAGAAATTATATATTTTCCAATTCATGTTTTAAGAGTTCTTTTCATAGCCTAATTGGTTGTCCTCAAGGTCCCAACATTTACCATTTTGCTGAGACTTCTTGGACACATGCTGTCTTAGATAATCATGAAGTCATTAACATTAACAGGGAGGACATTCCTCAGGAATATGAAAATATGAACATTATTATACAAATGAACCTTATGTCAATGGTAGCCATAGAAAGTCCTGGAGGCCCATGCCTGCTGGCCCTGTCCCAGGGGCAGGAACAATGCCAATCTCTCCCCATCAAGGCCATGCCTGACCTGACCAGCACCGAGTCTTATTATAACTTGATATGCTATGTTTGATTAATATCCCTGGGATGTGAAGCCATTTCTGAACAGAAAGAAAGAGGAATGGATCTAGGGTAGAGGGAAGGTGTGGTAGCAAGACTGGAAGCAAATGAGGGACGGGAAACTGTGGCCAGGATGTAAAATAAGAGAGAAGAGTAAATGAAAAAGAAAGTCTTTTTATTTGGGGAAAACTGGAAAAAGGCTTGGAGAATATTTATGATTTTTTGGCTATTCCATCTTTGTATTTTCTCCCTGTTCTCTCTCAAATATTTAATATTACTTTAATCCATTTGTTTCCAAGGTTTACCATTTGGTATTAGAAAACCAACTGGTGTGTGCTTCCCTTGGGAGGACTGTTTCTCCTCTTCAGTGTTCCTTTGTTGCCTGTAGTGCTTTTATTGGGGAGGCCTGAAAAGGTTCCCCTCCAACTTTGAAAGCAGCACATCTATTGGTGTAGTCTTTCTTCAGATCATGTTTAGGGAGGCAAACTGATGAAATTTTATGGGTATAGTTTCTCTAACATTTTTTCAGAGAAAAACCTATTCAGCAAAAATTCCTGATTCTAGCAACCTAATTAACTGTAAGGATCTAGTGAGGTCATTGGTCTTGTGGGGGCAACCTATTGCTATTTCCTCTTAATTAACACATTCTTTCCTATAGAGAGGCTCATCATACTTTGGTAAGCAACAGAACCTAGAATTCTCAGGAAAGTTAGACTTACTAAAACACCAATGGATATGCATTTTATAAAGCAGTAAGAATTGCTGGAAGAGAATAAGCTTTTCCATAGAGACTGACTACATGTTGTACAGTCATCACATCTCCAGCTATCTAGCTTTTAGGAGTAATGAGTCATGCAGATTTGGGATTGGCAGTGATGCAGCTGTCTTTGAATAAACTTGTGCTTTTATTAACTATCCTAAATAAACTCATTGGCTTTACCAAGCCACACTTTCGTGAATTGTTTCTTTCATATTCCATATAATGTTCTACCTGGTGTGAAGGGATATTTTCAACTCTCCAGAGAAAGTAACAAAATGACCTTCAAATGAGCAATGAAAACTTAAAATTGAAAGTCATCTACAACTAGTTTCCAAGCAAGGTTACCAAGTATATAGAACCAAGAGAAAATACACATCAGACCCTGGCAGCCTCCTTGTTGTTAGCATTCACAAACTTGATAAAGACAAATCTGAAATACAAACAAACACTTCCAGACATGCCATATCAAATTAAGAAATGGAATACTAAAGAGAAATTTAATTTCTTTCTCTGGGTGGAAGGATAGGAGTGATTTGCCAAATGATTATCAATTTGTACACTTAAAACCCCTCTATTGATTATCTGCATCTGGCATTAAGTATTCAGTCAAAACTACTATTCTTTATGGTCTCAGAATTAACTTGTTTTCTCTTTTCCTCATTTCATCAGTTCATCTATTTGCCTAATGTTGTACCTTGATTGTAAATGCTTTCCCTGAGACTTAAAGCTTGATTGTTTTGTCTTCAGTGGGTTGTACTGTTTGGGAGTCTGGAATCAGGAAGATCTTAGTGGTCACTGGAGTGTGGAACTTGAGACTGTAAGTTCAACTCAATTCTCTACTCACATTGAGCTTTTTGCATGTTACACAGTGTGAGTCGTCACCTTCTGCTTCCCCTGCACTGCTATTTTATGTGTCCTCATGGACTGCATCCTCTAGAACTGTAAACCAGAGTCAGAATCCTTTCCCCAAGTTGCTTTTGTCAAGTTATTTTACTACATCAAAGACAATGGAAATGTAACTAAGACTTCTTAATTCTTTTATATTTTATATTTTTTATGTCCAGTTCTTACATTTTAAATGGAAAGACATCTTTAAGATAATATGCTGAATGTAGTTGTTTCAGTAACACAACTTCATGTGTTTAGTTTTCTTTGAAAGAATATTCCCAATTTTCAGTTGCTATATTTTCTCAATTATTTTTAAATCTTTTACTATTTTAAAATTTTTTGATATTATAATATAAAGGCATACCCCTATTTCATGCTCTCTTTCTAATTCATGGCATTTTTTCATTGATTATCACTATATGAATTTCTCTTTCTCTTTGCCTCTCTTTATCCCCCCTCTCTGTATACACACATATACACACACACAGGAATACAACATGCACAGTCTGTATAATGTTGATTGAATGTATATTTTCAGGTCTGACAATTTGGCATTAGATAGATAATCAATTGGTGTGTTCTTCTTTGGGAAATTTCTCTGGCTCATTCTTTAGTTGACTATAGAGCTTGTGTAGAGTTGAGGCCTCTTGGACTTACCTATGTCTATTTCAGCATGTCTATTGTTCTCCTTGTTCTGTAATCATGTTGATGAGACTTCATGAGTTTAATTTTTACATTACTAGTAGACATAGTCTCAGGGTAAACTTTCTGATCATCTTGCTCTGAGAGCATTCTCTTTCTCTTCTTCAATGGTCCCTGAACCTCAAATGAAGCAATGCTGTTGCATGCATATTTTTGCTTGAGCCTGGTCTCCAAAACGCTGTATTTTGATTGGTTGTGGTTTGCTTCAATGGTTTCTGTTGCTGCAAAGAGAAGTTTGCTTGATGAGAAGTGAAGATTGGTCTCTCATCATTTATACTGAAGTCACTCACAATAAGAAATTTTAGGAGTAGGGGAAGAAATTTTCAGGAGAAAGAACAAAAGAGAAATTAACCACTTAATCTTTATCTAAAACAAATATATATAAGTGGCTATACATACATGTCTTTTTTTTTTTGTTGTTTTTCGAGACAGGGTTTCTCTTTATAGCTCTGGCTGTCCTGGCGCTCACTTTGTAGACCAAGCTGGCCTCGAACTCAGAAATCCACCTGCCTCTGCCTCCCGAGTGCTGGGATTAAAGGCGTGCGCCACCACGCCCGGCCATACATGTCTTATTATTATCAGTGTAGTAGAGAAATTAGAGAATTATTCCATTTCCAATGAAATATTTATGAAAATATATATTGTATTATTCCGATTCCTGCATATACATTGTAAGAATTAACAATGGCCATTAAAGTTTAGAATTTAAAAGACTACATTTTCTGAGACTGGTATTTTCAAAATTTCTTATGTATAATGACAATAAATATTAACACATATTTACATAATAAAAATATGAAGTTTTTAATCAACATTTCCATAGAACATTCTGTTCATAGATAGACACTTTAGCTGCGGGTCTTTAAAGGGTCCAAAATTATGATTTCATATGTAAATTATTTGGCTTCATACAAAAGCTGTCAATTAAGATTATTATGTAAATAATTTACAGTTGTTACAACAAAGTATTACCTAATATTTTGACATTCCTTAAAGATACTTGTGTGCTACCAATATAAATAGTTGTCTTATAAATATATAATTTCCAATATACAGTTTTAAAAATTTGTTTATTTCATCTTCTCCAAGAAAGTTTTCTAAAGTGCAGTTCAGCAAAGTTAAAAAAAATGAACATAGTCTGTATAAATTAATAATAATTAGGTTCTAACAGGTTTTATAATAGAGACATGAGAATAACAGCAGTAATCAGATTACTACGTATTTTTAACTTGTAATTTTTCTCATAATAACTTAAGCCTTAGATATAAAGAGACCCCTAAGTTGTATAGCAGTTTTCTCTGAGATTGAAATATTACATCCTACAGAAAAACTCAGCAAGACAGCAACTAAAAAACTCAAAAAAGCTTAAGGAATTACCTGAAACTAACCAGATTTACTAGGCCTGTCTCTTCCTAAGAGTTTATAAACAGCAAAGACTATTGAGATTCAGTCTCAGAGAAGCCAACTTGCAAAGAAGACTGACAGACAAATTCAACTGCCTGGATGAAACAGAGACAATTTGGAAAAGTCAAGCAGCTTGAAAGAGACAGAGACCATTTGAATGACCTGGAAGAGGCTTGGACCTAATGATCTATTAAGAAAGGACACCCTCCAACCTGTTGGGTTGCCTACAAGTTATGCATTGTACTCCTTTTTTTCCAGATTTTGTAACCTATTACCCATGCTGGAGTGGGTTTTGGTGATGCAGCTGTCTTGGACTCTTTTCTACAATTTTAAGTAGGTATTCACTCATATTCCTATAGCTGATCTCAGAAAAACCTCATTGGTTCAACAGGTAAGACTTTGCCAGTCTCTATATTTTGTTTCTACCACACTTCCCTATTTGCATGATGAGACACGTGTTTGTGTGGATTTTTCATAGGAAAACTCTGTCACAAACACTTTAAAAGATATGGAATAAAATTTCCTGGTTTTCAACAAATTGGTAGAATTTTAAGGACTAGATTATTATGTTTAACCTACATTTGATTTTATTGTACAATTCTGACCTAAATAATTGAGAGTGAGCTAGAACCATCATTTATTTTGATAAAATAAAATAATTATTCATACATATATACTATTTTATATAGATGATAGAAAAATATTCATAGAAATTATATATAGGAGAATTTACACACATCTTCCTGTTAATATAAAAGTATACAGATGTGATAGTGTATGTCTTTAATCCCAACACTCTGGTGCCAAAGACAGGCAAATATTTGTGAGTTCCTGCCAAGCTTCCTTTACATAGTATGTTCTAGGTCATCAATAGCTACCTGGTGAGACATTGTCTAAGAAAAATAACAATAATACAGAAGCCCCACTGTCAGTTCAAATTTTATAAATGTTACAGTTTTCTCTTAAGCAAGTTAGCTCCCAAATAATGTATACAGGACTTTAAAATAAATAAATAAATAAATAAATAAATAAATAAATAAAATAAAAGCTTTAAGTCACAGCAACTGAGCAGTATTAATCTATGACAATGCTCTAAACTAATCTGGCTACTTCCTAGCCAAAATTCCTGAGATGCTTTAATTTATGGCTTTTTCTGCTCTAGCTGTTTTTCTATGATAGCTTCTGATCCCTCTCCTGGTGAACCCATTACTACTTCTTATGACTCCCTCCCTGTCCGATGGCTGGAAGGAAATCCAGCCCTATTCTCTTCCCTGCTTAGTCATTGTCTGATCAACTCTTTATTGGCCAATCAGGGAGAAATTGGAGAGCAATGTTTATAAAACACTGAAACAGGAGATTCTCAGAATAAGGATTGAAACCAGGTATTTGGGGAAGAGCAACCTGCATTAGCATAATACAAGGATAATATTTACTCAGGGCACAATAACATTATGTTTATAGCCCACCCATATGTGCCTTTATTAACTAAACACAAAGAGTACACAATTTCAAATGTGTGACAAAATAATTGAAAAATAAAATTACAGAAGAATTGTTTGAGATTCCTGCACAAAGTGCATTTTATTGAAAGGAAGCCACTACACTTTAAATGTGACTATGCCATGTTTTGTTTTACAATACAATCCCCTGATGAAAATACTTAAGACAAATATTTATTACTTTACAATATCAACAAAACGTTTCTAGAGAGGTAACAATGTCATTCTTGGGTTTAACTGTAGACTTGCTTCAAGTTAAATTCACTTGTGAAGAAAGTTCATGAATACGGGATTTCTGTATAGATTAATCAGTGAGAAAGTCCGTGGGAGACTGTTTTAATTGAAGTGGGAAGATCATATTCATTGTGTGCACCATCATTCTCTGATAGTGTTTCCTGAAATATGGCACACACGTAAGCATGTTCATGTTCAATACTTTCTGCTCTAGACAGTACATGTGATGAAACCAGCTGCTTCAACCTACTGCTGTACTTCTCTGCAGTAGTAGACAGGGACCTAGAAATGTGGGCAAAATTAATTCTTTTTGTCCTAAATTCTATTTATTGGAATAATTAACAACAAAAGACTGTCACTACTATCAGAGAGTATAGCAATATCCAGGTAAATACTCAAATTGATACCGGCAGTGGCAGCATTCCTTGCTACCCACCCCAATACTCTGGGTTCCCTTATGAGAGAGACACATACATAGCCTTTATATTACGATATCTCTAAATCTGCTCAATGTTTGGGCACTTCATAACTTCCACTTGGCTCCACCTTTGTCTGATATTCTCAAGTTATTAATTATTAAAATCTATCTCCATCTTCTCTTTCCTGGACATAGTCTGACAATTCTCTTGGGGCCGCTCTCCTTTGTCTCCTACATAGAGGTTAAGCTTTCTGTCCTGCACATTCTCTGACATTGTCTTTCCTCTCCTTCTCCTGCCATGGGAGATCTTTGTTTTCCTTCCCTTTCTCACTGTCCTTTTCCCAGGAATCCTAAAAGTCCTGCCTCAGTCTGCCCTGCCCAGTCATTGACTGTCAACATCACTGTATATCAATCAGAAACAACTGGGTGTAGGATCCCTGAGTGCCTTATGTGTGAACACTCATGGGAACAGTTTTGGGGAACCAACTTAATATCAGAATATAAAGAGCTACTGGACAGAGTTAGTTCTGAAATGTTTATGAGTTTACCCATATGATCAAAGCCTTTGTAATTTTCCGTTTGAAAATGAGTCACAGATTGGGGATCCCTGTCAAAATCAATACAAGCCACAACTAATTAGAAATAGGCCTTAAACTTCACACTTGCATTTAGTTAGCATTTGAAAAAGTAACTTAGCATAGTTGAGACTATTTTTCTCTCAATGTTTTATTCTTATGCCATAATGTATTCTTAGTTGATTACATAGCTTATTTTAATTTCTGTCACATTAGCGTTAATATTCTAAAATATTTCATACTTCATAATAAACCTCGTAAGAGTAGATTTAATGATGAAAATGTCTTTTTTTCCACTGGATGGTTTTACCACCCTTGTCAAAGATCAAGTGACCTTAGGTGTGTGGGTTCATTTCTGGGTCTTCAGTTCTATTCCATTGGTCTACTTGTCTGTTGCTATACCAGTAACATGCAGTTTTTATCACTATTGCTCTAGTACAGCTTTAGGTCAGGCATGGTGATTCCACCAGAGGTTCTTTTATCCTTGAGAAGACTTTTTGCTATCCTTGGTTTTTTGTTATTCCAGATGAATTTGCAGATTGCCCTTTCTAATTCGTTGAAGAATTGAGTTGGAATTTTGATGGGGATTGCATTGAACCTGTAGATTGCTTTTGGCAAGATAGCCAATTTTACTATATTCATCCTGCCCATCCATGAGCATGGAAGATATTTCCACCTTCTGAGATCTTCTTTAATTTCTTTCTTCAGAGACTTCAAGTTCTTGTCATACAGATCTTTCACTTCCTTAGTTAGAGTCATGCCAAGGTATTTTATATTATTTGTGACTATTGAGAAAGGTGTTGTTTCCCTATTTTCTCTCTATCAGCCTGATTATCCTTTATGTAGAGAAAGGCCATTGACTTGTTTGAGTTAATTTTATATGCAGCTACTTCACTGAAGCTGTTTATCAGGTTTAGGTGTTCTCTGGTGGAATTTTTAGGGTCATTTATATATACTATCATATGATCTGCAAAAAGTAATATTTTGACTTCTTCCTTTTCAATTTGTATCCCCTTGATCTCCTTTTGTTGTCCAATTGCTCTGGCTAGGACTTCAAGTACAATGTTGAATAGGTAGGGAGAAAGTGGGCAGCCTTATCTAGTCCCTGATTTTAGAGGGATTGCTTCCAGCTTCTCACCATTTACTTTGATGTTGGCTACTGGTTTGCTGTAGATTGCTTTATGGTGCTGGCACAACTGGCGATTATCATGTAGAAGAATGTGAATTGGTCCGTTTGTATCTCCTTGTATTAAGGTCAAATCCAAGTGGATCAAGGAACTCCACATAAAACCAGAGACAGTAAAACTTATAGAGGAGAAAGTGAAGAAAAGCCTCAAAGATATGGGCACAGGGGAAAATTCCAGAATAGAACAGCAATGGCTTGTGCTGTAATATCAAGAATCGACAAATGGGGCCTCATAAAATTGCAAAGATTCTGTAAGGCAAATGACACCGTCAATAAGACAAAAAGGCCACCAACAGATTGGCTAAGGATCTTTACTTATCTTAAATCAGATAGGGGACTAATATCCAATATATATAAAGAACTCAAGAAGGTGGACTCCAGAAAATCAAATAACCCCATTAAATATGGGGCTCAGAGCTAAACAAAGAATTCTCACCTGAGGAATACCGAATGGCTGAGAAGCATCTGAAAAAATGTTCAGCATCCTTAATCATTAGGGAAATGCAAATCAAAACAACCCTGAGATTTCACCTCATATCAGCCAGAATGGCTACGATAAAAAATTCAGGTGACAGCAGATGCTGGTGAGGATGTGAAGAAAGAGAAACACTCCTCCATTGTTGGTGGGATTGCAAGCTTATACAACCACTCTGAAAATCAGTCTGGTGGTTCCTCAAAAAATTGGACATAGTACTATTGGAGGATCCTACAATACCTCTCCTGGGCATATATCCAGAAGATGTTCCAAATGGTAAGAAGGACACATGCTCAACTATGTTCATAGCAGCCTTATTTGTAATAGCCAGAAGCTGGAAAGAATCCAGATGCCCCTCAACAGAGGAGTGGATATAGAAAATGTGGTACATTTACACAATGGAGTACTACTCAGCTATTAAAAGAATGAATTCATGAAATTCTTAGGCAAATGGATGGACCTGGAGGGTATCATCCTAAGTGAGGTGACCCAATCACAAAAGAACTTACATGATATGTACTCTCTGAGAAGTGGATATTAGCCCAGAGACTTAGAATACCCCAGATACAAGATGCAATTTGCAAAATACATGGAACTCAAGAAGAACGAAGACCAAAGTGTGGACACTTTGCCCCTTCTTAGAATTGGGAACAAAACACCCATGGAAGGAGTTACAGAGACAAAGTTCGGAACTGGGACAAAAGGATGGACCATCTAGAGACTGCCATATCCGAGGATCCATCCCATAAGCAGCCTCCAAATGCTGACACCACTGCACACACTAGTAAGATTTTGCTGAAAAGACCCTGATATAGCTGTGTCTTGTGAGGCTATGCTGGGACCTACCAAACACAGAAGTGGATGCTCACAGTCAGCTATTGGATGGATCACAGGGCTCCCAGTGGAGGAGCTAGAGGAAGTGCCCAAAGAGATAAAGGTGTCTGCAACACTATAGGTGGAACTACAATATGAACTAACCAGTACCCCAGGAGCTAGTGTCTCTAGCTATGTATGTATCAGAAGATGGCCTAGTTGGCCATCAGTGGAAAGAGAGGCCCATTGGTCTTGCAAACTTTATATGCCTCAGTACAGGGGAACTCCAGGGCCAAGAAGTGGGAGTGGGGGATTGGGGGGCAGGGTATGGGGGACTTTTGGGGTAGCTTTGGAAATGTAAATGAAGAAAATACCTAACTAAAATAAAATAAAATAAATTTTAAAAGAGTAGATTTAATGAATAGAATATCTTAAAATTTAAGTACACATAATCAACTGGCCTGTTATATTCTCTCTAGGAAATTTTATCAGACATATAGCCACTGATCAAATTACAGTTTAAGAATAATCAAATGAAAATAAAATTCATCATATCATATCATATGTAACAGTAAGGTATAAAACTACTTTTGGAAATTAAAAGTATTTATATGAATATAATGTAAATTTCATTCTAAAAAGTCACATATAGTGTACTACATAAATATGAAGTTTATTCAATTCATCTTGATTTAATGGAATGTTCCTTTGTATTGACAGCACTTAAACATTTTACATTTTCATATAGATATTTAAACGGACTCAATTTGTTATACGCATGATCATAAATCTTAAATATCTAAGCATTAATTTTGGTTATGTTTTTTAAAGAGTGAAAAAGAACATAGAGTTAAATGAATGGGATGCATGGAGGATTTGGCAGAGTTGAGGAGAGGAACCATGATAAAAATTTGTTCTACTAAACATTTTAATAAAATATTTTAAATATCAAAATGGAATTTCACACTGTGGTAATTTTCCTGGTGGTTATGTTATTGTGATAATTAGTCGTTAATTTTTCATTTTACATAACTTAGAAGAGACCTGTGAGCATTTGTGTCTAACAGCTTGACGTGTGTGCATGTCTTTGGAGGATTGTCTTTATTGCCTTAATTGAAGTGTGGCAAGACCCAGCCTAAAGTCACAGGTTCTTTCAGGTAATGGCCTGATAAAATTGCACATGCAAAAAAGAAAATGTGCGTTTATTCTTGCTGGTTCATTCAATTACTCTGTGACTGCTGTTGCTGCTGCTACTGCTACTTTTGCTTTATTCTGATTGTAGTTATCCTATTCTAAGATCTATAGCCACAAACTTATTTAAATAGATACTATTATAAAAATATTTTAAAAACTATTTGCTCAAGCATAAATATTTTAATATTTGATAACAAAGCTTCTTTGAATTATTGAACTTATATTGAAAGTGTTTCTTTCAGTGATTGGGACTCTTGTGGTTTATAATCAAATCATCTTCAATTATTCCAAATATCCATGTATTGATAATGCAGCTGGAACTAAAGTTGTTAGGACATAGAACTAAATTTGCTCCTTGTCTCAGACACTTGCTGGTACCAGTTTTAATAATAAAAATCTAGTCGTGATCTGAATCCCTGCTACTTTTATGATGACATATCACTGGTTGGCTTTTGCATGCTTTTCTGTCCATACATTGTATCACAAAACTACCATAGTTCCCATGAGTAAACGGTACATAACCAAAGCAAAAGTAAAATGCAACGTGGAAAGAAGTTCCTTGTTTTTATGCAAATCAACATGTCCCCTCCATTTGTAAAACTAAATTGTGACTCTTTATGTACATATTGATACACAGTGTAACATTTTCAAGATAAAATAATTTATGACAATAAAAGTTATGTATGGGAATTCCTCGTAGTGTCTTAGGATAATTTATCATCTAAGAAATCCTATGACCTCATAGCTGTCCTAGCAGATATTTTAATTTATGGACTGAAATTTAGCACTTTCTCATCTCTACTCATCTCTAATATCCTTATTTTACAACTTTAAAAATCAAGTATTCCGTTTAACCACATACTAACATCACAATCAGTTTATCACCAATCATACTGTTTACAATTTACAAACAAGTTATGTTTTCTAACCTTCAAATTAAAAATAAGAAATCAACATAATTCATAGGGATTCTTGCCTTCTGATCAGTACCTTTAGTTTAATCCAATTTACATGAGAATTTTAGGTGTCAGTGAGCATCTGCTTTGTACTCTCACCTTGAGGTGCGCCATAGACTCTTTAAAATTAAGGTTGTTTGGCTTATCTTTTTGAGACCCAGCAAATGGCAAGGAGGGATCATAAAGAATGTTTTCATACCTGCTTCTCGATTTGTTAGGATATGGACTTATTTTCTTCTAGTACTAAACTTCAACTCTTGAAAGAGAAAGGGATGTGATTAGAAAGCATTTAATAACATGTTTAAACTAAAATCAAAACATTCAGAAACTCTTCTAACTGTAATTGGATAGTTTAAATTTTAATGTGAAAGTAATGAAAACATAGGTAATAATGCTTTAAATTTCTTTCTTTGCCAATATTGGAAAATTCAACTTAGCCTCTTTTCTCCTTCATAACATTTTAGAAAATGTTAGTATTTTTTAAAAAAAAATATCAAACTGGTATATATATATATATATATATATATATATATATATATAAGATAGAGAGAGAATACAAATATAAAATGAAAACAGAATTGCTATATACTCACAAAGATAACTGTTGTGAAAATATAACTTAATATGGAGCATACTGTGTCCATAATATGCTTCCTCTGAAACTGTGAAATTCAGAAGTGTGTCACTAAAATATTTGTTTATTCCTTTGGATTTACCACTACATTCCCATTATCCTCTGCATCCATTCCCCAATATCGATGGAGGAAAAATTTTGCAACGTTCATTTTTGAAATATGAAATGAAAATATAACTACATCATTTTAACTCCTACCCTCTCATTCCTCCAGCCCTTCCATTGTAGTCTTCACTGCATTCTCTCAAATTTATGGCCTTTTAAAATTTGTTGATATATATTTATAAATATATAAATTCATCCCCCTCATTGTTTGACTCAGTTTGGGTTTCCATTCCTATAAGGAGATAGCATGACTCAGGCAACTCTTATAAAGGACAATATTTGATTGGGAATGGCTTACAGATTCTAAGATTCAGTCCATTACCATCATGGCATAAAGAATGGCAGAATCCAGGTAGGCATGGCACTAGAGGAGTTGAGTGTTCTTCATCCTGTTCCAATGGCACAAGATTGTATTCCATACAGTGAATAGGATTTCATTACCCACAACCAGAGTCACATACTTGTTCCAACAAGGCCACACCTAATAGTGCTATTCCCTTGGCCAAAGACTCAAATCACCACTTTCTGTATAATGTTACATCTATGTATATGATTCCAAGGCTGACCACTTGGTACTGGATAACAACTGCAGCATCTCCCCCTGAGGAAAGCTTCTTTGTCTCTCAATATTCCTTCATTGCCTATAGTTCTTTGTCTAAGAGTGGTGTTCTGAAAGAATTCCTCATTTGATACTAACACATCTTTGAAGTCATCCTTTTTCAGACAGTCAGTTTGCTGGGATCTCATGAGGGATATAGATGATCAATTTCATTCCACTTATTCTTTCTCTATAACAAGGTACACATGATCAAGATTCTTTACCATATTCATTAGTTTTGTCTTGCCTCAACTTGTTCCCAATATAGTATCTTGCTTGTAAATCCCATGACTCAATTCTGATGCTGCATTCCTCTAGGATCCAATAGGATAGTAGGCTACATAGAAGATCTTTCTCTAATTATGATGTACTTGGA
Organism: Mus caroli; assembly: GCF_978045245.1. NCBI lineage: Eukaryota > Metazoa > Chordata > Mammalia > Rodentia > Muridae > Mus > Mus caroli. The sequence continues at coordinate 45,642,352 of NW_028227256.1, forward strand.
AGTTGCTGCTATGGCCGTATAGATACCAGTTGTTTATGGAGGCTGGAATAATTTACCAGGATCTGAAGGACCTTGGACTGGTATCTGGACACTATTTATTTTTCTACTATTGCTAAAGTCTTTTCCCAAAATTGAAAAATAAAAATGTATATTTCAGTGTTAGCAAGTACAGGATAAATATTTATAATATAGGTAGGGATTATGCTAGTTTAGTAAAGTGACAGTTGTAGTCTTTCCACCAAGTTCCATGTCTTCATTTTTCCTGGGTAGCTGTCTAGGTTTCCAATACCAGGCATGATTTCAATTTTGCTGATTGTATCGTACATCCAATTAGACATTTGATGGTTACCCCAATAGTAGATGCCACAATTGTACTTTTAGGGTTTTTTCCATGCTAGTCTTTATTGTGTTTTGTAGGATTCTTGGCTGGAAAAAAAATAAAAGCTAGTTGTTCAAGTGACTTAGACTTAGCACACACTTTTAAATCCCTTTGGCTGTAATACAGACATGCTCTTAGCACACACCTTTCATCCAAAAAATTAAGGTAAATTTAGTTTGTAGAAGAAGCACCTTTGTTAGAAAATGATGTGCAATGGAGTGGCAAGGAAAGTGACAATTCAGAGAAAGATTTGACAGGATAAAATATGCCCAACTCTCACAAGAACAGAAAGAGACAAGAGGCTACTTAAAAGAGAGCAGAGATGAGAAAGAAATGAAGAAAGATAATTTTACTGGGATATGTTGGAGAGAGAGAGAGAGAGAGAGAGAGAGAGAGAGAGAGAGAGAGAGAGAGAGAGAGAGAGAGAGAGAACTAGACACAGGTGAATACAGAACAAGCCAGAGACCAAGGAGGAACCAGAAGTTTAGAACAGATTTCTAGAGTTAGTTTGAAGCAAAACAGAGCAAAAAGTCAGAGGTTGAGAGAGAAGCAAGATTGAATGGGTCACCTTGAAAAGAGTTTTGAGCCAGAACTGCTGAATTGACCAGCCAGCAAGAATTCAGGAAGAACTAGGAAGGAGTGAACAGTAAATCTCAGAGTCTGAAACCATTCTAGTCCTAGTTTATGTTGAATGGAGGGTAGAAACTTCCAGGAGTAGGCCTCAGTTAGCAGACAGAGGCTGTAAGCCTCTGAGACCACAATTACATCAGGAGAAAAAAAAAAAAAACTTTACATCTCCTTCCCTGAAATACTCTCCAGCTTAAGGGCAGCTGAGCTTCTGCCACTCCTATAAGCTTGTCACTTAGCCACTGCAGGTATATCTGCAGCCTTTCCTCTCCTGGGGAAACTGAATTATTGGAGTCCTCAGGAGTATAGCTGTTGATATGCTAAAATAAAATAAGCAATATAGAAAATCCTGAAAATCTTTCCTCAGGGTAATAGCTGGCCTTTCAGACATATTGTTCGTATATAATCCAATTTGAATGTCAAAAATACTGCATAGGTATTTCTTCTTTCATTCCATCTATAACACATTTTAATCTTACCCTCAGCAGATGGATACCTAGAGTGGTAGAGGACAAAGGCCAAGACTTAGAAAAGCAAGAGATAAAAATGCTGTAATTGTAAAATCAATTACTCTTTCAGAGAAGCTTATTTCAAAGCTCTCCATATCTGCCTTACAAGACACATTTTTCTTGTTTAATTTACTTTACTATTGTACTTTGTACCTATTTCTTAATCTTCCTTTTTAATTACAATTTTAGATACTTAAAAAATAATAATGTAGTACACAGTTTTGTAATGAAACACAGCATTTTTTTCTAACAATAGCTAACTCCAACAATCACTTTCATAAGAACTTAGCTTTAAAGGGTTTAGGCAATTAAAGTAAATGCATAGATTTTAAGTTTTCTGAGTAAGTTTTCAGCTAGAAACACATCATTTAAATTTGATGGTTATCCCAATAGCACATGCTAGTTTTCAGAGAGATTTATAAGTCATGTCATCTAGCTCTTGTGTCAAAAGTATATGTTCATTTTATCAATAGTGACCCAAAATCTATCCTGGGAGGCAACCAAAGTAAAAAACAACAGCCTCTAATAGTCTGGAAGTATTTTGTAGAACCTTATCAATAACTCAAAAGGGAGCATTTCATGCTTGGTGATTGTGGGGCAATGGGTTATGCACAAACAGTCTGGTCTCCAGTCGAGCTGACATCATGGAATCCTGCTGAACCCGGTGGTGATAATTTTCACCTACATGGGACAGAAGGCGTTCCCTCATGTCTCCTGGACCCCTGGCTCCTGTCGAAGTTACCACCCTCACAGCACTCACAAGAGAAGCATGTGGCTAGTAGTCACATAGACAATGTCCCAAGCTTCTGACCTTCAGGCTAGACTCCTCCAAGTTACCTAGCAACAGCCAGATAACAAGTACACTATAAGAAGGGCTGCCTGTCCACTTCTCATCCTCTTACTCTCTCCCTCTTTCTCTCTTACTCTCTAAGCTTTTACCTCTCTCTCTCTCTCTCTCTCTCTCTCTCTCTCTCTCTCTCTCTCTCTCTCTCTCTCTCTCTCTGCCTCTACCTCTCTTACTCTCCAACTCTCTTTCTCTCTTTCCCTTCCCCCTTCTCTCCTCTTGGCCATGGCGGTCTCTCTCTCTTTCTACCTTTTCTCTTTCCCCCTGCCTTTCTACAATAAAGCTCTAAAACCAGACTGTCTCTGTTCATCAAGGCCCCCTGTGCTTGGACTATGGGATAGGCTTTCTCCTAAAGAGCCTTGCCTAATCTCCTGTCAGAAGGCCTTCCTATGCTCCAGCCACAGACAGGACTAAAGACTCTCGCCTGCATGGGAACCTATCTCCCTCTGTCCTCTTTCACATATCTCCAGGGACAAGAGTGTTGTTCAGGGGCCCCTATTCTGTTTCCCACTCCTCTGCCATATCCAGAATGGGACGTTGGAGACTGAGAACCTGGTATGGGGGCTGCCCCTTGTCCACCCCCTGCCATGTGGAGTCAGTGGCTTTACACAGCCAGATGCCCACCAGGGGCCGAGTGGAAAGCATTGGCAGTCCTCCTATATCTGCCTGCCCAGAGCACAGGAACTCTGGCTGGACACAGGCTCTCTCCCTTCCCACTTTCTTCCCCCATACCGACGCCCTACAGGTGATGAATTTTTTTTTTTAATTAGTGTATGGGTCCTTGGAGATGACTTGCCAGTACAGACCAAATAGTTAACTTATTTATGCACATTTTGGTAAATTTTGATAGATAATACTATAATGCATTATGACTTTTTCTAGATATACTTAGTATAATACCCTACAACTTCCTTCTATTATTATTTCTCTCTTGCCTCCCTAATATATATACCAATTTTTCTGCTTTGCTATCCTACTTACTTGTAAACTGTTATTCCCCTTGCCATCATCCCCTGGGCTTTCCTTTAATTTTTCTGGTTTCTGAAGTCACTCTTCAGAAGTTATATACTTACATCTGAAGACTTGAACTAGAAGCCCAAGATGGAAGACAATATGTGGCATTTGTGTTTTGAGATCTGAGTTACATTTGCTATAAACTTTATTTTTTCTGCCTATTTCCCTGAACATATTGTAATTGCATTTTATATGTGAATAGCATATATATATATATATATATATGCAGCACATTTTCATTGTGATTAGTTAGTTGAAGGACATCGAAGTTGCTTCTATGTCTTAGTCCATGTCCTCTTTCTGTGAAGAGATGACATGAGCACAGCGACTCCTATGGAAGAAAGCATTTAATTGGAAATTGCTTATACTTTCTGAGTGTCCATTCTCATCACGATGGAGAACAAGGCAGCATATAGACAGACATGGAGCTGGAGATGTAGCTGAGAGTTCTATATGAGGAATCACAAGCCTGGCTTGGAAAGACCATACTTTGAGGGGGGGTACTTTATTTACATTTCAAATATTATCCCCTTTCCAGGTCTCCCCTCCATAAACCCTCTATCCCATACCTCCCATTTCTGCTCACCAACCCACTCACTTCCACTTCCCTGTCATGGTATTCCCCTACCCTGGGCCATCAAACCCCAACCAGACCAAGGTCTGTTCCTCCCACTGATGTCCAACAAGTCCATCTTCTGCTACATATGTGGCGAGATCCATGGGCCCCTCCATGTGTACTCTTTGGTTGGTGATCCAGTCCCCATGAACTCCAGGGTGTCTGGTCCATTGACACTGCTGCTCCCCCGAGTGGGTCTGCAAACTCCCTCATTTCCTTCAGTCCCTTCTCCAACTCCTCTGTCGGGGACCCTGCCCTCCATCCAATCTTTGGGTGTGAGCATCCACCTCTGTATTTGTCAGCCTCTGGCAGACATATCAGACTCCTGTCAGCAAGCACTTCTTGGCATTTGCAATAGTGTCTGGGTTTGGTGACTGTATGTGGGCTGGATCCAGAGGTCGCGCCATCTCTGGATGGTCTTTCCTTCAGTCTATTCTCCACACTTTGTCTCCATATTTTCTCCTGTATTTTGTTCTCCCTTCTAAGAAGGACTAAAGAATCCACATTTTGGTCTTCCTTCTTTTTGAGTGCCATATGGTCTGTGAATTGTATCTTGGGTATTCTGAACTTTTAGGCTAATATCCACTTATCAGTGAGTGCATACCGTGAGTCTTCTTTTGCAACTGGGTTACCTCACTCAGAATGATATTTGCCTGTGAATTTCAAGAAGTCATTTCTTTTAATAGCTGAGTAGTATTCCATTTTGTAAATATACCAAATTTTCTGTATCCATTCCTCTGTTGAGGGACATCTAGGTTGGTTCCAGCTTCTGACTATTATAAATACGGCTTCTATGAACATAGTGGAGCATATGTCCTTATTACATCTTTTCAAATAGTGTCACTGTTTGATGACTAGGCATTCAAATATACGAACCTATGGGAGTCATTCTAAATCCAACCATGATATTCAAATTCTTAGCTATAGTAAATGAATGAAAATAGCTGAGCTAGTATCTGTGGAGTATGTGCCCTGTGGGCATATACCAAGGAGTGGCATAATTGGGTTATATGGTAGACTTAATTGTAGCTTCTTGAGATTTCTCAACCATGACTTCAAAAATGGCTAAACCAGTTCACAATCCCACCAACAGCTAATGAAGGTTTGCTTTTTCCCACTTTCACTGAGAAATCTATTGTTGGGTGTTTTGATTCAACTGGTAAAAGATGTTTGGTTTACATTTCCCCAGTTAATAAGGATAATGAATATTTTTGAAATATCTAATAGTTCCTTTTATTTCTTCTTTTGAAAAATTTTTGTTCAAATAAAAACCAAAATATACAAAATTAAAAGCTGATAAAGCTGACTTTTTACATGATGCTTGTTGTTAGTCATTGTTTGGTGTTCTGTATACTTAGACTTTCATCCTTCATCAAATGTATACCAAAAAAGATTCTGTCCCATATCTGGCTCTCCTGTTAACCTGATTGTTTCATTATGTGTGCAGAAGTTACTTAGTTTTATGAATTCCCACTTGTCAAGTATTGCCCTTAGGTCCTAGGCAAGTAGAATCATATTTAGTAATTTTTTTGTTCCCTCCTACCCAGTACTGCCTATATTTTCCTCTACGACTTTCTATTGTTCAGGTCTCATATGAAGGTCATGGGATCCATTTGGAGCCAGTATTTTCTTAGGTGGTAGATGCATATTCAGCTAAATTCTGGGAAAATTGGATTTGAACATCCACGTTTTCCAGCACTATCTGTTTAAGGTGCTGTCTTTTCTCCCTGTATGATTTTGTTACCTTTGTGGAATTGTGAATGGCTGTACTTATATGTAGCCACCCTTGAGTCTTGTATTTTGTTCCATTGATCTACAAGTCTGCTTTATACCAGGACCACGCTGTATTCTTTAGTGTATCTTGAGGTCTATATTGAAACTATATGTGGTCTTTTGTAATTCCATATGCATTTTTTCTTTTGGTCTGTTTCTGTGAAGATAGAAATATTCTCCCTGGAGTTGAATTAAATCTACAAAGAGCTTTTGGCAAAATAGTAATTGTATTGACCCATTAATCTAGGATATCTTTCTATGATTTTAGTGTTCTTCTATTTCTAACTTTTTCTTCATCAATTTTGATAATCCTTGTAGAGATTTTGAACTGGTTTTATTTCTAGATACTTTATACTTTAAGATCATTGTGATTGAATGTATGTTCACAATTGCTTTGTGCATTTTGTTGTCTGTGTATAAAATGGCTGATTTTTGATGGTCAACTCTGGATTGTACTACATTGTTTATTATTTTAATCATTTCCCAAAATTTACTGGTCGAATTTGTTTTATTTCTTATGTAAAATATCACTTGCAAATTATTTTTTCCTATTTATATGTATTTATTTTCCTTATCTTTTCTGTTTCCTAAATGTGGTGCTTCAAGCACAATATTAAATAGAAGGGATAGTGCACAGTCTAATATTATACCTAATTTTTAAAAAGTTGCTTTGTGGATTTCTTCACTTAAGATGCTGTTGGTTATAGATTGCACATGTATAACTTTTATTATTTTGAGTACACTCCCTTTAGTACTGTTCTGTTCTATGTCTTTCATCCTGTATACAGTATCTTCATTTTTTTTATTTTTGCATCTATTTAGATGATGTGATTTTTAGCTTAATTCCATTTATATAACTTATTACATTTATTAACTTGTGTTTGTTGTACTATTCTTGCAAAACGTGGAGAAAGCAGACTTTGCCATAGTACATAATAGTCTTAATGTATGCCTGTTTTCTCTTTGCACATATTTTATTTAGCATTTTTTGGATCTAAGCTTATCAGGCCCTTGGTTTCCCTCATCTTTCCTCTTGTTTTTTGTTTTGGTTTTGGTGTTAAAGTTATATTGGGCTCATTGAAGGAATTAAGGGTGCTCTTTCTGTTTCTATGCTTTTTAACAGTTTAAAAAGAATTGACCATAAATCAGTGAAATCCAGTAACATAGTTATATTTTGGTTCCAACTGGCTCTGGGATTTGTTTTAATATGAAAACTTTGCAATACTTTTAAAGTTTATTTATTTTATTTTATTTTATTGTTTTGTTTTGTTTTTTCAAGACACGGTTTCTCTATGTAGCCCTGGCTGTCCTGAAACTCACTCTGTAGACCAGGCTGGCCTCGAACTCAGAAATCTGCTTGACTCTGCCTCCATTGGCTGGGATTAAAGGCATACACCACAACCACCAGGCTTAAAGTTTAGTTGTTAAGAGTCTGTTTAGGTTACTGATTTAATCTTAGTTTAAATTTAGTGGTTTACTTAAATCTTGAAATTCCTTCATTTCTTGTAGACACTTGGATATAATGGAGTAAAGTTTTTAAAAGTATTCCCATATAATATTCTGAATGAATTTGGTCTCAATTGTAATGGCTCTCTGCTAATTTCTGACTCAATTAATTTTCTTATGGTCAGTTGTTTCAAGAGTTTGATGATTTTCTTTCTCCTCAAAGAATGAGCTCTAAAATTGTTTGCTTCCTTGCAGTGTTTTCTTTGATTCTATTTCATTAGTCTCAGACTGATTATTTATTAATTTCTTGCCACATGGATTTCAGTTAGGTTTCTGCAGTTACATTACTATACCATTTATTGGCCTCTTCTCCATTTTTAAATGTGTTCACTTGCAGCTGTCCCTTTTATATGTAGGGCTGTTTTTAATGTGTCCCGGTGAATATTTTGTGTTGCATTTTCATTTAGTTCAATAGGATTTTTTTCTTGACTTACTCACTGTTTTCAAGTTACTGTACTATGATCATTTAAGATATGGAAAGGTATTTAATTATTTCTAAAGTAGTGAAAATTCACTCTTTGCCTCATGCTGTGGTTGCTTTTAGAGAAGCTTTATGTGTTGCTAAGTAGAATACATAGTTTTTATGTGAGGGTAAAACATATAATTTGATTAGTTAAATTAATATTATGCAAAAGGAACAATATTTGATGGAATATAGTCTAGAAATAATGATAGATTATATAAGTATAATAATGTAAATAACATTGGATTGTAAGAAAAGACATATAGACCTGGGTATCTGGTCATTACATTTGATGCATGATGTCTTTTAATTTTGATGTTTTTTCACTTATTTTTCTCATAATAGCTTATTTATTGGAGAAAGTTGTCAATGGGAATCTCCTACTTTTAATGAGTTAAAGTTAATCTCTGCTTTTAATTTCAGTAGCAGACCTTTTATGAAATAGGTTTCACCTGAGTTTGGTGCCTACATGTTTAGGATAGCAATGTTTTCTTGAATAATTATTGTTTTGCTTAGGATGAAATATTATCTGTTTTCATTAGTTTTAGTATGAACTATATTTTGCCAGATATTAGGATATTGGTCCCAATTTAAATGAAGTAGCTTTGTTAATCCTTATACATGAAACACATTTTTTTCATCAAACTTAGAAGTCTATATTCTAGAAATTAGATTGAGTCATATTTAAGTTGCTTTATGTTCTTTGTATATTCTTCTCAATAATTCTGTAATATAATATAATAGCTTGTAAAGATCTCTACTAATGTGTTAGCTTCCTATTCACTTAATCGATTATTTCCTTTTCTATAGAAAAGTTTTCTATTTATATAATGTTTCGTCTCTTGTTTGTTCCAATTATTTAATAAATATAGTCCTATTAAAGAAGTATTTTGACTCTAGCTGCATATGTATCAAAAGATGGCCTAGTCAGCCATCACTGGAAAGAGAGGCCCATTGGACACACAAACTTTATATGCCCCAGTACAGGGAAACGCCAGGGCCAAAACAAAAAAATGGGAATGGGTGGGTAGGGAAATGGGGGAAAGGGGGAAGGGTATGGGGGACTTTTGGGATAGCATTGGAAATGTAATTGAGGAAAATACGTAATAAAATATATTAAAAAATAAAAATGATTCAATAAGAAAAAAAAAGAAGTATTTTTCTTTATCCTAACTTGTAGGGTATAGTCGTGTTATTGTCTAATGCTTCCAGTATTTCAAGTTTTATGTTGAGGTCTATGATCTATTTCACATTTTGACTTGTGTAGAATGAGAGATATATGTCTCATTGCATTCATCTACATGTGAATATCCTATTGTCCCAGTACCATTTTTTGAGGAGGCTTTTTTCCACTGTGTTTTCTTGGCTGTTTCTTTAATATTAAATTGCTGTAGTTATATGTGCTAATATTTGTCTATTTGGGCATTGATATATATGTCTTTTTTTCCAGGCCAATATTGATCATAATATTATACTTATATAATCTATCATCATTTCTGGAATGTGTATTCCTCAGTGTTCCTTTTGTATAGTATTAATTTGGGTAGTCAAATTAGTTAATATTCCACAAGAATTTTAATTTTTTTTATTCCTTAGGTAAAAATAATAAAAATTTTAATTGTGATTGTGCCATATCTCTAAATTGCTTCTAGTTGATGTTTATCTTCATAATAGTAATTCTACCAATCCATTAGCATGGAAGGATTTTCTAACTTCTAGTGCCTTCCTCAATCATTTTCTTTGTATATTTAATATTTTCATTGCATTAGTCTTTGATTTGCTAGATTAGGTTTCTTTCTAAAATTTTGTCGTTTCATTCTTGATGATTTTGCTACTGATAAATAGAAATCTACTAGAAGTTGTAAATATATTCTCCTTGCCACTTTATTGAAGAGTGAATTATTTATATATAAATTTCTGGGGAATTTGCATATTTTATCTAAAAAATAATTTCTTCTTCAAATAAAGATTTTGCTTCTTTTGCTTTTTTCTCCCTTAATTTCATTCCCTTTTCTTACTGCTCTACCTAGTGCTATAAGTACTTTATTAAAAGAAGTATGTATAGTAGACAGCCCTTTCTCTCTCTCTCTCTCTCTCTCTCTCTCTCTCTCTCTCTCTCTTTTACTCTCTCTCTCTTCCTCTCTCTCTCTCTCTCTCTCTCTCTCTCTCTCTGCCTCTCTGTCTCTCTGTCTCTCTCTCTCTAGTTGGATATTTTATTTATTTACATTTCAAATGTTATCCCCTTTCCAGGTGTTCCCTCCACAACCCCCCTATCGCATGCCTCTTCGTCCTGATTCAATGAAGGTGCTCCCCCACCTACTCACACTCTCCTGCCTCCCTGCCCTGACATTCCCCTACACTGGGTCATCAAGCCTTCATAGGACCAAAGGCCTCTTCTCCCATTGATGTCCAGCAAGGCCATCCTCTGCTACAACTGTAGCTAGAGACATGGGTCACTCTATGTGTACTCTTTGGTTGGTGGTTCATTTCCTGGGTGCTCTTGGGTATCTGGTTGGCTGATACTGTTGTTCTTCCTATTCAGTTGTAAATCTCTTCAGCTCCTTTATTCCTTTCTCTAACTCCTCAATTGGGGACTCAATAGTTACAAATAATATAAAATACCTTGTTGTAACTCTAACCAAGCAAGTGAAAGATTTATATGACAAGAAATTCAAGTCTCTGAGGAACAAAGTCAAAGAGATATCAGAAGATGAAAAGATCTCCTATGCTCAAGAATTGGAAATAATAATGTAGTAAAAATGGCCATCTTGCCAAAAAGCAATCTATGGAATCCATGTAATCACCAACAAGATTCCAACTCAATTCTTCATAGAGTTAGAAAGAGCAATTTGCAAATTCATTTGGAATAACAAAATCCCCAAGACAGAGAAAGTATACTCAACAATGAAATATATCTTCTGGGGAAAATACCATCCCTGACCTCATGCTGTATTATAGAGCAATAGTAATAAAAACTGCATGGTATTGGTAGAGAGACAGGCAGGTAGATCAATGGAATAGAACTGAAGGCCCAGATATGAACTCATACACCTATGGTCACTTGATCTTTGACAAAAAATCTAAAAGCATCCGGTGGAAAAAAAGACAGATTTTTCAACAAATGCTGTTGGTTCAACAGGCAGTCAGTAGGTAGAAGAATGCAAATTGATCCATTCTTATATCCTTGTACAAAGCTCAAGTCCAAGTAGATCAAAGAACTCCATATCTATGAAGGGATTTTCCCGGTCTGACCACTAAAATATTAAGGCAGCAGTAGGCCTGTGATTGGACAGGAAAAGGGAGGCAGAACTAAGTGTTACAGAGACAGGGCTCTGTTCAGAAGAGAAGGAGGAAAGCCAAGATGAAGGCTATCATGAAGCAGCATGGTTTTACCCAGACACCATTTAGAATAATTGGGATAAAGCTTTTGTCATTATCAATTGGTTCTAAAATTATTGTATTGGCATCTTGTAAACCGAGAATTTACTGATACATGAATGTTGTTTCTACTGGATAAATGAGTGTCTTGGTGGCTGATCATGGGGTGGATGGTCAATGGGTGAGGCAGGCAATAGTAATCTGCCAAGGGACTTGGGAGCTCCAGTCAAAAGAGACCTCTGAGTTGAGATTACCCAACTATAGCCATGTGATCCTCTGCTTGCCAGTTCTTTTTCTTCTTCTTCTTCTTCTTCTTCTTCTTCTTCTTCTTCTTCTTCTTCTTCTTCTTCTTCTTCTTCTTCTTCTTCTTCTTCTTCTTCTTCAATTCTTTATTAGATATTTTCTTCATTTACAATTCAAATGCTATACCGAAAGTTCCTTATACCCTCCCTCTGCCCTGCTCCCCAACATGCACACTCCCGCTTCCTGGCCCTGACATTCCCCTGTATTGGGGTACAAGATCTATGCAAGACCAAGGGCCTCTCCTTCAATTGATGGCTGACTAGGCCATCTTCTGCTACATATGCAGCTAGAGATATGAGCTCTGGGGGTACTGGTTAGTTGATATTGTTGTTCAACCTATAGGGTTGCAGACCCCTTCAGCTCCTTGGGTACTTTTTCTAGCTCCTCTATTGGGGGTCCTGTGTTCCATCCTATAGATGACTGTGAGCATCCTCTTTGTATTTTCTAGGTTCTGGCATAGCCTCACAAGAGACAGCTATATCAGGATCATGTCAGCAAAATCTTGCTGGCATATGCAATAGTGTCTGTATTTGGTGGTTGATTATGGTATGGATCCCCGGATGGGGCATTCTCTGCATAGTCCTTCCTTCTGTCTCAGCTCCAAACTTTGTCTCTGTCACATCTTCCATGGGAATTTTGTTCCTCATTCTAAGGAGGAATGAAGTATTCACACTTTTGTCTTCCTTCTTCTTGAGTTTCATGTGTTTTGCAAATTGTATCTTGGGTGTTCTAAGTTTCTGGGCTAATATCCACTCATGAGTGAGTGCATCTCATGTGAGTTCTTTTGTAATTGGGTTACCTAACTAAGGATGATATCCTCCAGATCTATCCATTTGCCTAAAAATTTCATAAATTCATTGTTTTAATAGCTGAGTAGTACTCCATTGCATAAATGTATCACATTTTCTGTATCCATTCCTCTGTTGAGGGACATCTGCTTTCTTTCCAGATTTTGGCTATTATAAATAAGGTTGCTATGAACATAGTGGATCATATGTTCTTATTACCAGTTGCAACATCTTCTCGATATATGCCCAGGAGAGGTATTGTTGAATCCTCTGGTAGTGCTATGTCCAATTTTCTGAGACATAATGGCTAAGATCAAAAATTTAGGTGACAGCAAATGCTGGCTGGCGAGGATGTTGAAAAGAAGAACACTCATCCATTGCTGGTGGGATTGCAAGCTTGTACAATCACTCTGGAAATCAGTCTGTTGGTTCCTCAGAAAATTGGACATAGTACTACCAGAGCATCCAGCAATACCTTCTGTTTTTGGCCACTTTTCTATTTTTCTTTTTTCTTTTCTTTTCTTTTCTTTTCTTTTCTTTTCTTTTCTTTTCTTTTCTTTTCTTTTCTTTTCTTTTCTTTTCTTTTCTTCTTTTTAGCAGATAAAGTTATTTGGCTCTATTGATTACTTTTTTAGTTGCTGTGCTAAATACCCCAACAAAAAAGAATAATTGGGTGTTGACTTTTGGATCACAGTATTAGACAATTTCTCATCACAGTAGACACTTGATAGTAGCACAGACTATTACCAAGGAAGATGTAAGCACAATATGCATTGATATCAGCTAATGAAAACATTCTTATATGTTATTGTTGGTGATTACAATATAATTTATAGTAAAGAGATTTTACTGTGGAATTGCCTAGACTTCCCAGGTATAGTGAATTTATCAAATGAATCCATAAAGGACACAAAGGATATATCATAGAAGATATATAGAGTTTGCTATAGAGTGGAGGGAAGTACTAACATGAACAGAAATTGGAAACTGTTTAAAAGGACCATTGCAAGGGAGGCAAGTTTAAGGGGTAAAAATTATCAATAGCTAGAAACGCCATTTGCAAACATAAAGCATTTCTTAAAATAATCAGTACAAACAAATTCTTTAAGAGATGGTTTTTATCATGAATGGGTGTTGGATCTTGTCAAATGCTTTTTCCGCATCTAACGAGATGACCATGTGGTTTTTGTCTTTGAGTTTGTTTATATACTGGAAAGATCAGGAATTCAAGGCCCATACCTAAACATGATAAAAGCAATCTACAGCAAACCAGTAGCCAACATCAAAGTAAATGGTGAGAAGCTTGAAGCAATCCCTCTAAAATCAGGGACTAGACAAGGCTGTCCACTTTCTCCATACCTATTCAACATTGTACTTGAAGTCCTAGCCAGAGCAATTCGACAACAAAAGGAGATCAAAGGGATACAAATTGGAAAAGATGAAGTCAAAATATCACTTTTTGCAGATGATATGATAGTATATATAAGTGACCCTAAAAATTCCACCAGAGAACTCCTAAGCCTGATAAACAGCTTCGGTGAAGTAGCTGGATATAAAATTAACTCAAACAAATCAATGGCCTTTCTGTACACAAAGAATAAACAGGCTGAGAAAGAAATTAGGGAAACAACACCCTTCTCAATAGTCACAAATAATATAAAATATCTTGGCGTGACTCTAACTAAGGAAGTGAAAGATCTGTATAATAAAAACTTCAAGTCTCTGAAGAAAGAAATTATAGAAGATCTCAGAAGATGGAAAGATCTCCCATGCTCATGGATTGGCAGGATCAACATTGTAAAAATGGCTATCTTGCCAAAAGCAATCTACAGATTCAATGCAATCCCCATCAAAATTCCAAATGAATTCTTCAACGAATTAGAAAGTGCAATCTGCAAATTCATCTGGAATAACAAAAAACCTAGGATAGCAAAAACTCTTCTCAAGGATAAAAGAACCTCTGGTGGAATCACCATGCCGGACCTAAAGCTCTACTACAGAGCAATTGTGATAAAAACTGCATGGTACTGGTATAGTGACAGACAAATAGACCAATGGAATAGAATTGAAGACCCAGAAATGAACCCACACACCTACGGTCACTTGATCTTCGACAAGGGAGCTAAAAACATCCAGTGGAAGAAAGACAGCATTTTCAACAAATGGTGCTGGCACAACTGGTTGTTAACATGTAGAAGAATGCGAATCGATCCATTCCTATCTCCTTGTACTAAGGTCAAGTCTAAGTGGATCAAGGAACTTCACATAAAACCAGAGACACTGAAACTTATAGAGGAGAAAGTGGGGAAAAGCCTTGAAGATATGGGCACAGGGGAAAAATTCCTGAATAGAACAGTAATGGCTTGTGCTGTAAGATCGAGAATTGACAAGTGGGACCTCATGAAACTACAAAGCTTCTGCAAGGCTAAAGACACCATCAATAAGACAAAAAAACCACCAACAGATTGGGAAAGGATCTTCACCTATCCTAAATCAGATAAGGGACTAATATCCAATATATATAAAGAACTCAAGAAGGTGGACTCCAGAAAGTCAAATAACCTCATTAAAAAATGGGGCTCAGAACTGAACAAAGAATTCTCGCCTGAGGAATACCGAATGGCAGAGAAACACCTGAAAAAATGTTCAACATCCTTAATCATCAGGGAAATGCAAATCAAAACAACCCTGAGATTCCACCTCACACCAGTCAGAATGGCTAAGATCAAAAATTCAGGTGACAGCAGTTGCTGGCGAGGATGTGGAGAAAGAGGAACACTCCTCCATTGTTGGTGGGATTGCAAGCTTGTACAACCACTCTGGAAATCAGTCTGGCGGTTCCTCAGAAAATTGGACATAGTACTACCGGAGGATCCAGCAATACCTCTCCTGGGCATATATCCAGAAGATGTCCCAACCGGTAAAAAGGACACATGTTCCACTATGTTCATAGCAGCCCTATTTATAATAGCCAGAAGCTGGAAAGAACCCAGATGTCCCTCAACAGAGGAATGGATACAGAAATTATGGTACATTTACACAATGGAGTACTACTCAGCTATTAAAAAGAATGAATTTATGAAATTCCTAGCCAAATGGATGGACCTGGAGGGCATCATCTTGAGTGAAGTAACACAATCACAAAAGAACTCACACAATATGTATTCACTGATAAGTGGATATTAGCCCAAAACTTAGGATACCCAAGATTTAAGATACAATTTGCTAAACGCATGAAACTCAAGAAGAATGAAGACCAAAGTGTGGACACTGTGCACCTTCTCAGAATTGGGAACAAAACACCCAGGGAAGGAGTTACAGAGACAAAGTTCGTAGCGGTGATGAAAGGATGGACCATTTAGAGACTGCCGTACCCAGGGATCCTTCCCATAATCAACTTCTAAACGCTGACACCATTGCATACACTAGCAAGATTTTGCTGAAAGGACCCAAATATAGCTGTCTCTTGTGAGACGATGCTGGGGCCTAGCAAACACAGGAGTGGATGTTCACAGTCAGCTATTGGATGTATCACAGGGCTCCCAATGGAGAAGCTAGAGTAAGTACCCAAGGAGCTAAAGGGATCTGCAACCCTATTGTTGGAACAACATGATGTACTAACTAGAACCTCGGAGCTCTTGTCTCTAGCTGCATATGTATCGAAAGATGGCCTAGTCAGCCATCAATGGAAAGAGAGGCCCATTGGACTTGCAAACTTTATATGCCCCAATATAGGGGAATGCCAGGGCCAAAAGAATGGGAATGGGTGGATAGGGAAGTGGGGGGGCGCTATGGGGGACTTTTGGGATAGCATTGGAAACGTAATTGAGGAAAATATGTAATAAAAATATTAAAAAAAAAAAAAAGAGATGGTTTTTGCCAAAGTGATTGGCAGGACAATTCCACTTCTTCTTATGAAGAAAAAAAAAAAAAAAAAAAAAAGCAATATCGGCTTTGTTATTTGCCAGAAAGCCTCTGGCTACATTGTGATCTCATGATCTCTTCAGCAATTGAGAAGGCCATGTCTCGACAGAGGGTTTGAATCCTTTCAAATCTATTTATTAGCTACTGAATATGAGATTGGAGTCAGTCCACAATGACCATCAAGCCTGCAACATCTGATTGTCTACCAAATATTTAGCACGTACGATTTTTTTAAAAGCCAATTTATTTTTCCAGCATATTAAATATTAATAATAATGAACATTTCAAATGTGATAATTTGTTAAATTATTTTAATAAAGGTGAAAATTTGAGGTACCTATTCACACTTGAGTAAATAGTCGAAAATCCTTTGGTATTTATGATAAATATATAAAGCAACACAGAAGTATGCTGTATATTTTAATTAAATACAATGCACTAGACTGTAATGTTATCTTCTTCCCTCCACTCACCAGATGTTTTAGATTCATGAATGAAAGATTTCTTGAAGAATTTCTTCAAGGATTGAAGGATTTCTTGAAGAGCATTCAGAGCTCTCAACCACTGAGTCATCTCTACAGACCGTAATACCCTAGAAACAGTTGGAGCAGTCACTCCTGGGACAGTACTTCCCCCAGTCTTACATGGCTGGTTCTCTTATCCACAGCTTTCATGCTTGCATCTTATTCCTTTCATGGAATTGTGATTATTTTATTCTTTTAATTGGTTATTTTATTTATTTACATTTTGAATGTTATTCCCTTTTCCAGTTTCCCTTCTGCAAACCCCCTATCCCATCCCCCTCCCTCTGTTTCTATGAGAGTGCTCATGCACCTACCCACCCACTCCTGCCTCACTGCCCTAGCATTTTTCCCTACACTAAGATATAGAGCCTCCAAAGGAAGAATGGCCTCTCCTCCCTGTTGTGGATAGCTCTGGGGATATTTGTGATTTGATGCTAATTCCCTTCTGTGAGGGGCTTCATACAAGGAATGAATCAGCACTCAGGTGATTTCCTGTAAAACTTCTTTCCACCTTAATTTGTAAAATAAGGTGAGAGTTGGTGATTGGGTAGAAGTTGGGGAAGAGAAGAAGGTGATTTGGGAGAGAGAGAGAAAGAGAGAGAGAGAGAGAGAGAGAGAGAGAGAGAGAGAGAGAGAGAGAGAGAGAGAGAGAGAGAGAATGCAGAGGTGGAGGTGGAAAGAAAGGAGCAGAAGCATGTGGCCTGGAGACACTGCAAGTTATAAGGGGTCTCATAGATGGGGATGATGGTAGTATAGTGGTAGATCTGCCCAACCTTGGCGCACAGCTTACATTCATATTGATTTAGTTGTGTTTTCGTTGCCAGGGCATATTTGGGTTGGAGATTTACCACAACACCTCCCATTGTTTAACATCTTCCTCTCCCATGCTCCCTTGCCCACGAAATCTAAAGTACTGTCTCTGTCTCCCTGTACAGTCAATGGTCACTGGCAACTTTATTTACCAATTAAAACCAGCTAGGGGCTGGGACCTTCAGTGTCTCACATGCAGATGTGGGAATTCTCATGTGATTTTGGTAGCCAAATTAACACGAATATCTTTAGAACGAATCTACAACACTAAACAGTAACTGGGTGATCGCTCAGAGGTGAAAACACCTGCCATCCAAGCATGATGACAAAAAGTCACTTGAGATTTTTGGAAGCAGTTGAAACTTAGAGTGGGTCTGGATGCCTCATTCTAATTTCAGCCTTAGAAAAAAGTAAGAAAGGATTGTCCAATCACTATAAATTAGATAATTATTTTTTATTTGCTATAATAGACTTTTTTTATTAGATATTCACTTTACTTACATTTCACATGCTCTCCCGAAAGTCCCCTATAACCTCCCCCTGCCCTCCTTCCCTACCCAGGTACTCCCACTTCTTAGCCCTGGCATTCCCCTGTACTGGAGCATATAAAGTTTGCAAGACCAAGAGGCCTCTCTTCCCAATGATGGCTGACTAGGCCATTTTCTGCTACATGTGCAGCTAGAGACATGTGCTCTGGGGGTACTGCTTAGTTCATTTTGTTGTTCCACCTATAGGGTTGCAGACCCCTTCAGCTCCTTGGGTACTTTCTATAGCTCATTCATTGGGGGCCCTGTGTTCCATCCAATAGATGACTGTGAGCATCCACTTCTGTATTTGCCAGGCACTGGCATAGTCTCACAAGAGACAGCTATATCAGGGTCCTTTCAGCAAATTCTTGCTGGCATATGTAAAAATGTCTGGGTTTGGTGGCTGATTATGGGATGCATCCCTGAGTGGGGTAGTCTCTGCATGGTCCATACTTTCGTTTTAGCTTCAAACTTTGTCTGTGTAACTCATTCCATTGGTATTTTGTTCCCTGTTCTAAGGAGGAATGAAGTATCCACACATTCGTCTTCTTTCTTCTTAACTTTCTTGTGTTTTGAAAATTGTATCTTGGGTATTCTAAGTATCTGGGCTAATATCCATTTATCAGTGAGAGCATATCAAGTGACTTCTTTTGTGATTGGGTTGCCTCATTCAGGATGATATCCTCCAGATACATCCATTTGCCCAAGAATTCCATAAATTCATTGTTTTTAATAGCTGAGTAGTACTCCATTGTGTAAATGTGTAGATAATTAGACTAGACTTTTGGCAAACTCCAAGTTTATTTGAAGATGTTCCTTTATAAATAAGGTATAAAAATGTTCGAGGATGGTTAGGGAGAACATCCTAAAGCAGGGAAACAGAGTATGTAATATTAGTTTGAAATTCTGAAGAAAATAGTTGCAGATTTTACTTTTGTTGTCTTTTAAGAGTTAATGGAAATTAGTGAAACTTATTTTCATGATGCAAATTTAATATAATTGCTGAATCTGATGTATTGCACTAATACGTGACAATAAAAATAGTAACTTATTTACTTTCAAAGCAGAATTAAGCAATGTAATGAAAATATACTGATGAAATAAAATGATGTATCAAATAAAATAATAAAACAAGAAAATGCTTATGATCCCCAAATATTGACAAGGTGGTAACAACCATGACTTACTATTATAAATGGCATCTTTATGTTTTAAAATTTCTCACTAGAATAAAACTTTACAACTAGAATGAGTGGAACGGAACTAGTTTGCAATATAGGCAACTTGCTTAGGAATGACTTTTACTGCCAGTCACATGACAACAAAGCTGTTTTTAAAACAGTGTTGTGAGATACTGATGTGCTTTTTAAACTTTAATTACGTATAATAGATACTCTGCAACTCATTGCTTCAATCTTCTTAAAGAAAATGCACAGCTCCTGAAGTTGTTGACTAAGTTGGTATTTGAAATAATTATGTGTTATTTTCAGTTCAGTGATGGATGATGTATTTTAAACACTCTTGAAGTTGATTTTTTAATGGGTAAATGTAATGATATAGCTTTCACATTATAAAGCTCTCCAAAATGCACAATATGCATAAAGCAAAATTTTAAAAAATCCTAACCTATATTTTTAAAGACTTGGAAGAGAATCTTGAAGTCAAATGAAAAGCAAAACATTTATTCAAGGTTCTCGGTAACTGAAAAAAGTTGATGTACAATTGGGCAATACATTTGGACTATTTAAAAAAATTAAAAAATATAATATTTATGTGTATATTAAAATCATCATGCAAATTGTACCTTTATTAAAGATATAAAAATGTAAAACAAAATATAATGAAGACATTTATATATATAGACAATATTTTAACTTTCATAAGAATATTGAAATAAATACCCTTTCATATCACATTAACAGGAATGTGTTATTGAAGGCAAAAGTAATGACTATATCGAGTAAATTAGAAATTGAGTAATAAGTAAATTTTGACAAATATTTATTTTTCATTGAATTGGCATAAAATACTAACTCTATGTACAAAATATAATCCTAATCATCTACCTTGTGTGGAAATATGACAGAAAAATGGCTAAATAAAGCTTCCATTTTTAAGAATAGTAAAATTATTATATAAAAAATCAAGCAGACAAATTATAATTTATATTGGAACATAAACATGAAGTTCTTTTTTCAAAAATTTAAAACCTAATGAACAAGCTAACATTGAAAAATTTTAAAAATTTAAAACTGTTTTCTAAAAAATGTATGGTAATAATGAATAGAAGACGATTTTGAATACACCCATAAAGGAGAAAGTCATTGAAAAGAAAATGTCATAGCCTGGACATTGAAACTAGTGTTATAAAATAGGTTTTCATTTAAGCCTTGGTGGTGCTACATTGTAGCATGTCTATTCATAAATAAAGAAAAACTAACTGATCCCATTTTTCTTTGCATCCCAAACAATAACTATAAGGATACTGAGGCAGAGAAGGACAGTGGCAAAGATAAGAAAAAGAAAATCAAAATGGTTAAAAAGAAAGACATTGCTTAGAAAGAGTTGAATAAAACCAAGTCAATGTGTCAGTGGATGACAAAACCCACTGACATCACTAAGGCTGGATATTATCAAATTTATAATAGTCTGACCAAACATGTGTAAGGTCAGTTGGCAATCAAGGTGCTTGTTGTATAAACTAGAGTGATTTATAAAATGTACTTGAGATACGAGGGAATAACATTCTCAACTGATTAATAGCTGAGTACTGAAAACCAGGTAACTATATGGCTTTACTCACTGGGAACAGTGAGACCTGTGGGTGGCACTGGTTTCATTTTATCTTCTGTTAGGAATTCGCATGCTAGCCACAAGAGGTAGGATTGTGATTGCAGGTATACTTTTATTACTAGTGTTCTAAGTTGACTTAGTATCAGAGCTATTTTTTCTGGAGATGCCATAGTTTTTATTCTGTTCCAAGGACTTCAGGTATGTGACATCATTTCAGTGTTAGGTATTTAATAATGGGACAAGATTGGGACTGGGAATTTCTGTCCTGAAATATGTTACTAGATTTTATTTATTTATTTATTTATTTATTTATTTATTTATTTATTTATTTATTTATTCTCAAACACTTCTCTATAGAATGCCATTTTTGAGTTTAGGACCTTGTTCTTCATTCCTTGGCAACCTATGTTTGAATGTTTTGAGAATAAGAAAAAGAACTACCTCAAACTGTATGTCTCTTGTGTATTTATCGTGGATAGCTATGATAACTTGCTATCTGAATACCACAGACATGTATGTCCCTAAACATCTTCTGGGAAATGCTTGAGCAGGGCAAGATCCTGAATGTTATCAACAAAAACAATGTGAAGAAGTGTCAAGAGTTCTTCTTTTAGTTGGCACAAGAAAGAGAAGTAGAAGAAATTCTACAGGGCATTCTCCAAGGCTTTAAAGCTTAAACTCTGTGAAGACTTCCCTTCGTGATAGCTTGTTGCTGAGCTGCTCTGCTCACTCATCTTCCTGTCAGATGATGTGTCTTTTATGAAGGAGACACAAAAGTATATTTACCATATCACTGGTCAGACCAAAGAGCAGATGACTAACTATATTTGTGAATAATATGCAGAAGGTGGGCTTTGCAGTGGAAGTACGTTACTGAGTTGGTCAATGAGTACTGCATACTGTAGCTCAAGGAGTTTAAAGGAAAGGGTCTGAGCTCAGTGGTAAGGAGAGCATGGACCTACCAGAAGATGAAGGTGAAAAAAGAATGGAAAAGAATAAGGCAAAAGTGGAGAATCTGCAATCTTATTAAGGAAAGTTTGTATAAGAAGGTTGATAAGGTTAGTCGTGCATCATTGAAGTCAACTTCTTGTCAAAAATGCTTCTGGAGGAGCTGTGGATGGTCATCAACCACTCTTAGAAAACTCAAGTGACAGTTCCCAAATGGGTTTTATTTTCATGCTACTGCATGTGACAAACACCTAAGGCTGGAAAGCCAGTGTGGGATGAATCATGAAGGTCCAGGAATTTCAAAACTACTCTACTATGGGCTACATAATTTTTAAAATGAACTTATACATCAGTCTTGTGTCACCTCATTGTAGAGACTTCTACAGCAGAAGTTTTAAGTGAGCAAAATTGACAAAGCTGTCAGGGACCTGCGGGTACTGCTGTTTGAAACTGCTCTTGTCTATACTAGTTGCTCCTTTGAGAATACCTAGACTCATTCAACCTGTATCTATTACATAATCAAAGTTGGTCTAAGTGAGCCTTTGGGCATACTTAATGCCATCTGGCTCAAATAGCATGTGGCTTTTTGTTTGTTTGTTTGTTTTGTTTTTATTTGTTTGTTTTCTGTCATCTATAAAGGTAGGATGACAACACAAGAGCCTAGTTTTGCTGTTTCTGATGAGAGTCCCTTAATTGAAGGTGATAAAGATGCCTATTGCATTGACAAGTTATGTTAGAGATACCCCTGGGAAGTCCATGTCCTCTAAAGTTTAAAGTAGCAACTGTATGGTTTCAGTAGCAACCTGGGCTGGCTCTGAACTACCTGGTTCTTAGCTTATGTCTAGAGAATCTCTTCTGTCCTGTCTTTTTGCTATAAGGCAGAAAATCCCTTTCCACAGAATAGAATGGCTAAGAACTATGTTATTTTATTTTTATTTATTTTATTCTGAAATTAAAATTATGAAAATAAAGAATATGCAGTTTAATATGGAGAAAGAAGAATGGCAAGCTATTTTTTAATCTTATTTTTAATTATTTTTCTTTGAGTTTGTAATTATACTTCCTCCTACTTTCTCTCTCAAAACCCACCCATACAGTCCTCCTTGCTTTCTTTGAAATTTAATGGACTCTTTATATTTATTATTATATGCATATGTGTCAATACGTATATATTCTTAAATACAACATTCTCAGTCTGTATAATGTTAATTCTATATATGTTTTCAGTGCTGACTATTGGCTATTAGATAGACAGTTGGTTTGATCTATCCTGCTAAAGACTATCTTCTTAAAAGATTGGGCCATGAAAAACTGAGAAGTAGTAAAGGGAAATATTTAGAAAGATAATGGAGAAATAAAAAAAAAATGCTTACTGAATAATCATTCACTTCATCTATAAAAGCATATGTATGAGAGCTCTTTAGTGATCAAATACTTGGATGATCTAGACTGTATCCATTGTGAATAAGAATTCATAAGACATGAGCAAGAGAATAGAGATGAGTCCATGGAAGAGCAAGCAAGAAGGGAGAAAGTAGCTGGTTCAGATGAAGACAAGAGGACAGAGGCCTTAGGAGAAACCTGAATTGCTAATATCCTGAACTTGGCTTTGTGCAGAACTCTGTATAGATAAATCCTACAGAGGATTATTGTTGATTAGTGCAGGCTATTTTGTCATGATAGTGTTTCCAAACCAGTAGGATAATGACACTCTGTTTCTCTGTGAACTCTTATATTTTTAATATGAAGTGTGTAAGGAATTAATTATATATTGTAAACTATAAGAAGCGTTAGTAGTCTAAATAAAACCTAATCAAATTGTACAGTTCCAGTTCTACCTAACAATGGCATGATATGTCATAAGATGTAATGAAATCTTATGGTGATTTCTATGGGGAAATATATATGCCTAAGTTTATGCATAAGAAAAAAACATGCAAATCTATAACATGGATAAAATAATTGGAAATATATGTAGAAAGAGTGAAATTTATCTCTGTTTTTAAAACCTCATTTTATAATACTTTGAGAAAATTATGTTTTAATTACAGGAAGTTATTCATTTTAACAAAATGTCAAATAAAATTTTATTGCTTATTTCTTTTTAATTAACTTTCAGAAACAACCCTCTGTGTGAAGCATACTTCAGGCACTCATTAAAGCATTAGATTGGTAATGCTGTAGGCATTAGCCATAGAACATGCATCTATTAAAACTCTAAGAGTTAACCACATGAACAGAGCATAGTAACCAATTGAAAAATAACGTAACTCAGTATAAATATCAATGTTATGAAAGATGCTTTGCAGCATTTAGCATGCAATATTCACTACTATATATTAACATGGACTTATGTGGTTTCTTATTGACTTATATGTAGTAACTGATTATGTATATTTTAAATTAAATATAAAACTTCTCTGGTAGTACAGACAATTCCCACATATATTTGCATAATTAGCTTAGTTTGTTATCAGCAGCTTGCAAGAGTATTGCACACCAGTTGCTTGTTGATATACCCCTGTTGATTTCATTAACAAAGATAAAAGAAGATGTGGTGCTATCACTGGACTTGATTTCTCTTCTGTTCCAAGTCCTGATTCAAGACACATTGCACTTAATTGTCATAATTTTTTCCAGCTCTTCAAAGGTGAAAATTTTGCTCACACTACTCTTGCAAATAGTGATTTGACAACACTGAGGAAAATTGATCAAGTCTATTCTGGATTCTTAGTTAGGAATTCAAACTTATGCAGTTCACCATCTCCCCATTAAAACATTTGTATAATCAGTTTTATGAAGGAAAGCTACAGTGAAATGTCACTTTCACTAAATAATCAGGACATCACAGAGGTGTGTATCTCCTCAAGAAGACATGAGTGTTAGCATTCACCATGACCATCTTGCTGAAATTCTTTAGTGAGGATTTTTCAATGCAGAATTTTGCTTCTATTTGTCTCTTTCTATATAGTGCTGTTTGGAAGGAATTGGTGATACTCACCACACACTCAAGTGCAGGTTGATGATTATACTCACTAGCATGGATTGTCTAGGAATCTCTGTTAAGTTCTTTTGACGGGGAAAATTTTTATTGTTTTGCAGCATTTATTAGTTTAATAAATCATCTATTTATGTTTCAACTTCTCAAATTGATCCATTCTTACCTCCTTGTCCATGCTAAAATTGAAGTAGATCAAGTACTTCCACATAAAACCAGATATGCTGAATCAAATAGAAAAGAAAGTGGGAGCAAGTCTCTAACACATTGTCACAGAGGAAATTTTCCTGAACAGAACACCAATGGTTCATGTTCTAAGAACATCAATTGAGAAATGGGACCTCATAAAATTGAAAAGCTTCTGTAAGGCAAAGTACCCTGTCAGTAGGACAAAACGACAACTCACAGATGAGGAAAAGATCTTTATCAACCCTATATCAAATAGAGGGCTAATATCAAAACTATACAAAGTACTCTAGAAGTTAGATTCCAGAGATCAAAACTGTGGGAACTAAAAGGGGACTGGGAAAGGAGTGGGGAGGGAGGATAGCCAACGTCCGGCTTGAGTTCCTCCTATGCTCTGTGCAGGCAGACACCGGAGGGTTACCAGCTGCTTTCCACTCGGATCAAGGTGGGAATGTAAGCCACTGACCCCACTTCAACGGGGGGTGAACAAGGGGCATCTGCTGAACAGGGGCCCGAGGCAACACCCTGTAGCCCCAGGGTTATAGGAGAGAGGGCTTAGGGAAGAGAGGCTCCCACACAGGCAAGAATCTGCACAGCAGGCCTTGATGAGCAGAGACTGTCTATGGATTTAGAGCTTTACTATAGAAAGGCAGGTGAAAGAAAGAAGGTAAAAGAGAGAGAAAGGGGCTGGCCATGGCCTAGAGAAAAGAAGGGGAAAGGAGAGAGAACGAAGAAAGGCTAGAGAGTAAAGGGAGAGAGAGGAGAAAGGAGAGGAGAAGACAAAGAGAGTGGAGTGAGAGAGTGAGAGAGCAAGGAGGGGCCAAACACCCTCTCTTAAAGTATGCTTCTATCTTTACTGTTGCTAGATAACTGGGGAGGAGTCTAGCCTGAAGGTCAGAAGCTTGGGACATTGCCTAGGTGACTACTAACCATGCTTCTCTTGTGGGGGCTGTGGGGACTGTAAGTTTGACAGGAGTCAGAGTTCCAGGAACATGAGGGAATGCCTACCATGCCATGTAGGTGAATTATCACCATTCCAGGGTTCAAACCTCAGCTCAACTAGAAGCTAGACTGTCTGTGTATAGCCCAATGCCCAACACCAAATAACCCAACTTAAAAAAGGGGTACAGAACACTTCTCAACTAAGAAATCTCGAATGTCTGAACAGCACTTAAAGAAATGTTCAACATCCTTAATCATCAGCGAAATGAAAATCAAACTGACCCTAAGATTCCACCTTAAAACAATCAGAATGGCTAAGATAAAA
The DNA here is from genome assembly GCF_978045245.1 of Mus caroli. Lineage (NCBI taxonomy): Eukaryota > Metazoa > Chordata > Mammalia > Rodentia > Muridae > Mus > Mus caroli. Next base: position 45,668,529 of record NW_028227256.1, read on the forward strand.
AGCTCAAATGACAGTACATGCTGAAGAGGATGTGTAGGAAGAGGAACACTCCTCCATTGTTGGTGTGATTGCAAACTGGTATAATCACTCTTGAAATCAATCTGGTAGTTCCTCAGAATATTGGAAGTAGTTCTACCTAAGACACAGCTATACCATCCCTAGGAATATACTTAAAAGATGTTCTACCATATCACAAGAACACATACTCCATTGTGTTCTCAGCAGCCTTATTTGTAATAGCCAGAAGCTGAAAACAAACAACCAAACAAATGTCCCTCAACTGAAGGACACATACTGAAAGACTGAAAGAAAAGCCATCCAGTCACAGGTCCAATTTGGGATCCATCTCATGCACACACACCAAATCCTGACACTATTACTGATTCTGTATTTTGCATGTAGACAGGTGCATGGCATGGTTGTCCCCTAAGAAGTTCTACCAGAAACTGACTGAGCCAAATTCGGATACTTTCAGCCAACCATTGGACTAAGCTCAGGGATACTTGTGACAGTTTTAAGAAGGACTTGAAGGAGCTAAAGGGGATTGCAAACTCACAAGAACAACAGTGTCAACTAATCAGGACCCCTCAAAGGTCTGAGAGACTAAGCCAAAAACCAAGGAGCATATGTGGGCTGGTTCTTGGCCTGGGCCCATGTGCACCAGAGGACTGCCTTTGTGGTCACAGTGGGAGAGGATTATCCATTTGTACTTAATCCTGTGGAAACATGATTCCATGTGGAAGGACACTGTTATGGTGAGGTGGGGGAGGGGTGGACAGGTGCAGGAGCACCATCTCAAAGGTGTGTGTGTGGGGGTGGAGAATTTAGGGAGGGTGGACTGAGAGGGGACAAGTTTTGGTATATAAATAAATAAAATAATTTACTTTTAAAAATAATTTTATTTCCTATGGTATGTTTCTGTCTTTGTTTATTTGTTTGTTTGTCTTTCTTAGAATGGTTGAATTTGTTCTTACTCTAACCCTGATCTATCTAGTCTCAGGATCTTGATCACCCTAGCAGAGCTGAGTTGGGTTTTGTCTTGCAGAGTAAGCTATGAATCTAATCTGATATTTAGTTACTACTAAGTTACTACTACAGCTTTGTGTTACACTTGCCCTTGCATACATTACAGGTAGAACAACATTGTTGACCATATTTCAGTATTTAGAAACACATTAGGTTAGGTTGGAGTTGATTGAATTAAAAAACAAAAAACAAAAAACAAAAAACAAATACTATATTGAGAGGGGTAAGAATTTATAGTGAATATGGGAAGGACCAAGAAGAAAAAATGAGAAGGAATAAGATTGAAATACATTCTATAAAACTCTCAAAGAATTCATTGATTTTTTAAATAAACTGCACCATAGCATAAATGAAACAAAAACAAAATGAAAACAAAGGTAAAATTTTCTCAGATTATGTCATGTAATAAATTATAAGTAAATTCTTTACTTTTATGTTTTGATCCATGATGGCAATCATTCAACTTATATTTCTGTTATATAATATAATAAGAATATGATTTTTACTTTAACATGGATGGGGGTAGTTAGGGGTATAAAAGAAGAGGTAGAGCAGAAGGCACTGGGAGAAGAGGATGGAAGGGCAACTGAGGCTGTGATATAAAAAGAATAAAAAAGCATTTTACTTTAAATAAAATAAAAAGTCTCATAATTTATTGCCAGATTATAAATAGCATTTATCATTATAGCTTTGTTGCTTATCAGTTTCATGTTCTTGCTTCATATTAGAAGTTAAATACCAACAGATTAACTACATACTTTTCCTTATAATCAGGAGAAGTTCACTAGGCTTCAGTGCATACATCTAAAGTTCTTATTTCCTAACCATAGACTCTGAGTTTAATGCTCAGCTGGGTGTGGGGGACTTTTGGGATAGCATTGGAAATGTAAATGAAATAAATACCCAAAAATAAAAAAAACAAAACAAACAACATAAAAATATCACAGGAATAAAAATTTCTCAAAGAAATAAAAAAAATATTTGTGAAAGGTACCTGGCTTATAACACTTCAGAAAGCTTGGTTACATGAAGGTATGCTGCAGAGGATTATTCTGTAGATACAGAATAATGGCACATTTACCATACACGAGTCATATTTGCTAACTATTGTGGAGAATGTTGTACTTGCCAAATTTAATGTAAGTCAATCACTAACACATTCCCTGGAAAAATCCCATTAAACAATAGGAATGGTAAAGGAACCAGCCCGTGGCAAGATTAAATATATAGTTATTTAAAAAATGGACTACTTCAATTTCACTTTTCATCTGGAATTATAACTGATAAGTGCCCATTTCTACTCTAGACCACATGCCATTTAATATTCTACTGATGTTTAGAGTATTCATAAAAATAATTGTATAATAATAATAATTTGGTTTATGTGTCTTTCCAAAGGGCAATATGCAGTTTGCTTCTGATGTCTACCTAAGACATAGAGAAGGAAATACTTCAATGAAGATGGGTTTATTTACCATAAGTAAGCAATGAAGAAGCCATAGCTTTGCCATATTGATTTTTTTAAATATAGCTATTAAACCATTAAATCTAACCCATACTTCAGAAAAGAAAACACAAAACTATAAATAGTAGGAGTCAGAGATCTTTGAGTGTATGTTAAAGTCTAACATACAAACAACAAAATGAAAAAAAAAACCAATTATTTAAACCATAACTTTGTTGAAGGAGCTTACTTGTTTTAAGCATATAAGCAGAGAAATATGGATATAAAAATATGTAAGATTGTAAACGATTGAAGAGTTAGAGATCACCTAATTTGTGTGTGCTCATTTGCAAGCATCCTTTAAAAACTTGCACATTTGAAGAGCTTGGCACACTGCAATCAGAGCACTTTATCATGACTTTCAGAAGAAATTACCTCCTAATTATGCAAATTGCCTTAATCAACTGGATAATATGAGTGTGAACAACTCGAAATGTTTTTGAAAATTCTTTGCTATGCAAGCCATCATGTTCATCATGCTTATTGTCAGCTAGAGGACTGTGAGGACCCTGGAACAGCATTCACCCTCTTCTGTCTACTCTTTACTCTGGTACTGCAGATGTCAGTTTGTCAACAATGTGCACAAACCCTTGAAAAGTTAAGTGGATGGAATGTTGTTTTGTTGACTAATTACATTTATTCACTGGCTATAATTTTATAATTTTACTCACAAAATGTCTGATTTTGTTTATTATAACACCAACCACATGAAAAAAAGTACAAGAAATTATTATAAAACAGTAATCTAAATATTAGTAAATGAATTTTGGAAATCAAGAAAAACTGTATTGACTAAAAGGAAGATTTGTCCTCTGGACTGTGGAAAATGAATCATTGGACTGGAATGGGCTTCATAAATTCATTCAGAGATGCATTTAGACAAATGATTGCTCAGTTTTTGATTTTCAGTTACATAAATATTTTCATGTAACATCTTCCCTCCCATCTTATGATTAGAATATTAAGTAAAGATGTCCTCTGAAATGGTGAGTACTTCTGACATGTATTTTGTATATTTTCTACTATATCTTATCTAGTATTGAATTGCAGGAATAAACAATCTCTATTTGTGCTATATTGATTTTCCAAGAACTATTGTTCTGTTTATTAAAGTTTCTGAAGTCTTCTGTTTATTTTTTAAATATTTTACTGATATCTACAAAAGTGATCCTTTAAAGATCAATCTCCATTGGAGTGGATTTTTAATTTTTTCAGGATTTCAAATGTATATATTACATGGAATCATTTTTTGTCACAAACCATTTATGGAAAATTATTTATTTAAAATTGTTGGCAAAACCAAAACCAAATTCTCATAGAAGATATGTCAAAAAATTTCTCCAGTATGTGCCTTACTTGAACATACATAATTCATAATTATTTTGTCTTCTAGTTAATTTAATATATATTTTTTAAATTTTGTAATTATATTTAGGTACAGAAAATGTTAGTGTACATTTAACCCAATTTAGTGGCGAGTTCTTTAGCCTTTGCTTTTTCCAGCTTGACAATGCGAGTCACAGACTTAGGACCCAGGACGTTGCCTACACAGTGGCAACGGATCTTGTCATATCTGTCATTATAATTGGTCCTAATAACTTCCACCAGCTTAGCCAGAGCACCCTTGTCTTCTGAGTTAATCTGTGTGAAGGCAACAGAGGTGCATGTCTTCCTGTGAACCAGGTGCCCCAGCCTGGCCTTTCCCTTGATGATGCAGTAGGGCACCCCCATCTTTCGACACAGGGCAGGTAGGAAAACCACCAGCTCAATGGGGTCTACGTCATGGGCAATCACCACCAGTTGAGCCTTCTTGTTCTCCACCAAGGTGGTGACTGTATTGACTCCTGCTCAGAGGACAGGCAGTCTCTTAGTTGGGGTGTCGCCTTTGCCAGCAGCTTTCTTCTCAGCACTGGCCAGTAGCCTTTGCTTTGTCTCTGGCCTGTAATTGGGGGCAAGCTTAAGCAGCTGAGTAGCTTCTTCCTGTCCAGTGCCTAGGTGAACTAGTTAATGGCAGGAGGGACTTTGAGCCGCTTGTAGAGGATGGCTCTTTGCCGCTGCAGCCTGATGTAGCAGGGCCATTTGACGAAGCGCGTTAAATCTCGTTTGGGCTGGATGTCCTGTCCAATGCCGAAGTTCTTGGGCCTCTTCTCGAACAGAGGGTTGACCACCTTCTTGGTCTCCTGCTTCTTGACGACGGCGGGGGCCTGGGCCACCTTCTTCCCCTTGGTCTTCTTCCCTTTGGGCATCGTGCTCGGCCGCTGGAGAGAGCAATTTAATATATTTTAATTATCCATTTAGAAACCAAATCATCAATAAGAACTAGATATTTATGTTTATTTTGGTTTAAATGATTCCAGCACATCTCTGATGCTTATCTTTTGCAATGTTCCCTGAGGTAGAAAGACTTTAAGAACCAGAGGATCTGAGAGTTTGCGAGGGGATTGTGTCTGCTAGCAATGACAAAATATACACCCACTAAGCCTCAGCAACATGACTAGCCAAACACAAAATGAACAAAATTGGCATGAATGGATACTTCAGAGTAGACAGGAAGTAGTCTCTAAGGCCTAAACTCTACAAAAAAAAAAAAAAAAAAAATAAAATCTACAAACTACTAAAGAATCGTGAGAGTTGGGGAAATTATTTTTTTCCGGAGATGAGGACACCAGTTAGTAATATGACACCAAAAGATCAGCCCTGAAAATGTTATATAGACTGAGTAGAATGTATTTAGGATATGTATATATATTCATATGAAAAAAATTAATTTAAAAGGCATAAAGTGGAAAGAAAACAAAGATATATGAAGTGATTTTATGGTATGTAAATGAAAGCAGAAAATGCAAATACATTAAAATTTCAAAAATCGAAGAGAAAATAGTGTTTTTTCCACTGTGTTGTGCACTTCCATTAAATCACTGTTGAATTCAACAGGATTTTTAAAATAATGCATCCTGTATCAATTGTGTCCCTTGTCCATTACACAGGCAAAGATTATTCACACATATGATCATTGTTCAACAAACTTTGCTCCCAGTCTTCAAGACTATGGAAATTATTTTACATAGGAAAAGTTATTAGGTAGCATTGGGTCCCATTTGGGGAAAATATTTTTATATAGATTTTGATAAAATAATTGAAATGCAAGTTAACTTTTTTAAGAGTTGAAGATACTGTGAGTCACATAAAAGTAAATGACAAATAGATAATAGCTGTGAGAACATTTTACATGTATTGTATAAAATTTCTGTGTGAACTATGGTCAGCTGAAATGCCACATATCTCTGTATTTGTATTAGGTATACAACAGTTATGTTGGGAAGAAATATGATGTATGATGAAGACAGCAGAAAACTTCAATGGATAGTTTTGGTTTTACTTTGTTTTCCTTTTGTTTTGTTATATTTTACATGCAATACATTCAGGTCACTCATTTTCCCTCCTCCAACCTCCTCTCAAATATTCTGTACCAACCCACCTGCAGAACTCCATGTTTTCTTGCTTTCTAACAAACAAACAAAAGACACATAAAAAAAAAATCTATCAAAAAAGAAAAAAAAAACCACTAGAACAGACAACCAAATATGTAACAAAAGACTAAAAATATATAAACAAAAAACTACAACTGTCCAAAAAAATCAAAATGAAACAAAATGCCTATAAGAATACCATGGTGCTGCCATTTACTGCTAACTATGGAGTCTACCTTGAAGTGTGGTTAATATACTCAGTGAAACTATCATGGAAAAAACTAATTTTACATTGCTAGAATATCAATTACAGGTATCTTCATGTTTAGGGATGAAAGCCTATGTCTGCTTTACCTCTTTTTCTCTTTCCTTTAATTGCATATATATGTGTGTGTGTGTGTGTGTATTCTATGTAGATCGACTCAAGGCGATTTCTGAATTGAGAGCTTGGAATAAAGGTATACCCCCCCACACGTGGCTGTAGCCTTAGTTTCTTACATACTTGACAAAATTGTGTCACTAAAGTAATCACATCCCTTTATAGCACCATTTTATTCCTCCTGTACCTCCAAAGAAGTAGTGAAGAAAATACATATGAAGTAACCAGGACACTAAAGCTCTAGAGTGGTGACAAAGGATCATAGCATAGTAAAGGAAAGAATGTAGCAGGGAATGAAAAACAGTTGCTCTCAAATATGTGCTCTGTTTTGATATCCTTTTCACGTGGGGCATAGCTAGCTAGAATGGGGGTAAGGGTGTATAGTCTCACCTCCAATTTGGACGGCTCTTGGGTCTGTAGCTTGCTTGAGGAGGAATTTCAGATAGTTACCTGGGATCTCATTTGAGAATGAAGATGTTTGGTGCCGCAGCTCAGTATTTCTAAAGCTTTTATATCCTCTACACTTAAATATAGACTATTTTAGCTTATCATTGATGATAGGAAGAGATTGCTGTACTAGAACCAGAAGTTTGCTTTTACCTGCATTTTTACACATAAATATAATTCACTTTAAGCAGGGAATTATTTTATATTTTATTTTCCTTACCCAGAAAGTACATTCAAAAGATAAGTATTTCTGCATTTCTCACAATTATATGATGTTCAGGTGTGTTGTTTTGATGTATACCTGGTCTGAAATCTACACAATGACACTACAAAAGCACATTGTTTAACCTGGCCTATATCCATCTATAACATTCTTCTAATATACATTCTATATTAGTGCACACAACTGACACAAAACAAGCATTCATTATACATAATGAGGTTCAGTTATGTATGTGAACACCAAAATATATCATTTAAAAAAATCCCTGTGTGTAAATAGTGGTATTAATTTTACTACATATGTTAAAACTCATATGCAATAAATATGAACATTTTATCATTAATCTTCAGAAAGCCCTGTCCAAGCTTCTCTGGAAACCACGGAAATCCTTGGAGTATAACAGGTAGATTTCAGTGCCCGATTGTCTTTGCTCTCTACAAATAAAAGTACAGGAAAAATACATTTCATATCTTCAATTCTAGAAAACCATGAGGATTTCAGAGTGGTCTGAAAAAAAAGAAAAGTGGCTGAGTAGTGTACATGTAGCCTAATAGAACACTTTATCTTGTGACATTCAAGGTGAGTAACAATAAATCCTTCCCCTTTTGGAAGAGAAATCTGTGAAGTTCCCTGTAGGTCAGCAAACAGAAATAAATAATGACTTTCTTTTGTAAACTATAAGTTCTATCTGATAGGATTTGTACTTAATAAGAAACTTATCTTTGAATATTCTAGTCTGCTTGAACTATTTTCAGAGTTGGTAGCACATTCATTTATGTAGATTTCCATTTTTATACCACTGAACCTAGGACAATTCACCTTATATATTGTTAAATCTTTGTACAACTTGCATATACTATTTAAAGTTTTATTCTTACAGTTAATGTTTATAAAATTTAGCCTCAGCCGAGGAATGGTGGCACACGCCTTTAATCCCAGCACTTGGGAGACAAAGGCAGGCAGATTTCTGAGTTCAAGGCCAGCCTGGTCTACAAAGTGAGTTCCAGGACAGCCAAGGCTATATAGAGAAACCCTGTCTCGAAAACAAACAAACAAACAAACAAACAAACAAACAAACAAACAAAAAACAAGAAAAACCAAAAAAGCGAAACAAACAAACAAACAAAAAAAGGAAAAACTTTAGCTTTACTAAGAAGCAAATATTGTCAAGAGTGAAAATTATTATCATTTGCATGAGTTAATAGTACACTTTCAACAATGAATGGCATGGTTTTTAAAAACAGAGAGAAAATTTACATTTTCCATTAAAAGAAATGGTACCAGGAAGATTTGTCATAAAATTACCAAATCTGTTTTATGCTCCATTTTTTCCTATTGTTTCTGCCTATAAAGAAACCACAAAAGTTCACAGATTTATTCTAAAATATCTTGGTTGACTTGATGATAAACAATTATTGTACTTATTTTTTAATGTTTTTACAACACTATTAATGAAATAGTGAAACCTTAAAAATGTTAATTTTTTGAAGGTGAGATACATTTAATAATAATAAATAATAATAATGTGAAAGATATAATATACTTCTTACATAAGTTATACATATCACTTTCAGAAGTTACTCACCGTCAAGTCAGGAGCTGTCATGTCATGAAACACTGCATGCTGTGCTTCTAACTCTCCTGGGCATCACTATCAAACCTCTATCATTTCCTCAAGCCTGTATTTCAATGTGCTCTCAAGTCATTTTCCTTGAGATTTTCTAGCAATCAATTTTTTTATGTCTTTTTCAAATACTCCAGCTGTTACCCTTTCCAATATTAACATCATTATTCAAACAAGTGCATTGTTATTTGCACCAGTTTATCTCAAACTGCCTGTGTCCACTGGCAGATTTGTCAGTATTTCCATATGTGATGCTGAAATGTTCCTTTCAGCTTTGAAAATGTGTGTTGTCATGTTTAATTTTTTCCTTATCCATCTGAGTCAGCACTGTCCTTTAATACTTTAGTTGTTATTTCAACAATGAATCCTGTCATTATTTGCTTTATAAATATATACATGTTTATAAATATATATGTACATAATTCTAGAAAATAAAACTAAAATAACAAGTGAAAAGGCTCAGCATGACAATATGTCATTTATTTCAGACTAGGACAAATGGAGGAAGCATTTCAAAACTGAAAGATAATAAATAATAATAATAATAAATAATAATAAAATAATAATAGGTTATAATAATCATGTGAAAGACAAAATATATTTATTAAGTAATTTATACCTATCACTATCACAAATTAGTATCAGTTCAGCAGCTGGCATGCCATGCAGTGTGTCTGCATGCTGTTGAAAGTTAATAGTACTGGGATTTTCTAGTTGAATGAACACTGGATCTATTATAGGGGATAGGCTGTACATATGTAATACATGAGTAATATGGGATAAATAAGCTGGAAGTTCCTGACTTGAATCAATTCATCCATAACTTACACTTGGATCAGAAGTATGTGTGATGATTAACAATCTCATGAAAACATTTTTCATATCTAATCACTTTTACAGAAGAAAAACACATTTATGGAAAGCAAAAAAAAATATATATATATGTGTAGAACTTATCCTTATAGTCTCCTTTTTTGAGGCTCTTGGATCTGAATTGTATAACAGTTTTTGTTTGCCTTTGTTTTTCTTTCACTGAATGGAACAAAAGATCAATTAAAGTGTATCATTCTGTGTTATGACCAAAATATCCAACCAAGGACCCACATGACACATGAGAGATGATACATGACTATGACTCCTAAATAGCTCCTCAGCCACAGACTTCCACTTACCTCTCTACTACGATGGAAAAAAAATCAGTTTTCTATATTGATCCCTTAACTTAAAATGCCTCTCATTGGATACAGATAGTATTAATTATTTTGCATTTATCGTTTCTGTTTAACATAATGGTGGAAAACATCTGCTCACATCTGGAGTCTCTCAATCCCCACATTAATAGCATGCTATGTGTGCATTACTAAAATTTCTTTTGAAATATGTTTTTAAAATTTCTTTTGAATTATGTTTTATCCAGATTGCTGTTCAAGGCTTATAGCACTTGATATATGTTTCTTTGTTGTTATTTGTACTAGTGTCTAAGTGTTGACTTAAAATTATATTAATTCTGTTCTAAGATAATTTTATTTGAAAATTGAAAAACTATTTCAAAATACTTTTGAACATTTAATATGTCTGCCAAAAATATATGAATAACTTAATTGCTCCATACCTTAATCTGTACTAAATTTTCTGAGAATTTTAAGTTTTAGACATCCAGGTATGTATCCAATACTATATTTTTGCTTCATCCACAGTTCTTTATATAGATATAGATATAGATATAGATGATATAGATATAAAAATAACCATATTTTGTAAATATCACTGTGCTTTTAAAATATTTCTAATTTATCTAAATTATTTATTTGCAAGTGAACATAGGAGTAATATGAGTTTAAAGATATTATTCATATTTTTTTCCTTTTCCCCCGGTGAGCAAGAACACAGTTGCCTTGCTGCTAGTCTTAGTGAGAAAGCATTATAGTTTTCTCCATTAGTTCTAACATTCACTGTAAATACCCTGTAGATTTTTTTATTGTTTTTGTTGAGGAAATTTCCTTCTGCTCATTTTGTTTGTTTTAATCATAACTCAGTGAAAGATATTATCAAATTACTTTCCTGTATCAACTGATAATATCATATCAGTTTCCTTTTTAAATAGGTTTATGTGACTTATATTAAGTGACTTACAAATATTAAGGTAGAATTGTATAAATGCTACTTTATATGCTTTAAAATCCTTCATTTATATATTTGAATAATATTCATTCAAATTTTATTGAGTATACATCTATGTCCCTGAGAGGTATTTGTCTGAACTGTTTAATCTAAGAATCTTAATCTGTTTTATAAATGGTTGACTATGTAACTGTTTTATCCTAATTGAAACTTTACTCCTGGAAGGAGAAAGGAGGACTAGGAACTAGGAACACTCAAAATATATAATTTAAGCTGATCTTTCTACAGGATAAGTGCCTAATGTCTTAAATGTAGCACAACATATACTGCTGTTTTCTCTGGTGAATTCCACTCATATTTAGCGAAAAAAATTAAATGAAATGGATACTATCTCCTCATGAAATGAAAACAGGAAACAGCCCCTAGTTTATTTTACAAGGTCCACATGCTATAGAATGCCATATCACTAAATGACTTTTCTTGAGGATCTATAAACAAACATCTGTTCACTCAAGAAAGGGTATCACAAGAGATCCCTAGGATCTAGGGATGCTAGGGTTCAGATAACTCAAAACTCAAGTTTTTCATCTTTCATAACTTACATAATAAATATATTTTGTCTTTCAACTGATTATTATTATTATTACTTATTAATTTTTATTATTACTATCTTCCAGTTTTGAAATACTCCCTCCATTTGTCCTAGTCTGAAATAAATGACATATTGTCATGCTGAGTCTTTTCACTTGTTATTTTAGTTTTATCTTATAGAATTATGTGCGTATATATTTATAAACATGTATATATTTATAAAACAAATAACAGTATTCAGTGTTGAAATCACAACTAAGGTATTAAATGTATTAGAATTAGGATCACACTTAGAAATTCATGTTCAATGTTATATAGGTAGAAATCATTGCATTCACAGTTATAGTGAATATAAAGATTTTGACTTCTCAAAATATTTCTGTTATGTGCCATCTGGAATGGCTTTGAAAAAAGTCATTAAAATAGCAACAAACATACCTAGAAAAGAAGAACTCTTTGGATCTCCATATATGGCTCAGATCTCACATTGCAGCACAGCTATCTATACCCAAATCCCTCCTAGAGCTAGCTAGGTCTCCCAAGAGTGTTGTCACTCCTAAGTTGAGACCACTACTATTTCTCCAATAACTGGCCAGAGATGGACCAGGAGCCCACAGGGCATAGGAACCCAGGATCCTATGAGCAGCCAGGACTGGATCTGCTCATTTCAATCTGCACCCTCAAGCTAAAATTGTGGTATAGCTTTCCACAACCAGATCTTGCCCAGAGAGAGCTAATCTTCAAGGACTTTGTCACTCATAATTTCACAGATGAGACCACCACTATTGCTCCAATAACTGGCCAAAGAGAACCATAGTAAACATTGACACAACAGTCAAAGCAAAGGCAAAACACAAAATTCTCCTAACCCAAAATATTCATGAAATACAGGACATAACGAGAAGACTAAACCTAGGGTTAATAAGAATAGAATAGATCAAAGTCTCCCAACTTAAAGGTCAGTAAATGGCTTCAACAAAATTATAGAAGAAAATGTCCCTAATCTAAAGAAAGAAATGCCCAGGAACATATAAGAAGCCTACAGAACTCCAAATAGATTGGACCAGAAAGGAAATTCTTCCTTTCACATAATAATCAAAACATAAAACGCACTAACCAAAGGAAGAATATTAAAAGCAGTAAGGGAAAAAGGTCAAGTGGCATATGAAGTCAGACCTATCAGAATTACACCAGACTTCTTAACTGAGACTAGAAAACACAGAAAATTCTGGGCAGATGTCATACAGACTCAAAGGGAACCAAATGCCTGCCCAGGCTACTATACCCAGGAAAACTCTCAAATAATGTAGCTGGAAAACCAAGAAATTCCATGACAAAACAAATTTACACAATATCTTTCCACAAATCCAGCCCTAAAAGGATAATATAGATGGAAAACATGAGGAGACAGACTAGACCCTATAAAAAGCAAGAGAGTAATCTTCTTTCAATAAACCCAAAAGAAGATAGCCACACAATCATAATTCCACCTCTTACAACAAAAATACCAGGAAGCAACAATCACTTTTGCTTAATCTCTTAATATCAGTGGACTCAGTTCCCCAATAAAAAGACATAGACAACAGACTGGATTTTTAAACAGGACACAACATTTTGCTGCATACAGGAAATGCACCTCAGTTACAAAGACAGATACTACCAAAGAGTAAAATGCTAGAAAAAAAATTTCCAAGCAAATAGTTCCAAGAAAAAAGCTGGAGCAGCCATTCTTATACTAAATAAAATTGACTTTCAACCAAAAGTTATCAAAAACAATAAGGAAAGACACCTCATACTCATCAAAGAAAAAAAAATCTACCAAGAGGAACTCTCAATTCTGAACATCTATGCTCAAAATGCAAGAGCACTCACATTCATAAAAGCAACTTTACTAAAGCTCAAATTACACATGGCATCTCACACAATAATAGTGGGAAACTTCAAACCCCACTCTCATCAATAGACAAATCATGTAACCAGAACCTAAACAGCAATACAGTGAAACTAACACAAGTTATGAACCAAAAGGATTTAACCAATGTCTATAGAACATTTCATCCTAAAACAAAAGAATATAACTTCTTCTCAGCACCTCATGGTACCTTTTCCAAAACTGACCATATAATTTTTCTCAAAACAGGAATCAAAAGATACAAAAATACTGAAATATTCCCATGCATCCTATCATATAACCACTGAGTAAGGCTGATCTTCAATAATAGGAAAAGCAACTGAAAGCACACATACACCTGGAAGATGAACAATGCTCTACTCAATGATAATTTCGTCAAGGAAGAAATAAAGAAAGAAATTAAGGACTTTTTAAATTTAATGAAAAAGAAGGCACAACATACTCAAACTTATGTAACACAATGAAAGTAGTGCTTAGAGGAAAACTCATAGCTCTGAGTCAGTGCCACCAAAATGAATCTGAAAAGAGTATACCCTAGCAACTTAACAGCACACTTGAAAGAGAAGGACTTTAAGCCTCTTAAGAAAGAAATTGTACAGTATCTCAGACGGTAGAAAGATCTCCCATGATCATTGATTGGCAGCATTAATATAGTAAAAATTGGCCATCGAGCTGAAAGCAATCTACAGATTCAATGCAATCTCAATCAAAATTTAAACTCAGTTCTTCGTAGAGTTAGAGTCATTTCTACAATCATTTGGAATAACAAAAAACAAAAAACAAACAAACAAAAAAACCCAAAAACAAAAACAAAAAAAAAACAAGGATAGTGAAAACTATACTCAATAACAAAAATCTTTTGGGAATGACCATACCTGACCTCAAGTTGTATTGTAGAGCAATTGTGATTAAAAACTACATGCTATTGGTACAGAGACAGACATGTAGATCAATGGAATAGAATTGAATTCCCAAACAAGAACCCATAAAACTATGGTCACTTGATATTCGACAAAGATTCTGAAACTATCCATTGGGAGGTGGGGGGGGGAAAGACATCATTTTTACCAAATGATGTTGGTTCAACTGGCATCAGAATGTAGAAGAATGCAAATCAATTAATTTTATCTCCTTGTACAAAGATCAAGTCGAAGTTGATCAAGGACCTCTACATAAAACCAGATACACTAAATCTAATAGAAAAGAAAGTGGGGAAAAGTCTTACAACATGAGCACAGGAGAATACTACCTAAACAGAATAAAAATGGCTCAAGCTGTAAGATCTAGAATTGACAAGTAGGACCTCATAAAACTGAAAAACTTCTGTAAGGCAAAGAACACTGTCAATAGGACAAAATGACAACCAACAGATTTGGAAAAGATTTTTTTTTTTTTTTTTTTTTTTTTTGGTTTTTCGAGACAGGGTTTCTCTGTGTAGCCCTGGGCCCTGGCTGTCCTGGAACTCACTTTGTAGACCAGGCTGACCTCGAACTCAGAAATCAGCCTTCCTCTGCCTCCCAAGTGCTGGGATTAAAGGCCTGTGCCGCCTACATAGGGCCACAAGCCTCTTCCGGTCAGAAAAGCACCGGGGTAGCTAGGGCGCAGGGCTGACACTCACCAGCTACCCACAACACCCTCCACAGGATCTTAAGACTTCTGGTGAGTGGAACACAGCTTCTGCTCCAATCCAATTGCACACAGGACCCGAGACTGCATTAGTTAGGGAAGCAGAAACCGGCCTGAGTAGGGCCACAGGCCTCATCCGGCCGGATCAGCACCAGGGTAGCTAGAGCGCAGGGTCGGCTGACACCCGCCAGCTACCCACGACCCCCGCCACAGGATTTTGAGACTGCTGGTGAGTGGAACACAGCTTCTGCTCCAGTCCAATCACGCGGGACCTGAGACTGCTTTGGTTGGGGAGGCAGAAATCCAGCCTACGTAGGGCCACAAGCCTCGTCCAGTCAGAAAAGCACAGGGGTAGCTAGGGCGCAGGGTCGGCTGACACTCGCCAGCTACCCACAACACCCACCACAGGATTTTAAGACTTCTGGAGAGTGTAAGACAGCTTCTGCTCCAATCCAATTGTGCGCGGGACCTGAGACTGCATTAGTTAGGGAAACAGAAAACTGGCCTGAGTAGGACCACAGGCCTCTTCCGGCTGGACCAGCACCGGGGTACCACCAGCTACCCACGACCCCCACCACAGGATTTTGAGACTGCTGGTGAGTGGAACACAGCTTCTGCTCCAATCTTTAAACAGTGACAACGACAACAACTAACCCCAGAGATTACCAGATGGCAAAAGGTAAACCTAATAATCTTACTAACAGAAACCAAGACCACTCACCATCATCAGAACCCAGCACTCCAACTTCGCCCAGTCCAGGGCACCCCAACACACCAGAAAAGCTAGACACGGATCTAAAAGCTTATCTCCTGATGATGGTAGAGGACTTCAAGAAGGTCTTTAATAACACACTTAAAGAAATACAAAGGAACACTGGTAAACAGGTAGAAGACAGTAAAGAGGAAGCACAAAAATCCCTTAAAGAATTGCAGGAGAACACTGCTAATGAGTTACAAATCCTTAAAGAAAAACAGGATAACATAATCAAACGGGTAGAAGTCCTTACAGAAAAACAGGAAAACACATCCAAACAGATGATGGAAATGAACAAAACCATACTAGACCTAAAAAGGGAGGTAGACACAATAAAGAAAACCCAAAATGAGGCAAGACTGGAGATAGAAACCCTAGGAAAGAAATCTGGAACCATAGATACCAGCATCAGCAACAGAATACAAGAGATGGAAGAGAGAATCTCAGGTGCAGAAGATTCCATAGAGAACATCGGCACAACAATCAAGGAAAATGTAAAATGCAAAAAGATCCTAACTCAAAACATCCAAGAAATACAGGACACAATGAGAAGACCAAACCTACGGATAATAGGAGTGGATGAGAATGAAGATTTTCAACTCAAAGGACCAGCAAATATCTTCAACAAAATTATAGAAGAAAACTTCCCAAATCTAAAGAAAGAGATGCCCATGAACATACAAGAAGCCTACAGAACTCCAAATAGACTGGACCAGAAAAGAAATACCTCCCGACACATAATAATCAGAACAACAAATGCTCTAAATAAAGATAGAATACTAAAAGCAGTAAGAGAAAAAGGCCAAGTAACATATAAAGGCAAGCCTATCAGAATTACACCAGATTTTTCACCAGAGACTATGAAAGCCAGAAGATCTTGGACAGATGTTATACAGACACTAAAAGAACACAAATTCCAGCCCAGGCTACTATACCCAGCCAAACTCTCAATTAACATAGATGGAGAAACCAAAGTATTCCACGACAAAACCAAATTCACACATTATCTCTCCACGAATCCAGCCCTTCAAAGGATAATAACAGAAAAAAACCAATACAAGGACAGGAACCACGCCCTAGAAACAACAAGAAGGTAATCCCTCAACAAACCTAAAAGAAGACAGCCACAAGAACAGAATGCCAACTTTAACAACAAAAATAACAGGAAACAACAATTACTTTTCCTTAATATCTCTTAATATCAATGGACTCAACTCCCCGATGAAAAGACATAGACTAACAAACTGGCTACACAAACAAGACCCAACATTTTGCTGCTTACAGGAAACTCATCTCAGAGAAAAAGATAGACACTACCTCAGAATGAAAGGCTGGAAAACAATTTTCCAAGCAAATGGCATGAAGAAACAAGCTGGAGTAGCCATTCTAATATCTGATAAGATTGACTTCCAACCCAAAGTCATTAAAAAAGACAGGGAGGGATACTTAATACTCATCAAAGGTAAAATCCTCCAAGAGGAACTATCAATCCTGAATATCTCTGCTTCAAATACAAAGGCAGCCACATTCATTAAAGAAACTTTAGTAAATCTCAAAGCACACATTGCACCTCATACAATAATAGTGGGAGACTTCAACACACCACTTTCACCAATGGACAGATCATGGAAACAGAAACTAAACAGGGACACAGAGAAACTAAGAGAAATTATGAATCATATGGATCTGGCAGATATCTACAGAACATTCTATCCTAAAACAAAAGGATATACCTTTTTCTCAGCACCTCATGGTACCTTCTCCAAAATTGACCACATAATTGGTCACAAAACAGGCCTCAACAGATACAAAAATATTGAAATTGTCCCATGCATCCTATCAGATCACCATGGCCTAAGGCTGATCTTCAATAACAAAATAAATAATAGAAAGCCAACCTTCACGTGGAAACTGAACAACACTCTTCTCAATGATACCTTGGTCAAGGAAGGAATAAAGAAAGAAATTAAGGACTTTTTAGAGTTCAATGAAAATGAAGCCACAACATACCCAAACTTATGGGACACAATGAAAGCATTTCTAAGAGGAAAACTCATAGCTCTGAGTTCCTCCAAAAGGAAACTAGAGAGAGCACACATTAGCAGCTTGACAACATACCTAAAAGCACTAGAACAAAAGGAAGCAAATTCACCCAAGAGGAGTAGACGGCAGAAAATAATCAAACTCAGGGGCGAAATCAACCAAGTGGAAACAAGAAAAACTATTCAAAGAATCAACCAATCAAGGAGCTGGTTCTTTGAAAAAATCAACAAGATAGATAAACCCTTAGCCAGACTCACTGGAGGGCACAGGGAAAGCATCCTAATAACAAAATCAGAAATGAAAAAGGAGACATAACAACAGATCCTGAAGACATCCAAAACACCATCAGATCCTTCTACCAAAGGCTATACTCAACAAAACTGGAGAACCTGGATGAAATGGAGAAGTTCCTAGACAGATACCAGGTACCAAAGTTGAATCTAGATCAGGTTAATGATCTAAACAGCCCTATATCCCCCAAAGAAATAGAAGCAGTCATTAATAGTCTCCCAACTAAAAAAAGCCCAGGACCAGATGGGTTTAGTGCAGAGTTCTATCAGACCTTCAAAGAAGATCTAATCCTAGTTCTTCACAAACTATTCCACAAAATAGAAACAGAAGGCACTCTACCCAACTCATTCTATGAAGCCACAATTACTCTGATACATAAACCACAAAAAGACCCAACAAAGATAGAAAACTTCAGACCAATATCCCTTATGAATATTGATGCAAAAATCCTCAATAAAGTTCTTGCTAACCGAATCCAAGAACACATCAAAACAATCATCCATCCTGACCAAGTAGGTTTCATCCCAGGGATACAGGGATGGTTCAATATACGGAAATCAATCAATGTAATCCAGTATATAAACAAACTCAAAGACAAAAACCACATGGTCATCTCGTTAGATGCAGTAAAAGCATTTGACAAGATCCAACACCCATTCATGATAAAAGTCTTGGAAAGATCAGGAATTCAAGGCCCATACCTAAACATGATAAAAGCAATCTACAGCAAACCAGTAGCCAACATAAAAGTAAATGGTGAGAAGCTTGAAGCAATCCCTCTAAAATCAGGGACTAGACAAGGCTGTCCACTTTCTACATACCTATTCAACATTGTACTTGAAGTCCTAGCCAGAGCAATTCGACAACATAAGGAGATCAAAGGGATACAAATTGGAAAAGATGCAGTCAAAATATCACTTCTTGCAGATGATATGATAGTATATATAAGTGACCCTAAAAATTCCACCAGAGAACTCCTAAGCCTGATAAACAGCTTCAGTGAAGTAGCTGGATATAAAATTAACTCAAACAAATCAATGACCTTTCTCTACACAAAGAATAAACAGGCTGAGAAAGAAATTAGGGAAACAACACCCTTCTCAATAGTCACAAATAATATAAAATATCTTGGCGTGACTGTAACTAAGGAAGTGAAAGATCTGTATAATAAAAATTTCAAGTCTCTTAAGAAAGAAATTATAGAAGATCTCAGAAGATGGAAAGATCTCCCATGCTCATGGATTGGCAGGATCAACATTGTAAAAATGGCTATCTTGCCAAAAGCAATCTACAGATTCAATGCAATCCCCATCAAAATTCCAAATCAATTCTTCAACGAATTAGAAAGTGCAATCTGCAAATTCATCTGGAATAACAAAAAACCTAGGATAGCAAAAACTCTTCTCAAGGATAAAAGAACCTCTGGTGGAATCACCATGCCGGACCTAAAGCTCTACTACAGAGCAATTGTGATAAAAACTGCATGGTACTGGTATAGTGACAGACAAATAGACCAATGGAATAGAATTGAAGACCCAGAAATGAACCCACACACCTACGGTCACTTGATCTTCGACAAGGGAGCTAAAAACATCCAGTGGAAGAAAGACAGCATTTTCAACAAATGGTGCTGGCACAACTGGTTGTTATCATGTAGAAGAATGCGAATCGATCCATTCCTATCTCCTTGTACTAAGGTCAAGTCTAAGTGGATCAAGGAACTTCACATAAAACCAGAGACACTGAAACTTATAGAGGAGAAAGTGGGGAAAAGCCTTGAAGATATGGGCACAGGGGAAAAATTCCTGAATAGAACAGTACTGGCTTGTGCTGTAAGATCGAGAATTGACAAGTGGGACCTCATGAAACTGCAAAGCTTCTGCAAGGCTAAAGACACCATCAATAAGACAAAAAAAAACCACCAACAGATTGGGAAAGGATCTTCACCTATCCTAAATCAGATAAGGGACTAATATCCAATATATATAAAGAACTCAAGAAGGTGGACTCCAGAAAGTCAAATAACACCATTAAAAAATGGGGCTCAGAACTGAACAAAGAATTCTCACCTGAGGAATACCGAATGGCAGAGAAGCACCTGAAAAAATGTTCAACATCCTTAATCATCAGGGAAATGCAAATCAAAACAACCCTGAGATTCCACCTCACACCAGTCAGAATGGCTAAGATCAAAAATTCAGGTGACAGCAGATGCTGGCGAGGATGTGGAGAAAGAGGAACACTCCTCCATTGTTGGTGGGATTGCAAGCTTGTACAACCACTCTGGAAATCAGTCTGGCGGTTCCTCAGAAAATTGGACATAGTACTACCGGAGGATCCAGCAATACCTCTCCTGGGCATATATCCAGAAGATGTCCCAACCGGTAAAAAGGACACATGCTCCACTATGTTCATAGCAGCCCTATTTATAATAGCCAGAAGCTGGAAAGAACCCAGATGTCCCTCAACAGAGGAATGGATACAGAAATTATGGTACATTTACACAATGGAGTACTACTCAGCTATTAAAAAGAATGAATTTATGAAATTCCTAGCCAAATGGATGGACCTGGAGGGCATCATCTTGAGTGAAGTAACACAATCACAAAAGAACTCACACAATATGTATTCACTGATAAGCGGATATTAGCCCAAAACTTAGGATACCCAAGATATAAGATACAATTTGCTAAACGCATGAAACTGAAGAAGAATGAAGACCAAAGTGTGGACACTGTGCCCCTTCTTAGAATTGGGAACAAAACACCCAGGGAAGGAGTTACAGAGACAAAGTTCGTAGCTGTGATGAAAGGATGGACCATTTAGAGACTGCTGTATCCAGGGATCCTTCCCATAAGCAGCTTCTAAATGCTGACACCATTGCATACACTAGCAAGATTTTGCTGAAAGGACCCAAATATAGCTGTCTCTTGTGAGACGATGCCGGGGCCTAGCAAACACAGGAGTGGATGTTCACAGACAGCTATTGGATGTATCACAGGGCTCCCAATGGAGAAGCTAGAGAAAGTACCCAAGGAGCTAAAGGGATCTGCAACCCTATTGTTGGAACCACATGATGTACTAACCAGAACCCCGGAGCTCTTGTCTCTAGCTGCATATGTATCGAAAGATGGCCTAGTCGGCCATCAATGGAAAGAGAGGCCCATTGGACTTGCAAACTTTATATGCCCCAATATAGGGGAATTCCAGGGCTAAAAGAATGGGAATGGGTGAGTAGGGAAGTGGGGGGCGCTATGGGGGACTTTTGGGATAGCATTGGAAATGTAATTAAGAAAATATGTAATAAAAATATTAAAAATTAAAAAAAAAAGGCGTGCGCCACCACGCCTGGCTGGAAAAGATCTTTACCCATCCTATATCCAAAAGAGGGCAAATATCCAATATATGCAAAGAATTCAAGAAGTTAGACTAAAGAAAACCAAATAACCTTATTTAAAAGGTGTGTGCAGAGGTTAACAAAGAATTCTCAACAGAGGAATATCAAATGGCCGAGAAGCAACTAAAGAAATGTTCAAGATCCTTAGTCATCAAGGAAATACAAATCAAAAGGACCATAAAATTCTACCCCACACCAGTCAGAATGGCTAAGTTCAAAAATGGGGTCCCCAGTGGAGGAGATAGAGAAAGGACTGAAGGAGCTAAAGGGGTTTGCAATCCCATAGGAAGTACAACAATATCAACCAACCAGAGATCCCAGGGTCTAAACCACCAACCAAGGAGTATACATGAAGGGACCCATGGATCCAGCCACAATATGTAGCTGAGGATGCTCTTATAGGACATCAGTAGAAGAGGCCCTTGGTCTTATGAAGGCTTTATACCCCACTGTAATGGAATGCAAGGCTGGGGAGGCAGGAGTGGGTGGGTGGGTGGGAAGCAGGAGGAGAGGGGATGTGATCGGGTGTTTCTGGGGCAGGAAATCGGATAACATTTTAAATGTAAAATTAGAAAATATCTAAAAAAAAAAAAAAAAAAAGCAATGGATCAATTTGCATTATTCTACATGCTGACTACTAGTTAAAACAGTACCATTAGTTGAAAATGTTTTTCTACTGAATGGTTTTGGCTTCTTTGTCAAAGATCAACTAACCTTATGTATGTAGGCTTATTTCTGGGTATTCAATTCTACTCCATTGATTTACTTGCCTGTCTCTGTACCAAAACAATTGTGTTGGGATTTTGTTGTTGTTGTTGTTTTTGTTATTGTTGTTGTTTTATCACTATTGATCTGTAGTCCAGCTTGAGGTCAGGGATGGTAATTCCCCCAGAAGATCTTTCATTGTTGAGAAATGTTTTTGCTATCCTGGATTTTTGTTTTTCCATATAAAGGTGAGAATTGTTCTTTTCATGACTTTGATGAATTGTGTTGGAATTTTGATGAGAATTGCATTGAATCTGTAGTTTGCTTTTGGTAGGATAGCCATTTTCCTATAATAATCCTACCAATACATGATCACGGGATCTGAGGTGTTCTTCAATTTCTTTCTTCAAACTAAATGGAGAGAAATTTGAAGCAATCTCACTAAAATTTGGGGCAAGATAAGCCTGCCCACTCTCTCCCTATCTGCTCAAAATAATACTTGAAGTTCTAGCTAAGGCGAGCAGAAAACAAAAGGAGATAAAGTGGATACAAATTGCCAAGAAAAAAGTCAAGGTATCACTATTTGCAGATGATAAGGTAGTATATGTCAATGAATCCCAAAATATCTACCAGAGAGCTTCTACAGCTGATAAACATCTTCAGCAAAGTAGTCTGATATAAAATTAACTCAAACAAATCAGTGGAGTTCCGTTATACAAATGATAAATCGGCTGAGAAAGAACATAGCAAAACAATACCCTTCACAGTAGTCATAAATAATGTAAAATATCATGGGGTAAGTGTCACCAAACAAGTCAAAAATCTGTATGACAAGAATTTCAAGTGTTTGAAGAAAGAAATAAAATGATTTAAAATCACATTCATTTACTCTAATACATTGCTACCAGGCTCAGTGAGCATTGGAGGTGTTTCCACCTGCAGCAGATAGAAAAAATATAAAGACCAACAGTCATATTATGTATATAATGGAGTACTCAGTCCTAAATAGTCTGCTTATAGATCAGGAAAATACAAGGAAAAGGAGGAAGAAAGATTTGATAAGCAGGGGAATGGAGCACATGAGGAATACAAGACCCTCTCAGTCAATATGATCAAAGTTCACGTGAACTAAAGAGATGGAAGCAGCAAGTAGTCACAAGGCCTACAACAGTCAGCAGCAGTTCCTCTTGCTATGTAACATGGTTTACAGTTTAGTGTTTATACGGGATTCCTGACTGTGGGACAAGTGGTCATTTATACTCATGTCTTCTCTTGTATTCTTTTCATTTTGTTTGTTTTATCTGATTCTGTTTGCTAGGTTTTATCTCATTTTATTATTATTGATTAGAAGCCTGTTTGTTTTCTAAAGAGTAGCAGAAAGGAAGTACATCTAGATTGTGGGAGGGGATTTGAGAATGTACTGGGAGAAGTAGAGAAAAAGGGAAACTATAATCAGAATTTATTGTTTTATGATAATAAAATCTACTTTCAAAACAAAATTATAGGATCTAGACCAACTTTGCAAGGAACATTAAAAAATGAAGTAAAAAAAATCAGAAAATGAATAAACAGGATATTTTATATATGGGAAACCAGAAAAAAACAAATGTTTTTCCTTTAATATAATCATAAGCAAAAACAACAACAACAACAACAACAAAAAGCTTTGAATTACAGGAATAGATGAGAGACTCACCCAAAGTCAATAGCATATAACAGATCTTCAATAAGATTATAGA
This sequence comes from Mus caroli, assembly GCF_978045245.1. Lineage (NCBI taxonomy): Eukaryota > Metazoa > Chordata > Mammalia > Rodentia > Muridae > Mus > Mus caroli. Next base: position 45,692,381 of record NW_028227256.1, read on the forward strand.
TTAAAACATTCACAAAGGAAGGATATACCTGTACAAATGCAAGAAGCACCCAAAACATAAATATAGAAAGAGCCAATAAGAAAACCTCCATCGAGATCTCCCATGCCCATAGATTGGTAGGATTAACATTGTAAAAATGGCCATCCTACCAAAAGCAATCTACAGGATCATAAAAATTTCAACACAATTCTTCACAGACCTGTAAAGACTAGTTCTCAATTTCATGTGGAAAAACAAAGACCCAGGAAAGCAAAAGCAATTCTTAACAATAAAAGCATTTCCAGGGAAATCAACATACCTGAACTTAATTTTCACTATAGAGCATAAGTGATAAAAACTGCATGGTGTTGGTTCAGAGACAGGCTGATTAATGGAATAGAATTGAATTCCCAAAATAAACTAACACATTTATGGTCATTTGATCTTTGACAAAGAGCCAAAAAAAGACAAAATCGAAAAAAAGAAAGCACCTTCAATAAATGGTGCTGGTCTAAGTGGCAGTGGGTATGTAGAAAAATGAAAATAGATCCATATTTGTCACCTGGCACAAAGCTCAAGTCCAAATAGATCAAGGACATCCACATAAAACCAGACACACGGCCATCTTGGGCACAAACTCCGTGGAGGATCCAAAGATCCCCAGAGGACTCTCCATGCTGCAGGCTTCCTTGCATACCCAGGATTCTGGGATCGTTGGTGGTTGGAACACAACATCTGTTCCAAGGTATCTGGATGGTATTGTCCTAGCAAAAACAGGGACAATGGACAAAGGCATGCCCTAGCACACCCAGAATCTTGGTATCACTGAGACCAGTATACACAAGAGAGCATGTGCACTGCAGAAGCAACAGATCTTCTTGGAAAGGATCCATTCGGGGATACATCCTCAGCCAGGAGGCAGAGCTGAGACCCAGACTCCTGAGCACCTTCCCTGACAGGATAGTCGGCCTCCAGAAAGTGCTCTAACCCCAGGACTCAGGAAGTGGATCTGAGCTCCAGACTTCTGTGTACCTTTCCTTCAAGAGGAGAGCTAGCTTGCAGAGAGTGGTCTGACCACTGGGACTCAGGAGAGAGTTGGACTACCAGAAGTGCTGAGAGGCTAACAGAATCACAGGAGGAACAAGTTCCAGCCAGAGAAACTAAAACATCTAACACCAGAGATTACCAGATAGCATAAGATAACGGGAAGAATCCTACTAACAGAAACCAAGATCACTTGGCATCATCAGAACCCAGAATGCCCACCACAGCGAGTCCTGGATACCTAACACACCCAAAAAGGATGAATCAGATTTAAAATTATATCTCATAATACTGGTAAAGGACTTTAAGAAGGGCATTTATAACTTACTTAAAGAAACACAGGAGAACACCGATAAAAAGTTAGAAGTTCTTAAAGAGGAAATATAAAAATCCTTAAAGAATTACAGGAAAACACAACCAAACAGGCAATGGAATTGAGCAAAACCATCGAACATCTAAAAGTGGAATTAGAAACAATAAAGAAAACACAAAAAAAGACAACCTGGAAATAAAAATCCTAGGAAAGAAATCAGGAACCATAGATGCTAGCATCAACAACAGAATACAAGAGGTGGAAGAGAGAATCTCAGATGCCGGAGATTCCATAGAGAACATGGACACAACAATCAAGGAAAATGCAAAATGCAAAAAGATCCTAACTCACAACATCCAGGAAAGCCAGGACACAATGAGAAGACCAAACCTACAGATAATAGGAATAGATGAGAATGAAGAATTTCAACAATAAATATCTTCAACAAAATTATAGAAGAAAACTTTCCTAGCCTAAAGAAAGAGATGCCCATGAACTTACAAGAAGCATACAAAACTCCAAGTAGACTCGACCAGAAAAGAAATTCCTCCTGACACATAATAATCACAACAAAAAATGCACTAAGTAAAGATAGAATATTAAAAGCAGTAAGGGGGAGCATTTGCGGGAGACATCTTAGATCCTGGACTCCATCAAGACTACACTGCACAGGTGAGTGTGTGGACTACAGAAGCTAACAGCTTCTGGGTCAGGCAGGAGCCACAGAGCTTCTGAGGCAGCCTCCTTTTCAGGCTCCAGACATTCTGGCACCTTCCCTGCCAGACGGCAGGTGTCTGCCCAGCTGGGGAGTACTTTGCCTGAGTATCTGTGGGAGACATCTTGGATTCCAGACTCCACCTAGACTACTCTGCATAGATGAGAGTGTGGACTACAGAAGCTAACAGCTTCCGGGACAGGTTCTGTTTTGGGCCTTCATCTTTTTCCAGTAGGCAAGTCTGAAAGCCAGATATCTGTGCACTTTCCCTGAAAGAGAAGAGCCTGCCTGCAGAGAGTGCTCTGACTACTGAAACTCAAGAGAGAACTAGTCTCCCCAGTCTGCTGTTAGAGAATAGCAGAATCATGAGAGGAACAAGCTCTAACCAGAGACAACTATAACAACTGACTCCAGAGTTTACCAGATCGTGAAAGGCAGATATAAGAATCTTACTAAAAATAACCAAGACCTCTCACCATCATCAGAACCCAGTACTCTCACCTCAGCCAGTCCAGGGCACCCCAACCCACCCAGAAACCTAGACAGGGATTTAAAGGCATATCTCATGATGATGGTAGAAGACATCAAGAAGGTCTATAATAACTCACTTAAAGAAATACAGGAAAACACTGCTAAGGAGTTGCAAGTCCTTATAGAAAAACAGGAAAACACATCCAAATAGATGATGGAAATGAACAAAACCATACTAGACCTAAAAAGGGAAGTAGACACAATAAAGAAAACCCAAAGTGAGGCAACCCTGGAGATAGAAACCATAGGAAAGAAATCTGGAACCATAAATGCAAGCATCAGCAACAGAATACAAGAGATGGAAGAGAGAATCTCAGGTGCAGAAGATTCCATAGAGAACATCAGCACAACAATCAAAGAAAATACAAAATGCAAAAAGATCCTAACTCAAAATATCCAGGAAATCCAGGACACAATGAGAAGACCAAACCTATGGATAATAGGAATAGATGAGAATGAAGATTTTCAACTCAAAGGGCCAGCAAATATCTTCAAGAAAATTATAGAAGAAAACTTCCCAAACCTAAAGAAAGACATGCCCATGAACATACAAAAAGCCTTCAGAACTCCAAATAGACTGAACCAGAAAAGAAATTCCTCCTGACACATAATAATCAGAACAAAAAATGCACTAAATAAAGATAGAATATTAAAAGCAGTAAGGGAAAAAAGGTTAAGTAACATATAAAGGCAGGCCTATTAGAATTACTGCAGACTTCTCACCAGACTATGAAAGCCAGAAGATCCTGGACAGATGTTATACAGACACTAAGAGAACACAAATGCCAGCCCAGGCTACTATACCCAGCCAAACTTTCAATTACTGTAGATGGAGAAACCAAAGTATTCAATAACCAAACCAAATTCACACATTATCTTTCCATGAATCCAGCCCTTCAAAGGATAATAATAGAAAAAAACCAATACAAGGACAGAAACCAAGTCCTAGAAAAAAAAAAAAAAAAAAGAAAGTAATCCTCCGATCAACCTAAAAGAAGACAGCTACAAGAACAGAATGCCAAAGTTAACAGCAAAAATAATAGAAAGCAACAATTACTTTTCCTTAATATCTCTTAATATCAATGGACTCAACTCCCCAATGAAAAGACATAGACTAACAGACAGGCTACACAAACAGGACCCAGCATTTTGCTACTTACAGAAAACCCATCTCAGGGAAAAAGACAGATACTAACTCAGAATGAAAGGCTGGAAAACAATTTTCCAAGCAAGTGGTCTTAAGAAACAAGCTGGAGTAGCCATTCTAATATCTAATAAAATCAACTTCCAACCCAAAGTCATCAAAAAAGACAAGGAGGGGCACTTCATACTCATCAAAGGTAAAATCTTCCAAGAGGAACTCTCAATTCTGAATATCTATGCTCCAAACACAAGGGCAGCCACATTCATTAAAGAACTTTAGTAAAGCTCACATTGCACCTCATACAATAATAGTGGGAGACTTTAACACACAACTTTCACCAATGGACAGATCGTGGAAACAGAAACTAAACAGGGACACAGTGAAACTAACAGAATTTATGAAACAAATGGATGTAACAGATATCTACAGAACATTTTATCCTAAAACAAAAGGATATATCTTCTTCTCAGCACCTCATGGTACCTTCTCCAAAAGTGACCACATAATCGGTCAAAAAACAAGCCTCAACAGATACAAAAATATTGAAAGTGTCCTATGCATCCTATCAGATCACCGTGGATTAAGGCTGATCTTCAATAACAAAATAAATAATAGAAAGCCAACATTCACGTGGAAACTGAACAATGCTCTTCTCAATGATAACTTAGTCAAGGAAGGAATAAAGAAAGAAATTAAGGACTTTTTAAAATTTGATGAAAATGAAGCCACAACATACCCAAACTTATGGGACAGAATGAAAGCATTTCTAAGAGGAAAATTCATAGATCAGAGTGCCTCCAATAAGAAATTAGAGAGAGCACACACTAGCAGCTTGACAACACACTTAAAAGCTCTAGAACAAAAGAAAGCAAATTCACCCAAGAGGAGAAGAAGGCAGGAAATAAACTCAAGGGCAAAATCAACCTAGTGTAAACAAGAAAAACTTTTCAAAGAATCAACCAAAGGAGGAGCTGGTTCTTTGAGAAAACCAAGATAGATAAACCCTTAGCCAGACTCATTAGAGGGCACAGGGAAAGTATCCTAATTAAAAAAATCAGAAATGAAAAGGGAGACATAACAACAGATCCTGAAGAAATACAAAACACCATCAGATCCTTCTACAAAAGGCTATACTCAACAAAACTGGAGAACCTGGATGAAATGGACAAAGTTCTAGACAGATACAGTGTACCAAAGTTAAATCAAAATCAGGATAATGATCTAAACAGTCCTATATCCCCTAAAGAAATAGAAGCAGTGCTTAATAGTCGCCCAACTAAAAAAAGCCCAGGACCAGATCGGTTTAGTGCAGAGTTCTATCAAACATTCAAAGAAGATCTAATCCCAGTTCTTCACAAACTATTCCACAAAATAGAAGCAGAAGGTACTGTACCTAACTCATTCTATGAACCCACAATTACTCTGATAACTAAACTACAAAAAGACCCAACAAAGATAGAGAACTTCAGACCAATTTCCCTTATGAATATCGATGCAAAAATCCTCAATAAAGTTCTTGCTAACCGAATCCAAGAACACATCAAAACAATCATTCATCCTGACCAAGTAGGTTTCATCCCAGGGATGTAGAGTTGGTTCAATATACGGAAATCTATCAACGTAAGCCAGTATATAAACAAACTCAAAGACAAAAACCACATGATCATCACGTTAGATGCAGAGAAAGCATTTGACAAAATTCAATACCCATTCGTGATAAAAATCTTGGAAAGATCAGGAATTCAAGGCCCATATCTAAACATGATAAAAGCAATCTACAGCAAATCAGTAGCCAACATCAAAGTAAATGGTGAGAAGCTGGAAGCAATCCCACTAAAATCAGGGACTAGGCAAGGCTTCCCACTTTCTCCCTACCTATTCAGTGTTGTACTTGAAGTCCTATTCAGAGCAATATGACAACAAAAGGAGATCCAGGGGATACAAATTGGAAAGGAAGAAGTCCAAATATCACTTTTTGCAGATGATATGATAGTATATATAATTGACCCTAAAAATTCCACCAGAGAACTCCTAAGCCTGATAAACAGCTTTGGTGAAGTAGCTGGATATAAAATTAACTCCAACAAGTCAATGGCCTTTCTTTACACAAAGGATAAATAAGCTGAGAAAGAAATTAGGGCAACAACACCCTTCTCAATAGTCACAAATAATATAAAATACTTTGGTGTGACTCTAACTAAGGAAGTGAAAGATCTGTATGATAAAAACTTCACGTCTCCGAAGAAAGAAATTAAAGAAGATTTCAAAAGATGGAAAGATCCCCCATGCTCATGGATTGGCCGAATCAATATAGTAAAAATGGCTATCTTGCCAAAAGCAATCTACAGATTCAATGCAATCTCCATCGAAATTCCAACTCAATTCTTCGACGAATTAGAAAGGGCAATCCCCAGATTCATCTGGAATAACAAAAAAACAAAAAAACAAAAAACAAAAAACAAAACAAAACAAAAAAACTAGGATAGCAAAAACTCTTGAGGATAAAAGAACCTCTGGTGGAATCACCATGCCTGACCTCAAGGTGTACTACAGAGGAACTGTGATAAAAACTGCATGGTACTGGTACAGCCACAGACACGTAGATCAATGGAACAGAATTGAAGTCCCAGAAATGAACCCACACACGTATGGTCACTTCATCTATGACAAGGGAGCTAAAACCATTCAGTGGAAAAAAGCATTTTCAACAAATGGTGCTCACACAATTGGTGGTTATCACGTAGAAGAATGGGAATTGACCCATTCTTTTCTTTTTGTACAAAGCTCAAGTCTAAGTGGGTAAAAGACCGCCACATAAAACCAGAGACACTGAATTTTATAGAGGAGAAAGTGGGAAAAAGCCTCGAAGATATGGGCACCGTGGAAAAGTTCCTGAACAGAACAGCAGTGGCTTGTGCTGTAAGATCAAGAATCAACAAATGGGACCTCATAAAATTTCAAAGATTCCATAAGGCAAAAGATACTGTCAATAAGACAAAAAGGCCACCAACAGATTGGGAGAGGATTTTTACCAATCCTAAATCTGATAGGGGACTAATATGCAATATATAAAAAGACCTCAAGAAGCTGGACTCCAGAAATTCAAATAACCCCATTAAAAATGAGGTACAGAGCTAAATAAGAATTCTCAACTGAGGAAAACTGAAGGGCTTAGAAGGACTTGAAGAAATGGTCAACATCCTTAATCATCAGGTAATGCAAATCAAAACAACCCTGAGATTCCACCTCACACCAGTCAGAATGGCTAAGATCAAAAATTCAGGTGACAGCTATTGTGGTGGAATTGCAAGCTTGTACAACCACTCTGGAAATTAGTCTTGCAGTTCCTCAGAAAATTGGACATAGTACTACCAGAAGATCCAGCAATTCCTTTCCTGGGTATATACCCAGAAGATGTTCCAACTGGTAATAAAGTCCCTTGCTTCACTATGTTCATAGCAGCCTTATTTGTAATATCCAGAAGCTAGAAAGAACCCAGATGCCCCTCAACAGAGGAATGGATACAGAAAATGTGGTACATTTACACAATGGAATACTACTCAGCTATCAAAAATAATGAATTTTTGAAATTCTGGGGCAAATGGATGTATCTGGAGGGTATCATCCTCATTGAGGTAACCCAATCACAAAACAAGTCACTTGATATGCATTCACTTATAAGTGGATATTAGCCCAGAAATTTAAAATACCCATGATACAATTTGCAAAACAAAAGAAAATCAAGGAGGAGGAAGACCAAAATATGGATACTTTATTCCTCCTTAGAATAGGGAACAAAATACCTATTGAAGTAGTTACAGAGACAAAGTTTTTCGTTGAGGCAAAAGGCTGGACCATCCAGAGACTACCCTGCCCAGTGATCCATCCCATAATCAGACACTAAACGAAGACACTATTGCACATGCCAGTAAGATTTTGCTGAAAATACCCTGATATAGCTGTCTCTTGTGAGGCTATGCCAGTGCTTGACAAATACAGAAGTGGATGCTCACAGTCATCTATTGGATGGAACACAGGGCCCCCAATGCAGGAGTTAGAAAAATTATCCAAGGAGCTAAAGGGGTCTGCAACTCTATAGGTGGAACAACAATAAGAACTAACCAGCACCCCAGAGCTCGTGTCTCTAGCTGCATATGAAGCAGAAGATGGCCTAGTTGGCCATCATTGGGAAGAGAGGCCCCTTGATCTTGGAAACTTTATATGCCCTAGTACAGGGGAATGCCAGGGCCAAGAAGTGGGAGTGAGTAGGTAGGAGAGCAGGTCGGTGTGTAGGGGTATCAGGGCCTTTCGGGATAGCATTTGAAATGTAAATGAAGAAAATGTCTAATAAAATTGTTTATGATTGAAAGACAAAAAGAAAGAAAGAAAGAAATATACATCATCATGAGTGATATATATCCAAAAAGATAAATATGGTATGTATTTGATTTGAAAGCAAGCCTCCATAGGCATGTCACAGACATTAGGTATAGCTGGGTGGAAGGGATAGATCTCCTTAGGAAAGGGAATAGATAGTTATGAATGGATAGGGTGGAGGAATGAGTGAGAAAAGTTTAGGTAGAGTGGACTTTGAGAGATAATATGGGATAAACATAAACCTATGTGCTACTTGAGGGGCCTTATAAAAATGTAATATATTAAAAACTTTCTAACACTTATACATGTATGAAAATAATCTAAATGAAATAATCAAAATAGTATGTGAGACAGAGCCACAACAGGACCTCTCTTGACACCATTTCCAGTAATAACTTATATCTAATGGAGTTCTTGGCAAAAACTCTTCCATAGGAAGCACCAAATAACCCAGAGTATGGTCAAGTATAGTGGCTATTTTCCACATAACATGGTAAGTTGTCATTGCTGAATGGAAGACACTATCACATATATCTACAAAATGGAGAAAACCCAACAACAAGAGATGCTTCTATAAAACAACAAAAACAAAAACAAAGAAAGCCCTACACCTAAGGTTCAGGGAACACCATGGAAGACAAGTGAGAAACATTGTAAGAGCCAGATGTCCTCTTGTTTATATAGGGTGATATTTTATTGATTTTGTTTTAAAAGACTGAAAATCTTATACTATTTGAATTGTGCCTCTATGATCTTTGTCTATTTCCATTGAATCAAGAAACCTTGCAGAGTTTGCAGGCTTGTGTAAATGACATTGGACATGGTACCTGTAAAAAGATTAGGGTTTCATGGTAAATCGAAAGTACTATGAATATGTATTGTACCCTAAGGATGTTTAAAAAATGGTTTCTAAAACATAAAGAGAGTGAAATTTTTCCCATCATAGTTAACAGTATTAGTTAAGTATATAATTTCCTATGAGTAGTGTAATTTAATTTTTACCCCTTAGGATATGATGGACTAAGGAATAATAAATTACACTCAGAGAACAACTCTCTAAAACACAAAACTAATGGCATTTACAATAGGGATTCTGCTACTTAGTCCCCATTTTATAGAAAATATCAAGTCTTCTGGACATGTGAATCCTGAATATATTTACCAGTAGAGGGCATTGCATTATATGATATTCTTTTTTTTTTTTTTTTTGGTTTTTCGAGACAGGGTTTCTCTGTGTAGCCTTGGCTGTCCTGGCACTCACTTTGTAGACCAGGGTGGCCTCGAACTCAGAAATCCGCCTGCCTCTGCCTCCTGAGTGCTGGGATTAAAGGCATGCGCCACCACGCACAGCATATGATATTCTTATTACAGTTATAGTCCTAGGAATATAATGTGGAGTCAAAAATATTCTTAGTGTTGCAATTTTACATGTCAAGACCCATAAGGTAGTCTAAAGTCAAAAGTGAAGAGAGGGCTTTAAAACAATCAAATTGTGTAATATTAAGAAGATAAGGTAAATTGTATCTTATATCTTGGGTATCCTAAGTTTCTGAGCTAATATCCACTTATCAGTGAGTACATATTGTGTGAGTTCCTTTGTGATTGGGTTACCTCACTCAGGATGATACCCAAGATATAAGATACAATTTGCTAAACGCATGAAACTCAAGAAGAACGAAGACCAAAGTGTGAACACTTTGCCCCTTCTTAGAATTGGGAACAAAACACCCATGGAAGGAGTTTCAGAGACAAAGTTTGGAGCTGTGAGGAAAGGATGGACCATCTAGAGACTGCCATATCTGGGAATCCATCCCATAATCAGCTTCCAAATGCTGACACCATTGCATACACTAGCAAGATTTTGCTGAAAGGACCCAGATATAGCTGTCTCTTGTGAGACTATGCCGGGGCCTAGCAAACACAGAAGTGGATGCTCACAGTCAGCTATTGGATGTTTCACAGGGCCCCCAATGGAGGAGCTAGAGAAAGTACCCAAGGAGCTAAAGGGATCTGCAACCCTATAGGTGGAACAAAAATATGAACTAACCAGTACCCCGGAGCACTTGACTCTAGCTGCATATGTAGCAGAAGATGGCCTAGTAGGCCAACACTGGAAAGACAGGTCCGTTGTACTTGCAAACTTTATATGCCCCAGTAAAGGGGTACGCCAGGGCCAAAAAGTGGGAGTGAGTGGGTAGGGGAGTGGAGGGAGGGTATGGGGGACTTTTGGGATAGCATTGGAAATGTAAATGAGGAAAATACCAAATAAAAATATTAAACAAAACAAAACAAAACAACAACAAGAAAGGAAGGTAAGGTAAATTGCTTCCAACTTCATAGTGCTCCAGTACACTTAAGCACTAGAGGGAAGCCGCATAGACTGTGTGGCTTAAAGAGTACCTGCTTATGTCTCACAATTCTAGAACAAGGAAGCGCAAGGTATAAGTGTCATTTTTTGTTTGGTAGGCATATATTTTGCTCTAGACTCACAAAACCTTTACTTTGTGTGTAGAGTGAATAATTGGGTCTCATGTACTTCTGGAACGTTTAAACACTCTATATAACCAAATATAATCTTTCCTTTCTTTGCGTCAAGATCACTACAAGTACAGGCATGCCCTGGAACTCTCAGTTATTCCATTTAATTCTATATCTTTAGGCATGTTTGCAATGAATTATAATTATTATCACCTTGGCATTAATTTTTCTTAGTTCTTTCCTCCTCCCAATGAGCTTCTCTGCTTTTACAATCAGAGTTCCATTTTTTTTTGTCAATTTTTATTGTTATCACTCAATGAGTTTATATTTATGGTTTATGATTGTGGATTAAATGTCATTTACTGTAAAATGGGCAAATTATGTGTGGCTACTCCACTAAAGAAAAGGAATCCACTCATTCCCTGCAAAATTTAACTTCTAATAGTTCCTCACAAAGGGGTGTATGTCCATGAGTACCTTGCTATACATTATAGATGGTTGAAAGGCCAAGTCTTACACAGATACTCTTCAGGTAGGCATTGTTGCTGTGAGTCCATAATTCCAATTACCATGCCATGCCCAGAAGGATGCATTTCACGGTACGCTAGCCCATGCTCTCATTTTACAAGGATAGCACCCAGGATTTAACCTGTGTTAATCAAGCCCTCTACTAAATGAGCCACATCTCCAATTCCTCATCTCTCTCTTTGTTAGGACAGAGAATTTGCTGCAGTAAACCTCATTTTCATAAGTCAATTTAAGCATAGTTGATTCTCAATTGTAAACAAGCAAGAGTGCTAGGTTTCAGAGCTATAAGATAGCCAGATGTGGATGTGCATACCTAAAATTTCAGCACTAATGAGGCTGAGACACTCAGAGAGCTGAGAGTTCAAGGATATTTTCTGTTACATAGCAATCATAAGAGTTCAAGGCCAATATGGGTACCTGAGATCCTGCTTTTCTCTTTCTTTCTTTCTTTCTAAGAGTAAATAAATACATAGCCAATTTCATTATGCTTACCACTTCCCCCTATAGCACACTTAACCACTTTAAAGTGTAACTGTCTTCAGGAGTTTATTCTCTGACTCTCAACTCTGACTGCTTTCCCAGAGGCCATGTTGGCACTAGGCACACTAGATAAGACTCTTCTGTATGCCCTATGCCATCAAACTCTCTGTAAAGCACAATGGTCATCTATGAACTGCAATCTATTCTCTGGACTCCATATTCTGGCCCTCAACTTAGGCAAAAGTCCTCTTCATTCCTATTGGCCACATCAGTTCTAAGGACCACAGAGACAAAGTTGGTATGCAAAACCCCTAAAGTCACAGAGGCCTCAAAAACTCAAGAAGATCCTTATTGGATCTTAAAACACTTTGTTCAGCAGAACTCTGGGCAACTCCAAGTAACTCAGGCCAGAATACTTCAGAAGACTGAGAGAAAATGAAAAACAAGGGGAAAACATTAAAAAAAAAAACTAACAAATAAACAAACTTCATCCATCTAATAATTATAAATTCAGAAATCAGCACCAAAGTCTACAATAATTTCAAAACACAGACAGATTTAGAGCAGCATAAGAATACAGTCAACAATGTGGCAGCACCAGAGTCCAGCTAACTATAGCAAGGCCTGAATAGCCTAACACAGCTGAAGCACAAGAATATGATCTTACACCTTATCTTATGAAGATGATAGAGGACTTTAAAAGGGAAATGAATAAATCCCTTAAAGAAAAACAGGAAAATATAATCAAACAGGCAAACAACAACAACAAAACTGTTCAAGACACAAAAATGGAAATAGAAGCAATTAAGAAAACACAAACTGAGGGAATCTTGGAGAAGGAAGACATAGGTAAGTTAACTGGAACAACAGACAAAAACATTCCCAACAGAATATAAGAAATGGATGAGAGACTCTCAGGAGTAACAGACACAATACAAGAACTTGATATATTGGTTAAAGAAAATGTTAAACCTAAAATGTTTCTGACACAAAATATCCAGGAAATGTGAACACATTGAAAGGACCAAATTAAGAATAGTAAGAATAGAAGGAGAAGATTCCCATATCCAAAGCCCAGAAATTAGTTTAGAAAAACCATTAAAGAATATTTTGCTAACCTAAAGGAAGTGATGCCTATGAATGTACAGCAAACACCAAATATATTGGACCAGAAAAGTAAAAATCCAGCCAGTTGGTAATCAAAATACTAAATATACAGAACAAAGAAAGAACAGTAAAAGCAGCAAAGGGAAAAGGCCAAGAAACATATAAGGGCAGCCTATTAGAATTATATTTGACTTTTCAACAGAGACTCTAAAAGGTACATGGTCCAAAGCAGATATGTTTTAGCCTATAAGAGACCAGAGATATGAGCCCACACAGCTTTTAGTCACCATAATTGGAAAATACTAGATATCTCATGACAAAACCGAACTTTAAAATATCTATCTACAAATCCAACCCTACAGACAATACTAGAAAGAAAACTCCAACCTAAAGAATCTAAAGAAAACACATGGCATAAATAATGTCATATCAGTAAAAACAATGAAGAGAAGCACACACACCCTACTACCAACACTATCAAATTAAAAGAAATTATCAATTATTGTTCATTAATGTCTCTTAATATCAATGTACTCAATTCTCCAATAAGAAGTCACAAGCTAAAAGAATCCACTATTATGCTATATAAAAGAAGTACACCTCAAGATTAGTGATAAACATTACCTCAGATTAAAGAGCTGAAAAAAATATCCCCAAGGAAACACATAAAAGAAGTTAGCTTTTGGGGATTCTAACATCTAACAAAATAAAATAGCAAACAAACTTAATCAAAAGAGAAGTGAAAGTATAGTTTATATTCATCAAAGGAAAAACCCACCATGTTTGTAAAGAAAAAAAAAAAGAAAAAGAAAGAAAGAAAAAAGAAATAGGGAAAGAAAGAAAAAGAAGTTAAAAGAGGGAGGCTTCAAAACATCCCACTCTCACCAAAGGACATGTCATCCCCACAACATCTAAACAAAGATATAATGGAACTAATAAACTTTAAGACTCAAATGTATACTCAGTTCCAAACAAGTTTCAACAGACACAAAAAATTTTAAATAACCTTGTATCATATCAGACCACATTGGATTAAAGCTGAACCTGAATAACAACAGAAACAACAGAAAGTTGACAAATACATGCAAACTGAACAACTTTATACAAAGTGACATATGGGATAAGGAAGAAATAACGACAAAATTAAGAAAAATAGAATTCAATGAAAATGAATGCACACTTATGGGACACAGTGAAAGTAGTGCTAACAGGAAAGGTCACAGCACTAAGTGGCTTCATAAAGAAATTATTAGATAAGTGACTTAACAGCACACCTGAAAGCTCTAGAAAATAAGAGAGAGAGAGAGAGAGAGAGAGAGAGAGAGAGAGAGAGAGAGAGAAGAAGAAGAAGAAGAAGAAGAAGAAGAAGAAGAAGAAGAAGAAGAAGAAGAAGAAGAAGAAGAAGAAGAAGAAGAAGAAGAAGAACAAAACACAGCCAAGAGGAGTAGACAGTGGGAAATAATGAAACACAGTTATAAAATTAATAAAATAGAAACAAAGAGAACAATGCAAAGAATTAAAGAATCAGAGTTGGTTCTTTGAAAAGATAAAAAAATATAGATAACCCCCTAATTTGACCAATGAAAAGGCAGAGACAGAATATCCCAATTAACAGAATCAGAAATGACAAAGGGGACATAAAACAGATACGGAGAAATCAAAAAAAAAATATCATTAGGTCTTACTTAAAAAACATGTATTCCACAAAATTGAAAACTTTAAAAAAGAAAAACAAGGGCCAATTTTCTTGATAGATAACACTTACCAAAGCTAAATGAAGATCAGAAAAAACAATATAAATAGACCTATGACATCTAAAGAAATAGAAGCAGTCATTAAAAACTCCCAACAAACAAAAGCCAAATGCCAAGAGTTAGACAGTTTTAGTTTTAGTACAGAATTGTACCACACTTTCAAAGAAGAGATAATGAAAATACTCTTAAAATTATTATACAAATAGAAACAGAAGAAACATTGCCAAATTCAATTGATCAAGCAAGTCACTCTGACAACTAACCCACTCAAGCATTCAACAATAAAATAAGAAATGCAGACCAATATCTTTATGAACATTGACAGAAAAGTAATCAATAAAATACTCACAAACAGAATTCAAGAGCACATCAAACAGGTCATCTACAGTGATCAAGTAGGCTCCATCCCAGAGATGCAGGAATAGTTCAATACATGAAAATCCATCAATGTAATCCATCATAAAAACAAACTGAAAGGAAAACAAAAACACATTGTTATCTCATTAGATGTTGAAAAGGCATGTAACAAAAGGCAACACCACATTTTGTTTAAAGTCTTAGAGAAATCAGGGATACAAGGTGAATATATAAAGTTAATATGGACAATTTACAATAAGCTAATAAATGGAAAGAAACTTATTGCAATTCTATTATAATTACAAATGATCTTAGGTTTTCCCCTTTCTCCAAATCATTTCAATATAGTACTTGAAGTTTTAGCTAGAGCAGTAAGACAACTAAAGCAGATTAAAATTATACAAATTGGAAAGGAAGAAGTCAAAGTATTCACAGATGATGTGATAGTATATGTAAGTGATTATAAGTTCTACTAAGGAACTCTTTTTTTTTTCAATTTTTTATTAGATATTTTCTTCATTTTCATTTCAAATGCTATCCTGAAAGTCCTCATACCCTTCCCCCTCCCTGATCTCCTACCCACCCACTCCCAATTCTTGGCCCTGGATTTCCCCTGTACTGGGGAATATAAATTTCACAAGACCAAGGGGCCTCTCTTCCCAATGATGGCCAACTAGGCCATCTTCTGCTACATATGCAACTAGAGACATGAGCTCTGGCGTTACTGACTAGTTCATATTGTTGGTCCATCTATAGGATTGAAGACCCCTTCAGTTCCTTGGTTACTTTCTCTAGCTTTTCCATTGGGGGCCCTGTGTTCCATCCAATAGATGACAATGAGCATTCACTTCTGTATTTGCCAGGCACTGGCATAGCATCACAGGAGACAGCTATATCAAGGTCTTTTCAGCAAAATAATCCTGGCATATGCAATAGTGTCTGCATTTGGTGGCTGGTTATGGGTTGGATTCCCCAGGTGGGGTAGTCTCTGGATGGTCCATCCTTTTGTCTCAGCTCCAAACTTTGTCTCTGTAACTATTTCCATGGGTATTTTGCTCTTCAACAAAACTACTAGGGAACTCTTAAAGCTGATAGACACATTCAGTGAAGTGGCTCCATAAAATTAACTAAATAAGATCAGTATCCTTCCTATGTATAAATGGGCTGAGAAAGAAATTAGGAAAACAACATTCTTGCAAAGAGCTATAAATAATATAAAATGTCTTACTCTAACTCTAACCAAGTAAGTGAAAGACCTGTATGACAGGGACTTCAAGTCTTTGAAGAAAGAAATGAAAAATGTATCAGAGATGATTTCCAACATATATAAAGAAATAAAGAAACTAGACATTAACAAACCAAATCACCCAATTTAAAATGAGATACATATATAAACAGAATTCTCAGCAGATAAATTCCTAATGGCAAAGAAACACTTAAAAATGTTCAACATCCTTAGCCATTAGGGATATGCAAGTAAAAATGACTGTGAGATTTCATCTTACACTAGTCAGAATGGCTAAATAAAAAGAAACTCAAGTGACAGAAATCACTGAGGAGGACGTTGAACAAGGGATGTGTATTACTTGTGGGAGTGTAAACTTGTACAACAACTCTGGAAATCAATCTGTTGGTTTCTCAGAAAATAGGAAATAGATCTACCTCAAGACACCTTTATACAACTATTGGGCATATACTCAAAGAATGCTTCAACAAACCACAAGATAATTTCTCATCTAAGATCGTAGAAGCTATACTTGTAAGATCCAGTGTTGTGGGTTGGCCTAATTTTGTTTGTATTCTAATGCTAATTTGGGGCTCCTCAAATGGTTTGCACCAAAGAAGAGAGAATCAGCACATAATATTCTGAGTGATATTGCCTATATTGCCTCCAGTTATTTAGTATTGGTGAATAAATATGCCACAGCCAATAGTTGGGAAGAAGAAAAATAGGTGGGGTTGAATTTTCATGGGCTTAGAAGAAAAGCCCATGAGGGTAAAAAAAAAAAAAAAAAAAAAAAAGCAGCAGGCATGGAAGAAGAAGGTGCAGGAGGGAGAAGAAGACCCACCATAGGGAGGGGCTAAGAGAATGTGGTCCAGAGGGCTGCCTCATTGGATGTGAGAGCAACCCAGATGTAATTTATTAAATAGAGATAGCTTGGGCTTATACATGGGAAAACAGATTCTAACAGCATGGAGAATAGGCAGTTACCCAGCTATTGTGTTGCCTATGGCATATTAATATATATGTGTATGTATGTATACACACACACATACACACACACGTTTGTGTGTGTATGTGTGTGTGTGTCTTTCACGCAGGATCATGAAGGCAGGGAAAGAATTCCAGACGATTTTATTTTTAACATTTACTACTCC
The DNA here is from genome assembly GCF_978045245.1 of Mus caroli. Lineage (NCBI taxonomy): Eukaryota > Metazoa > Chordata > Mammalia > Rodentia > Muridae > Mus > Mus caroli. The sequence goes on from NW_028227256.1 coordinate 45,709,567, forward strand.
AAGCCAGAAATTGGAAACAAACTAGATATGCCTTAACTGGAGAATAGATTTTAAAATAAAATGGTTTATTTACACAGTGGAATACTATTCAGCTATAGAAAGCAATGGCATCATGAAATTTGCAGGCAAATGGAAAGAACTAGGAAATATCCTGAGTGAGGTAACACAGCCCCAGAAACGGAAACATATTATGTACTCACTCATAAGTGGATATTAGCTGTAAATAAAAGATACCAGTACTACAATCAACAGACATAAAATCTCTAAGTAAAACGGAAGGCCTGGGGGTTGGGAAAGAGATGGAGAATCTTCACGAGAAGGGAAAAGAAAATAGACATCATGGGTGGAAAGGGGAGCCTTTGGATTAGTGTGGGCTTAGCAATGGGAATTGGAGAGATCTGATGAGGAAGAATGGAGATGGAGTACTGCTAAAGACAACTAGAACGGGGTGAAGGAGGAATCTTTGAGAGGAACTAGAATCCTAGGACAATGAGAACTCCCAGGAATCTGTAAGGGTGGCCATAAAACAAACAAACAAACAAACAAACAAACAAACAAACAAAAAACCCTCAACTGATGGAAACAGATTCAGATATCCACAGTCAAACATTGAGTGGAGCTAAGGGAATCTTGCAGATAAGGGGAAGGAATGATTGTAGGAGCCAGAGAGTTCAAGGATACAGCAAGAAAACCCAGAGAATCAACTAATGTGGCCCCATAGGTGCTCATATATTAAATGCCCAGCCAGGGAGTATGACTTGGAAGTGAACTAGGCCTTCTGTATATATATAACAGTTGTGCAGCTTGGTCTTCATGTGGTACTCCCAACAGTAGGAGCAGGGACTGTCTCTCACTCTGTTGCCTGCCTTTGTGACACTTTCTTCACTGGGCTGCCTTTTCTAATCTCAATTGGAGAGGAGTCTAGACTTACTATAACTTGACATGACCAGTACAGTTGATATCCTTGGGAGTCTTCCAATTTTCTGAAGAGAAAGAAAGGAAGAACAGATGTTGTAGAGAGGAGGGCAGCCAGAAAAGAATGAAGTGAGGGGAAACTATGGTCATGATGTAAAGTACATGAAAATTAATTACTTAAAAAAACCAATCTCTTGAACATAAACATTTAACTATAACATTCAATGTACATCTTTTACCATAATCACATAAGTAAATGTCTTTATTATGACCTTTTGTGTTCTGATAAATAATTTTAAAGAGACATTTCTACAATTTTGCACTTAGTGACAAGAAACATTTATGTTAGTAAAACCATACAAAAATTGGCATGTATTGAAATAGATTAACAACATAGTAAGCAAATTTTAACTTAGTATTCATATAATTCCATATCTGACCAAAATTTACATTTAAAAATGCAATGTGATAAACACTTTTTTTCAAATGTTTTCCATTTATCCTGAAGTTGCAACCATTCATCCCATTAGACAGTAAACAGCAGAAGCAAACAAAGCCAAAAAAAGATAGAAAAGCAATATATAGAGGTGTATCAGCTAAAGTTGATATCATGGGGCAGACTGAAGTTCTGTGAAATGAGAAAAATATCCCATTACTGGCTTTCAGCAGGTGAATTCGAGGCGAATGTGTCCCATTTCTTTGTAAGATGCTATACACTAGCTTCACCTGCTGAGAGGCTGGATTTCATGACAGTTGTTGAATAAACCCTGAAGGCTCTCAGGCTGGAGCTTTAGGGATTGTTGTATTTCCCATTCTTTGCTTTTGTTGAAACCATAATAAAGACAGGTCTCAGCGGTGCATGAGACACACACTGGGATGGGAATGGCTGTTTAGAATTGTTTATTTTCACAATGAGTACATGAAGAATTTATACTTCAGATTTATATCATTCAGAGTGTGTCATAAAATATACATAAATGGCCTTAAATTGTTGAGAGACATTGAAAACACATATCTGCCTATTGGGACAGTGTACAGACCTCCTCTAAGGAGATAGAAAGGAGTGACTTATGTACATTTAGATATGGTTATTGTAGAACATACACATATCTCCTTCAAGAATATGCAAATGAGGTCTAGTCACACAAATATAAGTGAAGGATACGATGAAAATATGGCCATAAATATTTTTATTTGTGTGTGTGTGTGTGTGTGTGTGTGTGTGTGTGTGTGTGTGTGTGGAGAGAGAGAGGGGGGAGGGGAGGGAAGGAGAGGGGAGGGGAGGGAAGGGAAGGGAAGGGAAGGGAAGGGAAGGGAAGGGAAGGGAAGGGAAGGGAAGGGAAGGGAAGGGAAGGGAAGGGAAGGGAAGGGAAGGGAAGGGAAGGGAAGAGAAAAGAGAAGAGGACTCTAATATGTGGTCCATATTAGTAAGGGACTCATCCTCCTGCATTAGTCTTCAATGTTCTTAGTCTACAGATATGTGCCATTATGTCAAGCACAAATATATTTTAAGTATAGACAGATAGATATTATAACTGCCATTTTATTATTATATTATTAAGGCATATTCTACATATTATATATTATAGGATGAGTATATGAATGAGAGAGAGAATAAGGAGAATGAACAACATAGCTATAGTTATGAGTGTCATAAAAAGGTTAAAATATGTTAATATATGAATTATTAATATTCTATTAATACTCATAGGTGTTTTAAAATTGATATCAAACAATCATTGATGAGAAATATTCTTGGATGTTTGAATAAATGTTGAAGAGTAAGTAGAAGTTGTTGGAGACCCAGCTGATTGTGAATTGTAAGTCCATATGCAAGAGTAGGAAACATTGCTATGCCTGAAGACCAACAGAGCCATTATGCAACTGTAGCTGCAAGCATTTTTCTGTACAGAGCAACTCAGTTAAAATTGCTGTTTGGCTGAACTCTAGTTTTAGTTCCCAATCAATTAATTTTAAAGGGCAAAGTGAATTATTCATAGCCACATTCCCAAGCAGCCTGCACAGCATGTTTTATTTCCAGAGGCAGTAGTATTGCTTGTCAGTTATGTTATACCTAGAGGTGTGTACCCATACTTCTTATCTTCTCTCCTCCTCAGTAGCAAAAACACCCCTCATTTCCAAGTAATGTCGCTTGTATATTCTCTATTAGGTTCTATGGGAAAGGTCTTGCTTACTGCCAGTTATGAAGTAAGTGAAAGGGGTGTGAAGGCAGGGTGTAAAGTTTCTGTGCAGTAATTCAATCAATTAGAGAATCTAGTTTGGAAATTTTGGAAAGGATCATACGATTTTGTATCATATCAAAGGAAGAATAAATATGACTGCTTATGTTAAACTCTGACTTGTTTAGTGATTTTCTTTTTAAATACATTGTTCATAAAATATAGCTATATATTTCAATAAAAATTAAGCAACTTAATTAGTAATTGATGGGCAATTAATAGAGTCCTTAAATTGATCGCTAGTGTACCATATGGCTGGTATTTAAAAAGTATTAATAATCAATGCTTATACAAAAATCTTATTACTACATCAATGGATTATGGATGCAGCACCTAGTATTTCAAGGATAAACTTGTAAATAATTTTTGGCTTGTGATAAAATAAGTTGATTATTTTTTAAACATTTATTCCATCCTGATTTGGGGCTTTGAAAAATATAAGAAATATTTTAGAAATAAAAGTAGTAGAAATGCAAAATTAAAATAAGATATGGTTATTTTATACTACAAATACACTTATATGTTAAAATTAGAGCCTTCAGGAATTAAGGGAACACACCTCCCATATTTTATAGTGTGCATATAATAGATTAATAAGCAAACATTTTAATATTCTTCTCATCTACAACTGTACCTAAGCAACAAGTAATAAGGGAATCCTAATTCTTCATTGAAATGTTTTATGAGTAATTGGTAGTTTGGACTGGTCAGAGCTAAGTAAAACAGATCAATTTGATGTCAAGAGCTGTATCAAAAGTAGAAGAAAAGGAAAGAAACAAAATATTTCACAACTCTGGTCCTTGTTATAGTTGAGATTTTAGTAAGATTGTTGCAGAATAGTTTGATAATTTGAAGTTCATATATGTGAATATTATAATTTAATATTTTTATCTTAACTTTTATGCTGGATCAACGCTTTTAGGCTAATATGATTGGGTTTCTGATCTACTTAAAATAAGTTAAATCATAGTAGGGGTGAAAAATAAGATGAATCTATTTTTATCATATTTATTGTTACTACAGTACATTTTGTTAGTCTTCCATTTTTCTATGCATTGACTTTGAAGCTTTTTTAAGTGGCCAATGAAGCCAAATGATGGTATAGATTTTATCTCTTCTCTCTTGCCAATGTACTGCTGCGTCTGTCATCTAATGTTTACTATAACCCTTGAAATAAGGAAAATTACCACGATTTTAACTTCTGTTTTAACAAAAAAGTCCCCACATAAAATTAGGGATATTTTGACTTACTGTACTATTTCAGGTGGAAATCAACTTTATTATTTAATATTATCTGATTTTGGATTACGATTACTGTGATGAAACACTATTACCAAAATTACATGGGGAGGAAGGGATTCATGTGGTTTACTCTTCCATATCAGTGTTCATCATTAAAGGATGTGAAGACAGTAACTCAAGCAGGGCAATAACCTGAAGGCAAGAGCTGATGTAGATACCATGGAAAAGTGCTGCCTACTGGCTCATTCTTCAAGGCTTATCAGCATGCTTTCTTATAGAATGCATGACCACTAGATCATAATGGCACCACCTCCTGAAAGGATGAGTATTGCCATCTCAGTGCAAAGGAGATTTACTTGCTACAGAGAGACAAAGGTAATAGAATAAGAGACAAAAACAGCGAATAGAGGATGAAGAAGAAGGGGAAAGGAACAATGGAGAGGGGTCAGGGGTATTTGTTCAATAGGGACAAAGGACTGATTCTGGATAGAGAGAAGACAGACACTTAGGCAAATGGCAATTTATAAAGGTATGGGGGGGAGAAACCCATGTGTTAGGATGAGGTGTTTAATGTGGTTTTTTTTTGTGGTCTTAATTTAGAACCATTTTTCCATAATTTATTCATTTTAACATCCTGATCCTCATTTCTCAGTACCTACCCTCACAAAGTCCCTCCCCCAACTCCGTGCCTTCATAGGCATTTCTTCCTGAAAAAGGTATTTGATCCCTCACTCACCCTGAGTAAGGTGCATGCACACTTCTACCATCAAATAAAGCAGTTTGAAGAAGCAAGGACTGTCACTTCATCAAGGATTACCTAGGGCGGGAGGTCTTTGTTTTTTTTATAGAGCTGAGACAAAATCTTCTGGAGATCAAACCAGGTTCCACCCCAGTGCAGAACTCCTCTTTTCCCTTCCTGCCTGGCATGTGGACACCCTGAGAGGATTCAAGGACCCTATTCCCAACTTCCAGTCTGATGGATATGGAGGAGACTGAGAACCCCAGCAATCCTTCCAGACCCTGCTGCTTCCCACTCCTGAAAGCACAAATAACTCAATTTTAAAAATGGGGTCCAGTTATAAACAGAGAAAGAGGAATCTCTAATGGCCAAGAAGCACTTAAAAGAAATGTTTGGCAAGTTGTATAATTTTAATTGTGCATGTTAATTAGACGAATCAAAAGGGGTTTTTGTTTGCTGTACATTGGTAGTAAGCCTCAGGAGGAGGATTTGGACAAATTAGGAAACAGAGGCTTGCTTTAGAAATGTAATCTTATTGTTTTTCCACAAATCAGAGAAGATCATGGAGAAAGGTAATGTCTGCCAGTGTCATGCCCTCCACACTCTAGCTGAACAGAGTCCCTTCACTTTCTATTAATCACTAATTAAGAAGATACCTTACAGACTTTCTTTCAGCCATAACTTATACAGGCATTTTTCATTTGATGTTACCTCCTCTCTGACAGTTCTAGCATATATAACATGACATAAAACTATCCAGCACAAATATGAACATGATCAAACAGGTTTTTTTTTCAGTGTCTAGATTTCTATAGAAATACAATTGGAGAGAGATGAAAGATTTTGATCATTTCTCCCACACTTCATCGATGTCTAGTAGAATACTTTACAGGAGGGATTTCCAGCCATGTTTCTTTTAGTATCATCTTGCAGTTTATTTATCATTTCTTGTCTTATCCTCACTTATTTTGTTCCTTCATTCCTTCCTTCTTTCCCTCCTTTCTTCTGTCCATTCTAACTTCTTGCCTTCCTTCTTTTCTTCCTCTTTTCCTTCCTTGCTTCCTCCTTTTCTGTAGAATGAATTGTTATCTTTTTTAACAATTATTCATTTGAAGTTTGACACTATAAAACAGTTATACATTTTCTTTTTTTGCCTGCTCCCTCTAAACTCTTGCATGTGCTCCACCATATTATCTTTCAAATTCATGGTTTCATTTACATTAATTGCTGTTATAAAAGTGTTTATGTGTGTGTTTCTAAACAGATAAAAGTAGACTTCTCATTTACTTATTAGTCATAAGTATGTTTTCAGGGTGATTGGTTGGTTAATATTGACTTAAATAAACAACTGGTTATACTTTCTTTAGGAGGGCTAGTTCTCTAACAATCAGCATTCCTTACTTTCCTGTAGTTCTATGTTTATATCTCAAAGCTTTGTGATATAAACATAGAACTACAATAAATTACTATAATAAAAAACAAAAAATAAATAATATCTATTTTCATCCATCATAGAAAGGAAGGAAGGAAGGAAGGAAAGAGAAAAATGAAAGAAAGAAAGAAAGAAAGAAAGAAAGAAAGAAAGAAAGAAAGAAAGAAAGAAGGAAAGAAAGAAAGAAAGAAAGAAAGAAAGAAAGAAAGAAAGAAAGAAAGAAAGAAAGAAATGTTCAATGTCCTTAGTCATCTGGGTAATACAAATGAAAATGACTATGAGATTCCACCTCACACCAGTCAAAATAGCTAAGATCAAAAACTCAGGTGACAGCAGATGCTGCCAAGGATGTGGAGAAAGAGGAACACTCCTTCATTGCTAGTGGGACCGAAAGCTTGTACAACCACTCTGGAAATTAGTCTGGCAATTACTCAGAAAATCAGACATAGTATTAGCTTAGGGCCCAGTTATACCACTCCTTTTCATATACACAAAAGATGCTACAACATATAATAAGGACACATGCTCCATTATTTTATAACAGCCTTATTTATCATAGCCCTAAGGTGAAACAACCCATATGTTTCTCAACAGAGGAATGGATATAGAAAATAAGGTACATTTACACAATGGAGTACTACTCATCTAATAAAAACAATGACTTTATAAAATTCCCAAGCTAATATCTGAAACAAGAAAAATATAATCCTGAGTGACGTAACCCCGTCACAAAAGAGCACACATTGTATGTACTCATTGATAAGTGGATAATAGGAAAAAAAGTTCAGAATACCCATGATACAACTCACACACTATATGAAACTCAAGATGGAGGAAGACCAAAGTGTGGATGCCTCAATCTTACTTAGAAGGGTGAACAAAATAATTATGGGAGGTAGAGGGAGGAAGGGACTTGTGAGTGAGAGAGGAGGAAGAGGTGGAAAGGGGGACAGGATTAGGTGTAGGAGAGTAAGGGAGATGCACAAAAGGTCAGGAAAATGAACAGAGTTGTGTAGCAGTGGAGGATGGAGAATTGCGCGTATCCACCAGAAAGTCCCAATCCCAGGAAAGCAAGAGTGTCCCAGGTTCCAATGGGGATGACATTAGCTGATATTCCCAACTATTACAAGAAAGAATCTGTACAGACCATATCAAGAGGTTCAGCATGGACCTAGATGAAGGATCGGGCCACCCACCCATCTTAAACATCTTAACCCAGAATTCCTCCAGTCTAAAGGAAATACAAATACAAAGTGTGGAGCAGAGACTGACGGAAAGAGCACTCAGAGACTGCCTCACCATGGGATCCATATCAAATGCAGCCACCAAACCCAGACACTATTGCTGATGCCAAGGAGGGCCTGCTGAGAGGAGCCTGATATAGCTGTCTCCTGAGAGGCTGTGACAGAGCCTGTCAAATACAGAGTTGGATGTTTGCAGTCAACCATTGGTCTGAGCACAGGGCCCCCAATGCAGGAATTATGGAAAGGACTGAAGGAACTTAATGAGTTTACAAACCATAGGAAGAAGAACAATATCAACCAACTGGACTCCCAAAGCCCCCAGGGACTAAACCACCAACCAAAGAATACACATGGAGGCACCCATGGCTCTAGCAGAGGATGGCCTTATTTGTCATCAATGGGAGTGGAGGTCCTTGGTCCTGTGAAGTTACCAGTATAGGGGAGACCTTGGGCAGTGAGGTGGGAGGAGCATGCACGGGTGGGGGAGCACCCTCATAGAAGCAGGGGGTTGAAGAGAGAGGCTAAGCATAAGGAAGCTTGCAGAGGGGAAAACAAGAAGTGGGATATTCATTTATGAACTGTAAATAAATAAAATATCCATTAAAAATATTGAATGTAGTGTCCACTTGCACAGTCTTTGTGTGGTGTTTATGTCTCGCAGTGACTCTTATGGTGTCATTTAGTACTCATGTGCTTTGACTATGAGTTGCTACTAGATCAAGAAGGTCAGCATGCTTTTCATTTCTTTCCAGTGATCAATTTGGAAGGAGAAAGCTCTTCTAGACATGCTTCCCCATAGATGTAGAGAGCAAGGCTGCTGCCAGACCACAAAGGTAGTTTTAATTTAATTCTATTCCACTCGAATAGTCAAAACATATCAAAGAAATTATGCAGCTGTCAGAAGGCTTAAGTCATCTATTATGAACACAGAAGAGGAGACTGGATATATGGGCTGAAAATAAAATCTGAGGCACCTTCTTAACTACTCATGGGAAGGCCTTGTCCTAATGGAAGTATGAGACTGAAGCTCCTTTGATCTCTAACTCTCAGCATTACATACTAAATTAGTCATGCACAGCCTTTCTGGGTTTCATGTGTGAGCTAGCTCTTTGCTCTTCACAATCCAATTGAATTCAGCTCTGCCAGAAATATAAATGTTTTTTTTTTATAGTGTAATTCCTCTTAATATTCCAAATTTTATTGGTTACTTTCATATTCATGAGCACAGAAGCTAAAATACATTTTAAGTAGGTTTCTTTTCTTTATTTTGCTCTTATCAGTTTAAATGACAGTGCTTAAGTTCCATCTGCAGATAGCACATTATATTTTTATTTTCCTTTAAATTTTACTTTTATCACAAGTTTTCAAGTTTGCTGCTAATGAGAGTCACTCTGTAATAGAGACTGTATTGACTTTTAAATCTATAATATCTGAGTACTATAATAATTGGCTTATGAATATCAAATATATTTTCACTCAAATTTCACAAGAAATCAGGACTTATACATAAAAATGCACTCAGTTCATGATTCAACATTGACTGTAAAAATTTATTTTCTCATTCTGGTATGCAAAGAACAGTCATAATATGGGCAAAAGAATCTGCAAGAAGATTTGAGTACCTTCTTTCCTCCCCTAAACACTTTCCCTCTTGGGCATCATTTTTCAAAGTATATGAAGAAGTACATAAAAAATTCGCACCTAAGGCTCAGCAAACATTGTGGAAGAGGTGATGGACACTTTGCAAAAGCCAGATAACAGAAAGTCTGCTATGAAACTATCTCCTAGTAGTTTCAGAAACTATACCCATAAACTCTCACAAGCATGGGTTCTCAAATGTGAGCTGAACATGGATTACAATGATCAACATATAAATTTGAAGGAGAAAAGTTCACAAATAAAGCTGTAGGAAGGAGAGGTGACCCTCCTCAGGGAAAAGAAAGTCAATTGATGGCCCAATGCCAAAGATCAAACCGGAAAGAAAACATAAAAATAACCTTATATGGGGTGAAAAGATTTTATGTATGTGTGTGTGTGTGTGTATATATATATATATGTTGTGTCTGGTCAGCAGATCACAGCCTGGGTTCTAGCTTGGAAAGGCATTTTGGAAACCTGGAAGAGGGCTAGGCGACGAGAGAAAGATGCAGCTAAGACAGGCAGATTCTGATCAAAGCTCAATTTTACTGTTCCGGACGCAGTTATGAAGCAGGGGAAGGGGGCCCAATTCCCGACAAATAATCTCGGGGTCTAGTAGCAGGGTGACCACCTGTATGGCTCCAAACAGCAAAGCGGCAGGTTCCAGCAGTGGGCGTGGCAGAACGATTGAGCGGGAAGCCCCAACCCTGAGCAAGCAGGTTTCAGGCTGGGGGAGGGGAGACTATATATATATATATATATATATATATATATATATATATATATATATATATATTGTATGTATATATGTGTGTATGTATAAATATATGTATATATATATACATATAAACATACACACATATGTATAAATCATATATACATACGCATATGCATATACAAAAACAGTAGCAATTAGTAACAGAGACCATGTATTTGAAGGATAGTGGTGAGGAGTTACATGAGAGTGTTAGTATACAGGAAAGGAGAAATGTGTTTAATTTATTTAACCTCAAAGTTAAAATAAATATATGCACATAAGGAGATGTTAACATATGCCTGATGATTAATGTGTATAGATAATGTAATATTTATGTATATTTTTATATATTTAATGTATATTACTTTCTGATGAGTGCCAATATTTCATGGATTCTCAGTCATATTTCATTTAAAATACAGAGAAACCTGTTTGCTTTGCATTTTCCTTCTTTGAAAAACTGATCTTTCAACAAGAGAATGGGAAATAGAGTGTACTTTTTGTGCCATTATATGACTTCATGTTTCTATATATGTTTTTATAAAATCAATCTTATAAATATATTTCTCATTATTCTCAGAAATATGCCTGATGATTTCCAGGTACAACATTGCAATGACTCATCAATGATTTTTTACAACTAATTTAAAAATTGTAGTATTTGTGAATAGTGGTCTATATCTTAACATATGCCAATCACAATCATTTTAATAAGTAACATTAAAAAACAATGCTATCAATATGCAGATTGATTTTAAACTTAAAAAGAATGTAAATTCAACTTTTCTTCTTGATGTTATTGTTAACGATGTAGATGTCTTCTTGTTTTGCTTTGGTTTTGAATTTGATTTTCTCTTGTCTGTATATACTATGTAGCTTGTTCCATTTAGCTTTTTCCAATAGAGACTATTTTGAAAAAAAGAAAACATTCTCAAAGTGCCCATATAGCAAAACATTATATGCCATTTGCTTTGAAAGAATATAAATGATGAATATTTTTAGTTGAATTTTACCTTTCTTTCTACTTTGTGGATGTATGGAGTAGGTACTAAGCAGCAAGAAAAGAAACAACATATCATAGAAATGTTGTTTACATTTCTATGATATGTTACAAAGTAAGAATATTCACATGAAATTGTTGGTCTATGAGCAACTGGTGAATCAAAATGAAATTTAAATAAATAAAATTTAAAAACTGATTACTGGAGTAAAAAAAATGTCACTGAAGAGGACAAATGCTTTTTATAAAGGAAGGAATTTTTGTGATATAGTTCTCCTATGAACCATTTATTGAATCAAGTATTTTCTCCCAGAGCCAATTTCACACACACATGGATACTATTTATAAAAACCTTCAGTTATATATGCCCATCTACATTTGCCCACAGAAAAATGAGTAGCTTTTCCCATTCATGAGTGTGTCTAGTAAAGTAATATATAGTGATGCATCTGAATTTAATAAGTATCCCATAAGGAGAAGAAAATTTAATGGATACTACCAGCTTAGATGCCAGATTGTGACTCTTAAAAATTAACTTTATCTATTCTAGCTAAAATAATGAATAAAATGTAGCCCTTTCTAGACTAGAGAATGGGCTCAAGCATGGTTCTCTTATAATTAAGTAATAAGGTCATAACTTATGGGTTATTTTTCCTGTGGGTTCCATAAAACATTGTAATAATCACCCCACCTCTTCTTAGCACCTTTTTCCTGTGAGACTGATAAGAATAAAAAGGGCTAGAGAAGAAATAGAGCAAAGACAACACATTTCTGCTGGTATTTTTAAGCAAGAGAAGAAAATTATTTCTATAAAAATGGTCAAAATAAGTTGCTTTTCTTACCATGTCAAGTATCATCTACCCTACATTTTGTACATTACACCAGTTGTGCATTTTTTGTAAAACCTTGCCTAAAAGTATTAAGCTAGCCACAGCTAAGTAGTGAGACAATGCATTAAAAAAGGGAAAGAATAAAAACCTTATCTCTCTCTCTCTTGTGAATAATGGAATGTATGTTTCATGAAATCAGAAAGTCTTCTTCATCTCAGCCACACTTTTATGATCTCTGATACCAGTGGGTACTCTATACTATGTATAAAATATTTATATATAGTATAAAGTAGACACTCTATACCAGCATTTCTCAAACAGTGGTTCCCAAACCTTTTGGAAAACCTCTAACTCCCAAAATGTTTATATTACAATTCACAACAGTAGAAAATAACTGATATGAAAGAACAACAAAATAATATTATGCTTGTTGGTCATCACATGACAAACTGCATTAAAGAGTAGATTTACATCTTTAGGAAGTTTGAGAAATATTGCCCTACACTGTTTATAAAAGAACTATGTAAACAAGTTTGTTATAGGGCATTTAGACATATAAGACTGGTTGAAAAAATTGACAATAAATATTTATTTTCTGCTTTTTTTTGTATAAAATTTAATGTCACAGTCAATGAAAATATTAATATATAAAATCATTGTGTGTCTTGGCTGTGATATGACCACTCAGACTCTCACTTATAATCTGTAATGTCTGCAAAATGAATCCAAAGAAAAATGTGATTGTTGTTTATTGAGGAGTTCAAATTAGTTGTAGGACAATGTCCTCATTTGACAAGTACTTTACAGCATATCTGTGTTTCTAACTCTCTTTGTTAACTTAGTTTGCTATACAAGATTTAACATAAGAGCTATATTACTTGGTAAGTGTTTAAGTTTTCCTTATTTTATTTTTTATTCCTTTTATTGGATATTTTATTTATTTACTTTTCAAATGTTATCCTCTTTCCAGGTCTTCCCTCCAGTCACTCCCTATTCCCTCACCCTCCCCATGCCTCTATGAGGGGGTTCCCCTACCTACCCACCTACTCCCACCTTCCTGCTTTGGCATTCCCCTACACTGGGGCATCAAACTCCATCAGGCCCAAGGGCCACTTCTCCCACTGATGTCTAACAAAGCCATCCTCTGCCACATATATGGCCAGAGCCATGGGTCCCTCCATGTGTAGTTTTTGGTTAGTGGTCGATTCCCTGGGATCTCCGGGGTTCTGGCTTGTTGACACTGTTGCTCCACCCTTGAGGCTGCAAACCACCTCAGTTCCTTCAGTCCGTTCTCAAACTCCTCCATCAGGGAGTAATTCACAAATAATATGATGATCTTGCTACTTATAATCTTTATATAAAGTATAAAATAGATATATTAAGGTACAAAGAAAGGCAAATTAGTTTCCAGGTTCTGAGTTTAATGAAGAGAAGTTTGACAGTTTCTTCTCAATAACTACAAAACTTCAAAATGAATACAAAGACAGAAGGAGAAAATGACAATCATTAAAATAATAGACATGAATATCAATAATTTAATATTAACCACAAAGTCAATGAATTAATTTAATCATGGGAGGGATTGTCAAAAAGGATTGCCATAATAACTCAAAAATTCCCACTCTGTACTCTCTCCAGAAAAATTATATTGGAATAAAAATGCATTGAAAGTCTATAAAAAAACTATAAATTGTTGTTGACATAAATTAAGATATAAATAGATAAAATGCTTCGTTTTACATTGTATAGATAATAGTATTAGTCAAAATCAAGGTTGTAGTACCGATAATTTTTTATATAATTTTTCCTCCTCACCTCTCTCTGCTTCCTCCCTTGACCCTCCCACTTCTTCTTATGGTCTCCTGTTTGTCTTGTTGATGTACCTCATTTTAAACTAATGGTCATACTGTGATAGTGTTGCTAATGTGCATTTAAGCCTAACCCCTTAGTTCAGGCTAACCTCTCAGGGGCCTCTCTCCTGGAGAACATTCATTTTCCCTCTCTTGGAAATCATCAGTTGCCTGTATGTCTTCCATGGATGACATTTCTTTGCCATGTGACAATTTTCTTTAGCTTGTCCACTGTTGTTGTCTTGTCTATGGTTTATTAGGCAACCTTGTTTTTAGGTTTATTTTCTGGGCTCAGCTGTCATATGTAGAAAACATTATCATTCAATGTCTTATCCTTTGTCTTACTCTTAATTTTTTTTTTCATGTCACCCATTCTCTGAGAATTCCTGAGCTTTAGGTATAGGGGTTCTGTTGTATATGTATCAATTGGTTTTGTGCTCCCCCACAATTATTTAATGCATTGTGAACATATTGTTCAAGTGTATGTGTTTTCTGGAACAAACATCAAACAAACTACTTCTTTGATGAGGGGAAAAACATCTGTATTTGTCTGTGGTATAAAGATAAGAATTAAATATGCAGATAGAGATTATACTGCTCAGATTTATTTATTTATTCATTCATTCATTTATTTTTACTTATTTATTTTACATACTAGTCACTGCCCATCTCCCTGTCATCCCCTCCCACAATCCTTCCCGCTTATCTCCTTCTCTTCTCTTCTGAGCTTGAGAGGACCCCTGGATACTCTCTGAGACTGGCATATCAAGTCTCTCTAACACTAGGTACATCCTCTTCCACTGAGACAGAAAAGGCAGTCCAACTGGAAGAACACATCTCATGCACAGGCAAAAGCTTTTGGAATACTCCCCTGCTCCGGTTGTTCGGGATGCACATGAAGACCAAGCTGCACATCTGCTACATATGTGCAAGGAAACCTAGGTCCAGCTCATGTATATTCTCTGGTTGGTAGTTCAGTCTCCAAGAGTCCCAGGGGTCCAGGTTAGTTAACTGTTGGTTTTACTATGGAGTTCATATCACCTTTGGGGCCCACAATCCTTATTCTTCCATAGCTTCATCCACTGTTTAGCTGTGGGTGTATGTTTCCATGTGAGTCAGTAGCTAGGTTGATCCTCTCAGAGGACAGTCATGTTAGACTTCTGTCTGCAAGCATAACAGAGTATCATTAATGGTATCAGGGATTGGTTCTTGCCCTTGGGGTAGATCTCAAGTTGGGCTAATTATTGGTTGACTATTCCCTCAGTCTCTGCCCTATCGCCTATCCATGTATTTCTTATAGACAGGATAAATTTTGGCTTCAAACTTTTGTGGCTGGATTGGTGTCTCCATCATTCCATTAAGCTATTGGAAATTGCCTCTTCAGGTTCCATATCCTCAATGCCGTGAGTCATAGATAAGGTCATCCCAGTGATTCCTGGGCATTTTTCTTCCTTATTCCAGGTCTCTGTCTTGTCCTGGAGATACCCCTACCTCCCCACCCCTTTCCGTTTCATATTTCCATTTATTCTCTTTGTCATCTAGCCAATTCTCATGTCCCTCTCCATCCCTGATCCTGGACTCTTCCCATTCCTCTACATACCCCCTCCTCCATCCCTTTCTGCCTCTTTTTCTTCCTCTTATGACTGTTATGTTCCTCCTTCTAAGTTAGATACAAGCATACTTTCTTGTGCCTTACTTCCTGCTTAGCATTTGTTCTGTGGAGTATAACATGGGTATCCTCTATTTTACAGATAATATCCACTTGTAAGTGAGTACATACCATGCATGAAATATTTGGACTGGGTTACCTTACTCAGGATGATATTCTCAAGATCCATTCCATTTGACTGCAACATTCGTGATGTCTTTGTTTTTAATAGCTGTAAAGCATTCCATGGTGTATATGTACTACACTTTCTATATCCATTCTTCAGGTGAGGGACATCTAAATTTTTTCCAGTTTTTGGTTATTGTGAATAAACCTGCTATGAACATAGATGAATAACTTATTTGTGGCATGGTAGAACATCTTTTTGGTATATGTCAAGTAGTTGTATAAGTGGCTCTTGAAGTAGAACTATTCCCAGTTTTCCTTCTCAGATTTCAGTGGCAGTAGTAGGATCTCTTCTAACTGGGTTCATTGTTTAATACGTCACAGGCAGTGGGCTTGATTTACAGTAACATACATGAATTACCTCCTACTAAGAGGTTTTAAGTCAAATTAGGTGTCTGTTCTTAAATCCCTGTGATGAATAATTTGAATTGCCAGTTTGAAGAGATCTAGACTTAATTAAAACTCAAACATCTGAGCACACTTGTGTGAGATTTTACTTGTTTGGTTTATTTGCGTTGGAAGACCCATTCAAAATCTAGATAACTCTGACTAGTGTATTACTAGGATCAAAATGACACTGTTGTATCTTTAGGAATGTCTTTCCATATGGATCATTGTTTTTCATTGTAGATATCACAGATGTTTGTACTTTTGCTTGCCTTGTGAATTCTTTGTGAATGTGCATATCAATGTAGGTAACTATGAAAGCTAATCCAAGAAGTAGGTGTCCAGAACAGCTTTATTTGCTTTCTCCAAATCGTTTACTAAAGCAAATGCTGTCTTGAGCATAAGAACTTGCCTTCTATTGCTAGGAGTAAACCAATGAATATGACACTAGTCTGCATTTGGGGGGTTTCTTGGTTTCCATCAACAATCTAAATCTGGGTTTCCTATTCAGGCTTAAGAAACTGAGTATTTTGTTAGACAAACCATGTTGTTGGGGGACTAATACCACTACAGATGCTGTAATTTAATTTCAAGTACATAACACACACAAACACACACACACACACACACACACACACACACACACACACACACACATACATATACATGCATATACATACACTTAGATATGTGTAATCTTAATTAAACATAAAACAATGATTCCCTTTGTTGTCTCAAACCTCTTAGTATTATTTATTTAATAATTTTCTCTAGTCCTATATGGCTGTTTTCTAAAACCCTGACTAAGTCTCAGCAGAACTTCCATGTTTTCAAATCTTCCTGCCATAGCACCAGCTTCTATTGATTTCTCTCTCTAGCGCCTCACTCACTTACACATATATGGTCCTTTTTTGACTTTCCTGATATCTCAGGTGATATACTCACATATAAGAATTTGGAGCTAAGTTCTACAGTTAAATAAGAACAATGCCATTTGGCTTTATGTTTGTGAGTTACATCACTAATCACTGGATTTTCTACTTCTAATTAAATGAAAAAAACATTATTTATTCAAAGTTTAATACAATTCTTTATCTGTATGTACTTCATTTTGATCATCCATTTATCAATTGAGAAAAATAGTTTATTTTTCTTTATTAGCTATTGTAAATAGATGAAAATTTATTTTATATTTTTGTGGAAAAATATAAAAAAGAATACATTAAAATGGTGAAAGGCTAGTTAAAACCTCATACACAACTGAAAAAAACATTGAAATAAGCTTTATTCTGTCTTTTCATGAAATTAAAGAGCAGGGAGGAGTATGGGGGAGCTGAAAGGAGAAAGGAAGGGGTGATATGTCATTATACACTTAGAAATAAAAGAAAACAACTGAAAGTGAGGTTATACAAACAAACAATGATATTTGTTTTGTCTGGCTCTCTCTCTCCCTCTCTCTCTCTATATATATATACATATATACATACACATATACACACATATATGTGTGTGTGTATGCAAGCTTAGCTAATTTTTTCATAGAATATATTTTAATCAAGTTTTTTTGGCTCCAAGTCTACTCTGACCTTTTTCCCATTCCTACCAACCAACTTTCTGTTCTCTCTCTTCCACTTTCTATAAACAAATAATCAGAAAATGAAATATATTTTACATCGATGAGTAGTGTGAATATGAAATACATTTTAAAAATATATTTTAAATGTGTAGATAGAACACATAAGATAAATTATGGAACACAGCACATTCCTACCTAGAAAGCATTTCCTGGATGCATAACATGCTTAAATGATGTACGTTGAAGGAGGGATTCCTTGCTCTTATGTCTCTGCAGGATGTGGACATTGAAGGAAATGCATTATCAATCCAAAAGAAGCTTTTGTGAGTATGCACATCTGAGGCAATATAATAGATACTTTGGGAAAACTATGTTTACTAAGGTCAAATCCCAGAGAGACTCTGGGCTCTGAGCAATATGGGATAATTCCTTAGTGTGACTTCCCTTCTCTGTCCTTGTCTGGAAAGTCTAAGCCACTAGCAGAGGAATGTCAACTGGAATCAATTAGATCACAGAATCAATTTCCCTTCTTGTGGTAACATCTCATCTAGCACCTGAAATTTCTGAAATGTTTCTCCATGCTACTGAGGCATATCAGGTACCCTAAGTCCCAGACATTGACCTGTGTCCATCCTGGATATTCCTCCCCAGTCCCTCAACACTTTATGAGGCTTAAATCATGCTTTGTAAAGTTAATCTCCCTCATGATAGCTAGTCCCAGTGTGCTTATTCATGGGATGTACTCAAAGGGCTCTTAAAGTAAAGCTCAAGCTCTCTAGGATCTGACAGTTGACAATATATGAGAGTGGGGAGACCCACGGGATACTTGTTAAAGACAAGAAATACATAAGATATACAGGCTGGGAAAGCAGATAAAATTTTCCAGATTTGATTAATTGATCCAAGTCTCACCAATTCTTAAGTAGAATTTGTGAATCTTATTATGTAGTCGACCCTCTAACTTTGTGAGAATCTTTGAAGTAATTAGTGAATTTCTGCAATTTTTTTTCTGAACTCTTTCTGATTATGTTTCTAACTATGGACAACTTGAAATACTATAACATTAATGAATAAAAATGGTAAGAATAATTTGATTTAGATGCTTGTAAGACTTAAGTTTCCTTAGCATTTGAATTCTCCACTCTCTGACATAACATGTTGCTGAGCACAATTAGGCTTGTGGTGAACATCACACCAAAATGCTGCTCTCACTTATTTCCTAAGTAAATATCAATTGGTATAGTTTTTATGGCATGATTCTTTTTGTAATCTTTTGAGTATGTCTTTTTGTAATCCTTTGAGTATGACTTGTCAGTATCATCTGTACCATCTTCTCTAGGGAGGAATTCTTCTCAGTAGAGACTGAATAATGTAAAATGTTTGTGGTACCAGAGGTTTATCATAATGAACTCCAGTGGGGATTTATATAGAGGCAAATACAAAGTAACTGGGAAGTCAATTCCAACGTGTTTGTCATGTGGGATAAATTCATTCTTTTCTTCCCCACCCTGTATGTTTATCCACCCACTACATGTTTTTACAACAGTAAACTGAATAACAGCCTTGCAATGTTTCATTTTTAGGAAGAGACTCATCTTAAAAAGAAAGAATCTTGAAATACCTTATCACAAATTATCCAAGTAAAACATAGTATTTTCTTGATTTCAAACTTGATCTTTTCTTATTCTGTACAACATGTATGTCTATAAAACTTTTTGATTCCTCAAGTCCTAACAATCAACTCCATAATAATCCCGGCACATATACGTCTAACACTGTATAATCAGTTAACCAGTACTGTTAGACAAACCGATTTAATCACCCTATCTTTAAGAAAAAGAGCAACAAAATACTAACTTACTTCCATTAAAAGTTACTTTTCCCCCTTAAAGTTAAAAAGACACTTTCAGAGCTGATTATATTTTTTCCATTATAGCTTTATTCTTTATCTTGTGTTTTTCCTTCTTGTTTTGTTATCTCTCTGCCACATCTCATAATTTGATGCTGCTTTCTTCCTACTGCTGCTTTACATTTTTAATTACATGCTACTTTTCTAGTCAGCTTCATACATGGAGACATGGGATCTATAAAAGTGTTTCAGTATTAAGAGCATATGCTTAAAATTATTTGTGTAAGATTGGAGTCTTTCAGGGTTTTCCATAGTCTCAGTTCTCTTTAATATATCCATTGTTCTCTTTGCTCAGCTTAGTTTTAGGCAGTAATGCTACTGAGGATTTCTTTATCAGTATAGCTTCTAATGTTTCTTTTTTTTTTGCTGATGATAATAATAATAATTTTAATACTTAATCAACACATTCTTGTTTTTTAGGGGGGTGGAAGAGTTCTTTTTGGTTTATTTCTTTTTTATTAATATTTTTTATTACGTATTTTCCTCAATTACATTTCCAATGCTATCCCAAAAGTCCCCCATACCCTTCCCCCTACTTCGCTACCCATCAATTCCCATTTTTTGTCCCTGGCGTTCCCATGTACTGGGGCATATAAAGTTTGCCAGTCCAATGGGCCTCTCTTTCTAGTGATGGCCGACTAGGCCATCTTTTGATACATATGCAGCTAGAGACAAGAGCTCCGGGGTACTGGTTAGTTCAAAATGTTGTTGCACCTACAGGGTTGCAGATCTCTTTAGATACTTGGATACTTTATATAGCTCCTCCATTGGGGGCTCTGTGATCCATCCAATAGCTGACTGTGAGCATCCACTTCTGTGTTTGCTATGCCCCAGCCTAGTGTCACAAGAGACAGCTATATCAGGGTCCTTTCAGCAAACACTTGCTAGTGTATGCAATGGTGTCATCGTTTGGAGGCTAATTATGGGATGAATCCCAGGATATGGCAGTCTCTAGATGGTCCATTCTTTTGTCTCAGCTCCAAACTTTGTCTTTGTAACTCCTTCCATGGGTGATTGTTTCCAATTCTAAGAAGGGGCAAAGTGTCCACACTTTGGTCTTCATTCTTCTTCAGTTTCATGTGTTTTACAAATTGTCTCTTATATCTCGGGTATACTAAGTTTCTGGGCTAATATCCACTTATTAGTGAGTACATATCATATGAGTTCTTTTGTGATTGGGTTACCTCACTCAGGATGATGTCCTCCAGGTCCAAACATTTGCTTAGGAATTTCATAAATTCATTCTTTTTAATAGCTAAGTAGTACTCTATTGTGTAAATGTACCACATTTTTTGTATCCATTCCTCTGTTGAGGGACATCTGGGTTCTTTCCAGCTTTTGGCTCTTATAAATAAGGCTGCTATGAACATAGTGGAGCATGTGTCCTTCTTACCGGTTGGGACATCTTCTCAATATGTGCCCAGGAGCGGTATTGCAGGATCCTCCAGTAGTACTATGTCCAATTTTCTGAGGAACCGCCAGACTGATTTCCAGAGTGGTTGTACAAGCTTGCAAGCCCACCAACAATGGAGGAGTGTTCCTCTTTCTCCACAACCTCGCCAGCATCTGCTGTCACCTGAATTTTTGATCTTAGCCGTTCTGACTGGTGTGAGATGGAATCGCAGGGTTGTTTTGATTTGCATTTCTCTGATGATTAAGGATGTTGAACATTTTTTCAGGTGTTTCTCAGCCACTTGGTATTCCTCAGGTGAGAATTCTTTGTTTAGCTCTGAGCCCCATTTTTAATGGGGTTATTTGATTTTATGGAGTCCACCTTCTTGAGTTCTTTATACATATTGGATATTAGTCCCCTATCTGATTTAAGATAGGTAAAGATCCATTCCCAATCTGTTGGTGGCCTTTTTGTCTTATTGATGGTGTCTTTTGCCTTGCAGAAGCTTTGCATTTTCATGAGGTCCCATTTGTCAATCCTCGATCTTACAGCACAAGCCATTGCTGTTCTATTCAGGAATTTTCCCCCTGTGCCCATATCTTCGAGGCTTTTCTCAACTTTCTCTTCTATAAGTTTCAGTGTCTCTAGTTTTATGTGAAGTTCCTTGATCCACTTTGATTTGACCTTAATACAAGGAGATAGGAATCGATCATTTAGCATTCTTCTACATGATAACAACCAGTTGTGCCAGCACCATTTGTTGAAAATGCTGTCTTTCTTCCATTGGATGGTTTTAGCTCCCTTGTTGAAGATCAAGTGACCATAGGTGTGTGGGTTCATTTCTGGGTCTTCAATTCTATTCCATTGGTCTACTTGTTTGTCACTATACCAGTACCATGCAGTATTTATCACGATTGCTCTGTAGTAAAGCTTTAGGTCAGGCATGGTGATTCCACCAGAGGTACTTTTATCCTTGAGAAGAGTTTTTGCTATCCTAGGTTTTTTGTTATTCCAGATGAATTTGGAGATTGCTCTTTCTAATTCGTTGAAGAATTGAGTTGGAATTTTGATGGGGATTGCATTGAACCTGTAGATTGCTTTTGGCAAGATAGCCATTTTTACAATTTTGATCCTGCCAATCCATGAGCATGGGAGATCTTTCCATCTTCTGAGATCTTCTTTAACTTCTTTCTTCTGAGACTTGAAGTTTTTATCATACAGATCTTTCACTTCCTTAGTTAGATTCACGCCAAGATATTTTATATTATTTGTGACTATTGAGAAGGGTGTTATTTCCCTAATTTCTTTCTCAGCCTGTTTATTCTTTGTGTACAGAAAGGCCATTGACTTGTTTGAGTTAATTTTATATCCAGCTACTTCACCGAAGCTGTTTATCAGGTTTAGGAGTTCTCTGGTGGAATTCTTAGGGTCACTTATATATACTATCATATCATGTGCAAAAAGTGATATTTTGACTTCATCTTTTCCAATTTGTATCCCCTTGATCTCCTTTTGTTGTCAAATTGCTCTTGCTAGGACTTCAAGAACTATGTTGAATAGGTACGGAGAAAGTGGGCAGCCTTGTCTAGTCCCTGATTTTAGTGGGATTGCTTCAAGCTTCTCTCCATTTACTTTGATGTTGGCTACTGGTTTGCTGTAGATTGCTTTTATCATGTTTAGGTATGGGCCTTGAATTCCTGATCTTTTCAAGACTTTTATCATGAATGGGTGTTGGATCTTGTGGAATGCTTTTTCAGCATCTAGCGAGATGATCATGTGGTTTTGGCTTCTAATGTTTCTAAGAGATACAATCACAGAAAACTCCCTGATCCTTTCATTTTTGATAGACATAAGGAGACATTTGTAAATGTTTTAGTTAGAGTTCTACTGCTGTGATCAGACACCATGACTGTAGGAGGGAGGTGCTAATATTAAGGTGGGTTCCCTTATTGGTTCTTGATTTGGTCAATAAAGGAGGCTGGGAGCAGATTGCTGTGTGGAAGGAACAAAAGGAATGTCTGGGTTCCTAGAGGAAAAGGAGATGTAGGGAAAGTGAAGGTTTTTTTCAGCCAGGATTTGGAACAAGCAGGATGCAGCAATCATGTAAGATCTTGAGGAAACTTGTATCAGTGGCCTCTGCCACCAGTGGATTACCAAAGTTTTGGCCAGGGCTATCTGATGGAGGCTATCTGATATATTTAGGGTAGGAGATTCTGTGCCTAGAAATTGTGCTAGAAGGCAAATTTTAATGTAATAAAGTCGTCTGTGTGTTTTTTGTTTGTTTGTTTGTTTTTGTTTTGTTTGTTTATACACAGAGCAAAGATGGGTATAGAGAAAAGCCAGGTCAGTGATGGCAGCATAGCAAAGCTAAGCTGGGAGGAACAAAAGAGAAGTCGAGAATGTTGGGGTTGGCATACAGGTTCAGAGATTCAGTCCATTTTCATCAAGGTGAAAACATGGTAGCATCCAGGGAGGCAGGGTACAAAAGGAGTTGAGAGTTCTACATCTTCATCTAAAGGCTGCTAGCAGAATACTGGCTCAAGGATTGTATGATGAGGTTGCCAAAGTCCACACCCACAGGGACACATCCATACTCCAACAAGGCCACAGCTACTCCAACAGGGCCATACCTTCTAATAGTGCCACTCCTTGGGGCAAGTATATATAAATCATCACTGTAAGTTAACAGCAATCTCCCTATATATTTATTAAATATATAATATATCAGCATACATTTGCTCCTGAATATGTACTTTATGTAGGTTCTGTATAATTTGATGAGTGCAAAAATAAACTAATTACTCCTGAATATGACATAAACCTGAAAATATATCTCAGCTTAGGGTCATTTCCCATTTTCCCTCTCCGCTGTATAGTATTTGTTATGCTTTATTTCCCTTGAATCTACTTTATACTTTATGATCCATGTATCAATACAGCAGATTTCTAGACTCATAGACTGAAGATGAAGAGCAAGGTTGGTTCTGATTTATAATGCTAAATATCAAGGCTACCATGACCATATATTAAGAAGTCCTCTTGCTGCATCATTCCAAGGAAGAAGGTATTATGCAATACAAGTGTAGCAAGAGAAAGAGAGGAAGTCAACCTTTAAGAATGGCACCAATACCACAAGGTATGGTGCATTCCTTTTGAATCAATCATTTCATGAAAGTTCTACTACTTACTATTGTTATGATGATGACTGTCTATATTTTAGATGCTGACATGTTTATACTTTTTTCTTTTATATTAGATATTTTCTTTATTTACATTTCAAATGCTATCCCGAAAGTTCACTATATAATCCCTCCTCCCTCCTCCCCTACCCACTCACTCCCACTTCTTGGCCCTAGTGTTCCCCTGTACTAGGGCATATGAAGTTTGCAAGACAAAAGGACCTCTCTTCCCAATGATGGCCGACTAGGCCATCTTCTGCTACATATGCAGCTAGAAACATGAGCTCTGTGGGTACTGGATAATTCATATTGTTGCTCCACATATGGAGTTGCAGACCCCTTCAACTTCTTTTGTGTTTTCTCTAGTTTCTCCACTGGGGGCCAGTGTTCCATCCTATAGATGACTGTGAGCATCCACTTCTGTATTTGCCAGGCACTGGCATAGCTTCATACGAGACAGCTATATCAGGGTCCCTTAGCAAAATCTTGCTGGCATATGCAATATGTCTGGGTTTAGTGGCCGATTATGGGATGGTTCCCTGGTTGGGGTAGTCTCTGGATAGTCCATCCTTTCATCTTAGCTCCAAACTTTGTCTCTGTAACTCCTTTCATGGGTATTTTGTTCCATATTCTAAGGCGGAATGAAGTATCCACACATTGCTCTTCCTTCTTGATTTCCTTGTGTTTTGGAAATTGTATCTTGGGTATTCTAAGTTTCTGGGCTAATATCCACTTATCAGTGAGTGCATATCTAATGACTTCTTTTGTGATTGGGTTGCCTCACTCAGGATGATATCCTCCAGATACATCCATTTGCCCAAGAATTTCAAAAATTCACTGTTTTTAATAGCTGAGGAGTACTCCATTGTGTAAATGTATCACAATTTCTGTATACATTCTTCTGTTGAGGGATATCTGGGTTCTTTCCAGGTTCTGGCTATTATAAATAAGACTGCTATGAACATAGTCAAGCATGTGTCCTTATTACAAGTTGGAACATCTTCTGGGAATATGCCCAGGAGAGGTATTGCTGGATCTTCCCATAATACTATGTACAATTTTCTGAGGAACCACCAGACTGATTTCCAGAGTGGTTGTACAAGCCTGCAATCCCACCAGCAATGCAGGAGTGTTCCTCTTTATCCACATCCTTGCCAGCATCTACTGTCACCTGAACTTTTATCTTAGCCATTCTGCCTGGTGTTAGGTGGAATCTCAGGGTTGTTTTGATTTGCATTTACCTGATTATTAAGGAAGTTGAACATTTTTTCAGGTGCTTCTCAGCCATTCAGTATACCTCAGGTGAGTATTCTTTGTTTAGCTCTGTACCCCTTTTTTAATGGGGTTATTTGAATTTCTGGAGTCCAGGTTGTTGAGCTCTTTGTATATATTGGATATTAGTCCCCTATCAGATTTAGGATAGGTAAAAATATTTTCCCAATCTGTTGGTAGCTTTTTTATCTTATTAACAGTATCCTTGGCCTTACAGAAGATTTGCAATTTTATGAAGTTCCATTTGTTAATTCTTGATTTTACAGCACAAGCTGTTGCTGTTCTGTTTAGGAATTTTTCCCCTGTGCCATATCTTCGAGGCTTTTCCCCACTTTCTCCTCTATTAATTTCAGTGTCTCTTGTTTTATGTGGAGGTCTTTGATCCACTTAGACTTGAGCTTTGTACAAGGAGATAAGAATGGATCAACTCGCATTCTTCTACATAACTGCCAATTGTGCCAGCATCAATTGTTGAAAATGCTATCTTTTTTCCACTGGATGGTTTTAGTTTCCTTGTCAAAGATCAAGTGACCAATGGTGTGTGGATTCATTTCTGGGTCTTCAAGTCTATTCCATTGATCTACCATGTTTATACTTTTACCTTATTCCTGAACATATATTTAACTATTCTTAAATTATTTCTTTATACCTTTAATTCAAGAGAGAGAGAGAGAGAGAGAGAGAGAGAGAGAGAGAGAGAGAGAGAGAGAGACTCTACAGTTACACAAAATACAAGATGTTCTAAGGTAATGGTAGAGCAGAACATTTGAGAATAGCTGAACAACGACTGGTCCAACTTGACGTCCACACCACAAGAGGATGCAGACATCTGACACAGTCTGCATGGCAAAGAAATAGAAACTGGACTACCCAGAAACCTAAGAAGCAAATATTACTTAAATAAGCTAACAAAATGATACATAATGATTTTCTGCTATGGTCATTACAAGATCCTAGTATATTTACCATTTCAAACAACTTCATTTATTGACTGATTGTAACAGATCCAGAGAACCACAGACAGACAATCAGCAAAACTCAGGGAAACTGTAGTAGATGGGAAGAAAACAATGGAAGAGACAGGGGTCAATGGCTTGAGGATGACATAGCCCATAGATTTAACTAAACAGAACTCAGTGACTCAAGAGAATGAAGCTACTACCAACATGGATCCTGTATGCATCTGGCCCTATATGTATGTCCTCTGCACATATATTATCTCATGTAACATGATCTTCTTATGGGTCTTCTAAAGGCGGGTGAGGGTCTGGTTTTGAGTCTTTTACTTGTTTTGGAGACAACTTTCCTACTACTGAATTACCTCTTCCAGCCTTGCCATGAAGGCATGTGCCTAGTCCTACCTTAATTTCTTATGGTGTGTTCAGTTGATATCTCTGGGACCTCCATTTTTCTAAAGGGAAAAATAGGAGGATTAGATCTGGAGGAGAGAAGAGGAGTGAGGGTCTTCAAGGAATAGAGGGAGCTGAAACAGTAGTTGGGAAGTAAAATATGAAATAATACTGATTATGATATTGATGATATAAAGTACATTGTTCTGTAGAACTTACATCTTATTAATCTCAGTTTTATCCTTGCCACTTATCCATGATAATAATTTTTGCAAGTGATTTTTATTTTGGAAAATAGGACCACCTTTCTGCATATGCAATTTATTCACAGTACTATATAAGACATTTTTCCAGCAAAATTCTCATATTCTCACACATTCATATCATTACTACTGATCCCTCTTTTCAGAATCTTTTACATGCTTTTTTTGTTTTTGATAATTTAATTTTCATTTATTCTTCATTTATATTTATTTTCAGTTACAATCTATTAGCCTGCTTTTACTCCAATGGAAATTACTTTCCTCTGAAGTGTTCATCTCCTGTGTCTTCAAGTACTGTCAGAACTTTTAATCATAAAGTCTCATTTCTCACTAACATAAGTGCCTAAGTAGAAGCTGAGAACAACAAATAAAGATATTAAAGTTAATTGTAGAAAGCCCACAGTCCCTGACTTCTTTAGTCAACTAAGAGTAGCAAAAATTGTCTTCTTTAGGGAAGAGCTCAACACCTGGGTATCATCCAGTTCCAAATTATCAACTGTGAAAAAATATATATATATATATATATATATACTTGCAACGTAATACTGACTGATAAAATTTTATTTATGTATTTAGTAATGTATGTATCTGGGGTGTGTGTGTGTGTGTGTGTGTATAAAACAGCAATTGGTAAAAATAAAGACTATTAATTTGAAAAAGAACAAGAAAAGATATATGGGTGGATAAAGATTTTGTAAGTAACTTATCTAAAAGAACTAAAAGAAATTATTAAAAACACTCATATCCTGCTTTTATGTCGTGTGTGTGTGTGTGTGTGTGTGTGTGTAGAAAGGTGAAACACTGACTTAACCAGGATTGTTTGCATGAGCTTGAGAAGCAAATTATTTACTGACACAGAGGCTTCCAAACAATAAGGAGATTGGTAAAGAAATTGATTCCTTGCTGTGTACTACTATTCAACTGCTAATAGTTCCTCAGGGAGATGTGAGGCCTTTGAAATATCTAAATCTCTATTGTGAAACTTTCACAACTAAGAAATAAAGCAGGGGTAGAAATATGGTTTAGCACCTAGGAGTACTTGAAGCTATTCTAATTAAACCAAAACTAGGTTTCCAGTACACGCAGCAGACACCTTACAGCTTTCATATTCATGGCTAATTTTTTCATTAATTGATGTTGCATGGAAATGTTATATGGTTCATCTTTTCAGTGATGGCCATTTGGTATTGAACTTGTATGTTCTTTTGGAGGGAAGACTTTTTCTCAACATCTCGACATTCATTAGTTGTGTTATATAGCTTGAGGCATTGTGATTGTTCCCCAGGTGACTTTTGAATTTCTTTTGGTAACACCACGTGTTTAGTCAGTCATGTGGATAATACTTTATTACTTTAACTTCTGGCATTACTTTTCCCTGTCACCATAATTTGCCTCATATCCAACCTTGCACCTTGCCATTATGCTGCCTGTTATCTTTCAAACTAGTGGCCTTATTTTTCAAATATATATATATATATATATATATATATATATATATATGTATATATACATATATATTATGTGTGTATTAATAATATATATGAAAAACATATATGTGTGTGTGGATACATTCATAACTAAAATATACTAAAAAATCTGTAAATACATAAAGTTTGCTCAGTATGTATGTTGTTACTTGTACTTTATGATTTTAAGTATGGTTAATTGCAATTGAATAATCAATTAGTGAACTTTTTCTTTTTCTTTTTTTTTTTTACTTTTCTTTTTTAAACTTTTTTTTGTTAGATATTTTCTTCATTTACATTTCAAATGCTATCCCAAAAGTCCCCTATCCCCTCCCCCAGCCCTTCTCCCATACCACTCACTCACACTTCTTGGCCTTGTCATTGCCCTGTACTGGGGCATATAAAGTTTGCAAGACCAAGGGGCCTCTCTTCCCAATGATGTCGACTAGGCCGTCTTCTACTACATATACAGCTAGAGACACAAGATCTGGGGATACTGATTAGTTCATATTGTTGTTTCACCTATAGGGTTGCAGACCCCTTTAGGTCCTTGGGTAATTTCTCTAGCTCCCCACTGGGGGCCCTGTGTTCCATCCTATAGATGACTGTGAGCATCCACTTCTGTATTTGCCAGGCACTGGCATAGCCTCACAGGAGACAGTTATATCAGGGTCCTTTCAGCAAAATCTTGCTGGAAATTGCAATAGTGTCTGAGTTTGGTGGCTGATTATGGGATAGATCCCTGGGTGGGGCAGTCTTTGGATGGTCCATCCTTTCATGTTAGCTCCAAACTTTGTCTGTGCAACTCCTTCCATCGGTACTTTGTTCTGTATACTAAGGAGGAATGAAGTATCCGCACATTGGTCTTCCTTCTTCTTGATTTTATTGTGTTTTGGAAATTGAATCTTAGGTATTCTAAGTTGCTGAGCTAATATCCACTTATCAGTGAGTGCATATCAAGTGACTTCTTTTGTGATTGGGTTGCCTCACTCAGGATGATATCCTCCATATATATCCATTTGCCCAAGAATTTCATAAATTCATTTTTTTTTAATTGCTGAGTAGTACTCCACTTCTTTAAGAAGAATATTCCTTCATCTCTCTGGATTTATTAGTTGCCTGTACTTTTTTGTGTAATGTTGTGACCTTGTGAGATTTATCATAGCAGTCTACTTGTGTTGCTCTTGCTTAGACCTTGTTTAATAAGCCATACCTTTGATATACCTTTAAGACTTTCTCTCAATATCTTAGCACATTTTAATTTTCTTTATCAGATTTCTATTTAATATTAGTTATTTAATCTTTTCACATAATTATATTTAGAAAAACATGTCATACATAGTTAATGAATTCCTATGCTCCAGTAGATGACCTTTTAACTGTGCATGTATGGGACACATTAATTGGACTTATTATTTTAGTGCCAAAGAATGAAATTGGGCATGAAGTTGAACTGAAGTGTGTTTATATAACCTTTAAAATTTGAAAAGGCATATGATTAACGACAACAACTTTACAAATCAACAGTGTTGAGAAAGAGAATGAAATAAAGGACTTTTGGGGAGCTGATTAAGGCTGACAAATATAATAAAGGGAAGAAAAGTATTTCAAAAAAAAGCACAGACAAAATATATATTTACACCTTCAGGCACCATGTTTGGGAAATGGAAGTTGCAGACATATCTCAGTGTCTAATGGTCAGTGTGAATGTGAGGATTCCTTTTGAGTCCATCAATCACTGAGTCTGCGTAGCAAAAAAGCTGCTTAGACAGCAGCAATTGATCAGTAACTTGAAGTTGTGGGCATAGTGACTGAATACAGACTGGATATGTACACTGGATTGAAGAATCCTAGGGTAATACATCACTTATTTCAGACATGCACATAAATAGGACTGTACTATCCTGAGACCCTGTCATTGCATGTAGGTGTATAAAGGACAGCAGAAGAAGAGCACAGTACTGACACCTCTAATAATTCCTCTTAATTTTGATTTATGTTTCTATATTTTGAGGAAATTTTCTGAGATTTTATGTATTGCAATTTTGTATCTTGGTAAGAATACAGAAATTATTGGTGGTTTTGAATGGGAAATATTAATAAATATTAACTGCTTTATAAATACATGCTAGCCAAAATTTTCTAGTTCATTTTTATAAACAGCAGACAAGTGAATGTGAAATGAATTAATTTTGAAATCATCTTTATGTAGAGGAAAGGAATCTTTCCTGAAACAATATTCCAAAGATATAAACAAAGTTGATATACAGGGCAGATATTACTTCTATGATTGAATTCATTTTTTAAAAACATTTGTGTACATCTTATCAAGTGAATAATGCAATAATCATTTTTCTTTTAAGGTATTTTTCAAATAAGACTCTATTCATGACTTGGTTATTGAATATGTTTCAGATAACTCAGTAAATTAATTTTAAATGATACATGTTATATGGAATATACATAGATAATTAAAGAAACAATATAGTCATCACTTAACAAATATAAATTTATTAACTATTGAAGTAACATGAGTAAAAATAACCAGAATTACAAAAGCTATGTATTTGGAGATATAAAATACCTGGCACTGACATGAATTAAAATATCTTCCTTAGAAAACTTAGGATTCTTACTCAAGAAATAAATAAAATTAATCTTTGAGTTATACTTTCATTGTTAAAATTGATTTATCCAAAATATTAATATTCACAGTTTAGAATATGAAATGGATACTACTAACACTTTTATAAAATAAAGGCACAAAGTTTACCCTTTGTAAATGTGTTTATTATACCGTTAACATATACAATCTATATGCCTCTTAAATACAAGGTTTTAGTTTGTACTTTTAGTGAATTTGAGAATAAAGTGAGTTAATACTTATAGAATAGTAAGATCAGTAGTATGATTTATACAATATTTATGACAGAAGAAACAAAATAAAAATTACCATGCACCCCAAAGTCTCAGGGCTCTAACTCTGACCTGCTGCACTGGGGGAGATAGAGACCTTTCTCCAGAGCTGGTAATAAAAGTCTTCATGTATGTGTATCAGAATTGGCTCTTTGATGGTCTATCTCAAGCCATATCTAGTATTTCTTCTTCTAAGGATTTATCTCTTACAAAGTAACTCTCTCACTCCAACCTGGTAACATACAACTCCATGAAACTTCACTTTTATAAAAATTATGACAGTGCCTTGGCTTCCTACCTGCCCCCTGTCCTCAACCTCCCTGCTAATAGAGCAGACCTGGCCTGATTCCAAGCCATCACAGATGGAAGGTCTTAGGCATCAGTCACTAGGTCCCTTTGGTTGTCCCTCCTATCCTACATGTGGTAAAGATCATGTAACTGTTGATATCTGATTTCTCTCAATATATTTTTGTCTCCTTTTTTTTAAAGGACGTTTAACCACTTTTAAAAGTAGTATCATAATTCTATTGGTAAAAATGGAATAATTTCTGAAATATTTTCAAGATGGATAAAACAATTTTTGTTAAATACTATACAACCATTCATGACAAATGCCACTGGCCCACAGGGAGTTTACAGATTGTTTAGAACTCAAGGGGCCTCATTAATAGACATTTAACATACTTTATTTAACTATAGTAAAACTGAATTAATGAGAATAATGTTTACATATAGCATAAATGTTACTAGCTGGCAACTCAGAAATTTATTTATTTATTTTTAGTTATAGTACTTAGTAATAAAGTACGGAATTTCAAAAATTTATGAAATTTTTCTCAAAAGTCTGTTTCTTGTCTGTAGAGTGGGGTTGGGGGTTTGCTAAAATGTCCTCCCAAATAATGGAAGAAAGCAATGTTAGTAAACGGTTCATTTGTGTGTAGTAGTATACTAGAATAAAGAAGATTCTCATTTTAATGTTTGTAAATAGGACTTTTCTCAACAAATATAAAAAGAAAAGACAAACAACTATAACCTAATGACATTATAGGAAATATAAGTGACACTCATATAAAGTTTTATTGTCTGGAGATATCATGTGGTATCATTAAAGTTATTTTATAACTGGCTTGACTGGAAATGTAGACCTGGAGGTTCTCTTACAGTCATTTCCCCACAAAAATCTCACACTAAATGCAATCTACAGTTTATTATAAGGGAAATCATTGAGTTCATAGCTGAGACTTCCATTAAAGTCATTGCGGGAGGTCAATAATCACTACTGAAGAATCTCTGAATACAAAATTACAGCCTCCCACAATATTAAGTGCATCAGTGTAGTTTCAAATGACTATGTCTTCTTATTCAATACTAATATAAAAAGGTGGGCAATGTTTAGAGTTGATGTTTCTCAAACAGGACTTCCTAAGAAGTTACTAACCTGGCATATTGCATATGCATCAGCGTCATAATATCAAATATGTGATATTGTAATTGTACTTTTAAAACTAGGAGTAACAAAATTCTACCAAGGAAGAAAACAACAACAATAAAATGTCCTACTCACAGGAACATTAGTCAAAGTCATGAGTCTTGTAACCTACGTTTTTTCAAAAGACAAAATTGTTTTTGAATTTTGTTTTGGTCCCACTCCCTCCCAGGTATATTGGATAAGATGGAATTTACATAAGATTATTCATTAAAACTGGCTAATTATATTTGTTTCTATGACTTTATGAGAAAATATATTTTTGCCATGTGTGGCTTGCCTGCCATGTTTAAGGCTTGTCCTGTGATTGAACACTTTACTCATGGTACACCTCTTAACTCCCAGAGTATACATTATCTGGTGTTCTTAATAAAGTTGCCTATTGGATAGATTATAATCCATCACACTTATCAGTTCTATTCTTCCATGTGTAACTGCATACTGAGATGTGTCTAAAAACTGTGGAAAAAATACATGGTAAACAAAATAACTAGCACAACTACTTTTATAGTCCTTGCATAGTGTCAAGCTTAGTATATACATTTCCAGAAATGGTCTGGTAAAGGCTGATATGTTCATGTTTGAATTTACATGCAGAGATAACAAAGAATAAGATTATTTGATGCAAACCTATTGTCCTAGATATTATTCCAATGTACCTATGATGAGCTTGCATGTAAAGAAAACCTTGGCATATAAGTACTGCAGTGAAGCACAAATTAACATAATAGTTGAAAAAATTACTATTTGAAGACAATTTTAAACCTCTAATACAAACTTTCATTTAAGCGTATATTTCCCAAAAGAAACTAAGAGATTGCTTTCAAGAAAACCTTAAAATTAAATGACTGTCCTAATTGATATGAGTATAGGCACAGATTCAGTCTTTAACATAAACGTGAAATTAGAAACTCTGGAGAACTTAAATATTGTAGCATAGTTCCCACCAGTAAACAAGGAGCTATCTGCAATTGACACCCACATGCAAAGGAAAAAATGTTTTCTGCAGCAGAGTCATTTTGTATATATTAAACACACTTTAGGACAGGATAATATCCTGAAGCAGTAACCTAAACAAAAGAAATAAACGGTATATTTGTAGACTGTCATACACTGTTCAGATTTTTTTTTTTGTCTTTGTCTCTACATTATTGTTTCCAAGTTTGTTTGTTTTATGGGTTTTGTCAGTTTGTATGTGTGTTTTATGTGTTATTCTTCTGTTTGTCTTTCTTTTTTTTTCTTTCAAATATTGATGGTTTCTGTTTGTTTGCTCGTATTTTTCCTTTCTTTAAAAATTATTTAAAGAGGCCTGAAGTTTGATAGGTGAGGACATGGAAAAGATCTAGGAAGAATACTGTCATGGGAAAACATGGTTAGAATATACTGCAAGAAAATAAATATTTTTCAGTTTGAAATGTCATCACAAAATAGGAGGCTGTTCTTTTAAATATTAAGTACTATTTGGTATTTGGCAACACAGTTAGTCTTTAAGTTGACTTGGAATTTGGGGTTACCAAATTTAAATTATGTTACCTATTTTAGGGTTTTACATGCTTTGTTGGGAAGGTTTTATAATGCTAATCTTTGTAATTGTTTTTCATTTGCACAATTTGCAAATATAAATTTCAATAAAAGTGTTGTTATTTATAAGTTCAGGTATAGTTTTAAAGAATCCAAAATATCACCAATGTCCCTTTTCTTCTCTACCTTTTTTAACTTTTCTGCATAACAAAAACTAGTTTAGGTAATATTGGAATCTTGTCTTATAACAAAATCTCTCAAAAATGCTTTAAAACAACAGTGGAATTTATTGGAATGAAGCAACCAAGGCATCTCAGCACTGGGAGGACTGAGGCAGCATCATCAGTAGTTCAAGTCCATTCTGGCTATAAAGTGAGGCTCAGCCTCTTATCAGAGAAACAACACATACATCAAAGAGCAATAACAAAATGGAGATTTTTGGATATATAACCACATATAACTTATATTCCTGCTGGCTGTATAAAGTTTACTAACTCATTTCTTTACCTATGTGCGAAGACCTTAAGGGCTCACTCTTCTTGAGTCAAAACTTTGCTGAGAGTAGAAATGTGATGATGAGGAAAAGACTAAGTTTCAAATCCAAATATGCAGTAAATCTGACTGTTAGGATTCATGGAAAAATAATGATGCATTAAAATAAAAAGAAAAAATTAGACTGAGTAGAGGCAAAAACATAGTTGAAAGTATGAGAGTTTTGTATGTTTTCTGAATGAATGCCTGGGTATTTATCCTATTATGGTAAAACTTTATCATAAATGAAAAAAAAAAAAAGAACAGCAATGGCTCTAACTCATCAACATAGTCAGAGTTTTCATAAAGCTAAACCATAGCTACATTTTCACTTGTATTTAACACTGGATACTACTGTGTTACTATGCAGAATGACTTCAATGTGACTATGTCATGGGTAGTAATAATTTATAAAATATATTAAACATTTATTGTGATTGTCATAGAGATAGAAAACCAACTTTTTCTAGAAATAATTTTCTCACTATTATTAAATGTTTAATGTTTTAGCTTGTAAGCACTTTTTAAAAATGTTTTTTATTAATCATTCCATTCATTTTCATATAAAATGATATCCTACTTGCTGGTTACCCGTCAACAACCACCTCCCCCGCCCATTCTACATCTGTCATCTCCTCCCTCCACTTTGCTTCTATGAGGATGCTACCTCACCCACTCACACTTTCTTGCACCACTGCTCCAGCATTCCCCTACACTGGGGTATCAAACCTCCATAGGACCAAGGGCCACACCTTCCCTTGATATCAAACGAGGTCATCCTCTTCTATATATTTACTGGAGCCATGGATCCCTCTCTGTACACTCCTTGGTTGGTGGTCTAGTCCCTGAAAGTTCTGGGTGGTCCAGTCAGTCTACATTATTCTTCCTATGGAGTTGCAATCCCACTCCACTGTTCCAGTCCTTCTGTCAGCTCCCCCAACTGGGTACTCAAGATCAGTCTGATGGTTGGCTCCAAGCATCCACATCTACATTGGTCAATTGTTGACAGAACCTCTCAAGGAACCACCATACCAGGTTCCTGTCAGCAAGTGCCTCTTGGCAACAACAACAGTGTCAGGGTTTGGTGTTTGCAGATAGATGGATTCTCAGTTAAGTGTGTGTAGTGCTGAGGGTAGGGGTCCGGGGTCCCTGGATGGTCCTTTCTTCAGTCTCTACTCCATACTTATACCTGTCTTTCCTTTTGACAGAAACATTTCTGGGTTAAAAATTTTGAGATTGGTGGGTGGCCCCATTCCTTCAGGTGCTGTGTCTATCTACTGGAGGTTCTCTCTCCCCTTTGCTGTGCATTTCCCTGAAGTCATTTTCATTAGATCCTGGGAGCTTCTTGCTTCCTAGGCATTTGGGACCTTCCAGTGGCTATCCCCAGTTCCTCAGCTCCCAGTGCTACACGTTTTTATTTAATCTCCTGACTCTCCCATACTCTCCAGTACCTGATACTTTCCCCTTATTTCCTCACCCTCCATTTTCCCTTCAAGTTCCCCCTCCCTCCACTTTCCTTGATCACCCTGCACCCCCCCCCTCAATACAGGATTGAGTATCCACACCCAGGTCTTCCTTCTTCTTAAGCTCCATATGATCTGTGGGTTTATCATGGTCATTTTGAGCTTTTAGGCAAATATCAACTTATCAGTGTGTACATACCATGTGCGTTATTTTGTGTCTGGGTTACCCCACTCAGGATATTTTCTAGTTACATCCATTTGCCTACAAATTTCATGAAGTCACTGTTTTTAACAGCTGAGTGGTACTCCATTGTA
Organism: Mus caroli; assembly: GCF_978045245.1. NCBI lineage: Eukaryota > Metazoa > Chordata > Mammalia > Rodentia > Muridae > Mus > Mus caroli. The sequence continues at coordinate 45,746,314 of NW_028227256.1, forward strand.
CCACATTTTCTGTATCTATTCTTCTGTTAAGGGACATTTGGGTTGTTTCTAGCTTCTGGCTATTATGAATAAGGCTATTATGAATAAGGCTACAATATTATAAACATATTGGAGCATGTGTCCTTCTTATAGGTTAGAGCATTTTTGGAGTATATGCCAGTAGTGGTATAAGCTGAGTCTTCAAGAAGAATCTTTCCAATTTTTTCTAGGAACGGATAGATTGATTTCCATAGTGGTTTTGCCAGCCTGTAGTCCCACCAACATTGGAGTAGTGTTCTTTCTCCACATTCTTGTCAGTATCTGCTGTCACCTGTATTTTCGATCTTAGTGGTTTTGTTCTGATTGGTGTGAGGTGGAATCTTAGGATCATTTAGATTTCCATTTCCCTGATGATGTTAGTTGAATCTCAGCCTTTGGAGATCCCTCATTTGTGAATTCTCTGTTTAGTTCTGAACCCCAATTTTAATTGGGTTTTTGGTTATCTGGAGCATAACTTTTTGAGTTCTTTGTATATATTGGATATTAGCCCTCTGTCAGATGTAGGATTGGTAAAGATATTTTCCCAATCTGTTGGTGGCTATTTTGTCCTATTGGCAGTGTCCTTTGCCATAAAGAAGCTTTTCAATTTTATTAGGTCCCATTTGTCAATTCTTCATCTTACAGCACAAGCCATTGATGTTTTGTTCAGGAAATTTTCCCTGTGTCCATGTGCTCGATGGTCTTCCCCACTGTCTCTTCTATTAGATTCAGTATATCTGGTCTTATATGGAGGTTCTTGATCCACTTGGACTTGAATGTTGTACAAGGAGATAAGAATGGATCAAATGGCATTTTTCTAAATGCTGACCTCTAGTGCAACCAGCATGATTTGTTGAAAATGCTCTTTTTTCACTGGATGATTTTGGCTACTTTGTCAAAGATCAGGTGATCATAGACATGTGGGTTTAATTCTGGATCTGCAATTCTATTCCACTGATCTACTTGACTGTCTCTGTACCAATACCATGTAGTTTTTATCACTATTACTCTATAGTACATCTTGAGAACATGAATGGCATCTCTGACAGATGTCCTTTTATTGTTGAGAATAGTTTTTGCTACCCTATTTTTATTTGTTTGTTTGTTATTCCAAATGAATTTGAGAATTGCTCTTTCTAACTCTATGAAAAATTAAGTTGGAATTTTGATGGAGATTGCATTGAATCTGAGGATTGCTTTTGGTTAGGTGGCTATTTCTACTATATTTATCCTGCTGATCCATGAACATGTGAGGTCTTTCCATCTTCTGAGATCTTCTTTAATTTCTTTCTTTAGGGGTTTTCAGTTTTTGTCATACAGATCTTTCACTTGCTTGGTTAGAGTCACACCAAGATATGCTATACTATTTTTTGACTATTTTGAATGTGTTGTTTCCCAGTCCACTTATCTTTTTAGTAGAGGAAGGCTGCTGATTTGATAGTTAATTTTATATCCAGCCACTTTACCGACATTATTTATCAGCTGAAGGATTTCTCTGGTATAAATTTTGTTATCACTTATGTATACTATCATATCATCTGCAAATAGTGATATCTTAATTTCCTCCTTCCCAATTTGTATCCCTTTGATTTTTTTATTGTCTAATTGCTCTAGCTAGAACTTCAAATACTATATTTACTAGGTAGGGAGAGAGTTGGCAGCTTTGTCTTTTCCCTGATTTTAAAGATTTTATTTTAAAAATAAAAACCACAGATTTTATAACTAAAAGTAATAATTCTCTATACATTTCAAAGGCCAAACCTGGGGAATTTCATCATTCCCTATAATGGGTTAATTGCCTTACTAATTTCTAGTTCCTAAGTAGAATTCTTCTTCTTCTTCTTCTTCTTCTTCTTCTTCTTCTTCTTCTTCTTCTTCTTCTTCTTCTTCTTCTTCTTCTTCTTCTTCTTCTTCTTCTTCCTCCTCCTCCTCCTCCTCCTCCTCCTCCTCCTCCTCCTCCTTCTCCTCTTCCTCCACTTCCTCCTCTTCCTCCACTTCCTCCTCTTCCTCCACTTCCTCCTCTTCCTCCTCCCCCTCCTCCTCTTCCTCCTCCGATCTTGCTCCACAGTTTAACTGTACCATTAAAATCAATTGTAAAACTGAAATGAAACTTTTTTGGAGCCAACTATTATCAAGCTAAGAAAAAATACGCATCGGATGTGTTAGTTGCCTTTTGTATTTTTGTAATAGAATGTGTAATAATGCAAAGACTGCTGTAGGCTCATGCTTCAAAGAAATGGTTCACTGCATTGTATTTGTGCAGTCAAAACAGTTGGAATGCTTTCTAGGGTAGCATGTGGATCTTGCAGCATATTCTTTTCCTAAACAAAGAGAATAGGTGAGAACCATAGGGAGATGTCCTTTTCCAGCCATGACTCATTTGTGATAAGTAGCTAGGCTCCAAATAACAAAGTTTCTGCAACATTCCCAAACAATGTCACTACTGGGAAACATGGTCAAATCTGTGAGCCTCTTGTCTGCATTTCACATTCAAACTACAAATGTGAAAAGTAGTTAGTTCTATTCCAAGAGAATTGTGTTCTTTCTGTCAATTATTATTTTGGCTTATTCCTTTCTTATGTTTGGAGTAGTGGCAAGTGATTTGAAGCAGAAGGGTTGCTTTATCTCAAAGGAGTTTTATATATAATAATTAACCAAATACAAAAGTATAAGAATTTGCAAATAGTCATGCATTAAATAGAGCTGTATAGTTGAAAGAATAAATTCATACTTAGTATATAATCATAAAGTATATCCCTGAACCTATCACTAAACCTGTAGAGACTATTCAAAATTGTATGAGTTTTGTCCACAAAATTCAGTAGTGCTAAATAACATTGGACATAAGGTTCTGTATGGTAAAAATTCATTAATTTTATACACTATCTTGAATTTCATAGGAACATTCAACATTTTAAAAGTTGGTGCAGATGCCAGCTTTTTTATTATCTTAAAGTATTTTTCACATTAAGACCAATTAAACATTTTATACATCATGAAAATACTCAAAAATAGATATTAGTAATGGCAAGGGTAAAAAAATCTTAAAATGTATATTTAAGAATTCTATAATTATAAAAAGTTGGAAATTTATTTAATGAGATAAATATATAAGTTTGAGTAAAATATTTTGTTTTAAAATATTTTGTAATTCAGAGTAAACCAAGGTGCAAAGAGAGAGTTCATGTTAATAACAATTACTTTAGACATAGTTTATACTACTAAGACAAAGGTTTTATATTTTAAACAGTTTAAGATGTTAGCATGAGGCAGTTAATTATTATTGGAAAAGTATAAATACTACTTGCATTAAAACATTTCAGATATTGTAAAACGTTGATAATTGTGATTAAATGAGTAATCATAGCTGTTTCTATAAGGATGTTGTCTGATTTCCATTGCAGGAACAATGATTGCTCGAAACCCACCAATTTCATAGTCCTCCAAAGCATTCCTCTAAAATGACACTGATGCTACCTTATATCTTAATGTCATGCATTATGCTCCATTATTGCACAGGCTTCTGTGTTAAAATCAGGCAAACAATAGTTCACCATGCTAGTGTGAACCCTCATTTGCCTAATAGTCTAATTTGGCAAGTAGAAACACACATCTCTGTAATTTCCTTGTTTGTCTTTTATAGGTTGTTTTATTTTTTCATAATCAATTGACTATATATTATTCTACCTTTAAAGCCATATTTTAAAATCTATAAAACATTTTTTGACCTTCAGATATCATTATGCTTATAAACAAAATAACTATAATTGGTAGTACTTTTAGTGAATTTTTAATTTTATTATTTTATTATGTTGATAATGATTGTAGTGAAAATATTTATTGTTTTTGAGGTGTAACTGAAAATGTTAAATAAGGAATAACTTCCAAAATTGTATATTTGTGCGTGTAAGCTATTTAGTGTGCACAGACTCTGAACATTTGGCCAGAAGACATTATGTTCAAACATATATGTTTTATGAGTCTGATATTCAACTAAATTTTAATATTTTATTGCTCCTTTATGTTCACTCAAATTGCTTCAGAAAAAATTATTTATCAAACATCTTATGCTATTATTTCTGCTTCTTGGACTTTACTTGACCTGTGTTGATTGTAAACATAAGCTGAAAATGGTTCCTGAGGTATGCCTTGCTTCTTAAAGGCTTTTATGCTTCTCTACTATGGTAAAAGACAATATGTAGTCAACTGTCAACTCTTAATGCTGTTTTTCCTGTGATCTTTGAGTGTCATAAGAGACTCTGGTTCCATTTATTGATAATTGGATTTTTTTTAGACCTACAGGTCTCAAAAATGCAGCCAATGTAGATCTAGTTTTCTACAGGTATTGTCTCCTTTTGAGATTGTTTTACTCAATACTCTAGCACCCATCTATTTGAAGGGAAATAGATTATTATATTCAACTAATCATCCTACTTTCAATCCTATTTATTTGCTAGTTGAGAAGGTATAAAAAAAAAACCATAAATCAAAACAAACCTTTTCTCAGCCCATACAGTCTCCAGTCAGCACAGTTGCTTCTAGGAAAGACTTGTTAATTTTTATATGTTGACACGTATCCTTTTCTGCTTTGGAGATAGTGCCATCATATTACATATTATTTCCCTTTCTATTCTAGCTTTCCTCTCTGATTCTTACTGCCAATTTTTCTCATTTTCAAGCTCAACAAGGTTCTTGAATTTACAAAGTGAACCAATGCCCTTCCATATGGTTCCCTTCACATTAAATTTACTTTTAAAAATAAGTTTCTGCTTCTGGTGCTATCAGACACATTTTCTCAGACTTGTGTTTATTCTTCATTTTGCATACAGATATCTAAATGGTTTGTGCAGCTTGATATTCTGGCCATAACTTATGTTAATCCCAATCAAACCAACATATTAGATAATAATATAGACTCCAGCTGCACCTTAAGTAAACTTCCCAGTGAAACCTTAGCTTCCATTTTATATTTTACCTCAGTATGTGATGGGTTCTCACCATCTTGTTTGTAGATTTTCAGAGTGAAGCACCTTTATATGACATCATAAACTTTCCATCTCAGTTAGGTTGTAACTCAGATGAAATTTTATTTCAACAAACTGCTAACTTAAGAAATATTCTCTTGGCTCTATGCTCCTCCATGTTCCAGAAACAGCTGCATCTTCTTGTGTAGTGCCAGCCTCGTCCTTTAGTCAAAATGGTGAAGGTTGGTGTGAACAGATTTGGCCATATTGGGCTCCTTGTTACCATGGCTGCCATCTGCTCTCCACATGGCAAAGTGGAGATTGTTGCCATCAATGACCCCTTCATTGACCTCAAGTACATGGTCTACATGTTCTAGTATGACTTCACCCATGACAAATTCAATGGCACAGTCAAGGCAGAGAATGGAAAGCTTGTTGTAACAGGAAGCCCATCACCATCTTCCAAGAGCAAGATATGGCTAACATCAAATGGGGTGATGCTGGTGCTGAGTATGTTGTAGAGTCTACTGGCATCTTCACCATCATTCAAGGAGAAGGCCAGGGGCCACTTGAGGAGTGGAGCCAAAAGGGTAATCATCTCTGCCCCTTCTGCCGATGCCTTCATGTTTGTGATGGGTGTGAACCACAAGAAATATGACAACTCAATCAAGATTGTCAGCAGTGCATCCTGCACCACCACCAACTGCTTAGCTCCCATGGCCAAAAACATTCGTGACCACTTTGGCATCATGGAAGGGCTCATGACCACAGTCCATGCCATCACTGACACTCAGAAGACTGTTTTTGGGCCATCTGAAAGCTGTGGCATGATGGCCGTGAGGATGCCCAGAACATCATCCCTGTATCCACTGGTGCTGCCAAGGCTGTGGGCAAGGTCATCCCAGAGCTGAACAGGAAGCTCCCTGGCATGGCCTTCTGTGTTCCTATCCCCAGTATATGTGTTGTGGATCTGACATGCTGCCTGAAGAAACCTGCCAAGTATGAAGACATCAAGAAGGTAGTGAAGCAGGCATCTGAGGGTCCACTGAAGAACATCCTGGGATACACTGAGGACCAGGTTGTCTCCTGCGATTTCAACAGCAACTCCTACTCTTCCACCTTTGATGCGGGGGCTGGCATTTCTCTCAATGACAACTTTGTGAAGCTCATTTCCTGGTATGACAATGAATACAGCTACAGCAACAGGGTGGTGGACCTCATAGCCTAAATGGCCTCCAAGGAGTAAGAAACCCTGGACTATGCACCCCAGCAAGGACACTGAGAGCAAGAGAGAGAGGCTTTTAGCTGCTGAGAAGTCCCTCTTCCAACTTGTACCCCAACACTGAGCATCTTCCTCACAATTTCTATCCCAGACCCACATAACAACAGGAGGGGCCTGGGGATCCCTCCCTACTCTCTTGAATAGCATCAAGAAAGTTCACTGCACCTACCCTCCCAAAATATATTCTCTTTTTAATATTCTGAATGTATATGGAATATTATCCTGCATCAATTTTCTTCTAGAAGAGTATGTCAAACACTTATCTCCATTCCTATCAAAAACTACACTTGTTGTATTTCCAATTTAGTTCTTTATCCTACAGATGTCAGCACTTATTTTCCTTGTCTTAGGTAACCACAATCCCATTTTCAATATCATAACAACCTATAAAATAAATGTTGTCCTAGAGGTAGGCTCTTCCTACAGCTTAACTCATTTAGTTAAATACATATTCATATTTCATTAATTCAAATAATTTTAAATATATGTATTTAATCTTAAATATATTTACATATTTATATTTAACATAGTAATATATATATATATATATATATATATATAATTGTCTGTGTGTTTGTGTATGTTGTGCATGTAGTGAGTGTAGTTAAAGTTAAACTGATTTGTCTGTATTGTCATGGCTTCATTGAAATCAAAGTTGAGGATCTTACCTTGACCTGCAGGTCATCCTTTATTGAGAGGATATTTATAGGTGGTGCCAGAATTATGAGAAAGATAAAGAAGATAAAAAATATAAAAGATAAATGCTGGAGTCAGGAGGTCTTTCATAACCTTTCTTTATGCCAAGCAGGTTTATTAAATACAGCATCTTATATATTGATTTGTATTGAAAATATTTGCCAAGATTTATAGAAAGCTAACTCAGAAAATATTGTCTTCTGGCCTGTGATGGCTTCTAATCACAGTGATCATGTGTACACACACAGACACACAAATATTAATGCACACCACCGACACATCAACAAAATAAAATAACTTTAAAATGCCACATTTAGTGCATACAAGGACAGAGAAATAACTTAAAACACATTTGAAAGGCTCTTACCTTCATCGCTTTCATTGAAAATCTCTCAAAAGCTAATTCTAAGAGAAAACCTCAGATTATAAAGGATATGTAATGAAATATATCAAACAAGGCCCACTGGATAAGAAGATTTTCAACATACAGTTGTGGCTTCAAATGCTGTGATATGTACTATTCAATACTGTACATTTCCATTGATTCCCTAGTATGAACATGCATTGTATCCTACCTAAGTTTGTCCATGGTATTTTGAATTTTAGAGGGAAGGCATTATTTGCTTCTTCTCTAGAGAAGGAATTTCAACACTGTGTATGACAAGAAATGATAAATAGCTTGGATTTTCTCCTTCATAGGAAAAAAATCATAGCAATATCTCTGAAAGGGGAAGTGATTTGATGAATTGAGAATTAAGTTGTTCACTTGAGTATTCACACAGTGAATGTATTAAGGGAGAAGGTAATGGGTAGAAAAAAAATTAGATAAAAGATGTTTATTTCTCCAAATCAGAAAAGGCAAACAAAGGGATTGCTCTGTTTTGTTTTCTTTTGTTTTGCTTTGATTTTTGATGTCTTTGATGCTCTTTCCTCATTTGAATTTCACAAGAAAGGTCTATTAGATTTAGGAATCACTTGTTTACCATGAAATCAATAAAAAACTTAGCACTTTGTTTTGTATGTTCCATGACTTGATGGTGTTCCTTTAAAAGACAATCTATTAGAAAGACACGAAGTAAATTATTATTGTGCCTTGCTGTTACCCTTTGTTTGTTAGATTAATGGGGAATAGTAAAAGCAACATGTCATTATAAATGCAATTATTTGAATTGAATTATAACTTAGTTCATGAGTGTCTATTACCATTCTGCACTATTGGTCATTCAAAATTTGTCAGCAGCAAGTATTCTTTAATGGTACCATTACAATATTAAAACTATACAGATAAATTAATATAATTCATTCACAATGTAAATAGTATATAATAAAGGAAAATTGCTTCTTCCATATTTAAAGGATATGACATCATACTTGGTTTATTTAAAGCTAGAAGACATTTAAAGCCAATGTGAACATTCACAAAATAAGATGTGTTAATTCATTGTCCTAAGAGCATTTTTTTCTGAATAAAAAAGGATTTTTTTTAGTGACAGCTTGAAAAAACTGTATTGCTCTATTTTTATCATACAAAAAATCATAAATGATGAGATGGCTATAGGGATTTTGATCCAAAATTGAAACTATTAGTTGTGGTTTTTATATTTTTTTCTGGAGACAAGGTATCAGTGTAGAGTCTTGGGTTTCCTGCAATTATCTTTGTAAACTAGCCTGGCCTGGAATTCATAGTGATCTGCCAGCTTCTGCCTCCAAAGACCTAGAACTAAATGTGAGTGCCACCACTGCCTAGAATAAGTGGGTTTTTAATTCATTAACTTTTATTTGTTATTTAGATTACATATTTATGTATATGAAAAACTTTACTTGCATATATGCAATTCATACTTGTTCTTATGGAAATCAAAAGAAGGCATTGGATCCTCAGGATCTGAACTCAGAAACCACCATTTGGGTGCTGATATTGGAACCCAGGTCATCTCTGTTCTAAATAACTGTACTTTCATCTTAGTCCCTATAATTATTTTTATTATTAGTGTCAGTCCACATTTCTTTTCAAGGGAGTGGCAAAATAATATGTATATATATTTAATTCTCTGTATGGATTTCTTTAATTGTACATAGTACCCTTTTCTGCCAAGAGAGGGCAGCAGGGCAGCAGTTCCCTAGGAACTAGAATTACAGAGCCAACACATGTGTGCTACAAATCCAGTCTGAACTCTTTGCAAAAGCTGGCAGTGCTCTGACTGTTGAAACATCTCTCCTTTACCAGGCTCTCCATCAATTTGCATATCAATTTTCTTGCATATAATGAATCATTCTTTCCATATTTGACTTTTTATTTTATTGTATCAACTTTTCGGTTGAATAAAAAACCTTAATATTCATATATTATTAATTTAAATTTTTTAATACCAACCAAAGTGTGGGGCACTAGATCCTGTGAATGGAATCATATAAGTTGTCTTTGATATCTAAATCTTGCACAGACTTATATTAACATTTCTTTCCCCTTCTATCCCGTATTAAGTAATGTTTCATTATTCAACAATAAGCCCTTGGAATGTCACTGTAACTCATCCACATGCTTTTGATAGTGCCATCATTAGTAGGGATATTACTCACTGACATTTATGAACTTGAATTTATACAGTGCCCCAGAATACCATTACAGCAGCCATGCAAATCATCATGTACTCAAGGACTTAGTGAAATAAATCAACATATTGAAAAATATTAGTCAGCAATTCTAAGTCCTTCAGTGGTCACAGACAGCACTCACAATTAAGTTCAAACTCTGCAAAGTTTCCACCTTAGTTTCACCCCTGTTTCTCCTGCTATAACTTTTTCAGTTTCCATCCATTATTTTTAGGTCTTAATTCTTCAACAACTTGGCAATATATGTTCTTAAACTTTTCACAATTCCCCATCTGAAATATTCTTCTTAACTTTTATTACATTTATCTTAATCTTGAATGTTATTCCTTAAAGTGTCCACAAAGTAGTTAATTATTTCTAAGATAATAATAAGATTTTATTCAGATAATTATATAGTACTGTGTCCATAATGGTGAACAAAAAGAGTTTCTGTCCTGAAACACCTGCCTAGTCTTTTTAACTTCTGTAATGGTGCTCTTCCCCTGTCTTGCAAATGACCCTTTACATTGCTAAAAAAAAAAAAAAAAAAAAAAAAAAAAAAAAAAAAAGTTCAATTCCATAAGAATAATATCAGTATATCTTTTAGAGTTTTCAAGAATTGATCGAGTATTTTATTTTGAATTACAGAATTAATATAGACACTGCCACACAACAGCTGATCTATGAATATTAATGACAATGTAAAAATTGAATGAGGGTGTTTTACATTAATTATCTATCACGACAATAAGGAATTATATGCAAATCAACTTATATTTTTAATGCCTTATTTTATTATTTATAATTTTGAGTATGTTCATTGACTTGTGAGGGCTAAATTTAAGAGGTTTACTTGCTTTGCTTTCATTAATTAATTTGTTTATTTAACTGTAGCAGTGCAGAGTTGCTCCATTCTGATCACTATGGATTATTGAGCCTCTAACTATCCACCAGAGCTCTCTATACTCATGAATGAAAGACACACACATCAGCTTAAAATTTAATATGCCTAACTGGCTCAATGACTGGAAACTTTTTAACCTCCTTGTGGCTAGCACACACTTCTGTTATTCCTGAGTTAATATTTGCTCTCTGCTGTCAGTTACCCTGATTCTTACATGTCAGGAAGCCTTTTAGTCTAACCTTTTTGCTTCCCCATTACCACCATTTTGTTTGTTATTTTCCCCTCTCAGTCCCTTGTCCACACAATCTAAAAGTCCCACCTCTGTCTCCCTGTCAAACCATTGTCTGCACTACAATTCTTTATTACCACCCAAAGCCAAGTGGGGAAGGAACCCTCAGCATCTGGAAGTGTGGCTTTTGGGAGCTGAATTAAGACAAAATATTATAACCAATTCCCAACATCTCACACTTTCTGTACAATAAAAAAGGCTCTTCTCTCAGACATAAATTGAGCATAACCATAACAATTATGTAAATTACAAAGTATGATATACAATTAACATCCAGTATATCATATTTTTCAACTAGATAAATACTCTACAATTTATCTTGACTTACTGATTTTTCTGTACCTGAATGATGTTCTGATTTTAACTTGTATTACCATCTGAAAACCATCCTTTCTGTATCATCTTCCTCAAAACTAAACATTTCCAAATTATTCCTTAACTGTGAACCTATCTATGATTTATAAAATAACCATATACCCAAAATCAAGCGATTGGAATGATGATTATCCACAACTTCCTGTTGAGTAGGGGTGAGGAAAATTTCTTTAGAGGGTTTTAGGGGTAGAAAAATTAGAAAATTTGGAAAGAATTTAAAAAGCTAGCCTTAGTGTCTTATTCAATTTTTGTCCGTTTTGAAGGCTTAGGACTTGATTGAAGTTCTTACTGTATCTGTCTGAAAGACTGGATGAAGCAAGGTCATGTGGAATCTCTAGCAATTTCTGAAGCTGCATTGGAAGCCATTCTCTGGAGACAGCTTCAGGAGGCAGGGAGCTGGAACAAGAGGCTATATCAGAGTCCCTGAGGATAAATCTTGCCAGAGCTGTATATTCTGGAATATATTAATCTCACAACCAAACGTTTAGTACTATTAAGATATTTGTATGGATTGTTCAGGATGCACACACAGATCAGTTAAGGTTGAATTTTGTTCCTACTTTGAGCAGGTGAAAGACAACTATTCTTTTATGAGTTATTTTGACCAATAACCAATCTTCATGCCATATGAAGGATGACATGAATAATCTTAAGGGTTCCTTAACCAATAAGATTTATTGCCTACTTTTGCTGAAATTTTGGCAAGAGACATTTTTATTTTTTACACTCCATAATTTATCCTCCACCCCCCATGCTGTGAGCCACCTTCTGACTGTTCCACATCCCATACCTCCTCCCCATCCCCTGTCTCCATGTGGATGTTCCCACCCCCACCCCACCTGACCTCTAAAACGCCTGAGGACTGCAGTCTCTTGAGGGTTAGGTGAATCATCTCTGAATGAACACAGACCTGGAAGACCTCTACTGTATGTGTGTTGTGAGCCTTATATCAGCTGGTGTATGCTGTCTGTTTGGTGGTCCAGTGTTTGAAAGAAATCAGGTTTCCAGATTAATTGAGACAGCTGGTCCTCCTACAAGATTGCTCTTTCCCTCAGCTTCTTTCAAACTTGCCTACTTCAACAAAAGGGATCAGCTGCTTCTGTCAATTGGTTGGGTGCAAATGTCTGCATCTGACACTTTTAGCTGCTTGTTGGGTCTTTCAGAGGGCAGTCATGATAGATCCCTTTTCATGAGCATTCCATGGCCTCAGTAATAGTTTCAGGCTTTGGGACCTCCCCTTGAGCCAGATCCCACTTGGGCCTGTCGCTGGACCTTCTTATGCTCAGGATCCTCTCCACTTCCATCCCTGTAATTCTTTCAGACAAGAACAATTATGGATCAGAGATGTAATTTTAGGATGGTAATCCCATCCCTCACTTGATGTCCTGTCTTCTTGTCTGAGGTAGGTTCCTTCTCCTTCCTGTTGGGCATTTCATCTAAGATCCCTCCCTTTGAGCCCTGAGAGTTTCTCACATCCCAGGTCTCTGGTGCATTCTGGAGGGTCTTCCCAATCTACTGTTTTGCAAGGTTGCCTGTTTCCATTTTTCTGCTGGCCCTCAGGACTTCAGTCTTTTTCCCTCACCCAATACCAGATCATATCCCCCCCCATCTGCTTTCCCTCTCTCTCTCCCTCCCCACTTATGATTGCTTTTTTTGGGGGGGTGGCTAGAGAAATTTTTAAATCTAAGACAGTTATTAGGCTTTTCTCATGTTCAGGACTTAGCAGATCAACTTACCTGTCCTGTTTGATTTTCTCTAATTTTTCTTTTCTATAGCCAAGATATGCAGGGAGACTTCCCCTGTCATATCTGATCCATGTCACTCTAGGAAGGGTCTAAATCCTTTTCCCTTTTCTTTTCAACACAAATACAAATCTTATCTCCCCAAATAGCATGTCCTTGGTCAAGTTAATTGCAAGAGAATTATGTTCTCTCCAATCCCAGTGCACAATTTTCAATTCTCTCTCCCCTCTTTTTCTCTGTTTCCTGCTCTCTGTCTCTGTCTTTCTTATACAGTCACACACATAGTCGTGTGAACAAAAACACTTTAATACAATCAGTTTTTATACTTAACAAATTTTAGCTGAGCACTTATTAAATGCCTGCCTACTTAAGTACTGTATTTTCTTGTGATGGATGTCTCTTCATGACTAATTACCATTATGGTGTTTCTTTTTATCCTCAGTAAGTATTTAAATATATCCTACTTAGAAATATGGAATTTAATTTTTCACTACGTGTTTTTTACCTTTCAAGACAGTCATTTTATGATTTTTAAAAAAAATAAGGTGTAAAGGGCAAAGATATATACCAATCAAGCCACAAAATTTTCATCTATAATGTTGTCATGCCTGTAAACTGTATTAGAGTAATAGTAGCACAAAGTTTGTACAAATAACAAACCAATGTCTGATTTGATTTAAAGACCACTACATGAGATAGAACATTTACCAAAAACTTATTGGGCAGAAGAGAAAGCAGAAAGAGTATAAGAAACAGAGAGGATGTAGAACACCAGGAGAATTAGGCCGTCTAAATCAACTGAGAAAAATTTACCTGTACTCACAGAGACTGAAGTACCAAGTACAGGGCCTGAGTAGTTCTGCACAAAATCCTCTGTGTGTATATATTATGACTAACTGTTTTTATTGAACTCCTGAGTATGTGCATAAGTGGATCTCATTTTTTGTAACATCTCCTGGCTACTTTTCCCTCTGTTTGCTTGCCTTGTCCAATTTAAATGTGACTGTTATTTCAACCTTATTATTCTTATCTTATTTAGTTGTGTTTTGTTGTTTTGTCTTAGAATTTGGTTGTTTTGTATCCAAGGTGACTTTAATATTCTTTTAATTTTCTGATAATTACTATTCAGTGATGGTGTTGTTTTACTAATACTGAATATGATATACTACATGAGAAATTATATGAGGGACATTGTTAGCATGTCTTGCCTAGGTATAAAATAAATATAATAGTCTGATTTACATAATATCATGAGGTAATATATTTAAACAAGTGAAATTTTTCTTTGATATGTTTATTAATGTCAGAAATATTTGTATAGTTTATACTAGGTAGAAATTTGCTTATTTGTATGTGTTTGTTCACACATTATTTTAAGTGTCATCTTCTTTATTAGACTATATTACCTCCAAAAGTCTGTTTGATTCTTGAGAAAATATAAAGTGTATATAAGTAAAATTAACAATAAATATAATAATTTGTGGAATAGTAGGAGAAAATAGAGGACTATTTGCACACCCATCCTACTCCTTCATCTTACTAGTGACATTTAAGCATTACCCATGTGCTTTTGTTGGTATTACAAATGGAACTTATTTAACCTGAGTTCTTTGGATTATACAAATATAATTTAATACAAAGGATATATTGAATACAATAAATGTAATATAATACAAGTGATTATATTAGGGGAAAATAAAATTAATATACTCAAAGAAATCTATTAGAGCAGAGGACCACTTTCTAGAGGGAGTATGCCTGCCATTTGACTCTTTTTTAGCATTACACACTTGGTATAGCAGTATAAAAGTAAATAACAACACAAGCATTCATGTGCTATGACCCTAGTGACAACATCATGGTATAGGGTTCCATGATATATTCCTAATTTCCTTCTTCCTCTTTCCTTTAGAAATCATGATAAAGTTATAGGCAATTTAAATTCCTAAATAATCCTTTTGTTCCTTGAGAAACTTTTAATACTCATACTCTATGATTTAAAGTAAGAACAAAATCAGAATCTTAGTTAAAATCAAAATATGTTACTAAAATAAATGCAAATACTATAAAATATATCTCTGGTACTTAATGTGCAGTAAGCTCTTCACTAACATGCTCTAAGTCTCCTGACAGTTGCTATTGGGAAACTATAAGGAAAAGATGTTAAGGAGTTGGAAATGTGGTTGACTGAGATACAGGGACAGGAGCTTTACAAATGAAATAAATGCTTTTACAAAATATATGTAGGTGAAAACTTCAATATAAAGAGGAGGAGGATGAGAAATTCATTGTAATAAAATAAGGTGGTGAAAATGTGTATTCTTTATAAACTGTCCATTTTATGCTATTTAGCTATAATTGTTCATGAGGACTGATACAACAGATATGATTCCACAGCCAAAGCTACCATGAATATATTAAAGCATGGTGTTCTTTTTTAGCCTTGTTCTCCATTCTTTAAGATGGATTAAAAAAAGAAGACTCTGAACAAGAAAGGACAATAAGGAAAGGAGAAGAAATGAAGCAAAGAACAAATGGAAGGAGAAGGAAAAAGAAAGTAGTATGAGAGTGAATGAGAGAGAAGAAAGGGAAACAAAGTCAAGAAGAGGAAAATACCTGATAGAAGAAAATGAAGGAAGGAGAGAAGTGGGAGCGCTGAGGGTACAGTCTATCTTCACATTAGAATGGTAAATATTAATGGCACTACAAAATAAACTCCACTAAGCTACCTCCTAAATATGCACTTAGATGACTTGACAAAGTCTGACAGCTGGAAATCATCCCATTTGCTACATAGGTGATTTCAATTAAATCTGGATGCAACCAGTTCAAACTGTACTTAGGCAAGCTGGAATAAATGGCAGCTTGGCATGAATTGAGTCAGGGTTAATGGTAGTGAGGTTGGTAAGCTGACAAACGTGGGAAGTCTTTAAACAGTTCCTTGAGAAGTTGGCTGCTGAAATGTAGGCAAAGTGATTCATTTACTAAAAAGGAAAATACAGTGAAAAGTATAATTAGGAAAGAAAACTGCCTTCAGAAAATAGTGTTGTTGTTTTTTTTTAATTTGCAAGATCCCTGGCTTTCAGAAGCAAACTACACATCTTCAAAATAGATTTTCATCTTATGTGTACAGTATTTACTAGACTAGCATAGTTCAATCTTTATTCTTTATTTTTCTGTATTCTACAAATTGTATGGCCTTTGATTTGACCCTTAACTGACTTTGCTAGCAAAAACAGTCATGTGGAAAACAGTAAGAAAAAAAAAATCCTAGTTGTCTATACAAATTGTTGCATACTTTATTGTTCTCTTTAAACTGGAACACTATAATGTTTACAGTGCTTTGCTTGTATATATCTGAAAGTAATTGGACAGTTCCACCCTAGTGAAATTGCTTACACAAGGGTAACAATGCAGAACGCTGCTGCTAACTGTGTTTTAATCATTCCTAAGTGGGTAGTTGAGTTTATTCAGCTATGAATCAACCCATCAATTTAGATGGAAGAGTAAATGTTTTTATAAGTATTTTGGGCAAGATAACCAAAAGATACTTAAGTAAGATATAAAAAGAAAAACAATGGATCTAGACAAATGATTCAGTGGATAAAATGCATTGGGCTCCTAAAAAATATCAGTTTGGTTACCAGCCTTTACAAGTGAGCTGATACTTTCTTCTGACCACTTAGGCAACTGTACAGACATGAAATCCAATACATGCACCATGTACACACACACACACATACACACACACACACATCAATAAAAATAAGTGTGCAATAATGTGAATAATGAAAGTTATCAAGCCAAATAAATTTGACTACTCTACAATTAAGAAGTGAAATTTCTTTCACTAATGTGTGGTTATTTCCTGAAGTTTAGATATTGGGTTGCCCTGAAAGGAAACTATATGGAACTTTAAAGAAAAATACTTCTCGGTGCCATTTCCACCTATGTAAAAATTAGTAAATATGATTATCACAAGAGACAATAATATTAATAATGTAATTTTGAAATTTCTACTTCTAATTGAGCTCAGTGTTTATTTTACATCAAAATTCCAGGTTACAGCATGTTATTCAGATATTAAGGCAGAAATTACATGCAGTTTTTTACATTATATCCACAGTCAAAAGCAAGAATCTTTTCCATTCACAATATTCATTCCATTTCTGTATGTTTGTTTTACCTGTATGTACTAGTCTCCCTGTTTTAACTCATTCTCACCACCACCAAAATAATTCCTCTCATTTCCTGGTTTCATCCTTTGTTCCAAATTAAATACACAAAAGATTAAAATGTATTATCTGTGAAGTGGGTACAGCCTAAGGATATATGTTACCTCACTCAGAAGGAGATACAATTTTCCACAAAAGGAAGATAACTAATTGCTTATCCAATATCAAATGGTTGACACTGATAACATATGCATTTATGCAACATTATGCAGACTCAGAGTGTTGTACTTACATGTTTAGGAATATATATATATATATGCTATTAAATATATGTTATGAATATCATTAATATATCCAAGAAATTCATATATGTATATTTATATACATTTTGGAAGAGAGCATTGAGGAGTATGTGGTAGGGTTTAGATGGAGAAAGTCGTAAAATGATGCAATTAAGTAAAGAAATTAATTCTAAAATATCAAGTCAGCCAAACTTCTAGCAAGAAACATATTAGATCACTCACAGGTTTACACTCCAAACTGAGGACCTAATGGTAAGTAATATCTGCTTGGGAAAGAGAATGAATGATCTCAAGGATCAGGGGAGATAGCTGTCAATCCTCTTGCCATTGAGCCCATATCATATAAACAGGAAACACTAATTTTACCTGGTAGGTTATTGCAAATAACACTAAAGAAGAAGAAATTAAATTTGAGGGGATCTTGATTGAGTTGGAAGGAGGGTAAAGAAAGAATATGATCCTATTTCATTATGTGCTTACGTGTACTTCTCAATGAATAAATTTTATTTTTAAACTTAATTAAATTTAATTATATCATTCCTTGCTCCTCCTTCTACCACTCTAATGTATAGGCCTTTAAACTCTCCCAGATTCAAGGACTTCAACCATTTTCATAACACTTTTAATTTTTTAATATCATATATACATTGAGAAAATTCAAATTGAACATGTATTTTCACATGAAAATATGTTATATGTTATTTAAATCATTAGTTATGTGTAAAATAAAAATACCAGGAGTAATAATAATAAGGTTAAAAAATAACGGTATGAAAACAGTCGCTGTTTTAATGAATATAAGTATAATAAAGGACAAAGCAGGAAGTTTATAGCAGTAAACACCAGGTCAAACGACCGTTTAACCATTTCAAAATCAGTAATGCTAGGTAGGGTTCCTTTGCCTTTCTTAATCATTTTCCAGAGACTAGTCATATAAATAAAATGATGGACTGTGAATTGCAGGTTATGGTTTGTCACCTCTGAACATATTTAGTTCCAGAATCAACACAAATGTTGCTTTGCTCCTAAAAGTTATAATTTCCTTTGCATTCACTAACAAAATACATACATACATGCATACATACATAGATACATACAGTCTTATTTATGCATATATACATATATATATACAAATATATTTAATTTTAAATTATCTTGACAGTGACTGTACATATAACAAAAATATAAAGAAAGAGGAAAGAGGAAAAGAGATATCATAAATTATATTTTAATATTTCTTATAGAAATTATTATAAAGATATGTCTTTCAAATAAAATATCATAAATATAATAAATAAATTAGACTTTGGTACCTTAAAATAGTCTATTTATTTCTTTAGCTTGTCTTTTTTGTTATTTGGATAAAACCTGATAATGAGTATTAAGTATGTAAAATCTAAACTATCTTGCACAACTTCTTAAGCCATTTGCTAATAATTTCTTTGCAATTATTTCAAATGTATCATTTTTTCCCTTCAGTGTTTAATTATCAGTGGCTTTATTTCTCTCATCATTAGCACCTAATGTTCTCAATGTGATTAGTAGTGAGTTCTAAAGGAACTCCGGCCTTTCTTACAATGAAATCACCAGCACAGATTTCTGCTTGGTGACATCTTATGAGGTACAGATTTACCCATTTTTTCCCTTTTTCCTCCCCCTTTTGTGTGTCAAATCTTCATTCTATTGACTATTAAAAGCATGTTGTAATATTTATAGGAGAATGAAAGTAGATTCTTGTGTGAGTGACAAAATTACATTAGTTTTGTTTTACAAGGTTTTTGTTTTGTTTTGTTTTTGTTTTTGTTTGGTTTAATTATTTTAATTTGCTTTGGCTTAAGCATGTGTTCCAGGGATGGTTACACTTAAGCATGTGCTCCAGAGATGGTTACACTTTCCCCCTTCTATTCCAAGAAATCCAAGGCTGGCTGGCTTTCTCTCTCTCTCTCTCTCTCTCTCTCTCTCTCTCTCTCTCTCTCTCTCTCTCTCTTTCTCTCTCTCTCTCTTTCTCTCTCTCTCTCTCTCTCATAGGTTATTTTGTTTATATACATTTCAAATGTTATCCCCCTTCCGAATTTCCCCTCCAAAAACCCACCATTTCAGCCCTTTTCTCCCTGCCTCCATGAGGGTTCTCCCCTACCTACCTAAGTACCTACTCCTGCCCCATGGCCCTATCATGCCCCTAAACTGGGACATTAATCCTTCTCAGGACTCAGGGTTTCCCATCCCATTGATGGCAGACAAGGGCACGCTCAACTGCATATGAAGCTGGAGCCATTGGTCCCTCCAAGTGTACTCTTTGGTTGATGGTTTAGTCCCTGAGAGCTCAGGGCAATCTGGCTGGTTGATGTTGTTACTCTTCCTCTGGGGTTGCAAATCCCTTCAGCTCCTTCAGTCCTTCCCCTAACTCCTCTACTGTGGTTCCCATGCTCAGTCCAATGGTTGGTTGCAAGCATCTCCATCTGTATCAGTAAGGCTCTGACAGAGCCTCTCAGGAGACATCCATATCTGGCTCCTGTCAGCAATCACTTCTTGGTATCAGCAAGATGGCTAATTATATTGGATGTTAATTCCATTCTCCTGTGAGTGGCTACAAATAAGGAATGAGTCAGCACTCAGGTGATTTCATGCAAACCTGCTTCCCACCTTAATTTGTAAAAATAAAGGAGAGCTGATTATTGGGCAGATAGAAGGGAAGGTGGATCAGAAGGTGGGAGAGAGAAGAAGGAGAAAATGGAAGAGGGAGAGGACGCAGAGGAAGAGAAGGAGGAAGAAGAAGAAGGAGAAGAAGAAGAAGAAGAAGAAGAAGAAGAAGAAGAAGAAGAAGAAGAAGAAGAAGAAGAAGAAGAAGAAGAAGAAGAGGAGGAGGAGGAGGAGGAGGAGGAGGAGGAGGAGGAGGAGGAGGGAAGGGGGGGGAGGAAGAGGGAGGGGAGGAGGAGGGGGAGGAGGAGGAGGACAGCAGAAACAAATGACCTGGAGAAACCACAACTTCTAAGGCGTCTCATAGTTGTGGAAGATGGTAGTGTAGTGAAAAATCTGCCAAATCTAGGTGTACAGCATGTATTCATAATAATTGAGTGGTGTTTTTCATTGCCAGGGCATATTTGGGTTGGAGATTTACCACAACATGTATCAGTAAGACTCTGACAGAGCGTCTCATGAGACATCCATATCTGACTCCTGTCAGCAAGCATTTCTTGGAATCAGCAAGTGTTGGGTTTGGTGGCTGAATATGGGATTGATCCCCAGGTTATTCTCTGCTCTGCAATCTGTCGCTGTATTTCCTTTAGACAGGGGTGATTCTGGGGTAAAATTTTGTGAAGGGTAGATGGCTCAATCCCTCAACTGGGGGCTGTGCCTAACTTCTGGTTATGGTATCAACAGGTTCTCTCTCCCCTTTGTTGAGTATTTTTGCTATGCCATCTCCATTGGATCCTGAAGCCTCCTACTTTTGTGTCATCTGGGACTTTATGATGTCTACCCTAAGTTCCCCATCCCCCATTGCTACACACCTCTGTACAATTTCCTGCCCCTCTGTACTTCTCACCCATCTCTTCTCACACCCAATCCTGTCACCCCTTTTTTTCTCCCGTTCCTCTCTTCCTAAGTCCTTCCAACTCTTAACCTCCTGTGATTATTTTGTTCCCCCTTCTAAGTAGGACTGATGCACCCACATTTTGATATTCCATTTTCTTGACCTTCATATGATCTGTAAGTTGTATCATGGGTATTCTGAGCTTTATTCCTAATATCCACTTATCAGTGAGTACATATCATGTGTGTTCTTTTGTGACTGTGTTACCTCATTCACCGTGATATTATTCCAGTTTCATTCATTTCCTGTGCATTTCATGAAGTCATTGTTTTTAATAGCTGAGTAGTACCACATTATCTGTATCTATTTCCCTTTTGAGGGACATCTGGGTTGTTTGCAGCTTCTCGCTGTTATATATAAGGCTATTATGAACATAGTAGAGCATGTTTCCTTGTTGTATGTTGGAACATTTTCTGGCTATATTCCCTGGAGTGGTATAGCTGGGTTTTCAGTTAGTGCTATATCCAATATTCTGAGGAACCACCAGATTGATTTTCACATTGGTTGTACCAGCTTGCAATCCCACCAGCAATGGAGGAGTGTTCCTCTTTCTCCACATACTTGCCAGCATCTACTGTAACCTTGTGTTTTTATCTTAGCCATTCTTATTGGTGTGAGGTGAGATCCAAAGGTCATTTTGATTTGCATGATATATATTCAATATTTTAACATCTTCTAGGTATATTGCAGCTAACGTTTAAAGGTGTTTTCAAATTTATACAGATTTTAATATTTAAAATATATGTTATTCCACAGAGTGTTCACTTTCTACACCAAAGCACACACTTACTTTTGTAAAATGAGTTGTTGATTGGTTTATATTATTTTCTAACATTCATTAAGTTCTCCCTGTTCAAAAAAACACAGTAGATTCATTTCCATATAGAAATTGCATTAAAGTTGTATAAAAATTTTGCCATATTATTATAAAATTATAAGAATGGTTATATTTTGACATGTATTATTATTTCATAGGTGTTATATAAATAATTTTTACATATTGGAAATTTTCATAAAAAAGTATGCAAAGTATTGCTGTTCTTGATATTTTATGATAAGGGAACTGAAGGGAACTGAGATGCTGATTAATGTGAATTCTCTAAAGTCCTGTGTTAGGAATGGCAACACTGCTAATTCAGTGAACTCCCATAGCCAAGTTGAGAGTTTGCATGCATAAAGAAAATACTACTTACAACACTGCTCATGCATGATGAAAGTATAGATATACATAGGTGTGTTTCCTGAGTCCTACTGCTGGTGCAATAGGAAGATATTTTAAGAACTACTTAGCCTGAACTGAGATAGTTCAGCAGCTAAGGGTTCTAGCTGCTGCTACATAGGATTTAGTTCTCAGTGCCCATATCTGTATTGCTGACAATCTAAGTTCCAGGACACTCACGCCATTTACACTGTTACAAGCATAAACACATATACATAATTAACAACATAAATCATTATAAATACTTAGAAGTAAAATAATTTATTGATAGTCTATTGTAATTTTGGTATTAATTTTTGAAAGATAATTATTTTAAATTCCTGTAAATTTTTTTTCAGTAGCAGTATGTTGAATATTATTTGGCAAATATATATTCTAAGTTGAAAATAATGTATTTTATTGGATATGATTGAAATTATGTTATGAATAACCATACATAGTTGTTATATAATATAAAAATGAAAATCACATTGTTGCAAATTAAACTATTTTTACAATATATTTAGTCATTCATGTAACATATTTAAATGGATATCATAATTTACTCATAACTTTCTTAATTTCCTCTTTAATAGATCAAGACATTTTTGAATTTTCCATAATTTTCATTGTTTAAAATTTCACTTTCTCTTCATACTTTATTGTCTATCACTATTTCTAAGTACTTTTCACTGATATAAAAACAAGAGTAGAAAAGGAAATAAGCCTAGAGAGATATTTCCCAAGATGCCGCGGTTGAGATTCCCATTACCCTTATGGTTGTTAACATCCATGTGTATCTAGAGTTTCAGAGGCCCCCATCCCTTCTTTTGGCCTCCCCAGAGACTTTGGACAGGTGTTACATCATCTTACATGCAGACTAAATACATTTTACCAATAAAAATAAGTTCTGTAAACAAGTGGTCACTCCTGAAACCATAGGATTTTATAAGGAAAGATTGAGAAGCTTCAAAATTAGCCAAAACACAAGAGAAAACAGGGCATTGTTGGGCATGGCAGGAATAGTCTTCTCCCCGAAAGGGCCTTGATTGGTTATCAGATATCGAGTGGACATCCCTATTAACTGACAACCTTACAGTCTGAGAAAACTCTACAATATATTAGAAGTATATTTTTACATATATTTATATCAATAGTAAAAGATAAAGGGTCTATTTGTTGAAAGAAATGGAGGTGCATGGTTAAGTTGCAGGAAAAATATGAAAGTGGAAATGATGTAAGTAGAGTATAAATTTTAAAATATTATATAAAATAACCAATAAAATGATGTGTTTACTAAATCAACATTACAAAGTGCATTTATGGAAGTTTACCAACATGATCTTTTCTAGTCATCCTTCTTCCATTTTACTTTTTATGCCATTGATTTTTATTTTGGGAATAGAGTGAAGTTCATAAACTTCTGTGGAAAGGAACATGCCTGGCTGTTGCCACGGAACTGTGGGGGTGGAGTCCAGACAGTATACCAGGAGCATGGGGCATTGCCTACATAATTGATGGCCATACATCTGTCGGGGATGGGAGGCTGTTGGTGGCTATAGCAATGACTGGAGCCAGGGGCCCAGGAGGTATGACTGAATACCTGCTATCCCTTAGGGTCAATGGGGTTCACGACGTGTCCTCCATCAGGGACCAGGCTGTCTGTGCACAGCTCACTGCCCCACATGTTACAACTATCATTATATCTGATCTCTAGTTATATTAGCTTTTTGACTTCCAATTTTAATAGCATTCTTTCTCCTCATCTTGTAAATACCATGTAATTGGCACAAAAGGAGACATGCAGGACAATGTAAAAATACCAAGATATAAATCCATGGAACTACCAAATAATTTTCATTCAAATAAAATGCCTTGACCACACATTAGATAAAAGAGAGCTCGTTCTACAAAAGGATTTTCGAAATAAAAAATTATATGTAAAAGATCAAAATTAGATGTATGTCTCTGATCCTGCACAAAAAAATGATCTCCAAATGAATCAGAAGACTGCATTAAAAATTTTAAAAGCATAGATTTAATATCTTCATACATTTTATCTATTTATTATTTTATCATGTTACATCTAATATTTTTTAAAAGAAAGATAGTTCTTCATTTTGGTACTATGTAGCTTATATTAAAATATTGAATAGTTTAAAAAGTACAGATTGATTAAACTTACTGAACAACATAAAACTAAATGTTATGTTTAGAACATATAATTTAGAAGATATTATTCTTTTAGAAACATGCAAAAACATATATACGTTCTTTTACAATCATGAAAATACATATACATGTATATATTTAATACATCCCAACAACTAGCATCAATGCTTTCTTAATGATTATTTTCTTTTATATATTTCACAATTAATGAAGTCCACAGCTATATTCAAATGGCTTTTTAAAATTCTTTTTTGTAACTAATTTGTTATTGAATTTTGTTAATGACTTGACACAATTTTGTGACTTAACATGGAACTATTATGTATTATATTATATTTGAATCTATAAATCCTGTAACCAAAGTTAGAGAACATAGAACACCATCATTAAATCAAAAATATCATAACTTTATCTATATATGTGTGCATCAGTGAGTGTTCTCATGAATTAGCCTCTCATATTTCTCTGCTTTGAGAAGATAAATGTATTTTAAACATTGTTTTAGAAGTCTTAAGTCTGGATGATTTTTATGTGGAAATCAAATATAAAATATTTTTCCCAGAAAAATATGAATTCATATGCAAACATATGCAAAATTATTTTAAGCAATTTATATTATAGGCAATATATTTTGGAAAATTAATTTTGTGTCCCAGAACCTGAGGCTATAATCCAGGGACTTAGGGGAAAACTACTACTGTACTTTTTTGAAGCATAGAAATTAAATGACTCTTAGTGACACTCTGTTATAAATATAGGTCAGTATTTTAGTTAGCCACCACCACCATCGTCATAGAAGCTTCTTCTTGCTTCTTCTTGAAAATTAACATATATCTTTTATGTATAATGAAAAACAGCAAGCTCAAACTTGCTAAGAAATATCTTCCAAAAACAAGGAAGAAATCCATACATTTGATTTTTTTTAGTATCTAAAGTCTGGGATTTATCTCAATAGTTAAGTTAGGAAAAAAACAATGAAAAGCTTAGCACATACTTGGTTATTTGTAATCATCAATATTGTAACTTGACATCTTTCTTTGACATATATTACAATGATCAGACAATATCTACTTGTATCTTTTATTTATATTCATTACATATTTATTCCAAACATAAATTATTATGGGGATATGAATCAGCACCATTTATTTGATTATAAATTCAAGTGCCAACTTTACTCTGTTCTTTATTTTCAATGTGTGTTATCATAAGGGTATGATTCTATGTTTGGTTTTTTGTAGTTTTATAGTTAGTGAACAACACATGTCATTTCTTAGAAAACTAGATATGTTCTTCCAAGAATCTATCAATCAAAATTATTCTGATTATTTGGTACTTAGCAATTGTATCATTATTTCCCTCAATATACAAGCAAATATATCAAAAAATACCCAGTGATTTTTGTACTTCTGAAACACTTATCATCAATCTATATTTATTTATTTTATTTCCATTCCTCGGAATATTGATATCTCTTCACTAATACTTTAATCTATATATAAACTCTGTGATTATATGAACTGAAGTCTGCTTATCAAAGACTTTACAGCTAACATCCACATATGAGCAATTGCATACTATATTTGTCATTTTGTTTCCGAGTTACCTCACTCAAAATGATTTTTTTCCAGCTTTATTCGTTTTACTGTGAATTTCATAATTTCCTATTTTATTAGTTAAATAATATTCCATTGTGTAAATGTACTACATTGTTTTAACCTATGTATCTATTGGCAGATGTCTAGACTGTTTCTAATTTCTGTTTGTTATAACTAGACAAATATTAAACATGGCTGAGCAACTATCTCGGTTATAGAATGAAGAAACCTTTGGATATATGCCCAAGAGCGATATAGTTGGAAGGAATGACGTGAGAGAGAGACTAAGGGCCATTGGGGGAGGCATATGAAAAACTAATATAGTAAAGGCTTCCTAAAAACAAAACAAAAAATACTAAAAGGAATCAAAATGGAATTACCAAATAACTTGGGAGATACTATACAAATTAAACATCCCTTTTTACCAAATGAAACCTCCAGTTCCCAAAATGAGTTGCCTTTAATTAAGTTGTTAGTCAAAGGGTCTCTGTGGGAACTCCAAACAACTAGGTTATTACCAAGGCAATCCATTGAGGCCCTATTTCAGAAACAACACCCACACAACTCAATAAACGCTGATAGGTCAAGCTAGCACCTACCTAGAGACCTGATCCCTACCAAATAATGCCCATGGCATTGAACTTGTTTTGCAAGCTATAAAAGAAGAAATGTAACCTTCATCCATATACAAATGCTTTAACTTATTCGGGTAACCTACCCACAAAATACACAGGTATAATAGTAGCACAAATTTTGCTAGAGGAACCAACCAACATCTGATTGGACATAATAAATTCTTCACTAGATGGGATCTATCCCAAACACTAATTTTGTGTCCCAGAACCTGAGGCTATAATCCAGGGACTTAGGGGAAAACTACTACTGTACTTTTTTGAAGCATAGAAATTAAATGACTCTTAGTGACACTCTGTTATAAATATAGGTCAGTATTTTAGTTAGCCACCACCACCATCGTCATAGAAGCTTCTTCTTGCAGTAGAAAGTAACAAATACAGAAACCCCCTGATGGCCATTGTGTAAGAGTAAGAGACCTTGTTATACTCTGTCCTTAATGAAACATCCATCTACATCAAGTTCCTTTTTGAAGGGCTCAAGGAACTCTGTGAAAGAGAAGATGGAAAGATTTTTATAGCCAAAGGGGACAAAAGACACAAAGGAATAAAAAACTTAAAGTCACAGCAGAATTAGCATGCATATAAACTGACAGACACTGGCTGCATGCACAGGGCCTGCACAAATCTAACCCAGATGAGTTTCTAATGCTAAGAGGGGAAGTGAACAAGTCCCTCTCTCATCTAGAATCTATTCTTGGACTGATAAATCTTGCATATGAAAAGGGTTTGTTTTGTTGGGTTTGGTTTTTGTTTGTTTTTGTTTTTAAATTTTATTTAATGAAGTCTCAATGAGGATGTAAACCAGTGTTAAGGCCAGGCCTTACACCCAGTAGTAGATGACAAATACAAAGTGAACTCATTGGTTTTTTTCAAGGTTCTTTGTCTTATGTTTTGCCATGTTTACATTTTATAGTTCTTTTTCATATCTTAGGATTTCCTGATTTGGGTTTTATGGGATTTCTGTATTTGAGAACATGTGCATATCTGCATCTATATATGTTTCTTATGCTTTTACTTTGGCTCCTTTTCTTCTGTTTGTTTGCTTGCTTTATTCTATCTCAGGATGTTTGGTTTTCTATCTTATTTTATTTTATTTTATTTTTATATTTTAGGTACCTGTTTGTTTTCTAAGAATAGAGAGGAAGAAATAGTGCAGATTTATATGGGATGAGAGGGAAGTTTTTCAGAGGAACTGGGAAAGTGAAAACCACAATCAGAATACATTGTATTAAGAAAATGTACTTGGTTGATAGAAAAAATAAACTAGATATTGAGGAGTTATAAGGATATGCTTCTCTTTCTAAAAGCCCTATGCTTAATGAAAAATATATTTATTTTATGTATTTTTATACTTAGTTATTCAATGTGTATTTGTGTGTTGGGTCTGTGTGTGTGTGTGTTGTGTGTGTTTTTTGTCTGAAATAAAGAGGTCTACATTGGTCACTCTTGCTGAAGACTATGTTTTAAAATATATGTATGATATTTCTGAAATAGTCAGAAATATCTTGCTTAGTTGTAAAACTGAACATTAAATGAATGCATTTTGAAAGCATAATAAAAATCTTATATTTTTAAAATACTTGAGCAAAAAGTTCATTACATGTACTAGAGCACGTAAAGAAAAGAAAGATGAATTAATGGATTTTGTACCTCTTAGACTGAGCACGTGGTTTTGGGGTGGATTAATATATATCAATACTTCCTCTCTGAAAATGTTAATTGTACTTCATTCTTTGTCGTTTCTGTACATAATCTGTTGTCTATTTTTTTTTCAGTATGAAATTGCTAAAAGAAAAGACTGACAAACAGGAAAACAATTGTACTGATGTGGATTAGTTTTTGTCTTTATTTATTTATATTGGTAAACATAAGTGATAGAAACTGCATATTATGGACTGAATAACTAGGAGGTTAATGTAAGACCAGCCTTCCTTCACATTGTGCTATTATTATTTATACATAGAAAATATGACATGGACAAAGGAAGCTTGGAAACATATGTTTTAATATAAAATACACTCACTTGTGGGAGAAGGGTGGAAGTCAGTGGGTTGTATAGCCAAGTGAACAAAAGTTATGTTATGCCTTTACGCCTTTAAATTAATGAATTTCACCTGCAGGGTTCAGTGTGGTATCAAAAGCTATTTGACTAAGGTACTATTAATTGGTTAAAATGTTAATGAATCTTGAAAATGGTCAGGCTTATTCAGTGCTGTTTCATGGTACTGTATGTTGGCCTTTTAAATCATTTTACAGTAATGATTCATTGTTTTATGAGATGTCTATGTACTTTAAACATATTTAAGAGGTTAATATATCAGCATTGACCAGTCATAGGAATGTGCTTCTTATAAATTCTAATACATTTAGAGTTTATTCTTTATGGATGGTCATTTAGAATAAAGCCAAAAATAAGAAGTGGTAAACTACACTGTATAAATTGTTATCACTAAGGCACTTACTAAAGCACTTTCAAATATAATAGAAGAAGAATCATTCAAATAGGATTGCACAAATAATACACCAACGAATAGTTTTATGGTACAATGGTAATGAGCCAGGGGGAAAGAAATGATATATGATTTGGTGATTGCTAAATTGATTTCACAAGTTAGCAGGAATAAAAAATATGAATGTATATTAGCTTTTTCTATGTAAATAATTATAATTACAAATTGTCTTCACTGTTTTATGCAAAAATTTAAATTTTCTAATATGTGCAGATTGTCAGCTTTATTGGTCTTTTTTTTTTTTTAGGTATTTTCTTCATTTACATTTCCAGTGCTATCCCCAAAGTCCCCCATACCCTCCCACCCCACTCCCCTACCCACCCACTCCCACTTCTTGGCCCTGAAGTTCACCCATACTGAGGCATATAAAGTTTGCAAGTCCAATTGGTCTCTCTTTCCAATGATATCTGACTAGGCCATCTTCTGAAACATATGCAGCTATAGACGTGAGCTCCAGGGGGTACTGGTTAGTTCATATTGTTGTTCCACCTATAGGGTTGCAGATTCCTTTAGCTCCTTGGGTACTTTCTCTAGCTCCTCCATTGGGGGCCCTGTGATCCATCCAATAGCTGACTGTGAGGATCCACTTCTGTGTTTGTTAGGCCCCTGCATAGTCTCACAAGAGACAGCTATATCAGGGTCCTTTCGGTAAAATCTTCCTAGTGTATGCAATGGTGTCAGTGTTTGGAAGCTGATTATGGGATGGATCCCTGGATATGGCAGTCTCTAGATGGTCAATCCTTTTGTCTCAGCTCTAAGCTTTGTTCCTGTAACTCCTTCCATGGGTGTTTTGTTCCCAATTCTAAGAAGGGACAAAGTGTCCACACTTTGGTCTTCATTCTTCCTGAGTTTCATGAGTTTCACAAATTGCATCTTGTATTTTGGGTATTCTAAGTATTTAGCCTATATCCACTTATCAGTGAGTACATATAATGTGAGTTCTTTTGTGATTGGGTTACCTCACTCATGATGATGCCCTCCAGGTCCATCCATTTGCCTAGGAATTTCATAAATTCATTCTTTTTAACAGCTAAGTAGTACTCCATTGTGTAAATGTACCACATTTTCTGTATCCATTCTTCTTTTGAGGGGCATCTGGGCTCTTTCCAGCTTCTGGCTATTATAAATAAGGCTGCTATGAACATAGTAGAGCATGTGTCCTTCTTACCAGTTGGAACACCTTCTGTATATATGCCCAGGAGAGGTATTGCTGGATCCTCCAGTAGTACTATGTCCAATTTTCTGAGTAACCGCCAGACTGATTTCCAGAGTGGTTGTACAAGCTTGCAATTCCACCATAAATGGAGGAGTGTTCCTCTTTCTCCACATCCTTGCCAGCATCTGCTATCACCTTGTGAGGTGGAATCTCAGGGTTGTTTTGATTTGAATTTCTCTGATGATTAAGGATGCTGAACATTTTTTCACGTGCTTTTCAGCCATTCGGTATTCCTCAGGTGAGAATTCTTTGTTAAGCTCTGCACCCCATTTTTTGTTTGTTCGGGGTTTTTTTGTTTGTTTGTTTGTTTTTTCGAGTCAGGGTTTCTCTGTATAGCCCTGGCTGTCCTGGAACTCACTTTGTAGACCAGGCTGGCCTCGAACTCAGAAATCCGCCTGCCTCTGCCTCCTGAGTGCTGGGATTAAAGGCGTGCGCCACCACGCCCGGCTCTGCACCCCATTTTTAATGGGGTTATTTGATTTTTTTGAGTCCACCTTCTTGAGTTCTTTATATATATTGGATGTTAGTCCCCTGTCTGATTTAGGATAGGTAAAGATCCTTTCCCAATCTGTTGGTGGCCTTTTTGTCTTATTGATGGTGTCTTTTGCCTTACAGAAGCTTTGCAATTTTATGAGGTCCCATTTGTCAATTCTTGATCTTACAGCACAAGCCATTGCTGTTCTATTCAGGAAATTTTCCCCTGTGCCCATGTCTTCCAGGCTTTTCCCCACTTTCTCCTCTATAAGTTTCACATCTCAGGTTTTATGTGGAGTTCCTTGGTCCACTTAGATTTGACCTTAGTACAAGGAGATAGGAATGGATCAATTTGCATTCTTCTACAAGATAACCGCCAGTTGTGCCAGCTCCATTTGTTAAAAATGCTGTCTTTTTTTACCCTGGATGGTTTTAGCTCTCTTGTCAAAGATCAAATGACCATAGGTGTGGAGGTTCATTTCTGGGTCTTCAATTCTATTCCATTGTTCTACTTGTCTGTTGCTATTTGGTCTTTATAAGTAAACAAAAGTTGTTCAATATGTTAACATTTACAGGATGTTTGGTGATACATATCTGTAGGTGTCATTATTGCAAGCCACAGAAAATTTATTAAAATTAATTTGAAATAACAAAAAATAAGCATTTATTTTAAAAGAATATGAACACATACTACTTTATTGGATATTCTAATATTGATTGAAATAAGGTAAATTAGTAATTGGTAAACTTGTATAAACTATAAGAAACATCTTTGCTCTAACAAGTATCTCATTGTCTTTTTTTAATTAAGTAGGGCTTCATGTTGTCACTGTAAACTTTATCTCATCAATACTCAGCTTTATCATGTCTTCGGATTATTACTATTCCAAAATATCTACAATGATTTGCTTTGAATTTAGTTTATTTTGTTTTATATTATTTTTAAATTTAAAACTATAAAATTACCTAAAAGGATGGTCTTTATTTCTTCCTATGTTTCATTTTATTTTATATAGGTTTTTCCTCTCAACCTCAAATTATCCATTCTCTTAACTTTCCTGTATGTTCCTTACATGCAAAAAATTTTCACCCTACAAATTTTTACTTAAAATAAGGAAAGCTAACATAAATAATTGAATCCATTTCAGAAGTAACCCAAACATTGCCCCAAGTTGCAATTTTGTTTCATTAAAAACATACTTAAAAATCTATTGGCTATTAACCCTCTATCGGATGTGTAGTTACTAAAGATTTTTTCACATGCTCTAGGTTGCCAATTTGTCCTATTGACTATGTCCTTAGTCTTACAGAAGCTTTTCAGTTTCACTTGGCCCCATTTATCAATTCTTGATCTTAGAGTATGAGCTATTGGAGTTCTGTTTAGCAAATTTCTCCCTGCGCCAATGAGTTCAAGGTTCTTTCCAACTTTCTTTTCTATTAGATTTAGTGTATCTGTTTTTATGTTGAGGTTCTTGATCCACTTGGACTTAAGCTTTTTGCAAGATGACAATTATGGGTCTATTTTCATAGGGAACTACCTTAGATGATATGCCCTACAGTGGGGAGAGGGAACTTGTAGAGCCCACCTCGGGCAGAAAGACAGGGCATCAAGTGAGGGGTGGGATTGCCATTCCATAATTGTTCCAGTGTGAAAGAGCTACAGGGACAAAAATTTAGAAGAGTTTGAGCAAAAGGAGGTCTGGTGACGGGCCCAAAGAGGAATCCAGTTCAAGTGGAACCCCCAAGGCCTGACACTATTGCTGAAGCTATGGAATGCTTACAAAAAGGGGCCTTTCATGGCTGTCCTCCAAAAGATGCAACAAGCAGCTTAAAGTGTCAGATGCAGATTTTTACACTCAACAAATGGACAGAAGCTATTGAACCCTGTGATTGAATTAGGGAAGAGCTAGAAAAAGTTGAGGAGGGTGACCCTGCAGGAAGTCCAGGAGTATCATTTAACCTGGAGGTCTGTCAAACACTAGACCACCAACCAGACAGCATACACCATCTGATATGGGGCCCCCAACACATATACAGTAGAGGACTGCTGTGTCTGCATTCAGTCAAAGATGATTCACCTAACCCTCAAGAGACTGGAAGCCCCAGGGAGTATGGATGTCTGGTGGGATTTGGGGGAACATCCTCATGGAGATTGGGGAGGCAATTGGGGGAGGGATGGGATGTGAAACAGTCAGAGGGTGGACTGGGAGGGGGATAAAATCTGGAGTATAAAAAAAATTAAATAAATTAAGAAAAAAACCTTACAAGTGAATTGATCTATATCTATATCTATATCTATATCTATATCTATATCTATATCTATATCTATATCTATATCTATATCTATATCTATATCTATATCTATATCTATATCTATATCTATATCATCTATATCTATATCTATCTATATCATCTATATCTATATCATCTATATCTATATCATCTATATCTATATCTATATCTATATCTATATCTATATCTATATCTATTTATATATATAGCTATAGCTATATCTATCTATATTTCTTTTTTATATATCTATGTATATATCTATGTGTGTGTATCTATATCTATGTATATATCAATGTGTGTGTGTGTGTGTGTATATATATATTCTGACCATGTTGGGGAAAGCTGAATTTTTTCAATTACTTCTTTAATATTTTATTTTAAGTTTTGTTGTTGTTTCATTAGATATTTTCTTTATTTACATTTCAAATGTTATCACCTTTCCCGGCTTCACCACCGAAAGCCCCCTATCCCCTTCTATCTCCCGCTGAACACCAAACTACCCACTCCCACTTCTTGGCCCTGGCATTCCCCTCACTGGGGCATAGAACATTCACAAGACCAAGGGCTTCTCCTCCCATTGATGACTGACAAGGCCATCCTCTGCTACATGTGTGGCTGGAACCATGGGTCACTCCATGTGTACTATTGGTTGGTGGCTTAGTCCCTGAAAGCTCTAAAAGTACTAGTTGGTTCATATTGTTGTTCTTCCTATGGGGTTGCAAACCCCTTTACCTCCTTGGGTCCTTTCCTAGTTCCTCTATTGGGGATCCTGTGCTCAGTCAAATTATTGGTGGAAAGCATTCACCTCTGTATTTGTCAGGCACTGGTAGAGCCCCTCAGATGACAGCTATATGAGGCTCCTGTCAGTGGGCTCTTCGAATCCACAATAGTGTCTGGGTTTGGTGACTGTATATGGGAAGGATCCATATACATAGGGCAGTCTCTGGATGGCCTTTCCTTCCGTCTCTATTCCAAACTTTGTGCCTGTAACTCCTCCCATGGGCTATTCCTTGAGATTAAAATATAATGATAACATTTCCACTCTTCCCTTTTCTTATTTCAAAACCCTCATGCCTATTCCTCTTTGCTCTCTTTAAAATTAATATGTTGAAGATATGTATACAAACTCTTGAAGCCTTCACATGTCTTCTGTGAAGTTGTTGTGCATATTGGAGAAAGTGTTTTCTTCTGATGACATGGACACCCTGTAAGATTTTTCAGAATCTGTAAATTTATGTCCTCTGTCTGTTTTAGGAAAATTTGGCCCATATATCTTCACTGTTTGCCTTAATACCAGGCTGCTGCATCTGCAATGGTATAAAACTTCACTGCCAGTTTGATCCCATTTTGCTGCATTTGCAGTGGTAAGGCCTTTTTCATGATTTTCAAAAGGCTTTTGTATATTTTCAATATGTTTACCTTTCTGGGAATGAGTCTCTATGCACTTAAAGTAGTAAAATATATTTATCCATTTTTGTCTTCTTAGACATTTTCCCCCAAATATTCTTATATTTTCAATTATATATTTGAATCCTATATTTCCATCATTTCGACTCCTTTATCTAACATTCTATATTTTCCAGAATCTCACCTCACTTTCCATCAAATTCCTGACCTATTCTTTACTAGTCATTATGACACCCAAGTTCAATATTTCTAGCTATCTGTCTGACTATCAGTCTGTCATCTGCCCTTCGGTCTTTCATCATCAACCTTTATTCATCTATCTGTCATTTATCATTTATCTGCCTATCTATTATATTTCTATATCTAGATAATCTATATCTATTATATATTAAATGTACATGTGTATATGAGAGAGGGAGAGAGATTTAAAAAACGACAGAGAGACAGAAACAGAAAGAAAAAGGGGAAATTAGATATAAATAGAGCTTACTGTGCCTATTTGATGTTGCTCCTACTTCTTTAGGGTTGAAAAGTTCTATAACCTATCCTGAAGAACACTGATTCTTCCTGTTTTGAACAGATATTCCTTGCCTATAGCATTTCATTAAGGTGTAGAGTCTTGTAAGATTTCCCCATCCATATTGACATGTCAACTGCTATTGTCATTGCAAGGGTCTTCTTTAGAAGATCACACTTTTGAAATCTCTTGGATGTATTTTTCTATGTTTCAAGATATTCTGCCCTTGGCCTTATGATGTTTCCATCTTTTCTTCCAACTTTATTCCCTTTTATCTTGTCAACTTTACTAACTCTCACCTGCTGCAATTTATCTTATTTACCTTCCTGACCAGAATGTTTAAGCGTAGCCAATATAATATATTTTAGTTGTACATTTTGATAGCTATAAACTGATAGCTTCTAGATGAAAAAAATTACTCTCTCTATATATATATATGTATGTCTCGCAATGCTTCTGTGTAGAAATTTGTATAATTGAAATAAAATATATGCACATATAAATCAAATACATGCAAACACAAATGCCATCTATACATTTTTTATATTTTGTATTTTATATTTTAAATATTTGAATCTAATTTACTCTTTATATATTAACATGCCTGTAAGAAAATGAACATGTGGATAAGGAAGATGGCTTAATAAATACATTTTTGCTGTAAAACAAGGAGAACTGACAGTGTATTCCTATCACCTATGTAAATGCTAGGTATGGTGTCATAAATTTGCATCCCAAATGTTGTGGAATGGAAATGGAGAAGGGTAGATTCCCTAGTAGCTCATTGGCCAGATAGGACAAAAAATTCAGCAAGCTCCAAGAGCAATGAAAGGACTTCTTTCAAAAGACAAAATCAATATTGATAGAGGATGATGGGTAAGATGGGCCTCTGGCCTCCAAAGGCATGTGCTCTTATGCACTCTCCCACACTAATATTATTTACAAGGTATACACACATATAGGAAATGAGCTTAACTTCTTAATTGAATCACTATTTTATCACTATATTATATATAAAGACCGTTAATTTCAGGGCCTTTGATTTCACTGCGATGCATTCAGTTTTTACTCTTGCTAAATTAAAGGACCTTTGCTACTTACTAAGGTTTCTACAGATTTCAGTAATTGGAATTCCACCATAAAACCATTTTCTACTTTATACAAACTTTTTGATATTGTATGCTTAATATCGTAGTTGAAATATTGCTTTATGTATTATCATATTTCTTAATAATGCTAAGAATTCAAATGCTACTTATTACTAAAACTCGACTTGCAGTCAAAACTGCAGATAATTTTTAGAAACTTTAATACCATGCGAACCATGAAAACAGGTCAGTCACTTCTGCAAAAAATAAAAACTGGTACCTGTTTCTTAACTTCTAAAGTTATGGCTCCATTTGTACTGAAATAGCACTACATCCAACAACATTAGGAATCTTAATATCATGAAACATTCTGTTGCAGATTGAACTATTGTAACTGAAAGGAAATGAATATGCAAATCACTTTTATGTCACATATTTCTACTTTTAATTTTCTTTATCATTTTAAAGATTGCTAGACTGAACACATAAATTCTAATAAACCAATATAGCAGTTTCTTGAGCTAAGTACTTTAAATACAGAAATGAAAAGGGTGTTTTAACCTGCATGTCCAGATCTTGTGGCTGCTGCACAATGTTCTTTTCAACAAAGGAATCAGTTGAGGTCTTGAATGTGCAAATTTTTAGGCTAAATATGGTTTGGAATTCTCATGACTGGTCATGAAAAACTCAATAATTTCTATATTGTAAATACAGTGATATGTGCTGCTGTGTGTGAGGATATGTGAGCATATGTGTGTGTGTGTGAGGTCATGGGTGTGTTCATGTGTCTGTGCGAGTGTGTGTTCATGTGTATGTGTATTTGTGTTATTTTCTTTTCCAAATATTGGTAACATTTCATTTATTGTCACAACTGCTTCTGATAATATTTGTCTCTTGCTTGATGTCACAAAAACTCTTGTCTTTACTAGCCAGGTCAATATAATATTTTTCTTCTGTATGCTACAACAATATTTACAGATATTCATTGTCCTTATGTTTAATGAAGAGACATTATTATTTTATTCATCTGTACATGTCAGTTTTTAAATTTAATGTTTATAATTTTAAGTCATTCTTAATTAATTAATTAATTAATTAATCATGTGTTTTTGTGAATCTATACAGTACATGACAAGACAAAATTTTGAGGTCAGAGGATACCTTGCAGTAATTGATTTTTCCTACCAAGAGGATCCCAGTGTATTACATATTTTACAAACATTTTCTACAACAGTCTCTCATCCTTCTTTCTGTTTTGTTTGTGAAAACTAATTTCATATGATTAATCAACAATGATAATTAAGGTACTAAAGTAAGCAATGCACACACAACACCCTTCAAATTTGATATTGCAGGCAGTTCTTTCTTCATATCTATACATAGTAAGGAACCTATACTATTTATGACAAAATATCAGTAGATGAAAATTGCTGGATTGTCCCTTTCCAAATACATTTGGGCAGTGGGAGGCTTGTGATTGCACAGGAGAAGGGAGGTGGAGCAAGGAATTGAGGGGACAGAGAGAGATGTCTCAGGAGGAGAGAGAGAGAATCAGAATAGAGGCTGATGTGGTGTAATCAGTAGGTTAGGATAATTGGGCTAAAGCTTTATCGTTATCATTAGGCTCTGAAATTATTGCATTGGCATCTTGTAAATTGTGTTTTATTGATATAAATCTGAATGGCTAATTAAGGATTAAAAGTCTTGATTCTTCTGGGTAATTAGGTGTTGATATGGCTAACCAAGGGTATGTGGGCTTTCAGTGAAAGTGAGAGGAACTGTTTGGGGGGAGCATCTGAGAGATGGCCCGGTGGGAGTCATGTGGCCTCTCAGGGCTGGCAAGTTGGCGGGCCAAGAGACTGAACAGGAGGGATCACCTGAATCAGGGGCTATCTCTATAGAGTTCTTGGTGACTGCAGGAGCCAGGAGTGTGGCCTGGCCCCGCTGAGAGTTGGCAGGCTCATTTTTTAATATTTCCCGCAACAGATGGACCTCTAATAATAACCTTGTTGGTTTAAGAAGACTGGCTTACATATTGCTAGCTGTGATGCTACATGGCTTAGGCATCAATAAATTTAAATTATAATGCATACACTTGAGCTTCAGTGTCTAGGAACTTCCCTATGAACATTTAGTATGAAAGTGGGTATAAAAAATGTTCTTCCATTATGTAAAATTTTTCAGCACGGATTTTATGTTTTTTTCTGTTTATAATTAATTTTTCTTCTATTCTGGCTTATGATTGATTAATGATTAATTGATTGATTGATTGATTGGTTGGTTGGTTGGTTGGTTGGTTGGTTGAGGCAAAGCCTCAATCTGTGGTCCAAGCAATTCATGATGAGTCCTGCATCTCAGTTTACATAGATTTAGGGTTACAGAAGAAAACCACAATACCTGGATGGAGAGATTCTAGTCTATTTAATTTTTAATTAATTAAAATAAAGTTTTTTTATAGAAATATGGCAGTAATTAAAATTGTGCAATGATAAATATATGTATTTCAAGTATGTAGTGACTTTTGATTCCTTCTATGATTTCTCCTTGTTTATGTGAAAGATCTAGTTTAGGCAGAGGTCCCAAATTGTGACTTGAGTCTACAGTGAAAATCATGACCATAAGCTGGACAATAATTCAAGAAACCTAAAATCTGGAAACCAATTCAGACAGGTAGAAATTCACAGTGTCCCTTACTCTGAATGTCCCACTCAGGGTCTTTTCTCATTCACTTTAAAATACTATAAGATACTGTCATAACTTTCATTGCATAGGTGTGTTAAACAGATTGCATGGCATGAAACTAACTCACTTGAGTTTGTATAGCTATCAGCACTGACAAGAAATTTCCTAGTAGTTTTCTCCATTCTATGATATTGAAAATAGCAGCACAGTACCATGCGAAATAAGTAAACTAAGCAGGAAGGAGGCACCCATAGTGCCCTGCTTTTGTCAGGCTAAAAATCACTCAAGTGGTAACTGGAATGCTTACAACAGAGATGCATCAGCCACAAACCTATGGTTCAGAAGTATGCTAATGCAGGCTCTACTGCAAACCTGTATAACATTGGTGATGAAAGTGGAAAATGAGTAATTACTCATGAAGACTGCCTTAGTTAGGCAATTTAATGTATGAACATTTGGTACATAAGTGTGTTTCTCAATAGTCCACAGCAACATTGAAGATTGAGACAGTGATCTATACTGGGAAAAGGTTTGTAGGTAACCATTCTAAATAAATATTAATGAAAACACTTTGTGCCAAAGACAGTTTACATCTGCTGTAGGTTTTCAGAAAATAATACTTCATTTTGTAGCAGAACCTTGTAGACCTCATTTTGGTGCTTCTCCCTTGAATTCTGTTTCATTTAATGACAAGAAATAACCACAGAAAATACCTCCCTATACTTTTTCAAAGATGGATTTAAGCTACATTAGACAATTTTCTTTCAAACAGACACACAGCATATTTCATTCAACAAATAAGACAAAAATGTTTAACCTGAAACATATACCTCCTTAAATTTATTAGGGAAGTTATTTAATTCTGCTTAAACTTGCTTTATAAACTATGTGTTTTATCTAATATTCACAGTTATATACATGACCTATGATCTATACTTAAGAGCTGTGAAAGTTCATTTTCTTGCCTATATTTTCTGTTAATGTTGTATTTTAAAACACTACAAGAATATTTTTTTGTGTACAGCTTTAAATTCTTTATGACATATGGGTAAAATACATATCCTGGATAGCTTTAAGTAGTTGGAAAGTTGTAGAATCTAAATTACTCCCTTCTCAACCATAATTTTGTAGAAAACAATTCATGTAATTGCTTAAATGTTATTGAGAGTGAAATAACCAAACAAATTCTTAAATATGACATGATCTGTGAGTAGTGCTATACAGGTAATTTACATACATTATTTACACCCAACTAAAATTAGGACAGCTTTGTTGAAAAATGTTTATATTTTTGCAGGTGGAGGAAAGGCAGTCAAAACATTGAGAATGCAATTAGGTGTCAAACATGAACAAGAACCAGCAGTTCAGAAGGACAAGGAAATCTTTTTGCATCAACTTAGAGAACATGGTAGAGAGAAGAAAAAATGGTTTTAGAATATTCTTTATGAAAATACATTGAACTAGGAAGATGGCTCAATAGTTTATGTGCTTGCTATGCAAGCATGAATTCATAAGTTTGAGTAAGCAACATCCATGAAGAAAAACTTCTTAGTCACATGAGCCTGTAAACCCAATGTTAGGAGACAGAACCAAGAGAATCCAAAGGCCAGCTAACACCAGCAACTGGTGAGACACAGTTCAGCATGAAAGAATCTCAAAATCAAACTGCAAAGTTACTGAAGAACATAAATAACTTTTATGATCCATGCCATGCATTGTTATATACACAATATGTATACACATACATAGAAAAAACAGACACCCCATTGACACAAAACAACTCTTACTTCAAATAAGATGAAGATACTTCATTTGTAGTGAAAAGTCAGCATAGATTGAGCATACAGATTCAGGTTATCCCAAATTCTGTGTTTAAATGTGGTAACAGTTTTTTTGAAGTTTTATAGTAATCAAATGAAGAGAAATTAAGATACTTCACATATTGGTATAAATATCCAGTAGATGAGTTGCTGAAACAGAAGAAAACCTGTTCTATAATCTCAAATGTTGCTTGGAGATTTTAGTTTGGTATTTTCTAGTAGACTCTTAAATTAATGCATCCATAAACTTTCAAGTGAGAGCCACTGGAGATATTGTTGGGTCACAGACAAGATAATGGTCATAACTTATTCATCATCTGTGATATCTCAAGATAATTTGTAATCAGTTCCTGGACTTGCAACATTTTAAAATCTGGCTGTTAGAGACCATTAATAATTATACAAGTGATGACTATGACTTAAGTCCATAGTAACAACCCAAACAAAATTATTTACTTCAATAATTATTTATCTTTTAAATCTGATCAATATTATCAGTATATATCTAACAAAGATTATCATGCCAGGGCCAAGAAGAAGGAGTGGGTGGGTAGAGGAGCAGGGTATGGGGAGGATATAAGGAACTTTCAGGATAGCATTTGAAATGTATATAAAGAAAATATCTAATAAAAAAGATTTTTGACACTCCTACTTATAATTTTTATTAACTTTATTTTTCAATTTTAGCTATTACAAACAATGATCTATCTGGTTGAAGACATACTGATAAAAATGTCAATTTCTGTTAACTTTTTGCTAGAAACAATAATATTAATAATCTTGAAAGATTTAAATATAGTCAGAAATGAATGGTTTTATGTGAAAATTTAATAAATATTACTAATATAGATGACATTGATAATAGGTCCAGCAAATCTGTTTTATACATATTTTTCTATTTATTATCTGTGGTGATTGAATAAGAATGATCTCCACAGACTCATACATTTGAATATTTTGTCATCAAAGAGTAACACTGCCTGATTAGGAGGTCTTGTCTTATAGGTGTGGTTTTGTTGGGAAGAGTATGTCACTGGGGGTGAACACTGATAATACAGAAGGTCCTGCTACCTATAGATATAGATGTACAAACGCCAATTACTTCCATGTCAGCCTATGCTACCCTGTGACCTGAAATTAAATATTTTCCTTTATGTGGAAATATAGTGATTTTTCACAGCAAAGAACAGAGACCAAGACATCATTCCTCTTTTAAAAGCCATTTTGAAGTTCTTTGTATTAGAAGTATTATGAGTGTTATAAAGAAAGAAACTAAAACATATAAGAATTACATCTCATATAGGCAAGGTCTCCTGAGACTCATAGGATGTAAATGTTACAGATACATAGAGGAAGAGGCACTCAGGGTTAAAATGTGATCCACATTTTATTAACATGGAGAATTTGGTTGTTATCCATCTACTAACATTTTACCACACAACCTATACCTTCTACCACAGATCAGTTTGTTCAGGAAACAGGACAAAATGATCAAAGAGAAAGCTGAGTGTCAGGGAGCTTGTTCTGACCATTTAATCATTTCAGAATAGTT
This sequence comes from Mus caroli, assembly GCF_978045245.1. Taxonomy (NCBI): domain Eukaryota; kingdom Metazoa; phylum Chordata; class Mammalia; order Rodentia; family Muridae; genus Mus; species Mus caroli. Next base: position 45,788,406 of record NW_028227256.1, read on the forward strand.
ACATCTAATTGAACAAATATTTGCCCTTCCTTTGTCAGAGGAAACAGGGAAGGATATAAGGGAAAGCAAAAAAAAAAAAAAATGCTGTTTGTTTTACAGAAAACGAAAAAGAAAAAGAAATCTCTTTATAAATAGAATATTATGAATTGAGTAAACAAGTCTAGAGACTTGTAAGTGGTAAACAGTGAAGGATAAGGGGTGAGCACATCTGTTTTATAGAAAATAATTATTATCCAACACATTCTACAGTGTTCTAAGTAAATATATGAAACTACAAAGCACACAGTTTTACCATTAACATCCATATTCAAGTGCTTCTCCCTGAGTATGCTTTTTCTTGTTATTTAATGCTCAATAAAGATTTTTTTCTACTAATAAATGAGAAAAATGAGAAAGTTCAATGACAAAGTTCTGTATTAAAATCTGTTAAACATGTTTATATTATGATATATCAACATGCTGTATGGCAGTTTTCTACTCGGAATAACATGATGCCATCTCAGGATACAAATTGTCATGGCTTGGACATCATGGTAACAAGATAATCTATACAATGATACAATGGCCTACAATAACAGTAATGTTAACCCTTCCTAGTGGAAGGAACTAGAAGAAGGGCACAGGGTCTTCACTTGGGACTCTGTCCACTCTATGAACTTTAAGTCGTCTTAGCAGATATTTTATTTATTCAATAGAAATTTAATTTGAAGTGGGACCCCATGATGTAATTCCAGGAGGTCATGATTCATGATGGAACAGGTCTTTGTGGTAGGAGAGCTATCTGAGTGTTGCACACTCCCATGCAATCCCTCACCTGTGCTCAGCGGTCAAGTTCAATAAACTTACTTTCTGCTAAGTTGAACTCTGTGGGATCCTTCTTTGTTTCTGTGCTAAGTCCTATTCAGGATGAATATATTCTTGTTTTTTTGTTTGTTTGTTTGTTTGTTTGTTTTGTTTTGTTTTTTGTTCCCCAGAGAAAGTTAACACAGTACAATACTGTAAAAAGAATTTCAGCTTTAATGAAATGAACTTTCTTAACTCAATTCGTTGTGACACTCTTTTGAAAGACAATGTATAACTATGGTGATTGATCTTCCTTTTCCATATGTAGACAAAATGTGGGCTTTCTCTTGTGTATTTCCACATGTTATTTGAGTATAATCATAATTTATCATAAATTCATATTTAACACTTAGGAAGATACTAATATATAATATTTGGTATTTTTAGGTTATTAATGCACTGATGAAAGGGTAGGTATGACACATTTTGTTGTATTTATTTTGCCACACTCCTTGCCAATCATTTGTCATAAAATTCTAAAACATGAAATGTATAGAGATGCTGTTTATGACGACATAACAAAACTATAGTAAAGGATCAAAACCAGACCATCTATATAAACTGTATTCTAATGACATTTCTGTAGGTTGATTTGTCCTTTTCTCATGTGTGAACAATTTTATCATGTTCAGCTCATTTACTAACTACTTGAAATCCTGGGAAGGCACACAACAACGAGCATCTTTGGAATTGCATTATATGATGGTATGACCTTCTACCTAAAGCAAGTGTTTGATACTTCACAATTAGTATTTTCTTTTCCAAGATTATTTTTTTGAAAATTAAAATGATACATCAATCAACCACACTGTCCATGGCCTCTCAGGCTTTCACTTTTTCTATCAATAAAATAATATTAAAATAATATTATTAATGTATGATTTCTCTTGCCCTGTCAAAATATTTTCAAGTATAAATATATAAAATATCCCCTACCCACTCATTTGAATTGTGTTTTATTCACGTTAGAATATTATGAACAAAATCACATGAAAATTTGGTATGAAATTTTGAAATATCTTTGATTTTCATTTTCCAAAGGTAAATTGTAAGGACCCTCACTGCTTATTCATATCATATTCTCTGCTCAAGCTGTCAGAAACTACAAGTTTTTTTCACAGGAACCACACCATTTGTAATTCATACTAGTAGTATTTAAATAACTAAACCCCTCTGAAAGCTGACAATCATTTCATGTTGACACTTCTTTTTGATATTTTATATCCTTGGTTAGATTTGAATTTTATCAGAAGAAGAGGTAAAAACTGATATGAGCCCCAGTACAGAACTCCAACAGAAACATGACCTCCCTTGAGGCCAGGAATGCAACAAGAACGTTCTGGATTCCAGTTCTTTATTACCTCTTAACATTGCCCAAACCAATTCATCAGGAGGTTGTTAGACTAAGAGGAGACAGTTGAATATGATAGGCAAGCAAACTGGATAGTTTAACACATCTCCCTCCCCATGGCAACTATGGTTTTGGCAATAAATTCTTTAAAACATCCCAGGAGAAGAAGGTCCACAACACCCACTCCTGAAGATCAACTCCTGCTACACACAAGTAACTCTATATCCTTCTCTCTTAAGCTCTTGTCAAGAAATTTATAATTATTTTTCCATGTATACTACTTGGTTCATTTATTTATTCTTAAAATTGTTAAGACAGGAATAATATGTTCACTGTCAGAATTGACTTTAATATACATTGGGTTCTCTTGTATAAACTAAAATCTTGTAATTATTTCTGTTATGCTGATTCTAAGTTAATGATACATTGTCTTATATGTATCAATACTAGTATTAGGTATCTCCGATTAAATTTGATGTTTCTTGTATATATTCGTTTTCAGAAACCAATGTCATATTTCACAAAATATTTACTAGAATTGAAAAGGAATACTTTCCATAGTGGTTGGGAAGAACTGTTACAGAGTTCTTTTGAAGGTACATTTACTATGCATTTTTGAACTCTTTTTTTTTTTTTTTTTTTTTTTTGTTAAGGCTTAAACTTTAGAACTACATCAACTCAACACTTTTATTAAAATACAATGAGAGCTTTTTATATTGTATCTGATTCAAGGACTAAGAAATAGTTCAGCAATTAGAAGTGTTAGCTGTGCAAACATGAGGATCATAATTTGGATCCCCAAACTTATGTCATAAGCTGGGGCTCCTCCACATGCTTATAATGTCATCACTGACACAGGATGAAAAATGGCCCTTGCTGCCTTCCAGACTAGCACTTAAAGAGTAGCAATCTCCAAGTACAGGGATAGAACCAATCTCTAAAATGAATTAGCAAAGGATGGTACAGGAGGACCTGTGGTGACCTCAAGTGCAAAATTACTGGACCATATGGTCTAAAGAATCATTCCTAGTTTATTTCAAGGTGGTTTATGGACATAATAGAAGTAGGCTGAGCATTCAGATTCACATCATTTGTGAAGAATAGCTTGAAACTTTGTAGAAGTTCTATTTTATGCTTTATCTTTATTTGTGATAATAAAAATGGTTATGAGCTTATTGTTAGCAATATCATTTTTAAAGCTTTCTTTATCAAAGGCAGGTATCTGAACTTCATTCTTTTTCTTTTATTTTATTTTTGTAATTATAGCATTGTTTCCCCTTCTTTCCCTTACTCTCCTTCCTTCTAAACCCTTCTTATACCAAACCTGTCCTTTATAACTTTTTGCAACCTTTGTTTATTAATTGATATATATGTGTATATATGGAGAGAATAAAATATAGAGATAATATATTATAATATGTTATAAACATAATATATGAATATGAAATATGCAGTATGCATAAAATGTATTTATGTATAATACATATATTCTAATATAAACTGCTGACTCTATTTAATGGAACTTTTGTATGTGTTCTAAAGACTCACTATCTGACTACTTATGTTCTTATAACCAATTGAGACGCTTCTTTTTTATTAGATATTTTCTTCATTTACATTTCAAATGCTATGCCCAAAGTCTCCTATACCCTACACTCATAATACTCTCTAACCCACCCAATCCTGCTTCCTGGCCTTGGCATTCCCTGTACTGGGGCATATGATCTTTGCAAGACCAAGTACCTCTCCTCCTATTGATGGCTACTAGGCCATCCTCTGCTACCTATGCAACTAGAGACACAGCTCTGGGGGATACTGGTTAGTTCATATTGTTCATCATATAGGGTTTCAGACCCCTTTAGCTCCTTGGGTACTTTAGCTCCTTCATTAGGGGTCCTGTGTTCCATCCAATAGATGACTGTGAGCATCCACTTCTGTATTTGCCAGGCATTGGTATAGTCTCATAAGAGACAACTATATCAGGGTCCTTTTAGCAAAATTTTGCTGGCATATGCAATAGTGTCTGGGTTTGGTGGTTATACATTATAGGGTGGATCTCTGGGTGGGGCAGTCTCTGAATGGTCCTTCCTTCCGTCTCAGCTCCGAACTTTGTAACTCCTTCCATGGGTATTTTGTTCCCCATTCTAAGAAGGAGTTACAGAGACAAAGTTTGGAGCTGTGACGAAAGGATGGACCATCTAGAGACTGCCATATCCAGAGATCCATCCCATAATCAGCTTCCAAACGCTGACACTATTGCACACACTAGCAAGAATTTGCTGAAAGGATCCAGATATATAGCTCTCTCTTGTGAGACTATGCCGGAGCCTAGCAAACACAGAAGTGGATGCTCACAGTCAGCTATTGGATGGATCACAGGGCCCCCAATGGAGGAGTTAGAGAAAGTACCCAAGGAGCTAAAGAGATCTGCAACTCTATAGGTCGAACAACATTATGAACTAACCAGTACCCCGGAGCTCTTGACTCTAGCTGCATATGTATCAAAAGATGGCCTAGTCGGCCATCACTGGAAAGAGAGGCCCATTGGACTTGCAAACTTTATATGCCCCAGGACAGGGGAATGCCAGGACCAAAAAGTGCGAGTGGGTGGGTTGGGGAGTGGGGGGAGAGTATGGGGGACTTTTGGGATAGCATTGGAAATGTAAATGAGAAAAATATCTAATAAAAATATTTTTTTAAAAAAAAGGAGGGAAGTATCCACACTTTGGTCTTCCTTCTTCTTTAATTTCACGTGTTTTACAAATTGTATGTTGGATATTCTAAGTTTCTTGGATGGCTATGCTTCTTGCAAGGGATTTCTATTTCTTTTCACCTCAGAATTCCTTAGTAGCCTACAGTTCTACCTGTAGGGATACAGTCTGATGAACTTTGCCCCATCTATACTAGCATGTTCATTGTTGTACCTGGTGAGGTCATGTTCAGGTAGTTATATTGACGAACATGTACAAGTTGCCCTTTTACTAGTAGATACCATTTCACAACAAACTCATCTATATTTTGGCTCTTACATTCTTTCCACAGAAGTTAAACTGTCTGTTACTCTTGTTTATCTTCTGAAGAACCAACTCTGTATATCTTATATTGATTTGATTTATATCAATAAATTGAGATGTTTATGTGACTTTTTATGAAGATGACCTATCTATTGGATTTTTGTCAAGCTATCTCTTTAAATCCAATAGAAGTTTTGGGGTTTTTGTTGGTTTGTTTCAGCTTTTTTTTGATATTTTATTTATTTTTACATTTCAAATGTTGTTCAGCTTCCCATTTTTTCCCTCTACAAACACCATATGCCATCACCCTTACCCCTGTTTCTATGAGGTTGCTCCCCAACCCACCCACCCACTCCCACCACTCTGACATAGAATCACCATACTCTAGGGCATCGGGACACCAATCCTCAAAAGGACCAAGGGCCTCCCTCCCATTAATGCTAGATAAGGCCATCCTCTGATACACATGCAGGTAGAGCCATGGGTCCCTCCATGTTTACACTCAGTTACTGGTTAAGTGTTTGGAAGCACTGTGGGGTATGGTTGGTTGATATTGTTGTTCTTCCTGTAGGTTTAAAAACTCCTTCAGCTGTTTCCTTCCCCTAACTCTTCCAATAGACTCCCCATGCTTAGTCCCATAATTGGCTGTGAGTATCCACATCTATATTGGTTAGGCAAAGCCTACCAGGGGAGAGCTACTCCAGGCTCCTGTTGCGAAGCAGTTCTTGGCATCAGCAATATTGTCTGGGATTGGGATGAGATGAATCCCTAGGTGGTGCAGTCTCTGGATGGCCTTTTCCTTCAGTCTTTGCTCCAATCTTTGTCCTTGAATTACCTCTAGACAGGAGTCTGTGGTGTATCTTAGTGGTTGAGTGATTGCTGATCATGGAAAAAGCCCTGAGTTCAATCCCTAGCACTACTAAAAATTAATTAATTACATGAAAACATGCTTCATTTTGTTTTAATGAAATTAAATTTACTACTGAATTTAATACATGTATATTTGGGATACCAAGGTTTCCCTGATTAAGACTTTTATTGGATAGAATGAAGACCTCTTCTTTATAGTTTCTGATTACAGTTTGAAGTCTATTTTGTCTGATATTAGAACTCTAAGGGCTGTTTGTTTTTTGTCCCCATTTGATTAGAATACTTTTACCCATAGTTTTCTTTTTTAAATGTATTTCTTTTTTATTCAATTTTTTTCTTAATTTACACTTCAAATGTTCAAATACCCTTTCCTGGTTTTGTGTCCAGGAACCCTTATCTCATCCCCTCTCCCCCAGCTTCTCTGAGGTTTTTCCCTCACCCGCCCTCCCACTCCTAACTCCCTGCCCTAGCATCCCTCTACACTGGGGAATCGAGTCCTTACAGGACCAAAGGACTCTCCTCCCATTGATGCTGCACAAAGCCTTCCTCTGATACACATGCAGTTGGAGCCTTGGGTCCCTCCATGTATACTTCTTGGTTGGTGGTTTAGACCCTGGGAGCTCTTGTGTGTCTGGTTGGTGGATATTGTTGTTCTTCCTATGGGGTTGCAAACCCTTTTAGCTCCTTCAGTTCTTTCTCTAACTCCTCCATTGGGGATCCCTTAATCAGTTCAATGATTGGCTGCAAGCATCTGTCTCTGTACTTGTACGGCTCTGGCAGAGCCTTTCAGGAGACAGCTATATCAGACTCTTGCCAGCAAGTACTTCTTGGCATCCACAATAGTGTTTGGGTTTGGTGACTGTATGGATGGATCCCCAGGTAGGACAGTCTCTGGATAACCTTTACTTCAGTCTCTATTACACACTTTGTCTCCATATTTCCTCCCATGAGTATTTTTCCCACGTCTAAGGACAGAAGCATCCACACTTTGGTCTTGCTCCTTCTTGAGCTTCATGTGGTCTGTGAATTATATTTTAGGTATTCTGAGCTTTTGGGTTAATATCAACTTATCAGTGAGTGCATACCATGTGTATACTTTTGTGACTGAGTTACCTCAGTCAGGAGGATTTTCTAGTTCCTTGCTTTTGCCTATGAATTTCATGAAGTCATTGCTTTTAATAAATGAGTTGTATCCCATTGTGTAAATGTACCACATATTCTGTATCCATTCCTCCATTGAAGGACATATGGGTTCTTTCCATCTTCTGGCCATTATAAATAAGACTACTATGAACATAGTAGAGTATGTGTCCTTGTTATGTATTGGAATATCTTCTAGGTATATGCCCAGGAGTGCTATAGCTGGGCCCTCAGGTAATACTATGTCCAGTTTTCTGAGGAACTGTCAGACTCACTTCCAGAGTTGTACCAGTTTTCAATCCCACCAGCAATGGAGGAGTGTTCCTTTTTATTCCACATCCTTTGATAGGATGACACAGATTCAGATAGTATTGGGCCTAGCTAGTTCACTTTGACTGTGTGTGGATATAACCAAAACACTGTTCCTAGAGATTTTGAAGATTAAAGGTAGATTCAGTCCAAATTATATCAAATGGAAGAATATCGATTATCATAACTAAGTCATAAATTAATATTTTGCTTTAAATTTTAGTTACATGGAAAATAACATTATTTATAAGACTTCATTTAGAAAGATGTAAATGTTTGAAATGATCTATTTTTAGAATTCATAAAGCTACAATTGACAACTTTGTTTACAAAGGATTGTTCCATAAATGTGACTTATATAATTTTGACACCACAATATCTGAAACTATTATTATAATGCATAATAAATTAGTCTTTTCTATCCTCAAGTTCCATAACTGGTGGAAGAACTAGGAATTGTGGGGTAGGGATGTCTCATATCCCAATGGTAATTCAAAAATGAAATTGTTCCACAATAACTACAAAATAAGGCACACTTTCTTTCAACCAGTATAATTTGTGAATATTATTGATGTATCAGATTCTAGATTAAAAGCGATATGTGTTCATCAGTTTGTTATATATACTTGCCAATCTGTAGTAAGTAAACACACATATTGATTGTTATGTTAAAACACAATTGAACATAAATATCACAAAAAATAGACATCTAGACTAGTAATGTTTTCATTATTCAATGGGATTCTTACAAAGGAAAGGGGTTTTTTTGTTTAGTTTTTTTTTCCCCCCAGGCTTCTCTTAGTTCACATTGTGTAGGCACAATTCCCCTGGGTGTGTTTGGAGCTAATAGACTTCCACAACCCATTCTTAAGGATAATCAAGGTGTAGATTTTTCTTAGTTTTCAAATTCACCTTTGGTTTTGAAGTTACTAATATGTCTATACCATAATAGGCATAGAAACAAACTCAGGCATATGGGTAATATTACTCTAAAACTTATTTCTATGTGTTCTAATTTTGCACTGAGACTTGATCAGAGTTTAAATGAAGTTTCAAGGCCCTGACATACCCATTAAAATGAGAAACGTTTTACTTTTGCTTATTTTCTATTTTTCATATTAATTCATATTAACTTTTAAGTTCATATTGGTTTATCCAGTACAAATACAAATGCACCTCATTACTAGTAACTGACAATTTTGACCAATAGTTCTGAAGCATCAAACTGCAGCTAAGCTGAAATCACCTTGCTTATTTTGACTAATCTGTGTGTTCACTGGTGTATGTAAGACATCTGTAAGGGCTGAAATTCTGTACACATATAATTATTATTATTGCAAGGGACAGTGTAAAATTAGTAAAAATATCATTGAAAGAAAATCATTGAGCTAAAAATGCTGATATAATTTTTTTTATAAATTAAATGAGAAAATATTGTTTTTCTGTTATTGGGACTGAAAATAAATGAATGAATTTGGCTTCTGTTTCATTAACTCAAATTGTAATACTATTCTAACACTTTTACAGGAGTGCATTTTTTATACTCTTACTAGTATGAATCTAAATAAGACAGGGCAGCTCTTAAGACAATTGTAAACCAGAAGAGCAATAGCTCTTGGTGCTTCATACGGCCTTCTATAGTTATATAACTATGTCTCTTTCTTTTTATAAAGAGAATAACAGGACACACATAACATAAATTTTCTGTTACTTAAAAAATCTTTTCAACAGCAAGTTGTTTCCTTGCCCACGATGTTTTTAAGGTTCATAGAGCATTACTGGCCCTCCACTTGAGAACATGTAAAATGAAATCACTGAAATGACTTCATTAAAATATTTTACAAGCCATTTTCACTTGTTCCATATTGAGCTATGAAATATTTTATTGCTTAAACTAAAAGCAGTAGTCTTGTAAAACATCATTACAGGAAGAAGGTTTATTTTCTTGCTCATTCAAGTTATATTTTAATGTTTTCAATAATTACTTTAATTATAGACTTTTTAAAACACATTTTAAAAATCAATATTTAATCAATATTGAACAACATAAGATATGAGAACTTTTTTATTACATCTTCCCCTTATTTTGTTTCAGTTCTTCTATTTGGCTCAGAATTCATAAATGGTATTACCTACATATAATTTTCCTTACATATGTGCACTTATAAAATCTTTTATGAATGTTCAATCATACTTATGAATGAATGTCCACTCTGACATTTCTTTTGACTACTTCAATATTATGAAATATTATAACAGCAATACTATTATAATGGTTCAAATAGCTGACATATAATAAGTTACCTAGTAGCTAGATAAAACATGAAATATAAATATTTTGGAATGTGGGAAAGTCACTATCTTGATAAAAGGCTTCAAAACAGAATGAAAATCCAACATCATACTTGGAAAGGCATGCAATTTTAAACTTAAGAGGTTTTGTTTTTTGTTTCTGAAATTGTTTTTGAATATGTTGTTTTCAAACTGTGACTGACCATGAGCAATGAAAACTATGGACAGCCAACTTGTGAATAAGGTCAAATTTCAGTACTTGAAAACAACTATCACCTTCCTAATAGAAAAGGATGGCATGATTTTATGGGTTTAATTGCAAAATGAAGGTAATTTACACTTAAAATGACATGTTTATTACTTCAAAAGCATATAAAGAAAATTGTTGATGATCAACATTGCAATAATTAAAGAATGTCTGACATTTTGTGATATTTTTTTAAACTCAAGAGGTAAAGTATTTGTTGTGTTCACTAATATGATGTCCTTCAATTACTCTTTCATTCCTCCATCATTCTTTTTTAATAAGGTCAAATGAATTGAAGCAATTGACAATGGAAAATTTAACATGCCAGCTAATTTACAATTATCATTTTACGACTATCCTTGTTTATTTTTTTTTTGAACAATGTGCAGGATATTTAGTATAATGGTACATTATAGAAATAACACAAATACTGGAAGAGTATCTGGGTTGGGGGGAAAGCTGAGGACTAGTGTCAAAATGCCTTGTATAACCATGGAGCCTGGAAATAATATTTTCTACATTCCATCTCGTGACAAAGGTAGTAAAGTAAACTCATTGTCTCCTTGATTTATCTTGGAGTGTCTTGTAGAGCATTCCCTGTGCCAGACATTGACACAAAAACTTGTAAATATAATATCTAAAGATCTGCAGGAGAAGCTCAGAAGTAACTAGCTGGTCCAATGTGAACACCCCAGCCTTACAAAACATCACAGAACTTATTGGCACCCTCAGGAGAACACAACATTAGATAATTTTTTTTTGAGAAATTCTGCAACAGCTTGAAAGAAATTCCAAAAATATGCTTAAAAGAATGCAGCCAGTCTAGAAGCCTCTCAATTTTCATGAAACTAAGACACCACACAAAAACTGTCAACCAAAATATTTTTTAAATGGGTGACAGACAAAACTATTAAAGAAAATATTAAAAACTGAGTGACCAAAAAAGAAAAAAATCAATTGTACTCTTTTTAGGGGAATGCAAAGATCAGGAAGGGAAAGTGGATGAGTTGGTGACCACGGAGAGGGGGGACAGAACCGGGGGTTTTTAGAGTCAAAAACAGGAAAGGGGAAAACATTTGAAATGTAAATAAAGAAAATATAAAACATATATTTTCTTTATATATAATATATAGTAATATATATAATGTGTGTGTGTGTGTGTGTGTGTGTGTGTGTACAAATGTAAACAAAAACGTAACTGCTTCGGCTGATTTAAAATGAGGTATGTGCCTTTACTTCTGGTTCCACAACTTAGCTGAGCTGCAATCATTTGATGGCAAGAGCCTTCTTCCTCATTCATAATGATCTTGTATCTATGTCGTGATTCAGTTGGCCTTATTTGTGAGGGTCTCTTCACTATTGTCTCTCTTGGTCTCTTGATTGATGTGTGAGCTCCACCCATGCCACACCACCAAGTTTGCTGTTGTTCCACGTAATAAACCTTGACATAAAATGATTCCTGCCAGCTTTTCCTTTATAAAAGCTGTTCCAGCAGCAAGCCTAGCTCTTTGTGGAGGAATATTCTGAACAAAGTTAAATGAGGCAACATGGAGAAGTGAAAAAGAACATGTCTCATGGTTACTAAAAGGAGAATTATGAAATGTAAAACTAATTATAAGATACTACTGCTTTAAAAACAATTAGTAACTTAAAATTTGTTGTGGGATTTTAAATACATTTAGACCTTAAATTATGACAATTTAATAATGATCTGGAAAGAAAAGGAAATATTAATGTCTATGTTATGGCATAATGGCACATTTTAATGCCACTTTTAGGCTGAAAATATTCAATATGTCTACCCTAATGTGAAAAGCAAACCCTACTTTCTGAAAGCTTAATTTATCCCTAAAAACTAACAAAAAAAATAAAAGTTTGTTATAAAATTTCATATATCTATATCTATCGATCTATCTATCTATGAAGGCTGAAAACATGAAAGAGGATAAGTATAAGACAGTATGAGACAGTATGTTCAAAACAAGTGAACATATCAAGAATTAAAGGAAAAATACTACCTAAAATTCTTCACAAACTAACACCACAAAATATTGTAAACTTGATACATAAAAATTGGGCACGTGTTCCACTATATTCAGAGCAGCCTTATTTGTGATAGACAGTAGCTAGAGACAACTCATGTGTCCTTTGTGTGAATGTATATCAGAAAATATAGTTCATTAACACAATGGAATACTACTCAGCTATTAAGAAGGAGGATAGCAGAGATTTGCAGGTGGAACTAGAAAATATCATCCAGTCGGCCGGTGGCCTTGCACTCCCTAAATCTCAGCACTTGCGAGGCAGAGGCAGGCAGATTTCTGAGTTCAAGGCCAGCCTGTCTACAAAGTGAGTTCCAGGACAGCCAGAGCTACACAAAGAAACCCTGTCTTGAACCCCTTCCCCCCCCCAAAAAAAAAAACCATCCAGAGTGAGGTAACTCAGACCCAAAAGGATATGCAAGGTATGTACTCACTAATAAGTAATTATTAGTCAAAAAGTATATCATTTCCAGGAAAAAAATCCACAGATCTCAAGAAGGATAACAAACTTAAGGGCCCAAGTGAGGATGCCTCAATCCCACTTGGGAAGGAGAAAAAAGTGATCACAGGAGGGGAGAGGAAGGGAGGGAGTAAAATGGGTGGGAATGTTGACCCTGAGGGGAAGAGGAGAACATGATCGGGTATTAGGGGAGTGACAGACAGGACAGAAGCCCTGAGTGCCAGTAGTAAAAGTAGAAACAGACAACCTTGGAAGATAGGAGATATGGGGACCCTCTAGGATGTACCAGAGACCTGAGAGGTTAAAAACTCTCATGACTCAAATGGAGGGACCTTAGTTGAAATGTTCTACAGTGAGGATTGGCACTTGTAGAGCCCACCTGCAGTAGACAGACAGGGCATCAAGTAAAGAGATGGGGTTACCATTCCACAGTTCTGACCCAGAATTGTTCCTGTGTGAAAGACTTTTGGTATAGCATTGGAAATGTAAATGAGCTAAATACCTAATAAAAAAATGGAAAAAAAAAAAAAGAATTGCAGGAACAAAAATGGAGACGAGACTGAAGAAAAGGAGGTTCAGTGACAGGCCCAAAGTGGGATCCAGCTCATGAGGCACTAAGGCCAGGCACAATTACTGATCATATGGTGTGCCTATCATGATTACCCTCCAAGAGGCCCAACAAGCAGGTGGGGATGGGGAGGTATTGGAACAGTTAGAGCATGTACCAGGAGGGGGATAAAGTCTGGATGATAATAAAGGTTAAACAATAAATTAAAACAACAAAAACAGGACATGTGTACACAGGCACAAGAATGACTTCTATTAAAAGCTGCATCTAGAAAAAATTGGGCAACCTATATCAAAAAGGAAGAACATAAAAAGGCATAGTAATAAACTTTGTTTAGAATAAAATTAGTAAATATGAATAGTAAAATAAATTGTTTCTTATTTAACTATGAGATTCACTCTAAAATTAATTGAATAAAATTAACTCAGTTGTAAAATTTATATATAAAATAAGAATATCAATATGCTTAAATATTGTATTGCAGGAAATTTCTAAACACTTTGAGAAATCACTCTTGAAATAGAGAGACAGTTTAAATTATGTAAGTCACCCTACAGCATTTATTGTAGATACTGAATCTTTTCTTTAGCTTGGTAAATTATTGAGAAGATTTATCAAACTTTCAATTTTTAGTTATCAAGGGAGAATATATTATAAAAATGATCAAGAATGGGCTGCTCATATTTACTTGGTATATCTAAACGATTCTAGTTATTTAACTAAAACATGCCTTGGTAAAATAAACAAGAGTCCCCAGAAACTTCCAGAAAATTGACTTTGTTATTTTTTAGCTCCTGTGTTTCTATTGCATAGAAATGGAAGATGCTGTAATTAAATATAGCTTTATGAAATAGTTCTTATTTTCTTTGAATTTAATAAGGGTAGTGTTTTGAAAATGCAACTGTTTTCACTGTTTTACAGTTGATTTATATTTTGCTAAAACAGATTCAGCAATAATTTTAAATGACTCCTCAAAATTCTGGTAGAAGACTTTGAAATTATTGATGAGTATTGCCTATTAACATTCATTCTAATACCTCAGATTCTGAAAAATATTATTTTAGAATACTCTTGTTATAAAAGAATTATTCTCAAATTTCAAAAACATCCATCTTTTCTCAAGCAAGCTAATGTGAAAAGAAACCAGGTATTTCTAATAGAATAAAAACTCATTTTCAAGAAATTGGATCTGGATGGACAGAGAAAATATTTTTATACAGTTTAAAATACTGGCAGTGCCTTTTTAAAAGACTTCTGCTATTTATATGAAGAATTCTACTACCCAGTAGCTATAAAAAATAACCCAGAAAAAAGGAAAATCATACTCGCTCATGACATTATACTTCCTACAAATGGCTTCTTGTGCAGTAAGTGGAAATAGCACTCCACATGTATCAGAGCCACAAATTACAAATGTGGAAATGTAGTAGTTCCCACAGTTTAACTACAGTGAGACTGACATCTGGCAGCTACACTGCTGGGATTCTCCACTTGAGGGCAATTCATTGCTCATTTTTAGGTTAGTATAACATTTTCCCTGCATAGCAGCTTGCTGTGTCCATGGTATAAATTTTGGGAACACTGAAAAGAAATAAACCAGAGTTGTAGGAAAGTGAGGAATCTAATGAAGAAAGCCACTATCTGAGTTCCTTTCCTCTTTAATAGAATTATGTCTTGACATATGGTACATATAAGCATTTACCTACACACCATATGAATTTACAAATGCTATTAAAGTTTAGTAATTTGCTACAGGATATATTTTGATTCTTGAATTTTATACTCTCATAGCATTTGCTTTTATTCATATAACAAGTATTTTGAAAATTTAATTTTAAGAGTAGCCTATAACAATTTTAGACACAATTAAAGTAACACATGGCATTGTAGTTTTCATAAGATCTAATAATTTCAGGATATACTTATGGAAATTCACAGTGATAATACAATTGTGTGTCTGACAATTTATAAAGCAAAAATAGCCACTGTTTTTTTTTTTTCTTTACCACAACTCTTGAATTCCAAGACTTATTTGATATCAACAAGCACTATCTAGGAAAGCTTAGGAAGTGTTTAAATGAAATGTTTCGTTAAATAATTTAAAATATCCATGTGTGTAGGGACAATTTATCATAGTATAGTAGTTGTTTAGTGAAATTTGGTACAGGTTTAACAAGGATGCTAAATATCATCAAATGATTACTGGCCATCTGCTGTGCTTGACATATTCATAGGAAATGAGAGAAGTGAGGCTGATATTTTTACATCCTGGAATGTTCTCTACAGGTCTTCTCATTACACCTGACATTAAGCCAGATGATGTAATAAAGACACACAATAGAACCTCTTAAAGGTATTTGATTACACTAATTCTGTGATAACACAGATCTTTAAATGTAAAACAAAGCAGCCTAGAAAATAATGTTCTAATGGTTTATAAAATATTTTGTAGTGTTGAATTTTTTTGGTAAAAATGTTGTGTTAAAATATTAAGTGTGTTAAATATAGATTTTTATATGTATTTGAAATAAATTGATATAAGTTCTATAATTCTGCATGTTTGATGGCATAAAAATTTAAAATTGTCTGCTTAACCTTGTCAAAAATTTGAAACTGATGCTAGCTCTAGACAAAATTTTTTTTTTAACTTTTAATTATGAGATTTAAAATCTTTACTTTTTCACAGTTTTTTTTTGTTTTTGTTTTTGAATAGAACAATTTGAATACTCACTGCAAAAATGGAATCACAATCACAGTGTTTACATTAGATCACACTCTTAAGATTCAGAGTCAAAGTTTCACTTTTCCTTTAACAGGATGATTGGGCTGCAGAGTCAATTCTGAGCAATAAGTACATCTCTCAGTGAATAATGTTTTCCATCTGCCACAGTTTCCACATTTTACCACTTGTGATATGATCCAGGAAATTGTTCTGGGCAGAGTCCATCATACTAAATAATAGTCTCTTTTACATGAGCAGATTGTTAAATCAGAAATATTCCCAAATTCAGAGTAGAAATGGAAATGAGCCTTGAATTCAGATCATGGAGCTGGTCTGTGCTGAGGAGAATTGTGTGTGGGTTGGGAAATGTAGCTAAAGCAAAGCAAGGAAGCAAAGAAGGAAAAGAGCGCGGGCCATAAGGTTTACTGTGGAAATATGTGTCAACTGTAGACTGAGACTCCTTTATTGGCAATTTTATTTTACTAATTCATCCAACATGTTTTGCTTCATTGGTTCAAGCAAACATTGACTGCTTGAAAAAAATGTTTAAGCAAAAGGAGTATAGAATGAGTGATCCTTGGTTCTTTGCTTTTGTTGTTTTGTTATGTTTATTCTTATTTCTGAACAATTATGCAAAGGTGCCAATATTTATAATAATTAATATTTCATTAAATGTGGCATTTTCAGGTAGTGATTCAAAAAATATTATATAACCTTTACATTTTATGCATTATCTACCAGAGTTCACCCAGTAGATTTCTGCTAATAATTTGGTTGTATAGAATACCTAAATAGTATCCTCCATACTTGATGTCACACTGGGAAGTCTGGAAGGTTGTTCATGGCAAGGCTCTTTTCCATCTCCTTGTAGTGTCATTGCCTCTATGAACGGTTTTCAATCAGAAGAGTCTGAAATATATTGTAGGACAATTTCTAGAGTAAAAAGGAAAAGGGTTTTATTAAACAAAAGAGTAAAGAACCAATTTATTCAGAACAGCCTTTAAATAATTCAAATAAAAGGAAAGGAAAAGCTCTGTACTTGGAAGAGAATTCATAGAATACTTACTAGATATTTTTTATTTGCCAAACTCTATGATTAGTCAGAAAATATCCGCATTTTACCATATGTGCAGATGGTGATTATTGAAAAGTCTTATTAGTTTATAAGTCAAAACTTTGGTAGGACTTAACTGCAATGTGCTACACATTTTTTTTCTTCAATTATGAAATAAGAGCCATAATCTTGTATCATATATAATTTGTCTTATTTTATAAATTCCTACTTGTAATTAAAGCATGTACCAGAGATATTTAACAAATTAAGTGCCATTCACATGGTTGGATTATATTTACATAAAACTGGAGACTCTGAATTTACAATTGACACTATGTGATCTATAAGCATGTTATTTGCACACCATATTAATTTTAAAAGTCTATCAGAATTTAGTAATTTACTACAGGCTATAGTTTGACTCTTGGATTTACTACTCTCATAGCATTTGCTTTTTTATACATATACTAAATGTTTTATAAATTTAATTTTAAGAGTAATTGAGCTAGAATGTGTGGAGTTCACTGATACTAAGATACAATTAATGTAGTTTTTCACAATCAAGAGGACAGGAATTATAGATGGGAAATGTAGCATGTCTTCAAGTGACTATGTCTCCACTGAATGAATCCTAATAAATTATTTCTATACTTGTTTTCTTAGTCAGGGTTTCTATGCCTGCAGAAACATCATGACCAAGAAGCAAGTTGGGGAGTAAAGGGTTTATTCAGCTTACACTTCCATGTTGCTCTTCATCACCAAAGGAAGTCAGAACTGGAACACAAGCAGGTCAGGAAGCAGGAGCTGATGCAGAGGCCATAGAGGGTTGTTACTGGCTTGCTTCTCCTGGCTTGGTCAGCCTGCTCCCTTATAGAACCCATGACTACCAGCCCAGGGATGGTCCCACCCACAAGGAGCCCTTCCCCCTTGATCACTATTTGAGAAAATGCCTTACAGATGGATCTCATGGAGGCATTTCCTCAACTGAAGCTCCTTTATCTGTGATAATTGCATATTGTGTCAAGTTGACACAAAACCAAACAGTACAATTGACCCCTTGTCAACTTGACAGAGGAGCACATTACTAGTAAGCCTCAACCCTTACTTTCTTATTCATCCCCAAGATCTAAATAACTTTAAAAGTCCCACAGTTTTGGCGAATTCTTAAAATTTCAATTTCTTTAAAATATCCAATCTCTTTTAAAATCTAAAGATTTTTTCTAATTAAAAGTCTCTTAGCTGTGTGCTCCACTAAAATATTTCCTTCAAAAAGGAAAAACATCAGGTCATAGTCACAATCAAAAGCTCCAACTGTGAAATGTCTGGGATCCACTCAGGATCTTCTGGATTCCTCTAAGAGCTTGGGTCACTTCCCTTTGTAGCACATACTTTGTCTTCTAGGCTTCAGATGTCTGTATCCCACTGCTCCTGCTGTTCTTGGAGGTCATCTTATGGTACTGGCATCTACAAAACACTACTGTCTTCTGCTCTAACTAGGCTTCACCAATAGCCTCTCATAGGGTCTCCTCATGGTGCCAAGCCTCAACTCCTTTGCAGGACTCCTTCAAGTCCTGAGTCATCAATTGCAACTGAAACTGCACCTTCACCAATGGCTTTCCATGGCCTCTCACAGTGCCAAGCCTCAGCTGTTCTTCAGGATCCCTTCATGCCTCCAAAAGCAGTACCACCTAGGTGACTCTTACACATTACCAAGTCTTGATGCAGCACCAGGTACAACCTTGGCTATCTCTTTTTGCTCTCAGAAAACACTTTCCAGAAGATATCACCTCAATGACTCTGGTCTTTTCTTAATCACAGCTAATTTCTTAGCTCCATCTAACCAGCATCAATAGTACCAGTAATGCAAAGGGTTTGCTTTCTTAGTTCTGGCATCTTGTTAATCACAGCTGATTCTTCAGGCACAGCTAACCAAAACCACAGAATCTTCACAATCAAAACAGCAACAGCCCTGATAAGAGTCTTTATTCTTCCCTCTGAAATTTCACAAGTTAAGCCTGCATCTTCTTCACTGTTCTAAACACTATATTCCAAGATCCTACACAACATCTACAGAGCTCTTAACACCGATTGGACCTTCTAGCTCAAAGTTCCGAAGTCCTTATTGTACTGGCTGGTTTTGTGTGTCAACTTGACACAGGCTGGAATTATCACAGAGAAAGGAGCTTCAGTTGGGGAAGTGCCTCCATGAGATCCAGCTGTGGGGCATTTTCTCAATTAGTGATCAAGTGGGAAGGGCCCCTTTTGGGTGGTGCCATATGCTCTATTCCCAATGCTAGTTGGTCAACACAAGCAGGAACTAATTGTAAGGATGACAAGGAAACTCAAAGTCAGGTGAAGGAATTGTGCAGGGTAAAATAGTGGATATAAGTGTAGATGGCCGTAAGTATAATCAGAATATATTGTATGAGATTATCAAATAACCCCTAAAATATGTATAAATAATATAGTACTGTGATTTTTATTATAATATTTGAGTTTTTTATATAATCATACCACAGAATAATAAACCCATTTTAGATTTTTTAACAGTTTCAATTTGCAAACTTACACTGTAAAATGTTGTTTTATTTGAAATATAATTGTGTGACAGAACTTTCCTTTTTCTCCATTCAGTTTTTCCCATGGCTGTCCACTCACTATCAAGTTTATCACATCATTTACTTTGATTATTGATGTTACATATATGTGTGTCTTTGTGTGTATGTGACTGTATATGACAATGGATTATATGTGCACTGACAGAAATTAATAAATATAATCTGTTGAGCCTATTTTTTTAATCAGTTTGAATATATATGGTTTCAGAACTGACTATTCTTACTTAACAAAGGACTCATACTTAGGAAAGGACAATTTTCCTTTTCCCAGGCATTAATGTTTAACTGTAGTACTTCATTTGAAAAGTTTTTTTGTGAATAATATCATCCATCACACTCTCAAATTTTCCTCACATTCTCAAACTTCTCCATCTGGTTATTCCCAAAATCATACTTATCTTGATTAGATAAAATTATTCTGTAGTCATTAACGCTCCACAACTTCTTGAATAAAAGACAAGTTTTAGTTCTGTGAATTGTGTTATAGTTTGGTTCTACACAAGGAAGTGAAAAATTAAACAAATAAAACATTGCAGATAGTGGATAAGGAGGGGATACAGGATAGCAAACAGTCAGAGAGTGGACTAGGAGGGGGATAAAATCTGGAGGAGGAAGAAGAAGAAGAAAAAGAAGAAGAAGAAGAAGAAGAAGAAGAAGAAGAAGAAGAAGAAGAAGAAGAAGAAGAAGAAGAAGAAGAAGAAGGTGGAGGAAGAGGAGGAGGAAGAGGAGGAGGAGGAGGAAAAAATGAATACAATTAAAAGAAAAATAAATAAATAAATAAAAAACACATTGCAGACAACAATAGATATATTTTTTTCATCATTTTGGGGAAATAAAAATGTAGATCCTCAGTTGTAGAATGGGAAGCCCTACGTTCTATGTTCTATTAATAAAAGGGGTGAAAAGACTGAGAGTAGTAAGGAACATGAACTTGAACTGGGAATTTGTATCACTTCACTATAGTTTTGGAAGTAAGGAGACTGATGAAGAAGAACCAAATGTTTACAGCCAGCCTGTGCTATGTAGAGGAAGACCTCATGCGAGACAAGGTAGCATAAAGAAAATATGAACATTTGCACAGTTTTTGTTACAAATATACCATTTATGTCTTAAAACCTCTGTTTCAAAAAAAGAAAACATTTGGTAAAAACATCAGAAATTACATGTAAAGGCAATATTGGAGTATATGTTGCTACAGTTTGTTTTTTTATTGTACTATGCAAACATGTGGATTTACTTCTATTATCTAATAGAATATTGATATAAATACCAATTGAATGATGATGATGCACACTGTAAAAAGACTAATATTTGACCTTCACATAACCAAGTAGACACATTGATTCCAATTATTTTAATGTACCAATGCCAAAATTAAATATCTATAGCTATTCCAGTGACTTCTACTCTTCTAACTTACTTAATGTTTCTAAATGTTGAGTCAATCATGTTTGCAAAAAAGCTAACACAGATTTTAAAAACAGATTTTGTAAGTATTTGATGATATTTCAGATGAACACAACAAATGAAAGAAAGCATGAAAGGTAACTGCATATTTTAAAAAATAATAAATACAAATTATCAATCCATGTTAATGCAATTAATAACAGTCAATTCTAACAGATTTTGAGTACTACAATTGAAAAGCAGTCTGAATATTTCATGAGAGCAGCTTGAGAAAATTTTAAAGTTTTAGTATTCAAATCTGTAGCACAAATAGGCAAATGAGAGAGGAGAGAGAGAGAGAGAGAGCACACATATTAAAAAGCAAAGATACTGAACCCTGAAATTTCATACTCGAAAGTCTGTGACTTAATTAAGCAATAAACACATTCTTCTAATCTTCCTCAAAATAAAACTGTAAAGGAAAGTCCATCAAATACTCAATACTCATTCAATTAACCTGCTTGTTACAGATTCAGATAATTTCAGAGACAAGAACTCCTACTGCCAAATGCCTTCCAAAAAATTTTTGAACAGATGTACACTCCCTGCAGCAGTATGCAGAGTGGCTGTTTCCCACATTGCTGAAATGTTCCAATATAGAATCTGCACTGTATTTGTAGATTACATGAATGAAGGATATCGTCAAGCTATAATGTACATATTCTTTCTAAGCAACTCTTACATACATACAAATATCTGTACTAGTAAATTATATTACTAAGTAGCAATCATTTATAACCACTTTGATTATGTTCTATGACCTACAAATTCATTTTACATAAATTTTGCCAAAAATATTTTCTGAAATCTATTGAATATTTTTATTTGGAATTTACTTTTTATAATGGGAATACTGCTTTTAGAATAAATCAGTGTTTAAATCATTTCAAATGCACCAATAATTTCTGTTTTGCTGTCCAATATTGAAAATCCTTTGATACTAGTTTATATATGTAGTAACTGATATATAGGTTATTATAAAATATCATTGTGAGTGAGTTAATTCAGACCCAAATGTTCATACATGGTATATACTCACTAATAAGTGGATATTAGTCAAAATGAAAAGAAAAGAAAGTACAGAATACTGAAGATACATTCCACAGAACTCAAAAAGTTCAACAAGCTGAAAGACCCAAGTGTGGACATCATAATTTCACTTGGGAGGGAGAAGAAAAAAAATCACATGGGTGAAGGTAGGCAGGTATATGGGTGAGAAAGGGGACAAAAGGGGCGTCGAAGGAAACATGTTCTAGTATTGAGGTGGAGGGAAAATGACTCCCCAATACCAGAAGAAAGAAATGAAACAGGCAACCTCAGGAGGTAGGAGATGGGGGCACTCTGTAGAAGTTTCCAGAGACCTGGGAAGTGAGAGACTTTCAGGACTCAAAGGGAGGGACCTTAGATAAAAAGCCCTACAGTGGGAAGAAAGAACTTGTAGAGGTCATCTCTAATAGAAAGACAGAGCATCATGTGAGGAATGGTGTTGCCATCCCACAGTCAAAACTCTGATCCATAATTGTTCCTGTCTGAAAGAACTTCAGGGACAGAAATTGAGAGAAGTCAGAGAAAAAGGAGGTCCAGCATCAGGCCCAAATCAGGATACCCACTTGGGGAAGCCCCAAGGCATGGCACTATTACTGAGGCTATAGAGCCCTCACAGTAAGGGACCTACCATGACTGTCCTCTGAAAGACCCAACAAGCAGCTGACAGATTCAGATGAAGATATTTTACCCAACCAATGGAAAGAAGCTACTGACCCCTGTGGTTTAATTAGGAATAGCTGGAAGAAGCTGAGGAGTAGTATGACCTAGTAGGAAGACCCTGGAGATCTCTCAGACACTGGACCACCAACCAGGTAGTATACACCAGCTGATATGATTCCCCTATCACATATAGAGCAGAGGACTGCCAGGTCTGGGCTCAGTCAGAGAAGATGCACCTAACCCACAAGAGACTGGAGACCCCAGGGGATTTAGAGTTCTGGTGGTGTGGGGATGGGCATAGGGACATCTTTGTCGAGTATATAATACATTCTTAAATAAAAGAAATAAAAAATAAAAAGCTGTAATTATTTTATGTGAGAATTTTGTGGTTTTGGAAACACATTAAATATTTTGATATTACATTTGCTCTCCGGTTTTAAATATATTTTAAATGGAATCATATATAAAACACGAAATTCCAGTTTGTAAACTATTTTCATAGGCAGAAAGTTTATTTCAATTATTTTCTTTGCTTAGTTTTTATTTGCACTTCATTAGATGATATTCTTTCCTGAATTAAAAAAAAAAAATCTAGCATCCAAGTTAACACACACATCCAAGTTAACACACACACACAAATCTGATGTATTCCCTAAGTTTATCATATTATTTTAAGTTAATATTCTTTTTATATCCAAAATGCTGCACTTTAATGGATCTGGAACATAAATCACACACTATGAAGCTCTTTCATGATGTGTCTCTGAATTATTGTAAAGATGGGCCTTAAATTGATCTAATTCTCTGCATGAAAGAACTGACTATGCCAATGTAACTTTAAATAGCTTTATATAGAAAATTTAATAGATTTGCTAATTTATAGTAAATACTTTAAATATTTTAATTTTGCATTATGCAAATTAAAATATAAACATGAAAATCATAATAAAAAATTTTAAATACACAAACAAGTAGATGGTAAAAATGATACAGGACAGAAAATGGTGCTACTAACTTCCTTTTTACAGAGGAGAAGGTAGAGGATGGATATAAAATCATCACATAACTGGTAATGTCAATATTGGGATGAGGATTTCTGGTAAATATGTAAGAGCATGAAGGTAACTTAACATTCATGTATTAATGCACTAGGAGTAGCCAATAAATAATTTGGAGGTAGTTAAGCATGGTGATTTCCACCTGTAACTTTAACAAGTGGAAGGTATGTGGGAGGAGTGCCAAGTTTAAAGCCACATTTAGATACAGCGTAACGTAAGAAGAACATGAAAGAATCACAGAATATAATAGAGAACTGTGTTAGATCAGTGGGAAGAATTGTAGAGGTCAAAATGGACTTCTGAAAACCTAAACACTACTGTGGCTGCTTTATATTGTTTAGATCAATATTCTAAGGAAAATTAATATCAGAAAAATATAAGGAAAAAGTTTTACATGCAGCTTTGCGATGTGTTATGTATTAAGGGTCAAGAGCGAGCTTCAAAGAAGTCAAACGTGCTTGCTTGTGTCTGTACCCACTACTGACTACCTCTTGTACCTGCTTTTTTGTTACAAGATGTCTCATAGTATGTGAAGATAAGAAGCATAACTTGGGTTTCCTTTCCCAAATGAAAACTCAAGGTCCATCTTTGGTAATCGGGAATAAGAACACCACTAGTCATCAAGTAAGCTTAAGCAAGCACACATGTGTGTGATATTGCTCCTTTTGTACATAGTAAGAACTTTTATGTCCTTATTCCTAGTCAAGTAAACTGGGTACATAGCCTCTATTAATTATATCCACTATTTCTATGCCTTTAAAACAAGGACAATATACCAAATCCCATACAATTTATATTCATCATATTGTGTATTTTCACCACAAAGTGAGGTTTATGGATGCAGCAACCATCGTTTCTTGTTCTTCAGATTTAAGTTCATATTTAGGATCATCTTAACTTCATTAAGTGTTTGGTCTTTTTAGTTACAATCTACAGAAATTTACTAACAATTTGCTCACTCCAATGTAAATTAAAACACCCAAAACATCCTACAGAGGGAAATGATTTGAAAATATCACAATGTAAGAAAATTTTAACTGCGTAGAAAGACGCGAAGGAAAAAAAAAGTGGAAAAAGGAGCACATTGCAATATAACAGTTCTTCAGCACAATCTCAGCAGAGGGCCCCAAGGTCCACAGAAGACTCTCCACACTGCAGGCACACTAGCACACCAGGGACCTTTAGATCACTGGTGAGTGGAACGCAATATCAGTACCAAAAAACCCAGAGGGTCTTGTGCTAGCAGCAACAGTGTCAAAGGAAAAAGGCAGGCCTTAGCACACTCACAATCTTGGAATTGCTGAAACCAGTCTATGCAGGAAAGCACATGGGCGGCAGAAGCAATAGAGTTTCTTGGACAGGGTCCTTTCAGGCCATCATCCTCAGCCAGGACACAGAGCAGAGACCCAGACCCCTGGACAACTTCTCTGTCAGAGGAGAGTCAGTCTCCAGGGAGGGCTCTGACCTCAGGATTTAGGAGGTGGATCTGAGCTCCAGACTTCAGTGCATCTTCACTGTAAGAGAAGAGCTTGCCTGCAAACAGTGCTCTGACCATTGGAATGCAGGAGAGAGTTTGTCTCCCAGGAGTGCTGACAGAGGCAAACAGAAACACAGAGGATCAAGCACCAGCCAGAGACAACTTGAACATTAACACCAGAGATTTCCAGATGGCGAAAGGTAAATGTAAGAATCTTACTAACAGAAACAAAGGACACTGGACAT
Organism: Mus caroli; assembly: GCF_978045245.1. Lineage (NCBI taxonomy): Eukaryota > Metazoa > Chordata > Mammalia > Rodentia > Muridae > Mus > Mus caroli. Next base: position 45,813,869 of record NW_028227256.1, read on the forward strand.
CATCAGAACCACTTATACCAACCACAGTGAGTTCAGGATACCCCAACACACCCGAAAAGCAAGATTCAGATGTAAAATCATATCTCATGATGCTGGTAGAGGATTTTAAGAAGGGCATTAATAACTCACTTAAAGAAATACAGGAGAACACTGCTAAATAGCTAGAAACCCTTAAAGAGGAAACACAAAAATCCCTTAAAGAATTACAGGAAAACACAACCAAACTCGTGATGGAATAGAACAAAACCATCCAAGATCTAAAAATGGAAGTAGAAACAATGAAGAAAACTCAAAGGGAGACAATTCTGGAGATTGAAACCCTGAAAGAAATCGAAAACCATAAATGTGATCATCAGCAACAGAATACAAGAGATGAAAGAGAGAATCTCAGGTGAAGAAGATTCCATAGAGAACATGGACACAACAATAAAAAAATGCAAAATGCAAAAAAGATCCTAACCCAAAACATCCAGGTAATCCGGGAAAAAACAAGAAGTCCAAACCTGTGGTTAATAGGTATAGATGAGAATGAAGATTTTCAAATTAAAGGGTGAGTAAATATCTTTAGCAAAATTATAGAAGAAAACATCCCTAACCTAAAGAAAGAGATGCCCATGAACATCCAAGAAGCCTACAGAACTCCAAACAGACTGGACCAGAAAAGAAATTCCTCCTGACACATAATAATAAGAAGAACAAATGCACTAAATAAAAATAGATTATTGAATGCAGTAAGGGAAAAAGGTCAAATAACATATAAAGGCAGACCTTTTAGAAATAGACCAGACTTCTTACTAGAGACTATGAAAGCTAGAAGATTCTGGAAACATGTTTTGCAGACCCCACAAGAAACAAATGCCAGCCTACGCTACTATACCTAGCAAAACTCTCAATTACTATAGATGGAGAAACCAAAGTATTCCATGACAAAACCAAATTCACACAATATCTTTCCACGAATTCAGTCCTTCAGGGGATAAAAACGTGAAAACACCAACACAAGGTTGGAAACTACGCCCTAGAAAAAGCAAGAAAGTAATCCTTCAACAAACCTAAAAGATGACAGCCTCAAGAACAGAAAAAGCAAACAAACAAAAAAAGAAGGAAGTAACAATTACTTTTCCTTAGTCCCTTAATATCAATGGACTCACTTCCCAAATAAAAAGACATAAACTAACAGACTGGCTACATATATAGGACCCAACTTTTTGCTGCTTACAGGAAACCCACCTCAGGAAAAAAGACAGATATTACCTCAGAGTGAAAGACTGGAAAACTATTTTCCAAGCAAATGGTCCAAAGAAGCAAGCTGAAGTAGCCATTCTAATATCAAATTAAACAACTTCCAACCCAAAGTTAACAAAAAAGAAAAAGAGGGGCACTTCATACTCATCAAAGGTAAAATCTTCCAGGTTGAACTCTCAATTCTGAATATCTATACTCCAAATGCAAGGGCATCCACATTCATTAAAGAAACTACAATAAATCTCAAAGCAAAAATTGCACTTCACACAATAATAGTGAGAGACTTTGACACCCCACTTTCATCAATGGACAGATCCAGGAAACAGAAACTAAACAGAATTTATGAAAGAAATGGACTTAACAGATATGTACAAAACATTTTATCCTGAAACAAAAGGATATAACTTCTTCTCACCACCTCATGGCACCTTCTCCAAAATCGACCATATAATCAGTGACAAAACAGGCCTCAGCAAATACAAAAATAATGAAATTATCCCATGCAGCCTATCAGATCTACAGGGACTAAAGCTGATGTTCAATAACAACATAAATATTAGAAAGCCAACATTCACGTGGAAGCTGAGCAATACTCTCCTCAATAATACCTTGGTCAAGAAAGAAATAAAGAAAACAATTAAAGACTTTTTACAGTGTAATGAAAATGATGACACAATATACCTAAACTTATGGGACACAATGAAAGCATAACTAAGAGGAAAACTCATAGATCTTAGTGTCTCCAAAAAGAAGCTAGAGAGAGCATACACAGCTTGGCAGCACTTGTAAAAGCTCTAGAACAGAAGGAAGCAAATTCACCCAAGAAGAGTAGATGGCAGGAAATAATAAAAATCAGGACTGAAATCAACCAAGTGGAAACAAAAAGAACTATTCAAAGAATCAAACCAAACCAGGAGCTGGTTCTTTGAGAAAATCAACAAGATAGATAAACCCTTAGCCAGACTCACTAGAGGCCACAGGGACAGTATGATAATTAACAAAATCAGAAATGAAAAGGAAGACATAACAACAGAACCTGAGGAAATCCAAAACATCATCAGATCCTTCTACAAAAGGCAATACTCAACAAAACTGGAAAACCGGGGTGAAATAGACAAATTTCTAGACAGATACAAGATGCCAAAGTTAAATCAGGATCAGATTAATGACCTAAACAGTCCCCTAAAGTAATAGAAGTAGTCATTAATAATCTCTCAACAACAACAACCAAAAAAATCCCAAAACAGATGGGTTTAGTGCAGAGTTCTATCAGACCTTCAAAGAAGAACTCAAGCTAGTTCTCCTCAAACTATTCAACAAATACCCATACCTAAACATAATAAAAGCAATATTCAGCAAACCAGTAGCCAACATCAAAGTAAATGGAGAGAAGCTGGAAGCAATCATACAAAATCAGGGAGTACACAAAGCTGTCCACTTTCTCCCTAACTATTCAATATACTAATCCTAGTCAGAGCAATTAGACAACCAAAGGGGGTCAAGGGGTTTCAAATTGGGAAGGAAGAAGTCAAAATATCACTATTTGCAGATGATATGATATATATATAAGTGACCCTAAAACAATTCCACCAGAGAACTCCTAAACCTGATAAGCAGCTTCAGTGAAGTAGCTGGATATCAAATTAACTCAAAAAAATTAATGACCTTTCTCTACACAAAGGATAAACAGGTTGAAAAAGAAATTAGGGAAACAACACCCTTCACAATAGTCACAAATAATATAAAATACCTTGGTGTGACTCTAACTAAGGAAGTGAAAGATCTGTATGATAAGAACTTAAAGTTTCTGAAGAAAGAAATTAAAGAAGATCTCAGAAGATGGAAAGATCTCCCATGCTCATGGATTGGCAGGATCAACATTGTAAAAATAGCTATCTTGCCAAAAGCAATCTACAGGTTCAATGTAATCCCCATCAAAATTCCAACTCAATTCTTCAATGAATTAGAAAGAGCAATCTCCAAATTCATCTGGAATAACAAAAAACCTAGGATAGCAAAAAACTCTTCTCAAGGATAAAAGTACCACTGGTGGAATCACCATGCCGGACCTAAAGCTTTACTACAGAGCAATTGTGATAAAAACTGCATGGTACTGGTATAGTGACAGACAAGTAGACCAATGGAATAGAATTGAAGAACCAGAAATGTAACCACACACCTATGGTCACTTGATGTTTGACAAGAGGGCTAAAACCATCCAGTAGAAAAAAGACAGCATTTTCAAAAATGGTGCTGTCACAACTGGTGGTTATCATGTAGAAGAATGCAAATTGATCCATTCTTATCTACTTGTATTAAAGTCAAGTCTATGTTGATCAAGGAATTCCACATAAAACCAGAGACACTGAAACTTATAGAGGAGAAAGTGGGGAAAAGCCTTGAAGATATGGGCACAGAGGAAAAATTGCTGAACAGAACAGCAATGGCTTGTGCTGTAAGATCAAGAATTGACAAATGGGACCTCATAAAATTGGTAAGCTTCTGTAACGCAAAAGACACTGTCAATAAGTCAAAAAGGCCACCAACAGATTGGGAAAGTATCTTTACCAATCATAAACCAGATAGGGGACTAATATACAATATATATATAAAGAACTCAAGAAGATGGACTCAGAAAATCAAATAACCCTGTTAAAAATTCGGGTACAGAGCTAAACAAATAATTCTCAACTGAGGAATGCAGAATGGCTCAGAAGCACCTGAAAAATTGTTTAAGATCCTTAATCATCATGAAAATGCAAATCAAAACAACCCTGAGATTCCACCTCACACCAGTCAGAATGGCTAAGATCAAAAATTCAGGTGACAGCAGATGCTGGCGATGATATGGAGAAAGAGGAACACTTCTCCATTGCTGGTGGGATATTAAGCTGGTACAAGCACTCTGGAAATCAGTTTGGCGGTTCTCATCCTGAGTGAGGTAACACAATCACAAAGGAACTCACACAATATTTACTTCCTGATAAGTGGATATTAGCCCAAAACTTAGGATACCCAAGATATAAGATACAGTTTGCTAAACACATGAAACGCAAGAAGAATGAAGACTGAAATGTGGACACTATGCCCCTCCTTAGAATTGGGAACAGAACACCCATGGAAGGAGTTACAGAGACAAAGTTTGGAGCTGTGACAAAAGGATGGACCATCTAGAGACTGCCGTATCCAGGGATCCACCCCATAATCAGCTTCCAAACGCTGACACCATTGCATACACTAGCAAGATTTTGCTGAAAGGACCCAGATATAGCTGTCTCTTGTGAGACTATGCTGGGGCCTGGCAAACACAGAAGTGGATGCTCACAGTCAGCTAGTGGATGGATCACTGGGCCCCCAATGGAGGAGCTGGAGAAAGTACCCAAGGAGCTGAAGGGATCTGCAGCCCTATGGGTGGAACAACATTATGAACTAACCAGTATCCCAGAGCTCTTGACTCTAGCTGCATATGTATCAAAAGATGGCCTAGTCGGCCATCACTGGAAAGAGAGGCCCATTGGACATGCAAACTTTATATGCCGCAGTACAGGGGAACGCCAGGGCCAAAAAAAAAAAAAAAAAAAAAAAAAAAAAAACAAAAAAACTGGGAATGGGTGGGTAGGGAAGTGGGGGGGGTATGGGGGACTTTTGGGATAGCATTGGAAATGTAATTGAGGAAAAGATGTAATAAAAAATATTAAAAAGAAAAAAGAAAACTGGACATAGTACTACAGGAAGATCCAGCAGTTCTCTCTTGGGCACATACCCAGAAGATGTTACAACTTCTAATAAGAATACATGTTCCACTATGTTTATAGCAGCCTTATTTATAATACCTGGAAGCTGGAAATAACCCAGATGTCCCTCAACAGAAGAATGGATACAGAAAATGTGGTACATTTATACAATGGTGTACTACTCAGCTATTAAAATCAATGAATTCATGAAATTCTTAGGCAAATGGATACATCTGGAGGATATCATCCTGAGTGAGATAACCCAATCACAAAAGAAGACACATGGTATGCACTCACTGATAATTGGATACTAGCCCAGAATCTTAGAATACCCAAAATACAATTTGCAAAACACATGAAACATCAAGAAGAAGGAAGACCAAAGTGTGGATACTTCATTGCTTCTTAGGATGGGGAACAAAATACCCATGGGAAGAGTTACAGAGACAAATTTCAGGGTTAAGACGGAAGGAAAGACCATCCAGAGACTGCCCCACGTGGGTATCCATCCCATATACATCCACCAAACCCAGGCTCTATTGCATATGTCAGAAAGACTTTGCTGACAGGATCCTGACATAGCTCTCTCTCGTGAGTCTATGCCAATGCCTGGCAAATACAGAAGTGAATGCTCACAATCATCTATTGGATGGAACACAAGACCCTAATGAAGGAGCTAGAGAAAATATTCAAGGAGCTAAAGGGGTCTGCAACCCTATTGGAGGAACAACAATATGAACTAACCAGTACTCCAAAGAGCTGTGTCTCTAGTTGTATATGTAGCAAATGATGGCTTAGTAGGCCATCAGTGGGAGGAGAGGCCCTTGGTCTTGTGAAGATCATATGCCCCAGTACCAGGGTCAGGAAGCAGGAATGGGTGGGTTGGGGAGCAGAGTGGTGGTAGGCTATAGGGGGCTTTGGGGATAGCATTTGAAATATAAATGAAGAAAATATCTAATAAAAATAATGGGAGAAAAAGAAATATAACAGTTAAAATCTTATAAAATAGAGGAGCATAAAGCTACTTAGTGCTCTTTAAAAGAATATTCAATAAAAGCAGCTTTAAAAATTGAGTGAGCCATTTTTACCCTACTTCAAATGGTAGAAATGATTATGACTTTGCTTATCAAATACAGGGCATTTGGAAAGGATAGCTCTTTGAAGTCATAAATTAAATTCCTGGAGTGAAATTTTGACTGAATGATTGAGAAATTGGATTCAAACAAATAGGTTATTTTTCTACGAACTCTATACAGATACGAAAATATCTGCTTTTGTTTTAGTCAGGTGCCGGTAAAGCTTCTCAGGGGACAGCTATGCCAGGTTCCTTTCAGCAAGTGTGTCTTAGTATCTGCAATTGTGTTGAGTTTTGGTGCCTTCAAGTGAGATTGATCCCTAGATGTGGCAGTCTCTTGATGACCTTTTCTCAGACTCTGCTTCAATTTTTGTCCCTGCATTTCTCTTAAACAGGAACACTTCTGGGTGAAAATATTTGAGATGAGTTGGCAGCCCCATCCCTCTATGGGGGCTATGCCTATCTAATGGAGGTCAATTCTACAGGTTCTACCCCTCCTTGATGCTGGCAAGGATTGGAGAAAGAGGAACATTACTTAATTGCTAGTGGGACTAGAACCTGGTACAACCCCATTGGAAAACAATCTGGCAGTTTCTCAAAAATTGGAAATAGTTCTACATGAAGACACAGTTATACCACTCCTGAGCATATACCCAAAAGATGTTCCAATGTATAAAAAGGACACATGCTTCTCTATGATTATAGCAGCCTTATTTATAAAAGGCAGAAGCTGGAAACAACTCAGATGTCCCTCAGTAGAAGAATGAATACAGAAAATTTGGTACATTCACAAAATGAACTACTACTCGGCTATTAAAAATGAAGACATCACAAAATTCACAGGCAAATGGATGTAACAAGGAAATATCGCTGGACTGAAGAGATTGCTCAGTGGTAAAGAGCACTGACTGCTCTTCTAGAGGTCCTGAGTTCAATTCCCAGCAACATATGGTGGCTCACAAGAATATGTAATGCCTCATATACATAAAATAAATGAATTAATCTTAAAAAGTAAGTAAATAAATGAAGAAAAAAGAAAAAAATATTTAAACCAGGCAGTAGTGGTACATGCCTCTAATCCTAACACTTTTGGAGGCAGAGGCGAGTGGATTTCTGATTTTTAGGCCCGCCTGATCTATAGAGCGAGTTCCAGGACATCCAGGGTACAGAGAAACCCTGTCTCAGAAAAAAAAAAAAAAAAAAAAAAAACCTGAAAATATTATCCTGAGTGAGGTAACTCAGACACACATAGTATATACTCACTGATAAGTTAATATTAACTAAAAATCTTAGAATACCCATGATACAACTCACACACCATATGAAATTTAAGAGGGAAGATTAAAGTGTGGATGCTTCAATCCTACTTAGAAAGTGGAATAACATAATCATAGGAGATATAGGAAGAGAGGGTCCTGGGAGTGAGAGAGGGGGCAGAGAAAAAGGGGGTCAGTATTAGGGACAGTACAGGAAGAGACAGGAAAAATGTATAGAGGGTAAAAAAAACTGAACAGAAATACATAGCAATAGGGGATGGAGAACTAGGGGTAGTCACTAGAAAGTGAGGTAAGAGGTTACCAGGACTCAGTGGGGATGACATTAGCTGCAGTACCCAACAAAGAGAAGATAGATATCAGTTCTTAATGTTGTTAACAATATCAGTTTTGAGTCCTGCCTTGTGGATGGAACCTTAAATCGAATCAGAGAAAAAGGGTGATTGTCAAAATAACATCCATGCTATATCTGTTGCACTGGGTCTTCATTGCCAGGCCACTGTTATTGGAGCTCACATGATTCAGAGCTGGGTCAGATGGTTTATCCATGTTTTCTTGGGATATCCTGCATCCATTTTTAAGCACTATCAAAACTACCCAGTGAGGAAAAGCATTCAGGTGAGTATCAGGTTGAGTTCTTCATGTCTTACAATGAAAATTTGTGGTGTCTTCATCTAATACATGTAATTATCAAGTTCTGGTGAATTTGTCTTGGAATTGATGATATTTTGGGTGGAAAGCTGGGACCATTTTAAAAAGTAACCCAAAGGAAGGATTCTCATGTCTCCCACTGAACCTTCTTTGTTTGAATATTTTTTATTATTTAATTATTTACATTTCAAAAGTTTCCCCCCTTTCTGTTCTTCCCTCCACAAGCTGTCAGCCCCATCCCCTTCCCACTTTTCCTCTAAGAGACTGCTTCCCCACTCACCCACTCCTTCCTCACCCCTCTAGCACCCCTGTCCTCTAGGGTATCAAGCCAGCAAAGGACCAAGGACATTCCCTCCTATTGAGGCCAAACAAGGCAGTCCTCTGCTACATATATAGCAGGGGCCAGAGACCAGCCCATGTATGCTTTTTGGTTGGTGGCTTAGTCCCTGGGATCTCTGATGGTCCGGTTATCTAATATTGTTTTTCCTATAGAGTTGCAATCCCCTTCAGCTCCTTCAGTCCTTCTCCTAACTCTTCTCTTGGAATCCCCTGGCTCAGTCCAATGGTTGGTCATAAGTATTTGCATCTGTCTTAGTCAGGTGCTGGAAGAGCATCTCAAAGGACAGACATGCCATGCTCCTGTTTATAAGCAACTCTTGGCATCAGCAATTGTGTCATGGGCTGGTATATATACACTGGAATGATCTCAGAGTGGGAAGGTCTCTGGATGGCCTTTCTTTCACTCTCTGCCCTATTTGTCTGTTCATTCATTTCCTTTAGACAGGCACAATTCTGGGTTATGACCTTGAGATTCCATTTTACACCAATCAGAACTGCTAAGATCAACTCAGGTGATGGCATATGCTGGCAGGGATGTGAAGAAAGAGGAACATTCATCTATTGCTCGTGGGATTGCAGACTAGTACAACCACTTTGGAAATCAATCTGGCATTAACTCAGAGAATCATTAGACCCAGTTATACCACTCTTGGTCTATACCCAAAACCTGCTGCACCATATCACAAGGACACATGCTGCACTATTTTCATAGCAGTATGATTTATAATAACCAGAAACTATAAACAACCCAGATGTTCCACAATAGAAGAATGGATAGAGAAAATGTGGTACATTTACACGATGGAATGCTACTCAGCTATTGAGAATGAGGACATAACTATTTTTGCAGGCAAATGGATGGAACTAGAAAATATCATCCTGAGTGAGGTAACCCAGACCCAAAAGGACATACGTGGTGTGGTATGTACACACCTATATGTGAATTTAAGCCAAATGTTCAGAATATCGGCGATGCAACTCACAGATCATATGAAGCTTATCAGAAATGAAGGCCAAAGTGTGGATGCTTCAAACACTTAGAATGAGGACAAAATAATTACAATATGCAGAGGGAAAGAGGACCTTGGCTGGGAGATTTGAGATGTAGGGAAAGAAAAGGGGTGACAAGATCAGCTATGCAAGGAGATAGGAAAAAAGCCCAGAGGTCCAGGGGAATGAGTAGAAATATGCAGTTGTGGGGGCAGGGAATAAGAGGAAATCTCATCCCCAAAATATCAGACACCAGAGATGTGGGAGCCTTCCAGGACCCAATGGGGATGGCATTAACTAAAAATTCCTGCAGTGTAGAGATAGAACATGAAGAGACCAACTCCAGCCTATCTACTGGCCCCCAGTTGTTTGAACATTTATGATTTCTGGAAAAAGCATTATCTCCCATAATTCTAATTAAACTCTTAAATATATAGAGAGAAACATTTAAAATAGCACGATTCCACATAAATTTACTTTAAAATTTATCTCATAGGTGTGTGTGTTTTGCCTGCATGCGTGGCAACCACATGCATGCAGTATCTTCAGAGGACAGAAGAGGCTGTCAGATACCTTGTAATTAAAGATGATAGTGATTCACCACATTGGTGCTTTTCCCATGTGTCTCCTATGTTCTTACATCTCCTAAATCGCCTTCTACTCTCTCTGGTCATTTTCTCTGAATGTTATGGTTATGCTGGGTTAAATACAATAATCTAAAAGTTTAAAGTGAAAGTGCCCTCTGCCTCAGGAGCAGCGGGCACCATCTTGGTTCTGGGACTCAGCCGAACTTAGGAACTTAGTCTGCACAGGTGAGAGTGTGCACCACAGAAGCGGACAGCTTCTGGGACAGGCAGGAGCCACAGAGCCACTGAGGTAGCACCCTTTTAGGGTCACAGACATCCAGCCACCCTCCCGGCCAGAGGACAGCTGTCTGCCTGGCTCACAAGCCCTCTGCCTCAGGAACAACGGGCACCATCTTGGTTCTGGGACTCAGCCGAACTTAGGAACTTAGTCTGCACAGGAGAGAGTGTGCACCACAGAAGTGGAGAGCTTCTGTGACCTGCCAAAGCAACATAGCTTCTGGGAAAGGTCCTGTTTTCGGCCTTCTTCTTCGGCCAGGAAGAGGTCCAAATGCAAGATATCTGTACACCTTCCCTGTAAGAGGAGAACTTGCCAGCAGAGAGTGCTCTGACAACGGAAACTCAGAGGAGAGAGCCTGTCTCCTAGGTCTGCTGATAGACAGTAACAGAATCACCAGAAGAACAATCTCTAAACAGAGTCAACTATAACAAGTAACTCCAGAGATTACCAGATGGAGAAAGGTAAATGTAAGAATCTTACTAACAGGAACCAAGACCACTCACCATCATCAGAACCTAGCACTCCCACTTTGCCCAGTCCAGGGCAACCAAACACACCTGAAAAGCTAGACCCTGATTTAAAAGCTTTCTCATGATGATGGTAGAGGACATCAAGAAGGACGTTAATAACTCACTTAAAGAAATACAGGAGAACACTGCTAAAGAGTTAAAAGTCCTTAACAGAAAAACAGGAAAACACATCCAAACAGGTGATGGAAATGAACAAAACCATACTAGACATAAAAAGGGAAGTAGACACAATAAAGAAAACTCAAAGTGAGGCAACGCTGGAGATAGAAAACCTAGGAAAGAAATCTGGAAACATAGATGTGAGTATCAGCAACAGAATACAAGAGATGGAAGAGAGAATCTCAGGTGCAGAAGATTCCATAGAGAACATCAGCACAACAATCAAAGAAAATGGAAAATGCAAAAAGATCCTAACTCAAAACATCCAGGAAATCCAGGACACAATGAGAAGACCAAACCTAGGGATAATAGGATTGGAGGAGAATGAAGATTTTTCAACTCAAAGGACCAGCAAATATCTTCAACAAAATTATAGAAGAAAACTTCCCAAATCTAAAGAAAGAGATGTCCATGAACATACAAGAAGCCTACAGAGCTCCAAATAGACTGGACCAGAAAAGAAATTCCTCCTGACACATAATAATCAGGACAACAAATGCAATAAATAAAGATAGAATACTAAAAGCAGTAAGGGAAAAAGGTCTAATAACATATAAACGCAAGCCTATCAGAATTACACCAGATTTTTCACCAGAGACTATGAAAGCCAGAAGAGCCTGGACAGATGTTATACAGACACTAAGAGAACACAAATTCCAGCCAAGGCTACTATACACAGCCAGAATCTCAATTACCATAGATGGAGAAAACAAGGTATTCCACGACAAAACCAAATTCACACATTACCTTTCCATGAATCCAGCCCTCAAAGGATAATAACAGAAAAAACCAATACAAGGACAGGAACCACACCCTAGAAAAAACAAGAAGGTTATCCCTCAACAAACCTAAAAGAAGACAGCCACAAGAACAGAATGCCAACTTTAACAACAAAAATAACAGGAAACAACAATTACTTTTCCTTAATATCTCTTAATATCAATGGACTCAACTCCCCAATAAAAAGACATAGACTAACAAACTAGCTACACAAACAAGACCCAACATTTTGCTGCTTACAGGAAACCCATCTTGGGGGAAAAAGATAGACCATACCTCAGAATGAAAGGCTGGAAAACAATTTTCCAAGCAAATGGTATAAAGAAACAAGCCAGAGTAGCCATTCTAATATCTGATAAGATTGACTTCAAACCCAAAGTCATCAAAAAAGACAAGGAGGGGCAATTCATTCTCATCAAAGGTAAAATCCTCCAAGAGGAACTATCAATTCTGAATTTCTATGCTCCAAATACAAGGGCAGCCACATTCATTAAAGAAACTTTAGTAAAGCTCAAAGCACACATTGCACCTCACACAATAATAGTGGGAGTCTTCAACACACCACTTTCACCAATGGACAGATCATGGAAACAGAACCTAAACAGGGACACAGTGAAACTAACAGAAGTTATGAAACAAATGATTCTGACAGATATCTACAGAACATTTTATCCTAAAACAAAAGGATATACCTTCTTCTTAGCACCTTATGGGACCTTCTCCAAAACTGACCACATAATAGGTCACAAAACAGGCCTAACAGATACAAAAATATTGAAATTGTCCCATGAATCCTATCAGAACACCATGGACTGAGGCTGATCTTCAATAACAAAATTAATAATAGAAAGCCAACATTCACGTGGAAACTGAACAAAACTGTTCTCAATGATAACTTGGTCAAGGAAGGAATAAAGAAAGAAATTAAGGACTTCTTAGAGTTCAATGAAAATGAAGCCACAACATACCCAAACTTATGGGACACAATGAAATCATTTCTAAGAGGAAAACTCATAGCTCTGAGTGCCTCCAAAAAGAAACTAGAGAGAGCCCACATTAGCAGCCTGACAACACGCCTAAAAGCTCTAGAACAAAAGGAAGCAAATTCACCCAAGAGGAGTAGACGGCAGGTAATAATCAAACTCAGGGGTGAAATCAACCAAGTGGAAACAAGAACTATTCAAAAAATCAACCAATGGAGGAGCTGGTTCTTTGAGAAAATCAACAAGATAGACAAACCCTTAGCCATAGTCACTAGAGGGCACAGGGAAAGCATTCTAATTAACAAAATGAGAAATGAAAAGGGATACATAACAACAGATCCTGAAGAAATCCAAAACACTATCAGATCCTTCTACAAAAGGCTATACTCAACAAAACTGGAGAACCTGGATGAAATGGTGAAGTTTCTAGACAGATACCAGGACCAGATGGGTTTAGTGCAGAGTTCTACCAGACTTTCAAAGAAGATCAAATCCCAGTTCTTCAAAAACTATTCCACAAAATAGAAAGAGAAGTTCCTCTACCCAACTCATTCTATGAAGCCACAATTACTCTGATACCTAAACCACAAAAAGACCCCATAAAGATAGAGAACTTCAGACCAATATCCCTTTTGAATATTGATTCAAAAATCCTCAATAAAGATATTGCTTACCGAATCCAAGAACACATCAAAATAATCATCTATCCTGACCAAGTAGGTTTCATCCCAGAGATACAGGAATGGCTCAATATATGGAAATCCATCAACGTAATCCAGTATATAAACAAACTCAAAGACAAAAACCACATGATCATCTCGTTAGATGCTGAGAAATCATTTGACAAAATCCAACACCCCTTCATGATAAAAGTCTTGGAAAGATCAGTAATTCAAGGCCCATACTTAAACATGATAAAAGCAATCTACAGCAAAACATTAACCAGCATCAAAGTAAGTGGTGAGAAGCTTGAGGCAATCCCACTAAAATCAGGGACTAGACAAGGCTGTCCACTCTCTCCCTACCTATTCAACATTGTACTTGAAGTCCTAGCCTGAGCAATTAGACAACAAAAGGAGATCAAAGGGATACAAATTGGAAAGGAAGAAGTAAAAATATCACTTTTTGCAGATGATATGATAGTATATATAGGTGACCCTAAAAATTCCACCAGAGAACTCCTAAGCCTGATAAACAGCTTCAGTGAAGTAGCGGGATATAAAATTAACTCAAACAAATCAATGGCCTTTCTCTACACAAAGGACAAAAGGCTGAAAAAGAAATTAGAGAAACAACACCCTTCTCAATAGTCACAAATAATATAAAATATCTTGGCGTGACTCTAACTAAGGAAGTGAAAGATCTGTATAATAAAAACTTCAAGTCTCTGAAGAAAGAAATTAAAGAAGATCTCAGAAGATGGAAAGATCTCCCATGCTCATGGATTGGCAGGATCAACATTGTAAAAATGGCTATCTTGCCAAAAGCAATCTACAGATTCAATGGAATCCCCATCAAAATTCCAACTCAATTCTTCAACAAATTGGAAAGGGAAATCGGCAGATTCATCTTGAGTAACAAAAAAACCTAAGGATAGCAAAAACTCTTCTCAAGGATAAAAGAACCTCTGAGTAGAATCACCATGCTTGACCTAAATCTGTACTACAGAGCACTTGTAATAAAAACTGCATGGTACTGGTATAGTGACAGACAAGTAGTCCAATGGAACAGAATAGAAGACCAGAGATGAACCCACATAAAACCAGAGACACTGAAACTTATAGAGGAGAAAGTAGGGAAAAACCTTGAACATCTGGGTACAGGGAAAAAATTCCTGAATATAATAGCAATGGCTCGTGCTGTAAGATCGAGAATTGACAAGTGGGACCTCATAAAATTACAAAGTTTCTACAAGGCAAAAGACACTGTCAATAAGACAAAAAGATCACCAACAGATTGGGAAAGGATCTTTACCTATCCCAAATCGGATAGGAGACTAATATCCAATATATATAAAGAACTCAAGAAGGTGGACTCCATAAAATCAAATAACCCCATTAAAAATGGGGCTCAGAACTGAACAAAGAATTCTCACCCGAGGAATACCGAATGGCAGAGAAGCACCTGAAAAAATGTTCAACATCCTTAATCATCAGGAAAATGCAAATCAAAACAACCCTGAGATTCCACCTCACACCAGTCAGAATGGCTAAGCAGATGCTAGTGAGGATGTGGAGAAAGAGGAATGCTCCTCCATTGTTGGTGGGATTGCAAGCTTGTACAACCACTCTGGAAATCAGTCTGGCGGTTCCTCAGAAAATTGGACATAGTACTACCTGAGGATCCAGCAATACCTCTCCTGGGCATATATCCAGAAGATGTCCCAACAAGTAAGAAGGAAACATGCTCCACTATGTTCATAGCAGCCTTATTTATAATAGCCAGAAGCTGGAAAGAACCCAGAACGCCCCTCAACAGAGGAATGGATACAGAAAATTTGCTACATTTACACAATGGAGTACTACTTAGCTATTAAAAAGAATGAATTTATGAAATTCCTAGGCAAATGAATGGACCTGGAGGGCATCATACTTAGTGAGGTAACCCAATCACAAAGGAACTCTCACAATATGTACTCACTGTTAAGTGGATATTAGCCCAGAAACTTAGGATACCCAAGATATAAGATACAATTTGCTAAACGCATTAAACTCAAGTGAATGAAGACCAAAGTGTGGACACTTTGCCCTTTCTTAGTATAGGGAACAAAACACCCATGGAAGGAGTTACAGAGGTAAATTTGGAAGTGTTGCGAAAGGATAGACCATCTAGTGATTGCCATATCCAGAGATCCATCCCATGATCCGCTTCCAAACGCTGACACCATTGCATACAATAGCAAGATTTTGCTGAAAGGACCCAGATATAGCTGTCTCTTGTGAGACTATGCTGGGGCCTAGCAAACACAGATGTGGATGCTCACAATCAACTATTGGATGGATCACAGGGCCCCCAATGGAGGAGCTAGAGAAAGCACCCAAGGAGCTAAAGGGAACTGCAACCTATAGGTGGAACAACAATATGAACTAACCAGTACCCCGGAGCTCTTGTCTCTAGCTGCATATGTATCAAAAGATGTCCTAATAGGCCATCACTTGAAAGAGAGGCCCATTGGACTTGCAAACTTTATATGCCCCAGTACAGGGGAACACCAGGGCCAAAAAGGGGGAGTGGGTGGGTAGAGGAGTGGGCGGGTGGGGATGTGGTACTTTTGGTATAGCATTGGAAATGTAAATGAGCTAAATACCTAATAAAAAATGGAAAAAAAGTGAAAGTGCACATGAGATCACATGCAGTGTTGGTTTTATTGGGTTTACTTGCTTCACTGAAAATCTTTCTCAGTTCTACTTATTTGCCTGGCATTTCCATATTTCCATTCTTCTTTCTGCTGAGTAAATATCATTATGTATATGCACCATATTTGCATTATCCATTCCTCAATTAACAGAATTCTAGACTGTTTCCCTAGCAGACCTACTTTGAGTAGAGCAGCAATGTGCTTGTATGATAATGTATCCATGTAGTAGAATGTAGATACCTATGGTACTTTTTTTCAGAAGTAGTCACATGACAGGTCTATTTACATCCATTTGTGGATTTCTGCACTGATTTACATACTGTATGCCTCAATTTGCATGCCCACCACAGCAAATGAAGGTTCACTCTACCATCACTTTCACCAGCATGTGTCATCCTGTTTCACATATCAGAATCATTTTGATAAATTAAAATAAACTTTTAAGTAGTTTCAATTTGACTTTCTCTTATTGCTGAAGATTTTCAGCTATCTCTAAAACATTTTAGTCCTTTGTTTTTCTCCATTGATTATTCTGTAGATAAAAAGTTTGCTTTTGAATTGTACGTGTTTCCTTGATATTTTATTTTCAAGAGATTATATACAATGAATATAAATCTATATTAACTACCTGGCAAAGATTTGCTCCCAGTCTGGGGGGGGGGGGGTTCTCTTCACTTATCTGATGTTTCTTTTATTATAAAGAAATATACTTAATCTCAAGAAGTCCATTTTGTTGCTTTGGCATTGTTGAACAAATTAACTATTCTTCAGAAAGTTCTTTCCTTTACCTATATCTTTAAGTGTGCTATCAAATTTTCTTCTAGCAAATGAAAAGGTTTGTATTACCTGTGAAGGTTATTGGAATTAATATTTATGATAGGTAAAAGGTAAGCATCTTATTTACCTTCTTTCCATATGGCTATCTTTTACCCTAATATCATTTGTGGAAGATGTTGTCTATCTCCAATTCTCATCTTTTATCTTCATTATCAATAATAAAAGGGCTACGGTTATGTAGATTTGTAAATTTTGAGCATATTTCAATTTATGTAAATAATGTCATATTTTTCTTGCGATTGTATTGAATCTGCAAATTGCTTTTGTTAGGGAGATCATTTTCACATCCATGAGCATCAGAGATTTCTCCAGTTTTTGTATCTTACTCACTTTGCAACAAACCATTGGTTGGCAGTTAAAGAGTTTCTGCGTTCGGGAGAGAGACTTGGTGGTTTGAGGTCTCCTCAATTGAGTTTGCTGAGTAGTGGAGATCAGGAAAGCACTACAAAGAAAACTCAACAGACTGAAGATTCTCTGCTACAACTTACTCAGCAATAGAAAAGAACTGAAATGATGACAGTTCACAAAAACAAAACCACAAAAATACCACTGTACCATCCATCACCTCAAAATACTCAAAGCTTGCCCAGTACTATGAATAGTACAACTTACCTTACCTTTCAGAAATACCACAGTACCTAGGAATAATGTCATTACATAGTTTTCTAAAGATATATATTCAAACAGCAATAATGATTAAGTTTTTTATGTCTAAAGGGGTAGATGATAGATTTGAGATACAATATAAATACATAGAAAATAACCAAAACAAAATGTGATAAAATTAAGCAAAATTAAAAATAAAATATTTTGTGAGAACAAAACTATAGTGTTTGAGATGAAAGGTGAATAAAATGGTGAGACAACTCGAAAAACACTAATGTAAATGTAATTTGATGTTGAGGGAGATGGAAATGATATCTTTTATTATACCCATACTTCAGGATAGACCTGAAATTGAAATTGTTGTATGTAGCTTTTGCTATACCATCTAAATTCCCGGAAAGGACTGAGCAACCACCCTCAAACTTCTCTTGAATCCACTGATACAAAACACAGACACACACAGTTGTTCAATTTCAACTTGCCTTTTTGGCACAGTTCCTGGGAGCTACTTGTCTCCCACCTGGAGAAGCATGCTTTTATCAATACTCTTAGCTCTTCACCTCTCTTCCTGCCCTCAACTTTAGCTGCTGCTTGCATCTTGTCCCAGCTAAACATCCCCAACTGCCTGCCTGTACAAGTGGCTTGTTGCCACTCTTTCTGAGATTTTACATGGCTTGTCACCTTTTATCCTTCAAAACCTTGGTATTTATATTGTATCTCAAATCTATCATCTACCCCTTTAGACATAAAAAACTTAATCATTATTGCTGTTTGAATATATATTTTTAGCAAACTATGAAATGACATTATTCCTAGGTACTGTGGTATTTCTGAAATGTAAGGTAAGTTGTACTATTCATAGCACTGTGCAAGCTTTCAGGATTTTGAGGTGATGAATGGTACGGTGGCATTTTTGCGGTTTTGTTTTTGTGAACTGTCAGCACTTCAGTTCTCTCTCTCTCTCTCTCTCTCTCTCTCTCTCTCTCTCTCTCTCTCTCTCTCTCTCTCTCTCTCTCTCTCTCTCTCTCTCTCTCTCCTCTCTCTCCTCTTCTTGCATCTATCTGCTTGCTTGCATGGCCCGGGAGCCCTATCTATTTCTTCTGCCCAGTAACTGGCCCATGGATTCTTTATTATAGATCATGAACCATCAGGTCCTTACCATCAGAATCATGCCTATAGAAGTATTACAAGAAAACCAGCAAATTTTGGATTATGAAATAAGGAAAACTTAATTGATTGATTAATTAGTTAATTTATTTTAATTAAGAACTGAAGTCATATAAAACAAAAGAAAATTTAGTGGGGTAAGTATCTAAGGAACTAAATGTTTACTCTACAGCATTGAAAATGCCAAAAAGAAAAGCTTCTGGCTAGAAAAAAAATTCTCTGTACAGCTTACAGAATTAAAATAAAGAAAAGATGAAAGAATCACAAATAAATAGTTCACAAATGAATTATGTGTCCAATGATCCTACATAGACATTATTTCAAACAAAAATTTAAAATATATAAAATATATGAAAAACAATATTCAAATTCATTAATCATTAGAGAAATAGATAAAAATAAACAATATGAGATTAGGTTCACAATAATAGAAAGAGAGTTGATTACATAAGAAATGAAATAATGAAATTTATGCTGGCAAACTTACAAACTGTTGATTGGAAACGGTTAGCCTTTAAAGCAGTGTGGAAGTTTGTTATACATGTTATACATGTTGATTGGACTGCATTGTTCATAAAATCAATTATAATAGACAAATTCAACCAAAGGGTTGATAGCTCATAAATAAATCAATCATCCAAGAATCAGATAAAAGAAAAAATTGCCATTTGCATTATATTTAATGAAACTATCCAAACATGTTAGTATATATACAGATGCTCTTACTGATATGTGAACCTAAGAAAAGTTCAACCTTTCAAAATTATGATTAAAATAGAGGTTATGAAATAGAGACAGGAGGGGATAAATAATATTCTGTTTCTAGGTGGGTTGTAAATATATCCAAATTGTGCTGTATGTTTTGAATCTTTAGTTGACTATTTTGCCACATATGATCTTTGAAGTCAGATTTATGTCTTGGTGTGAGCATAATAAAGGATAGTATTATGGAAACATTATGCAATATTCTGTGATTATTGCATATTGTTATATACTAATAAAATGTATGACTTTAACATATGATGTCTAAATTTATAGAATTACAAGTTATACATGCAAATAGTAGAAAACTGAAATTTTTCTAGTTTTAGAAATATAGTTTCTAATTATTCATTTTATTTTTATGAATGAATATTTGAAATGAATTATTTTAACATAATTATTTTAAATAAATTAATTATTAAATGAATATTTTAAAATTTGTTAAGAAACTTGAAAGTTCTTGATTGAGTTTTGAAATTGATACTAAATGCTAAAAAATAAAGATATAGTAAATATGCATATATCAAATAGAGTAAAATTATATGTTGTATGCAGCAAAAAACCTTTTTGAAATCTATACCAGAAATGAATATCTTAAAGACATAAAACTTAAAATAATTTATCACAGATGCTTTTAGATGGCAATGAAAAATAAGTATGTCATGAAGCAAGAAAATCTTACCAGATGGAAGTCTGAATCCATACTAAACTCTGATAAGTTCAAGAAAATAAAAGAACAAATATAAATATTATGAAATACATTTGGATTTAGCAATAATATTTAAAAAGCAATGTGTGGGCTTGTGATATAAATGGAAATGAGACCTTGTCCCCCAAGTCTGGTTGATTGATAGGAGAATAAAGATGCCTACAGCCTGCAGCTGCATAGAATTGAGATAGGCACGTTTTAGGGTTCCCAGGCTTAGGGTCTGAGGAGAACCATTGGGAGGAGAGGAAGAAGGTGGAGAGAGCAAAACACTTACTTCATGGAGTAAAACTTGTCAAACATGGCTACAAGGGCTGACTATTTGGAGTGAACAGTATCCCAGAAGGAACATAACAAGTTATAACTCAGAGTTAATGATAGGGAAGTAAACAACAGCATAAAGGGTAATATATACACAAATATAGTACCAATTAAATCTTATTATAAATATAAAGGCTTTATGTCTTTTATCTAGGAACTGAATGAACAAAGGCAGGATAAAAAATCCAGATTGAGATGAAATGCTTTCTACAACAGACAGAAAAAATCAAAATGTGAAGTCTTACAGATGAATGTGTGTAATAACACACTAACTTGGTTTGGTGACATAAGATTGGAACCCCAGGACTTGGGATGCTTAGGCTGTGAGATGATAAGTCTCAGGATAGCCTGGCCAACATAGTCAAATGTTTATTCAAATAGAAGTAACAATATAATACAGGAGGATAAACTATATATTGATAGACTTAGAGTATAGGGATAGAGTACAGATGTGTGGGAATGATAGATTTAGTTAAAACAAGGTTTTAGTTAGACTTAATTAGATTTAGTTAGAACAAGAATCTATTCTATTAATAGATAATTTTGTATAAAGGGAGGCAGGGTTTCAGGGTTGAAATATCAACTAAGGAACAGGGAAGAGGGGTTGAGAGAGAGAATAAGAAGAGGAACAACAAAGTTAAGGGTCATTTGAGGGGTCCTGTGTAAATTGAATGCAATAGAAATTTTCTTCAACATATGCATATATGAAGGTGATATAAATTAAATCACCAAAAAATTGGTGAGGGAGAGAGAGAGAGAGAGAGAGAGAGAGAGAGTTAGTTTTACCTGGTCAGTTCTTGTCACCAAAAGGAGTTTCTAGTGCTGGACTTGGTTATATCTAATTGAGATTTTGGCCAAAGGAGCCCCATAGGAATGCTCAAAGAACTCAGACTGTCAACAGAACTATGTGTTGTTCTCCAGAATTGCCCAATTGCTAAAGAAAGTGTGAGACCCCGACTTAGAGCATTTCTCCCTGGAAGGTAAAGCCCCTGAATGTTCCCCAAGCTTGTTTTCCCTGATCTTTAAAAATACAGCTAAAAAGAAGCTCTTTGTTCTCTATAGCCAGCAATAGATCTTTTTGTTTCTACACTGTACAACCGGAGATGCCTGCTTTCCTGTGCCAAGGACATGAAGATAGACGCTAGAGAGGAGGCTGCAGCTCACTCCCCACCCCTCACCAGAAAGGAGCTGTAGCCAACTCTCCTCCCAATTCCTCCCAACTCTCCTCCCAGCTCCTCCCAGCTCCTCCCATCTCCTCCCAACTCCTCCCAATTCCTCAGCTAGCTGTTAAAAACCCCCTACTGTCACCACTCGGGGTCGAACTCCCCTGCCCTGCTTGGTGGAGGGACTTCGTCCTCAGCTAGCTGATAATAAAACCTCTTGCAGTTTGTATCAGGTGTGGTTTTCTCTTGAGACACTGGGGTGCTGGTCAGCTCATCCCGGGACTTGATCGGAGGCCCAGCATCCGGGTCCTTACATGTGGGGGCTCGTCCACCGGGATTTGTGGCCTACCCCAGTTCTCAGAGACCCCACATGGAGGTAAGATCCTATCTTTGTCTATCTTTGCCTATCTTTGTCTATCTTTGTCTATATCTTTGTCTGCCTGCTGTATCTGAATCGGTATTCTTAGTTTGCAGTTGTCCAAGCTCGTGAGAGCAAGGAACTCCCTGTCTGGAGGGGAGGGTTACTGACAGACGTGTCAGGAGTAACCAGCTGCCACCCTGGGAGAAGTCCCAGGAGGTCTGAGGGAGCTCCAGGGACGCCTGGAGATTTCCCATCGGGGTGCCAAGTGAGAGTGTGCTCACTTGGCCTTCTGTTTCTGTTACTGGGTACCAAGTGAGAGTGTGCTCACTCGGTCGTCTGTTTCTGTTACTGGGTACCAAGGGAGAGTGTGCTCCTGGTCTCGGTTATCATAGTCTTTTTGTGTCTATATTGTTTGTTTCCCTGTATGTGACTTTGACGATGGGACAGATTATTAGCAGTCCCCTTGGACTGACTCTCGAGCATTGGACTGAAATTAAGACTAGGGCTCACAATCTGTCTGTGGATGTCAAAAAGAGATTTTAAAGAACTTTCTGCTCTATGGAATGGCCAGCTTTTGATGTTGGTTGGCCACCAGAAGGCACTCTTGATTTGATTGTGATTTCTGACGTTAAACATGTTGTTATGCAGAGGGGACCGGGGTCTCAACCAGATCAGGTGCCCTACATTCTCATCTGGGAAAATTTAGCGCAAGACCCGCCCCCCCTCCTGGTTGAAGCCTTGGGTTCAGAGGAACAAGCCGGGCTCCCGAGTCCTGGCTCTCCGCCACTAGGAAAAAAAAAAAAAAAAAAAAAAAAAACTAAGTTAAAAACGGCGGGGGCTGAACCGCAGCCCTTGGCTCCTCCCAGGATCTATCCAGAGATAGAAAAACCTCCAGAATGGCATAACACCCCACCCCCATGTCCCCAACCGGTCCCCTCCCAGATCTCTCAACAGGGTGCTGCTGGAGACACGAGGGAGGGACCAGCTGCTGGAACCCGAAACCAGCGGGCACGGAGCCCTGAGGGACCAGACTCAACCACCACGCTGCCTTTACGTACTTATGGCCCTCCTCCAGCGGACCCGGCCAACTGCAGCCCCTTCAGTACTTGCCTTTTTCCTCCTCTGATCTCTATAATTGGAAGGCAAATCATGCCCCCTTCTCTGAAAACCCCTCTAGCCTTACTAATCTAATGGAATCTCTTATGTTCTCTCATCAGCCCACTTGGAATGATTGTCAGCAGGTTTTACAGGTTCTTTTCACCACAGAGGAGAAGGAAAGGATTCTGCTGGAGGCAAGAAAGAATGTTCTGGGGGCCAATGGACGGCCAACACAACTTCCAAATAAAATGGATGCAGGCTTCTCTCTGCCACGTCCTGACTGGGACCCTAAAAGGCCTGAAGGTAGGGAGCAGTTGACAGTTTTCCGCAGGGCTCTGGTAGCAGGACTGAAGAGAGCTGACAGGCGCTCCACCAATTTGGCCAAGGTAAGAGAGTTCCTACAAGAGAAAAAGGAGCCCCCAGCAGTGTTTTTGGAGCACCTCTTAGAAGCATACAGGCGTTATACTCCCTTTGACCCTACGTCAGAGGGACAGCAGGTGGCAGTTGCCATGGCTTTTATTGGGCAGTCTGCTTCTGACATTAGGAGAAGGTTACAGCATCTAGAGTGTCTGCAAACATTATCTTTGCAAGATCTGTTTAAGGAGGCAGAAAAAGTGTACCATAAGAGAGAGACTGACAAAGAAAAAAGAGAAAGAAAAAAGAGAGAGGATGAGAAAAGAGAAAGTAGACAAGATAGAAGGCTGAAAAGAAATTTAACTAGGGTTGTGGCTACATTCGCAGGTGATAAGGAAGTTTATAGAAAAGGTAGAGGAAGTAGGTAGAGAGGAAGTAGGCAGACAGGGTACCTGGGCAACACAGGGCCAAAAAGACCTCAGAACTCCAGAAGACCTTCACGACCAATAGATAAGGACCAATGTGCATACTGTAAAGAAAAGGGACACTGGACAAGAGACTGCCCCAAGAAAAAGACAGACATCAGACCATCCAAGGTCCTTACCCTAGAAGATGATGACAAGGGGAGACGGGGCTCGGGCCCCCTCCCCGAGCCTAGGGTAACCCTAACTGTAGAGGGGACCCCCACAGATTTCCTTGTTGATACTGGAGCAGAGTTTTCAGTCTTGAAAGAGCCACTGGGGAAATTTAGGAACAAGAAAACCATAGTAATAGGGGCTACTGGTCAGAAACCATACTCTTAGATCACTGATAGGAAAGTTGATTTGGGAAGAAGCCAAGTAACACATTCCTTCCTCGTCATTCCTGAATGCTCCCCCCTGCATTGTTGTGACGCTAAAAACTGGTGCAACTCCTATTGGGGTACGACAATACCCCATGAGCAAGGAGGCCCGAGAGGGCATCAGACCTCATATTCAAAGGCTCATAGAACTAGGTGTTTTGGTTTCTTGTCAGTCTCCCTGGAATACCCCGTTGCTACCAGTTAAAAAGCCAGGCACTAATGATTATTGGCCAGTACAAGACATAAGAAAAGTAAACAAATGAGTACAAGATATTCATCCTACTGTCCCTAACCCCTACAATCTACTCAGTTCTCTCCCCCCGACAGACAATGGTATACGGTACTGGACCTGAAGGACGCATTCTTCTGCCTAAAACTATATCCCATGAGTCAGGTAATCTTTGCTTTCGAGTGGAGAGACCCAGATTTGGGACAGGTTGGACAACTAACTTAGACACGTTTGCCTCAAGGATTCAAGAATTCTCCTACTCTCTTTGATGAGGCCCTTCACCGGGACTTGGCACAGTTCAGGTCAGAAAACCCCCAAATTATTCTCCTCCAGTATGTTGATGACCTGCTTCTTGCTGCCACCACCGAGCAAGAGTGCAGACTGGGAACTGAGAAATTACTGGCAGAATTGAACGAGTTGGGATACAAGGCATCTGCTAAGAAAGCACAGCTTTGCCAGACAGAAGTAACCTATTTGGGTTATACTCTCAGGGGAGGGAAACAGTGACTGACAAAAGCTCGGAAAAAGACTGTGACTCAAATCCCCATTCCAACAACCTCGAAACAGGTGAGGGAATTTCTGGGCACAGCTGGATTTTGTAGGCTCTGGATCCCAAGCTTGGCCACCCTGGCAGCCCCACTCTACCCCCTTACTAAAGAGACTGGGACTTTCTCTTGGACCCCTATATACCAGGAGGCCTTTAAAGAGATTAAAAAGGCCTTGCATAGTGCACCAACCCTAGCCCTGCCGGACCTGACTAAGCCTTTCACTCTCTATGTAGATGAAAGAGCAAGAATAGCAAGAGGGGTCCTGACCCAAGCTCTAGGGCCATAGAAATGACCTGTGGCCTACTTGTCAAAAAAATTAGACCCAGTGGCCAGTGGCTGGCCATCTTGCTTAAAAGCTATCGCTGCTGTGGCATTACTTCTCAAAGATGCTGACAAACTTACTCTAGGTCAATAAACTATAGTGGTAGCCCCCCATGCCTTAGAAATCATTGCTAGACAACCACCAGATCGCTGGATGACTAATGCTCGCATGACCCATTATCAGAGCCTATTACTGACTGAGAGAGTGCAGTTTTCACCCCCTGCTGTCCTGAATCCTGCCACCTTGCTGCCAGAAGCTGACTCCCTACAAGTACACCAGTGTATGGACATCCTGGTTAAAAAAAAAAAAAAAAAAAAAAAAAAAAAACAGAACTAGAAAAGACCTCACTGACCAGCCATGGCCAGGCTGCCCCAACTAGTACACGGATGGTAGCAGCTTTTTGGTCGAAGGAAAGCGAAAAGCAGGGGCAGCAGTGGTAAATGGAAAACAAACTATCTGGGCCAGCAGCTTGCCTGAAGGGATGACAGCCCAGAGAGCAGAGCTAATCGCACTCACCCAAGCCTTCCGGCTGGCAGAAGGGAAGAACATCAATATCTACACAGACAGCAGGTATGCTTTTGACACCACTCACATATATGGGGCAATCTATAGGCAAAGGGGGTTACTCACATCTGCTGGGAAAGATATTAAAAGTAAAGAAAAAATCTTGAGCCTATTAGAAGCCATACACTTGCCAAAAAAACTGGCCATCATACATTCCCTAGTCACCAAAAAGGCCATGATGCCATAGCAAAGGGAAATCAGATGGCTGACCTGGCTGCCAAACAGGCGGCCCAAGGAGCTATGATCTTCATAGCTAGAGAAAAGAATAAAGAACTTAAGGACCATTATGAACTCAAAGACACAGGCTTTGACTACACTCCAGAAGATCAGGAACTAATAAGAAAAATACCTGAGATATGTGGTTATAGTCCCCAGAGAATGGCTAAGACCCAAGATGGTCGCTCGGTCCTGCCCACCAGAGAAGGGCAACAATATGTAGCCAATCTACACTGGCTCACCCACTTGGGAACTAAGAAGCTCAAAAAAATTGTTAGGAGCTCAAACTACTATGTTATAAAACTGTCCGACGTTGCCCAGGAGATTGTTGATAAATGTCAAGCCTGTGTCCTCACCAATGCTGGGCACCACAAGAATGCCCTTGGTAGGCGGCTAGGAGGTGACCGGCCAGGGGCATACTGGGAAGTAGATTTTACTGAAGTTAAACCAGCCAAGTACGGTAATAAATATCTATTAGTTTTAATAGACACTTTTTCAGGGTGGGTCGAAGCCTTCACCACTAAGAAGGAGACTGCCAATGTCGTGGCAAAGAAGATATTAGAGAAAATTCTCCCAAGATTTGACATTCTTAAGGTACTTTAGTCAGACAATGGCCCCTCCTTCGTTGCCCAGGTAAGCCAAGGGTAGCCAGACAATTGGGGATAGATTAAAAGTTACATTGTGTTTATAGACCCCCAGAGTTCAGGACAGATAGAGTGGGTAAATAGAACATTAAAAGAAATATTAACTAAATTGGCTTTAGAGACCAGCAGAAAAAATTGGACAGCTCTCCTTCCCTTCGCCTTGTTCCGAGTACAGAATACCCCAAGAAAATTTAAACTTACACCCTTTGAACTCCTCCGTGGGGGACCGTCCCCCTTAACAGAAACAGGAAAATGTTTGACCTTGATGTTCCTTTTTTTCCCAACCCCTGCTAACTCATTAAAGGTCCTAAAACTGGTCAGAAAAGACGCCTGTGAATTGCTGAAAAAACATAGGAACCAAGAACGACGGTGGTGCCACATAAATTTCAAATAGGAGATCCTGTCCTGGTCTGGCGGCACCATTTCAGCAACCTTGAACCCAAATAGAAAGGGGCCCTACCTGGTGCTTCTGACAAGCCCCGCTGCTCCTCCAGCCTGTGCCCAGCTCCCACTCCCAGCCTTGCGGCCCACTGGTCTGGCCTTGCTCACACTCACCAGACACGGCACAGGAACCTCCTTCCTTCCTCCTACTACTGAGGAGAGACTCTCTAGTCTCATTCGAGGGGCTTCCGAGGCTCTCAATGTTACAAATCCTAAAGTTGCGACCTCATGTTGGCTTTGTTTGACAGCTGGGC
This sequence comes from Mus caroli, assembly GCF_978045245.1. Lineage (NCBI taxonomy): Eukaryota > Metazoa > Chordata > Mammalia > Rodentia > Muridae > Mus > Mus caroli. The sequence goes on from NW_028227256.1 coordinate 45,841,285, forward strand.
TAGAGGTTTAATTTTCCTAGTTCTAAGATTAGAACTATGTACTAGAAGGAGTGGGGAGTGTGAGACCCCAACTTAGAGCGTTTCTCCCTGGTAGGTAAAGCCCCTGAATGTTCCCCAAGCTTGTTCTCCCTGATCTTTAAAAATACAGCTAAAAAGAAGCTCTTTGTTCTCTATAGCCAGCAAAAGATCTGTTTGTTTCTATACTGTACAACCGGAGATGCCTGCTTTCCTGTGCCAAGGACATGGAGATAGACGCTAGAGAGGAGGCTGCAGCTCACTGCCCTCCTCACCAGAAAGGAGCTGTAGCCAACTCTCCTCCCAGCTCCTCCCAATTCCTCAGCTAGCTGTTAAAAACCCCCTACTGTCACCACTCGGGGTCGAACTCCCCTGCCCTGCATGGTGGAGGGACTTCGTCCTCAGTTAGCTGATAATAAAACCTCTTGCAGTTTGCATCAGGTGTGGTTTTCTCTCGGGACACTGGGGTGCTGGCTAGCTCATCCCGGGACTTGATCGGAGGCCCAGCATCCGGGGCCTTACAAAAGTACCTAGAAAACTTATTGAACATGAAGGTGTTGAGTTGGTGCATACAGAGAGCATCCTCTCCTACATTCTAATGTCTTTGGTAAAGTAAAGCATACCACCTAGCAACAAAAGCTTTAATCTGCCCTCTCTCTGTCCTGCCTGCAAAATATCTAGGGCAAAGGTGGCACATAGATTGTAAAGGTCACCAACTAAGAATTGATTTGACTTATGCCACACTGTAGTAGTCAAAACTCATACTTGATCTGTTTAGGTGATTAAGAACCAGAGACTGGATAGAACAGGGACCTGCAGTAAACTGAATAACACTGATCTTAAGAGGAAAAAATAAATGATGAAAAGACTCCTAAGGATATCCTGCCATAGTCATACTCAGATCCTTGTTAAGCTCTCATCAAAGGCACACCCTCTTGTAGCAAGTAGGAACAAATAGAGAGACTCAGTCATACATTACTCAAGAACGTGATAAACCTTGAAACACCAGCCCTAAATGGGATTAAGCCTCCATCAAATCCTTCTCCTCAGAGTTCAAAGAACACAGTGTAGGTAGAGACAAGAAGCATGTAAGATCCCAAAGGGGTGGAGAGTATCACGAAGGTGAAATACTCTAGATAGACATAAACAAATCTCACGTGAAATCACAGAGACTGAGGTACCTTGCAAAGGATCTCTATACCAGGTCTTTTGTGTATGCACCATGGCTTCTGTTTAGGTGGTTCTGAAATTTCTAAGTGTACAAACATGTGGATATATGATTTTTGTGCCATCTTTTGGACAATTTTCCTATTTGTCCTGTCCAACTTCAAGGTTATTTTTTCCTTTTCTTTTTTTAAATTTAAATCATTTTATTTATTTACATTCCAGTCATTGCCTCCCATCAAATTCATTTTTCTTATGTTTTATTTTCTTATAACTTTAAAAAATAATGCTCAATGAATATATGACTCCTAGGGTAAATCTTATCAGTTGAACTGCTGTGTACTCTAAGTGGGAAAGTCAGTTTTCCCAGTTGATCTGGTGACACTGGATATATCAACACTTCTGGGCTGGCCACATGTTCTGGAGTAACTGACTAACATTTAATGAACTACATAGTTTATAGTGTGTTTTTATTGGTTATGGCTTTGTAAGGAGAGTATTGATTTATTTGTCATTTTAGTTTTCAGAAATTGTGTTGGTTTTGTATTTTTTTTTTTTGAAAAAGAAATAAAAAATTTGGAGGGAGGAAGAATCTGCAAGGAACTTGGAGAGGAACAGAATGTGACCAAGATATATTTAAATTTAATTAAAAAAAACTATAACAAATATAATTGTAAAAAAAAAAAAACCTCAGAAATGGACAAAGTCTTCTAGGGTGAATGTGGTGCACCCATTAGTAACTAACAATTATTTTTCAAATATTTTAATGTTTTGTACAAACTTTTTATTTTTTGGGATAAATAAATGAGAATTCAATAATACTAAAAAAAAGAGTATTACATAATATAGACATTAAAGCAGCTAGTACAAATTTTAGTCAGTGAGGGACACATGATGCTATAGTTAATCTTAACTGATAGTTACTAGATTTGAAATCAAAAGAGATACTTCAAGGTATAATTTTGAGATCATTTATAGATATGTTTAACTAAAGACAGAATAAACACTGAATTTGGTAACTGAATCACTTACACAGCAGAATCAAATAGAAAAGGGGAGAAAGAAGGAAGGTGAGAAGTGACACATATTTTTTACCTACTTCCTTACACAACACATCAAGCTCCTATTACAATTGCTTCCCTTACCCATGATGTAAATGGATGCCTTCTAAATGTTAACAAATGAATCTACAGCTATGTGAAATGCTTGTTCCCTCTACAATACACACCTAGACTCTCTTTCTCTCTGTCTCTCTGTCTCTCTCTGTCTCTCTCTGTCTCTCTCTGTCTCTCTGTCTCTCTGTCTCTGTCTCTCTGTCTCTCTGTCTCTCTGACTCTCTGTCTCTCTCTCTCTCTCTCTCTCACACACACAAACACACACATAGATGTACAAAGACACACACCATTTTAAATAAATAAGCAAACCTATTATTTAAAAGCAAGTGTAAGGCATTTCTTTAGCTTTACCTATAGGTTTCCCTTAAACAACCATGAATTGAAGGTTTTGTCTCCAAGGCAGCACTATTAGAAAGTTGTTGATTCTTTAAGAAGCAAGAAAAACAGATGTATCTTCATGTTACTGAAGGTAGACCCTGTGTTTGAGGGATAAAATGGGATCTTAGACCCTCAATGTCCATTTTTGCTTCATAATCATATTAGAAAGAATTAGTGCTAAATAAGATTTTATGATTAAAAAAATGAGTTTCTCAGCAAGTATCAGTAACATAATTTATTTTAGGCAGACCAGTTATTTAAAAACACTAAATTTTTATACCTATTGCAAAATTGTTATATATTTTTAAATTTATTAAAATAGCAATAAAATATATGTGGAAATAACCCTAGTTTATTTTACGAATCACAGACCAAATTTTTATGAATTTTAAAGTCAGAGTAATACATCATTGTCATTTGATCAATTAATTCAGTTCTTAAGTTCTTAATGAAATATATGTCTTTATTATTAGTCCTCTGTATGACAGATTTACTAGTTTTCTTTTCATTACTAATCTTTTATATCATCCCTAGTTATACATAGTGACATATCCGTGACAGTTTCACGTTATTAGTAGCTATAAATCACTAAATAGTTACCCAGGAAAACTACATTGAAATTCAGTGTGTTAAGTAAATATTATGTTAGAAACAGATTATTCCATAGAAGAGAAATGCCCTTTTAAAATAAGACTGGGGCAGAAGAGATGGCCTGTAAACATCTCAGAGCCCAAGTACTAGTACTTGAATCATAAATAATTGGCAACATCTTAGAAATTACAGAGTCAAAACTGATTGACACTTGGATTAGAAATGTTGGTAAAGATACTTTCCACCAAATCTGATAATCAGACATTAGATTTTAATTAAATATGACAATATTCAGTCATTAATACCTAAAACCTACATGGTAAAAGGAAAGAATTTATTCTGATACGCATTCTCCATGATTAATATTCATGGTAAGTCACAACTCCACTGAGCAGAAAGTAACCATTATTTAAAATGTACTTTTGAAATAAAGAAATGAGCTATAAAAAATTAGGCTCCATAATATTTTGTGCTTATTATAATTAATCTTGAATTCTCCTGATTTAACAGCTTGCTACATGAATTGAAGATTATTGACACCTTCACCAATTAATTTGATGTTTTCCAACTCTTGAGCTTTTGCACTGGTTAGTCTGACTTACTACCTACAAAGAGCTGTGGGAAATGTTTAAACTGAAATCAATAGCAAGTGTCCTGTTGTTGATAAATAATACCTTGCTGACCTCCACCTTCTAAATGGCTCGATTTTGTGCTTGGCATATGTAGGCCATCAGCTAAGGATACTCACTGTCAAATACTCCTTGGCTTCTGGAGGTCAATAGAAAAATGAAAGGAGTCAGGGATGCCACCAACTGATGTGCCAAGCCAGCAAGATCCCAAATTTAGGTTATGTTTATTTGACATTTATCTAATAAGCAAGGCCAAACAGAATGATGAATGCTTTCCACTATGTTTGTGCACAAATGGGTTTATAAACAAGCACCTGCCATAAATCACAAAAACAGTTTGTCAAATATAACTAGAAGCTAGATGTATCTTTATAATTACTTGAGACATCTTGTGTTCTGCTTTTATATCTGTGACTCCTCTTTTAGATCAACTATTTTATCCTACTTCTGTACAATGATTCCTATTCTCTTTAAAAGATGAGTTTCTGGCCAAAGTGCTTCTAGGAAAATTCATTCATTCTCTTGAGTGTCTTTCAAGATGCCTTATTTTAGTGTTGATGCTCCCAGTAATAAAACATCACAGATTACCTTACCAGCTTCTCTCCAAATCCTCAGTTCTTTTTTTATTCACCAAATGTCAGTATTTTCTTTAAAATAATCTTAAGTCTTCCCACACTATCAGAATGAAGTAGTGACTTTTACATTTGAAGAAACAATGGCTGGTGTATACCAAGCTCTCTTGAAAGAGAGCTGTCATCTTAGTTCGTCTTCTCTTGCTGTGACAAACATTCTGACGCAAAACTTGGAACGAATTGGTTTAGTTGTCTGACATATCTATCTCACTCTATCATGGATGGAAGTCAAGGTAGAAATTCAAGCAGTGGAGGAACAGAAGCGTAAGAACTGAAACAGATACCATGGAGTACTGCTTACTGGTTTTCTCTTCATGGATTCCTCAATCTGTTATCTTATGCAACTGAGTACCGCCTGTCCAGTGGTGGCTCCATGCATAATGCGCTGAATCTTCCCATATCAATTAGTGATGAAGAGAATGTTCCCAGTTTTGCATAAAGGTCAATCCTTTGGAGACATTTTCTCAATTGAGGTTCTCTCTTTCCAGATGACTCAAGCTTGTTGACAAAAGTATGAGTAACACAGGATCAAAGATCAAATAGCTCTTACCAGTCGTTGAAAGGTTATTGTCCAAAGTATAGAAGACTAGAATAAATGAATGTTTAATAATATGAATAATGCTGGGGTGGTTAAAATAGTTTTCTTTTAAAACTATTTTATATTTTATTTTTATTAGATATTTTCTTTATTTACATTTCCAATGTTATCCTCTTTCCTGATTTACCCTCTGAATAATGCCTATCCCCTTCCCCCTCCTCCTGATCACCAACACACCGACTCTGTTCAAAAGTTGTCTACCCATTTCTAGCAGTACTATTATCAAAAATGGTCTGAGTATAACAAAATATTAGCAGACACTATAGCATAAAAAATAAAAGTGAAAGAACAAGAGCTTGAATAGTAAATGTAATTTTATATTAGACTTCCTTAAAAAACATATTTGCATTTGAATTGCACTGTAGCAACCACACCTAATAAACTCACAGGTTTCTTTCAAGTTTTCAAGTTTTCTTCATACAGTCTTAGAAAATAGTGTTGCAGTAATAATACAATAGAAGGGTCAGTACACCACAATAAACAATGCAGTACTTGTGTTGACCCATGTGATTTTCCTTTTGAAGATATTTGCTCACTAATCTTCTTATTAAACACAAGAATGTGTATATTTGAATGCACTGAGCTATTTTGTGGTTGTCTGGCTGCTATCTCTGATATCTCTAATGAGTGCCACCTCAGTCACAATGTTTCCTAGAATGAAAATTGGATATTCTTTAAACTCAAATTTTTATGTTGGCTTAAGGTATAGCATTGCCAAGTGGAGTGATTAAGTTAGTCTAATTAGTGAGTTGTATATTGCTTGATAAATTTTGAACAATTTTATAATATTTGGATTTATATAGATTTAGTCTTTGAACATTTAGGCATTTGCTGATGGATTGATGTAATTAATATAATCTTACTAAACAAATTGTCTATGCCTAATTTCATAGTCATGTATTTGGAATTATGTATCAGACCTTTATTTCACTAAAAATATTAGTATTCTTATAAGTAAATGAAGCCAAGCAATGTATTGATTACAAAGTATTTTAATAATGTGTGTCAGTATGGAAACAATAATCCACAAATATCTTCATGGTACTTATAGGTATTAAACTTGTATAATTACCAAATGATTGATGTAAACCATAGAAATATTAGCAATTTATAGATAATTGAAAAGATAAATTAGAAGAAAAATTCAAAGTTAGTGATTTATTGACAAAATTGAAAATCCAATAATGATAGTTCTTTGGTATACTTTCAGAATATTCTAAGAAAAATTAAACTGTCAAAAGATGGGTTCTTATGTTGTTAAATGTGACTAAAATTTTTTTCATAAATCTAGGAATGATTAGACAGATTAGATAATTTAATAAACTATGCACCCATAAGTGGGTAGGTATGTTCATTCTCTATTGATAAAAATGATGCAGTTACTGATATGGTTTATATGGACATATCTTAGCACATATGCTAATGTACTAGGTACCAAAAGATCAGGACAAAATTCTTCCTTAATTTATGTAATAATAAATAATGCAATAAATATTAAATGAAGTATATGTACATGCATTCTGAAATTGCACCAAATTTTTACATCTGATTTTCTCTATTTCATTTTTCAATGTTGAAATAACTTTGTAGATTATATCAAATAGACACAGTCTTTCTATATTCATGAGTAACTCAAATATCACTGGTCTTTCAGAAAAAAAAAAGTGGATTTGTTTGTTCTATTTTTCTGTTTTACTTTTAAGATTTGAAATTTTATGCTTAGTTTATTGAAAATTTACTTTTGGTACAAACTAATTAGTTTCAATGTGAGATTTTCAAACATTTATTTAATTTAAACTAGACTTAAGTTTAAAGATCCATTTCCCGTTAATATTTTTATTTATTTTGTGTATATTCACAACTTTCATAGTACATACATGATTTATAATTTTTAACTTACTTTTTCTTTGGAAAAACATAATACAGAAAGTACTCATGAGTCCCTAGATTAAAGTTAGATGAGAATTTAAATGAATCAACTCTCATAGTACAGACAGTGATCAAATATACAGGATCATAGTTCCAGGTATTAATGTGTGTTTCAGGCTTGCTTCATTGCCCTCTGCCCAAAAAAGTGGTTGATGTTTCTAATATATTTATTGAGAATGTAGATAGGAACAGAGTGAGTTCTAAAGTACACAAGGATATTTTGGGAAGTGTTTGTTCATTTATTTGGGGCTTGGGGTTTTGCTTTTTACTTATTCTGAGAAAGAACAGATTATTTAATCACAACATGTGATGGGTAATGGCTTTGAAAACACTAAAAACAGTGCTTAACTACAATATTTGAAATTATATAGAATTGATAATATACATATTCATTAAGAACTTTATCATATGTATATAAGAATTAAATTACATTGATAAGAAGGGAGAAAGCAATTGGCATAGAAGGAAATAAATTATATCGTGGATTGTTTCATAAAAACCAGATATTTTATTTTCAGTGTAATAGCAATCTCTCTTAAATATCTAAAGCATAAAAGATTTCTCAACAATGTAATAATTAAACAAGTTGTAGGCTCATGATATTAATTATGTAAAAAGGCTCCAACCTACCAAAGACTAGATCATAAAGAACTAGCTATATCTAAGTACATGTGGTTTTTAACCATATTTATTTCTGAGAGTTGCTGACATTGGTTTACTTCCTTCTACTCTATATTTGTCATCTCTTACAGTACATTTAGAGAATGAATATCCCACTGCAACATAGATTATTGCTGAAGAAAGCATGTACATTTTTTAAATAAGGGAGACAGTATACTCGGAAAATTTTAAACAGCTGTCACAAAATCAGAAACTGTGGGATTCTGATTCCCATCTGATATATCTACAACCCCACACCTACACGGAAATTCAAGGAATGTTTTTAAAGGGGGAAGAGTATGTATAAGAGCTGGAGGATCAGACTGTTTTATATTAGACATCACCTAGAAATGAGGTGATTTTCATCTATGAAAAATCACTAATAGGATCACCTAAACAAAACATGACAGCATAAATAGTGAATATTTCCAAAGGCCCTGCCTCAACATTATTAGCTACAGAAGACTGAAGGCAAGATGAGATTTCTGATAGAATATCCTTTCCTGGCAGTAGCCATGCAGCATCTTCAGAAAATAGCTTATGAAGGCTTCACTGATGTCATTTTATTGTGGCCAGGCCCATGGAAATTCTTAACCACTTGGTGGTAAATTTAGTGGGCATTATTCTTATTTCATATATCTCATTGCTACAAGCTCTCCTTGTGTTTGCTATGTTGTCTATACTCATAACAAAATTTAGTTTAACATTGCTGCTTACATGCAAGGCCAGGATCATGCAAGGCCTTTCAGATGATTCTCTTTTTATCAAATCTTCATCTACTCTTTCTGACTGTATATATCATCCGGTTGTACCCATTAATCCTGGCAATATTGGGACATTGTATTGTCCCTGGAGAAATACCTACTGTCATCCTTGAATAAGCCTTTGGCAGTTGTTGAAATGAGTGGGTCCTCCTTTCGTAACAATTCTAAGCTATGTCAAATCAATAGAGACTTAAAATAGGGAAGTAAGTTCTGATCAGCAGAGTTAGAATTAGAGAAGTCTGAACAATAGTTACTTAAAAATGTTTCCTAGAAAGATGGTATCAGGAATAGATAGATACATATCAGGAAAAGGTTCTTGGTACAATGACTACATTTCTGTATTCAATTAAACATTATTATAACAGAGGGTATATTTTAAGCCGGACTTATACCCACAAATGTTTAATTTGAACCTTTCATAATTGTGTAATCACATTTGCTACCAGCTGGGTATATACTCATGTTTACAGACTTGCCTAGCTTGACATTTATTTTTGGCTCGCCGAATTTGTGTTTTCTATTGCAAAATAATTTTAGGTGGAAGGACACAAAGAAAGGAAAGCTATAAGAGGCTTTTGTGATGATGATATTTTTATTTCATTTTATAAAATTTTAAATGCTGATGTTATGATCTCTTTTAATATAATAACCAATGATTTAATTACTCAGATGACTATGATTCTAAAGATACAGATGGCTCTAGTTATTAGAGCCCCTTGCTTGAAAATCAATAGTTGACCAGTATCTTCACATTGTCTCAACACCATTTTCCAATCTCAGGACATGAACTTTGCAGCTGGAACTGATCCCAAAGAAGTCATTCCTAAACATTATACATAGGAGGTAAATGAGTAGGTAGGTTTTTGTTTGTTTGTTTGTTTGTTTGTTTGTTTTGTGTGTGTATCTGTGTATATGTGTGTGTGTGTGCAACAAAATAAATAAGAGTCTATATATTTGAGAGAGAAAATTTGAGGAAATGAGAAATCTGAACAAGAAAGAGAAAAGGGTAGAAATGAAATTTATAGTATTTGCATATAAAATTCATTAAAATTAAATAAATTTAAAAAGAAGTTTAACATTTTTAATTAAATGAAAATTCAAAAGGAAAAAATCTAACAATAGCAAAACTGCAGGATGAACAAAAATATACTTGCAAATACTAAACTTGAAAAGAAGAGAGATTACAATAAAGCATAAAATTACACAATATAATTAAATTCAACTTTATTAGAAATATTAAGAAATTATGATAAATTGTAAATGTTTTTATTAGGGAATGAAAACTCAAAATGAAATACCAATTAGATATGATTAGATGTATAGGAATCAGGCTTAATTATTAAAAGTTTATTATTTTGTTGTCTTCTTCAGTTCATGTGTTGAAGGATATTTTCTCAATTAATCCAAACTGTCATTGTATTTGGAGACAGTTCTTTGCAAGAAGTAAATATTGCAACTGTGGGATAAGCCTTAATTAAATCTTACTATTTTCTTGTTTATATCAAAGGCAGACTTAGTAGCAGAGACTTCAGGGCATTCGAAAAGAAAAGAAAAGAAAAGGAAAGGAAAGGAAAGGAAAGGAAAGGAAAGGAAAGGAAAGGAAAGGAAAGGAAAGGAAAGGAAAGGAAAGAAAAGAAAAGAAAAGAAAAGAAAAGAAAAGAAAAGAAAAGAAAAGAAAAGAAAAGAAAAGAAAACAAAGAATTATTTTAAGAAGTTAAGGGCCGGGCGGTGGTGGCGCACGCCTTTAATCCCAGCACTTGGGAGGCAGAGGCAGACGGATTTCTGAGTTCGAGGCCAGCCTGGTCTACAAAGTGAGTTCCAGGACAGCCAGGGCTATACAGAGAAACCCTGTCTCGAAAAACCAAAAAAAAAAAAAAAAAAAAAAAAGAAGTTAAGGAGAGAGGTTATCAGTGAAAAATTTCTAAGCTGGCTTTATTATTATCATTATTATTATTATTATTAATCTTTTTTCTCTTTTACCTTTTAAATTAAAATAAAATTACATTACTCAGCCACTTGGTGGTCTGTGACTGATATGAGTTCCAAAGGCTTACATATTTTAATGTTTGGTCCCTAGTTGTTGAGACTATTTGAAATGGATTAGGAGGTGTGGCCCTGTTGGAGAAGCATGTCACTAGTGGTTGGCTTTGAGGTTTCAAAATCCAGACCATTCCTAATTAGTTCTCTCTGCCTTATTCTTGTGAATCAAGATACAGGCTCACAGCTGTTTGCTCTACCATAGTGCCTACCTGATCCCATTTTTCCTATCATCATGGCTACAGACTCTATTCCTCAAAAAACATGAGTCCCGAATTAAATTTATACTTTCATAAATGACCTTGATTTGGTTGTTTTGTCATAGAAAAAGAAATGTAACCAGAACAATCTCTTTCCTTTTCTTATTTCAATCTCTCTCAAGTGCTCTACCTCCAATCTGTCTCGTAATTCTGTAATCTCAACTTGATAGCCTCTTTCTAAAATTATATATGTTGTTGTGATATAGATGTGTAAGGAGCTGTCCTCACATTCGCCATTATAAGATGGCACTGACACCTGTGTTCTAAGTAATAAACAAACCATCTGCACATGCTCTGGGGTAGTTTCCCACCCCATGTGCTCTGCCTTTCCCGTGATGACAACTCTGGCTGATAGGCTGCAGCCAATCAGGGAGTGACACGTCTGAGGCGGAGGACAGTCCTCCATAAAAGGGAGGGGGCTCCGCCATCTCTCTCTCTCTCTGGCTCTCTCTCTGGCTCTCTTCTCCACTGGCTTCTGATGGGGTAAGCAATAAAGCTTGTGCCGCAGAAGATTCCGGTTGCCCTGAGTGTGTTCTTACCAGGGGGAACAAAAGCGGCGGGCAACATAGATGTATCTGGATGAATATGTTCTCCCCATTGTTTTGTGGATCTCCACATTATATCTAGTTCTGTTTTTCTATAACGCTTTCAATTTGCTATAAGGAAAATATTTTGATGTAATGGTAGCTACACTTATCTGTGGACATAAGGATAGGACAATTTTGAATTTCATGAATGTCATTATGGTGGTATGAATAAAAATGGTGCCCAGTCTCATAGTTGAAAGCTTGGTCCTAAGTTATTGAACTGTTTGGGAAGGATTAGGAATTACAACCTTGATGGAGGTTTTTCAAGAGACTCAAGCTACCTCTCTCACTTTCTACCCTGGAGCTGCTGCCTTAATTGGAAAGATCTAACAACTGCTCCAGTTGTATGCTGCCATGTTCCCCATAGTGATGGTCATGACTAACAACCAGAAGCTGCAAGCTAGTTAACATACCAAATACTATTTCTCTTTAAGTTGCCTTGGTCATACATAATGTCTCTTTACAGAAATACAGAAGTAGTTGAGACTTCAGGAAAATCCATGTATGTTGGTTGTATCAATACCCAAACTTTTGTAGTTTTATAACAACTCTTGTTGGAATACATTTGGCCCAAGTATACAGAAAAGATACAAAAAAATTAGAAGGAATGAAAGAATCCAAAACTTCTAGTGTGAGCATAAAATATTTAAAGAGAACATTGTGGAAGTTCTTCAGTTTTCTGCATATGCCATCAATGTATAACACACAGCATTATTTCTTGATATAAGTTCAAGTTAAGGAAGGAATGTAAATATGTGACTTTCTTCAAGGTTCACTGTCATCTTATATATCAAACAAAAAGGAGTGAAAATAACTTAGTATTAAATTCAACTGATAGATGGGGGACAAATTTTATCAAATGAAGAAAAATGTGGTTTTAAAATTAACACAGTATAGTTTGTAATAAAATTATAGACAAAATAATTAGCCATTAAAATTAATACCACAATAAGATTTCAAGTAAAATATCTTCTGTTTTGTCTACAAATGTACACAACAGAGTAATTAATTCCACAAATTTGCCATCTATTTCTTTTAATTTTTGGTTTTTGGTTTTTGTTTTTGTTTTTGTTTTTGTTTTTTTTCTTGTTTTTTGGTTTTTTTGTTTTTTTGGTTTTTGGTTTTTGAGACAGGGTTTCTCTGTATAGCCCTGGCTGTCCTGGAACTCACTTTGTAGACCAGGCTATCCTTGAACTCAGAAATCTGCCTGTCTCTGCCTCCCCAGTGCTGGGATTAAAGGCCTTCGCCACCACGCCTGGCTTTGCTATCTATTTCTTAATAGTATTATTTTATATCTTAAACATACTGAAAAGAATTCAAACCAATAAAAGTAATAAATATATTATAATATAAAATATTATTAAAATATACATTGATATTAATAAATATAAACTTAAATAAATGATAACCATATTTTCCTATGGATATTTTAAAAGAAAAATTTTAACAAAAATTTATTATTTTTAATACAAATTGCATTTTATATCAATTCACCTTCAAAAAATGAGAGTATACCATATGATAGTACAAAATTTACTTCCAAATTTTACATACTCATGTATTTTATATTGGAGTAAAAATGTTCCAAATAAATAGTTATGCCATATTTATTTTGAGCAAATCTCCCATTTTGCTTTGGGATTTACATGTAAATTTCTATTTAATCTTATTTATTTGAACACCTAATCCTTTCTATTAACAGTATTTCCTTAATATGTAATCTGCATTTTAGGTACATGTTCAAAATAGTTGCATATCATTTGATTATTCAGTGTATCAATTTTTTATAATTTATTTTAGCATTTTAAATCATTTCTAATTTTTTTCCTTTTTTTTTTTTTTTTTTTTGAGACAGGGTTTCTCTGGATAACCCTGGCTGTCCTGGAACTCACAATGTAGACCAGGCTGGCCTCGAACTCAGAAATCTGCCTGCCTCAGCCTCCTGAGTGCTGGGATTAAAGGCGTGCGACACCACGCCCGGCATCATTTCTAATTTTAAAATATGTAATGGGAAATCTTACTTTATATGTTAGTCTTGACCTGATTTTATAAGTGGATACACATAAATACATACCGTAAAGGTTAAAAAAATGAATATATGCCCAGGTTTTAAGATTATCAATAAAGCTTCAACCATGAAAATCATCTATGTCCATTATGTGTTTCTTTAGCAACCATTGAAGAGAATTAGGAAATTTAATTTTCAACAGATGTTCAATAATTATATTTAGTAGTTATAGTACAAATAATTATTTCAGGAAAGTTTATAGGAATCGGAAGACTAATACCATTTCCTGTTTCATTTCCATGTAACCTCACACTAAAGGAACTCTAGGCTTCATGAAATTTGTTTTAAGGTGGAAAAATTTAATTGGTGATGTTCTAAGTTATTTTGTATGGTCTTTATGATCTCTGACTTGTCACAAATAGCCTTTTTACTGTGTACATTCCCGTTTGTCCAGCATCCTTTCAGTTCATCAGAATTAGATATGTAATACTAACAAAAACTACTACAAAATTTACATAAACAATGCAGAATTTCAATGTCAGAGTCAGCCAGTATTCATTACTTATCTCACAATTGTTAATATCTCAGGCTTTCAAATAATACTGTTTCCTCTTTTAATTGGGTGGCTTGAAACTGTCACATTTTCTAATTCTTTAGGATTAACACCTTTGCAAGATGCACCACCTATATATCATTCCCACTTTCCAACTCACCCTTTCAAATTTTCCCTAATTCTTCTCTTTTTATTATTATTGTTACCTGTATGTATGCAGAAATTAATCTACCTAGTTCATGTAACTTTGGTTTTGTATGTACTTAAGTGTTCTTTAGACTCAGTTTGTATACTGAATAATAAATACAAAACCATAGTGCTTTGTTTTCTGTTGTTCTGATAATATGCAATGTGCAGGACAACTTATGTAAGCACATGACTCTTTGATTTAGTTTGGAAGGGAAAGAAATTCATTGATATATGAGAGTGTAAGCATGAGCCCAAGTTGTACTCTCCACCATGAAGTATATGTGTAAAAGTAATACATGCAAATGTAACAAAGATTTGGAGAACTGAAATGCAGTAGGAATCACACTGAGCCTGTAACCAAGGCATCAAGGGGTACATGCCAATCCTGACTGCAAATACTTTTAAATTCATTGCTTCTTAGAATCACAGTTACAGAAAGGATAGTGTAGTTTGCATTATGGATATAACTGTGGTGAATGCCTTCGACAGAGTAACAGAAAAACTCCTCAGAGCAATTTTAAAGGACCCAGAGTAAAAACCAGCAGACACTGCCAGGAGCCATCAGGGAGAAACTAAAAACCAGCAAGATGAGATGGTTCTAGCATGGATTGTTAAAGTTAATGACAGAATTGCTTCTTTAGGAAAGGCCAAGGAGATTTCATTTCATAATAGACTCTTGCTATTAATATAATTTTCCTGTATACTACACACTTTTTAGTATATTTTTTGCAGAACAATGAAGATGTATTATTTTGTATTGATGCTATATAGTAAAATACTTGATTCTTAAGTCTTAATGATGATCATTTAAGAATTCCTAGAATTATATTAATAGTCATTAAGCTCTTTTATGATAGGACTGCTATTAAGTCCTGTCAGATAACCAAAATTGCAATTAGACCTCTTGTCAGTATTCAAGTGTCACAAGTTAATTGCTTCTGAGATAACAAGCAGGCCTCTACAACTTAGAGCACATTCCAAGAGGTTGTAAAAGAATTAACCAAAGGTCATAAAAAGGGAACCAAAGATTTACTATAGGTACAAGAACAGAAAATAAAATATTCACTAATAACTTAGTCTTAAAAATTATAAATTTTAAACTTTTAATGAACCTTTTGAGCTAGTGACAGGTAATAAATATTCAACCAGATATTTACTCTAAGTAGATATACATGAAGACATTTTTGTAAATATCTTATTCAATTTATGATTTGAATTTATATTTGAACTTCTAGTGAACTTTTGTAAGAACAAAAGGGATGATTGGAAAAAAAAAAAAAACATGTGATCCATTCTCCTAGAAAAGGTACAAAATACTAGGAGAAATTACATTGGAAGGCATAATATTGGAGACAGCACTGGGAACAGAGAATTGAGTGTAAGGTATTGGGAGCAAAAACAATGTTGAACCAGAACAGGAGGAGAAAGCAAGACTTGAATGCAGAGTAGAATAACATTGAAATTATAAGACAACTTAAAAAAAAGAGAGAGGAATGTGCAAAATGCAAAGGGAATGAGGGAAATAAAAGAAGCTACACAGACACAGAAGGAACAGACAGGCTACTCTTTACCATGGGATGGAACAGTTCTTTTTAATAATAGCAAGGCAGGCTTAGTCCTGATAAAGAGAACACAGCTTTATTCTTACAGACATGGGTTTAATTCATTTAGCAATAAAAGGGTAGAAGCTTTCTATTTCGCTATACAATAAAGAATCTAGCTCATTTTTCATCTCCCAGAATGAGTGGTGTCTTCCTACAGTGTGGTGTTTGGTCTCTTGCTCCATATGCATATGTATGTGTGTGTGTGTGTGTGTGTGTGTGTGTGTGTGTGTGTGTGTGTAAGTTTGTACGTAATTATGAGATAAGTATGTAAGCTGAGCTCAACTGGTTTGACTGAGCTATATGAAGATGTAAGCATGAATTTGTATGATTTTATCCATATTTGCTTGTGTAATACTTGTCTTATGCAAGTTTGACTCTCTTCTTGTTCAATAGAAGTTTATTGCTTCAAACCCTCCCCTAGTCTGACAAGTGATAGGCATCTGGACAAGAGGGTTTGCTCTCACAATCAATCACTTACTTATACACATGCTAAACACCAGAGACTGCAGTTTTTAGCCTCAAAAGAGCTCAGTCAGGTCAGCTACCCCAGCAAAGTGACTTAGATGTTCCCTCTCCACTGCCTCAAGAAGAACCAAGAAGAAAGAAGTGTTGGCCAAGGCTATTCTCCAGTAAGACACAATGTCCAGGTTCCAAATAAGTAAAATACACACTTTTCAGAATGAGGACAGATGTTAGACACTTTTTGTATAAATTCTAGAGAAGCATACTACTGACTATTGATAGACTACACCTAAAGAAAATTCTGAGTTCTGGCTTTTGAAGCAGAAATATAAACTTCTAAAACTCAGAGAGACAAAAATGGAAACTAGTTGTCCTCCCTTGCTCCATTTCTTCTATTTCTTAAGTGTTTTATACACCAGCAACAGGACATTTCTTCCTATCACTGACTGTACTCATTTAAATGTGGAACGTGTTACCAGGTCTTTAAGAGCAGGTTACAAAATTCTCACAGGTAAAAAGTCCTTTCTAATGATGGAAGTGTACCTACAGGAGAACAGTGGGCAAGTTCACAGCAATGTAAAATTCTGGTTGCTAAAGATAAAAGTGAATATGTCTTTAAAGAACCAGATAGGGGAGAATGAAGTGGTAAAGACAGAGAATTGACATCAATTTCAGAAATCAGGTTTCAGACACTGCTATATAGTAACTAGAATAATCCCTGAAATTATGCCTATATCAAAGTAACCACACAAATAAGACAACATAGATGTGTGTTATAATCCTTTCCCTTTTATGTATGATTTCATAGTCACCTTAAACACCAAAAATATTTAATAAAATCATCATTGTTTCAATCTTAAAAACAGTTATACTTGACCAAGGAAGTCTCCTCAGTTTAAATCCTATGTCTCTGACAAGTTCATTTGAATCAAGGCATTTTCATGTGTAAATTTATAATTAAAGTTGTATTTAAGAAGCTTGAGTGTTTTGCTGGACTAGAGAAAATAGTTATTGAAATAAAAGGTAGAATAAATGAATAGGAGAAGAGATCAATAATACACAATAATATTCAAATAATATAAGTAGTTACTATTTTAAAAAATATGTCAGCAAAGTTTGAAAATTTTTAAAAATGCAGCTTAAATTGCCTGTTAGCTTATAATGGAGAGGGCAATTAATTCTTCATCCCTGTCTCACAGAAATGTGCTGGGTTAGGCTGGGGCTGGATGCATTAAGTATGGACAAAGGTAGAAACCACAGAAGTAACTTTAGGGATAACACAGATTAAATAATACTAAATAAAATGAACAAAACTCTATGAAATCCAAACTTGAATTAGGTCAGTGAATTCTTCATGAGAATTTTATGAAAACATGTTTTTCCCCTCTGAAGCAGAAATTATTGCCTTAAATATCCTTGAAACACTGTAGGATGATAATTCTCAGTTACAATAGAGTTGCTTCTAGACTTTTTTTCATATTGTCACACTTAAGTATACCCTTGTGTAAAAATGATATAATAAAAATAAAAAAAATAAACAGAATAAAAAGCAACTATGGAGAAGTACATTAAAATATTCTATGTTTAAGATTTTAAAAAACTTATTTCCTCATAAAATATAGTTGAAAAAGTAACTACAACAGAAAGAAAAGCAAACCAAATATAAGTGCCATCAAAAAACACTTGAACTGAAAGAAAACTTGTAGGTCATCATGAAACTCTACATCTATATTTTCTGGAAGTGTGCAATGCTGGTATCAAAATACGTTAGAAAGTTGGATCTTGTGATAGTTTTTATATTGTTGACTCAGGGAGTGGCACTATTTGGAGGTATGGCCTTGTTGGAGTAGATGTGTCACTGTGGGCATGGGCTTTAAGATCCTACTCCTATTTGTCTGGAATTCAGTATTCTCTTAGCAGCCTTCAGATGAAGATGTAGATATCTCAGCTCCTCCTATACCATTACTTCTTGGATGCTGCCATGTTCCAGCCTTGATGTTACTGGACTGAACCTCTGAACCTATAAGCCAGTCCCAATTAAATGTTGTCCTTGGTCATGATGTCTGTTCACAGCAGTAATACCCTAAATAAGACAGATCTTGTAAATATTGTTGAAGTCATTTTAACTTAAATATTAATACATCAAATTTTAAAGGACCATACATATTAAATAAGTATGAGTATTACTCATGGCAATAAGGCTAATATTAATTGACATATGTAATTATGGATGATTAAATCATATTCTATTCATGAGTTTTAAAAGTCAACATGTGTCAATATATAAATGAGGATGAAATTCCTCAGAATAATAAAGATATTCACCAGGAAGCTACTGATTCATGTCACTATAATGTAGAAACATTTATATGTAGAGAAGGTTGGGACCAGGTCTTTCTTGATCTGAATCCTCCCTCTGAAAGTCCTGTGGAAGAGTTGAGGAAGAGTCTAAGAAACCTGGAGGGGACAGGAACTTCACAAGAAGAATAACAAAGTAAACGAACATGGATCGTTGAGGGCACCCTAAATCTAGCTTTCTCTCTTCTGATAAATGTCGCAGGTGTACAGCTTGGTTTTCATGGGAGTACCCCAAAAAACTGGATCAGGAATAGTTTCTGACTCTGTTGACTGCCTGTGAGTCCTATTCCCCTAACTGGCCTGACTTATCTGGCCTTAGTAGGAGAGAATGTGCTTATTACTGCAGTGACTAGAGGTGCCAGTGTCAGTCAGTTACACATAGGGAAATTCCCTTTGTCATACACGAAGGAAAAAAAAAAAAGAATGAAATGAACTGTTTTCTCTCCTTTCCTCATAGACTCTTACCCTTCAAGATAATCTAAAATAATATATTGTAAATAGCTCTCATTTCATTTAAATGGGGAAAATATGACTTATTAGTTCTATTCAACATCAGCATTAGAAATAATACTTAATTTAGGTAAATAAGTGAATAAATACAAAGTGTTTTTATTTACACTTGCTCATATTTAGAACAATGTTAAAATCTGATAAGCATGAATGTCATGCTGATAATTATAACTGCTTTAAGTTATTTCTACACAATTCTTTATAGAAATATTTTTGACTAAATAAGTTGACACGATACTAGGTATCCCAGATCTAGACATGATGACACACACCTTTAATCTGGTCCACATCTTCTGGAGAGACATACATAAGGACATTGGAAGAAGGAAGATCCTCTCTTCTTTGCCTGCTTGTCTTGTGGACTACACAACTGCAAAATCCTTAGACTTCCATTCACAGCTGCTGCTGACCATTGTTGGGGAGTTGGGCTACAGAATACAATCAACAAATTCCCTTACTATATAAAGACTATCCATAAGTTCTGTGTCTCTAAAGAACTCTGACTAATTACCTTAGGGATATAATTCTATTTATAGTAGCCGTCCTGCGTGGCATGATCAGAGACCTGAGCCTTATCTCCAGTTCATCATACCCAGTGTGGTGATATAAACCTAAGCCAACACTTGGAAGTGGTAAGAATTTATCAGAAGTTTAAGGTCCTATGTGAATATATAGAGAGCTTGAATACAGCCAGAAATATTTGAGTCTTCATCTCAAAATTAATTATTAAACTGCTTAAATAAACTAGTAACTAAATAATTGACAAGTTTCTACCGACTGTAACTAAGTGATTTTTATTGTATTTCCCACCTGATTTGAATTTCTCAATGATCAAACAAAGCTAATTTAAAGAGAAATGCTTACTTAGATCACCTAAGATGTTTTTGAAATATCAAGGAATTTGTTTCATAAAATAGATGCTTATTGTGTTAGTACTGATATTTGTTTAATCAGAGGCTGCGATTTGCTCAGTATATCCCTGAATGTGGGAACCCCATGCCTCAACATGCCAAGTGCTGGCATTACAGGGATATGCTCCCACACTCCCAAAAATACAGTTCAACTTTTTATTACCACAGGTACTATTTTCATGAACAAAAGAAAAATAAAATAACATATGTATTCTTTAATAAGATTTTCACATACAACTCACGATCACTGTGACTAGACAAAAAATTTAAAAACAAATATAATCATCATTGGCAGTATTTTTTATATTTTTTGAGTGTATTTTTTCTAATGTAGAAGGAAAGAATACTTTGACTATACATAAGAATGGTGCATGTTGATTTATAAAAGACAATAAATTCACTTGTTTGGTAGTTAAATAATGAATAAATATATATCTAACAGGGCAATGTTTTCATATTATTGCTCAGGTAGAAAATTTTGCCTGACACTTCCGCAGCATTCCTCCCAATTAAGAAGACAGCTGTCATATTGAAGAAATTGATAATCTATTCACATGTCACCTGAGAATGTTTAAGTTTAGCAGATGTTAAGTCACTAGAGAATGTTCAAGTTTAGAAATTAATGTTTCCTTAGAGTTTTGTCACTGACAGCAAGGAAAAAAGATCTCATCTTGATTGTCTTTCTGGGTTTTTACTGTAAGTCTTGTTTGGGTATGTGGGAAATCACAGAAGACATTTTTTAAGCAGTATTGTAGAAAGATAGGGAAATTTATTGTGTATCTTCCTTATAGTCAATGAATCTATAGTTATCTTAGTCTGTATTCCTTGGTTCTACATAATGTCCTTAATACTAGTTACTATTCCTTTATGTCTCTGTTTCCTCTCTGTCCTCCTTCCTGCTTCTCTCTTTCTTTTTCTTCTCTCCTTGACTTTATCTGTTTTATCACATGGCAGAGAAGAATATGAAAAATGAGAACCTTTATGAGCCCTTCTACTAGACAAAAATAATTTATATTTTAAACTAGTAATTGTTTAAATAACCTCTTTAGGAGGAATTAGTTCAACTCAAGGTGTCCTCTTGGAGACAGGCCAGGAGGAGTGCGATGAGGAACTGTCAAAATGTGGACTGGGAGGGGAATAATGCCTGGAATGTAAAAAGATTAAAAATCATTTATTTTTAAAAAGTGGGGAGGGGTACAAAATAAGAAAAAATTGGTTAGACTTCAGAAAGATAGCTTTAGCTACAGAGTAAGAATCCAAGTTCTTACCATATATTCATATTTGAAAACCTGGTAGCTTATCCTCCTGACTGAGGAACCTATATTACAAGCCTGGTATAAATCAGGAAGCTTAGCTTAATTTCTTGTCTTTTTTTTAATTTATTTATTATTTGTTGGTCTTTTTGGTCATGGCTTGGGTATGTTCAACAATGCAATGAACTGATAACTACAAAATTTAGTGTGTTCTCCCATCAACTAATCACATTCCAAGCAAAGCACTATTAAAAATCAAAAACTACTTTAAATGCCCCATGCTTTTCATTGGTAATTCTTCCCTCATGAAGTAATATCCTCTGCTGTTTTTCATTTTTGACATACTTATGGTCTACCTTTGACTGTATACTATGGGTTGTAGAATGTCTTGTTTCATTCTTTTTCTCTATCACATCACAGTGTTTCATAGCAATGATTCTGTACATGCTTTGCTCCCCTTGTAATTTTCTCACCGCCTTCTTTAAATTATGTGGACTTAGTCAATTCTTTTGCAATTAACTACTCAGACAGTGTTTCTGGACAGTGAAGCTTTTCTTAATCAGGGATATATTTCTATGGGTGCCAAAATTGTTTACTTTTGAAATCATTTATCAACTACTTTCCACATTTTGCAATGCATCATGCAAAATCCCTACTGTGTTTGATCATAATACAAGTGTTGACAAGAGTGAAAATTTAGAACTCCACTTTAGTTTGGTCCCACTTTGGGCCTTTTGCTGGACCTTCTTTCCCCCAGGCTATTCTCCATTTCTATCCATGTAATTCTTTCAGACAAGAAAAATTATGGGTCAGAGGTGTGACTGTGGGATGGCTCCTCCCTCCCTCATTTTATGCCCTGTCTTCCTGCTGGAGGTATGCTCTAAATGTTCCCTCTCCCTATTATTGGGCATTTCATCTATGGTCCCTCCCTTTGAATCCTGAGTGTCTCTCAACCTCCTATCTCCTGAGGTTGCCTGTTTCCATTCTTTCTGCTTGACCTCAGGACTTGTTTTTTTTTTTTTTTTCACTTTCTCTCCCTGATGACACACCTTTCCAACTGTCCACTTTCTCTCCCTGATCCCTCCCTCCCTCCCCACTTGTGATTTCTTTCTTCTCCCTCTCAAGAGGGAATGAGGCATTCTCACTTGGACACTGGCTTGTTGAACTATTTTAGTTCTGTGTATTGTATCTTGGATGTTCTGTTGTTTGTTTGTTTGGATGGTTGGTTGTTTTTTGTTTTGTTTTGTTTTGTTTTGTTTTTTCCTAATATCCACTTACTAGTGAGTACATATGATACACATGCTTTTGGGTCAGAGTTACCTCACTCAGAGTATTTTCTAGTTCCATCCATTTGCTTGTAAATCTCAGGATGTCTTCGTTATTAATAGCTGAGTAGTATTCCATTGTGTAAATGAACCACATTTTCTGAATACATTTTTCTGTCATGGGACATCTAGGTTGTTTCCAGTTTCTGACTACCACAAATAAGGCCACTATGTACATAGAGGAACACGCGCCCCTGTGGCTGGGGCATCTTTTGAGTACATTCCCAAGAGTGGTATACCTGGGTCTTCAGGTAGATCTACTTCCAAATTTCTGAGGAACCTCCAGACTGATTTCCAGAGTGGTTGTACCAGTTTGCAATCCCACCAGCCATGGAAGAGTGTTCCTGTTTTCCACGTCCTCTCCAACATGTGTTGTCACCTGTGGTTTTGATCTTAGCCATCCTGATTATCGTAAGGTGGAATCTCAAGGTTGTTTTGATTTGCATTTGTCTGATCACTAAGGAGTTTGAACATTTCTTTAGATGTTTCTCAACCATACAAGATTCCTCAGTTGTAAAATCTCTGTTTAGTTTTACACCCCATTTTTTGACTAGGATTTTTGGTTTTCTGGTGATTAGTGTCTTGAGTTCTTTATATAGTTTGGATATTAGCCCTCTATCAGATGTGGGATTAGTGAAGATTTTTTTACCAATCTGTAGGTTGCCAATTTGACTTATTGAATATGTCCTTTGCCTTACAGAAGCTTTGGAGTTTCATGAGGTCCCATTTATCAATCCTTGATCTTAGGCCATGGGCCATTGGATTTCTGGTTAGGAAAGTTTCCCCTATGCCAATGAGTTCAAAGCTCTTTCGCAATTTTTCTTCTATTAGATTCAGTGTATTTGGTTTTATGTCAAGGTCCTTGATCCACTTGGATGTGAGCTTTGTGCAAGATAACAAATATTCTTGCACGCATCTGACTCGCCAGCAAGAACTACGCTGCAACAGGATCCTTCTGCACACATTTATTGGGAGAGCTTGATTGCAGAGGCGAAGAGACCCCAAGCCCAGAACTGGTGCTGCTTATATAGGCCTAGGAGAGGCGTGTCTCACACCCGAATTGGTTGTGCTTGAGTTATGCTTATCACCTCATTTGCATGCCTATATCTGATTGGTTAACTTGTCTCTCATCTGATTGGTTAACTTGTCTCTCATCTGATTGGTTAACTTGTCTCTCATCTGATTGGTTAATTTTGGTTAATTCTCAAAACCTCATCTTGGCAAAAGAACTTTACTGCCTATATATGCATGGTGGCCAGCGGAAGCCAGCGCCACCCTGCAATGGCACATGTGGCTTCCCAGAAAATATGGGTCTATTTTTATTTTTCTGCATACAGTCAGCCAGTAAGACCTGTACCATTTATTGAATATGCTTTTTGTTTGTTTGTTTGTTTTTTGAGATGCTTTCTTTTTAGCATTGTATATTTTTGGCATCTTTGTCAAAGATCAAGTGTCTGTAAGTGTGTTGTTTAATTTTTGGTCTTCAATTCTATTCCATTGATCAACATGCCTATTTCTGTGCCAATATCATACAGTTTTTATCAGTATTGCTCTGTAGTAAAGCTTGAGGTCAGGGATGGTGGATCCCCCACTTATCCTTTTATTGGTAAGACTTGTTTTTGCTATTTTGGTTTTTGTTGTTTTGTTTTGTTTGTTTGTTTTTTTGCCTTTCTAGAAGAATTTGAGAATTGTTCTTTCCACGTCTTTGAAGAAATGTTTTGTGATTTTGATGGGGATTGCAGTGAATCTATTGACTGTATTTGGTAGAATGGCCATTTTAACTATGTTATTTCTACTAATCAATGAGCATGGGAGATCTCTCCATTATTTGACATCTTCACTTTCGTTCTTGAGAGGCTTGAAGTTATTGCCATACAGGTCTTTGACTTGTTTGTTTAGAGTTCCCCCAAGATATTATATATAATTTATGGCTATTCTGAAAGGAGTTATTTCCTTAATTTCTTTCTCAGCCTGTTTATGCTTTGTATAAAGGAAAGCTATTGATATATTTGAATTAATTTTATATCTGTCCACTTTGCTGAAGTTGTTTATTAACTGGAGAAGTTCTGTGGCAGAATTTTTGGGGTCACTTATGTATACTACCATATCTAACCTTGCATCCCTGGAATTAAACCTACTTGATCGTGGTGAATGATGGTTTTGATGTGTTCTTGGATTTTGTTTGCAAGAATTTTATTCAGTATTTTTACATAGATTTCATAAGTGAGATTGGTCAGGAGTTCTCTCTTTTAGTGAGGCCCTGGCGTGGTTTAGGTATCAGAGTAATTGTGGCTTCAGAGATCAAGTTAGGTAGTGTTCATTCTGTTTCTATTTGTATGGAATAGTTTGAGAAAAAATAGTATTAAGTCTTTTTTGAACATCTGGTAGAATTCTATACTCAATCCATCTGACCCTGGGATTTTTTTTTTTTGATTGAAAGGTATTTAATGACTTCTATTCCCTTATGCTAGAATGGCCTGTTTAGATAGTTTACCTGCTCATGATCTTACTTTGGTATGTTGTATATATCTAGAAAACCATGTATTTCATCTATATATTCCAGTTCTGTTGAGTATAGGCTTTTATAGTAGCATATGATGATTTTTTTAATTTCCTCCATTTATGTTATTATGTCTCCCTTTTCATTTCTGATTTTGTTAATTTAGATATTGCTTCTTCACACTTTAGTTAGATTGACTAGGGGTTTATCTATCTTGTTGATTCTATCAAAGAACCAGCTTCTGGTTTTCTTGATTATCTGTATTACTTTCCTTGTTTCTATTTTTGGTTTTGGCCCAGAGTTTGACAATTTGCTGCTTTGTACTCCACTTGGGTGAGTTTGCTTCTTTTTGTTCTAGAGCTCTCAGGTATGCTGTTGTTAGTGTAAGATTACTCCAGTTCCTTTACCAGGTTACTTAGTGCTATGAACTTCCCTCTTGGCATTACTTTCATTATGTACCATGAGTTTGAGATGGTGTGTCAACATTTTCATTAAATCATAGGAAGTCTTTATTTTCTTTATTTATTTCTTTCCTGATCAAGTTATCATTGAATAGATAGTTGTTCAGTTTCTAAGTGTATGTGGGCTTTCTGTAGTTTTTGCTTTTCTTGAAGACCAGGCTTAGGACATGAGATCTGAAAAGATGCATGGTTGAGGATGGTTTTGATCAAGTATATGGTTGATTTTGGAGAAGGTACCATGAGGTGCTGAGAAGAAGGTGTAATGTTTTTTTTTAGGGTGAAATATTCTATAAATATCTATTAAATCCATTTGGTTCATAACCTCTCTTAGTTTCGCTGTGTCTCTGTTTAGTTTCTGTTTCAATGCCCTGTCCACTGGTGACAGTCAGGTTTTGAAGTCTCCTTTATTATTGTGTGGGAATCAATGTATGTTTTGAGCTTTAGTAAAGTTTCTTTTATGAAAGTAGACAGGGAGGGTTGTCAGGAGCTGGGTTGGGGAGGAACCTGATCTGGTACTGGGTGAGGAAAAGGCTGAGGCCCTGAGGGCCAACAGAAAGAATGAAAACAGGCAACCTTTGGAGATAGGAGGTTGGGAAATGGAGATGAAAAGAAGGTCCATAGACAGATCCAAAGTAGGATCCAGCTCAAGGAAAGGTCTGAAAGCCTGACCTTATTACTGAGGCTATGGAGTGCTTACAAAAAGGGACCTAACATGACAGCACTCTGGAAGACCCAACAAGCAACTGAAAGGGTCAGATGCAGATATTTGCACACAACCAATGGACAGAAGCAGCTATCCCCCATTTTTGAATTAGGGAAGGCTGAAAGAAGATGAGGAGAGTGGTGTCCCTTGACAAGTACCAGAAGATTCAATTAATCTGGTCCCGTAAGATCTCTCAAACACTGGACCATCAAATAGGCAGCATACAGCAGCTTATATGAGGCCCCCAGCACACATACAGCAGAGGACTGCTGGGTCTGTGCTCTTTCAGAGATGGTGCACCTAACTCTCAAAAGACTGGAGACTCCAGGGCGTTTAGATGTCATATGGAGTGGAGGTTGGGAACAACCACATGAAGATAGGATGGTGGGAAGGAGGTATGGGATATGAAACAGACAGAGGGTGCTCGGGGGCAGGAATAAAATATGGAGTATAAAAAAATAATTAATTTAAAAAATTGAAACTCCAGTCTTTAGTACCAGGATTATTTTTTGATATGTATGGATTATTTTGTGTTTTGAATATATTGATGAATAATGGAAGAACGTGCCACATACTTCACACTTGTCCGGTTTTTCTCCTGTATAAATTATGTGTTTAGAAAGTAATGATGGATAATGAAAGGCCTTGCCACATACTTCACAATTACATGGGTTTTCTCCATTATGGATTCTCCTATGCTTAGAAAGTGATGAAGGATACCGGAAGACATTTACACATACATCACACTTGTATGGTTTCTCTCCTGCATGAATTTTCTATGGTTGGAAAGTCTTGATTGATAAGACCTTGCCATATATTTCACACTTACAGGGTTTTTTCTCCTATATAAATTATCTTGGGTTTAGAAAGTATGGATGGATAATGGAAGGTTTTGTCACAAACTTCACACTGGTATGATGTCATTTCTGTATGAACTTTCTTATGCTTGAAAAGTCATAATGGGTAATCAAAGGCTTTGCCACATGCTTCATACTTATAGGGATTTTCTTCTGTATGAATTACTTTGAATTTGAAAGTATGGATGGATAGTGGAAGGCCTTGCCTAATACTCCACACTTATATAGCTTCTCTCCTGTATGAATTACCTTATGTTTTGAAAGTCTTGATGGATATTCAAAGGCCTTGCTACATATTTCACACTTGAAGGGTTTTTCTCCTATATGAATTCTTTGGTGTTTAGAAAGTAATGATGAAAAATGGAAGTACTTGCCACACTCTTCACACATGTAGGGCTTCTATCCTAAATGAACTATCTGATGATTTCAAAATACATTATTTCCCCTCTAGGATATTGCCACATTCTTTGCATGTATAGAATTTTCCCCTTGAGTACTTAGTGGTGGACACTTGACTCTTCACATCTGAAGGCTCTTGTCTTTGCTACAGAAATGTGACCAGGTATGGCTTAGAGGAAATAATCCAGAAACACAAGGTTGTTGTAATTCTCCAACATCACATCCCTGTGAAATTTTTACTGAGCAGGGCCCAGGTATTCCCACTCTTCTTCAGAGAAATATATTACCACATTACAAAATGACAGCATATCCTCCATGTCAGAGATCCAAATGCAATGCAGTTGCCTAACTTTTGGGAGAAGCTAAGTTTAAAAATCAAATGTAGAAATTTGATACCAATAAACAGCCTTATGATATACCTTAATTGTTATTTATCACCTCCAATATTGTTGTATGTTTCATTCTTCGCCTCTGTTGATACTAATTCACACCCCACAGTCAAAAACTCTGACCCATAATTGTTACTCTCTGAAAGAACTGCTGGGACAAAAATGGACAGGAATCTGAAGAAAAGGAGGTCCAGCAACAAGCCTGAATTGGGATCCACCTCAAGGAGAGGTCTCAAGGCCTGACAGTATGGAATGCTCACAAAAACGATTCTATCATGACTGCCCTCTGAAAAACCCAACAAGCAGCTGAAAGAGTCAGATGCAGATATTTACACCCAACCAATGTACAGAAGCTGCTGATCCCTGTGGTTGAATTAGGGGGAAGCTACAAGAAGCTGAGGAGAAGAGCAAGCCTGTAGGAGAACGAGCAATCTTAAATAGCCTTGACACCAGGGATCTCTCAGACACTGGAACACCAACCAGACTGCATATACCTGCTGATATAAGGCCTCCAACACATAGCACTGCCAGGTCTGGACTCGGTCAAGGAAGATGTACCTAACCCTCAACAGACTGGTGTGGGGAAAATTCCTCATGGAGAACAGGGGACAGCTAGGAGAATGTATGGGATGTGGAACAGTCAGAGGGTAGACCGGGGGGTGGAGGGATAAAATCTGGATTGTGATAAATAAATAAATAAATAAATAAATAAATAAATAAATAACAATAATAAATTTTAAAATAAACATGAAAAAAAATTAAAAATAAACATTGGCCATATAGTTATTGCTAGTTTTCTCATTAACTCTCGCATATTAGTTAGTGGTCTACAGTGCCATACTTTGTTCTTCCTAGAGAATATGAGACGTTCTCTGTGGTGTATATGTAGTCATGATTTCACACTGCTGTTGCTACCTCATAATCCCACTGAAATCCTGCATAGATTTAACTCTACAATTTTCCACTATACTCTCATTATAACATTTTGTAAGGATTGAAAAGTTTTAATAAAATTAATAGTACATAAACATGACCTTCTATGATGCTAGAACTAATACATGCTAGAAATCTATACTGCAAACACACCAACATACATGCTGAAAAGGAGAAAAATTATTACTCATTAACAAAATAGATTTTTGAAGGTATATTACAAGATTACTATCCATCATAAAATGTTGTATATCTTTATACATATTATCCACTTTTCAGTAATTTATATGACAGTCTTTAAACACATTAGCGATACAATTTAATTGAAATTAATTGATCTAAGCTATTCTTACTGGTGTGACATGGAATCTCAGGGTTGTTTTGATTTGCATTTCCCTGATGGCTAAGGATGTTGTCCACTGGTAAAATAATTTTTAAAACTAAATATCATTAATCATAGAGAAAAGAGGTTTCATTGCATTTAGTCTCAATTTTTTGCATATTGTATTTGTTTACATTTCAAATGTTATCTCCTCCAGAAAGCCCCTATTCTGGTCCTCCCTCCCCCTGCTTCTATGAGGGTGCTCCCCAACCACCCAACCACTCTAACCTCCCTACCCAGGCATTCTCCTACACTGGGGAATCAAGCCTTCACAGGACCAAGAGACTTTCCTCCCATTGATTCCTAACAAATCCATCTTCTGCTACATAAGCAGCTGAAGCCATGTGTACTCGGTTGGTATTTTAGTACCTGTGAGCTCTGGGGGTCTTATTGTTTAATATTGTTGTTCTTCCTATGGGGTTGCAAACCCCTTCAGCTCCTTCAGTCCTTTCTCTAACTCCTCTATCAGGGACTCTGTAATCAGTTCATGGTTAGCTGGGAGCATCTGCCTCTTTGTTAGGCTCTGGCAGAGCCTCTCAGGAGACAGCTATATCAGGCTCCTAAACAAACACTTCTTGGCATCCAGAATAGTATCTGGGTTTGGAGTTTGTATATTTGATAGATCCCCACGTGGGGCAGTCTCTCGATGGCCTTTCCTTCAATCTCTGCTTTTTATTTATTTATTTTTTCAACTACTGAGACAACAAAGTAAAATAAGTACATTTGGTCATGACCATGTTTATCTGAATCCTTTTTGTGTTAATTATAAACGTGTGTGTTACATAATGTGTGAATAACAGTACAAGAGTAGAAAACTGATGAAAGTATCAAAGATTTTCAGATTCTAGATTATAATGCTGAGAATTAAAACCATGTCTAGTTGATTACAGAATTGTCATTTAACCACAATACAGAGAAAATTAATATAGAATAATAAACTTTGAAAAAATTTTGGCAGTCCCTAATTAACTAGAGTCTCATAAAATCAGTGTAGTTTATTGCATTGGTGTAAAAACTTCATTAACATTATGCTATTATATGCAAATTAAGCATAAACAATTTTGTCTTCCAAAAGTGTCTACTTATTTTAAAGTTATTGCCTTTTACACACTTTTAATCTCATAATACAAAAGCTGACTATGTACATTTTATATTACACAAATTGCATTTGATTTGTTTAATACTTTTTGTTAGGTCTTGTTTTATTAATTTGATAGAAGTAAAACAAAAGAATTAGAAATTTTTCAAGGAAACAAACAGAAGATATTCTTGTACATATTGAAAAACTGATGTACACATAATTTAAATTTCTACTTTGGAGATTTAACTTCATATTAATCCACTAAATAAGTTTCTAAATAATGAAATGATTTATTTCAGGTACAAAGTATCTCTCAATAGATTTATGCATTGAAAACCTTTCTCCAAATACCAGTACTCTTCAGAAGTTATGACATTGCATGAGTTGGGCAAATAACTAAATGTTTGAGTTCATCAGTAGGCTAAACATGTGACAAATTTCCAGTGATTTTTATACATGCATTAATATACTTGAATGAAATTATCATGTTTGTAGGCTCCTGTAGATTATGCCTTATACTCTTACCTTTCTATCTTGTTTCCTTCCTGGACTAAGTTATCACATTATCCTCTAGTATGCCTTTCTGACTTATGCTTCTGTCTTGGTAACGTCTCAAAAGCAATGTCACAAGCCAGCTGTGGAATGAAATTGGTGACATCAAAAGCCTAAATAAATGCAACCCCACTCTGTGGTTTTTGGCTGCCTGGTCAGGGAACTAAAATTAACTAACACAGAACAAATAATCTGAGAAGGGTAAGATAAATATTAAAAGAAAGGTAAAATTGTGAAAGACAGGGAAGAGTTAAAAATAGGAGGAAAAATTTTAAATTAAATTATTTTACTTAATAACACTCCAAATGTTGCCCCATTTCCCTGTTGCCACTCATGAAGTTCTTCACTCCATCCTTCCTCCCCTTTGCTTCTGACAGGGTGCTCCAGGAAAAAAAAATAAGGGACATAAAGCATCTGTTCAGGCTTTATTACTGTCCTGTTTCATTTTGAGTAAAGGCTTGGTGAGTTAGCATACATATTTTTACAAGTTCAATCAAAATCAGCAGCCTCTCTGTTTTGAAGTTCCATGCAGAAGAGTGGAGCAATGACATCTATTTGAACATGAGCTTAAGTCCCTTTAAGAATAGGTCTACAAAATGGGGACCATGTTTAATACATCATCTCTTTCTAAAACTTTAAGTGAAATTAAGCCATGCACAGTTGACATGGATTTCAAGTAAAATAAAATTTCATATTACATTATATTCTATCTTAGTAAGGCACGGGAGGTTTTTTGAAGTAATGGAAGTGGTTTGGCTAGAATTTTCATTATTGGGACAAATACTGACAAAAATAGCACAGGATAGCAAACTAATCTTGTCTCATAATTTCAAAGGCTTTAGTCCATCGTGAAAAGAAAGTGTTGTAACACAGAGAAACTGGCATCATGCCAGAAAGGAAACCAAAACAATTCTTCTGCTAATAGGCCTTTTGCCTCTCCACATTAATTCTTTGTGGACACTAGGATACAGATTTGTTCTTTCACACTCAGGACAAATCTCCCTCTTTAGTCAATCTTCACTAAAATGGCCTCAAAACCCTTACAACATACTAATAATATACATTCAAACTGTACATATTTCTCAGTTCAATAAAGTTGATAATTAAGCAAGATAATTTATTAAAATAAACATTTAAGGAACCCTATTAGCATAATAAAGTGCCATGCCATTCCCATACATTATGAAATAGAAAACAGCTTATATGTTCTTCAAATGACAAATAGATAGTGAAATATGGTACATCTCCATATGGAATGTTATTTAGCCATAAAGAAAAATAAAATAATGAAACCCACAGGTAAATGGATGAAAGTAGAAAACATTATATTGATGAGGTAACTCAGTACCAGAAAGACAAGCATCACATGTTCTTTCACATCCGCAGGTCCTCTAATTTGTGGCTCTAAGCTCCCAATTATCAGATTTGAATATATTACTTGGAATAGTTGCAAAAACCTGGGAAGTAATAGGAAGACTGCTCAGGGGTGGGAGGATGAGAAACAATAAATACCAAAGTAAAAGTGACCTGAAGTTGGAAAACAAAATAGAGTGGTATCTAATTATAAAGAATTAAAATAAAGTTGTAGTTTGTTTAAAAAAAAAGGCAGAAGGAGCCGTAGACAATGTTTCTTTGAAGAATCAAGGATCCTTTAACAGAAACCCTAACATGATGGCTAAGAAGCTCTTTTTTGAGTTGTATAAGGAACACCTAAAAGAGTATATTTTACTGAAGTTGACAAAAATTGCTCCAGTCCTTAGAGGCTAAGTCCCTATTTCTAAAAACATTGTGCACTTATGTCACAGAATGAAGAGGACCCTGAGTTGGAACTTACTTGAAAGCCTCCGCTGCTACTCCCCAGAGCACTAGCTTTCATGGTACAAAATGGTACCATTCAAGTTTCCAAAGGTAAAAAGCAAGCTAGAGTTCTAGCCAACTATAATGCCTATGGATCACAACAATGACCAGAAAGTCAAGATAACTTTAAAGGTGAAGTAATGGTAAACACACCTTGATGTTAACCAACAGTCTTCTAGTTGGATTTCATATTTACTAAACAAGTGGTAAACCATGCATGATAACTG
Organism: Mus caroli; assembly: GCF_978045245.1. NCBI lineage: Eukaryota > Metazoa > Chordata > Mammalia > Rodentia > Muridae > Mus > Mus caroli. The sequence continues at coordinate 45,874,158 of NW_028227256.1, forward strand.
AAGTCTAGTCAGCTAGTTGGAGTAGTGAAGTCATGGATCTTAGGGAAGATCCTACAGTAACAACTTTAATAAACCATCATAATTCGAAACTTCATTTTAAACATTTGATTTTCTATGGTCACATGTAAATGTGGTCATCATCCCTCATCAAGGGTATGTATTTTTGGAATATTTCAGAAAACTTAAAACAACACAATTTCAAAATTATGAAACATAGTATCAATTGATATTTTTGTAATACAACACTTAAGGTTTACAGAACATCGAAGAAGAGAAAGTAAGTGTTTAAAGACCAAGCCTTTGCTAGGAAATCAAGTCTCCTAGAAATATCAGAAGCTATACCCACAACATCACAGCAGCATGATTGCTGAAGAGTTCAATTCAGTACCATTTGGAAAATTCCACCAGACCCGTACCATCTAGAATTGGAAGGTTAATTAACCTTCCTCAGGACAGAACTACCATTGGCCACCTGTGGGGCCTGGGAACAGGGAGAGGTAAGGAAACTAGCTTGTCCCAGAGCCTGGGGAAGGAATGCAGTCTTGAGGTCCAGACCAGAATTCCAACCTACAGATCTGTAAGGTAATTTGTATTATTTGAAAAAAAAATAACAATCAATCCAACTTTAATTAATGTATCATTTACTATAAAGATTATAAATTATAAGATCCTTACTGCTCTTTGAATATTATTTCACAAAATAAATGTTTTATTGTTTCATGCATACACTTTAAGACATCTTTGTGGCCAACAAGATGGCTCAGAAGAAAAATGACTTCATCAACTTGTCTCCTGATTTCCGAATGTATAAACATAAATTTGCATGTGCACACAAATGCACACACACACAAATGCACTCACGCAATGTAAAGAGAAGGATATCTCTGAAGTCATTTAAAATCTTACATGGTTTCTTCTCAGTGTACTCTCTACTTTCTCTACATTCCTATTTGCTTCACATCTGTTTTCATGAAGAACTTTCTTCCAATGCCAGAAGATCCTTAGACTCCCATTAGAGAAAAATAAATCCTTATTTATCTCTTGATGGAGAAGAAAAAAGAAGAAAGCAAGAAAGCAAGAAAGAAAAAGAGAGACAGATGGAAGAAAGGAAGAAAGGAAGAAAGGAAGAAAGGAAGAAAGGAAGGAAGAAAGGAAGAAAGAAAGAAAGGAAAGGAAGAAGGAAAGAAAGAAAGAAAGAAAGAAAGAAAGAAAGAAAGAAAGAAAGAAAGAAAGAAAGAAAGAAAGAAAGAAACTAAAAGTGCATCACCTAATTGGAGGAAGCAGGTTATCCCTTTCCTTCCTGCTTTCTGTTCACCATGAGGTGAAGAGAAGTAAAGAGACCAGCAACTGTATTATAGCCTGGCAGTTTGACATGGTGCTTTGTCAAAGTAAATCTTTCTTTTATTGAGTTGTTTTCCTCTGGAATTTTGTCCAGTGATAAACTGTAACTCATCATCCATAAAAATGAACACTGTAAAAGTGCAAAATTGAAAGCACTTTAGAGCATACATTGCTCGATTTAGAAGCTAAAATACAAGAGACTCTTGTATTTAATATAAATTAATTTTCATTACTCATCTATTGTAACAAAGAAAATAACTTTTAAAAAGTTTATCAGAATAAACTTAAACCAAAACAGGTGTTGGTCAATATCATACCCTCAAGTATAACTTAGAGTCTACAATTTATGAAGAGCTGACTGAGGGGAACTTCTCGAAAATACAATGTAATTTTATGAATTTCTTCATTTCTTCTTAAATGTATTCTTTTTGTGGAATGATAGGCTATTAATTATCTTCAGATGATTATTTATTAAACACTGTCCTCTGTTAATATTTTAGATCTATGCAAAAAAGATTAATATGTCTGTGTATGTGTATGTATCTTAACTATATAAGATATATCTATTATTTCTACCACTATATTATGTGTGGGTGTGTGCAAATAGTTGTGATAATGAACTGTATATAATAGTTTTGAATCAGGTGTATGAATCTTAACTATATAAGATATATGTATATTTATTATCTCCACTAATAAATACATTATATATATATGTATATATGTATATATATATATATGTGTGTGTGTCTGTGTCTGTGTGTGTGTGTGTGTGTGAATAGTTGTGATAATGGAATATATATAATAGTTTTGAACCAGTTTATATGTATCTGGCTCCTGGTCAAAGACCTTGCATGTATTTTTGCAGGCTCAGTTATTGGCAATTGTGAAGGCTTTGCCAGGATCCCTCAACGATTGAAGTTTTTCTTTTAGCTGAGATGGTGCAAACCAAAAATTGTATTTTGTAAAATTCTTGTCTCATGTCCCCCTCCCTTCACTGCTTCTTATTCGAAGCCATGTTCCTCTTACATGTAGTTTTGTCCATATTTGTCTATAGCAGGGTTGGTACTCAGAGTCTTTGACAAAGCCTTCTTATGAAAGGGGAGCCAGAAGCCCATTTGTCCTTCTGTGACTTACTACTGGGAGCATTTATATTTCTAGGTTTTCTTCCACTCCCTCTGCTTGTTTCAAATTTTATAAAGTTGTCGGAATATTTTCCAGATATATAACCTTGCAATGTTTTTTTTATTGAGTATTTATTTCATTTATATTTCCAATGCTATCCCAAAAGTCCCCCACACGCTCCTCCCCCCATCCCACCCCCCACTCCCACTTCTTGGCCCTGGAGTTCCCCTGTACTGAGGCATAGAAAGTTTGCATAACCAATGGGTCTCTCTTTCCACTGATGGCCGACTAGGCCATCTTCTGATTCATATGCAGCTAGAGACACGAGCTCCACGGGGTACTGGTTAGTTTATATTGTTGTTCCACCTATAGGATTGCAGATCCTTTTAGCTCTTTGGGTACTTTCTCTAGCTCCTCCATTGGGGGCCCTGTGATCCATCCAATAGCTGACTGTGAGCATCCACTTCTGTGTTTGCTAGGCCCCGAAATAATCTTACAAGAGACAGCTCTATCTTGGTTCTTTCAGCAAAATCTTGCTAGTGTATGCAATGGTGTCAGCGTTTGGAAGCTGATTATGGGATGGATCCCCGGATATGGCAGTCTCTAGATGGTACATCCTTTCGTCTCAGCTCCAAAGTTTGTCTCTGTAACTCCTTCCATGGGTGGTTTTTTTGTTTTATTTGTTTGTTTGTTTTTATGATTTTGACAGGCAACTTCATAATGGAATCCCATTGACACTGAACAGCAAAAGTAAACCATCCAAACAATTTTTGGAATAGTGAACTGAATAGTTAGCTCTCAAAAGAGGAAATACAAATGTCCAATGAATATTTTTAAAAGTTTCCAACATCTTCATTCATCACGTCACATAGAGTCTATCACAACCTAGTAAGAATGGTGACCATCTAAAAATCAATTGATATCAACTGTTGGAAAGAATGTGAAGTAAGGGCCACCCTTACACATTACTACTAGAATACAAATTTACCAAAGCAACACGGGAATCAGTTCAGAGATTCTACAAATAGAATATCATCCAAAAAGAAAGCAGAATCACCCCCATCACCCATGTTACAACAGCAGCCAATTTGTAGCTTCGAATGAAGGGTAACGGGGTTCATGAGCTGAGAAGTTAGAGCAATTTGTGGAAGTTATACAAGCAATAAGCTATTCTTTCCTATAATATTTGGAAAGAAATGTGGCCCTACTGATACTTAGATTTTCAACTCAGTGATTCTTATACCAAATTTCAGAATAACATAAAGTTAAAATATTATAACAGGTTTGCTTAAACCACTGATATTGTTGCAATTTTTAGGAGACCTATGGAGAGTTTTGTTTGTGCCTCTATATCATGCACTTAGTTCATCTTACTCGATATGTGAGAAAGACATCTCATCAAGACACATCTCTGTTTTCATGAGTAGCGTATACCTTCAGTGCTCAAAAATTCTATGATATAATCCATTTCTCCATGAAGAATTTCAGGCTCCAAGGAATAACTTGCTGAAGAATCTCATAGAGACTGGAGTCTCTCTCTCTCTCTCTCTCTCTCTCTCTCTCTCTCTCTCTCTCTCTCTCTCTCTCTCTCTCTCTCTCTCTCTCTCTCTCTGTCTCTCTCTCTGTGTGTCTCTTGCTATAAAGGTAACAATTTACTAAGAAGTAAAAGTTCTTCATTAGCTCAATATTTTCTAAATATTTATCTTTTCTCTATATGTTATACCTTGTGGAGCTCTTTTAAAATTGAAATATTTAAATATATATTTACAATGACACTCTGTCCAGATTTGTATAATTAGTGCAACTTTATTTTTTTTTTTAAATTTGAGTTTGAAATAAGTAGAATTGCATCAAATAATTATGCTTGGATGGATGGTTCAATATTTGAATATTTTAAAACAACAATAGCAATAGCAGCAGCATATCAGTATACCCATGTATATATAAAACAAAGCAAGAAATTTTTGCCTGTACTAAGGATTTGGTTTGTTAGAAAACATACTAGACAAAAATATCTAATATTTATTTTTAAATCCAAAATAATATAGTACTATAGTACTATGCTACTTATCAAAACTGAGATCATGATAACAGATCACTTTGCTTCCTGTACTCCTGAGGATGAAAATGAACCATAAACACATGATTATTACAACAACCAAAATTCAATGAGACAATAAATCACCTATACATATTTTGATCTCTGTAAATATGAGTTTTACCAGTTATGACACATAACTGAATTACTATATTCATGGGTTCCCAAAATAATATGAGACACTGTATTTCAAATAAAAATGGCAACAATGACAACTGAAATATGTGGTGTTGATCTAAAACACAAAAACTAAACCTTTGAAGGACTCTCAAAATTTAAGGAACTCTGATCTTCTAATGTGTCACATGATGCCTTTTATTTTCACCCACCTACAATTATTTTGCCTCCTTTCTGACCATCAGTAAATATAGACTGTGGGATTTTGATGCAGCTGAATTCCCTGTGCCAACATTTCTTAGAGTTACGTCTGTCAGGGATGTGACATGACAGATAGCATTCTTAAGTCTTAAATGTTATCTGGAATATTGGTTTACAAAAAAGTTTACCATTAATTTAAACTTCGAAGTGCAAATTTAAGCAGTTTTGTTATCTATTAAAGTAACAAATTACATTCCAAATAGAAAATTAATTTCTGACTAAAATTAATCTTAATTGAGTCATACAGAATTAGTTTTTCAATTTTTTGTCTGTACCAATAATCTACATTAAATTAGTATTATATCCTCGTGATATTCTACAAGGGAGCAATGCATTAAAATTGATTTAATTAAATGTAAGGCTAGAAAGGTATGATAGGAAAAAAAAATTCGTTCCACTCAGAGAATTTCTGAAAAATCATTTATTATGAGTTCCTCAGAAGAGGTGCTTTTTGGCTTTAAGCAATCTAGTCAATTCTATGAAAAATACACATCTTCAATGTGAGAAAATAAAGATACATAGTTCATGAGACATCTCTGAGAATTAAATATCAAATATGTTCCATATACTCATAATCATAAAATACATCATCATCATTAAATACATTTTAAATAAGATGGTAAAATGGTTTCCTATAAAGCCTTTTCTTGATGCCTTGATAAAGAAGCAATATATTATTCTCTAATAAAACACTTAACATTCATTATTTGTGCAGAAAAAAATCAAAAAGCAGGAGAAGATCTGGAAGCTACATATCAAAGAGTTAACTTTTTCTTTCAGAAATAGTAAAGTATCAGTTTATTTAATCAACCCCTGATAAGTCTCCCTGTGAACAATGGCACCATTACAGAGCTGCTGGCTTTGATGCCACACATACTCAACTTTCAGCAATTTATTCATATACAACAATGGCTTAATCACAAAGAAGTTGTGCTTACAACTAAGTTCTTAGTGAAAATAGTGACTTCTGAAACCTAACATGGCTTCTCTTATACTAAGTAAAGAAATCCATTAAATTTATGTTGTGATGAGGGTCAGATGTGCAGGAGCATCTCCATGATAATAGAAATGTATCTTTTTGGTGTTCTGTAACCAAATTGAAACCATGTCATATCTTCTGTTTTGTGTACCATCTCCTTTTATTTCTTGTCTTAAAACTGGGCAAATCACACACAAACCAAACTTCAGCTGACATACTGTAACGCTGTGCTGGCAAATACCAACATTAAATAAAGATTATAATTTCCAAAGCACACTTAGAAACGTGATGGTTAACAGTAACAGCAGACATATTATGGGATTAACTGATGTCTTGATTCCATTCAATGAGAAATCATCCCAAAATTGCCATGTACATCCTTTGTAAAATATACTAAAAGAAAATAGATTTTTCATTCAGATAAGAGATGGATCCCCCAGAAAAGAAGCATTTTTCTAGATAGCAAAACATATTTTACAGAGAGAAAACTTGGTTGTGAGATAGGTCATCAAATAATAGAATGTGTTTGGCCACAAGCCTAAAGACCTAAATCCAACTTCTGGAACCCAGAGTGAACAGAGAAAAACAACTGTCTTCAATTTGTATCGGGTGTTTAGTTGAATATATAGACCTAAACACACAATGCATAGCATTGTTACATAATAGTGCTGGGACAAAGGAGGCAAAATAAAATTTCTCTTTTGTTTGATTTTATTGGATTATAAAGTTTTAATGTTTATTTTTTTCAAAAGGAATTGAAACAACACTTTACTCACTACAGTATTGCAAGTAGCAGTAGGTCTTTAACACGGCAGTGGCTGGGTTCACCCAAGCACCCTGAGAGCTTTGAAATGTGGGTCCACAAATATTTCCCTTTTAAGTGTTTTTTGCATTGGCCAGAAATCTATTAGTAGTCTTAGAGAATCCACTTGTAAAGACAAATGTTATTTTGGTTAACATCTTACATGGTTGAACCCGTGATTGTTGGCCTTATTGAATTTTGGTTTGTGACATGAGAGAACTTCATGGGAAAATTTAATGGTAGGCAAATTAATAAAATTGAACTATTTACTTTAAAGCAATAAAACATAAATTAAATGGTCACCTAGTTAACAGCAGGCATCTCCTTGAAAGTCCCTCTCCGTTGGCAGGTCACTCAGACTCAATGCTCTCAAGCTCCGGATAAATCAAACCACTAGTCTGTATTCTAACATGACTGATCCAATGTGAGCTCAAAATTCAAGATTTTAGAATTCAGCCTTCAGTTTCCAGAAATAATTTCTATAACAAGGCTTTTCTGTTATTTTCACCCCAACATGTGATCTTGTAAGGAACATCAATTAGTCTAGGGAAAAAAAATGAAAGTATGGAACAAGAGCCATTAGTTATCACATTTAGCTCCCACAGCTCTTCAGAGAGCATTCGTTGAGACGTCATTAATTAATTTAAAAGTCTGAGACTCACAGAATTCAATTCTCAGAGAAACAAATATTATTAATAGAAAATAATCATATATGTGATAAATGCAACATTGAAAATAGTCATCATTCTACTTTCCAGTTTGTATTTTAATTTACACAGTTAATTAATAAGTCTACAGTTTTTAGTGTAAATTTAAAATTGTATTATTTTAATTAACATATAATTATATAATTTCTTTCATTTATGTTCTTCTTTCCTCCCAACCATTCATGCCCTAAATATTTCCTCTCAAATTCATGGTCTCTTTTTGCACATGTGTGTATATGTGTGTGTGTTTGTGTGTGTGTCTATGTCTGTGTGTGTGTATTCATGTGTATATGAACATGTGTATATGAGCATGTGTGTATATACATGCATACACAAGCTACTGAGTCTATTCAGTGCTTCTTGTATGTTTAGGAATTCATGGCAGTGCATATTTCAATGCTTATCTCCATTTTGTTTTATTAAAAGAAAAATAACATCATATACCTTCAAATGTTTTTCTAAAATAATGCAAATTTTTCTTAAATCAATCCTAAGAAATTCTATAAAATCCTGTGACTTAGTTGTGGCTACATACTAGCTTTTATGGTTTATTCCGAAACAACATATTATAGGACAAAGACTTAAAATCTTATTCTTGACATTTTTCTTTGAATATTCCATTAACTTTTTCTCTATTTAGATATTACTTTCATCAACAGTATTAACTTAAACATCATCGTGTAATCCTCAAATTTCCATCAAATTATTTACTCATCTATTTGCTACTACACCAAAGACACTTCCCCAATCTGTTCAATTATTATAAAGTGTTAATTTCACTCAAACTTTCTCTCCTGTGAGAGGAATTGAAGAATGCAGGGGATCTCCCAGTTGCCATTAAGACAATAGTCATACATACTGAGAAAATATCTTATTTTTGAAAGCAATAAAATGTGACTCTTGATTGCAAAGAGTATTAACTCATTGGGCATCTACACTTGTAACTTAAGTAGTCTCAGGATCTTCCCCTCAGGGACTGAATATTGGAAATGAAGAGGTGGCATCTTTGATGAGTGAGGAGACTTAAATGTAACACAATTTCTTGTATAATATACAGCTCCATTAACATATGAAATATGTTAATTTTTAGTTTATTAACTTAAACATTAAATCAATAATTTCCATATTTTGGGCAGAAAGAAGAGACTGGCATATGGACCTGAGGTAAATCATAGAAATCTATATTTCACGAAATTCAGTTTCATTATTTGATGTGTTTATAAAACTATTTTGAAACAGATGTATGAAATCCAAGATTTAACTCATTTTCTAAATACAAAAACATTAGCGAATGTTTGTAGAAGAAAACACACACATTTATGTGTTAATTTTTTAGTGAATATTTTCTTTATTTACATTTCATATGTTATCCCTATTCCCAGTTTCACACACCTCCTGGAAAACCCTATTCCATCCACCCTCCCTCTACTTTTATGAGGGTGTTCCCCTTTCCAAGAAGGACTGAAGCGCCCACATGTTGGTCTTCCTTCTTCTTGAACTTCATGTCGTTTGTGAATTGTATTTTGGGTATTTGGAGCTATTGGACTCATATCCATTTATCACTGAATGCATACCATGTCTGTTTTTTTTGTGATTGGGTTATCTTACTCAGGATAATATTTTCTACTTCCATACATTTGCCTAAGAATTTCATGAATTTATGTTTTTAATAACTGAATGGTACTCCATTATGTTAATGTACCACATTTTGTGTATCCATTCCTCTGATGAAGGAAATCTGGGTTCTTTCCAGTTTCTGACTATTATAAATTAGGCTGCTATGAACATAGTGGAGTATGTGTCCTTGTTATATGTTGGAGAATATTTTGGGTGTATGGCCCAGGAGTGGTATAGCTGGGTCCTCAGGTAATAATATGTCAAATTTTATGAGGAACCGCCAGACTAATTTCTGGAGTAGTTGTACCAGATTGCAATCCCACCAACAATAGAGGAGTGTTCCTCTTTCTCCACATCCTTGCCAGCATCTGCTGTCATCTGAGTATTTGATCTTAGTCATTCTGACTAGTGTGAGGTGGAATCTCAGGGTTGTTTTGATTTACATTTTCCTGATGACTAAGCATGTTGAACATTTCTTTAGGTTCTTCTCTGACATTCTTCATTCCTCACTTGAAAATTCTTTGTTTAGCTCTGTATAACATTTTTTAATAGGGTTACTTGATTCTGGTGTTGGGACTGATGATGTGTCTTACTCAACTCTGATCCTCTGATCCTGGGGGTGTTAGAGTGCCTGGGAGTGGGGCTTCCTCTGGATGTTGTGGAACTGCCTGAAGAGTTTGTGCCCAATGTCTGATCAGGGTACTTGCGCAGACCATAAGGACCTTTACCACTTTATATTAAACAACCATAAAAATAAGCTATATAGATGGATATCTGAAATGACAGACTTAAGTGCCAAACAGCAAAAGTTTTGAGGGGGGATAAAAAATATGTTTATACCTGCAACTCAGGATTTTCACTTTATTATTATTGTGTGTGTGTGTGTGTGTTTATTTTTTTACAGTGATTATGTGCTTTTTTCTCTTTTATTTCTTTTTTTATTCTTTAATCTTATTTTTACAGTCCAGTCTTTTTTGCCTTACCACTCTACCCTACGTGGCAGACTCTGTGTCTGAACAATCTCAGGGACCAGGATAGTTGAGACTCCTGGTCTTCCTATAGGGTCACCCTCCTCCTCAGTTTCTTCCAGATTTTCCCTAATTCAATCACAGGGGTCATCAGCTTCTGTTCATTGTTGGGACATAGATATCTGCACCCAACTCATTCAGCTACTTTTTGGGCCTTTTGGGGGGCATTCATTATAGACACCTCTTTGTAAGCACACAATATCATCAGTAGTATTGTCAGGCCTTGAGGCCTCCCCTGGACCTGGATCACAATTTGGGCCTGTCAATGGGCCTCCTTTTCCTCTTTCTCCATTTTTGGCACTGCAGTTCTTTCAGACAGGAACAATTCTGAGTCAGAGTTTTTGATGTGATATGGCAACCATATCCCTCCATTTGATGCCCTTTTTTTCTACTGCAGGTAGACTCTACAAGTTCCCTCTCCCCACTGTAGGCAATTTCATTTGAGGTCCCGCCCTTTGAATCCTGAGAGTGTCTCACCATCCAGGTCTCTGGTACATTCTAGAGGATCTCCCTCCTACCTCCTGAGGTTGCCTGTTTCCATTCATTCTGCTGGCCCTCAGGGCTTCAGTTCTGCCCCCCCACCCCCCGAAAAATCTACAATCTGGTTAGCAGTCACATAAGCAATATCCCAATCTTCTGACCTTCAGGCTAAACTCCTCCCCAGTTACATAACAACAGTAAAGATAACAGCATACCATAAGAGGGGCGGTTTGCCCCCTCCTCACTCCCTTACTCTCTCACTCTTATTCCCCTTTCTCTCCTCTCTCTTCTCACTTTCTTCCTTTCTCTCCCTCTTACTTTAGCCTTTCTTCTTCTCTCTCTCTTTTCCCTTTCTCTCCTCTTGGACACGGTCGGTCTCTCTCTTTCCACCTTTTCTCTTTCACCTGCCTTTCAACAATAAAGCTCTAAAAACCGTAGACTGTCTCTTTTCATCAAGGCCTGCTCAGCTTACTGTCACCTGTATGGGATCCTCTCTCCCTCAGCCCTCTCTCCCATAAACCCAGAGCTACAGTGTGTCGCCCTGCATCCCCCCCCGCCCCCTGTCGGGGGCTGACCCTTGTCCATCCCCCGCCCCCCTTCGAGGAGGATGAGTGGCTTAGATGCCAATTTAGGGCCAAGTGTAAAGCTCTGACAGCCCTCCCACATCCACCAGCCAAATGCATAGGTGGATGTGGTGGGTATTCTCCCTCCCCCCTTCCTCTACACCCCTTTTTAGTTTCCAAAGCAACAAACAATTGTATCTTTTTTTTCCAGTCACATATTCTTCTCTTCACTTGAGGAGATAAGGGAAATTTGACTGATGGTTATTAGGTGACTGTAAGAGGTAATTTTCTTTTTCCATAATAGAGTACTAAGGAAGCATAATGATACATGAATAATTTTTGATATTTGTTATCAATTCTACTAGAGAATACATGGGATTTATTCTTTTCTGAACTGTCATGCTGACATGCACACACAAAAACACAGAGAGAAAAAGATGGAGAAAAAAAAGAGAGAAAGACAGAGAAAGAAAGAGAGAGAGAAAAAGAGAGAGAGAGATCTTCCTCTGTTTATAGTATGTATTTAACTTCCTGCACTGCTCTATTTACTGTCTTAATGGTCACAAATTGCTCTATTTATTACTCATAATGAAAATTATGTACTTTTACTTTGATTTTGAAAGTTTATTTTGAAGTGTAAAAACCTTAGTTAGCAGATATTTAGTTCCATGGTCTGAAATACATGAGTGAATGTCCTTCTGGATGTCAGGGCTTCTTAAGAAAAGTTTGCTGTTATCCTAACAGGTATGCATGCAAAAGTAACCTGGCACTTGGGCAATAATTTTGTTTTTTAATTCTTTTTTATATTTTAGACTTAACATTTTTAAATTTTGTAGAAGTTTATTTGTGATCAGTTTTGGGAATAATATCTCCATCTTATACATTGAGGTGCATTTTTTTTCTCTAGATGTAAGACACTTTGTACTATAGATCCATTAAATGGATTTAAATTTGTTTGATATGACAATTGGTTCCATTTTTGTCTTACTCGATGTTCAATATTCTATTTCTGTGAAGAGATACCACGACCTTGACAACTGCTATAAAGGACACTTTATAACTGGGTCCTACTTACAATTTTAGGAAATTAGTCCATTATTGCCCTGACAGAGAGAATGGCAGAACAAAGTCAGATGTATTACTGAAGACAGAGCTACAATCTACAGGCACCAAGGAAAGAGAGGGGAGAGGAAAGAGAGGAAGAGGTAGAGAGAGAGAGGGAGAGGGGGAAACAACTGTGCATTACTAGGGCCTTTGAAAACTGGGAAGCCTATCCTCAATGACACACTTCCTCAACAAGGCCACACCTAATACCATAGGGGATCCCTTGGTTTCATCCCAGGATATACCACTCATTTAAATATATGAGTTAATGAGGCCCATTCTTATCCATATTAGCAAAATCATTTATATTGCCTTTTGTTCTAGAGGTATTAGTTCCATAAGTTTAGTTGAAATTATTTTCTTTAGTAGTATTAAAGTATAAAAATATATTAACATTCACTTGAATCCTTGAAATATTGTTTTCATGTGGCATAGGCTATTGTTCCTCTTACCTTTCATACATTCCATAGAATAATCTCTTATTTGTGATCCTGATGCATTCACAAATTCAAATCCATCATGATGCCTAATATACCACGTTAACAAAGTAGAGATCATTTTAAATGTCACAAGTATTTTAAAGAGCAAACTATTTTGATGCACATATTATATGAATACAATATTGGTATTCATATATGATGTAAGTATATATGTGTAGATTCATGGTAGCTGCCTCTTTATTTACATTTCAAATGTTATCCTCTTTTCTAGTTTCTCCTCTGAAAATCCCCTATCCACTCCCCCAGCACCCCCTGTTCTCCAACTCACCCAATCCCATTTCTTGTTCTGGTGTTCCCCTATATGGGGGCATAGAGCCTTTGTAGGACCAAGGGCCCCTCCTCCTATTGATGACTGACTAGGCCATCCTCTGCTACAAATATAGCTAGAGCCACAAGTTCCACCATATGTTTTCTTTGATTGGTGGTATAGTTCCAAGGAGCTCTGAAGGTACTGGTTAATTCATATTGATGTTCCTTCTATGGGGCTTTAGTCTCCTTCAGCTCCCTGGGTATTGCTCTGGACCCTTCATTGGGGACCTTGTGCTCTATCCAGTGGATGACTGTGAGCATCCGCCTCTGTATTTGCCAGGCAGTGGCAGAGCCTCGCAGGACACAGCTATAACAGGGTTATGTCAGCAGGCTCTTGTTGGCATGTCCCTAGTGTCTGGGTTTGCTGATTGTTTATGGGGTGGATCCCCAAGTGGGGCAGTCTCTGGATAGTCATTCCTTCAGTCTCTGCTCCACACTTTGTCTCTGTAACTCCATCCATGGGTATTTTGTTCCCCATTCTAAGAAGAAACAAAATATTCACACTTTGATATTCCTTCTTCTTGAATTTCATGTGTTTCACAAATTGTATCTTAGGTATTCTAAATTTCTGGGCTAATATCCACTTCTCACTGAGTGCATATCATGTGTGTTCTTTTACATTTGGGTTACCTCACTCAGGATGATATCCTCCAGATGCATCCATTTCCCTAAGAATTTGATAAATTCATTGTTTTTAATAGCTGAGTAGTATATTCCATTGTGTAAATGTACCACATTTTCTGTATCCATTCCTCTGTTGAGGGACATCTGGTTTCTTTCTAGGTTCTGGCTACTATAAATAAGGCTGTTATTAACATAGTGGAGCATCTGTCCTTATTACAAGTTGGAACATCTTGTGGGTATATGCTTTGAATATTTTAAACATTAAAACACTTTTATTAATAAGTATAAAAATAGTTTTACTATTATATACTTATATAATATACAGGATCTTTTTTATTTTAAATTTGATGCAGTGAATGAAAATGAAGATAATTTTGGTGGTAAGTCTTTCTCTGAATGATATTTTATCACAGTTCTATGACAAAATATTTTGTATATCAGGTACTAAAAAATAGAATAAATAAAAATTATTCTCTTTGGTTTTGTTTGTGTTTGTATGTCTCATGCTGACATAGTTGTAGTAAAGTTCCATAAAAATGTGGTCTTAATAAAACTTCAATCAATTCTACAGGATGTATATTGAATTAACCTAACAACATCCTGTATTGATTAGATGCAATTAAACAAATTGCTTGAAAGCATATCCCTTGCTCTGAAGCACAATATCCTGTACAGCAACATTATTTCATTCGATATATAAATAAATTAAACTGACACAAGTATGCACTTAATTTCTTATTTGGAATTATCACTTCAGGGCATTAAGCTAATGTTGCTATAATAAAGTATACTAATAATAAATTAACTAGTTCATGGTTTGCCATAGTGATTTAAAACAATTCTGGTTTTAGGAATACTGAAAATGCACAACCTCTTCCAAGCTTAGTTTTGGGGGTTATTATAATGTTTTTGTAAGAAATGAAGAGGTGATCAGTAATAATTTTATGTCTAAGATGAAATATCCATGAAAGACAGGCTCCTATAATGCTATTTGCTTAGACAAATTCAAGAGAGTGTATTGTTTATTGGAATTTAAAAAGGTAAAATAGTGTCAATTATATATTGATATTTTTCTAATATGTGATGCTAAATTTCACTATTAGGTTATGAAGAATATACAAATGAGTAAGATAAAATGAAAATAAGAAAAATAACTAGAAAAATAAAATTATATAAACATTTATCATCATAAAATAGTCTGTATTGGAGATATTATAATTTCCATACAACTAGTTTGCCATCTTTATGATTTGTAGACAATTTACAAGAATTTTGCTGCTTCTCTGTCAGTCTCTCCTCAAAACTTGATAATGTGTCACCACACCACTCTGACTAATGATCTCTATTGTCCCTGTTAGGACTGATCTCTTCTGTAGACAAAGAAAGATATATGAAAACAATGGCAATGTAAACAACCATAGTGCTTACTGTGGAAAGACTAGCACATTAATCTTGGAAAAGCTTCATATTTTTTATAAGAAAAAGTAATTGATATTTTTATAAAAATGGCATATTTACTTAAATATCTCCTAGGGAGTTTTCTGTAGTAACTGTATGAAAGAAAAATTGTAACTAATGTGATAATACATTTCAAAGGCTTTTACAAACTTATGTCATATAATACTTTAATGATTGAATACATATTAATCTGGAGGATATAAATTATGAGTTCAGTGAAAATTATTCTACATAAAAACAACAGGATATATATAAATAGGTGAATTAAGAATACTCAGGATACAGTTCATGGAAATCAAGAAGGTTAATAGACCAAAGGTTCCAAAAGAGGATGCTTCAACCCACTTGGGAGGGAGAAAAAAAACAATCATGGGAAATAGAAGGAGAGAGGAATCTAGGTGGGAGAGGGGAGGTGAAGGGGAAACGAGGAACATAATCAAATATTGGAAGGGGGGAGGCTGGATTGAAATTCTGAGGGCCACAGAATGGTGCAGTCTTTGGGCATGAGAGGTAGTGGGACCCTCTAGAATGTAGCAGAGACCCAGGAGGTTGGAGACTCACCAGAATCAAAGGGAGGGAATCTTTGATGAAATGCCCAACAATGGGGAGAGGGAATTTATAGAGTCCACATCCAGTACAAACACAAAGCATCAAATGGAGGGATGGGGTTGTCATAACAAAGTCAAAATCTTTAACCCAGATTTAATGCTGTCTAAAAGAACTGAAGGGACAAAAATGTGGACGAGCCTTAGGGAAAGGCTCAGTGACCAGCTCACCTTAGGATCCATCTCTAGGGGAGGTTCTAAGGCAGGGTACTATTACTGATGCTATGGTATCCTTACATGCAGGAACCTATCATGCTTGTCCTCTGAGAGGCCCAGGAAGCATCTAATTGAGACAGATACAGTTACTTACACCCATCCAATGCAATGAAGTAGGGAACTCCCGTGGTTGAAAGGGAACAGTTGAAAGAAGCTGAGGAAGAGGACAAACCCATAGGAAGTCCAGCAGTCTCAACTAACTTGGACCCCTAAAATCTCTCATACACTGAACTACCAATCAGGCAGCATACACTAGCTGATATGAGGCTCTCCTGACACATATACAGCAGAGGATGACCTTCTCAGTAACAGAAGACTTGCCTAACCCTCCAGAGACTTGAAGATCCAGGGAGTGGGGAGACCAAGCAGGGGAAGGGTTCTATCCTCCTGGAGACAGGAAGCAGAGGAATGGTATAAGGAATTTCGGGAGGGTAAACCAGGAGAGGTGTAATGACTAGATTTGTAAATTAATAATAATAATAATAATAATAAATAATAATAATAATATAATGGAAACATAAATGACTTTTGTTTAAAAAAATCTTTAAACTAAGCCAACTTACATGCATTCAGTTTAGGTATAAGGAGACTATATAAGATTTTAATACATAAGCAAACTTTTTAGATGATATAAAATACTTGTTATTTCATTTCAGTAAGCATTTAGTGAGACACCTTTGTTAAGAAAACTAACTAGCTATTTATGTTAACATTATGCTACAATCAAAATTATTTATCATTCTATTAAAACCACAAAATGCTTGGGAAACATTAAAATTCCTATATGAGAGATTAAAAACTGCAATCAGTGTTACAAAAATTATTGGAAGCAAAAGGTAGATATAAACACTAAAAAGGGATTTATAAACGCTTAATTTTACTCAAAGATTGCAGTCACATCAGGACAGCAGATGAAAAAGTGTTAAGAACACAAAATGACATCTAAAACCACTGGAAAGTCAATGTCACAAAGCTATATGAGCTACCAAGGGACCTTAGAGTTGGTATCAAGTTGTGGCAATCATCGGGGCAGCCGTAAGATAACCTTCACCATTCCACCAGGGAAACACTAGTAAACAAGCCCAAACTGTGAAAGGTACATGGTGCTTGGTTACAGATAAGCTCATAAAGAAGTTAGCAACTTCTTTTAGCATTCTTCATATAACCTGGCAGTGAGCAAATTTGAGACAAAGCACTGGCTGAGCAACAGTGAAAATCAATCCATACCACACTTGCCTCAGCAAGCAAGACATGAAAGGGACATGAACTGGGACAAGCTCTGCATTCTCACATACAAATGTTTGGCTGCCACATGTTGAAACCAGTACAGGTAAGAAGACAAACTGGGGGTCAGGGCACAATGATGGAGCAATCAAGAGAGAAGAGACGATAGTAACTCTGTTTTAATCTGATGAAGCAATCCCATTAGATTTCCAACTGGGTTTTCAGTGATTATAGAGGTCTTTAGGCCACTGATTGCATATTTAAAGAGTTTCTACTGGTTTACAATGATGACATGATTGTAGTAGTGCAAACAATCAAATGTACAGAAACAAAATACCCTGAACAAATATCTAATAAGAACCCTTGATATGTTAAGTTTAAATGCCTTACAGTATTAGGAGTTTAATAAGTATTTGAAGTTTGGACATTGCTCTCCTTACACAGTAAGAAAAACAATGGTGGGGTATGCAAGAGAAAACTTACTTGAAGTCATTCTTTAAATATCTAGATGTACTTTGATATAAAACTGGTGACATTGAAACCTCACTATGTCTTTGATACCACTTCCCTTTAACATGACGTTTTTGCTTTTCTTCACGGTGTTTGCTGGTGGGAAAGATGAGGATTCAGTGACATGGGGGAGCTTGTTATTTTCTAGTTTCCTTTAAGATTTTTTTCTTTTTTTCTTTTTCAACAGAAATAGAACGCACACAGGGGAAGTGTGAAAAATCTCCTGTGAAGGATTTAGGAAGCACTGTAACATCAGGGATTATATTGAGTATTTTGTGAGAAACAAAGCTAGGGGAGCAAAAAAATGCAAAGAAAAGCATCAAATAGGAACACTATGAACACCCATGAACTATAGAATATACCAGCAGTTACATAACTTATATACAGATAAATTATATAGACATAGAACTTGCTACCTTTATAATTTTTGAATGCTTTAAAAGAGAAAAATTTAAAAAATAGAAAATATCCTCAGAGAAATTAATATACAATCTAATTTTACAGTATTTACAGCTTACAAATAAAAAAAACTGTATTTTAAGAAAAAATCTAAACGACATGTGGTTATAATAATTCTTTTTAGCAAGGTACACAGGCATGTCATGGAGGTAAATGGAGATCCTGTCTAGAACCAGCCACATGGAAGACGCATGTCATTTGCCATGGTAAGATTTCATAAAACAGATTAAAGTAAAGCTCACAAAACATTAAATGTACATCCCATGCAATGGAGAGTAGAATCTGCCATAGCTCAAATATTGAAACTATACACAGAGCTTAATACAATGTAATAAAGTTGTAAAAAGGCAAATATTCATAATAAGAGACATAGGCAAGTGATGATAAATAAGTAAGCCAGTTTAAAGAAAAATTAATACAAAATAATAAAAACAATTAAAAATATACTGAATTAAATAGCTGCACAGGATAAATGAATATAATTACAACAGATGATCACTCTTAGCCTAAAGAGAACAATTATGCTTATGATTTTATTTCATATGCATGTATCATTTTCTTTCAGTTCAGAAAGTAATGCCTATTTTTTTTTAAGAATGGTAATGCCATTTGGTTAGGAAAGTGGGGATAATTATTAGCCCTATTAGGTATATAGGCATAGATTCATAGAGGCTATTTTGAAGCACTGTCTCAGAGTTTTTGTGGCCAGATACAAAGGAATATGGAGTGAAAAATTCCAGAAGATACAGGTGAAGATAAATGATAACTCTTGAGTTCAGAGAGAGAGTGTGTGTCTCAATATTGCCCAATGTCTGTAAATTATGAATTTGCAAAGAGAGATAGAGGGAAAGAGAAAGGGAGGATGGGAAGGAGAGAAATGGAGAGAGAGAGAGAGAGAGAGAGAGAGAGAGAGAGAGAGAGAGAGAGAGAGAGAGAGAGATCTCCTGGAACGCAAATTTCTATACGAGACATTCATTTTAGGTAAATCTTTCAGAGTACCCCATGGAGCTCGTGTCTCTAGCTCCATATGTATCAGAAGATGGCCTAATCGGCCATCATTGGAAAGAGAGGCCCATTGGTCGTGCAAACTTTATATGCCTCAGTATAGGGGAATGCCAGGGCCAAGAAGTGAGAGTGGGTGGGTGGGGGAGTGGGTGGGGGAGCATGTGGGGGACTTTTGGGATAGCATTGGAAAGGTAAATGAAATAAATACCTAATTTAAAAAAAGAAAAAAAAATCTCATGAACAAAGAGGCAGAAGGAATGAGGGAGACAGTGACAAAGGACACCAGGAGTAAAAGACCCTCTAAAACAACTGAACAAAGCTCATATGAGCTCACAGAAACTGAAGCAGAAGACCTACAAGGGTCTGCAGCAGGTCCTGTGTGTGTGTGTGTGTGTGTGTGTGTGTGTGTGTGTATGTATGTAGAACAAAGGTTCATGATATAAGCATAAGGAAGCCACATTGTTCAAAAGAGGTTTTTGAGGCACTAAGGAACTCACAACACTGGGATGCTCATAGCACACCTATTCAAAAAGTTAAAGATGATTGATGTTCCAGTGGTATTAGTGCCTGGTTAAATGTAGAAAAGAATTGAAAGAAGGGAAGAACGGTACCATTGAAATGTTTCCTTTATAAGATAAAATATAATTAGCTGGTGTATGATATATAATAATTGTATGCATTGAATATTGTCCAACATCTATTAGCCATTCAAAGAAAACAGAGAATTATTTCAAAGGTCCTACATAACCAAACTATGTCAACATTGGAGAATAAGAAATCATTACTATCTCCAGCAAAAGTTATGAATGCAAGGTAATAAAGTGCTTGCACATAATCTGTTTGTCAAGTGACTTTGGTTCCTTGATCCTTCTATCCTGTTACATCCATTTATGCTTATGTGAACCCACATGATTCTTTCCTGAACTATGCATACATATGCATAAAAATGTAAATGAGTTCCTGTTAAATCGTTACCTAAAATTTCTAGTTATTTTTAGGGTAATGCTCATTGAATGAGAAGATAGGAGTCTTAAATTCTTAACACATTATAGATCTCTGTTCTCTGAATAATCCAAGCCTTCCCCTTCTTAATCTAGAGTATTATAATATGATACTTATTTTCAATAGTGTGGCTATTTTTCTCTAATTACATTTCTGGCAATTTCCATATAATCTACCATACTTTATCACACATTGGGTACAAATAAAAATACTGAATATTTTATTTAAATTTGAGTCATTAATTTTAATTAAGTCTAGTTTTCTCACCTCAAAAATGCATTCAAATTTCTTATACTGTCATGAAAAGCCCTTTATAATTTACCTGAAGTTGCCTACACAATAGTTTCAGCAATCATAGCATCTATATTCACTCCAATGCCTTTTTATAAAGATGTTTTTGTCTGAAGATAAAATAGGTAAAAGACTCATTTACAGGAGGAAAACTGCATTAACTTTGGAGCATGAAAGGTAAATCTGTGCCTATGTAGAGACCAGTATGCTCCCTGGCATTAAAAAATAGGTTTTCTTACCTCAGTTGCATGATAAAGTAATAATATATCACTTTATATATCCGAGTATATAACTGTAAGCCTTTTCCCATCTTAATTACTCTAACATTAGGAATCATTTACATGCATTTGTACAGACATAAACTACCTAGGAAGGGCTGACATGACCCTTGAATCTCTTCTCTTGCTTCAGGTAGCTACCATCACTATACTGCCACTCTTTATTCTTGCTGTTTCTGAAAATATGTTTTGTCCAAATGTCTTTTGGAACCCTTTCTCTATTGAACTTCTCTGTAACCAACTCTCTCTCAAAGTTCATAAAATTGTGTTTGGTTTACATGTTCACATATTGGACTACAAGGAGTAGGAAGAATTTTTTAGCTCCCTGTAGACTTTAGCTGGAAGTTTTTGTGTTAATTTGTTTATATGCTAGCCATTCCAGCATTTATTTCTCTAAAATTGTAAGTTCACAAGACAAGTACATGTTTATTTTATTCTGTATCAACCAATATTCTAGGCAACTATATAGTACTGACTAGAATAATATGTGTCTTTGTTCTACTCAGCAGAAAGTCTACCATTTTAATCAGATCCACAGAAAACTTCACCAAAGCAAGTTAAGAAATATAGACAGGTGCTTTTATGTTTTTTTTTTTTTTTTTTTTTTACATGTCACTAACCTGGTGACTGACTATGCCAGAAAGTCCACACAGCCAGTGAATAAGGTCAGCAGTTATTCTTCGAGGACTTAAGCACAGCTTTTATGTTTTTACCAGAATCTAAAATATCATGGTTTCAGTATAGACCATAGAATACAGTTAGCCAATTCATGTTCACCATGTTTGCATTTTGTTATATCACTGCATATCTATGTGACAAAAGAAGCTAACATGCATGAAGCATAGAGAATCTATGCTTTGGTCATTCACAAAATTCTGAAAATTGCACAGGATGAATAAACTTATAATTAGTATCTCAGTAGTATTTACACCTTCTAATAAAATTTCTTTATTTGAACCTAATGGGTTTTAGCAGCAAATGGAAACTAGCTCTCTTAAAAATAAAAGAAAAATTGAAACAGAGTAATATTAAGCCTGTACAATTCAAATACATTTTATTAGTGAGAGAACAGTTCACCTGTGGTGTAAAGGACTGGACCCAGTCTCTCAAACATGTTGACCAAGAGCTGTACTACTGTATTATATTCCCAGTCTTTAAATAATCATGGTTGTACTTGTTTTTCTTTTTATCTTCTTGTATGTTGTTGTTCCTCAACTAATGAAAGGCTACATGTTGATAAAATTGGAAATAAACTTATGAACTCAATAACATGGCTTGGTAACTCACTGTGCTCCAGACAATGTTAGCTGTTGAGTTTTTTGTAACATAAGCAGCTGAGTACAACCTGTAGGTTACTTGCAATTCCTGTATCATAAGGGAATGATAAATCCTTCTCTTATATTGGGGAAAGATGTCAATTCTAAATTCAAAGGACACGGTCCATTGGATATAACTTTTTGTTTGTTTGTTTGGCAAAATGTGCTGAACCACTTCCAAATCAGTCCTAGGTAGAGTATAGATCAGTGACATTCCTTGCATCTCTATGTTAGGATACTAAGTTCCTTTTTTAGTGAAAATAAAAACTTTGTAGTTGGATGGAATTATACATGAAAATGCCTAGATGTTAAATTTCATCCTGTGTAAAATGTTATGCTTCTTACTTCTTGGCTTGAATATTAGAGAAATAGAACCAATTCCCTTAGAAATGAGAAAAAAACCTTACCAATTCAGAAATACAAAGCACTATAACCCAAGAAACCAGTGCACAGGTGGCAGTTTTGAAAAGACTGTTGTAAAACATGTCAGCTAGGCTTTTACCCATGTTGGATATGAGTATTCTTTTTGTCTTGGTAATATAAAGATTCATCATTTAAGATGATTTTAAAGAAAATGCTATTTTTAGAGATATAATCATGGAAAATAAAGTAAATGGAACATTTAATAGAAAGGGACATCTTGGAGATGGGAAGAGGTATGGGATGAGGAACAGTCAGAGGACAGTTCAGGAGGGGGATAATGACTGGATTGTAAAAAATAAAAAGAAGAAGAAGAAGAAGAAGAAGAAGAAGAAGAAGAAGAAGAAGAAGAAGAAGAAGAAGAAGAAGAAGAAGAAGAAGGTAAAATAAAATAAAATAAATGTTGTCAGTTTAAAATATAGACCATTTCATACCAATACTGACTTCTGAGAACCAAATTTTATTTCTTACTCATTAGAAATGACTACGTGCTAGTTCCTGCTACACTGGCAATGATTGGCACTAGTTCAGTACTAACATATACTTCTGTTATATGCACTCCACTGTGTTTTTAATTGTTGTAGGTGGAAATACACACACACACACACACACACACACACACACACACACACATGAAAACCAGAAAATTAGACTCAGACATGGGAATAAAGTGTAATTCCTAAGAAATCAATCAATAAGTATAATAACTACAGCTAGACTCTTAAGATTTTTAAAGAATAGTTTATAGCATTCAATTTTACATTCTAATACTTTAAATGCAATTTTTCTATAACACACAGCATTAAAATTATATAAAAAGGCATATTTTGTGCCATCGTTCAATTAGGCAAGCCCTTGTTCTAAGTGTTGATTGTGGAGGAAATCAGCCTGTCCAAACCATGAGTGCTTCACTAAGTACCTATTAGCTGCATGCAGGCAGCCCAGAGTAATTACAGACTAATAAGAGAAAGTAAATGGCATTCTGAAAATATGTGTTCAAAGCTAAACTTGGAAGTAGCAGTCAACTTCAAACTTTTTTTTTCATCTAAACATTCTAGCTGAGAGAAAAAGCAAGAGTTAATTAAATTTACCTGTTACTCAAATAAACTATATTCTTTGCTATTAATTAAAATAAATATTTTTGTATAAAAATGAAAAGGACTCAGATTAAAAGGGGATTTATTCTCAGTTCATTAATGCTATATAATGTTTGCATTTTATCTCTCAGATAGAAAAATCTAAATAGGAGTTTAGTGACAATTTTATAGCTTAGTTAATGATTTGCAAACTCTTTTGCAATATAATAATGTGTTTTATTCCTTATTGGTTGATCCCAATTATAAACAAGAGCTTAAAAAAAATAAAAGAACTGAGATTCAAAACAATGCTAAAAACAATACATTTTGACTAACAGAATTTTACTCTCCAAAGTCATCTACAAAACATTCTTTTTTTCTTTTTTTTAATTTTCTTTTATTGGATATTTTGTTTCAAAAAGCCCCCATCCAATACCCCCTCATCCTGCTTCCCTGAGTGTGTTCCTCTACCCACTCACTCTTACTTCTCCATCCAGGTACTCTCCTACACTGGGGCATCAAGCCTTCATAGGACCAAGGTACTCTCCTCCAATTAATGCCCTACAAGGTCATCCTGTGCTCAACTACACATGCTTTTGAAGCCGTGGGTCACTCCATGTGTATTCTTTGGATGGTGGTTTAGTCCCTGGGAGCTCTTTAGTGGGGGAGTCTGGTTGGTGGATATGGTTGCTCTTCCTATGGGGTTGCAAAACCCTTCAGCTCCTCCATAACCTTCTTGAATTCCTCCATTAGGAGCCCTGTACAAAGTCCAGTGGTTGGCTGCAAGTATAAACCTCTGTATTTGTCAGGCTCTGGCAGAGATTCTCAGGAGACAGCTATATCAGGCTCCTTTCAGCAAGAACTTCTTGGCATCTACAATAGTGTCTGAGTTTGGTGATTGTATATGCGATGGATTCCAATGTGGTCTCTGGATGGGCATTCCTTCAGTCTCTGCTCCACACTTTGTATTTCCTCCCTTGAGTATGTTGTTACCTCTTCTAAGAAGGTCAGAAGCATCCACACTTTGGTCTTCCTTCTTCTTGAACTTCATATGGTTTGTTAATTGTATTTTGATTATCCTGAGATTTCGGCTTATATCCACTTATCAATGAGTGCATACCATGTGTGTTCTTTTATGACTGACTGGCTTACCTCATTCAGGCAGATATTTTCTAGTTCCATCCATTTGCATGCAAATTTCATGAAGTCATTGTTTTTAATAGCTGAGTTAATTGTGCAAATGTACCACATTTTCTGTATCCATTCCTCTGTTGAAGGATATGTGAGTTACTTCCAGTTCCTGACTATTATAAATAAGGCAGCTATGAACATAGTGAAGCATATGTCCTTGTTATATGTTGGAGCATCCTTTGTGTATATGTCCAGGAGTGGTATAGCTGGGTCCTAAAGTAGTAATATGTGCAATTTTCTGAGGAATGGCCAGACTATATCCAGAGTAGTTGTACCATATTACAATCCCACCAATACTGGTGGAGTGTCCCTCTTTCTCCACATCCTCACCAACATCTGCTGTCACCTGGATTTTTGATCTTAGACATTCTGACTGGTATGAGGTGGAATCTCAGGGTTGTTTTGATTTATATTTCTCTGATGACTAAATATGTTGAACATTTCTTTAGGTGCTTCTTGGCCATTTAGTATTCCTCAGTTGAGAATTCTTTGTTAGTTCTATACCCCATTTTTAATAGGGTTATTTGGTTCTCTGAAGTCTTACTTCTTGTGTTCTTTGTATATATTAGATATTAGCCCTATATTGGATATACATATTTTAAAAATCCAATTGGTCCAGTTATCCTGAAGAAGTTATTATAGGGCTAAGTGCTTTGGTTGTTTTTTCTTCTTTTGTGTTTACTCTCTACCACAGATTTAATTTCCTTATAAACATTTCAGTTGAAGAATTCATTCCTTTTTAAAGTATTTTTTATTTAGAATTTTTTTGTTATATTTTTGGTCATATTCTTTTGCATCCCTCATCTCCTTCTATGGGATTTAAACATCTCTACACACATAACTTCTCTCTTTCATCCTCTTCCTACCTCCTGCTTCTCCTCTCTCTCTCATACACACCACACACACACACACACACACACATACACACACACACACACACACACACACACACACACACACACACACACAAACTTCTCTCTTCTCTTCCCCCCTCAAAATTAAAATAAATAAAAAGCAAGAAATTCAAAACAAAGGATCAAATAACAACTGAAAACGTTAAAAGTTACCATAGTCACCTGCCTGAAATATATATTTCTATAGTCTTTGCACATATGAAATAGGAGGAAGAAACCAATTCTTCATTAGATTTAATGTGAAGGGTGTGGGCAGCAACTTCAGATAAGATAGGTCATAAGCCCAAGCGTAAATCCTATTACTAAACAAACACAACAAAAAATGACTCCTAAAGATATATTGCTATACTCAAGAATTCTTTTTTTGTGTTCTGTCCTAGTTACTTTGAGGAGAACCATGACCAAGGCCACATATAAATTAAAGCATATAATATAGGACATGCTTACTGTATTAGTTAGGATTCTCTAGAGTCACAGAATTTATGGAATGTTTCTATATATTAAGGGACTTTATTGTAATGACTTACAGACTGTAATCCAACTAAGACAACAATGGGCAGCTATGAATAGGAAGTACAAAAGTCTAGTAGTTGCTTAGTCCACAGGGATAGCTGTTTCCCCTGGTCTTTTTTATAGACTGGAATCCTGAAGCGGTAGGTACTAGTAGTTATACCCACAAGTTAATGTAAGCATGTAAAGAAGAGTATGTCTTTCTTCCACCATTGACCTTGTCTAGGTCTCCATCAGAAGGTGTGATTCCAATTAAAGGCATGTTCTACCTTGCATGGGGCTAAGCTTTTCATTTCCACTATGCCTCAAGATCAGAGTAAGAAGTCTGTGTATTTAAACTTCAAGACCTGGATCATGGTTGTGCCCTCCATTTCTGGATTGTTAGATGTATTCAAGTTCACAATCAGGAATAGCCATCACACACATCAGAATAATCAATGAGCATCATGGTGGGAAACCAGACAACAAGTAGTCATGATGCTGAAGACAAATATAAGAGCCTATATCAATCAACAGGATGAAGTCAGGTGAGGAATGGAAGAGAGAGAGAGAGAGACAGAGACAGAGAGATGGAGATACAGAGAAACAGACAGAGACAGAGGATAGAGGAATGAGGGAAAAACAATGGGGAGAGAGGAAGAGGGGGAAAAGAGGGGAAAAAGAGAGGGAGAGATGGGGAGAGGGAGAAGGAGAGAGAGAGAGAACAAGTTTAGCCTGGTCTTTTGGAATTTCAAAGCACATTCAAACCCAATGGCAGTACATCTAAAATCTCTAGAACAAAAAGAAACAAATACACTCAAGAGGAGTTCAGGGCAGGAATAATCAAAATCAGGGCTGAATTTAACCAAGTAGAAAAAGATAACTGTAAAAAGAATCAACAAAACCAGGAGATGGTGCTTTGAGAAAAATCAACAAGTTAGATAAACACATAGCCAGACAAACCAGAGGGCATGGAGACAATATCCAAATTAACAAAATCAGAAATGAAAAAGGAGACATAACAGAAACTGAAGAAATTCAAAAAAATCAGATACTACTACAAAAGCCTATATTCAACAAGACTAGAAAATACAGATGAAATGGGTGATTTTCTAGACAGACACCAGGTACCAAAGTTAAATCAGGATCTGATAAACCACCCACAAAATAGAAACAGAAGGAACACTAGCTAAATTATTCTATGAAGCCACTATTACACTGATATATAAACCACACGAAGAATAACTTCATTGCAATTTCCCTCATGAGTATTGATACAAAAATATTCAACAAAATTCTTGCAAACTGAATCCAAGAACACATCAAAACTATTATTCACCATGATCAAGTTGACTTCATCCCAGTGATGCAGACATGGTTCAATATATGGGAATGTTAAAGTGTGGACACTGTGCCCCTTCTTAGAAGTGGGAACAAAACACCCATGGAAGGAATTACAGAGACAAAGTTTGGAGCGGTGATGAAAGGATGGACCATCTAGAGACTGCCATATCCAGGGATCCATCCCATAATGAGCTTCCAAACGCTGACACCATTGCATACACTAGCAAGATTTTGCTGAAAGGACCCAGATAATAGCTCTCTTGTGAAACTATGCCGGGGCCAAACAAACACAGAAGTGGATGCTCACTGTCAGCTATTGGATGGATCACAGGGTTCCCAATGGAGAAGCTAGAGAAAGTACCCAAGGAGCTAAAGGGATCTGCAACCCTATAGTTGGAACAACATGATGAACTAACCAGTACCCCGGAGCTCTTGTCTCTAGCTGCATATGTATCGAAAGATTGCCTAGTCAGCCATCACTGGAAAGAGAGGCCCATTGGACTTGCAAACTTTATATGCCCCAATACAGGGGAATGCCAGGGCCAAAAGAATGGGAATGGGTGGGTAGGGAAGCAGGGGGGGGGGAGGTATGGGAGACTTTTGGGATAGCATTGGAAATGTAATTGAGGAAAATACGTAATAAAAAAATAATAAATAAATCTTAAAACAAAAGTCTTGAAAAGATCAGAAGTTCAAAACCCATACCTAAACAATCAAAGCAATATACAACAAACCAATCGACAACAAGATATAAGAGTCAAAGATTCTTTAATCCCAGCACTCGGGAGGCAGAGGCAGGCAGATTTCTGAGTTCGAGGCCACAAAGGTCTACAAAGTGAGTCCCAGGACAGCCAGGGCTATACAGAGAAACACTATCTCGAAAAACAAAACAAAAACAAAAAGCACACAACAAAACAAAAAACAAACAAACAAACAAAACATATGAGTTTATAGGGAACAGTATTAATCCAACCTCCATAATTTTCAAATTTGTGGTTACTAAAATATTTTTCTTAATTTAGGTAAGAATAATCACATAAGTTACCTAGTTAACAAATTTTCGCCATTTTGTTCTGGTTAACATAAAAGCATTACCATCTCTACAAAAGAACTACCAATAAGTAAAATTGAAAATTTACACATTTGCATGCAGTTCTAGTACAAATCTCAATTAGTCTCAGTGATGAACAATGACTAACACTTCTAATTTATGTACAAAGAATAACAAAATAAAACAAAATCAGTCCTATGAGGATACTGCTCATAATTCAGTATATCTAATCTATACATACAATCAACCTACACACAGGTAACTACATAGTTGCATTTTACATTACTAATAATACAATAGATATACATGGTACATGCTTACATAATATTACAACACTTACATTTGCAGGCAACTGCTTAAGTACTGGGATGATTTTTCAGTAATGGTCAATATAGCATGTAAATTCTTCTATTTTTAAAATGCTTGTTAACACTTATGGAAATTACAGAAGATGGTAAACATCACTCCTCATTAATTGTTTTAATTATGGATTTTACAACTTAACTTTTTATATCTTGTCATTAATTTCTAGGTTCAAATCCTTTATAATCAATGTGTTCTTTGAATATATTTATGTGGTAAATGAGGATTCTGGCTACTTCTTGTTATACTTCCAA
This sequence comes from Mus caroli, assembly GCF_978045245.1. Classification (NCBI taxonomy): domain Eukaryota; kingdom Metazoa; phylum Chordata; class Mammalia; order Rodentia; family Muridae; genus Mus; species Mus caroli. The sequence continues at coordinate 45,903,279 of NW_028227256.1, forward strand.
ATATCTGAATTAAGTTTGCAAAATATCATTTATTTTATGGGAGTATAGTTTTTACTATGTTTTATTTTATGAGGTTATAATTACATCATTCCCTCCATCTTTTTTTTTAAATTCCAAACCTGCCCATCTTCCTTTTCTTAATCTATTTCAAATATTTGGGCTTTCTTTTTTATTTACAAGAATTGTTGTTTGTACAGTAATTGTTATAATGCATATGTATATATGTAGATGCATATTTATTCCTAAGAACATAAACAGAACATGTTGGGTTCATTTATATGTTTTCAGTGGTTACCATTTGGTATTGGATCAACAATTGATGCTCTGCTACCTGAGGAAAACTCATTTCTCTTATCTCTGATTTCTGTACTAGGCTGTAGATTTTAGTATAGAGGTGAGGTTTTGTGAGTGTCCTACCTCCAAAATCTTCATTAGCATGTCTATTGGTGTTGTCAGACTATAAAAGCTATAATACCAAGGAGTAAAATATGAGATTGTGTTTTACTTTGATTTTGCCTTTTCTCACTATATTATTAAATTTACACTATTAATGTTTTGTGTAGAGATTATTTCCTATAGCTTGAAGAGATAAATTGTAGAGTTCTTTTGTTAATATGAAATGGTAAAAGGAAGCATAGCATTTTATTATATGATTAATAATATCATTTTAACATTATCTCTTAACAGCCTTACTCTCATTCTAGCTGTGGCCTTTATATTGCCAACAAATCACATAGACACACAGTTTTTACAACTGGAAAAAATTTTTATGAATTTTCTCCCACAGTAGCATACACAGCTCCTTCTGGTTTTCAGAACAGTCCCAATTTGACTCTCTGTACATTGTGTCAAAAGTGTATGGTATTTCTTGCCATAGGCACTTATCATCTGGTTCTATTGAAAAACCAAATGCGATAAGATTAACCTTTATTTATTTGAGAGTTTCTGGGGTTCCTCTGACAAATAAATCATAAGAATGGTTTCTGGAATAGTATCATCATTTTATGCAAGGTACTTCCATTATTGTTGTCTTTGGCCCCTCAATTATATATTTAGTATATTTTCCATATAATTATCTAATACACCCTTCATTTAATTTTATTCTTCCATAAATGACTATTATTTTAAGAAGTTACGTTTATATAGTCATGTTTGAAGTTTGTTCTTTATCAATATATATAGGGATGTAAAAGCAGAGAAAGAGAACATAAGTTAAGATGGAAAAGTTGATATAATTTCATCCACCATTATATAAGAAATGTCCTTGATTTCCAAAAAAATTCAATGTCAAAGAGAATATAAGCATTATCCTTAATGAGCTTTATAAAAGGAAAAAGTTCAGACAAAACTAAATCTGTAAATAAATTGAAAATGGTGCAATGAGGAAATGATTAAACTTCTTCAAGTAGGCAAGCAGATGAGATATCCTAACTTAGTGTATGGAAGTTTGGTTGAAGAACATGGTTCGATTATTTGGGGGAGAAGCAGGAATGGAAACCCAAGCCATTTAGTATACTCTCTACTATGTTTGCACCTTCATTCTTGGTTTCTTGAAATGGGAACTCATTATATAGTCTAGTTTGTCCATGATCTGGATATGTAGTGCAGGATGTACAGAAGATAATTATTCTATATCTGATCCTGCTGTGTTAGAATTACTATTGTGTATCACTGTACTTGGTCTTTGATTAACTTTTAGTAGACATTATTTATCTACAATTCATTATGTAAAACACAGAATCTTTTTGCAAGATTTATTATCATTAACATAATGGAAACTATTATATTGACAATACAAAAGAAAATATATAAGCAGATCTGAAGTGTTCCTAGACATGTCATATATTCAAAGTTGGTCTTGATCTGGGAACAGCAAAGTAGTCTCTAAAAGGTTCCTCACATAATTCTATATTTACACATAGTAGAAAGGATTTAGAAATTAATTTGATATACTGAAAACATTAAATAAATTGTTTTAAGTAATTACAACTTTAAAAGTAGAGTCTCATAACCAAAAAAGTTAAGCTATTATTAAATTGAAAGTCAACTGCATTTTCTTTTACATTTACCTACTGGAGTTTTATAATTTTGTGTTTTCCTTGTCCATATAAGTATTAAAACATAGAATTTCAATTTTGCTAATTAATAGAACATTTTTGTCTCAATACACAATGCATACATTCTATTCACCTTACATTCATCAATAACTGAAACTAATTGCCTTCAAAATCTCTAAGTGTTCTTATAATTTCAACTTTTCTTACTGACTTTGATCTTTTCCACATCTAATGACCATATTTCTGATTTAACTAGCTTCTTACATAATTATGCACTTCAGTTTTGTATTTTTATCTCTGTTGTTACACTCACCATAACACCAACAGTACAATCAATGACAGAAAACAACAGGTAGGTAGAACATAATTAATTATTATTTATTTATTGTGAAAATTAATAAACTTTTTTGAATTTTATTAGATATTTCCTTATTTACAAATCAAATGTTATACTTTTTCCTTGTTTCCTCTCTGAAAATGGCCTATTCCATTGCCCCTCCCCCTGATTCTATGAGTGTGTTCCCCCACCCACACACCCACTCTTGCTTCTCCATCCTGGCATTTTCCTACACTGGGGCATAAAGCATTCACAGGACCAAGGGCCTCTCCTCTCATTGATATCTGACAAGGCAAATCTCTGCTACTTATGTGGCTGGAGCTATTGGTGGCTTCATGTGTACTTTTGGTTGTTGGTTTAGTCTCTGGGAGCTCTGAGGGGTTTGGTTTGTTGATATTGCTGTTCTTCTTATGGGGTTGCAAACCCCTTCACCTCCTTCAGTACTGTTTCTAAGTCCTCCATTCGAGATCTCATTCTCAGTCCAATGGTTGGCTGCAAGCATCTACCTCCATATTTGTCAGGCTCTGGCAGAACCTCTCAGGACACAGCTATATAAAGCTTCTGTCAGCAAGAACTTCTTGGATCCAGAATAGTGTCTGGGTTTGATAATTGTATATGGGAAGAATTCCCAGGTGGGGAAGTCTCTAGATGGTCTTTCCTTCAGTATCTGCTCCACATTTTGTCTCTGTATCGCCTCCCATCGATATTTTGTTCGCCCTTCTAAGAAGAACCAAAGTATCCACACTTTGGTCTTCCTTCTTCTTAAGCTTCATGTGGTCTGTGAAATATATCTTGGATATTCCAAACTTTTGGGTTATTACCTGAGGACCCAGCTATACCACTCCTGGGCATATACTCAAAAGTTGCTCCAACATATACCAAGGCCTCATGCTCCACTATATTCATAGCAGCTTTATTTATAATAGCCAGAAGCTGAAAAGAACCCATATGTCCTTCAACAGAGGAATGGATACAGAAAGTGTGATACATTTGCAAATTGGAGTACAACTCAGATGTTAAAGAACAATGACTTCATGAAATTCGCATGCAAATAGATGGAACTACAAAATATCGTCCTGAGTTAGGTAACTCAGTCACAAAAGAACACACATAGCTTGCACTCACTGATAAGTGGATATTAGCCCAGATGAAGAAATACAAAACTAAACACAAAAACTTTTAAGTGGATGGAAAGGCAAGAAAGCAGAGAAGAGCAAGATATGTGAAGTGCTATCTCCTAGTCGATTCTTACACAATTTCAAAAATGGTAGGTATTTGAATGGAACCTTTATGTAAGTAGATATAGAAACATCACTTGATCTGCTGCTGAATATGAGATATATGAGTAAGGAATTAAGGACAGAAACAACAATATGTCGTCTATATATTATTAGAAGGGCTAACATGGAGGATATTTCCACTCTCAATATCCTGACATAGACCAAGGGAACCAACATCATTCTTCAGAACTTGAAATAAATACAGTTTGAAGTGCTTTCTAATAAACTATTTATTCATGTCATATAAAACTTTGACTCACAGTTTCTTCATAAAACTGAAATAATGTATCTAGAAAACCTGTACTTGATTCTGTTTTATGATTTGGGGGTGAGGCAGGGACATTGTCTCTTCAAATAGCCTTAGCCATACTTGAATTCACTATATAGACCCTACTGGCCCCAAATTCACAGAGTCTGCCTCTGCCTCCTTGGTTCTCAGACTAAAGGCATGTGCCACCATGCCTGGCTATACTTGTACTGTTAACACAGTATTCGCAATTGATACAACCCAGAACAATTAGTATATCATGAACTATTACTCAGTATTAAATATGAATAAGCAATATGAGGTCGAATAACATTGAAAAACATTAAGTACATATTGCTTCATGAAAGATAAAAACATAACGTATTGTATATATAGAACTCTATGACATTCTTCAAAAGACATATTTACAATAGAAAGTTCAAGGCATGATATAAATTCAGGGATGTCCTCAAAGAGCACAAAGCATCTACGGAACAGTAGAATTTAATAATGGGGAAAATACTTAGCATTTGACATAAAAATTCCATTGAACACACTAAAGAAATCAATGGAAATGCAAATAATGAACTTTAGCTAAACATAATATATGTTAATGTAATGCATTGTAAGTGAGATAAACATAGGGTCAAGCCTAAAGACATACAAAGCTATGGTTTGTGTTCCTTATTAAACCAACTTCATTAACATAAATAAAATTTATCATATTATTCTGAAATGAACTATTAATAATTAATCATATATATATATATATTTGTATGTATATATAATTTTAATGTAATATATTCCTGTAGCTAATATATTGAAGTTTTATTTTAATTTACATTTCTATATTAAGGAATATGTAATAATTCATCAATAATTCTTTTATATGAATCCCAGAAGTCCTTTATTTTGCTATTCAGGCTTGGTACATTTTATACTTTGTAATTTTTCTTACATAATTGAATCATTGTTATTAAAATGCTCTTGCAATTTTTTTAATTCTTTGAGATGGTAATGTAATTAATAAACATCTTGAAATTAATTAATAGCACTAAAATGAAATTATGGTAAAGGGTAATAATGAACTTTTACTTAGTAGGGATCCTATATGTAATCTATCCTAGAATGTCAACTGATATTTAGGCTGCCAATGGCTATATTATAACTTTTCTACCAAGTAATCTATTTATAATTAATAACTATATTTCATGTTTTATATTAAAATAAGAATTCAAATATTTATATAGTTCTTATTACAGTATAAAAGTTTTAAAATGTTTATGAATCACAGTTAAATATGAGTCTCAAATTATATATTTAATACAATTTAACATCTGGATAAAATTATTGATTAATTTCTGTTTTGATATTAAGACATTTGTTTAAGAGATTGAACATTTAATTATCATACTCTTCAGAGCCAACCTATAGTGAGCACTATATTAACTTTATCATAAACATGTCTAAGAACTAAGAGCTGGAAAGTCTCACAAATTTTAGGGATCATATTGAGCTTTTTAAAAAACAAAACATGCATAATTGTCTGAAAGTTTGAAGTATAATTATCCAGGGAAGGAAGAGATGGTCTGCACTATCACAAGATGTATATGTATTGATGTATTTTTAAAGGATTCCAGAAATAATCAATCCCATAAAAAGTTAACCCTAAATTTTATTCTCTCCAGGATCACTTCCGTGTTCAATTTTAACCTGAATTGAAAAATCATGAGGAAACATAGAAAGCAAAAGTTTGTACGAAGGAAATTCTATTAATGTTTCATCTGGGATGACAAAGAATGTTTAATTAAATCTATTTTAATGGGATATATATATATATATACATACATATATATGTATATATATATATATATAATTACGTATAATACATAGAAATATATTGTTCCATTATACATATATGTGTGTATCTTTGTCTGCGTATTTGTAAACAATACAGTACTATGGATAAAAATGATACAGCTAAATGCTATGTCTGCAATCACAGTACTCAGGAAGTTGAAGCAGAAGGTTCTCGATTTAAAGGCCAATCTAATTGACAGTGAAAAATTTTCTATCTTAACAAAATGAAATCATTCCTCACAAGTTAATTGAACACAAATATAAAATTCAGAATAATATTTTAAAGAGAATTATATACTCATATTAAATGTACACTGTTATTATGACATCACCCAAAATTTATCACCTTTAATCAGTCATGTGAAGAATATATTAATATTATCAACATTCAAAGAAATGTAAATATCTGATAAGATAAAGGATAACCCTTTGTTTTACTTCTAATTACAACTAAATCAGACTTTGTAGATGTGTATAATGTCTAATAATCATTTAGTTTGGGCTTATTTTTCATATACTGTTTATACATAATAAATTTGTGTGAATATTTTTATAATTTATCAAACTATTTAGTAGTCATTTGCAAGAGAAGGAAATTCAATAAATATTATATAAGCTTAGCTAAAAATCAGAATCTCCCTTCAGTTTTTTCATAATATTGTAAAACAGTAACTAGATAACAAGCGATCAATTGCTTATGGATGTGGAAAGAATTCAATCTCAAATATAGATTTTCTAAATGTTATATAGTTATTAAAATTCTAAACAATATATTTAAACAATATTATATTAGTATTTTGTACTGAAAATGTTAAGCATCGAAAGTTTATAATTACTTTTGTGTGTGCAATATGCTTAGAACCATATGAAGTATACACCTTATTCCAATGTGGATATGCCAATCAACAGATTAATAAGCATATCAGTGATTCAAAGAGACATATCCTTGTAAATAATTACAAATTACTACAAAACAATTACCTACTGTAATAGAGGGTGCAAAAGCACAAAAGTAATAAAGAGGAGATGTGGGAAGCACTTTTAAAACTTTTAATGAGTAAAGAGAATATAGAAGAAGCTGTGATGTATGCCAGATAAATGCTTCCCAGGCTAAGAGAATAATGTACTAAAACCAAAACTGTCTGTATGATACAAAGAAGCAGAATATCTATGAATGTGGATTGGGAAGACTGTTCAGGACTTGACACTATGGATAAAGGAGGCAAATACAACAGGCAAGCTCATCAACAAAGAGCACAACATGCTACCTTGTCTGTAGAAATTGTATAATTATCTATTGGATAGCAGCACTGAAATCTGAACTTGGAACTTGCTGGGGTTCCCATGCATAGGCTTATTGAAAAATATACCAAATTAGGAAATGAAACACTAGAAATGTGTATTATTAGGCCTGTGCAGTATTTGGCCTTCACAGCTTGCCAGCCTCCTATAGAGATAATATATAACAGTTCCAAGAGTCAAATAATTTTATTTAGAACTCAACTACAGTATTATTAAGTATGACATTGAACAGTAGACTTAGACCTAACACATGATAATGTTATTCCTGAAATCTATCTGTCTCCTCAGTTTGCATGGACTTTTGCAGATATTGAAATTTTCAGACAAGAACAGAACTACTGCTTATATAAACATGCTATCGTTGTGCATGTTAAAATATGTTAAAAATATCCTGAAACTTCTAGAAATGACTAGACGTACATATGCAAATTTCTTAAGAGAAGTCTATGTCATTATCATCTCAAAACTGTGTACAGTCTTACAAAATAATACATTTCTTTAATATTAAGATTAAGATAGTTCTCTAGCAATCTAAATTGTAAATGGAAATAAAGAGAAGAAAAAAAAACTATAAGGTACATGGAGAAAATGTATAGGTTAAATTTACAAAAGTTAGTATCCTAAGCTCTGTTGAGTCTGCAGTGATCTATATAATGTTGTCTATAACTCTTGAAGGAAAAATTCAACCATTGAGCCCTTTCTCCTACTGTGATATCAATGCATTTTAAAAGTATAAATCTACTTGATAAATTTGTCTGCTCATCAAGTCAAATGGTTTTTATGGAGGGACATTAAGAACAAAAGAATAATCTACCCTTAAAAAATTAAAATGGAATGGATCGATTCGCATTCTTCTACATGTTAACAACCAGTTGTGCCAGCACCATTTGTTGAAAATGCTGTTTTTCTTCCACTGGATGTTTTTAGCTCCCTTGTCGAAGATCAAGTGACCGTAGGTGTGTGGGTTCATTTCTGGGTCTTCAATTCTATTCCATTGGTCTATTTGTCTGTCACTATACCAGTACCATGCAGTTTTTATCACAATTGCTCTGTAGTAGAGCTTTAGGTCCGGCATGGTGATTCCACCAGAGGTTCTTTTATCCTTGAGAAGAGTTTTTGCTATCCTAGGTTTTTTGTTATTCCAGATGAATTTGCAGATTGCACTTTCTAATTCGTTGAAGAATTGATTTGGAATTTTGATGGGGATTGCATTGAATCTGTAGATTGCTTTTGGCAAGATAGCCATTTTTACAATATTGATCCTGCCAATCCATGAGCATGGGAGATCTTTCCATCTTCTGAGATCTTCTAGAATTTCTTTCTTCAGAGACTTGAAGTTTTTATTATACAGATCTTTCACTTCCTTAGTTAGAGTCACGCCAAGATATTTTATATTATTTGTGACTATTGAGAAGGGTGTTGTTTCCCTAATTTCTTTCTCAGCCTGTTTATTCTTTGTGTAGAGAAAGGCCATTGATTTGTTTGAGTTAATTTTATATCCAGCTACTTCACCGAAGCTGTTTATCAGGCTTAGGAGTTCTCTGGTGGAATTTTTAGGGTCACTTATATATACTATCATATCATCTGCAAAAAGTGATATTTTGACTTCATCTTTTCCAATTTGTATCCCTTTGATCTCCTTTTGTTGTCGAATTGCTCTGGCTCCTTGTACTAAGGTCAAGTCTAAGTGGATCAAGGAACTTCACATAAAACCAGAGACACTGAAACTTATAGAGGAGAAAGTGGGGAAAAGCCTTGAAGATATGGGCACAGGGGAAAAATTCCTGAATAGAACAGTAATGGCTTGTGCTGTAAGATCGAGAATTGACAAGTGGGACCTCATGAAACTACAAAGCTTCTGCAAGGCTAAAGACACCATCAATAAGACAAAAAAACCACCAACAGATTGGGAAAGTATCTTCACCTATCCTAAATCAGATAAGGGACTAATATCCAATATATATAAAGAACTCAAGAAGGTGGACTCCAGAAAGTCAAATAACCCCATTAAAAAATGGGGCACAGAACTGAACAAAGAATTCTCACCTGAGGAATACCGAATGGCAGAGAAACACCTGAAAAAATGTTCAACATCCTTAATCATCAGGGAAATGCAAATCAAAACAACCCTGAGATTCCACCTCACACCAGTAAGAATGGCTAAGATCAAAAATTCAGGTGACAGCAGATGCTGGCGAGGATGTGGAGAAAGAGGAACACTCCTCCATTGTTGGTGGGATTGCAAGCTTGTACAACCACTCTGGAAATCAGTCTGGCGGTTCCTCAGAAAATTGGACATAGTACTACCGGAGGATCCAGCAATACCTCTCCTGGGCATATATCCAGAAGATGTCCCAACCGGTAAAAAGGACACATGCTCCACTATGTTCATAGCAGCCCTATTTATAATAGCTAGAAGCTGGAAAGAACCCAGATGTCCCTCAACAGAGGAATGGATACAGAAATTATGGTACATTTACACAATGGAGTACTACTCAGCTATTAAAAAGAATGAATTTATGAAATTCCTAGCCAAATGGATGGACCTGGAGGGCATCATCTTGAGTGAAGTAACACAATCACAAAAGAACTCACACAATATGTATTCACTGATAAGTGGATATTAGCCCAAAACTTAGGATACCCAAGATATAAGATACAATTTGCTAAACGCATGAAACTCAAGAAGAATGAAGACCAAAGTGTGGACATTGTGCACCTTCTTAGAATTGGGAACAAAACACCCAGGGAAGGAGTTACAGAGACAAAGTTCGTAGCTGTGATGAAAGGATGGTCCATTTAGAGACTGCCGTATCCAGGGATCCTTCCCATAAGCAGCTTCTAAACGCTGACACCATTGCATACACTAGCAAGATTTTGCTGAAAGGACCCAAATATAGCTGTCTCTTGTGAGACGATGCCGGGGCCTAGCAAACACAGGAGTGGATGTTCACAGTCAGCTATTGGATGTATCACAGGGCTCCCAATGGAGAAGCTAGAGAAAGTACCCAAGGAGCTAAAGGGATCTGCAATCCTATTGTTGGAACAACATGATGTACTATCCAGAACCCCGGAGCTCTTGTCTCTAGCTGCATATGTATCGAAAGATGGCCTAGTCGGCCATCAATGGAAAGAGAGGCCCATTGGACTTGCAAACTTTACATGCCCCAATATAGGGGAATGCCAGGGCCAAAAGAATGGGAATGGGTGGGTAGGGAAGTGGGGGGCGCTATGGGGGACTTTTGGGATAGCATTGGAAATGTAATTGAGGAAAATATGTAATAAAAATATTAAAAAAAAAACCATGAGCTAGGAAAAAAATTAAAATGGAATAAAGTTGCAAAATGAAATCATACGTTAAAAGTTACATCATTTTAAAAATAGTCAAATAAGATCCACTGGATATCTCAATGTCAAAGAAGGAACCTCAGACAGAAATTAACAAAATGCAGCTGAAGTTTAATTAATTAATTAATTTATTTATTTATTCATTTATTTATTTACACTCCAGATTTTATTCCCCTCCTGGTCCACCCTCCAAATGTTCCATATTTCACATATCCTCCCTTCCCTCTTGTCTCCAAGAGGATGTCCCCACTACCCAGTCCTTACCCCATCATACCTATAAACTCCACAGGGCCTCTAATCCCTTGAGGGTTAGGTGCATCTCCTCTGACTAAACCCGGAGTGGCAGTCCTCTGCTCTGTATGTGTTGGGACCTCATATCAACTACTATATGCTGCTTGGTTTGGTGGCCTAGTATTTGAGAGATCTCAGGGTCCAGGTTAATTGGGAATGCTGGTAGACCCACTGGGTTGCTTTCCTACTCAGTATCTTCCAGTTTTCCCCTAATTCAACCACAGGGCTTGGCACGTTTTGCCCATTGATTGTTTGCAAATATCTGCATCTGACTCTTTCAGCTGCTTGTTGGATCTTTTGGGTGGCAATCACGTTAGGTCCCTTTTTGTGAGTGCTCCATTGCTTCAGTAATAAGTGTCAAGCCTTGGAGTCTCCCCATGATCTGGATCCCATTTGGGCCCACTGCTGGACCTTCTTCTCCTCATGCTCCTCTCCATTTCCATCCCTGCAGTTCTTTCAGACAGGAACAATAAATTTAAAGGAAAAAATAAAATGATTACCAAATGTAAAGTAACTCTTAATAACATTGTATTTGTAAATGAATTCTCAGTTAAGATATCAAAAACTATATATGAGAAACTAAAGCAGAAAAATTGAACATCAAATTAACCATATTCTAAAGGAAACCATGAGGAAAATAAATACCTTCGACACAATTGGGATAATTGTGACAACTATGGAATTATTCTAAGGCTGTGGTGATGATAGGTAATATCTGTGAATAGACTGGCTCATATATATAATTAAGTAACTGAAATTGTTTGTGAATTAAATTTTTTTTGATAGTGTTTCTCTGTATAGCCCCGGCTGTCCTGGAACTCACTTTGTAGACCAGGCTGTCCTCGAACTCAGAAATCTGCCTGCCTCTGCCTCCGGAGGTGAATTATATTTTAATAAAGATATTATACTTTAAAAGGAGAAAGAAGGTTTATTGCAAGTAGAGGGTGATATATTGAGTGTAATATACATCAAGGAAATGGCAGTTCAATAGAATGTCAAAGAGAGAAGTGGAGCACACAAGGGATTATATCAAAGAGCAAAATGTCATCATTTTATTCATTTATGACCTCATGCAGTGACAGTGAATAAGTCTAAGAGAAACTAGAGATTTTAGTGTGCCAAGCTGTGTTAAATCTTAGTTATTAACACAGTTAGGAAACTAGGTGTTTCGGATGTTCAGCAGCAGTACTATATACAACGAAAACCTTGACTGTATACTGTAAAAACCCAGAAGTTCTAGATGTTTCTAAATGCCAATGCTTTTAGCTGTTCACCAGGTAATCAACAATATTCACGTGAGGTACTGGTTAAAGGCAAGAAAACACACACCCCAGAGACCCTATAATTAAAAATGCCATCAACATTTTTATAATTACAGAGGCTAGGCACTAAAATAATTGTATTATCTATGCATGTAAGTATGTATTGCAAATGAGAAATAAGATAAAATCTTTATCTACTACTTCTGCCTAGTCAGTAGAAATCATGTCTGTGGAGGACTTAGTTTTTATTACAATAATATATCCTGTGAATGCCAGACAGTCAGGTTGAGAGTGGAAAGTCTATCATATACAAAATGATTTTAAGGAATACTTTAAGCATATCAGGGTGTCAGTAGTAGTTTTAAGGGCTGGCTCTCATACAGGATACGACTCTCTATTTGGGGCAGAAAGTGGTTGGATGTATAGTCAGTCCCTCCTCCACTTGTATTCTTGTACATCTCTTCTTAATTATTTAGAAAGATTTAGGAATAAACAGTTTCTTTTCTTTCTTTCTTTCTTTCTTTCTTTTTTTTTTTTTTTTTTGGTTTTTTGAGACAGGGTTTCTCTGTGTAGCTCTGGCTGTCCTGGAACTCACTTTGTAGACCAGGCTGGCCTCGAACTCAGAAATCCACCTGCCTCTGCCTCCCGAGTGCTGGGATTAAAGGCATGCGCCACCACGCCCGGCCTGATTTAGGAATAAACAGTACCATTCTAGGAAAAAAACACCATATAGACTTTTTATAATATATAAATACAAAATACATAGTATTTTAAATACAATATATATCATATATTTATTATAAACTATATATTACATATTATACATTATATTGCATATGATGTACTGTATACTGTATATTATATATTGCATATGTATACCTTTTACTGTATCATTCATGGTATTTATGTGTTATACATTATATACTATATGCTATAGGTTATGTGGTTTATATGTTGTTTTATCTTGTATGTTGTATGCTATATATTATATGTTGTTTTTATATTACATATTACATAATATACTGAAAATGCATATATTATATATTATATATTATAGTATATATTATGAATTATACAATATGCATTATATGTTATACATCATACATTATATGTTTTATGTCACATATTATACATATATATTATATTTACTATATACTATACATTATTCATTGTACATTATATTTTTTACACATTGCATGTTACAGTAGTATTATACTTTATATATTATACAGAAATCACAATGCTTGTGAAATGTCCACTGCTCTCCAAATATGTTTATAATGTATTCTTACTATCAGTATCTCTATTGGAATTTGAAAACACAGTTTTTAATAAACTTCTTCACTTGATGACTACAGAATAAAAATGAATAAAAAAACAAGTAAGACATTAATCAATTGTTGACTATTTTTTAAAACTTTTTCAAATTAATCATCTTTATAAACTATACTATATGATAAATCCAGACATAGAAATTTTTAAATTTGTTCTATTGTGCCTTCTTAAACATTTTAATCTGAAGCAATATGCTAATTTATATATTAATACATAAAACTGACAATGAATTACCTTTGAGAATTGCTGTTTTAAAATTTCCATTAGGACATACTCAAATATTCAAATAAAACATTAGGTACTTGTGGAAAGCCGTGCAGCGTGCAGCGTGCAGCAAGCAATCGCTGTGGAGAGCCGTGCACGTGCAGCGAGCAATCACCATTATAAGATGGCGCTGGCCTTCGCTGTGACAAACTAGTAAACAAGCCTTGTGCGCAAGTGTGAGAGTGAACTCACTCCTAGTCACTGCCCATTCTCGGGGTGTAATAGTGGTGTGATGAGCGAGCAATGAATCAAGAGCTGTCACGCCACATCAGGTGCTGAAACGTCATGGCTGAGTGCTATATAAGGGACTCCATTTTCTGGGGTCGGGATCTTCCTGAGAAGTAAGCAATAAAGCTTTGCCGCAGAAGATTCCGGTTGTCCTGAGTGTGTTCTTGCCGGCGGGGACAAAAGCTCGGGATAAGTGGCACCGAAGACCCGGGAACTTTATACCATCACACCGGCGCAAGGAAGATCCCTCGTTCGCGGGGCGGAATCAGAACTGCGGGACACTACAGCTCTGCAAGGTAAGTATTGTCTTGAAATTTCTCCAGAGTTAGATGCCCTTTTGATTGTTTGCACAGCGATCGCACTTTCCCTTTCAGTTTCGTTTTGCTTCCACCACTGGAACTGCTGACTGGTTCCCAGTCGCAGTCAGGCTCGGACAGCACCTGGACAGTGCCTGGACAGTGATTAGTTTCAGTCACAGTCAGGACTGGATAGCGGCAGTATGGGAATTTCTCACTCTGTAGTAGTGGCATTAAGGTCGGTCCTGAAGCAGTGTGGCCTAAAAATCGCCACTAAGAGTATAGAGGCATTTGTCAGGGAGGTAGACCGTGTGGCACCATGGTATGCTTGCTCAGGTTCGTTAACTGTCACTTCTTGGGATAAACTGAAAGGAGATCGAGTTAGGGAACAGCAGAACGGCAAACTTAAAGCAGGGGTCATGCCGTTATGGAAATTGGTGAGATCGTGCTTAACAGATGAGGATTGTGAGCAGATGGTAGAAGCAGGGCAGAAGATTTTGGACGAAATTCAAGACAGTCTATCAGAGGCAGAGTGGGGAGAGAGATTGAAAGTTGGGACGAAACAAGGTGCACCGAAGAATTTAGGCCTTTCCACGGGCCTTGGGCCCGAGGAAAAGAGATATAAAGGAAAGAATGCCTTGGGAGAGATTAAAAAAAGGGATGGAAAGGGAGAGAAGAAGAGAGAAAGAACTGGAGAGGCACATAAGGAAAGGAGCCTCTACCCGCCATTAGATGAGTTTAAGGCACTAGCTGTCAGTAGCTCAGAATTGGATAAGGAACTTAGCTCATCTGAGGAGACAGACTTAGAGGAAGAAAGATACCAGCCAGATGAAAGACAAGCTAATCAGTTACAGAATAACATAAAGAAAGCAAAAGTAGCTAGAGACAAATGTCAAATCACTATGCGATCTTCAGATCCGCAACCTCTGGGTCCTAGTACACCTCTGCCCTACGTGCAGAGGTATCAATCAGACTCATTCATTTCAAAAGAGGAACAGAGAAAAGTGCAGCAAGCGTTCCCAGTCTTCGAAGGCGCAGAGGGTGGACACGTTCATGCCCCAGTGGAGTATATACAGATTAAAGAATTAGCAGAGTCAGTTTGTAACTATGGAGTCAATGCCAACTTTACTGTAGCCCAAGTCGAAAGGCTTGCGACTCTGGCAATGACCCCTGGCGATTGGATGACCGTAGTAAAAGCCGCATCTCCTAACATGGGAATGTATTTAGAATGGAAAGCTTTGTGGCAAGACTCCTGCCAAGCACAGGCAAGGGCCAATGCCAATGTTGAAGGGGACCAAGCAACATGGACTTTTGAGTTGCTTACAGGTCAGGGACAACACGCTAATAACCAGACAAATTACCATTGGGGAGCTTATGCTCAGATCTCAGCTGCTGCAGTTAAGGCATGGAAGGCACTCTCTAAGAAGGGAGAGGCAAGTGGGCATTTGACCAAGATCACCCAGGGCGCACAGGAGTCATTCTCAGATTTTGTGGCTAGAATGACAGAAGCGGCAGGGAGAATTTTTGGGGATCCAGAAACAGCTATGCCTTTAATTGAACAGTTGATCTATGAACAGGCTACCCAGGAATGCAGGGTGGCTATTACACCTAGAAAGAGCAAGGGACTGCAGGATTGGTTGAAGGTTTGCAGTGAGCTTGGAGGGCCACTCACTAATGCAGGTTTAGCAGCTGCCATTCTACAAGGGCAAAAACACCCTGACATGGCTGAGCTCAAACTCTGCTATAATTGTGGCAAACCGGGACACTTAAAAAAGGACTGTAGAGCCCTTGTCAAAAAGAGAGCACCTGGACTGTGTACTAAGTGTGGAAAAGGATATCATTGGGCTAGAGATTGTCATTCAGTCAGGGACATTCGAGGCAGGCCCCTGCAGCCAGGATTCCCTCAAGCAGTAGATAATGAGACCATTCCAAAAAAACAGTACAGGGCCCTCAGGTCTCAGGGCCCGAAAACATATGGGACCTCGACAGGCAAAAGGTGGACCCCACAGTCCGCAGGGCAACAGAAGGATCAGCTGGGTTGGACCTCCGTACCACCACCCGATTCATGCTAATGCCCCAAATGGGGGTACAGCCTATTCCTACTGACTATAAAGGACCTCTGCCATCCGGGAGTGTTGGCCTAATATTGGGCCGGGCCTCCCTTACCTTACAAGGTCTTATTGTTCACCCTGGAGTCGTAGATCAAGACTATGAAGGGGAACTTCAAGTTCTCTGTTCCTGTCCTCAGGGTGTCTTTTCTATTTCACAAGGAGATAGAATATCTCAGTTAATAATTTTGCCAAGCCTGCATGGCTGTTTTCCTTCCTCTGGTGTCCCTCGAGCTACCAGAGGGATTGGTTCTACTGGAAATGATTCTGCTTACTTAGTGATGCCTCTTGACTCCAGGCCATTCTTAGAATTAGTTATAGAAGGAAAACAATTTAAAGGGATTTTAGACACAGGAGCAGATAAAAGTATCCTTTCTTCCCAATGGTGGCCAAAAACTTGGCCCGTTACTCAGTCATCACGTTCTTTGCAAGGTTTAGGTTATCAGTCCTGTCCCACTATTAGTTCCCATTCTTTGAGCTGGACAGCTCCTGAAGGTCAAACAGGACAATTCACTCCCTATGTTTTACCACTCCCAGTAAATCTCTGGGGGAGAGACATTTTACAGGCACTAGGACTGACTTTGACTAATGAATACTCGCCACAAGCTGTTCAAATAATGAAGAAAATGGGCTATAAAGAAGGAAGGGGATTAGGGAAAGGAGAGCAGGGTAAACTTGAACCTATCCCTCAAAAAGGTAATAATGGGAGACAAGGTTTGGGTTTTTTTCTAGGGGCCGTTGAGGGCTCCATGCCCATACCATGGCTTACAGAGGAAGTTGTATGGGTTCCTCAATGGCCTCTCTCCTCTGAAAAGTTAGAAGCAGCTACAAAACTAATTTCTGAACAGCTACGCTTGGGTCATTTAGAGCCCTCTACCTCACCCTGGAATACACCTATTTTCGTAATTAAGAAAAAATCTGGCAAATGGCGCTTATTACATGATCTTAGAGCTATTAATGCACAAATGCGTCTATTTGGACCAGTTCAGCGAGGGCTACCATTGCTTTCTGCCTTACCCAAAAATTGGGAAATTATAATTATAGATATTAAAGATTGCTTTTTCTCTATACCTTTATGCCCTCAAGATAGGCAAAGATTTGCATTTACCATCCCAGCCATTAATCATTTAGAGCCGGATCAAAGATACCAATGGAAGGTCCTACCTCAGGGGATGGCGAATAGCCCCACCATGTGTCAACTGTATGTGCAATTGGCACTTAAGTCAGTTAGAGAGCATTTTCCATCATTACAGGTGATAATTTATATGGATGACATTTTGATTTGCCATAAAAATTCACAATTATTGCAAGATGCATACCCTATATTAATAAAAACGTTAGGGCAATGGGGATTGCAGGTGGCCACTGAAAAGGTGCAAGTTGCTCGAATGGGAGCCTTCCTAGGGTCACTCATTTATCCTGACAAAATTGTTCCTCAAAAATTAGAGATTCGCAAAGATCAACTACATACCTTGAATGATTTCCAAAAATTGCTAGGAGATATTAATTGGCTAAGACCATTTTTGAAAATTCCATCAGCAGAATTAAAGCCCTTATTTGACATATTAGAGGGAGATACCCACATCTCCTCCCACAGAGCACTTACCCCAGCTGCATGTCAAGATTTACAAACGATAGAAAAGGCCTTACAAGATGCTCAATTACAACGCATTGAGGAGTCAAAATCATTTGAATTGTGCATATTAAAAACTGCACAGTTACCAACAGCAGTCTTATGGCAAAAAAGGACCCTTATTGTGGGTCCATCCTAATGCTTCCCCTGCAAAAATTATTGAGTGGTATCCTAATGCAATTGCTCAACTTGCACTTAGGGGGATAAAAGCAGCTATTACTTATTTTGGGAAAGAACCTCATATGCTAATCGTACCTTAAACTTCTGCTCAAGTTCAAACCCTGGCAGCAACAACTAACGATTGGGCAGTCTTGGTTGCCTCTTATTCAGGACAAATTGATAATCATTATCCAAAACATCCAATTTTACAATTTGCCTTAAGCCAAGCCATAGTGTTTCCAGTAATAACAGCCAAACACCCACTTCCAGATGGGGTAGTAGTGTATACAGATGGATCCAAATCTGGCATAGGTGCATATGTAGTAAATGGCCAAGTAACATCTAAACAATATAATGAGACATCACCCCAGATTGTAGAGTGTTTGGTAGTTCTAGAAGTCCTTGAAACTTTTCCGGGACCGCTCAATATTGTATCTGACTCTTCATATGTGGTCAATGCAGTTAATATGCTTGAAGTTGCTGGCTTAATTAGACCCTCTAGCAAGCTTGCCCACATTTTTCAGCAAATTCAGTCAGCCTCGTTACATAGAAGACATCTTGTGTATATTACTCATGTTAGGGCTCATTCTGGCCTTCCTGGCCCCATGTCTCATGGAAATGACTTGGCAGACAAAGCTACTAGAATCGTGGCTGCTGCTCTGTCCTCGCAGTCAGAGGCTGCAAGGGAGTTTCATAAACGCTTCCACGTG
The DNA here is from genome assembly GCF_978045245.1 of Mus caroli. NCBI lineage: Eukaryota > Metazoa > Chordata > Mammalia > Rodentia > Muridae > Mus > Mus caroli. Next base: position 45,921,996 of record NW_028227256.1, read on the forward strand.
ACGGCTGAAACAATTAAGCTGCCGTTTCACTTTAACTAGGAAAGAAGCTCGTGACATTGTCACCCAATGTCAAAACTGTTGTCAATTTCTGCCTACTCCTCATGTAGGGGTAAACCCCCGAGGCATCAGACCATTACAGGTCTGGCAAATGGATGTCACTCATATTTCCTCCTTTGGAAGAAATCAATATTTACATGTTTCCATTGACACCTGCTCTGGTGTTATGTTTGCTACACCTTTAACAATTGAGAAAGCCTCTCATGTTATACAGCACTGTTTAGAAGCATGGAGTGCTTGGGGCAAGCCCACAATTCTTAAAACTGATAATAGGCCAGCATATACCTCTACTAAATTTCAGCAATTTTGTCATCAAATGGATGTCACTCACTTGACTGGCCTTCCTTATAATCCTCAAGGACAAGGCATTGTGGAATGTGCTCACCGTACACTTAAGTCTTATCTCATAAAACAAAAAAGGGGAGTTGATGAGACTCTGCCCTCAGTGCCAAGAGTAGCTGTATCTATGGCACTCTTTACACTCAATTTTTTGAATCTTGACGAGCAAGGTCGCTCTGCAGCTGATCGACATAGCTCAGACCCTGATAGACCAAAAGAAATGGTCAAATGGAAGGATGTCTTAACTTGTCTGTGGAAAGTCCCGGATCCTATTTTGATAAGATCCAGGGGAGCTGTTTGTGTTTTTCCACAGAGTGAAGACAACCCATTTTGGCTGCTGGAACAACTCACCCGCAAGATATTCATCAAGGATGGTGCAGAAGATGCTGACATCCTGAGGACTGCTCCTGATCCTGACAATGCTGAACTTGTCTCAGGTTCCTAGTATGAGGGGCGAACAGAGATGGGCCATTCTTTCGACTTTCCCTAAACCAATGCCAGTTCGCCATAATGCTATAGTTTTTCCAAAATTCTTTACTACTAATAAAACATTAGATTTGCCATATCTACCCTATGATCCCACCCGAGCACCATTAGGGGAAAATCGCTCTTTATTAGAACAGGGTTCTTTATGTTTTCAAATTAATGGACCAGGAAAATGTATCAACCTCACAGCTCGAGCTTTGGGGAAGTTTAATGAGCACCGAGGAGGTTGGGTAAGCACAACCCAAGATACTTCCAATGCAGATATAACATTTACAAATCGGACCTTTTGGCAGGAGGCAATTTGGGTTAATGGTACATTTCTACCACCTAACTTTTCAGACAAAGAACGTCCCCACCAACCAAAAATAGCCCCTCATTGTAGCTTGGAAGATGAAGGGCTGATACTGCCTTGATCTGATTGTCAATCCTCCATCACTCGTTGGGCAGACCAGAGTAAAACCTTTTCCTCTTCTCCCAACATGATAGATGATCCAGAGAAGGAATTTGTTATGAAAAAGGGACTTTTAATACAGGACTTTAGAATGCATCCCTTTCACAAGTGGGTGCTTTGTGGAGTCAATGGCAGTTGTACAGAACTCAATCCTTTGATCTTTATCCAGGGAGGAGCAGTTGGAAAGGCTTCTTTTAATGGCATCTCAAGATTTGCTCAGTATTGGGGAATACATGCTACCTCCCAGGATTCTTATGGATATACTAATACCAGTGTAGAGATCACTGGGTTCAATAAAACTTTGGTAAACCAGATTAATTATCCACCTACCCCAGTCTGTGTTTACCCCCCTTTCTTGTTTATTCTTTCAAATGATTCATTTGAAGTCTGTTCCAATGATTCTTGTTGGATTTCTCAATGTTGGGACATAACAAAGAACACCCGTGCCATGGTAGCACGGATCCCATGTTGGATCCCTGTTCCGGTGGAAACACCCTCCACCTTATCTCTGTTTCGACAAAAAAGAGATTTTGGAATTACTGCTGCCGTGATCATAGCAATTTCAGCCAGTGCAGCTGCTGCTACAGCTGCAGGGTATGCTATGGTTAGTACGGTTCAATCAGGCACAAAATTAAATCAGCTTTCAGCAGATCTGGCTGATGCCATCACTGTCCAAACTTCTGCTAGCACCAAGTTAAAGGGAGGGCTGATGATATTGAATCAGCACCTTGACTTGGCAGAAGAACAGATAGGAGTTCTATACCAAATGGCCCAGTTGGGTTGTGAAAGAAAACTGGAAGCCCTGTGTTTTACCAGTGTCCAATATGAAATTTTTACTCATGCAGCTAATCTGTCTAGACAGCTTTCCTTGTATCTTGCAGGAAATTGGTCTGAGGGATTCGATGAGACTCTTGAGGCCCTGAGGGTGGCAGTTTTAAAGATCAACTCAACGCGAGTGGACCTGTCATTGACAGAGGGCCTCTCCTCCTGGATTTCATCTGCATTTTCTTATTTTAAGGAATGGGTGGGGGTGGGTTTATTTGGCGTTGCCACCTGCTGTGGACTTGTGTTCATGCTCTGGTTGGTTTGCAAGCTCAGAACCCAACAAACACGTGACAAGGTTGTGATAGCTCAAGCACTTGCTGCCATTGAGCAAGGCGCCTCCCCCGAAATCTGGCTATCTATGCTCAAAAATTAGTTGACATTGATGGCTGGCCTCTTTTGTAGAGTTTGCCCTAGGTCATTTAGTAGTTACTGTCACATAGCACTGCGGTATCCAGGGACAGGCAACTTTCCTCATGCACAGATCATCCTAAGACACGGGGCCCAGTGGTGATAGGGTTACCCTATGACAGGAAAAGCTGTGAAATTGGAGGAACGACCTAAGACAGGAGCCACAGCGGATGGGCATAATTACACAGACCTAGTCCAGCCTCAATTTAATAAAATAAAAAGGGGGAGATGTGGAAAGCCGTGCAGCGTGCAGCATGCAGCAAGCAATCGCTGTGGAGAGCCGTGCGCATGCAGCGAGCAATCACCATTATAAGATGGTGCTGGCCTCCGCTGTGACAAACTAGTAAACAAGCCTTGTGCGCAAGTGTGAGAGTGAACTCACTCCTAGTCACTGCCCATTCTCGGGGTGTAATAGTGGTGTGATGAGCGAGCAATGAATCAAGAGCTGTCACGCCACATCAGGTGCTGAAACGTCATGGCTGAGTGCTATATAAGGGACTCCATTTTCTGGGGTCGGGATCTTCCTGAGAAGTAAGCAATAAAGCTTTGCCGCAGAAGATTCCGGTTGTCCTGAGTGTGTTCTTGCCGGCGGGGACAAAAGCTCGGGATAGGTACTAACTCGACATTATCTATTTCTAGATACATCACTTTATCATTTCTTTTCAAATAATATTCTATCCTCACTATATATTTTAGTGTGAGTTAAAATAAAACTTTGGTATTATATATTCTTGTTTAAGAATAATATTTAATAGGTAATCTTTAAAGCTAGTAACCATGACACCATCATTTCAATGACTATAATAAACTGTAAGTTATTAATATTATATTTTATCTATGGTTTATCTCTTTTCTACTCTGCTAAATCCAAGAATGTGTTTTTCAAACTCAAGACTGATATAATAATTTTGAGAGATAGCTTATGATTCTTTGAGGTAAGATTGTCAGCCCAGATGGAAATTTTTCATTTAATCATTATATGTATATACCAACTTAGATATATTATATGCCTTTTATGTGGATAGTTACTAAGATGACTCCTTATAAATGTTTCAGATTTCCCATTATTTGGCTGTCTTCCTTCCATGTTCTGTGTTATTCTCCTCTCCTATCTTCTAGGACCCCTACATTTTTGACATTTTCCAAATGTAGCATGAGTGTTCCTTTCTCTTCCCCTCTCTGCTGTTAATCTCATTCTTACAGCTGTCCTTTTCTACTTTTTGGTTTGTACAGGTACTCGGACAAGTGTACTCAAATATCAAGATTTGGAGCTAAGCATGGAGGGTCACATAAGAGAGGCAGATCTCGGGGTTTCTCTTACTGCTATGAAACAGCATTACCAAATATAAATTGGGGTGCAAGGGTTTATATGGCTTGCACTCCAGGACAGGAACTCAAACCTGGTAAGAACCTGGAGGCAGAAGCACATGCATGGAATGGGGCTGTTATTAGCATGCTCACTGTGACATACTCAACCTCTCTTTTGATTGAGCATAAGGTCACCAGCCCCAGGTTGACACCATCAACAATTAATTACCAATGGTAATGGATCAATGTACAGAACATTATAAGGACTGAAAAGTTAATATATATATGTTACTTTATGCTATTTTATGATATGTTATATATCTCTCATTATGCCAAGATCATTGTATTGAATAGATGTGACATATAACAAATTTGATTAACTCTCCATTCATTGAATCTCAATGTCAGGATCCATCTATGATAGGGTAAAGTCAGACAGGCAACTTTCTTGGTGATGGTGCCCCATATTTACATGGTGCAATAGGAAAACTCTGAATTGCAGGGCCTTCAGAAATTTCATTCCAGAATTGCTTCTTGTAGCTGATATGCCTTTTTCTTATCACTATTACATAACATAATAATTCCTGGGAATAGTCTACCCTATTGAGCAGATTTCCTGCCAATCAACATAAAGCTAAGCTTTCATGAGTTAATATTGTTTAGATGAATTAATTATTTTGTCAGAAAGTTATAATAAAGTTAGAATCATGTATATAATGTGTGCATTCATCATAAAAATGTAAGTAAAGGTTGCATGATAAAAACCACAACAAGCTTTCACAATAACACTAAAAAGAGAAATATGCTTGGGGCCAATGGCTGACCCATGAAAATTAATTTTAGGTCAGATCCAAGGATGAACTCACAGGTGTGCATTATGATAAAGTGAGGTCATGTGGAAATGTTGCTTTAAATGTATTATGACCATATAGAATGAAACAGTGGTTAGAACTTAGTAGAAACTATTCTTCTATAACTCCCCTTTTGGGTAACATTTTATTTATGAGGTAATTTTCTAAAACCTTCTGTCTATTAAAATAGTAGATAAAAGAAATAAAGTGTTTGCTTGCGGGTCTTTGCCCATCTATTCATCTGTCCATCAATCCAAATGTATATGTGTATATGTCTATCTAAATATTTGTTTATAGATACATGTGTACACATGTAAATATTCATGAAGACTTGTGGAGTAGATGAGACAGGTGATCTGACCTGAGCAGAATGGGTAGATGTATGAGTGAATATGAGTCTGTGCATATTGCCTATGTAAAAGATTTAAATTATTTTTCTTTCTTTTTTCTCTCTGGTTTACAAAGAGTTAACAAGTCCACGTCTCTGGTCTGGTGAGCAAGAGTCTGTAGAGCAAGAGAGAAAAGAACTCTAGCAATTAATCCTTTACTTAATTACCTGCTGCTTGTCAACAGGAGCTAATTACCAGAAATCTTAGGATAGCCAAGAGTTTAAGAATAGTAAATATTGCCAAAAGTAAACGACCTTTTCTCCAGCAATCAATTTCTGCCACTACCATTGCCAAAGCGCTCATTGCTGCCTTCCTGGGAAAACCATGTGATGCTTTAAAAGTCACTGCCCTTTTTAATACTTGGATAGAATACAGTTGTATCCATTAAAATATTACAAAAATAAATTTTAAAAATGTAAAATAAAATAAAGTTGATCTCTTTATAGAATAAGTCACAAATAATTTGATTGTCAGCCATAAGTTTCTTTTATTTAATAACAAATTATTTGACATATTATCTATGCCATTTTACATCTCTACATGCAGTGCATAGGTCTAGGTTATCGATATTCTCCTCAGCAAATGCTGTTATCCTTAATCGTTTTAGTGATCACAAGTCCAATGTCATTATAGTTTGATTTGCATATCCTTAGTTCAAGAAGCTACTAAGCATATTTCCATGTGACTCTCACATTTTAAAGACAATCTCAGTTCTTGATTCAGTGAATATTGAGAATAGCCTCATAGGATTTATTTAATATTTCTCATAACAAATTAAACAAACATAGTATTCCTTTGAGATTATGTGCATTTATAAAATTTCTGAGATAAAAGTATGCACAAGCATATATAATTTTAATTTTGCCTATGTCATAATATATGATTAGTCAAGAAAGTTCTATTTATTGTGGGGAATTGCAAGCTGGTATCCAGTCAAGCTGAAGTCTGAACCCTGATGATCATAATTCATAGATCACCTACATGACACAGTAGGCGTTCTCTCATGCTTCTGGAACTCCAGCCCTGCCTAAGGTACCACCTCCCACAGCCCCCACAAGAGAAGCATGGTCAGTAGTCATGTAAGCAATGGCCCAAGCTTCTGACCTTCAGGCTAAACTCTGCCCCAGTTACCTCGCAACTGTGAAGACAATAAAAAGGGCTGTTCAGGCCCATTTCATTCTCTTACTCTCTTACTCCTTCTTACTCCTTCTTACTCCTTCTTACTCCTTTGTCCCTTTGTCTCACACCTTTATCCTTTCTCTTTGTCTTCTCTCTTCTTTCCTCTCGCCTCTCCCCTCCTACTTCTCTCTCCCTCTCCCTCTCCCTCTCCCTCTCCCTCTCCCTCTCCCTCTCCCTCTCCCTCTCCCTCTCCCTCTCCCTCTCCCTCTCCCTCTCCCACTCCCACTCCCACTCCCTCTCCCACTCACTTGCTCTCTTTCTCTCTCTCCTTCTCTCTTTCCCCCTGCATTTGTATAATAAAGCTCTTAGACCATAGACAGTCTCTGCTCCTTCAAGGCCCACTGCACACTCTGGTAGGTGTTGGGAACTTCTTCGCCTATTCCCTCTCTCCTACAACCCTTTAGCAAAGTAGCTCCTGAGGGGGGGGTCCCCAGGAAGGGCTGCCCCTTGACCAACCCCTGCAGAGTGGGATAGAGGAATGCCCACCCAGGGATGAGTGGATACAGTAGGTAGCAGCCCTCCCACACCGGACTGACCAGAGATTAGGGAAACTCTGGTGGGGCATGGGCATCTTTTTCCTATCCCACTTCTCCCCGGCCATCCCGGGCCTCCCCTTATTTTGTTCCCAACACTTTATATTAACTCTTTTCTTTTAGAAACAAAGCCAAAGGAAAGATCAATGGACCAAGTATCAATTCCCCATATCATAACATGAATTCAACTCAAAATTATTTCATTCTTTTTTCATTATGCAATTATTCAGACATTGCTGTATAAAAACCTGCACCCTACAGTGGCACTATGAAAAAAAGATGGAAAATTTAAGAGTCAGGATTTTGTTGGACGACTTAGTTCACTGGAGGCATATTCTCAAGGGAGAATGTGGAATGCTACCCGTACTTTGTAATTTTCTATTCCAGTGCTAAGATAAGTTACAGATAAACTTCCTATTGTAGTCATGTGTTCTACTTTAATTGCAGTTAATGCAGATATTTTTTACAGAGATGAACACCTGATACATGTATATGATGTATATGTATATGTACATGTATATATATTTCCATGCAATACTTGAATTCTGTAGACAATAACAGCTTAGCAGTTTTCTAATAATCACAAAAAGTCTGTTTTCCATTCACAATTCACTTGAATTTACCCAGTAAATGACTTGACGTTGATTTAAGATCTCTCTGTCGCATTCTGCCTCCTCTCCTCTCGTCTTTCCTCTGTGGGTGTTTGGTGTGTGTATGTGTGTTTGTCTGTCTACGTGTGTGTGTGTGTGTGCTTCTGTCTTTCATAAGTGAGAGATTTTGAGGATATTATGCAATGCTTTTATTGGCCAGTAGAAGGTGGCAATACAGTACAATGAGTTTAGGTTCAGCATCTAAGTGATAGGTTTTGAATTTCCTATGTCAAAACTGAATGTGGTATCTGGCCATCAGATCTAGTGATACTCTACCTGATTGTATGAAGTTTCTTGTCATTAATCTTCTCATTTTTGTCAATTCTTATGACTTGGGATCAAAATCAATGTTCCTGCAAATTACCTGAGGGACAAAGAGATTTGTTTACTTCTCCATTTCTGTAACATGAGGTAATTGTACGTGCCTTCTACTCTTCTGAAAATCCAGTTTTCCCTGGAAAGCAAGATAGCCTGTTCATCATTTTTGCCTCCACCCAGACTATAAGGGAAAATTCTGTTTTAAAAAATGTAGCACTCTTTCATGTCAGGTTTGCATATCTTAAAAGACTGCTGAAGATCTTGATCTCTATGATAGCATTGGTCATAGATATTATTGCATAAGCAGTTGCTGCTTAGCCTAACTCCTTAAACATTCACACTGGATGTCTCCATTTTTAATTTATTAAAGAATTTCCAACACATTGACCTGTATTCAGTTAAAGCTTCTGAATTCTATGGAATACAGTTTAATTTAGCAACTCTAGGAGACTATTAAATCTAGTCATAGTTGCTCAAGAGGAACTATGCATTGTAATAGAGATTTCTATCATTGAATTGACACAGATCACAACTCCTATTTCTATAGTCTAATGCTCTTACACAACATTTCAATACAGTCTTCATATGTACTTCCTGAAACAATGTGGAAGATGGAAGATACCATAATGTTTTACAGTTGATATTTTCACGCTTTGCAGAGATAATTTTATCTTTACCGTTTTGTTTTTATAGTCTAATGTGGAGACTATCGGCCATAAGATTGTCCTTTGAAGCAATTGTGTCCATTTTAGTTGTTGAATCTCCTTTAATTTTTTAAGTTGTAGAGGTATTAATTTTAGAACAATTATTTTGTATACACATATAATATTACCTCTATTTTTTGTAATTTTTGAAACCCATATATATATATATGTGTGTGTGTATATATATATATATATACACATATATACATACTTCCTTTTAATCATTTTTGCTCTATTTATCTCCTTTATAATTCCTCCTTTACGCCCTTCCTTTTGATGCAATAGAAGCTAGTCTTATATTTGATGGGCAGGTCATTATTATGAGTGGCTATCTACCTCCATTGTCTCTATATTTAGTCACTTGAGCTGTCATATCTCATATTTGAAAGACTATCTCAGTAATGAACAGTCTCTCCCAATAGTCTATTGAGAAGTTCTGATTTATCAAATCTGAACTTAGTGCTAAGATTTTTCTTCTTCTTTTCCCTTTATAGAAACTGCTTTAGTTATTCTTTGCTATTCTAAAAACAAATCATATTAGTGACAAGAATAAAGTAAAGTTGACTTAGTTTGTACTGTGTAAGTAAGATTTATTGCCCAGCATTGGCTTGGGATGCTTGCCTCAGTCACTTTCACCTGTTCCAGCTTTGAAGCATGTTTGAGCAGAAGATGAAAAACAGCCTCAGTTGGAATAACTTTTATTAATCATATGGATACTTTGGTCTTCTGCCAGATAGCACAGAACTGTCCCAGTAGTGAATAGACAGAGTTATTGCATGAAAAATGGAGAATCTCAAAACCTCTTATGACTTATATTTGTTAGGTGGAGGTTTGAGGACAAAGGCAATATGGACTGGACCAAGAGGTTCCTGCCCCTTTCTTCTGACCAGGAGCCCACAGTTGCAAAAGCCTGTGCAAAACACTACAAAACTCCAGCTCTTATTTCTTGATTCTGAAGTGACGACTGGACCTAAGATCCACTTACAGGGCAGGAAAATCATCAAATAAGGTTATAACATCAGTACCTTATTATTATGTCACAGATCCTCCCATTCTCCTTTAAGAAGCCCTATCCCAGGCCAGCTTGAAGACTTCACTAAATATCCTCCTGTGTGGTCAGTGAAATCTTCTTACAGCTGCCTCAAGCATCCTGACATTTTACTATAAATTCTGCTCAATTCGATTTATTATGTTGGTGGATAAGCCATTCAATTAACAGCCGATACTTCTATTTTATCTCACATATGATGTTAGCTAAAGCAAGTCATTATAAAGAAATACATTCAGAGAATGCAAAATGAATTTCATCTTTTGAAAACTTTGGTGAAGAATAACATTTAAACTGTGGAAGGGTTTGCTGCAGGGAGAATATCATGCATATTGTGTGGATGTTTCACCTGTCAGTTAAAAAGGCCTATGCCTTAGGAAGAAAGCAGAGGTGGGACATCCCAGAATTCTGGGATAGGTAGGCAGACTTGCTGGACACATGATACCTGAGTACAGGTAATGAGCCACATGACATAATGTAGGCTAGAATAAATGGAATATTTCAGGTTATATGTTGCCAGAGAAGAGCTTAGCTACATGGTCAAAGTATTCGCAAATTTATTTGCAGCTGTGTCTTCTTTCTGGGAGCCAAGATATGGAAAAAAAAAAAAAGAACCAGAATTAACTTCTACATCAATTTATAAAGAAATATGAAGAATTATAACAAAATTTTAAATATTCAATATGGGACCTAGGAAAATAATCTGAGTTTTTAATAACTACATACCTTTGTGAAGGCAAAGTGATCTGGTTACATACCAGAATTATTTTTCATGTCTTTCCTTCTATTTGCATTTTTTTTAGTGTCAGTAATCTTCATCACGTGATTAAAAATAACACAGTAATATATTGATAACAATATAACTTTTCTATAGCCAAAATCAATACAACAGTAATTCTAATGGATGCTCAAATCTAGTACCAAAATAACAAAGTATGTTTCCTAGGACTAATAGTGAAAAAATAACAACCCTCTGATTAGTGAGCAGAAAGCACATGGAGAGACAACATTGACAAATGTAACTGGGGGAAGAGTAGTAATAAAGGGGTTAGAACAAGAAAACAAAACTGCAGGAATGGATACCAGAAAAACAAAACAAAAACAAGCAAACAAACAAAAACCTCTAAAAGTAGATATTGCATGTAACTAGTACCTTCTTGCAATTTTGACTCTACTAGGTTGGTAAAGACTACCTTCATTTCAAAGTGCAATATGGCTGAAAATGTTCAATAACATCTTAACTTGCCTGCTGTGTGAATGAAAACAACAACAACAACAACAACAACAACAAAAACCAACAGTGTGCAAGTATGTGAGTTCATTTGCTCACCTCAACAAAGAAATCTCTTTTCTTCTATTATTACTAAGCAAAGCAACACTATTACTAACAAATAGTTTTGAGAACTATTAATTAAACAAAGTATTTTATTGAAAATTAACTGTGTATTAAGAGAAAAGGCTCTAAAAATCCTTTAATGTTTCATAAGCCGAAACTTACATTATTTATATAAATATATAATAGTACATTATATTCTAAAATATGTTGTAATACTACATATACTTTATTTTTAGGTATCGTTGGTTATGTGATAAGAATTCATAACATATTATGTGTATTAATTAATATAAATCTAATTTTAGTATGAATAAATAGTCTACATCAACAGATTACACACTAGATATCCAAATAATATTTAAGAAAACTTGACAAAGAGAGCAGGAAGACAAATTTTTTTGAGATTTTCACACATCAATTTTGTATGACTACTCCATTTTTAATTATTGTTGTTACTGTGTGTGTGTGTGTGTGTGTGTGTTTGTGTGTGTTTAGGGCTGATCTTTGGACTTGATAACATGATGGACTTTAATCATGGAGAAGACTATTTTTCCTTCTTACTGACTGTTGCATGCCTATAGCTCCTCACAAAACTTGAGGTTTTATGAGATACCTCCCATCCATATTAGGATATCATCTGTTGTTATAAGGTATTTTAAAAGCTTTATTATTTATTATAACACTACTTGCTCAAAATGGTGTTTGAAATGTTTAATAATGGGAAAACGAACAAGTAAAATTTCTAACATTTATGTTTTAACATGTTAAAGAAAATCATCACAAAAGTTACAAAGAAGCAGATTGGATGGTAGTATATTATTCTGACAGGTCAACATGTGAGAACAAATAACAGCTACTTTTTGGATAAAAATACTTTTACTTGAGGGTAATTTTGAATAATGTATTACTGGAAATTTTGATCTTGCCTCCTTCACATTCAACCCTTGGCACATGCAATGCCCTTGAATAGTTGGTGGAAAATCATCAAATGAATGCCATTTGTTAATGTATATGTGTGCATTTTGCTTTGTGTTGTTTTATACTTTTCTGGCTTTTAATAGAGAAAAGGAACACAAAGTTGGGTAGGCACAGAGTGTATAGGAGGTCACAAAATATGATCAAAATATACTACATATAATTCTCAAAACAAACAAACATACAATAAAACCCTCTCTATATTGGATTCTAGATGATCTAACACCATTTTTAGACCTTCATGAACACTGCAGGTATGTGTTTCACAGACATACATGCAGACAAAATATCCATATAACAAGAGAAAAAGAAATAAATTTTGAATATAAAACAAAAGTCATAAACAGGAAGAAAATTGTCATAGTTGAGAAAGTCTAATTTGACAAAAGAATATAAGAAAGTTGCATTTTTCACACTATCTTGTTTTACAGTGACCAACCTACTGGAAAGATGAAAACTTAAAGAAACAAAAATCTTAATATGTATTTTCAGCATCTTGTGGTTATATTTTGGCTCAATCTATCTTTAAATGTAGTGGACATGCAATTGAGAATTGATTTCATTCTTTATTGTCAAATCAACTTGGGTCTCATCCAATTTGGTGACTGTGAAATTGTATGATTTCTTTGGAAGTTTTAAGCCTCTGGGAGCCTTTTTAAAACTTAGATATACTGAGTACGTTCTATTGTGTGATGTATACTGTTTAGGGGTAGTGAAAATGAAATGCAGACTTTGATCACTGAACAAAGACTACCCTCCATAGTAGCCACTGAGGGCTGAAATTAATTTACTGGACTGTTCAGACCGGACTGCCTCTGCCTGAAGAAGGATACCTTGTTTTGACATACAAATGCTTCCCTACTGCTAGAGAAACTCAGTGTCCTCAGCAGAATCTCTTGATAACTGACAACTTCATAGAAAAATGTAAATACATTTGAACACCTGAGGCACTATTTGTGGTCCACCAGAAAATACTGGACAAAGCAATTGACTATAAAACAAAACAAAACAGAACAAAAACATTGCCTATCTCACTGTATCTCCATACATCAGTAAAAAAAAAGAAAATACTAAATTCCGTGATGTTTAGGATGGTAACTGCTTACAACACGGGAGTCAAAATATTAGAATATAAGAATGCTAGTAGCTGAAATCTCTAAACCTGGCTGCCTGCTTTAATCCCCGTCATTTCAATTACAAATATAATTTGAAATTTTTATTCTCTTTTCACATTTCCCCTTAAAATAATAATAGTAGTAACAACAATAGCAGTAATAATAATAATTATAAATATTGCAGAATATTTGTTTTATTGCTGGTAGGAAGTTGCTTTATTATTGTTGATATTTTAGTGTAATAATTGTTAAATTATTCCATATTAATAAAATATGTGATTTAATATTAGACTTAAATATAAAAATACTTTAGCCTAATAAAACAACAATAAATTAGTAAATGTTTTCTGAGAATTTCAGACAAACTTCATGTAGGGACGTTATTTTTGCCATGAGAAATCCAAAATACATAGACAAAAATTGTGTGAATTTTCAAAACAAAATTAAGATGTTCCTCAGATTCTGTGTTCAGAGAAATTAATGTGTAGAAATGCCAAAATAAGTCCATATATTCTTTATGACTCTAGGCTAGCCAGCAAAATATACCAGACAAGGATAAAGGAAGTTAATATTGCAAGAAATGATTTAAAGAATGCTTTAGATGGCTCATGAAATCTGAAAACAATCAGATACTACTAGCTCCAAAATAATTTTCTTTAGGATATTTTCATAATTTTTTGTTGAAAATGGGGCACTAAAGCAAACAAAATATAAATCAATATCTGTATAAACTATATTTTGTACACACCAATAAAATGTATGTTGATAAGTTTACTGTACACATGATTTTTTAGAATAATAAAATTATGTTTTAATCTCTTATTTTAGGAACTAATGTTTAAGGTAAGAATCATTGTTCAGAATAATGACTTGTGAACTGTTTTTTATCATCTTCTCACCATCTCCTTACTCCTCATTTCAGGGCATTGATTTCTTTTCTACTTTGTGCCTTTATTTAAGACTGTTTGGAGAAGCATTTAAGATGAGCTTAATTCATGTGATTTTTCCTTATTCTCCCACAACTAGTATCCCTATAGCAATAGGAAGAAACTTATGATGCATCATGTATTTATAAAAGAACATATGAGCACCTCAAAAAGAAGGCATTCAAAAGAATCCCATAGACTGCTCTGAAATCACAAGCTATTTATAATGATATTAGTAACCTTCTATATCCTGGCAGTAAACTGAGCTGGTACACAACTGGAAGCTTCAGTTTTACTGCCTAGATTCATAGTGCTGGAAAGTTGTTTATATACAACAGAAGTAGAAAAGTAGCAATCAGTATCAACCAGCTACAAAGCCCCCAATTTTCAACAAGAAACTTGCCCTTAAAATTTGCTGGTCCATCTGATCTGGCAAAATGTGACTGGAGTAATTAGTACCTTTGATTGTATTTTAGACTCAGTGAAGTGAAACTCATACCTGATGCTGCCAGGAATAAGACACCCAGGAATCTGAGACTAGATTGGTCATGGGTAGTGGGTTAAAATTTATTACTATTATTCAGTTAAAGCAACCTCCAATAAAATGTCTCCTATAATAAGCATTGTGGAAAAAAATGTCTTTTAGACAATAGAAATACCTTTGTTGGATCCTCACTGCAACCAAGTCTGAACCTGATAACAAGAACTCAGTGATATCACTTACTCAAGACAACCAGACAGTCCTAGAACCACAAAATGACCCTCGGGCAGTATAGAAACAGAGACCAAGAACAATGCTCTGCTCTTCGCATCTAGAAATAAGCAACTTTATACTGTGCCCTTTATCCCCTGAGGATACTTAACGACTTCTGTTATAGACTGGACTGACTTTTGGCTAAGATATGTCTTACAGGTGAGCAGCTTTGAGTAGATAGGTGTAGGACTGTAGTTTGAAGTTTAGACTGTTAACACTGTGTGAAGACTCTCACCACAATAAATATAACTTTTTTATCCTAACTACATCCATCTACCTTCTTCCTCATGACTCTCCTAATGACATAATTATGCATCTATAGTCCAGAATATTGTCCCATCCTCATCAGAGAAGTTTCTTATAGTAAATGGCAATTAAAACAGAGACTTATGTTAAGGCCTAGGTAAAATATTAAGGCCTAGATGGAATGTTAAGGCATAAGTAAAATGTTTAAGGCTTAGGTAACAGTTACTTGACTAGACTGCCAGTATAAGGAAACTTCCAGGAAGCTTCAGTTGATACCAGGAACCTTTCTGATGCCAAGACTGATTTACATATTCTGTTTTGTTCTATGATCTTAGATACCAATCATTATAAAAGTCAATGTAATTTTATTTTCCACAGACTCTATTCCAGGTGCTTCCTGTCTGATGAGCATCAAACTCCATTTTTTGTGTGTTTTTATTACTACTACTACTATTATTATTATTATTATTATTATTATTATTATTATTATTATTATATGTTTTATTATGTACATTTCAAATATTAGCCCCTTTCCTGGTCTCCCTCCAAAAACCCCTCCCCTTCTCTCCGCCCCATGCTCAGCCCACCCACTCCTGCTTGCTGGTCCTGATATTCCCCTACACTGGGGCATAGAGCCTTTACAGGACCAAAGGCCTCTACTCCCATTGATGACTGAGTAGGTCACTCTCTAAAGCAGATGTAGCTGGAGCCATGAGTCCCACCATGTGTATCCTTTGGTTGGTGGTTTAGTCCTTGGGAGCTCTGGGAGTACTGGTTAGTTCATATTGTTGTTTGTCCTATGGTGTTATAAACCCCATCAATCCCTTGTGTCCTTTCTCTAGCTCCTTTTTTGGGGACCCTCTGCTCAATACAATGGGTAGCTGTGAGCAACTCCTTTTATATTTGTCACACACTGGCAAAGCCTCTCCCAGGAGAGATACATCAGGCTCCTGTAAGCAAGAACTTGTTGGCACAATAGAGTCTGGGATTGATGATTGTATATGGGATGGGTCCCCAGGTAGAGGAGTCTCTGACTTGCCATGCCTTCAGTCTCTACTCCACACTTTGTCTCTGTAATTCCTTCCATGGGTATTTTGTTCCCCCTTCTAGGAAGGATCGAAATATCCACACTTTGGTCTTCCTTTTTCTTGAGTTTTTTGTGGTTTGTGAATTGTATCTTGGGTATTCTGAGCTTCTGGCCTAATATCCACTTACTAGTGAGTGCATATCATGAGTGTTCTTTTGTGATTGGTTTAACTCACTCATGATGATATCCTTCAGATCCAACCACTTGCCTAAGAATTTTATAAAGTCATTGTTTTCTTATAGATGAGTAGTATTACATTGTGTAAACATATCACATTTTCTGTATCCATTGCTCTGTTGAGGGACATCTGGGTTCTTTCCAGCTTTAGGCTTTTATAAATAAGGCTGCTATGAACATAGTGGAACATGTGTCTTTATTACTTGTTGGAGCATTTTCTGAGTATATGCCCAGGAATGGTAGTCCTGGGTCCTCTGATAGTATTATGTCCAGTCTTCTAAGGAACTGCCAAACTGATTTCCAGAGTGGTTGTACTAGTGTGCAATCCCACCAGCATACAGGAGTGTTCCTCTTTCTCTACATCCTTGCCAGCATCTAATTTCACTTGAGTTTTTAATCTTAATCACTCTGACAGGTATAAGGTGTAATCTCAGTGTCTCAGAGTTTTTTTTTTTTTTACTTTGCAAAATTACCTTTTCCCAGTAAAAATCATCTGTGTATATATTCCTTGTTATGGTTGAGATTTTTTTTATTCATTTCTTCTTCTTCAAGGTAGCATTTTGTCTGATTTGTAATTCTGTAGGTCTGCACATTCTACAGTCTCTATGAGTCCATATGTCTGTGTGGCCTGTGGAATGTGAAAGATTCTGTTTTCAGGATTCATCCATTACTTCTAACTCTTATACTTTTTCCTACCTTTTCTTCTGAGCCTTTACTAGAGAAGGATAGATAAAGACATCTCATTTATGACCAACTATTACAATGTTTTACTCTGCATATTGTCTAGTTGTAGGTTGTTGGGGTCCAAGAATTGCCTCAAAAGCACACAAACACTGATCTCAGTCAAACAGGGAGATTTAATTGAGCATATGCCTCATCACTGTAAATAAGAGCCAAGGTCCAGATTCAACAACTGAACTATTCCGAAGTTAAGATCTCACAAGGTTTTTAAGCTCCAAAGTCAACAACTTCTGTGCCAAGTTATTCCACCAATTAGGATTTAGGGATGAGGGGATTTCCATAAGAACATATCTTTGTTACCCATTTATCCTATTCCTATTGGTTGTGGTATTTAACTGTGGCAGGGAACTAGCCTTGTCTATCATTCTTGTTTAAACTTTTGTATCAGGATGGGGCTTATCTAAAATTCAAGTCCTAAATTTCCAACCAGAATGTCAGTTAGTTACCCATGTACATGTCTTTTTTGCTAAGACCAGAAAGGTTTTTGGACCTTGAAATTACTTGATAAGTACTCAAAATGCAAGTCTTATTCGAAATAGTTTCTTACATTGGTGAAGGTGTATCTCTTATGTTGACTAGAGAAGGATGGATAATGACATCTCATTTATGACCAACTATTACAATATCTTACTTTGCATATTGTCTAGTTGTAGGTTGTTGGGGTCCAGGAATTGCCTCACAAGCACACAAACACTGATCTCAGTCCAACAGTAATCCCTGGGGCAGCTTATACCACAAAAAATTATTTATGGGTGTAAGAAGTACTGTGGTTCGTTGCTTCAGGTACAAGCTTATTATGGGTAACTTAAAAAAAAAACGTTATTATTGAACTATGTACAAGTAGATAAGAATGGATCAAATTGCATTCTGCTACATGATAACCAGTTGAGCCAGAACCATTTGTTTAAAATGTTGTCTTTTGTTTTCACTGGATGGTTTTAGCTCCTTTGTCAAAGATCAAAGTGACCATCCAGAGACTGTCCCACCTGGGATCCATCCCATAAACAACAACTAAAACTAGACATTATTTTGGATGCAACAAGAGCTTGCTGACTGGTCATTCCTTCAGTCTCTTCTCGGAACTTTGTCTCTGTAACTCCTTCCATGGGTATTTTGTTCCTCCCTTCTAAGAAGAATCGAAGTATCCATACATTAGTCTCCCTTCTTCTTGTGGAATGACCATCCAGAAACTGCCCCACTTGGGTATACATCCCATAAACAACCACCAAACCCAGACACTGTTGCAGATGCCAACAATAGCTTGCTGACAGGAGCCTGATATAGCTGTCTCCTAAGAGGCTCTGACAGTGCCTGATTAATACAGAAGTGGATGCTCACAGTCATCCATTGGACAGAGTACATGGTTCCCAATGAAGGAGCTATAGAAAAGACCCAAGGAGCTATAGGGGTTTGCAGCTCCACAGGAGGAAATGCAATATGAACTAACCAGTATCCTCAGAGATATCTGGGATTGAACCACCAATCAAGAAAACACATAAAGGGACTCATGGCTATAGCTGCATATGTAGCAGAGGATGGCCGAGTAGGTCATCAATGGGAAGAGCAACCCATGGTCCTGTGAAGGTTCTATGCCCCAGTATAGGGGAATGCCAGTGCCAGGAAGTAGGAGTGTGTGGGTTGGTGAGCAGGGAAAGAGGGAGGGGATGGGTGTTTGGAGGGGAAACTAGGAAAGGGGACATTTGAAGTGTAAATAAAGAAAATATTTAATAAAAAATATAAAAATAAAATAAAATCCATAGCTTTTAAAATTTGTTTTGTGTGTCATGTTTTTTTTTTTTTTTACTTTTTGTTTTATTAGATTTTATTTGTTGTTTTTATATGATTTGATTAGATTTTGAGAGACAGAGAGAGAGAGTAGGCATAAAATTTGGTGCATTGGAAGGTAGGAGTGTTTGGGAAGAGTTATGGAAAGGGAAGAATATGATCAAATTATATGATATAAAATATAAAATTAATAACAAAAGAAAAATGTAAGTAATCAAAGACTGAAACCAGATCTTTTAGTTCTTTCATTGGAATTCTAGCCTTCAAAACAAGACCTATGGATTCCTCAGCCAAAGACTATGAATTCAAGTCCCAGTACTTTAGAGGGGTTATTTTCTACACAAATTTGGTGACTTATACCTTTAATTTTGTAAAAAAGCTGAAAGAACTTTGTAAATTGTAGTCCAGCCTGGGCTACCTAGTAAATCCCAAGCCTGCCTGGATTAAGTTACTACCTTTTTAAATGAATGAATAAATAGATAAAGGGTTTCACAAAGAAGATTACTGAATTATAATTGGGACAATCCTGTTACTGAGTCAGAGTTTATGGTGATTTCATAATATTTGGGGGCCACTCATTAAATTGAAAATATATTTGTTTTTGTACTGAAGTTTAATTTCGGCTTGATTGGAAGATTACTCATTGTGTGATATTATAAAACTTAAGTCAACTGCTAATTTAAATGAAAATGACCTTCATGTACATTATTTTTATGGCATGCAATAGATAACAAGTTAAAAGATGATTTTTTTTAATTTTACTGTTTTTTTCTAAGTGATTTTTGTACACACTTCCTAATTTCTTCACAATCTTTTGATATCTCTAAACCCTCTAGTTGACATAGATTCATTTTTAAATTGCACATCACTTTAGAGTAAGCTTCATCATTCTCAACCATGTGATTCTATTTTAATCATCATCACCCTCTTTCCTGTGTAATTAAATTATCATCCTTGAATAAACTGTGTAGCGATTTGGAATATATATATTCACAAACAAGCAGACAAGATACTGAATAATTATATCCTATTTTAGAGAGTTATGTGTAAGGGGCTATGAAAAAAATGAAAAATAAATGTACTAAAATTACTCATAAATTATGTCACTTAATAGTTTGTTTTTAATTTTTACCTTGAAATAGAAGAGGAACATATGGAAATAAAAATCAAAGTAGTACATCAGTATGAGCATCAAAATGTGGAGTATACTCTCTAGATTAACTGTACCTTTACCCACCTACTTAACTGAAAGAGACTCTGCAATAACAGGTCTTTGACTATTATAGCTCAAATGAATTTCCTATACTTCGACTGTTCTTGTGCTTAACCCTCCTGTTGTATTTTGAAAATAATTATCTCTGCTTCTTTTATTAGAAACACAGCCACAGCCCATGTATTAAGTGGAACTCTTTTCTGTGTAGTTACTAAAACTTTTAAGTTGCTATTGGTAATTTGCTTATTTTGCTGTGATAAAAGACCACCAAGTACTTTGCTTCAGAAATTTGAGCTTGAGTTATTGCAAAGAGAGTCTCCATCATATGAGCAACCATAGAGGCTCTTCCTATATCTAGGCAGTGCAAGCAACATGGAACTGTGTTGTGAACAACATTAGAGAGGAGAAAATTTTCAAGTGTCCTAGCAGATTTATGTGGTTATGAGATTACAAAGGTGGTGCTACATCCCCTTGATAAGTAGTCATTAACTGCTGTAGTGTTTCAGTGAGGAGTGAGGCATTGTGATACCCAACATGGGGTGTTAGCTATTGTTCTGATTATGCACATCTTCTTGAGATGACCACATTGTTCAGGGTCAGTGTTTCCAGCAGCCTTGTCATAATAGAAGATATTATTTAACTGTAGATGCCTAGGTCTCCTGGTTTTTACAAGCTTTATGCTCTTTATTCTATTATATTCACCCCTATTTTGTGTAGAAATTTTATTGTAGATGTATCAATTATGGATGAGTGCCACATGGCCAGTTGTTCTTTGCCTTTTGAACACATAGGGATTTCCATAAATAGTGTTTATCAGCTGCAAAAATAAAGTTTCGTTGATGAGGTGTAATAGATATATTTCCCTTTGGCTGTATACATATAGACATATAAACGTATTACTGTGACTTTCTTAAGAGCCAATTTTGAAAAAATATTTTTATTATTAACATGTTCTCTTATGTTTTACATCCCCATATCTGTTTCCCCTCTGCTCTTCTGCAACCCACCTTCACCATTACCCCCCTCCAGCACAGACCTCTCAGTAATATCAAGCAAATATTGCATATCAAGTTGAAAGATTAGGCACCTCTCTCATTTTTAGGCACAAGGCAAGCATGTAGGAAGACAAGGGTCTTAAATTAATTAATTTACTTTAATTCAATTAATGCCCCAGAGTTCATGTTTTTTGATTCTGTGAGTTTTCTTCTGATGTCCTTGATTCCATGACTCCTACATTTCCTTTTATGTACCTCTTCAGCAAGGTTCCAAAGACTGTGCCCAATGTTGGTGGAACAAAGGAAACAGTTCTCCATATCTAGTGAGAATACAAGCTTGTACAGCCATTTGGAATGAATTTGGCAGTCTTGCAGAAAATTGGTTATCAATCTATCTTTACATCTAGCTATACCACTCACAGGAATATATACAAAAAACACCCATTCTAACGTAATGATACTTGTTCAAGTATGTTCATATCAGCTTTATTCTTAACAGCCCGGGACCAAACTACATGACCTGCAATTAAAAGAATTGATAAAGAATATGTGTCACATTTATATAATAAAATATTACTCAGCTGTTGAAAACAATGACATCATGAAATTTTCAGATGAATGGATGAAACTGAGAAGGAGAAATAGAAGAGATTAGTTTTAAGATGAGGATTGAAACTGCTGTTATTTGTTTTTTTTATTTTGTTTTGTTTGTTGGTTTGTTTATCAGCTTCCTTGTAAAACGGCCTTTGTTTGGTTTCAAGATATGTCACCTTGGTATTTATGCCTCTATTTCTTAATTAGCAATAAAAAAACTTTGTATGTACAATGCTTGTTCAAACAGCGAAGCAAAAGTCTCTTTTGGAAACTGGGAATTTAGGTGTACAACATTTCAAAAATGTACTAAAAGTTTAGATATCACATAACTAGGTTCCAGTAGAGTCATAGGCAGCTTTTCTCCTCTCAGCTTTTCTCTGCTTCCATCAGTATCTAATGGAGGGTCTCACACAGACTAGGAAATAACTCTATACCCCTGGGCTACAGCCTCATCCCTGGCCTAAATATATGTCTTGGAATAATCCTGTAAATACAACTGTCTAACAGATTACTCTGATGAGATAGTGGAAGGAACTTTCTAACTTAAAATAATCAAGAATTAGTTTAATTTTACATTAAAGTAATTCCACAGGGAGTATGGAAATAATACTAGAGAAGTATGAATAGAAATTTCCAAGGGAAAACATCTGTGTTAAATATCCTATACTTTATTCTTGCTCGTCTTTTTGTTATCACAAATAAGAATCTTTGTGCTTTCTTCATACACTCAGACCTACAATTTGTCCATACATATGTTTAAAATAGGAAGTTAAAATTTGTATCAGCATAGCAGAGACACATGATATATTATTATTTCCTCCTCTCCTCTGAACTGTTCACTACTTTTAGGACATAAGCTCTTCTCCATTTTCTTCTACTATCATATATGTATGTGGTATGAAATATAGCTTATGACTATATATACTATATATAAACTATATATGAATATATAGTTTAATATATACATTAAACTATATTTTAAAAAGTAATATTTTACTTGTTTGTTTTTCTGACTTATCATTATAATATCCAATTGTATGTGTTTTCCTGAAATTATCATAGCATTTTTTTTATAGTTTAACAAATTTCATTGTGTCTATGCACCATACTTTTGTATTGTTCTGTTGATGGACAAACCTTGACTATTATAAATAGTTCAAATGTCTCTTTAGTATGCTCACTGACATATAGTCTTTTTAGAAAGGGTATGGTTGAATGATATATTAGTATTGAGGGTAGTTTTTTCTTTTTTCAGGATACTCAGTGCTAAGATGATGAAAAGTATGTCAGACACTTATTGGTTATCTCTATTTCTTACTTTGAGAACATTCCATTCAATTTATTTGCCTATTTATTGGTTGCAAGGTTTTTTAGAATTTAATATTTTAATTTATTTATAAAATATAGATAATAATCTCCTAATGTTTATAGTCAGTAATTGGTTTTATCTGTCTCTTTAACCTGCTGATCATTTCATTGCTTTGTAGAAGCTTGTTCATTTCTCATTTCCTTGAGCAGGGTTGTTTTCTTCCATTCTGTTTTCTATCTCTAATAGTCTATGATCATTTCCTTGCACTGTAGAAGCTTTTTTATTTCATATAATCATATTTATCAATTTTTGTAATTATTGCTTATACAACTGGAGTCTTTTTCATGAAGTTCATGTCTACCCCTTTTACTTGAAGCACTTTCCCTTGGAGTTCCAGCAGCCCACACTCTACATGAGGGTTATTATTTCACTGTAAATTAATTTTTTTCTGCAAGGTAAAAGATACAGATATTCTTTCTTATATATGTGAATTTGAAGTTTACAGAGCACCAATTGTTGATGGGATATCTCTGTACTTATTGTATTTTACAACTCAGTTGAAGATGAGGTGAATGTAGCTCGATAAGTTTACGTTATATTGGACTGTCTTTATGTGGGTACTAAGCTGTTATGTTTCCGATTTTATAGGATAATGTGATTTGTTGTTAACAACACTTGTTTTTAATTTTTCTGCTTGAGATAGTTTTGACTCCTTGTGATCTTTTAGGATTCCATATTAATTGTAACATTGTTTTTTCTAGTTCTTTGAAGAAAGTTGTTAAAAATTAATTGCACAAAAGATCATAATAATAAAGTCATATTCACAACATTATTTATCAAATTCCATTATTTGTTAAATTCATGAGCATAGGGGTTTTTCTTTAATGAACTATCTTCTGAAATTATCTTCTTTAGAATTATTTTTATATACTTTAAAATTATTTTGTATACCTGGGTTAGGTTTAATCCTAGAGATCTTGTTTGTTTTTAGGTTATTGTAAAATGGGAGATGTTTTCTCTGAATTTTCTCATATAGTTCATTATTGATATTGTCATATATATTCCTAATCATTTTATATGCAGATTTGACACTTAGCAATGGTGAATGTTAACTGGACAGCTACAGAAATTGTCTGGTAGAGTCTTTAATGTCTTCTAAGAACAAGATGTCATCTGCAAATAGGGACAATTTAATTTTATACTTGCCAATTTATATCCATTAAATTTTTACTTATTCTACAGTTACTGGTCTAGTAATGATTTTTAGTGGTATTGTATTGAATAAATCTGAAGGTATTAGCCAGCTTTGCTTATTGATGCTTCTGAGGAAATGATTTGTTTTCATTTCCACACTTAAGACTTCTTTTATAGAAATGTTTATTGTGTTCAAATGCATTCCTTCTACTCATAGTTCCATCAGGGATTTATCATGTGTGATGATATGTTCATATTGGTATTTTCTGTATCTTATTGAATAACCATATGTTCTTTTGTATGCTCCACTACATATAATGACATGTATATATTCATTCTTTCTTGCACCCTGGAATGAAATGACTTGATCAAAATGTCTGTTATACTATTAATACTATCTTCCAATTTTTAATGAGAATTTTGTCAACATTTGTTTGAAAATTGTTTCAGATGTTTCTTATTGTGACTATGTCGTTTTCAGATTTGGATCTCGGTATAAAACTGACTCCATAGAATAGGTTGAATAAGTTTGGTAATGTTCATTTGCTTTTTATCATTTATTTTAATTTTATTTCATTTTTTAGAGAATTTTATGCATGTATTTCTTATTTACTTCATATTTTTTTACCCTCTCTTCCCCTTCAACTCTTCCAGTATCCCTTCCACTTCCTTATAATCTGACAACCTAATGCTGGAAAGCAAATTAATTCTAGACCCTCTCTGTATGAGAAGCTCTTTATGAACATGTGTACCTTTGTGAATATATATATGATAAATGCATACCGATAAGGATATGAGAAAACAGGAATAGCGTTTCACTACTTATGTGAATGCTACATAGTACAACTACTATAGCATTCTATGTTCAGGTTGCAAAAAACTAGACACAACTATCAGTGATATAGCTATACTACTCATATACTCAGAAGATTCAGTATTCTACTGAATACATATATGTATGTTACATATATATATATATATATAATCACCTTAACTGATTTGGGCTATTTCCTTGATAAAATTTGCAAAGAAATTATCTGATATCATTATTTGGTATGAACTATAGAAACACAGTGTATTTTGAAAACTAAAGCCTCAGAAACATTTTCTAATCTCAAATATTCCTATGCTTATTTAGAACTTTAAGTTCTGAAGATTAAATGGGAAGCCGTGATCTCTCTTGCCCTCAAGTACTAGGGGGAAATGTGTTAAATGCTAACAAATGTTCTTGTTAGAAAATGTATTAGTTCTAGCTATTAAAATATGGTTCCTATGAACATAATGGAGCATGTACACTTATTACATGTTACAGTTAGAACATCTGGGTACATGTCCAGGAGTAGTATAGCTGGGTCCTCAGGTAGTACTATATCCAATTTTATAGGAACCACCAGGCTGATTTCCAGAGTGGTTATGCCATCGTGCAATACCACCAGCAATGGAGGAGTGTTCTTCTTTTTCGACATCCTCACCAGCATCTGGTCTCACCTGAGTTTTTGATCTTAGCCATTCTGACTGGTGTGAGGTGAAATCTCAGAGTTGTTTTGATTTGCATTTCCCTGATGACTAAGAATTTTGAACATTTCTTTAGGTGCTTCTCAGCCATTTGAATTTCCTCAGTCAAGAATTTTCTGTTTAGCTCTCTTTCCCATTTTTAATAGGGTTATTTGGTTCTCTGGAGTCTAACCTCTTGAGTTGTTTGTATATATTAGATATTAACCTTCTCTTGGGTGTAGGATTGGTAAAGATCTTTTCCCAATCTGTTGGATGTCGTTTTGTCCTATAGACAGAGTCCTTTTCCTTACAGAATCTTTGCAATTTTATGAGGTCCCATTTGGTGGTTCTTGATCTTACAGCATAAGCCACTGTTGTTCTGTTAAGAAAAATTTCCCCTGTGTCCATGTGTTCAAGGCTTTTCCCCACTTTCTCTTCTACTAGATTCAGTGTATCTGGTTTTATGTGGAGGTCCTTGATCCACTTGGACTTGAGTTTTGTAGAGGGAGATAAGAATTGATCAATTTGTAGTTTTCTATATGTTTACCAACCTGAAGTGGGAAACATCCAAGATGTCCCTCAATGGAGGAACAGAAACAGAAAAAAAAAATGGAATACTTATCTATTAAAAACAATGACTTTATGGAATTTGCAGGCAAATGGATAGATCTAGAAAATATCACCCTGTTTGAGTTAACTCAGTCAGAAAAGGACACATATGTTATGTACTCACTGATAAGTGAAGATTAGGCAAAGAAAATGGAATACCCTTGATACAACTCAGGGACCACATGATGCTCAAGAGTAAGGAAGATGAAAGAGTAGATGCTTCAGTTCTAATTTGAAGGGGGGACAAAATAATCATGGGATGTAGATGATGTAGATGGGTAAGATGAACTTTGGAGGAAGAGAAGAGGGAGAGGCAAAAAAGAAGGGAATCAGGTATGGCAGGAGTTGGAGGAGATATATAGAGGGTCAGGAATTTGAACAGAGATGTGTAAAAATGGGTCATGGGGAACTCGGGGTAGCCACAAGAAAGTGCCAGATGTCAGGCCGGCAAGAGCCTCGTAGGACCCCAAGGAGATGACATTAGGTGTAATACTTCACAAAGGGGAGGGAGAATCTGTCAAGACCATATACAGAGATTAGGCATGGCCCACCGGTTGAGGAATGGGCGCCACATGCATCTCCAAAATTTTAACTCAGAATTGCTCCTGTCTAAAGGAAACACAGGGACAAAGAGTGGAGCAGAGACCTTCCCAAATCCACTCACCAAACCCAGACACTATTGCTGATGCCAAGAAGTGCTTACTGACAAGAGACAATACAGCTATTTTCTAAGAGGCTGTGACAGATCCGAACGAACACAGATGCAGAGGCTTGCAGCCAACTATCAGACTGAGCACAGGAACCCCAAATAGAAGAGTTAGGGGAAGGATTGAAGAAGCTGAAGGGACCTTATATGGTATCAATGGGACAGGAGGCCCTTGATCCTCTGAAGACTTGATGCTTCAATGTAGAGGAATGCTAGAGCGGTGAGGTAAAGCTGAAAAGAATCCAGATGACCCTCAACATAGGAATGGATACAGAAAATGTGGTACATTTACACAATGGAGTACTACTCAGCTATTAAAAACAATGATTTCATGAAATTCCTAGACAAATGGATGGATCTGGATGATATCATCCTGAGTGAGGTAACCCATCACAAAAGAGCATTCATGATATGTACTCACTGATAAGAGTCTATTAGCCCAGAAGCTCAGACTACCCAAGATACAATTTGCAAAACACAAAAAACTCAAGAAGAAGGAAAACCAAATTGTGGGCACTTTGATCCTTCTTGTAAGGGGGAACAAAATACCCATGGGAGGAGTTACAGGGATGAAGTTTGGAGCAGAGAGTGGAGGCATGACCATCCAGAAACTGCCCCACCTGGATATATACCCCATAAATAACCACCAAACCCAGACTCTATTGCAGATGCCAACAAGAGCTTACAGATGGGAGACTGATATAGCTGTTTCCTGAGAGGCTTTGCCAGTGCCGGACTAATACAGAAATGGTTGCTCACCATCATCTATTAGATGAAGCACAGGGTCCCCAATGAAGGAGCTCTAACTGCATATGTAGCTGAGTTTTGCCTAGTTCGTCTTCAATGGAAGGAGAGGCCCTTGGTCCTGTGAAGGTTCTATGCCCTATGCATAGGGGAATGCCTAGGCCAGGAAGCAGAAGTTGGTGGGTTGGGGAGCAGGGGGAGGGGCAGGGGGAAGGGGATTTTCAGAGGGGAATCTAGGAAAAAGGATACCATTTCAAATGTAAATAAAGAAAAATCTAATATCCAAATAAAAAAAGAAAAATCCTTATTTCCCTACTAAATTATCATTTAGAAAAAACATTCTTATTTTGAAGAGGGATTTAATGTTTATATTATCAAACATTTTATTATGAAATATATGTCATCTAAATGCTTTACATTCTAACATAATTACAATAAACAGTCCTACACGCCTAAAACAGATGTGGTGACTAAAAGCAATTTACTTAGTCTTCATTATTTCCCGCAGTTGTGATAAGGCTTCGAAAAGCAATCTATCAGTCCATAGTCAGCGGTTTCTGTTATTACTGGACCATGCTGAGGCCAATCTTCATTGCGTATGTAAATGGAGCAGTGTGTCTGCTATGTCCTGACTGCCAACACAAAGGATGAATCCTTAATCTAGACATTCCCACCCCCCCCCCTTCTCTACTTTATCTGGGCTTCCAGCCAATGAAATCCTGCTGCTCAGCTTCAGGGTAGAAACCTCTTCCTCATTTACCATCTCACATAGAGAAGACTGTGAAAACACTCTTGCAGATACATTCATTATGTGTTAATAGTCTTCTAACATGATCCATGAAACAGTAGTTTAAAAAAAAATGTTCCTAAGAAGTGCTACCCTGTAACTGGAAGGTAAAAATTTGTGGAGATACAACTTAGCCTCTTAATAGCTGTCTTTAACTTTTTGGCAACAGAAGTACATAACTAATAGCTACAGTATTCTCTAAAAAAAACCAACCATTCACCAGTTAGTTAAGCAATGTCTTTCTTTTTTTCTTTCTTCTTTCTTTTATTATATTTATTATCATTTTGTTATTTGTTATTATTATTATTATTATTACTATTTTAACTTTTTATTGTTTTTGTGAATTTCTTTTTTTAGTGGATATTTTTTTTATTTACATTTAATCACATTTCAACTATTATCCCCTTTTCTGTTTTCCCCCTGAAAATTTGCTATCCCATCCCCCCTCTCCCTGCTCACCAACCTACCTGCTTCTGCTTCCCTGTCCTGGCCTTCCCCTACATTGGGGCATCAAGCTCTGCCAGTGCCTGACAAACACAGAGGTCATTCTTGCAGCCAACCATTGGAATGAGCACAGGGTCCTCAATGTAAGTGCTAGAGAAAGTACCCAAGTAGCTGAAGGGGTTTTCAAGCCCCATAGGAAGAACAACAATATGAACTAACCAGTTTCCCCAGAGCTCCCAGGACTAACCACCAACCAAAGAAAACATATGGAGGGAGCCATGGCTCCAGTCACATATGTAGCAGAGGATGTCCTTGTCTGACATCAATAGGAGGAGAGTTCCTTGGTCTTGTGAAGAAATGTTTTTCAAAGATACAAATGATACTGTGCTTTCACATTGCTTTGTTGATAAATTTGTAAGCAGTATCCCTTTATATAACTGGCAAAAGAGTAATAACAGCAAGATTACTGTAAAAATATACTGGATTATCTGATGTTCAATATTTGTATTACACCAGGGCCAGAAAATCATGCAGCCTCTATTCTAAAATATTCCCCAGTGAACTTTCAATGATAACATTACATCATATAAGACCTCAATATTATGAATATTAACATGTTTTTATTACTCTATGCCTCAGTAACTTTCATGCTTTTAAAATGCTGTGAGTGAAATTCTGGCAAAGGTAACCCAAAGGAGCAAACTTTTTGTTGGCTTACAGTTCCAGAAGTGCATTCTGGTTTAGAAGACATGGCAGATATTAGGGATTGTCTTAGGCAGGCGCAAGAAGGTGGCTGATGACATTGTATCTGATCTCATAAACAAAGGTGAATTAGGGAATGAAACCTAGTTGTAAAGGCTAGTGTGCTCCCACAGAAATAACTCTTTCAGCAAGGATCAGCCTCCTCCCAGGTGAGTAACTTTCTCAAAAAGTGCCACCAACTAGAGTGTAAGTATTCAAACACACAAAACTTTGGAGAACATTTTACATATGAATGGAGACAGTCTGTTTTAGGTTATAAAAAGGAGCTCTATGATAATCCTACTTATAAAATGAAATATTTCATTTTGATTTCAATTTTTCAGGTTTTTTCCATGGTTGCTTTGTGCCAGGAACATGAGGTGTAGTTAACTCCTTCCTTTATGGCCATAGAGGTAAAAATCAAAATTAATTTAATAGTATATGATCCTACTGAAGAGTATGTACCAAGTAACACCAAAACCTGTCACTATGACCCGTTTCCAGTTTGCACTGTTTCCAAGGTTAGCAAATGTGGAAATAGCAGTAGACTCTGAGTGACTCAACATCCAAACAGCTGATGTACTCTCCCTCTCTATTTCTGCATAGTTCTTCAATGACAAATAGCAAATTGAATGATGTAACTTTTAGACTCTACTATAATCAACAAATGAAGGAAGGAAGCAAAGGAGGTATGTGTACCCCTCTTCGGAGTAGCAAGTGCAAACCTATTGTATGGTTCCCATGCTTTGTGTTTTACTTGTTATAAGAAGTTAAGCTTCACGGGGTATGGTGGCGCACATCTTTAATTCCAGAAGTTGGGAGGCAGAGGCAGGCAAATTTCTGAGTTCAAGGCCAGCCTGGTCTACAGAGTGAGTTCAAGGACAGCCAGGGCTACACAGAGAAACCTTGTCTCAAAAAACCAAAAAAAAAAAAAAAAGAAGAAGAAGAAGTTAAGCTTCATCACTCTTTGTATTTTTCTGACAATTGTTGAGAAAAATAAGTAGGAAATATTTTGTACCTAAGGTTCAGTATGTTTGTTAATGTGTATGTTTCATGTTTATAGTAACAATAAAGCATAAATGTATGACATATTTTAATAAATAAAAAAATTCGTTCTTTGTTTCCAAATTTCCAATCCAAATGGGAAGCCCAATTTACCCCTTGCTGGCAATTTAATAAGATTTCTAAAATGCAAATCTAACTCAGAAAGCCAGCTGTGAAAGTGTGCCCTGTTGATAGACACTGTGGGTTTAGCATTGTAATTTAGTGTTGTTCAGCTTTAGTGACCTCTTAGAAACTAAAATAAAAACACTGTTCTGACATCAGAGTTATTTCAGATACTTCTTCTCTTATGCTTAACAACAGAAATGTCTCAAAACAAAGAAAGTCAGTAGTAAACCAAGATCAGAGAAATGCTTAATAAGTTTAGAGTGCCACGTCACAAATCACAATGAAGAAATAGAATATAGAAAGAAAAGTATGTGTGAAATGAAGATCTAAGTCATTTCTTCTTCCTATAACTGTCATTCTCTGTCACTTTTGTTTCACTTATATTTAAAAAGTGGGATGTTGGGATTAATATAAAAGTTATGCATGAATTAAACTCTGTTTTACTTATCATTACACATCCAGGGGTCAAATTCAATGCATTCACTAAATTATTTTTATTTTTAATTTCTTTAATTTTACTTTCTGTGAGTGTTTACATATATGTCTCTATACCATGTGTGTCTGATGCTCTTGTACTTAAAAGTAGAGCTTTGCATGTCATTGAACTGGATCTATAAACAGTGGGTAGCTACCAGATTGTTGCTAGATATTGAACCAGGGTACCCTAGAAAAGCAGCCAGTACTCCTAACCAGTGAGCTACCTCTTTAGCCATAAACCATGTATAATTGTGTAATAATTTTAAAAAGTTGGTGCATAGTAGTGGCAATGTAATTTAAAAAAACAAGATATTTTTCACGATGTAGTTGGTTTCAAGTTTTAAAAACTGACTACAAAATAATACTGATGTACTAATTTTTATCTATCACTTTAACGTTTTAAAGCGCTGCAATGCTTCACAAATGTGTATCATTCTTGTGTAGTGACCACACCAATATTTTCTATATCTTTCCACCTCAGACCATGTGCTATCAACACAGGCACCTTGACAACATTTGTACATATATTTCTATGGCAAGAGCCTTAGCACATGGAAATTATCAGGAAATACACCAAAAATTAATCAAATAACAGTTATTATTTTACTGTAAGGTTCTAAGAGTAAGTTCATTTCATGCCTGTCTTGTCATTGCAACCAGAGTCCATCTCTCCTGTGACTCTCACTGTTCTGCCAGTGCCAGATAAAATGTCACAGTTTCACTTTTTCACTTGAAGAAAAGGAGTTGAGTAACAGATCTAACAGTCTCATGAGGTGACTGTCTTTCACAATATGCCAAGAAGATTAAGGCTTCATGTTTGTGATAAGTTAGTATAGACTGCAGCGGCATTTATAGAATGTGTGTGGTAAAAGCCAATTAAATATTCTGTAAACCTACATATGTTTGCATAATTATGTAGGAAGAAAGGCTTCTATAATGAATGATTTTAAAAATTCAACCAGAACATTACTTCTTAGTTTCGGGATGCTTTTTAAATTGTAGTTGCTTGTTTTGATGAACTGGAAACAGTAATAGACAATAATAATAAAAAAAAACAACCTTTTTTTCCTTGTAATAATAGTGATCACAATTAACTGCAGTGTTAAATGACGCTTTCCTGATAGGTTCATATGTGCCCCCATCTGTATTTATAGTAACCTCTGGAAGTTTTATATTAGGTAGAAGCAGTAAAACTCTGAAAGCTAAAGAAAATAATGCAAACAGTGAGGCCTTGAGCACTATAAGAACAGGATTCCCATTCAAGTGGGCACTACCACACCTGGCAAACGCAAGAAGCCAGTGATGATAATAACCCTAGGAATGCTGTCTATCTATAACCTAAAAAATAAAAATGAAGGTCATGTAGGAATTAGGGATCTTCTTGGCAACAATTATTATTTCCAATCAAACATTGCTTATAAAACTGTGATAACCCTTACCTCTCCTCACATTCTCTCACCTAGGCTACAGGGTATGCTCATCAGAAGTCCCTGCAATGTCATAGACAACTGAGCTTGGAAATGGGAATTTTGTTCATCAGGGCAGGCTGCAACAAAGTTCAACTTTTGTGTCACTTGTAATCATATAGATACATTGCTATTTCACACCTATTAATGATAACAGAAAGTATTTCCCAGTGCTCCATGGAATCATGTCACAGTAGCTAATGGAGATACAGGACTCCTGGTTTTGCTCAGTGGATAAAAGGTTGTAGCCTTCTGCTGTGTCAGTGGCCACATGGATACAGGGATATAGAGAACTGTCAATCACAGAGAGATGCTTTACACAAAAGTGTGGAAGCCTCATAAATTTCCTCACCAGCCCTGCAATAACGAGAAGCCCCCTCAATGTCACCTTGAATAACAAAGGCAGGGATTTTAGATAAATGGGAAGACTGAAAGGACACACTCACCTACAAGAGAAAACAATCTCTCCCACCACTCTGTTCTTGGAGGCCTTTATAAAACACAAGCTTTAGAAGTTATGTCAAGACATTTATGTAAGTAAAAAAAATGAATAAAAATTCAAATTCAGAAAAATCCTGAAAAAGTAATTGTTATTCAAACACTGGAAAGGTAAATAAATAATGACTCTTGAATTCTATTGTTTTGTAATCTTAATCTTTAGTGAATGAAGGTATGCCATACATACATATGCATACATATACATATATGTATGTATGTACATATGTGTGTGTGTGTTTGTGTAAATGGATATATAGTGTATGGAAGGCATATATATGTATGTACTTATGTGTATATTATGTGTTTTTGGGTGTAAAATCAATATTAAAGTTTTAGATAAAACATGGGACAGAAGAAATTAGGGCAAAATCTTCAAACAATAGTTAGTCGTTTTGGAGACATATCTTCCCTCCTTTCTGCAACTTTGCTCAGAGCAGACCCAGTGGTCATAATCCTCTCCTTTACCCCAGAGACAACCTATCTCTTAGGAGGTCTGTAGTAACCATTGTCACAGGTGAGACCCCGCCCCAATACCTGATTCATCTGGGAACCTGTAAAAAGCCAAGTATCATATAAAGGCAGACATATCAGAATTTTACCCTAGACTCCTCAACAAAGGCTCTAAAAGCCAAAAGATCTTGGACAGATGTCATGCATACCAAAGAGAAAACAAATACACAGCAAAATTCAGTCATCGTAGGTGGAGAAACCAAGATATTCTATGGCAAACCAAATTTAATCAATATCTTTCTACGAACTTAGGATACCCAAGATATAAGATACAATTTGCTAAACGCATGAAACTCAAGAAGAATGAAGACCAAAGTGTGGACACTGTGCCCCTTCTTAGAATTGGGAACAAAACACCCAGGGAAGAAGTTACAGAGACAAAGTTCGTAGCTGTGATGAAAGGATGGACCATTTAGAGACTGCCGTATCCAGGGATCCATCCCATAAGCAGCTTCTAAACGCTGACACCATTGCATACACTAGCAAGATTTTGCTGAAAGGACCCAAATATAGCTGTCTCTTGTGAGACGATGCAGGGGCCTAGCAAACACAGGAGTGGATGTTCACAGTCAGCTATTGGATGTATCACAGGGCTCCCAATGGAGAAGCTAGAGAAAGTGCCCAAGGAGCTAAAGGGATCTGCAACCCTATTGTTGGAACAACATGATGTACTAACCAGAACCCCGGAGCTCTTGTCTCTAGCTGCATATGTATCGAAAGATGGCCTAGTCGGCCATCAATGGAAAGAGAGGCCCATTGGACTTGCAAACTTTATATGCCCCAATATAGGGGAATGCCAGGGCCAAAAGAATGGGAATGGGTGGGTAGGGAAGTGGGGGGTGCTATGGGGGACTTTTGGGATAGCATTGGAAATGTAATTGAGGAAAATATGTAATAAAAATATTAAAAATTAAAAAAAAGAAATTAGATGTCACCTTAGATAAAAATAATAAAACGTGTGTTTTTAAAACAAACAAACAAACAAACAAACAAAAAAAAAAGAACTGAGAAGACAGATTCCATCTGCTACCTAAAAAAAAAAAAAAAAATCTTTCTACGAATCAGCACTGCAGAGGATAGTAGAAAGAAAACTCCAACACAAGTCGAGTATGTACCCAAGAAAACACAAAACATTAACCTTTGCAGAATAAACTGAGAAGAAGAGAATCACAAAATCATAAATCCACCTCTAACAACAAAAATAATAGGAACACATAATGATTGTAAGACTATAAACAGCAAACTATACACTAGAGAAAAATGACATGAACCTCATCACAAATGTACAGACTTAGGGATTTTATAAGTATAGGAGTTCATTCATTTAGTAGCATTTTTAAGTTTTATAAATGTTCCTTTTAAATAATTGCAATAAAATTAAAATGTCTACTTCATTCAAGTCCACTATTTTAATATAATAAGAAACTTTGGTGAAATATCTAATCATGCTGATTGGCCCAGCAAGAGATAATTAACTTTATGATGAAAATTTTAAATATTCCTAGTCCTAAGGCAATGAGGCCTTGGGTGACATCAGAAACTATTAATCAAAGATAATTAGTGATATTAATGAAGTCCAACAAGCATTATCCACATACTAAATGTTTATTAAGTTTACAAAACTCTGTCTAGATCTGGAGCAATATCTCAACAATTAGCAGTTTTTACTTGTCTTGCAGATATTCTAAATTCAACTCCCAGAATCTAACCAATATCAAATATGTTACAAGCAATGGTAACTCTTGCTTGAAGAGTATTTGATACCTCTCCTCTGCAATTACTTACCCTCACATGCATATAGCCCAATATAGACGTGAAAGAGAAATAGTCTTCCCTGAAGAAGAGAAAACACACACACACACACACACACACACACACACACACATTTTGGTTGTTGGACTTAACTGATCCTTCTACCTCAGGGTGCTCATTACCAGGAACTTGGTGCAACAGGTTCCTGTCTAGCCTTTTATGTTCTTACAAGGGCAGCTATCATTGTTCTTAATAGCCCCAATGGTTTACCACAGATCTCCGAAATTAACTTCTCTTCTTAACTGAAATAGTAAAGCAACCAATTGACAGCTATCTTGTCCCCCAGGCTAGGCTCTGGCAAGGGTCTGTTATCCTACCTCTTTACTTCTGTGTTGAGAACATTTTCAGATGCCTGTAGAAGTGGACTCTTAAACTCTTTATCCTGCAACTGGCACATTTCACTTAGTACTTGTTCAAAATATTGATTATGTTGTTTTATGTTATCTTGAATTTTTTATTCCAAAAATATTAACAAAAATTAATATTTTGCATTATGATCTTTGATTCGTCTGATGTTGAAAGCTCATGTATACTTATCTTTATTTAAACTTACACTCTTCTATATTAGGTTCTCAATATCTACTTAATTTAATAAAAGGATATACAAATGCATTTCTATGTTTATACGTTTCTCTGTTTATATACTCCTATTTCCTGAAATAATAATATTGTTATGCTACATTCTATTGTTTTGTAATCTTAATAATATATAAATACATTCATAATTGATTTATCTATAATAAATAATTGCTTGCTTTTCCA
Organism: Mus caroli; assembly: GCF_978045245.1. Taxonomy (NCBI): domain Eukaryota; kingdom Metazoa; phylum Chordata; class Mammalia; order Rodentia; family Muridae; genus Mus; species Mus caroli. Next base: position 45,958,209 of record NW_028227256.1, read on the forward strand.
TATATATATATATATATATATATATATATATCTGACAAGAAACTGTATGACTATATTAATTGCTCCATCTGTCAAGTTATTTAAGATAACAAATTATAATTTTGACTTGTTCTTATTTTATGTGTTTCGCCTTCAAGTATGTAAATATTTCCTAATGTTTGTAGTGCCTATGGATGCCAGAAATAAAATTCCCTGGAACTGAAATTACAGTTGATTGTGAGTAGAGATGTGGGTACTCAGAACTAAATCTAAGTCCTTTGCAAGAGTAGCAGGTAATCTCTAATCTCTTGGTATCCTTTTTTAACCAATGTACATGTGATTTTCCATTCTACAAATATTTATTGAACATATTTTTTTCTGATAAATTCTGGTCACAGAATTTTTTTCTTTTTTTATTGAATATTTTCTTTATTTACATTTCAAATGTTATACCCTTTCCCAGTTTCTCCCCGGAAACCTATCACATCCAACCTCCCCTGCTTCTATGAGGTTATCCCCTCACCCACCCTCGCCACCTTTCCCTCCCTTCATATTCCCCCACACTGGGGCATCAAGCCTTCACAGGACCAAGGGCCTCTCCTCCCATTAATGCCAGACAATGCCATCCTCTGCTACGTATGCACCTGGAACCATTGGTCCCTCCATGTGTACTCCTTGGTTGGTAGTTTATACCCTGGGAGCTCTGGGGTATCTGGTTGGTTGATATTGTTGTTCTTCCTACGGGGTTGCAAAACCTGTCAGCCTCTTCAGTCCTTTCTCTAACTCCTCCATTGGATCAGTCCAAAGGTTGGCTGGGAGCATCCACATCTATATTTGTCAAGCTGTGGCAAATCACAACTATTGGGTTGACTTCAGAAGAGCAAAGGTTAGAAAACAGGAGTGAAGCCCTGAGGGCCAGGAAAATGAATGGAAACAAGCAACCTTGGGATGTGGGAGGTGGTAGGACTCTCTAGAATGAACCAGAAACCTGGGAGGTGCTCTCAGGACTCAAAGGGAGGGACCTTTTATGAAATGCCCAACAGTGGAGAGAGGGAACATGTAGAGTCCAGTTCCAGTAGAAAGACAGGGCATCAAATGGAGGGATGCAGTTTCCATACCAGTGTGAAAAACTCTGACCCAGAATTACTCCTGTTGAAAGAACCACATGACAAAAATAAACAGAGCGGAGGAGAGAAGTTCCAGTGACTGGGCCAAAGTGGGACCCAGCTCAATGAGAGGCTCCAAGGTCTGCCACTATTGATGATACTATTGTGTACTTACAGACAGGAGCCTAGCATGTCTGTCCTCTGAGAGGCCCAACAAGCCACTGACCATGACTGAAGAAGATACTTTCACCCAACCAGTGGACTTAAGTTGGGCACGCCTGTGGTTGAATTAGGGAAAGGTTGGAAGAAGTTGAGGGGGAGGGTGGCCCCATAAGAAGACCAGAAGTCTCAACTACCCTAGAACCCAGAGATCTCTCAGACACTAAGTCACCAACCCGGCAGCATACACTAGCTGGTACGAGGCCTTCCAACACATATGCAGCAGAGGACTACCTGGTCTGGCCTCAGTAAGACAAGATGCACCTAACTCTTGAGAGACTTGAAGCTCAGGGAATGGGGAGGCTTGGCAGGGTGGAGTGTGGTGGGGCGGTTGGGACATCCAATTGGAGTCTGTGGAAGAGGAATGGGGTAAGGAACTGTCTGAGAGTGAACTGGGAAGGGTATAATGACTGGACTGTAAAAATAAGATTAATGATATTTAAATTTAATTAATTAATTTTTTAAAAAATGAAAGGCAACTGTATCTCAAAGAATGATTTTTCAATGCTATTTTGCAATGTATCACAGCATCATAAATAGTGCTATATGAGTTCAAATATGTTTGTGTACATCCACATGGATGTATAATCAAGGTAAAGATATCATAGAATATCTTTGACACAATGCACTAAAATCATTGTTTTAGTCAACCAAATTGTATTGCTAACTTGTTGCATATGAGCTGAAAAATAGTAGTTGCAAAATTTCTTTAGGCTTTTGGATAATCAATAATGGAGCCAAAATGGTACTCCACAAATACTCAGTGTTTCTGTGAGTGGTGATAAGTCAGTGAGAAAACTTTATTGTTTTTTTCTGCACTGAAGTGTTCAGGTGATGAAAGTACCTGCCACCAGAGCTATGAAACCTACTGCTCATGTTTTGTGAGGCTTATGTAAATTAACAAAAACTGAATATTTGCAGAAAAACACACTTATGAAGACATTTTTAACAATGTGACACTAGGACTTTTTTTCCAAATAATTATAAAATAAAATGTAAAATAAAGATATTAATTAAGAATTAAAATTATGTGTTAACTAAATGTTAAAATTCATTACAAAACCATCACTCTTTAGACTCAGCAAATGTTACCAACAATTATATGTAACATGAAGTTTGCCATTTTGGTAACATAAAAAATTTATTGACTTTTAGAAAGTTAAATCATAGTCTTATTATGAATGGGCTTTATAAATTTAGATACAGATTGACTGGATTTATATCAGTGAATGAATAATTCTTCTGAAAAGAGAGTATTCAGAATGGAGGCTTAAACATTTGCAATAAGAAAACACTGGAAGAGAAGGAAAAAGGAGATACAACTAGAAATTTTCTTCTAGAGAAAGAATGTTAAAATGCCTCTTCACTGTAAAAGCACACAAAGGAAAAATTCACAGATTTCTGAAATCTGTTGAGCACATCAACTACTGTTTTATTATTGAGTGGTATCTTAGGACGTCCAAGCTCCATAGATTATTTTTTTATAAGTCATTCACTGATGGACATCTTAGATAGTTCTAATTTTTCTTTTTTATTATATTTTATATTTTAAAAATCATAATATAATTATAGAATTCTCCATTCCTTCCTGTCAAAATCTTCCAATCTACCTTTTCTTGATACCTTTCAAGTTTATGTTTGCTTTTTCAGTAACTGATGCCACATGCATATATTCCTAAACACAACTTCTCACTCTGAATTATATTGCTTCACTACATATTTTCTGAACTTTTGGCTAATTTGTATTCTACAAGTGTGTAGCCATGACTGTAGTCTAGCAGTCTTTGTCTCCAATACCCCTATTTTCTTAAACTACCTTTGATTATGCAAATGTTTAATAATATATCATCTTTTTGGAATAAATTTATAAAAGCACATTGACTCCTTGAGTCATAAGTGCCTTGAGTGAAATTTTGTGTGATTAGGTATATTTCCATACTGTTTAAAATAATTCTTGGGGAATTAATAATTCATTCCTATTTTTTATGAAAGATAGTACCCCCATGACATAAGTTCTGGGTTGCTAACTGAAATTACCACATTATGTTAGTGAAACTTACAGTATACTACAAACACTACTCTTGAATTCATAAATTAGTTATTTCACCAATCACATTTATAAGCCCTCTAAAACCTAAGCCAAAGGAATGTTTTACACATAAATTCATGAAGCTTTTATATAATATGTAGAGCCAAGTAATATTAGAGTCTAGTAATGTGCCTCAATGTTGTAATATTACATGATATTACAAGAAGTCATATAATAAACTCAATATCCTTTCTATTCCATTCACAATACTAAGCCACTGAATAATGTAGTTGTAAACAATTTATTTCAGCAATGAGTGACCATATATTAATAAGCATTTGCCTGGGGGAAGATGACATTTTCTGAATACGAGACTAGAGAGTACATAAATGGTGTAAAGGCTCTAAAGTTTTTAAATGAATGCTGTTTCCAGGTGCTTGGAACGTTATTGACAAATGTGTATAGAATTCTTGGCTCAGATTCCTTCTATCCCAGAGACACTGCCACACTTATTTCTATTAGATTTATACTTTTAAAATGTATTTTCTTGAATGTGACTTTGTAATCTTTTTCTGTTTCTATTTTGATGTATTTTAGACTATTTATATCACATAGATGTTTGGTTCCTGATATTTGTTTCACAAGTATTCATAATATCTTGTTTCTATCATAAACCTAAATGTCTTAGATTAGAGTAATAGATAAAGAAAATTTGATATATATACATCGCCAAAGAAACGTTTCACCATAAAGAATAACCAAGGTATTCAATATGTCTGGAAATGGAGAGCATTTGGGACAATCTTAAGTATTTTAGTCAAATAATTAGAAATATGAGTATTATGTTTTCTATAATTTGTGAATCATATGTATGCTTTTTAAACCCCTCAAATGCATTTAAATGAAATAGCATATAGTCAAAAAATGAGAAACCAAATTTCAAAAGAATATACAAATAGAAAGTATACAGTGTCGCCATAAGCTTTCTGTTATAATGCTTTCTGTACAGACAATGCATTTAAAGAGCACTTTTAATCTTTATTTTTTTAGTCTATTTGAAAAATCAGACCTTTTAGATAAAGCTCCCAATCAGAACAAAAACAAATTTCACTTAAATTTTGACTTTTAAAATTTGTTGAATGTAGAAAAAGAAAATGAGTAATCCTTTGTAGTAATAATAGGGTATTATAAGGGAAACTTATACTTGGATTATTTATATACTACACATATATGCCTCTTAACATTTCATCAGTGGAGGTTTTATGTAACTTATCAAATGATCTCTACTTTCATTACTGAGTTATTTTGTTTCCATTTTTTTATAGTATTCTCAATATCAGAATTTATATACCTAAATATATACAAACTTATGTACACAAATTTCACCTTCTACATATTATTGGCAATCTCCCTAAATAATACTTACTTATAAATTTTACTGGTAAAAGAATATATTTTATCTCTACTAGAATCTAAAGAATGTGAATCAATCCAATAGAAAGGGTGACTAACAAATGGCTTTCATGTATCTTTCTAAAGGTCAGCATGTACAGACTACCTCCAGTAGATAGATATGGCATTCAGATGAGGGATGGGGGACCTATCCATCTCAACACAGTTAACCCAGAAATGATCCTGTCCAAAGGAAAGACAGGGGCAAAAATATTGAATAGAAACTGAAGAAAAGGCCATTCAGAGACTGCCCCACCTAGGGATTCATCCCATCTGCAGACACCAAATTCAGTCACTATTGCTGATATTTGCTGATGAGAATTTGGTATGTCTATTTCCTGAGAGGTTCTCCCAGCACCTGACCAATACAGAAGCAGATATTCACAGCCAACTGTTAGGCTGAGCCCAGGGACCCCAATAGGAGAGATAGAAAGAGGCCTGAAGGAGCTGGAGGGGATTGTAATCCCAGAGAAAGAACAATATCAACTAACCAGACCACTCAGAGCTCCCAAAGACTAAACCACCATCCAAAAAATATACACGGAGGGAGTCATGGCTCCAGATATATATGTAGCAGAGGATGGCCTTATCTGACATCAATGGAAGTGGAGGCCCTTGGTTTTGTTGAGGTTTGATGCCCCAGCGTAGGGGGATAATAGAGCAGTGAGGTGAGAGTGGGTGGAGGATAACCTTCATAGAGGCAAAATGGAGGAGGGAGAAAGGGGATGGGATGGGGATGTTGTGGAAGGATAGCCAGGAAAGGGGATATTGTTTGAAATGTAAAGGAATAAAATGATTAATATAAAATAGGATATTGATAAGATATTCTATATGAAAAGCTTGGGAATTTCTCTAGTTTTTCAAATATTATTTCATGGGCTAAATATGTTATGTCTCAGAAAAAATTTTTTGAATAATCCCACATTACATTCTGAAAAAATAAACATAACAAACAATTAAAATATAGTGAATTATTGGAATTAATCATGCAAGTCATAAGCTGTGTGTGAAGTCACCTGTATCTAATCAGTCTAATTTAATCATTCATCATCATGATGTCAACTTACTCTTAAGCATTTTATTTAAGATGCATACTTAGTAATCAATTCATTAAGCATATAAATAAATAAATAAATAAATAAATAAATAAATAAAATATATATCTACATGCATGCCAGAAGAGGCCATAAAATCCTCTGGAACTTGAGTTTACATCAGGTCCTATACAAAACTAACAAGTACTTTTAACCATCTACTTGGTTTGTCAGATAAGAAATTTTAAAGTAAGTTACAGAGATTTCTATTACCATATACAATTTCTGAACTTTTAGTATAGGATTTCTTAGTATTGTGTATATTATGTGACTACTATACTTAATTATTAATATAAGTGTTGTTCATAATTTCAATTAAAATATTCATTTTTCTAAATGAAATTTATTAACTATGCTGAGATAAGTGGGCTATACTTACAAGAAATATTTTATTTCTTATGCGTTCATGGTAAAAATGTATCTAATCCATATCTAATGCAAATAATATATTACTTTGTATACATTCAACAATATGTACCTTCATGTTTGCTACATGAAATTACTGAAAAATGTAGTGATTTTACAATTAAGAATTCTACTCTTTCTATTGAATTGTAATATTGTGTTGTTATTTATATTCTGTGCGAAAGTTAGATAGTTAACATTGAGAATGCATAGGTACCATAAAAAATATATATCTCTTTTTATACAATATACATCTGAGTGAACATTCTTTCCTTGCCAGTCTGCAGTTCTATAATGCATAATTCACTCCTTGCATCCCATCAATTCCCATATAGATTTGCAGTCGACAGATTTATGATGTGCATTTAATGGCTTATAGAAGCTAGTTTGCCAAAGCCGTGATTATAAGAATGGCTTCTTGGGAATTTTATGCTCCCTCAACACCTACGAATATTTTGGAAAATGAAGTCTGAGCTATATTTGTTTCTTGACAAATAGGGAGTGAAAATGCTGATTGGTGGGAAAAAATGCTTAAAAATGTATTGTTTGGTCATTTTGGAAAGTGTTTCTGTTGTATCAACACTAATACTGGAATAAGGGAAGACCTCAGAGTTCTATTTTAATGTATGGATTCACAAACAGAATGAAACAGACAATAACTGTGTTCATTGAACATTATGAAATATAATTCTCCTTTAGGATTTGACCTCAGATAGTACAAATTAAAAGTATGAAAGCATCATGGGATCATTTTGGCCTTCTTCTTCTTCTTCTTCTTCTTCTTCTTCTTCTTCTTCTTCTTCTTCTTCTTCTTCTTCTTCTTCTTCTTCTTCTTCTTCCTCCTCCTCCTCTTCCTCTTCCTCCTCCTCCTCCTCCTCCTCCTCCTCCTCCTCCTCCTCCTCCGCCTCCTCCTCCTCCGCCTCCCTGTCGCTGTACTGGTCCCGGTCCCGGTCCCGGTCCCTCTCCATCTCCTTTCTCTCCCTCTCTCTCTGTCTCTCTCTGTCTCTCTCTGTCTCTCTCTGTCTCTCTCTGTCTCTCTCTGTCTCTCTCTCTCTCTCTCTCTCTCTCTCTGTCTCTCTCTCTCTCTCTGTGTGCGTGTTTAGTATGTTCCTGAGTGCCTGGGTATGTATGTTTCTGTGTGTGTTTTCAAGAATATGAAAGGAGGATATGATACCATAGTAAGTTTTAATTATTTTATGATGAATAGTCCTCTCTGAACTGAGACTGTGAGTAAGTATAATAACATGAGAGACTAGCTTAATCATTGAAGTGAATACACAGTAGTTACGTGACTGGAGAAAAAAACCAGGCTAACCATAAAGAAGACAGAGTAAGTTATAGAAGATATAGTCTGTGTGCAGAGTATCATTAGCAGGGATTTCTAAAGGGCATTGTGAAGTGTCCTAAACTATAACCCTCTTTGTATCTTTACTCCATTCTCCTGAGAGAAAGGATAAGATTTTTTAGATCTGTTTTTTCATGTAATAACTGCAACTCTTACTATGGTTTACTTGCTGTTTTATATGGTGCAATGAGCATTCTTTAAAGTAAATGTACTTTCCAAGTGTTTTCCATATCCAATGGCTCCAGATGGATCAAATTTTTGTCTGTGTTTTACTTTAAACTGTCTTTAATGCAATCTCAAGAGTGTTATGTAGAAAGCTTTACAGTTCTAGGCCTGAAAAGTAAACACACATACGTCCCATGGGGCAATGTTAGAAAATTACATATTCTAAGTGTCAATTCTCATGCTGTCAAGTTCAGCCACTTTTCAAAATATAGCATATGTTCTTTTCTAGTTAAAAAAAAATACTGACATTAAAGTCGTGTCAGAGTTTTCAAAAAGATATCATAAAAAAGCCTAGATAATTCAGTTCTTTGGCAAAAAAGAATGATAAATGAGTCATGCTGAAAAGTGGGCAGTTATATCACATAAGAAGATAATGACTAAAAGCTTTCCAAATAGCTGTCTGACTACAGCCAAGAAGGTGGTCGGCATGCTGGTTTAGCAGAATGCAGGGCTGATTGCCAGTCTTTTTTTTTTTGAGCAAAGCAGCTATTCATTTCACCTGCAAAATCTGTGGTTCACATTGACATTACACAAAATGAAAAACAAGGCAGTGGCTATTTTTAGGGTCAGATAACAGAGAGGTAAAGTAAAATAAAGGCACCTTTCCTACATGGAGACATAACCTTTCTTCCATATTGTCTTTATGTGTGCATGCGCTTGTGTATAATTTTTGTTGAAATTACACTGTAAAAATGGGATATGTAATACTACTATTACCACTTGTGTAAGAGTATAGATTTAACAAACACAGTTGTATTATTTTGTATGCATGAGTACATATATCTAAAATTATTTTCACTTTAACCAATCCTACATAATACTAGCTGTTAATCCTATATAAATCCAAAATTCATTAATTGTGAAAGAACAAAACCAGAAATGTTTAGTCAAAATCAATTATAATAGATCCTATGTATGTTCTCTATGTATACCTCTGTAACAAATTCATACACTCAAATACAAACATATGAACAGTATAAAAATTGATACACATACATGTGTACCCTTATATACAAACAACATATAAGTTATAACATAAGACAAAGATAAAGAAATATGGAAAATACATTCTAAGTATTTATGTGAACAAAAATACTAATCAATAATGCTGAATATAAAAGAGTTATAATTAAAATTAAGTAAATGTGAATATTATCAAGTAGAAATTGCTCATACTGGTAATAGAAATATTACAAAGTATATATAAAAGTGAATAGACAGTAAAAATGAAACTGATATTTTATAGATATTGCATAAATATAAACATAAACATTAATGTTTTTATAATTTCTAAATCAATACCTGTGTGTGCGTATGATACCTCTTTCTAATGCACAATTTCTGTAAAACTGCTAGTTGTGCATACTTAAAATGTATTTGTAAAAGTATTCCTATGAAAGACAAGATTATTTATCCTAGGAATTCAGATAGTTTAATTGAATCTTGGCAATAGCTGTTCTCATCACTTTGTATCACTACAAATATTAATATTATGATGTCATTTATTTTGTTCATATTGGAGATGCAATTGACTATTTCTATGACATTAAAGATGGTAGTCAAATGGTTTATTTAAAGAGGTTAGGTATGTACATATTTATTATACAGTAACTATTCTGAATTTTATTAGATTTTCTGTAGGCTTATTTTGCTTGCTTTTTCTTTTAGGTCATGGGTGAATCCAAAAGATATTAGGACTCCAACAAAAACTTCATGAAGCAGAGTCATATTCTAAAAGATATATGTCATATATGGCTTTTGATCTTTCTAACTGGAAAATAACTTCAGATGAGTTGAGAAGTAGACTTTTACAATATCCCTGACTCATAATAGGAAATGATAGAACACAATGGGACCCCAGCATAGTAGTGATGATTTTCAAAGAAATATGACTGACTCATGTCTCAGCTAAAACAGTGAAATCAGTATGAGACAGCTCTGAGGGAGCTTTTTCTAATGATTTCACTGTTTATAAGTCAAAAGCAATATATATATTTGAAGGTGATCAAGATGTTTTAATTAATTCAGTCGATCATTATCATGGCTCAAATCCACAGACATCAAAATGTAATTTGATTTCATTCATTATTACTAACAAAAAATATATTAGCAAAGCTTATAAATGCTATGCATCACTCTATATCCATAGATATAGTTCAAACATTGAAGTATAGTCACTTCTATAGCTCAATAAAAATTTTCTAGTCAATTAGTCAAAATTTTATTAAAATTGCAATAAAAATATTGTGCTCTTTAATATACACTTTCAAATATATGTATTTATGTGTGTGTACTAACATTTCAGTTTTATCACTGCATATTTGTTAAATTTGAGGTATAAATATTCAATTAGATTAAAAGCAATAAAAACGCTCCAGAAAAAATTTGTGGGACAAAAATGGATAATTTCTTATAGCTGAAAAAACATTGATATTTGTGTATAGAATTGAGTAATTTAATGGTGTTTTGAAACACATCAAATATCAGCAATTTGGTTCCTTCTTTTCTCATAATCTTTTTGGATGGTCTTCTTAATGGAAATGTAATTGTGCCCTTTCCTCACCATACAAATATTCAACATCAACATAATGCTTACTTAGCAATACCTCTGATAAAAGGTAACAATCCTTCTCATCCTAATGTACATTTTAACTTGTAAAACATGAAACAATAACAGTAACAAATTCTTAGTTGTCTTTCTCACAGAAAATTGTATTTTCAAATCTGTGTTCTTTAGTAATGGAGGGAAACACCATTCTGGATAGTTGATGGTCCTTTCATTTCCAGAAAGAGAAAATTATTATTAACAGTATTTCAATAATACACATCATAAGGCTGATTGATTTATTTAGCTCACAACACAATACACTTTATTTTGAAATATCTTAATCATTCAGGTTTTTAGCTCAGCTAAATCCTTGGGCCATTATTTGAATTTGAATGACATATTTTGACTCACATGGAGTAAACATGTGGTACTTTTGTATCAATTATAATATTTTTATTTGTAAATGTTTTCTCTGCTGCTATGGGTATGTTTACTCTTCTGAACTTTACATATTTCATTGATCAAAATATATTTTATTTTCAAATTTTTATTTTTATGTTTTCATTAATACCTTAATATTTGAAAACCAAAATGCAAATAACAGTTTCTTTGTAAGTAATGAACAATTTGCAATGTCTTTATGTGGAAGAAGGAATAAAATTATACAATTTGTGTTCATACTCCCAATTCTAGGTCATGTACATCTTAAATAGCTAACAGGTATAATGAAGTGATAGCCAGTATTTTTATTGAAACTGCTTTAATTGAAAGGGAAAGTACAAAGAACAATCTAATATCAAAGGAATCATATAGCTGGGAAATGAAGAAAAAGCATCATCATCACCATGGCATCAGAGACGTATGACAGGTTGCTGATGTTCTCCATTGGATGGAGACTAAGATTGCTGGACAGTGCTCTTCCTTACAATCAGCAAAGACAGAAGTAAGCAACTTTGAATTCATGGCCAGCATCTGGTTTCAAAGACACATTGCCTCTCTTCTTATGTTATTGTACAAATTAAGTCATAAGAAATAGACAATCAAAGAAAATGAGGAGAGAGAAGAGGGGAGAGAAAAAAAGAATGATGATGAAGAAAGTGGGATACTGAATATTTGACAAGTTTGCTTTTGTTTAAATAACATTTGGTGAAATTCATTAGCCCTTTTCAGTATCCGTGCACCTTCCCAGTGCTGTGGCACATTAATACAGTTCCTCATGTTGTGGTAACCTCCAACCCTAAAATTAATATTGTTGCTAATTTATAAAAGTTATGAATCAATTGAAATATCTATGGAGATGGCTTTTTTAAAGGTTTCACAGCCTATAGTTTGAGCACAATGTAGGAGAATAAAAGTAATATTTTCTACAAAACTCCAAACAAGAATTAAGACTTTGAATTGAATGTTTAAACACGCTGTAGTGTTGAGAAAGATGTGATTTCAAAGAGCACTGTGATGGTACCCCCAAATCAATAGAGATGTAGTATTACCACTTCTACTGTCTATGATCCATTTACAGATGTAGTGGTGATGCCACACTGAAATCTATTAGACTATACATAAAATGTAAGCTCACTCTGAAATCATCAACCCATCTACTCTAATTGTTAGCATAATAGATGAGGAATGAGATTGACTGTGTCTGAGTCTGACACCATGTTCTAGGCTAGAAATAATTATAGCGATTATGTGACATCTCTACTCTTGCTTTAAAATGGCCATAAATACAATTTTACTTGAATTTTTTGATGACCTCCAGAAAAGTAACTTGTTCTATTTTACAAAATGGCAAAATTTTTGAGAAGTTATGATTTTAGAAAGAAGAAAAGGGAGTTGTGAATCATTCTTATAATTTGCCTGAATCTAAATAGCAATGCTCATAATCAATTACTTCTGCTACCATTTATGCAACAAAATGATTATATCACAACTTTATTTGTGGAAACAAGAAGGAGTATCTTAGCAGTGCTGTAAAAGATGTAATATTTTTATGTAGTTAGGAAAAATAATTAAAATATATTAGTAAAGAGAGCATGTAAGAGTGAGTAAATCATTTGTAAATCATTGAAAATGGTCAAGATCAATAAATCTTTTTGTTCGATATCTAACAGAATTGCATATATCCTAAATGAAAATTCAGATAAATAAAGTTATATTATAAATAATGATAGAGAAAGAATTGAATACCTCAGTTGACCCTGAAGTAAGAACTGAAGAGACTGTACAAAATTCATCATGGAACTAGAAAATATCATCCTGAATGAGGTAACTCAGACTCAAAAGCACCTGCATGGTATGCACTCACTGATAAGTGGATATTAGTTAAAAAAAAAGTGCAGAATACCCAAGATACAGCCCACAGAACTCAAAAAGCTCAACAAGCATCCTTTCCTCTGTTGAGGGGCATCTGGGCTCTTTCCAGCTTCTGGCTATTATAAATAAGGCTGCTATGAACATGGTGGAGCATGTGTCCTTCTTACCAGTTGGGACATCTTCTGGGTATATGCCCAGGAGGGGTATTGCGGGATCCTCCAGTAGTACTATGTCCAATTTTCTGAGGAACCACCAGACTGGTTTCCAGAGTGGTTGTACAAGCTTGCAATCCCAACAACAAAGGAGGAGTGTTCCTCTTTCTCCACATCCTCACCAGCATCTGCTGTCACCTGAATTTTTGATCTTAGCCATTCTGACTGGTGTGAGATGGAATCTCAGGGGTTTTTTGATTTGCATTTCTCTGATGATTAAGGATGTTGAACATTTTTTCAGGTGCTTCTCAGCCATTCAGTATTCCTCAGGTGACAATTATTTGTTTAGCTCTGAGCCCCATTTTTTAATGGGGTTATTTGATTTTCTGGAGTCCATAATGGAGTACTACTCAGCTATTAAAAAGAATGAATTTATGAAATTCCTAGGCAAATGCTTGGACCTAGAGGGCATCATCCTGAGTGAGGTAACACAATCACAAAAGAACTCAAATGATATGTCCTCACTGATAAGTGGATATTAGCCCAGAAACTTAGTATAGCGAGATATAAGATACAATTTGCAAAACACATGAAACTGAAGAAGAACAAAGACCAAAGTGTGGACACTGCCCCTTCTTAGAATTGGAAACAATCACCCATGGACGGAGTTACAGAGACAAAGTTTGGAGCTGAGACAAAAGGGTGGACCATCTAGTGACTGCCATATCCAGGGATCCATCCCATAATTAGCCTCCAAATGATGACACCATTGCATACACTAGCAAGATTTTGCTGAAAGGACCCTGATATCTGTCTCTTGTGAGAATATTCCGGGGCCTAGCAAACACAGAAGTGGATGCTCACAGTCAGCTATTGGATGGATCACAGGGCACCCAATGGAGGAGCTAGAGAAAGTACCCAAGGAGCTAAAGGGATCTGCAACCCTATATGTGGAACAACAATGTGAATTAACCAGTAACCCCTGGAGGTCGTGTCTCTAGATGCATATGTATCAGAAGATGGCCTAGTCGGCCATCAGTGGAGAGGCCCATTGGTCGTGCAAACTTTATATGACTCAGTACAGGGGAACGCCATGGCCAAGAAGTGGGAATGAGGAGGTATGTGGGACTTTTGGGATAGCACTGGAAATATAAATGAATAAAATACCTAATTAAAAAAAAAGATATCATTAAGGGGCAGTGCTATAAAATGTATGTGCTTTACACATATGAAAGTTATATATGTCAAAGAAGATGCAGGGGCAAATAATTATAAAACGATTATGCAAAGATCAGTAAAGTAATGTCTAATCCTAACATTCAAGGGAACAGGGTAGGGAGATCAGTGAGAGTTTAAGGTCTGCTTCGATTACATGGCTAACTCATGTACTAAAATAAATAATGTTGTTAATCAGCAAAATAAGCAATTAAAGCATTTGAATAAATTAGATATTCTCTAATTATTACTCTCTGTCTAGCTAAAGAAATACTGAATCATCAGTGTATGTATATGCAGAGATGAATGCAGGATAAAGATAACTCTCCATGAAATTTCTATACAAGTTTTATAAGTAATTGTTCTGAAGTACATTCTCAAGAAAATAGCTTTACTGCACAAAACACCTGGGAGCACCAAACAACAACCTCTTGGGAAGCTTAAGATTCTGAGTTGCAAGGATCCTGGAACCTGTAAGAGAATAAAGAAATAATGGACACATGCTATCAAAGAAATGGAGTTTGCTTACAGTTATGGTAGGTGTAACCTCAGTCTGTTGATTAGTTACACTAAAGGGTGGGCTGGTCATAGTGGAAGGTCTCTGTAGATAAGCATTCTCAAGTGACAATCATCCACATATGTGAAGAGGAAGTGGTGATTGCTAGTCACTGCACTCAGAGTTTGTAAACTCTCATTCTTGGAACCCTAAGGAAAGCTTGGCCATCTCTCTTGAACTGCCCCATATGGGTAATGGCTATTACAATTTACCTTAGACTAACTAGTATAGGAGTTCTTGACAGGCTATGCCTATATCAAAATACACATATGCTCAGGATTTCCCTCACATAGTTTCCTCCACTCCCTACAAAAAAGAGGTACATTATTTGAAAATAAAGATATCTAGCTGTAGTTAGAGTGCCATGTTTCTAACCACTGGCTCTACAGCTGCTGCTCCAATGCCTACTACCTCCTTATCACTCATTATGTTTAGGAAGTTCTTTTATATCTATCTAGTGATTTTGTGTGCTCTTCTAAAAGCTAAGGGACTGTAACAATCATGTCAAGTTTGAGGTAGAATAAAATCCTCACAGTCTCACAGTAATTTAATTAATTTAGTAATATTTTGGAATTATATTATACTTACATCATTTCTCTGTTCCCTTTCCTCATCTCAAGCCCTCCTTTATAACACTCCTTGCTCTTTTTCAAAATCTTAGCTTCCATAATCATTAAGTGTTCTTACATATATGTTTTTGTATGCATAAGTACAGCCTGCTCAGTCTGTATAATGGTATAATGTTGCGCGCGCACACACACACACACACACACATACATTCACTCTATATAATGGTATAATGTGTGTGTGTGTGTGTGTATGTGTGTGTTTTCAAGGTTGACCATTTGGTATTGGATAACCATTCAGTTTTCTTTTCTTTGTGGGAAATGTCACCGACTCTCAGATCCTTACTTGCTTTTACTATTTTGTGTAAGTTTGAGGCCTTCAGCGCTTTCCTTTCTCCACATTATCATGTACAATATAACTCCGGGAATATGGCTTAGGATACATTCTAGTAATGGAAAATACATTAATAATTGAAAATACCAAAATGATAAGAGAATTCCAAAAAAATTAATTTCTATACATTGGAAGGTATACAAGAGTAAATACAAATATCTCAAATGAAACTAAAAATAAATTCAATAAAGACGATGACAAAATTTGGAATATTGCCAGAAGTCTGGAGAGTGAAAAAAACCCATTTAAGAAGTTGGTGATTAAATTACATCTCTGTAAGATTTAATATTATCTGAACTGTTTGGAGCTAAAATTTACCATTTATAGTAGTTCTATATATGTATATAGAATAGAATGTTTCATAAATATGTATTTTATTTTTTAAGTAAGCAAAATAGAAAAGTAAGTGACTTTGAATTTTTGCATATCTTTTTTTTCAATTTTTTATTAGATATTTTCTTCATTTACATTTCAAATGCTATCCCGAAAGTCCCCTATACACTACCCCTGCCCTGTTCCCCTACCCACCCACTCCTATTTCCTGGCCCTGGCGTTCCCCTGTACTGGGGCATATAAAGTTTGCAAGATCAATGGGCCTCTTCCCAATGATGGCCAACTAGGTCCTATACTTCTACATATGCAGCAAGAGACATGAGCTCTAGGATTACTGGTTAGTTGATATTGTTGTTCCACCTATAGGGTTGCAGACCCCCTCAGTTCCTTGGATACTTTCTCTAGCTCCTACATTAGGGGCCTTGTGTTCCATCCAATAGATGAGCATGAGCATCCACTTTTGTATTTGCCAGGCACTGGCATAGCCTCAAAAGAGACAGCTATATCACGGCATATGTAATAGTGTCTGCATTTGGTGACTGATTATGGGAATTTTTGCTTAACTTTTTTTTTTTCATAATCACATTCTTTAATAATTCCTTCCAATTTTCTTTTTTTTTTCGAAGATCATTTTCTTTTTTTTGATTTTTAATATTTTTATTACATATTTTCCTCAATTACATTTCCAATGCTATCCCAAAAGTCCCCCATAGCGCCCCCCACTACCCTACCCACCCATTCCCATTCTTTTGGCCCTGGCATTCCCCTATATTGGGGCATATAAAGTTTGCAAGTCCAATGGGCCTCTCTTTCCATTGATAGCCGACTAGGCCATCTTTCGATACATATGCAGCTAGAGACAAGAGCTCCGGGGTTCTGGTTAGTACATCATGTTGTTCCAACAATAGGGTTGCAGATCCCTTTAGCTCCTTGGGTACTTTCTCTAGCTTCTCCATTGGGAGCCCTGTGATACATCCAATAGCTGACTGTGAACATCCACTCCTGTGTTTGCTAGGCCCCGGCATCGTCTCACAAGAGACAGCTATATTTGGGTCCTTTCAGCAAAATCTTGCTAGTGTATGCAATGGTGTCAGCGTTTAGAAGCTGATTATGGGATGGATCCCTGGATACGGCAGTCTCTAAATGGTCCATCCTTTCATCACAGCTACGAACTTTGTCTCTGTAACTCCTTCCCTGGGTGTTTTGTTCCCAATTCTAAGAAGGTGCACAGTGTCCACACTTTGGTCTTCATTCTTCTTGAGTTTCATGCATTTAGCAAATTGTATCTTATATCTTGGGTATCCTAAGTTTTGGGCTAATATCCACTTATCAGTGAATACATATTGTGGGAGTTCTTTTGTGATTGTGTTATTTCACTCAAGATGATGCCCTCCAGGTCCATCCATTTGGCTAGGAATTTCATAAATTCATTCTTTTTAATAGCTGAGTAGTACTCCATTGTGTAAATGTACCATAATTTCTGTATCCATTCCTCTGTTGAGGGACATCTAGGTTCTTTCCAGCTTCTGGCTATTATAAATAGGGCTGCTATGAACATAGTGGAGCATGTGTCCTTTTTACCGGTTGGGACATCTTCTGGATATATGCCCAGGAGAGGTATTGCTGGGTCCTCCGGTAGTACTATGTCCAATTTTCTGAGGAACCGCCAGACTGATTTCCAGAGTGGTTGTACAAGCTTGCAATCCCACCAACAATGGAGGAGTGTTCCTCTTTCTCCACATCCTCGCCAGCATCTGCTGTCACCTGAATTTTTGATCTTAGCCATTCTTACTGGTGTGAGGTGGAATCTCAGGGTTGTTTTGATTTGCATTTCCCTGATGATTAAGGATGTTGAACATTTTTTCAGGTGTTTCTCTGCCATTCGGTATTCCTCAGGTGAGAATTCTTTGTTCAGTTCTGAGCCCCATTTTTTAATGGGGTTATTTGACTTTCTGGAGTCCACCTTCTTGAGTTCTTTATATATATTGGATATTAGTCCCTTATCTGATTTAGGATAGGTGAAGATACTTTCCCAATCTGTTGGTGGTTTTTTTGTCTTATTGATGGTGTCTTTAGCCTTGCAGAAGCTTTGTAGTTTCATGAGGTCCCACTTTTCAATTCTCGATCTTACAGCACAAGCCATTACTGTTCTATTCAGGAATTTTTCCCCTGTGCCCATATCTTCAAGGCTTTTCACCACTTTCTCCTCTATAAGTTTCAGTGTCTCTGGTTTTATGTGAAGTTCCTTGATCCACTTAGACTTGACCTTAGTACAAGGAGATAGGAATGGATCGATTCGCATTCTTCTACATGTTAACAACCAGTTGTGCCAGCACCATTTGTTGAAAATGCTGTCTTTCTTCCACTGGATGTTTTTAGCTCCCTTGTCGAAGATCAAGTGACCGTAGGTGTGTGGGTTCATTTCTGGGTCTTCAATTCTATTCCATTGGTCTATTTGTCTGTCACTATACCAGTACCATGCAGTTTTTATCACAATTGCTCTGTAGTAGAGCTTTAGGTCCGGCATGGTGATTCCACCAGAGGTTCTTTTATTCTTGAGAAGAGTTTTTGCTATCCTAGGTTTTTTGTTATTCCAGATGAATTTGCAGATTGCGCTTTCTAATTCGTTGAAGAATTGATTTGGAATTTTGATGGGGATTGCATTGAATCTGTAGATTGCTTTTGGCAAGATAGCCATTTTTACAATGTTGATCCTGCCAATCCATGAGCATGGGAGATCTTTCCATCTTCTGAGATCTTCTATAATTTCTTTCTTCAGAGACTTGAAGTTTTTATTATACAGATCTTTCACTTCCTTAGTTAGAGTCACACCAAGATATTTTATATTATTTGTGACTATTGAGAAGGGTGTTGTTTCACTAATTTCTTTCTCAGCCTGTTTATTCTTTGTGTAGAGAAAGGCCATTGATTTGTTTGAGTTAATTTTATATCCAGCTACTTCACTGAAGCTGTTTATCAGGCTTAGGAGTTCTCTGGTGGAATTTTTAGGGTCACTTATATATACTATCATATCATCTGCAAAAAGTGATATTTTGACTTCATCTTTTCCAATTTGTATCCCTTTGATCTCCTTTTGTTGTCGAATTGCTCTGGCTAGGACTTCCAGTACAATGTTGAATAGGTATGGAGAAAGTGGACAGCCTTGTCTAGTCCCTGATTTTAGAGGGATTGCTTCAAGCTTCTGACCATTTACTTTGATGTTGGCTACTGGTTTGCTGTAGATTGCTTTTATCATGTTTAGGAATGGGCCTTGAATTCCTGATCTTTCCAAGACTTTTATCATGAATCGGTGTTGGATCTTGTCAAATGCTTTTTCCGCATCTAACGAGATGACCATGTGGTTTTTGTCTTTGAGTTTGTTTATATACTGGATTACGTTGATGGATTTCCGTATATTGAACCATCCCTGCATCCCTGGGATGAAACCTACTTGGTCAGGATGGATGATTGTTTTGATGTGTTCTTGGATTCGGTTAGCAAGAACTTTATTGAGGATTTTTGCATCAATATTCATAAGGGATATTGGTCTGAAGTTTTCTATCTTTGTTGGGTCTTTTTGTGGTTTAGGTATCAGAGTAATTGTGGCTTCATAGAATGAGTTGGGTAGAGTACCTTCTGTTTCTATTTTGTGGAATAGTTTGTGAAGAACTGGGATTAGATCTTCTTTGAAGGTCTGATAGAACTCTGCACTAAACCCATCTGGTCCTGGGCTTTTTTTAGTTGGGAGACTATTAATGACTGCTTCTATTTCTTTGGGGGATATAGGGCTGTTTAGATCATTAACCTGATCTTGATTCAACTTTGGTACCTGGTATCTGTCTAGGAACTTCTCCATTTCATCCAGGTTCTCCAGTTTTGTTGAGTATAGCCTTTGGTAGAAGGATCTGATGGTGTTTTGGATGTCTTCAGGATCTGTTGTTATGTCTCCTTTTTCATTTCTGATTTTGTTAATTAGGATGCTTTCCCTGTGCCCTCTAGTGAGTCTGGCTAAGGGTTTATCTATCTTGTTGATTTTCTCAAAGAACCAGCTCCTTGATTGGTTGATTCTTTGAATAGTTTTTCTTGTTTCCACTTGGTTGATTTCACCCCTGAGTTTGATTATTTCCTGCCCTCTACTCCTCTTGGGTGAATTTGCTTCCTTTTGTTCTAGTGCTTTTAGGTGTGTTGTCAAGCTGCTAATGTGTGCTATCTCTAGTTTTCTTTTGGAGGCACTCAGAGCTATGAGTTTTCCTCTTAGAAATGCTTTCATTGCGTCCCATAAGTTTGGGTATGTTGTGGCTTCATTTTCATTGAACTCTAAAAAGTCCTTAATTTCTTTCTTTATTCCTTCCTTGACCAAGGTATCATTGAGAAGAGTGTTGTTCAGTTTCCACGTGAAGGTTGGCTTTCTATTATTTATTTTGTTATTGAAGATCAGCCTTAGTCCATGGTGATCTGATAGGATGCATGGGACAATTTCAATATTTTTGTATCTGTTGAGGCCTGTTTTGTGACCAATTATGTGGTCAATTTTGGAGAAGGTACCATGAGGTGCTGAGAAGAAGGTATATCCTTTTGTTTTAGGATAGAATGTTCTGTAGATATCTGCCAGATCCATTTGATTCATAATTTCTCTTAGTTTCTCTGTGTCCCTGTTTAGTTTCTGTTTCCATGATCTGTCCATTGGTGAAAGTGGTGTGTTGAAGTCTCCCACTATTATTGTATGAGGTGCAATGTGTGCTTTGAGATTTACTAAAGTTTCTTTAATGAATGTGGCTGCCTTTGTATTTGGAGCATAGATATTCAGGATTGATAGTTCCTCTTGGAGGATTTTACCTTTGATGAGTATGAAGTGTCCCTCCCTGTCTTTTTTAATGACTTTTGGTTGGAAGTCAATCTTATCAGATATTAGAATGGCTACTCCAGCTTGTTTCTTCATGCCATTTGCTTGGAAAATTGTTTTCCAGCCTTTCATTCTGAGATAGTGTCTATCCTTTTCTCTGAGATGAGTTTCCTGTAAGCAGCAAAATGTTGGGTCTTGTTGTGTAGCCAGTTTGTTAGTCTATGTCTTTTTATCGGGGAGTTGAGTCCATTGATATTAAGAGATATTAAGGAAAAGTAATTGTTGTTTCCTGTTATTTTTGTTGTTAAAGTTGGCATTTTGTTCTTGTGGCTGTCTTCTTTTAGGTTTGTTGAGGGATTACCTTCTTGTTGTTTCTAGGGCGTGGTTCCTGTCCTTGTATTGGTTTTTTTCTGTTATTATCCTTTGAAGGGCTGGATTCGTGGAGAGATAATGTGTGAATTTGGTTTTGTCGTGGAATATTTTGGTTTCTCCATCTATATTAATTGAGAGTTTGGCTGGGTATTGTAGCCTGGGCTGGAATTTGTGTTCTTTTAGTGTCTGTATAACATCCGTCCAGGATCTTCTGGCTTTCATAGTCTCTGGTGAAAAATCTGGTGTAATTCTGATAGGCTTGCCTTTATGTTACTTGGCCTTTTTCTCTTACTGCTTTTAGTATTCTATCTTTATTTAGAGCATTTGTTGTTCTGATTATTATGTGTCGGGAGGTATTTCTTTTCTGGTCCAGTCTATTTGGAGTTCTGTAGGCTTCTTGTATGTTCATGGGCATCTCTGTCTTTAGATTTGGGAAGTTTTCTTCTATAATTTTGTTGAAGATGTTTGCTGGTCCTTTGAGTTGAAAATCTTCATTCTCATCCACTCCTATTATCCGTAGGTTTGGTCTTCTCATTGTGTCCTGTATTTCTTGGATGTTTTGAGTTAGGATCTTTTTGCATTTTACATTTTCCTTGATTGTTGTGCTGATGTTCTCTATGGAATCTTCTGCACCTGAGATTCTCTCTTCCATCTCTTGTATTCTGTTGCTGATGCTGGTATCTATGGTTCCAGATTTCTTTCCTAGGGTTTCTATCTCCAGTGTTGCCTCATTTTGGGTTTTCTTTATTGTGTCTACTTCCCTTTTTAGGTCTAGTATGGTTTTGTTCATTTCCATCATCTGTTTGGATGTGTTTTCCTGTTTTTCTGTAAGGACTTCTCCCTGTTTGATTATGTTATCCTGTTTTACTTTAAGGATTTGTAACTCTTTAGCAGTGTTCTCCTGCAATTCTTTAAGGGATTTTTGTGCTTCCTCTTTAATGTCTTCTACATATTTAGCAGTGTTCTCCTGTATTTCTTTAAGTGTGTTATTAAAGTCCTTCTTGAATTCCTCTACCATCATCAGGAGATATGCTTTTAAATCCGTGTCTAGCTTTTCCGGTGTGTTGGGGTGCCCTGGACTGGGCGAAGTGGGGGTGCTGGGTTCTGATGATGGTGAGTGGTCTTGGTTTCTGTTAGTAAGATTATTATGTTTACCTTTCGCCATCTGGTAATCTCTGGGGTTAGTTGTTATCTTTGTCACTGTTTAAAGATTGGAGCAGAAGCTGTGTTCCACTCACCAGCAGTCTCAAACTCCTGCGGTGGGGGTCGTGGGTAGCTGATGGTACCCAGGTGCTGGTCCAGCCGGAAGAGGCCTGTGGTCCTACTCAGGCCGGTTTTCTGCTTCCCTAACTAATGCAGTCTCTGGTCCCGCGTGCAATTGGATTGGAGCAGAAGCTGTGCTCCACTCACCAGAAGTCTTAAGATCCTGTGGCGGGTGTTGTGGGTAGCTGGCGAGTGTCAGCCGACCATGCGCCCCAGCTGCCCCGGTGCTTTTCTGACCGGAAGAGGCTTGTGGCCCTTTGTAGGCCTGATTTCTCTCTCCCCAACCAGAGCAGTCTCAGGTCCCGTGTGATTGGACTGGAGCAGAAGCTGTGTTCCACTCACCAGCAGTCCCAAAATCCTGTGGCGGGGGTCGTGGGTAGCTGGCGGGTGTCAGGCAACCCTGTGCTCCAGCAACCCTGGCGCTGTCCTGTGGCCCTACTCAGGCAGGTTTCTGCTTCCCTAACTAATGCAGTCTCAGGTCCTGCGCGCAATTGGATTGGAGCAGAAGCTGTGCTCCACTCACCAGAAGTCTTAAGATCCTGTGGCGGGTGTTGTGGGTAGCTGGCGAGTGTCAGCCGACCATGCGCCCCAGCTGCCCCGGTGGTTTTCTGACCGGAAGAGGCTTGTGGCCCCATGTAGGCCGGATTTCTCTCTCCCCAACCAGAGCAGTCTCAGGTCCCGTGTGATTGGACTGGAGCAGAAGCTGTGTTCCACTCACCAGCAGTCCCAAAATCCTGTGGCGGGGGTCGTGGGTAGCTGGCGGGTGTCAGGCAACCCTGCGCTCCAGCAACCCTGGCGCTGTCCTGTGGCCCTACTCAGGCAGGTTTCTGCTTCCCTAACTAATGCAGTCTCAGGTCCTGCGCGCAATTGGATTGGAGCAGAAGCTGTGCTACACTCACCAGAAGTCTTAAGATCCTGTGGCGGGTGTTGTGGGTAGCTGGCGAGTGTCAGCCGACCCTGCGCCCCAGCTGCCCCGGTGCTTTTCTCGCTTATCTTAAAGAATAAGGAAGTCCTGGATATTCTGGGGCCTACTGTTAGGTTAGTGGATTGTAGATTTGTGTTTGTTTGTTTGTTTTGTTTTTTCTTTGTTTTTTTTTCCATACATGATTTCTCTCTATAGCTTTGGCTCTGTATAGTCCTGAAACTCACTCTGTAGACCAGGCTGGCCTCAAACTCAGAAATCTGCCTGCCCCTGCCTCCCATGTGCTGGGATTAAAGGCGTGCATTACCACTGCCTGGCTTGTAGTGTAGATTTCTTTGTCATAAAGAACACTTTGCTCCCTATAGATGAGTTGGTATACAGGCTTTCTCTTAGTTATGCAAGAGAGGTAAAAAATAGCACATATTTGTGAAGGATTTTTTTAAAGGAAGAAGTGGATAAAAACTAAAGTGCTTGTTATTAGGAAATTAGAAGTACAGGAATATTAAGAGGATAAAATAATTATGAGACAAAAATTTACCACATGTAAATATTACATGTAGAATAAAATGTTTAATAGAAGTGGCTAAGTGAAAAATATTAATGTATACTTTTGTGAATTGGAGGTAGGAAGAGAGGATATAGAGGTGGCCCAGCAGTTAAATCAATTTGCTACTCTTTCAAAGAACCTGGGTTCAGTTCCCAGAACAGACTCAGTGGCTCTCAGCTATCTTCATGTTATAGTTCCAGAGGATCCAACATGTCTTCAGGACTCGTGCACACATGTAGTGCACATAGATCTAGTCAGGAACATATGTATACCCACAAACAAAAATAAGATTTATTATAAAGATGTACACTTTTTCAGATTTTTAAAATTGTGTATGCATATGGAACTCTCAAGATGAATGGAATGCATTGTTACTAAGGAAACAGCATTGGTCTGATCAAACAGTTGTCTCATGAGTAATCAACTTAAGCAGAACACTGGATATACTTGAAACAAATGCATTCATAAAAAATATGGTATCCAGATCACTTATACATGCAGAAATGACTGCTCATGCCATGAATGAAAATGTGAAAAGCAATATCTATTGTCAAACTGAGAAACTATTTCCTCTATTGATACATGTAGATGATTTCAAAATTGCAGGCAGTATAATAATATGTTTAAAATACACAAATATGGAACAGTTCACGTAAGCAATTCATTCAGATAGATAGTACTCAGGGATTGGTTTCTAAAGCCTTCTTTAACAGTGATTATAATCAAAATGATTATAGAATTTTATTAAGTCCACTGGTATAACTTTATTTGTTGCTAATACTTTGAATTATTATATTTTCTACATTTGTGGTCTAACTATTAAAAACTTAAACGTCCTGACATCCTTACATTATTAATTGTCCTGTCCCTTACCCTCAAGATTTGGCTTCATTCCAAATTCTAAGTCCAGATGTCTGCACAGCAGGTAGTCTTCATCACCCAGTTTGAGTCGGTGTGGCGCCAGCTGTTAAAATATTTTGACAATAACCCCTCTGTATACCCTCATTTCCATACAAAATGTCATGTGCATATATCTTAATATAAAAATATATAACCCTAGCCATGCCCTGTTACTCTCTCCTCAGTATTTTCACTATGATCACTGTTTAATCTAATTAAGAAATTAAATTCCTTATCCTTCCCATTCAAGTATGTGAGACTTTCTTCATTCATTCCATTCACTTTATTTGGTGTGGCATGTTGCCAAAATGTTTTCAATTTTATCATATTTTGAGCTTTTGCTTCATTTGTTATTTTTCTTAAACCTAAAATGTCAATGTTTTCATGCCAGACCCACTCCATGGTGTTATTTTCAGATCCCTTCTTGTCCACCTGTCCAGTGTTGTGGGAATGCAGGTTTCAGAGCAGGAGGTGCAGTGCTGGATAGAACAGCAGATAGAACTCCCACCTCCACTGAGAGCATGCAGTCCAACTTGGCAATAGCTGCATAGTGTCGTATTAGTGAGATGATCTTATATTCCATAGTGCTCAATCTTGCCAGGATCTTCTTAATGGTCTTCAGACTAGGCAGATGTTGATCCTCCCCATCTTCTTTCTCTATGTCCATCTCATCCACTTTCTTCTGGCTTACTGAGTCCAATTAATACTAACTAAACTGGCATTAGTATGTGGGCATCCACTTCAACATGAGCAACCTACCCTAGAAACATCCTTGATAAAAACTGGTTGCCTCCGTTCCAACTGCCAATAGCTTCTCAGCTACCAGTAGCCTCTAAGCCCCTTTCCTCTTTGAGCTGACCAGATTAATAGGCCTTTCAAGCTGCCACAGCTGCTTTTTATGAGTGAGCTTATGGGTGAATGGCCCCCATATATCAGAAGGTGCAATTTCACAATGGTCCTCACCAACTTGTAGCTCTTAAAATATTTCTGTCCTCTCTTCCACAATGGTCCAGAGCCTTGCAGATAAAGGAAGCATAGATTTTTCCTTAAATTAGATTTTAATTTTATTGTACATATTTAGTACTTCAATCTCACAGAAATCTAGCTATGCCTTTCCATGTATTTAAACACATCTTATGCTGTTATCTTGAAGTTATTTAATAATGCCTATATTTCTAAGAAGTATCACTTGAACAGGTTGACAAATTTAGCAGATCTAAATGAAAGTGTATATAAAACACCAGAAGACTTGAGGGCAGAAGGAGCCTCAGATCAATATGAATGTAAAGTTTGAGTACATTAAAGTGAGTGAAAATATTTTCTAATTGAAATTATAGGCACATAGACAATATTTTACCACAGACAGAGTCTCCATAGATTAAGTGTAAACCATTAGCTCAACAGTGACACATAAGAGCAATGTTACCAGGTACAAATATACCTTTAACTCAGTTTTAGTTGGTTAAACTGACTTAAAGAATTTGGATGTAAGTAGAGAGAAAATGCAGATGTCTGTTCCACATTTACTTATATATGCATTTCAGTTCTAACTCCATGGTTCTTATATTCAGTGTTAATTCCTGTCAAATCCTGGCATATACTTTACTGCATTCTTAAGTTTCCTTTGAAATATTTTTGTTGATATAGCTCATATACCACACATTTCATACATTTAATGTGTATGAGCCAATGAATGTATTTCATTATGCTTTTAGAGCTAAGAATCCAAAAATACAAGTTGAATATATATGTGCCACTAAAAGAATTCAAACAACACACTCTAGTATTTCATCAGGAAAATTCAAAGCTATACTGAGTATAAGTTTTCAAGTTTCATGCTGGCTGCAGAATAAGTTCTTCTTTATTTATCTTTCAATTTGATTGTCACATAGTAAAATAATGAATCTTTATAAATTAAGAATATTTTAATGTATTCTAAATTGCATAAAATATAATGAATTAAAAGGCCATAGTAATCTATGGAGTACATTAGAATCTGAATTTTAATTAAGAAACAAGAAAAAAATATGAACATTTTATTAAAATTCTTAGTAGAAAGAAATGTAAATTGAAAAATATGGTTCTCCCCATTACTACTTTGCTATTTAAATATGTTTAACTATTAATTAAATTTATATGTGATTATTTCATACAAGTATGTAATTTCTTACATTTACTCCTTTCTTTCCCAGCCTCTTATCTCTCTTCTGTACTTAGTACCATACCATTTTCTTCCTAAAAAGTGCATGGTTTAGATTCATATTTATATAAATTATTTTGTGCCCTGTTGATTATAACCAAGGCTTTTAGAATAACATTTAGTACAAAATTATTAATTTGAGATGTATGGGTTCACTGGTAGGTAGAAAACTGAAAAAAAAAAAAACTGAAGGCATATACTTCCCAGAATTTTTTTCTAGATGATAATTTGATATTGAAATTTGAGAACCCCTGAACCCTTCCAACTTCAGTCCTATTGATAAGGCAATTCTTCTGTAGATCCAATGCAAGGAACTGAATTGTGTGTCCATTCCTGATTGTCATGGATGGATCTTGCCTTGAACATGCCATTTTTCATTGTTTTACCATATTTTCTGGCTCTTAATTTTTTTCCCACTCTGCATTGTTCTATAGGCATGAGAGGGAATGACAAAATGCCTTATAAAAGACCAAACATAACTAATATTTTTATAAGAAATATGAGCACCCACAGGTCCCTGCATTCACCACAAATCATGAGAAAGAAGTTCTCTGATTAAGAACAACTGCTGCACTTTGTCATTTATATGTAGACATAAATCTTTAGAAAACTGTCTTGCACTCAACAAATATAGCTATAGATTTAGTTTCCCTATAGGATCTGTGCTCACCCTAACCATAAGTTTTTGGCCACAGTACCTATTGTGTTCCATCCAGTGAGCAGGACTCAGTCCAATCACAGTGTTGTTGGTACTACAACTATCTTGCCATTATTGCTCAGGTGGTGGTGTGCATAGTCAAAACTTTCTGCATCCAGCCTCACTAAAGGCCCTAGCCCCAAGAGGATGCAGGACCCCATTTTTGTCCCACAATCATTAGAGAGAATACACTTCCAGCTCAGTTCTAGTTTGACTTCCTTACAGTTTCTAATCAATACATACAATGTTTGTAGCATTGGGTTTTCACTGTTTAGTTATGGTGGGAAACTAAGAAGCTTTGCAGAAAATTGTATTACTTGGGAGATCTCTGAGGCTTTTCTAGCCATCAACTCATATGAATGCATTCCATATTTGGTATTGGAATTGTGCTTAATAATTCATGCCCTCTAGGATCAGAACAATAGAGCCTTGAATCATATCTGCCTTCATTAATTAGAACTTTTTATTCATTCTCTGAAAATGTCATATATGGATAAAATGTACCTTAATCATATCCACCTTCCCTTCCTCTGTAACTTTCTTTACCCATACTCAATATGTATATATGTGCCAAATTCATGTCATTTTTCATATAAACTTTATTTTATTGTATACTTTTTATTTTTATTAGAAATAGTTTTTCATAGAATATATTCTGATCAGAGTTTCCTCTCCATTGTCTCATCTCAGATGCCTCCCACTTCCTTTTGAACCTTTTGAACTCCATGCTTTCCTTTTCTCTCTCTAGAAAGCAAACATAACAACAACAATAACAACAAAGATAAGGCAAAACAAAGAGAATTTTAAAAAAACATAGAAAAAGTATGAAACACACAAAGCACAGAAAGAGAGAGAAAGAGAGAGAGACTGTGACAGAGAGACAGAGAGAAAGATGTGCATACAAATTGAAAATCATAATGAATAAGCAAAGGATAAGTTAGGTTAAAAAGTCCTCCAAATATTATGAGACAAAGATATTCCAAAGTATCACTGAGTTAATTTCATGTTGATCATCTGCTGTTACACATAGGGACTCTCTAACCTCCATTTCTATACCCGGAGAGGCTTCATTGGAGAAAACTAATTTTTCTTTGGAGGAGATTATTAATTGGAGATCGATTTTAGACTAGGGATGCATGCTCATTTCTGTTTCCATTATCTTCACAGAGACCCCCTCAAGCTTGTACCTAAGCAGGTTCTGTGTATGCAGCCACATTCATGTGTGCTCATGTGTATATCTGTCTTGTTGTGTTTATAAGGTACTATTCCAGGTGTCTTCCATTCCTGCTTGCCCTTACAATTTGTGTGCCTACTCTCAACTAATTTCCTTTAGCTCTGAGAGGAAAGGTTTGATATAGATATCCCAGTTAAATGAGTTTTGCAATGTATTTCTCTGTACATTGTCAAGCTGTGTTCTCTGGACATTAGTTCCCATATTTTGTAGAGAAAAAAAAGCTTTATTTTTCCTGGATGGCTGAACAAGTCACTGATTTATGAATATAGAATAATGTCACTAGGAATAATGTTAATATGATGTTTCTATATCAGAACAGTAGTGCTTTGTTTTACCCAATGTCCATGACCTATTTAGTTTCAGGTTTGTCTCTGCTCCATCTTTGTCCCTGCATTACTTTTAGGCAGGGAAAATTTGGAGTGGTAGTTTGATATCCTTATTCCTTCATTGGGGATCCTGCTTTTATACAGGAAGTGGTCTCTTCAGTTTCCATGTTCCCAATGTTAGGAATCTTAGCTAAGAATACACCCATTGACTCCAGGAAGCATCCCCAACTGAAGGCTCTGAGATGTGAATTCCTACAGATTTTCTCCAGCTCCCAACTTCTGGCAGTTTCAGATTTTTATTTATTTTCCTGGTCCTCTGGGCCTTTCTCCTGTCTCTCCTCACACCTAATCCTGCTAATTTCTATAGCAATTTCTGCCTCTTTATAAACAATGGCTTGACAGCAAAATTAAGCGTTTGTACTGGCTAATTTTTTGTATCAACTTGACACAGGCTGGAGTTATCACAGAGAAAGGAGCTTCAGTTGGGGAAATGCCTCCATGAGATCCAGCTGTAAGGCATTTTCTCAATTAGTGATCAAGGGGGGTGGTCCCCCTGTGGGTGGTGCCATCTCTGGGCTGGTAGTCTTAGTTCAATAAGAGAGCAGGCTGAGCAAGCCAGGGGAAGCAAGCCAGTAAAGCAAGCCTCCATGGCTTCTGCATCAGCTCCTGCTTTCTGACCTGCTTGAGTTCCAGTCTTGACTTCCTTTGGTGATGAACAGCAGTATGAAAGTGTTAGCTGAATAAACCCTTTCCTCCCCAACTTGCTTCTTGGTCATGATGTTTGTGCAGGAATAGAAACCCTGACTAAGACAAATTGGTACCAGTATAGTGGGGTATTTCTGTTACACCCTGACCGGGTTTTGGGGAGGATTGTGGAAGAACTTTGGAACTTTGGACTTGAAGATCCATTTGTTGTTAAGAGTTTTGCCACATGTTGTGTAGCATCTTGGAAGATAATGTTGAGAACAGTGCAGAAGACAGAGGTGGGAAAATTAAAGACTCTCTATTCAGGGCCATTGCTATTTTGATTTGGAAGATTCTGTGGTTTTGGTTAGCTGGGCTGAAGAATCAGCTGTGATAAACAAGATACCAGAACTACTAAAGTGAAACTTTTGCATTACTGGGACTACTGATGCAGGTTAGCTGGAGCGAAGAAATTAGTGGTGATTAAGAAGAGACCAGCATTTCCCTGATGATTAAGGGTGTTGAACATTTTTTCAGGTGCTTCTCTGCCATTCGGTATTCCTCAGGTGAGAATTCTTTGTTCAGTTCTGTGCCCCATTTTTTAATGGGGTTATTTGATTTTCTGGAGTCCACCATCTTGAGTTCTTTATATATATTGGATATTAGTCCCTTATCTGATTTAGCATAGGTAAAGATCCTTTCCCACTCTGTTGGTGGTTTTTTTGTCTTATTGATGGTGTCTTTTGCCTTGCAGAAGCTTTGCAGTTTCATGAGGTCCCACTTGTCAATTCTCGATCTTACAGCACAAGCCATTGCTGTTCTATTCAAGAATTTTTCCCCTGTGCCCATATGTTCAAGGCTTTTCCCCACTTTATCCTCTATAAGTTTCAGAGTCTCTAGTTTTATGTGAAGTTCCTTGATCCACTTAGACTTGACCTTAGTACAAGGAGATAGGAATGGATCGATTCGCATTCTTCTACATGATAAAAAAACAGTTGTGCCAGCACCATTTGTTGAAAATGCTGTCTTTCTTCCACTGGATGGTTTTAGGTCCCTTGTCGAAGATCAAGTGACCATAGGTGTGTGGGTTCATTTCTGGGTCTTCAATTCTATTCCATTGGTCTACTTGTCTGTCACTATACCAGTACCATGCAGTTTTTATCACAATTGCTCTATAGTAAAGCTTTAGGTCCGGCATGGTGATTCCACCAGAGGTTCTTTTATCCTTGAGAAGAGTTGTTGCTATCCTAGGTTTTTTGTTATTCCAGATGAATTTGCAGATTGCACTTTCTAATTCGTTGAAGAATTGAGTTGGGATTTTGATGGGGATTGCATTGAATCTGTAGATTGCTTTTGGCAAGATAGCCATTTTTACAATGTTGATCCTGCCAATCCATGAGCATGGGAGATCTTTCCATCTTCTGAGATCTTCTATAATTTCTTTCTTCAGAGACTTGAAGTTTTTATTATACAGATCTTTCACTTCCTTAGTTAGAGTCACGCCAAGATATTTTATATAATTTGTGACTATTGAGAAGGGTGTTGTTTCACTAATTTCTTTCTCAGCCTGTTTATTCTTTGTATAGAGAAAGGCCATTGATTTGATTGAGTTAATTTTATATCCAGCTACTTCCCCGAAGCTGTTTATCAGGTTTAGGAGTTCTCTGGTGGAATTTTTAGGGTCACTTATATATACTATCATATCATCTGCAAAAAGTGATAATTTGACTTCATCTTTTCCAATTTGTATCCCTTTGATCTCCTTTTGTTGTCGAATTCCTCTGGCTAGGACTTCAAGTAAAATGTTGAATAAGTATGGAGAAAGTGGGCAGCCTTGTCTAGTCCCTGATTTTAGAGGGATTGCTTCAAGCTTCTGACCATTTACTTTGATGTTGGCTACTGGTTTGCTGTAGATTGCTTTTATCATGTTTAGGTATGGGTCTTGAATTCCTGATCTTTCCAAGACTTTTATCATGAATGGGTTTTGGATTTTGTCAAATGCTTTTTCCGCATCTAACGAGATGATCATGTGGTTTTTATCTTTGAGTTTGTTTATCCACCTCACACCAGTCAAAATGGCTAAGTTCAAAAATTCAGATGACAGCAGATGCTGGCGAGGATGTGGAGAAAGAGGAACACTCCTCCATTGTTGGTGGGATTGCAAGCTTGTACAACCACTCTGGAAATCAGTCTGGCGGTTCCTCAGAAAATTGGACATAGTACTACCGGAGGATCCAGCAATACCTCTCCTGGGCATATATCCAGAAGATGTCCCAACCGGTAAGAAGGATACATGCTCCACTATGTTCATAGCAGCCTTATCTATAATAGCCAGAAGCTGGAAAGAACCCAGATGCCCCTCAACAGAGGAATGGATACAGAAATTATGGTACATTTACACAATGGAGTACTACTCAGCTATTAAAAAGAATGAATTTATGAAATTCCTAGCCAAATGGATGTACCTGGAGGGCATCATCTGGAGTGAGGTAACACAATCACAAAGGAACTCACACAATATGTATTCACTGATAAGTGGATATTAGCCCAAAACTTAGGATACCCAAGATATAAGATACAATTTGCTAAACGCATGAAACTCAAGAAGAATGAAGACCAAAGTGTGGACACTATGCCCCTTCTTAGAATTGGGAACAAAACACCCATGGAAGGAGTTACAGAGACAAAGTTTGGAGCTGTGATGAAAGGATGGACCACCTAGAGACTGCCGTATCCAGGGATCCATCCCATAATCAGCTTCCAAACGCTGACACCATTGCATACACTAGCAAGATTTTCCTGAAAGGAACCAGATATAGCTGTCTCTTGTGAGACTATGCCTGGGCCTAGCAAACACAGAAGTGGATGCTCACAGTCAGCTATTGGATGGATCACAGGGCTCCCAATGGAGAAGCTAGAGAAAGTACCCAAGGAGTTAAAGGGATATGCAACCCTATAGGGGGAACAACATGATGAACTAACCAGTACCCAGAGCTCTTGTCTCTAGCTGCATATGTATTGAAAGATGGCCTAGTCGGCCATCACTGGAAAGAGAGGCCCATTGGACTTGCAAACTTTATATGCCCCAATACAGGGGAATGCCAGGGCCAAAAGAATGGGAATGGGTGGGTAGGGAAGTGTGGGGGGGGTAATGGGGGACTTTTGGGATAGCATTGGAAATGTAATTGAGGAAAATACGTAATAAAAATATTAAAAATTAAAAAAAAAAGAAGAGACCAGCATCATTGAGGTGACATTTTCTGGGAAGTGCTTTCTGAGAGCACAAAGAGGTTGTGTTCCAGAAATAGCCAAGGTTGTACCTTTTCTGTGGCTGGAATTGGTAATTAGTAAGAGTTACACAGGTGGTACTGGTTTTGAAGGCATGAAGGGGTCACACAGAGAAGCTGAGGCTCAGCACTGTGAGGAGGCCATGGAAGGCCACTGGTGAAGGTGCAGCCTCAGTTGTAATTGATGGCCCAGGATAGAAGGAGTCATGCAAAGGAGTTGAGGCTTGGCACCAGGAAGAGAGCCTATGAGAGACTATTGGTGAATCCTAGTTACAGCGGAAGACAGCAGTATTTTGGAAATGCCAGTAACATGAGATGGCCACCAAGAACAGCAGCAGCAGTGGAGTACAGGCAGCTGAAGCCTGGAAGACAATGTGTGTGCTGCACAGGGCAAGGGTGGAGTAGTGAACCAAGCCCTTGGAGGAGCCTAGAAGATCATGAGTTGGATCCCAGACACTGGAGAGTTGGAGTTTGATTTTGCTTTTCATTATGACTGTGCTCTGATGCTTTTCCTTCTTGAAGGAAGTATTTTAATGGAAACCACAGTTAAGAGACTTTTAATTGTAAAGATTTTGGATTTTAAGAGAGATTGAAATTTTAAGAATTTGCAATGACTGTGGGACTTTTAAAGTTATTTAGATCTTGGGGATGAATACGAAGCTTAGGGTTGAGGCTTAATAGTGATGTGTTTGTGTGTCAAGTTGACAAATGGTCATTTGTACTGGCTAGTTTGGTGTGTCAACTTGACACAGGCTGGAGTTATCACAAAGAAAGGAGCTTCAGTTAGGGAAATGCCTCCATGAGATCCAGCTGTAAGGCATTTTCTCAATTAGTGATCAAGGGGGGAGGTCCCCTTGTGGGTGGTGCCATCTCTGGGCTGGTAGTCTTGGTTCTATAAGAGAGCAGGCTGAGCAAGCCAGGGGAAGCAAGCCAGTAAAGAACATCCCTCCATGACTTCTGCATCAGCTCCTGTTTTCTGACCTGCTTGAGTTCCAGTCCTGACTTCCTTTGGTGATTAACAGCAATGTGGGAACTGTAGGCTGAATAAACCTTTCCTCCCGAACTTGCTTCTTGGTTATGATGTTTGTGCAGGAATAGAAACCCTGGTTAACACTTCCTAGGCTCTTTTATATCTAAATTTACCATGTTTTGTTTTTCATTCTCATTTGTTGATCATTTTCATTGTAAACTTATGTAAAAGTATCAATAACCATAACACCAATTCAATGTTATGTTGTCTTGAAATATGCACTCTACACCAAAGATATTACTTTGTACCTTTTAAATTTAGACTTAAGCACACTCACAAAACATCAGAATACAGTCATATTCTTTGGGTATATACCATATTAATAGACTATTTTATGCTAACATTATCTTGATCCCTTCTGAAACCTCATGTGGCGAGCCTCAACTGTTTGTATTTATCTCTTCACTGTTGCCTACCAGACTCACAGGAGAAAAGCCTACTATCTAGTGCAATGTTCTAAATCTGTCTACATAACTCCAAAAGGTAACATAATCAGGTTATTCACAGAAACAGTTCAATTTTCCGGGTACAGTTTTTTTTTTTTTTTCTACTTACTTTTCTGTTAGTGTCAAAATTTGCTTGTGGAAAGCAACTTGAAAAGCTTTTTAAAATGTATTTTAACTTGGGTCTAGTGTGATAGAGTACTTATCACTGGTGAAAATAAATCAACAACAATAAAAACAAAGACAGAAGGAGCAGAAAAGTTGTTGAGGATATTTTCATTCATGAGCTTGAAGTAAAGAGAAATCAGAAGAAATAGTGCAAGGCCATGAACCCTCAGTGATCTGGGTATCAAATGTTCAAGCGTATGAAGGGCATTTCTCATTACCATCCCAAAGAAACTTCAATAGTTTTTCTCTGTCAGATTTTACATCCAGTGGTTTGGTTAATACTGTTTAATAAACTAAGAACTTAGTAAGTGCTATAAGACATTGCCATTTTTTTGGTTAATAGTGGTTTCATAGTTCTGACTTACAATGCATGCCACTGTAACAAACTTGGGTAGCCATCCTTTGTTGTATGCTTGTCTATTTCACATCAAGTTCAAATGAAATAAAGAAGCTACAGCATAAAAATAGCTTTAAGGCAGCTTTCTCTCACCTTTGAAAATATTACCATATTTAAAGAGAGAAATGAGATTTAGTACTTTCAAGTTGCATTTTTTTCCTTGATTCTGAGAATATCTTTAAGAAAATGACTTAATGCTGACAGATCAAACAATACAATTGAAATATGACTCTATTCTTATGTAGATAACTTTAGATGCAAAGGACAAAACTGAGAAAAGAAAATTAAAGCCAGAATTTAGAGCTTTAAATTTTTATGAATATTATCCTATATTGATTTTTATTATTTTATATTGATATAATTCTAGTTTGAATTCTGTTGCTTTTCATATATAATAAATGACCTTCATGGAAGTACCTCTGATCTTATATACTTTTATTTTACTCTATTAGTCCCATTTGTCATCTAACAAACAAGGTAAAAGAAATGCATAGCATTATAGTATACATTAATACAATTCAACTTTTCTGCAAGTCGGTGTAATCATAGGAAAGAGTACCCGCTGTAGCAAGAGATCAATCAGTGCTCTGTGGACCAGAAGTGTATTGATATAGCCCGCAGCACTAAAAGAATCTTGAAATTTCTTAACACATTTGAGATGTCTTGTGTTTCAAACTTACAACACACAGTGAGATAGTGACAGCCTGTTACTGAAAAATAAAGTATATCATAGCACAAGTGAGAAAAGATGAAATGCTCACTTAGGACTACCCCATACTGATTCAGGGAATTTGCTATACAGAACACAACAATGTGTAAAAGGCCCAGGAAACATCTGTTTCACCTTCCCTTTAAAGAGCAGGAGATTATTCTGGTTTTATTCTATAAAAAATGCATTTCTATTATAGGTTATTACCAGTGAAATTAGTTACACTTTGATAGGAGCCTACTACTGAAGGCAACACAAACTTAACTCAGAGGACATGGAGAAATCTAGCTTGTATTCAACTGGAAATTCATCCTAATGATTAGTACTCATAGTCATGGAAGGAGCTATGCATACCATGGGAGGAAAACAGGACCCATAAATCTCATCCAGCTGTGAACTCTGTAACATGCCTGGAAAAATAAGCACATGGTTACAATAGTAGCATGGATGCTGTAACAGAAGCAACTCACTAATTAATGTATTTAAGGTTTATTTTGTGTTATAGAATCCATACTAGACACTGTTAAGGTCATACATAAGATTTATCTTCTCCTTTGTAACATAAACATCAGTGGGTTTCAAGTGTTATGTAATCAATAAATGTATATTTGACATCAAAATTACTTCAAAAATAGAGATGTGATGTTTTTTCTTGGTATTTTTATATTCCATAGATATGGAGAAAAACACAAGGAAATATACCCAGTGATATAGTGTTATTTGAGTTGTTCTCACCATTAAAAAGTCTGTGCTCTACATATTCAACTCTTAGACTGTTCCTAGAGAACAAGGAAGATACATAATCAATCCAGATAGGGTACCAGTGACAGAGCAAAGAAATGACTCTTCCAAAGTCCATCTTGACGAGCTAATATACTTATTAAGGTTGCATACAAGGCTGTGTTTACAGAGTTACTGAAAATTGTAGGGGCTTCACAAAGGCAGCTTCATTACCAAGAATCTTACCACAACATGGGTCATGATTACGAAACCTGCATCTCTGGAGAATTTTTGCATAGGTTATAACAAGTCCAATGGAGCAGGGGATCTCTTATTTTCTTAACAGTATTTTCTGTATGTAAAGTCTTAGACAGGTAAGGACTGTATAAATATAAATCTTATTAGTATAATGAACCTCCTAATAGATGTGAGTTGTTTAGATTTTATAATAAAGATTCCCTCCCTATAAGGTAATGCTTCAAAATGGAAATTTTTTTTTCTTAAAGTGCTTTCTTCCAGGATAGATGTCTTTTCATTAGAGAATACTGTAAAACAATATTCTGGAAAACACTATATTGTTTTACCTCTCTAGAGCTTTGTCTTTTTCTAAATGCTATATCATTGTTATATAATACAATATTTGACTTTTCAGAATGCTTATTTCATTTAGCAATTATATTTAATTTTCTTCCTTGTGTTTATTGTATGAGTTTATCCCTTTACCCCTATGTGCAGTTATCTTTACTAATTTACTATAAAAGGCATAGCATCCTCACTACCAAATCTTAGAAACTATAAATAAAAACTGCTAAATATTTTAAATTAACCTTAAAGATGTGTGTGTGTGTACATGTAGGTTTGAGGGTACAAATTTGCACACAAGTAGTACAGACAACCACAGAGGCCACAATAAAGCATCATATTTCCTGGAACTATAGTTATAGGTGGTTTTGAATGAGAATATGGGTTTTAGGAACTGAAGCCTGACCTTCTGCAAAATCAAGTGTTCTTGACCACAGCCATCTCTAGAAACCTTCTGTCTCATTCTTAGGGACATATAAGTTCTACGCTCATTGAGTACCAACAGATACAGTTATCAGAGCAGATAGTAAGACTGTTTCATTTTTGTAAGAAACTGGTTCCTTAATTTCCATAGTACATTTAACTCCACCATAAATGAAGGAGTATTTCTGCTGTTCCATGTCATCTGCTGATCTGGTGTTATTAGTGTGTATTTCAGCCATTCCGATAGGATAGTAGTGCTTTTAACTGGCAGCTTAAGTTTTGGACACGACATGTTTGTTTGTTTTTTATTGTCGTTTTGTGTTTTTTTTCATGATATTATTTGCCACGTGTCTTTGATTTAATTTTGTATTTTTTTAATATTGGGTTCTGTTACCACAGGGTTTTAAGTATTTATATTATTATTATTTTATCAGATATAGCATTCGATTTATTTTTTATTCAATAAATGTTATATTTTTTAATCAGGCTTTCATTTTCATCTTAATCAAGACTATCACAAATTGTTTCTCTCATTGGTTATATGTCTGATGTTGTAGTTCCATTTATTCATAAAATGTAGGTTTTATCTTCTATGAAGTTCATAGTTTTATATCTGCTTTCAGGTACTTAGTTGATTATAAAGATTTTGTGGGATATGTATATATTTTTTGTCACTTCTAATGAAAAAAACCAGTGGTGATGTTGAAGGTTAAACTCAAGTATAGTTTGTATACTCACCCTCACATATCATGATGGGCTTTCCTCAAAAAATGTTAGCTAGGAATCTTTTCTACATTCACTGTAATAGTCAATTTAATTATAGTTCAGCTTGTCATCCCAATATTGGCTTCTGTAGAAGTTTAGACTTCAATAATGGTTCTGTTAATCTTCTCCTTTTTTCCTGAAGTTTTAGGTATATCCATTATCCCTGCATCTTCACTTCTAGAAAAGTACTAAGAGGATTTATGGATTTTCAGCTTGTCCAATTTTTTACTTGTTGCATGCAGTTTTTACTACCCCACTTTCATCTCCAGCAGACCTCATTACCAATCCTGCCCAGGTTTCCTTGGATCTACAGAGGAAACACACACACACACACACACACACACACACATCATTATAATTTCCAACCTGCCTTATGGCTCAATGACTAAGAGCTTCTAATCTTCCATCAGAGGAAATAGCCTATGATCACTCTGCCTGAGATCTCACATGACTGGTCATCTTATCTTCCTAGAAACCATAACGAAAAATGCTATTCACTTCCTTTTATCTGCTAACTTGCCTAAGGAGACCTGGAAGTCCTGCCTACTCCTCCCAGCTCATTGGTTGCTCGCATCCCTATTGAGGGATAAAGAACCAACTGGGGAACAGGAACTTCAGTCCCACTCCCTATATTTCACCTTTTCTGACCAATAAAAAGGGGAGGAAAACCTCTTCTCCCAGATATAAATTGAACAAAACCATAATGGTAAATTACAAAGTTTGGATGAAGCAAGATGACCTGGAATCAGCAAAGCTATTTTTGGCAGCAACCAGAAGCTGGGAGGCAAGCAGGTCAGTTTATCATGTCTGAGGATGAATTATTTTTATGAGTTAATTTTATTAATAACCTATTGTAGTAAGTCTTCACCCATGCCATGTGAAGGATGGCACAATGAATCTTTATCTGTCTTGTTTGATTCTCTTGAATCTTTCTAGTTCCTTATGGGGTCTCCTCCTGTCATATCTTCTCCATATGACTCTGGATGGAGTCCAAACCCTATTTTCATTTCCTTTCAAGAAAATACAGAACCTATCTTCCAAAACAACAAGTCCTTAGTACAGTAACTAGAAATTATTAAAGATTTAGTTTGACCTTTCTCACAGAAGAATTTTAATATAACCAACACACTCAAAACTACACTCATTTTGATAAATAAAACAATTCAAAGCAAATACAGCAATATAAACAAATATTAACCTATGAGACTGTGCTTCTGCTATATTCTGTCCCAAAGATCAAGGCCTAAATTATTTAATATCTTTTGTCTACTTACTATATGAGACTATTTCCAGGCTCTCTCTTTTTATATAATTCTCAAGACCTAAATTTCAACTGTTTGAGATAGGCTAGGAGACCTAACCCCTGCCTTGCATCTAATTTTTTTTTTTAAGATCGAATGCCTCAACATTTTTATTCCTCTTAATTAACTTTAATTAAATTCCCTTCTGCTTACTGTAAAAGACTATTTTAAGGCTCTGTTTTTGCCAGTTAGGCAAAGATATCCCAGAAATCCCATGAGTCGTCTATGTTCAAGATCCTGAGAAACCGTTCTGGCAAGACTTTACATGTCTTTAAGACATTTGTTCATTTATTCTCCCCCACCTCTCTTCTATGGAGCTTATTGTTGGCTCTGTCTACCAACTGGATCTCTGCCTCTCATCTTAAGCTCTTTGTACCAGTGCTGAACTGCAGGAAAAAATCATCACATGGCTTGGGCAAAATCCATCTATCCTTAAAAAAAAATTAAATCAAATTTTAAAAATCTATTCTTTGACACCTGATTGTAAAAACCAAGTAGCTTTTATAATTTGTCTCTTACCATCAGTCTAATAGCTGCTTGCCAGCAAAGTAGGAGCTCCATGTCTCTGAGCTGAGGCTCTCCCTATGTTCCTTTGTACCAGTTTCATGAGCTCGATCCACAAGACTCAACTCTGCTTTAGTGAGAAACCAGTTCTCCCCCGCCCCACCGCCCCATTAAACTATATTAGTGTGTGTGTGTGTATATAGTCCAAGAATTCCTAAATTAATAGTGAATTCTACCCTTCCACATTGCTCGTCATCTGTTGCATGTAGTTTTTACTACTTTACTTTAGGCTCTGGGCAGACCTTAAACCAGCCTCAACTAGGTTCCTTTGGATCCACGGAAGAAACACCTATACTTTAATTTTCAACCTGCCATATGGCTCAATTGCTAGGGGCTTCTAATATCTCGCACCTGGGGAAATGACCAATGGTCACTCTGCCCAAGAATTAACATGGCTGGTCACCTTTTCTCCCTTTAATGCATGGCAAAAGTACTACTCTCTCCCCTGCATTGGTTAGCTTTCCTATGGACACCTGGAAGTACCCGCTTTTCTGCTAAGCTCATTTACTGATAGTATTTTTATTTATGGATCAGGAGCCATTTGGGGAACAGGACCTTATCATGATCATAAATACTTCCTATATTTATTTATTTGCACAATATGCATGTAACATCTAAATTTCCAACAATATGGATATTTCTGAAATCCTCTTTAGGTTTAAGCTTTTATTTTTATATTTTTTAATATATTTTATTAAGTATTTTCCTATTTTCCTCAATTACATTTCCAATGCTATCCCAAAAATCCCCTATACCCTCCCCCCTCTCTCCCATTTCCCTACCCACCCATTGCCAATTTTTTTTTTTTTTTTTTTTTTTTTTTTTTTTTTTTTTTTTTTTTGCCCCTGGCGTTCCCCTGTACTGGGGCATATAAAGTTTGTATGTCCAATGGGCCTCTCTTTCCAGTGATGGCCGACTAGGCCATCTTTTGATACATATGCAGCTAGAGTCAAGAGCTCCAGGGTACTGGTTAGTTCATAATGTTGTACCACCTATAGGGTTGCAGGTCCCTTTAGCTCCTTGGGTACTTTCTCCAGCTCCTCCATTCGGAGCCCTGTGATCCATCCACTCGCTGACTGTGAGCATCCACTTCTGTGTTTGCTAGGCCCCGGCATAGTCTCTCAAGAGACAGCTATATCAGGGTCCTTTCAGCAAAATTTGCTAGTGTATGCAATGGTGTCAGCGTTTGGAAGCTGATTATGGGATGGATCCCTGGATATGGCAGTCTCTAGATGGTCCATCCTTTCATCACAGCTCCAATCTTTGTTTCTGTAACTCCTTCCATGGATGTTTTATTTCAAATTCTAAGAAGGGGTACAGTGACCCCACTATGGTCTTCATTCTTCTTGAGTTTCATGTGCTTACCAGATTGTATTATATATCTTGGGTATCCTATGTTTTGGGCTAATATCCACTTATCAGTGAGTACATATTGTATAAGTTCCTTTGTGATTGTGTTACCTCACTCAGGAAGATGCCCTCCAGGCCCATCCATTTGCCTAGGAATTTCATAAATTCATTCTTTTTAATAGCTGAGTAGTACTCCATTGTGTAAATGTACCACATTTTGTGTATCCATTCCTGTGTAGAGGGGCATCTGGGTTCTTTCCAGATTCTGGCTATCATAAATAAGGCTGCTATGAACATAGTGGAGCATGTGTCCTTCTTACCGGTTGGGACATCTTCTGGATATATGCCCAGGAGAGGTATTGCTGGATCCTCTGGTAGTACTATGTCCAATTTTCTGAGGAACCACCAGACTGATTTCCAGAGTGGTTGTACAAGCTTGCAATCCCACCAACAATGGAGGAGTGTTCCTCTTTCTCCACATCCTCACCAGCATCTGCTGTCACCTAAATTTTTGATCTTAGCCATTCTGACTGGTGTGAGGTGGAATCTCAGGGTTGTTTTTATTTGCATTTCCCTACTGATTAAGGATGTTGAACATTTTTTCAGGTGCTTCTCAGCCATTCAGTATTCCTCAGGTGAGAATTCTTTCTTCAGTTCTGAGCCCCAGTTTTTAATGGGGTTATTTGATTTTCTGGAGTCCACCTTCTTGAGTTCTTTATATATATTGGATATTACTCCCCTATCTGATTTAGGATAGGTAAAGATCCTTTCCCACTCTGTTGTCTTATTAACTGTGGCTTTTGCCTTGCAGAAGCTTTGCAGTTTCATGAGGTCCCATTTGTCAATTATTGATCTTACCGTGCAAGCCATTGCTGTTCTGTTCAGAATTTTTCCCCTGTGCCCATATGTTCAAGGCTTTTCCCCACTTTCTCCTCTATAAGTTTCAGTGTCTCTAGTTTTATGTGAAGTTCCTTGATCCACTTAGATTTGACCTTAATACAAGGAGATAGGAATGGATCAATTTGCATTCTTCTACATGATAACAACCAGTTGTGCCAGAACCATTTGTTGAAAATGCTCTCTTTCTTCCACTGGGTGGTTTTAGCTCCCTTGTCGAAGATCAAGTGACCTTAGCTGTGTGGGTTCATTTCTGGATCTTCAATTCTATTACATTGGTCTACTTGTCTGTCACTGTACAGGTACCATGCAGTTTTTATCAAAATTGCTCTGTAGTAAAGCTTTAGGTCAGGCATGGTGATTCCACCAGAGGTTCTTTTATCCTTGAGAAGAGTTTTTGCTATCCTAGGTTTTTTGTTATTCCAGATGAATTTGCAGATTGCTCTTTCTAATTCGTTGAAGAATTGAGTTGGGATTTTGATGGGGATTGCGTTGAATCTGTACATTGCTTTTGGCAAGATAGCCATCTTTACAATGTTGATCCTGCCAATCCATGAGCATGGGAGATCTTTCCATCTTCTGAGATCTTTAATTTCTTTCTTCAGAGACTTGAAGTTTTTAATCATACAGCTCTTTCACTTCCTTATTTATATTCACGCCAAGATATTTTATAGTATTTGTGACTATTGAGAAGGGTGTTGTTTCCCTAATTTCTTTCTCAGCCTGTTTATTCTTAGTGTAGAG
Source organism: Mus caroli (assembly GCF_978045245.1). Lineage (NCBI taxonomy): Eukaryota > Metazoa > Chordata > Mammalia > Rodentia > Muridae > Mus > Mus caroli. Next base: position 46,001,508 of record NW_028227256.1, read on the forward strand.
AAAGGCCATTGACTTGTTTGAGTTAATTTTATATCCAGCTACTTCACCGAAGCTGTTTATCAGGTTTAGGAGTTCTCTGGTGGAATTTTTAGGGTCACTTATATATCCTATCATATCATCTGCAAAAAGTGATATTTTGACTTCATCTTTTCCAATTTGTATCCCCTTGATCTCCTTTTGTTGTCAAATTGCTCTGGCTAGGACTTCAAGTACAATGTTGAAGAGGTATGGAGAAAGTGGACAGCCTTTTCTAGTCCCTGATTTTAGAGGGATTGCTTCAAGCTTCTAACCATTTACTTTGATGTTGGCTACTGGTTTGTTGTAGATTGCTTTTATCATGGTTAGGTATGGGCCTTGGATTCCTTATCTTTCCAAGACTTTTGTCATGAATGGATGTTGGATCTTGTCGAATGCTTTTTCCTCATCTAATTAGATGATCATGTGGTTTTTGTATTTGACTTAGTTTATATAATGAATTACGTTGATGGATTTCCGTATATTAAACCATCCCTGCATCCCTGGAATAAAACCTACTTGGTCAGGATGGATGATTGCTTTAATGTGTTCTTGGATTCGGTTAGCAAGAATCCTATTGAGGATTTTTGCTTCTATATTCATAAGGGAAATTGGTCTGAAGTTCTCTATATTTGTTGCATCTTTTTGTGGTTTAGGTATCAGAGTAATTGTGGCTTCATAGAATGAGTTGGGTAGAGTTCCTTCTACTTCAATTTTGTGGAATAGTTTGTGCAGAACTGGAATTAGATGTTCTTTGAAGGTCTGATAGAACTCTGTACTAAACCCATCTGGTCCTGGGCTTTTTTTGACTGGGAGACTATTAATGACTGCTTCCATTTCTTTAGGGGATATGGGACTATTTAGATCGTTAACTTGATCCTGATTTAACTTTGGTACGTGGTATTTGTCTAGAAATTTGTCCATTTCGTCCAGGTTTTCTAGTTTTGTTGAGTATAGCCTTTTGTCGAAGGATCTGATGGTGTTTTGGATTTCTTCAGGATCTGTTGTTATGTCTCCCTTTTCATTTCTGATTTTGTTAATTAGGATGTTGTCCCTGTGCCCTCTAGTGAGTCTAGCTAAGGGATTATCTATCTTGTTGATTTTCTCAAAGAACCAACTCCGCATTTGGTTAATTCTTTGAATAGTTCTTCTTGTTTCCACTTGGTTGATTTCACCCCTGAGTTTGATTATTTCCTGCCATCTACTCATCTTGGGTGAATTTTCTTCTTTTTTTTTTTCTAGAGCTTTTAGATGTGTTCTCAAGCTGCTAGTGTATGCTTTCTCCAGTTTCTTTTTGTAGGCACTCAGAGCTATGAGTTTCCCTCTTAGAAATGCTTTCATTGTGTCCCATAGGTTTGGGTATATTGTGGCTTCATTTTCATTAAACTCTAAAAAGGTCTTTAATTTCTTTCTTTATCCCTTCCTTGACCAAGTTATCATTGAGAAGAGTGTTGTTCAGTTTCCATGCGAATGTTGGCTTTACATTATTTATGTTATTATTGAAGATCATTCTTAGTCCATGGTGGTCTGATAGGATGCATGGGACAATTTCAATATTTTTGTATCTGTTGAGGCCTGTTTTGTGACCAATTATATGGTCAGTTTTGGAGAAGGTCCCATGAGGTGCTCAGAAGAAGGTATATCCTTTTGTTTTAGGATAAAATGTTCTGTAGATATCAGTTAAGTCCATTTGTCTCATAACTTCTGTTAGTTTCACTGTGTCCCTGTTTAGTTTCTGTTTCCAGGATCTGTCCATTGATGAAAGTGGTGTGTTGAAGTCGCCCACTATTATTTTGTGAGGTGCAATGTGTGCTTTGAGCTTTACTAAAGTGTCTTTAATTAATGTGGCTGCCCTTGCATTTGGAGCATAGATATTCAGAATTGAGAGTTCCTCTTGGAGGATTTTACCTTTGATGAGTATGAAGTGTCCCTCCTTGTCTTTTTTGATAACTTTGGGTTGGAAGTTGATTTTATTCGATATTAGTATGGCTACTCCAGCTTGTTTCTTCAGGCCATTTGCTTGGAAAAATTGTTTTCCAGCCTTTTACTCTGAGGTAGTGTCTGTCTTTTTCCCTGAGATGGGTTTCCTGTAAGCAGCAGAATGTTGGGTCCTGTTTGTGTAGCCAGTCTGTTAGTCTGTCTTTTTATTGGGGAATTGAGTCCATTGATATTAAGAGATATTAAGGAAAAGTAATTGTTGCTTCCTTTTATTTTTGTTGTTAGAGTTGGCATTCTGTTCTTGTGGCTGTTTTCTTTTTGGTTTGTTGAGGGATTACTTTCTTGCTTTTTCTAGGGCGTGATTTCCTTCCTTGTATTGGTTTTTTTCTGTTATTATCCTTTGAAGGGCTGGATTCATGGAAAGATAATGTGTGAATTTGGTTTTGTCGTGGAATACTTTGGTTTCTCCATCTATGATAATTGAGAGTTTGACTGGGTATAGTAGCCTGGGCTGGCATTTGTGTTCTCTTAGTGTCTGTAGAACATCTGTCCAGGCTCTTCTGGCTTTCATAGTCTCTTGTGAAAAGTCTGGTGTAGTTCTGATTGGCCTGCCTTTATATGTTACTTGACCTTTCTCCCTTGCTGCTTTTAATATTCTATCTTTATTTAGTGCATTTGTTGTTCTGATTATTATGTGTCGGGAGGAATTTCTTTTCTGGTCCAGTCTATTTGGAGTTCTGTAGGCTTCTTGTATGATCATGGGCATCTCTTTCTTTAGGTTTGGGAAGTTTTCTTATAATATTTTGTTGAAGATATTTGCTGGCCCTTTAAGTTGAGAAGTTAAAGAAAACTCTGTACAATATTATATGGAAGATTCAAAACCAGGATTCATTTTCTTTCTCTATAACTATGACAGAGAATATAAATCACATCACACACCCATGTGTGTATCTCAAAATTTCAAAGCAGCAGGATGAGTTTGAATGTCTGCATAAATATTAAGTCACTCTCCATGATATGGTCATACAAAAAAATGGTGATGGATTATTTCAAGACTTATTTGAGGCTCTGCTTTATAACTGTAAATATATCAGATGATATTTTGATGATGTTTCATTGAAGTCAGCCAGGAACAAAGTCCTCATTGGATAAAAGAATTCATGACCAGGGAAGTCTTTTGTATATCTCTGGTTAACACTACATATTCTTTTATTAATATAAGTTTGTTCCCAATACCTATTGATATTATTTGACTATACTATATAAGTTATTGTGAAGTAGCTTTGAGAAATTACATTATAGTGAAATTACATGAAATTTTATGAAGCAAAACTTATATATTACAACTTAAGCACAAAGCCACATATTTGAAGAAATATCTATAAGAAAGTTCTGAAGATTATAAAATTAAGTTTAGTAAATTATAAGATATATTATATCATAAATATGTCAATATACATTTAGAGGTTTTACAGTGAAGAATTATAACTAATGAAATCATACTAAATAAAATTTAAATTTTTTAGTAAGAAGTTGGTTTTGAAAATATAGAATTCACTCTCCAAAAATCCAAACAGACAAACAAGAAAAATCCAAAAGTCCTGTATCCAGGGAAGGACTAGCAGAGAGGAAAAAGGACAGACTGGGATTGGAAAGAAAAAGAGATGGTACAAAGAGTAAGCAAAATGCATTGTTTATAAGTATGAGATTTCAAAGTATAAACAAATAAGAGTAAAATAAATGAATGGAAATAGTCAGCTGTGCAGGTGTGGGTAGGGGAACAGTGTTTCAGAGACCCAGGATTTGAGAAGTTCCCAAGATTCATTGTGGATGACCTTATCTGAAATGCCCAACCATAGGGAGATGGAACCTGAAGAGACCATCTCCAGTAAATAGACAGGACCTCCTTTGGAGGGACAGGGTTAACATCCCACCTTCAAAGTTTTTGATCCAGAATTGTTCCTGACTAAAAGAAACACATTAACAAAATGGGGAACAGAGACTGAAGAAAACACCATCTAGTGACCAGCCCAACTTGGGATCTATCCCTTGGATAGGTCCCAAACCTGGACAAAATTACTGATTCTTTGTTGTGCTTGCAGACAGAAGCCTACTAAGGTTGTCTCTCAGAAATCCTCCCAACCCCTAACTGAGACAGATGCAGAGAGTTACAGTGAACCACTGGACTGAGGTCGGGGACCTTTATAGAAGAGTTAGGGAAAGGATTGAAGGAGCTGAAGATGATGGCAAATCCATAGGAAGTTCTACAGTATGGACTAGTCTGGATGCCTGGGAATTCACAGAGACTAAGCCACCAACTAACGTAGATACATGGGCTACTCTGTGGGCCCTGGCACATATGTGGCAGAGCACTCTCTTCACTTGACATAGTGAGAGAGGACGCCCCTAATCCTATAGAGACTTGGTGCCCCAGGAAGGGTTATGAAGGAGTAGGTAAGGTGGTTGGGATGGGGAGCACTCTCAGAGCCAATGGGGATGGGGTAAAGAACTCTTGAAGGTGAGAACAGAGAGAGAGGGGCAATGATTGGAATGTAACTAAATAAAATGATTAATAATAAAAATATATATGTGGATTTAGCTTAATAAGCAATAACAACAACTCTCCTTATACATCTGTTTTGCCTCTATTTGCAGAGGTCATTTGAAGACATTTAACTTTTATTCTGTTATTATATGATTAGGTTTTTCTCCTAATATATGGAATCTACATAACTCTTTAGCCATAAACATTTTCTATTTATTATTTGTAATATATTACCTTGTTGATACAACAAAGGTTTGTTTGTTTATTTGGTTGGTTGTTTGGTTGGTTGGTTAGCTGTTGCTATTAAACTTTTGTACTGAAATAAAAATTTCAATTCAGTGTAAGAGTTACAAGGTGATCTCAATTGTTATTTTCATTAACAGGACCCATTTATGGGTCCATATGCTCAGCCAAAAATATTTCTGTGTTTATGTTCTGTCATCTATAGAGATGACCTTATCATGTACTGTGGAGAGCTCTTGGGGCTACTTCTAGGAATTTGGCAGGAATTTGACATTGGGCTAGGACATGGAAGTGGGTTCAGGTAGGAATTTGACTTTGGGCTAGGACTCAGGAAGTAGGCTCAAGATGAATACAGCAGAGGAATGTATAATTTATATCTTGATGGATGGTCTTATTAAGACTCAGAATATTATATAATATATTGAGGAAATTACCAAATAAATAAATAAATAAATAAATAAATAAATAAATAAATAAATAAGCAGTGCTGTGATGACTATTTTAGATTCTGCTTCCTGCTGAAGGTATGTAAGGGTTTCTGTCATCTGTAGGTGTATATCTTGAAGTGAAACCACTGGGTATTAGATGGGTGCATCTTTGGATTTTAGAACTCAGGATTCTGGGTTCTGGACAATGGTGCAGAATTACACTAGCAGCCTCCTCCCTGGAGTCCCAGGCTTTTGGCTTTAGACTCAAAATCATATCATCAGCTTCCTTGGTTTGGAGGTCTTTGGAGTGGCACTGAGCCAATCTGCTAGCATCCAAGGACTCCAGCTGACAGGTAGCCTGCCAGGGTACTTCCCAGCCTCCCTGACCATGTGAGTCAATTCCACTAATAAACCTCATTTATGTATGATAAAAAAAAAAAGACTCGGAATACAATAATCATGGGACCTTTGTTTATGCTTTGTTTGTTCTCTTGTTGAATTTGGTGTTCCAGTTTTTCTTTCTTTCTTTTTTCCTTATATCTCACCTACTGTTTTCCATTCTTTTCTTAAAGTAATTATTTTATTTATTTACATTCCAAATATTCTTGCCTTCCTAGCCCTCCATGAGTCATTTGCCCCATTCTCTCTCCCCTTTGTTTCTGAGAAGGTACTTCTCCACCTGCTCATTCATCCACTCCCACCTCACCCAGCTAACATGTCCATTCCTTGGATCATCAAGTTTCCACAGAATTAAGTGCATCCTTTTCCACTCATGACAGAAAAAGCAGTCCTCTGTTACATATGTAGCAGAGCCACGGACCAGCCCGTGTATTCTCTTTGGTTGTTGGTTTAGACTCTGAGAGCTCTGAAGTATCTGGATTAGTTGATATTGTTGTTCTCCCTATGAGGTTGTGATCCTCTTTAACTCCTTCATTCCTTCCCCTAACTCTTTCAAACAAGTTTGCAACCTCAGTCCAATAGTTTGCTTTCAGTATCTGTATCTGTCTCAATCAGCTGCTAGTGAGGCTTCTCAGAGGACAGCCATGCTACGCTCCTGTCTGCAAGCACAGCATGGCATCATTAATAGTGTCAGAGTTTAGTGCCTGCACATCGGATGGACCCCAAGTTGGACAGGTGTTCAGAAGGACTTTACAGCAGTCTCTGATCTAATTTTGTCCTGCCATTTCCTTTAGACATAAATAATTCTGGGTAAAGAATTTTGAAGATGGATGGGTATCCTCATTCTTCAAATGATGGCCATATCTATTTACTGCAGGAGATCTCTTTATGTTCCATCTTCCCAGTTTTGGACAATTTGGATCAGGTCATATCCATTGGGTCCTGAGAACCTCTCATATCCCTCATGTCTGGGACTTTTTAGACCTTCCCCCTTTCTGCACCACATACTGCTTCATAGCTCTATTCATTCTCCTGGACCTGTGGGCTTCTCTCCTGTCTGCCTCTGTAGTTGATCCTGTTCTCCCTTTTTCTTTCCCCTCCCCTCACCCACCACAGCACCCCCTGTTTCTCATGATTGTTGGGTTCTCCATTCTAAGTGAAATTGAAGTATCTAAAATTACACATTCATTCTTGTTAAGCTTCATATGGTCTGTGAGTTGTATTAAGGGTATTCTGAACTTTTTGGCTATTATCTACTTATCAGTGAGTATATACCATGTTTGTCCTTTGGAGTCTGGGTTGCCTCACTCAGGATGATATTTTCTTATTCAACCCATTTGCCTGAGAAATTCATGGTAATCTTGTTTTTACATTAGTCAAATCAAAACAACCCTCATATTCCATTTTATACCATTCTGAATGGCTAAGACCAAAACTTCAAGTGAGAACACATGCTGGTAAGGCTATGGAAAAAGAGGAACACTGCCATTGTTGCTGGGATTGAAAATGGGTACAACCACTCTAGTAATCAAACTGGTGGTTTCTCAGAAAATTGGAAATAGTTCTACCCCCAAGATACTGCTATACCACTCCTGGGTATATAGCCAAAAGATGCTCTACCATACACCAAAAATGTGTGCTCCACTATATTGATAGTAGCCTTATTTTAAAAGCCAGAACTTGGAAACAACCCAGTTGTCCCTCAGTTGAAGAATGGATAGAGAGTCTAGACTTTTATTAGTTTGGTGTTTCTTTTGCTTCTACTGCCCTGGTGCTTTTTAGTACAATATAGTGTCTATGGACTACCAATAAGGGAATGCTTCTGAGATCCATATAGGTGTTGCCACTAGGGATTCTGATTCAGATGTGTTGTATTTGGAGCTGTCATTTAAGTATATATACAGGCTAGGAAGGGAGGGTCTGAGGGGTCAACAGGAGGGAGGAAAAAGGGTATGGCTGTAGAGTATACTCAGTCCATTGAAATGGAGGCAGAAAGAGAATAGAGGGTACTTAATATAATCTGCTACAGAACTGGGCATGAGACTTACGGATAGGAGTAGAGAATACAATGTAAAGACCTAAAGATCACTAAATTACTTCACTGGCTTATCTTGCTCTGCTGTTAGTGTTGCTTTCAGATTCCTGTGGAGTACATTTAGGAGATAGTGGCTGAGAAAAGAGGTGGTAAGGGAGGAATTAGGGAAAGATCTGCATGGTCTTCAGGAGTTGGGGATATAGAGGAAGTTAGGGTGACTATAGGTAATCTGTTACAGTGCTAGAGATGATGCTGAGAATTTGGATATGTATAAAGAGAAGGGAAGTTGAAGGTTTCAAGATTGTATACATGCTTATGTGGCAGGCTTGGCTGTTAGATTTCTGGACAGGGCCTTTGGAAGTTGATGTCTGAGACAAAGGTTTGGGGTCATGAAGAAGACTGCAGGAGAAGACAAGTAAATGTTTCTAGATAGGAATTTTAATCTAGCCATGTGACTGTTCTAGAAAAGGTTCATATTGAAAGATTATCTAGGTCTATGTGATCCAACTTGAATGCCACATCTTTACTTCATCCAGATAGAATATGGATGCATCCTTAGTACATGCCTTTAACAAAAAATAAAGAAGATAAAGTTAGTTTGTAGAATGAAGGAGCCATGTTTGAAAATGATGTTTAATGTGGTGCCAGAAGAAGTAACAAATCAGAGACAGATTTGAAAGAATGAATCAGAGATGGCATATGATAACATATGGTCAAGGAGTCAATGCATTGAGTGTAGTGTAGTGGAGTTGAGATCCTTCCTAAGTTCCTGCAGTTTATGAAGGTCAGCAGAGGCAGTTGAAGTCAGAGAATAATGAGGCAGAATAATAGAACAAATTGCCTGAGTTAGTTTGGGGACAAGTAGATCAATTCTGTGAAAAACCAAGAGAAGCCAGACACAATCAGTCATCTTGGAGAGGAATTTGGGCCATAGAAGCTGAGTTGAACCAGTCAGCCAGAGTTCAGTAAGAATTCAAAATGAAGAACTTCTTGTTCTTGTTCTCATTCTCATTCTTCCCCTTCCCCTCCTCTCCTTCTCCTTCTCCTTCCTCCTCCTCTTCCTTCTTCTACTTCCTTCTCCTTCTCCTCCTCCTCCTACTTCTTCTACATTCTCTTTCTCCTCCTCCTTCTTCATGTACCTCCTCCTCCTCCTCCTCCTCCTCCTCCTCCTCCTCTTCTTCTTCTTCTTCTTCTTCTTCTTCTTCTTCTTCTTCTTCTTCTTCTTCTTCTTCTTCTTCTTCTTCTTCTTCTTCTTCGTTCCTTCTCCTTCTCCTCCTCCTCCTCCCCCTCCCCCTGCCCCTCCCCTCCCTCTCCTCCTCCTCTTTCTCCTGCAATACAGGGTTTTCCAGTATAGCCCTGGCTGTCCTGGAACTCACTCTGTAGACCAGTCTGGCCTCAAACTCAGAAAACCTTTTACCTCTGCCTCTGCTTCTGGCAGAACTTCTTTACCAGTACATTTCAGTCTAAAATTATTAAATGTCTAGGTAAGCAGATGGAGGCTGGAAGCTGATACCAGCAAAATCTGGGCAGGAAAACATTAGCTTCTATGGAATCTAGAAGTTTCAAGGCATAGGCCTAGTGGTACATAATATAGAGAAGTAAATACTTGGGAATCACCACAATCCATGTATTTGTACGGCTTAGTTATGGCTCAAATCTCATTATTTCATCTGCGAAAGTAAAATTAACATTTTTACAAAAATTATCTATAATCTTTATATATATATATAACAGTAGTCATCCCCCTCCAGGTCCACCCTCCAACAGTTCCTTATCCTATTCCTACTGACCTGTCTCAAAGAGGATGTTCCCATGCTAAACCCCACCACAAGAATCCTTCCCACTCCCTGTGGCCTCAAGTCTTTTGAGGGTTACAAGCATCTTATCTCACTGAGGCCAGACCAGGCAGTCCTTTGTTGTTTGTGTGTCACAAGCCTCATATCAGCTAGTATATGTTGTCTGGTTGGTGGCTCAGTGTCTGAGGGAATTGGGTGGGTCCAGGTTAGTTGAGATTGTTGGTCTTCCTATGGGCTCATCCTCATATTCAGCTTCTTTCAGTCTTTCCCTAATTCAACCAGAGGAGTAGTCAGCTTCGGTCTATTGTTTGGGTACATCTGAATCTGAATCTTTCAGCTGCTTATTGAGCCTCTCAGATGGAAGTTTTGCTAGGCTCTTGTCTGTAAGCATACCATAACAACAGAAATAGTTTCAGGCCTTGAAACCTGCCCCTGAGGTGGATCCTCAGTTGAACCAGTCACTGAAACTCCTTTCTCCCAGTCTCTTTACCACTTTTGTTCCTGCTGCTATTTTAGACAAGAAGAGTTCTGTGTCAGGGTTTTTAACTCTGAGATGGCAATCACATCTGTCCACTTGATGCCCTGACTTTTCACTCGAGATATAATCTACAAGTTCATCTCCCCACTGTTGGGAATTTATCTAAGACCTTTCCAATAGAGTCCTGAGACTCTCTTACTTCCCAGGTCTCTTGTACATTCTAGAGGTTTCCCTGAATCTCATACCTCCTCTGGTTACCTGTTTTCATTCTTTTGATGGTCCTCAGGCTTCAGTCCAATTTTCCTACCAATATCTGATCATGTTATCCTTTTTTCCTCCCTGTCTCCCAGACAGGTCCTTTCCACCCTCTTCCCCTGATGATTGCTTTCTTCCTCCAAAGTGGAGTTGAAGCATCCTCACTTGGGACCTTTGCTTTGTTAACCTTCTTGAGTTCTGTGAATTTTATCCTGGGTATTCTGTACCTGTTTTTGACTAATTACTTATTAATGAGTACAGAAAAGCAAGCACACCAAAGAAGAGTAGAAGGTATGAAATAGACAAATTCAGGGCTTAATGAGTACAGAAAAGCAAGCACACCAAAGAAGAGTAGAAGGTATGAAATAGACAAATTCAGGGCTTAATGAGTACAGAAAAGCAAGCACAGCAAAGAAGAGTAGAAGGTATGAAATAGACAAATTCAAGGCTCAAATCAACCAAATAGAAACAAAGAAAACTATACAAAAATCAAGAAAACCAAAAGATGGTAATTTAAGAGAAAAAACACATTAGATGAACCCATAGCCAAAGCTAATAAGGGCACTAAAAATATCCAAAATAACAAAATCAGAAGTGAAAAAAAGAAGACATAGAAACAAAAACTGAGTAAATTTATTTATAATAGCCAGAAGCTGGAAAGAACCCAGATGCCCCTCAACAGAGGAATGGATACAGAAAATGTGGTACACAATGGAGTACTACTAGGCTATTAAAAAGAATGAATTAATGAAATTTCTAGGCAAATGGATGGACCTGGAGGGCATCATCCTGAGTGAGGTAACCCAATCACAAAAGAACTCACACAATATATACTCACTGATAAGTGGATATTAGCCCAGAAACTTAGGATACCCAAGATATAAGATACAATTTGCTAAACGCATGAAACTCAAGAAGAATGAAGACCAAAGTGTGGACACTTTGCCCCTTCTTAGAATTTGGAACAAAACACCCATGGAAGGAGTTACAGAGACAAAGTTTGGAGCTGAGACAAAAGGATGGACCATCTAGAGACTTCCATATCCAGGGATCCATCCCATAATCAGCTTCCAAACGCTGACACCATTGCACACACTAGTAAGATTTTGTTGAAAGGACCTAGGTAGAGCTGTCTCTTGTGAAAATATGCTGGGGCCTAGCAAACACAGAAATGGATGCTCACAGTCAGCTATTGGATGGATCACAGGGCCCCCAATGGAGGAGCTAGAGAAAGTACCCAAGGAGCTAAAGGGATCTGTAATCCTATAGGTGAAACAACAATATGAACTAACCAGTACCCCCGGAGATTGTGTCTCTAGCTGCATATGTATCAGAAGATGGCCTAGTCGGCCATCATTGGGAAGAAAGGCCCCTTGGTCTTGCAAACTTTATATGCCCCAGAACAGGGGAACACCAGGGCCAAGAAATGGGAGTGGGTGGGTAGGGGATCAGAGGGGGAATATAGGGGACTTCCGGGATGACATTTGAAATATAAATGAAAAAAAAACTAATAAAAATTGGAAAAAGAAAAACAAGCAAACAAATAATGAATTCATGAAGTTCTAAGGCAGAAGGATTGAATTAGAAAATATCATCCGTAGTGAGGTAACCCAATCTTGACAGAACACATATGTTATGCACTCATAGATAAGTGGATATTAGTCCACAAGCTTGGAATACCCAATATAAAACTCACAAACCACTTGAAACTCAAGAATAAAGAATAACAGAGTGTGTATACTTCGATCAATCTTAGAAGGGGAAATGAAATACTCATGGAAGGAATTACCAAGACAAAGTATGGAGCATAGAGTGAAGCAGTGACCATCCAGTGACTGCCTCATGTGGGGATCCATTCCTTATACAATCACCAAATCAAGACATTATTGTGGATGCCAACAAGTGATTGCTGACAGGAGGCTGATATAGCTGCCTGCTGAGAGACTGCCAGTGACTGAGAAATACAGAAGTGGATGTTCATAGCCATCCAGTAGACTGAGCACAGGGTCATCAATGATGGAACTAGACCAAGAATCCAAGGAGTTGAAGGGGTTTACAGCCCCATATGAGGAACAACAATATGTACTAACCAGTACCCCCAGAAATCCCAGGGACTAAAACACCAACCAAAGAATACACATGGTGTAACTCATGGCTCCAGCTGCATATGTAGCAGATGATGGTCTAGTAGGTCATCAATGGAGAAGAGGCCCTTGTTCCTGTGATGGCTCTATGCCCCAGTATAGGGGAATGTCAGGGCCAGGATGTGGGAGTGGGTGGGTTGGTAAGCCAGGGGAAGGGAGGGGATAGGTGAAGGGCATTTTTGGAGGGAAAACAGTGAAAGGGTTAACATTTGAAATGTAAATAAAGAAAATATCTTACAACAACAACAACAACAAAAAGAATATAAACTAATATATTTTCTGTGTGGATCAGTAATAAGGTTTCTTTTAGGAAATGAGAGAGAGAGAGAGAGAGAGAGAGAGAGAGAGAGAGAGAGAATACTTAAACATTAAGCTACAACTGTTTCACCTCTACTACTACTATTGGCTGTGTACTCAAAGAACTCTCATTTAAAATACCAAAGATATACTTGCACATCTACTTATTATTACATGTTCACTATAGCTAGGAAGCAAACCAGTAGGATTTTTATCAATGTAGGAGTAAAGAAAATGTGACACATTGCTAAAGTTTGTGTTTACTAAATGATTAACGTATATAAGTAACTAGAATTCTTCAAAATATTCTTAAATCAGTCAGGAAAAATAACATTTTTAAATATTTGTAAGTTCTTTATAATTGACTCTTCATACTTTTCACAAGAAAAATATATATAATTATACATTGTTTGCCAGCAGTGGTGTGTACAGTAGCTCTATCAGAAGAAAAGCATGCAGTTTTCATCTTAATACTTAAGTAAATCACTGACTGCGTAGTTAAGAAAATGGTTTCATTATAGAATCATATGTGATTATCCAGGTGTGGTAGTAGGAGGAAAATTTTGGAGAACGAAATAGCTCCTACCTAGCAGAGCTATTGTTCTGTCCAAACCCTCCAAGGTTACATTAACCTACAACTGTCAAAAGTGTTATTATTAAGGCTTAAAAAGGCTTAAGTGAGTTACTTTCCTAGAAAAGACATTTTATTGAAAACCAAAATATTCAATAAATGCATATTCTCCTTTTAGTCTGCAGAAGGTCAGAAAGTAAAGAAAAATGCATAAAATTTCCAAAATAAATTTTTCAGCAAAATATTAATATTATATTAATTAATCTGGCTGCAGATTATGAAATAACAATTACCTACAAATGTTTAAAATATATAATTGTGTCAGAAATGAAAATCTATTTTTAAGATAGCAAACCAAATGTAAGTATTAATATAACATGATCATTTATTAATATATTTGCATTTCAGAATACAGTTATACAAACATAATACATCCTGAAAGAATAAATAGATGCATGCAAGATATCTATAAAATGCTAAAATGAATAGCATTTCAAAATTGAAAATGAGAATGAATTTTAATGTGATTTAATTATTAACTTTTAATATAATTTAATTAGTATTAAAAATAAGGAAATACTTGATTCAAGAGTAAAATGTTGTTTTAGTCTATGTGGGCAGTGTTACATAATGTTTTGACATGCGTATCAGTTTACACTTTCCAATAACTATGGTGTAAATCATTTAAATGTGTTTAAATTTTAAATTTTCTGAAAATTTGTTATGCTGAATCTCATGTATTCATAGTTTTTTTAATCTGAAATGTCATTATACCCTTTACATTTTCAATGTCATTCTTTCATTTTTCTTTCTTGAGATGTGTTTTCAAAATGAGAACGTATTAGCATATTCATGGTAACATCAGAACTGAGGAATCAGATGCATCCTACTGTCACTACTTAATATTTTGCAATATTCTATATTTATATCCAATATACAGACAATGAAATATTGAATTTACGAGGAATTCTTGATTGAATTTTTACATAATGTATCATAATTTGGCCTACCAAAATTAGAGCAAGAACTTGTTTCATGTTGTTTTAGTTAATATATTTTTTAGATTATAGTACAATTACTTAATTTCTCCCTTTCCTTTACTTCTACCAAGCCCTCCTATATATTCCTTCTTCCTCCTTCAAATTCATGGCTTCTACATTCATTCATATTTATATATGAAATAAAATAACTTTCATATATAATATATATGAAATAATAATATAATATATGAATAATATATCCATATAATATATATGAATAATGTACTATATAACATATTAAATAATATTCACCGGTTTGTATCTGAGGAATAGGGGCCCCCCTGGGTATATATCCCACGTATCCTGGCATATCTCTGTGAGACTAGCCAAATCTTCTTCCCCTGAGGCCAGACTAGGTAGCCCAGCTAGAAGAACATATATCATTTACAGGCAAAACCTTTTGGGATACCCCACTGTGGGAATGTGATAGGCAGCCTATTTTGTTTGAATGAGGCTTGCTCTGGCAACCCAGTAGAAAAATCTACAAGGGACAGAAAAGCAATCCACTTTCCCAGAGTCAGGTAACTGACACCATAGAGCTCCCAACTCCATGATTCTGTGACTATAAGTCACACAGACAATATCCCATGTTTCTAGCATTCTGGATAGATTCTACCCCCACAGTTACATGACTATAGTCAGATATGCTCCTCCCCACAGTTACCTGATAGCCCATCCCACTATAAAAGGGACTGCTTGGCCCCTCTGTGCTCTCTTTATCTTTCACTTTTCTTTTTTATTTCACCTCTTTAATTTTTATTAAATATTTTCTTCATTTACATTTCAAATGTTATCCCCAAAGTACCCTATACACTTTCCCCACCCTGCTCCCAAACCCAACCTCTCCTGCTTCCTGGCCCTGGCATTTCCCTGTACTGGGGCATATTTTCTTCCCAAGAACAAGGGCCTCTTCTCCCATTGATGGCCAACTAGGCCATCCTTTGCTACACATGCAACTAGAGACACAGTTCTGTGGGGTGCTGGTTAGTACATATTGTTGATCCTCCTATAGGTTTGCCGACCCCTTTAGCTCCTTAGGTACTTTCTGTAGCTCCTTCTTTAAGGGAACTGTATTCCATTCAACAAATGACTGTGAGCATCCACTTCTGTATTTGCCAGGCACTGGCATAGCATCACAAGAGAGAGCTATGCCAGGGTCCTGTCAGCAAAATCTCCCTGGCATATGCAATATTGTCTGGGTTTGTTGGTAATATATGGGATGGATCCCCAGATGGGACAGTCTCTGGATGGTCCTTTCTACTATAAACTTTGTCCCTGTACCTCTTTACATGGGTATTTTGTTTCCCATTCTAAAAAGGAATGAAGTATCCACATTTTGGTCTTCCTTCTTCTTGAGTTTCATGCGTTTTGTAAATTGCATCTTGGGTATTCTAAGTTTTTGGGCTACTATCCACATATCAGTGAGTGCATATCATGTTTGTTCTTTTGTGATAGGGTTTCCTCACTCAGGATGATATTCTCCAGATGAATCCATTTGTCTAAGAATGTCATAAATTCATTGTTTTTAATAGCTGAGTAGTACCCCATTGTGTAAATGTATGACATTTTCTGTATCCATTCCTCTGTTGAGGGACATCTGGGTTCTTTCCAGCTTCTGGCTTTTATAAATAAGGCTGCTATGAACCTAGTGGAGCTTGTGTCCTTATTACAAGTTGGAGCATCTTTTGGGTATATGCCCAGGAGAGGTTTTGGTGGATCATCCAGTAGTACTATGCCCAATTTCTGAGGAACCGCAAGACTGATTTCCAGAGTGGTTGTACCTGATGGAACAACAAAAAACCTAGGATAGCAAAAACTCTTCTAAACAATAAAAGAACCTCTGGTGGAATCACCATACCTGACCTCAAGCTGTACTACAGAGCAACTGTGATAAAAACTGCATGGTACTGTTACAGTGACAGACAGGTAGATCAATGGAATAGAACTAAAGACCCAGAAATGAACCCATACACCTATTGTCACTTGATTTTTTGACAAAGGAGCTAAAACCATCCAGTAGAAAAAAGACAGCAACTTCAACTAATGGTGCTCTGTCAATTGGCATTTAGAATGTGGAAGAAAGCAAATTGATCCATTCTTATCTCTGTTTACAAAGCTCAAGTCTAAGTGTATCAAGTAACTCCACATAAAACCAGAGACTCTGAAACTTATAGAAGAGAAAATGGGGAAAAGCCTCGAAGATATGGGCACAGAGGAAACATTTCTTAGCAGAACAGCAATGGCTTGTGCTTTAAGAGTGAGAATTGACAAATGGAACCTCATAAAATTGCAAAGTTTCTGTAAGGCAAAAGACACTGTCAATAAGACAAAAAGGCCACCAACAGATTGGGAAAGGATCTTTACCAATCCTAAATCAGATAGGGGACTAATATCCAATATATATATGGAACTCAAGAAGATGGACTCCAGAATATCAAATAACCCTATTAAAAATGGGGTACAGAGCTAAGCAAAGGTTTATCAATTGAGGAATATGGAATAGCTGAGAAGTACCTGAAAAAATGTTCAACATCCTTAATCATCAGGGAAATGCAAATCAAAACAACCCTGAGATTCTGCATCATACCAGTCAGAATGGCTAAGATCAAAAATTCAGGTGACAGCAGATGCTGGAGAGGATGTGGAGAAAGAGGAACACTTCTCCATTGCTGTTGGGATTGCAAGCTTGTATAACAATTCTGGAAATCAGCTTTCACCTTTCTTACTTTCATCTCTCACCCTCCCTCTCTCTCTCTCTCTCTCCCTTCCTCCTTCTCTCCTCGTGGCCATGGCTGGCCTCTCTCTACCTTCTCTCTTTCTCCCTGCCTTTCTACAATACAGTTCTAAAATCATAGACCATCTCTGTCCATCAAAGCTAGCTGTGCTTGAACTATGGGATAGGCTTTCCCCTAAAGAGCCTCATCTACCTTCCTTCAGGAAGGCCTTTCTTCAATCCAGCCACTGATAGAACCAAGGACTCTCACCCAAGTGAGAACCATCCAGCCTCCCCATCCTGTCCTCTCTGCCCAGGGTCTAATGGAGCCTCCTGAGCTGCCCCTGGGCCCCCCATTTGTTCTCATCTCTTCTGTGGTATCCAGTGTGGAATGTGGGAGCCTGGGAATCTGTTACCAAGGACTGCCCCTTGTCCATCCTCTAGTAAGGTGGGAATTTGTGGCTTCACACAGCCAGACACTCACCGGGACCAAACACTCCTCTACTGTTGGTGGGAGTGCAAATCTTACAGTCATTTTGGAAATCAATTTAGCACTTTTTCAGTATACTGGAAATAATTCTAACTTAAGACCCAGTTCTACAGCTGGGCATGGTGGTGCACGTCTTTAATCCCAGCACTGGGGAGGCAGAGGCAGGCAGATTACTGATTAGAGGCCAGCCTGGTCTACAAAGTGAGCTCCAGGACAGCCAGGGCTATACAGAGAAACCATGTCTCGAAAAACCAAAAAGGACCCAGTTCTACCACTTTCTGGCATATACCAAAAAGATACTCTACCCTCCCCCAAATGTTTATCTCTGTTCATCGTAGCTTTATTTATAGTAATCAGAAATGGAAAACAACCTAGATATATTTCAGCTGAAGAATGGATAATGAAAAGGTGGTAAATCTACCCATTGAAATACTATTCAGCTCTTAAAAACCAAGTCAATCTTGAGAATACTGTCATAAGTGAGGTAACCTAGTCCCACAAGGCATGCATGGTATTTATTCATTTATAAACGGATAGCTGGGCGGTGGTGGTGCACACCTTTAATCCCAGAATTTGGGAGGAAAAGGCAGGCAGATTTCTGAGTTTGAGGCCAGCCTGGTCTACAAAGTGAATTCCAGGACAGCTAGTGCTACACACAGAGAAACCCTGCCTCGAAAAACCAAAATAAATAAATAAATAAATACATAAATACATAAATGAATAAATAAATAAATATTAGCTATGAAGTATTTAATATCCACGTACAAGAAGGAAGGCACAAATGAGGATGTTTGAATCTTACTTAGGGGAGGGAATCAATAAGCAGATGAGAGGAGGGACATGGATGAGAGAAGATGGGAAGATGCTGGGGGGGAGGGAGGTCCAAATCAGGTGTGTGGACAGGAGGAATGGCCAGATGGCCATGAGAATTAATGGAAATATGCAACTGATGTGAAAGTGGTGGTAAAGGCACCTCCAGAATGAGACATAAATCTGGGATAAGAGAATGTGTTTGTCAGTGTGTGTTGTCCCTTGAGGTTTTGATTTTAGCCATTATGATGGCTCTAAGATGGAATCTCAGTGTTGTTTGGTTTGCATTTCCCTGATGACTAAGGTCTTTTACATTTCTTTAAGTCCTTCTTGGCCATTCGAGATTCTCTATTGAGAATTCTCTGTTTAGCTCTGTGTTCCATTTTTAAATTGGGTTATTTCGGTTGTTGGTTTTTAATTTCTTAAGTTCTTTATAAGTTTAGTATAGTAAGCCTTTGTCCGATATAGAGTTAGTGAAGGCACTTTCCCAATCTTTATGCTGCTGTTTTGTCCTATTGACAGTGTCCTTTGCCATATTGAAGCTTTGCAGTTTCATGATGTCCCATTTATCAATTGCAGATCTTACAGCCTGAGCTTTGTTGTTTTGTTCAGGAAATAGTATCCTGTACCAATGTGATCAAGAATAGTTTCTACCTTATGTTCTATGAGATTTAGTGTATCTGGATTTATGTTGATGTGATTGATCCACTTGGATTTGAGATTTGTTTAAGATGACAAATATGGATCTATTTTCATTCTTCTTCATATCAACATCCAGTTGGACCAGCCCCATTTATTGAAGATACTTTCTCCTTCCATTGTATTTTTTTGACCTCTTATCAAAATTAAAATGTCCTAATGTGTGTAGGTTTATTTTTGGGTCTTTGATTTAATTCCATTTATTACCTTGTCAGTTTCTGTACCAATAACAAGCAGTTTTTATGACTATTACCCTGTAGTACAGCTTGAGGTCAAGCATGATAATTACTCTAGAAGTTTGTTCATTTATCAGGATTGTTTTGGCTATCCTGGGTCATTTATGTTTCCACCTAAAGTTTAAAATTGCTCTTTCAAGGTATGTAAAATTTTGTGTTGAAGTTTTGATAGAGATTACATTGAATCTGTAGATTACTTTTAGTAAGATGGCCATTTTCACTATGTTAATCTTACCTAGCCATGTATACAAGGGATTTTTTCACCTTTTGATATCTTCTTCAATTTCTTTCTTTGGAAACTTGAAGTTCTTGTCATACAGATGTTTCATTTGCTCCATTCAGTTACATCAAGATATATTCTTTGTGGCTACTGTAAATGGTGTTGTTTCTCTAATATCTTTCTCAGCCAGTGTATCATATGTATAAAAGAGGACTATTGATATCTTTGATTTAATTTTTGTATCCAGTCACTTTGCTGAAGATTTTATTAGCTGTAGGAGTTCTCTCGAGGAATTTTCAAGGATGAAAAATAGCCCCATCTGAAAATGACAATAATTTGAATTCTTCTATTTTTATTTGTATCTCCTTGATATTCTTTAGTTGTCTTATTTGTCTGGCTGGAAATTCAAGTACTATATTGAATAGATAGTGAGAGAATAGGCATCCTTTTCTCATCCCTGATTTTAATGGAATTGTTATATGTTTCTCTCCATTTAGCATGTTGTTGGCTATTGGCTTGTTGTATATTGTATTGATTATGACTAGGTATGTACCTTGTGTCCCTGATGTAACACTTTTAACCTTAAGATGTGTTAGATTTTCTCAAAGGTTTTTCAGCATATAATGAGTTGACCATGTGATTTTTTTTCAGTTTATTTATGTTGTACAATATGTCCATGAATTTCAGTATATGGAACGATTCTTCCTTCCTTGGGTAGAGCATACTTGGTCAAAATAGATGATGCTTTTGATGAGTTCTTGGATTCAGTTTGTATTTATTCAGTATTTTTTTAAATTTTTAATATTTTTTATTACGTATTTTCCTCAATTACATATCCAATGCTATCCCAAAAGACCCCATACACCCCCCCCCACTTCCCTACCCACCCATTCCCATCCTTTTGGCACTGGCATTCCCCTGTATTGGGGCATATAAAGTTTGCAAGTCCAATGGGCCTCTCTTTCCAGTGATGGCCGATTAGACCATCTTTCCATACACATGCAGCTAGAGAAAAGAGCTCAGGGGTACTGGTTAGTTCATCATGTTGTTCCCCCTATAGGGTTGCATATCCCTTTAACTCCTTGGGTACTTTCTCTAGCTTCTCCATTGGGAGCCCTGTGATCCATCCAATAGCTGACTGTGAGCATCCACTTCTGTGTTTGCTAGGCCCCGGCATAGTCTCACAAGAGACAGCTATATCTGCGTCCTTTCAGCAAAATCTTGCTAGTGTATGCAATGGTGTCAGCGTTTGGAAGCTGGTTATGGGATGGATCCCTGGATATGGAAGTCTCTAGATGGTCCATCCTTTCATCACAGCTCCAAACTTTGTCTATATAACTCCTTCCATGGGTGTTTTGTTCCCAATTCTAAGAAGGGGCATAGTGTCCACACTTTGTTCTTCATTCTTCTTGAGTTTCATGCATTTAGCAAATTGTATCTTATATCTTGGGTATCCTAAGTTTTGGGCTAATATCCACTTATCAGTGAATACATATTGTGGGAGTTCCTATGTGATTGTGTTACCTCATTCAAGATGATGCCCTCCAGGTCCATCCATTTGGCTAGGAATTTCATAAATTCATTCTTTTTAATAGCTGAGTAGTACTCCATTGTGTAAATGTACCATAATTTCTTTATCCATTCCTCTGTTTAGGGGTATCTGGGTTCTTTCCAGCTTCTGGCTATTATAAATAAGGCTGCTATGAACATAGTGGAGCATGTGTCCTTCTTACCGGTTGGGACATCTTCTGGATATATGCCCAGGAGAGGTATTGCTGGATCCTCTGGTAGTACTATGTCCAATTTTCTGAGGAACCACCAGACTGATTTCCAGAGTGGTTGTACAAGCTTGCAATCCCACCAACAATGGAGGAGTGTTCCTCTTTCTCCACATCCTCGCCAGCATCTGCTGTCACCTGAATTTTTGATCTTAGCCATTCTGACTGGTGTGAGGTGGAATCTCAGGGTTGTTTTGATTTGCATTTTTCTGATGATTAAGGATGTTGAACATTTTTTCAGGTTTTTCTCTGCCATTCGGTATTCTTCAGGTGAGAATTCTTTGTTCAGTTCTGAGCCCCATTTTTTAATGGGGTTATTTGACTTTCTGGAGTCCACCTTCTTGAGTTCTTTAATATATGGGATATTAGTCCTTTATCTGATTTAGGATAGGTAAAGATCCTTTCCCAATCTGTTGGTGGTTTTTTTTGTCTTATTGATGGTGTCTTTTGCCTTGCAGAAGCTTTGCAGTTTCATGAGGTCCCACTTGTCAATTCTTGATCTTACAGCACAAGCCATTGCTGTTCTATTCAAGAAATTTTCCCCTGTGCCCATATCTTCAAGGCTTTTCCCCACTTTATCCTCTATAAATTTCAGTGTTTCTGGTTTTATGTGAAGTTCCTTGATCCAATTAGACTTGAACTTAATACAAGGAGATAGGAATGGATCGATTCACATTCTTCTACATGTTAACAACCAGTTGTGCCAGCACCATTTGTTGAAAATGCTGTCTTTCTTCCACTGGATGGTTTTAGCTCCCTTGTCGAAGATCAAGTGACCGTAGGTTTATGGGTTCATTTCTGGGTCTTCAATTCTATTCCATTGGTCTACTTGTTTGTCACTATACAAGTACCACACAGTTTTTATCACAATTGCTCTGTAGTAAAGCTTTAGTTCAGGTATGGTGATTCCACCAGAGGTTCTTTTATCCTTGAGAAGAATTTTTGCTATCCTAGGTTTTTTGTTATTCTAGATGAATTTGCAGATTGCACTTTCTAATTCGTTGAAGAATTGAGTTGGAATTTTGATGAGGATAGCATTGAATCTATACATTGCTTTTGGCAAGATAACCATTTTTACAATGTTGATCCTGCCAATCCATGAGCATGGGAGATCTTTCCATCTTCTGAGATCTTCTATAATTTCTTTCTTCTGAGACTTGAAGTTTTTATTATACAGATCTTTCACTTCATTAGTTAGAGTCACGCCAAGATATTTTATATTATTTGTGACTATTGAGAAGGGTGTTGTTTCCCTAATTTCTTTCTCAGCCTGTTTATTCTTTGTGTAGAGAAAGGCCATTGATTTGTTTGAGTTAATTTTATATCCAGCTACTTCACCGAAGCTGTTTATCAGGTTTAGGAGTTCTCTGGTGGAATTTTTAGGGTCACTTATATATACTATCATATCATCTGCAAAAAGTGATATTTTGACTTCATCTTTTCCAATTTGTATCCCTTTGATCTCCTTTTGTTGTCGAATTGCTCTGGCTAGGACTTCAAGTTCGATGTTGAATAGGTATGGAGAAAGTGGACAGCCTTGTCCAGTCCCTGATTTTAGAGGGATTGCTTCAAACTTCTCATCATTTACTTTCATGTTGTCTACTGGTTTGCTGTAGATTGTTTTTATCATGTTTAGGTATGGGCCTTGAATTCCTGATCTTTGCAAGACTTTTATCATGAATGGGTTTTGGATCTTGTCAAATGCTTTTTCCGCATCTAACGAGATGATCATGTGGTTTTTGTCTTTGAGTTTGTTTATATACTGGATTACGTCGATGGATTTCCATATATTGAACCATCCCTTCATCCCTGGGATGAAACCTACTTGGTCAGGATGGATGATTGTTTTGATGTGTTCCTGGATTCAGTTAGCATTAATTTATTGAGAATTTTTGCATCAATATTCATAAGGGATATTGGTCTGAAGTTTTCTATCTTTGTTGGGTCTTTTTGTGGTTTAGGTATCAGAGTAATTGTGGCTTCATAGAATGAGTTGGGTAGAGTACCTTCTGTTTGTATTTTGTGGAATAATTTGTGAAGAACTGGGATTAGATCTTCTTTGAAGGTCTGATAGAACTCTGCACTAAACCCATCTGGTCCTGGGATTTTTTTGGTTGGGAAACTATTAATGACTGCTTCTATTTCTTTGGGGGATATAGTGCTGTTTAGATCGTTAACCTGATCCTGATTCAACTTTGGTACCTGGTATCTGTCTAGAAACATCTACATTTCATCCAGGATCTCCAGTTTTGTTGAGTATAGTCTTTTGTAGAAGGATCTGATGGTGTTTTGGATGTCTTCAGGATCTGTTGTTATGTCTCCTTTTTCAATTCTGATTTTGTTTATTAGAATGTTTTCCTTGTGCCCTCTAGTTAGTCTGGCTGAGGGTTTATCTATCTTGTTGATTTTCTCAAAGAACCAGCTCCTTGATTGGTTGATTCTTTGAATAGTTCTTCTTGTTTCCACTCGGTTGATTTCGCCCCTGAGTTTGATTATTTACTGCCGTCTACTCCTCTTGGGTAAATTTGCTTCCTTTTGTTCTAGTGCTTTTAGGAGTGTTGTCAAGCTGCTAATGTGTGCTCTCTCTAGTTTCTTTTTGGAGGCACTCAGAGCTATGAGTTTTCCTCTTAGAAATGCTTTCATTGCGTCCCATAATTTTGGGTATGTTGTGGCTTCATTTTCATTGAACTCTAAAAAGTCCTTAATTTCTTTCTTTATTCCTTCCTTGACCAAGGTATCATTGAGAAGAGTGTTGTTCAGTTTCCATGTGAATGTTGGCTTTCTATTATTTATTTTGTTATTGAAGAACAGCCTTATTCCATGGTGATCTGATAGGATGCATGGGACAATTTCAATATTTTTGTATCTGTTGAGGCCTGTTTTGTGACCAATTATGTGATCAATTTTGGAGAATGTACCATGACGTGCTGAGAAGAAGGTATATCCTTTTGTTTTAGGATAGAATGTTCTGTAGATAT
This sequence comes from Mus caroli, assembly GCF_978045245.1. Classification (NCBI taxonomy): domain Eukaryota; kingdom Metazoa; phylum Chordata; class Mammalia; order Rodentia; family Muridae; genus Mus; species Mus caroli. The sequence continues at coordinate 46,025,616 of NW_028227256.1, forward strand.
CTGCCAGATCCATTTGATTCATAACTTCTGTTAGTTTTACTGTGTCCCTGTTTAGTTTCTGTTTCCATGATCTGTCCATTGGTGAAAGTGGTGTGTTGAAGTCTCCCACTATTATTGTATGAGGTGCAATGTGTGCTTTGAGATTTACTAAAGTTTCTTTAATGAATGTGACTGCCTTTGTATTTGGAGCATAGATATTCAGAATTGATAGTTCCTCTTGGAGGATTTTACCTTTGATGAGTATGAAGTGCCCCCTCCCTGTCTTTTTGATGACTTTGGGTTGGAAGTCAATCTTATCAGATATTAGAATGGCTACTCCAGCTTGTTTCTTCAGACCATTTGCTTGGAAATTTGTTTTCCAGCCTTTCATTCTGCGGTAGTGTCTATCTTTTTCTCTGAGATGAGTTTCCAGTAAGCAGCAAAATGTTGGGTCTTGTTTGTGTAGCCAGTTTGTTAGTCTATGTCTTTTTATTGGGGAGTTGAGTCCATTGATATTAAGAGATATTAAGGAAAAGTAATTGTTTCTTCCTTTTATTTTTGTTGTTAAAGTTGGCATTCTGTTCTTGTGGTTGTCTTCTTTTAGCTTTGTTGAGGGATTACCTTCTTGTTTTTTCTAGGGTGTGGTTCCCGTCCTTGTATTGTTTTTTTTCTGTTATTATCCTTTGAAGGGCTGGATTCGTGGAGAGATAATGTGTGAATTTGGTTTTGTCGTGGAATACTTTGGTTTCTCCATCTATGTTAATTGAGAGTTTGGCTGGGTATAGTAGCCTGGGCTGGAATTTGTGTTCTTTTAGTGTCTGTATAACATCTGTGCAGGATCTTCTGGCTTTCATAGACTCTGGTGAAAAATCTGGTGTAATTCTGATAGGCTTGCCTTTATATGTTACTTGGCCTTTTTCTCTTACTGCTTTTAGTATTCTATCTTTATTTAGTGCATTTATTGTTCTGATTATTATGTGTTGGGAGGTATTTCTTTTCTGGTTCAGTCTATTTGGAGTTCTGTAGGCTTCTTGTATGTTCATGGGCATCTCTTTCTTTAGATTTGGGAAGTTTTCTTCTATAATTTTGTTGAAGATATTTGCTTGTCCTTTGAGTTGAAAATCTTCATTCTCATCCACTCCTATTATCCGTAGGTTTGGTCTTCTCATTGTGTCCTGGATTTCCTGGATGTTTTGAGTTAGGATCTTTTTGCATTTTCCATTTTCTTTGATTGTTGTGCCGATGTTCTCTATGGAATCTTCTGCACCTGAGATTCTCTCTTCCATCTCTTGTATTCTTTTGCTGATGCTCACATCTATGGTTCCAGATTTCTTTCCTAGGGTTTCTATCTCCAGCGTTGCCTCACTTTGTGTTTTCTTTATTTTGTCTACTTCCCTTTTTAGGTCTTAGATGGTTTTATTCAATTCCATCACCTGTTTGGTTGTGTTTTCCTGCAATTCTTTAAGGGATTTTTGTGCTTCCTCTTCAATGTCTTCTACTTATTTAGCAGTGTTCTCCTGTATTTCTTTAAGTGAGTTATTAAATTCCTTCTTGATGTCCTCTACCATCATCATGAGATATGCTTTTAAATCCAGGTCTAGCTTTTCAGGTGTGTTGGAGTGCCCTGGTCTGGGTGAAGTGGGAGTGCTGGGTTCTGATGATGGTGAGTGGTCTTGGTTTCTGTTAGTTAGATTCTTACATTTACCGTCTATCAGCAGACCTGGGAGACAGGCTCTCTCCTCTGAGTTTCAGTGGTTAGAGCACTCTCTGCTGACAAGCTCTCCTCTTACAGGGAAGGTGCACAGATATCTGGTGTTTGGACCTCCTCCTGGCCGAAGAAGAAGGCCCAAAACAGGACCTTTCCCAGATGCTGTGTTGCTTTGGCAGGTTACAGAAGCTGTCAGCTTCTGTGGTGCACACTCTCACCTGTGCAGACTAAGTTCCTAAGTTCAGCGGAGTCCTGGATCCAAGATGGAGCTCCCTGCTCCTGAGGCTGAGTGCTCCCGTGCAGGGCGGGCCACTGTCCTCCGACTGGGAGGGTGCCAGATGTCTGCAGCCCCAAAAGTGTGCTGCCTCACCAGCTTTGTGGCTCCTGCCTGTCCCAGAAGCTGTCTGCCTCTGTGGTGCACACTCTCACCTGTGCAGACTAAGTTCCTAAGTTCAGCAGAGTCCTGGACCCAAGATGGCGCTCCCTTCTCCTGAGGCCTATTGAGTATTTTTACATCAATTTTCATAGGAGAAATTGGTCTGATGTTCTTTTTGTTGAGTTATTATGTGGTTTAGGTAGCATGACGCTTGTGGCATCACAGAATGAGTTTGACAGTCTTCCCTCTGTTCCTATTCTGTGAAATATTTCAAGGAGTAGTAGTATTAGCTCTTCATTGAATGTCTGGTAGAATTCTGGACTGAAAACATCTGGCCCTGTGATTCTTTGGTTGGCAGACTTTTAATGAATGCTTCTAAAATTTTAATTTTAATATGGTTATCTGAATTTGATTTAAATTTGGTAAGTGGCATCTGTTTTAAAAATCATCCATTTTATTAAGATTTTCCAATCTTGTGGAATACAGGCTTCTGAAGTAAGAAGTAATGATTCTTTCAATTTCTTCATTTTCTGTTGTTATGTCTTCATTTATAATTTTGTTTATTTGGAAACTCTCTCTCTCACTCTTTTTGTTATTTAGGCTAAGGGTTTTCTATATTGATTTTTTCAATGATCGAGCTCTTGGTTTTGTTGATTCTTTGTACTGTTTTCTTTGTTTTTAAATGATTGATTTCAGACATGATTTTACATATTTCCTGCTTACTAATCCTCTTTGTTGTGTTTGCTTCTTCTCTTTTCTAGAGCTTTCAGGTATACTCTTAAAATGCAGGTCTGAGAACTTTCTAATTTGTGTCTTTGATTTTTTTTTTCTTTTAATAGTGGCACTTTGTGCTATGAACTTCTCTCCTAGTACTGCTTTCATTGTGTCCAGTAAATTTGGGTATGCCGTGTCTCCATTTTCATTGGATTTTAGAATCTCTGTAATGTCTTTATTTTTCGCTGACCTTGATATCACGAGTAGAGAGCTGTCAAATTCCCATGAGTGTGAAGGCTTTCCAGTATTTTCTTAGTAGAAGTCCATCTTTAATCCATATTGGTCTGATAAGATGCAAGGTGTTATCTCAATGTTCTTGTATCTCTTGAAACATGCTTCATTACCAACTACTTTGTAACCTCCCCCAAGCCTGAAGCAGGCTGAGTTAGACCTTGACCTTTTCTGCCACTAAGGAGATTACCTAAGATGGAGCCTTCCTAGCTCACTCTATTGTTCAGCCACTGTTTCTGTTCCTCTTCAAGATACTGCTACCTGCGGGGATGCCACAAAGCTATTCCAGAGACTACACTCTATCCTGCACGTTGTCAAGTGTAGCTGGACTCCAAAAATGAATTGGCGGGAATGGGCCTCCCCTCCCCCCTTTATAAGTGCATTTGCCATTAAACATTTGAGCCTTGATCAGGAACCTTGTCTTGGCTCCATTTTTCTCTCATCTGCCTAGTTCCCCTCACTTTTTAGCCCCTGTTTGCCTCCCAGGTGAAACCCAGTTCAGGTGAGCCTCAGGGTGGTTTCCAGCACTACATGGTCAATTTTGGAGAAGGATTCAAGAGATGCTGTGAAGAAGGTACATTCTTGGGTGTTTGTGTAAAATATGTCATAGATGTATGTTAGGTTCTTTTGAATCATAGTGCCTATTAGTTTCATTATTTTTCTGTTTAGTTTTCTTTCTGGATGATTGTCAATTGGTGACAGTGGGTGTTGAAATCTCCCACATTAATGAGTGTGTTTCAATGTTTAATTTTTGCTTTAGTGATGTTTCTTTTACAAATTTGAATGTCCTTATGTTTGGGCAATAGATATTCAGGATTGATATATCATCTTGGTTGATATTTTTTGATATGTATGAAGCGTCCTTCCTCCCTTTTTTTGATTAATTTGGATGGGCATCCATTTTATTAGACATTAGAATGGCTATTCCAGCTTGTTCCTTGGTCTATTTGCTTGGAATTTTTTTTCCTAGCCCTTTACTCTGAGGTAATATCTATTTCTATTTTGAGGTGTGTTTTTGTATGTGACAGAATGGTAGATGCTGTTTTGAATCCAGTCTCTTAATATGTGTCTTTTTATTGGGGAATTGAGTCCATTGATCTTGAGAAATAGTTGTAAGCAGTGATTGTTATTTCCAGTCATTTTGATGTTGGTGGTATTTAGGTGTGTTGTGTGTGCATTTGTGTGTGTGTGTGTGTGTGTTTCCCTTGCTTTTGCTCATAGGGAATAACTTATTTCCTGTGCTTACTTGGATATAGTTATCATCCTTGAGTTGATATTTTCCTTCTTGTATTTTCTGTATATCTGGATTTTTGGGTAGTTTATTTATTTATTTATTTATTTATTTTAAATTTGGATATATCTTGAAATATCTTTTTTCCTCCATCAATGTTCATTGAAAGTTTTGCTTGGTATAGTACTCTACAGTTTTCTACAGGTTGCAAATATCTCTCCAGATTCTTCTAGCTTTTAGAGTCTTTGTTGAGAAGTCAGTTGTCATTCTGATAAGTTTGTCTTTGTATGTTACATTCTTATTATCCCTTGCTACTTTTACTATTCTTTATTTTTTCTATAGATTTGGTGTTTTGATTATTATGTGGAAAAAGGATATTCTTTTCTGTTCCAGTCTAATTGGTATTCCATGAGCTTCTAGTATATTTATAGGTATCACTTTAGGTTGTAAAAGTCTTTTTCTATGATTTTATTGAGGATATTTGCTGGGCCTTGGAGCTGGAACTCTTTACATTCTACTATTCCTATTATTCTTAGGTTAGGTTTATCATGGTATTTCAAATTTCCTCAATGCTTTGTGTCAGGAAGTTACTAGATTTACCATTTTGTTTGAGTGATTTGTCAATTTCTTCTGTATATAACACACCTGAGATTATCTCTTCTATGTCCTTTATCCTTTTTATGATACTTGTATCTGTTATTCCTTTCTCTTTTTTTTTTCATTTTTTATTAGGTATTTAGCTCATTTACATTTCCAATGCTATACCAAAAGTCCCCCATACCCCTCCCCACTCCCCTAACCACCCACTCCCCCTTTTGGCCCTGGTGTTCCCCTGTACTGGGGCATATAAAGTTTGCAAGTCCAATGGGCCTCTCTTTGCAGTGATGGCCGACTAGGCCATCTTTTGATACATATGTAGCTAGAGACAAGAGCTCCGGGGTACTGGTTAGTTCATAATGTTGTTCCACCTATAGGGTTGCAGTTCCCTTTAGTTCCTTGGGTGCTTTCTCCAGCTCCTCCATTGTGGGCCCTGTGATCCATTCAATAGCTGACTGTGAGCATCCACTTCTGTGTTTGCTAGGCCCTGGCATAGTCTCACAAGAGACAGCTATATCTGGGTCCTTTCAGCAAAATCTTGCTAGTGTATGCAATGGTGTCAGCGTTTGGAAGCTGATCATGGGATGGATCTCTGGATATGGCAATCACTAGATGGTCCATCCTTTCATCACACTTCCAAATTTTGTCTCTGTAACTCCTTCCATGGGTGTTTTGTTCCCTATTCTAAGAAGGGGCAAAGTGTCCACACTTTGGTCTTCGTTCTCTTGAGTATAATGTGTTTAGCAAATTGTATCTTATATCTTGGGTATCCTAAGTTTAAGTGGATTAAGGAACTCCACATAAAACCAGAGACACTGAAACTTATAGAGGAGAAAGTAGGGAAAAGCCTCGAAGATATGCGTACAGGGAAAAAAATCGTGAATAGAACAGCAATGGCTTGTGCTGTAAGATCGAGAATCGACAAATGGGACCTCATAAAATTGCAAAGCTTCTGCAAGGCAAAAGACACCATCAATAAGACAAAAAGACCACCAACAGATTGGGAAAGGATCTTTACCTATCCCAAATCTGATAGGGGAGTAATATCCAATATATATAAAGAACTCAAGAAGGTGGACTCCATAAAATCAAATAACCCCATTAAAAATGGGGCTCAGAACTGAACAAAGAATTCTCACCTGAGGAATACCGAATGGCAGAATGGCAGAGAAGCGCCTGAAAAAATGTTCAACATCCTTAATCATCAGGGAAATGCAAATCAAAACAACCCTGAGATTCCACCTCACACCAGTCAGAATGGCTAAGATCAAAAATTCAGTTGACAGCAGATGCTGAGAGGATGTGGAAAAAGAGGAACACTCCTCCATTTTTGGTGGGATTGCAAGCTTGTACAACCACTCTAGAAATCAGTCTGGTGGTTCCTCAGAAAATTGGACATAGTACTACCGGAGGATCCAACAATACCTCTCCTGGGCATATATCCAGAAGATGTCCCAACCGGTAAGAAGGACACATGCTCCACTATGTTCATAGCAGCCTTATTTATAATAGCCAGAAGCTGGAAAGAACCAAGATGCCCCTCAACAAAGGAATGGATACAGAAATTATGGTACATTTACACAATGGTGTACTACTCAGCTATTAAAAAGAATGAATTTATGAAATTCCTAGGCAAATGGATGGACCTGGAGGGCATCATCCTGAGTGAGGTAACCCAATCACAAAGGAACTCTCACAATATGTACTCACTGATAAGTGGATATTAGCCCAGAAACTTAGGATACCCAAGATGTTGTTCCTTTCTTATGTAAATATCTGTACCTGTATGATTGTATTTTCCTGTATGTTTATGGAATTTTTAATATTGCATTTAATGTCATTTTCTTGTGCTTCATTTGTGTTAGCATATCCAATGTTTGCTGCAGCAGAGTAGATGTGCTCTGAATATGTCAACTTACCACTGTTTTGTTGATTGTTTTCTTTTAAGGGCCTTTTCCCATCTGGAAGGGTGTGATCCCTCGATGTTCCTTTTGTAGGAGATTTTGCAAGGGAGGTTAAGCTGGATGGTTCTGTTATGACAAGCCTCAAATGTATACACTTGGACTTGGGCTGTATTGTGTTTTATCTGCAAGTCTGTACTGTTCAGTATCCTCAGGTGCATGTGGTTCAGGAGCTGTAGGAGTGATGAAGGTGAGCAGAGGTTGGGTGGGAGAATGGAAGTATGCCTTAGTTAGTAGGCTGCTAAGGGCATCTTGGCTTACTCCAGAATACACACTAAGCAGGGAATATGGATGGGGAAAGGAAGCTTACCTATGTGGTTCAATATTCACAGGTATGCTGAAGGTAGGGGAAAAGGTAAGGGAAAAATGCACATTTTTTATTAATCTTCACTTTCCATTCAAAGTACATACTGTTATGTAAATGACATGTTTAGGAATTACATAAATATTACATAATATAGTTTCCCACTAGTTTAGACTCCTTTGGTTTTGAAAACTATGCAATTTATATAGTAAAATATCAATCCTTGCATATTATTTTTCTGAATAAGTTACATGATGTATGAAAAAATGATATAACTATATGACTTGTTTAGAAAAACAACAACAACAACAACAACAAAAAGGTTTGAGTTACCAGGCACTTTTTAACAAGACAGGTGTCTTACCTTGCTCACATGCAGAACTATTGCTATGATGTTGTTTGTCTGCCATGTTGACTTTGACTGCCTTGGCAACAAATATGAGATACATAAGGAAGTTCAGAATGCATAAATGTATAATTGACATTCCAAAATATTGGTTACAAAATCCTGAAATAAACAAACAGAGTGGCATTTGACCACATGATTATTCTTCATTGCTTTGTTTTCATTGTTTTTGTGTTTGTTTGTTTGTTTGTTTTTATTACAATAGAAGTAAATTACTTAACAGTTTCTTTTTATTCTGTAGGACAAGTGGTAGATATATTCTTCAACCAGACTGTAGCCTTGTGCCTCTGGTTCTTACTCCAAGAGGTGTCACATCACCTTACTCTGATTTTAACAGCATGATTTTAACAGAGAGCAATGCATGTTATTTATAAATCCAATGTACACCTACAAGACTATCTCTATGGCCTTATCCTGTGTAGTTCTTTAATTATCCAGGTCAGATTAATTTGTTGCATACCATTCATGTCTGTGATAGCACAGAAGCAATAGTTTGGAAGGGTGTTTTGGTTGGTTGAATTTGTGTGTGTGTGTGTGTGTGTGTGTGTGTGTGTGTGTGTGTGTGTGTGTGTTTGTGTGTGTGTGACCAAGTTTAATTTTGTAAGCAAGGTTGGACTTTGACTCATTCTACACCATCAATAATTTCCTGAGGGTTCGAATGACAGTTTGTTACTCTTTCTGGTAAATGGATTGTTCCTTGAAGAATCTGAGCAGTCAACAAACAGAAAAATTGTACCTGTTGGATCCATTTTTTTTGTGAATTTATTTCTATTGATAATCCCTTTCGTCTTCCTGCATCAAAATCTCTACCTCATCTGAGAACAAGAAATAGAAAAATCAAGAAGTTAGGATTACTTTATGATTCATTAGGCAACATTCAGAGAGCCTTCTTCACAGCTGAGGCTCCTAACAGTTGATTGTGTCACTATTGGTAACAATTGTTGCTCTACTTTGGATATGATTTGACTCTGTAACAAAGGTAAATGCTCGAAAAGTATTGGTAATGTGACAAAGATACTAAGTAAAATGAAGATATTGCACTTGGAGGCAATTATTCTAACCTAACAAAGTGAGTTAATTTTCTTCAGTATGGATTGCTACAAAACAAATTAAATTATTTCCCACTTTCTCTATTCCTCATTCTATTTCTTCTCCTATCTTGCTATACAGACCCCAGAGTCATAAGGTACAAGTTTGATGGGTGAGAGTCTCTGAATTTCTGAAACAGAAAGAATGCTTTGTGAGAGATTTCTCTGCTTTGTAGCCTTAAATGTCAGTTGAATCAACCTATGTCCTTCATATTTTCTTAGCGATTCCCAGTTGCCTTTGTGACATTTCACTCCCAGGCATTTCTACATCAAAAATATTATTTTATACTCAGTTGATCACCATTCTACTTATTTGGTAGTTAGAGACAGAGTGAGAAAAATGGTAGGTGGGTGCATAGTCATCGATGCAAATGATAAAGACTGTTCATCATTGGTATGATGTGAATATGGAAAGTCTCTAGAACTCAAAATAAATTACTTTTAAATTGAAAAGTCTCCTGTAGCACATTAAAAGGAATAAAATGTTTCAGAATCTAATCTGACTTTAGATTTTTTATATATATATTTGGATTTTACCACATTTTTTAAAAGAAATATAGCCATATATTCCACAGTATTTACTGTGAAAGAATATATGTAAAATTTGGTAGGATTCTGATAGATTATATTTTGCCATTTTTGTACAAATGAAATTAGTGTAAAATGTATAAAATATAAAAACCAACAATTGGTTAAGACATAAAAACTTTATTCAATATGGACTCTATTATAAGAACATGTAATGTCTCATTAACCTGAGGAGCCTGAAAAAATGTATTGTGCCATGATCAATTTAACAAATGACCTGCTTTATTTCTGCCTGGGTGTTTATCTGTTTTCATATATTCAATTTATATTTAATTTTAAAAGTACATATGTTGTAATCTCAAAAATATAACATGAAGCACCATAAAAAAGTAACATTGACATAAAATAATAGACATGTATTTATTCCAAGCAACATAATTTAATGCAACAATAGTCTTTATAGTCTTAGTTTGTTTCAGATACAAATTGATCACCTAAAACTCACACAACAATGCTAATTAACAAGGTAGATAGGTCACACAACAATGCTAATTAACAAGGTAGATAGGTCCACTATTTATTTTCAAACACAGTGTTCACAACCTGACATTTAGTGTCTGATCACTTTTTGCAAAGCATTTAGTTTCCTCTGATCCTGTTTGTTCTTCATTGATTAGAAGGTTAAAGAAACAGAACTTCTCTGTCACTTCTCTGCAAAATGTTTGGATCGCAATGTAGTACATCATAAATCAATTCTACCAGGAGAGATGCTCACAAGTAAAGTCGATATCAGGTTTGAACTTGCTCAGAACAAGAACCCAAATGAAATAATCCTGAGTATTTACTTTGCATTAGAGCTTCGGGCCTTTTAAACTGTGTTTAATAATATGAAAATCTGAATTAGTTTGTGATTTTTGAATACACACATATAATTTTATTTCATATGAAAAGGTATACTATTAAAATGATACTTTCTAAGCAAAAATAAACAGGCCTAAAGTTTTAGTTATAGTTCAAGATTAATAATATTGCTGGACAGTTCTTATAAAATAAAATCTTGTTGTTAAATATTTTGTTGGTTACTAATATAGATTATATAGAATTTTAATAAATCAACATTTCTGAATGCTCTCCAGTTGATATGTAATATTCCTATTATCCAATAAATGATTCATACATTAAAAGTATATCATAGGCAAAAAAAGAAAGGTTAAATTGTTAGAGTCAATTTTGTTCATAATCACTGTAGTGAGTAAGAAAAAAAGAGTTTATATTGTGGTATTAAAAAAAAGACAGGGAGGGGCACTTCATACTCATCAAAGGTAAAATCCTCCAAGAGGAATTATCAATCCTGAATATCTATGCTCCAAATACAAAGGCAGCCTCATTCATTAAAGAAACTTTAGTAAATCTCAAAGCACACATTGCACCTCATACAATAATAGTGGGAGACTTCAACACACCACTTTCACCAATGGACAGATCATGGAAACAGAAACTAAACAGGGACACAGTGAAACTAACAGAAGTTATGGATCAAATGGATCTGGCAGATATCTACAGAACATTTTACCCTAAAACAAAAGGATACACCTTCTTCTCAGCACCTCATGGTACCTTCTCCAAAATTGACCACGTAATTGGGCACAAAACAGGACTCAACAGATACAAAAACATTGAAATTGTCCCATGCATCCTATCAGATCACCATGGACTAAGGCTGATCTTCAATAACAAAATAAATAATAGAAAGCCAACCTTCACGTGGAAACTGAACAACACTCTTCTCAATGATACCTTGGTCAAGGAAGGAATAAAGAAAGAAATTAAGGACTTTTTAGAGTTCAATGAAAATGAAGCCACAACATACCCAAACTTATGGGACGCAATGAAAGCATTTCTAAGAGGAAAACTCATAGCTCTGAGTGCCTCCAAAAGGAAACTAGAAAGAGCACACATTAGCAGCTTGACAACACACCTAAAAGCACTAGAACAAAAGGAAGCAAATTCACCCAAGAGGAGTAGACGGCAGGAAATAATCAAACTCAGGGGTGAAATCAACCAAGTGGAAACAAGAAAAACTATTCAAAGAATCAACCAATCAAGGAGCTGGTTCTTTGAGAAAATCAACAAGATAGATAAACCCTTAGCCAGACTCACTAGAGGGCACAGGGAAAGCATCCTAATTAACAAAATCAGAAATGAAAAAGGAGACATAACAACAGATCCTGAAGACATCCAAAACACCATCAGATCCTTCTACCAAAGGCTATACTCAACAAAACTGGAGAACCTGGATGAAATGGAGAAGTTCCTAGACAGATACCAGGTACCAAAGTTGAATCAAGATCAGGTTAATGATCTAAACAGCCCTATATCCCCCAAAGAAATAGAAGCAGTCATTAATAGTCTCCCAACCAAAAAAAGCCCAGGACCAGATGGGTTTAGTGCAGAGTTCTATCAGACCTTCAAAGAAGATCTAATCCCAGTTCTTCACAAACTATTCCACAAAATAGAAACAGAAGGTACTCTACCCAACTCATTCTATGAAGCCACAATTACTCTGATACCTAAACCACAAAAAGACCCAACAAAGATAGAAAACTTCAGACCAATATCCCTTATGAATATTGATGCAAAAATCCTCAATAAAATTCTTGCTAACCGAATCCAAGAACACATCAAAACAATCATCCATCCTGACCAAGTAGGTTTCATCCCAGGGATGCAGGGATGGTTCAATATACGGAAATCCATCAACGTAATCCAGTATATAAACAAACTCAAAGACAAAAACCACATGGTCATCTCGTTAGATGCGGAAAAAGCATTTGACAAGATCCAACACCCATTCATGATAAAAGTCTTGGAAAGATCAGGAATTCAAGGCCCATACCTAAACATGATAAAAGCAATCTACAGCAAACCAGTAGCCAACATCAAAGTAAATGGTCAGAAGCTTGAAGCAATCCCTCTAAAATCAGGGACTAGACAAGGCTGTCCATTTTCTCCATACCTATTCAACATTGTACTTGAAGTCCTAGCCAGAGCAATTCAACAACAAAAGGAGATCAAAGGGATACAAATTGGAAAAGATGAAGTCAAAATATCACTTTTTGCAGATGATATGATAGTATATATAAGTGACCCTAAAAATTCCACCAGAGAACTCCTAAGCCTGATAAACAGCTTCGGTGAAGTAGCTGGATATAAAATTAACTCAAACAAATCAATGGCCTTTCTCTACACAAAGAATAAACAGGCTGAGAAAGAAATTAGGGAAACAACACCCTTCTCAATAGTCACAAATAATATAAAATATCTTGGCGTGACTCTAACTAAGGAAGTGAAAGATCTGTATAATAAAACTTCAAGTCTCTGAAGAAAGAAATTATAGAAGATCTCAGAAGATGGAAAGATCTCCCATGCTCATGGATTGGCAGGATCAACATTGTAAAAATGGCTATCTTGCCAAAAGCAATCTACAGATTCAATGCAATCCCCATCAAAATTCCAAATGAATTCTTCAACGAATTAGAAAGTGCAATCTGCAAATTCATCTGGAATAACAAAAAACCTAGGATAGCAAAAACTCTTCTCAAGGATAAAAGAACCTCTGGTGGAATCACCATGCAGGACCTAAAGCTCTACTACAGAGCAATTGTGATAAAAAACTGCATGGTACTGGTATAGTGACAGACAAATAGACCAATGGAATAGAATTGAAGACCCAGAAATGAACCCACACACCTATGGTCACTTGATCTTCGACAAGGGAGCTAAAAACATCCAGTGGAAGAAAGACAGCATTTTCAACAAATGGTGCTGGCACAACTGGTTGTTAACATGTAGAAGAATGCGAATCGATCCATTCCTATCTCCTTGTACTAAGGTCAAGTCTAAGTGGATCAAGGAACTTCACATAAAACCAGAGACACTGAAACTTATAGAGGAGAAAGTGGGGAAAAGCCTTGAAGATATGGGCACAGGGAAAAATTCCTGAATAGAACAGTAATGGCTTGTGCTGTAAGATCGAGAATTGACAAGTGGGACCTCATGAAACTACAAAGCTTCTGCAAGGCTAAAGACACCATCAATAAGACAAAAAAACCACCAACAGATTGGGAAAGGATCTTCACCTATCCTAAATCAGATAAGGGACTAATATCCAATATATATAAAGAACTCAAGAAGGTGGACTCCAGAAAGTCAAATAACCCCATTAAAAAATGGGGCTCAGAACTGAACAAAGAATTCTCGTCTGAGGAATACCGAATGGCAGAGAAACACCTGAAAAAATGTTCAACATCCTTAATCATCAGGGAAATGCAAATCAAAACAACCCTGAGATTCCACCTCACACCAGTCAGAATGGCTAAGATCAAAAATTCAGGTGACAGCAGTTGCTGGCGAGGATGTGGAGAAAGAGGAACACTCCTCCATTGTTGGTGGGATTGCAAGCTTGTACAACCACTCTGGAAATCAGTCTGGCGGTTCCTCAGAAAATTGGACATAGTACTACCGGAGGATCCAGCAATACCACTCCTGGGCATATATCCAGAAGATGTCCCAACCGGTAAAAAGGACACATGTTCCACTATGTTCATAGCAGCCCTATTTATAATAGCCAGAAGCTGGAAAGAACCCAGATGTCCCTCAACAGAGGAATGGATACAGAAATTATGGTACATTTACACAATGGAGTACTACTCAGCTATTAAAAAGAATGAATTTATGAAATTCCTAGCCAAATGGATGGACCTGGAGGGCATCATCTTGAGTGAAGTAACACAATCACAAAAGAACTCACACAATATGTATTCACTGATAAGTGGATATTAGCCCAAACTTTGGATACCCAAGATTTAAGATACAATTTGCTAAACGCATGAAACTCAAGAAGAATGAAGACCAAAGTGTGGACACTGTGCACCTTCTCAGAATTGGGAACAAAACACCCATGGAAGGAGTTACAGAGACAAAGTTCGTAGCGGTGATGAAAGGATGGACCATTTAGAGACTGCCGTATCCAGGGATCCATCCCATAATCAACTTCTAAACGCTGACACCATTGCATACACTAGCAAGATTTTGCTGAAAGGACCCAAATATAGCTGTCTCTTGTGAGACGATGCTGGGGCCTAGCAAACACAGGAGTGGATGTTCACAGTCAGCTATTGGATGTATCACAGGGCTCCCAATGGAGAAGCTAGAGTAAGTACCCAAGGAGCTAAAGGGATCTGCAACCCTATTGTTGGAACAACATGATGTACAAACTAGAACCCCGGAGCTCTTGTCTCTAGCTGCATATGTATCGAAAGATGGCCTAGTCAGCCATCAATGGAAAGAGAGGCCCATTGGACTTGCAAACTTTATATGCCCCAATATAGGGGAATGCCAGGGCCAAAAGAATGGGAATGGGTGGGTAGGGAAGTGGGGGGCGCTATGGGGGACTTTTGGGATAGCATTGGAAATGTAATTGAGGAAAATATGTAATAAAAATATTAAAAAAATAAAATAAAATAAAATCAAAAGGGAGAGAACAAAAAAAAAATCTAATCTAACATATGGTGAATATTTAATAACAACCTAAAAAAATTTTGTTTTTCTTATTGTGTTTTTTTATAAAAATGGTGTATTATTTGACACAATTAAATATATGATCAGCAATCCATGCTGGCTCTCATTAATTCATAATGCAAGGACAGGGCATTTTATGTGATTAAGAAGAATTCCACCACAGCACAGAATGATTGACTTGAGATAAAAGGAGTTAACAATGACATCATAACAGGAAAATTTATTATGCTCCTAGTGTAGCTTTGTCCTTCTCCCAATGAATGGTTTTATTTCTATACTCCAATTCTATACTGTATTCTCATTTTATTGTTCTAATAATTATTGTAGCTATTTTTGTTATACTCACATATCCTTGATTGTTTAGTGAATAAGCATAAATTTTCCAGTGTGCTTTTTCATAAAGGATATATAAGATATGATTACAATTAAGTTGGAGAAGAGCATAATGTAACATACACAGAAATTATCAAATGTCATCACTTTTTACAGTTTGTAGATTTAAAGAAATGAAGCTAGCCTAACATTGTCAGTCTATAGAGGATGTTGTAAACATATTTTATGTAAAAACTTGAAAGTACATAATATATTAATTTTTCCAAAACATTTTCTCAAAATAATATTTGAGATAGGATAATTTATAATTACAATATATGTATTGGACAGCTTACTTAAAGTGACAGAAAGATGGATTAAATAATTTTGATCAATTAAATGTGATCTAGCTATCAAAATTATATATAGATATATTTGTTGATAGTAAAACACATATAAAATTAATTCATTTAAATTGCAGCAATTGATTAGTAAATAGTAGAGACAATATCTTATTAACACTAACCAGTAAATGGAAATAACCTAGATATCCATCAAATAATAAATAATGAAAATATGACACATTTACACAATGGAATATTGCTCAGTTACAACAGAAATTAAAATATGAAATTTTCAGGTAAATGGATGCAGCTGGAAATAATTATTCTGAGTAAAGTGAGTCATACTGAGAAAAACAAATAATACATGTATTTTGTTACATGTGGTCTCTAGTTTTGAATGTTTAGATAGATATATTTAAATTGGAATACCACATTTACATAGAGAATACTACTCCAATGTTAATGAATTTGCAATTATAACATTTTCAGGTAAATAAATAGAGCTAGAAAGAAATACCCTTAGTTAGGAAAGCCAAACTCAAAAGTCAAATACTATGTATTTGCTTTTATATGTATATAGTATTTTTCAAGATTTTAATAAAATATAAGGAAGCATTAAGAAAGGAATTTCCAAAGGGAAGGAAAATAGAATATAGTGGTATGGAGATATAACAGTGAAACTGGAATAGGAGGATTAAGTAGACACTGGAATGCTGAGAAGTTTAAAGGAGGAATCTAGGCAGCAAAATGCTTTTGGAATGTTGTTTTGAAAAACCAAAAAGCACATTGCTGTAAAAATCTTCCTGAACTGTTTGCACATATAGAAGGAATCTTAATGAAGTCACCATATCATAGGAGAAGCAGCACTAAGTGAGACTAAGTTTGTTGCCAGTTAAAACTTCCAGTGTCCAAAATGGGTTACATATTGTTTAATTGTTGGCTAAAGTGGCCAAGTGGAACTTACTTCAGAAACATTGAAGGGTATTGAATATGGGGAAACTGATCTGGTATGTCACTAAAATTTTCACTCCTGCTGACTAGTGTACATGTGCTGGAAGTTACACTTCACACTGCCAAAATAAAAGTTAGTAACCAATATTATCTAATTACAATTCTATGACCTACAATAGCAATATTTCTATAATATACACTCCTGCAATAATGGCACATATGATATGGGAGGGCAAATAAGAGACAGATGAAAGTGATTTGGGCTAGCAGACTGAGGAGATAGTTAGTGATAGTTAAGCCAGGGAAGGTAAGCTGGGCCAAAGAAGATATGATTAGGAGACAGATAAGAGAAGACCCCATAAAGCAAATAACCCACATACAAAGTAGATAGAAGAATATGAAGACAAATAATTTAAAAATAAAAACCAACATTTTTACAAAAAGCTACAGCACACTTTGCATATATTTGGCAATATGCTGTGTATCTTTAAGGGACACACACACACACAATTAAAGCTGAAAACTTACAACCTTCAAATACACTTGTGGTAAGGATAGACTTTATATTGATGTTTATACTCATAATCAACCTCTTATCAGACTGAAGAGATTACTACTAATGTCATGGCAATAAGTGGAGCAATACCCATGAATCAACACACATATTCTATTCAGCAAAAACTTTAATGTGATAAGAAAAAGATCAAAAGTCGATGCCCATCTCTAATCCCAAAACTTGAGAGTCAGAGCAAGGCAGATCTTTGAAAAATCAAAACCACAATAGTATAGACAATAGGGAGGAATTTTTATCCAGAAAAATAGCTGATTTGATCACATCTGAAGACCTTTTAAATCTGTGCCATCTGGCTGGAATGCCAACATGCTCTGGCTTAGTATACACCTTTAATCCCAAACAATGCCATCTAATTGAGGGGCACGCAAAGTAATGAATCACAGAACTATTTGACAGAATGAGTGACAGGATAAACACAACTCTCAAAAGAGCAGCTACTTAAGAACTGGGAAGAGAATCAGCAAGCCAGTTGTGAGTCAGTGCAGTGAGTCCAGTAGAGTAGCTGAGTTCATTAGTGAGATCATGCAGTTCATTTCAGGTAATCAAAGACAGTTACACAAAGAGAATAAGGAGCAGCCGGAATAACAGAATAGACTACCAGAGTTAGTTTGAGGTCATATAGAACAATTTAGATAGAAGCTGAAAGAAACCAGATTGAATCAGTAAGGCTGGGGATAGTTTAATCCAGAACAGCTAAGTTGAACCAGACAGCCAGTGTTCAGTAAGAACTAGAAAGGGTGAGCTTATTCAGCAGTAATTCTCCAAGACAACAAGCATATCAGAAAAATAAAAGCACCATAATCATTCCCACCAATGGTGCAGCAATCAGGGGATATGTGACAAAAATGTTACAGAGAATAGAACACCTCTTTCAGAAGCTAAAGAGGAGAAATTCACCTGGGATCCTCTCCAGAGGAAGCATTAGTTCTTCTATCCCAACTGGATGCCTAGAGAAACTCTGGAGAATCTGAAGGAGCAGAAGCCTTGAGCCCAGAACAAGGAATGATGCAGGAGCCTGTCAGACAGTAAATCTCAATACGACACTTGAAAAGAAAATCTTAATTATATAGATAGATTTTACCTGTTTTAAAAAATGGGAAACTGTTTTTCTGACCCTGTAATACCAAGGGTAGGAGTTGAAGGGTAGGATAGAACCATCACTTGAAAACTCCATTGCAGTACTTATTGCAGTTGTAGCCACCAGAGTAAACTCCTCCGTAAAATCAATGAAATCTTTATATATTTCCTCTCAAAGAAAGGTTGAAAAAATAGCTATATAACAAGAAAAAATACCTATGATAGAACAAATTCTTGACAGACAAAAGGCGAGGAAGTAATAAAATTAGGAAATACTTAACTGTAAAGCTATTGTGTAATATCCAAAATGAATTCAAGACCACCCAAGTACTTTCCCCCTTCAAAAAGGACTTTCCAAACTGTACTAGCAGGCCAAGTATAGAACCAGATAAGGAAGCTCGCTGACTAAACAAATGTAAAAACATAGTTTTAGTGGTCAAAATAATTAAGCCTTCAGCTGCCAAAAAAATATTAGCTGTTCTCAGAAAAATAACCATAACAAGATTAGGAATTCTTCTACCCCTGCCCACACTGAATTCTGAGGAAGACCACAAATCGCCCTAACCTTGATAGAATTCCCTGTGACGTTAATAGCTCTGATGTTAATAGCTGACCCATAAGTTTAAAATGTACTATTTCTTTGCTGACCAAATCATAATAACCCATCATGTGGACAAGCAAAGTGAGTCACTAGGCCAAAAATAGTCACTTTGCAAACCAACCAATGCCTGAAAAGGTTACTTGCTATACCAATTAGAATGAGCCAGCTACCCCGTTGCTCAAATATGTACCTTACAAAGGTATAAAAAGTGTGTTTTTTCTTTGTTCTGGGTCTCTCCTCTGGCCTGCGTGCTGAGAAGAGGGTCCCCAACATGTTGGAATAATAAAAATCCTCATGCGGTTTGGAGTGATGGCGGTCTCTGTGATCTTTGTGAGTGAGGGTCCTTTGACAAACTCCAACAATGGTACTGAATAAAATTGAGAACCAAGATACAGCCCATCAAAAAGTAGCAAGTAAGAACAAATGAATCTTCTTCCACTCTGACAGTTCTTTCAGCCCTAACAAATATCAGTTTTATATAATTATGTAAGAAATGATCGAACTGATAATTTTCATATAGTTTTAAACTTAGTTAATAATGAATTTTGTTTTTATTTTTATTGGTTATTTTATTTATTCATATTTCAAAAGTTAACCCCCTTCCCAGTTCCCCCTCCACAAAACCCTTATCCCCTTCCTGCTCCCCCTGCCTCTATGAAGGTGCTCTCCTGCCCACCCACTGCCTCAGTGCCCTAGTGTGCCCCTATCCTGGGTCATCAAGCCTCCACAGGTAAAATTTATAAGACTCACAAAAGTCTAGTACTCTATTTCCAAATCATTTTCACTGATTCAAAAAAAAAAAAAACTTAAATATCAAGTGAATAATTACATTAACTAATGCTTAAGTCACATTTATGAAATGTATTTACTTTTAAGATTGCTGGCATCACAGTAATATGAGGAAACTCTGACTAGCCCTTAATTCAAAACTTATATGTTGTGAGTGCTTTGTCAAAATATGAAAAATAGTTCTACCTGGATCAGAATACTGCACTACTTAAATGTCCATACTGAAACACTTTCAAGCTGATCCCATACCAGGAGTCAAAGGTGTTTGGAAAAAAACAAATTAAAACTTTAGGGAATTCTGAAAAGTTTGAGGCCTAGATCTCTCTAACATAAACTTCTAAAGATAGAATAACTGCCTCACCCAGGTTAAACTAGACCTCATCATACCAGTCCAGGTAGTATATCAGCTATTTTCACTGTGTGTGCCTAGAGGTATTTACAGGAACTCATGAAAATCAAACAGTCTCTCCCAGATCTTTTTTATCTGAACTATGCTAAAAGATATGAATGAGCAAATTGATTTTAGAATATGTGATTAGCTTGCTTGCATGTTTTTATAACACTTGCAATAAAGCAACCAGTCAGTGTTACAACAAAATAAGCTCAAAAATAAACAGATATACAATTTAGAGGAGTTATTTTGACTACATATAAAAAAAAAACATTAGCTAATGATCAATCTTTATGTTTTATAAATAATTATTGTAGGAATATGGATCCTCTGAGCAATAAATTATATTATTTCTCTGTTGAATACTTCAGAAAATGTTCATCTTAGCCTTAAATATGGAATATTAGGAGGTTCTATCAGGGGAGTTATTTTAAAGGCATTTCTGTTGACTCTGCTTGAAGATTGGTCCATTTCTTTTGTCACACATATCAAGATTCTACCACTATCCTACAATTTTCTGACATTCATTTGTCACACTGACAGAAACTAGTTTAAAATTTAAATCCATATCCCTTCTGAATCCTGTAAAAGTATTTGTAGGCCAGAGCATGTGCGATGACTGATGATGGTCCTGTCTGGTGCCAGTAGAGGCAGCAGAATTGCTCAACAAGTACCTTAACAAGATAAACAGTGGGACGATTACAAAAAAAAAAAAAACAAAAAACAAAAAACAAACAAAAAAAAAAACAAATGACTTATGACACAGTGGCTTCCATGGCATTCTTCATATTTGTCCCCAAATGTCATTTCCAGAAATAAAACATTGCACAAGTAGAAACAGCTTACAAATAGATTCACATTTACATCTCTTATAACCCATCCAGTTTAATATTTTAAAGAAAGAACACCAAAGAAACAGGAAAACTGAATGACTTCTAAACGTACTGTTTAATTTAGACAAACTGATTTCCAATATTAAATGTGGATACTCGTTCAGTTTTTTCCAACATAATTTTGAGTTTTATTCATCACTATTATCCCATTCTTTTTATTTATTTTTGAATTCTCAATATTAAGAATATTTCCCATTAGGATTTCTTTAAACGAGGGTAACTTGCTATCTGAGCTACAGAAAAAAATAATAGATGCTCTTGTATCAACAAAAGCAATAATTTACATCATGGAATTTTAAATGACATATTTTCTCTGAATTGTCATTAATCTCTTCAGTAGTTACAGAAGTATGAGACTAAAAGTTATCTATGTTATGATGACTCAACCATATTATATTCAAGGATATCCTGTGCTCACATTCTCATGGCAGAACAATGGAAAGTCAGTTTCAATTATGTCCCTTATTCATTTCATATAGTTTCAGGAGACTATTGTTTAAGAAATCAAAGCTTATTAATTATTCCAGAACCAGTATGCAATAGTCTATAAGAGTTAAACTTAAAATGTAGTATATACTATCTAACTTATTATGTTTATCTATTCTATAAAACATGACCGTCATGCAAGATATAAAAGATCTGTTATATTCCTGAGATTTCTATAAACCTAAGATATTATATTCACAAACACATTATGACATATTAGCAGCCATATTGGAAAGATATGTTAGTTAAATTAATATTATTGATATACCTTAGTATAACGTTTTAGAAGACTTAAAATTTGAGATTATATATTTGTTCCTCAGTTTTGATTATTACTTATATTACCTTACATATTATAGAAGGTTTGAGCTCTGAGGAACATGATGCTGAAGGAAATGTTTAAGAAGGTAAATCTGTAATACTTTATATTAACACCCTATTATTTAATGTTACAGAAAAAATACAGAAAATTATTATTTGAGGTATTTGGGCAAAATAAATTTTAAAAGTTTTAATTCTTCATTAATATTTGAAGCTCACTTTCCATTCACCTTAAACATATATTAAAATTCTACACTATAAAGTTCACTATCATTAAAGTTACATAGGAAAATGGCTGGTTCAATGGACAAGAATTCAGAGACAATTTGCTGAGTTAACTGAGAAAGAGTGGAGTTTAAGTAAAATTTATTTGCTAACAAAGAAAGCTCTGTTCTGGGATATATTCTAAGATACTAAGAATGTCTTTTAAAAATGAAAAAAAAAATCCATGAAACATTGCTGCCACTTTTGATACCAAATACCTTAAAACAAAATCTCTGCTAAAAATATGTGAAAACATTACAAGAAATATGTGTCACACTTGTCTATGACATTTATTGACACCAGAAAAAATAACCTTATTAAGTAAATAAGACCATGGCATTGTGTAAATGTACCAGGTTTTCTGTATCCATTCCTCTGTTGAAGGACATGTGGGCTCTTTCCAGCTTGTGGCTATTATAAACAAGGCTGCAGTGAACATAGTGGAGCATGTGTCCTTATTTTATGTTAGAACATCTTTTAGGAAAATTCCTAGGAGTGGTATAGCTGAGTCCTCAGGTAGTACTATGTCCAATTTTCTGAAAAACTGCCAGACTGATTTCTAGAGTAGTTGGAACAGCTGGCAATCCCACCAACAACAAGGAAGTATTCCTTTTTCGCCACATTGTTGCCAGCATCTGCTGTCACCTGAGTTTTTGATCTTAGCCATTCTGACCGGTGTGAGGTAGAATCTCAGGTTCATTCATTTGCATTTTCCTGATGACTTTTGATTTGAACATTTCTTTATGTGCTTCTGAGCCTTTCAATACTCCTTAGTTGTGAATTCTTTGTTTAGTTCTGTACCTCATTTTTAGTAGGGTTATTTGATTCTTTTGAATCTAGCTTCTTGAGTTTTTGTATATATTAGATATTACCCCTCTATTAGATGAAGAATTGGTAAAGATGTTTTCCTAATCTGTTGGTTTCTGTTTTTTCCTATTTACAGTATACTTTTCATTACATAAGGTTTGCAATTTTATGAGGTCCCATTTATCAATTGTTGATCTTAGAGCATAAGCATTTGGTGTTCTGTTCAGGAAAATTTCATCTATGCCCAGGTTTTCAAAGCTCTTCACCACTTTCTCTTCTATTAGATTTAGTGTATATTGTTTTAGGTGGAGGCCTTTGATCCACTTGGACTTGAGCTTTGTACAAGGAGATAAGAATGGACCAATTTACATTCTTCTACATGCTGACCACCAGCTGAACCAGCACCATTTCTTGAAAATGCTGTTTTGTTTTTTTTTTCCTACTGAATGGTTTTAGCTCCTTTGTCAAAAATCAAGTGACCATTGGTGTGAGAGTTCATTTCAGGATCTTCAGTTGTATCCCATTGACATAACTGCCTATCTCTGTATCAATACCATGCATTTTTTAAATCATGATTGCTCTGTAATACAGCTTGTGGTCAGAAATGAAAATTCTCCCAGAAGTTATTTTATTGTTGAGAATAGTTTTCACTATCTTGGGTTTTTGGTTATTTGAAATGAATTTGCAAATTGCTCTTTCTAACTCTATGCAAAATTGTGTTAGAATTTTGATTGGAATTACATTAAATCTGTAGATTGCGTTCTGCAACATGGCCATTTTTACTACATTAATCCTGCCAATCTGTGAGAATGGAAAATCTTTCCATCTTCTGAGATCTTTGATTATTTTCTTCTGAGCCTTGTAGTTCTTGTGACTGGAGCCTGATATAGTTGTCTCCTGAGAGGCTCTGTGAGAGCCAGAAACCCCCCCCCAAAAAAAAATAGGCGGATACTTGCAGCCAACCATTGGACTAATGGGACCCCAAATGAAGGAGTTATGCCTCAGACCCTCTGGGCCCCTTTGTCTGCATGGAAAGGGTCTCTAGTCAAGGGTGGGCAAAGCATTGGTTGAATTGACAAACAGACACACACAGGAGAGGTCGTGTGGAAACTGAATGTGTTTTTACAACTCGAGCATCAGACTTTTTATACAGAAGACAATAAGGAAGTTGGGTGACATACCTGCAAGGTACAAAATGAGGTAACCGGATGCTTAATGACTCTTACACAGAACAGAGGAATGAAAATGCAAAGACTGGCAGGAACTGGGCAATAAAATAACTGAGACAAAGTCAGCCCTATCTAAGGTCAGCTATAGTCTTAGAAGCCAGGTGTGAGAACTTTTCACTCGTAGGGCAAGGGCTTTCACACCCAAGTCATGGTTCTAACCAGGGAGTTCCGTTCTAGCTAACCATCTCATGAATAATGCAATACTCTAAAACCACAGCCCGATCTACTTCCTAAACCATAGTAAATTCCTCTATATGGGAGCGACTTGGCTTTTATTGATAGTGTAATACCAGGGGCAGTACTGAATTCTAAGCCCAAGGTCTTGCTCAAGGACGATCTAGGACGGTTGGAACACTGAGGCTTTAGCTATGTCAGAATTCAATCTTAAAAGGCACGTATAATAGGATGATACTGAAAGAGAGCATGTGGAGCCATACACTAGACTAACCCAGGAATGGAGAATTAAGAGAACATTAGACTCCAGGAGGAGAGCTTCCTTGAAACTCTTTTTGCCTCATGAGCAGTTTTTAGGCATCCCTGCCTGACAGGCTGACTTGACCAGAGTACCAGTACCATGGCAGAGTTAGAGAAAGGATTAAAGAAGCTGAAGGAATTTGCAACTCCATAAGAAGAATAACAATATCAACCAACCAGACTTCCAGATCTCCTAGGGACTAAACCACCAACCAAAGTATATACATGGAGGGACTCTTGGCTCCAGCTGCATTTTTAGCAGAGGATGGCCTTATAAGGCATCAATGGGAGGAGAGGCCCTTGGTCCTGTGAAGGCTCAAAACACCAGTTTAGGAGAATGCTAGGGTGGTGAGGTGTGTGTTGGTGGGTAGGTGAGGGAGTACACTCATAGAATCAGAGCGAGGGGAATGGGATAGGGGGCTTGCTGAGGAGAAACAAGGAAAGGGGATAACATTTGAAATGTAAATGAATAAAATGTCCAATAAAAAAGGACTGAAGTCACTGGGATACTTCATAGAATTTTACAGACCTACTTGGCTATACTAATGAATTCAACAAATAACGTATCTTAAATGACCATTCCACCTGTCCCAGTCTAAACTTCTCTCTTGACTTTTGTTAGAATTAATCATGTTGCAATTTTCATAACACTTAGGTATTTATGGTTCTAACTCTTCATTATTTGCACAATTTTAATTTCAGGATCTACTTGGTCCTTCAAATGTTGACCATTTCTGGAGCTTTGTGGTTTTTGTCTTGCTCTGTTCAGTGGTTCATTAATATGTGAAGCTATACTTGTTATTAAAATAGTCTCTAGCTATGTTTCTTCATCAATCATATGTCTGTAGTAATTACTTCCACATACACATACACACATTATATGTGAAATAACATAAATAAGTGTAATATTTGTCTTAATTATTGTTCTGTTGCTGTGAATAGACACTATGATCAAGGCAGCTTATGAAAGTATTCAATTGCTTACATTTCAGAGATTTATTTCACAACAATCATGGTTAAAATAATGGCATCAAATAGGCAGGCACTACTACTGGAGAAGTAGTTAAAGGCTTAGATCTTCTTTCAAAGTTGGAGACAGAGAGAGAAAAACTGGTCTGACCTGGGATTTTGAAAAGTCATACCTCCCCACCAGAGATAAACCTACTTGAACAATGCGACACATTATAATTCTTCCAAAATGACTTCCAACAGAGAGGGACTAAGCATTAAAATAAGTAAACCTATAGAGACCACTTCATTCAAACTATGACAGTGTACATGTCCTTGTTTAACAGTTTGAATTGAAGAGAGAAAATCACTGACACTTAGACTGATACAAAAGGGCTGGTATATCATGTCTGGTTGAGGGTGTAATCTCAGTAATAAAACCTATTCATAACTGACAGAATACAACATCAACTGCAAGAAGGGAGCTAAGCTATCTTAAATTATTTGGTACTTATATTTGGTATTACATTCACACTTACTTTTTCACATATCATATTGTTGCTGTATTCAAAGTTTCCTTACTTTAATGAATTTTTAATGAAAAAGTACAAGGTTTATTTAAAGATTCATTTATTAATAAATCAATTTAAAAGGTCAAAGACATTTTTATAACAAAGCATTGTTTTATTGAAGGAATATATTACACTATTCTTAATCATTTCCTTTGTATTGAGTTCTTAAAAAAAAAAGTCTTCCCTCATATAATACATGCTGAATACAGATTTCCCTTCTCATCACCTTTTCTATTCTGCAAAATATACAAATCCTTACATTCATTAAAAGTTTTTGACCTTCCTGAGTCTTTGAAAGTAGTGCTTCATAGGTTATGTACAGAGACTAAATGAGTTAGAAAAAATAAGTTATTAAAATCTATAAGGGAAGAAGACAAGAAAAATTATAAGGATAGACTTTATAATTTATATGCAAAAATGAAATGAATATTCATGGTTTCTATGTCAATAATAAACATTTTTGTTATATTGCTTAGCAGTAGTAAGTAGCAGACTGTGTATCCATTCTTTCTTTTGATTTTTGCAAAGGAAAAGTGAAAGAAGGACATTACATAGCTACAACCAGAAAACACTCAATGAATGAATGCAGAAAAGGACTTAAAGAAGAGAAGTCAGAGACAAATGTGCATATGCCCTAATGTTTTAAACATGACGACACTTCATGAAAGGGCAGTGCTGCTGTGTTCCAGTTGAAGCAGAGATGGGCAGAGACACTTTTGTTAACCTTGAAGTTATCAAAGAGTTGCTTATGTGGAAATGATTGAAAACGTTGTTATTTTGGCCAAGTAGCTAGTAGAACTAAGAACCTGAACTAAGACTGAGAAAACCATGACATCATATATGATCTTCTTAACCTAACTGCATAATTAATGAAATAGTTTGCCCTGAATATTGTATAAATGATATCTGCATAACACTGTTAGGAACACATTATTTTCCCACACCATATATGCTATTGTAGTAAAACTCACTCTGTATTTTTTACACGCAACCTCATATATTTTTAAGAGAACTGCTTGCCTCAGAATTTCAAGCTTCTGGCAAGTAAAACCATTAAAACCTCATTAAAATGTATAAAAAGATAGAAGAAAATTTGATATTTTGCTTATTGGATCATTATCTAGTCAGATTATTAATCACTGTTCAATAAGACTGAAATAGTCTGAAATAGAATTTTGATATACTGAAAGTTAAAATAATACCCTAATTAAAGATCATATAATTTAAATGTTCATAATTTTGCCTGGTATTCCAGCTATTAAGAAACATGTGAAAGCCAGACAGAACTATTCCAAAAGTAGCTGGCAATAACTATTTTTATTTATGTATTATGGTTGTTTATTGATTAAAATTAAATTGAACTTAACCACCATATTAATAAACTCACATAAGAGATTCATTGTATATTCCTAACTTTATTATTTCTTTGAATATTTGATATTATAAAAAAAAAGTAATTTTGGAGCTAAGACAAAAGGATGGACCATCCAGAGACTGCTCCACCCGGAGGGTCCATCCCATAATCAGCCACCAAACACAGACACTATTGCATATGCCAGCAAAATTTTGCTGAAAGAACCCTGAAATAGCTGTCTCCCATGAGGCTATGTCAGTGCCTGGCAAATACAGAAGTGGATGCTCATAGTCATCTAAAGGATGGAACACAGGGCCCCCAATAGAGGAATTAGAGAAATTGCCCAAGGAGCTGAAGGGCTCTGCAACCCTATAGGTGGAATAACAATATGAACTAATCAGTACCCCCAAGAGCTTGTGTCTCTAGCTGCATATGTAGCAGAAGATGGCCTAGTCGGCCATCATTGGGAAAAGAGGTCCCCTGGTCTTGAAAACTTTATATGCCCCAGGACAGGGGAACGCCAGGGCCAAGAAGTGGAAGTGAGTGACTAGGGGAGCAGGGCAGGGGGACTTTTGGGATAGCATTTGAAATGTAAAAGAAGAAAATATCTAATAATTTTTTTTCAGTTACATCATTTACTCCTTAGCTTTCATCTACCCAAACTGTCCTTTTTTCCCTCTGTACTATCTTTTAAATTAATGTTTTAGTGTGTGTGTGTGTGTGTGTGTGTGTGTGTGTGTGTGTGTGTGTGTGTATGTGTGTGTGTGTGTGTGTGTATTACTAAATACAAATATACAATCATCTTAGCCTCTATAATGTTACTTTTATGAAGATATTTTCAGGACTTATTTGAAGAAATAATCTTCCCAAGGAAAGAGCAGAGCAATACCAATTGGTAAATATTTCTTTTAGACTCAAAGGAACATTTGTTAGCTACAATTATGTCACATCCAGAATGACTCCAGGGATATATCCGAGTAAGACAGCAAGGAAATGAAGAAAAGACAAACATGCAAACATATAGAAAAGCTGGGATCTTCCTTCAGTCTCAGCTCTGAACTTTGTCTCTGTAACTCCTTCCATGGGTATTTTGTTCCCCCTTCTAAGAGGAACGAAGTATTCACACTTTGGCTTTCCTTCTTCTTGAGTTGCATGTGTTTTGCAAATTGTATCTTGGGTATTCTAAGTTTCTGGGCTAATATCTGCTTATCAGTGAGTGCATATCATGTGTGTTCTTTTATGATTGGGTTACCTCAGTCAGCATGATATCCTTCAGATCCATCCATTTGCCTAAGAATTCTACCTGGGGATCCATCCCATATACAACCACCAAATCCAGGCACTATTGCATATGCCAGAAAGATTTTGCTGACAGAACCTTGATATAGCTATCTCTTGTGAGGCTATGCCAGTGCCTGGCAAATACAGAAGAGGATGCTCACAGTCATCTGTTGGAAGGAACACAGGGCTCCTAATGAAGAAGCTAGAGAAAGTACCCAAGGAGCTAAAGGGGCCTGCAACCCTATAGGAGGATCAACAATATGAACTAATCTGTACCCCCACCCCCTCAGAACTGTGTCTCTAGTTGCATATGTAACAGAGGATGGCCTAGTAAGTCATCAATGAGAGTATAGGCCCTTGGTCTTGCGAAGATCATATGCCCCAGTACAGGGGAATACCAGGGGCAGGAAGCAGGAGTGGGTAAGTTGGGGAGCAGGGCAGGGAGAGGGTATAGGGGACTTTTGGGATGGCATTTGAAATGTAAATGAAGAAAATGTCTAATTTATAAAGAAAAGAAAAGCTAGGATCATGTGGACTATGTACTCCAATGGAGAAAATGCTGAACACTGGGATCTCAGCATGCTTACTATATGCACTATATGCACAGGGAGGGATGGTTATGAGCTACTGATAACAAAGAAGTCATATAGTAGGTTCTGTAAATATATTGATTAGACAGGTTTAGCTAAAAACACTGGAGGCTGGCTTCAAGTGGTAAATATGATTGGCAGCACTATAGTTGACCTTTTCTGTATATATTGTCAGTACCTGCACATTGGTCAGCAGAATGCTTTGTCCATTTGTCCTGAATCTGTGACTAGTGTCCATTACATGGTTAGTCTCAGGACAATAGAAGATACCAATTCAAGCATTTATAAACTCAAGACTCTTCCTATTTCTCACACTATTATTATATATATAAAGCACTTAAATCTATTTGATTTTCACAGGTAAGGTTTATAATAAATTAATTTACTTTTAGAATTAGATTGTAAAAAAATGAGGTAAAGATTTCTACCAGCCAGAAACTAAGAAAACACAAGGGTTAAACATTTCTACTTTTGAAAAGATTTGGAAAATTCCTTGAAGAACAACATTCACTGGAGTACTGCCATTTACTGGTAAGTTATAGGCTTGGAGATAATAAGTATAATAAATATAAAGGGAGTATGAAGAAAAAATACTATTATAGAAATATTTTTTAAAATGTGTACTATCAGACTATGTCTTTCACCAAAAGCTCACATTTATGAATAAAAGATTCTAATATTTTAGGGTGATTTAGATTTCATGATTAATGTGAAATGAACACAGTAGGTAGCCCTGCAAGGCCAATTTTTAGCAGCACCATTCAGATATTACAAAAGTTATTTCAGTTGGCTTAGATAACAATGGTAACATAATTACTTTTGACACAATTGATTTAGACACAGGCATGGAAATACTGGTGCTTACAAAATTAGCTGAAATTGTAAATAAGCACTCATACCTATTTACCAATTTATTTGGTATTTTTTATTTTAATTTTTAA
This sequence comes from Mus caroli, assembly GCF_978045245.1. Classification (NCBI taxonomy): domain Eukaryota; kingdom Metazoa; phylum Chordata; class Mammalia; order Rodentia; family Muridae; genus Mus; species Mus caroli. Next base: position 46,055,578 of record NW_028227256.1, read on the forward strand.
TTATACCATACCTGCCTTCCCACTCCTCCTGTGCCCTCTCACTCCCTCTCAAATTCACAGTCTCTTTTTGTTTAAGTATATACCTACTGCTGATTCTATTTAGTGCTGCATATTTATGATTTGGGGGCTGACCAATTGGTATCGTATAACCAATTAAAGGGTAAAAATCCACGAGGAAATATAATTCTCCCTTTAAAACTGTTTTCTCAATAGTTTGTCCATATTTGCTTGCAGTTCTCTTTCTAGAGTTAAGCCCTCATGAGATTCCTGCCCTTCAGTGTTAACATGTATGTTCTTGTAGTTATTTTCCAGGTCTAGTCTATACAACAGGATTGCTAATATATCATGGGTATAGCTTTCCTGCCATTTCTAGGACAGCAAATCTCAAAGAAGACTTCCTGGTTCTCTCATTTTTACAATCTCTCTCTGATTCACTCTTATAGAAGTTGAATGAAGGAATTTTGTTGTAGATAAATATTCTGTGAATGGACATTTCATGATCAATTAATCTCTGTATTTCAACCTAATGAGGTTTTTGTTTTGTTTTGTTTTTGTTTCATTTTTTGTTTTTGAAATTTTCTTCATGTGCTGCAAAGAAGAGCTTCTCTGATGGAGTATAGCATTTACATTAATTTATGGATATAAGGATAAATTTTAAAGTATATTTAGGAGTCACGCTTGTCTAGTAAAGTGGCAAGAATATGTTTTTCTCTAAGAACTGTTACCTCACTAGTCCCAGACGTTTGGCTAGATTTCTAATGGAAGGAATAATATTGCTCTTGTTGTATGGGCCTTAAGTACCATTAGACAAACCTTGGCTACTGACAAAATATGAATGCCACTTATGGCCTTTGAGACGTATCATGCCATACTAGTTATTGCTGTGTATCATAGGGATCACAGCAGGTTAGGGATATTTATTTCTCTCTTTCCTTGGAAGCTTGCTTAGTAAATTCTGGGGATAGACCTAGAGGAGGCCTTGAGATCAGATTCAATTTTAACCTTCTGAATTCTGTGTCTGAAATATGTGCTATCTTCAGGAAAAAGGACTTATCTTCAACCTCAAAGAAAACCAGCTACAACAGAACATTTTTCACTGTTTCAGGGGATGTATCTTTGGTATTTAATGGTTTCTATTGCTGTAAAAAGACACCATGACCACTGCAAATACTATAAAGGAAAGTTTTTATTTGGAGCTGGCTTGTCATTTAAAACTTAGGCCCATTATCATCATGGCAGGAAGCATGGTAGCATGCAAGCATATACAGTGGTCGATATGAAGTTGCAGAAGTAAGTGTGTGGGGCAGTGGAGTGTGAGAGTTAGCCTGGTCTTCAGTTGAGCTAAAGGCTTTGAAGTCCAGAAGAGCAAGAAGGGATGATGGGAGCTTTGCCTGCTCCCAGACACCAGGCCCCTGTTACTAGCCACTGCCCCCTCATAGATATGTGACCATTAGTTGTGTAAGGACAATGCCCCCAAGTCCCTCAAAACATCACAGACCAAGACAATAGGCATAAAGGCTCAAGATAGCTCTCCATCCTAATGAGGTACATAAAAGCCTGGAGGATATAGCCAATAAGCCTTCCTTTCCATACATTCCTCACTGGAAAAAGGTATTTACTCTCAGGCCCACTCTGAGAAGGGGGTATGCTTTTATACATCCACTTTCTTCCATGACAATAAAGGATTCAGAACCACGGATTGTCTATTTTCATCAGGATTTACCACAGGGAGCCATGGAGAAATGTTGCCTACAGAACTGCTGTCTATTATAATATCCCATAGAAGACCTCACTGTACTCCAAGCCACAACCCCAGCCAGCTCTAGCTTTCCATTTCAAACTGTGCTTTTCCATACAGAGTGGTGCCTCTCTGCTTCCCTACAGGTCAGCACACACTCAGCATGTGGGATAAGTGTAGTTTAACTCTATGTTCTGCCTCCCTGTGGTGGAGCAAATGCAGGACCCACAGCCCTACATAAGTGAACTGAGACAGTGGACTTGTTTTTAGCTTCTGACACCTTAAAGTCAACTTCTAGGGACTACCTCCTCCGACAAAGCTACACCTACTCTAACAAAGACATACCTCCTAATATTGGCATTTCCTATGAGCCTATGGAAGCCATTTATTTCACACCAACATATTCAACTCCCTGAACCCCACAGTCTTATAGCTACATCATAATGAAAATGCATTTATAAATGAAAATTCCCATAGTTTATAAGAGTCTGAGATTAAGTTTCTTGTGAGACTGATGAAATCTCTTAAATATACTATCCAGTAAAATCAAAATGAAAAAGTGTACAGTGACACAGTATAAAACACTATTCATAAATGGAGTAACAAAAAACACAACTAGGAAGTACAAGACAAAACTAATACTGAAAACAAACTAAGCAAACACCAAGCACTGAATCGCCATGCCTCATGTCAAAGTGCTCGTCAGAGCTCTTATCTCCATTCGGTTTTGTTAACTGCAGCTCACTTCTTACAATTTTTGCATTGATACCTCAACATGTGAGAAAGAGATGCAGCTTTGTTTTCAGAGTTAACACTAAAATAATTTTATTTGAATGAATGATATTATTTGTTGACCAGAAAACAAAGGTTATTTTGTGAGGTGGCAGCTGATATTACACAGTCCAGGTTCAGTTGAGACTTTGCTTCAACTAAATAAGCTACTGACCAGAAAATAACTAATATGTTCTGGATGCTCCTTATACTCCATATGTTTGGTTTGACTATATTCAGTGGTGTCAAAACAGAGCTCAATTTCTTAGGCATCAAAAGCTGAAGATTCTGATTTTACATGAATATATCATATGTGATTGCTCCTGGCTATCATGTTTCAGAGTGACTAATGTTAAGGGTGTGATAATTAATCATTGCTGAATACACATTGATGTTGAAAGCATTGCTGAAAACAAATTTTGTGTATTCTTTATTTGTTTTTAGGAAAACTAGGTCAATGAAATAATGCCAGAAAGTACAGTATATGTACCTGTAGTGTTTTATCCTAGTTGCTATAGTGTGCGATTTAATCGGAAGATACTCACTTGAACCTATGTTCTATATAAGGGAGATATAAAACATTGCTTTTTCTAATATTAGATGACTCTTTATAAAAAAAAATCCAGGATTTTTCTGTCGTAAATAACATAAAAAAGGCAATCTTGGGTGGCTAATGATGAAAAATAATTTGTCTTAATATCTAACCAGTCATGTATTGGAATGTTCAAAAGTACATAGCAAGCCTTACTCAGTTACTATACTTCTTAAGGCAGTAAAGAGTCAAGTTGATGCTTTAGACTTTAAAATTACAAGCTCTTTGGAAAAAGGAGAAAAGTAGCCTACTAAATAGTTCTTATATCAGAAACACAATGTAGTCCAGAAAACATGTCTTATCTATCAGTTTATGTTATGTAGGATTCCTCATAAGCTTTGTTAAGCTTATGTTAGCATTATTAATTAATCTGGGATGGGCATAATGATTAATACAAAATGTATATTTGATTAAATGAAGAAAGCCTTAAGAGTTCAGTAAAACACAATGCTGTTCAATGGACATGTCTTCAATGGAATGTCTTCAATGGACTTCCAAGACAAAGTTACTTGATGAGATCTCTGAAATAATTGTTAGAGTAAACTTTTGACTGAATCAAAATTAGTAATATTGCTGAAGAACAATAAAGAGACAGAAAGAGACACCTAGTTGGAGAAAGTATGTCACTGAAGACATGAATTAAGGAATACATATATCTTTGTAACATTCCTATAATTCCTCTATCTGCTTCCTAACAACTATGGGATGAAATGTCTTTTCTCCTATGCTATTATTGGACTTGGTACTGACATGTATACAACTGTGAGCCAAAATAAACATTTTGTCTTTAAGTTGTTTTTCTGGCTACATGAATACAGCAATGCAAAAATATATTATGTGCTGATGCTCTACTTTTATTATCACCATACTCAGTATCACCCCATCTAATTTTAAGGGCAAACACAGAAAATTATATTATTACTGACAGGCATCTTAATTACTATCTGACTCTGAGGAACAGCAAATGTAAAATAAAGCAATATTAATTTGTGAAATGAAAAATGATTTGCTTATTTCATTTGATTCAATAAAACATGGCTATCATATTGCTAGTGTCATAATGCCAGATGTAAATGGAAAAGTTGTCTTTATTTGCCTGATGTACTTTACACCTTTTTGTTTGTTTTTGGTTTGTGTTTGTTTTTGGTTTGTTTTGTTTGTTTGTTTTTCTAGACTTGGTTTCTCCGTGTAGGCCTGGCTATACTGGAACTCACTCAATAGACCAAGTTGGTCTTGAACTCAGAAATCGGCCTGCTCTGCCTCCCAACTGCTCAGGTTAAAGGCATGCACCGCCACTGCCTGGCACACCTTAGAAGCTTAATGCTGAATAAGCTCACCCTTTCTAGATTTATTCTGAACATGGGATGACTGACTCAACTTAGTTGTTCTGGCTCAAACTCCTCTTCAACTTGATAGACTCAATATGGCTTCTTTTAGTTTCTGACCGAATTGCTCTGCTTGTCCTCAATCACCTTTGGTAATTTGTTCTAATCTGAATCCTTATTCTCTGGCTTCAACTGCCACAGCTGACCTACCCTCGAATGGATTTACTGAAGAACAAATTCACTTCCAATCCAGTGCTCTCTGTACCAACTCTTAGCTGACTCATCTTCCAACCGACTGATGAACTCTTAAATAGCATCTACTTCCTGTGCTCTTCTTAATCTCTCTGATTCATTCAGCCAAATCTTTCTCTGATTCAGCACATTCTGTGTTTCTCAATTAGATTCACTTTCAAACATGGCTGCAAACTTTTATAAATTGATTTTATTTTTAAGGTATATACAAATGTTCTGCCTGTTTTCCAAACAGAAAAAATAAAAATGTGTGGCATGTCTAACTGGATCACACAGACCTAGGTCTTTGGATCTGACTTTTGCCCAAGCAGCCATATTTCTGGATTAAAGTTACTATACAGGTAACTAGAAGTAAATGTTGCTAAGTGGTGTATCATAAGTTAAAAGTTATAAATATTTATATGTAGCTATAATTTTATGTAAATTTGATAGCAGAAATGAAGAATTTATAATATGTGAGGAAAATAAACTATAAATTAGATGCCTATTTAAAAATTTTAATCAATTTTAAAAAGACACATTTCTAATAAGAAGTAACTACAGAAATTATTTTAATTTTATATGGAAATGATGACATGAAGTGTGCAATGGGTATTGATAAGCAGAATACATATAATTAGATAGAAGAATATTGAGATCAAATATGAGATAAAAATGACAGTTAAAGGGACATCAATCATTGTAATGAAAGTAAGGAGGAAATAATACCATATATCATACCATATATTAGAAAATGAAGCACTATCAAATAAGGTTCATTTTTTATAACAATGCATACTTTTCTCTGATTGACTTAAACATTTTCTTTTATAAACCATGTGAAACAAAATTGTTATGTACATGATTTTTCAAACAGATAGCACAGGTTACCATTAATCAAACCAAAAGCTTTTCAAAAGGTGAAAATATCTAATGATTTAACATTTTTCAGCAAGAATGGTATGACTAATATGTATTTTTTGCACCTGAGACTGTAATAACAGAAATTAAACAGCAATGTTTTAGCATAATATTCACTGAGATAAGATTGTATATTTAATTTCATAAAGATATATACATATTTAGTTAAGTATTTTCTTCATTTACATTTAAAATGCTATCCTAAAAGTCCCCCATTCCCAAGGAGTTAAAGGGGTCTGCAACCCTATAGATGGAACAACAAAATATATTTTTGTTTACATTGTATTCATTGTCATACAGTGACAGAAGAGATGTCCAGTTGTACTTTGATGTTGGCATCATTTCTAAGTGTGAATTAATCATTCCTGACAATACCAATATGCATGTGGACTAAAGGAAAATGAATTTAATATGTTTTCAATTTTAACATAAATTTATTGAAGGAAACATTAGTTTTCTTATAGACACTCTTATTAACATTCCGTTCACTTTCCCAAATGGGGTGCATTTCATCAATGAAACTAGTTTATTCTGTGATTATTTTCAGTTATTTGCATTGTGTTGAGACTCAGAAGTAGGAAACAATGCATCCTAGAGACAAGACATGTAATAACACAAATAGTAAAAATTTAAAGTACTGTGCTGCTGACCTTAAGAAAGGGAGGGACCAAGACTCCATGGACATGTAGAGATGAAATAAAACAAACAAACAAACAAACAAACAAACATAAAACAAAAGAAGTGAGCTCCCCTTAGAATCCACAAGAAAAGCTGTTCAGGTCAACTTCTACAGAGCTTCTGGACTCACAATTCTGTGCGAACATATTATTATTATTATTATTATTATTATTATTATTATATTATTGTTGTTGTTGTTGTTGTTGTTGTTGTTGTTTAAAGATTTTGAGAATTCTTACAGGAGGAAGAAAGAGGTAGCTGATTAAGAACTTGTAAACTATTTTTTAATGTACAGTAAACATTTCACTTAAATACATGAAGATTTTATTGCTGTACTTCTGTTTCTTGTAGAAGTAAGTTTGACTTGCACTAGTGACTATATATAATTTTATGTGATGCTTATAATAATGCATCCATCACTTATTGCACTTATTGAATTTATTTGACTTATAATAATAATGATGATGATGATGATGATGATAATAATAAAAGGTTTATTGCAAATGTCCCATGATTCTTCCTCGGTGGAAGAGCATGATAATATCAATAAAACAAGAGTTAGCTGATGCTGGCCAGGATTTAGAATGAGGGGAACAATCATCAGTTGCTCTCGAAACTCAGTGAGTGCTGGTGGGAGTTCAAACTTGTCCAGTCACTAACAAAATCAATATGGTGATTACTCAGAAATTTGGGAATTGATCCGCCTCCAGATCGAGCTATATCACTCTACTATATATACTCAAGGGTTACTTCATTTTACTACAATAACACTTGCTCAACCATGTTTACTGCTGCTTTATTTGTAATATCTAGGAACTAGAAATTATCTAGACTCAACAAAAGAATAAATTAGGAAAATGTGGTACGCATTGCTGTATTACTCAGCTGTTAAAAATGACATTATAAAAATTGTAGGCTAATTTATTAGAATTAGAAATGAGTGGGATAATTCATAGCAGAATGATAAATATAGTATGTTTTCAGTTATATGCAGATATTAGTATATGAATAAATGATAATTGATCTACAATTCATAGTCCCAGAAAAGTGATTATAGAGGAGAAAACTATGTGGGACAGATGTATTTCTCTAGAATAAATAAATAGAATATATTTTATTGGTATAATGGGGACAGGAAGTGTGGTTTGAGTAGGGAAACCAAGGGAGATGGTGTAGAAAAGAGAATGTGGTGAAAGACAGTTAAAACAGAAAGATATTTTATGAATGGTATAAAAACCTATTGCTGTGAAAAGTTCCTAAAATTGTGAAATTGACCCTAAAAAAAGTATCCAAAATGAGGCCAGGTAGTTCCTATGGGCCATGCCTTATCATCAAATGAAACTTCCAGTGTAAGACTATGCTACATCCATTTGAGTTGTTGGCCAAAGGGGACCCATTAAAATCCCCAAATCCAGGATATTAACACAATAACAGGTTGCTTTACACAAACAAGCAGCAAGGCCCCATTACTGAGCATAATGTCCACACAATGCATAAATCATGGGGAACATGAGTTGATAACTACATAGAACATTAACTCCTATCTTACAGTTTCTTTGTTAATGTAAACTAGGTCCTCTACAGGATACCAATAGAGAAGTGTAGGAGGCTGAAAGGATCCACAAAACTTTTAATCTATAAGCTGCCATGTCTGCAAAATATGGTAGGACAATAATGGAATAAAATTTGTGGGAGTAACCAAAAAACTTCTGATTTTACATAAAGCCAATTCCCTTAGAATGATGCCATATCTACGTGATGAAAATCAAAAATCTCAGAGATGTGGGGTTCAAACTAAGTATATCTGGTTTAAAAAAATACTTTTAATGATATTCTGCTATACTCATAGATCAATGCCTTGTTCAGCCATTATTAGAAAACCTTCCTCCTGCAGAATTCAGGAACAAATACCACAGCCAGTAAGTACACACACACACACACACACACACACATACACACACACATACACACACACATACACACACACACTGAGAAGAGGTAGAATAGAGCACACTGCTCTAAATGGGCTGTCTCCATGAAATTTCTCCCCTGGAGCTAAGGTAATCAAGTGGAAGTATAGGTAGAAAGAGTGTAAAAGCCAGAAGAGATAGAGTACCCAAAAAAACTAAGATGCTCTAAATCAACTAAGCAAAGCTCATATGATCCCACAGAGAAGCATAGGGCCAACACAGATCTTCCAACAGATCCTCTATGTATATATTATAGATTTCAAGTTAGTTGACACATAAAACCAGCCAGTACAGTTGGCAACCCATCCCTCCACTTGATGCCATGTCTTTTTACTGGAGGTGGACACTACAAGTACCATCTCTCCACTGTAGAGAATTTTATCTAAAGTTCTTCCTTTGAGTCTTGAGAGTCCCTCACTTCCCAAGTCTCTGGTATGTTCTAGAGGGTCCCACTACCTCCTACTTCCCAAAGTTGCTGGTTTTGATTTTTCTGCTGGCCCTCAGAGCATTAAACCTGTTCAGCCCTGATATCTGATCATATTTTCCACTTCCTTTCTCTGTTGACTTTTTCACCCAGGTGCCTCCCTCCTTCCCCCTCTCCTGTGATTGCTTTCTTTTGCCTCCCAACTAGGATTAAAGCATCCTCACTTGGGCCCTTTAGCTGGATAGCCTTCTTGAATTCTGTGGACTCTATCCTGGGAATTTTTCTCTTTTTTGGCTAATACACACTTATTTGTGAGTAAAAGCCATGCATATCATTTGAGTATGAGTTATGTCACTCAGGATGATATCCAGTTCTATCCATTTGCCTGCAAATCTCATGAAGTCCTCAGTTTTAATAGCTTGATAGTATTCCATTGTGTAAATGAACCACGTTTTCTCTATCCATTCTTCTGTTGTGGGATATCTGGGTTGTTTCCAGCTTCTGGCTATCACAAATAAGGCTGCTAAGAAAATAGAACATATGCCACTGTGGCATGAAGGGGCATCTTTTGGATATATGTCCAAGAGTGGTATACCTTGTTCTTCAGTTGGATCTCTTTCCAATTTTCTGAGGAACCTCCAAATTGATTTCCGGAGTTGTTTGACCAGTTTGCAATCCCATCAGCAATGAAGGAGTGTTCCTCTTCTACACATCCTCACCAACATGTGCTGTCACCTGAGCTTTTGATCTTATCCATTCTGATTGGTGTAAGGTGGAATGTCAGGGTTGTTTTGATTTGCATTTCCCTGATGACTGAGAAATTTGAATATTTCTTTAACTGTTTCTTAGTCATTTGAGATTCCTCCATTGTAAAAGCTCTGTTTAGTTTTATACTCCATTTTTTGATCGGGTTGTTTGGTTTCTTGGTGGTAAGCTTCCTGAGATCTTTATATATTTTGGCTATTAGCTCTCTTTCAGATGTGGGTTTACTAATGATGTTTTTTTCCAATCTATAGATTGCCAATTGTCCTATTGACTATGTCTTTTGCCTTACAGAAGTTCTCCACTTACATGACTTACAATACTTGACCTTAGAGGCTGAGCTATTAGAGTTCTGTTTAAGAAATTTCCCCCTGTGCCAATGAGTTTGAGGCTCTTTCCCACTTCCTTTTCTATTAGATTCATATTTATTTTTTCCACATACAGATTGCCAGTTAAACCAGCACAATTTATTGAAAATGCTTTCTTTTTTTCCATTGTATTTTTGCATTCTTCATCAAAAATCAAATGTCCATAATTGTGTGGTTTTATTACTGAGTCTTCAGTTCTATTCCATGATCAGTGTGTCTGTCTCTCTACCAATATCATGTGGTTTTCATTACAAATGCTCTGTGGTACAGCATGGGATGGTACAGGCCAGGAATGGTGATTCCTCTAGACATTAATTTATTGTTAAGAATTGTTTTCACTATTCTTGCTTTTTTGTTTTTTTTTTTGTTGTTGTTGTTGTTGTTTATTTATTTATTTTACTTTTCAAGATGAATTTGAAAATTGCTCTTTTCATGTCTTTGATGAATTATTTTGGGATTTTGATGGGAATTGCATTGAATCTGTTGATTGTTTCTGGTAGGATGGACATTTTTACTGTTAATTCTGCCAATCCATGAGAATAGGAGATCTCTCCAGGTTCTAAGATCTTCATTGATTTCTTTCTTGAGAGTCTTCAAGTTTTTGTCATATAGATCTTTCACTTGTTTGTTTAGAGTTAACCCAAGATATTTTTTTATTATCATCTGTGACTATTGTGAAGAGTATTGAACTTTGTAATATGGTATCTGCATAGAAAATCACCCATTTCCAGTTTTGCTGCATATGGGCTACTGTAGTAGGATCTGATGATTTTTAAAAATTTCCTCAGTTTCTGTTGTTATATCTTCCTTTTCATTTCTGATTTTGTTAATTTGGATATTGTCTTGGGACCCTTTAGTGAGTTTGGCTAGGTGTTTATCTATATTGTTGATTTTCTCAAAGAACCAGCTTTTGGTTTTGTTGAATGTATAGTTCTCTTTCTTTCTATTTCATTGATTTCAGTCCTGAGTTTAGCTGTTTCCTGACTTCCACTCCTCTTGGGTGTGTTTGCTTCTTTTTTTGTTATAGACTGCTCAGGTGTACTGTTAAGTTGCTAGTGTATGCTCTCTCCAATTTCTTTACCAGAGAACTTAGTACTATGAACTTTCCTCTTAGCATTGCTTTTGTTGTGTCCCATAAGTTTGGTATGCTGTGTCCTTATTTTCATCTGAATCCTGGAAGTCTTAAATTTCTTTCTTTACATCATCACTGACCAAGTTATCATTGAGTAGAGAGTTGTTCAATTTCTATAAATGTGTGATTTTTTTCTGTTGATTTGTTGTCAATGAGGAGCATCCTTATGCCATGGTGATCTGATAGGATACACAGAATTATTTAAATGTTCTTGTATCCATTGATACTTATTTTGTCAATTTGGAAAAAGTACCATGAGGTTCTAAGAAATAGGTATATTCTTTTGTTTTAGGGTGAAATGTTCTATAGATACTTGTAAAATTCATTTGGTTCATAACTTCTATTAGCTCACTCTGCTTTGTTTAGTTCTGGTTCAACAACCTATGTAATAGTGAGAGTGAGATTTTGAAGTCTCCCACTATTATTGTGTTGGGTTCAATGTGTGTTCTGAGCTTAAGTAAAGTTTTGGTTATGAATGTGGGTGCTCTTGCATTTAGGGCATAGATGTTCAAAACTGACACACTCTCTTGATGAACTTTTCCTTTGATAAACATGAAGTGTTCTTTCTCACCTTGCTGGATAAATTTGGTTGAAAGTATATTTTATTTCATATTAGGATGGCAACTCCAGCTTGTTTCTTGGGACCATTTGCAGAAAAGAATTTTGTTTTTATAGCTTTTTTGACTGAGATAGTGACTGGATTTGTTATTGAGGTGTGTTTCTCATTATGTAGCAAAATGCTGGATCTTGGCTGCATATCTAGTCTGTTAGCTTCACCTGTTTGATTGTGTTTTCCTATATTTCTTTAAGAAATTTACTTATTTCCTTTTTAAGGGCTTTTACCTATTTACTGTGTTTTCCTCTATTTCTTTCAGTGAGTTATTTATATACTCCTTAAAGGATTCTATTATCTTCATGAGATAGGATTTTAGATTAGCTTCTTGATTTTCAGGTGTGCTGGGGTATCCAGGGCTTCCTGTGGAGGGAGAACTGGTTTCTGATGATGACAAAGTATATTGGCTTCTGTTGCTTTATAGTCTTGTGCTTGCCTCTTGCCATCTGGATGTCATTGGTGTTTGCTGGCCTGGGTGTCTCTGTATGGAGCCTGCCTCTTATGTCCCTGGGTTGCTGAAGGTCTCCTGATAGGCCAGTGGCTCTGGCTATAGCATAACTCTTGTGGAGTCTTCAGACTTTGGGATCTTCAGAAGGGTGTGTACATTGGTGACATGTTGCCCTTGCTTCAGTGACTCTTCAGGGAGGTCTTCAGACTATGGGGTTTTTATAGGGGCAGAAAATCTACTGATATATATCCTTGGCTGTACATATCACCTGGGAGGCTTTCAGACTATTGGGTCATTAAGGGTGCAATCAAGTTTTGCCCTGTGTGTAGTTGTTCTCCAGGGAAGCCTTCAGATTTTTGGGATTTGTTGCTCAGTTGTCCTATGTTCAGGGGAGCTCATGGAATGCCTTCAGGCTGTGGTGTCAGCTTCCCCGTGTGCAGTAAAGCACTTGGGATTCCTTCAGACTGTGCTATCTTCAGGAAGCAGACAAGCTGTTGATCTGCCCCAGCAGAACAACTAAGATATTTCTTACAAAGAATGTTCATTCAATATGATGTTGGAAATATAGATATGAGAGAAAGAACTCTGAAAGGAAAATACTGTGTCAGAAAATATCTTAATGTAACTCTAAGAAACAAATTAAAATCTACATAAATAAAAGATGCATATTCCAAACCAAACAAAAAGAAGAAAAATTAAAAAAAAATACATAAATGTATTTTGGTTTTTTGTTTGGCCAACTACTCCTCAGCATTCGTCTTACCCTGAAGTACAGCTGTAAAACTCAGTAACATTCATTAGAAATTAATTTGTTTTCTCTTTCCTACAAATGTTCAAAGACAAATAGTGTCTTCCTTAGGGATGAGACTTTACATTTGCTTCCTTTTTTGTGTTGGGGATTTACATGGTTTAAACATTTTTCTGATATTGATTTTCGTTGTTTATTTTTATTTCTTTGTTTTCTTCTATTTTGGAATTTTGAGATCAAAAAAGAGGAAGAACATGAGGTTTGCAGTTTAGAAAGATAGGCAAATTTCAAAATGGTTAGAGGGTGAGAAGGAAAGGATCAAAATATATTATATGAAAAGTTAAATAAAAAGAACTAAACATTATATTGCTAATGATACAAATGAGAAACACACTGGAAAATGGAAAGATCCCCATGCTCGTTTTTTTATTTGCCTGAGTAATTTCAAAAATGAGCATAGTAACAAAATCAATTTATAGATTCAATGTAGTGTCAATAAAAATAGTATGATGTTATTCAAATTGACTTACAAAATAATAAAATTAAACATAAAAGAGATTGAGTGGCCAAAACAATCTTGAGTTAAAAGAATAATGATTGAGAAATTTTCTTAACAGGTTCAAGTTACACTATAGAACTGTAGTAATAAAAACAGCATGATAATGTCTCAAAATTCAGTTATAGATCAGTAGAGAAAAATAGAAGATACAAACCTAAACACATATGATTACAACAATTTTATTTTTGACAATGATGACAAAAATAAACACTTGTGAAAGACAAGGAGTTCAACCAAAGGTGCTAGTCAAGCTGCTTATCTATCTGTAGAATGCAAATAGGTTAATGCATATCACCCTCCAATGACTGGAGTTGCAAATAAATCAGAGAGGTAAAGGTAAGGCCAGGTATGTCAAATCCGATAGAACAGAAAGCGGGCAGTAGTCTTGAACTGATTGGTATAAAAGACTATCTTAAAATAACTTCATTAACACAGGCACTAAGAACAATACATTATTTAATAAATGGGGTTTCATGAAATTGAAAGCTTCTTTGTGGCAAGTAACACCACCATCTGAAGGAAGAAGAAGGCTACAGAATAGGAAAAGATAAGAAAATCAACCCTCTTTTTCAATATGCTTCAGCCCAATGTCAAGAGAAAAGTTTTGTAAATTTTTTCAAACCAAAACTTAGGGGAAAATCTTAAGTAATAGATTTGTGTCTTTTAAACTTTTGCTCATTAAATCTTCAAAATAAAACTCATATTTTTATATTCAAAAATATTTAGGAATTTGAATAGGAACCACCAAAGCAAATCTATGAACCTTATACAACATTTGGAAAAGAAAATTGAGGCATTGAATTCATGATAGGAAAAAATGTAAATATTAGTTAAAAAAAAAGTTAAATCTAAAAGTTTCTGGCACAAAGCATGAAGAAACTTGGTATGGTATATGCTTACATAATAGGAATAGAAGAAGAAAAAAAAAACAGGAGTCAAGGGCAGAGAAAACAATGTAAACAAAATCAAAAGAGACAATTTCCTTAACCTAAAGATGGATATGCCTATTACTATCTAAAAAGCATACAGAACACCAACTAGTGTGAACCAGAAAAAAAAATATGTTTTAGGTACAGAAAATCAAAACAGCAATTGTGTAGAACAAAGAAAAATATTAATAACTGCCTAGTAAAAAGGGACCAAAAGACATTTAAGGCAGACCTATTATAATCACATGAGATTTCTCAGTGGAGTTTCTACAAACCAGAAGGAATAGGACAGATGGGTTACAGACTCTAAAAGACCAGAGGTACAAGTCTGAATTGCTAAACCCCACAAATATTTCAATCAAAATATATACAGGATATAAGATGTTCCATGATAAAACTAAATTTTTGCAATATCTAGCTTCAAATCCAATATTATGTAAGGTACTAGAAGAAAAATTCTGACCTAAAGAGATTAACTATACCTGAACAAATGGAAGCAATAAATAATCCCAGACTAGAAAATCAAAGTAGGTCAAGTACACACACACACACACACACACACACACACACAGAGAGAGAGAGAGAGAGAGAGAAAGAAAGAGAGAGAGAGAAGTATGTAAATACACACCACCAACAAAAACAAAATTAAAAAAAATCAACAAACTCCTTATTGATACCCATCAATAGTCACAATTCTCCAATGAATAGACTGAAGATTACTATTGTTATGGAAACAAAATCTGTCTTCCTGATGCATAAAAATGCATACCTTAACATCAGTAGATGTTAAGGATCACTGCAGGATAAAAGAAGAGAAAAATGTGGCATAAAAAGCTAGCTTATATATCCTTTTAAATATCTGACAAAATAGGCTTCTTTGAAAAACTAATCAAAAGCAATTTGGAAGACACTACATAGTCATGAAAGGAAAACACACACACACACAGCACACAAACACACACACAGATTAAGAGGGTATTGCAATATTTAACATCTATTCATCACACTCAAGGGCAATCAAGGTCATAGAAGAAACACTACTATACCTTAAATCAATTATTAAGTCCCAACACTGATAGGTGAAGACTTCAATATCTTATGTTCATCATTAGAAAAGCCATCCAGACTAAAACAGAAGTGTAAGAGTTAACTGGTGCCTCAAACCAAATGGATTTAACAGATATTTACAGAGTATTTCACCCAATAAAAATAATACAACTTCTCAACCTTTCATGGGACTTCAACAAAATTCGACACATATTCAAAACAAAGCAAGTCTCTGAAGATTAAAAAGAAAATAAAAGATTTCTCTTTTTGCATCCTATGTGACTCCCACAGGTTAATACTGGACATGAACAACAGAAGACTGCTTACAAATTCAAGGAAACTGGACAGTCACTATACAACTAAAAATTGAATGATACAGAAATTACAGACTTTTAAGAAATAAATGAAGATTAATATCCATCATACCCAAACTTTTGAGGTACATACAATGTAGATGGTTTTAAAAGACAAATTCATGGCACTAAGTACTCACATAAAAATTGGAGAGAACACATAGTAGCACAGCACACCTGTAATTCTAGAACAAGAATAAATTGCACCCACAAGGAATGCAAGGCAAGAAATAAATAAATGATTAAAATCAGTAAAATAGAAACAAACAAAAGCAAGACAAAGTTATTGAAAAATGAATTGGGTCTTCAAGAAAACTAGTAAGATTGGCAAATCCTTACTCACATTACCTAAAAGGTAGAGAGAAAATACTCCAATTAATAAAATTAGAAATAAATAGGGAAAAATAAAAGGCACTGAGGAAACCTAGAGAATTATAAGGATCTATAAAACAATACATGTTTTTTTAAAAAACTGGGTTTCACCAAATTTGAAAATCTAAAAGAAGGGGATGAGACTTTTACATATATGCACTTTACCAAAATTATATCAAAATTAAATTAGGAATTTAAACAGACCTATAGCACTAGTTAAATAAAAGCAGTCAATAAAATCTATGGACCAAAAAACAACAGCAACAAAAATATCTGAGCCAGATGGCTTTAACAAGCACTTTAACAGACTTTCAAAGAAGAGTTAACAATAATATTCCTCAAATATTAAAAACAAACAAACAAACAGACAGACAAGTAAAACAATAATAAAAACTAATGGGGGGAACATTGCCCATGTCTTTTGTACCAGTTACCAAATAAACTCCCACATAAAGATGCAGTTAAAAAAGAGAATTACAGTGCAATTATTCTTAGAAAGAAAGATACTAAGATTCTCAATAGAATAGTTGCAAACTGAACTCTAGAACATCATAAAGTCCATCCACCATGGTCACTAGGCTTCAAATCAGAGATCAGGGATAATTGAATATATGTAAATCCATTTAAACTTTGGAAGACAAAAACAACTTATTTTTCATTACAGGCAGAAAAAGCCTTTGACAAAATTCAACACCCATTTAGGATAAAAATCCTGGAGAGATTTTGGATACTGAAGTTCACATAATAAAAGTACTTTATAGCAAAATCATAAACAACATAAATTTAAATCGAGAAAAAAATAAATGGATTTTCTGTATAATCAGAGACAAGAAAAGGTACTTTCATGCTGTCCATACCTATTCAACATAGTTCTTGAAGTCTCAGTTAAAGTGATTAGAAAACTGCAGAACAAGGGAATACAATTTGGCAAGGAAGAATTCACTGTATTTTTATTTGAAGATGTTATGATATAGATGATAAGAACTGTAATGGAAGGAGCTTCTAATTTCCATTTATCTAGATTCTGCTCTGAAGGAGAGTTGACATCAGGTCCTTGGGGCTACAGACAGAGTCAACAGAATCCTCTTTACTCTTGCATAACACTTAGGGAACATCCTAATTTTCTCTCAACTAAAGAATAAAGGCAATGTGGTACATTTACATACTTCATAAATGATTAGTATTAGTCAGACTTCATAAATGATGACACCATGAAATTAGAAGGAAAATGGATGGAACTAGAAAACTAAGTATCCTAAAGTATCCTAAAAAAGTATATTTGCTTTTGTGTGGAGATTAAATGGATAGCAAAACGATTGCATGTAGACCCACAAAGCTTAGGTGTAGGTAAGGGCCTAGTGGGTTAGAATAGTTATAGATGTGTGTGAGAATTGGAAGAGGAGGATCATCAGAGATGGATTAGGGAGAAAATCTTGGGAGAGACAATTAAAATTAGGGCCATTTAATGGTTTGATTGGAAAAGAAATAGACTAATTACTGTGCATGACAACTCTAGCTATTGCCTACATAAATATTTCATCCCTAGCCAGGCAATGGTGGTGCATGCCTTTAATCCCAGCACTTGGGAGGCAGAGGCAGGCAGATTTCTGAGTTCAAGGCCAGCCTGGTCTAAAGAGTGAGTTCCAGGAGAGCCAGAGCTATACAGAGAAAAGCTGTCTCGAAAAAACAAAAAAGAGGAACAGGGGCACAGGAAACCTGCCCTACCAGCTGCTGGGGTTCATTCTGGTTGGCGCCAGCCCCATGCCAAATTGGGCAGGAAATCGACAGAATGTCCAATGGTCCCCAGAGGACTCTCCATGCTGCAGGCGCCCTATCATGCCCAGGATCCAAGGATCATTGCTCTGGCTTAAAGACAAAGCTTCTTAGAAAAGCAAGAAGAAAAAATTGTAAGAATTGTTGCTTGGCATTTGAATGATGGCATCTTAGTTAGAGTTGCAATTTCTTTTTTAAAAATTATTTTTGACTCTGTGGACCTTCCCTGCCAGAGGACAGTTGGCCTCCAGGGGGGCACTGACCCGTGGACTCAGGTGAGAGCACAATCTTGTATCCCAGGTCTCTCAGAGACCAGTCTACTCAGGAGAGCATGCAAGCCACAGAATCAACGGAGCTTCTTGGACAGGGTCCCTTCAGGCCTTCATCCTCAGCCAGGAGATAGAGCTGAGATCCAGATCTCTATGCACCTTCCCCACCAGCAGAGAGTCGGCCTCCAGGGAGGGCTCTGACCCTGGGACTCAGGTGAGAGCACCATCTTGTATCCTGGGTCTCTAAGAGACCAGTCCTCTCAGGAGAGCATGTGGGCTGCAAAGCAACCCAGCTTCTAGGACAGGGTCTCTTCAGGCCTTCATCTTCAGCCAAGTGGCAGAGCTGAGCTCCAGACCTCTGTGCACCTTCCCTGCAAGAGGAGAGTTAGCCTGCAGAGAGTGCTCTGACCACTTTGACTCAGGAGAGAGTTTGACTCCCAGGAGTGCTGACAGAGGCTAACAGAATCACAGGAAGAACAAGCTCCAGCCAGAGACAGCTAGAACATCTAACACCAGAGATTACCAGATGGTGAGAGGCAAACATGAGAATCTTATAAAAGCAAAGACAACTCAGCATCATCAGAACACAGTACTCCCACCACAGAGATTCCTGGATACTCAAACATACCCGAAAAGGAAGACTGAGATTTATCATATCTCATAAGGCTGGTAGAGGATTTTAAGAAGGGCATTAATAACTCACTTAAAGAATTTCAGAAGAACACTGCTAAACAGGTAGATATTCTTAAAGAGGAAGCATAAAAATCCCTCAAAGAACCATAGGAAAACTATACCAAAGTGGTGATGGAATTGAATAAAACCATGAACAATCTAAAAAGGGAAGTCGAAACAATAAGGAAAACCCAAAGGGAGACAACTCTGGAGATAGAAAACCTAGGAAAGAAATCAGGAACCATAGATGCAAGAATCAGCAACAGAATATAAGAGATGGAAGGGAGAATCTCAGTCCAGAAGATTCCAAAGAAAACATGGACACAACAATCAAAGAAAATGCAAAATGTAAAACGATCCTAGCACAAAACATCCAGGAAATCCAGGACACCATGAGAAGACAAAACCTGAGGATAACAGGTATAGATGAGAATGAAGATTTTCAACTTAAAGAACAGTAAATATCTTCAACAAAACTATAGAAAAAAAGTTCTCTAACCTAAAGAAAGAGAAGCCCATGAATATACAAGCAGCCTACAGAATTTCAAATAGACTGGACCAGAAAAGAAATTCCTCCTGACACATAATAATCACACACACACACACACACACACACACACACACACACAAACAAACAGTAAGGAAAAAAGGTCAAGTAACATATGAAGGCAGACCTATTAGAATTACACCAGACTTCTCACCAGAGACTATGAAAGCTACACAAAAATATTGGGAGACTTCACCACCCCAGTCTCATAAATGGATTGATCCTGGAAACAGAAACTAAACAGAGACACATTCAAACTAACAGAAATTATGAAACAAATGAATTTAGCAGATATCTACAGGACATTTTATCCAAAAGCAAAAGGATATACCTTCTTCTCAGCACCACATGGTACTTTCTCCAAAACTGACCATATAATTGGTCACAAAACAGGCCTTAGCAGATACAAAAATATTGAATCCTGTGGATATTATCAGATCACCAAGGAGTAAGACTGATCTTCAATAACAATAAAAATAATAGAAAGCCAACATTCACGTGGAAGCTGAACAACACTTTACTCAAAGATACCTTGGTCAAAGAAGAAATAAAGAAATTAAAGACTTTTTAGAGTTTAATGAAAATGAAGCTACAACATACCCAAACTTTTGGGACACAAGTAAAGCACTCTGAAGAAGAAAACTCATAGCTCTGAGTGCCTCAAAAACAAACAAACAAACAAAAAACAAAAAAACAAAAAAACACAAACAAAAACAAAGAACCAAAAATAAACAAACAAATAAAAAAACTAGAGAGAGCATACACTAAAAGCTCTAGATCAAAAGGAAGCAAATTAACCAAAGAATAGTAGACTGCAGGAAATAATCAAGCTCAGGGCAGAAATTAACCAAGTGGAAACAAAAAGAACTATTAAAAGAATCAACCAAACTAAGAGCTGATTCTTTGAGGAGATCTACAAGATAGATAAAGCATTAGCCAGACTTGTTAGAGGGCACAGGGACAGTATCCTAATTAACAAAATCAGAAATGAAAAGAGAGACATAACAACAGAATCTGAGAAAATCAAAACATCATCAAATCCTACTACAAAAGGCTATACTCAAGAAAACTGTAAAACCTGGATGCAATGGACAATTTTCTAGACAGATACCAGGTACCAAAGTTAAATCAGGATCAGATTAATGATCTAAACAGTCCTAAATCCCCTAAGGAAATAGAAATAATCATTAATAGTCTCACAACCAAAAAAAAAGGAAAAGGAAAAGACAGGTTTAGTGAATCAGACCTTCAAAGAAGAGCTAATTCCAAATTTCCTTAACCTATTCCACAAAATAGAAACAGAAGGTACTCTACCCAATTCATTCTATGAAGCCACAATTACTCTGATACCTATACCACATAAAGACCCAACAAAGAAAGAGAACTTCAGACCAATTTCCCTTATGAATATTGATACAAAAATACTCAGTAAAATTCTTGCAAGCTGAATCTAAGAACACATCAAAATGATCATCCATCATGATTAAGTAGGTTTCATGGGATGCACTGATAGTTAAATATATGGAAATCCATCAGTGTAATCCACTATATAAAAAAAGTCAACGACGAAAACCACATGGTCTTCTCATTAGATGCTGAGAAAGCATTTGACAAAATTCAACACCCATTCATGATAAAAGTCTTGCAAAGATCAGGAATCCAAGGTCCAGACATAAACATAATTAAAGCAATATTCAAATTGTATCTTGGGTATTTTAAGTTTACCCATTAGTACATATCACGTGAGTACTTTTTTGATTGGGTTATCTCACTCAGAATGATATCTTCCAGATTCATCCATTTGCCTAAGAATTTCATACTTTGTCCCTCCTTAGTATGGGGAACAAAATAATCATGGAAGGAGTTAAAAAGTTTAGAGCTGAGACAGAAGGAAGGACCATCCAGAGACTGCCCCACCTGGGGATACATACCATAATCAGACACCAAATTCAGACACTATTGCATATTCCAGCAAGATTTTGCTGACATGACCCTGATATGGCTGTCTCTTCTAAGGCTATGCCAGTGCCTGGCAAATACAGAAGTGGATGCTCACAGTCATCTATTGGATGGAACACAGGGGGCCCAATGGAGGAGCTAGAGAAAGTATCCAATGAGCTTAAGGGGTCTGTTAACCTATAGGAGTAACAGCAATATGAACTAACCTGTAATCCCTAAGTTCATGTCTCTAGCTGCATATGTAGCAGAAGATGGCCTAGTCAGCAATCATTGGGAGGAGAGGACCTTGGTCTTGTAAAGATTATATGCCCTATTACAGGGGAATGTCAGGGCCAGGAAGCTGGAGTGGGTGGGTTAGGAGCAGGATGGGGGAGTGTATAGGGGACTTATGGGATAGCATTTGAAATGTAAATGAAGGAAATATCTAATAAAAATTGTTTTAAGCCGGGCATGGTGGCACACGCCTTTAATCCCAGCACTCGGGAGGCAGAGGCAGGCGGATTTCTGAGTTCGAGGCCAGCCTGGTCTACAAAGTGAGTTCCAGGACAGCCAGGGCTATACAGAGAAACCCTGTCTTGAAAACAAAAACAAAAACAAAAACAAAAACAAACAAACAAAAAAAAACAAAAATTGTTTTAAAAAAATAAAAGCAATATACCACAAACTAGTAGCCATCATCAAACTAAATGGAGAGAAACTTGACACAATCCCACTAAAATCAGGCACTAGACAAGGCTGCCCACTTTCTCCCTACCTATTCAATGTAGTTCTTGAAGTCCTAGCCAGAACAATTAGAAAGCAATAGGAGATCAAAGGGATACAAATTGGAAAGGAAGAAGTCGAAATATCACTATTTGCCAATATTATAATAGTATATGTAAGTGACCCTAAAAACTCTACCAGAGAACTCCTAAACCTGATAAACAGCTTCAGTGCAGTAGCTGGATATAAAATTAACTCAAACAAACCAGTGGTCTTTCTCTACACAAAGGATAAACAAGCTGAGAAAGAAATTAGAGAAACAACACTCTTCACAATAATCACAAATAATAGAAAATACCTTGGTGTGACTCTTACTAAGGAAGTGAAACATCTGTATGATAAGAACTTCAAGTATCTGAAGAAAGAAATTGAAGAAGATCTCAGAAGATGGAAAGATATCCCATGCTCATGGATTAGCAGGATTAATATAGTAAAATTGACCATCTTTCCAAAAGCAATCTACAAATTCAATGCAATCTTCATCAAAATTCCAACTCAATTCTTCACAGAGATAGAAAGAGCAATTGTCAAATTCATTGGGAGTAACAACAAAAAAAAAAACTCAAGATAGTGTATTCTCAACAATAAATGAATTTCTCA
Source organism: Mus caroli (assembly GCF_978045245.1). NCBI lineage: Eukaryota > Metazoa > Chordata > Mammalia > Rodentia > Muridae > Mus > Mus caroli. The sequence goes on from NW_028227256.1 coordinate 46,078,141, forward strand.
AGGAATCACCATCCATGATCTCATGCTTTATTATAGAGCAATCATGAATAAACAAACAAACAAACAAACAAAACAAAAACATGATATTGTGATATTGTTACAGAGACGGGCAGGTTAATAAGCTAAATAGAATTGAAGACCCAGAAATAAACTCACAAATCTATGTTCACCTGATCTTTGCAAAAAAGCTAAAACTATCCAGTGGAGGAAAAAATACTTAAATTAAAATCTGGAAAAAAAAAATCCAAGCAAATGGTTCCAAGAAACAAGCTGGAATTGACATTCTAATATCCAATAAAATAGACTTTCAACCAAAAGTTATCAAAAGAGATGGGCAAGGAAACTACATACTATCAAAGGCAACATCAACCATGATGAACTCTCAATTCTTAACTTTTATGCCAAAAAGGCAAGGGCACCAATATTTGTCAAAGAAACATTACTGAAGCTCAAAGCACACATTGAGTCTCACACAATAATAGTAGAAATCATCAACATCCCACTCTCACCAATGGACAGATCATGGAAACAGAAAATAAACAAAGACACAGTGAAACTAAAAGAAGTTACAAAACAAATGGATTTAACAGATATCTACAGAACATCTCACCCTAAAACGAAAGTATATACCTTCTTCTCAGAACCACTTGGTACCTTCTCAAAAATGGACCATATAAACAACAAAGAACAAACAAACAAACAAACAAACAAACATCAACAGAACCAAGAACATGAATTAATCCCTACCATGGACTAAGGCTGGTCTTAAGAGCCACAAAAACAATAGAAAGTCCACATACACATGGAAATTGAACAACTATCTACTCAATGATAATTGGTCAGGGAAGAAATAAAGAAAGAAATTAAGGGTTTTTTAGAATTTAATGAAAATAAAGGCACAACATACATATACTTTATGGGACACTAGGCAGTACTAAGAGGAATACTCATAACCCTGAATGCCTCCATAATTATATTGGAAAGCTCATACACTAGTAGCTTAACAGCACTTCTGAATGCTCTAGAACAAAAAGAAGCAAATATACCCAAGGCAAGTAGACAGTGGGAATTAAACTCAGAGCTGAATTCAACCAATAGAAACAAAGAGAACTATTCAAAGAATTAACAAAACTAAGATCTGGTTTCTTTGAGAAAATCAACAAGATAGATTAACCCTTAGCCACACTAACCAGAAGGCACAAAGTCAGTATCCAAATGAACAAATCAGGAATGAAAAGGGAGATATATCAACAGAAACTAAGGAAATTTTAAAAAAATTCATCTGATTCTACTACAACAGTCTATACTCAGCAAAACTGGAAAATTTAGAGGAAATGGATGTTTTTTTAGACAGATAGCAGGTACGAAAGTTAAATTAGGATCAGATAAACCATCTATACAGCTGGGCATGGTGGTACATGCCTTTAATCCCAGCACTTGGGAGGCAGAGGCAGGCGGATTTCTGAGTTCGAGACCAGCCTGGTCTACAGAGTGAGTTCCAGGACAGCCAGGACTACACAGAGAAACCCTGTCTCGAAAAACCAATAAATAAATAAATAAATAAATAAATAAATAAATAAATAAATAAATAAATATAGAGTACCATACTTTCTAAGGAAATAGAAGTCAATAGAAGTCTCCAAACCAAAAAAAGACCAGGAAAAGATCGGTTTAGTGCAGAATTCTATTAGACCTTCATAGAAGACCTAATAGCAATACTTGTCAAACTATTCCAAAAATAGAAACAGAAGGAACACTACTCAAGATGGTCTATCAAGCCAGAGTTATTCTGATGCCTAAATTGCATAAAGAACAAGCAAAAAACAGAACTTCAGACCAATTTCCCTTATGATTTTCAATGCAGCAAAACTTAATACAATTCTTTTAAACTGAATGAATTCAATCACAGATCATTTACCATGATCAAGGAGGCTTCATCTCAGGACTACAGGGATGGTCCAATACATGAAATCCACACATCTTCATTCTCATCTATACCTATTATCCTTAGGTTTTATTTTCTCATTGTGCCCTGAATTTCCTGGATGTTTTGAGTTAGGATCTTTTTTGCACTTTGCATTTTCTTTGATCAATGGAATCTACTATATAAACAAACTCAAAGGAATAAAAAAGCCACATTGTCAACTCATTAGATGCTGAAAAAGCCTTTGACAAAATATAGACCCCCTTCATGTTAAAAGTAATGGAGGAATCAGGAATTCAATGTCTATACTTAACCATAATAAAAGCAATATAAAGTAATCCAATACCCAACCTCAACCAAAATGTAGAGAAACTTAAATCAATCCCATTAAAATCAGGGGCAAAACTAGGCTGCCCATTGTCCCCTGATCTTTTTAATATAGTATTTAAATTTCTAGCCAGAGTAATTAGACAACAAAAGGAGATCAAAAGAATAGAAATTGGGAAGGAAGAATGTCAAGAAATCACTATGTGCAGATTATTTGACAGTACACATAAGCAACCCCAAAAATTCTACCAGAGAAATTGTACAAATGTTGAATTATGTCAACAAAGTGCCTGGATATAAAATTAACTCAAACAAATCAGTAGCATTCCTCTACTCAAAAGATAAATGGGCTGAGAAAGAAATTAGGGAAACAAGACCCTTCACAATTGTCACAAATAATATAAAGTATCTTGATGCCACTCTACCCAAGCATGGAAAAAACATGTATGATAAGAACTGCAAGTCTCTGAAGGAAGAAATTGAAGAAGACGTCAGACGATGGAAAGACCTCCCATGCTCTTTGGCAAGATTAATATAGTAAAATTGGCCATCTTACCAAAAGCAATCTACAAATTCAATGCAATCTTCATCAAGATTCCTACTCAATTCTTCACAGATAGAAAGAGCAATTGTCATATTCATTGGGAGTAACAAAAAGCTCAAGGTAGTGTGTATTCTCAACAATGAAATTCTCGAGGAATCACCATGCATGACCTCAAGCTCTACTACAGAGCAACAGTGGAAAACAACAAACAAAAAAACAAACAAACAAACCATGATATTGGTACAGAGATAGGCAGGTAAATCAGTCGAATAGAATTGAAGACCCAGAACTAAACTCACAAATCTATGGTCACTTGATCTTTGAGAAAAATATAAAACTATCTAGTGGGAAAAAAGACAGTGTTTTCAACTAATGGTGCTGATTCAACTGGCTGTCAACAAGTAGAAGAATGCAAATTGATCCATTATTTATCCTTGTTCATAGCTCAATTCCAAGTAAATCAGGGACCTCTCCATAAAACCAGATATTCTGAATCTAATAGAAGAGAAAGTGGAGAAGAGCCTTGAACACACGGGCACAAGTGAAAATTTCCTGAACAGAACACCAATGGATTATACTCTAAGATCAACAATTGACAAATGAGACTTTGTAAAATTGAAAAGCTTCTGTAAGCCAAAGGACACTGTCAATAGGACTAAACAGCCACCCACAGATTGAGAAAAATCTTTACCAACCCTACAACCATTAGAGGATTCAATTAGGATTACCACCCTAATATCCAATACATACAGAAAACTCAAGAAGTTAGATAGAATCCAGAGAACCAAATAACCCAATGAAAAATGGGGCACAGAGCTAAACAGAGGATTCACAACTGAGGAATCTTGAATGGCTGAGAAGCACTTAAAGGAATGTTCAACATTCTCAGTCATCAGGGAAATTCAAATCAAAACAACCCTGAGATTCCACCTCACACCAATCAGAATGGCTACCATCAAAAATTTAGCTGACACTAGACACTGATGAGGAGACAGAGAAAGAGGTACACTCATTCATTGCTGGTGGGACTGCAAACTGTTTAAACCACTCTGGAGATCTTTCTGGCAGTTCCTCAGAATATTGGTCATAGTACTACCTGAAGAACTACCCATAACACTCCTGGCCTTATACCCAAAAGTTTCTCCAACATGTAAAAGCCATATGCTACACTGTTTATAGCAGCCTTATTTGTAATAGCCAGGAGCTGGAAACAAACAAGATGTCCCTCAACAGAGGAATAGATACAGAAAAAGCAGTACATTCCCAGAATGGAGTTCTACTTATTTATTAAAAACAATGACTCCATGAAATTCTTAGGAGAATGGATGGAACAAGAAAATATCATCCTGAGTGGAGTAACCCAAACACAATTGAACATACATGGAATGCACTCACTGATAAGTAGATATTAGCCCCAAAGCTCAAAATGACCAGGATACAATCCACAAACCATTTTGACCTTAGGAGGAAAACAGTCCATGGCATGGGTGCTTCAGTCCTGCATAGTCTGGGGAACAGGATGATTCTGGGTGATGGAGGGAAGTAGTGTTGGGAGGGACATAAGAGGGAGAGGGGTAAGGAGGCAAGTTAAGGTACTAGAGGGTTCAGGAGGACTTTACAGAGGGTCAAGAAATCAAATAAAAATATGTAGCAGTGGTGAATGAGGAACTGGGGTTATACAAAGGAGGGTGCAAGAAGCCAGGGAAGCAAGTGGCTCCCAGGACCCAGTAGGGATGACTTTAGTGGAAATGCACAGCAAAGATGAGATAGAACCTGTAGAGACCAGCTCCAGTAGATAGGCACGATCCCCAGTCTAGGGATGGGGGCACCCACCGATCCTAAAGTTCTTAACCCAGAAGTGTTTCTGTCCAAAGGGAAGACAGAGATAAAAATGGAAGAGCCTGAAGAAAGGCTCTCTGGGGACTGCCCACCTGGGAATCCACACTATCTGCAGACACCAAACAAGACATTGTTGCTGTTGTCAAAAGGAGTTTGCTGGCAAGAACTTGGTGTGGCTGTCCCATGGAAGTTTCAGCCAACCATTAGACTAAGTACCAGGACCCCGCTGGGGGACCTGGCAGAAGCACTGGAGGTGCTGAAGGGAACTGCAACCCCATAGGAAAAATAATGTTGACTGTCTGGACTACCACGTGCTCCCAGGGACTAGACCACCAACCAAGGAGTATATAGGGAGAGATCCATGGCTCCAGTTAGCCATGTAGCAGAGGATAGACTTGTCTGACATCAGTGAGAGGTGAAGCCCTTTGTCCTGTGGAGGTTTGATGCTCTAGTGCAGGGGGATTTTAGTGGTGGGGCAGGAGTGATTGGGTAGGTGGAGGAGCTCTCTTATAGAGACAAAGGGGAGGAGGGATAGGGTAGATGGGATAGGGAGGTTCTGGAGGAGTACCCAAGAAGGGGGATATCATTTGAGTTGTAAACTACAGAAATGATTAATAGTAATAATAATAAAGATGCCATTGACATTTTAGAATCCATTTCTTACTGAAATCACCTGTTTGATAAGAAAACTAGCATATGGTTGCAGCTCATTAATTTTCAATGAGTATCTCACAAAAACAATGCCATCTTAGAGTCTATGATAAGAATCATATTACTCAATTCTCAATCTCTTTTGTTACACAAAAATAATATAATAAAATATCTTCATCTATTACTTTTATGTATTGTTTCTACTTCATAAAAATATTAAAAACTAGAATGAAACAATTTTATGAAACTAAATTTTTGACAAAATGAACAAGACCTCTAGCTTAATATCTTTTTATAACTAAACCTTCCCATTTTGTTGTTGCCACACCTTCCACATAACTGTGATTTACCATAAGCTAGACTTTTCATATCTGTAGCCCACAGAAGATGTACAAAGAGGAAAAGGATTTGTTCACCTCTATTTTCCAGAACACAATATCATCTAGAATTTTATATAACTTTCTTTTACTCCTCTGCAAGGTACTGCAGAACAGTATTGGCTGCTGGGGATGTTAATGATCATGCAGAGACTTTCTTATACACCTATCTATTATGAAACACTCTCTTCAGAATACAGTATATCTTATATTCTCTTTTTAGTCTCCTTAGAGTAGAAAATCCATCATCAAGTCATGATGCGTATGTACATGGACTGCACTATGAAGAAAATTGACTGCAAAAATGATTCAAAAAACACGCATTTCCTTTTCAAGTATACAGTATATGAGTCACAAAGAAAAAAACCTTCCCAAGGGATGAAATTATGTAATAGTGTAACAATGGTAAGGTTCTATGATCAAGATCTTTTAATTTAATTATCTGATGAAGATTTTAATGAAAAAAATGTATTAGAAATGTTTCAAGATTTGGCAAAAAATGTATAAAATGATTTTATAGATAAAATTCCTATTGTCACCATCAATCTCTTCAAGTAACACCAGCAATTGAATGAAATTCCGTGAGCATGACTTTTCAAATGGAAGTCTCAAATCTCATGCAGAGCAAGGTCCTGACCTGGTCTTTGAAACCTATTTTCTCAGCAATAATGACATGTTCTAACTGCAAGTAATTGAAATAAATGTAATTCTATGATACTTTAAAACAATTATTAAGGCTTTGACATGAAGAAGGATAGCTTGTAACACTCAGAGGCACAAATTTTGTAGTTTATAAGAAAAGCCTGTATTGAAGATCAAGTTTTCCAAACCAGAGCAATGCCTAAGGGATAGGAGACTTTTCTTCAGACTTCAGTAAATTGCAATATGACATTACATGTCTGCATGTTCCCCTTTATTCTCATAAGTTTCTTCGTATTATTTTATGGTAAATGACCTGGCAAAAATGAGAAAGCTGATTGCCTAATACATTGCGTTTGTTTGTGGGCATGAAGCACCACTTCGTTGACGCTAATTTAATTAAACTCACCTAGAGCATGCACACTGTCATGGTACTTAATGTACTGAAAATATGTACCCAGGATTCTGATTCTATTGTGTATTACTGATACACTGTACAGTTAGCATGATATTAATATATCACTGAGACAGCTTCCTACATAGATACAAGATCACATTTTCTAGTATTAATTTAAAAATGAGAATTATTCCCAGAATAGAAAATGTTCTTATGACTTGAATTTTCTATTCCATTTTCTACTTTGGTAGCCTAAGTATAAATTATGATATAAATTATGAGTGAAATTTTGTATTTTTAAAAATCAGTATTATAATGAAGGAAATACAAAGTAGACCATTCAAAATAAAATACTGAATTTACAGAAAATAGCATTGCTATCAATTTCACTTGTTCTATGAAATTATGTTATTTTTTCAGTTTCATTTTAAAAGCTTGATAGAATTTTAATAGGTCTCCTTAGCTAAGAGGACAGAATAACTAATTGCTTTACATTCAGTGTCTTGGCTGAAGGGTGATAAACTAAATTTACCCAGTAATTGCTCCATTTGTGAAATGCAGCATCAAAGTCTTGATGTGTTTTACTGTAGTCTCTTGGGAAGGTTCATGTCTAATTTTTATGCTGATATGGTTCATAAAACAGTCCTCTGACTCTTCTATTTTCTCTTGCAATTACAAGTTTTCTTATTCCATTGTGCCTATTCCTCTGAACTAATCTTAGCTTAACTGAACTTCCTTTGAAAACCTGCCTACCCATCAAATATGTCAGACCTAATGCATTCAGTAGCCATAGAAAATCAATGAGCTGCACACTTTCCCGCTTCCTGCCACGATCAATAGTGTTCACATAATGGGTGGAAAAATTTTAATCATGACAACTCAGAATCTTCTTAGCATAAATCATTCCTGAAGTAAAAATTCTTCATTTCCCACTTCCTGAATTTGTAGACATTGAATAGCATCTTTACAGAAGCTATCATCAGTGAAGTAATGCAATTAGATCACATGTCAATGCTAACAACCTCAGATTGCAAAGGACCATGTTCTGGCCAATGTGTCATCTTTTGTATTTCTAACTTTAAATTTATATCTTGAATATACTCCACAAAATGTAAGCATTTGTTTATATCTATGTTCATTTAAATATGAATATAGAAGGAAGGACAGAGTTTTATATTTTAATAAACTGAAAGTCTTTGAAGTTTTTAGGAATGGTTTAAAAGGTTTTCTTTTGAGGTTTCTGTTTTGTTGCTTTTTGATACGCGCGCGCACACACACACACACACACACACACACACACACACACACAGAGAGAGAGAGAGAGAGAGAGAGAGAGAGAGAGAGAGAGAGAGAGAGAGAGAGTATTATACTACTGTAGTCCTTAGCAGCTTAGAGTTGAGGTTCAGGAGAAAAAAGACAAAGTTTAAGTAAATACTTGTTTAGAGATCTTTCTTTGCTCAGTTTTTTCTCTCTCACACTAGCCATGTATAATGGGTGGGCCTCTTATTTAGCAATCACACACTTTACATCCGAGGTTTTTCCAATATTTTTGTTGCACAAGATTATTTTGTAAATCTATCAATTAAATGAAATATATCATCATCTCTAAATAGTGGTCCATTTCCTTCTCTTTGGCTTGTACTCAGCTACCTTCCTGAGGTTCTGAGTACATAGATAGTGGAAAATCAATGTCTTTGACTTAATTCATTTTAGTGGATAATTTTAAATAGTGAAGCATAGAACATACTAAAATGTGGTCTTAAACATATATTTTCTACAAGATTTCAAGAGATCTATACTTGTAATATTTAATAGATGTAATAGTTTTAAACTTATATTTTATAATTAAGTACTTATATTTCTTTGTTGTTTCATAGCAACTATTTGGCTATAAGTTATTTTCTAGACTAGGTTTTTATTATAGTTAAATTTTTAAATGAAATTACATATATAAAAATTAGACAGTATATCTAATTGTCTCTTACTGACATAAAAATTCTATATTTATTATATTTATGAAAATAAGGTTGTTTTCATAATATATTTGATCATAATGATCATAGTACAGTATAAATATGAATGTACTTCATCCTTGGCTTTGTATACACACACACACACACACACACACCGCACACAAACTGTAAAATTAAATTAATTTTTGAATGGTCCATCCATACCAGCAAAACTTTAAAATGACTTCTTGTGTCTTTTCACTTTGATGTAGTCAAAGTTTATATTAGAGTAGATATTCTTGTTGTTGAATTTTCTGTTTTACAGATAGAAAGTAGGAATAAAATCATTCTTCCTTAAGATGAGTCAAAGCCAGGTAAATAAATGGTAACTAAGCCCCTTTTGCCTGAAGGTTCCCTATTATATTATTTTTTATCACTGCCTGTGAGAAAAATTCCCAGTGATGCCTTCACCAGAGTTGTCATGTCAGATGACAGGAGTATGAAGTCAGGGTCTGCTTCCCCTGGCATCAACTATTTCAGATACTGTTCCTTTAATTTAAATGTAAAACAGTTTTGATGTTGTATTTCCATGCAACCATAAGAGTCTAGTTCATTTGTTCTTATTAGCAAGGATTAAAATCAACCCTATTAATACCCCACAAAATACTTATGGGTCATTTAGACACTTGGTTATCTTTTACCTTCTTGTGAATTATGAGTTATAGAATTTGCTTTGACCTTTTATTATAATGCATCTAATTTATTGGGTATTCAATTCCCTTCTCATTTTATGACCTCTGTAACATGTAGCAATAGAAAGAATCGCCAACACATTCAAATGTAAAATATTAAAAGGCCAAAGTTGTTTTAAAAAACCCTCTACTTGGCTTTAAAGGATATTTTAGTAGTTAATTTCTGGAACTGCTATGAATTACTAAAAATAATAAAATAAATTAATTTCTTTCCAGTTTTAAGTGAGAAATTGCATGTCTTTTCTTTTTACTTTTCTGCATTTTTCCTTTAATGATTTCTTTCCTTCTTTCTTTCTGTCATCCTTTCATTTCTATTTTCTTTCTTCACTTCACTTATTTAATCCTTCTCTTTGTTCTTCCTTTCATTATTTTTTAACAGTCCTTTGTTTCAACTGATGTCACCTCTTTATGAAGAAGAAGATGACTCTGAGCTAGTTACTTATAGTCCTGCCTTCAGCTACAAGTGCTAATGCTATACTCATATACCATTACTTTATTTTTTCTAAATTCATACATTTTATCTCTGGATTAAAATGTTCTGCAGAACTAGTATTTCTCAGTTCTTTCTCACGCTTCCAATATAATTAATGTATAAGTCTGAATTTTTTTTCTTATTTTTTAATTAATCTTTGAGATGATTACACAAATTATCATAACCAACCTTTATCACATTCCTTACTTTCTGAATGTATGTTTTTATCTCTAATTTTCAAAAATGTGTCTTTTTGAGTGTTCTATTGCTGTAAAGCAACACCATGAAACATAAAAGTGCATCTGTTATATACAAAAAAAAAACATTAAATTTGGGCCTATTAACGGTTTCAGAGATTTAGTTTACCTGCATCATGGTGGGAAACATGGTGACCCAGAGGCAGACTTTGCTCTGAAGAAGACTCTGAGTATTTTATACTCTGAATAGCTGTTCTAAAATCCCATCCCAAGCCTCATACCTCTTCCAACAAGGAGATACCTCCTCATCTTTTCAAATAGCATGCTCTGGTGACCAAGTCCTCAAATTTATGAGCTTATGGGGCTCATTCTTATTCAATCCGTCATAGTAAGTAAATTACATGAGGGTGGACAAGGTGACATGGAAGCAGACATGGTGTTGAAGTAGTAGATGAGAGTTCTACATCCTCATCTTCTGGCCTCAAAGTGCACCCTGAGGCAAACATCTCCTCCAACAGTGACTAATCCTCTAACACCTCCTGTTACTTTCAAATAGTGAGCAAGTTTTCAAATCTGTATCCATCATAATAAGTAAGCTACACGCAACACTCTTTCCATGCTGAAATTCTGAACATTTATAATAAATAAAGATGATCATGTTCTAGAAATAATCAAGTCTTAAGGTAATAGATAGTTGCTTCTATTGGTGTTGTCTCTTTTACTCATGTTTTACTATTTCCTGAATTGATAGTGTTCTTGAGAATTTTATATATGAGTACTTTATTGACATCATATCTGCCCCCTTTTCACTTCAACTCTATGTTCCCCCACTACATCTCAAATTCATATGTATATGAATGTGTGTATATATACATGTATGTATGTATGTATGTATGTATGTATGTATGTATGTATGTATGTATATGGAAAAAGAGAGATAGAACTTAGGTTAGCTTATTGTTGGCCCTACCTATATGGTTTTAGGCCTCATAATTTAGGATCATCAAGATGCTTGTCTTTGGTGAAAACTGATTGTCTCTGGCACTCAGTGGCCTGTAACTTTTCAGTTAATAGTAAGACCTTAAGATTTCCCCTGATCACATTGAAATGTCAAGTGGTCTTGATATTGTTCCATTTTTTTATGCAATATCATTGCTAATATTTTAAGAGCTGACACCATTGCATACACTAGCAAGATTTTGCTGAAAGGACCCAGATATAGCTGTCACTTGTGAGATTATGCCAGGACCTAGCAAACACAGAAGTCGATGCTCACAGTCAGCTATTGGATGGATCACAGGGCCCCCAATGGAGGAACTAGAGAAAGTACCCAAGGAGCTGAAGGGATCTGCAATCCTATAGGTGGAACAACAATATGAACTAACCAATAACCCCCGGAGCTCGTGTCTCTAGCTGCATATGAATCAGAAGATGGCCTAGTTGGCCATCAGTGGAAAGAGAGGCCCATTGGTCATGCAAACTTTATATGCCTCAGTACATGGGAACACCAGGGCCAAGAAGTGGGAGTGGGTGGGTAGGGGAGTGGGTGGGGGAGCGTGTGGGGGACTTTTGGGATAGCATTGGAAATGTAAATGAAATAAATACCAAATAAATAAATAAATAAATAAATAAATAAATAAATAGCCTTCCCAATTAAAAAAAAAAAAGAGTGCACCTTCCCTATCATATATAGAGGAAATCATCTCATAGAAAATGCTCTGGTCCTCTGGGTTTTACAGTCTTTGTACCCTATTTTTTCCTATATTCGCCAAGCACTGGGTATGGGAGTTTTAATGGCAATTGTTCTTTGATTTTTAGCTTGTACATTTCTGTAAAAGTATCTGTCAACTGCAGAAATAAGCTTCTTTGAGGTGGGTTGATAACTGCACTTACTTGTGAATAGTAAGATATTAGCAGGCTGCAGATGTGGATTACAGTGGTCTAGGGAAATGACATTAGCAGCTTCTGTTCTGTGTCTCTGAGCTTAGTAGCCATTGGAGTTGACTTGCATTACAGCAAAAGACCCATATTCTCGTAGGTCTAGTTATAAGGCTATGGAATACACTGAATATCTAAATATCACTATTTCATCCTTGGGTATATCCTATCATGCTGTTTATTCTTGTTCAATACATTCATAGATACTATAAAATCTATTCCTCAACAAAGGTCTCCAAATTAGTTCCAGGTAAATATCTCCAGGTCCTGTGTAGATAATGTGTGTTCTCTTCAGACATTGGGGTTTTCCTTTATGTTATGGGAGCCAGTCAATGACAGTGGCAATTTGTAAGTTTAGATGTTTTTAATCTACTTTTATTAAAGGTTCTTAAATATTTTGCCCCTCTTTCTAGCCTACCATCTAAAGGTAGAGGAGAATAAAAGGTTAATAGGACATATGGATCTTTTTAGAAGTTGTTATTTGGGCATTTACAATCTCCTTATATCAGGATACCAGAAGTCCATTTCATTAGTGTCAGGATATCAAACATGAATCGGTTGCAGTGACATGATCTAGAAGAAACTGCCAAGTCAGCTCAAGTCAGGAAACAAACAGGACCAGACAGAAAAACAGGTGTTCTCTTTCATGCCTTTCTCAGAGAAACAAAGATTAGTAAAGGGGAAGATGAAGAGAGCTGTCCATTGAGTCCTATTTATCCTTTTATATGTTTTCTCACAGGTCTTGCCTCACCCTTTGAGTTGGCCTTACCATGTGAGACTGTATCAGCAAACACCAAGTGGGTCTGTATCATATGACATAGCCAGTAACTTCCACTGCATCAACTGACTACCTTGGTGCCAGTACCTTCTCGATGCACTAGATTAAAGGTTGTAATCACAGGGATAATAATTGCTACTGTATTTTCAAGCCTCCATTTTCTGGAAGCACATTATTTATAAGTATCTGAAAAGAACACTTACTGTGTTAGAAAAGGTATTATTTATCTAACCTCAAAAATTAATCTAATAAAAACATATTGATAAATATTGTTTAGATCACATATGTGATTCATTTATATTTTTACTCTCAACAAAATAAACTCGGTATCTTTTTTCAACTATGACAAGCTATCAATGTATATCAAGTGCTTTGCAGTAAATAAAATGTGAAAAATGTTGGAAGTAAGATATAACAAATTCTGGCAGAATTCCATAAATCCCTATATATGATATCATATTACTGTTATCTCAAGTATATTTGATTTTATTCCTGTCAGGCACTTGGGAGTTAGTATCTGTAATATTAATTGTGTTTTGTAAAATAAACTGAAAGAGTGAGTTAAGGTTTTCATTTGCTAAATTAGAAAAAAAGTTACCTTTTAGCCAAAACTATCTACCAGGCAGCCTTTTTTATTAAAAAAAAGAATATGAACAATATTTTGATCAGTTTCTCCCTTCTCAACCCGTCACAAATCTTTCTGACTGTCTTACTTATTAAACTCTACAATATGGTCTCTTTCTCACTCTCTTTAGAAAAAAAAATCAGGCAAACAAAACAGAAAAATAAAAGAAAAACAGAGAAGATGCTGACATCTGCTTAAACACATAAACACACACACACCAAAAAGAAAAATTGCAAATTACAATATACAAAGCATACAGGCAAAAGAATCGTAGAACAAAAATGACCAAAAAACATAGCATTAGATAAAATGTCTACAAAAATTCCATTGAATTTGTTTTGTGTTAGCCATCTACTGCTGAGCATGGAAACTGCCCTTAAGTATGATTAGTATCTTGGCAAGATCTTTATAAGCATCAGTTGGAGACTTTTTTTTTAAGGATGGAATCTCATGTCCACTATCTCCTCTAATCACTGGGACCTTGCTTGGCTTGAACATTTACAGGTTCTGTTCACAGTGCCACATTCTCAGTGACTCCATATATCCATCATCTATGTTGCATTTTCTAATAATTATTTCTATATACTAATTAATTGTGACTCTGTTTCCTGGAAGGCACTGATTTTATGCATTTACATAAGATACTCATAAATGCATATAATCCCAATTCTTTGCACATGTACATTGTTTTACACACACACACACACACACACACACACACACACACACACACACCACACACACATTTTTAAGAAGCAATTAGTTCATTAAAATGACTCCAGAAAGAAGCAGAAATCATTTTCACTATCTGTAACTTTACTGTATTTTTCTTCCAGTGATAGTGTCAATATGTGGGAATCTGGAAACCTGTTTTCCAATATACTGTCAACACTTAAAGTCAAACTTTTCTTGATAAAAAATAGCATGTGAAGACATTTTTGGTGACCAAAAACTGTAAAAAGATACATAAAACATTTTAAGTATTTATTAATTATATATTTGATTTGGTTTGTGTTTGGCAGTATAAATTTATGTGCATCAGGAAGAAGTGGAGATCAGAAAATGGTAGGCATAATATCCCCTAGAGCCAGAGTTGTGAGCTGACATATAGGTGCGTGGAACTGAACCTGGGTCTTCTGCAGGAGTAACATGTGCTCTTAACTACTGAATTCATTCTCTGGTCTCAAGATCAAATTTTTGAAAGAAATAATTTAAGTATTCTTCATTCTTAATATTCTATAAAATAATGAAAGTTATTTAAGTTACTATGAGATCCCAATTTGAAATGCATCTACAACATAGCATTATTGACATGTATGTTTCAACTGATCCATTTAGGCCTTAGGTCCTTGTGCATATATTAGTTGTTGGGTTAATTTTTATAGCATAAACACTTCCCACACATTTGCTTTATGGAATTGTAGTCACTGTAGAACTTAAAGTCCCTGGAGAAGAAATTCATCTTATATATTAAAACTGTATTTTATTTCTATAATTTACAAAGGAAATTTAGATTTGTACAGCCAGCATTAAAGTCATTTGATCTTATTCTTTAAAGCAAATAAGCAAATTTCTATGGTTTCCCTGAAAAAATGTTCAACATCCTTAATAATCAGGATAATGCAAATCAAAACAACCCTGAGATTCCACTTCACTCTAGTCAGAGTGGCTAAGATCAAAAATTCAGGTGACAGCAGATGCTGATGAGGATGTGGAGAAAGAGGAACACTCCTCCATTGTTGGTGGGATTGCAAGCTTGTACAACCACTCTGGAAATCAGTCTGGCGGTTCCTCAGAAAATTGGACATAGTACTACAGGAGGATCCAGCAATACCTCTCCTGGGCATATATCCAGAAGATGTTCCAACCGGTAAGAAGGACACATGCTCCACTATGTTCATAGCAGCCTTATTTATAATAGCCAGAAGCTGGAAAGAACCCAGATGCCCCTCAACAGAGGAATGGATACAGAAAATGCGGTACATTTACACAATGGAGTACTACTCAGCTATTAAAAAAATGAATTTATGAAATTCCTAGGCAAATGGATGGACCTGGAGGGCATCATCCTGAGTGAGGTAACCCAATCACAAAGGAACTCACACAATATGTACTCATTGATAAGTGGATATTAGCCCAGAAACTTTGGATACCCAAGATATAAGATACAATTTGCTAAACGCATGAAACTCAAGAAGAACAAAGACCAAAGTGTGGACACTTTGCCCCTTCTTATAAATGGGAACAAAACACCCATGGAAGGAGTTACAGAGACAAAATTTGGAGCTGTGACAAAAGGATGGACTATCTAGTGATTGCCATATGCAGGGATCCATCCCATAATCAGCTTCCAAACGCTGACACCATTGCATACACTAGCAAGATTTTGCTGAAAGGACCCAGATATAGCTGTCTCTTGTGAGACTATGCCAGGGCCTAGCAAACACAGAAGTGGATGCTCACAGTCAGCTATTGAATGGACCACACGGCCCCCAATGGAGGAGCTAGAGAAATTACCCAAGGAGCTAAAGGGAACTGCAACCCTATAGGTGGAACAACAATATGAACTAACTAGTACCCTGGAGCTCTTGTCTCTAGCTGCATATGTATCAAAAGATGGCCTAGTCGGCCATCACTGCAAAGAGAGGCCCATTGGACTTGCAAACTTTATATGCCCTAGTACAGGGGAACTCCAGGGCCAAAAAGTTGGAGTGGGTTGGTAGGGGATTGGGGGGGTGGGTATGGGGGACTTTGGGGATAGCATTGAAAATGTAAACGAGGAAAATACCTAATAAAAAAATAAATTAAAATGATGTTTGCATAATTTTGTTTTTGATAAGGAGTCATTTAATGATTTCTTCTGTTTACTTAGGGAATATAGGAAAATTTAAATTATTTACCAGCAATTTAATTTTTGTAAATGATATCTGTTTAGAAAATCATCCACTTCATTTAGATTTTCTTATTTTGTGGAGTACAAACTTTTGAAGTATTACCGAATGATTCATTCAATATACTCAATGTCAATTATTATATCCCCATTTTTATTTCTGATTTTGTTGACTTGGATAATATCTCTCTGCCTTTTAGTTAGTCTAGGGTTTTGTCTATCTTATTGATTTTTCAAAGAACCAGATCTTGGTTTCATAGATTCCTTGTATGTTCTCTTTGTTTCTAATTGATTGATTTCAGCCCTGTGCTTGACTATCTCCTGCTGTCTCCCCCTCTTGGTGTGTGTTTGCTTGTTTTTGTTGTAGAGCATTCAGTTGTATTGTTCAGTTGCTAGTATGAGATTTCTCCATATCTTTATGATGGTATTTAGTACTATGAACATTCCTTTTACCACTGCCTTCATTGTGTTACTAAGTTTGGTTGTGTTGTGTTGTGGTTTCATTTTCACCGAATTCTAGAAAGCCTTTAATTTCTTTACTTTCTCTGCCCCAGTGGTCATTGAGGAGAAATTTTTTCAGTTGCCACGAGTTTGTAGATTTTCTCTTGTTTTGTTTGTTGTTGAGGTTCAACTTTAATCCCTGGTGATCCAATAAAATTAAAGGGATTGTTTTAATCTTATGTCTGTTGTGACTTGCTTTATGATCCCATATATGCACAGTTTTGGAGAAGGTTCCCTGAGGTTCTGAGAAGAAACTAGATTTTTTTTTATCATTGGTTGAATTTTTCATTACATATCTGTTAGGTCTATTCGGGACCGTGGGTGTGGGGAAAAGAGGGAGTGGGAGAAAACCTGCATCCAGCCAGCGTTCCTGTGATCTGGGCGGGCAGACAAGCAAGACTGCTGCATGATTTCCATGGGCCCCAGCTGGTTGTCTGGCTGTGGGAAGCCACTGACACCAGTTTAGCGGGTGGTAGACAAGGGGCCATCCTAGGCACCAGATTCCCTGCTTCTGGCATCCCATGCTGGATACCATTCTAGCATGTGTTTCTTGTATGTAGCAAAATGCAAGATCCTGTTTTTTTACATCCAGTCTGTCAGTTCCATTTTATTGGGGAATTGATTCCATTGTCAGAGAGATATTAATGATAAATGATTGTTAATTTCTGTAATTTTTATTTTGGTTATGGTAGTATGTGTTTAGGGGGTTTGTTGTTGATTTGTTTGGTGTGTGTGTGTGTGTGTATGTGTGTGTGTGTGTGTGTTTGTGTTCTCATATCAGTTAGCTAATGTGATGTTATTTATTTCCTGTGTTTTCATGGGATTAGTTTACTTCCTTGAGTTGACATTTTCCTTGTAGTATTTCTTGTTAGTCTTCAATGGATACATTGTTTAAATTTTTGTTGTTGTTGCTTTTATTTTTTTCATGAAATGTCTTGTTTTCTCCATCTATGGTGATTGAAAATTTTGATGGGTATAGCAGTCTGGGCTGACATCTGAAGTCTCTTAAAGTGTGCAAGATATCTGCAGAGTCTCTTCTAATTTGAGTCTTTTTTGAGAAATCAGGTATAATTCTGATAGTTCTGCATTTATATGTTACTTGGACTTTTCTCTAACAACTTTTGACAGCCTTTATTTGGTCCCTACATTTAGTGTTTTGGCTATTACATGGGAGGGGAATTTTCTTTTCCTCTCCATCTACTTGGTGTTCTGTAAGCTTCATGTATTTTTATAGGCTTCTCTTTATTTAGGTTGAGGAATTTCTCTTTTATGATTTTGTTGAAAATATTTTTAGTCCTTGTAGCTTGAAATCTTCTCCTTCAATTCTTTTTATTCCTAGGTTTGGTCTTTTTTATAATGTTACAGATTTCTTGGATATTTTGTGCCATGAATGTTTTAGATTTACCATTTTTCTTTGACCAATATATCAATTTCTTCAAGTGTATCATCCATGCCTGAGATTCTCTCTTCCATCTCTTGTATTGTGTTGGGGATTTCTGCACCTGTATTTCCTGTCCTATTCCCTAGGATTCCCTCAGTTTGCATTTCCTTTATTACATTTAATTCCATTTTCAGTGCTTGGGCAGTTTTACTTTTATTTATCCTACTTGATTGTATTTTTTCTGTGTTTCTTTAAGGGATTTATTAATTTTCTCTTTAAAACCATCTATCATCTTTATAAGAATGGATTTAAGATAACCTTCTTATGCTTCAGCTCTGTTTGTAAATCCAGTACCTTCTTTAGCAGAATAGCTGGGTTCTGGTGGTACCATATTACCCTGGCCCTTGTTGATTTTATTCATAGGATACCTTTTAGCCATCTTCTTGTCACTGGTATTGGTTTGATGGTCCTGATGGCAGCAGAATTCCTTAGGGAAGTAGAAAGAGACAAAATGGGATCTCAGTGAACAGGAAGCAGCTCCCCCATGCTGGGCATACTCAAAATCGACCTAGCAGGCAGAGGATTAGATGGGCAGAGGTCTAAGTTACATGTTCCTGTGGCCCTGACAAGCTTATCAAAAAGGCATTGGGTCACTGAAAGCTGTGGACCAGATGCTGGAATCCAAGATACAGCATGTAACTCACCTCTGCTGGCTGTGCCCAAGATGAAACCAACTAACAAGTGATTGGTGGATTAGGGGTTTAAGCTGGATGTTCTAGGAGCACCCACAGATCTCATTGAGGATGCAGTATGCCTCTGGGGTCCCAAAATTCTTCTTGGAATGTAAGGGAGAGCTATGGGTCAAAAGACAAAGGTTGGGGCAGAAAGCACAGCTCATCTCTGATGTAGCATTCTTTCAGTGGTTCTGTTTTGGAAGGCTGGGATGCATTCGTAATTTTTTTTTTTTTTGTCTAGGTCCTCTTGCCAACTATTTTTCATGGTTTCTAGAGCATCTTTCTGTCTGTTGATTTGTTGATTTTTGGATGTGTATTTTATTTCCATCCTATGTGTCTATTTATTCTATTTTAGAAGAGAGAGTTAGGAAGGAAGGCTCATTTAAAAAGGAATCTTCAATTTCTACATTATATCTATATATTGAAACTTATCTTGTAACTACAATATTTGTAAGTGTCCTTCTTTTCAGAATCTTCCAGAAATCAATTGATTTATTTCTTCCCACACAATTGTATATGTTGTAATAATTTTATCTACATTTAAAATCTAAAAAAAAAATATCATGGCAACCTACACATCGACATATGACTATACAGTGAATATGTAATTTGAATTGAAGAGATGTATCCTAGAAAGCCTTGCATAACTTAACTTTTTAAAATCCATGAATGTGATGAAAAGACAAAGGTCTGGTTTCTGTCATGATTGAGATTACTGACACCTCCACTGTGCTAAATCACACAAGAATGTCTTCTGATTATATTTGATACATTGCGGAGACACAAAGCTTGATGTGTGATGTCTGACAGTGTAGGTAACACAATGAGCAAAGCTCTAAGGAATGTTGATGGGATGTGGAATATGGATTTGGAGTTTACCTTTCTGATAGGCAGGTATACTCTACTTGTTACGGCAACTGGATTTTTTGTTAAATGCATAACAGTTCCATTTTCTAAAGCAAATTTAACTCAATTTTTAGTGTTTTGTTATTTTCAGAGCATGTCTAGTCTACAGAAGGTTGTCAGTAAAGGATATGTGAAATATGATCAGAATTAAAACCATTGATGATTGTAAAAGTCTCTTGTTAGGAATAAAATGATCATAATGGGCCAAAAATAGCATCAATGATCTACAAGTGTAGGATCAAGACTAATGTGAAGAAGTGTCAATTTAAGTACTAAACCATTATCTCAATAAGTAAAATAATCAACTGATAGATAAATGGGTGGAACAATAGATTGTTGCTGATAGATGATAGATAGATGATAGATAGATGGATAGATAGAGATAGATAGATAGATAGATAGATAGATAGATAGATAGATAGATAGATATGTAAAAATAAATCAAATTTTCTCCCAGCATTTCCTCCAAGAATGATGACTCTGAGACTAATTATTTATTAATACATGTGAAGTCCATGAACTTCACCTTCTTCTTTGACTTGCCTGTAACATATTATCTCTTCTTTTAACCAGGGTTCAGCTACATGGCTGGCTTTCTATCTTCATCTTCTTATGTCCATTTCCTCAGAGTTTCTGGAGTGAATATCCCTTTTATTCTATCCTGAGTTCAGCTACCTCTGGTTTATATCCTTCCTCATTATTTCAAGGAGAATCCCTCCTTTATTCTATCCTGAGTTCATCTATCTGGTGGATTATGTCTTTCTCATCCACATTACCAAACAAATCTTCGACATCTCTGTTTATTTTCCAGAATCATCTCTTTCCCTGTTTGATGGTTTCTGCATAACTTCATTGCCCATAGATTTTATAATTGCCAGACGATGCTTGTAAGTGACTCATTCTATGTTGACAGATAGATGACAGATGGATAGATAGATAGATAGATAGATAGACAGACAGATAGATTTTAGATAATTATAGATAGATAAAGAGGTAGATTACAGATTTATAGATTACAGATAGAGTAATAGTACATACATTGATCAATAGATGATACATAGAGAGATAGATGATAAATATAGATAAAGAGAGATAGATTAACGAGAGAGAGGGAGAGAGAGAGAGAGAGAGAAAGAGAGAGAGAGAGAGAGAGAAGGAAAAAGAGAGAGAGAGGTTCACATGATTTATATTGGTTTTTTTATATCACTGTTACCTCTCATGCCTGAGATTTTTACAGTTGTTAGATGTCTGAGAAAATAAATTGAAAGGCATAGAATAATCTGAAAGGTTATTTATACTTATCACAGAAAGATACATGACATCACTTAGCATGTTTTAATTGTTCAGAGTATGGCAGATACCACTCTGACAAAAGAGATCAGGCAAAGTCTTGTCTATGAATACAAGAATTATCATTGTAGTTGAGGATACTTGAAATCTGACATCCTATGAAAGGAAAATTAAAGATTCTCCCTGTGTCTTATAATTTATTTTAATGCTCAATATATTAGTATGAAAAATAGTGCAAAAGTATGCTGAACAAAGTAATGACTGTGATAGGTTGAATGGGATTGACCCCTGTAGGACCATACACTAGCATTAGCATGTTTGTCACCAGTTGATATGTTATCTGGAAATTGGGATGTGTGGCTTTGTTGGAGGAAGTATATCAGTAGGAGCTGACTGTAAGTTTTAAAGGTTCATACCAATCCCCATGCCCTGCCCCTTCTACCTGTTTAATCAGGATATAATGTTCTCAGTTGCTTTTCCTGCACCATGCCTGTGAGCATACCAAAAGGTTTCCCATCATGATGCTAATAGATCAGGTCTCTGAAATTGCAAGTAAGCCCCAAGTTGGATGATTCTTTATTGTCTTTTAAATTTATTTTTCTCTTATACAATACATCCTAACAACAGCCTCCCCTCCCTTCCCTTTTCATAGTCCCCCGCACAGCCCCTATCCCTAATATCCATGGTCCTCCGTTTCTCTTTAGAAATAACAGTCCTCATTGTGATATGATCAGAACATGGCAAAGTAAAATGCAATAAGGCTAGGCATAATTTATCATATCAATGCTAGACAAAGCAAAATAGTAGGAGAAAGGTGTTCCACAAACAGGCAAGAGGGTCAGAGAGATCCCCCAGCCATTGTTAGGAGTCCAGCAAATGTACAAAGCTAAACAACCACAACATGCATACAGATGACCTATCAAAGACCCATTCAGGTTGCCATTCCAGTATTGTTAATCAGCTAGGAGCCATGCTTTGTTGTTATAGGGGCCATGCTCCCCTGGTGTTCCTCACCCCTCTGGCTCCTACAATTCTTCTTCTACCTCATCTGAAGGAGTCCCCATAAAAAGTTGCCTTGGTCATGGTGTCTCTTTACGCCAATAGAACACTAAGACTCGGTTATGTATTGAGGATTAAAAAAAGAAATAATATATTATTTAGAAATAATTTAAAGATATTCATTAATTCTGTGTATAGCTAAATAGAATCTGTAAAAAAAAATCAAATCACTGGACATTTTTCTTTTGGTACTTACATAAATACCAGATACTATTCATGAACACACTTAATATTTATTTTTAATTTATGTTTATGTTCTCATAGTTTATCAAATGTTAGTCATTATTTCATGGCAGAAGATCAGTATTCTGGTATATGTCTTCCATTCCCTCTCTAGTTTCTTTAGTATTTTACCTTGTCTGATATTATCCAGTTTCAGGGACTTTGTGACTCTAATCCTTCACATCTTCAACCATGTGTCATGTGTCCTTTTGTCTTTCATGTTACTCTAGATTCAATATGTGTTATTGTCTTTCTTCTTTTACACTGTGAAACTTACTGTTTGTGACAAAAATCCCGTGAGATGGAACATTGCAACCACTATCTACATAGTAATATAGACAAATTTACATGTACTCTATTTCACATGTGTAATGTAATACAAATTAGTTTCCATTAGATGATTAATATCAGAATAAGTTCTCAAGAAATGAAACCCTAATATGTCTCCATTTAACTTGATATTGGCTGTTGTTTTGCAGTAAATTGCTTTTATTCTCTTTAGGTATGTGCCTAGAATCCCTAATTTCTCCAATAGTTTTAACATGAAAGGCTGTTGTATTTTGTCAATTACTTTTTCTGCATTTAAAGAGATGATCATGTGATTTTTTTCTTTGAGTTTGCTTATATAGTGGATCATGTTTACAGATTTTTGTAAATTGAATCAACCTTGCATCCCTGTGATGAAGCCAACTTGATCATGGTGAATGATGGTTTTGATGTGTTCTTGGATTCAGTTTGCAAGAATTTAATTGAGTAATTTTCATCAATATTCATAAGCGAGATTGGTCTAAAGTTTTCTTTTTTGGTTGGATCCTTGAATGGTTTAGGAATCAGAGTAACTGTGGCTTCATAGAAAGAGTTAGGTAGTGTTCCTTAAGTTTCTATTTTATGGAATCGTTTGAGGAATATTGGTATCAGGTCTTCTTTTTAGGTTTGATAGAATTCTGAAAAGACACTCTAAAATAATATTCATCATTATCAGAAATGCATTCATAAAACATAAACTACAGTAATGAGAGAGGTTGAAAATGTAAAGATAAATGAAAGTCAAAAATCCTGGTCAATATGAGTCAGAAATGTTGTAACTATATTAAGTAAATGGCAATAACATACAGACACGGATATAGATGTATAACATATGAGTAAATGTAAGAGTTATATCACTTATCTAAACAAATATAGATTGGATACAATATAAGAAGGAATTATTCAACTAATAGATTAAGAATTCTTAACTTTCAGTGACATGAAATGCAATATATTTGGGAGAATGTTCACAAAATATATAAAGAATCAAGGAGAGTTTGTCTAGTATTGCTATACGTGGCATCGTTATACATACAGACAATATATAAGTGATACAAAATTTGGTATGGTAGTATTTGAGATGAAAATAATGAGAGGAAGTTGATGGGAAAGGGAGATGGGAAACATTTAATTAAAACAAAAAGAAAAATTCATATGTAAGTCTACTGTTTGAATAGTAATATAATAATAAATTTATTAGAGCAAAAATATCAAAAAAATGGGAAATGCCACGTATAGAAAGGAAGGCCATATACTTTGGTTACTTTATATATTATAAATACCAAGCCAGAAATTATCTGGAAGTTTCCTCCCTGACAGTAAAGTTTCATAGTTCCAGAAATTTTCATGTAAGGCACCAGGAAAGAAAACCATCATAGGTATTACCCAATGGTGCATCCTATGAACTATGCTACTAGCCTTTAGGCAAGAGGTTCTCATTAATATTATACAACAGTGATACAAAAGCTATAGGGGTGATATTATTCTTGATAATTGAATTTGAGTCTTGCTTCACAGGATGAAATCCATTCATACTACTATAATCCTAATGATGCACTGATGGCTAATGGGAGCACAGGAAGTAGATGAGATTGCTGCTACTCCTAGTGAAATTCTATAGTGTCAAATTACCATCAAAAATTTTTATACTCATAGAAAAATGTCACTTTCAGCATTAATAAGAGAAGATCATATTTGCAGTGGACAGTGGTAGGGATAGATATGAATGTCTGCCCAAGATGCTGAAAATGATTGAGATTTGAATGTGCAATCATAAATATGATATTGGTATCACTCCACCTAATGGATGGAAGAATTTCATGGAACGGGGGTGTGTTGTTGAAAGATACTTGGCAGAAGAGATAGTGAGGCTATGATTTGACCCAGTGTGAGAAAGGGACAGCTATTACAATTACAAACTAAGCAAAATTATGGCAGTCTGAAAAAGAATGCTCTTTTCTAAAGCGAGGCATAGATAGAGGAAGGGCTCAGGGGTATTCACTGCTAAATTATTATTACAAAGAGTATTATTACTGTAATTATTATTACAGAGTAATTTTAAAAAGCAGAAGTTATTGCTTTCATTTTTGAAAGCACTGGTATTTCTACTATGCCCCAAGTAATAGTTTCAGTCTGATGGTCATACAAATGGTCTTGGTTAATGTAAACATAATGAAACTCAAAACAAATTCTAACATACGTCTCTTAAAGAAAGGAGAGGATATGATAGGGATAGAAGTGAAACAATGCAGGATAATAATGAAGAACAATCAAAATTCATTCATGTTAAATTGTCAAAGGTCTAGTCTAACTAAAATAACTCATGCTTAAACTTCATTTCCAACATCATGTGCAAATTTAAGTAATAGGTGCATTTTAATTGTTATTGAACACCTAAGAAACATTAACATTTTTTTCAAGATACGCAGAATGAAAGAAAAAGATTAGTTTTTTTAAAGTAACATGACAAGAAAAACTTAGGAATTAATAATATAAATTCAAATTGAAAAATGCTAGGAATTTTAGTTATGTAGTGTCAAAATAAATGTATAATTAAGGGTAAAGCATTTTGTTTTCTTTCAGAAGAAAACATGGTAATAGAGAATTGTATTATGAATGGAGCAAAACTGAAAGCAAATCTATTAGACCAGGAACAAGGCAAAGTTATTCACTCTCTCCTTATATATTCAATATAGGATTTAAGTTTTAGCTAAACACTTTTTTTAAAACTGAAAGAAACCAAGGTGATCAAAACTGGAAAGGAAGAAATCAAAGTATTCTTGTTTAAAGATGACATGATAGTATGCATTTGTGTCCTCAGATATTTCACCATAGAACTCCTACATATAAAAATAAAATTTCATCAAACTGGCTAGATACAAAATTTACTGAAAAAAATAAGTAGCTTGATTATATACAAATGATAGAGAATCTGAGAGAAAACATCAGGGAAACAGCATGCTTCACAATAGCTTCAAATGATATAAAATATCTGGGATAACTCTAAGCAAGCAAATGAGGCTTGTATTATTAAAAAAAACCTTCTAGACTATGAAGAGATAAATTGGAAAATATATCAAAAGATGAAAAGATCTTTCATGCCCATTTATTGGTAGGATTAACATAGTAAAGGCCATCCTACCAAAAGCAAACTTACTGATCCATTGCAGTCCAAATCAAAAAGCCAACACAATTTTTATAGAACTTAAAAGAACAATTTTTGACTTTATATGAAAAAACAAATAACCCAGAATAGCTAAAACAATCCTGAAGAATAGAAGAATTTCTGGAGATATCACCAATCCTGAAGTCAAACAGTATTATAGAGCTAAAGTGATAAACAAACAAACAAACAAAAAGCCTTACATGTCATTGACAAAAAACAAACAAACATGTTTATCAATGGAGTCATATTGAAGGCATATCTATATGTTTAAACACTTATGAACCCATCATTTTTGATTTAAGAAAAGGAAAACAAGAACACATCTGCAATAAATTGTGTGGCTCTAATGGATGTCTGTAGACAGAATAATGCAAATAGATCCATATTTATAAACTGCACAAAATTCAAGTACATGTGGATCAAATACATCAGCATAAAACTAGACACACTGAATGTGATAAAAGAGAAAGTACAGACCAACTTAAACTCATTGTCACAGGAAACAGAATAACTACAGCACAAACACTGAGATCAAAGATTAGTAAGAGGCCTTATCAAACTTAAAAGTTCCAGTATAAAAACAAATACCATGAGTAAGACATAGTGGTACCTACTAAATGGAAAAAGATTTTTAACAATCTACATTTGATAGAGGCCTAATATCCAAAGTACATAATGAACTCATGAAAACTGATATTAAATTAACTAAGTAGCCCAGTAAAAAATGGAGAAGTTTCCTGGCACTAGAGTAGTGTCGGACATTGGCTTCATGGCCTGGGTTTCAAGTACGATGAGTCATTGGTTGGTCACTTCCACTAGTTCTCAAGTGCTTCACTGCAATGACCACACCCACATCTTATAGGTATATTGATGGTTTGGGGGCTGGGTTAGTGTCCTAGTCCCTCCATTATAGGCATTGTCTGGTTACAAAAGATGGCTGGAGTAGTCTTTATATTTTGCTTCACTAGGAGTCATCACAGTGGTCACTTTTATAGATTCCTGGGCACTTCCATTACACTATGTTTCTACCATGCTCCATGAACATGATGGGTAGATAAAGAAAACATTATGCATTTATACAATAGCGTATTACTTAGCTATTAAAAGAAAAAAAATGACACCTTGAAATTTTCAGGTCTAATGGATGGAAAAATCATCCTTACTGAAGTTAAACTTTTGAGATTTGGTCTGTTCCTCTGTATTGTAATACCAAATACAGGCCCCCAAGATCCTGTTGTCCCACGGAGGCGAATCCAGACATAGACCCAAGTGATGCTGTGACCTTGCCCCCATGTTATTTCTTATACATATACATATACATACACATACACATATACATATTTATTACGTATTTTCGTCAATTACATTTCCAATGCTATCCCAAAAGTCCCCCATACCGTTCCCCGAGTCCCCTACCCAACCATTCCCACTTTTTGGCCCTGGCATTCCCCTGTACTGGGGCATATAAAGTTTGCATGTCCAATGGACCTCACTTTCCAGTGATGGCCTACTAGGCCATCTTTTGATATATATGCAGCTAGAGCCAAGAGCTCCGGGGTACTGGTTAGTTCATAATGTTGTTGCACCTACAGGGTTTCAGATCTCTGTAGCTCCTTGGATACTTTCTCTAGCTCCTCCATTGGGGGCCCTGTGATCCATCCAATAGCTGACTGTGAGCACACTTTGCCCCTTCTTAGAATTGGAAACAATCACCCAGGAAG
Organism: Mus caroli; assembly: GCF_978045245.1. Classification (NCBI taxonomy): domain Eukaryota; kingdom Metazoa; phylum Chordata; class Mammalia; order Rodentia; family Muridae; genus Mus; species Mus caroli. Next base: position 46,105,729 of record NW_028227256.1, read on the forward strand.
GATTTACAGAGACAAAGTTTGGAGCTGAGACATGCCATATCCAGGGATCCATCCCATAATTAGCCTCCAAATGATGACACCATTGCATACACTTGCAAGCATTTGCTGAAAGGACCCTGATATAGCTGTCCCCATGTTATTTCTGATTGCTCGATAAAGATGCCTATATCCTACAGCTGGAGACAATTGAGATAGATGGTGCTTGGAGATCCTTGCCTGGGGGCCAGAGGAGACCACAAGGATAGAGAGAATAAGAGAAGAAGGAGGAGGAACACTATGGGTTAGAAGTCAAGGAAGTCCTGAGGGTTGGCTAATTGGATTTAAGAACAGCCCAGGTAAAACATAGTAATAACTATGTGTTCTAGATAATAAATTTTAATAGCATAGTGGGTATGTATATATTTGTTCGGCTCTAGTTCTGATTAAGGTTTAAAATAAATACAAAGGCTTTGTGTGTGTGTGTGTGTGTGTGTGTTTGTGTGCTTTATCTGGGAATTAAATGGTTAAAACTGGGGTAGAGTCAGGTAGTGGTGTCTCACGCCTCTTATTCCAGAATTTGGGAGGCAGTGGCAGGCAGATTTCTGAGTTCAAGGCCAGCCTGGTCTACAGAGTGAGCTCCGGGAAATCCAGGGCTACACAGAGAAATGCTGTCTCAAAACAAAACAAAACAAAACAAAACAAAACAAAACAAAACAAAACACAAAACAAACAAAACAAAACAAAACAAAACAAAACAAAACAAAACAAAACAAAACCTTGGGTAGAAACCCAAGATTCAGATTAAATTTTCAAAAAATAAAAATCAGACCGAGAAAGATGAATATGTTATGTATTCACTTATAAATAGATATTAACACTTACATAAATTATAATCAAACTACAATCCACAGACCCAAGGAGTTAAGGAAAAGAATGCTTTAGTTGGGATGTAAGGGTCTTCCTTGGAAAGGGAGATAAAAGATTTTTTTTCAGGTTCGCTAGGTGAGGGTGGGGAAAAGGGAAGCAGGGTAAGGTGTTGGAGGAAAGAAGACAGCTTGAATTGGGGGCATGGTATAAAAACTTAGTCCAAAAAAAAAAAAAAGAAAAGAAAACAAACAAACAAACAAACAAAAACCTTAGTGCAGTGGAATCTTCCACTTGAATCTTTTAGTGTGACTCTATTCTTAAAAAGAAATGAAAAGACTTCTAATGCTAGTCTTCTATACCCAGAGTTTGATGCCTTTTAGATTATCATCAGAAACGTTTTCTCTGGTAGTAGATGGGAGCAAACTAGGCCAATAGACAGGCATTAATCATAGAGTCAGTCTAAATTGGTGGTCTCTATTGATCTCTTCCCCTTGTAAATTGAGGAACACCATAGAGGATGGGAAGGAAAAATTGTAGTACTCAGAGGGGATGGAGGATACCAGGAGGACATATCTCACTGATCTGGTATTGGGTGAGGGAAAAGGACTGAAGCCCTGAGGGCCAGCAGAAAGAAAGGATACAGGCACCCTCGGGAAATAGGAGGTTGAGGGGACCCACCAAAATGCTCCAAAGAACTGTAGGGTGAGAGACTCTCAGGACTCAAAGGAAGGTATCTTAGATGAAATGCCTAACATTAGGGAGGGGAACTTATAAAGCCTACCTCCATCAGAAGACAAGGCATCAAGTGAGGGATTGGTTGCCATCCCACAGTTACATCTCTGACCCATAATTGTTCCTGTCTGAAAGAATGACAAGGATGGAAATGGAGAGGAGCCTGAGGATAAGAAGGTCCAGCAACAGGCCCAAAGTGGGATCTAGCTCAAGGGAAGGTGCCAAGGTCTAACACTATTACTGAGGCTATGGAGGGCTCAAAACAAACAAACAAACAAACAAACAAAACAAAAACAAAAACAAAAACAAAAACACAAACAAACAAAACAAAACAATAACAACAAAAAAACCAGACCTATTATGATGGCCCTTTGAAAGACCCAACAGGCAGCTGAAATAGTCAGATGCAGATATTTGTACCCTACCAATTGACAGAAGCAGCTGACCCCTCTCATTGAATTTGGGAAGACTGAAAGAAGTTGAAGAGAAGGGTGATCCTGTAGGAGGATCAAAGCAGTCTCAATTAATCTGGACCCCCAAAATCTTTCCAAAATTGGAGTATCAGACAGCACACACCAGCTGATATGAAGCTGCCAATACATGTACAGTAGAGGACTTCTGGATCTGTGTTCATTCAGAGATGATGCACCTAACCCTCAAGAGACTGGAGGTCCAAGGAAATTTAGAGGTGAGGCTAGAGGGGGGCTGGGGACATCCCCATGATGACAGGAGGATGGGATATATGGAACAGTTGGAGGGTGGATCAAGGGTGGGGAGAATAAAATAAGGAGTGTAAAAAATTAAAAAAAAATAATTTAAAAATATATTAAAAAGTATTCCCTACTATCATTTTGTAAATTTTTGAAATGTTGTATATTAATTTTATATTCACATAGAAATAAGTGTAGCTACCACCCTTCATCAAAGAATCTTTTATTTACAGAAAATGGAGACCATCATAGAAATCCATAAGTTGATATAACTTATGGATTTATCTCTGGTCTACAGAGTGAGTTCCAGGACAGCCAAGGCTACATAGAGAAACCCTGTCTCAAAAAAAAAAAAAAAAAAAAAAAAAAAAACTCAAGAAGTAAAATTTATCTCCTTCAGATCCATTTTTGTAATTCTAAACTCTAAGAAGAAAAAGAATGAACTTTAATACTGTAAAGCATTGGGTTTATATTTATTTGTTACATCTAAAATCTGAAACTAATGCATAGTACATTGACAAATGTTACTTTTGTTGGAATATTCAGTGTTCTTAAATTTTAGTGTTATCTCAATAGCAATGATTTAGTGGGAGATAGTAGAGGTTTTAAAGCCTTGAAAATATGAAATACATTTAAATATAACTGTTTTCATGCTAATTTTCTGTAATCAAGATGAGTAAATTACTTAATCTATAAGAGTCTCTATTCTTGTTCCTATTGAGGGTTACTATTTTCTGTCTTCTAGTGTTGTGCTAATTAGCATATCTTATATATAAAAAAAACTTTTGCTTAAGAGGGGCAAAACTAATAATAGCAACTGTCTGATTTCAATTTGGTTTAAATTTAACAATCTAAGATTCAAGTTCTTTTATCTGTCATACACTGAGATGCATTCTGCTCTGTCATCCATGATTCCAGACAGTGACTGCCTGACTAAGCAACCAAAGTATTCCTTTGCCTTTAAAGATACCTGTGTTGGCTAGTTTTGTGTCAACTTAAAACAGCTGGAATTATCACAGAGAAAGGAGCTTCAGTTGAGGATATGCCTCCATGAGATCCAACTGTAAGGCATTTTCTCAATTAGTGATCAAGGAGTAAAGGCCCCTTGTGGGTGGGAAAATCTCTAGTCTAGTAGTCTTGGGTTCTATAAGAGAGCAGGCTGAGCAAGCCAGGGGAAGTCAGCCAGTAAGGAACATCCCTCCATTGCCTCTGCATCAGCTCGTGCTTTCTGACCTGCTTGAGTTCCAGTCCTGACTTCCTTGGTGATGAACATCAATGTGGAAAGTGTAAGCTGAATAAACCTTTCCTCCCAAACTTGCTTCTTGGTCATGATGTTTGTGCAGGAACTCTGTTCACCTACCCTTCTATCTCCTATAACATAACACGAGACCTTTTTCATAGTAAGTCCTTGTCCATTGAACCAATACTTTTCATTCCCTGTTATGTGTTAGGTATCATGCTAGCTATCAGAGCTAAAGCAGTTACTATAAGAGTCAAACATCCATATTCTCATGCCACATACATTTTTTGTATTGAGCACACATAATAAACAAGTAAGTAGACACGTGAAATATAAATTAGCAAATCTATTATTAAATGCGTAAAGCAAGGTAAAAATAATAGAAAGATAAGATCAGTGTCTATATTAGATAATGAAGGACATTCCCTCATTTCTCCTGCAGGAATTTCTATTCTATGTGACAAACAATAGTAACCTTGGTTAAAAATGGTTTACATTCTAGCTGTTCTCCAGGATAATGCTATTTTTTTAATTATTAGATTAGATTTCTTTATTTGTATTTCAAATGTTATCCCCTTTCCTGGTTTCCCCTCCAAAAAACCCCTATCCCATCCCCACTTCCACTGCTCATCAACCCACATACTCCTACTTCCCTGTCCTGGCATTCCACTACCCTGGGGCATCTAGCCTTTATAGGACATTTCTTTAGGTTCTGTGCTTCTCAGTTGCTCAAACCCTTTGACATATATCAAACTGTAGTGTTAACTTTCTTGCTTTAGCAGTCATTGAAATATCTCTTTGGAATCATCCAGGCTAATCTCAGATTGTCTTTGCAGCAATAGTTATAATCAAAACTAAGTAATAAATGAATGCCAGTTGTTCAATAATAATATGAAATTACTATGAATATTTTCAAAGATAGATTGGTTCAGTTGACAATCAATTGTGAGCTGTGAATTCAATTAATTCATCTGTCCACATCTTCAAACCATATCCTTTAGTTGGAACATGAAGGACAAATCTGAGTATACATATTTTCTTTTAAAAAATAGTGTTTAAAACTTGTTAGCAAACTTTCCATTTCTCTATCCTATAATGGCACAACTCTCCATAGACTCCTCATTATTATCTAAACCTCATGAACACAGTTTTGTTTTGTTTTTCTGTTCACATTATTTTGACATTGTCAGTTTTTGAACCAATACCAATATTGGTTCAATATTGGTTCACTGTACTTTACTTACAACATTCTAAGCTCTAACGATGGACTCTTGATTCTTTGGAAGCATCCCATTGAAGTAATGTGAATAATTGATCAGGTTGTAACAGCAACATTTTATTGTGTTGAATATTTTTACACTTTGAGCAAAACTCTGAGGAAATAAACTTATGAAAAGAAATATTTGTTTGTATTCACGTTTTGGAAGCATCTGTGTGTCGTGTCTGGAAAGCTGGCGTGGAGAAGAGTGATTCACAACCCTGTAGCTAAGAAGGACAGAAAGGAAACCTAACACTACTGTCTTTCTCCTTAGCTTCTTTTCGTTCCCACAGACTAATACAAAGCACCAGCCATATCCAGTAAATTCTTATTTGGTTTAATCTACTCTGGAAATCTCCTGACATATATCTTTAGTGGTATATGCTATTAGTATCCCAGAATCTTTGAATACCATCAAAATAACAATATTAATCATCCATAACATCAGAGGGAATACCAAGTGCCTGATTTTTTGTGTGTTGCAAGTTCTTGATATTGTTTCATCTTTCTAGAATTACTAAAGCTTAATTTCCCAGCAATTTGCTCCTTGTAATTGATATAGAAGTCTCTAATTAGCAAGAGAATTCTTCTATTAAATGTCAGTGATATCATTTGTGAAATCTACAAATGAAAAAATATGTACTATGTATAATGTAAGTATGCAGAAGGCCCATGCAAGGATGCCAAGATAAATATGCTAGAGAAAGCACAATGCTGTGGAATTCTGTTCCCAACTGTTCTCCAAACTGGCTGATCTCTAAAACAGGCTCTACTTAAGCAAGTATAATACTTCTTTCCTTCTTACAATTATTAACCATAATTAGCAATATGCTAAATTTTAGAAATTTAGCAAAATGTAACACATTTTCTATGTAGGTCTTGAAACTTTTCCAAGTAAAAATTGCAAGGTGTTTTGTTTTTTTAAATATTCACAAAGGATACCTTTCAAGGACAATGAGGTATCAATTATCCTGATCTGCCTTTAGTTTGCCAAGACTCTTAAGCACATTTCATATTTTTGTTCTTGATTTGACTGAAATATTTGTCTTGTGAATATTCCCCTTGCCATTTCTTGATAAGCAACAATATATGAAACTAACATTTTCCACCACATTAAGTGTTAACTTTTTCACCTAGCAATTCTCAAACATTTCCTTTTGGTTCTCTAAAGCCAATATTATTACATTGATTATATCTTTCTTTTCTGCTTTTGTTTGTGGTAGGTTTTGAAACAAAACCTTACACTTTAGAACAAGTTATCATAGGTCTCATCATTTCCAGATTTATGGCTGTTAAGGTTGGATGAATATGCTGTTATGTTGTCATTTTAAAACATTATTTGTTGAAAATAATAGATTCTTAGAAATACAACTAGTACAGGACAAGTAATCTTCAGAAAATAGAGCTTTAACCTACTAATATATATATATATATATATATATATAATTAATCAAAATATATTATATAATATAATTAACATATACTAGTATATATTAATAAACATTAATATTTAATTTCTGTTTAATTGATTATTATTTGATAAAATATTTTACCTAGAACAAGTATATATATATATATATATATATATATATATATATATATATATATATATATAGGTAAAATAACGGAGTTTATTAGGGTTACTTACAGGAGCATGGGTGAGTCATGGATGGAATGTACACCATTCAGAAGTCCCAACCACTGTCTATGAAACACCTTTTCATTTGGCTCTACATCTACAGGAGAATCAACACAACTTACAGTCAGAGTAATACCTATCAGTTGAGGGTTGTTTTGTGTCTAGTTATGTGGTCAGTTTTGGAGAAGGTACCATGAGGTTCTGAGAAGAAGGTGTATTCTTTTGTTTTATAGTAAAATGATCTATAGATATCTGATAAATACATTTGGTTCATAACCTCTAATAGTTTCACTGTCTCTGTGTTTAGATTCTGTTTCAACAACCTGTTCATTTGTGAGATTGAGGGGTTGAAGTCTCCCACTATTATTTAGTGGGGTTCAATGTGTGTTTTTAGCTTTAGTAAAGTTTCTTTTATGAATGTGGGTGTCCTTGCATTTGGATCATATATGTTCAGAATTGAGACTCTCTTGGTAGATTTTTCTTTTGATAAGTATAAAATGTACATTTCATCTTGCTGTATAATTTTTGGTTGAAAGTCTCCTATCTTTATGAGAAAGGATTTTAGGTCAGCTTCCTGATTTTCAGGTATGTTGGTACATTCAGGGCTTGCTTTGGTGGGAGAACTGGGTTTTGATGATGGCCATGTATATGGATTTCTGTTGCTTATGGTTTTGCGCTTGCTTCTTGCCACCTGGTTATCCCTGGTGTTTGCTCATCTGGGTGACTCTGTCTATAGTCAGTCTCTTTTGTCCCTGGGTTGCTTCAGGTTTCCCTGTAGGCCTTCAGTCCTGTCTGTAGTAGGACTCCTGTGAGGCTTTCCATTGGAGGGATCCTCAGAGTAGCAGAGAAGCTGCTAATCTGTTGCCTTGGCTGCAGAATATCTACTGGAAAGCCTTCAGACTGTTTTTTTTCCCTCTGTAAAGCTGTTCTCCAGGAGTTCTACAGACTATGGTTTCTTTTTCCTTGTGTGAAGCAGAACTCCAAGAAGGCTTTTATTCTGTTGGGCCATTTGCCTTGTGTGCCACAAACTTCCAGGATTTCTTCAGACTGTGTTGTTGCCCTCTGTACAGAGGAACTCCTGAAATGCCTTGAAGCTCTGGTGTTTTCATGAGAGGAGATAAACTGGTGATCAGTTCCTCAGTTATCCTGTTTTTAGAAGAACAAATGGTATGCCTCAGGCTGTGGTGTCAGTTGCCGTGAGTACAGCAGATCTCCTGGAATACTTCAGGATGTGGTGTCTTCAGGGTAGCTGACTAGCTAGCAGTCTGTCACAACAGAAAGTACCAGGTAGAAGGGCAGTAGAATTCTGTGGACAAAAGTTGAAAGGTGATGGGTCCCAAGTTCACTGGACTCCCAGCAGCTGCTGTGGGAGTTTGAGAAGAGGGAAATCCTTACCAAATGATCATGAGTGCAGAGGAGCTCCTGGTATGCTTCAGTATATAGTGTCTTCAAGGGAGCAGCCTAGTTAGCAGTTTGTCCCTTCAGAGAGGACCATCCCAAAGGGGAAATATTCAAATTTTATTTCTTAAATTTTTATTAATTATTTTATTTATTTATATTCTATCTGTTGACCCCTCCCAGACCCTCCCAACAGTTCCTTATCTCATTCCTCCTCCCCTTTGCCTCCAAGAAGGTGCTCACCCTCTCTCCCACCCCTCACAACCCCCTTCTCTGGGGCCTTAATTCTTTCCAGGATTAGCTACATCTTCTCTCACAAAGCCTCTGTTTTCTCTCTCTCTCTCTCTCTCTCTCTCTCTCTCTCTCTCTCTCTCTCTCTCTCTCTCTCTCTCCATGTATATGCCGCGGGCCTCAGAGAATCCCCTGTATGTTGCCTGGTTGGTGACTCAGTCTCTGGAAGGGTCTGGGTTAGCTGAGACTGATGGTTTTCCTATGGTGTCTCTCTCCATTTTAGCTCCTTCGATCCTTCCCCCAGTTCCTTCGTAGCTGTCAGAGACTTCAGTCCAGTTGTTGGGTGTAAGTATCCTCATGTGTCTCAGTCAGATATTTTGCAGGGCCTCTCAGAGGACAGCCATGCTAGGTCTTATCTATAAACCTATCACAGCATAAATAATAGTGTGAGGATTTGGTACCCCCATCCCATGAGATGGATCACAATTTAGGCCAGTCACTGGACACCCTTTCCTTCAGTCTCTTCTCCATTATTGTCCCTGCAGTTCTTTTAGACAGGAACAATTCTCAGTCATAAATTTTGACTGTGATTTGATAACCCTGTCCCTCATCTTAGGGCCCTGTCCCTGTACTAGAGTTTGGGCACTGAGTGCCTTTGTTGTGGATGGCTCTGTGCTGCATGCATTTTGATGTTAATTCTGCTCTCTCAGGAGAGGTTGTCTGGAATGAGAAATGCACCAATCAGGTGACTTCTCCTGAACCTCCCTGAATGAATAAAGGGATCAATCACTGGTCACATAGGCAGGACTTCTGTGTTGAACTGAGGGAGAGAGGAAACATGAGAGAGTTAGGAGCTTTTGAATAGGGGATAGCAAAAGGGCAGGAGGTAGATGCTAGTGTCTCCCAGTTTTATGGCAGATTCGCTAGGATTTTCCACCAGAGGAATTAGATTTAATATGGTTTCAAGATTGAGATTCTAGTTGTTGCACCCAGAGATTGAGTTACCATTGTTTCTGAACTGTTTGTGGAGTGTTTTTCTTCTCACAGTGACTCGACTAGGTTCCAGAGAGAAAGGTAAGGCAGGAAAGTGTCTTGCCTGATGTGTACCACAAAGCCTGTGGGGGTTTTGAAGCATGGGGCTGGTGTGGTAGTGAGCAGCCAGTGTGAACTTAGAGAGTTGAGTAGAGACATTTCAGGAATCATTGGGCCAGAGAGACTGAGGAGATGAGAAACCCTGCTGGTGCCATGCAGCCCTCAAGTTCGCAGAGTAGTGAGCAATAGCAGTATTTTTTCTTAATATTTCCTGCTACTTTCCACTCCAGAAAGCTGCAAATGTCCATTCTCTTGGCCCTTGGGATTCTCTCCTGACTGCCAACTCAGTGCTATGAATTTTACTCTTAGCACTGCTTTCATTGTGTCCCATAACTTTGGGTATGCTGTGTCTTCATTTCATTGAATTCTATAAAGACTAAAATTTGTCTTTATTTCTTCCTTGACCAAGTTATAATTGAGTAGAGAGTTATTTAGCTTCCATGAGTATGTGGATTTTCTGTTGTTTTTGTTGATAGTGAAGTCCAGAGGTGATCTGATAGTATGCATGTGATTATTTCAATTTTCTTATATCTGTTGAAGCTTGTCTTGTGACGGTATATATGGTCGATTTTGGAGAAGGTAACAGAATGTGCTTAGAAGAAGGTACATTATTTTGTTTTAGGATGAAATGTTCTTTAAAAAATCTATTAAATCTATTTCGTTCATAACTTGCATTAGGTTCACTGTGTCTCTGCTTAGTTTCTGTTTCCATGATCTGTCCATTGATGAGAGTGGAGTACTGAGGTCCCCTACTATTATTGTGTGAGGTTCAATATTTGTTATGATATTCAGCAATGTTACTTTTACAAATGTGGGTGGCCTTGGATTTAGGGCATAGATTTTCACAATTGAGAGTTCATTTTGATAGATTTTTTCCTTTGATCATTATGTAGTGTCCTTCTCCAAATTTTTGATTACGTTTTGTTGAAAGTCTATTTTTTGGATATTAAAAGAGCCACTCCACCTTGTTTCTTGAGACAATTGCCTGGAAAACTTTTTTCCAGTCCTTTACTCTGAGGTAGTTTCTGTCTTTGTCATTGAGGTGTGTCTCTTATATGCAATAAAATTCTGGATCCTGTTTATATCCAGTCCATTAGCTTGCCTCTTTTTACTGGGGAGTTGAGTCCACTGATGTTGAGAAAAAAAAATTATTATAAGGAGTGACAAAAATAAAAAAATATAATTATTTCCCATCATTGCTGTCATTATGGAAGTGGCTTTCAGAGAATACTGGTCAGATGAATACTATTGCTTCCTACTTTTCAAGTGGTCTATACAATACTGAGAGTTGGAGTTTGAGGTTTTGGGTCCCTATTGTCTATAATTGCTACTCTTGTTCTCCTGTTTATATACGGATGAAATTTGATCATTTGGTGTCCTGTACCTGTAAAATAAATGTGCACCTTAAGAGTCTTCTATTATTCAAATGAAATATTTACATTAATATTCATATTTTATTAAAGAAATTTTGCCGTATAGTTGACAATAAAATAAAAAGTCAGGCACTTGAACATGAACCCACAAATGGTATACTAATATTTCACTGCTACATATAAGGCTCATAGACCATCTTGGAAGAGGAGCTGAAAGAGTGTTAGAAGCAGACTTTAGGGAAGTCCATGGCTAAATTCTATGTTCAGGTCATGTCAGGGCTACTGTACTCCTAAAACAATAGTCATTTTACTTAGCACACAAGATCTACCAATATTCAAGTCTATAATTATACCAGCATGGTATGGGTTCCTACCCATACCTCAGGATCCCTTGACACCTCATTTTATCTGGAAGAGGCCAACATTTATACTTAAGGGTTCAACTGCTGTCAAATGAACTCAGCTCCAGTTGATGACTGGATATACCCATGATTATATGGGCAACTAAGTTGTGATATGTGTGTTATTAAAAGAAGAAGAAGAAGAAGAAGAAGAAGAAGAAGGAGAAGGAGAAGGAGAAGGAGAAGGAGAAGGAGAAGGAGAAGGAGAAGGAGAAGGAGAAGGAGAAGGAGAAGGAGAAGGAGAAGGAGAAGGAGAAGGAGAAGGAGAAGAAGAAGAAGAAGAAGAAGAAGAAGAAGAAGAAGAAGAAGAAGAAGAAGAAGAAGAAGAAGAAGAAGAAGAAGAAGAAGAAGAAGAAGAAGAAGAAGATATAAAAGAGGAAAAGAAGTGGGTAATGTAATTTTGAGGAACTTGGGAAAATTTGAAGGGAAAGTTGGGGATAAATTTGATGAGTATATTTTCTGTTCATTTTTTAAAATTCTCAAACAATTTTATACAATATATTAAAATTTTGTTCTATCCTCATAGCCCAGGAGTCAACCCCAGTTGTCAAACCAGTCCTGCTCTGCACTTACCTGCTAGCAGTCATGTGTTGCATTTGCCTGCCTCTTCTTTATTTCTTTCAATACAAGAGATGCCTCTGTGTCTTTTGTCAAGGACTTCCTTGCCAATATAGTGGCAGTGGCCATATCCAAGATGGTGATATCACCCATCAAGTGGGTCAAGATTCTACTGCAGGTGCAGCATGCCAGCAAGTAAATCACTGCAGGAAAGCAATACAAGGGCATTATATACTGCCTGGTTGTATCCCCAAAGAAGAGGGAGTTCTGTACCTTGTGGTATAGTAAACTGGCCAGTGTCATCAGATACTTCCCTACTCAGGGTCTCAAATTTGCCTTCAAAGATAAATACAAGCAGATCTTTCTGGGTGGTTGGACAAGAGGACCCAGTTTTGGCAATCCTTTGCAAGGAACCTGGCATTAGGTAGTGTCACTGGGTCCATATCCTTGTGCTTTATGTACCATCTTGATTTCTCATACCTGTCTAGTAGCTGATGTTGGCAAAGCTGGAGCTGATAGGGAATTCAAAAGCCTTGGTGATTGCCTGTTTATGATATGCAGATCTGATCGAATTAAAGATCTGTTCCAATGCTTTAATATGTCAGTAAAGGGCATTATCATCTATCAAACTGCCTACTTTGATATCTATGACACTGGAAAGGGAATGCTCACAAATCCCAAGAATATTTACACCTTCATCAGCTGGATGTTTGTGTTGTCTGTCACTACTGTTCATGGCCTGACTCTTTCTATCTTTGGACATGGTTCACAATCATATGAAAGTACAGTATGCCTGCAGAGGAACAGTATATGTAAATATATATATATATATATATATATATATGTATATATATATATATATATATATATATATATATATATATATATGTGTGTGTGTGTGTGTGTGTGTGTGTATGTATATATTTGACTGCTGGCAGATAAAGCAAGCAAGACTTTTTTTTTTCTCCCAAGGGTGCATGGTCCATGGTCCAATGTTCTCAGAGGCATGGGTTGTGCCTTTATGTTTGTCTTGTATGATAAGATCAAGAAGTGCATATAATTATGTCCCAGGTGTTCTCCCCAAGAACAGCCATGTTGTATAATACACCATATCTTGAAATTTTCTTGACATATTTTTCTGGGCTTGTCTGTTTTATCAAATTGCAAATACAAATATTATAGTCATTTTCTACTGGGGTATATTTCTGCAAATAAATATTTTATCTCTGTTCCAAAGTAATCATACTCTTACATAAGGTGACCTGTAGCTAGTGCTTATTAGGAACACTGTTACCTTTATATCCCATAACTGTTAGAAGAATTGCAGTAGCAACATTCAAACAATCTAATAGCAATTTCTGAAGGTATTCACAGTCTCAGGTTTCTGGCAGATCTGTTGGCTCATTAAGTCTCAATGAGATGTTTTGTAGGAAAATGAAAGTAATTCAATTTAAAGGCTCTTGAGCAAAATATGTTACTTAGCTCAATTGGCTAATTATCTATAAGCATGTGGAGAGCTGGACATCGCCCTAACAAAAAGCAATTCTAAGCATTTCAACTGAAGTTCTTCAATTCATAAGACAAAAATGTAGAGTTTCTAAACATGCTAAAATTGTTATTTCCAAATCTTCATCCAAATACATGCCTTAAGCCTGTGTTCTCATTTTAAAGATCACTTGGAAGTTTATGTTACTTATAAAAATATTATAATCCAGCCATTAATACTGTGTCACTAAAATAACAAAAGCATTTAAAGTTGTAGCTTATAACTTTGCAATTACTACATTTAAGACTCAGTGCTTTATGTAGAGATACATAGACATAAACTAAATAATTTATTTATTCTCTTACTAGGTTTTTCATTTCAATTCTACCATTATTTGGAAGTTGTAGAGGTATTAATAAGTCATTGTGACTAAACATCACATAATGGCTCATGTACTATTATACATCCATATATATATCACTAAGCTACAAACTGTAAACTTTCAAAGTTTTGAATTATTCAAAGTTAAAGACACAGCATATTTATTAGACAGGATGAAATCTTATGGGATTTGTGTGTAGGCTATATGATTCAAATGAATAGTAAAAATAATTCTTAAAATAAATAGAAGATACATACATAAATGTTTAATGTTTCTTATATTTTCCTACTTCATTATTTGAGGTTTATCTATAGATATTATTGAAGTTATCTGTGGCAATTAAAGAAAACAAATTTAGAAATAGCATCATTCTCAAATGTGTCTTTCAAAAAGTGCAAAACTTTTTCTTAAATACTAAAAATGTTTTGTGTCCCCAGTTTTTCCATAAAATTCAAGCAATGAATATAAATGATTTTATTGATACCAGTTTTTCACAATTTGTGTAAATGTTCACATGGTAAATGTGACACACAAACAAACACACACACACACACCCTTGGCAATTGTTGTTTTTTTCATTTCTATCCTATATGTGAAATCCAAAGTCTCTCTCTCTCTCTCTCTCTCTCTCTCTCTCTCTCTCTCTCTCACACACACACACACACACACACGCACGCATGCTGTATTGTATTTACCCTCATCAACCATCCTGTTATTGATTGTCTCAGCTCATCTGACCTCTCACCTGAGCTTCCAGGTTTGAAGATGATAAGATCAAAATGCCAGTCTCAAATTTTCAAGAATTCTATCTTTTGTCATTAGTGTTTGATTTTCTTCAATGTTGAATTATGTTTGCTTTTGATTATTAGTGTTAGGTTTAAACAGTGGGAAGTGGATATGACATGTCATATTTCATTGGCAAAATAAATAACAAAACTTCTGAACCTATTTCCTATTTTTCATTTTCTGTGGAAATGTGGATGCCTTTTTGAGTAATTAATTTTCAATAAACACAAATATTAAGACACATGCATAATATTTCCATGGTTTTAAAATATTTCATAGTAGTAAAACATCATGTGTCAGCTTCTTTTCTAAAGTGTACAGCAAGTTCTAGCTTAGGAAGAGTGACTGGATTTAAGTATGTAAGACTACAAACAGTAATGTATCACCCACTACATAGTAAGAAATTAATGCCCTTCTGATAAATATGCAAACCATTTACATATGCCACACTAAACTTTAACAAGAAGAAGTAAAGTAGAACTTTTTTCTCCCCCTTTTAGATAAATGCCAAGGTGGGAGGATGGGAGTTGGCAGCTGGGAGAGGACCCTCATAGAGGCAAGGGAGAGGGGGATGGGATAGGGGTTTTCTGAAGGGGAGATCTGGAAAGGGGAAAACTTTTGAATTGTAAATAAAGAAAATATCCAATTAAAAACAAAAAAAGGTTCTGCCTAAACCATCTAATACTGTTCTAACTAGATTTTGAAACCAGGCTTACCTTTCTCAAAGGCCTTTTGTTTTGACTCCCTCTATAATTTGTTCTACCTTTTTAAAAATTTGCATCAGAGTTATTAATTATCTTATTTTTATTCAAATTATTTCTGGTAAACTTTGGATTTTTTTTGTACTTCTTTTTCCTGTGAATCCTGCTAAATACTTGCTTTAACAAAATTAATTTATTCAGCAGACAGATCTCTTTGCTCAGTCCTTTAATATTTATTCCATGGTTGTTAACTTTATGTTTTTAAAGTCTATGGTACTGAATAGAAATAAACTTAATTTTATTAATTTATAACATCAGAGACTATCTGTACCTAAATAACAAATGAATAATTTCAAATTCAGGAATTGTATTTGAAAAAATAATATATAATATTCTAGACAAAGATCTATATTAGCTTTAATAAACACATTACTTATGAAGGATTAAACAATTTAAAATATTAACTCAATAGATTTAAATGCTATTAATAATCTTTGCCAATAATATAAGAGTAAGTATCGCTCCCTTAAGCTCTCACCATTCTTACTTTCATCTCTAGCCCTCCTTTTTTCCCTCCCTTCCTCCCTTCTCTACATGTGGACATTGCCGGCCTCTCTCTTTCTTTTACTTTCTCTCTCTCTGCCTTTCTACAATAAATCTCTAAAACCATAAAAAAAATAAGTATCATGTCCAATTTTAAAAGAAAGTATCCATGATATATATATGTGTATGTATACATACATATACCAGGATACTTAATAAATGAACAAATTTCAGAAATTTGTCTACAATTACTTATAAAGTCTGCAGAAATTAGAGACATGTCTATACAATATAAGAAAAGAAATTTTATTCCATTTTCTATAAGATCTTCCTATTATAAAAAGTGTCAAGTTTTGTTCCTATTCTAACTCAGATCTGAAGTTTCTAGAAGAATAGAAAAATATTTTACTGACAGATTGAAGTACCATGGAGTAGCTGATCATATAAAATATATTTGCTCCAGATTTCACCCTTTTGGATTCTTTCAAAAACATCCTTAATTGCATACCTTAGAAATGGCTTAAAATAAAATAAGGGTGCATTTTATTGTTAGTGGCAGCTGGATTGGATGCACTGGGTAGCAAACCAGAATGTGTGATACATCATTGAAACTATAGAAAATATGGGCATTAGGTTGTGATCAGTAGTGATGACTAAGAAACCTAAGATAATCACAGGAGGATACTGAGAAGTAAATGTATTTCATATAACTTAACTTGTGTGCCTAACACATGTACCCATAAAGGAGTAACTTTACATACATTTTTTTAGTAGCAAACAAGTGAACATTGTGAGTTATAACTTAGAAGAGAGTGTCATGCAACTGTTTTCTTCAAAGTAAAACATCCCTTCTTGGAGGCAGGAAGTATATCATAAAACTCAGAAATCTACAGGCACTTAAGAGGCCCAGAGATATTAGCACTTTACAAGATTCACAAGGGCAAAGTTTTAAAAGCAGTAACAAATGCTGGTAATAAGACCTTGTGGGCACTAGCCAGCATCTAGGACAAGAAGTTCCTAGTAAGCAATTTTGTTTAGTCATGGTTCATGTGCTTTTCAGTAATATACCTATTTAAAATCATTCATGCTCCCTTAACTAACCCTTTACTCATGTTTCTGTAAGTAATCCAGAGGAACAAGGAACAGGATGACTCATCAAACTACATTTCAGCATAATAATTTCTTTGGTGAGGGTTGGCATCCTATCTGGAAGAAAAATTCTTTCCTTATTGTAATACAAGAAAATTATATCTTCAGCTGTAGAAAAGAGAAGGCAAACAAAGGGAACAGTATCTAATTTTGCTGGTTCAATTGGTAGATATTAGAAATTTTATACTGTTAGCAGATGATTAACAAGGGAGGAATCAGGGAACCATTGGTGGTAGATGAGAAATGACATATCCACATATGGGCAGCATTGATTGCATTCAATGGATTATAACCAAAAAGAAAGGAAAGGAGGAAGGGAAGGAGAGAGGGAGGGAGGAAGGAAGGAAGAAAAGAGTAGATATGAGGTTGGAAAGATATGTTGCTGGTGGCACCCTGGACGATGCAGGAATTGATATAAAAAGATAGATGGTATACATTTATAAACTTTCAAAACTTTAAAATAAATATTACAATTTATTTTTCCTTTCATTCTACAAAATAAACAAGTGAATATACGAAAACATTACACAAACATGTGATAGTATGAAGACACTCAAATAATTGTTGATAAATTTTGGTGAGATAAATCAGACTGAAAAATGCATAGTAAATAATATCAATTAAAGAACATTCTGGAAAATGGAGAGGTAGAGAGAAAGAAAATATCTGTGTTGCAGTTACATTAGATGAGAAGATGAAGCAATTAGTCCTAGAGGCAAAACACTTGAGAGAGCTGATATTACCTAACAAAGCTGTAATGTATGTTACTCAGTGTTTGCCAGTATTTACAAAATTCACAAAACATAATGTATCACAGTAGAGACTCTGAAGTTCAACAATTTACATATTAATGTTGGCTAATTATCATGATGAGTATCTGAGATTCATACTTAGTATTTCCACAAAGCAAAATACTCAGCAAATGAAATTAATAATGGAAAAAGATTGAGAAAGTATACAATATTCCTAATCACATTATTTTATAATAATATTATATTCCAAATACTTAAATAATTAAATAAGTGTCAGTATCACAGTCAGGCAGAATTTGTTTCATTTAAAAATTAATGTATTATTTCATATTTTAGTATCAAATATTTTTAATGAACCAAAAGGTAGAATACAGAATTTCCTCAAATCTCATGTTTTGTTTTTGTTACATGGAGTATCCCATAACTTTGCATGATGTATATGAGACATTTCTATATCACTGTCATAATTTATTATTTATAATTTATATTATTTTGAAATATGGAATGTCAGGGAAATCTAATAACCAGGCTTTACTTCTCCATTTTCACAGTTAAAAAATAGGATGAGAATCTATGTTTATAGATCAATTTTTAATCTGAGAATAGAGAAGAAAATATTACTGTTTAAAAGACTTATCTATAAAGAGAATTGTGTATGTTTCATCATCTCAATCCCGAATTTTTTGTAGTAAAGAATTCCAATAATAGATTGCTTGATTTTTGATTCTTTGTGTTGTATGACAATTGTAGTTAATAATATTAGTACAGTCTGGTTAAACCTTCTGTGGTGATTGAAATGTCCCATGCTGAACAAGTTACGTCTGTCTTGAGTGGTTCTGTGCCAAATGAATACACGGAAGATGACTAGGAAGACTAAGAAATGCAAGTTTTACTTCAGTGTAATCAGTTTATATGTAAATTGAGCAGATCCAATAGAAAATTTGGAGGTTGATGATCTTGTAAATCTGCAGATTATGTCACCAAAAAGAAGTAAATAGTGCACCAGTTCTATGCAGGTAATATTCCCAAAGCCATTGGTGTTCATCCATCTAGTCTTTGTCCTGCTGTATCACTGGAAGTTCAGATCATGGTGACATTTGGTAGTTAATTTTCTTGCATCTTTCTTCTTGGCTTTTGATTATTGCCACATTGGTGGATTTTGAGGATAATTGTCCTCTGTGATTTTGGATCTCTTCTATAACAAATGAAATTAGACCCTACAATAAGGGTTTCACATTAATTTTTATCTTTAAAACTGAAATGTTCAAATTGCAACACTATAATCCAGCAATATTAGGGTTTTAAGTAATCTGTGGGTGAATGAAGAAGCCAGTTGAGACTGAAAAGTACTGAGTTATATTTTCAGGGGAATTAGTTCCTTCATTTCTACCTGGTTCATCAGACAGCAAGTCCAGCAGTTCCTAAACAAAAAGAAACTCTTACTGTTACAACTTATGCTGAGGAAGAGTATGCTCTAAGATAATGCATTATTTTACTTTGTCAATATGTGACTTGGACACATCTAAGCTTAGAGGTATTATCTTATGGAGACCGACCATAACTCAGAAGACATTTGGGGTAGGCAGCAGATATATTTTCTTGCAGGGCCAAGACAAAATGGAACATACGTTTACATATTCCTAATAAATCTGCCAGACTGGAAATAATGGGAAGGTATAGATTGATTTCTCTGTAACTATCCTATCTCATAAAGGGAATATGTCTTAAAGTGGCACATCAATTTTACAAACAAAACACATACTATTGCAACAGTCTCACATATTTTATGTTCCCCCAATGTCATAAATTGTTGACAATAAACTCAAAAATGTGTTGTTTTCAATGGTTTCCACTTTCTTCAGTAATCCTGGTTGAAGAAAAAACAGGTATGTTGTTTGCTAACTCAGTTTCTACCGTCATGTCTTCAGATTCCTCAGACTGGAAAAGGCACCTCTAGCTGCTGTGATTTTAGAGAATGAAGTTGCTAAGGTCAGCTACATGTTTCAAAGTGCAGGCAAAGGAACTGATAGCTATATGGACTGCAAGTCCACATAGGGGACTAGGGAGCCAGACAGATGGCAGCTGAGGAATTGCCTCAATACCAGGGAGAAAGCCAAACTACAGGCTCAGGATAGCCTGGATTTTTTAACCTTAGAGATCACACCGATTAGTGACAGCTGTCACTGTCTCAGTAGTAAGTGTTCACATATTTAAGAAATCTGAATGAAAGATATAAACCTTTTATTTTCTTTTGTCTATGTCCAATTCTTTCAGGGAAATCAGGGTTCCATTTTGTGTGTTCTTAATATTGATTAATAAATGAGAAAATAGACTAAACAAGAAGGCATATATGATTGTTTCATTAACGTTTGAGAAAGAATAACAGGGAACATGAACTGTAAGTAATAGTTTCTTTCAGAAGGTGGAACGTAGCAAAAAATTAAGAAGAAAACGACATACTTAATTGAGATATGGTCCAAGAAAGCAGAAAACAAAGCAATGTAGGTCAGCAAACAAGCAGGAGGAGGAATGTCTTTAAAGAAAGAGTGAGATTTTCCAGAGTTCCAAGATAGGATTTTCAATATTTTCTTTCTGGTATCCAAAGAAGAGACAGGAGGAATTTGGGCAAGGAGAGAGAAAAGCAGGAGGGAAAACTGTAATCAGGATATATCATGTGAGAAAAGAATCTATTTTAAAGAAAAGAAAAAATGCTATTAGAAATTATAACATTTCTGCATGGTTTCTGGCTATTGCCTGGACCATGGGCATGTACATGATCTCGACAGGAAGCCATTGAAGAGAACTCTTAAAACTTGTGTTAAAGATCCTGATGTGTTGCACTTCACAGTTTATACAATTTCTGACAGTGATGGCAGTGGGAAAGAACTCAGATTTTGTTGTTGCTGTTGTTGTGATTGCTGTCTATATGGAGGTGGTCATTGGAAGTTTAACCATGCTCAAGTGACTATATAGGCAACAAAAATTTGACTTGTTTTTGTTTTTTGCATTTTTTGTTTGTTTGTTTGGGTTTTTGTTGTTGTTTTACTTTTTCTTTTTTTCCTTCTTCATTTCTTTCAGGGAGGCCACAAGAGTGGAGAGTGGACCTGGAGAGTGGACCTGGAGAGTCTGGGAAGTGAAATTGATTGGGTTGTATTATATGAAATTCCAAAATAAGCAATGAAAATATCGTGGAAATAAAAAAAAGGGGATAAAGTCACTTATATGTGTGAAATACATTTTAACATTTAAATGAATAAATTGTTTTAATAGGATCTGTATGGATATTTTGTGTGCATAAGTACACTATGTGCATGCTTAGTACACTTGAAATACATACAAAGTCATTAAATCCATTGGAAATAGAGATACAGATATTGCAAGCTATGATTTGGATGCTAGGAAATGAACTGTGATCTTCTAGAAGAGCATGCAGTGCTCCAACCCCTATGTTAGCTCCTCACTCAACCATAATATTTTAACAAAATAAAATTTATTCTAAAACAAAATAAGATAATCTGAATGATATCTTTTGTACAATATACTTAAGATGATGAATCATTTAAATATAATATCATTTTACATAACAAATGAGAATAATTTCTTCATTGTATTTATCTTTTAAAATATGTACAAATCAAGATCCACAGATTTTAATCATTTATTGTCCCTGCATTTCCATAGAACAAAAACAGTTCTTTGGCAAAAAATTTGAATTCTAGCAGGTAGTCCCATGTCTCATCTGGAGGCCCATGTCTATCTACAGGAGGTGATCTCTACAGATTTTATCTCCCCAGTATTGGGCATTTTGGCTAAGGTAATCCTCATTGGATCCTGTCAACCTCTAATATTCTATGTCTGGGACTTTCCCACCTACTACAGCTGCATATTCCTGGTCCACTGGGGTTTTCTCCTGTTTATCCCCAGTTCTCATCCTAATCACCTTTTCATGTCCCTCTCCCCTCCCCCCTTTCCCTCCCTCCCTCTGCCTCATAAGGTTATTTTATCCCTCATTCTAAGTGGAATTGAAATATCCACACTTGGGTCTTCTTTCTTGTTAAGTATCACATGGTTTGTGAGTTGTATCATGGATATTCTGTGCTTCTTTGGCTATTATACACTTACTAGTTAGTACATATCATGCATGTCCTTTTGAGTCCTGGGTTATCTAACTCAGAAAGATATTTTTTAGTTCCATCCTCTTGTCTGCAAAATTCATCATATCCTTATTTTTAATAGCCAAATAGTATTCCATTGTGTAAATGAACCACATTTTCTGTATCAATTCTTCAGTTGGAGGTTATCATTGAATAGTGAGTTATTCAGTTTCCATGAGTACGTGGGATTTTAGGTTTTCTTCCTTTCCTTCCTTCCTTCCTTCCTTCCTTCCTTCCTTCCTTCCTTCCTTCCTTCCTTCCTTCCTTCCTTCCTCCCTCCCGCCCTCCCTCCCTCCCTCCCTCCCTCCCTCCCTCCCTCCCTCCCTTTCTCCTTTCTTCTTTCTTTCTTTCTTTCTTTCTTTCTTTCTTTCTTTCTTTCTTTCTTTCTTTCTTTCTTTCTTTCATTATTGAAGTCCCACTTTAATCTTCATGATCTGCTATAATGCATGGTAATATTTAGATCTTCTTGTGTCTTTTGAGGCCTGATTTGTGTCCATTATATTGTCAACTTTGGAAAAGGTTCCATGAGGAGGTATATTCTTTTGTTTTAGGGTGAAATGTTCTGTAGCTCTCTCTTAAATCCAATTTGTTCATAAGTTCTGTTAGTTTCACTGTGTCCCTGTTTAGGATCTATTTCAATGACTTGTCCATTGGTAGGGTTTTAATGTCTCCCACTATTATTGTGTATGTTTTGAGCAGTAGTAGAATTTATTTTATGAATATGTGCCCTTGCATTTGGAGCAGAGATGTTCAGTATTGAGAGTTCCTCTTGGTGGATTTGTCCCTTGAGGAATATGAAGTGTCCTTTTGTAACTCATTTGGTAACTTTTGGCTGAGAGTATATTTTGTTGGGTATTAGAAAGGATACTCCAACTTGTTTCTGGGGCCCATTTGCTTGGGAAACTTTTTCCCAGCCCTTTACTTTGAGGTAGTATCTGTCCTTGTCACTGAGGTGTGTTTCTTGTGCATAGCAAAAAGTTGGATACTGTTTATGTATCCAGTCTGTTAGTCTATGTATTTTTATTGAGAAATTGAATCAGTTCATGTTGATAGTTCCTGTTTTTCTGTTAGAGGTAGTGATATGTATTCATGTGACTCTCTATTTTGAACGGTTGTTGTGAACTCATAAATTTCTTGTGTTTTCTTGAATATAGTTACCATGCTTGCTTGGAGTTTTCCTTCTAACATCTTCTGTAGGCTTGATTCGTAAAAGTATGTTGTTTAAATTTGTTTTTTTCTTTCATGAACTATCTCAGTTTCTTCATCTATGGTAATTGGAAGTTTTCCTGGGTATAGTAGCCTGGGCTAGCATTTATGTTTTCTTAGGTTCTGTATGACATCTGTCATACAGAATATTCTGGGGTTTAGAGTCTCTGTTGAGAAGTTCGGTATAATTCTGATAGGTCTAATTTATCTGTTACTTGGCCATTTTCTTTCACAGATTTTAATATTTTTCTTTGTTCTGTGCATTTAATGTTTTGATTATTATGTTACAAGAGCATTTTCTGGTCCAATCTATTTGATTTTCTATAGGATTTTTCTACATTTTTGTCCAGCAGTTTCTTTAGGTTAGGGAAATTTTCTTCTATGATGTTGTTGCAGATATTTTCTAATCCTTTGTACTTGGAATCTTCTTCCCCCTCTTCTATTCCTATTAATCTTAAGGTTAGTCTTTTCACTGTGTCGTGAATTTTCTGTATGTTTTGGGTTAGGACCTTTTAATGATTTTTAGTCTCTTTGACCAATGTATCAATATCTTCTATGGTATTTTCTATGCCTGAGATTTTCTCTTCTATTTCTTGTATTTTGTTTGTGTTGCACTCATCTGTAGCTTCTGATGCAGACATATCTCAGTGTCAAATATCCTTTTTTTAATAAAGCATTTTTAAATACCATATTTGGTAGATCTTTAAGGTTTTGTTTTGTTCAAGATTATCTATCTGTAGTATATCTAAATCAGCAAATGTTGCCTGTTTTAATCAGTTTGCTATATGACTGACTTTGAAAAATATACAGAAAAAGAGGCCCATTGGACACACAAATTTTATATGCCCCAGTACAGGGGCATATAAAAAAAAACTGGGAATGGGTTGGTAGGGAAGTGGGGGGGAGGGTATGGGGGACTTTTGGGAGAGCATTGGAAATGTAATTGAGGAAAATACGTAATAAAAAATATTTTTTTTAAAAAAAGAAAAGAATGCCAACCTTCCACCTAATGAAAGATGTTCTTTTAAAAATAATTAAAAAAAAAAAAACAAATTTGAAGTTACTCAGGTTACAGTTGTAGTGGCCAAATCTGTATAATCACTTTATATCATTTTGATTATTATAGAATACTTAGATGATTGTAACTTTTCCCCATGGAAAGGCATGCTTGTTCAATGGCTTTTTTTTTTTTTTTGTATATTTGAAGTACATTTAGCGCATTACATGTGGTTATTTAATTCAATTATTTAATGAAGGATATGATCGTGTCTTAAATATTTTAAATTTCTATGTAAACTTCTGGTGGTCTATTTTTTCCATAGTAAAAAATGCCATTCTTTAAATAAACTTAAATATACATTCCAAAAGAAAAAAGAAAAAAAATATACTGGATACTAAATAAGTCTTATTCATGTATTTAAATTATGGCCTAACATTACAATATCTTTGATTGACTGACTACTAAGATATATTTCTTAATATGCTAATCATTTTGTAATAGTAGGTTTTAAAAAGAATGGAACTTCACATAATATTTTTAATGAGTGGCATAGGAAAAACATCTTACACAAGAGTACACACGCACACATGCATGCACACACACACACACACACACACACACACACACACATGCGTTGGTCTTGTGAAGATTATATGCCCCAGTATAGGGGAATGCCAGGGCTAGGAAGTGAGAGTGGGTGGGTTGGGGAGCAGGGCAGGGGGAAGGTATAGGGGACCTTCATGATAGTATTTGAAATGTAAATAAAGAAAATATCTGATAAAATTGTTTTTTTAAAAATATAATCCTAAATCTATATCAATATACAAAGTCTACGCTGAATGTAAATATTTTGCTTTTTAATGCTTTTATTCTAAAAGTTAATTTGTACAGTATGACAAAATTGTAATATAAAATTTCAGCCATGCCATATAAAATGATGGCATGGTAATTTCTGAGGACTCTGTTGCCAACAAGATTTATTGGCAATGCTCAGCTGAAGTCCTGGCTTGAGATTTTCATGTCTAAACCAATTTTAGGCCGTTCCTATGTAAAGTGATCGGCATATTCTTTACCTGATTTGTTAATCTTCTTGATTTCTTCCTTCATGTTTGCAGCTTAGATCTTAAGGAGGTCTCTCCCTGTCAAATATAATGTTTTTAAATTTGAATGGAAGTCATACCTTTTCTTCACCGGTTCAAACATAGACAAAATCTCTTCCTTGCTACAACACATTTCCTGCCTTCTATTCTGAAGTTAGGAAATCCTTAAAATAAGTTATTCTAATTCAGAAGATTTTTTTCCCCCAAAATCCAGTGTTTCTCAGAAGTTGCTTTTTACTAGCATTTTATAAATTCAAAGTAAAACATAAAAGCACTATGCAATCTATCTCTGGAGTTTTTATTATCATTTTTGGTTTGTTAAGCATTTCTTTTAATGTGTGATTACATCTTTTTACAAGTGATTGTCTTGTAGATTATATGATATACCTATAAGTGCGTTATAGTATAATATGTAAAAAAATTAACTCATTTTACTAGAGACATGCTGGAGCCCTGTCAATTTATACAGGTATCCATATAATAGCCATAACTTCTAATAAATGTATAATAATTGAACTTTTCAAAACTTATAGAATATGTATCCATGGTACGTGCAAATGCTTTAATTTTCCAAATGGTGCAAAACAAAATGGATCCATCCATTTGCCAAATTTCTTTGGGAACATTTTGAGATATTCTTTGTATATAATAGAGTTTCACTATACAAAGAACAGGTAGGACATTTCCATATAATTTCCTTGTTTTGCTGCCAAGTGATAGAAATATCTTTCTTTAAACCTTTGCTGTTAACATGGTGCTTTTTATGAAATTCTGAAGGTTCCAGCATATTTTCTAATAGCTGATCAGTGTCCCAGAGGACCTGGTAAATGCCAATGGGATCTGGAATTATGTTATATACAATAGATGATTTCTACTTCATATTACCTGTTCTATTTGAATAAATAGTAAAACTCTGAGTCATGTTGATTAAGTACAGCACTTCCAATACTAAAAAATTCTTTCTTTATACTGAGAATCAGTAACTTTTTAGAGATTCTGAAAAACTTCCACAAATCACAAGAATGTCATACAGCTCTGAAATATATGGGCTCTAAGCCACCTTACTTACTTTTTTTTTTCTGTCTTATAGAATACATTTCCTGATTTGTTTGCACCAGTTTAGATAATAGAGGATCCACAAATTGGTGTCCCTTTCACTATATGTGAAAGAATTCAATTAGCTCTTTTAGGGTCTTTTTATAAAATAAAGTTACCTGCTTTTGTATAGCTTATTATTAATTTCTCCAAAAAAATATTGCAAGCTCTTTACTAATATTCACTTTTTGTCTATAGTGAGGCATTCTTTGCTATAATAAAAGATTTTTCTTGTTCTAGTCTTGCTAAGTGATGAAGTCACATTTTTCCTTTCATAATCAATTAAGAAAACTTTTCTACACAGACCTTTAATTTTTTTTTTAATCTGCTTGTATGTCAAAATTATATATTCTAAGATATTATCTTTTTTCCATACCTGTATTTATTTATTTTTTTTAATTTTTAATATTTTTATTACATATTTTCCTCAATTACATTTCCAATGCTATCCCAAAAGTCCCCCATAGTGCCCCCCACTTCCCTACCCACCCATTCTCATTCTTTTGACCCTGGCATTCCCCTATATTGGGGCATATAAAGTTTGCAAGTCCAATGGGCCTCTCTTTCCATTGATGGCCGACTAGGTCATCTTTCGATTCATATGCAGCTAGAGACAAGAGCTCCGGGGTTCTGGTTAGTTCATCAACATCATGTTGTTCCAACAATAGGGTTGCAGATCCCTTTAGCTCCTTGGGTACTTTCTCTAGCTTCTCCATTGGGAGCCCTGTGATACATCCAATAGCTGACTAGAACATCCACTCCTGTGTTTGCTAGGCCCCGGCATCTTCTCACAAGAGACAGCTATATTTGGGTCCTTTCAGCAAAATCTTGCTAGTGTATGCAATGGTGTCAGCGTTTAGAAGCTGATTATGGGATGGATCCCTGGATACGGCAGTCTCTAAATGGTCCATCCTTTCAACACAGCTACGAACTTTGTCTCTGTAACTCCTTCCCTGGGTGTTTTGTTCCCAATTCTAAGAAGGTACACAGTGTCCACACTTTGGTCTTCATTCTTCTTGAGTTTCATGCGTTTAGCAAATTGTATCTTATATCTTGGGTATCCTAAGTTTTGGGCTAATATCCACTTATCAGTGAATACATATTGTGTGAGTTCTTTTGTGATTGTGTTACCTCACTCAAGATGATGCCCTCCAGGTCCATCCATTTGGCTAGGAATTTCATAAATTCATTCTTTTTAATAGCTGAGTAGTACATCATTGTGTAAATGTACCATAATTTCTGTATCCATTCATCTGTTGAGGGACATCTGGGTTCTTTCCAGCTTCTGGCTATTATAAATAGGGCTGCTATGAACATAGTGGAGCATGTGTCCTTTTTACCAGTTGGGACATCTTCTGGATATATGCCCAGGAGAGGTATTGCTGGATCCTCCGGTAGTACTATGTCCAATTTTCTGAGAAACCGCCAGACTGATTTCCACAGTTGGTTGTACAAGCTTGCAATCCCACCAACAATGGAGGAGTGTTCCTCTTTCTCCACATCCTCGCCAGCACCTGCTGTCACCTGAATTTTTGATTTTAGCCATTCTGACTGGTGTGAGGTGGAATCTCAGGGTTGTTTTGATTTGCATTTCCCTGATGATTAAGGATGTTGAACATTTTTTCATGTGCTTCTCTGCCATTCGGTATTCCTCAGGTGAGAATTCTTTGTTCAGTTCTGAGCCCCATTTTTTAATGGGGTTATTTGACTTTCTGGAGTCCACCTTCTTGAATTCTTTATATATATTGGATATTAGTCCCTTATCTGATTTAGGATAGGTGAAGATCCTTTCCCAATCTGTTGGTGGTTTTTTTTGTCTTATTGATGGTGTCTTAAGCCTTGCAGAAGCTTTGCAGTTTCATGAGGTCCCACTTGTCAATTCTCGATCTTACAGCACAAGCCATTACTGTTCTATTCAGGAATTTTTCCCCTGTGCCCATATCTTCAAGGCTTTTCCCCACTTTCTCCTCTATAAGTTTCAGTGTCTCTGGTTTTATGTGAAGTTCCTTGATCCACTTAGACTTGACCTTAGTACAAGGAGATAGGAATGGATTGATTCGCATTCTTCTACATGTTAACAACCAGTTGTGCCAGCACCATTTGTTGAAAATGCTGTCTTTCTTCCACTGGATGCTTTTAGCTCCCTTGTCGAAGATCAAGTGACCGTAGGTGTGTGGGTTCATTTCTGGGTCTTCAATTCTATTCCATTGGTCTATTTGTCTGTCACTATACCAGTACCATGCAGTTTTTATCACAATTGCTCTGTAGTAGAGCTTTAGGTCCAGCATGGTGATTCCACCAGAGGTTCTTTTATCCTTGAGAAGAGTTTTTGCTATCCTAGTTTTTTTGTTATTCCAGATGAATTTGCAGATTGCACTTTCTAATTCGTTGAAAAATTGATTTGGAATTTTGATGGGGATTGCATTGAATCTGTAGATTGCTTTTGGCAAGATAGCCATTTTTACAATGTTGATCCTGCCAATCCATGAGCATGGGAGATCTTTCCATCTTCTGAGATCTTCTATAATTTCTTTCTTCAGAGACTTGAAGTTTTTATTATACAGATCTTTCACTTCCTTAGTTAGAGTCACGCCAAGATATTTTATATTATTTATGACTATTGAGAAGGGTGTTGTTTCCCTAATTTCTTTCTCAGCCTGTTTATTCTTTGTGTAGAGAAAGGCCATTGATTTGTTTGAGTTAATTTTATATCCAGCTACTTCACCGAAGCTGTTTATCAGGCTTAGGAGTTCTCTGGTGGAATTTTTAGGGTCACTTATATATACTATCATATCATCTGCAAAGAGTGATATTTTAACATCATCTTTTCCAATTTGTATCCCTTTGATCTCCTTTTGTTGTCGAATTGCTCTGGCTAGGACTTCAAGTACAATGTTGAATAGGTATGGAGAAAGTGGACAGCCTTGTCTAGTCCCTGATTTTAGAGGGATTGCTTCAAGCTTCTCACCATTTACTTTGATGTTGGCTACTGGTTTGCTGTAGATTGCTTTTATCATGTTTAGGTATGGGCATTGAATTCCTGATCTTTCCAAGACTTTTATCATGAATGGGTGTTGGATCTTGTCAAATGCTTTTTCCGCATCTAACGAGATGACCATGTGGTTTTTGTCTTTGAGTTTGTTTATATACTGGATTACGTTGATGGATTTCCGTATATTGAACCATCCCTGCATCCCTGGGATGAAACCTACTTGGTCAGGATGGATGATTGTTTTGATGTGTTCTTGGATTCGGTTAGCAAGAACTTTATTGAGGATTTTTGCATCAATATTCATAAGGGATATTGGTCTGAAGTTTTCTATCTTTGTTGGGTCTTTTTGTGGT
Organism: Mus caroli; assembly: GCF_978045245.1. Classification (NCBI taxonomy): domain Eukaryota; kingdom Metazoa; phylum Chordata; class Mammalia; order Rodentia; family Muridae; genus Mus; species Mus caroli. The sequence goes on from NW_028227256.1 coordinate 46,134,906, forward strand.
TTAGGTATCAGAGTAATTGTGGCTTCATAGAATGAGTTGGGTAGAGTACCTTCTGTTTCTATTTTGTGGAATAGTTTGTGAAAACTGGGATTAGATCTTCTTTGAAGGTCTGATAGATCTCTGCACTAAACCCATCTGGTCCTGGGCTTTTTTTAGTTGGGAGACTATTAATGACTGCTTCTATTTCTTTGGGGGATATAGGGCTGTTTAGATCATTAACCTGATCTTGATTCAACTTTGGTACCTGGTATCTGTCTAGGAACTTCTCCATTTCATCCAGGTTCTCCAGTTTTGTTGAGTATAGCCTTTGCTAGACGGATCTGATGGTGTTTTGGATGTCTTCAGGATCTGTTGTTATGTCTCCTTTTTCATTTCTGATTTTGTTAATTAGAATGCTTTCCCTGTGCCCTCTAGTGAGTCTGGCTAAGGGTTTATCTATCTTGTTGATTTTCTCAAAAACCAGCTCCTTGATTGGTTGATTCTTTGAATAGTTTTTCTTGTTTCCACTTGGTTGATTTCGCCCCTGAGTTTGATTATTTCCTGCTGTCTACTCCTCTTGGGTGAATTTGCTTCCTTTTGTTCTAGTGCTTTTAGGTATGTTGTCAAGCTGCTAATGTGTGCTCTCTCTAGTTTCCTTTTGGAGGCACTCAGAGCTATGAGTCTTCCTCTTAGAAATGCTTTCATTGCGTCCCATAAGTTTGGGTATGTTGTGGCTTCATTTTCATTGAACTCTAAAAAGTCCTTAATTTCTTTCTTTATTTCTTCCTTGACCAAGGTATCATTGAGAAGAGTGTTGTTCAGTTTCCACGTGAAGGTTGGCTTTCTATTATTTATTTTATTATTGAAGATCAGCCTTACGCCATAGTGATCTGATAGTATGCATGGGACAATTTCAATATTTTTGTATCTGTTGAGGCCTGTTTTGTGACCAATTATGTGGTCAATTTTGGAGAAGGTACCATGAGGTGCTGAGAAGAAGGTATATCCTTTTGTTTTAGGATAGAATGTTCTGTAGATATCTGCCAGATCCATTTGTTTCATAATTTCTCTTAGTTTCTCTGTGTCCCTGTTTAGTTTCTGTTTCCATGATCTGTCCATTGGTGAAAGTGGTGTGTTGAAGTCTCCCACTATTATTGTATGAGGTGCAATGTGTGCTTTGAGATTTACTAAAGTTTCTTTAATGAATGTGGCTGCCTTTGTATTTGGAGCATAGATATTCAGGATTGATAGTTCCTCTTGGAGGATTTTACCTTTGATGAGTATGAAGTGTCCCTCCCTGTCTTTTTTAATGACTTTGGGTTGGAAGTCAATCTTATCAGATATTAGAATGGCTACTCCAGCTTGTTTCTTCATACCATTTGCTTGGAAAATTGTTTTCCAGCCTTTCATTCTGAGGTAGTGTCTATCTTTTTCTCTGAGATGAGTTTCCTGTAAGCAGCAAAATGTTGGGTCTTGTTTGTGTAGCCAGTTTGTTAGTCTATGTCTTTTTATCGGGGAGTTGAGTCCATTGATATTAAGAGATATTAAGGAAAAGTAATTGTTGTTTCCTGTTATTTTTGTTGTTAAAGTTGGCATTCTGTTCTTGTGGCTGTCTTCTTTTAGGTTTGTTGAGGGATTACCTTCTTGTTGTTTCTAGGGCGTGGTTCCTGTCCTTGTATTGTTTTTTTTTCTGTTATTATCCTTTGAAGGGCTGGATTCGTGGAGAGATAATGTGTGAATTTGGTTTTGTCGTGGAATACTTTGGTTTCTCCATCTATGTTAATTGAGAGTTTGGCTGGGTATAGTAGCCTGGGCTGGAGTTTGTGTTCTTTTAGTGTCTGTATAACATCCGTCCAGGATTTTCTGGCTTTCATAGTCTCTGGTGAAAAATCTGGTGTAATTCTGATAGGCTTGCCTTTATATGTTACTTGGCCTTTTTCTCTTACTGCTTTTAGTATTCTATCTTTATTTAGAGCATTTGTTGTTCTGATTATTATGTGTCGGGAGGTATTTCTTTTCTGGTCCAGTCTATTTGGAGTTCTGTAGGCTTCTTGTATGTTCATGGGCATCTCTTTCTTTAGATTTGGGAAGTTTTCTTCTATAATTTTGTTGAAGATATTTGCTGATCCTTTGAGTTGAAAATCTTCATTCTCATCCACTCCTATTATCCGTAGGTTTGGTCTTCTCATTGTGTTTGTATTTCTTGGATGTTTTGAGTTAGGATCTTTTTGCATTTTACATTTTCCTTGATTGTTGTGCTGATGTTCTCTATGGAATCTTCTGCACCTGAGATTCTCTCTTCCATCTCTTGTATTCTGTTGCTGATGCTCGTATCTATGGTTCCAGATTTCTTTCCTAGGGTTTCTATCTCCAGTGTTGCCTCATTTTGGGTTTTCTTTATTGTGTCTACTTCCCTTTTAAGTCTAGTATGGTTTTGTTCATTTCCATCATCTGTTTGGATGTGTTTTCCTGTTTTTCATTAAGGACTTCTACCTGTTTGATTAGGTTATCCTGTTTTTCTTTAAGGATTTGTAACTCTTTAGCAGTGTTCTCCTGCAATTCTTTAAGGGATTTTTGTGCTTCCTCTTTAATGTCTTCTACCTGTTTACCAGTGTTCCTTTGTATTTCTTTAAGTGTGTTATTAAAGTCCTTCTTGAAGTCCTCTACCATCATCAGGAGATATGCTTTTAGATCCGTGTCTAGCTTTTCCGGTGTGTTGGGGTGCCCTGGACTGGGCGAAGTGGGAGTGCTGGGTTCTGATGATGGTGAGTGTTCTTGGTTTCTGTTAGTAAGATTATTACGTTTACCTTTCGCCATCTGGTAATCTCTGGGGTTAGTTGTTGTAGTTGTCACTGTTTAAAGATTGGAGCAGAAGCTGTGTTCCACTCACCAGCAGTCTCAAAATCCTGTGGCGGGGGTCGTGGGTAGCTGGTGGTACCCCGGTGCTGGTCCAGCTGGAAGAGGCCTGTGGTCCTACTCAGGCCGGTTTTCTGCTTCCCTAACTAATGCAGTCTCAGGTCCCGCACGCAATTGGATTGGAGGAGAAGCTGTGTTCCACTCACCAGAAGTCTTAAGATCCTGTGGCGGGTGTTGTGGGTAGCTGGCGAGTGTCAGCCGACCCTGCGCCCTAGCTACCCTGTTGCTTTTCTGACTTAAAGAGGCTTGTGGCCCTACGTAGGCCGTATTTCTGCCTCCCCAACCAAAGCAGTCTCAGGTCCCGCGTGATTGGACTGGAGCAGAAGACTCTAGTCCAATGGAGTGGTGTTCCACTCACCAGCAGTCTCAAAATCCTGTGGCGGGGGTCGTGGGTAGCTGGCAGGTGTCAGCTGACTAAGATATTATCTTTTCTCTGCATAAAAATGTCTGTGGGTTAATGAGTAGAAGGCTAAATAAATAAATATAACATATTTTTCTATCCACAAAGTCCAAATGTTTATCCTGTAATTTCTTTTCTAGCAGAGACAATTCTCTCTCAGCTCCAGCTGATAATTTGCTTGTACTATTTACATCATTAATACCTCATAACATTGGAAATAAATTAGTCAGCTCTTAAGTAGTTAATATATTTATGTGTATTAGCCAATTAATATTTCCCAATAATATTTGTAATTCATTAAGATTTCTTAATTGGTCTCTCTTGACTTTTACTTTTGGTGGTACAATCTTATATATACCTTTCTTATATCTCAGATAATTCATAATATTATGTTTGCATTTTTCAGGAACAATTTGTAATTCTTAACATGGCAAAATTCTCTTTACTTCATCAAACATTTTTTTCTAAAGTATTTTTATCTGAATCAACCAGAAAGATATAATCCATATAATAGTCAATTGTAGGCTGAAGAAATTCTTTACAAAATATTTCTAATGGCTGTTTTACAAAATACTGGCATAAGTTAAGACTGTATAACATAACTTGTGGCAAGACCCTCTAATGGTATTTCTTATAGAACAACTATTATTATAAACAGATATTGAGAAAGCAAACCTTTCCCTATCATGCCCATTCTAAAGAATTGTGAAAAAGCAATCACTTAAATCAATCAGTATAATAGCCCATGACTTAGGTAACACGGAAAGCAATAGGATTCCATATTTAAAGATTCCATTGACTGGATAGTTTTATTGGTTGCCCTCAGATCTGTCAACATCCTCCAAACTTCAGATTTTCTTTTAATGACGAATATAGGAGAATTCCATGATCTGGTGGCCTTTTCTATATGTTTAGTTACCCACAGCTCTTGGAGTAGTTCTTCTTGTGCTTGCCATTTTCCTTTTGTTATAGGCCTTGTTCTATCCAGACATGTATGCTGATTTGGCATTATCCGCAGTGGCTCCCCCAAATAAAGTTGGAGTCAGTCTTTCCTGTTTATTTCTTATGGACAGCTTGGATAGTCTGTATCTGTTTCTTCTATCACATTTCTATATTTCCTTATTAGGAACATCTTTTCTTTTAACTTTTAGCTTTAAAACAAGAAGAAGTTAAAACTAGAGGAATTGTAATCTGTTCTTCCCACTGTTGCAATGAATCTCTTCTCCCATAGACTTACAGCTATATTAGCCATATATAACCTCATTTTCCTGTTTGACCTTCTAGTGTTATGCATTTAGCCTATTTTTTAGACTTTGTTTTACGTGAGACAATGTCACAATTCCTAGGAACTGTGAAGAAATCCACTGAAGTAAAGAAGCTGGAATCTAGTCATCTTATGATATTATAGTTAATCTGTTCCTATATCCAGTAATGTTTCGATCTTAATTCCATCTAACTGTACTTTTAATTTTGGTCTCTTATCATTAATAATATTTTGCTAAAATATGTTTCTGTGTACTTTTAGCATCTTTTAGTGAATCTATAGGAGCTTCTCTATCTCTGTTAAATGGTTTATTTAAGTTCTGAGCAGCTCTTTTCATCCTATCAGTCATTGGTTTTCTAGTTGTTTTTCAGAATATTCTCTTTTGATTGGATAGCAAAATTGTCGGGCCTTGAGTTGAAAGGCCAAACTTACTCTATCTTGGGACCTGCCTCCATATTAAATGATAAAGCCTGATAACTTGACCTGCAGCTGAACCCAAGCTACACCCAAGTACCAGGAATGACCCCATGACTTGTCCTTGACCCATGCCCCAACGTTACTCCATAGCTACTTCCTAGCAACAATTAATCAAAGATTAGTCTGATTGTTACAGATGTACTTTCAGGCCATTTGTGATTTTTTTATGGTCTTGCTTCAGAGCACCTATCTTTTAGCTTACAATGATCATTCTATTAGATCCTTGCCATGTTGAATATCCTGTTACATGTCCCAATTTCCTATAAAATCCTATCTCAATGAGAGTTCAAAGCTGTTCAGGAAACCATCCTTTGTCTTGGGGTGAGTAGAACCAAACTCAAGGTTTAATGAAGAGACCCTAATTTGATTATTACATTAAAGAACCCTAATTTGATTATTATATTAGACTGGCTCCTTGGTGGTTTTCAGGTGTTCATGAATGCTTCCAGGCACAACAGAGTAAAGTCCCTTAGTCATTGCTTAAACATTAAACGAATTCTCTCAAATATCTTTGAATGGCCTACATTTATCACCATTATATCTGTTCCTTCCACATCTTCTTCATTTCACAGGAACCTCTCTTCTTGGATTACTGTTATTATAGAAGGGTTTATTCTTAAGAACTGTTTGCCTGTAATCCTTTAAGGAATAACCTGAACTTTCATAGCAATGAGCATTTTGTGTTTTCTCCATTTAGTTGTTTGTCCAACAACAACTGAATTGTGAGCATTAGATCCTGTATCTGCAGTAGTTTTGAGTCATTCATAAGGAGGTACAGATATATGTTTTAAAGGTCAAATAGCCATTTTGCATGCTGCATTAGCATTTTATAAAGCTAATGATTCAATTAAAATTTGTCTAGCAGTGCAATGTGATATTACTGTATTTAGGGCTATAGTCAATCATTCTGTAAATTTGATGAAAGACTCATTTGAACCTTTATTTTTTGTAAATGTATTTAAGATTATTGTATGGCATCATTCTTAGATAATATCATCAAGGGTGATCTATGCTCTTAATTCAAAATATGGACCTTCATCTAATAATTGAATTTTGACAGTATCAGTGAGTCTAGTCCCATTTGCTTGATTCATGATCAAAACTTTTTCTTTTCACTGTTAGCCATTGTAATTGAGAGCAGGTCTATTAGATGGCTGTCATCATATGTCTCCAAATTTTTGAAATTATACAAATTTGAGAGGTCCCCTTATTAAGTATTTTATATATAAACCAGATGTCATCATTGCTTCCTTAAACCTTTTTAAATCTTGTGACTTGATAAGCTGCCATGTGAATTCTTGATTATCCTGTGGATTTCTCTCATCTCCATCTAATTTCCTTATCAAGGCTGGGAGGATCATTTTAGGTTTTAAAACAGATATAGACTGCCTTTTAGCAGTCTTGTTACATGGTAGCACTATAGACTTTAGGCTGGAATCATTTAAAATTTCTTCATGATTCAAAAAACTGTGTAAACTTTGATCTACTGTTTGTAACTTAATAAGGATTTTTTTTTTCATTTCCTTCCATATCTAAGTCTGTCTTCTTTGATCTCTGTTATATATCTCTGATATAATACATATATATAATATATATTTCATATATCTGATATACATGTATATATAGAGAGAGAAATAGAGAGATAAAGATAATAGATGATAGATAGATGATAGATAGATAGATAGATAGACAGATAGATAGATGATAGATAGATAGATAGATAGAGATATAGAGATGCAGAGATGTAGAGATATAGAGATATAGATATCTGTAATCATTCCCAAAAATGTAGTTATCTTATGCTAAGCCAAACAAAATCCTTGAGTTTCCAGACACATTGTGTCACTTGGGTTTCTCTACATTTTTAAACATTTTTTTAAAATCTCTAATTATTTTTTCCTTCAAAGACCTTCTCCACATGACTTTCTATGCTTAATTTCTTTCTTTCTTTAGCATTTAGAGTGGTTTAAAAGATACTTACTGGGTTAGAGACTACTGTCTGGGCTTGGATTTCTTCTTCATGTTGTTTCTAGTGCTATTTCTGCAGTTCAGCTAGTACCAGGTATTGGTGGATGGCTGTATTCCCTCAACTTAGTCCAGTAGGCTGCCACCCTGGTTTTGCCTTATGCTGGCCTTGGTCAAGCCTCTTTAACCTGCTGTATTTCTGCATAGCTTCAGGCCTCCACCTGCAGGCACTCACTGGTATTTTCAAGCCAATGTGTCCTGACTTGGGATGGGGCTGGTGTCTCTCAGTGGGCACAGGGCTATTGATGCAGTGGGCCAGGACAGGGTTGTTGTTTTGTGTAAGAGTGCTTCCCACCAATCAGAGCACTGAATTTCCAGAACAACATGTGGCCTGTGGGACTGTGCATTAAGGGTGTGGTTTTCTACTCTACTGTCTCCTCACCGGCCTGAACTCACCACAGAAGCAAGCCATACAGTCCAGTGTGGAGGGAAGGAACCTGTACTTCTGCATTTGGTGTCTCTGCATTTTTCTTCCTACCACTGTTTGCTAGCTTATATGGCTAGGCAGACTTTAGCTGCTTCACTCAGAAAGCAGTGTGCCAGAACAGTATGCTAAACTGTCCTTTCCCTTGGCTTCACGGGGTCTAAAGCATGAATCTAAAAATCTATATGTTGGACAACACTTATAACCACAGATTTTTCTACTAATGTCTTAGTTCCCACATAACAACACAAGTTTAATGTTATTAATAAATGCCTAGGCTAGACCCATTCCTTGACTAACTCTTAACTTATTTTATCCTGAATTCAACTATGTGGCTGGTTTTATCTCTTCTGCTTCTGTTTTGTCTTTGTTTTTCTTTTCAGATATTTTATTTATTTACATTTCAAATGTTATCCCATTTACTGGTTTCCCCTCTGCAAACTCCCTATCCCATAACATTTCCTCCTGCTTCTATGACGGTGCTCACCCACCAACCCACCCACTTCACCTCACCAACCTGATATTGCCCTATACTGGGGCATTGACCCTTCACAGGACAAGGGGACTCTCCTCCCACTGATGGCATATAAGACCATCCTCTACTACATATGCAGCTGGAACCATGGATCCCACCATCTGTACTCTTTGGTTGGTGGTTTAGTATCTGGGAGCAATGGAGGAGTCTGGATAGTTGATAGTCTTCCTATGGAGTTGCAAAAAGAGGGTATTCCTACTTTCTCTTCTATTAGTTTCAGTGTATCTGGTTTTATGTGGAGGTCCTTACTCTACTTGGACTTGAGCTTTGTAGAAAGAGATAAGAATCGATCCATTTGCATGCTGACTGACTGTTGAACCAGCACCAAATTTTGAAAATGCTGTCTTTTTCCCACTGGATGGTTTTGGCTTCTCTGTCAGATATCAAGTGACCATAGGTGTGTGGGTTCATTTCTGGGTCTTCAATTCTATTCTATTTTATCTACCTGCCTTCCTCTGTATCAATACTGTACAGTTTTATCACTATTGCTCTGTAACACTTCTTGAGGTCAAGAATGGTAATAACCCAATAATTTCTTTTACTTCTGAGAATAGTTTTATTATCCTGTTTTTATTTTCTTATTCCAATTAAATTTGAAAACTGCTTGTGTCTAACTCTATGGAGAATTGAGTTGGAATTTTGATGGGCATGGCCTTGAATCTGTAGATTGTTTTTGGCAAGATGGCAATTTTTACTCTATTAATCCTGCCCATCCTTTAACATGGAAGATCTTTCCATATTCTGACATCTTCTTTGTTTTTCTTCTTAAAAGACTTGAAGTTCTTGTTATACAGATCTTTCACTTGCTTGGTTAGAGTCACAACAATGTATTTTATATTATTTGTGACTGTTTTGAAGGGTGTTATTTCCCTATTTTCATTCTTAGCCTGTTTATCCTTTGAGTAGATGAAGGCTACTGATTTGTTTGAGTTAATTTTATATCCAACCACTTTGCTGAAGTTGTTTATCAGTTTTAGTTCTCTGTTGGAATTTTTGGGGTCACTTATGTACACAATTATATCATCTGCAAATAGTGATAGTTTGACTTCTTTCTTTCCAATTTGTATCAGTTTGATCTCCTTTTGTTATCTAATTGCTCTGGCTAGGACTTCAAGTGCTATATTGAATAGATAGGGAGTGAGTGGGCAGCTTTGTCTAGCCCCTGACTTTAGTGGGATTGCTTCAAGTTTCTCTCCATTTAGTTTGATGTTGGATATTGGTGTGCTGTATATTGCTTTTAATATGTTTAGGTATGAACCATGAGTTCCTGATTTTCCAAGAAGGGTGCTGAATTTTGTCAAATGCTTTTGTAGCATCTAATGAGATGATTATATCTTTTCCTCCTTTGAGTTTGTTTATACAGTGAATTACATTGATGGATTTCCATATATTGAATGACCCCTGTATCCCTGGATTTAAGCCTGCATGATCATAGTGAATGATTATTTTCACATCTTCTTGGATTTTGTTTACAAGAATTATATTTTGCATTTTGCATTGATATCATAAGGGATTTTGGTCTAATGTACTCTTTCTTTGTTTGGTCTTTGTGTGATTAATGTATAAGCATAATCATAAGTTCATTGAAGGAATTGGGTAATGTCCCTTCTCTTTCTATTTTTTGGAATAGTTTGAAAGTCATTGGTATTAGGCCTTCTTTAAAGGTCACATTGAATACTGCACTAAATCCATCTGGTCTTGGGCTTTTTTTTTTTTTTTTTTTTTTAGATTGGGAGACTTTCAATGGCTGCTTCTATTTCTTTAGGTGTTATGGAACTGTTTAGATGATTTGTCTGATCCTGATTTAATGATATCTACCTTCTAGAAACTCCTTTGACAAGTGGCTCGGCTGTCTGATGACCCATTCTCCCTTCTCAGTGTCTATGATTATTATTCCTAAGTTCACTCCCTTTCAACTGGGTGCTTGCTTTGCCTAATGACCTATGGTTTACTTTATTTAATCTGTTTACAATAAGTATAAAGCTCATAGATTAAAGGTGTGAACTAGGGCTGAACCATGTCACAACTAGAAACAGAATATTTCTTTCAGTAAATAACAATCTCAGGGTTCACACTATGATCAGATATCCTGAAAAAACAAGAACAACAATAACAAAAACAAACAAACAAACAAACTTGGCTTGAGAGGGTGTATTTTCTTTTGTCATGAACCTATCATGTATAATGCAAAGTATCAATGATTATTCCTGTTTCTTTGCTTTATTCTTATTTCTTTGTCCATACCATAATATTTACCTAATCTGGCTGTGATAATACAGGTACAAACATTTGTTTTTGCTGAAGACAGTGGTTTCTGAGAAAATGTCTCATTGCTTGAGCTGAGACACAGTTCTACATATAAACCATTAACAAACACTTAAGTTGTAAAACTAATCACTATTGGCTATAACATTCCATGCTTAACTAATGATCAAAGACTCCTATTTTTATTTTTCATTCGTTTTTTTCTGTGCTTTTGCTTTCTTTTACTAGTCTAATTTAATGGTTTGTTTTACTGTATTAAAAATAATATGCCTCTAAAATATTGTTACCTGGAGAATATGACTGCCCAGTTGTGGTCTTTTTATAGAAGAGTATCAATATTTTCTATATCACCTCCATGGGATGGTTTCAATTATGATAATACAAAGTTGGTCACTGGAAACCTGACAGTGAAGTATTGTTCCATTCATTGGACATATAAGGTGTTTACTGATTTTGATCATAAACCAGATAAAATATGAAGTAGGTATCTGATATGAAAATGTATTTCATTTTTTCAGTATGTACAATGGCAGGTGTTTATTATTTTGCAAGAGACATTTTCTAATACTACTTGTTAAAAGGAGAATTACTATTCTGACATTTAAAATGTCATATTTTATGGTTAATATGTCATTCATAATTTGTTTTAATGCAAGATACTCACCTTTGAAAAGGCAAAGCAACTGTCAATGTCTGACCCTGTGACCTTGGCAACATTTGAAAATGTAACTGAAGGTTGAAAGTGAATATGCTAAGACTGCTAGTTTTCTTCATATCACTCCCACCTTATACAAAAAGCAAAATAACAAACAACAAAAAACAAACGAAACCTAAATTCCATCAAGCTTCAGATAGTTGTTGTGATTTTAATTACTTAAAACTTTGTAACTTTATGATAAACTATTCTCTATTTCTCAGTCACATATAAGCAAGCAGAGGGATTCAGTAACTTTTATTACAATATTTTAACTAAAAAGAAAATATATTTTACTGTTTATTAAAAGCTTATAAGTCAAATTCCTACATTTTGAGTGCTTAGCTACAATGTGAAACACACTACACAATTTTGAGAAAATAAGAAATTCAGTGAACATCTCATCCAATATTATTTCTCTCATCTTCTTAGAGTACAGACAAGGATTCCTAACATATTATGGGTGAGGAGAGGTTAAAAAGGAAGAAAATTCAAAAAACTTTGTTTCTCTATATAAAGTTTTACTCCAAATTTGTGTGAAACTAGGAATGTTACCATGCTGCAGTTATTATAATCTCACAGACATCATGTGTCCTCATTCTCAGAAAATGTTTTGATCTCAGTAGTTTTTGTGAGACATTTAAAAATGGAAGAAATAATTGAAATCCAATTGCATTCTGTTTTCTCATTTCCCATGTGTTACAGCAAGAGAAGGTGAATGTGTGTGGCACACTGTAATCTTCAGATAAGAAAACAGCATGATTCTCCTGCTTCAGCCTCTGTATCAAGTATCAGAGTTATTCATTCCCAAAACTGGTTAACTTATCTTGAAATTAAAGTAAAAATTATGTATAAACATTGATTTCAAAAGGAAAGTATATAACACCAAGCTTTGTATAGGTTAAGATATAGGCCAGGTTTCTGAAGATTAATTAGTAAAAACAACAGAACATTTTAAAATTCTTTTGACATTTATTTCACCAGTATTGGATACCCTAAATTCACAGGAATTATTTTTGTTTTAGTTAAGTTTTTGTTTGTTGTTTCTTAGTTTTTATTTTGTGTTTACTGCTTATTGTCATTTGTTTGTTTATTACTTATTTTCACTTTCATTGAGAAAATGTGAATAATATTGACCTAGCAAAATATTTACCACAGATTCATTAATATTTCATTATTGTGTTGTACATTTAACTAAATGAATAGCACAACGAAATGCTAAACCATATTTAAACATAAAGAACTAAGGCTAAAGCAGGCATATAATCTGTATCACCTGAGTAAGATTGATTAGTAGCTTTAAGAAGATCAGCTTATATTTATACTTATTCAGGCTGAAGTAAAGAAGCATCAGATGGCATTCACAGATTTTAAGAGCAGAACTTCTGAGAACTAATTGGTAATTGTTAGAGAAATACAGAAGTATTAAAAATAAAGTCATGTGAATTAAAACAAAATATTAAGGACTGGTACCATGGGAAATGAACTATATTGTCCCTTGTCTTAGTGAACGTTTCTTTGCTGTGAAGGAATACCATGGCCAAGGCAACTCTTACAATAAAAATCATTTAATTGGGGATAGGAAGGGTTGGAAGCTGGATTGCTCTTTACTTTCATTCTCTATTTTGTTTGTTTGTTTTTTGTTTTGGTTTTTGTCTTTTTTTATATATATATAGAGTAATTTCCAGTAATACTAGACCTTAAGGTTGAAGAGTGTAGGGAGGCTTGACTTCCCAGTGTTCAATAAATTGTTTAGGTGTTATCTTCAGCAATAGGCTCTTACTCTCACTTTGTGGAGAACAACCAATAACTGGTTGTTTGGACTTTCCTATGGGACCCTTTGGCCAATAACTCAATTAAGATGTAACCCAATCTCAGTACTGGAAACATCATTTGGATACAAGAGATGCTCAGTTGGGACTTTGTCTCCCTCATCATTTGGCAATTTAACTTGATTTCCTTCAATTGTGGATGTACATTTAAGAATCTTCTACTGTGCTAGATTTCCATACTACCTTTCAAATGACCACAAAATTTATTTGTTTCTCCCAATATCCTCCTCCTCAATCCTGTCTTCCTCTCTCCACTTGAGCCTTATATCCTGATTACATATCCATCCATAACAATCTGTTTTATCTTCCTTTCCTAACAAGATTGATCAGTCTACCCTACTCCCTTACTCTGTATGTAAACTGTATGGTTAGCAACTTGGTGTTGGTCTATGGATTTAATATTTAAAAACAACATATAGAAGAGAACACATTCCATATTCATTTTTCTTGTACCGATGATATACCTCTTTCCTTGTTGTCAGGGAGACTACAGGAACCTGGGACAGCTCTCTAGGTAGTGAATTATAAACAAATATCTGGTATTTCAATTAATTAATATATGGCATTTATATTATAATTTACCCTTCTTGGAACTTGTGAGGAGCCGCCCTCACATTCGTCATTATAAGATGGCGCTGACACCAGTATTCTAAGTAGTAAACAAGCAAGCTGCACATGTGCCGCAGTAGTTTTCCACCCCATGTGCTCTGCCTTCCCCGTGATGACAACTCCAGCTGATGGGCTGCAGCCAATCAGGGAGCGACACGTCCGAGGTGGAGGACAATCCTCCATAAAAGGGATAGGGCTCCGCCATCTCTTGCTCTCTCTCTCTCTCTCTTCTCCACTGGCTCCTGAAGAAGTGAGCAATAAAGCTTTTGCCACAGAAGATTCCGGTTGTCCTGAGTGTGTTCTTACCAGGGGGGACAAAAGTCCGAGCAATAAATGGCGCCGAAACCCGGGAGCTACTGCATCACGGGGAAGGAGCGGTTAATGAAGTGTTCCCGCAAAACAGACTGTTGAGAAGAATCCAGCGTGGGTTCAGAACTCTTCAGCTGGGGAACAGAGCGGAACCAGAACTGTGGGGACGGGACCTGTTACAGCTTTATGAGGTATGTCTAGTCTTCAACTTTCTCTAGTATTAAAAGCCCTTTTGTTCCTTTTCACATGTCAACAAGTGGTTAAGGCGGGGTGGAGAATTCTGAACGAAATTCAAGACAGTCTATCAGAAGTAAAGCGGGGAGAGAGAGCAGGAGCAAAGAGGAAACATGGTGCACCAAATAAGTACACAGGCTTTTCCACGGGTCTTGAACCCGAGGAAAAGTTAATGTCAGGGAAGAATACCTGGGGAGAGATTAGAAGGAAAGAGGAGAAAAAACAAAGGAAAAAAGAAAAGTTAATGTCAGGGAAAAATACCTGGGGAGAGATTAGAAGGAAAGAGGAGAAAAGAGATGAGTTTAAAGAGCCAGTTCTTAGTAGCTGTGAATCATATAAAGAAATTAGCCCTTCTGAGAAAACAGACTTGGAGGAGGAAGCAGCTCATTATGAGAGAGAAATGCGAGCTTATAGGTCAAGAAAAAGCCAAAAGCGGCTGGCAAAGGCCAGCTTGCTGCTCCGCTTCAAGGTCATAGTGCAACTCCGCCCTATGCAGAGCCCCTGCCCTGCGTTGTGCATCAGCCCTGCGCAGAGAGGCAGTGCATAGAGAGGCAGTGCACAGACTCATTCATTTCAAGAGAGGAACAAAGGAAGATACAACAGGCATTTCCGGTCTTTGAAGGAGCCGAGGGTGGGCGTGTCCACGCTCCATTAGAGTATTTACAGGTTAAAGAGCTTGCTGAGTTGGTCCGTAAATATGGAGCCAATGCTAATTTTACCTTGGTGCAGTTAGACAGGCTTCCCAGCATGGCACTAACTCCTGCCGACTGGCAAATGATTGCAAAAGCCGCTCTCCCCAATTGGGCAAATATATAGAATGGAGAGCTCTATGGCAAGAGGCTGCACAAACACAGGCCCGAGCAAACGCTGCTGCTTTGACTCCAGAGTAGAGAGATTGGACTTTTGACAGGTTCAAACCTTGGCAGCCACATCCAATGATTGGGCAGTTTTAGTTACCTCCTTTTTAGGCCAAATAGATAACCATTATCCAAAACATCCAATTTTACAGTTTGCCCAAAATCAATCTGTTGTGTTTCCACAAATAACAGTAAGATAAGAAACCCACTTAAAAATGGGGTTGTGGTATATACTGATGGATCAAAAACTGGCATAGGTGCCTATGTGGCTAATGGTAAAGTAGTATCCAAACAATATAATGAAAATTCACCTCAAGTGGTAGAATGTTTAGTGGTTTTAGAAGTTTTAAAAACCTTTTTAGAACCCCTTAATATTGTATCAGACTCCTGTTATGTAGTCAATGCAGTAAATCTTTTAGAAGTGGCTGGAGTGATTAAGCCTTCCAGTAAAGTTGCCAATATTTTTCAGCAGATACAATTAGTTTTGTTATCTAGAAGATTTCCTGTTTATATTACTCATGTTAGAGCCCATTCAGGCCTACCTGGCCCCATGGCTCTGGGAAATGATTTAGCAGATAAATCCACTAAAGTGGTGGCTGCTGCCCTATCATCCCCGGTAGAGGCTGCAAGAAATTTTCATAACAATTTTCATGTGATGGCTGAAACATTACGCCGTCATTTCTCCTTGACGAGAAAAGAAGCCCGTGACATTGTTACTCAATGTCAAAGCTGCTGTGAGTTCTTGCCAGTTCCTCATGTGGGAATTAACCCATGTGGTATTCGACCTCTACAGGTCTGGCAAATGGATGTTACACATGTTTCTTCCTTTGGAAAACTTCAATATCTCCATGTGTCCATTGACACATGCTCTGGCATCATGTTTGCCTCTCCTTTAACCAGAGAAAAGGCCTCACATGTGATTCAACATTGCCTTGAGGCATGGAGTGCTTGGGGGAAACCCAAACTCCTTAAGAATGATAATGGACCAGCTTATACATCTCAAAAATTCCAACAGTTCTGCCATCAGATGGATGTGATCCACCTGACTGGACTTCCATCTAATAAAACAGAAAGGGGGAGTCGAGGAGGCTCTACCCCAAGTCCAAGAGTGTCTGTGTCTATGGCACTCTTAACACTCAACTTTTTAAATCTTGATGCTCATGGCCATACGGCAGCTGAACGTCATTGTTCAGAGCCAGATAGGCCCAATGAGATGGTTAAATGGAAAGATGTTTTAAGTAACAAATGGAAAGGACTGGAACCTATTTTGATAAGATCCAGGGGAGCTGTTTGTGTTTTTCCACAGAATGAAGACAACCCATTTTGGATACCAGAAAGACTCACCCGAAAACTCCAGACTGACCAAGGGAATACTGATGTCCCTCGTCTTGGTGATGTCCAGGGTGACAACAACAAAGGGAGAGCAGCGTTGGGAGATACAGAATTGGACGGCTAAATTTGAACAGACCCTTCGAAAATTGAGACTTGCCCCACGCACTTGGACCTGTCCCTGACCAAAGGACTATCTCCTCAACATTTTCCTTCTTTAAAGAATGGGTGGGGTGGGATTATTTGGAGCTGTTCTTTGCTGTGGATTAGTGTTGCTTCTCTGGTTGGTCTGTAAGCTTAAGGCCCAAACTAGGAGAGACAAGGTGGTTATTTCCCAGGCGCTTGCAGCACTAGAACATGGTGCTTCCCCTGATATATGGTTATCTATGCTTAAGCAATAGGTCGCTGGCCACTCAGCTCTTGCATCCCACGAGGCTAGTCTCATTGCACGGGATAGAGTGAGTGTGCTTCAGCAGCCCAAGAGAGTTGCACGGCTAAGCACTGCAGTAGAAAGGCTCTGTGGTATATATGAGCCTATTCTAGGGAGACATGTCATCTTTCAAGAAGATTGAGTGTCCAAGTGTTCTTCCCCCAGGAAAAACGACACGGGACCAGACCAGGACCCCTCCAGGTGATGAGCCTGGGAGGAGGTTTTGTGTACAGCTCCTTTACCTGCACACTGGGGATTTGACCTCTATCTCCACTCTCATTAGAATGGGTGGCCTATTGCTCTTAAATAAAAGAAAAGGGGGAGATGTGAGGAGCCGCCCTCACATTCGCCATTATAAGATGGCGCTGACACCCATACTCTAAGTAGTAAACAAGCAAGCTGCGAATGTGCCGCGGTAGTTTTCCACCCCATGTGCTCTGCCTTCCCCGTGAGGACAACTCCAGCCGATGGGCTGCAGCCAATCAGGGAGCGACACGTCCGAGGCCGAGGACAATCCTCCATAAAAGGGATGGGGCTCCACCATCTCTCTCTCTCTCTCTCTCTCTCTCTCTCTCTCTCTCTCTCTCTCTCTCTCTCTCTCTCTTTTCTCCACTGGCTCCTGAAGAAGTGAGCAATAAAGCTTTTGCCACAGAAGATTCCGGTTGTCCTGAGCATGTTCTTACCAGGGGGGACAAAAGCCCGAGCAATAAATGGCGAATATAATAATGGCGAATGTGAGGGCGGCTCCTCACAGGAACTCAGTTCACATTGACAGCTAAGCATATTGTAGCTTGACAGTTAGACAACAGGCAACTGGCACTTTACCTCAAGGTAATACACCACCATGTTAGTTCATTAGGTAACTCATGAGTTAGTTAAAACTACTAGGTCTCTTATTTAAAAGGGAAATTTTTTTGCCTTGCACACAGGCTATATATTAAAAACATGAAGGTTTCAGAAGTAACCTTATATTATTTCTTTATCTAAAGGAACTTGTTTTGAAAGGACTGCTTCCAGTGATGAGCTACCTGTGTCTCATGGTCAATAACTGGATATGAAAAAATATGTAAAGTTATGAGGATATGAAAGCTTATGTTATTAGGATATAAGAAACTGCCTTAGACTTGCTGACAGGAGCCCGATAAAGCTGTCTCCTGAGAAGCTCTGCCAGTGCCTGACAAATAAAGGGTCCCCAATGAAGGAGCTAGAGAAAGTACCCAAGGAGATAAAGGGGTTTGCAGCCCCATAAAAGGAACAACAATATGAACAAATAAGTACTCCCAAGCTCTCTCAGACTAAACCACCAATCAAAGAAAACACATGGTGGAACTCATGGTTCTAGCTGTATGTGTAGCAGAGGATGGCCTAGTCTGTCATCAATGGGAGGAGAAGCCCTTGGTCCTGTGCATGCTTTATGATCCAGTATAAGGCAATACCAGGGCCAGGAGTGGGTAGGTTGAGGAGCAGGGGGTGGTGGGGACAGGATAGGGGATTTTCAGAGGAGAAACTAGAAAAGGGGATAACATTTGAAATGTAAAGAAAGAAAATATCTAATAAAAATAAAATTAAAGAAGTGTCTTAGGATCTAGGAAGGTGTTTTAAGGTACATAAATGTAAATAAAAGACTAAATTCTGATAAAAAGTGATTTAAGGTATATCTGATAAATTAAAATATTTCCTATTTCTCCCCACTCACTATGCTACTGTTGTATAAGAACTTGGAAAGTTCAGAGTTCCAACATTAATCAATAAAATTCTGTCAAAATATTATTCTAACTCTGGTAAAACATTCCACTATATAATCCCTTATCATAGTTCCAAGCTCAAGAATTTAAGTTTTCTTTCATTGTGTTTTAAGTACAGACTTAAAAATGTTTCTCATTATGCTAAATTTGTATGCATCCAGTCTTCTAGACAGAAAGAAAACCCCTCTTCCATGGTTGGCAGTCATACTGAAGTCAAGATCAAGTGAGCTTTTGCTCCTTCTACTCTACCAAAAGCTTTCTGTCTAACCTGAGCTCATCTTAAAGAGTGTTCCTTTTTTTAATAGATTTATCTCCTTTAGTAAACTTAAAAAGATGTATGTAATCTTCAGGAAATCCACTCAGATCCACATCTTATGGGTTAAATGAACTCCAGTTAAGTGCTTCTGCAAATTACCTCCCTATGTGTCCTACTTCCTGCCTACTATAAAGGGCGGGATTCTTTTTGTGTTCCCTTCAAAGAAGAGGTAATACAACACTCCTCCAATTAGTCCATAAAGTGGAAACAGAAGGAACACTAACAAATTCATTCTATGAAACCACAATTACTCTGATACCTAAAACAAAATCCCAACAAAGAAAGAGAACTTCAGACCAATTTGCCTTATGAATATAGATGCAAAAATAATCAATCAAATTCTTTTTTTTAATGGTTTTAGAGCTTTATTGTAGAAAAGCAGGGGAAAAAGAGAGAAAGTGGAAAGAGAGAGACCAGCCATGGCCAAGAGGAGAGAAGGGGGAAAAGGAGAGAGAGAAGAAAAGCTAGAAAGTAAGAAGAGAGAGTGAGGTAAGGATGAAGAGAGCAGAGAGCGAGAGGAGAGCATCAATCAAATGCTTAAAAACTGAATCCAAAAACATGTAAAAAAAAATGATTCACAATCATCAACTATGTCTCATCCCAGAGATGCAAGGTTGGCTCAATATACAAGAATCCATTAACATAATCCACTATATAGGGAACTTAGTCTGCACAGGTGAGAGTGTGCACCACAGACAGCTTCTGAGACAGGCAGGAGCCACAGAGCCGCTGAGGCAGCACCCTTTTGGGGCCGCAGACATCTGGCACCCTCCCAGCCGGAGGACAGTGGCTTGCCCTGCACGGGAGCCCTCTGCCTCAGGAGAAGGGAGCACCATCTTGGTTCCTGGACTCCACCGAACTTAGGAACTTAGTATGCACAGATGAGAGTGTGCACCACAGAAGCTGACAGCTTCTGTGACCTGACAAAGCAACACAGCATCTGGGAAAGGTCCTGTTTTGGGCCTTCTTCTTCGGCCAGGAGAAGGTCCAAACACCAGATATCTGTGCACCTTCCCTGTAAGAGGAGAGCTTGCCAGCAGAGAGTGCTCTAATCACTGAAACTCAGAGGAGAGAGCCTGTCTCCCAGGTCTGCTGATAGACGGTAATCAGAATCACCAGAAGAACAATCTCTAAACAGAGACAACTATAACAACTAACTCCAGAGATTACCAGATGGCGAAAGGTAAACATAAGAATCTTACTAACAGAAACCAAGACCACTCACCATCATCAGAACCCAGCACTCCCACTTCGCCCAGACCAGGGCAACCCAACACACCTGAAAAGCTAGACCTGGATTTAAAAGCATATCTCATGATGATGGTAGAGGACATCAAGAAGGACTTTAATAACTCACTTAAAGAAATACAGGAGAACACTGCTAAACAAGTAGAAGACATTAAAGAAGAAGCACAAAAATCCCTTAAAGAATTGCAGGAAACCACAACCAAACAGGTGATGGAATTGAATAAAACCATCCAAGACTTAAAAAGGGAAATAGACACAATAAAGAAAATCCAAAGTGAGGCAACGCTGGAGATAGAAACCCTAGGACAGAAATCTGGAACCATAGATGAGAGCATCAGAAATAGAATGCAAGAGAAGGAAGAGAGAATCTCAGGTGCAGAAGATTCCATAGAGAACATCGGCACAACAATCAAAGAAAATGGAAAATGCAAAAAGATCCTAACTCAAAACATCCA
The DNA here is from genome assembly GCF_978045245.1 of Mus caroli. Classification (NCBI taxonomy): domain Eukaryota; kingdom Metazoa; phylum Chordata; class Mammalia; order Rodentia; family Muridae; genus Mus; species Mus caroli. The sequence goes on from NW_028227256.1 coordinate 46,155,249, forward strand.
GGACATCCAGGACACAATGAAAAGACCAAACCTACGGATAATAGGAGCGGATGAGAATGAAGATTTTCAACTCAAAGGACCAGCAAACATCTTCAACAAAATTATAGAAGAAAACTTCCCAAATCTAAAGAAAGAGATGCCCATGAACATACAAGAAGACAACAGAACTCCAAATAGACTGGACCAGAAAAGAAATACCTCCCAACACATAACAATCAGAACAACAAATGCACTAAATAAAGATAGAATACTAAAAGCAGTAAGAGAAAAAGGCCAAGTAACATATAAAGGCAAGCCTATCAGAATTACACCAGATTTTTCACCAAGGACTATGAAAGCCAGAAGATCCTGGACAGATGTTATACAGACACTAAAAGAACACAAATTCCTGCCCAGGCTACTACACCCAGCCAAACTCTCCATTAACATAGATGGAGAAACCAAAGTATTCCACGACAAAACCAAATTCACACATTATCTCTCCAGGAATCCAGCCTTTCAAAGGATAATAACAGAAAAAAACCAATACAAGGACAGGAACCACACCCTAGAAAATACAAGAAGGTAATCCCTCAACAAACCTAAAAGAAGACAGCCACAAGAACAGAATGCCAACTTTAACAACAAAAATAACAGGAAGCAACAATTACTTTTCCTTAATATCTCTTAATATCAATGGACTCAACTCCCCAATAAAAAGACATAGACTAACAAACTGGCTACACAAACAAGACCCAACATTTTGCTGCTTACAGGAAACTCATCTCAGAGAAAAAGATAGACACTACCTCAGAATGAAAGGCTGGAAAACAATTTTCCAAGCAAATGGTATGAAGAAACAAGCTGGAGTAGCCATTCTAATATCTGATAAGATTGACTTCCAACCCAAAGTCATCAAAAAAGACAGGGAGGGGCACTTCATACTCATCAAAGGTAAAATCCTCCAAGAGGAACTATCAATCCTGAATATCTATGCTCCAAATACAAAGGCAGCCACATTCATTAAAGAAATTTTAGTAAAGCTCAAAGCACACATTGCACCTCATACAATAATAGTGGGAGACTTCAACACACCACTTTCAACAATGGACAGATCATGGAAACAGAAACTAAACAGGGACACAGTGAAACTAACAGAAGTTATGAATCAAATGGATCTGGCAGATATCTACAGAACATTCTATCCTAAAACAAAAGGATATACCTTCTTCTCAGCACCTAATGGTACCTTCTCCAAAATTGACCACATAATTGGTCACAAAACAGGCCTCAACAGATACAAAAATATTGAAATTGTCCCATGCATCCTATCAGATCACCATGGACTAAGGCTGATCTTCAATAACAAAATAAATAATATAAAGCCAACCTTCACGTGGAAACTGAACAACACTCTTCTCAATGATACCTTGGTCAAGGAAGAAATAAAGAAAGAAATTAAGGACTTTTTAGAGTTCAATGAAAATGAAGCCACAACATACCCAAACTTATGGGACTCAATGAAAGCATTTCTAAGAGGAAAACTCATAGCTCTGAGTGCCTCCAAAAAGAAACCAGAGAGAGCACACATTAGTAGCTTGACAACACACCTAAAAGCACTAGAACAAAAGGAAGCAAATTCACCCAAGAGGAGTAGAGGGCAGGAAATAATCAAACTCAGGGGCGAAATCAACCAAGTAGAAACAAGAAGAACTACTCAAAGAATCAACCAATCAAGGAGCTGGTTCTTTGAGAAAATCAACAAGATAGATAAACCCTTAGCCAGACTCACTAGAGGGCACAGGGAAAGCATTCTAATTAACAAAATCAGAAATGAAAATTGAGACATAACAACAGATCCTGAAGACATCCAAAACACCATCAGATTCTTCTACAAAAGGTTATATTCAACAAAACTGGAGAACCTGGATGAAATGGAGAAGTTTCTATACAGATACCAGGTACCAAAGTTGAATCAAGATCAGGTTAATGATCTAAACAGCCCTATGTCCCCCAAAGAAATAGAAGCAGTCATTAATAGTTTCCTTACCAAAAAAAAAGCCCAGGACCAGATGGGTTTTGTGCAGAGTTCTATCAAACCTTCAAAGAAGATCTAATCCCAGTTCTTCACAAACTATACCACAAAATAGAAACAGGCCGGGCGTGGTGGCACACGCCTTTAATCCCAGCACTCGGGAGGCAGAGGCAGGCAGATTTCTGAATTTGAGGCCAGCCTGGTCTACAAAGTGAGTGCCAGGACAGCCAGGGCTACACAGAGAATCCCTGTCTCGAAAAACCAAAAAAAAAAAAAAAAAAAAAAAAAAAAAATAGAAACAGAAGGTACTCTACCCAACTCATTCTATGAAGCCACAATTACTCTGATACCTAAACCACAAAAAGACCCAACAAATATAGAAAACTTCAGACCAATATTCCTTATGAATATTGATGCAAAAATCCTCAATAAAGTTATTGCTAACCGAATCCAAGAACACATCAAAACAATCATCCATCCTTACCAAGTAGGTTTCATCCCAGGGATGCAGGGATGGTTCAATATATGGAAATCCATCAATGTAATCCAGTATATAAACAAACTCAAAACAAAAACCACATGATCATCTCGTTAGATGCAGTAAAAGTATTTGACAAGATCCAACACCCATTCATGATAAAAGTATTGGAAAGATCAGGAATTCAAGGCCCATACCTAAACATGATAAAATACAATCTACAGCAAACCAGTAGCCAACATCAAAGTAAATGGTGAGAAGCTTGAAGCAATCCTTCTAAAATCAGGGACTAGACAAGGCTGTCCACTTTCTCCATACCTATTCAACATTGTACTTGAAGTCCTAGCCAGAGCAATTCGACAACAAAAGGAGATCAAAGGGGTATAAATTCGAAAAGATGAAGTCAAAATATCACTTTTTGCAGATGATATGATAGTATATATTAGTGACCCTAAAAATTCCACCAGAGAACTCCTAAACCTGATAAAGAGCTTCGGTGAAGTAGCTGGATATAAAATTAACTTAAACAAATCCATGGCCTTTCTCTACACAAAGAATAAACAGGCTGAGAAAGAAATTACAGAAACAACACACTTCTCAATAGACACAAATAATATAAAATATCTTGGCGTGACTCTAAATAAGGAAGTGAAATATCAGTATAATGAAAACTTCAAGTCTCTGAAGAAAGAAATTATAGAAGATCTCAGAAGATGGAAAGATCTCCCATGCTCATGGATTGGCAGGATCAACATTGTAAAGATGGCTATCTTGCCAAAAGCAATCTACAGATTCAATGCAATCCCCATCAAAATTCCAAATCAATTCTTCAACGAATTAGAAAGTGCAATCTGCAAATTCATCTGGAATAACAAAAACCCTAGGATAGCAAAAACTCTTCTCAAGGATAAAAGAACCTTTGGTGGAATCACCATGCCGGACCTAAATCTTTTACTACAGAGTAATTGTGATAAAAATTGTGTGGTACTGGTATAGTGACAGACAAGTAGACCAATGGAATAGAATTGAAGACCCAGAAATGAACCCACACACCTATGGTCACTTGATCTTCGACAAGGGAGCTAAAAACATCCAGTGGAAGAAAGACAGCATTTTCAACAAATGGTGCTGGCACAACTGGTTGTTATTATGTAGAAGAATGCGAATCGATCCACTCCTATCTCCTTGTACTAAGGTCAAGTCTAAGTGGATCAAGGAACTTCACATAAAACCAGAGACACTGAAACTTATAGAGGAGAAAGTGGGGAAAAGCCTTGAAGATATGGGCACAGGGGAAAAATTATTGAGAAGAACAACAATGGCTTGTGCTGTAAGATCGAAAATTGACAATTGGGACCTCATGAAACTGCAAAGCTTCTGCAAGGCAAAGACACCATCAATAAGACAAAAAAAAACACCAACAGATTGGGAAAGGATCTTTACCTATCCTAAATCAGATAAGGGACTAATATCCTATATATATAAAGAACTCAAGAAGGTGGACTCCAGAAAAAAAAATAACCCCATTAAAAAATGTGGCTCAGAACTGAAAAAAGAATTCTCACCTGAGGAATACCGAATGGCAGAGAAGCACATGAAAAAATGTTCAACATCCTTAATCATCAGGGAAATGCAAATCAAAAGAACCCTGAGATTCCACCTCACACCAGTCAGAATGGCTAAGATCAAAAATTCAGGTGACAGCAGATGCTGGTGAGGATGTGGAGAAAGAGGAACACTCCTCCATTGTTGGTGGGATTGCAAGCTTGTACAACCACTCTGGAAATCAGTCTGGCGTTTCCTCAGAAAATTGGACATAGTACTACTGGAGGATCCAGCAATACCTCTCCTGGGCATATATCAGAAGATGTCCCAACCGGTAAGAAGGACACATGCTCCACTATGTTCATAGCAGCCTTATTTATAATAGCCAGAAGCTGGAAAGAACCCAGATGCCCCTCAACAGAGGAATGGATACAGAAATTATGGTACATTTACACAATGGAGTACTACTCAGCTATTAAAAAGAATGAATTTATGAAATTCCTAGCCAAATGGATGGACCTGGAGGGCATCATCTTGAATGAGGTAACACAATCACAAAGGAACTCACACAATATGTATTCACTGATAAGTGGATAGTAGCCCAAAACTTAGGATACCCAAGATATGAGATACAATTTGCTAAAAGTATGAATCCCAAGAAGATTGAAGACCAAAGTGTGGACACTATGCCCCTTCTTAGAATTGGGATCAAAACACCCTTGGAAGGAGTTACATAGATAAAGTTTGGAGCTGTGATAAAAGGATGGACCATCTAGAGTCTGCCATATCCAGGTATCCATCCCATAATCAGCTTCCAAACGCTGACACCATTGCATACACTAGCAAGATTTTGCTGAAAGTACCCAGATATAGCTGTCTCTTGTGAGACTATGCCAGGGCCTAGCAAACACAGAAGTGGATGCTCACAGTCAGCTATTGGATGGATCACAGGGCTCCCAATGGAGAAGCTAGAGAAAGTACCCAAGGAGTTAAAGGGATATGCAACCCTATAGAGGGAACAACATGATGAACTAACCAGTACCCAGGAGCTCTTGTCTCTAGCTGCATATGTATCGAAAGATAGCCTAGTCGGCCATCACTGGAAAGAGAGGCCCATTGGACTTGCAAACTTTATATGCTCCAATTCAGGGGAATGCCAGGGCCAAAAGAATGGGAATGGGTGGGTAGGGAAGTGGGGGGGGGAGTGTGGGGGACCTTTGGGATAGCATTGGAAATGTAATTGAGGAAAATACGTAATAAAAGAATATTTTAAAAAATCCACTATATAAACAAACTCAAAGGAAAAAAAAACTATATAATCATCACATTAGATGTTGAAAAGGCATTTTACAAAATACAACATCCCTACATGTTTCACGTATTGGAGAGATCAGCAATTCAAGTACTATTTCTAAACATAATAAAAGCAGTATACACTCAAACAACAGACAATATTAAACTAAGTTTAGAGATACTTGAATCAATCCTATTAAAATCTGATAGAGGGCTAATATCCGATATATATAAAGAGCACAAGAAGCTAATCACCAAAATACAAAGCAACCCATTCAAAATGGAGTATTGAACTAAACTGAGATTTCACAACTGAGGACTTTCAACTGGCTGAGAAGTACCTAAAGAAATGGTCAATGTCCTTAGTGATCAGAGAAATGCAAATCAAAACTACCCCGAGATTCCACCTTACACCAATCAGAGTGCCTGACATCAAAACCTCAGGTGACAGCACATGTTGACATGGATGTGGAGAAAGAGGAACTCTCCTCCATTGCTGGTGGGATTGAAAACTGGTACAACCACTCTAGAAATCAATCTGGAGTCTCCTCAGAAAATTGGTAAGAGACCCACCTGAAGACCCAGCCATACCACTTTTGGGAATATTCCCAAAAGATGCTCCACCATGCCACAGGGGCACCAGTTCCACTATGTTCATAGCAGGCTTATTTGGGATAACCAGAAGCTGGAAACAACCTAGATGTCCCACAGCAGAAGAATGTATACAGAAAATGTGGACCATTTACACAATGGAATACTACTCAGCTATTAAGAACAAGGACATTCTGAGTTTTGCAGGCAAATGGATGGAACTTGAAATATCATCCTGAGTGAGGTAACTCAGACCCAAAGGATATGCATGGTATGTATTCACTAATAAGTGGTTATTAGCAAAAAAAAAAAAAAAAAAAAAAAGTACAGACAGAATACTTCAGATAAAGTCCACAAATCTGACTCACAAAGGTCAATAAGCTGAGTGCTCAAGTGAAGACAGCTCAGTCCCGCTTGGGAAAGAGAAGGAATAATCACAAGTGGGGAGTGAGGGATGGGCTTGAGAGGGAAAGTGGACAGGGGAGGTATAGTATGGAGGAGGGGAAAGGGGGAACCTGAGCTGGTATTGGGTGAAAGAAAAGGACTTGAAGCCCTTAGGGGCAGCAGAAAGAATGAAAGTAGGCAACCTCAGGAAATAGGAGGTTGAGGGAACCCTCCAGAATGTATCAAAGACCGGGGAGGTGAGACACTTAGACTCAAAGGAAGGAATTTTTAGATGAAATGCCTGACAGTAGGGAGAGGGATCTTTCAGAGTCCACCTCCCGCAGGAAGACATCAAGTGAGGGATGGGGTTGCCATCCCACAGTCACATCTCTGAACCATAGTTGTTCCTGTCTGAAAGAATTACAGGAATAAAAATTGAGAGAATCATGAGGGAAAGAAGGTACAGCAACAGGCTCAAAGTGGGCTCCAGCTCAAGGGGAGGTCCCAAGGCCTGACACAATTGCTGAGTCTATGGAGCGCTCACAGAAAGGAAGCTATCATGACTGCCCTCAAAAAGACCTAATAAGCAGCTGAAAGAGTCAGATGCGGATATTTGCTACCAAATAATGGACAGAAGCAGCTGAACCCTGTTGTTGAATGAGGGAAGGCTGAAAGAAGCTGAGGAGAAGGGCGATTCTGTAGGAGGACCAACAGTCTCAATTAATCTTGACCCCCCAAATCTCTCAAACACTGGACCACTAAACAGACAGCATGCAGCAGCTGATATGAGGCCCCCAACACACATACAGTAGAGGACTTCTGGGTCTGTATTAATTCAGAGATGATGCACCTAACTCTCAAGGGACTGGAGTTCCAAAGGAATTTAGAGGACAGGTGAAGTGGTGGATATGGACATTCACTTGGAAACAAGGGGTAGGGATAGCTATGGTATGTGAAACAGTGGGAGGGTGGATCAAGGTTGGTGGAATAAAATATGGAGTATAAAAAATAAAATAAAATAAAGAACAAAAGAACTTCTAGATGAATCATTATCCTTGACCTCAAGCTTTCCTACAGACTAATAGAGATTAAATTGCATGTTTTTGGTAAAGAGACATGCAGGAAGAACAGTACAATAGAATTGAAGACACAGAAGTACAAACACACACTTTTGGACACTTGATCATTGACAAAGAAGTAAACATACAATTAATAAAAGAAAGCATGTTCAATAAATGGTGCCCCCTAACTGGCAATGTGTATGTAGAAAAATGAAATAGACCCATATTTGTCACCTGGACAAAACTCAAGTCCACGTGGATCAAGGACCTCAGCATAAACTAGATACATTGAATCTAATAGAAGAGAAATTAGGAAAGAGCCTTAAACTCATTGGCAAGGAAAGAACGTTCCTAAAGAGAACTCCAATGGCTCAGTCTCTAAGATCAAGAATTAATAAATGGTATCTCATGAAGCTGAAAGCTTTTGTAAGGCAAAGAATATAGTCAATAGGACAAATGGACAACCTAAAGATTGGGGAAAAAAATCTTCATTAACCCCACATTCGATAGAGGGCTAACATCTAAAACATATAAAGAACTCAAGCAGTTAATCTCAAAACAAAAAACAAAAAACAAACAAACAACCCAATGAATAATTGGGAGTCACAGAGAGGAACCTTGAATGACCAAGAAACACTTAAAAAAAAAAAAAAAAAAAAAGAATCTTTCAGGCAGAAGCCACAGAGCTTCTGGAGCAAGCCACATTTCGGGCTCCAGACATCCGGGTACCTTCCCTGCCAGAGGAGAGTTGTCCACCAGGCCCGGGAGGCCATTGCCAGAGCATCTACCCGAAACATTTTGGTTCCCAGATCCTGCCAAGACTAGTTAACACAGGCTCCAAAAATCCGGGCACCTTCCCTGTCAGAGAAGAGGTGTCCCCCTACCTGGGAGGGCTTTGCTGGAGCATCCACCAGAGCCATCTTCATTCCCAGATCCCTCCAAGACTAGACTGCACAGGTGAAAGTGTGGACTACAGAAGCTAGCAGCTTTTGGAACAGGCCCTGTTTCGGGCCTTCATCTTCTGCCAGGAGGCAAATCTGATCAACAGATATCAATGCACCTTCACTGCAAGAGGAGAGCTTGCATGCAGAGAGTGCTCTAACCACTGAAACTCAGAAGAGAGCTAATCTCCCAGGTCTGCTGCTCGAGGCTAACAGAATCACGAGAGGAACAAGCTCTAACCAGAGACAACTATAACAACTGCCTCCAGAGATTACCAGATGGTGAAAGGCAGACATAAGAATCTTACTAACAGAAACCAAGACCACTCACTGTCATCAGAACCCAGCATTCCCACCTCAGCCAGTCCTGGGTACCCAAAACACCTGAAAAGCTAGACCCGGATTCAAAGGCATATCTCAGGATAAATGTAGAGGACATCAAGAAGTACTTTAATAACTCACTTAAAGAAGTAGAGGAGAACACTGCTAAAGAGTTACAACTCCTTAAAAAAAAAGGAGGAAAACACGTCCAAACAGGTGATGGGAATGAACAAAACCATACTAGACCTAAAAAGGGAAGTGAGCACAATTAGAAAAAAAAAGTGAGGCAACGCTGGAGTGGAAACCCTAGGAAAAAAAAATCTGGAAACATAGATGCAAGCATCAGCAACAGAATATAAGAGATGAAAGAGAGAATCTCAGGTGCAGAAGATTCCATAGAGAACATCAGCACAACAATCAAAGACAATGCAAAATGCAAAAAGATCCTAACTCAAAACATCCAGGAAATCCAGGACACAATGAGAAGACCAAACCTACAGATAATAGGAGTAGACTAGAATGAAGATTTTCAACTTAAAGGACCAGCAAATATCTTTAACAAAATTATAGAAGAAAGCGTCCCAAACCTAAAGAAAGAGATACCCATGAACATACAAGAAGCCTACAGAACTCCAAATAGACTGGACCAGAAAAGAAATTCCTCCCGACACATAATAATCAGAAAAACAAATGCACTAAATAAAGATAGAATATTAAAAGCAGTAAGAGAAAAATGTCAAGTAACATATAAAGACAGACCTATCAGAATTACACCAGATTTTTCACCAGAGACTATGAAAGCCAGAAGATCCTGGACAGATGTTATATAGACACCAAGAGAACACAAATGCCAGCCCAGGCTACTATTCACAGTAAAACTTTCAATTACCATAGATTCAGAAACCAAAGTATTCCACGTCAAAACCAAATTCACACATCTTTCCACGAAACCAGCCCTTCAAAGAATAATAACAGAAAAAAAAAAAAGAAAGAAAAAACAAAAAAACTAAAAAAAAAAGACAGCCACAAGAACAGGATGCCAACTCTGAAAACAAAAATAAAAGGAAGCAACAATTACTTTTCCTTAATATCTGTTAATTTTAATGGACTCAACTCCCCCAATAAAAGACATAGATTAACAACCTCGCTACACAAACAAGACCCAACATTCTCCTGCTTACAGGAAACCCATCTCAGGAAAAAAGACAGACACTAACTAAGAATAAAAGGCTGGAAAACAATTTTCCAAGCAAAGGGTCTGAAGAAACAAGCTGGAGTAGCCATTCTAATATCTAATAAAATCGACTTCCATCCCAAAGTCATCAAAAAATACAAGGAGGGGCACTTCATACTCATCAAAGTTAAAATCTCCCAAGAGGAACTCTCAATTCTGAATATCTATGCTCCAAATACAAGGGCAGCCACATTCATTAAAGAAAATTTAGTAAAGCTCAAAGCACACATTGCACCTCACACAATAATAGTGGGAGACTTCAACACACCATTTTCATCAATGGGCAGATCATGGAAACAGAAACTAAACAGGGACACAGTGAAACTAACAGAAGTTATGAAACAAATGGATCTAACAGATATCTACAGAACATTTTATCCTAAAACAAAAGGATATACCTTCTTCTCAGCACCTTTTGTTACCTTCTCCTAAACTGACCATATAATTGGTCACAAAACAAGCATCAACAGATACAAAAGTATTGAAATTGTCCCATGCATCCTATCAGATCACCATGGACTAAGGCTGATCTTCAATAACAACATAAATAATAGAAAGCCAACATTCACATGGAAACTGAACAATACTCTTCTCATTGATACCTCTGTCAAGGAAGGAATAAAGAAAGAAATTAAGGACTTTTTAGAGTTTAATGAAAATGAAGCCACAATATACCCAAACTTATGGGACACAATGAAAGCATTTCTAAGAGGAAAACTCATAGCTCTGAGTGCCTCCAAAAAGAAACTAGAGATAGCACACACTAGGAGCTTGACAAAACAACTAAAAGCTCTAGAACAAAAGGAAGCAAATTCACCCAAGAGGATTAGATGGCAGTAAATAATCAAACTCAGGGGCAAAATCAACCAAGTGGAAACAAGAAAAACTATTCAAAGAATCAACCAAAGGATGAGCTGGTTCTTTGAGAAAATAAACAAGATAGATAAACCCTTAGCCACACTCACTAAAGGGCACAGGGACAGCATCCTAATTAACGAAATCAGAAATGAAAAGGGAGACATAACAACAGATCCTGAATTAATCCAAAACACCACCAGATCCTTCTACAAAAGGCTATACTCAACAAAACTGGAAACCCAGAGCCTTTTCAGAGTAGACCGAATTTTTTTGTGAATACTGCTACCTCAACGACAACTGGTGGACTGCAGGCCCCCCATTATCCACTGGCCATATTCCTTAAGGTTCTTCACATGGTCTGAGTTTGTTTTGGAGAAAAAGTCCCAGTGGTCCACCCTAGGGTGTGCACTCCATCTTGTGCTAATGAAACTACAACCTGTACCTGCCAGAAAGATGGACCTTCCTACTGAGATATCTGCAAGCAAATAACAAGCAAAGCAGCCACATCATTGGAGTCTATGAAGATATTGGACATAGTGTCCACTTGGGCAGAAGAGACAGGAGAATCTCTGTGACTTCAAAGTCATCCTGGTCTACAGAGTGAGTTCCAGAGGAGCCATAGTCTGAAGACCCTGTCTTCAGCAACACCATTTTAGCAGACATGACTACTTATACTTTCTATATTTTCTTATATCAACTTTTATATGTTGCAATTTTATAAGGAATGTGTCTATTTCACCTAAATTAAATTTCTTGGTATGAAATTTAAAATTAATTCTTCAATATCTGATATAGCACATTTTTACATTAATAAAAATATAAAATACATTAAAAAAAAGAACTGCATTCAGATCCTCAGTCTGAGAAAGAGAGAGAATGCTCCTGGAGTGAACTTTTTAAACCTCAAAGTTCACCTGCAGTGACACACTTTCTTCAACAAGGTTATGCATCTCAGTTTCTCAAATAGTTACCCTCTCTTAATGGCTAAGTGTTCACATATATGAGCCTATTTGGGCCATTCTTATTCAAACCATCACAATGACTATATAAAAGAGGATCATGTATCACATGACACATGATTATGTTTGAAACATAATAAACTAATCAATTAAATTTAGTCAGTAGTGACATTTTATTCTGATAAGTAAACATTTTATTTCTAACATGTAGATCAATTAAAGGTGAGGATTCTGAAAGTTAAAAGAGTTCTCAGCATGTTCCTTTCTTCATTCCCATACTGGGTGGTCGGATCATGGATCTGTGGAAGCCCTCACCAATAGTATTAGGTATTCTTTTTGTTATGGGAGGTAGGTGAGCTTATTTTAGGGTTCTTTATTCTATTGTGTTTGAAATTCTCAATCCTAGTTTCCTGACATCATTTAAATACAAATATGGGTCATTATGTTTGTAATCTACTTTGATTAGTTTGTATTTGGTAACATTTTAATTTTAGGAATAATATATTTATTAGCCTGCTCTTTGTGGGTGGGCCTGGTAGGTGTTTTTGATCATGTGGACAATGAGATGCAGTTATCCTTCTTCTGTAATTATAATCAAGATATGGTCTCTGTTCTGTGTAAAGTAAAGTTATCTGGAAGGGACATTCCAAATATCATTACATAGTGATTTATTGTCTGCTATAAATCCAGAGTATCAGTAAAGAGTAATTTTGAAAACCTACATTCAAATATCAGGATACCAAAGGGAAAAAAAGAATTAATTCTTAAACACATATGGCCCACTAAAATTTACTCAACAAAATATAAATGACTTATATAAGTGGGACACATAAGAGATTATATGTGAAGTTTTAGCCCTGGTGATTCATATACTCAGATAATCCTTTTTTTTTTTTTTTTTTTTTTTTGCTCATATACCTGATTCCAGTAGCAGCTAGCTAGTAGTAGATATCAATATATTACTTACTCAAAATAAGGAAGAATCACAATGCATTGTAATTCTCTAAAATTTTCTGATATATATATGTGTGTGTGTGTATTGTGTATTAATATGTATGTATAAATATATCCCGAGCTTTTGTCCCCGCCGGCAAGAACACACTCAGGACAACCAGAATCTTCTGCAGCAAAGCTTTATTGCTTACTTCTCAGGAAGACCCCGACCCCAGAAAATGGAGTCCCTTATATAGCCCTCAGCCATGACGTTTCAGCACCTGATGTGGCGTGACAGCTCCTGATTCGTTGCTCACCCATCACCCCACTATTATGCCCCGAGAATAGGCAGTGACTAGGAGTGAGTTCACTCTCACACTTGTGCACAAGGCTTGTTTACTAGTTAGGCACAGCGGAGGCCAGCGCCATCTTACAATGGCGATTGCTCGTGGCATGCACGGCTCTCCACAGCGATTGCTCACGGCACGGCTCTCCACATAAATAAAAATTAAAATATTTTGGCTGCACAATTTTATAGTGACTATACAATAATATATTGTTACATATGTGTACATATATAAATGTTTATTTGCTGATCATGTCTACATATTCATGAATATGTTCAAATATATATGTATTATGTATGTATATATGTATGTATGTATGTATGTATGTATGTATGTATGTATGTATTAACTTCTGACATCAACAGTATACTGTAAACTCATGAGAACACTGACTGGGCTAGGTGTCTTAGAACTAACAGTTTCATTGTTCATACCAGATGAATGCCTAGCCTATGGATTTTTATTGCAACTTCTGTGAGTAAATACATTGCTCAATCAATTTTATTTTCTTTACTACTGAAACAATGTGTCTGTGTGTATGTGTATGTGCACATGTTTCCATTTGTGTTTGTGCATGCATATGTACAAGAGGGATTTCATGACATTAACAACCTCTAAATGCTTTAAAATTAATGAGGGAATAAAATAGATGGCAGATGTTTTTCCCATTTGACAAATGTTTTGATCCTACATAGAACTTTGAATACCTGTTTTTGCATTTCCTATCTCCATTATTTCATTCGAAACTTTTACTCAATATATTGTTCCCTCAGAGTACGTGATAAATCTAAAGGTATTCCATCTCAAGGGACGAAAAACAATCTCAAATTGGATTAAAAGTTAATGAAATATTTTACAACTACATTTTACCAAACCATTTGTAAGTTGCATCTGAGCAGCTCTGTGATTTTAAAACCTCTTTGCTCATCTCAGTCAGTGAAAGGACATGAAAAAGTTCTAATTTTATGATCTAGAAAGTTGCATGCAAAGGAGAGAAATTAGGCTATAAAAGGAAGATACCATACAACTGGCATAATGGCCTGTAATCTGCTAAGTACAGCTGTTTCAACATGTGCTATGATTGTGGAGCAGAACAAACATGTTAGGCTTAGTCGTTTATTTAGTACCTTATAAACAATTGGACTAATTTGGACAAGGCTAATGGATCAGTGCAAATGACACTCTTGTAAAAGGTCGGAGAATAGGCAATGCAAATTGGACAGAAATTTTAAGCTTAAACATGTGGCCAATTTTAAAATGTCTGGAAGAAAAAGACTACTTTAATATTCCATTGGGATTTAAAGTTATTCCTATCATTAATAACACTCTACTTTTCAATAAATGTAATCACTCTTATGGTATATTCCTACCATTTCTGTCAAAATAAAACCATGTCTTAGAATATTCCATCTCAATAGCACATATTCTAGTAAAAAAATGTATCACATTTCTCCTTTGAATGTATCAGATCAAATGATCTAATATACATATTTTTCATTTTTAACAAAGAACATATCCATGTTATTTTAGTGTGTCAGGGCAGAATGAAAATGAAGGCTAATTTATTAGTAATTGACAGAAGCATTTTAAAAATTATGCATTAGAAACCACAATATTTTGCTCAATATAGGGAGAAGATCAATATGACTTCAAAATAATAAACAATAAATAACAAAACTTGACTATGTATAGAAAATCTCACTGATTTTAGCAAGAATAGTTTTAGAGTAACATAGGGAAAAGATGCAGAATGGTTCAACAAGCTTTTATATAACAAATCTAAGCAAAATTTTAAGTTGATGGTTGTCAACTGGAAAGTCAGTTATTGATAAATATGTGTAAATCATTAGCAGATATATTTGAGCCAGATGAATGAACACACACACACAGACACACCCCAAAACAAATAAACAAAAGAAAACAAACAAACAAAAAACTAAACTAAACAAGAATAATGAAGAACAACTACATATTTATTTAATTTATTATTATTATTATTATTTTTGGAGAAAGGCTGTTTGAAAAGAAGGACATGATTTGATACAGCAGAAACACAAAGACTGTAGTATCACAGAAAGCAGAAGGGAAATATTATAGGCAAGGTGAGCAGGATGTTTACAGTTCTATTGAACAAATTTGAGAGTGCTCACCATGTATGAACAAGTTAGAGTGTGTTGTGAGGGGTGAAGCATAATCAAAGTCTACATGGTGTTTTTGAAAAAAAAATGGCTCCATAGGCTCATATGTAGTGTGATTATTTAGAGATTTCACAAGAGATTTCTATTGTTAGAGTAGATGTGGTATTGTTGGAGGAAATATGTCACCTATGTTTATTTATTTGTTTGTTTGTACACCAAATGTCCTCCTCAAGGTCGCCACCTCACAAAATCCCTCCCCACATCCCTTTCCCCTTTTCTTCTGAGAGGTATCTCAATGGTGCATTAAGTCTCTTCAGGAATAGGCACATCCTCTCTCAGTGTGGCCAAAAAAGAACTAATTTGTTGGGGAACAGATTCCAGTTACTACTTTAGGGACAGCCCCTGCTCCAGTTGTTAAGAGCTAGAGATGGAGCTGCACATTTGCTACATATGTGCCAGGGGATTCAGTACAACTCATTTATACTCTTTGGTTGGTTGCTGGGGTCCAACCTCAACACGAGTCTGGGGTCTTCAACGACTAGGGATACCTGGTAGGCAAATAAGAAAACACATAAACTGTGGAAACTGGCAGGTTTGTTTATTTCCATGAGAGCTTTGTGAACTCTGGAGTCAGAATGCCCATATAGACTTGACTCAACCCTAGTCCTATATTGAAACCATCCAAGGAAGTTGGGTTACAAAGTTCATAGAGGAATTGGTAAATGTTTCTCTGTTTTTCTGTGTCAACATTTTATTGTGATAGAGTAATACAGTAGATTTAGAACAGGAAAAATAAAAACTATAAAATCTCAGACGTAAAAGTTTTATAGCAAGCACAATTTCTTTTTTTTTTTTTTTTAATATCTCCTGACCACCAGTCTTCAGTGAGGTAGGGGGCAGCAGTATTGTGGTAACAAAGTCAGTATCTTTCAAACATGTGTGAGACAATATGGTTTCATGAAAGGGAAAATATGAGGTCATAATGCTAACCTTTGAGACCCCATATGTCTGTCTGCAAAAACATCCTCACTTAACCTGTATGAAGCATTCCAAGGGGCCTGCCACCATTGTCTCTGAATCCAAGGAATACCCTACTGACATTCTGGGAAATATCTGTATGTTATTTCATCCTCACTTTTAAAATAAAAATGTCTTGTTTTTATTATACAGAATTGAGACTCAGACTGGGGGAAGAGGAACAGATTTACTCATCTCTGCCCACTGCTTTAGGTTACTTTCATTTATGAGTGAGTGACTATAACATCTATTTTTCTTGAATTCATGAACAGCTTTCACTTTAATATTATTAGTAATGTCTAGTTCCTGGATATCAAGCGGGCTCCTACTAGGCCTTTCCAAGACACCAAACTGGTGTAATCAAGGAAGGAGGAAGGACAAGGAACAGAAATAGATAAGGAAGATGTTAAGTACTAAGAATAGCTGCAGCCAGGAGGTAGCAGCACAAGCCTTTAATCCCGGCACTTGGGAGGCAGAGGCAGGCTTTTTTATGAGTTCAAGGCCAGCCTGGTCTACAAAGTGATTTCCAAGACAGCCAGGGCTATACAGAGAAACCCTGTCTCAAAACACCAAAAACAAACAAACAAACAAACAAACAACTGCAGAAATGACATCACAGTTGAAGATCCTCACAGCCAGATACTGAATGGAGCTCAGGATTC
Organism: Mus caroli; assembly: GCF_978045245.1. Classification (NCBI taxonomy): domain Eukaryota; kingdom Metazoa; phylum Chordata; class Mammalia; order Rodentia; family Muridae; genus Mus; species Mus caroli. Next base: position 46,172,025 of record NW_028227256.1, read on the forward strand.
TCATGGAAGAGTTGGGATAAGTGTCGAAGGCCCTGAAGGGAAAAGGAACTCCACAAGAAGATGAGATTCACCTGAACCCATGAGAGCTTTCAGAGACTGAGCCACCAACTGTTGGGGACACCCAGCATTAAGCTCAAGATACCTTGGACCCCTGATGACAAGGAAGAAAAGCCTGCCAGGGCCACCATGTTTCAGAGCACAAGGCTGTGGCCTTTTGCGTGCCCCATTATGAGTACTGAGAGGTCCCAAGTTCTGCTCCTTTGGTGCAAGTACCTTGTGATGTCATTTGAGGTTTTGACTTTACTCATTCTGATTTGAATAAGGTGGAATCTCAGGGCCATTTTTATTTGCATTTCCATGATGACTTAAGATTCTGAACATTTCTCTAAGGGCTTCTCTGCCATTGGAGATTCCTCTGTTGAGACATCTGTTTAGCTCTGTACCCCATTTTCTAAATGGATTTTTGGTTATAAGGAGTCTAAATTCATGAGTTCTTTATAAATTTTAGATATTAGCCCTCTGGTACATGTAGGGATAGTATACATCTTTTCCCAGTCTGTAGGCTGCCATTTTGTCCTATTGACAGTGTCCATTATCTTACAGAAGGTTTTTAGTTTTATGAGGCCCCATTTTTCAATTCTTGATCTTAGAGCCTGAGCCATTGACATTCAGTTCAGGAAATAATCCCCTGTACCAATAAGTTTGAAGTTATTACTCAGTTTCTCCACTATTAGATTTAGTGTATCCCATCTTATGTTGAGGTCCTTGATCCACTTGGACTTGAGTTTTGTGCAGGGTGTCAAGTATAGGTGTATTTGCATTCTTTTATATGTAGACAAATGGTTAGACCAGCAACATTTGTTTAAAATGCTTAAGCATTTTTCCACTGATGATTTTATCTTCTTTGTCAAAAGTCAGGTGTTCATTTGGGTTAATTTTTTGGTCTTCAACATCATTCCATTGTTCAATCTTTCTGTTTCTGTACCAATACCATGAAGCTTTTTTATCACTATTATTCTGTACTATATTTTGAGATCAATGATAATATTCCTCCACAAATATTTTATTGTTCAGAATTGTTTTAGTTATCCTGGTTTTTGTTTGTTTGTTTTGTTGTTTGTTTATTTGTTTTCCTCATGAAGTTGAGAATTGCTCTTTCAATGTGTGTAAAAAAAATTGTTGGAATTTTGATAGGAATTTCATTTAATTTGTAGATTACTTTTGTCAAGTTGGCCATTTTCACGGTTAATCCAACTAATCCATGAGTATGGGAGATCTTTCCATTTTCTAATACCTTCTTCAATTTCTTTCTTCAGGGACTTGAAGTTCTCATCATACAGACCTTTCACTTTTTTGTTTAGAATTATGCCAAGATATTTTATATATTATTTGTGACTATTGTGAAGGGTGTTGTTTCCATAATTTCTTTCTCAGCCATTTATCCTTTGAGTAGAGGAAGACTACTGATTCAATAGTGGTAATTTTATATCCAGCCACTTTGCTGAAGTTGTTTACAAGCTGTACGAGTCCACTATCTTATCAACTACAGATAGTGATATATTGACTTCCTCTTTCCCAATTTGTAACTCTTTGACCTCCTTTTGTTGCCTAATTGTTCCGGCTAAAACTGCCAGTATTGTATTGAATACATATGGGGACAGTGGGCAGCCATATCTTGTCCCTGATTTAATTGGATTTTTTTAGTATCATTTTGTTTGAGGTTGGCTATTGGATTGCTATATATTTCTTTTATTATGTTTAGGTATGGACCTTTAATTCTTGATCTCTCCAATATTTTTAACATGAAGGTGTATTGTATTTTATCAAGGGCTTTTTTTGGCACCTAACGAGATGATCATGTGGTTTTGTTTTTCCTTTGTGTTTGTTTATATAGTGGATTAATTGGTGGATTTCCATACATTGAACCATCCCTTCATTTTCACTGGATTTTAGAAAGTCTTTAATTTCTTTATTTTATGCATGACCAAGTTCACATTTAAAAAAAGTTGTGCAGTTTCCATGAGTTTATGCAGTTTCTGTTGTTTCTGTTTTCTTGAAGTTCAGCCTTAAATAAAATACAAGGCATCCTTTTATCTGTTGAGACTTGCTTCGTGCCCAGTTACAAGTTCAATTTTGCAGAAGTTGTTGTGAGGTGCTGAGAAGTAGGTATATTCTTTTGTTTTGTGGTGAAATTCTGTAGATATCTGTTCTATTCACTTGATTCATAACAGCTGTTACTTTCATTGTTTCTCTTTTGATGACCTGTCCATTGGTGAGAGTGAGATATTGAAGCCGCCCACTATTGTGTGGAGTTCAATGTATGATTTTGAGATTTAGTAATGTTTCTTTAATGAATGCAGGTGCCTTTGCATTTGGGGCATACATTTTCTGAATTGAGATGCCCTCTTGGTGGATTTTTTTTTTCTTTGATGAGTCTATAGTATTCTTCCCTATTTCTTTTTTATTAAAACCTCTTCTAACCCTTTACTCTGAGGTAGTGCCTAAATTTGTTTCTGAGATGTTTCTTGTATGTAGCAGAATGATTGATCTTGTTTTTGTATCCACTCTGTTAGGTAGTGACTTTTCACTAGTGAATTGAGTCCATTGATGGTGAGAGATACAATAGTAAATTATTGTTCCTTCCTGTTTTGTTTGTTTGGTTGTTTGTTTTTTGTTGTTGTTGTTGTTTTTGTTTTTGATGTTGGAGATGGCACTGTGTTTAAGTGTATGTGAGTGTGTATGTTTCTTTTCTTTTCTTTTTTCATGTGAAATGACTAATTTCTTTTGTTTTCTATGGTATAGCTACCCTTCTTGTAATGGAGTTTTCTATTTAGTATCCCTTTTAGGGCTGTATTAGTAGAATATAATGTTTAAATTTGGCTTTATCATGTAATATCATGGTTTCTTCATCTATGGTGATTGAATGTTTTGCTAGTCTGGGCTGGTATCTGTATTCTCTTAAAGTATGTAAAGCATCTGCTCAGAATTTTCTGGCTTTTAGAAAGTCTGTGGAGATTAAAGTGTAATTCTAATAGATGTGCCTTCCAATATTACTTGGGATTTTTAACCTTATATCCTTTAGTATTCTTTCTAAGTTATGTGTAACATTGAGCTGCCTTTTAATTCTCAGATACGCAATTTAGTCTTATTGAGGCATTCATTCCTGCTGCCCAAAAATCTGGATATAGAACTCTCAGCTACCTTTCAAGCAGAATATCTGTCTGAATTCTGCCATGGTTCCTACCGTGATAATATTGGAGGAAATTTCATGAACTTTAAACCAGCTTCAATTAAATGTTTTTGTTTATAAAGGATGTCATGGTTTTGTGTCTTTTTACAGCAATAGCTACCCTAACTAAAACAGTGTGTTAACTGTAAAGGGAATAATATTCCATTAATGTACAGACAAAACTTGAACCAAAGATGAACTTATATTTGCTACCAGTAGTGTAAATGTTATAAATAAAGAAAATAAAATCTAATAACAACAGAAATAAACGGACATCCTGGGGGGAAAGATTTAAAGAATAATCAAATTATAAATGATAAAACAATTCTAAGTCTCAGTTCACCATTTTGACTTTATGAGACAATGTCAAAAAGAGAACAATAAAAGCAAAACAAAGAAATAATTAAAATATCCAAATGTCAAGAATGAGAAGGAAATAGAAGAAAGAAATCTGATCATTATAACAGTTAAAACAGCATACACTTAATGATAATGATAATTGAAGGGCATAAAGATAAAGTTGAACAATGAAAGAAAAATAAAAATATATACCTTCCAGTCTGCACTGGTTGACCTTGAATATGAATTTGGTAGCCAGTTCCATAGGCACCAGAGGAAACTCCTCTCCCAGGCACTCTAGCATATCCAGGATCTTAGGATCCCAGCATCCCAGGATTACAGGAAGAGTGCTCTCAAGTCAGATATACAAGTCAGTGAGGGCAGGTAGCACTAGAAATAATCAGAATGCAGGAAGCAAGCATGAGAATAGAAGCTACTGAAACCAAAGTTACTTGCTATCATCAGAACCCAACTCTCCCAACACACCGGAAAAGCAAGATTCAGATCTATAGTCACTTTTTATAATGATGATGGAGGACTTTAAGAAGGATACCAATAACTGCCTTGAAGAAATATAAGAGAACACAAGTAAACAGCTAGAATCTCTTAAAGAGGAAACACAAAAATTCTCTAAAAGGATTATAGGAAAGCGCAATCAAACAGGTGAAGGAAATGAACAATACCATCCGAGATGTAAATGATGGAAATAAAAACAATAAAGAAAGCATAAAGGGAGACAAACCTTTAGTTAGAAAAACTAGGAAAGAGATCAGGAGTCAAGATGCAAGCATCACCAACAGAATATAAGAAGGAAGATCAAAGTGTGGGTCCTTCAGTCCTTCTTAGAAGGAGAACAAAATACTCACAGAAGCAAATATGAAGATAAACTTTAGAGCAGATACTAAATGAAAGGCCACCTAGAGATTTCAACCTGGGCATTAATCCCATATACAGTTACCAAACCCAGACACTATTGTGAATGCCAAGAAGTGCATGCTGAAAAGAGCCTGATATGGCTGTCTCTCGAAAGACCCTGCCAGAGACTTACAAATACAAAGGGGGATGTTAGCAGCCAACCTTTGGACTGAGAGCAGGTTCCCTAATAGAGGAGTTAGAGAAGGTATTGAAGGAGATGAAAGGGTTTGCAAACCCATAGAAAGAAAAACAATATCAACCAACCAGACATCCCAGAACTCTCAGGAACTAAGCCATCAACAAAGGAGTACACATGGATCCAGCTGCATATGTAGCAGAAAATGGCTTTGTCATACATCAATGGAAGGAGAGGGTTTTGGTCATATGAAGGTTCGATAAATGTGCCAGTGTAGTGGAATCAAGGACAGGAAGGTGAGAATGGGTGGGTAGGTGGAGGAACACCTTCATAGAAACTGGAGGAGGGAGGATGCTATAGGGTGTTTCCAGGATGGAGGGAGACTGGGAAAAGGGATAACATTTGAAATGTAAATAAAGAAAATATCCAATAAAAAAGAATATATGCACACCTGTGTAGTACATATAATTAAATCTTTATATCTTTTTAAGAAGGAAATTTGTTGAGGGACATGCAGAAAGAATAGAAGAATGGCTTTAGAAGTAATGGAATATACCTCACCAGTTAACAAAATCATGATGGGTGTGCCTCAGAGAGGCAGAGCCCTTAGAAATAAGTGTACTGAAGACTTATGCTCTTATGGAACATTTCATACACTAGCAAGATTTTGCTGAAAGGACCCAAATATAGCTGTCTCTTGTGAGACTATGCCGGGGCCTAGCAAACACAGAAGTGCATGTTCACAGTCAGCTATTGGATGTATCACAGGGCTCCCAATGGAGAAGCTAGAGAAAGTATCCAAGGAGCTAAAGGGATCTGCAACCCTATAGTTGGAACAACATGATGAACTAACCAGTACCCCGGAGCTCTTGTCTCTAGCTGCATATGTATCGAAAGATGGCCTAGTCGGCCATCACTGGAAAGAGAGGCCCATTGGACTTGCAAACTTTATTTGCCCCAATATAGGGGAATGCCAGGGCCAAAAGAATGGGAATGGGTGGGTAGCGAAGTGGGGGGGATATGGGGGACTTTGGGGATAGCATTGGAAATGTAATTGAGGAAAATATGTAATAAAAAAGGAACATTTCTTTCCTTATCTTTCTCATGCTTTTCATACCATCATTAATCGATGAGATGTAAGCAGCCTCAGAGAATCAAGATTTGTTCCCTCAATGAAAAGTCTGCTGAATGATCAATTGCTGATGCTATGTCACAACTCAGTTTACTGAATATCAAAGCTGGTCTTTGACAGAAACAAAGAATTCAAGTCTTATTATAGGGAGAATTAGCTTATTAAATTGACCTAAAAAATAAATGGTACATGAAATTGATTGTAAAATAATTTAAACAATTTGTAATAATTTGTATAGCATAAGACCATACATAATAAATTTAATATATATGCATATGCATTTATGTAAGATATCCCCAAAACTATAACTAAGCAAACATTTTAAAAATAATTTCCCAATTGTATCGTAAAGTGTGATGTACATTGAAAACAAGCATAGCATGAGAGTACAGGTAATTAAAGACTAATGCAATGAGCACAATGACATTGTGAATTAAAAATTATATAACATCTGTCATTGCTGAAAATGACATGTTTTTTTTTTTTTTTTTTGCTTTTTGAGACAGGGTTTCTCTGTATAGCTCTGGCTGTCCTGGAACTCACTTTGTAGACCAGGCTGGCCTCGAACTCAGAAATCCACCTGCCTCTGCCTCCCGAGTGCTGGGAACAGACATGTTTTATTAATGCAAAGAATAATTTAAATATTAAAATTCAATTGTATTAAAAGAATAAATGATGAGACTATATGGTAATCTGAATATATGTATAAAAGTTATTTGAGCCACAGAGTAGTGGGTAATAAGCAAAAGAAATAAAATGTGTTTACTAAGAAAATCAAGTGACACTATATTTTAAAAATTACAAAAAGAAAGTATTCTGTAGCTGAGGAAATTCTGAATTTTGAAAGTGCCTGTCATGTTATCTTGAAGATTGGTCTTCAGCTTTGAGCATCAATAGAAAATGGTGGTATATTCTTTAACTCCTGTGTCAGTACTATAGAGAAGCTCATTCCATAAGATTTCAGTATTGCCCCATAACTGAAAATATAAGCTTCAGATTCAGTGAGTTTCTTACAAGTGAATAGGGTGAAAATAGAGAGGGAAGTTCTGATGTTCTTCTCTAATACACTTACCACACAGACACAGACACAGACACACACACACAGACACACACACACACACACACACACACTTTTAATATATTAAACAGATAATAGAAATTTTTAGATTTTTTTTCATTTTTTTTCTTAAGTAGAAGTCAACCCATTCTTAATCTTTTTAATGCCTTGTATAGTATTACATAATCACAGAAAATCTCTGAATAATTATCTGTCTCATTGTACCCATCATTCAAAGAGACTTTTTTTCAAGTGACATTTTTAGCACTGTATTCTCTCATTCAGTTCCAGGCAGAATATCTCAAGCATTGAACCCATTCTGTAGAATTTAAAAATTCCTCTTAATTCCCATGTATGTACAGAAAATAAAATCCCTTCTTCATAGCATAAGAAGAAAATATGTCTTTCAAAATGTAGACCAGACAAGAAATGTTCATTTGTCAAGAACTATCCAAGAGAAACATTAATATCATTGAAGCAATACTTGTGCTATCATTCACAAGAAAGGTCAGAACATCTGACCTGGATGTAGAAGAAAAGTCAAGAAACATACTCCATGCCAAACCCATTTATTTACATTTCTGTCATTTGCCTGAAAACCTCATTTTTTCTGAGTCCTGCTGGGAAAACCATTGTCTTTAGTAGCTGTAAAATGCTGTATTGCTTGTTTTATCTTTTATTTTTTATAGTATATCATAGGCAGCAAGAAATGGAATATGGATTAAAAATTGTGAGAATATAAGTAAATATTAATGATGTCTCAGATTTACAGATATGTCTGTTAACTTGTAAGCCTTCTTATAAACCTGGAATGCAAATAGACTGTCTTCAGAAAATAGAACATAGTAAGGAAGAATAATTAATGAGCTAAAGTTTCAGTTTACTGGATAAATCACTGTTTCCCTCTAGATGGTAGTTGGTATTCATTTTCTAACACAGCTTGAACTACATTATACCAAATACAAACGTGAAATCTAAAATAATATTAAGTATGTATGATCAGTTGTGCATTTCAAGATATGTCTTCAAAAGATTGATTCTGCAGTGAATGGTATATTTCACACACAATCATCTACTGCATGCTATTTTGCAGTAAATACTTAAAATACTTTCCTATATTCCGAAGTATTTTTAAATCAACTATTAACTTATCTTTCACTGTAAATGGGTTAATGATGACTTATATCAGTAACTGTTATTTATGTTACTATTTTGGGTGAAATTGTTTTAAACAAATCATTTAAGGAAGGCTTAAAGTTCTCTAAACACTGCATTTTCTGTAGTGTGCTGCCATTTTCCTACAAGCATTTCTAAGCAAATGGAATTTTACTAAGTCAGTTCTATATATCTCAGGGGACAGAGCCTTGATGTTATGATCCTCTACCTGTGAATTGCCAGGCAACTTCTCAATAATGACATTGTATATACAATAACTAATTCCTAAAACTTTTTATTTAATTTCTGTTGGTATGTATAAGCAGGAAAAACCATACCCATACTGAGGTATTTTGTGGAGTATGACTTCTCTCTTGGTTTTTGTGACAGGCAATGACATTAACACTTCACTTTCAACCCATGAAGCAATTCAGGTGATTGTTGTCTGGGCCTGAGCAAAAGGCACAATGGTTCTGTCAATGTGAGAAAGCCCCAAAATGTATGACAGTGGCCAGCTAAGCAGATGATTGACCAAGGTGTGTGGAAAACAATACATTTTTACAAATTTTATCTCATAAAGGAAACTACTAACAGCCCACCATTAGACAGAGGTGTACAGCAGGTCTCTAACTTTGTATGTTTTTCTTTTGTTGCCTCCTTTTTTTTTTTTTTCTCTACAATCAAATGTAAGTTAGGCCTACCTGTAACTTGTAGTTGTGCTGTCTCGGTGGCTCAGCCTTTAGGGGAACAGGTATAATATTCCAGGTGCACACTATCAAGCCTGGCTCAGCTGCTGTTATAATGGAATCTTTGTCAATATGCTTGATATGTTATACAATAATATCAAAACCAAGATCTACTATCATTCCAAAGGAGAGGCATTTTATCAATTTACAGATACATGGCATATATTAAGAGAAACTCTCTAAATAATACACAAATTCTACCCAGGTTGACACTTAGCTATTCGTTTATAGCTAAATAATCACCTTGACTGGCAGTAAGAGGCCGAAATCAACTCATATTCACGTTAGTTGAGGAAACAAACCATTATGTGTCTCTCTTCTCTTTTCCTCTTATTCTTGCCCTAGAAGAATCAAAAAAAAAAAAAAAATTGAAGCACAAGGAACAATATAAGGTGTAAAAGAAAAGAAGCACTAGTGAGCAGAGAAAGAAATGGCCACACCTTTTCCATCCTGCTTCAGACTTACATAACATTAGCCTCTGACATTTGAAGAGTTAGAAAGTTAATTAATGATAAAGTTCAAATGAATATGTTCAGATGTATATGTTGGAGTTGTCAAGCACTATGAATTAGTGTGGCACATAATATTAGAAGTGTTTTACATGAATGTGTCAATAAAATTAAGAAATAATTCCAATTGTATTCAGGTTCATCTACAAAGACAAAACAATAAGTTTATATTAAAAAAGGAGTTGAAAATCATTACATTATTTCTTATTCACTAACACCAAAAAATGTCATAAACAATAATTGCTTGAAATTACTTTTGTGTTTTTTAATCTTATCCATGTACAGATGCACATTCTAATTCTAATTTTTTATGATATTCATGAAAGATATAAAATTCCTAAATACTTTGTTTTAAAATTTTGTCATGATGTTAACTGTTTTTACTATATACTTTTTATTATTCATGAATCATGTAAAGTAATATGTAGACTTAGATTTTTTAAAACCTGCTTTAATAAAGGTTATTAAGCACATTAACCTTCATTCTAGCCACCAGAGTTAGTGGAAAGGAAAGTCTAAGAGGGGAAAGGGGAATATGAACTGTTTAGTTCTTTGAGGCAATTCCAGTATTCATTGTTAGGATATAGGCAATGCAATTCACACAAATCAGCATCTGGAGCTTGATCTGGGAGAAGCCACAAGACTGCCAATAGTCCTAAGAATATGGAAGCAGCAAGAAGCCTCCAGAACATGACTAGGAGTTCTTTGGTGTGTTTCTCTCTAACAAGTCACAATAAGTGATGATTAGCAAAAAAGACAAGATGAACCAATGCTACAATATCATCATAATTTTTGCAACCTACTTTTAATAAGGGTTCAATCTCTCCTTTAACCCACTACCCAGCAGAGGTAGTTGAAGACAACATTTTTAGGTACGGGGAAGTTGACCTATTCAACCATGGTTCTTTGGGGGCAAGCTCAGTCTTTCTCAAAAAACCCAGTCCTGTAGCATACACCAAATATGACTCAGAAGCTGCAGAACAGTCTTCTAGTCAGGCAGATAGCACACATGAACTGGCAGCCCACAGTCCAGTCCTTTTAGCAGGTAGACACAAGGCAGCTGTTCAATCTGGAAGAAATCGCAAAGCTTGCCAGTTGGCCTTAGGTGTGGCCAAGTAAGTGGAAAGGTGCCCAGGAAACTCACAATCAGGTTTTTGGCAAGTTTCTCTCAATGGTGGTGTTACCCCAACTTGAACTCAATAATGTTCTGTAAGGCAAACCAATAATTACCTGTTGTTAATGAAGAATAGTGATATAGAGCAAACCAAACCAATGTTCAGTCATATTTATATTCCTTCATCATTGATAGTTTCACATGTTTAATATATCAGAACATCCTTTCACCTGTGTCTTCTTCAGGAAAACTTGCTTTCACATGTCTGCTTTAGTAAGACATCCTTTCAACCGAGTGCCCCAGCAAAACATCATTTGACATAACAAAATTTCCAATTAAACTAGGAGCTTTCACTTCACACCTGTCTGTGCATTTTGATTTCTGTTACTACCAGCTATAAGCACAACCAACAAAAAACCAGCCTTATTACTGACTTCAGATATCATTCTCATTGGATTCTGTAAGGTCCTTTCCATATATTATAATAAAGAAAAGCTAAGGCAACACAGAGAAAATTATCTAGTTGAATCATCATTGTGAGCCACTAATATAATCTGAATCTGGAATGTCACAAATGTTCATGGTTAAAATCTATATCTCTAGCTTTATGTGAAAGCAGTTAACATGTGGTACTTGAAAGAGGGATCCTGGAGTAAGGCATCATTTTTATGATAATGGGGGCATTTTGTTTTTGTCACTTTCACTGTTTTCTGTCCATCCATAAGAGAAGCACCTTTGCTCCCTCACACTCATATATGCCTTTGAAAGTAAAGAAGTCTCCAGACTGAAAACACAATAACTCTTAAACAAGTTAAAAATGTCCCCCATCATAAGTTAAAAATATAAGGTATTTATAATGGCAAGATGTTGCTTATAAAAATATCTCAATATTATAAAAATAAAAATAAACAAATAAAATTTAAACACTTTCAATGAGTATATGTAAGAAAATTAAGTCTCAAAGCATGTGACTTGCTAGAACAGCACTAAATATCCTAAGTAAACATTAAAGAATGTTCCACAGTTTTAGTTGTAATGTTAGTTAGTCTTTGTCCTTGCCAATACAATCTCACAGTCACAGTTCTATTTCATTAATTCTTGCCTAGTTTACTGAATTTCCTGTTGGGGCTAGGCTTTTCATGCCTCTTTGACCTACTTTTAAGTCTATCTGTATAAGGAATTTCTTCTTAAAAGTTTAGCGTACTTTTTTTCTTTCCTTCCTTTCTATTTTCATGACTGTATCTTAACCTTGATTAATGTGAACGCAGAGAGTTTTCAGTATGTTAATGTATTTTCTTACTTGGTAAGCGAAATAACCTTGCAATGTTTAGTACTTGCTGAACATACAAATGAACCTGTTTCTTTAATTGTATTTTTCTTTACATTTCCATTTGTGTTCTGAAGCATTCAATTGCTACCCTGATAACCTTACAGAAATTATTCTATACAGGACACACAGACAAAAATACTTCAAGTCTAGAAAATGCCTTTTGTGTTGCTCCAATGCAGGTATGAATATGAAAACTGAAATAAAACCTAAAATTGCTCACTTTCTGGCAGGTTTTGTTTTTCCTGACAGTGAACTCGATTTCATCGAGTTTGCTCATGTTATGGACTGAAGGATCTGTACAGATTATCTTCAGAGGCTGACATACTGCCCTCCATGTTGATAGCATAAAAAGAGAGGGATTTGTTAGGAAAATTATGTCAGGGGTATGGTGTCTCATTGAAGGTCTTGGTATCATTATAAAAGAGGACATGCTGAAGTTTCTAGGCTTCTTCTCCCTTGTGAGATACAAAGGATAGCTGTCCCGACACAGAGTTAAAAATGAATATCTTTGTAACTGGCCACAAGTTTAATATTTTCTTTTCTAATTTGCAACAGGGAAGCACTATGTTGCCTATGCTAGCCTTAACCTCATTCTATAACTCAGGCAATTGCTGAGCATTTGTTAATACCTTTGCCTTTTGAGTAGCTAGTGCTATAAATCTTTTCCATTAGGCCTAGGAAAATGTATGATGTTTTATTCTACACACCAAAACATGCATATGCATTTCAGGTTTTCTTGAGATACTATCTACAGTTTCTTCACGGGACTAGGAAAAACTTGAAAAATGTGCATTAATCGGAACAGAGACCTACAGAAAGAGGATGATGAAAATGGGAAGATAATATATTTTGCTATTTGTAACAAACATGTAAAGCAAACAAATCAAAGCTAGAACAAAAAAAAATATGTTCTTTTCTTTCCTTGTAGAGGAATTTTAATAGAAATACATGGCTGTTCAGGCAAGGGATCACATCCAAGGGCATTCTTGGTCTGTGTGATTTGGGTAGAATTCAGAAAAGCCTTTAATCTCCTAGATGGAAGCCAACATATATCTGAGTTCAATGTCAGACTGGTATAGAGCAAGTTTCAGAAAAAACAAACAAACAAAACACCGAAACAAAAACAAAAACAAATAAAAAACAAAAAAACCTTAGGGCCAGTTGTGGTGATTTATGCCTTTACTCACAGAAGACTGAGACAAGCAGATCTCTTGAGTTCTAGGCAGTCAGTTCAGATGTTCAGTGAGTTAAGTTTAGTGAGCTGATTTTAGTTTAGTGAAGCAGTTCGGAGACAGTAAACTGAGTGAAGTAAATTTGAGTTAAGTTCCTTTGTGAATTCATTCAGTTCAGTACAGGTCAGCAGACCCAGAGACTAAGATGAAGCCAGATGATTAGAACAGATGACTAGCGTTAGTTTGAAGCAAAGCAGAAAAGTTCAGTCAAAAGTTGAGAAAATCCATATTGAATCAGCCAGCTAGGATCAGAGTTTGGCAGTTTTTATTATAAGTGCCAGTAGCCAACATCAAAGTAAATGGTGAGAAGCTTGAAGCAATCCCTCTAAAATCAGGGACTAGACAAGGCTGTCCACTTTCTCCATACCTATTCAACATTGTACTTGAAGTCCTAGCCAGAGCAATTCAACAACAAAAGGAGATCAAAGGGATACAAATTGGAAAAGATGAAGTCAAAATATCACTCTTTGCAGATGATATGATAGTATATATAAGTGACCCTAAAAATTCCACCAGAGAACTCCTAAGCCTGATAAACAGCTTTGGTAAAGTAGCTGGATATAAAATTAACTCAAACAAATCAATGGCCTTTCTCTACACAAAGAATAAACAGGCTGAGAAAGAAATTAGGGAAACAACACCCTTCTCAATAGTCACAAATAATATAAAATATCTTGGTGTGACTCTAACTAAGGAAGTGAAAGATCTGTATAATAAAAACTTCAAGTCTCTGAAGAAAGAAATTATAGAAGATCTCAGAAGATGGAAAGATCTCCCATGCTCATGGATTGGCAGGATCAACATTGTAAAAATGGCTATCTTGCCAAAAGCAATCTACAGATTCAATGCAATCCCCATCAAAATTCCAAATCAATTCTTCAACGAATTAGAAAGTACAATCTGCAAATTCATCTGGAATAACAAAAACCCTAGGATAGCAAAAACTCTTCTCAAGGATAAAAAACCTCTGGTGGAATCACCATGCCGGAACTAAAGCTCTACTACAGAGCAATTGTGATAAAAACTGCATGGTACTGGTATAGTGACAGACAAATAGACCAATGGAATAGAATTGAAGACCCAGAAATGAACCCACACACCTACGGTCACTTGATCTTCGACAAGGGAGCTAAAAACATCCAGTGGAAGAAAGACAGCATTTTCAACAAATGGTGCTGGCACAACTGGTTGTTAACATGTAGAAGAATGCGAATCGATCCATTCCTATCTCCTTGTACTAAGGTCAAGTCTAAGTGGATCAAGGAACTTCACATAAAACCAGAGACACTGAAACTTATAGAGGAGAAAGTGGGGAAAAGCCTTGAAGATATGGGCACAAGGGAAAAATTCCTTAATAGAACAGTAATGGCTTGTGCTGTAAGATCGAGAATTGACAAGTGGGACCTCATGAAACTACAAAGCTTCTGCAAGGCTAAAGACACCATCTATAAGACAAAAAAAAACACCAACAGATTGGGAAAGGATCTTCACCTATCCTAAATCAGATAAGGGACTAATATGCAATATATATAAAGAACTCAAAAAGGTGGACTCCAGAAAGTCAAATAACCCCATTAAAAAATGGGGCTCAGAACTGAACAAAGAATTCTCACCTGAGGAATACCGAATGGCAGAGAAGCACCTGAAAAAATGTTCAACATCCTTAATCATCAGGGAAATGCAAATCAAAACAACCCTAAGATTCCACCTCACACCAGTCAGAATGGCTAAGATCAAAAATTCAGGTGACAGCAGATGCTGGCGAGGATGTGGAGAAAGAGGAACACTCCTCCATTGTTGGTGGGATTGCAAGCTTGTACAACCACTCTGGAAATCAGTCTGGCGGTTCCTCAGAAAATTGGACATAGTACTACCGGAGGATCCAGCAATACCTCTCCTGGGCATATATCCAGAAGATGTCCCAACCGGTAAAAAGGACACATGCTCCACTATGTTCATAGCAGCCCTATTTATAATAGCCAGAAGCTGGGAAGAACCCAGATGTCCCTCAACAGAGGAATGGATACAGAAATTATGGTACATTTACACAATGGAGTACTACTCAGCTATTAAAAGGAATGAATTTATGAAATTCCTAGCCAAAGGAATGTACCTGGAGGGCATCATCTTGAGTGAAGTAACACAATCACAAAAGAACTCACACAATATGTATTCACTGATAAGTGGATATTATCCCAAAACTTAGGATACCCAAGATATAAGATACAATTTGCTAAACGCATGAAACTCAAGAAGAATGAAGACCAAAGTGTGGACACTGTGCACCTTCTTAGAATTGGGAACAAAACACCCAGGGAAGGAGTTACAGAGACAAAGTTCGTAGCTGTGATGAAAGGATGGACCATTTAGAGACTGCCGTATCCAGGGATCCATCCCATAATCAGCTAAACGCTGACACCATTGCATACACTAGCAAGATTCTGCTGAAAGGACCCAAATATAGCTGTCTCTTGTGAGAAGATGCCGGGGCCTAGCAAACACAGGAGTGGATGTTCACAGTCAGCTATTGGATGTATCACAGGGCTCCCAATGGAGAAGCTAGAGAAAGTACCCAAGGAGCTAAAGGGATCTGCAACCCTATTGTTGGAACAACATGATATACTAACCAGAACCCCAGAGCTCTTGTCTCTAGCTGCATATGTATCGAAAGATGACCTAGTTGGCCATCAATGGAAAGAGAGGCCCATTGGACTTGCAAACTTTATATGCCCCAATATAGGGGAATGCCAGGGCCAAAAGAATGGGAATGGGTGGGTAGGAAAGTAGGGGGCACTATGTGGGACTTTTGGGATAGCATTGGAAATGTAATTGAGGAAAATATGTAACAAAATATTAAAAATTAAAAAAAAAGAAAAAGTTGTACAAAAAAAATTCTCATATTTACCAGGAAGTAAGGAGTATAAATGCCAGACTTAAATGAAATAGCTGAAGGGGGTTGCAGCCCTATAGGAAGAACAACAATATAAACCAACCCCTCCCCCCAAAGATCTCAGGTACTAAACCACCAACCAAAGAGTACATATGGTGGGACCCATGGCTCCAGCCACCTATGTAGCAGAAGATGGCCTTGGCTGGCATCTGTGGGAGAAGAGTCTCTTGGTGTTGTGAAGGCTCAATGCCCCAGTGTGATGAGTTGGGTGGGTAGGTGGTTGGGGGAGCACCTTCATAGAAGCAGGGAATGGTGAGATTGGATAGGGTGTTTCCAGAAGGGGAACTGGAAAAATGGATAACAGTGAAATTGTAAATAAATAAAATATCCAAGAAAAAAAAGTAAATCATGCATTTTTCATAATGTGATTTTTTTCTTTCAAAAATACTGTATTTACCCAAATTTATAGGACAGATTCAACTGTATACTAATCTACAACTTGAGGTTGCTAGAAAACAAATGGCTCGATTTCTTTAATTATTATTAATCATACCTTTTCACTTTATTATCCCACATGAATTATGTGCATAAAGAACCAATAAAAATATTTTTACCAATATGGACAGTATTTGCTTCCTTATTGTATATCCATTCAAATAGATTCTTTGAAGACCTAGTGGTCCTTATGTTTTCTAAGAAAACTGTCTTCAGTGAACCTAGCAAGCCTTAGGTGTTTTCCTACTTCCATTGCTTTTGTTGTCATTAAATATCCTTGAATTAAATGCAATTTAGAGGGCAAAGAGCTTATTTTAACTATTCCTACACACACACACACACACACACACACCAACTAGCCACCATAACATAGACAAGATTTTACTGATATGAGACATTTTCCGAGGTGATTGTCTCTTTAATTGTAAAGTTGACAATTAAAATTAAACATCTCACTTGCCCATAATTGTAGATGAGTGAAAATATATGGAATGGAATGAATAAAAAGTAATCAAAATATACTTAATATATTCATGTTTTTTAAGTGATTTTTTTTTGTATTGCTCAGTGAATATTGCAGGAGGTGTGAGTGTTTGTAAGAGCAGTATCAGAAAGTCTGCTGAGACAAAGGATTTCCTAGACATGGCTCCATAAACAATGCCAGATCAGGGATAATATCAATAGAAATGTGAAACTGGAAGGACTAGATTTTCATGGTTGTCCCATTCCTTGACAAAATATTACAGATTTCTAATGAGTGCTAGGAGTGTGGGAATGGAGTCTCATGACTGTGGTTCCTTATTGTTGTCCAGTGTTGAGTGGTCACACTTATAAGCATATGTATAAACATAAGAAAACAACTTAGCAAGTTGTATTTATATATTTGTGTGCAAGTGGACGCACATGCACACACACAATAAATAATAATCAAAGAAATAGTTGCTAACAAAGTAGTCTATGGGAAGGGTTTGGAGGGAAGGGACCTGGTAGATGCTGGATGGAGTAAAGCAAGGGAAAGTGATCTAATTCTACTGTAATTAAAATATATTTTAAAAATTATTATTACCTTTTCGTCACCTATAGTTAAGCTTTATTTATTTTTAGATAATTCAGAGGCATTAGTAATTGTTTTCTTAGTAAGCTGTTGTTATTCTACTCTAAATTTCAAATTCCAGCAAAACCAAAGCATATTGCTACACAAACTACCTTCTTTGTCAGCTTGAGAATCAAATGAAGTGAAAGTGCAATATTAATTTTGCATTCTATCTAACACAATGAAGCTGTCATTGCCTCAGTTTAATTGGATTGGTCAGTCAGGTAATGGAGATAAATATCCTCTATCTTACAAGCTGTTCAAATAACCATGAGCAAAGCTAAAAAGAAAGATTTTTTGAAACTCTATAGAATTGACAACCCTCTGTCTCATCTGCAGATAACACTGAATAACACAGAATGCACTTCTACCACCAACACATACACTTTCTCTCAGCTTGATAAGTGTCTGTTGGTTTAGCAACAGATATTTCAGATTTCAGTTATACTTTCTGGCATGCAAATATCTCTGTCTGAAATGCATAATGAAACAAAAGCAGAAAATTATCCCTACATATGTAAATCCAGATTTTAATCATCTTAATGTAGCAAGTAGATTATGCTAACCACAAGACTGTATAAAAAATAATACCAGTGACATGTATAGTTCATTAAAAGTCTCTGTTGTGGAGCATGAGGTGGTGGCTAAATAGTTAGAGCCTGACATATGTGAGGACCAGACTTTGGATCCAAAGAACTTATTTAAATGTTAGATGGCCACTCACAATTCCTGCTTCAGTGGCCGGAGAGTAAGCTGACAAGAAAGATTGGCTAGAAGAATAACATGATTTTGACTGAGTGATCTTGAGTCAGTGAATAACCATGCATATGCATGCATATCAAACACTGACACACTCATATATAAATGAGTGTTAGTTTATTTTTTATTAAGCCATTTACAAGGGCCATAATAGCATGAGATATATATATATATATATATATATATATATATATATATATATATATATATCCTGTGTGTTTGTTAAAGAATGACAAAAGGAAGCCATGAAGTGTTTATTGGCATCAGAAGTCGGTTGAGAAAGAGAAATCATGACAACTAAGCAGGCAAGAGGCAGGAAAGACCTTCTGTTTGAGCTGCTTAAGCAAAGCTGTTTGGCTTTGAAAGGGGATATGCAGAATTCATTTGTAAGGTGCTAAGACAAACCGGATCTGGAAACACAACAAAACACCCAAAACAATTCAGAATCAGGAAACATCAAGTCTGACCCAGGTCCAGATTTTGAGAATGACAAGGGGAAGCAGGCAAGTCGTTGTTTGTTGACACAGCAGAGATTAGAACTAAGTGAATGAGTCCTTGATTCTCAATGTGCACACCATTCATCAAATCGTTGTTTGTCTTAGGAAGAAGACAGTTCAGGGTTACGCAAACTTAACTCTATAATGTCTAATAAAGGGAAGTACCATCTCTTCTCCTTGGTCTTGTTTGTCTGATAAATTTTTTAACTAATTTTCCTGAAGAAATTTTAATAAACCCATGTTATCCAAAGAGTTTCAATTCACAACCATTAACTTTAAGGTTTTTGCTTTTCTATTTCTAGAAATAAGTCATTTATAGTTCTCTGATGTATGGATGCCAGACAAATGATAAACTCTCTAGGTCCACCCATGGTCTAAAGTCAACCTTTTCCATTAATGGAGTCTGCAAGGGGAGTGAGTATCATCCAGAACACTGTATTGTGCAATATAGATTGATAAGAATAAGACTATTTGAGATGTTAGCCATCATCAAACAACAATAATCAACTGAATAATGTCTGGTTAAATAGATTTTTTTCTAAATGGTTCTGAAATAGAAAGCAGATACAGAAGAGGAGGAATTCAGTTGTAACCACTAAAAGACAGATTCTAAGATGGGCCATGATTATAAAAGCCTAAAACACTTAATGTTTCATAATGAGCAAAATTATGAAACCATGATACCTTTTTCTTTAAAAATATCAAGAATGATTTTTAAAAAAAAAAATCAAAGTCCATGACATATTGAGGTGACTGATGCAATGAAAGTCTTTGTGTTAAAAACCACACAAAGTCTTTCTACTTTACAACTATGCATAAATTGCTTTTGCTAGACAGTGTAGTCTTAAGGAGAATTCATTTATGAAAAGTTTGTACTGCCTTCTTTTCTGATTGGAAAAGGTTTCAGGGAAAGTATTTTCTGCTTCCTGGAATTTTTTTATATAAATATTTTTTTTATTACGTATTTTCCTCAATTACATTTCCAATGCTATCCCAAAAGTCACCCATTCCCACTTTTTGGCCTTGGCGTTCCTCTGTACTGGGGCATATAAAGTTTGCATGTCCAATGGGCCTCTCTTTCCAGTGATGGCCGACTAGGTCATCTTTTGATACATATGCAGCTAGAGTCAAGAGCTCCGGGGTACTGGTTAGTTCATAATGTTGTTCCACCTACAGGGTTGCAGATCTCCTTAGCTCCTTGGATACTTTCTCTAGCTCCTCCATTGGGGGCCCTGTGATCCATCCAATAGCTGACTGTGAGCATCCACTTCTGTGTTTGCTAGGCCCTGGCCTAATCTCACAAGAGACAGCTATATCAGGGTCCTTTCAGCAAACGCTTGCTAGTGTATGCAATGGGGAGTTACAGAGGAAAGGAATTTTCTATCAATACATAAATAACTATGTAAAATCAATCAATTAGTATGGATATCTCAGAGACTTAAGTATACATTAATATACCCTAGATGGAAAGTTATAAAACACAGTTAATTCAGTCTCAAATTCTTAGTTTGAGCTTCTGAAAGCTAGATTTTCATTTTGAGGGGAAGGGCAATGAGAAGAAAAGTATACAAGAAGATTTTATGGGTCATTAAAATTAAAATAGTTCATCAATTATATTTCCGTGTTTTCCTGTTTTAGATCAATTAGGTTAATAAAAGAACTCATACTTTTAAGGGTAACAAATAAATTATTTTCTTTAATAGGAACCTTGCTATAAAATATTAATTTTAAAATTAATATTTTAATTTAAAATGTACAAAGAAATTAAATGAAGAACTAATTTTATAAATATGACCAATATGTTAAGTGTACTTGTTTACAGGTACAGTCTTATAACTGCATAATACACCATAAAACCAAAACCTTCACCTTTAAGGAATGATAGATTTCTCTGTTAGATACATTGAAATAGTATTGTGGCAAAATATTAATTATTGTAATTAATTGGAAAGTATTATACCTTAAATCTATAAATATTTTATGCATATAATAAAGGAAAAATTCTGCATTTTCAGAAGTCACTATTATGCTATTATGGTCCTTGTAAATGGCTTAATAAAAATAAACTAACACACATATAAATATGAACCCCTATTATAAGAGAATTTTTGATAAAAACTGGTCCCTCTCCACTTTGCCTCGTTTTTTTCCAAAACAAAACAGCAATGCAAATTAAATAAGCATGAGTAGGACATAAATATCAGCCTTCTAATTTCAAAAATAACTGAATTAATTAAGAGCAACAACAGATAAAACGTAGAAATTGAAATTGAGGTAGATTTTATGAATCTAAAATCATTCACTTGTATTAAATTAGAAGAAAAAGTTACTTCAAAACTAGAAAACTCAGTACAGCAATTACAACAGTAACTCCATAATTATCATACTGTAATGTACGAACAGTAGGTAAAAAATTGGTCAGATAAATTAAGGCAGGGACAATGATTTCTTGATCTTGGTCAGAAGCTAGACAGACATCTTTGCTTTAGTATTGGCTAGAGGCCAGAAATGCCATAAGTGGCTCTATTGCCTGCCTTGCATCCTTGCTACCTTTCTTCATACTTTATACAACCTAATGGAGCACCACTGTTTAGTAGCTGTAGGGTATAAGAAACGCTGGGAATCAAATGAACACCTTATGTGTGGCACTGCTTGATTACTGCTCCATATCTGAACTAGCATATCCTCTTGTTTCAATTTAAACTTCTAGGCATTAATAAATGCCATATTAATTGGCAGATAGGGCCCTTTTGTAGAATTCTCACTTCTGGGACCTGTTCAACGACACAGGAACTCTGATTCCTCCTCCACCCCATCCTGCTGTTTCTTCCTCCTCTTCCTTGTCCTCCTCCTCCCCTGTTACTCGTCTTCTTCCTCCCGACCATAGGCTGTACTTTTACTGTGATAAGTAAGCTCCATCCTAAACTTACCCTTTCTTTGTGTGATGCTGGAGCTCTTTGAGTTCAACATATTAAAACCTGGAGCCAACAGTAGATAGTCTTGATCTGGTACAGATATTGTTTTGATTAAAATAACTGTATCTCAGAACAAAACCAAAAATCATGACTATTAAAAGGGGGCTGAAGATGAGGATTAGAGTAGGATGAACCAAAAGAAAAATAAGTAAATTCCTGATCTTTCCAAGACTTTTATCATGAATGGGTGTTGGATCTTGTCAAATGCTTTTTCCACATCTAACGAGATGACCATGTGGTTTTTGTCTTTGAGTTTGTTTATATACTGGATTACATTGATGGATTTCCGTATATTGAACCATCCCTGCATCCCTGGGATGAAACCTACTTGGTCAGGATGGAAGATTGTTTTGATGTGTTCTTGGATTCGGTTAGCAAGAACTTTATTGAGGATTTTTGCATCAATATTCATAAGGGATATTGGTCTGAAGTTTTCTATCTTTGTTGGGTCTTTTTGTGGTTTAGGTATCAGAGTAATTGTGGCTTCATAGAATGAGTTGGGTAGAGTACCTTCTGTTTCTATTTTGTGGAATAGTTTGTGAACTGGGATTAGATCTTCTTTGAAGGTCTGATAGAACTCTGCACTAAACCCATCTGGTCCTGGGCTTATTTGGGTTGGGAGACTATTAATGACTGCTTCTATTTCTTTGGGGGATATAGGGCTGTTTAGATCATTAACCTGATCTTGATTCAACTTTGGTACCTGGTATCTGTCTAGGAACTTCTCCATTTCATCCAGGTTCTCCAGTTTTGTTGAGTATAGCCTTTGATAGAAGGATCTGATGGTGTTTTGGATGTCTTCAGGATCTGTTGTTATGTCTCCTTTTTCATTTCTGATTTTGTTAATTAGGATGTTTTCCCTGTGCCCTCTAGTGAGTCTGGCTAAGGGTTTATCTATCTTGTTGATTTTCTCAAAGAACCAGCTCCTTGATTGGTTGATTCTTTGAATAGTTCTTCTTGTTTCCACTTGGTTGATTTTGCCCCTGAGTTTGATTATTTCCTGCAGTCTACTCTTCTTGGGTGAGATTGCTTCCTTTTGTTCTAGTGCTTTTAGGTTTGTTGTCAAGTTGCTAATGTGTGTTCTCTCTAGTTTCTTTTTGGAGGCACTCAGAGCTATGAGTTTTCCTCTTAGAAATGCTGTCATTGCGTCCTCTCCTGGGCATATATCCAGAAGATGTCCCATCCAGTAAGAAGGACACATGCTCCACTATGTTCATCGCAGCCCTATTTATAATAGCCAGAAGCTGGAAAGAACCCAGATGTCCCTCAACAGAGGAATGGATACAGAAATTATGGTACATTTACACAATGGAGTACTACTCAGCTATTAAAAAGAATGAATTTATGAAATTCCTAGCCAAATGGATGGACCTGGAGGGCATCATCTTGAGTGAGGTAACACAATCACAAACGAACTCAATCAATATGTATTCACTGATAAGTGGATATTAGCCCAAAACTTAGGATACCCAAGATATAAGATACAATTTGCTAAACGCATGAAACTCAAGAAGAATGAAGACCAAAATGTGGACACTGTGCCCCTTCTTAGAATTGGGAACAAAACACCCATGGAAGGAGTTACAGAGACAAAGTTTGGAGCTGTGATGAAAGGATGGACCATCTAGAGACTGCCATATCCAGGGATCCATCCCATAATCAGCTTCTAAACCCGGACACCATTGCATACACTAGCAAGATTTTGCTGAAAGGACCCAAAGATAGCTGTCTCTTGTGAGACTATGCAGGGGCCTAGCAAACACAGGAGTGGATGCTCACAGTCAGCTATTGGATGTATCACAGGGCTCCCAATGGAGAAGCTAGAGAAAGTACCCAAGGAGCTAAAGGGATCTTCAACCCTATAGTTGGAACAACATGATGAACTAACCAGTACCCCGGAGCTCTTGTCTCTAGCTGCATATGTATCGAAAGATGGCCTCGTCGGCCATCACTGGAAAGAGAGGTCCATTGGACTTGCAAACTTTATATGCCCCAATATAGGGGAATGCCAGGGCCAAGGAATGGGAATGGGTGGGTAGGGAAGTGGGGGGCGCTATGGGGGACTTTTGGGATAGCATTGGAAATGTAATTGAGGAAAATATGTAATAAAAATATTAAAAATTAAAAAACATAAGTAAAGGTAGACGGAGAGCACAATTTACATCTCTAACAAATAAGCTAATTGCAATTGATACTTGCTAGTAAACGTAAATCAGTTTCCTTCAATAGAGTGACACTAGGTATATCACCCACACTATACTGCAGGTTCTATGCGCAAGAGTTGTTGGCCAACACAAAAGGCACTAAATTTGTTTTATATGCTTAGTTTTGTTGTTATTGCTTATTTTTCTTTTTTATCTTATTGATTTTTTGCCTTGTTTTTGACAGAGAAAGAGAGAGAGAGAGAGAGAGAGAGAGAGAGAGAGAGAGAGAGAGAGAGAGAGAGAGAGAGAGGAGGGAGAGAAAGAGCATGAAGTTGGGTGAGTAGGAATACAAGAGAAGATTCAGGAGATGGCAGAGATAAAATATGATGAAATCATTTTGTTTCAAAAGATTTTTCTTTTAAACGATATTGTAAAAAATCTTGTGACTTGTTAGATACAAATACACTACTGCCTCCACCTATTTAAGTGAATATTAGTGGTTACAATAAAAATACAAGACCTTCCCTAGTTTCCAGAATTTCCAGGGGTAGAGGCCTCTGGGAATTTACAGTGGTAGATGGAATAGCAAGAGATACAATATTGACTGCCTTCTTTAATTTCTTATGTGTCTTCTGTGCCCTCTTAACATTCTGACCTATTACTTCCCTCGGATTACTTTCTGCTCTACTACTAAAAGAATTTAATCTGAAAGTAACATTTTACGGAACAGCATTTAGTTCAGAAAGGTCACTATTTTAAACTACTTTGTATGGTTATATGATATGCCTGAGAGTGGGTGATTTATAGTGAAAGGAATTTATTGATCCATGGATCTGGAAGATGAAAAGTCCAAGATCAAGGAATGAACATCTGGCCAGGATTTTTGTAGTGACCCAATTCATAGCAAAAGGACAAAAATAGGTCAAGACAGAGAATTAGATAAAATGCCCAGCCTTAGCACTGTTATAATGGTCATTAATCTGCTCATAAGAAAGACATTGTACATTAACACCTCCAATGAGGCCACACTTTTGAAACAAAATTTAAGTTTTCAATGGGATAATTTTTAGGGCACATCCAAACCAAACGGTAATAAGTAGTGCATAAACATAGATTAGATATTTGTTTCTCAAATGGCTAGAATTCTATTGAGGAACTGTAATAAATGTATCATGACTTTAATACACTACTAATAGTTTCTTCTTCTGAGAGTCATTTTTTTTTAGTTCATGTGTGTTTGTTTGTATGAATAAGAGTCACATGTCATGATATTTTTAACTGATTTTCAAGTCTTCCAGAATAATAAAACTAACAATATAGTGATTCACATATGTAAAAAAGACATAATTCAAAAAAACATATATATACATATATATATGGAATATCAACAAATGTCCTAAAAGATATTGTATCTCAAACATAAAGATAATGGAAATTCTAGTGGAAATGTTTGATTCACCTTAAAAATTAGCTGTTAGGTTATACTCTATATGGAGCTTGGGAAGAATATTAATAAACCAAACAACATAGTTACCTAGGCATCCACATAGATTACAATTTCTTGAAAGAGTAATTATTTACACTACCAAATGAACACTTAATTAATTACATTCCTGGAACATTTCATACTACAGAATACCAGTGTAACTGTGTGATTTTGTGTGTGCTAACATAGATTTATCATATATATATATATATATATATATATATATATATATTTGGTTTTTCGAGACAGGGTTTCTCTGTGTAGCCCTGTCTGTCCTGGAACTCATTTCGTAGGCCAGGCTGGCCTCAAACTCAGATATCCGCCTGCCTCTGCCTCCTGAGTGCTGGGATTAAGGCGTGCGCCACCATGCCCGGCTCATATATTTTTTTGATATATATACATATAAATTATACATATATATCAGATAACAATATATATTTATGTCAAAATGTGATTTAAAGTTATGTTACAGTGTAATTAGGACTAAAACAAGTGACACATCAAAAAAGCATGTGTGCATAAGCATATAAGTACACATTAGGGGATAAAACTTATTTCTATGTATTGATTTAATGTTACAAATTGAATGTGATATATTATGGTCATCAAATTTTGATGGAGCATTCTTTTTTCTTCTAGGATATTTTTGTGTTTCTTATTTTGTGCCTTCTCATATGTACCCAAATGATTTTAATCAGAAGTATTTACAATGGTATTTTAATAACTATCTTCTGAGGATTCTACAGGAACTCTCAAGCTAAATCCTGCTTTATTTGTACTCTAATATACACCTTCTTTGCTACATTTATTAATACCTACATTCCAGAATACAAAGTCTACTAAGAAATGGAATTTTTTCTAGTTTTTTATTTTATTTTATCAACATCCAGAGTATGAAACATACTAAGTAATCCTGTTGAACAGAAAAATGAATGTTTATAACAGAACTTTAACTATCAGCATGCTTAATTAGCCATACTTGAGGATATTTTAAACTATTCAAGTCAGGCATAAAACAACACAAAGCTTGTCTACATAGATACTGACATTAGTGTCTCTATCAAGACATAAATAATTGATTTGACCATATTAGAAAATAAAGTAAAATAAACCTCCATAGTAATAACACTAAAATTAGATGGCATTCTCAGTATCTATGCAGTGTTCCAAATTTGAGGTGCATTTTATAACCTTTATATTGTATATTAACCAGTCCTGAAAGAACTATATCAATAAATTAAGACTTGGGGATGCTAAATATCATACCATGCACATTGATAATCAAACTTAAGGTTGTTTAATTTTAGGATTAAATTTTCATTTATTTATAGTATTTGAAATTGTTTATAGTCAAAGTTCCACATGGCATTAAGCTCAATTTTATCAGCCTCATTCAAAATCAGTCAGTTCGCCCAAACTTCTTTTAACATTTTGCTTAGCAACTTGGGTAAACAATAGCAGTACTTGGTATATCAATCGTCCGTCTGGCTGTATTTCCTTGTTATGCTGAAGCTTCATTATGCAAATATCACAATGGCTGTATGTACATATGAATTCATCCAAGCTTTAATTAATTATATAAGGTCAAACTTTACCAGGTACACATTTTTCTTACATGTTGACTAATTTGATATTATTCTGAGTATGTAAGTTATTTATGCTGCCTACATTAAAACAAATATTTCATGGATAATGACAAAGTTTATAATTTTAGTAGAAGAGCACATCAATTTGAAGCTATTTGCATTTCCACACCTTAAAGACTGCTATATCCAGGGATCCATCCCATAATCAACTTCCAAACGCTGACACCATTGCATACACTAGCAAGATTTTGCTGAAAGGACCCAGATATAGCTGTCACTTGTGAGACAAGGCCGGGGCCTAGCAAACACAGAAGTGGATGCTCACAGTCAGCTATTGGATGGATCACAGGGCTCCCAATGGAGAAGCCAGAGAAAGTACCCAAGGAGTTAAAGGGATCTGCAACCCTATAGGGGGAACAACATGATGAACTAACCAGTACCCCGGAGCTCTTGACTCTAGCTGCATATGTATCAAAAGATGGCCTAGTCGGCCATCACTGGAAAGAGAGGCCCATTGGACTTGCAAGCTTTATATGCCCCAGTACAGGGGAACGCCAGGGCCAAAGAGTGGGAGTGGGTGGGTAGGGTAGTGTGTCGGGGGGAGTGTATTGGGGACTTTTTGGATAGTATTGGAAATGTAAATAAGGAAAATACCTAATAAAAAAAATGAAGAAAAAAAAAGAGTAGTTTTATTCCCTTCTGGATTGACACTGATTTCCTCTTTGTAACTGAGGCATAGTTTATAATGAGAATTTTATTCTTGGAATGGTAAACTAAAAGTTAATCCTTTCCTAGCTCCCCAATACCTGTCAGTTTTTCAACTGGTTGAGTACTTCTTAAAATTTCTTCCCACACTATCACGAAAAAAGCTAATGTGCTGTGAATCATTCTAGAATGTACATTGCTTACATTCCTAATTATTGGCATCATAATAACTGTTTTGTATAATTGGTTGGATTTGTTGGAAGAAAAAAATTTATACAGCCACAGATTGGAGGCAAAGAACTTTTTGTCTGTTTAATACTCTTCCATCTGATAATCAAATAGAAATCCTAAGTCATCTGATCTGAAACACACTTGAAATAATACACATTATGTTGTGCAGCATACACAATATAGGCTGCGCAGAAAAGGCTTCTGAGTTGATTTTTCTCTATTGCTGTTGCTGAAATCAGTCAGTGGAATTATAGGTAACAACTGTTTTGCAACCATATGTACTTATCAATGTATACCATACAAATAAATTTTGTTATTTCTGTAGAAATTAAAGTGGAAAAAGTGGGAGGAAAATGGCAAAGAAGTAAATGCCAGCCTACTTTTGAGCATTATTGCAGGCTTAGTTCACTGCTTGCTTTGGAAGTTCCTTTTCCTTTCCTTGGTTATTTCATTGCTTTTGATTTTGGAATAAGCATTTAAAAAACTTTCATTATAATTTGTTTCTACTCTAGCAGTTTTAATTTATTCAGGGAATCCACATCACCTAATGTCAGCATCATGATAAGATATTCATTAGGAGATCTCCTGCAGTCTTTAGTATTGGTGAATGTTATTTCAAATAATTCAGTAATGATTTTCTATCCCTGCCATATATTTTATCAGAATGTAAGACAATTGTGAATGTGTGGTGTTTACTGTCATCATAAATTTACTTTGGTATGGTGAACTCTAGGACGGTATTCCAGCATATATGTACAGGTATGTGCATATATTGTGATGTTGTTAAAAATCATTCTGGATGTGAAATATATTCATTTAAATTCAAATTTAAAAAATTTCCAAAGCAGAAAATGTGTTTAAAAAATATCAAAATAATATTCTATTTTCTAAGTAAATATTCAAGATTAATCATGAAGAAAAGAGGCAAAGATGATGGTGATAAAGTTAGGTTGGCATACGGAGGTGAAATAAAGATAAAAGAAAAAAAAAGACTAAGAATATTCTGTGCATTCTGTTCTTAATATGTATAAAGTTCAATTTGCAGACCACATGAACCTCAAGAAGAAGGAAAACCAAGTGTGGGTGTTTTGGTCCTTCTTAGAATGGGGAACAAAATACTCAAGAATGGAAATATGGAAATAAGTGTGGAGTAGAGACTGTTGGAACAGCCATCCACAGACTGCCACACATGTTAAGAAATTTTCCTTTCTGCCAATGTGTTCGAGGTTCTTTCTCACTTTCTATTCTATTAGGTTCAGCCTATCTGATTTTATGTGGAAGTCCTTGATCTACTTGGACTTGAACTTTGTACAAAGAGATAACAATGGATCAATTTGCATTCTTCTTCATGCTGACTGACAGTTGAATCAGCACTTTTTTGTTGAAAATACTGTCCTTTTTCCACTGGATATTTTTGGCTTCTTTGTCAAAGAAGTGACCATAAGTATGTGGGTAATTTCTGGAAGTTCAATTCTATTCCATTTATCTACCTGTCTCTATACCAATACCATATAGCCTTTATTTACCATTACTCTGTAGTAGCTTGAGGTCAGAGATGGTAATTCCTCCAGAGGTTCTTTTGGTTTTTGCTATGTGGCATTTTTTGTTATTCCAGATGAATTTGAGAATTGCTCTTCCTATCTCTGTGAAGAATTGAATTGGAATTTTGATGGGGATTGCATTGAATCTGTATGTTGTTTTTGGTAAGATGGCCATTTTTACTATGCTAACCCATAGTAAAAATGCTCATCCATGAAAGAAGTACAGAGGGCAGAAAATTGAATACAAACCTATAACAGTGGGGAATGGGACACTGGGGGTAACCACTAGAAGTCTCCAGACTTTAGGGAAGGGAGAGTATCCCAGCACCCAATGGGAATAACATTAGCTGAAATACCCAACAAAGGGGAGGTACAAGCTTTAAAGACCACATCCAGTATAGGCATGGCTCCCAGTTGAGGGATGGAGTCACCTATGCATCTCAAAAATTTTAACTCAGAAATGTTCATTTCCAAAAGGAAGACAGGGAGAACAGATGGAACAAAGACTAAAGGAAAGGCAATCCAGAAACTGCTACACATAGGGATCTATCCCATCTTCAGAAACCAAACCCCACACTATTGTTAATGCCAAGAAGCTCTTGCTGACAGGAGCCTGGTGTGACAGTTCCCTGAGAGGTTCTACCAGCACCTGACCAATACAGATGCAGATACTCACAAACAACCAACAGACTGTGCCTGGGAACCTCAATAGAAGAGCTATGGGAAGAACTGAAGGAGTTGAAGGGGATTGCAATCCCATAGGAAGAACAATCAACTAACTAGACCACCCAGAGCTCCCATAAACTAATCCACCAACCAAAGAATATACATGGATGGATCCATGGCTCCAGCTACATATGTAGCAGAGAGTGGCCATATCTGTCATCAATTGAGGGGAGGCCCTTTGTTCTGTGGATGTTTGAAGTTCCAGCATAGGGGGATGCTAGAGGGTTGAGGTGGGAGTGGGCAAGTGAATAGCAGAAAAGGGGAAGGATGAGAGGAGGGATGGGATGGGAAGATATGTCGAGGTGTAACCCAGAAGGGGGATATTCTTTGAAATGTGAATGGATAAAATGATTAATAAAAAAACAGGTGTGATATTTTGTAAAGAACAGTTCATGCTCTTAACTGTTGTGCCACCTCTCTAACACAGGCTTAATTATTTTAAATATTGTGTTATTTTAGGAAAAAAATCTTATTTCTATCCATTTGAACATTTAAGACTAAACACAGAATAAAATATTTAGCATTTGCTTAATATTAATGCTAAACAAACTGTCAGAAATACAAGTACTTAAGGATAATCCAAACTCATAATAACAATATTATGTATCCTTATACTCTGGACATTCTCTGATATGGGCAGCTCATTATTATATGAATAATGGATGTTAATCTCTGTTCAATTTCATCTTAAAACTTTTGATTATGAATAGATACATTAAAAAACAATATCTAGTGCTAGAGACATGGCTCAGTGTTCAAGAGCACTGACTGCTCTTCCATATGTCTTGAGTTCAATTCCCCATGACCACATGGTGGCTCAAAAGCATCCATAATGAAATCTGTTCTCCTCTTCTGGCCTGCGGGCATACAGGCAGACAGAACACAATAAACATAATAAATAAATAAATAAATAAATAAATAAATAAATAAATAAATAAATCTATCTTTAAAAATTTAAAAAAAAACAATATCTAGCTAATCATAGAATCTCATTACTTTCACCCCATCACAGTGGAGATGTAAGCCAATGCTTGTAATGAATTTTAGGAACCCCAAGTATAAATTTCCTCTGTCCATATCCTAATCATAACTTATTTAGCTTTTTAATAACATTTCCTTTCATTGGTTTGAGGCATTGTGCTATTGTTGGTTTATGCACACATTTCAGGATGATAAATAATTTTCTGTATGTATATACCTTTATGTGATCCATTATTATATTGTTATGAGTAATTTCATTAAAGACTGTAGGGACATTTTATTAGCAGTATTTGTTTATTTACTATTAAAAAAACTGAATGTGATCTTGGGCGCGATCTCAGCAGAGGGCCCCAAGATCCCCAGAGGACTCTCCACACTGTAAACACACCAGGGATCTTGAGATCACTGGTGAGTGGAACGCAGCATCAGTTAAAGAAAGAAAGAAAGAAAGAAAGAAAGAAAGAAAGAAAGAAAGAAAGAAAGAAAGAAAGAAAGAAAGAAAGAACAGAGGGTCTTGTGCTAGCAGGAACAGGGAAAAAGGACACCAGCCTGAGCAGTGGCTGGGATTCGTTCTGGTCAGCGCCACCCCTCCTGGAACCCCCTCCCCCGCACCATCTTGGGCGTGATCTTGGCAGAGTGCCCCAAGATTCCCAGAGAACTCTTTACACTGCAGGTGCCCTAGCACACCAGGGATCTTGAGATCCCTGTTGAGTGGAATGCAGCATCAGTTAAAAAAACAAAACAAAACAAAACAAAACAAAACCAAACAAAAAAAAACAAAAAAACCCAGAGGGTCCTGTGCTAGGAGGAACAGGGACAAAGGACAACTGCCTAACCAGTGGCTGGGGTTTGTTCGGGCTGCTCCACCCTGGCACCATCTTGGGTGTGATCTCAGCGGAGGGCCCCAAGGTCCCCAGAGAACTCTCCACCCTGCAGGCACCCTAGCACATCCCAGATCTTGAGATCACTGGTAAGTGGAATGCAACATCAGTTCCAAAAAAACCCAGAGGGTCTTGTGCTAGCAGCAACAGGGTCAAAGGACAAAGGCAGGCCCTAGCACATGCAGAATCTTGGAATTACTGAGACCAATCTACTCAGGAGAGCAACTTGGTGGCAGAGGCAACAGAGCTTCTTGGACAGGGTCCTTTCAAGCCTTCACCTCAGCCAGGAGACAGAGCTGAGACCCAGACCCCTGGACACCTTCCCTGTCAGAGGAGAGTTGGCCTCCAGGGAAGGCTCCGATCTCAGGAATCAGGAGGTGGATCTGAGCTCCAGACTTCTGTGCACCTACCTTGCAAGAGGAGAGCTTGCCTGCAGAGAGTGTTATGACCACTGGGATGCAGGAGAGAGTTGGTCTCCCATGAGTGTTGACAGAGGATAAAGAACACAGGAGGAACAAATTCCAGTCAGAGATAGCTAGAATATCTAAAACCAGAGATTACCAGATAGCAAAAGGCAAATGAAAGAATCTTACTAACAAAAACCAAGACCAATGGGTATCATCAAAACCCATTACACCCACTACAGCAAGTCCTGGATACACAAACACAACAAGAAAAAGAAAGATGCAGATCAAAAATCATATCTCATGATGCCAGTAGAGGATTTTAAGAAGGGAATTAATAACTTACTTAAAGAAACACAGGAGAACATTGCAAAATAGGTAGAAGCCCTTAAAGAGGAAGCACAAAAAGCCCTCAAGGAATTATAGGAAATCACTGCTAAACAGTTGATGACCTTAAAGAGGAAATACAAAAATCCCTTAAAGAATTACAGGAAAACACAACCAAACAGGTGATGGAATTGAACAAAACCAAACAAGATCTAAAAGTGAAAGTAGAAACAATGAAGAAAGCCCAAAGGGAGACAACTCTATAGATAGGAAACCTAGGAAAGCAATCAGGAACCATAGATGCGAGCATCATAACAGAATACAAGAGATGGAAGAGAGAATCTCAGGTGCAGAAGATTCCATAGAGAACATGGACACAACAATCAAAGAAAATGGAAAATGCAAAAAGATCCTAACCCAAAACATCCAGGAATTCCAGGACAAAATGACAAGACCAAACCAAAGGATAAGAGGTATACATGAGAATGAAGATTTTTCAACTTAAAGGGCCAGTAAGTATCTTCAACAAAATTATAGAAGAAAACTTCCCCAACCTAAACGAAGAGATGCCCATGAACATAAAAGAAGCCTACAGAACTCCAAATAGACTGGACGAGAAAATAAATTCCTCTTGACACATAATAATCAGAACAACAAATGCACTAAATAAGGACAGAATATTAAAAGAGGTGAGGGAAAAAAGTCAAGTTACATATAAAGGCAGACTTATCGGAATTACACCAGATTTCTCACCAGAGACTATGAAAGGCAGAAGATCTTGGACAGATGTTATACAGACCCTAAGAGAACACAAATGCCAGACCAGGTTACTATATCCCCCAAAATTCTCAATTACCATAGATAGAGAAAACAAATTATTCCATGACAAAATCAAATTCACACAATATCTTTCCAGGAATCCGGCCCTTCAGAGGATAAAAATGGGAAACACCAACACAAGTACAGAATCTATGCCCTATAAAGCAAGAAAGTAATCCTTCAACAAACCTAAAAGAAGACAGCCATAAGAACAGAATCCCAACTCTAACAACAAAAATAACAGGAAGCAACAATTACTTCTCCTTAAATATCTCAATATCAATGGACTCAATTCCCAAATGAAAAGACATAGACTAACAGACTGGACACATAAACAGGCCCCAACATTTTGCTATTTACAGGAAACCCATCTCTGTGAAAATGACAGATACTACCTCAGAGTGAAAAGCTGGAAAACAATTTTCTAAGAAAATAGTCCAAAGAAACAAACTGCAGTATCCATTCCAATATCAAATAAAATTGACTTCCAACCCAAAGTTATCAAAAAAGACAAGGAGAGGCACTTCATACTCATCAAAGGTTAAATCTTCCAAGATTCACTCTCAATTATGAATATCTATGCTCCAAATGCAAGGGCATCCACTTTCATTACAGAAGCTATAGTAATGCCCAAAGCACATATTGCACCTCACACAATAATAGTGGGACGCTTAAACACCCCACTATAATCAATGGACAGATCCTGGAAACAGAACCTAAACAGAGACACATTGAAACTAACAGAAGTTAAGAAACAAATGGATTTAACAGATATCTACAAAATATACCATCCTAAAACAAAATAATATACCTTCTTCTCAGCACCTCATGGCACCTTTTCCAAAACCAACTATGTAATTGGTCACAAAACCAACCTCAACAGATACAAAAATATTGAAATGATCCCATGCATCCTATCAGATCACCATGGACTAAGGCGGATCTTCAATAACAACATAAATAATAGAAAACCAAAATTCATATGGAAGCTGAAGAACACTCTGCTCAATGATACCTTAGACAAGCAAGAAATAAAGAAAGAAATTAAAGACTTTTTAGAATTTAATGAAAATGAAGACACCACATACCCATACCTAAGGAAAACAATGAAAGCAGTCGTAAGAAGAAAGCTCATAGCCCTGACTGCCTCCAAAAAGAAACTAGAGAGGGCATACACTAGCAGCTTGACAGCACACCTAAAAGCTCTAGAACAAAAGGAAGAAAAATCACCCAAGAGAAGTAGACTGCAGGAAATAATCCAACTCAGGGCTGAAATCAACCAAGTGGAAAGAAAAGAACTATTCAAAGAATCAACCAAACCAGGAGCTGGTTCTTTGAGAAAATCAACAAGATAGATAAACACTTAGCCAGACCCACTAGAGTGCACAGGGACAATATGCTAATTAATAAAATCAGAAATGAAAAACGAGACATAAGAACAGAACCTGAGGAAATCCAAAACTCCATCAGATACTACTACAAAAGGCTATACTCAACAAAGAAGGAAAGCCTGGATGAAGTGAACAAATTTCTAGACAGATACCAGATACCAAAGTTAAATCAGGCTCAGATTAATGACCTAAACAGTCCCATATCCCTTAAAGAAACAGAAGCAGTCATTAATAGTCTCCAGAACAAAAAAAGCCCAGGACCAGATGGATTTAGTGCACAGTTCTATCAGACATTTAAAGAAGACCTAATTCCACTTCTCCTCAAACTATTCCACAAAATAGAAACAGAAGGTACTCTACCCAATTCATTCTATGAAGCCACAATTACTTTGATACCTAAAGCACATAAAGACCCAAAAAGATAGAGAATTTTAGACAGATTTCCCTTATGAATATCAATGCAAAAATAGTCAATACAATTCTCAAAAACTGAATTCAAGAACACATCAAAGCAATCATCCATCATGATCAAGTAGGTTTCATTCCAGGGATGCAGGGATGGTGTAGTATACAGAAATCCATTAATGTAATCCACCATATAAAAAAAAAACTTAAAGACAAAAAAAAAAAAACACATGACCATCTCATTAGATGCTGAGAAACATTTGACAGAATCTAACACTCATTCATGATAAAAGTCTTGGAAAGATCAAGAATTCAAGGCCCATACCTAACCATAATAAAAGCAATATACAGCAAACCAGTAGCCAATATCAAAGTAAATGGAGAGAAGCTGGAATCAATTCCACTAAAATCAGGGACTAGACTACCTATTCAATATAGTATTCCAAGTCCTAGTGAGAGCAATTAGACAACAAAAGAAGGTCAAGTGACACAAATTGGAAGGGAAGAAGTGAAAATATCACTATTTGCAGATGATATGATAGTATATGTAAGCGATCCTAAAAATTCCACCAGAAAACTCCTAAACCTGATAAACAGTTTTAGTGAAATAGCTGGATATGAAATTTACACAAACAAGTCAATGGTCTTTCTCTACACAAAGGATAAACAGGGTAAGAAAGAAATTAGGGAAACAACATGCTTCACAATAGTCATAAATAATATAAAATAGCTTGGTGTTACTCTAACTAAGGAAATGAAAGATCTGTATGATAAGAATTTCAAGTCTCTGAAGAAAGAAATCAAAGAAGATCTCAGAAGATGGAAAGATCTCCCATGCTCATGGATTGGCAGGATCAGTATAGTAAAAATGGCTACCTTACCGAAAGTAATCTACAGATTCAGTGCAATCACCATCAAAATTCCAACTCAACTCTTCAATGAATTAGAAAGGGCAATTTGCAAATTCATCTGGAATAACAAAAATCTAAGATTGAAAAATTATCTATTCTCAATGAAAAAGAGCCTCTGGTGGAATCACTATGCCTGACCCAAAGCTGTACTACAGAGCAATTGTGGTAAAAACTGCATGGTACTGGTACAGCAACAGAGAGGAAGATCGATGGAATAGAATTGAAGACCCAGAAATCAACCCACACATCTATGGTCACTTGAACTTTGACAAGGGAGCAAAAACCATCCAGTGGTAGAAAAAAAAAAAAAAGACAGAATTTTCGACAAATGGTGCTGGCAAAACTGGTGGTTATCCTTTAGAAGAATGCAAATAGAACCATTCTTATTTCCCTGTACTAAGGTCAAGTCTAAGTGGATCAAGAAACTCCACATAAAACCAGAGACACTGAAACATATAGAGGAGAAAGCGGGGGAAAGCCTCAAAGATATGGGCACAGTGGAAAAATTCCTGAGTAGAACAGCAATGGCTTCTGCTGTAAGATCTAGAATTGACAAATGAGACCTGATAAAATTGCTAAGCTTCTGTAAGGCAAAAGAAACAGTCAATAAGACAAAAAGGCCACCAACTGATTGGGAAAGGATCTTTACCAATCCTAAATCAGATAGGGGACTAATATCTAATATATATAAAGAATTCAATAAGATGGCCTCCAGAATATCAAATAACCCTATTAAACATGGGCTACAGAGCTAAACAAAGACTTGTCAACTGAGGAATACCGAATGTCTGAGAAGTACCTACAAAAAATTTTCAACATCGTTAATCATCAGGGAAATGCAAATCAAAACCCTCACAGCAGTCAGAATGGCTAAGATCAAAAATTCATTTGACAGAGATGCTGGTGAGGATGTGGAGAAAGAGAGATACTCCTCCATTGTTGATAGGATTGCAAGCTGGTACAAAAACTCTGGAAATCAGTCTGTTGGTTGCTCAGAAAATTGGAGATAGTACTATCAGAAGATCCAGCAATTCCTCTCCTAGGCATATACCCAGAAGATGTTCCAACTTGTAATAAGGGTAAATTCTCCACTATGTTCATAGAAGCCTTATTTATAATATCCAGAAGCTGGAAAGAACCCAGATGTCCCTCAACAGAGGAATTGATACAGAAAATGTGGTACATTTACACAATGGAATACTACTTAGCAAATAAAAACAATGGATTCATGAAATTCTTAGGCAAATGGATGCATCTGGAAGATATCATCCTGAGTGAGGTAACCTTTCACAAAAGAACACACATGGTATGCACTCACTGATAAGAAACTTAGAATATCCCAGATACAATTTGCAAAACACATGAAAATCAAGAAGAAAGAAGACCAAAGCTCCTTCTTACTTTGCTCCTTCTTAGAATGAGGAAAAAATACCCATGGAAGGAGTACAGAGACAAAATTTGGGACTGAGATGGAAGGAAAGACCATCCAGAGCCTGACCCACCTGGCGATCCATCCCATATGCAACTACCAAACCCAGATACTATTACATATGCCAAAAATATTTTGCTGAAAGGACCCTGACATACCTCTCTCTTGTGAGTCTATGCCAATGCCTGGCAAATTCAGAAGTGGATGCTCACAGTCATCTATTGGATGGAACACAGGGTCTTCCATGAAGGAGCTAGAGAAAGTAC
Source organism: Mus caroli (assembly GCF_978045245.1). Taxonomy (NCBI): domain Eukaryota; kingdom Metazoa; phylum Chordata; class Mammalia; order Rodentia; family Muridae; genus Mus; species Mus caroli. The sequence continues at coordinate 46,209,861 of NW_028227256.1, forward strand.
TCAAGTAGCTAAAGGGGTCTGCAACCGTATAGGTGGAACAACAATATGAGCTAACCAGTACCCCCAGAGCTATTTCTCTAGTTGCATATGTAGCAGAGGATTGCCTAGTTGTCCATCAATAGGAGGAGAGACTCTTAGTGTTGCAAAGATCATATGCCCCACTACAGGGGAATGCCAGGGCCAGGAAACCGGTGTGGGTGGTTTGGGGAGTAGGGCAGAGGAGGGTATTGGGGGCTTTGGATATAGAATGTGAAATGTAAATCAAGAAAATACCTAATGAAAAAATAAATCATGATGTTAGAATTTTCAAAAAAATGAGTGCTATACATTTCAGAAATAAAAACTTATATACTCTATAATTCGTAAATATGTCCTGTTAAAGACAATATTTCCTTTCTTTTTTATTTCATTTTTCACTACTTTGTTATTTCTGTTGTTTCTAGTAACGCTAACAAAGTTTTTGATTTGCTGTATATTCTTTTTTTTTTTTTGTGACTTCATGGGAAGAATTTTTATATTATATCAGAGTACAGGAAACATGGTAACAAACACCTCCACCAGAATTTAAATTTATTCTGTTCTTGACAGGATCTGTAACCCTAACCCTCTGTGAAGTACAGATTGCAGTGATTTTTCTAGTTAAATCTCCCAAAAACTGGTCTTAAAAGTATATGCCATCATACCTTACTACAATTTTATAAAATACATATAATGATATCAATTAGAGATAATTTTACATTTTCTTTTTTTAATTACTTATTTTCCTCAATTATATTTCCAATGCTAGCCCAAAAGTCCCCCATGCCCTCCCCCCCACTCTCCTACCCACCCATTCCCACTTTTTGGCCCTGGCATTCCCCTGTACTGGGGCATATAAAGTTTGCATGTCCAATGGGCCTCTCTTTCCAGTGATGGCTGACTAGGCCATCTTTTGATACATATGCAGCTAGAGTCAAGAGCTCCAGGGTACTGGTTAGTTCATAATGTTGTTGCACCTACAGGGTTGCAGATCTCTTTAGCTCCTTGGATACTTTCTCTAGCTCCTCCATTGGGGGCCCTGTGATCCATCCAATAGCTGACTGTGAGCATATTTTCTTAGTTGATTGTTTTTATTTTTAAGTCTTTTACTAACCATTCTCATTAGGAATTTAAATTATACATTGTATAAAAACTGAGAGAATTATTTCTTAGATTCACCTATTGAAACTATGTTATTTTTCATAATATCTTGATTATATTTTTCCCTTTCCTTTCTTGTCCCAGTACCTCTCTACCTCCCATCACTTTGGAATGCAGTACCTTTCTGTCTTTCATTAGAATATTCTTCTAAAAGATAAATATAAAATATAAAGGAGATGCAGTAGGATGCAGTAAGATTATAAATAAAGTTACTTTGAACATAGAAACTGAACACACCTAGTTGTTCCTCCATCAAAGACTGCATAAAGAAAATGTGGTACATTTATACAATGGAGAAAACAGTGACATAATGAAATTTGCAGGCAAATGTGTATCTAAAAAACAAAAGAAACAAAAAACCTGAAACAAACAAACAAACATTCTGAGTGAGGAAACTCAGATTCAGAAAAACAAACATGCTATACACTTACATATAAGTGGACATTAGCTGTAAAATTGAGGCTAATGCATTAATCTCTGTGGGAAGGGAAAATAGAATAATTTTGTAGATGGACTGAGAGCAGCTGAAGATAGAAACAGAAGCGATCAGGTCTGGGGAGAGGGATGGAATGAGAGAGTACTAGGAGACAGGAATGGAATGAGGGGCACAACTTGGGGGAAAGGTAGAAACCAAGCACAATAGAAACTCCTAGAAATCTACTAGGGTGACTCTAGCAAAGATTCTTTGCAATGCAGTATGCAAAGCTTGAACCAGACATCTTCTATAATTAGACAAGGCTTCCAGTAAAGTGACTGAGATACAACTCTGCCACAAAACCTACACCTGCCACCTAAAGCCTACAAATTATATTACTTCCAAGATTCCCTGGGGTAAAGGTTGCATAGAACATACTGCAATGGACAACGAATAAGTGTTCCAACTTGAAACCCACTCAATGAGTGGATGAATCGATTTGCATTCTTCTCCATTCTGACTGTCACTTGAACCAGCACCATTTAGTGAAAATGCTGTCTTTTTTTCTACTGAATGGTTTTAGCTTCGTTGTGAAAGACATCATTTTTAACCACTGAGTAATACTCCATTTTGTAAATGTATCATAGTTTCTTTATCCAATAACTGGTTGTGAGATAAGTAGGGTGTACTCAGTCTCTGTCTGCTATGCATAAAGTCACAATAAGCAGAGTTGAGCAAACGTCCATGTAGTAGGATGGAAAAATCCTTTGAGTATGTGTCCAAGAATGATATAGCTGGGTCTTGAGGCAAATAAATATCTGAATTTATGTTGTATCTTCAGTTCAATTCCATTGACCAATGTGGCTTTTTAATGCCAATACCTTGTGGTTTTTATTACTTCAGCTCTTTATTACAACTTGAAATCAGTAATGGTGATGCTTGTATCAGGTTTTTATTTTTGTTTTTCCAGGGATTTTTTTGGTTTATTTGTTTGTTTGTTTGTTTGTTTATTGTGCAGGATTTCTTTAGCTATCCTGGGTGTTTTTGTTGGTCTACATGACTTGAGAATTTTCATTTCAAGGAAAATAAAGAATTCCCTGGGAAATTTTTATGGAGATTATGCTGAATCAATTCATTGCTTTTGGTAGGATGATCAATTTTTCTGTTAATTCTAACCATACATGAACATGGAAGGACTTTCCACCTTCTGATATCTTCTTCAATATTTTTCCTCAAAATTCTGAAGCTTATAACATACAAGCCCAATAAATTATATATTATTAGAGGCTATTTTTGAGGGTGTGTTCCTCTGAATTTTTTTCTCAGTCCACTTGTTATTTGTATATAGGAAGGTTACATTTTTTTGTGTGTGTTGTTAATCTTGTATTCAGCCAATTTGTTGAAAGCATTTGTCACTTATGGGCATGACTGTAAGAGTGTTTCCAGAGAGGTTAATGTGACGAAGGATACATAGTCCTGAATATAGGCAGTAGTATTTTACAGACTAGCAGCCAGAAAAAATTTTAGTTTTCTTCTTCTAGATGGTGGAAACAGTAACCAATTACTGATAAACTAGCTCTAAATCCTCAAACTGTGAATGAAAAGAGGGGTTTCCTTCCTTAAGTTGTTCTTATCGCATACTTTGTCATAAAATGAGAAATTAATGCATTTAATTTATTGATTTATTAAATTAATATATTATCATATACTTGATAATTAGTGATGTTTTGATTCCTTGTAAACATGACTTTCCTTGGATTTTAGTGTGGATAGTTGTATCTATATTCTATATTCTTGAGGTGTTCTTGTGTATTGCATTTGAACTGAATCTATCAACCATTTCTATTTTCAAGACTTTTCTTCCATCTGGTGACATCATTGACAGGTCCTTGAGTTATAATTGGGTTATGAGATCTCTTCCTTCAATACTGGCTTATTACATTATGAAGCACTGTGGAGGATGTACATAACTGATGTGTGTATTTGAAAGGTATTTGTTGATTCTTCAAGTTTGTCTCCCTCTGCATCCTCCTTCATAAAGTTAGCAGCTTATTAATTTCTATTTTATTTTAACATGTAGTTTTATGTGCTTATGGAAGTAAGTTTTTATGTGTTATATGAGTGCAGTGTCTGCAGAAGCCAGAAGAGGGCATTGAATATACTGGGTATGTAGTTACAGACAAATGTGAGCAGGATGGTGGGTGCGGGAAATTGACACCAGTGTGCTGTAAGAGCACAGATGCATGATGCACTTAACTGCTGAGCCATCTCTTCAACTGTCCCTTTGTTTATTGTAATTATTTCTTTTTCTAAGGTAATCTAGACTTATAAATTTTAAGTTATAGGTGAATTGTCCCACACGTGGATGAAAATGTCATAAGGAAGCCCCTTATCTTATGTGCTAGGTCAAAATTTAGTTCAAAAAAGGAAAAGAAAACTAGATAAATAATAAAACAATAAAATAAATAAGAACAAAGCTATTTCTCAGTAAAATGCTGATCTACTTCTTTCATAATTATGTGCAAAATGCATTACATTTAAAAATCTCATGTGCCATACATAAACAAATGTATATTTATATTAAATCAATGGCAGCCAGTAGCTATTTGGAATATGCTTTTAGTATTTCAGTTTTATTTGTACATCATTCTCAGATTCTTTCACATAAAAATTTTCAGCAAATTAACTATAAATATTTCTGTTAAGTTAATATAGAATTTGTCCATTAAATCAAAATATAAATTATCTCATTATGAATTTACAAAGGCCAGTAAATTTTATTCCAACTTAGAACAGCTTAATGATTTTATAAATAATATATATTAAGAACTATATTTAATAATTTCAATCAAGATAACATATATGGTTTCAGTATGAATTTCAATTTTTCATAATTACTTCTTTACTTTTGAGATTATATGTAATTATATCAGTTCCTCATTCACCCTCTTCCTTGCATATAAACAAATAATCCTCCTTGCTCCTTTTCAATTTCATGGCCACTTTTCTTATTGGTTGTTAAATTCATACATGTGTAACAAAATGGATTGTAAATCTTATATCTGATTTCTGTTCCATATCAAAGGCACTCTTATAGACATATATTCTCAAAGTAATATGTTAAAAGGGGCAATGGATTCAGAGAATTCAATCATCTTTAATGAAAATTTCAAAATATTAGTTATTTTCTGATTTCGAAGTTTACACTAAAATACTTATTGTAAAAGAGAATATCAATTAAATATATTAATTTCCTTTATACTTACATTAAATATTGACTGGGGGTGAGTGAGAAGTTCACAGAGTTAAAGGCACCTGTCATTAATCCAAATAACTTCAATTTAATACCTAAGACCCACTTGGTTGACAATTTTTTTTCTGAAAATTGTTTTCAAATCTCTACATGTATATTATAGTACACAAAGTCCAATAAACATGCAAATTCCTATAAACACTAAATAAAAATAAATTTAGTAATGTGGACTTGAGAATGACTAGGAAATTGTAATATATTAATCTCATGTACTTTTCTTTTGTAATGAGAATTATTTTACACACATAGTACATCATCAAAGATGACTAGCCTGTTGATAATAACTAATACTAATACACACATACATATATACATATATATATGTGTGTGTATATATATATGTGTGTGTGTGTATATATCTATATATATATATAGATATGGCATAGGCAGCAACATTTTGTATTATTTCACATACACACAACTGATTAATGTTAAAGGTATTTTTTTTTTTCTTTTGGTTTTTCAAGACTGTGTTTCTCTGTATAGCCATGGCTGTCCTGGAACTTACTTTGTAGACCAGGCTGGCCTTGGCATCAGAAATCTGCCTACCTCTTACCTCTGCCTCTCAAGTGCTGGGATTAAAGGCATGAGCCACCACTGACCAGCAAAGGTATTGTTCAATAGGAAAATATGTTATATTCTGAAAGTTACTTGAATGATACTTGCGGAGAAAGCTACAAATGATTAAAATCAACAGACTAGAAAATATTTGATGTATTTCTTTATATCATCAGTCCTTTAAACTCTATTTTGTTTTCCTTTTTTTAAGTCTACTTTTCTTCATTTATTAGAATTATTTTGCTTTTTTCTCAAAATATTTTATCTAGAAACAAAAACAAACAAAGAGAAAAAGAAAAAAGAAAGGGAAAAAAGGAAAAAAGAGGAAAAAAAGAATAAAAATGACTGAAAACTTCATGGGAGAAAGGAGAGGAAGCCAGGAGCCAAGGCTCTATTGTTTTCCTTATTCTAAATTGAAGCAGAAATGGTAATATTTGTCTCTTCCTTAAAATATATTTATAGTGCATTTTATTGTCACTTAAATTTATATCTGAAATGGAATCTAGTGTTGAGATTTGCAAATGAACAGTGAGGAAATGAAGATACTGAAGGTATCCATAAAACATCCTGGAGTTAGTGTTACTGTTGATTTTATATTAAATGCTAGTCATTTGCATTTTATTTAGGAAAAATAGAGATATAGTTACAGAATATTTTTCCTGCTCGAATTAGGTATGATAGCACTGAAATTTTTTTTCTAAAGGGGCTTGACAAGGAATTTTTAAACCTTAAAGTGTTTTTTATCTGTTTTATACTAATGGAGAACAGTGAATTATTAATCCTTCAAACTACAGGAAAAATATAGAATATTTTTAACAAATCGTGAAATACCCAATGAAGAAAAACATGCTAGGTTTCTTTTGAATCTGACTGCATGTTCCAGCCTATTAGGAGAGTCTGTAACTCCAAAATCATCTTTGTACATTTCATGTAAGTTATTTTTCTTCCTCATCATTCATTTGTTGTTTCTACAGAGTCACTCTAAGCTGGCCTGGCATGTATTGGGTGGCTCATGTTGGTATTGAACTCGTAGCAAACATCCTGCTTTTGCAACCAGGCTGAATTTTCTCTGATTTATATCATTTTTCTTCAAAATGATATAAATTTAGAGATGAGAGAGTTCAATCTCTAAGTTGAGCTAGACACATTGAGTTTCCCCAGAATGAAAAAAAGTTACACATATAATTCAAACAGTGGTCATGGAGGTGATATATCTGACACTGTGACAATACATTTTCAATGCCTATGAGTTTGTGAATTGCTTTTATGACTGCTTATTTCAAGGACATAGAATTTTTTAAAAGAAATCACTGGCACTTAAGACTAAACAATTTCAGTTACTTCAGAGATAGCTATTTGTTTCCGCTACAGAGACAGTCATTGAAAACAGAAAGATAACTTCAATTTGGAATTTCAGAATGGTGCCTTTTGACTGATAACTTCAAGTTAATTTAACTTTTGATCTATGTCCATGAGAAAATTTTGTATTTATCCCAAAATGTATTGAGGAAAGTCACCAAATGCCCCACCCTTTGTAGAACAGCTACTGAAAATAGCTGGTTGCTAAGAGAGGGATATCCTCCATTTGTGCATGTTATTGTGAAAAAGGACAAAACTAATTGGACCCAGGGGCTTATAAGTATTAAAAGTATAACAAGTTGAGAGAGTAATGGAGCCACAAGAAGGAATTGGAAGGAGGTAGAAATTAATGTATGTGATTAATGTAAAAATATATGAAGTTCACAAAGAATAAATAGAAAATATTATCTGAAAGAATTCTTTAGCCAAGTCTAAACTATTCACTTAGATTTTCTACAAATGGACAATGTCAAAAACAAATCCTAGGCATCCTAATAAATATGACCAAGAACCAGAAAATAAATAGGTGAACTGAAGGTAGTCTTATTTGTTCTCTTTTCCCTCTATTGCTTTGAGAGCACTTGACAGGTGGCTTTGATTAATGGGCAAAGGTTAGGTTTTTTTAGTGAAACTGAGTCTTGTTTCAAAGCACACAGTAGCACAGGGTTTATATATGTTAGCATTATTCCATCCAAGGATAACCATTAAAATGAAGCCAAACAACACTCTGTTATTTTTGCTTAAAATCAACAGGAACTCTCTAGAGCTCCTTAGTACTTTGTTTTTCAATATATTTTTTTTCCTTGATGGATTCCTCACAAACTGAAATAGACAAAAGGAAAAACAACCACATTTTTACTCTTACTATATTCTTCTAAATTTTGTTTCTTGACATGTAGTGGTGGCACACACCTACAATCCCAGCACCTGAGAAGCAGAGACAAATGGATTTCTGAGTTTGAGGCCAGCCTGGTCTACAGAGTGAGATCCAGGACAGCCAGGGGTATACAGACAAACCCTGTCTCAAAAAAACGAAAACAAAAACAAAAAAACAAAAAAAGAATTGTTTCTCTACATTTGCTGTTTAATTCTCTGTACATGTCATATTTTATACTCTAAAATACAACATGAAAAGAAAGTCATCCAATACATTAATACAGCTCAACTTCCTGGATAGACATTTGATTGACTTAACCTATTTCTACAGCTTCAATCAAAACCAAGAGAAACTCTGTAAATGTTTATATTATTTGAAGACGATTTAGATATGAAGTATGTACAGCTAAGGCAATGTTACATGAGCTTTATGTTAAGTGTTTTCTGTATCTCAACCTTTTCTAACTTTTGATGCTTTGGTGAACATTAAAGTAAACAATAATACAGCTTACATTTCCAAATTATTATCTTTACATGAAATACTTTCATCAGAATTTCCTCCATTTATTCATAACTTAACTTCCATAAACTTCAGAAATCCTATACAAAAAGACATCCACCCCATGTGTTCATCTTGATTCTCCTCTAGTCTCTTTCAGCCTATGTTTCTCTTTCATTTCATTCATCTTCAGTTAAGAAGGTGGCAGAACAGAAGTCTCTTTTAAAGTCTTTCTTTTAGAGAGTTAAAGAAATTTCAGTAGTAACGCGCAGAAAGAATATTGAATGTGCCCATTAGTTAGTGACATGGACTGACATTTTTAAATCCCTCTGTAGGTTGACTTTGATGATAGAAACCATAAATATGGTGTTTCTGCTTTTTTGGAAAGTTTCATTTGCCATTTCAGATGAAAAAGTAAATATGATATTAGAAATGGTTTTAAAAGCCTCTCTATGTGGTTATTTCTCATGATTAAACTGCCCTCATCTCTAGACCAGTACTTGGTTTAGAAGGTTGTAAGAGGACCTGCACATCAAACAGATATGGGAGACAAAGTCCTTCTCTTTTATCAGTTGTCTGGAGCCAACCTACTATTTCCAAATCAGATCCCAAGCAAGCCAAATCTAGCCAAGATTCATTCATTCTTATAAGTAGCCAATAACTTCAGTAATAAAATGAAACTCTGGCCATGTACAGAAAGAAAAACACCAGATTATGACATTTTTCTTCCAAAGGTTGTAAGCTGTGTCACTTGCTCATAAAGCCTAAGAAAAAAGTCAGAAAACTACAAACATCATTTCTCTTAGCATTGTCATATGTTAAATTTAGTTCCTATCATCGATTCTTCCCAGCTAAAATTTTCAATTTCAGGGCATTCATGTAGCAAGCAGGTATTTAACAAAACACTATTACTAATTGTATTTACTAATGTCTAAATGCTTATATATAAAACTGTACAGTGCATTATAGCTTACAATAATTTTTCCCAAATCAATGTGTGACATAAAAAAATATTTAAGACCTATTTTTAAGGAGTAGAGAAATGGACATCTAAGTTTTATAGCTGACTCTAATTTTTATCAATTGATATGCATTACCAGTGTTACTAATATTGGTTTTCACTTTCTTTTTCTTTTCTTTATTTCAGCAGTGTGTGGGAACTAAACTCAAGCCAATAAGTATTCAGATAAGTCTAAATTCTCCTGATGGTTTCAGTAACAGAGGAATCATAACATGCTCTAGTATGTAAGATGTATTATTTAAAAATAGATTCATCAAGTTTGTTTGTAAATGTGTGACTGTAGTGTGTGTGTGTGTATGTGTGTGTTTGTGTTGAGATTGTGTTAAATATAATTATGACAAAAAAGTAAGAATGCTGGCCGGGTGATAGTGGTGCACGCCTTTAATCCTAGCACTTGGGAGGCATAGGCAGGTGGATTTCTGTGTTCGAGGCCAGCCTGGTCTACAAAGTGAGTTCCAGGACAGTCAGGGCTATACAGAGAAACCCTGTCTCAAAAAAAAAAAAAAAAAAAAAGTAAGAATTCAGTTTTCATATAGTAAGTAGGAAGCTTATTACAGATTACTTATTTAAAGGTATTTTATTAATTCTTTGTGAATTTAATATATTTCATTATTAACTTCTATTCTGTCAACTCTGCCCATATTTATGCTCTTCTGCCCATTTAATAACTCACTGAACTTTGTTTCCTCTTACTAGTTTCTGTCCTGAAAACAACCGCGTCAAGTTTGTGTTTGCCATATATTTCTGACTGTGGTGCCTGTCCTGGTAGAGTATCGTCCATGCACTAGGCATAACACCACTAATGAAAACTGAGCCACACATCAAAACAGGATCAAATACTCAGTTAGCAATAGGACTTTGTGCCCTCATGTGAATTTGTCTGGCTCGACCTTCCACAGGTTTTGTGTATTATGTCTTAACTTTTGTTTGTTAAGTATCTGTCCAGAAAACAGTTGCCTTGTTCTCGTTTACTACCTCTGGCTCTTACAAACTTTTGCTTCCCTCTTTCAGCATGATATCTAGAGCCTTGGGCAGAGCAGATTTTATGTAAATCTATCATTTAGGTCTGAGCCTTTCACAGCTGAAGAGATAGCTATGTGGTTAAAAGAACTCACTGGTGTGGTAGAATACTCAGGGTAAATTCTTTACACTCATGTGGTATCATTGTACCATCTCTTATTCTAGTGCTACAGGCTTATTTATGTCTCTGTACATCCTCAGAACTCATACATTGTATAGACATTCAGACACACAAATCCTCAGGCATAAAATAAAATCAAATTAATACTTTCAAGTTGAAAAATTTTAAATGTGGTTTATAAACTCTACAAATATAAACAAGTAAAAGAAACAATATATGTTATGACAAAAATTTCTTAATATCTCCATAAAAATGTAATTCTAAAAAAAGTAAGCATTTTCAAATAGATTAAGAAGGTGTGGTAGTTTGAATATGCTTGGACCATAGGAAATGGTACTATTAAGTGGTGTGGCCCTGTTGCTATAGGTGTGTCACTGTGTCAGCTGGCTTTGATGGCTCCTAGAACTGAAGTTCTGCCAAATGTGGAAAACTCAGTCCTTTTCTGGATGCCTTTAGATCAGGATGCAGAACTCTCAATTCCTTACACAGCAGAATGGTCTGCCTGGCCTAGGCCATGCTTTCTACAATAATAACAAAGGACTGAACCTCTGAAATGATTTTCTTCATAAGAGTTGTCTAGGTTATGTTGCCCCTTTATAGTAATGGAAATCCAACTAAGAGAGTAGTTGGAATTTTAATCTGGCATGAACTACAATCCAGAAAAGGAGGGTATGGCAATGATCTATATCTTTTTTTTTTTTTAAAGATTTATTTATTGATTATAAGCAGTCTTCAGACACTCCAGAAGAGGGCGCCAGATCTCGTTACAGATGGTTGTGAGCCACCATGTGGTTGCTGGGATTTGAACTCTGGACCTTCGGAAGAGCAGTCGGGTGCTCTTACCCACTGAGCCATCTCTCCAGCCAATGATCTATATCTTGAGGCATTGTGGTCATGACAAGCTTAGATCCAGGAATGGTGGTGTACACCTTTAATCCGAGGAGAGAGCAGCAAGCAGACCTATGAGTTTAGTGGCAGCCTGGTATAGAGCAAATGCAAGGAAAAGAAAAGCATAGGTTGAGACATGGTAACACATGCCTTTACTCCCAGCGTTCAGGAGAAAGTGTCATGCGGATCTCTGAGTTCAAGCAGTCAAGCTTAGGCAATGAAGACTTGGAAAATGGAAAGCTGGTAATAATGTAATAGAACAAGGGGGCAAAGTACATGTTCAAGCCACAGCAAGAAGCAGAGCATTACTGCTTTAACGATGTGGCCCTGGCTTTAAAGTCAACAGTAGGGGTTACAGAGACAGTTGATGCTGATTAGCTATAGCTAAGAATTTATTGATTTATACAAAGAGACCAGCATCACTGTGATGAAATCTTTGGAATGTTTTTGGAGACCATAATGAAGCTGTGGAAGGACATTTTATAGTCATCAAAGGAAACATCTTTCAAGATAAACTCTCAGTACTGCCCCAAATGCTAGGGCACCCACATTCAAACAAAACAAAACAAAACAAAACAAAACAAAAATCCTTTACTAAATCTTAAAGTGCACATTGAACCGCCCACAATAATAGTGGGAGATTCAACACCCTACTCTCACCAATAAACAGATCATGGAAAAAGAAACTAAACAGAGACACAGTAAAACTAACAAAAGTTATGAAGCAAATGAATTTAAAATATATCTATAGAACATTTCATTCTAAAACAGAAGAATATACCTTCTTCTCAGCACCTCATGGTATGTTCTACAAAACTGATAACAAAATAAGCCTCAACAGATATAAGAAGATTGAAATTACTCCATGCATCCTATTAGATCATTCTTAGTCACATGGAAATGCAAATCAAAACAACCCTGAGTGTATCCTCCCACAAGCCTGAAGCAGGCTGAGCCAGAACTTAACCTTGCTGCCACTAAGGAGATTATCTGGGTGGAGCCTTCCTTCCCAGATCACTCTATTGTTCAGCCACTGTCACTGTTCCTCTAAGGGGCCCCAGAGCTATTCCGGAGACTATGCCCTATCCTGCACCTTATCACCTGCAATTGGTTCCAGGCGGGAATGGGCCTCCCACCCCCCCTTTTATAAAGTGTGTCCGCCATTAAAAATTTGAGCCTTGATCAGAATACTGTCTTGGTTCCATCTCTCTCATCTGCCTAGTTTCCCTCTCTTTCAGTGCCAGCCTGCCACTCAAGTGTATCCATCCTTGTGAGCCGCTGGACTGCTTGCAACACCTGAGATTCCATCTCACAGCAGTCAGAATGGCAAGGATAAAAAACTCAGGTGACAGCACTGAGTTCTACTTCTAAGGTTGCTGGGAAAGAGGAATGATGTTTCATTGCTGGTGGGACTGTAAAGTGGTACAACCACTCTGGAAATCAGTCTGGCAGTTCCTCAGAAAATGGGACATAGTACTACCTGAGGACCCAGCTATACCACTCATGGGTATATACCCAAAAGATGCTCCAACATATAAGAAGGACACATGCTCTACTATGTTTATAGAAACCTTATTTATAATAGCCAGAACCTGGAAACAACCCAGATGTCCCTCAATAGAAAAATGGATACAGAAAATGTGGTACATTTGCACAATGGAGTACTACTCAGCTATTAAAAACAATGAATTTATGAAGTTTGCAGGTAAATGATGGAACTAGAAAATATCATCCTTCGTGATGTAACACAGTCACAAAACAACACACATGGTATGCACTCACTACTTACTAGGGAATATTAAGAATTAAAGCTCAGAATACCCACAATACAACTGTCAGACCATATGAAGCTCCAGAAGAAGGAAAACCAAAGTGTGGATAGTACAGTCCTTCTTAGAAAGGGAACAAAATAATCATGAGATGTAGAGGGTTGCAGAGACATTGGATGAAGAGACATGAGAGGAAAAGAAGGGTGGACAGGATGAAGTGTGGGAGAAGAGAGGGGAGAAGTACAAAGGGTCAGAAAATTGAACAGAGGTGTGTATCAATGGGGGATAGGGAATTAGGTGTAACCAACAGAAAGTCCCAGATGCTCAGAAAGGAAGATGCTCGCAGGTTCCAAAATGGGATGACATTAGCTGAAATACCCAACAAATGGGAGATAGAACCTGTAAAGACTATATCCAGTGGTTAGTCACAGCCCCAGTTGAAGGATGAGTCCAACCTTGCTTCTCAAAAATTTAACCCAAAATTGCTCCCATATAAAGTAAATACACAGTGAAAGAGTGGAGCAGAGACTGAAGGAAAAGTCACCCATAGACGGTCTCACCTGGTGATCCATCCCATAATCAGCCACCAAACCAAGTTGCTATTGCTGATGCCAAGAAGTACTGGCTGAAAGAATCATGATATGGATGTTTCACAGGAGGCTCTACTATAATTACAGATACAGGTGTGGCAGCTACAGCCAACCACTGGACTTAGCATGGGACCACAATGAAAAAATTGGGGGAAGGACTGAAGGAGCTGAATGTGTTTGCAACACTATAGGAAGAAAAATAATAAAAGAAGAAAAATAATAAAAAATAACATGACACCTGACACCCCAGAGCTCCCAAGGACCAAACCCCCAACCAAAGAATACACATGGATGGACACATGGCTCCGGGTGCCTATGTAGCAGATAATGGCCTTACCTGGCATCAGTGGGAGGGGAGGCACTTTTTCCAGTGAAAGCTTCATACCCCAGTATAGGTTAATCCTAGGGTGGTGAGGCAAGAGTGGGCAGAGCAGCACCCTCTTAGAAGCAGGGGAGATGAGGTAGGATAGGGGTCTTTGGTTGGGAAGCTGAGAGAGGGATAAAATTTGAAATGTAAATAAATAAAATGACCAGTAAATTTAAAAAAAATGAACCTGTGTTCCAAAGAAAGCTAACATTTACCTCATAGTGCAGTTGGACTTGGTCATATGTAAGAGTCACCCAGGTGGTACTCGTTTTGAAAGCATTAAGAGCATGGAGAACAACTGAGGGTTGGCACTGTGACAGGTCATGGAAGGCCATTGGTGAAGGTACAGCCTCAATTGCTGTTGATGGCTCAGGACTAAAAGAGCTATGCAAAGAAGTTGAGGCTTTGCATCATGAATAGAGCCTATGCCAGGCTACTAGTGATGCCTAGTTGCAATGGAAGATCCCAGAATTTTGGGGATGCCAGTACCATGGGATGACCACCAAGAAAATCAGGAGCAGTGAATTGGTGTCAACCAGAGCCTAGAGTGCTACAAAAAGTATGACTGGATAAGTGGAAGAGGAGCATATAAGATCATGTGTGAATCTCAGATATTGGAACAAGAAGGTATAAAGTTGAAATTGCTTTGGAGACACAAAAATGTTAGAGACACCTGAGCTATGGGATACTGCTGAAAACAAACAAACAAACAAACAAAGAACAACAACAACAAAATCTGAAAACAACAAAAAAGAACAAAAAAAAAAAAACCAACCAAACAAACAAAACCTAATAGGGAGTGGCAACAGCCCAAGAGAAAACAGTTTGTTGCATTCAACAAAGATGAAAGGAGTTGTAGCCAGTCTACAACTTCACCCTACAAACATGTCAGGAACTAGCAAGGAAGCAGCTTATATGGATATTATAGAGTGAATTCTCTGGTGCAAAGTCAGGGAAGTGATTATGAGTCTTTGGAAGGTGGATGATTAGGACTAAATCTTCTGTTAGCAGTCTTTGCCTCTCCTCCAAGCAAGGCTTTCTTACAGGTTGGGCACGTCTTTATGACCTCAACTACAGAGGAGAAAGTCTCCACCCACACCTTCCTAATGGTTTTACTTAAGAGCTCTTGTAATTCTGCTGTCCTCTGGATGACAAGAACAATAGTTATTTCAGGGCATGTGCTTCTATATCATTGAGAATTAGCTAAATCACACAAACAACTGGTGACAATGAAAAGAAATAATACTAGGTTCCAAAAAGAAGGCAATTGTCTCTCATCAATCATACTTATACAGATTCTGAGAGAATTGTTGCAAGTGATGTCAACCTGAGTAAAAGTTACTACTGGAATCCACAGGTTCTCTATGTTACCACACATATTAGAACATGATTACCCAAAAGGGGCATGGCACCAGAATAAAAATGCCTCCTTGGCACATCATATCACACCAGTCTTTTTCCAATTGATCCCCAGAGAAATCTGAAGACACAGCTGATCTCTTCTCTGAACTGCATCTGGCTTGTGTTCATTCAAAATACAATTACATGACAAGCCCATATTCCCAGACTCTCAGTAGAGAGCTCCAAGTCTGGTACTTAACAGTCTCTCAGCACAGGCCAGACCCTCAAAAATATCCATGGCTTGGAGCAACATGATAATCTGAAGTTTCCATCAGAGACATCAGCCTGCTCTGAATCCAATCTGTGTACTATTTGGAATTAAACATTACTTTAATGAGAGGGGAGTAAAAAGGAGTTGGAGATCTGAAGAGTGCTTTCACATTAGACATGGAGATTCAGAGTTTTGAGTTTGTCTAGTTGGTTTTGATTTTGCCTTGATCCAGTATTTCCTCACTATGATATTTTCAAATGGTAATGTATTTTTTGTGCTGTTAGAGGTATTTTGTCTCTTTTGTTTTTTAAGGTGATTACAATTAAGAGATAATACTAATTTCAGAAGAGATGTTGAACTTTGAAATGGTAACATTGAGATTGTTATAGACTGTGAAGATTTTTGAAGATTAACTAAAAGTATTTTTCATTATGCTATGGATAGGTTTGCCCCCATGTTTGAATTCACATGTTTGAATAATCCTATGAGGACCAGGGAGTGGAATGTGGTGATTTGAATATGCTTGGCCTGTAGGAAGTAGTAATATTAGGAGGTATGACCTTGTTGGAATAGGTGTGATCTTGTTGGAAGAAGTGTGTCATTGTGTGGGCAGGCTTTGATGGCTCCTAGTGTCAAACTCAGCCCAGTATAAAAGACTCAATCTCTTCCTAGATACCTATGGATGAAGATGTAAAACTCTCAGTTCTCTCTCCAGTACTGTGTCTGCCTAGACTCTGCCAAGCTTCCTGACTTGATGATAATGGACTGAACCTCTCAATAGGAAAATAGTCCCAATTAAATGCTATCTTTTATAAAAGTTGCCTTAGTTATGGTGTTTCTTCACAGCAAAGAAACCCCAACTAAGACAAAGGCAAATTATGGAGATTTCACTCATATTATAAATAAATTTATGAAAATAAATGAGAAGAAATCCAGTCTAGAAATTTGTCTAACTTAAGTAATTAGGCTCAATTTTCTTATCCATCATTAAATAAAATGGGTTATAAAAATGAATAGAAAAATACTAAAAGACTCAAACCTAATTTGACAAATGTAGAATAAAATAGTAAAATGACTGCCACAGAGAGATAAAGAGATGTCATCCAGCATAGAAGGAGACAAAGCCAAACTTTTGAGATTTGTCTATTGAGTTCTGTCTCTGGGTTGTCTTTCAAATTGAAGAAATATAATTTTCTCTCTTCTTCATTTTCTGTTCTACCCCTTAGCAAAGGTCAGAGATTTCTTTGTGGGGCTGTGGGTGTAGGGGAAGAGGGCGGAGGAAGGAAGCCCGAATCAGGCCAGAGTTCCTGTTCTCTGGGCAGGCAGACACGGGAGGACTGCCAGACACTTTCTACTCGTCCCTGGGTGGGCATCTGGCTGTTGGAAGCCACTCACCCCACACAGCAGGCCATGGACAAAGGGCAGCCCTGATACCAGGTTCTCAGTCTCTGGCATCCCAAGATGGATAAGACAGAGGAGCTGAGAACAGAATAGGGGTCCTGGGGATACAGGAAGTAGGCAGAGGGAGAGAGGTTCCCATGCAAACAAGAGTCCTTAGTCTGGGCCTTGATGAGCAGAGAAAGTCTATAGTTTTAGAGCTTTACTGTAGAAAGGCAGGGGGAAAGAGAAAAGGTAGAAAGAGAGAGAGACCGGCCATGGCCAAGAGGAGAGAAGGGGAAAAAGGAGAGAGAGAAGAAAGGCTAGAGAGCAAGAAAGCTTAAAGAGAGAGAGAGAGAGAGAGAGAGAGAGAGAGAGAGAGAGAGAGAGAGAGAGAAAGAAAGAGAGAGAGAGAGAGAGAGTGTAAGGGGGAGAGAGCAAGGTGGGGCCAAGCAGGACCTCTTAAAGTAGGCTTGTTATCTTGCTGTTCCTAGGTAACTGGGAGGAGTCTAGCCTTAAGATCAGAGACTTCAGACATTGTCAATGTGACTGAAAGCCAGGAGCCACTCCTGTGGGGCTGTGGGAGCGGTAACTTTGACACGAGCCAGCGGTCCAGGAGATATGAGAGAACATCTTCCATCCCATGTTAGTGAAAATTATCACCACTGGGTTTCACCAGTGTTCATGACCTCAACTCAACTGGAGACCAGCCTGTTTGCCCCATAGTTCTTCACAGTAAATTTAGTAGAACTGAATTCTTTGAAGAGTAAAATGGTAGATATCAAAGTCAGGCAATGTGGTATCACTTGAAAAGTATAGTAAAAGAAGGTAAAGTAAGTCAGTGTTCATATTTTGTTTTCTGTTGTTTTGTTGTTGTTGTTGGTGGTGGTGGTGGTTTTTTGTTTTTATTTTTTTGTTTGTTTGTTTTTTTACTAATTGTTTCTCTCTTTTTATTTATGTCTGGAATGCATATACACATTTGTACATATATAAATGTACTTACATATGGATGTATGTGCATGTGGAGACCCAAAGTTGAAGTCAGGGACTAGCCTCAATGGCTTTTCCAACTTATCCATTGATATCTAAATTGAACTCAGAGCTTGTAGATGTGGCTAATTTATCCAGTCAGCATGCTCTGGAGTACCCTGTCTCTGCCCTAAATCTAGTCTAACTGCCATGTACACAAGGCATTTATTTGGAAGATCCAAAATCTGGGTCTCATCCTTTCTCATGTAAAGTGCCTTTACCCTTAAGCCATCTACCAGCCCTAAATTCTCTACACAGTCTAAATATCACCTTTTCCAAAAGGTTAGCTGATGCATTGGGTGAATCAGATTTCTTGCTCTATTTACTTAGTATTTATTGATTGCTGCTATTATATAATACACTAAATATTTATTTAAAAATACTATTATAGCCAAAAATATGATTATTTCAAATGACAATTTACATATAAATGGACCTGAAACTTCATTTTATTGGTTTCTTAGACATTAAAACAAACAAGTGACCTTTCTCTTTTCTAACAATTCATGATTGTTACTTAGAACACAAGAGCAAAAAAGAAAAACATAAATTCCAGAGTGCTATGACAAAGGAATAATCCACAGTAGAACAATGTCAGTCAATCTCTAAATCCACTGCTCTCCTTAATTTATAATATTTTACTTATTTTCAAAAACCAAAAACAATAAGTTAATATGTAAAATATCAACTAGCAGAAAGAAGTAATAAAAATATTTATTTTGTTAAAAATTCACCATGTAGTAGTTTTTTGTTTGTCTGTTTGTTTTGTTTAAACAATCTCTTAGTATATAGTTCAGGATGTCTATGATCTCTCAATCCTCCTACTCTGCTTCCTAAGTGACATGGTTAAAGACAGAAACCTTCTTGTCCAGATCATGATGAATCTAAAATAACCCAATGAATGTTCTATAAACCTACTTTTATGTTGTCATCTTTTGGAGTATTTATTAGCTTCTAGGATATTAAAAATACAGTCCATTTTCTGGTTTGTTCTTTTATGTAGTTTTGCTTTAAAAAGCTTTCATTAACAACAATTGAAATTACCTTGTGTGTGACACATGAATCTTCAAGGAAGAAGTCTGCCCTTCTAACTCAAATATTGGTTTGTGGCAGTCATTTTCCTTTTTATTATGTTCAGCTGAAAGTTTTGTTTGGATTTGTCATATTTTATTTTTACTTGCTACCAGTAAGTTCTTGTTTCTCCTAATAATCACAAATGAACTGCTATGCCCATGTGAAGTGTTAAAATTTCCTTCTTTTTCTGATATCTCATCAGCAATTGGCAATTCTGAAGCAACATTAACACAATATATAAAGAAACAGCTGCTTAATTTACCTTAATTGTTAGGCAATGCCACAATATATCAAGATAGCAAATTCAGCAGAATCTAGGAAGCATATGTTCCGTGTTCTTCCATACAACACTATGCTTGTTTTATTCTCTCATAAATGTTGCAAAGAATTGTGCCTTTTGAGTAACAACTTATACATATAGACTTTCCCAACATGGGTTCTACTCATTTATTACACCACACAGCAGCAGAAACACAGCTTTCAGCAACTTGAAACAAACAAAAACAATTCCAGTTAACCTTGCAACAATACTGCTTTCAAGTACATCATCAAGGTTTAAGCAGCAAGTGAGAAATACATGAGAGTGAGCATGTTTGTCTCTGAGGTTTTGTCCTTAACAAAAATGGAATCCACTGAGCTTAAAGATTTCTGGGGTGACTAAACCACTATATTGAAAAATGTGGCAGAGGAAACTCTTCAAGGTCATTTGAAAGCAGTTTAAGATAAGAAGCATAATATGTTGTGAGGTGAAAGTGTTAAACTTGGAAAAAGTACTAACATAAAGCACTGCTGTCTTGTGATCCTCCTCCTCCACCTTATCATCATTATTTATGTTACTTTTAATTACTAGCATTTTATCAATCCTGTTTATAGACCTTGTATTGTTTTCAGAGACAATGAGAGGATTCACACATGAAGTGGGACAGTACAAGAATAAAGTAAGAGTTTACAGGGTCAACATACTGCTTTAGTGTTGTTGATAACTAGCAAACCATGAAAGTCCAGATACAGGCAATGTGGAGATTCCTGATGGCTGATTATTTGAGGTTACAAAGCTCAGTTTTAACAAGTCTTTAAAATGGAAAGGTCCTCTTCTCTTTTGGATCACAGATATTAACTGAATAATTCTTTTTTCTTTCCTGCTATACTTCTGGCACTTCTGATTGATTTTTAAGATATGTCAGAATGTCCCTTATATCAGTACTTAAAATATACACTTCATTTAAATAATATGTAATTTCAATACTTATAAAAATTAACTTATTTTTCTCTGATATATTTTACATTACACATCCCTGAACTTTTTTAAATGTAAAATAGTCTTTAATTTTACACACACACACACACACACACACACACACACACACACACCAGGCATGCAAACATATAAACATCATTATTTATGTTACTTTTAATTACTAATTACATAAGCATAATTACATAAGCATACACATATACACATGGTTCTCTACATCACAATGACAATTGACAAAATTAAAAGTTATTGTCATTTTCAATGAACATGTCAATTGAGCTTAAAAAAAAATCATCATTTTAAGTCACATTTAAGGATCATGTAGAAAACTCTATTATATATGCAATCTTATTTAGTTACTTGTTAATATTTTATAACATATAATATTTAATTTAAAATACTAATATATTTCATGTTCTGAATATTTTATAATCAAACTTTTCAGAGGATACTTACTTGATTCAGTAGCTGGATATGATGTGTCTGGAATTAGATTCCACTCAATGAAGAACATATGAAGAAAGAAATATTGGTGCTTATTGTCACACTTCACACTGGCTTCTATAATGGTGGCTCTTCTAAAACACACACACAGACACACACGCAAATAAATAAATAAGAGTCATTTAACATGAGTCAGCACAAAGGGAAATCTTGCTTGCTTTAACTCTAAGGAAATAACTGAAATTAAACATTTGCCTTATGCCCTCTTTCCTATCCCTCTACCCTCCCCACTTACAATGCTGAATATTTGCTTAGATAAATTTCTATGTTCCTTTTCATTAATGCACATAGTAGATTTGAGAATAAGGTCAGTCATTAGTAGTAAAATTTTCACTAATATGAGGACCTTTTCCGATGAAAAATATCAAGTATAGTTTTTAAGTATATTATTGATGAAAGATTCTTATATTTTGATTAGAAGCTGAACTTTAATGAAAATTTTTTCTCATCCAAGAATGTCATAAAATAACATTTTATTTTACCTGTTTGTCAACATCAGTACCCAAAGCAATGCCATGCAATCAGCACTTTCATAAAAGCAATTAAACACATACTGTCACTTCAAATATTCCATGGTTATCAGTGATTGATAACTAATAAGGGTTTATACTTAGTAAAGAATAAATAAAATATTGACACTGAAAGTAAACTAACAGTTTACATATTTTCTAAACTGCAGTTTATTTCTAAACTCTATTTCTAAAATTATGGTTTAGAAATAGATTTTAAAAATATATACTACAATATCCAATATACTTTAGGTAACTTTCATTATAAAAGCACATAAGATAATTATTTTAGATATTTTTGGCAATTATTAGGATGTGTAAAGAAAAAGATGTCCTTAAAATTACTTGCACATACTTTCAACTTCTGATCACTTAGTTTTAAGGGAACTTGCCAAATTTAAAATGGAAGAATACATTTAGCTTTTGAAACTTTTCTAAAGACACTAAATTTTAAAATAGATGACCAAAGTGTAGCAACACTTTCATTACCTATATTTCATAAACTGAAAATGTAACAGTGGAAGGCAATTTAAGTGATAATGATCATGAGTTAGAAGTTAATAAAAGGTCCAAGAAAATATGCTTTAAAAAAGTATGCATCAGCAAGCTCAGACAACTGCTAGAAAAGAACATATTGACAGAAAGTCTATAGAGAAATTGGGAGCTGGCAGTTCCTAAGATGTAGTAATGAGAGCAAGAAAATAAACTATAGCAATGAAAATAAAATATGAAAGAATCAGTCAGTAAATGGTTTGAATATAGTATGAATCTTTTAAAAAGGATTAGGTATAGGAAAAATCACAAGTATAAGCATGTAAATACAGTCAAGAATCTCTGGACAGCTATGGGAGCAACAAAGATAAAATAAATTGCAACAAGCCAGGAACATTAAAAGGAAAAAGGAAATCAAAGTAAAGTTAAATCAGACAAGGGGATACAAGACAGCAAAGCTTTGGCCACTTGGCAGCAAAGACTGGTGACAGAAAAGTGTCACAGTCAAGAAATAACCAGCTAAGCCAACACTTTCATTTCATTAGTCATCTTACTGTTCTTCCATACTAAAATCATAGGCAGAACAATCTCTAGTATTTGACCAGTATTTCTGAAACAGGCATATTTATTAGAATACTAAACAAAATTCTCTTGAAAACAAAACTCAAAAGTTAACATTGTCCATGGATGTATATTTAAGTTTTGGATTCTGGAACATTAAGGTGCAGAGAAAACAAAGAAGGAAACTGAGATAAAATCGAGGATTACTTCTTTGTTGTTGTTGTTTTTGTTTTTGTTTTTCAAGACAGGGTTTCTCTGTGTAGCCCTAGCTGTCCTGGAACTCACTTTGTAGACCAGGCTGGCCTTGAACTCAGAAATCTGCCTGCCTCTGCCTCCCCAGTGCTGGGATTAAAGGTTCTGCCACCAAGTCCAGCAAGGAAGGATTACTTCTTAAAATGACCTGTTTCTGGAGAAGACACAGGGAAAGAGAGAATGCTAATGCCCATTTACATCTATTTGCTTAGCTATATGATCAGGTATCTAAACTTAACAACTGCTGACATGCCATCAGCAAGGTTCTCCATATCACTTAGACTTTTCCTCTAGAAAACTAAGCACTGACTTGAAGAAAAGGTGCATTATTGAAGTCACAATGAAAGGAAAATACTTCAAAACAATGAAGCCAAATTAAGTTCCCTGTGGACCAAAGTCCATTAGATTCTGCTTATCATTTACCATGATGTAGCTAGATTAACCTCTTTATATGCCCTTCTCAATACCATAAATCTAGTCTGAGGCATACATCCCATGTCCAGTCTAATCTGGGTAGCACTACTTATGTGACCCCCAAAAATTACAGGTTCTCCCCAAGACACACACATCACACACATCTCACCAACCACTAACAAACCACATACACCATATTCAAATTTCCATTACACTGTTATCTTTGACATTCTGGCTAGGGTAAGATGCAAACTCAAAGTTGATTTTATTTGAATTTCCATAACTTCTAAGGATGTAGAACACTTTACTAATATACTTAAGAGCCAGTTTTATTTCTTCTTTTGAGACCTCTTCTTTCAAATCCCAAGCTAGTCTTAGTAAATTCATCCTTATTTTTGAATCTTAGTTCTTGATATCCTGTTATCACTAGTAAACTTTCTTTCCTGTTCTTCCCGTTCTGTAGTGTTTCTTTTCTTTTTTCTTTTCTGTTTTTTTTTTTTTTTTTTTTTTCAGGAAGGTTTGGAACACCATTTCTTTGGTATTTACAATCTCATATTTTGTTTATTCTGGAATAGCTACTATTTCTCAGCATGTGTCAGAAATAATTACTTCTAGGAATCATTAAGTAATC
Source organism: Mus caroli (assembly GCF_978045245.1). Taxonomy (NCBI): domain Eukaryota; kingdom Metazoa; phylum Chordata; class Mammalia; order Rodentia; family Muridae; genus Mus; species Mus caroli. The sequence continues at coordinate 46,233,546 of NW_028227256.1, forward strand.
ATTTCCTATGGTTAAAAATCCTGCTTCTAATTCTGATTAATTACACAGAAGATTAAAATTAGGTCTTGCTTCATTGTTTTTAAGATTTATTTTCTTTTTACTTATTTGTGTTTATATGTTTCTATATTGGGGTATGTGGATGTAAATGTAGACACCAGTGGAAGTCAGTACTGTCAGATATCCTGTAGCTGAAGTTATTGACAGTTATGAGACATCTGACATGGGTGCTAGAATCAAACTTAAATGCAGATCTTTTGGAAGAATTGTCCATGCTTTGAGCAGTAGACTACCTCTCCAGCCCCATATGTATGTTGACAAAAGTGTCTTAAATTCTATTGTTACTTAGACTATTTTGATATATTATGTTTCAAATTATATGTATACATATAACTTATATGTGTTCATAAATCCATGTGTAATAACCTTTATATATATGTACATCCATATATATCCAAATGTTGCAATATACACACCCAAAAGGAAAATACTTAGAAAATAATACATGCAATGAAAAAATAGTCCCCAATATTTAAATTGTTTGTATTATAACATAATTCATATTAACAACAAAATCATAAAGTTTTAGAATTTCATAACTGAGAGGAACATGTTGCCCACTTCACAGCCAGCAGGTAAATCCTCTCCCCCTTTCCTCTTGTCATACTGTTGTAAAAGCAATTGTCAAAGTAGCAAATCGGGATTATGTTAAATGCCTTATTCTCTGCATTGGTTGTTATAATAAATATATATATATATTTATTGATAGTTTTTTTAATTTATTTTTTTTAATTAGGTATTTTCCTCAATTACATTTCCAATGCTATCCAAAAAGTCCCCAATACACTCCCCCCCCCCCGTCCCCCACCCACCCACCCCCTCCCCTTGGCCCTGGCATTCCCCTGTACTGGGGCTTATAAAGTTGGCAAGTCCAATGGGCCTCTCTTTCCAGTGATGTCCGACTAGGCCATCTTTTGATACAAATGCAGCTAGAGTCAACAGCTCTGGGGTACTGGTTAGTTCATAATAATGATCCACCTATGGGGTTGCAGTTCCCTTTAGCTCCTTGGGTACTTTCTCTAGCTCCTCCATTGGGGGCCCTGTGATCCATCCAATAGCTGACTGTGAGAGATAAAGTTTGGAGCTGTGAAGAAAGGATGGACCATCTAAAGACTGCCATATCCAGGGATCCATCCCATAATCAGCTTCCAAACGCTGACACCATTGCATACACTAGCAAGATTTTGCTGAAAGGGTCCCAGATATAGCTGTCTCTTGTGAGACAATGCCGGGGCCTAGCAAACACAGAAGTTATAAAGAACACTGCCTTCATAAGGTAATCTAGGCTCAGAAAAATTGTATATGTTTCCTTTCATATGTAGGTTGCAGTCTCTGGTGGTTTAAAATGCATAAACAAATGGGAGAAAATATGAGTTAAAGTCTAATAAATTAGGAGGACCAAGTGACTCTAAAAGAAAATGATGAGATGAGTGGGCAAGGCAGAAAACAAAACAAAGTAAAAGGGAAGCACTAGAGTTAAAGGTCACAACAACAAATCGGGAACAGGGAAACAAACGCGTATATGAACATACACAGAGAGATGGGAACATACACAGAGAGAAGCACACATACACAAAGAGACATACACAAACACAGATCTCTCTCTCTCTCTCTCTCTCTCTCTCTCTCTCTCTCTCTCTCTCTCATACACACACACACACACACATATACATACATATATATATATATATATATATCCACATGGAAACCACTACATATATTAATTTAATAATTATTTTAATAATAATCTGTAAAGCAAACCTGAAAATTTTCCTTGCATTTCTTTAGCATTCAGAACTGTGATAATGACTTAGGTTTTACCTTGTGAGTTGAATATATTCAATTTTGTAACTTTCCCCGCATATTTGATACCAGTTAGGTATGACAACTGCATTTCTGTTTTGAGTTTGATTTTCTGTGCTATTTTTTAATCTACAATATAAGTGTAACCTTCCTTAGACAAAGTTTCTCTTTAATTTTACATTTAGATTACCAAATATACAGTATATTTACTGATGATTTTCATGGTGACATTTTCATGCATGTGTACTCTGAACTTTACAAATATTCATCTTCAGTAGTATGATTTTGTGTTGCCACTCTTACTTCTCCACTTGTGGAACATATTGAAGAATAGAGATATATGAGAATTCTGAGGGTATATGTGTAAACTCTAAGAAAACAAGACAACAGTCTTGTGACCTCTGCTGCTTTTAATATGGTTTTACTCATTGACTGTGCTTTTGTGCCCATCTTAGGTCTTGTATATAGGAGTGTTTGCACTTCAAATTACCACATTACCTTAATATATTTATTTAAATAATATTTCCTGGAAAGGCCTAACATTGTTTGTATATAGCTTGAACTCATGTGAGCATTGATTTTTCGCGTATCTCTGAATGGCCCTCATGGTGAGGGCTATTGAAAGATGTCAGATCCTGTGAATGAAGTTGATTATTGCAAGAGACTGTAGATCACCTCTCCTTCAGACACCATTCTTCAAGTCTTACCACCCATAGGCCAGTGACAGTCTATTTGACAATAGTTACTTTGATTCTATGTATTTCTAACTAACCATGTATAATATGGGCATGCATTACTCTAGTAACATGCATATTATCTCCATATTCATTTGTTTGCTGATGGGCATCTCAACTGATGTCATAAGCAAGATATTGTGATCACCTGGAGGTTAAACAATTTCAGGCCTGAATAAGCAATGGACCAACAATGAATCAAAACTCATAACTCAAATGAATCTACTACATGGCAATAAACTGTTCAGAGATTTTCTGAGAATATGTTATGTATATACATTGTTGAGTAAAGAGAGATAACATAGATATAACATAATTGAATAACATAACATCATTGATTAACATAAAATTATTATTTCAATAATAAATCAAGGTTTCTTTTTGTGGAATTATATTTGAATACAAAATTTTTATATTTCTGAATCTTAAGAAGCTATAACTGTAAGTACACCTAAAATATGCAATAAATTAGAACAACATATAGAAGTGTTAAGACAATCAAATCTCTTCAAGTAACCTGAACTGTATAGAAATACTTCTCCACATCCTTTATACTATTGACACTAATTAATGTATGTTTAAATTTGTTTTTATGACTCATAAAACTAGCTTTAAATGGTATCATCATAATCACTTGAGAAAGCAATTTTTGATTTCTTTGATAGTGGTTCTGAGTTTCCTGATGAGAACTAGTAAGATAGAATTTTGAAAACCTAGAGATGCATAAGATTTAAAGCAATTACTCATTACCTTTCCATTTCCAAGTGTAAACCTCATTTAGAAAAAACAAAATGACAACAGAACATACAAACAAACAAAAGACAAGATCTTGTGTATTTAGACAATTTCATTAATAAAGGTATTGCTTGGAGATAACATGTTTATTTAAACTATTCCATAAATTTGAGTTAGTTTATCTTAGATTTATGTTTAACTATCTTCTGTTTCCTGAATTGGTTTTTGAAGTTTTCAAGTGACTTAAATAATCAACTGGTTATATAGTGATTTTGTTTTAAAAATCAAACTGTGCATTCAAGAATATAAGATTCAAGTGTTAATACTTGGCTTGTAATCTTCCAAAAGGTTAAAAAATGTAACAAAAACAGGAAGAAGATTTTGAATGGTGAAACAAAAGGAAGAAACAAAGGAATGAATGACCACCATTTTTTATGAGAAGAGTATGTGATTCTATGGGAACAACCCACAAATGGGAAATGACAGGTGATCAACATGCTGAAGTCTGGGCAGCATCACATATGGTCATGACAAGTAAAAAAAAAAAAAAAGGCAGGACTTACTTAGGAGAATATAATGACCCATAGAATATAAGCACATGCACACATACCCCCCCCCCCACACACACACATCACCAAGAGAAAGAGGGGGATAGGGAGAGAGATAGAGAATATAAAGTTAACTTATCAAGTAAAAAATTCAGAATATTTTGTTCATGGGACTAATAAATTTTATTAGGGTCTACATAAATTCAGCTGTGAATGTTTTAGAATTTAATGACTTCCCAATTCAAAGTGAATTCTGCAATAAAAGCTAATTAGCAGGGAAATGAATACCTAAAATATCTCTCATGTGCGTAAAAGAGTAAAGATCATTAATTGAAATTAAAATTTAACAGTATAGTAATGTAGCATGACATAAAATTCCATCTGTTCTACAGTACCATAAAAACAACCAGAAAAAATAAGCCAAAAAAAAAAAAAAATCAGGCACAGCACATCTTTCTTATACTTTCCTGGTTAATTGCTGGTAAATTAAAATTAATTTGCATTAAAATGATGTTGGTAGAAAAATTTTAATGGTGTGTTAGAAGGTCTCTTTTCCCTGGTCAAGCCCAGCTCAGTTTGGTAAAAGAAATTGAGTTCGTACTATAAGAAAAAATGTGTTTATGAATTAAAAATAATTCTACTACCAGAAATTTTACCTAATATTCTGAAAATAATTATGATACTTATGAATTGCCTTTAAGATTTATTAATTCATATTAAACATTAAAATAAGTAAATTATTTGTTAAAAATATAGTAGAATGTAAGAATAAAAACATGTATAAACCTATTTAAAACTAAAGCAAACTTCATACATTGTATTTCTCTTTTAAATTTTAAGTTTTAAAACATTATCTAAAATATATCTCATATTTTTCTATTTGAAATGTGAACATATACCATTTGTGTTTGTTTAATTCTTCAGATTACCAAATTATTCATCATTTACCATGCGAACATATGAAACATTGACAAATTATTTACATACAATTGTTTTCCTGTTAGTTGAAGAAGAAAGTAAAACATGTGAAACAGCACACACTTTAGAAAAAAAACAAAATATATTTGTAAATACTATACATGTATAGATGTGATTTAAAAATTACAAAAAGGAAAAATTGAATTTGAAGGAGAGCCTAGAAGGGTACCTGGGGGTTTTTAGAGAAAAGAAAGGATTAGGGGAAATAGATGTGATTAAGATGCAATCACAAAGAAAAGAGGAAACTATCGATACTACACTGATTAAAAATTAACAAGAATAAAATTCTTAGTATCCAAAAAAAGGAAAGAAACACTAAAAATCTATGTCACATAAATTTATATTTATTTTCAAAACTGCCATAAACTAAGTATAATTTGAATAAATCTCTGAGTTATACACATTTATTATTTTCAATATACATTTCAGTGCTGAATAAGAGAGATAAAATCGATTAGCTTAATCCCAACTCATGGAATAAAATATGCACTCCCAGAAAATAGAGGTTTACCTATATTGCTTTAAATCCATTTAAATCTTAAAAATAACAACCTAGAAATCTGAAAGAAAAATATGCTATATCATATTGAATTATTTCTATGAAAAATAGAACAAAATACTAATTTTGTTAAGAAAATTAACAAAATTAAAGGAAATTATATTATGGGTAGAACTGCCATGGAAGTATTTAACTAATAGTTTAGAAATGTATGGGATGTAAAGAGCAATTAGAAAAAAAAAACGGGCATCTACTTGTCCGTGAAACAATGCTGCCGTATTTTTCTCTCAGCCTATTCTGGTGTATATTTAAAATGATTGCCAACATTGATTCCCATTCAGATCATCTTCCATGTCTTTTCAATTATGACAATTGTTCTCTCCCTCTTCTGGAATCTAGAAAGCTTCAATGTAAAGATGTTAGTACTGTGCTCCCATCAGAATGCTCTCTAGAACATACTTCTTTACCCTATCTTCTGATGGCTTCTGTAATTACTGGAGTCAAATGAGGTCACATTTCTAGTTATCAGGACTGTAAACATACCAGTTTGTACAGACAAAATAAAACAGCTTTCATTTTTTAAAATCTAAAGCTCTTCCTTTTTTCCCCTACCATCTACGAATCGTTCTTGTTCTCTTGAGAGTAAATCAGGTAAATGTCTTGAGTGTCCTCAAAATGCAAGAATCTGAACAGAGTTTAGATTTTTGTCTCCAGTAATACTAGTCATGAAGATAAAAAACTTCATGATCCCATCCTGACTGGGGTTGGGATCATGATGTATATCATGACCATGCTGTCCATATTTCAATAACATGATTGTGGGAAGTTGGCTTAGTTAGGGGTTTACTGCTGTCAACAGACACCATGACCATGACAACTATAAGAAAGGATATTCAATCGGGATTGGTTTACAGATTCAAAGGTTGAGCCCATTATCACTGAGGTGGGAACATGGAAGCATCCAGGCAGTCTTGGTGCAGGAGGAACCAGTAATTCTACAATGTCATCTGAAGACTGCTAGCAGAATACTGGTTTACAGGCTGCTAGGATGAGGGTCTTAGAGCCCACACCCACAGTGTCACATCTATTCCAACAAGGCCACACCTACTCCAACAGGACCATATCTTCTAATAGAGCCACTTATAAACCATCACATTCCACTCCCTGGCCAACATAGGCTTGTTCAAACATTTAAGTCTATGGGTGTCATGCCTAAACATAACATAATGCAAAATACATTTAGTCCAACTTCAAAATACCACATAGCCTACAGTAGTCTCAACAATGTTAAAAATCCAAAGTTCTAAGTCTCTCCTGAGATTCATCCAGTCACTGAACTGTAACCCCCAAAGAAAGAGAGGAAAACAGCTGGTCAAACTCCAAACTCTGCATCTCCATGTCTGATGCCAATGTAGTCTTTGGATATCTAACCCCTTTTTCATCTTATTTTTTTAACTATTTTTTAATCTTTTTTTTTAAAGTACAGTCATTATCCCCATCCTGGTGTGCCCTCTGAATGTTTTCATCCCATAACTACTCCTTAATCTCTAAGATGATGTCTCCACACCCCACCAGATCTCCCTACTTCCTGAGGCTTCAAGTCTCTCAAGGGTTAGGTGCCTCTTTTCTCACTGAGGACAGACCCTGCAGTCCTCTGCTGTATATGCATCAGACCTCATATTACCTGGTATATGCTGCCTGATTAGTGGCTCAGTGCCTTACAGAACCTGGGAGTCCAGGTTAGTTGAGACTGCTGGTCTTCCTATGGGATCACCATTCAGCTATTCCAGACTTTCTCTAATTTAACCACACTGGTCTCTGACTTCAGTCCATTGGTTGGGTGCATCTGACTTTCAACTTATTTTTGGGCCTCTTGGAGGGCAGCCATGCTAGGGTCCTGTCTGAAAGCACACTATAATATCAGAAATAGTGTCAGGCCACTTGAGCTGGATCCCAATTTGGGCTTGTCACAGTATTGCCATTTCTTCAGATTCTTCTCCATTTTTGTCACTGCAGTTCTTTTAGACAGGAACATTTTTGGGTCATACATTTGACTGTGCAATGGCAATCCCATCCATCCTCTTTCTACTGGTGGTAGACTCTATAAGTTCCCTCTCTCCGTTGTAGGTCATTTTATCTAAGATCTACCTTTGAGTCCTGAGACTCTCTTACCTCCCTGGTTTCTGGTAGATTCTAGAGGATTCCTCCTACCTCCTGAGGTTGCCTGTTTCCATTCTTTCTGCTGGCCCTCAAGGCTTAAATTCTGCTCTCCCCCCATTCTTCCACATGCAAACCTCCAGTTAGACCAGCACCGTTTGCATTTGTTTTTTCCTTTGTATATATTTGTGTTCTTTGTCAAAGATCAAGCAATCATAGGCGTGTGGGTTTATTTCTAGGTCTTCAATTCTATTTCATTGATCAACCTGTTTGTCTCTGTACTAATACCCTGCAGTATTTTTTTTATCACTATTGTTCTATAGCTTGAGGTCAAGGATGGTGATTCTCCCAGAAGTTCTTTTATTGTTAAGAATGCTTTCACTGTCCTGGGTTTTTTGTTTTCCAGATGAATTTGAGAGTTGCTCTTTCAATATCTTTGATGAATTGTGTTGGAATTTTCATGAGGATTGCCCTGAATCTGTAGATTGCTTTTGGTAGGATAACCATTTTTACTATGTTAATTTTACCAATCTATGAGCATGGTAGGTCTCTCTATTTTCTTAGGTCTTCTTCGATTTTTCTCTTGAGAGACCTGAAGTTCTTGTCATGCAGATCTTTTACTTGTTTGGTTGGTTACAGTTACTCCAAGATATTTTATATTATTCGTGACTATTGTGAAGCATGATGTTTCCTTAATTTCTTTCTTAGTCCATTTATCATTTGTATAGAGAAAGCCTTTCAATTTATTTGAGTTAATTGTATATCCAGCCACTTTACTGAAGTTTTTATCATCTATAGAAGTTATCAGGCAGAATTTTTGGGGTTACTTATGTATACTTATTTGTCATCCACAGTTGACTGCAACAAATTTCTTTCTCCTGGGCTGGATAACAGCTTTCCTGATTAGATATCCCACAGCTCTGGCATCTCCAACATCTTGGGGTCTTCAAGTCAACCAGTGTTATAGCTTCTTTCAATGTCGGGGATCCACACATGATCTTCTGGGTTCCTCCAAAGGGCTGATGTCTCTTCTCCAGCTCTGCCCTCTGTTACAAGTCTAAGCTCAAGTTGATCTGATCCACTGCTGCTGCTATTCTTGGTGATCATCCCATAGTACTGGCATCTCTAATATGCTGTGGTCTTCTGCTGCAATTAGACTTTATCAATAGCTTCTCATATGTACTCTTCATGGTGCCAAGCTTTAACTGCTTTGTATAACCCGTTCAGTCCTGGGCCATCAACTGCAACTGATGCTGTACCTTCTCTAATGGCCCTCCATCACTTCTCAGTGCCAAGCCTCAGCACTTCATAACCCATTCATGTCTTCAAAATCATTAACACCTGAGTGACTCTTACACATTACCAAGTACAGCCACAGCAGAAGGCACAACCTTGGCTATCTTTGGAACACAGCTTCTTTGTGCTCTCAGAAAACACTTCCCAGAAGATTTAACTTCAGTGATGCTGGTACCTTCTTAATCATCACTAACTTCTAAGTTCCAGTGAACCAGAATCAATTGTCCCAGTAGTCCCTTCTATTCTGGACTCTAAAGCCAGAGCCCTGAGGTCAAAGCTGTTGAGTTCTGCTACTTGCTAGGGCTAGAAGATGGTCCTCTCATTATATTATATTATCACCAGGTTTTGTTTTCCAACTCCTTCACTGCCTAAGCTTTGCTGTCCTGGAAGTTGCTCTGTAGGCTGACTTTGAACTCAGAGATCTGCATCCCTGTCTCTTAAACACTGAGATTAAAGATATGGTCCACAAAGCCTGAATTTAAGTTTTTCTTCACCTAGAACTATCTCTCTTCTAGATGGCATTGAACTCAAGAAATCTAATTGTCTTTGCTTCCTGGGATTAAAAGTTTATACTTCCATGCTTGGGCATAAAATTAGCTGGTGGGATCTTGCCCCAAGGTCATTACTCCATTCATTCAATTTAATAACCTTGAATGCAGAATCTAGCTCTATTTCACTTCAACAGCCCCTTTAATTCTTGAATCACAAACTTTATGTTTTTCCTTTCTCAGCTTTCTGTGCTTGTTTAAAATGCTCCTTATGAGACTTAACCAAAGAAGAAAGACTATGATGGGCATTTCTGAGACTTCCTTTGTCAATGCAATTAATCTTAGTCTTTTCACCTTAGCCTCCGGTGACTCTTCAGACAAGGGCAAAAGTAGCCACATTCTTTACCAAAATACCATAAAAACAGTCTCTAAGCCATATATTGTAATTCTCAACTGAAATCTCTTTGGTCAAGTTCACACAATTCAAATCATTATCACTAGCAAAGTCTTCCATATTCCTATGAGGGTAGACCTTTAAGCCCCATTTAAAGCATTCCACTGCTTTCCAAATCTAAAGTTCCAAAATTCACATTCTTCCAAACAAAAGCATGATCAGTTCTATTTCAGCAATATCTCAGTCTCTGGTACCAACTTCTGTCTTTGTTAGGGTTTTATTGCTGTCAGCAGATGCCATGACCAAGGCAAGTCTTATAAAGGACAATAATTAATTGGGAATGCCTTACAGGTTCAGAGGTTTAGTTCATTATTATCAAGGTGGGAGCACAGCAGCATCTAGGCAGGCATGGGCAGGCAGAGTTGATTTTCTACACCTTTATCTGAAGGTAGCTAGTGGAAAACTGATCTCCAGGCAGCTACGATAAAGGTCTTAAGACCATGTCCATAGTGGCACACTTCCTCCAACAAGGCCACCTTTTATTAACACAACTTCCTGGGCCAAGCATATACAAACCATCACAGAAGGGTACACATGTATTTCATCATTTCTCCCCCACAGCTTCCCTTTTTACTGATTAGTCTGGGTCTAGCACTAAAATCTGCATTACACAAGAATGTCTCTTTGAGTTTTTTTTTCATACTGTTTGTAGACATATGTGAGACACAGATATATCAAAGAACTCTGTAGTTTTAAAAAGTGATAAACACTTGCAACACCTCTTACACATCAGTGAGTTGCAGTAAAATTTCAAATTTGGGGGTGTATGTTTTTGAATAATTTTCAAATAATGTTTTAAATCTTTTATTATAACCCAAATATATGTCAGGAAAACATGTTATCCAATAGTAATGACAAGAATTCTCATAAATCCTCAAAGCACGTTGATGAAAAATGAAAGTTTAGTAACTCAGTTTTATAATATAGGACAGATTATTATAACAGGAGAAGAAATAGGATTCAGTGTTCATTTTTATAATAAAATTTATAAAAACAACAAAGGTGGTAGTCATTAGAGATTAAATTTGCTCTAAAAATAAGGCTAATGTTTTGCATATCTCAAAGAGTTCCTAAGTTCCCAATGTTGTGAGATCTATTTAAACCCTACATAGTTCAAACAACAGGTCAATGCAGATGACAAAAATTTATTTTAATCAAGAGGCTACTGATCAGTCAAAAAACGATTTCCTTATAATAGACGTTGTTCTGCTATTGGGAAGTCCCCAGCTACCCTAGGGGCTGAGACCTCTAATTAATTTCTCCCTAAATAGAGTCTGGAAACAAGTGATAGTATTTCCAGTAAGTTTCTTTAGTTGGTTCTAATGATTAAAGAAAATATTTGTGAACAATTTGCTACATTGTAATGTAATATAAAAAATGTTTCTGATTATTCAGCTAACACATGTTGACAAATACTCTCAAAATTAGAGCATAAAATGTATTGGATCTAAATTAAACTGTAGTTCATACTAGAAACTAATATTATGTTATACATCTTTTATGTTTATACTTTTAAACTTTATATATGGTCTTCATCTACTAATACCTATTCTTCAATAGCATGATAAGCTTAGTATGTCATTTACCTATTGTCCTGTAAGCAACCACTTTTTTTTTGGGGGGGGGGGTGGTGAGACAAGGTTTCTCCGTGTAGCCCTGGCTGTCCTGGAACTCACTTTGTAGACCGGGCTGGCCTTGAACTCATAAATCTGCCTCCCTTTGCCTCCCAAGTGCTGGGATTAAAGGTGTGAGCCACCATTGTCCTGCAGCAACCACATTTAAACTCAGTAGATTTCACAAAAGATAATATTATAGAAGTAAGAGAGGACTTAGTATTTTGTGTTTTGTTTTGTTTTGTTTTGTTTTGTTTTGTTTTGTTTTGTTTTGTTGGTTTTTTGAAATAGGGTTTCTCTGTATAGCCCCGGCTGTCCTAGATCTCATTCTGTAGACCAGGCTGGCCTCAAACTCAGAAATCCATCTTCCTCTGCCTTCCAAGTGCTGGTATTACAGTCCAGCACTACCACTGCCAGCCAAGTCTTAGTATGTTTATGATAAATATTTCTATCTCTTTTATAAATAAATTAAATATGATGTGATTGTATCAATAATAAGCATTTTTTGGTTCTTTAATCATAATTTGTGAAAACCTTTGTATTTTGAATGGTAAGATTAGACTGCCTATAGATTCAATGAAAGCAGTGGATTAATCATAGATACATAACTATGTCACGGAGAAATGACCTCAATGTTGTTCGTCATTCTTTTTCACCAAAAGTATTTCGATGTGCTCAAAAATGTTTTTAAAATTCCATTAAATTAGATCCGGCCAGATCAGCGCTGGGGTAGCAGGAGCGCAGGGTTGCCTGACACCCGCCAGCTACCCACGACCCCCGCCACAGGATTTTGGGACTGCTGGATCTTAAGACTTCTGGAGAGTGGAACACAGCTTCTGCTCCAATCCAATTGCACGCGGGACCAGAGACTGCATTAGTTAGGGAAGCAGAAAAACGGCCTGTGTAGGACCACAGGCCTCTTCCAGCTGGACCAGCACCGGGGTACCGTCAGCTACCCACGACCCCCGCCGCAGGATTTAGAGACTGCTGGTGAGTGGAACACAGCTTCTGCTCCAATCTTTAAACAGTGACAACGATAACAACTAACCCCAGAGATTACCAGATGGCAAAAGGTAAACGTAATAATCTTACTAACAGAAACCAAGACCACTCACCATCATCAGAACCCAGCACCCCCACTTCGCCCAGTCCAGGGCACCCCAACACACCGGAAAAGCTAGACACGGATTTAAAAGCATATCTCCTGATGATGATAGAGAACTTCAAGAAGGACTTTAATAACACACTTAAAGAAATGCAGGAGAACACTGCTAAACAGGCAGAAGACAATAAAGAGAAAGCACAAAAATCCCTTAAAGAATTGCAGGAGAACACTGCTAAAGAGTTACAAATCCTTAAAGAAAAACAGGATAACATAATCAAACAGGTAGAAGTCCTTACAGAAAAACAGGAAAACACATCCAAACAGATGATGGAAATGAACAAAACCATACTAGACCTAAAAATGGAAGTAGACACAATAAAGAAAACCCAAAATGAGGCAACACTGGAGATAGAAACCCTAGGAAAGAAATCTGGAACCATAGATACGAGCATCAGCAACAGAATACAAGAGATGGAAGAGAGAATCTCAGGTGCAGAAGATTCCATAGAGAACATCGGCACAACAATCAAGGAAAATGTAAAATGCAAAAAGATCCTAACTCAAAACATCCAAGAAATACAGGACGCAATGAGAAGACCAAACCTACGGATAATAGGAGTGGATGAGAATGAAGATTTTCAACTCAAAGGACCAGCAAACATCTTCAACAAAATTATAGAAGAAAACTTCCCAAATCTAAAGAAAGAGATGCCCATGAACATACAAGAAGCCTACAGAACTCCAAATAGACTGGACCAGAAAAGAAATACCTCCCGACACATAATAATCAGAGCAACAAATGCTCTAAATAAAGATAGATTACTAAAAGCAGTAAGAGAAAAAGGCCAAGTAACATATAAAGGCAAGCCTATCAGAATTACACCAGATTTTTCACCAGAGACTATGAAAGCCAGAAGATCCTGGACGGATGTTATACAGACACTAAAAGAACACAAATTCCAGCCCAGGCTACTATACCCAGCCAAACTCTCAATTAACATAGATGGAGAAACCAAAGTATTCCACGACAAAACCAAATTCACACATTATCTCTCCACGAATCCAGCCCTTCAAAGGATAATAACAGAAAAAAACCAATACAAGGACAGGAACCACGCCCTAGAAACAACAAGAAGGTAATCCCTCAACAAACCTAAAAGAAGACAGCCACAAGAACAAAATGCCAACTTTAACAAAAAAAATAACAGGAAACAACAATTACTTTTCCTTAATATCTCTTAATATCAATGGACTCAACTCCCCGATAAAAAGACATAGACTAACAAACTGGCTACACAAACAAGACCCAACATTTTGCTGCTTACAGGAAACTCATCTCAGAGAAAAGGATAGACACTACCTCAGAATGAAAGGCTGGAAAACAATTTTCCAAGCAAATGGCATGAAGAAACAAGCTGGAGTAGCCATTCTAATATCTGATAAGATTGACTTCCAACCCAAAGTCATTAAAAAAGACAGGGAGGGACACTTCATACTCATCAAAGGTAAAATCCTCCAAGAGGAACTATCAATCCTGAATATCTATGCTCCAAATACAAAGGCAGCCACATTCATTAAAGAAACTTTAGTAAAGCTCAAAGCACACATTGCACCTCATACAATAATAGTGGGAGACTTCAACACACCACTTTCACCAATGGACAGATCATGGAAACAGAAACTAAACAGGGACACAGTGAAACTAAGAGAAATTATGAATCAAATGGATCTGGCAGATATCTACAGAACATTCTATCCTAAAACAAAAGGATATACCTTCTTCTCAGCACCTAATGGTACCTTCTCCAAAATTGACCACATAATTGGTCACAAAGCAGGCCTCAACAGATATAAAAATATTGAAATTGTCCCATGCATCCTATCAGATCACCATGGCCTAAGGCTGATCTTCAATAACAAAATAAATAATAGAAAGCCAACCTTCACGTGGAAACTGAACAACACTCTTCTCAATGATACCTTGGTCAAGGAAGGAATAAAGAAAGAAATTAAGGACTTTTTAGAGTTCAATGAAAATGAAGCCACAACATACCCAAACTTATGGGACGCAATGAAAGCATTTCTAAGAGGAAAACTCATAGCTCTGAGTGCCTCCAAAAGGAAACTAGAGAGAGCACACATTAGCTGCTTGACAACACACCTAAAAGCACTAGAACAAAAGGAAGCAAATTCACCCAAGAGGAGTAGACGGCAGGAACTAATCAAACTCAGGGGTGAAATCAACCAAGTGGAAACAAGAAAAACTATTCAAAGAATCAACCAATCAAGGAGCTGGTTCTTTGAGAAAATCAACAAGATAGATAAACCCTTAGCCAGACTCACTAGAGGGCACAGGGAAAGCATCCTAATTAACAAAATCAGAAATGAAAAAGGAGACATAACAACAGATCCTGAAGACATCCAAAACACCATCAGATCCTTCTACCAAAGGCTATACTCAACAAAACTGGAGAACCTGGATGAAATGGAGAAGTTCCTAGACAGATACCAGGTACCAAAGTTGAATCAAGATCAGGTTAATGATCTAAACAGCCCTATATCCCCCAAAGAAATAGAAGCAGTCATTAATAGTCTCCCAACTAAAAAAAGTCCAGGACCAGATGGGTTTAGTGCAGAGTTCTATCAGACCTTCAAAGAAGATCTAATCCCAGTTCTTCACAAACTATTCCACAAAATAGAAACAGAAGGTACTCTACCCAACTCATTCTATGAAGCCACAATTACTCTGATACCTAAACCACAAAAAGACCCAACAAAGATAGAAAACTTCAGACCAATATCCCTTATGAATATTGATGCAAAAATCCTCAATAAAGTTCTTGCTAACCGAATCCAAGAACACATCAAAACAATCATCCATCCTGACCAAGTAGGTTTCATCCCAGGGATGCAGGGATGGTTCAATATACGGAAATCCATCAACGTAATCCAGTATATAAACAAACTCAAAGACAAAAACCACATGGTCATCTCCTTAGATGCGGAAAAAGCATTTGACAAGATCCAACACCCATTCATGATAAAAGTCTTGGAAAGATCAGGAATTCAAGGCCCATACCTAAACATGATAAAAGCAATCTACAGCAAACCAGTAGCCAACATCAAAGTAAATGGTGAGAAGCTTGAAGCAATCCCTCTAAAATCAGGGACTAGACAAGGCTGTCCACTTTCTCCATACCTATTCAACATTGTACTTGAAGTCCTAGCCAGAGCAATTCGACAACAAAAGGAGATCAAAGGGATACAAATTGGGAAAGATGAAGTCAAAATATCACTTTTTGCAGATGATATGATAGTATATATAAGTGACCCTAAAAATTCCACCAGAGAACTCCTAAGCCTGATAAACAGCTTCGGTGAAGTAGCTGGATATAAAATTAACTCAAACAAATCAATGGCCTTTCTCTACACAAAGAATAAACAGGCTGAGAAAGAAATTAGGGAAACAACACCATTCTCAATAGTCACAAATAATATAAAATATCTTGGCGTGACTCTAACTAAGGAAGTGAAAGATCTGTATAATAAAAACTTCAAGTCTCTGAAGAAAGAAATTATAGAAGATCTCAGAAGATGGAAAGATCTCCCATGCTCATGGATTGGCAGGATCAACATTGTAAAAATGGCTATCTTGCCAAAAGCAATCTACAGATTCAATGCAATCCCCATCAAAATTCCAAATCAATTCTTCAACGAATTAGAAAGTGCAATCTGCAAATTCATCTGGAATAACAAAAAACCTAGGATAGCAAAAACTCTTCTCAAGGATAAAAGAACCTCTGGTGGAATCACCATGCCGGACCTAAAGCTCTACTACAGAGCAATTGTGATAAAAACTGCATGGTACTGGTATAGTGACAGACAAATAGACCAATGGAATAGAATTGAAGACCCAGAAATGAACCCACACACCTATGGTCACTTGATCTTCGACAAGGGAGCTAAAAACATCCAGTGGAAGAAAGACAGCATTTTCAACAAATGGTGCTGGCACAACTGGTTGTTAACATGTAGAAGAATGCGAATCGATCCATTCCTATCTCCTTGTACTAAGGTCAAGTCTAAGTGGATCAAGGAACTTCACATAAAACCAGAGACACTGAAACTTATAGAGGAGAAAGTGGGAAAAAGCCTTGAAGATATGGGCACAGGGGAAAAATTCCTGAATAGAACAGTAATGGCTTGTGCTGTAAGATCGAGAATTGACAAGTGGGACCTCTTGAAACTACAAAGCTTCTGCAAGGCTAAAGACACCATCAATAAGACAAAAAAACCACCAACAGATTGGGAAAGGATCTTCACCTATCCTAAATCAGATAAGGGACTAATATCCAATATATATAAAGAACTCAAGAAGGTGGACTCCAGAAAGTCAAATAACCCCATTAAAAATGGGGCTCAGAACTGAACAAAGAATTCTCACCTGAGGAATACCGAATGGCAGAGAAGCACCTGAAAAAATGTTCAACATCCTTAATCATCAGGGAAATGCAAATCAAAACAACCCTGAGATTCTACCTCACACCAGTCGGAATGGCTAAGATCAAAAATTCAGGTGACAGCAGATGCTGGCGAGGATGTGGAGAAAGAGGAACACTCCTCCATTGTTGGTGGGATTGCAAGCTTGTACAACCACTCTGGAAATCAGTCTGGCGGTTCCTCAGAAAATTGGACATAGTACTACCGGAGGATCCAGCAATACCTCTCCTGGGCATATATCCAGAAGATATCCCAACCGGTAAAAAGGACACATGCTCCACTATGTTCATAGCAGCCCTATTTATAATAGCCAGAAGCTGGAAAGAACCCAGATGTCCCTCAACAGAGGAATGGATACAGAAATTATGGTACATTTACCCAATGGAGTACTACTCAGCTATTAAAAAGAATGAATTTATGAAATTCCTAGCCAAATGGATGGACCTGGAGGGCATCATCTTGAGTGAAGTAACACAATCACAAAAGAACTCACACAATATGTATTCATTGATAAGTGGATATTAGCCCAAAACTTAGGATACCCAAGATATAAGATACAATT
Source organism: Mus caroli (assembly GCF_978045245.1). NCBI lineage: Eukaryota > Metazoa > Chordata > Mammalia > Rodentia > Muridae > Mus > Mus caroli. Next base: position 46,251,075 of record NW_028227256.1, read on the forward strand.
TGATAAACGCATGAAACTCAAGAAGAATGAAGACCAAAGTGTGGACACTGTGCACCTTCTTAGAATTGGGAACAAAACACCCAGGGAAGGAGTTACAGAGACAAAGTTCGTAGCTGTGATGAAAGGATGGACCATTTAGAGACTGCTGTATCCAGGGATCCGTCCCATAATCAGCTTCTAAACGCTGACACCATTGCATACACTAGCAAGATTTTGCTGAAAGGACCCAAATATAGCTGTCTCTTGTGAGAAGATGCCGGGGCCTAGCAAACACAGGAGTGGATGTTCACATTCAGCTATTGGATGTATCACAGGGCTCCCAATGGAGAAGCTAGAGAAAGTACCCAAGGAGCTAAAGGGTTCTGCAACCCTATTGTTGGAACAACATGATGTACTAACCAGAACCCTGGAGCTCTTGTCTCTAGCTGCATATGTATCGAAAGATGGCCTAGTCGGCCATCAATGGAAAGAGAGGCCCATTGGACTTGCAAACTTTATATGCCCCAATATAGGTGAATGCCAGGGCCAAAAGAATGGGAATGGGTGGGTAGGGAAGTGGGGGGCGCTATGGGGGACTTTTGGGATAGTATTGGAAATGTAATTGAGGAAAATATGTAATAATAAAAAAAAGAATAAAAAAAATTCCATTAAATTACATTTTAGAGTAGATAATATGAATTAGCATGACAAAGGGTTCTTATTCTTTATTTCCATAAAATTTGACAGTGAGGCAAACTATTCAAAACTAAACTTTCTTACATTCTGATATTAAAGTCTATAAAATATTTCAATGAATTTAAACTTACTATCCTAAAATATCTTAATGAAATACTATTCTCACTGTAGAATGGATTTTGCTAAGTCTACACTCTGACTTGTTCTGCCTCGCACTAAAGGCTCAAATATGACTGTCAGTTTCTCACATTGGAAGACCTGGAAAATAACACTGGGAGTACCCAGTTCTGAATTCATTCTAGAGGGTTTTATATAATCCCATTTTTTTATAATAAAAGCACTGTACTCCAAGCTAAAATGAGGATCAAACTGTCATACTGGGGGAGGGTTCACCAATTCAACCAATGGATAGCAGAAGGTTGCAAAGGAAGACAATAGAAAAGCAGGCACTAGACATATTTGTGATCCTATCTGAGATCAGAATACCCTAAGGATTAACTTACTGCCCAAACTACTTTGCTGTAAAACATTTATTTTTAGATGTATTCATTACAAAGTTTTGTTTAATATTACCAGAAAAGTTTATAAATTTACTTATTATACTATTGTATAATATTTATTGTATAGAATGATCATAAGTAATAGATACATAAATGGTGCTGTTTACTTTTATTATAGTTTAATTTTGTAAGAAATATTTTACAAATACCTCCGTAGTCTAGTGGCTTAGGGGAAATCCCATGCAGTAAGGGAACTATTCTGAGAGTGAGTTAATAAGCCATAAATTAGTGGACAGGATGAAATGCACATATATTCACATGAAATTAAAAAAACATATGTTACTGAGTTACTTCATTTCCTCAATCTTTGTTTTATACTGCTGTGCTTGCTTTCATGGCATAGAGATAAATTCATGTGAAGGTTCTTTGTATAATAGTCAAACATTCAACTAAAACACTCAAATTTTGACACACAAGGCATTCAACCCGTGCTTCACAAATTCTGTTCAACTAAATATTCACTTTTCCAGATTGCAGTACTATATTTACTTCTACAGAAAAAATATTTAGATATTAATTTATCTTTTAGCATGCTAGTTAGTCCAAGTACCTAGTAAACCTTGACAGATGGTGATAGGCTGTACCCATTACTTATTCCAACTGTTCAGGTCTTCCCACATACCACAGAGAGAACAATATTCCTTAAATTGAAGAATGATTTGTTACAAAAAATATTCGATAATCTTATTCATCTGCATGTTCTCTTCTTGATTTACTATTATTATTAATTATTATTATTATTATTATTATTATTATTATTATTATTTCATTTATTTTCTTCTTTAAAAAAGTTTTGACCCATTTTTTTCAGATATCTTCATTTTTTTTTGTTATACTGTGCATAACATCTCTCTAGATTTTCTTCTAAGATCATATGCTATCATCCATAATTAGTGTTGTTGTGGTTATAGAAAAGGTTGCTTCCTGAAGACCTGAAGAAGTAAAAGGGACTTATTTATCTGTCACATGCTAGCTCATACTTATTTTCAAGACTAAGTACCAAAGGACAAAACTAGAACATGATAACTAAAGCTGCAAGGGAGATGATTATTGCTACTAATGACCTAGAGGCAAGGACTTTGTGTCCAAATCTTGTTTCATGCCCCCTGTTGGTAAGCCACTTGACCCTTCTGAACCTCAGTATTTTCATTATAATGAGCTCCTTTGCCCTAATGATCACTAAATCCCTTCAATTGTGATGCAGCCTTACAGAGAGTAAGAAATGAAGCTTTATATAGCATTCTGTATTTAACTAGCTATTTAACTGTTTGTGATGCAACTTTACTCTAAGCCTCAGTTTTTTATCATTAGACTAGAACAGTTTCTTACAAAACTAGGCATGTGGACATATGTAGGCAATTCAACCAGTGGATGACCAATATGCAAATAGAAATTATATTTTATGTTTCACATGAGTCATAATTAAAAATTGAAAAGATATATTTCCCATACAATAAATATTTTAAAATATTAAAATATATAATTACTAAACAAAATTAAACAAAATTGATCATATTTAAGATAGCAGAGGTAGTAGTCCATTAAACCTTGTTATTTTATATAATTACAAACTCACAAGCTGAAGAATAATTAAATAAATACTTTAAATATTTTTCTTTAAAGATAACAGCTCATTTAGTTAAAAATTATTAAAACCATAAGTACAAGGCTTTGTGTAAAGATTCTGCTTTTAACATATTATTCTTCATCAAGAGAAGTCTAAAACAGTGTATGATTAATGGGTTGAAAAGACATGTAAAATAATCTAGATGAGTTGATTGAATAAGACATTAAAACAAATGAAACTAAAACTCTTTAGACTGTCCTATCATTATAAAAGTCAAAAAGTGTAAAAAAGGAAGTATACACAGTAACAGAGTCACTGCTAAATATGTTCACATCACTAAGAGAGACTGTTTACTGTCAGAGAGGATTGATTTCAGTAGAATTTGTTAGAGATGATGTGTCATTTTCAGACCCCCTGAAAATGGAGATACAGACACATGTGAGCTTCCATGTGACTGCTTGGAATTGACCTTTGTTCCTTAGGAAGAGGAACCAGTGCTCTTAAATGCTAAGCCATCTAGCCAGCCATGATGTCACCTTTTAAGAATGGAATGGTAGTACAGTTGGTAGGAATGGGATATAGATTACAAGTTCTAAGAAAAAGATACTGGTAATAAATTCATATTAGAAAAACATGTAACATGCTTATTACAAAAATTCCCTGGTCAAATTAGCTGAATCAGGACAAGGTTTTCATAGTTCACTCCCCTGATGATGAAAGGATTTCACTAGAGCCTGGAACAAGCAAATCCTCAGTTTCAGAGCAGAATACCTCTGACATAGCTCTCAGTGTCCCATTGTTCCTCTCCATTTTGATCTCATGACAAACTACTCCAGCTTAATTCTATGAGCAGAGGAGTAAGAAGAATTCTGCCTGCCTTTACTACTTTGATTAAGTCTCTCTCAGCAACACATTTGCAGTTCCCAGGAAAACTCCCTGTGATCTAAGAAGTCATGTATCATCATCTGGGTCCTGACTAACAGCCCAATCTAATTACAATGTTGTGTGAAAACTTCTTATTGAATGATTTTAATTATGTTACCAGAACTTATTACTCATATCGAAATAAATTTATCACTATAGAGGAACTAGTCCAAACAGTAAACTAGGTTATGATTTATTCCTATCATTCATGAGATTTCCAAATGCTGATAGGGCTTATCAGTGTCTGTGTACTTATAAGTTTATATAAAAACATTCTAAAGTACTTTCTAACGAACAAATAGAAGTTGCAATGGTAAGTATGTCAGATATTTTAATAAGGAAAGACAGGAAAAAACCCTGTGAAATAGGAAAACTATTTTTCCCATTCTCTGCATCCCTTAGTTGTCTTACAGTTTTTTGCTTAGGGTTAGAGTTGTGGGGTTTTCCATATCTACTTTGAAATGTTCATTGCTGTTGTTCTTCTTTACCCTATGTTGGTGAGACGATAAGAGTGTGATAGGGGTCTAATTTCTGATATTGCTAAGAGACACAAAATCAGAGCACATTCTCTGATTCTCTGACTTTTAAACTCTTTTTTTCCCCCTCATTTTTATTGTATTATTTTCTTTACTTACATTTCAAATGTTATCCACGTTCTTGGTTTCCTCTCCGAAAAACACCCTCCCCCAACCTCTCCACCCTTTACCTATCCTCGTCACCTCCTACTTACCAATATACCCACTCCTGCTTCCTGGCCCTGGCATTCCTCCACACTGCTGCATAGAGCCTTCATAGGATAAAGGGCCTCTCCTCCCATTGATATTCAACTAGGCCATCCTCTGCTGCATAGTCAGCTGGAGCCATGAATTCCACCATGTGTGCTCTTTGGTTGGTAGTTTAGTCTTTGAGAAATCAGGGGGTACTGGCTAGTTCATATTATTGTTCCTCCTATGGGGCTGCAAACCCCTTCAGCTTCTTAAGTCCTTTCTCTAGCTCCTTCATTGAGTACCCTATGCTCAGTCCAATGGATGGCTGTGATCATCTACTTCTGTATTTGTCAGGCACAGACAGAGCCTCTCAGGAGAGCTACCTCTTCTTACACTATCTTCCCTGAGCCTTAGATAAGAAGTGTTTTATAGGTGTATCAACTTTGATTGGGTTACATGATTCTGATTCATTACGGTTTTCTTCAGTGGTTTCTATGTGTTGCAAAGACATGGGTGAAGACTATACATGTCTGAGGGCATACAAATTGCTTACTCAATATTATATTGCCAGTCCTAAAAATATACATAGAAGTAACATTATACAGAAGGTTTTACTTAGGAATACTTTTATGTATATGCAAATATATACATTTTGAATATAAAAACAATATATTGAAAAATGAGGACATGTATTTGAAAGAAAGCAAAAAGATTTTTTTTCCTTTTATTTTTTTACTATTTTTTTAATTAGGTATTTTCTTCATTTACATTTCCAATGCTACCCAAAAAGTCCCCCAAACCCTCCTCCCCACTTCCCTCCCTCCAGACTCCCTATTTTTGGCCCCGGCGTTCCCCTGTACTGAGGCATATACAGTTTGCAAGACCAATGGGCCTCTCTTTACACTGATAGCCGACTAGGTCTACTTCTGATACATATGCAGCTAGACACATGAGCTCCAGGGGGTACTGGTTAGTTCATATTGTTGTTCCACCTATAGGGCTGCAGACTCCTGTAGCTCCTTGGGTACTTTCTCTAGCTTCTCCATTGGGGGCCCTGTGATCCATCCAATAGCTGACTGTGAGCATCCACTTCTGTGTTTACTAGGCCCCAGCAAAGCCTCGCAAGAGACAGCTATATCAGAGTTCTTTCAGCAAAATCTTGCTAGTGTGTACAATGGTGTCAGCGTTTGGAGGCTGATTATGGGATGAATCCCTAGGAATGACATTCTCTAGATGGTCCATCCTTTGTCTCAGCTCCAATCTTTGTCTCTGTAACTCCTTCCATGGGTGTTTTGTTCCCAATTCTAAGAAGGAGCAAAGTGTCCACACTTTCCTCCTCGTTATTCTTGAGTTTCATGTGTTTTGCGAATTGTATCTTGTGTCTTGGGTATTCTAAGTTTCTGGGCTAATATTCACTTTTCATTGAGTACATATCATGTGAGTTCTTTTGTGATTGGGTTACCTCACTCAGCATGATTCCCTCCAGGTCCATCCATTTGGCTAGGAATTTCATAAATTCATTCTTTTTAATAGCTGAGTAGTACTCCATTGTGTAAATGTACCACATTTTCTGTATCCTTTCCTCTGTTTACTGGCATCTGGGTTCTTTCCAGCTTCTGGATATTACAAATAAGGGTGCTAAGAACATAGTTGAGCATGTGTCCTTCTTACCAGTAAATCTTCTAGATATATGCCCAGGAGAGGTATTGCGGGATCCTCCGGTAGACTATGTCCAATTTTATAAGGAACCAACAGACTGATTTCCAGATGGGTTGTACAAGCTTGCAATTCCACCAACAATAGAGGAGTGTTCCTCTTTCTCCACATCCTTGCTAGCATCTGCTGTCACCTGAATTTTTGATCTTAGACATTCTGGCTGGTGTGAGGTATAATCTCAGGGTTGTTTCTATTTGTGTTTCCCTGATGATTGAGGATGCTGAACATTTTTTCATATGCATATCAGCCATTCAGTATTCCTCAATGGGGTTATTTGATTTTCTGGAGTCCAGCTTCTTGAGTTATTTATATATATTTGATAGCAGTCCCCTACCTAATTTAGGACAGGTATAGATCCTTTCCCAATCTCTTGGTGGCCTTTTAATTTCTTTCTTCAGAGACTTGAAGTTTTTATCATACAGATCTTTCACTTCATTAGTTAGACTCACGCCAAGGTATTTTATATTATTTGTGACTATTGAGTATGGTGTTGTTTCCCTAATTTCTCTCTCAGCCTTTTTATCCATTGTTTACAGAAAGGCCATTGACTTGTTTGAGATAATTATATATCCAGGTAATTCACTGAAACTGTTAATCAGGTTTAGGAGTTCTCTGGTGGAATTTTTAGGGTCATTTATATATGCTATCATATCATCAGCAAAAGTGATATTTTGACTTCTTCCTTGCCCATTTGTAACCACTTTATCTCCTTTTGTTATCAAATTGCTCTGGTTGAATAGGTAGGGAGAAAGTGGACAGCCTTGTCTAGTCCCTGATTTTAGTGGGATTGGTTCCAGCTTCTCACCATTGACTTTGATGTTGGCTACTGGTTTGCTGTAGATTGCTTTTATCATGGTTAGGTATGGGCCTTGAATTCCTCTTATTTCCAAGACTTTTATCATGAATGGGTGTTGGATTTTGTCAAATGCTTTCTTCACATCTAATGAGATGACCATGGGGTTTTTGTCTTTGAATTTGTTTATATAATGGATTACATTGATGGACTTCCATATATTAAACCATCCCTGCATCCCTGGAATGAACCCTGCTTGGTCATGATGGATGATTGTTTTGATGTGTTCGTGGATTCGGTTAGCAAGAATTTTATTGAGGATTTTTAGATCAATATTCATAAGGGAAATTTGTCTAAAGTTCTCTATCTTTGTTGAGTCTTTCTGTGGATTAGGTATCAGAGTAATTGTGACTTCATAGAATGAATTGCATAGGATAGCTTCTGCTTCTATTTTGTGGAATACTTTGTGAAGTACTGGAATTACATCTTCTTTGAAGGTCTGACAGAACTCTGCACTAACCCATTTGGTCCTGGGCTTTTTTGGTTGGGAGACTATTAATAGCTGCTTCTATTTCTTTAGGGGACATAGGATTGCTTAGATCATTAATCTGATCCTGATTTAACTTTGGTACCTGGTATCTCTCTAGAAATTTGTCCAATTCATCCAGGTTCTCCAGTTTTGTTGAGTATAGCCTTTTGTAGAAGGATCTGATGGTGTTTTGGATTTCTTCATGATCTGTTGTTCTGTCTCCCTTTTCATTTCTGATTTTGTTAATTAGGATGCTGTCCCTGTGCCCTTTAGTGAGACTGGCTAAGGGTTTATCTATCTTGTTGATTTTTCTCAAAGAACCAGCTCCTCCTTTGGTTGATTCTTTGAATAGTTCCTCTTGTTTCCACTTGGTTGATTTTGTCCCTGAGTTTGATTATTTTCTGCCATCTACTCTTCTTGGGTGAATTTGCTTCCTTTTCTTGTAGAGCTTTTAGGTGTGTTGTCAAGCTGCTAGTGTGTGCTCTCTCTAGTTTCTTTTTGGATGCACTCAGAGCTATGAGTTTTCCTCTTAGAATTGCTTCCATTGTGTCCCATACGTTTGGGTACATTGTTGCTTCATTTTCATTAAATTCTAAAAAGTCTTTAATTTCTTTCTTTATTCCTTCCTTGACCAAGGTATCATTGAGAAGAGTGTTGTTCAGTTTCCACATGAATGTTGGCTTTCTATTATTTATGTTATTATTGAAGATCAGCCTTAGTCCACGGTGATCTGATAGGATGCATGGGACAATTTCAATATTTTTGTATCTGTTGAGGCCTTTTTGTGACCAATTACAAGGTCAATTTTGGAGAAGGTAACATGAGGGGCTGAGAAGAAGGTATACCCTTTTGTTTTAGGATAAAATGTTCTGTAGATATATGATAAATCCATTTGTTTCATAACTTCTGTTAGTTTCACTGTGTCCCTGTTTATTTTCTGTTTCCATGATCTGTCCATTGATGAAAGTGGTGTGTTGAAGTCTCCCACTATTATTGTGTGAGGTGCAATGTGTGCATTGAGGTTTACTAAAGTCTCTTTTAAAAATGTGGCTGCCATTGCATTTGGAGCATAGATATTCAGAATTGATAGTTCCACTTGGAAGAATTTAACTTAGATGAGTATGAAGTACCTCTCCTTGTGTTTTTTGATGACTTTGGGTTGGAAGTTGATTTTATTAGATATTAGAATAGCTACTCCAGCTTGTTTCTTCAGACCATTTGCTTGTAAAATTGTTTTGAAGACTTTCATTCTGAGGTAGTGTCTGTCTTTTTCCCTGAGATGGGTTTCTTGTAAGCAGAAAAATGTTGGGTCCTGTTTGTGTAACCAGTCTGTTTGTTTATGTCTTTTTATTGGGGAATTGAGTCCATTGACATTAGGAGATATTAAGGAAAAGTAATTGTTGCTTCCTATTATTTTTGTTGTTAGAGTTGGCATCCTGTTCTTGTGGCTGTCTTCTTTTAGATTTGTTGAAGATTACTTTCTTGCTTTTTCTAGGACGTGGTTTCCATCCTTGTATTGTTTTTTGTTTGTTTGTTTGTTTTTGTTTTGTTTTCTGTTATTATTCTTTGAAGGGCTGGATTAGTGTAAACATAATGTGTGAATTTGGTTTTGGCATGGAATACTTTGGTTTCTCCATCTATGGTAATTGAAAGTTTGGCTGGGTATAGTAACCTGGCTTGGCATTTGTGTTCTCTTAGTGTCTGTATAGCATCTGTCCAGGCTCTTCTGGCTTTCATGGTCTCTGGTGAAAAGTCTGGTGTAATGTTGATAGGCCTGCATTTATATGTTTTATGTTGTTATTGAAGATCAGCCTTAGTCTATGGTGATCTGATAGGATGCATGGGACAATTTCAATATTTTTGTATCTGTTGAGGTCTTTTTGTGACCAATTATATGGTCAATTTTGGAGAAGGTACCATGAGGGACTGAGAAGAAGGTATACCCTTTTGTTTTAGGATAAAATGTTCTGTAGATATCTGATAAATCCATTTGTTACTTGACCTTTTTCCCTTACTGCTTTTAATATTCTATCTTTATTTAGTGCATTTGTTGTTCTGATTATTATATGTTGAGAGGAATTTCTTTTCTGGTCCAGTCTATTTGGAGTTCTGTAGGCTTCTTGTATGTTCATGGGCATGTCTTTCTTTAGGTTTGGGAAGTTTTCTTCTATAATTTTCTTGAAGATATTTGCTAGTCCTTTAAGTTGAAAATCCTCATTCTCATCTACTGCTATTATCCGTAGGTTTGGTCTTCTTGTGACCTGGATTTCCTGGATGTTTTGAGTTAGGATGTTTGCATTTTGCTTTGTCTTGATTGTTGTACCAATGTTCTCTATGGAATCTTCTACACCTGAGATTCTCTTTTCCATGTCTTGTATTCTGTTGCTGATGCTCGCATCTATGGTTCCAGATTTCTTCCAGCATTGCCTCACTTTGGGTTTTCTTTATTGTGCCCACTTCCATTTTTAGGTCTAGTATGGCTTTGTTCATTTCCATGACCTGTTTGGATGTTTTCATCTTTTTCTTTAAGGTCTTGTAACTCTTTAGCAGTGTTCTCCTGTATTTCTTTAAGTGATTTATTAAAGTCCTTCTTGATATCCTCTACCATCATCATGAGATATGCTTGTATATCCGGGTGTAGATTTTCAGGTGTGTTGCGGTACCCAGGTCTGGCTGAGGTGGGAGTGCTGGATTCTGATGATGGTGAGTGGTCTTGGTTTCTGTTAGTAAGATTCTTATGTTTGCCTTTCACCATCTGGTAATCTCTGGAGTTAGTTGTTATAGTTGTCTCTAGTTAGAGCTTGTTCCTCTTGTGATTCTGTTAGCCTCAGCAGACCTGGAAGACTAGCTCTCTCCTTAATTTCAGTGTTTAGTGCACTCTCTGCAGGCAAGATCTCCTCTTGCAGGGAAGGTGGACATATATCTGGCATTCAGACCTGCCTCCTGGCAGAAAATGAAGGCCCAAAACAGGGCTTGTCCCAGAATCTTTGTAGCTTCTGTAGTCCATACTGTCACCTGCACAGAGTAGTCTCTATGGGACCCGGGAACCAAGATGTCTCCCCCAGTTGCTGTGGCAAAGACCTCCTGGGCGGGCCGGACACTTCTCCTCTGTCAGGGAAGGTACTGGAATGTCTGAAGCCTGGAATGTGGTCTGCCCCAGAAGCTCTGTGGCTTCTGCCTGTCCCAGAAGCTGTTAGTCTCTGCAGTGCACACTCTCACCTGTGCAGACCAGTCTCTGCGGAATCCAGGAACCCAAGATGGCTCCCCCAGATGCAAAAAGTTTTATCCCAGAAATTTTGGAGGAAGGAAGGGGTAGGTGAAAGTGTTGGAATAAGTCTGATTTCAAAAATTAAAAGTAAAATGATCCTGCAGAAGCATGTTTAAAGAAAATATGAATAGTAATAAAGAACATTGTAAGTTGTTATTATGACTACTCATGAGGCTGAATAAAGATCACGAAGGTATAAAAAAACTAGTGAACACAGATCTGAAAAATATTAAATAGTGCAAGGTGATAATCATATTTACAGATAAAAGAGGATTTTAAGAATACATAAACTGAATAACTATATAGAGGCCACTGCCTTAATATATTCAGAACTGTTATGCAATTGTCACTGAAACTTCAGTTGTGAGAAATAAAAACTCTTAATATATTTAATTTTTTAATAATAATGATAAATTCTTCTAATGTGTAGTAATGCAAAATTATATTAGTCACTATTTATTGGTTCTAAAGCAGAAAAGCATAATTTGAAAGCTTTTATATACAATAATGGAAAAGATTCAGGTCCTGAAATTGAATCATCTTGCTAAATCCCATTTTGTTCAATATGTAGACTTCTAAATATATGCCGATGAGGTTCAGCTATAAAAGGAAATAAAAATATGATGAGAAACTTGATATTCTGACAATAATAAGCTGTTGCCTAAAATAAAGATTATATGATGAATATATAGTTCATGGGAATAGCAATTGAATGTTAAATTGGGGGACAATATGTTTATAATACACATCTTTAAGAAATGGGAAGTGTTCCAATATAACTTAATTAATTTATTCAAAAAAAACTTAGAGAAAACTCCATAATCAATCATATTTTAATTCTTATTTGAGAAATGTTTATCTCATTGAATATGGGAAGAATAGTCAAATACTTAAATGAAATATTTATTTAGATTTTATTTTTTTTTACCTTAGAGTTGTGATTTAGAGATTTATTATTAAAGGAAGAGTTTATGGGTTAAACTATTTGCTCACTATACCAACACAATCTGTTTAGTACCAACTATGAATTAATAATTACAGTGTAGGTGCTAGAGATATAATAATCATTACCATGATAAAAATAGTAGCTTAAAATTGCTTAATAGTAATGAGTAAGATTTAATTTTAAGTGTAAGGATTCAGTTTTTCCTTTTGTTAAAGCTACACAAATACGATTACTTAAATTAAGATTTTTTTTCTTATAACATTAGAAATTATAATCTTCCATTAATCAATTAATAAGAATGTAAATTACTTTTGGTGTTTTTTTTATTTTATGAGTAAATTCAATTGGATGGTTTCTTTTAAAAGGAGATTAAAATATGTACAATTGACATTAATGGAATTAATGTCTGTTTCTATTGTGTTATTTGTTATTATTAGAATTAATTCCTCAGGATCTGCATTCATTAATGTTATGAACCATGGTGTAATTCATCCGTTTGTTAGATTCCTGTTAAGTACTTATGTAGTATGAAACACATTACATAAAATAAGAGCTATAGAGATTATATAAAATGTTAGGTTTAACTTTATAATTTTAAATCTAGTATTATTGCTTGTACATTTGAGCTTTAATATTCTTATATATCAAGTTTATTTTATTTTGTTTCTTTTAAATAAATATCTATTTGTGCATTTATTATGTAGTCTGTGTTTCAAAATTGAGAAAAATGACAGTTTGTATAGTTAATAATAATACCAGTCAACAATTAGTGGTAGCCTTCCCACTTCTGTCTGCAGGACTCGCAGAGTTTCAGACTAGATTTTATAGATGCCATAGTATCATTTGTGGCATTTTCTTCCCCAATCTCTTTGAATGATTGTCTCTAATTCTCTACATATGTTCTCAGATTTCTCTTAAAGAGCCACGTCACCCATCATTACCTTCAGCCTCAAATAAAATTCCCACACTCATGTTAAACAGAACAAACTTTGATATCCTCTCTCCATTGTTACTTCCAATTTCAGCCTGATATCAAACTGTCACAATGCTGAACAGATTTCTGAGCAGCCCATAAGCTGTTCTTTATTCTTGTGTAAATTGTTGTGATGAGTTGTCCCAGCTCCAGGCTTACCCTCAGAAATCTTTAACTTGTCAGTGTTCTAAATTCCAGTTCCAAAATGAGATTACTTTTGGAGATAAAAAGCACATCTTATGAGAAAGACAGTAGTTATTCATTGATTAACAAATATATAAAAGAATTCCCATTCAGGATAAGTGATTTCATTTTAAGTTTCAACTTCAAGCATTTCTTTTGGAATGTCAATATTAAACACCATACATAAAGTTGCATGTTTATATTCTCAACCTGTTGTTTTCATAACAAATATGTAATATTTGTCTAAGAATATCAACTCATTAATTATGCCACACTGATAGCTTATAGATTATAGATATAGATTTCTCTATCTTCAAACCATTTATCTAAAATAAATATATATAAAATCACACATGAATCAATCAATGTAAGTAATAGTAAATCATTTATATTATTATAACCAGAGAAAAAAATTCATGCACCCCTTAATGTAGCCAATCTGTATGTCTGTGTCTCCCATATTTCTTTCAATAAATACCTATGTTTTACATTGCTGAATTTCCTTTCAATTACAATCACCATTTTTTGTCAAAATAATTTTAACTCAAGAAAATCAAAGAGAGAATGTAAAACTCAAGACAGAGTATTCTTCGAGGCTTGCTGTTCTCTTTGGTGCCTGCATGTCTATTGGTGAACCTGGCATGGGAAAAATAAAGCAAGTCATGGCATTTCAACTATCTTATTCCAAACAGGTGATTCCCCTCTCACACACCCTACAAGATTACGACAAAGTTCAGCATAGGAAACAGAGCAAGTGTTTAAGGGAACTCCAACAGGATATCAGCCTTAAAGACAACACAGAGAGGAGTACCAAAAGATGGCCGAAAGAGTGATCCCAGAAAAGTAGGTTGGGAACATGATCAGAAACGTCCTACATCATATCATGATTAGATGTTCAGAGAGTTAACTTTACTTTGGGATTCTTATTCATTTTCAAAATCTGGTATCCTATTATTAATCATGAACACAGAAGAGCTAGAAATAATTGAATGTATACATTAATGTTACAACTTAAAAAGGTATATTCAGTACTCTGTGTTCAGTACTGGGATAGAGCATGCCTTGTTATGTTCAAGGCTCTGGGCTCAATCTCCAAGATAGGATAAAACAAAGACACTGAGAGAATAATGATTATCACCTTAAGAGCAGGTGTTACTGACAGTAGACATAATCCAAGATAATACACTCTTCTATAAATCCCTCTTCTAAAAGTAAACAAAAACAAACAAAAAATACCAGCGACAACTTCTTTTATATCCACTAACTCATACTTGCCTTGGAAAACGTATCATTTTGAAGCTGTCAATAGAATTAACTCAGGAAGCAAAATAAAAAATTAAAACAGAACATACCAGTAAACTCATAAGAAGAAGCAGAATCAGAAATACAAATTATCACTGAAACTATGATGATTCTACAAGATATTCACAGTCCTATTGTATAATAGAAATACAAATTTATTAGAGATGGACTTTCATATTTATAATATGATATTATCCTTTAGTGAAAGTTTTCAGTCTAATACTTTCTTCTTCTGATTGAAAAAAAAAAAATAAACCACATTTTCCAGTCAATCACATGACATAAGATGAGACAACTGATTTTCCACAGTTCATGTCTTCTCACCAATAATTCGGTCCTATATTACAGAACTTCATTTAACTTTATAAACTTCCCTGAAGTTTTATCACTACATCATTGCACACATATATGTATATGTATGCATATGCATATATACATACATATATATAATACATAAATATATTTACATATATAATTATTATATATAATATTTACAGATATCTAAGTATATTTATGTTTTTAAACACAGACATTATAAAGTTTCTGGAATATTTCAACCCAGAAACCTCTGAAAGATAGAGTGAAGGGTGTTGTATGGAAATGGCTTTGAAATAAGCTCCTGAAGCATGGGCAGTTTTGTCAAAGGACATATGCTGGTAGAGGTTGAACAATGATCTCCAGGGCTGTAGTAAAATGAACCAGAAACTCATCCTGCATGAATTAAATTGAGCAAACTAACCTTCAAAGAAAGCAGATGGCATTGATATAAATAAAATAAAGCTTTAAAAAAATTCTAGACTCATGTCTTTATAGCTCTTTAAATCCTCTTTCTCTCAAATGATTGAGTGTAGATATCTATTTTATATTACATTCAAATCATTTTAACCTTCAAGAGTTCCCATATATTTTATTTGTTACATCAAGAAACTGAGTGGATTTGGAACTATATAGTCCCTTGTAGATGAATGTAGAAAAATAAGTATTAGTTGTGGACTAGTCAATAAAATATACACAATACATTATAACAATAAAAACAAATGCAAAACAGTCATTTACCATTTTGAAGATTCAACACTAAAATTTAGTGTACATGAAGAAACTTTCACACATAATCTTTTATACTCATTTCCATTTTTGCATATTGGTAGTCTGAAATGTAATGGATCAGGTAGGAATTTAGCCTATGTCAAGCCTTGACTTCTGTCTCTTTAACAAGCACAGGAGATCTCTTAATTTTTTCTCACTCTCCAGTTACTGTGGCTTAGGATAAGTGCAGATCTTTCCCATTTAAATGGTCCTTTAGTATTTTATTTGGTGATTATTGCTGATGACTTAATCTGTGGATTGACATTAATAATTATGATTAACACTATCGAAAGCTAGCTCTATAAGATGCCTAGAGCAGATTTTTATAAGTTTTTTCATTGTGCTATATTTAGTATGAGAAATAGAGCACCATTCCTGGACCCTTTACTCAACAGTACCCCTTTGCTGTATCTCTGAGGTGTTTGCTACTAACAGCCCCATAGATGATGGCAAGTGGAATTCTCAAGTATAGGAACTTTCCATATGATCAGCAAACTCTCAGAAAAAAAATTGTCTCCATTAGTCTAAAATATTATTTTTACCACCTATTCTTTAAAAGTTCATTACTACAGTATTTGTGCACATATGTACAAATATGCTTCTGTGTGTGTGTGTATGTGTGTGTGTGTGTGTGTGAGAGAGAGAGAGAGAGAGAGAGAGAGAGAGAGAGAGAGAGAGAGAGAGAGAGAGAGAGAGAGAGAGAGAGAAAGGGGGAGTGTATCCATTAGTTTCTGGCTCATCTGACCATGGCACTGGATACTACTCTTCTGTCTCTAGATTTAGTTTTTTTGTTTGTTTGTTTTTTCACCTTGGATCCAGAGATCAGACTGAGTCATCAGTTTGTGCAGTTTGTCCTCTTTCCTAATGAGCAATCTCACTCTCCCAACAACTCTTTTTAACTCATCACTTCACTTTAAATATATTTTTCTTTGCACACTGTATCAGCACATTTGATATCCATCAACTGCCCAACAGAAAGAATGAAATGAAAAATGGTCTTGTTTAATTGGGATTTTTCTTCATTTGAATTTAAACAGATGGTGTCATATTGCCATGCTATCTGTCATGGTGATAAGACATCATGTATCTTTTTCTCCCCCTTTTTATTTTTTTTTAATTTTGTTGTTGTTCTTTGTTTTGTTATTTGAATCCAGATTTCTCTATGGATTCTTTGCTGTCATGGTACTTAATCAGTAGATGAGCCTGGACTTATCTTGGAACTTGGAGATCCTCCTGTCTCTGCCTCACAAGATCTGGGATTAAAGACATGTACCACCACTACCCTGTTTCTCTCCATTTCTTAGTATTCCTATATACAAGAAATTCTTGATATATATGCTGGTAGGAAGGAGTGACATGAGGTCCCTTGTATAAATTCTTCCTTCCTTCCTTCCTTCCTTTCTTTCTTTCTTTCTTTCTTTCTTTCTTTCTTTCTTTCTTTCTTTCTTTCTTTCTTCCCATTTCAATTGCTGCCCCTACTCCAGGTACCCCCTCACAGAGCCACTTCCCCCATTTTCTCTTCCCATCTCCTCTGAGACGATGGGCCTCCATGTGGATAGCCCTCCTTCCTAACACATCAAGTATCTGCAAGTTAGGCACACCCTCTCCCACTGAGGCCAGACAGGCAGCCATGTTGGGAATGGATTCTACTGAGAGGCAAAAACTTTAGGAATGACCCCTCCTCTAATTGTTTGGGAACCCACATGGAGACTGAACTACACATCTATTACATATGTGCCAGTACCCTCTGTCCAGACCTGGAATGCTCTTTGTTTTATGGCTCAGTCTTTGACCGATCCTAAGAGTCAGGTTACTAGATTTTGTTTATGGAGTTCCTATCCACTTCAGGAATTTCTATTTTTCCTTCAATTCTTCCTTAAGAGTCACAGAGTTTCATCTACTGTTTGGCGGTGGGTATCTTCATCTGTTTCAGTCATCTATTGGGTAAAACCTCTCAGAGGACAGTTATGCTAAACTCTAGTCTGAAAGCATAACAAAGTGCCATTAATAGTGTCAGGGATTGGTGTTTGTCAATGGGATGGGTCTCAAGTTTGGCAAGTTATTGGTTGGCCATTCCCCGAGTCTCTGCTCCATCTTTGTCTCTGCATTTCTTTTAGACAGGACAAATTTTGGGTATGGGTGAGGCTCCCAGGTGTTAATGCCAGTGACTGTTGCATAGATGAATAGAAATGTGGATATTGAACCTAAAGAGGCTACCTCCTGTAGCCAAGATAGATCTACAGTGGATGGATAAGGACACCGACCTACTTATAAAACTTTTGAAACTATAGATATTTAAACATTCTTAAGAAGAAGGACTTTGTCTGAATCCAAATCTCACATGTGGGCAACCAATGTGTGACAAAATGCTTCCTGGAAATAAACAACACACAAATCTTCTCTCTCTCAATAGTAACCCATGACAGACCACAGAACAGATACCACCAATGTCCAATTTGTTGAAGCAGTAAGTTTTATTGGAGTTTCTTACAGGAATATGAGTGAAAGGTTAACAATAGGAGCAAAAGTGACTTAAAGACAACTTGATGATGAAAGTATATTCTTGCATGCAAAACATCTCACAAATCTGGGAAGCTAGAGCACACTGAAGAGCCTGCAGGCAACTCAAGACCTTGAAGAAGGAGGCTCTTGAGGGCTTTATTAGGTTTACTCCTTTTCTAGGCAGCTCAGCTGATTTCTGATTCTTCCAAGTATCAGTTTTAGTCTCAGTATTCTTTGTAGCTTTTCTTCCCTGAGTGCCTTCTTTGCTGTTCAGCTTCACTAAGTTTGAGAAGAACTCCCGGCTTTTAATGATCACTCTGTAATGGTAGGACCTACTGAATTTGGTCAACCTCAGGAACTTATTGAAGCTATTTAGAATTATTTACCTTCCTAATTAAGAATCTTCCCTGCAGGAAAAAATGTTTCAATTTCAGAGCAAGCTGTTACACAACAGCATCTAAAATGTGTTAGGAAGAATACTAGAATATAAAACTAATGGTTTATTCAGGAAATAATGGAGAGTGGTTAGCTTGTGGGATTAGAGCTCCATCTGATAGCAGATATTTGTTACAAGCCAGATGACTACTAACCAAGATGCAACAGGGATTTTAAGCTATTTTACATTGGCCTTAAATTTAATCTAATATTCAATCCTATACTCTAGTGTAGATTTTTCTATAATTTCACTGAGTTGATTCTATACTAATGAAAATCTACATTCAATTTGTTTTTAAGTAAATTTGACATACAGAACAACTATAAAGTTATAGATAAGTGGTGTCATTTGAATAGTAAATGCCAATCATATTTCTTTATCTGAACAGCAATGTTTTCTTCTTGTGGTACTGTGAGGAAAGATTGTAAAACAGGAGGTGGAGCAGTGATTGGGGAGAATACATGGCTTTTAAGTTTTTAATAACATTACTTCCTATTCTCTACCTCTCTGATTATAATATCTGAATGGAATGTGATTTCTCTTTTTTGTGTTCTGGTTCCATGCTTTCCCCCTCCATTGTGAGCTCCATGGTTCTGGAACTATAAACCAAAATAATTCTCTTTTCTTTAAGATGATTAGGTCATGGTACTTCATCATTGAAACAGAAATGTTACTAGATTGCTGATTTTTCCCATTGACTATGTCCTTTGCCTTAAAGAAACTTCTCAGTTTCATGAGGTCCCATGTATAAATTCTTGATCTTAGAGCCTGAGCCATTGGAGTTCTCTTTAAAAATTGTCCCCTGTACCCATGTGTTGAAGGCTCTTCTCCACTTTCCCTTCTACTAGATTTAGAGTATCTGGTTTTATGTTGAGGTCCTTGATCCAGTTGGATTTGAGCTTTCTGTAAGGAGACTACTATGGATCCATTTTCATTTTTCCACATACAGACTGCTAGTTAGACCAACACTATTTATTGAAGGTGCTTTCTTTTTTTATTGTAAATTTTGGCTTCTTTGTCAAAGATAAGGTGTTCATAAGTACGTAGTTTTAGTTCTGGGTTTTCAACTCTATTCTATTGATTAACATGTTTGTCTCTGTACCAATAACATTCAGTTTTTATCATTGTTGCTCTGTAGTATAGCTTGAGGTCAGGAATGGTGATTTCCCCAGAAGTTCACAATTTACAGATTTGGAAAAATATCTTCACTAACCCCACATCCAATAGAGGGCTAATATCCAAAATATTTAAAGAACTCAATAAGTTAACATCCAAAGAACCAAACAGCCCAATCAAAATTTGGGATATAGTACTAGAGGAAACTCAAATGGCTGAAAAGCACTTAAAGAGATGTTCAAAGTCTTTAGTCACAGGGAAATACAAATCAAAACAACTCTGAGATTATACCTTACACCAATCAGAATGGCTAAGATCAAAATCTCAGGTGACATCACGTGTTGCTAGAATCTGGAGAAAGAAGAACACTCCTTAATTGCTGGTGGGATTGAAAACTGGTACAACCACTCTGGAAATCAATCTGGAGGGTTCTCAGAAAATTGGAAATAGATTTACCTGAAGACACAGCTATACCATTCTGCAGCATATACAGAAAAGATGTCCCAGTGTGCCACAGGGGCACTTGTTTCATAATGTCCTTCTTTGTGAGAGCCAGAAGCTAGAAACAACCTGGATGTCCCACAACAGAAGACTGGATACAGAAAATGTGGTACATATACACAACAGAATACTACTCAGCTATTAAGAATGAGGACATCATGAGTTTTGCAGGCAAATAGATGGAACTAGAAGATATCATCTTGAATCAGGTACCTCAGAACCCAAAGGACATGCATAGTATGAACTCACCAATAAGGGAATATTAGCCACAAAAAAAGTACAGAATAGCCAGGATACAATACACAGAACTCAAGAAGCTTAACAAGCTGAAGAGCCCAAGTGAGGATGCTTCAATCCCACTTGAGAGAGAGAAGAAAGCAATCATGGTTGGCAGAGGGAAAGAGTGATCTGGATGGGAAAAGGGATGAGGGGAAAGGAGGTACATGATCAGGTATTTGGAGGGGGAAAAGGAGTGCAAGTCTTAGGGCCTGCAGAAAGCATGGAAATAGGCAACCTTGGGAGGTAGGAGGTGGAGGGGCCACCCCATAGAATGTACTAGAGACCTTGGAGGTGAGAGATTATTATGATTCAAAGGGACAGATGTTAGGTGAAATACCCAGCAGTAGGGAGAGGAAATGTTTAGCATTCATTTCCAGTAGCAAGTCAGGCCATCAAGTGGAGGGACGGGGTTACAATCCCACAGTATTTTCTCTGTGAAAAAGAACTGAAGGGACAAAAATTTAGAAAAGACTGAGGGAAAGAAGTTTCAGTGACCAGCCCAAATTGGGATCCAGCTCAAGGGGACACTCCAAGGCCTGACAGTCTTATTGATGCTCTGGTATGCTTTCAGAGGGGAGCCTGTAATGTCTGCTCTCCAAGAGGCCCATAGAACAGCAGAGTGAGTCAGATGCAGATACACACCCAAACAATGGATGGAGGATGGTGACTACTGTGGTTTAATTGGGGAGGGGCTTGAAAAAGATGATGATGAGGGGGGTCCCATAGGAAAACCATCAACTGACCAAGCCCCTGAGATCTCTAGGATATGGCTACCAACCAGGTATCATACACTAGCTGATATTAGGCCCCTAACATAACAGTGGGGGAATTCCTGGCCTGCCCTCAGTGGGAGAAGATGCACATAGCCCTTGAGAGGCTTGAAAACCCAGGAAGTTGGGAGGTCTGGTAGGGTGGGGGTGAGAGAGTAGGGACATTTTCTTGGAAATGGTGGAGGAAGAATGGGTTGAGGAACAATCAGAGAATACACAGGGACGGGGATAATGTCTGGACTGTATATAAAGATTAAAAAATAATGATAATGGGGAAAAAAGAAAATTAAAAAATTACACTCTTATCATCTCTCTCTCTCTCTCTCTCTCTCTCTCTATATATATATATATATATATATATATATATATATATATATATGTGTGTGTGTGTGTGTGTGTGTGTGTGTGTTTTAAAATGATGTCATGAAGTTAAATTACTTAACAGATTATTACCTCCCCCTTAACTTACCTACACCTCATTTTTTTTAACAATTTGACTTTTATATAGCACAAGCCAATATACATATTCTGTATTTTTACTTAAGATTCTATGCAATTTTTCTTTAATTTAATTGTGAGTTCTTGAAAAAAGATAGATTCCTACTCTGTTATATGCAGGAATGTATCCACTGATAAGGATATCAGCAATATTTGTCATGTATAATTTTCATGGCGTATTAGAAGGAAGAAAGCTCTTCCGGGCTGACCAGCACAGGGTAGCTAGGGCGCAGGGTCAGCTGACACCCACCAGCTACCCACGACACCCGCCACAGGATCTTAAGACTTCTGGTGAGTGGAACACTGCGTCTGCTCCAATCTTTAAACAGTGATAATGATAACAACTAACCCCAGAGATTACCAGATGGCGAAAGGTAAATGTAATAATCTTACTAACAGAAACCAAGACCACTCACCATCATCAGAACCCAGCACTCCCACTTCGCCCAGTCCAGGGCACCCCAACACACCGGAGAAGCTAGACCCGGATCTAAAAGCATATCTCACTATTATGGTAGAAGACATCAAGAAGGACTTTAATAACACACTTAAAGAATTGCAGGAGAACACTGCTAAACAGGTAGAAGACATTAAAGAGGAAGCACAAAAATCCCTTAAAGAATTGCAGGAGAACACTGCTAAACAGGTAGAAGACATTAAAGAGGAAGCACAAAAATCCCTTAAAGAATTGCAGGAGAACACTGCTAAACAGGTAGAAGACATTAAAGAGGAAGCACAAAAATCCCTTAAAGAATTGCAGGAGAACACTGCTAAACAGGTAGAAGACATTAAAGAGGAAGCACAAAAATCCCTTAAAGAATTGCAGGAAACCTCTTCCGGCTGGACTAGCACCAGGGTAGCTAGAGCACAGGGTCGGCTGACACCCGCCAGCTACCCAGGACCCCAGTCACAGGATTTTGAGACTGCTGGTGAGTGGAACACAGCTTCTGCTCCAGTCCAATCACGCGGGACCTGAGACTGCTTTGGTTGGGGAGGCAGAAATCCGCCCTCAGTAGGGCCACAAGCCTCTCCAGTCAGAAAAGTGCCAGGTAGCTAGGGCACAGGGTCGGCTGACCCTCGCCAGCTACCCACAACACCTGCCACAGGATCTTAAGACTTCTGGTGAGTGGAACACAGCTTCTGCTCCAATCCAATTGCGCACGGGAACTGAGACTGCATTAGTTAGGTAAGCAGAAAACCGGCATGAGTAGGACCACAGGCCTCTTCCGGCTGGACCAGCACCAGGGTAGCTAGAGCTCAGGGTCGGCTGACACCCGCCAGCTACCCAGAACCCCAGCCACAGGATTTTGAGACTGCTGGTGAATGGAACACAGCTTCTGCTCCAATCTTTAAACAGTGACAACAACAACAACTAACCCCAGAGATTACCAGATGGTGAAAGGTAAACGTAATAATCTTACTAACAGACACCAAGAACACTCACCATCATCAGAACCCAGCACTCCCACTTTGCCCAGTCCAGGGCACCGCAACACACAGGAAAAGCTAGACACGGATCTAAAAGCATATCTCATGATGATGGTAGAAGACTTCAAGAAGGACTTTAATAACACACTTAAAGAAATACAAAGGAACACTGGTAAACAGGTAGAAGACAGTAAGAGGAAGCACAAAAATCCCTTAAAGAATTGCAGGAGAACACTGCTAAAGAGTTACAAATCTTTAAAGAAAAACAGGATAACATAATCAAACAGGTAAAAGTCCTTACAGAAAAACAGGAAAACACATCCAAACAGATGATGGAAGTGAACAAAACCATACTAGACCTAAAAAGGGAAGTAGACACAATAAAGAAAACCCAAAATGAGGCAACACTGGAGATAGAAACCCTAGGAAAGAAATCTGGAACCATAGATACGAGCATCAGCAACAGAATACAAGAGATGGAAGAGAGAATCTCAGGTGCAGAAGATTCCATAGAGAACATCGGCACAACAATCAAGGAAAATGTAAAATGCAAAAAGATCCTAACTCAAAACATCCAAGAAATACAGGACACAATGAGAAGACCAAACCTACGGATAATAGGAGTGGATGAGAATGAAGATTTTCAACTCAAAGGACCAGCAAACATCTTCAACAAAATTATAGAAGGAAACTTCCCAAATCTAAAGAAAGAGATGCCCATGAACATACAAGAAGCCTACAGAACTCCAAATAGACTGGACCAGAAAAGAAATACCTCCCGACACATAATAATCAGAACAACAAATGCTCTAAATAAAGACAGAATACTAAAAGCAGTAAGAGAAAAAGGCCAAGTAACATATAAAGGCAAGCCTATCAGAATTACACCAGATTTCTCACCAGAGAATATGAAAGCCAGAAGATCCTGGACGGATGTTATACAGACACTAAAAGAACACAAACTCCAGCCCAGGCTACTATACCCAGCCAAACTCTCAATTAACATAGATGAAGAAACCAAAGTATTCCACGACAAAACCAAATTCACACATTATCTCTCCACGAATCCAGCCCTTCAAAGGATAATAACAGAAAAAAACCAATACAAGGACAGGAACCACGCCCTAGAAACAACAAGAAGGTAATCCCTCAACAAACCTAAAAGAAGACAGCCACAAGAACAGAATGCCAACTTTAACAACAAAAATAACAGGAAACAACAATTACTTTTCCTTAATATCTCTTAATATCAATGGACTCAACTCCCCGATAAAAAGACATAGACTAACAAACTGGCTACACAAACAAGACCCAACATTTTGCTGCTTACAGGAAACTCATCTCAGAGAAAAAGATAGACACCACCTCAGAATGAAAGGCTGGAAAACAATTTTCCAAGCAAATGGTACGAAGAAACAAGCTGGAGTAGCCATTCTAATATCTGATAAGATTGACTTCCAACCCAAAGTCATTAAAAAAGACAGGGAGGGACACTTCATACTCATCAAAGGTAAAATCCTCCAAGAGGAACTATCAATCCTGAATATCTATGCTCCAAATAAAAGGCAGCCACATTCATTAAAGAAACTTTAGTAAATCTCAAAGCACACATTGCATCTCATACAATAATAGTGGGAGACTTCAACACACCACTTTCACCAATGGACAGATCGTGGAAACAGAAACTAAACAGGGACAGAGTGAAACTAACAGAAATTATGAATCAAATGAATCTGGCAGATATCTACAGAACATTCTATCCTAAAACAAAAGGATATACCTTCTTTTCAGCACCTCATGGTACCTTCTCCAAAATTGACCACATAATTGGTCACAAAACAGGCCTCAACAGATACAAAAATATTGAAAATGTCCCATGCATCCTATCAGATCACCATGGACTAAGGCTGATCTTCAATAACAAAATAAATAATAGAAAGCCAACCTTCACGTGGAAACTGAACAACACTCTTCTCAATGATACCTTGGTCAAGGAAGGAATAAAGAAAGAAATTAAGGACTTTTTAGAGTTCAATGAAAATGAAAATGAAGCCACAACATACCCAAACTTATGGGACACAATGAAAGCATTTCTAAGAGGAAAACTCATAGCTCTGAATGCCTCCAAAAGGAAACTAGAGAGAGCACACATTAGCAGCTTGAAAACATACCTAAAAGCACTAGAACAAAAGGAAGCAAATTCACCCAAGAGGAGTAGACGGCAGGAAATAATCAAACTCAGGGGCGAAATCAACCAAGTGGAAACAAGAAGAACTATTCAAAGAATCATCCAATCAAGGAGCTGGTTCTTTGAGAAAATCAACAAGATAGATATACCCTTAGCCAGACTCACTAGAGGGCACAGGGAAAGCATCGTAATTAACAAAATCAGAAATGAAAAAGGAGACATAACAACAGATCCTGAAGACATCCAAAACACCATCAGATCCTTCTACAAAGGCTATACTCAACAATACTGGAGAACCTGAATGAAATGGAGAAGTTCCTAGACAGATACCAGGTACCAAAGTTGAATCAAGATCAGGTTAATGATCTAAACAGCCCTATATCCCTCAAAGAAATAGAAGCAGTCATTAATAGTCTCCCAACTAAAAAAAGCCGAGGACCAGATGGGTTTAGTGCAGAGTTCTATCAGACCTTCAAAGAAGATCTAATCCCAGTTCTTCACAAACTATTCCACAAAATAGAAACAGAAGGTACTCTACCCAACTCATTCTATGAAGCCACAATTTCTCTGATACCTAAACCACAAAAAGACCCAACAAAGATAGAAAATTTCAGACCAATATCCCTTATGAATATTGATGAAAAAATCCTCAATAAAGTTCTTGCTAACCGAATCCAAGAACACATCAAAACAATCATCCATCCTGACCAAGTAGGTTTCATCCCAGGGATGCAGGGATGGTTCAATATACGGAAATCCATCAATGTAATCCAGTATATAAACAAACTCAAAGACAAAAACCATTCATCTGGAATAACAAAAAAACCTAGGATAGCAAAACTCTTCTCAAGGATAAAAGAACCTCTGGTGGAATCACCATGCAGGACCTAAAGCTTTACTACAGAGCAATTGTGATAAAAACTGCATGGTACTGGTATAGTGACAGACAAATAGACCAATGGAATAGAATTGAAGACCCAGAAATGAACCCACACACCTATGGTCACTTGATCTTCGACAAGGGAGCTAAAAACATCCAGTGGAAGAAAGACAGCATTTTCAACAAATGGTGCTGGCACAACTGGTTGTTAACATGTAGAAGAATGCGAATCGATCCATTCCTATCTCCTTGTACTAAGTTCAAGTCTAAGTGGATCAAGGAACTTCACATAAAACCAGAGACACTGAAACTTATAGAGGAGAAAGTGGGGAAAAGCCTTGAAGATATGGGCACAGGGGAAAAATTCTTGAATAGAACAGTAATGGCTTGTGCTGTAAGATCAAGAATTGACAAGTGGGACCTCATGAAACTGTAAAGCTTCTGCAAGTCTAAAGACACCATCAATAAGACAAAAAAACCACCAACAGATTGGGAAAGGATCTTCACCTATCCTAAATCAGATAAGGGACTAATATCTAATATATATAAAGAACTCAAGAAGGTGGACTTCAGAAAGTCAAATAACCCCATTAAAAAATGGGTCTCAGAACTGAACAAAGAATTCTCACCTGAGGAATACCGAATGGCAGAGAAGCACCTGAAAAAATGTTCAACATCCTTAATCATCAGGGAAATGCAAATCAAAACAACCCTGAGATTCCACCTCACACCTGTCAGAATGGCTAAGATCAAAAATTCAGGTGACAGCAGATGCTGGCGAGGATGTGGAGAAAGAGGAACACTCCTCCATTGTTGGTGGGATTGCAAGCTTGTACAACCACTCTGGAAATCAGTCTGGTGGTTCCTCAGAAAATTAGACAGTACTACCGGAGGATCCAGCAATACCTCTCTTGGGCACATATCCAGAAGATGTCCCAACCGGTAAAAAGGACACATGCTCCACTATGTTCATAGCAGCCCTATTTATAATAGCCAAAAGCTGGAAAGAACCCAGATTTCCCTCAACAGAGGAATGGATACAGAAATTATGGTACATTTGCACAATGGAGTACTACTCAGCTATTAAAAAGAATGAATTTATGAAATTCCTAGCCAAATGGATGGACCTGGAGGGCATCATCTTGAGTGAAGTAACACAATCACAAAAGAACTCACACAATATGTATTCACTGATAAGTGGATATTAGCCCAAAACTTAGGATACCCAAGATATAAGATACAATTTGCTAAACGCATGAAACTCAAGAAGAATGAAGACCAAAGTGTGTACACTGTGCACCTTCTTAGAATTGGGAACAAAACACCCAGGGAAGGATTTACAGAGACAAAGTTTGTAGCTGTGATGAAAGGATGGACCATTTAGAGACTGCCATATCCAGGGATCCATCCCATAATCAGCTTCTAAACGCTGACACCATTGCATACACTAGCAAGATTTTGCTGAAAGGACCCAAATATAGCTGTCTCTTGTGAGACGATGCCGGGGCCTAGCAAACACAGGAGTGGATGTTCACAGTCAGCTATTGAATGTATCACAGGGTTCCCAATGGAGAAGCTAGAGAAAGTACCCAAGGAGCTAAAGGGATCTGCAACCCTATTGTTGGAACAACATGATGTACTAACCAGAACCCCGGAGCTCTTGTCTCTAGCTGCATATGTATCTAAAGATGACCTAGTTGGCCGTCAATGGAAAGAGAGGCCCATTGGACTTGCAAACTTTATATACCCCAATATAGGGGAATGGCAGGGCCAAAAGAATGGGAATGGGTGGGTAGGGAAGTGGGGGGCGCTATGGGGGACTTTTGGGATAGCATTGGAAATGTAATTGAGGAAAATATGTAATAAAAATATTAAAAAAAAAAACAAACTCAAAGACAAAAACCACATGGTCATCTCGTTAGATGCAGAAAAAGCATTTGACAAGATCCAACACCCATTCATGATAAAAGTCTTTGAAAGATCAGGAATTCAAGGCCCATACCTAAACATGATAAAAGCAATCTACAGCAAACCAGTAGCCAACATCAAAGTAAACGGTGAGAAGCTTGAAGCAATCCCTCTAAAATCAGGGACTAGACAAGGCTGTCCACTTTCTCCATACCTATTCAACATAGTACTTGAAGTCCTAGCCAGAGCAATTCGACAACAAAAGGAGATCAAAGGGATACAAATTGGAAAAGATGAAGTCAAAATATCACTTTTTGCAGACGATATGATAGTATATATAAGTGACCCTAAAAATTCCACCAGAGAACTCCTAAGCCTGATAAACAGCTTCGGTGAAGTAGCTGGATATAAAATTAACTCAAACAAATCAGTGGCCTTTCTCTACACAAAGAATAAACAGGCTGGGAAAGAAATTAGGGAAACAACACCCTTCTCAATAGTCACAAATAATATAAAATATCTTGGCGTGACTCTAACTAAGGAAGTGAAATATCTGTATAATAAAAACTTCAAGTCTCTGAAGAAAGAAATTATAGAAGATCTCAGAAGATGGAAAGATCTCCCATGCTCATGGATTGGCAGGATCAACATTGTAAAAATGGCTATCTTGCCAAAAGCAATGTACAGATTCAATGCAATCCCCATCAAAATTCCAAATCAATTCTTCAACGAATTAGAAAGTGCAATCTGCAAATTCATCTGGAATAACAAAAAACTCTTCTCAAGGATAAAAGAACCTCTGGTGGAATCACCATGCCGGACCTAAAGCTCTACTACAGAGCAATTGTGATAAAAACTGCATGGTACTGTATAGTGACAGACAAGTAGACCAATGGAATAGAATTGAAGACCCAGAAATGAACCCACACACCTATGGTCACTTGATCTTCGACAAGGGAGCTAAAAACATCCAGTGGAAGAAAGACAGCATTTTCAACAAATGCTGCTGGCACAACTGGTTGTTATTATGTAGAAGAATGCGAATCGATCCATTCCTATCTCCTTGTACTAATGTCAAGTCTAAGTGGATCAAGGAACTTCACATAAAACCAGAGACACTGAAACTTATAGAGGAGAAAGTGGAGAAAAGCCTTGAAGATATGGGCACAGGGGAAAAATTCTTGAATAGAACAGTAATGGCTTGTGCTGTAAGATCAAGAATTGACAAGTGGAACCTCATGAATCTGCAAAGCTTCTGCAAGGCTAAAGACACCATCAATAAGACAAAAAAACCACCAACAGATTGGGAAAGGATCTTCACCTATCCTAAATCAGATAAGGGACTAATATCCAATATATATAAAGAACTAAAGAAGGTGGACACCAGAAAGTCAAATAACTCCATTAAAAAATGGGGCTCAGAACTGAACAAAGAATTCTCACCTGAGGAATACCGAATGGCAGAGAAGCATCTGAAAAAATGTTCAACATCCTTAATCATCAGGAAATGCAAATCAAAACAACCCTGAGATTCCACCTCACACCAGTCAGAATGGCTAAGATCAAAAATTCAGGTGACAGCAGATGCTGGCGAGGATGTGGAGAAAGAGGAACACTCCTCCACTGTTGGTGGGATTGCAAGCTTGTACAACCACTCTGGAAATCAGTCTGGCGGTTCCTCAGAAAATTGGACATAGTACTACCGGAGCATCCAGCAATACCTCTCCTGGGCATATATCCATAAGATGTCCCAACCAATAAAAAGGACACATGCTCCACTATGTTCATAGCAGCCCTATTTATAATAGCCAGAAGCTGGAAAGAACCCAGATGTCCCTCAACAGAGGAATGGATACAGAAATTATGGTACATTTACACAATGGAGTACTACTCAGCTATTAAAAAGAATGAATTTATGAAATTCCTAGCCAAATGGATGGACCTGGAGGGCATCATCTTGAGTGAGGTAACACAATCTCAAAAGAACTCACACAATATGTATTCACTGATAAGTGGATATTAGCTCAAAACTTAGGATACCCATAATATAAGATACAATTACTAAACTCATGAAACTCAAGAAGAATGAAGACCAAAGTGTGGACACTGTGCCCCTTCTTAGAATTGGGAACAAAACACCCAAGGAAGGAGTTACAGAGACAAAGTTCGTAGCTGTGATGAAAGGATGGACGATTTAGAGACTGCCATATCCAGGGATCCTTCCCATAAGCAGCTTCTAAACGCTGACACCATTGCATACACTAGCAAGATTTTGCTGAAAGGACCCAAATATAGCTGTCTCTTGTGAGAAGGTGCCGGGGCCTAGCAAACACAGGAGTGTATGTTCACAGTCAGCTATTGGATGTATCACAGGGCTCCCAATGGAGAAGCTAGAGAAAGTACCCAAAGAGCTAAAGGGATCTGCAACCCCATTGTTGGAACAACATGATGTACTAACCAGAACCCTGGAGCTCTTGTCTCTAGCTGCATATGTATCGAAAGATGGCCTAGTCGGTCTTCATTGGAAAGAAAGGCCCATTGGACTTGCAAACTTTATATGCCCCAATATAGGGGATTGCCAGGGCCAAAAGAATGGGAATGGGTGGGTAGGGAATTGGGGGGCGCTATGGGGGACTTTTGGGATAGCATTGGAAATGTAACTGAGGAAAATATGTAATAAAAATATTAAAAATTAAAAAATAAAATAAAATAAAATCATTTGACCAAAAAAAAAAAAAAAAAAAAAAAAAAGAATTGCAGGAAAACCAGACCAAACAGGTGATGGAATTGAATAAAACAATCCAAGACCTAAAAAGGGAAGTAGAGACAATGAAGAAAACCCAAATTGAGGCAACGCTGGGGATAGAAACCTTAGGAAAGGAATATGGAACCTTACATGCGAGCATCAGCAACAGAATACAAGAGATGGAAGAGAGAATCTCAGGTGCAGAAGACTCCATAGAGAACATCGTCACGACAATCAAAGAAAATACAAAATCCAAAAAGATCCTAACTCAAAACATCCAGGAAATCCAGGACAAAATGAGAAGACCAAACCTACGGATAATAGGAGTAGATGAGAATAAAGATTTTCAACTCAAAGGACCAGCAAATATCTTCATCAAAATTATAGAAGAAAACTTCCCAAACCCAAAGAAAGAGATGCCCATGAACATACAAAAAGCTTACAGAACTCCAAATAGACTGGACCAGAAAAGAAATTCCTTCCGACACATAATAATCAGAACAACAAATGCACTAAATAAAGATAGAATACTAAAAGCAGTAAGGGAAAAATGTCAAGTAACATATAAAGGCAAGCCTATCAGAATTACACCGGATATTTCACCAGAGACTATGAAAGCCAGAAGGGCCTGGACAGATGTTATACAGAAACTAAGAGAACACAATTTCCAGCCAGGCTACTATACCCAGCCAAACTCTCAATTACTATAAATGGAGAAACCAAAGTATTCCACGACAAAACCAAATTCACACATTATCTTTCCACGAATCCAGCCCTTCAAAGGATAATAACAGAAAAAAAACCAATACAAGGACGGAAACCACGTCCTAGAAAAAGCAAGAAGGTAATCCCTCAACAAACCTAAAAGAAGACAGCCACAAGAACAGAACACCAACTTTAACAAAAAAATAAAAGGAAGCAACAATTACTTCTCCCTAATGTCTCTTAATATCAATGGACTCAACTCCCCAACAAAAAGACATAGACTAACAGACTGGCTACAGAAACAGCACCCAACATTTTGCTGCTTACAGGAAACTCATCTCAGAGAAAAAGATATACACTACCTCATAATGAAAGGCTGGAAAACAATTTTCCAAGCAAATGGTAGGAAGAAACAAGCTAGAGTAGCCATTATAATATCTGATAAGATTGACTTCCAACCCAAAGTCATCAAAAAAGACAAGGAAGGACACTTCATTCTCATCAAAGGTAAAATCCTCAAGAGGAACTATCAATTCTGAATATCTATGCTCCAAATACAAGGGCAGCCACATTCATTAAAGATACTTTAGTAAAGTTCAAAGCACACATTGCACCTCACACAATAATAGTGGGAGACTTCAACACACCACTTTCATCAATGGACAGATCATGGAAGCAGAAACTAAACAGGGACACAGTGAATCTAACAGAGGTTATGAAACAAATGGATCTGACAGATATCTACAGAACATTTTATCCTAAAACAAAAGGATATACCTTCTTCTCAGCATCTCACAGTACCTTCTCCAAAAATTGACCACATAATTGGTCACAAAACAAGCCTCAACATATACAAAAATATTGAAATTGTCCCATGCATCCTATCAGATCACCATGGACTAAGACTGATCTTCAATAACAAAATAAATAATAGAAAGCCAACACACACGTAGAAACTAAACAACACTCTTCTCAATGATACCTTGGTCAAGGAAGGAATAAAGAAAGAAATTAAGGACTTTCTGGAGTTTAATGAAAATGAAGCCACAACATTTCCAAACTTATGGGACACATTGAAAGCATTTCTAAGAGGAAAACTCATAGCTCTGAGTGCCTCCAAAAAGAAACTAGAGAGAGCACACATTAACAGCTTGACAACACACCTAAAAGCTATAGAACGAAAGGAAGCAAATTCACCCAAGAGGAGTAGAAGGCAAGAAATAATCAAACTCAGGGGTGAAATCAACCAAGTCAAACAAGAAGAACAATTCAAAGAATCAACCAATCTAGGAGGTGGTTCTTGGAGAAAATCAACAAGATAGATAAACCCTTAGCCAGACTCACTAGAGGGCATAGGGAAAGTATTATAATTAACAAAATCAGAAATGAAAAGGGAGACATAACCACAGACCCTGAAGAAATCCAAAACACTATCAGATCCTTCTACAAAAGGCTATACTCAACAAAACTGGAGAACCTGGATGAAATGGACAAGTTTCTAGACAGATACCAGGTACCAAAGTTAAATCAAGATCAGGTTAATGATCTAAACAGTCCCATATCCCCTAAAGAAATAGAAGCTGTCATTAATAGTCTTCCATCGAAAAAAAAGCCCAGGACCAGATGGGTTTAGTGCAGAGTTCTATCAAACCTTCAAAGAAGATCTAATCCCAGTTCTTCACAAACTATTCCACAAAATAGAATCAGAAGGTACTCTACCCAACTCATTCTATGAAGCCACAATTACTCTGATACCTAAACCACATAAAGACCCAACAAAAATAGAGAACTTCAGACCAATTTCCCTTATGAATATTGATGCAAAAATCCTCATTAAAGTTCTCGCTAACCGAATTCAAGAACATATCAAAACAATCATCCATCCTGACTATCTTAATCAGGGTTTCTATTCCTGCACAAACATCATGACCAAGAAGCAAGTTGGGGAGGAAAGGGTTTATTCGGCTTACACTTCCATATTGCTGTTCATCACCAAAGGAAGTCTGGACTGGAACTCAAGCAGGTCAGAAAGCAGGAGCTGATGCAGAGGCCATGGAGGGATGTTCTTTACTGGCTTGCCTCTCCTGGCTTGTTCAGCCTACTCTCTTATAGAACCCAAGACTACCAGCCCAGGAATGGTCCCACCCACAGGGGCCTTTCCCCCTTGATCACTAATTGAGAAAATGCCTTACAGTTGGATCTCATTGAGGCATTTCCTCAACTGAACCTCCTTTCTCTGTGATAACTCAGCTGTGTCAAGTTGACACAAAAGTAGCCAGTACACTGACCAAGTAGGTTTCATTCCAGGAATGCAAGGATGGTTCAATATACGGAAATCCATCAATGTAATCCAGTATATAAACAAACTCAAAGACAAAAACCACATGATCATCTCCTTAGATGCGGAAAAAGCATTTGACAAAATCCAACACCCATTCATGATAAAAGTCTTGGAAAGATCAGGAATTCAAGGCCCATACCTAACCATGATAAAAGCAATATACTGCAAACCAGTAGCCAACATCAAAGTAAATGGTGAGAAGCTGGAAGAAATCCCACTAAAATCAGGGACTAGACAAGGCTGCCCACTCTCTCCCTACCTATTTAACATTGTACTTGAAGTCCTAGCCAGAGCAATTAGACAAAAAAAGGAGATCAAAGGGATACAAATCGGAAAAGATGAAGTCAAAATATCACTTTTTGCAGACGATATGATAGTATACATAAGTGACCCTAAAAATTCCACCAGAGAACTCCTAAGCCTGATAAACAGCTTCGGTGAAGTAGCTGGATATAAAATTAACTCAAGCAAGTCAATGGCCTTTCTGTACACAAAGAATAAACAGGCAGAGAAGGAAATTAGGGAAACAACACCCTTCTCAATAGTCACAAACAATATAAAATACCTTGGCATGACTCTAACTAAGGAAGTGAAAGATCTGTATGACAAGAACTTCAAATCCCTGAAGAAAGAAATTAAAGAAGATCTCAGAAGATGGAAAGACCTCCCATGCTCATGGATTGGCAGGATCAACATTGTAAAAATGGCTATCTTACCAAAAGCAATCTACAGATTCAATGCAATCCCCATCAAAATTCCAACTCAATTCTTCAACGAATTAGAAAGTGCAATCTGCAAATTCATCTGGAACAACAAAAAACCTAGGATAGCAAAAACTCTTCTCAAGGATAAAAGAACCTCTGGTGGAATCACCATGCCTGACCTAAAGCTGTACTACAGAGCAATTGTGATAAAAACTGCATGGTACTGGTATAACGACAGACAAGTAAACCAATGGAACGGAATTGAAGACCCTGAGATCAACCCACATACCTATGGTCACTTGATCTTTGACAATGGAGCAAAAACCATCCAGTGGAAAAAGGACAGCATTTTCAACAAATGGTACTGGCACAACTGGCGGTTATCATGTAGAAGAATGCGAATTGATCCATTCCTATCTCCTTGTACCAAGGTCAAATCTAAGTGGATTAAGGAACTCCACATAAAACCAGAGACACTGAAACTTATAGAGGAGAAAGTAGGGAATAGCCTCGAAGATATGGGTACAGGGGAAAAATTCCTGAATAGAACAGCAAAGGCTTGTGCTGTAAGATCGAGAATCGATAAATGGGACCTCATAAAGTTGCAAAGCTTCTGCAAGGCAAAAGACACCGTCAATAAGACAAAAAGACCACCAACAGATTGGGAAAGAATCTTTACCTATCCTAAATCAGATAGGGGACTAATATCCAATATATATATAAAGAACACAAGAAGGTGGACTCCAGAAAATCAAATAACCCCGTTAAAAAATGGGGCTCAGAACTGAACAAAGAATTCTCACCTGAGGAATACCGAATGGCAGAGAAGCACCTGAAAAAATGTTCAACATCCTTAATCATCAGGGAAATGCAAATCAAAACAACCCTGAGATTCCACCTCACACCAGTCAGAATGGCTAAGATCAAAATTTCAGGTGACAGCAGTTGCTGGCAAGGATGTGGGGAAAGAGGAACACTCCTTCATTGTTGTTGGGATTTCAAGCTGGTACAACCACTCTGGAAATCAGTTTGGCGATTCCTCAGAAAATTGGACATAATACTACCAGAGGATCCAGCAATACCTCTCCTGGGCATATATCCAGAAGATGTTCCAACCAGTAAGAAGGACACATGCTCCACTATGTTCATAGCAGCCTTATTTATAATAGCCAGAAGCTGGAAAGAACCCAGATGCCCCTCAGCAGAAGAATGGATACAGAAAATGTGGTACATTTACACAATGGAGTACTACTCAGCTATTAAAAGGAATGAATTTATGAAATTCCTAGGCAAATGGAAGGATCTGGAGGGCATCATTCTGAGTGAGGTAACATATTCACAAAGGAACTCACACAATATGTACTCACTGATAAGTGGATATTAGCCCAAAAACTTAGGATACCCAAGATATAAGATACAATTTGTTAAACGCATGAAACTCAAGAAGAACGAAGACCAAAGTGTGGACACTGTGCCCATTCTTGGAATTGGGAACAAAACACCCATGGAAAGAGTTACAGAGATAAAGTTTGGAGCCGTGAAGAAAAGATGGACCATCTAAAGCCTGCCATACCCAGGGATCCATCCCATAATCAGCTTCCAAACGCTGACACCATTGCATACACTAGCAAGATTTTGCTGAAAGGACCCAGATATAGCTGTCCCTTGTGAAACAATGCTGGGGCCTAGCAAACACAGAAGTGGATGCTCACAGTCATCTATTGGATGGATCACAGGGCCCCCAATGGAGGAGCTAGAGAAAATACCCAAGGAGCTAAAGGGAACCGCAACCCCATAGGTGGAACATTATTATGAACTAACCAGTACCCCAGAGCTCTTGACTCTAACTGCATTTGTATCAAAAGATGGCCTAGTCGGCCATCACTGGAAAGAGAGGTCCATTGGACTTGCCAACTTTACATGTCCCAGTACAGGGGAATGCCAGGGCCAAGGGGTGGGGGTGGGTGGGTGGGGGACTGTGGGAGGGAGTGTATTGGGGACTTTTTGGATAGCATTGGAAATGTAATTGAGGAAAATACCTAATTAAAAAAAAAAGAAGGAAGAAAAACAGAAGAGTGTGCTTTCCAGCATATTAGGAAAACTGCTATAAAATTCTGCCATATCATGAAGGAACTCAGTAAAGACTTAATAAATATTGATTTAATATTTTGTTCCACTTATTGATTTTGCTAAATAATGAACAGTCTTTAAACTTGTGTTGGTTTAATAATCAGGAATATAATTGACTATGTGTCATTCTCTCTTTTACTAAATGTTGGCCTCTCTTTCCAAGTATCCTCTTCCTATTGCATATGAACGTTCCAAAAACCAAAACAAAATAAAAATTATCATTCATTCTATTGCAAGCCTTTCCAGTAATAAAGGTTATGACATAGATTCCTAAATTGCCTATGTACATTTACCACTTTTCTGACAAGAATAATAGTCAACGGTTTGGCAATTGCTTGGAAGATATGGCGTCATAGTTTAATTAAGTAATCAAATTTAATTAAAATTGAGCATGTGTTTATTTCAAGAAGAAAAAAATTATATTAAGAGTAAACACATTTATACATTTTAAGATATATTCCTATATTATAATTGTAATTTTTTATCAAAATACACGGTCTCATTCTAGTGTAATAATTGTATATGTATAATTTTAATTGAAACTGAATTATACTCCTTTTTCCTTAACTTCCTTCCTTCCATCTACTTCCAGCTCTCTTCCTCCCATCTTTCCCATGTCTATCCCCATTCTCAAATTTATAGTCTATTTTATTTGACTTTTTTCAGGAATGTACAAATATCTTTATTCAAAAATAGAAAATCAATTATCTGTAGACATGGACAATGACAGCACTAAACCGTTATATATTGTCAAAGTAAACCAGTAACTGATAGTTACAGTGATCAGCTAGCTTTCTCTTCAGTCATTTTCTTCAGGTGACCCCTCTGAAGTTATCGGTGAGGAATCTGCCTTGAGCTTCTGCTCATAATTTATTGATAAGGGCAAAGAACTATTGTAGGAGTTAGAACCTGCCATCTCCTGTACTCCCTCCCATTCCACCCCCTGCACCCATTCCAGAGTCCTTCTCTTCTTTAGGATTTTCTGTCACTGTAGCTTAGGCTGTAGTTAGCAAGAAGGCCACCCCAGCAGCATCCAGTAAAGCAGTTCTGACAACCTTTGTTAGATCAATGATTTCCTTTTCCACCATGTTCACAAAATCTTCAAGCACTGCGTCATAACCAACTTCTGAGGAATTCTGCAGAATTTTGTCAACTGTCAAAGATCCTTCAATACCTGCATCCTTAGCAATCATCATTACAGGAATTTTAAGTGCTCTTTTAATAATTTCTAAACCTATTTTCTGATCATCATTAGCAGGCTTTAATGAATCCAAGGCTGAGATTCAACAAAACAGAGAACAGCCGTCTCCAAAAACAATGCATTCTTCCACATGTGCTCTTGCAGGACTGAGAGCATGTGTAACTCTGTCTTTTCATTCATTTCAACATCAGTTGTCCCTCTCACCTTCAAAACAGCTACTCCATCTGAAAGTTTAGCAAGCCCCTTGTTCAGTTTTCCTTTTTATATTGACCAGTTGTGATGTCTAGCTGTTCAGTGATTTCTTGAATATGTTTTTCAATGTGAACTTTGTCACCTTTTCCTTTCAAAAGCATGGCATCATCTTTGGTGAAAAGGACCTCTCGAACTTTTCCTATGACATGAACTTGAACATCTTCAAGGTTTTGATTCAACCCCTCTTCTCAAAACATTGTCCCACTAGTAGCATTATCTATTACCTTTAAACTGGTTCTTCTGATTGTCACCAAACCCTGGAGCTTTGACTGCTCCAACCTGATGACAAACTTTTAGCTTGTTCAAAAACAGTGTTCTTAGAGCTTCTCTATCAATATCTTCAGCGATTATTACCAAGGACTTCTGATGAGCATTAGCAATTTTAAGAGCAGATACAATGGACTGGACACTAGAAATTTTCATTTCACTCAACAAAAACATAAGCATCTTGGAATTCACACTTTTTGACCTTATGACGTGTTAATAAAATTCCAGAGAAATAGATCCTTTATCAAACTTCATGCCTTCAATAATTTCTACCTCATCAATCAGGATTTTTCCATCCTTCACTGTGATGACACCCTTTCTTCAAACTTTTCCATTCTATCAGAAATGACATTTTCAATGTCTTTGTCTCTATTTTCAGAAATTGTAGCAACCTGGGCAATTTCTTCAGGGGATGTCACAGGTTTAGATTGTTTCTTAAGTTCAGCAATTACAGCATCAACACCCAACATCACATTTCTTTTGATTTCCCATGGCCCTTTGCTGCACTTCTCAAAGTCCTCCTTGGCAATAGACCATGCCAGAACAGTGGTAGTGGTAATAACATCCCCAGCCTCTTCGTTTGTGTTATTGGCAACAACATGAATAAGTTTAGGTGTGATATTTTTGTACTTATCCTTTAAATAAATTGACTTTGGGCCAGTGACCCCATCTTTTGTTAATTTGTGACTTCCCCAACTCCATTCAATAATCACTGTTCTTTGCTTTGACCCCACTGTAACAGCTACAGCATCAGCTAAAAGGTCTATGCCTTGAAGCATTAAGGCTCAAGCATCCGCACCAAATTTTACATCTTTGGCATAGGCCCAAGTGAGATGATGAGCCAGTGCTGGGGACACTGGTCTCATCTGGCAAAGGAATGTGAATAGTCGAAGCATTTCTGTGGGACAGCAGTGGGAGAACACAAAGCAAGCAGGCTGTCTGCGGTGAGTGAGGGACCCAGCACTTTTGTTTGATTATATATATATATATATATATATATATATATATATATTATGTATGTGTGTGTATACATACATAAACATAATTGTATAAATATAACCGTCAAGACTGAAGATTTAATAAAGGGTTCATCCATGGATAAACTAGTTCTTACTCTCCTGTCATTTGAAATATTCGCAAAGTGTGAGAATCAATTAGAACTCTGATGCATCTGCAACATCTATGAAACAGTAA
Source organism: Mus caroli (assembly GCF_978045245.1). Lineage (NCBI taxonomy): Eukaryota > Metazoa > Chordata > Mammalia > Rodentia > Muridae > Mus > Mus caroli. Next base: position 46,290,350 of record NW_028227256.1, read on the forward strand.
TAACAATCATGACAAGATACCCATAAAGGTGCAATAAGGTGTTATTCACAATTTGATGGTAACTAGCAACACTTTATTTTTACTTAAGGGGCACTTAACCAGAGGAAACCATTCCTGGTACTTGAAATCTAGCAGACTTCTCAGGGCTTTTAAGGCTATCGATCTCAGATAATAACCTACTACTTCGAATGTGATAGACTAGCATGATTTCTAACTACATTTTAAATTGTATCCTTATACCATAGAAAAGTACAGCTACCACCACTCGAGGATGAGATGTTTCCTTGCATCAAATGAAGGCCCTCACAGAAAACAAAACTGGATATAAGGCAGAGATCGCTGACAGAGACGATCTTAAATCCCATGTATACATCCATATCACAGCTCCTGAATCTAGGGATCATGGAATATTCTGCTAGAGGGAATGGAAATATTTTAAAAAACACAACCCAGGAAGTTAGCAGTTAAACAGTCTCCCTAAGATAAGGCTACATGAACAGTGCTGGAGCAATGGCAAGAGCAACAACCATGATAACACAGACAGGCATCATTTCATTAAGCCCTATCTGTACTTATATATTATTTTCTTCCTTTTATGTTACTTTTAATTTACACTAAATTGAACATATGTGATAAGCATATTTAAGTAGTAACATGTACTGTTTATATATTTTTATAATGAAATAACTTTTAAATTAGTGTAACCAATATATACATTTATTATTAAGCAAAACAAAACAAAAAACAATTTATCATTTTTATGAAGTATGTTATCTACTACTCTTTTTTCTTGAATTTGACAAGACTCACCTAAGGGCTTGATTTGGCTCACAGCTTGAGGGTACAACATTATGGTGGGGAATTCACAGAGTCAAGAGCAGCTTGCTTTTTCTTTCTGAGTGTGGTTTCCCACTTCGGCTAACCTAAACTTGGGCAGTCTCTCACAGGCACTCTCAGAGGCTTGTCTTCTGAGATGGTTCTATTGTGTCAAGTTAACAATACCAATAATACATGACCATATCTAATGTTTCCAGTAGGTATGAAGTATACATATCACTTCTATTAAATTGTTAAACTTTACTTCATAAAGAATCCCAGTATATGTTTTCTAAGAGAAATTTGAAAGCCAATCATTCCCCTATTTCTCCCTTATCTCATACCCTTCCTAATCTTTATCAACTGATATTCTCTTGCCAACTTCTCTGAGACCAACAAGTTTTAGATTCTGCATCTAAGATAATATGCATTTGTTTGTGTTTCACTTGACATATTTCATTTACTATAATGACTTATACCTACATTCACATTAAAATAAGGTGCAGAATTCTTTTTGTATTTGTAACTGAACCTTAATAAATTCTGCATATCAAAATTTCTTTATTGAGTCATCAGTTTTGGAAATATAGGGTGTCATTGTTTAAGAAGATTATCTAGGGTGGAGTCTTCCTACCTAGATCGCTCTATTGTTCTGCCACTGCTGCTGTTCATCTTCAAGATACTGTTACCTGCTGAGAGGTCCCGGAGCTATTCTGGAAACTACACAAGTCAACTCCTGCATCTGGTTCCAGGCTCCAAGGATGAACTGGCAGCAATGGACTTTCCCCCCTCTTTTATAAGGCATGTTCCCGACATTAAAATTTGAACTTTGAATAGACTAGCATGTCTTGGTTCAACTGTTTCTCGACTCACCTAGGCTCCCTCTTTTCTTCCAGATTCCAGGATGCCTTCCAGGCTCGAACCCGGACATGTGAGCCACTGGCCGACCCAAACACCTTAGAAGTCATAATACTAGGTCGTGAGAGATTTTTCTGTTTTTGTTTTTGTTTTTGTTTTTGTTTTTGTTTTGTTTTGTTTTGTTTTGTTTTCTTATATTGACATAAAGTGGAACTTGACCTCTGTTTTTCATTTTCTAATGAAAACAACACACATGCATAATTCATGAAAATATTAAGAAACATATCTCTAAACCTCTAGAAAACCATTCTTTCTAATTTTAAGTATTTTTACTATATACATGCATATTTTCAGTCTTAATTTTATATAAACGTTCAATTTTAATGTATTTTTGTGTGTGTCCAAAATGTTAACGAATAGGAATGATAGCTGATAACTATATTGAGAATGAATAAAAATTCAGAGAAAATATTGGGAACATGTGACAAGAAGTAGAAGCCCCTTCTCCAAGACCAGGGAAAGCATAACTTCAGAGAAGAAGAGTGGAAATTCCAGTACAACTTCCAACTGCTTAAGCCTATACTAACTTATCAGCTACAAACATGAACTTTTGTAGTAGTTTCTCCAGTAACTCCAGTTCAATAAAAGGTATGCACTAAATCCCTATGCCAATCTTCTTGAGTATCTTGGCATTAATATTCATAAGCAAAATAGGTCTGAAGTTCTTTTCTTTGTTGAATCTTTGTGTGGTTTAGGTATTGGAGTAACTTTGGCTTCATAGAATGAATTAAGTGGTGTTCTTTTTGTTTCTAGTTTGTGGAATATTTTGAGGAGTATTGGTATTAGCTCTTCTTTAATGGTCTTATAGAATTGTCCACTAAAACCATCTGGCCCAGGGCTTTTGTTTTGTTGGGGTTGTTTTAATGACTGCTTTTATTTCCTTAGCAATTATAGGACTATTTACATAGTTTACCTGATCTTGATTTAACTTTGGTATATGGTATCTATCTAGAAAATCATCCATTTTATCCAGACATCCTGGAAGACAGGAAGGCTGTAGGGTATGGGAGGGCTGCAAGAGTGCTAGAACTGCCCTGTGAAGAGTTTCAGATTGGAAGGAAGATGGAGATCTGGCAGAGCAGATAGCTTCTCTATCTGCTGGTCTCCATGGCATCCTAGATGGAGCAATTATTGGGGACAGCGACTCTCACCTGTGTCCTGAGAGAAAAGCAGGCTGTTGGGTATGGACACCCTTATGGCAATCTTAGTAGCTCCTGGCTTTACCATATCATGTTATAAATCCATCAAACACATTACTGAAGCCAGTGTATCTTTTATCACAAGAAATAAAGAAAGAAATATGGTTACTTAGCAATCTTTTGAGATGTAACTGGTAAGCAACTAAAATTATATATCTGGCCATTTTAACAAATGAAATTTGCATATTAAATGCATTCCCCATCAAAATTCCAACTCAATTCTTCATAGAGTTAGAAAGAGTAGTTTGCAAATTCATTTGGAGTAACAAAAAACCCAGGATAATGAAAACTATTCTCAAAAATAAAAGAACTTCTGGGGGAATCACTATCCCTGACCTCAAGCTGTATTACAGGGTAATAGTGATTTAAAAACTGCATGGTACTAGTACAGACACAGGCAGGACAATCAATGGAATACAATTGAAGACCCAGAAATTAACCCACACACCTATGGTCACTTGATATTTGACAAAGAAACTAAAACCATCCAGTGGAAAAAAAGACAGCAATATTTTTCTATTTTTATTAGATATTTTCTTCATTTACATTTCAAATGCTATTCCCTTTCCTAGTTTCCTCTCTGCAAGTCCCCTATAGCCTCCCCCTGCCCTGCTCCCCAACCCACCCACTCCTGCTTCCTGGTTCTGGCATTTTCCTGTAATGGGGCATATAATCTTCGTAAGACCATCAGGGAAATGCAAATCAAAACAACCCTGAGATTCCACCTCACACCAGTCAGAACAGCTAAAATAAAAAATAAAAAATAGAAAATAAAAAAAACAAAAACCCAAAACCAAAAACCCAAAACCCAAAACCAAAAACCAAAAACCAAAAACCAAAACCCGAAAAACAAAAACAAAAACAAAAACAAAACAAAAACAAAACTCAGATGACAGCAGATGCTGGCTGAGGAGGTAGGTAGAGAAAGAGGAACACTCCTCCATTGTCCCTGGTATTGCAAGCTGGCACAAACACTCTGGAAATCAATCTGGCAGTTCCTCAGATAATTGAACATAGTACTACCTGAGGCCCCAGCAATACAATAGATGGGATGAATCCCTACGTGGGGCAGTCTCTGGATGACCTTTGCTTCAGTCACTGCTCCATGTTTTGTCCCTGGGAATATACCCAAAAGATGCTCTAACATATAGCAAGTACATATGCTCCACTGTGTTCATAACAGCTTATTTATAATAGCCAGAACCTGGAAAGAACCCATATGTCCCTTAACAGAGAAATGGATATGGGCAATATGGCACATTTACACAATGGAGTGCTACTCAGCTATTAAAAACAGTGACTTCATGAAATTCACAGGAACATAGATGGACCTAGAAAATATTATTCTGAGTGGGTAACCCAGTCACAAAATAGTACACATGGTATGTACGCACTGATAAGTGGATATTAGGAAGGAAGTTCGGAATACCCTTGATAGAACTCACAGAACATATGAAGCTCAAGAAGAAGGAAGACCAAATTTTGTGTGGATACTACTTAGAACAGGCAACAAAATAATCCCTGGCTATATAGGGTTTGAGTTAATGGAGAAGGTCTGAGTTAATGGACGGTGAGGAAAAAGGAGGGGGCAAGATAAGGTGTGGGAATAGACAGGGAGAAGTACAGAAGGTCAGGGAATTGACCTGAAATGAGTGGTGTAGCATTGGGTGATGGGGAACTGGGGGTAGCCACTAGAAAGTGTCAAATGCAAGGGAAACAAGAGGTTCCCTGTATCCAACAGGGATGACATTAGTCAACATAACGAACAAGGGGGAGAGAATCTGTAGAGACCATATCCAGTGGATAGGCATGATTACCAGTTGAGAATTGGGGCTACCTATCCTTCTCACAATTTTAACCCAGAATGTTTCCTATCTAAAGAAAATGCAGGGACAAAGCATGGAGCAGTGACTGAAGCAAAGATCATCCAGAGACTGCCCCACATAGGGATTCATCCCATCTACAGAAACCCAACACAGACACTGTTGCTTATGCCAAGAAGCACTTGCTGACAGGAACTTGGTATAGCTATTACCCTGAGAGGCTTTGCCAGAGCCTGACCAATACAAATGTGATGCTCACAGACAACCATTGGACTAAGCATGGGGACCCCAATGAAAGAGTAAGGGGAAGGACTGAAGGAACTGGAGGATTTGCAACCCCTTAGGAATTGCAACAATATCCACCAACCAACCCCCCAACCCCCAGTGCTTCAGGGACTAAACCACCAATCATAGAATACACATGGATGGATCCATGGCTCCAGCTGCATATGTAGCAAAGGATGCCATCTGACATCAACTGGAGGGGAAGCCCTTGGTCTTGTAAAGGTATGATGCCCCAGCATAGGAGAATGCTAAGACAATGAGGTGGGAGCGCAAGCACCTTCATAAAAGTAGGGGGAAGGGAGGATGGAATACAGGGTTTGCAGAGAAGAAAACAGAAAGGGGGATAACATTTAAAATGCAAATAAAATAACCCAGAAAGAAAGAAAGAAAGAAAGAAAGAAAGAAAGAAAGAAAGAAAGAAAGGAAGGAAGGAAGGAAGGAAGGAAGGAAGGAAGGAAGGAAGGAAGGAAGGAAGGAAGGAAGGAAGGTAGGTCAAATATATAGGAATGCTCTCTGAATCCAATGATAAAAACAGTCCTCATTTTCTGGAATACATAGACAAAAAGTACTAAAATTGGCTCTTCAAATTATTTTATTTTTCAATTAAAATATTGCACCATTCTACTTTCTTCTTGCACTCCATCCAGCCTATCCCATATCCCCTGCTTACTCTCATTTCAGCTGATAACTTCATTTTGGTTCTTATTGACACTTACCTACACATATACATATAAATACTGCTTAGTTCCTTTAGATGATTGAAAGCTTGACCACTTGGCATCAGAAAAGCAACTCTGAACTCATCCCTGCTTACATTTCTCTGACTAGTACTTGAACCCTGAGAGAATTCCTGCTTCCATGTTAGCAAGTCTATTGACACTGTTTCTGTCTCAGACTAATCTTTTGGCACTGCATTTGTCTGATAAATTCAGCTTTGATATCTTACCAACGAAAATGTTTCATATAAATTTGCTGAAATAAAATAATAAAACAATACATACCAAGTTTTATACTTTTGCTTCTCTTTCAAAAAATATGAATGAAATAGTAATATTTTTTGTTTCCCCCACTCTTGTGTACAGGTGTTAACTGTTCTTTCATTGACATAAGTTGTATATCATATATATATATATATATATATATATATATATATATATATATGTGTGTGTGTGTGTGTGTGTTTGTGTGTGTGTGTGTGTGTGCATCTGTGTGTATTTCAGAGTTTCTGGAGATAATTATCTATATTCATGTATGTCTAGCATGTAGTTTTATTTTACTATTTATGAAGGTAAATTTAACTCCAAATGTTTGAACCATTTTTCTTCTTAGTGTTTTTAAAGATATTATTTAAAAACATATTTTCTATAGTGAACAAAGCCCTATGGTCACTATTTATATTATACTGGCTGACTAGCCCTGGTTTCACCATCTGTTTAACAATTTATTCTTTACTGCTACCTCTTAACAGATTACTTAGCAGATTTGCAGGTGTTGATTCACGTTTGTCATATGAGCTTTCCATTTGTTCCACTAGTTGATGCCCTGGAGCCATAAATTTATGAATGTACAAATTAGTTACCCACAGTTTCTTCAACAGCTACCTTTCATGGTTCTGAGCAACGCATTACACATACCTTTTACATCTACATCTTATTTCATAGTTTCCTGGCATTCTCTCCATGTATTCAGCCTTATTCCTCTTAATGTTTTGGAACATACAGCTTCTGTTATTTTACTCTCAAGGTTATGGATGCCAAATTCTGTTGAGATAAACAAGGTTTTATATTAACAAGTGAAAATTAAAGTTTTATGTAGTTTAACTTTCATATCTAGAAGTTCCATGTGTTAGATTATTAGGACTGAGATAACACGTAATTCCGGGCCCTGCAGATTTAAATCTCAGAATTTAATTGTCCTTGAATGATTATACAGAACTGTGAAGTTAGTCTAGCACTCGGACCATACTCTCTCTAGGATACCTACATTCAGTTTTATATCGCTTTCTATACAGAGTAGTTGCTTGGAATTGGTGATATGGTTTTGTTACTCTGCTACATGCCTCCATCTTTCCATTGCCTTCCTTCCTGTGTATAAAACTTTGTCGCACGTCACATTGGTAATGCATATTTTTTAAATATTTGGATGATTTTAAAAATACTGCACATAAATAATTTAATTATATCTATGTTATCGATGCTAAATTTTACTTAAACAAATGAAATATATTTTTTGAGAATAAAAAAGTCTGTGTACATATAAATTTATACATTTAAATAATAAATAGTAAATAGTCCTTTTTAACAAACTGCAACCTTAATTCTATAGAATTTCATGGTCAATATATGTACAACACAAATTCTTGAAAGTCTGAATCTATTATTGCCTAGGTAGAAATCACAACTTAATCTAAAGTTCATCATGAGAACATTCCCCAAAACTATTGTTTAAAGCAAATTTTGGGTGGTACTTTGTCAGATAATAAGTTGCATATCCTCCATTGCTAGGAAGCTTGAGAGTGAATTTCAACCTTCAAATTCACAATGATGTAAGAGTGTGACCTTAAAGAGATATTAACATTCACAGGAAAGAATATTGACAGAATAAAGATATTTCTAATAGTTGAAAATATATCACAGGAAAATCAATTAAGTTTCAAGGTCATAAACTAATACCTTACAGTTCATTTTTTTAATTAGATATTTTCTTTATTTACACTATCCCGATAGTCCCCTATATCCTCCCAAGCCGTGCTCCCCTACCCACCCACTCCCACTTCTTGGCTCTGGCATTCCCCTGTACTGGAGCATATAAAGTTTGCAAGACCTAGGGTCCTTTCTTCCCAATGATGGCCAACTAGGCCATCTTCTGCTATATATTCAGCTAGAGACACTGCTCTGGGGGGTACTGGTTAGTTCATATTGTTTTTCCACCTATAGGGTTGCAGACCCCTTCAGCTCCTTAAGTGCTTTCTCTAGCTTTTCCATTGGGGGCCCTATAGGTGACTGTGAGCATCCACTTCTGTATTTGCCAGGCACTGGCATAGCCTCAAAAGAGACAGCTATATCAGGGTCCCTTCAGCAAAATCTTGCTGGCATATGCAATAGTGTCTGGGTTTGGTCGCTGATTATGGGATGGATGCCGGGATGGGGGGTATAGTCTCTGGATAGTCCATCCTTTCGTCTTAGCTCCAAACTTTGTCTCTGTAACTCCTTTCATGGGAATTTTGTTCCCTATTCTAAGGAGGAATGAAGTATCCACATGTTGGCCTTCCTTCTTCTTGATTTTCTTGTGTTTTGCAAGTTGTATCTTGGGTATTCTAAGTTTCTGGGCTAATATCCTCTTATCAGTGAGTGAATAGCTAATGACTTCTTTTGTGGTTGGGTTACCTCACTAAAGATGATAGCTTCCAGAAACATCCATTTGCCCACGAATTTCATAAATTCATTTTTAATAGCTGAGTAGTACACCATTGTATAAATGTACCACATTTTCTGTATCCATCCTCTGTTGAGGGTCTTAAAAAAAACGTATTTTTTTCACAATATAAAATATTTTTATTGGATATTTTCTTTATTTACCTTTCAAATGTTATCCCCTTTCTTGCCCCCTCCCAATACCCTATCCCATCCTCTTCCTCCTGATACTTTGAGGGTGTTCCCCCAAACACCCACCCACCCTGGCAATTCCCTACACTGAGGCATCGAGCCTTCACAGGACCTCTCCTCTCATTGATGCTCGACAAGGTTTGCTCTTCTTCATATGCGGCTGGAGTCGTGGGTCCCTCTATGTGTACTCCTTCTTTGGTAGTTTAGTCTGTGGGAGCTCTGGGGAAGAAGGGAAGGGGGTTCTGGTTGGTTGATACTGTTCTTTCTATGGGGTTGCAAACCCTTTCATCTCCTTTAGTCCTTTCTCTAACTCCTCCATTGGGGACCCTGTGCTCAGTCCAGTGGGTGGCTGCGAGAATCCCCCTCTGTACTTGTCAGTTTCTGACAGAGCCTCTCAGGAGACAGCTATATCAGGTTTCTTTCAGTAAGCACTTCTTGGCATGCATAATAGTGCCTGGATTTGATTACTGTAGGTGTGATGGATCCTCAAGTAGGGCAGCCATTTGAGATTCCTCATTTGAGAATTCTGTTTAGCTCTGTATCCCAATTTTAAAGTGTTATTTGGTTCTCTGGAGTCTAACTTGAGTTCTTCATACATTTTGGATGTTAGCCCTCTATCAGACATAGGATTGGAATGATATTTTTCACAATCTGTGGGTTCCTGTTTTGTCTTATTGGCAGTACCCTTCATCTTACAGAAGCTTTTCAATTTTTTAGGTCTCATTTGTCAGTAGCTGATTTTAGAGCATAAACTATTGGTGTTTTGTTCAGAACATTTTCTCCTGAGCCATATGTTTGAGGTTCTTTCCCATTTTCTCTTCTATTAGATTCATTGTGTCTGGTTTAATATGGAGTTTTTTTTGGGAAGGCTTTTCTTGATTTAATAAGAGAATGTTGCAAGATTATAAACACATATTTACCATTGTCATTAAATATAACCATGGAACAAAGAAAGAGTATTGAATTCTATCTTTTCCCTATACATTATTTTTCTTGTGCCAATGTCTACATCTATAGAGCATAATCATGAAGAATGTATAAAAAGACTGCATTCAATCTTTCAAGCTAAAAGAAATAAAGCTGCTTTCTCTTTTTGTTTTTATTTTAAAGTCAATTTGCTTTTATTTATTTTTGAGACCATTGTTTAATATGTTTTGCTTATTTTACACTCACAACTCTTCCTACTTCCACTTTCCTTCCCTTCCCTACCCAACAAAGTTTGTGTTTTATTTTGAATTTTTTTTAATCCCATCAAATCTAATTTGTGCTACTCAAATATTTGTGATTGTTTGTCCTTCTTTGAAGAGTAGTGAACTTAGCCAAGGTACATATTCCTAGAGAAAACAGACTCTCCCTTTTCCAGCAGCTACTAACAGTAGCTCCACTTTCTTTGCTGGGATATAGTCTGGGTTATGTTTACACTTTACTGTTTTAATTCCAAATGTGCAGCTGCATTGATATATCTAGAAAACACATTTTCCTTGTAGCCATTCAGTACTCCTGGCTCGTAAACTCATTTACCAATTTCTACAACTGAAATAATCCCAGCCTGCAAAGAAATAGGTATGACATAGTTGTCCCATTTGGGCTGATCTTCTGCAGTCTTGTTCTCTCTGAGCCTGAACCAACTACAAGTTTCTTCTATTTTTTTCAACATGTTCTACATAAATTGTTTCTTAATGAAGGTTGAGTGATTTATTAATCTCTGGGTATACAAATTTATTAAGAGTCAGTTTTAGTATATGACTGTTTTATATCTGCTTTGAAGAATAATAAGTGCTGTATCGATCAAAATTGTGATGAAGTCCTTCTACATTTGAAAAAAATATTTATTTTAATGTGGAAATATAAAAGGCCCAGAAAATTCAACTAAGTCTGAACTATAAAATTAAACAAATAACAAACAATGCTAATAAAAATTTTGTTGGCAGTATCTTTATCCATGATTTCAAATTATACTGCAGAGTAATAATAATTAAAACAGCATAATACTGGCAAAAATGACTCATTGTTGATGAAATACAACTGAGAACTGATATAAGGACATGTACCTATGATAACTTCATTTTTTTCAGAAAGGCCAACATTGGTCATTGGAGAAAATACCGGATATTTAATAATGGATACTAGTCAAATGGGATAGTTACATTTTAAAAAGTGAAACTAATTTCTCATCTCAAATTCTACAGAGCACAAGTCCAAATGGATCAAGAATTTTAACATAAGATCTGATACTCTATTATATAGAATAATATAATTAAACACAATATTGTTTAGCACAAGAAACGAGCTTCTGAAAAACAAACCAACTGAACATGCTTTAGTGCCAAAAAATACTGAATGGGCACTCATGAAATGAAGCCAGTTCTTTATAGCAAGGAACACCATTAGTAGAGTAAAAAGACACCCTGGTGAAAGAAAAATTCTTTATAGGTATATGTCTGACAAAGATGTAATGTCTAGATTATACAAAACTTCATAAACAATAAACATAATGCAAATTAACAGTCCAGTTTAAAACTACAGAATGAAACCAACCAGAGTTCTCAAGGGATACAACACAGACATTAAAGAAAATAAATAAATAAATAAATTCTCAATAGTTCCAATTTCAGAGCTAAATAAAACAATTCCGAAATTCTATCTTATCCCAGAAAAAATGTACAAAGAAACAAAATAAAGCAAAATGAGATATCAAATATTGGTGTGTGTGCTAAATTACTTCATATTAATTAATGGTAGAATGAACATTCAAAGTCATTTTGTTGAATGTATAAAATGAGGACCAGATGGATGGAAGCTGGAAAGAAAACTGTTCTCAACATATTGACAGAGATATTATGAAATCTTTTACTATAAGATCTAATGTACAATGAATAAACCTGTGTATTTAAACAAGATCACTAATCAAAGAGGTGGAAAGAAATCCTGGCTCTCTTCAGCCAGAAAATGTGAGGGAAAAGCATTTGAGTATTTATAGAAAAACAAAATTGAACTAGCATTTGATTATTTGCAGAGCCTTCAGCCTTTCTAAATTGGAAAAAGATAATAGGCCAATAATAGTGACTTTAATTTGTTGAAGCTATTATCAAAGAAGCCCAAAAGTATGGCTCAACAACTTTGCTAAAAGCATTAGGCCAGTGACTCATGGATCAAATTACATTTTTCCAGGGTGGACAGGAATACCTGGGAACAACATCTGAATTACTTTCTTGACTTATGCTAGAAATTTCAAGAATTCATGGGAGATTTACAAGGGTTTGAGCAGGCTACACAATAAAACCTATGAGCTAAAAGCAGACAGACCAAAAATGACATATGTCCCAGTCACCATATATACAGGAAATCAACCACTCTCTAATATCTGTTGATGTAAACATGAGCTGTGTTTCAAACAGAAATAAAACTGAATGGGGAAAAGGAAAGGAAGAGAAGAAAGAGAATATATGAGAAGGAGACAAGATTGGAAAAAGAATAAAGAGAACAATGTGTGTTTATGGCAGAGTTAAGATTAACTCAAACAGTTCAGTAGCCTTCCTCTACTAAAAGAATAAACAGACTGAGAAAGAATTTAGGGAAATGATGCCCTTCACAATAGTCACAAATAATATACAATACCTTGGTGTGACTCTAACCAAATCAGTGAAAGATCTGTATGATAAGAACTTCAAATCCCTGAAGAAAGAAATCGAAGATCTCAGAAGATGGAAAGATCTATGCTCATGGGTTGGCAGGATTAATATAGTAAAAATGGCCATCTTGCCAAAAGCAATCTACAAATTCAATGCAATCCCCATAAAAACTCCAATTCAATTATTCCTAGAGTAAGAAAGAGCAATTTGCAAGTTCATTTGGAATAACAACAAACAAAACAAAACAAAACAAAAAACAAACAAACAAACAAAAAACAAGGATACTGCAAATAATCTCAGCAATCAAACAACTTCTGGTGAGATCACCATCCCTGAGCTCAAGCTGAATTACAGAGCAACAGTGATAAAAACTGTATGGTATTGGTACAGAGACTGGCAGGTAGATAAGTGGAATAAAACTGAAGACCCAGAAAAGAATCCACACAACTGTGATCACTTGATCTTTGACAAAGAAGGTAAAACCATCCAGTGGAAAAAAAGACAGCATTTTCAACAAATGTTGCTGGTTCAACTGGAGGTCAGCATGTTGAAGAATGAGAATTGATCCATTCTTATCTACTTGTGCAAAGCACAAGTTCAAGAGGATCAAGGACCTCCACATAAAACCAGATAAACTGAAACTAATAGAAGAGAAAGTTGGGAAGAGCCTGGAGCACATATGCATAGGAGAAAATTTCCTGAACAGAACACCAATGGCTTAGGTTCTAAGATCAAGAATTGACAAATGGGACCTCATAAAATTACAAAGATTCTGTGGCAAAGGACACTGTCAATAGCACAAATGGTAACCAACATATTTAGAAAAGATATTTACCAAACCTACATCTGATAGAAGGCTAAAATCCAATATATACAAAGAAATCAAGTTAGACTCCTGAAAACCAAATAACACTATTAAAAATGGGGTACAGAGTACTACTCAGCTTTTAAAAAGAATGAATTTATGAAATTCCTAGGCAAATGGATGGACCTGGAGGGCATCATCCTGAGTGAAGTAACCCAATCACAAAGGAACTCACACAATATGTACTCACTGATAAGTGGATATTAGCCCAGAAACTTAGGATACCCAAGATAAAAGATACAGTTTGCTAAACACATGACACCCAAGAAGAACAAAGACAAAAGTGTGGACACTTTGCCCCTTCCTAGAATTGGGAACAAAAACACCCATGGAAGAAGTTACAGAGACAAAGTTTGGAGCTGTGACGAAAGGGTGGAACATCTAGAGACTGCCATATCCAGGGATCCATCCCATAATCAGCTTCCAAACGCTGACACCATTGCATACACTAGCAAGATTTTGCTGAAATGACCCAGATAGAGCTGTCTCTTGTGAGACTATGCCGGGGCCTAGCAAACACAGAAGTGGATGTTCACAGTCAGCTATTGCATGGATCACAGGGACCCCAATGGAGGAGCTAGAGAAAGTACCCAAGGAGCTAAAGGGATCTGCAATCCTATAGGTAGAACAAAAATATGAACTAACAAGTACCCCCCTGGAGCTCGTGTCTCTAGCTGCATATGAATCAGAAAATGGCCTAGTCAGCCATCAGTGGAAAGAGAGGCCCATTGGTCATGCAAACTTTATCTGCCTCAGTACAGGGGAATGCCAGGGCCAAGAAGTGGGAGTGGGTGGGAGGGGGAGTGGGTGGGGGAGCATGTGGGGGACTTTTGAGATAGCATTGGAAATTTAAATGAAATAAATACCCAATAAAAAAGAGAAAAAATGAGGTACAGAGATAAAAAAAAAGAATTGTCAATTGATGGATATGGAATGGCCAAGGAGCAGATAAACAAATGTTCAACTTTCTTAGTCATCAGGGAAATGCAAATCAAAACAACCCTGAGATTCCACCTCACACCAGTAAAAATTGCTAATATAAAAAAATTCAGGTGAAAGCAGATGCAAGAGAGATGTGGAGAAAGAGGAACATTTCTCCATTGTTGGTGGTATTGCAAACTTGTACAACCACTCTGGAAATCAGTCTGGTGGTTCCTCAGAAAATTGGACATAGTACTACATGAGGGCCCAGTTATACCACTACTTGGCATATAACCAAACGATGCTCCAACATATAACAAGGACACATGTCCCAGTATTCACAGCAACCTTATTTATAATAGTAAGAAGCTGGAAAGAAGTGAGCTGTCCTGCCACAGAGTAATGGATACAGAAAATGTGGTACATTTACACAATGGAGTACTACACGGCTGTTAGAAACAATGACTTCTTGGCATCTGCAGGCAATTGGATGGAACTAGAAAATATTATTCTGAGTGAGGTAACCCAGTCACAAAAAAACACATATAATATATTCTCACTGATAAGGGGGTATTATACAAAAAGCTCAGAATACCCACGATACAACTCAAGACCATATGAAACCCGAGAAGAAGGAAAAGCAAAGTATGGATACTTCACTCCGTCCTAATAAGAAGGGGAAGAAAATAATCATGAGAGATAGAGAATGAAGGGATCTAGTAGGGAGAGGAGAGTGTGAGGGTACGTGGGGCATGATCAGATGTAGGAGGAGATAGTTGAAAAGTACAGAGGGTCAGGAAATTGAATAGAGTTGTGTAGCAGACGGGGGTGGGGCACTGGCGGTAGCCAGTAGAAAGTCCCAGATGCCAGGGACCTGAAAAATTCCCAGCACCCTACACGGACGACATTCACTGAAAGAGCCACAAAAGGAGAGAGAGAAAACCTGTAGAGACCATATTCTGTGGCTAGAAATGGCCCCCGGTTGAGGGATGGGGCTACACACTTATCTCAAAAATATTAATCTAGAATTGCTCCTGTCAAAAGGAAATGCAAGGAAAGAGTGGAACAGAGACCAAAGAAATGCCATCCAGAGACTGCCTCACCTAGGTATCCATTACAACTGCAGACACCAAACACAGACACTATTGCTGATGCCATGAAACGTTTGTTTACAGGAGCCTGGTATAGGCTGTCTTCTAAGAGACTTTGCCAGAACCTGATCAATATAGATGTAGATGCACGCAGCCAACCATCATACTGAGTGTGGGGACCCCAATGGAAAAATTAGGGCAAGAACTGAAGGAGATAAAGGAGTTTGCAAACCCATAGGAAGAACAACAATTTCAACCAACCTGACACCCCAGAGTTTCCAGGGGCTAAACCACCAACCAAAGAGTTCACATAGAGGGAACCATGGCTCCAGCTCGATACGTAGCAGATGAGTGGACAAGTGGGGGAGCACCTTCAGAGAGGCAGGGGAGGGGGAAAGGGGAGGGGGTTTGTGGAGGGAAAACTTGGAAGGGGGATAACATTTGAAATGTAAATAAATAGAATAACCAATTAAAAAAAGTACCTTCCCTCAGTACAACTTAATACCTCACCTATTTAATTTTTCTTGATTTTTGAAGGATATAAAATCCTGTTGTCAGTTGGATGAAGAACACATAGCAGTGACAAAATTAGTCACAGGAATTCTTAAGTTTCTAGTTATGCTGTCTGAACACATTTATTCTGGGGGAATGTTTTTTAGCCAATGATTGGCAAAGACAGAATTGGAGAACAAACATATTTTGACTATTATTGAAATAAAATTCACAGACTACAGTCTTTTTATGGAAATAAAAATATATGTACAATTATAAGGATTTAGACAACCTGTTATTGAAGAAACATACTTTATTCAATATGTAGAAATGTTTAAAAATATGAAAGAAATGAAGTTACTATAATATCATATGCATATTTACATTGATATTTTTTAACAGAGAGAACTTTCAAGGAATAATAATGAGTGTCTCTAAAACTGTATCATACTATATTATGATAGAAATTTAAATGGAAATGACAATATCATATCAAACTATATTCAAAAGTTAGAAGAAATGATAATGTTTAACATTGCCTAGGTCCTTTACTCTTTTGTTTTGGTTTGTTTTTTTTTTTTTTTTTTTTTTTTTTTTTTTTTTGGTTTTTTGGTTTTTTGAGACAGGGTTTCTCTGTATAGCCTTGGCTGTCCCTGAACTCACTTTGTAGACCAGGCTGGCCTCGAACTCAGAAATCTGCCTGCCTCTGCCTCCCAAGTGCTGTGATTATAGGCTTTTTTTTTTTTTTTGGTCCTTTAGTCTTAGAAAAACACAAACATTAAGATGTACATAGTTGGAAATAAAATCTTGAATACATAAGTAAAATTACATGCATATGTATGTTCACTCTCACAGTTTCCTATATACATGTACATATGTATAGATTGGGATAATCTTTAGCTATAAAAAAGGAGAGTCTATGTCTTATCATACCCTTGTTAGACTTGGAAGAATTTTGTTAATGGAAATTAGATTGATGCTTAAGGAAATTTATCACATAATCTCATTTATATGTTGTATCTAAAAAGTAAAAATCCATAAACAGAGTTACAGAACAAAGCAGGTCCAACTACTATTTGTTATTCAGAAGGAGAAGAGTAGGAAATAAAGGACCAAAGATTTGAGAATAGTAAGGGTAAAAATAGAATCTTAGGAACTAACACAGCACATATGGGCAAGAGTTGATAAAGTTGTATTGTGTCAGAATAATTTTGAGAGTTTAGTTGCTTTTATCACCTAAAGTAACTATTTGACCAGGAGGATGTGTTTAGTCTCTGTATTGAAGTTACTGCTGTTACCATCTATGAGGAATATCATACCTTAAAGCTGAACTATATGTAGACTCTAATCAAGCTGCTAATTTGACTAAATATCAATGAATCCTTTTTCTCTCTTGAAAGATGTGTATCTGTGTGTGTGTATGAGCATGTGTGTGTGAGTGTGTGTGAGTGTGTGTATGTGTTTATAGATAGCATAAAGCTAGAAAAACAATTTCTCATTATCTGTTTCTTTAATGTGGATGTACTGAGAACAATTTTTTCAAATTCCCAATAGCTCCTACTGTCTTGATTTCTCATGGTGGACTCTACCATATACATTGAACATGTGTGTGTGTGTGTGTGTGTGTGTGTGTGTGTGTGTGTTGGGTGCATGTATGTATCATATTTAATTAATTTGAAAGAAAGTAGATACACCTGAAAAATATTACATTAAACAAAAATAAGAGATTTAAAAATCAAAAGTAACATACTGTTATATTCAGATCCTGAGTTTTAATTTTATATATGTTTGAATACATTTATGTTTGGAAGCATAAGTCATGAAAATTGAAAGAAAAGCCCTACGGGCATCCACTTCTGTATTTGCCTGGCTTCTGCATAGCCTCATAAGAGACAACTATATCAGGGTCCTTTCAGCAAAATCTTGCTAGTGTATGCAGTGGTGTCAGCGTTTGGAGGCTGATTATGGGATGGATCCCCAGGTATGGCAGTCTCTAGATGGTCCATCCTTTCATCTCAGCTCCAAACTTTGTCTCTGTAACTCCTTCCATGGGTGTTTTGTTCCCAATTCTAAGAAGGAGCAAAGTGTCCACACTTTCATCTTTGTTCTTCTTGAGTTTCATGTGTTTTGCAAATTGTATCTTGTATCTTGGGTATTCTAAGTCTCTGAGCTAATATCCACTTATCAGTGAGTACATATCATGTGAGTTCTTTTGTGATTGGGTTACCTCACTCAGGATGATGCCCTCCAGGTCCATCCATTTGCCTAGGAATTTCATTCTTTTTAATAGCTGAGTAGTACTCCATTGTGTAAATATACCACATTTTTTGTATCCATTCCTCTGTTGAGGGACATCTTGGATCTTTCAGGCTTCTGACTATTATAAATAAGGCTGCTGTAGCATGTGTCCTTCTTACCAGTTGGAACATCTTCTGGATATATGTCAAGGAGAGGTATTGGATGGATCACAGGGTCCCCAATGGAGGAGCTAGAGAAAGTACCCAAGGAACAAAAGGTGTCTGCAACCCTATAGGTGGAACAATAATATGATCTAACCAGTACCCCCGGAGCTCGTGTCTTTAGCTGCATATGTATCAGAAGATGACCTAGTCGGTGATCGTTGGGAAGAGAGGCCCCTTGGTTTTGCCAACTTTATATGCCCCAGTACAGGGGAACACCAGGGCCAAGAAGTGGGAGTGGGTGGTAGGGGAGTTGGGGGGAGGGTATGGGGGACTTTTGAGATAGCATTGGAAATGTAAATGGAGAAAATACCTAATAAATAAAAAAATAAATTAAAAATAATTGTAATAAAGTAAGTAGTACACACCTCAAAAAGAAAGAAAGAAAGAAAGAAAGAAAGAAAGAAAGAAGGAAGGAAGGAAGGAAGGAAGGAAGGAAGGAAGGAAGGAAGAAAGAAAGAAAGAAAGAAAGAAAGAAAGAAAGAAAGAAAGAAAGAAAGAAGAAAGGAAAGAAAGAAAGAAAGAAAGAAAGAAAGAAAGAAAGAAAGAAAGGAAGGAAGGAAGGAAGGAAGGAAGGAAGGAAGGAAGGAAGAAAGAAAGAAAGAAAGAAAGAAAGAAAGAAAGAAAGAAAGAAAGAAAGAAAGAAAGAAAGAAAGAAAGAAAAGCCCTAGGGCAAAAACCTATTTGGCATGGGGGGATTTAAGGATACTAGAAGACATGTAACTTGAAAGCAGAGGATAACTGCTGGGAGAGGAAGGAGACCTACTCCTGTGCTTATATGAAGAAAATAGTTGCCCTTTGGAGCAAGAAGAAAAGCTTTCTGAATACAAAGGCTCATCTGTCAGAAGCTCAATCCTGTAAGCCCCATATTAAATTAAGGGAAGAAAATCTAAGCAGAAAGGTTCCTCCTCCTCAAAGCAGCTTCCTAGGAAGTGCTCCGTGATCAGTAAGCAGACATAGATACAGCCGTGATTGGACAGGGATGATGGAAAAAATGCATTTCTATTGAAAACCGAAGAGTGATATGGTGTGCAATGGTGCTGGTTTTGAACGGTTTGATATCATTGGAGATGTCCTGGATTCCTGCTCTGAAACCATGACGTTTGTAAAGAGAGGTAGAGGTAAGACAATGTGTGACAGAATGAGAGTGGGCAAGGAGGACACAGGACCCAACAGTATGAATATTTAAAGGTAGAGTCCATGCACACCCCAGGATATTGGAGATGCCAGGACCAGGAGGCCATTGCAGAAGACAGAATGAAACATGTTATAGAGCCGGCTTGGGACAGAATTTGTGATTTAGGTGATAGAACTGGGGGAGTGGGAATACTCTTTCCTTTTGAAAATTTGAAGTCCCAAATGATATTTAAGAAGCTATAGGATTTAATATTTTCTTTGGTAGACTTATTTTTGCTTTGGTTGCTTCATTCCTTGCTTTGCAATGATCATTCCTTTCTGGATTAAGAATATATACTCTGTGCCTTTTTATATTGTCAATTTTAACTATTTTTATTTATTCATTTACATATTATTTACTTACTTATTTTAAATGAGCTTACAGTTTTCCCTGTGTCAGATTAAACATGGACTTCTGTCCTTCAAATTAGTATAATTGTTAAAAATTTTAAGGAGTAGAAAAGTTATAGTTATGATTTCAAAATGGTAAGTTTGGAGGTCCAGTTGATGAGGGATAGAACCATTTGTCTGTCAACTTAATTGGTTTTGGAGTCACCTAGGAAGCAACACACAAGCACACATGGGAGGAGTTATTTTGCTTCTAGGAATGCCTGTGAGGAATTACTCTGATTGGGTTAATTAAAGAGGAAATGTCCACACTAACAGGCTTATTAAATTAAGACTGTGAAAAAAAAAAAAAAAAAAGGAAAAAAGCTAGGGAATACAAGCATTTGTAACTGTCTGCTTCCTAACTGTGGAGGCAGTGTGAGCAAATTACTCAAATATATGCTGCCTCCATTTCTTGTCATTGTGGACTCTTCCCTGGAACTGTGAGCTAGCATTAGCACTTTCAACCCTAATTCATTTTGTTTGTTTGTTTGTTTGTTTTGTTTTGTTTTGTTTTCCAGAGTATTTTTTATTATGACAACAGAGATGTAATTACAGTAGAAAAATGGTAGCAAATATGAATGCTATTCTTTCACTGTGGATTTTGGAGCAGGTAGTTGTCTGTTACAAAATTCAACAAATAAAAGCTTTTAAAAGCACAATTAAGTCATTATTATATAAAAGAACAAGTTGATTGGAATAGATTGAGCATACTCACTTAAAAGCAAAATATATCATTGTAGTGTCCCCCCCAGAGATTACTTAATCATTATAATATCTTTTACAGATGGGGCACTTCTGATGCTCATGAGTCTTGTGGTTATCTTGTAGCTTTGTGAATCTCTTTTCAACACAGGAAAGGCTATTTCA
The DNA here is from genome assembly GCF_978045245.1 of Mus caroli. Lineage (NCBI taxonomy): Eukaryota > Metazoa > Chordata > Mammalia > Rodentia > Muridae > Mus > Mus caroli. The sequence goes on from NW_028227256.1 coordinate 46,310,889, forward strand.
GCCCGTATAAAACAGTCAGAAAAGACTAAGTCAAGTTCATTCACAGCACTAGCAAATTCTACACAGATGCAACTGACCTTTGCCAAGGCATATCGTGTACTCCATAAGTGTCTAAAATCTCTGTATCTATGATGGTCTTCCTAAATAGGAGTATATAAACAATATACTGATAATATGATTTTTGAATGTCTGTGTTTCTACATGTTGAATTGGTAACCCAATTATTATGTCACTTTTCCCCATTCATATCAGACAAAGCAGACTAGCATAGTGAAAAACCTTGATCTCTAATTTCTGCCTAGGATGTTTTGCAAAGGGTTATGTAACAGCAAAGTGACAGAAAACTTGAGAGTTATGGAGTTCATTCCTTACTCTTTCTTCTAAGCAACCATGCTCTGAACAATATTTTACTACACTATACTCCATTACTATAGGTCCAAAGTCAGTGGCATCATGTGACCATGGACTAAAATATCTTTAACTGGTTGTCATAAACTTTCATAACTAATAAATTGATAAGCTTGAGTGATTTGTGATGGTAATGGTATCAAAAGACTGACATAGTGCATTGCATTTGGCTTTCCTAAATTAACATTTATATTTTTTACTTCTCAAATTGCATTCCAATATAATAAAATTTACTCTGTGTCAATAGAACTTTAGAATTGAATGTGAACTAACTTAAAGAGGAAATTATGTCACTACTAAAATACATAGTGTACATTTGAGTTTCACAGTTTATTTAATTTTTAATCTTGGAAATATCTTGATAGTTTCTTGATTTCTAATAATAGAACCTTGTATAAACAAAGTTGTCAGTACTAGGTAAAGAGTAGTTTACTGTGGGTATTTGCTGAGCTATTTAGAAAAAGAGTTAGAAATTGGTATACACTAAATAATAAAATAATACAGATTAGAATTGACCACTATTAGCACTCCTTGTTTTCAGTACAAGGCAACCAATTGGCAAAACTAAGTGCTGATGAACCTGAAATCATTTATCACATTGACTTGGAAATGACCTCAGATCCTTTTGTGCTAATGCTTCAAGCTTGTTTTTTTGCTACTTTTTTTTTTAAAAAAAATCAATTAATGTAATCATGAAAACTGTGGGTGAAGTATTTTTTGAATTATTAAATTGATTTTCGCTTATTCTGCTTGGTACATTTGTGGCTTATTAGAAAGGCAGAGGTTATAATAGGAAGGACTTTCAGATCTATGCACTCTGATGGCTTCAGTAATCGTTTTGCACTCAATATCAATTAATCTCACTTTGCTATCGATGTCAGCTTTACTGTTACTTTAAACATATTTTAAATTGCACAGAAATCATTATCATCTAGAGAAATACTAAGGCTTCCAGTAAATGTTATACCACATAAAATGTTTTAAATTGATTTTTTTTCATTCTCCTTAATTTAAAAATTCTCATGTAGTAAACAAAAACCCCTCTGCAATAGATGTTTCTTCTCTGAGAATTTTGGTTATAAATATATCTAGTACTTGAAAAAATCTAATATTCAATTTATGTTTTATGCTAAACAAAAGTATAATTTCAAAATATAGTTTTTAGAAAATTAGGACTGCAAATTTTGATACTGATTATTGACATTTTATTTTTACAAAGAAATGCTTTGTATGGTTATCATGGAGGGATTTCCAATTGCTGAATCTGAAGATCATTTTGGTATAACATAAGAATACAATTCATCCTTTAGAACTGTTAGAAACGAAGCAGCTAAATTTGGGATAAAGTAAATTCTCCTCTTTTTCCTTTCCTGCCTTTTTGAAACAGGGCCTGATCTTAGAACCCAGCCTGGCTTTAAACTTGCCCTCCTGCTGCTTCTATCAGCACTGTAATAGGATCATATACTTCTTCATTTAAAATATGTATATGAGTAAGTATGCAAATGTGTATGGATGCATGTATGTATGTATGTATGTATGTATGTATGTATGTATGTATTTGCCTAGAGATCTGCATGTGTATCCACATGTGTGCAGAGATCAGAGGAAACCTGCAGGAAAGAGTTCTTTCTGTTACCATGCAAATTATAGAGACCAAGATCAGGAAGTGAGGTTTACTACCCAGAATTTTTACCCTCTCAGCAATTTTATGGTCCCAGAGATTTTGGGTTTGTTTGTTTTTTGTTTTTTGTTTTTTGTTTTTTGTTTTTTTGTTTTGTTTTGTTTTTTGTTTTTTTTTGTTGTTTTTGTTTTTGTTTTTAACAGTAATTTTTACTTAGAAATTTTAGATTTGCAAAACTATACCAGGATAGTACTTTTGTCTTTGGAGACTTTCTCTCTCACAACTGGCTCTCTGTTATTAAAAACTCATATTACGAACATGCATTTTCAGAATCCACAAGCTAACATTAACATGTTAATGGCAGCTAAATAGTTTTTACTGATAAACATTGAATATTTTGTTCCTGAATCTCATTATGCAGGTAAGATTATATATATATATCTTCTCCACTACAGTGTGCCGTTTTATCAAACTTCCCCAGCCCTTTACCCTTTTGATGACCTTAACATTCTGGAATTCCTTTGAGCTATTTTTCAGACTGCCTGTCAGATAAGGTTTTATCTTGTACTTTATTTGTGAATGGACTGTGTTTATAAATTTGGGAAATTTTCTTCTGAAACCATATTGAGATATGTGGTATGTTTATGATTTTTATTATTGATGCTTCACTTCAACAAATGTCTGAAGTTTGCTTAAAGATTGTTTCCATTATAAAGTTATATTTTGATCCATTTCTGTAGGAACCTATGCTGAACTATATCCTTTTAGTTTCAACTATGGAAACTTGGGTCCTTTCATACCTTTGTTTATATTTTCATCCTTCACATAACCCTTCTCAGATTTTTTTTTCTGATTAGATTAGTCTTAAAATCTCATCTCATTAACTTCCAAACTATTTTGCATACTGCGTAATTCTGTTAAATTACTTTGTCCAAACATACTTTGTTTCATGTGATATCATGATTTATATATTTTTATGTTTAGATAAATTATTATTCAATATATGTGTCATAAGCTTTTTCAAGTATTGATAAGTACACAGTGCTATGTGTCCTTCACCACATTATTACACGGTGTTTTCTTCTGTAGGAGCACACACACACACACACACACACACACACACACACTTCTTCCTTTTAAACTCCAAGCATCCAGTGATTTTGTTTCTTATTCTCTGTCTAATTTAATTTTCTACATTGATTTTTGAACAGATTCATTTACTTATGTGGAGATTTATCATGTTTTGTTTTAACCTAATACCATGCACTTAAGCTTCCTTCATCTTTGTTAATAGAGAAATTAGTATTTCATTCTTATTTTATCAATGAGTATGCTGTGTGCCAATGTCTCTATCCATTCACAAGTTCAAAGCCCTCTTGTTCACACCAGTGCTTGGCATTTAAAAATAAAATAACAAAAATACATACAGATATAACAATTTTTACTATGAGATAATTTTTGAAAGCAGCTTACTTAAGATCTTATGAATAAAATTGCTGAGTTATTTGACAAAAAATGAATGGCAGTAAAATATATCAGCAGCAAACATTTCAATATTTCTTTGAACATACCTTTTACTCTAAAAATTAAATGAGGAAATTCTCATTTTGGTGCTAAACATCACAATGAGATTGTATATAATTCAATTTGATAGGAGAATATTGAAAAGTAGCAAAATAGACAAAAATATAATTGTTCAGATACACTTCAGTGATAACTTTACAGAATCATATTATGGTAAATGAAAGAAGATAATAAAAAACAATTGAACCCTGAAGTCTACCATAGCTAATAAAATTAACACAGTAAAAATTAGGTTCCCTTTTATCCATCCTATTTGTGAGAAGAGCCCTGTGTTACAATATGAAAACTATTCCCAAAGTCCTGAAGATTTTTTTTTTCTGGACAATCAGTTATGCACCATTATGCCACTATCTCTGATAGCCAATGAGGATTTATGTGGAATAATTTTGAAGTTGTTTCATACAGGAGTTCTGAGGTTATTCTGTGTGTTTTGAATGCATCATATTATTTTCTTACCATTTGTTAACACTGTTGTAGTATCACAGGCGGGAAAAATGTCAGGCAATCTAAACTTTCTCATACATACGTAATTATAGAACAAATCATTTAGAGGTTTTTAATTCATCTATACCGCATCATAGTAATACCCACATATTTCACAAAATGAACCTATTTATGATATTCATTCTATATAAATAAGACTATTTAATCATTAGTGTATACATTTTAAATAGATACCTTAAATATTGGCTGAATCATTGTATTAAAATCTTCTAATGCCTAGAAACTGGAATGTATGTTAAACTGAGTTTATTGCATATTATATTCCATTAATTACAATATTATGTTTTTTTCATTCAATAAAGTAAATAAAAAATCCTTGAAAAGAAGATACAATTAAATAATAATCCAGCTAAGTATGTTATTCATTTTCTATACCTATAAGCTGAGAATGGGTTTTTCCATTTTCAAATCAAGTGTCTCATTTGTCTAATCCTAAACTATACTCAAGAAGCCAAAATTTGAATTTCAGTTTATCTTTGTTTATAAATAACTACAACCTTAATATAGTTTCAAAATTTATCTTAGTGTTTTCAATATTCTCTGACTCCATAATCAAGTTTCTGAAATTATAATTGCTTATTCAAAAATTGTGAAATGAGATTAAAAACTAATTCATGTGATTCTTTCTACTTCTCTGTATTCTTTCTTCCTTTCATGATTTCATCTTACATTATTAAGATTATGGCAATTGGGTAGTAACAAATATTATTACCACTTTTTGAGCATTTGGTACATGGGCTAATGCAATAATTAAGAAATGAAACTTATTACTTCTTTCTACTTAGAATATCAATGCAGAGAGAATATAGTGTAACTACTGGTTTAGCATTGGTGTAAGGATGTATGGATGAATATATAGAATAGAAAATTTAAACAAAGAATATGTTCAAAATTATAATATACAATGGCATAACTAGACCCAGGGGAAAGATCTCTTGTTAAATTTATGTAGTGGAATATTTTTTCTGACCTGGAGAGGAAGTGAATATATTTATATTCAAAATAAAATTACAAGATTAGATACAAATGTGAGTATCAGAGGTAGTCCTCCATAAATATTACAAGATTATTTAAGATTTTGGCTACTTTAATTTGATATTGATCATTGTCCAGTTTATCTCATGACTTTACATACACAAAGTTATAAAACAGAGATGGAATATACAACACAGAGTGTTTTTTCTTTTTTTTTTCTAAATTATTTCTTCATAATCATGCTACATTCTGGAGTATAGATTGTGTGAATTGTATTTCATGTGTTCATTGAAATACAATCCTTCATGTTGCTTCTTTTCTAAGTTTTGCTGATGTGCTCCATTTTCAACATACCCACACTTCTCCATCCCTCCTGTCATTATCTTTGTCCAAGCAACTTTCCTTTATTATTTGGATGTCTTAAAAAAGACTTCTTAGTAGAATATTAATGTATCAATGTACAATAGCATTAACCATTACTGATATAACTTTTATAGTTTATTATTTGATAAACATATAATACTGCTATAATGTAAGTTAAGTTTTATCATTATCTTGCATTTTTTGTACTCATTTGGAACCTCTCAATTTTTTTTCCAGTTCAGCCCTCTACCAGTGTGATTTCATTCTCTATAAAATTAGCTGGTTTTAGAAATTAAAGTGTGATTATAAAATATATGTGATATTTCATGGAGCTTTTTAAATTCCAGTATATAGTTTTGATGTCAGTTAAAAGGTTGAGTAATAGTCTCCCTTATTTCAATATTATCTTGGTGTAGACATGATTAATATATATTTGTATCTGTTATGAGTATGTGGTTACTACTGAAACAATGTCATTATAAATTGCTTACACACAGTTTGTTCATGATAATGTAGGTTTCCACTTATTTTTTGTAAATTGATAGATAAGACTTAAGTTTTTGGATGATGAGTAAAATGTTGCTGAAACACTGGAATATACTCTAAGCAGCAATGCCATACAAAACCTGCCTGATAATTCATTTTATATTTTTCCCCACACCAGCATTTTATATTATTGGCAAAAAAGATGAAATTATGTGCCCTCCCCACAGAAAGAACCTATTTTGTAGTCCTCACAAGCAATAATTTATAATGTTATCATTTAAAGGAATAAAGCCCTTTACACAGTTGAACAAGTTAAAATAAAATGACTATGATAACATCTAAACAAACTTATTATTGCCCTTATAGAAGGAAGAAAAATAGACATAGGGATAGCTGTTCAAGGAAATATACTGTATTAAGACAAAATCCTGAACAGATCCTTCCATCACAGATGTCAGAAAAGTAACTCTGATAATTTCACCAGTTCCACAGCCTTTAAAATTGCTAGTCACTTATTTTTGTTGTTGTTGTTTGTCGTAGTTTTCATCTTTGTTTTTTAACTTGCCTACTCTCTACTAAATTCTGTTACATATGCTTAATGCAAATATTTTGGGTTTACAAAATAGTTAAATATTAAATAAAAATGTAAATATTAAAAGCTACACAATTTTTAGTGGTAGCAAGTTATAGTTATATTGGATTCTTTTAACAATAACTAATGCAAACTTCTTCATTAATCACTCACTATTTTTTGTTAGTGGAATGTACATTACAGTGTGTGGACATAGTAAAATTGATTTATTTGCTTGAAGAAAGATTTATTTATATAATCTGTTTTCCTGATCGATTCTCCTTTTATAAGGTAAAGTTTGTAATTATAGTTTTCTTAATTTTGATTTTTCTTATAGTTTAACTTTTTAAAATAAAAGCTGTGCTGAAGTACAATATATATAGCAGGATATTCTACAATTAAAATTTATTCTCAGGTGAGTCTATATTAAAACTAATGAATTATTATCAACATTAATATAGTTAGCATTTAAATAATTTCTAGTAATATATCATCCCTCATTAACCAAAAATGTGTTATTATAAATTAACTATTGATGTCAGTTTTAAAAGTATTAATAACAATATATTACAATTTTATAAATATAAACATTTGCTATATTTTAAGCATATGAGTAGCTTTATTCAACATTATTTAGTTTGAGATGTCTAATTTTTATTATCAAGTGTATTTTAATTGTAGCATAATATTCACTACTGTATTATTATATGTTCATACAATATACACATTAACTGGCTGACATATGATATCAGACCAAAATACAGTCAATGATTTTGAGGTCCTCAACCCACGCATATACATCTATAACAGTAAGTTCTACATAAAAAATTCAGGGATCATATTAGAAGAAGTCAAAGACTGCAATTTTACAACAAATAGGACATCTGCTATGAGATATTTGTCTCTTAGAAATATCAGAAAAATATGCATATGAAGTCTCATTAAGAGAGTTGCCTAAACAAGGTATGAACAAGAAAAACACCTGGAGTCTCTCTAACAGAGAAAGATATCATAGGAACTCAGTATTAAACAACTAATGGCAACTAAGAAATATGTCAGGTGGGAGACTTAGTCTTCTCCATGGAATACCTCTGTGTGTGTGAATTTGTGTGTGTGTGTGTGTGTGTGCATAATGAAATAGAGATCATAAACTTGAGAGAGGAAGGGAAGCTATGGATTAGATTCACAGGGAGAAAAGGAAATATGGGAAATTATATATTTTTATTTTAGTTTCAAAAAAATTAAAAAACCTCTTTTAAAATTAATTTAATTTATCGTAGTACTTGTGGTAGTGATGGTAGGTGGATAGGTGATGGCACTCTCTGTTGATTCTGGTGCTTCAGCTTCTATTTTCAGGTTTCTGGGGAAAAGGATCTTTATCTAGGGCTACCTTGCTGGCTTGGGTTTCTGATGATCCTAGAAGCCTATGAAATACCATAGATGTAAAATCCACAATTTTACACATAAAACAAATTGAAAGAAAGAAAGAAAAAAAGAAAGAAAGAAAGGAAGGAAGGAAGGAAGGAAGGAAGGAAGGAAGAAAGAAAGAAAGAAAGAAAGAAAGAAAGAAAGAAAGAAAGAAAGAAAGAAAGAAAGAAAGAAAGAAAGAAAGAAAGAAAGAAAGAGAACAACTGCAGTGTGAAGTTCAAAATAGGTAAGTGTTTGGTAATAGGTATGTTTATTGTAGAATAAAAATTGACAGAATGTATTTCTTAATATTTGAAATTAAAGTTGAATTATTTCTTTCTCTTTTATGAAATGTAGAGTCCTTTTGCGAAATGTACTTTTCAAAACTATTTTCTTTAAAATTAAGATTAATCCTTAGGATGTTCAAAACTAAGAAATATATACATGTAAGCACAAACTCACATGCACACACACACGCGCGCACACACACACACACACACACACTTGTGAGAAACTTTTGGAATAGGAAGGTTCTAACAAGAATAAATCAAAATTAATGAAAATAAATATTGAAACATTCTGTTCCAGCTAGAAAGATGATACATTTAAAAACATATGATAAACTTCTTTAAGGATGTGTCCTATATTTTATATAATTTTGACTAGGATACTTCTCTGTTTTACATCACACCAGTTTTGTACACATACACATGTACACCAATGATGAGTAAAATGATAATTTCTGTGTTTTACCAAATAAGCATTCGGATCTCTTTGATTATAGTGAGGGCTCAGGGGTATAACCTCAGAACTCCTGAAAGTGAAGAAAAAAGATTGCCACAGTATCAAGGCCATCTAGGTATACATAATTTCAAGTAAGGTTAGCCTCCAAAGTGATGCCTTGCATCAAACAGAAAACATAAATAAATTCAAATGGCATTAATAGTGGTCTTGTGAACCAAAGCTGCTTTTGGGGCTTCTAATTCATAAAATACCTTAGAGACATTTTGCATTTTCTATGTTAATATCTGGTTGATTTTTTTTCCTCTTTGTAGATGAGTAACAATCTGAACAGATAAATTTTAGTCCACTAATTTGGTTTGTACATTTATTGATTGAGCACCCAAACCTCAGTTGTGCAGTCTCTGACTTAAATCTGAAATCTTTGTTATCTTCTTATTTGGGGGCATGAAATGAACAAAACCCCACAAACGTTGTATAGGACAGCTAATAGAGAATGTGCAAACAAACTGTGAATACAATGGAAGAAAAATCATGCATAGGAGCATGGCATGGTGGCACACAGCAGGGCATGAAGCACCTGGTCATTAGAGACTGGAAGGTTAGTACTGGGTTACCTTCAGCTGCATTGCATATTTGAAATCTGTCTGTCTCAAAAATGCACAACAAATGAAATTAAAACTAACTCTCTCCCCCTTCTCTGTGTGTTGTATATGTTTCTGTATGTATGTATGCAAAATGATAGTAGATATAAAAGATATTAAGGAAGCAAAATTTGGATATTAGAGAGATTCTATATACATGTGTGTGGAATACATTTATATAATTAATCTATGTATATATTTTAAAAATGTAAGCATTATGAATTGTATTTTATTATCAATCTTCTCCTTATAATTTTTAGTCTGTTTCCTCACCAGACTATACAGATCTCGTGGCAGTGTAGGAGTGAAAGATGATATATTGTCTCTTTATGACTGTTGTATTAAATGAGTAAACTTGGAATGTAATACAAATATATATACTTTTAATTTCAATTTATTCTAAGTTTGTGTGTGTGTGTTTGATGGTTACCTATGAATCTGTTCCTCTACCATGTCATGCCTTGTTCCATTGATGTCAGAGATGTTGGATCCCCTGGAGTAACAGACAAATTGTCATAGGCTAATAGTGGGTGATGGGAATTGAAACTACCACCTCTGGAAGAAGAGCTGATTCTCTTCAACACTAATTTTTTTTTTTCTGACCCCCAAATAAAAGTTTTAAAGCTCATAATACTAGATGGAGTTATCGAACGTAGGTGTCACAAAAGTGAAGTCAAAATGCCATTGAAAGTAGAAACTTCTGAGAATCTTAAAAAATAAAATCAAAACAATAGTCCCAAAATATTTTTGCTCGATTTCCAAATTTGAGAGGCTACTCCTAATGTTGTCTCCTATCTACCTGCATTTTCTTCCTTCCTTCCTTCCTTCCTTCCTTCCTTCCTTCCTTCCTTCCTTCCTTCCTTCCTTCCTTCCTTCCTCCCTCCCTCCCTCCCTCCCTCCCTGCCTCCCTCCTTCCTTCATTCCTTCCTTACACTCTCTCATTCTTTCATTCGTCCTTATCTTTCTTCCCCCCCCCTTTGGTTTTTCAAAATAGGGCTTTTAGAAGCCCTAGTTATGGGGAAACTCACTCTGTAGACAAGGATGGCCTTCAACTCACAGAGATCCACCTGCCTCTGCTTCCCCAAGTGCTGGGATTAGTGGTATGTGCCAGCAGTGCCTGACAATCAACCTCAATGTTCAATATGTGTGCAGTTATTGTGTACTCAGGTTGAATTGGGTGCAATAACATAATCATATCACTATTCTACATAAAATCATACCCAAAAAATTTCTTTTACTGTGTACCCTTAAATCAAAAAACTCAAAAAAATTTAAATTATCTTATTTATTTACATTCCAAATGTGTCTCCTTTCCCAGTTCCTCTTCTCAGAGTCCTTCATTGCATCCCCCACCCCTGCATCTGAGAGGGTGTATCCTGGTCTACCTACCCACGCCCTCATACTTCCCCCACACATCTAACACTGCTCCCTGCCCCATATTTCCCTTCCCTGGGGCATTAAGTCTCTACAGAATCCTATAGAGACTCATCCTATCCCACTGAGGACAGACAAGGCAGTCCTGTTTCATATGTGCCAGGGATCATGGACAAGCCCTTGCATGCTCTTTGGTTGGTGGCTTAATTTCTAGGAGCTCCCAGGTGTCTGGGTTATTTGAAAATATTAGTCTTCCCATGGGGTTGTTATCACCTTCAGCTCTTTCAATCTCTCTCATTCTTTTCATACAAATGCAGTAACATCTTCAAAGCCAATGTTTACATCAGCTCCTCTAACAAGGCGCCTCTCAAACATTCAGGAGCTAGTAACATTATACTCTTTTGAAAATGATCTAAAAACAATTTCACTCATACTTTGAAATTGATTATGGTGTATACAGAGCTCGTGTATTATTATTAAGCTTCACAGATATTTTAGACTAATTGTGTATTAATATTTGTAGGTTATTATCAAGCGTACATATTTTTAAGAAATAAAAAAAACTACCATTCATTTTATAAAATTGTGCTTTCTCATTACATTGTACTTCTTATCATCCATTTTCCTTTACCAATAAAATGTCATAAATTATAACTACTAAAATGTGGGCGTAATCATTTACAGTAGACAGGAACTAGTGAGTTGATTTTACTAGAGCTATAGCTTTTAAGACATAGGCTTTGGTAACTATGAACTTTTTTTATTTTACTTCCATTAATATTAAGACCTGAATATTATTTTAAAGAAAGTCACCTATGATAGTTTTGTCTCAATTTTAAGCATGTTGTATATCAATATCCCTTATCACAAAGTCTCTAGACATTTAATTGATCTTGGAAACTTTAATAAAGAAATCAAACTGGAGGAATACGTGCTAAAGTAAATGATATTTGTGGAAATGTAATTTTATAAAATAGTGGCAAAATTATATCTATATTCTAATATCAGTAAATGTTGTAAATTGTGAGTTATTGTCCTAGCTGAATTCTCAGATATTTTAATCACTTCTTTTCTCTAAATTTAAATTGAAATCAATTTAGAGATGAACTACTCACATCTCCTTTGTGGGTTGCTCTTATCTAAATGTCATTTTTATCAGAGCTAGCTTATGGCCTCGAGGATATATAATCTTTGTGATTCTCAAATTCTGTATCTCTGGATATTTATTAAGTCTTAAATTTGAGAATACTTAACAGTAGCTGAAAATTTTAAATTAATAAGATTCAGTTAAACCTAAATGTGAGAAAATCACCTTGATATCAAGCTGGCCAAGGCAAGAAAGACAACTAGATATCACAGAAAAAATTAACTACTTGTTTTAAGCAGAAGGTGAATATAGTTTGAACTCCGGTCTCTTAATGTGGAAGTTTAGTACACTAACCCATCACACTGACTACACAAATCTCCTGCTTCTATAACCCATTGGGGAGAAGCATACAGTAATGCATATTATAATGATTTGCTGTCGAGCACAGGGATAACTTCCTCCATCTTAGTTACAAACACAGGCTGTATTACCGCACATGAAGTCCTTCACAGTATTTGGTCATCTGAAATAAACATGAGGGTAACTCCAATAAATATGATTTGTTTTCCTTTCTAAAGAGAATGCATATTATAAAGCAGAATGCTATAGCACGTTAGACAGGAAGCATAGTTTTCATTTCCAGTAAGAATGGAATAATGTAATCTGTCTCTAAAATATATGTTAAGTTTTCAGAAAATATAGGAGGCACTTTTTATGGTCCTATCAAGAACAGGACATAAAAAGAGAAAGGGTTTATCAATGTATGTGGGAATTGATACTGAGGAAACTTTGTTTATCAGGGTCTGAGTTCCTTGGCTTGCTGTGACTATAGTTATTATTTCAGAAATGAATTTTTTTGCAAAAAAAAAATTAGTTGATTTTTAGTCAGATATCCTATATTTGTTCTTTTTCTTCTAAAGTTTCTAAATATAGGTTGCAATATTTTCAACAAAATAAAAGAAATTCTGAAAATGTGTATAAACTAATATGTGTTTCTAAAATGCTAGAAATGTCATCTGTCCATCTTTATTTCAATATATGTTCCTATATGTACATTACTGATATATCACATTGAGAGAAAAATTTTAAATTTTAAAGATATCAGCAAGTAACTTTAGGCAACATAGGGGAATGGATAAATGGAGCTTTCCTTTTTCTTTATACTTTTGCCTGAACTCTAAATCTGTGATTTGTTTATATGCAGAAAGAACTTTCTATTCATATATACTGTTTATGGGATGAGAGAGCTTTATGTTTGATGAGAAGGCTCTGAAGAGTAGCAGAATCAATGACTCCTAATGGATGATAGTTTAGATTAGGCAATTATAAGGCTATGTCTGTTTGTAATATGAAAGTGACACATAATATCTTTCTATCTGGATGTTATTATACAGCATTATATGAATTTTGATATGTGGATTAATAGATGTAATTTGGTTAGTTGTTTAGGCCATGTGAGCTCTGGGTAGTCTGGCTGGTTGATATACTTGTTATTTTATGGGGTTTCAAACCCCTACAGCTCTTTCAGTTCTTTCTCTAACTCCTCCATTGGGGACTCTGTGCTCAGTCCAGTTGTTGGCTGTGAGCCTCTGCCTCTGTATTTGTCAGGCTCTGGCAGAACCTCTCTGGAAACAGCTATATCAGGCTCATATCAGCAAGCATGTCTTGACATCTGCAATAGTGTCTTGGTTTGGTGATTGTATATGGGATGGATCCCCAGGTTGGGGCAGTCTCTAGATGGCTTTTCCTTCAGTCTCTACTCCATTGGTCTTGTGAAGGCTTGATGCCCCAGTGTAGGAGAATGCCATATCAGAGGTGGAAGTGGGTAGGTGGGTGGGTAGGGGGATTTTTTTTGAGAATTTAGATTCAACTTTTGGATTAAAATATTGGTGTGATGTCAAGATGGCTCAGGAAGAGAAGGCACATGTTTCCTACAGCTCACATATAATAAGCAAAGTAATGAGTCCTAAAACCAGCTCCTCTCTACATATGTGTGCCGACATATTCTCATGATAAATAAGCAAAATATAGTAAATATAAAAAATCAATATTGTTAAAACAGCATTCTTCAAAGTAAGAAAATAAGTGTTTTTATCTAAGTAAAATTTATTTTTAAAGCTCAAACAAAAAAGAAAAATTGAAAGTTATTCTGTGGTCTAAAAAACACTCAACAATAGTTAAAATAAATGTCTATCACTTTATTGAAGGAATATATGCATGCTGATGGTCACTAGAAATATAACTGTAATCTAATCATTAATTTCTACATACAAAGACAGTTTAGAATAAAGTCTTCAAAATGAAAGATTAGGCAGAATGTGTCCTATATACTCCTCTAACTCCTTTTATTAAAAATATATCCTTTTCAGATATTTATTCTTCTACTCATATCAGTCTCCCCACCTCTTCCATTTTAAATCCACTCCCGTTGTGTTTCTTCATAAAAAAGAATATCCTTCTAAGAGAATAGGATGACATAACAAAATAAAATATAGTAAGATAAAGCATAAAAATGTCATAACAAATTTGGAGAAGACAAGCAAACAGAAAAAAAATAAAGGCCCAAGACCAGGCCCAAGATTCATATAACACTCCCTTGTTTATATTATCAGGAGCATCCCATAAAAAACTAAACTGATGCTTTCAGTTTGCACGCATGCCTGGGAGCAGAGCCTGTTTTCTGGATCTCCAGCCACTCTGCCCATACCCACATGCATCTTGACCCTCAGGAATTCTGACACTTCTAGGATCACAGGTGAGGCCTCAACCCCCCACCCCAACACCTGGTCTAACTAGGACACACACACACACCATGACCCAGGGGACACAGGAATCCCAACCCAGCCAGAGGGTTCCTTCAGGTTTGCACCTGCACTCCAACAAACCCACACCCAGAGATAGTTTGACTCCTAGAAATTTTGATATACTCAGAGTCAGCAAGGCCAGTTAATACCATAGATAACATTGAGAGGCAAGCACAAGAACATAAGCAACAGAAAACAATGATAATTGGCAACATCAGTACCCAATTTTCCCACTGGATACCAGAGCACACCTAAGAAACAAGATTCAGATCTAAACTCCCATCTCATGAAGATCATAGAGGACTTTAAGACAGACATAAAGAACTCCCTTAATGAAATGCAGAAGAACACAGGTAAACAAATAGAAGACATTAAAGAGAAAACATGTAAATCTCTGAAAGAAATACAGGAAACCACAATCAAACAAGTGAAGGTACTGAACAAACCATCCAGGATCTAAAAACTGAAATAGAAACATTAAAGAAAACACAAAGGGAGACAACACTGGAGATGGAAAACCTAGGAAAGAAAGCAGGAGTCAGATATGCATGCATCACCAACAGAATCCAAGAGATAGAATAGAGAATCTCAGGTGAAGAAAATACCTGTCTTAGGGTTTTACTGCTGTGAACAGACACCATTCTCAGGCTTACTCTTACATGGAAAACATTTAATTGGGGCTGGCTTACATGTTCAGAGATTCAGTTCATTATCATCAAGGTAGGAACATGGCAATATACAGACAGGCATAATGCAGAAGGAACTGAGAGTTCTACATCTTCATCTGAAGGAAGCTAGAAGAATACTAACTCCCGGTAACTAGGATGAGAGTCTTATAGCCCACACTACAGTGACATACCTATTTCAACATGCCCACACATCCTAATAGTGCCACTCCTTGGGCTAAGCATATACAAGTCATCACATTCCACTTCCTGGCTTGTTCAAACACTTGAGTCTATGGGGCCATACCTACCCATAGTATTAAAAAAAATTCATTTAGACCAACATCAAAAGTCCCCATAGTCTATAGCAATCCCAACAATGTTAAAAGTTGAGTCTCTTCTGAGATTCTTCCAGTCACTTGACTGTAATCCCCAAATTAAGACAGGAAATTATCTGGGCTAATCCAAATTCTGCATCTCCATGTCTGATTTCAAGGCAGTCTTCAGAGCTCCAATTCCTTTTTCATCTTTTTTGACTGCAACAAACTTTTTTCTCTTGGGCTATTTGCACTCCCTGTTAGCAGCATTCCTCAGCAGATAGCCCATGGCTCTGGCATCTTAGGGTCTCCCAAGCAACTTCAATGTTATCACTTCTTGTTCCAACATCAGAGATTCACACATTGATCTTCTGGGCTCCTCCAAAAGGCTGGCATCACTTTTCCAGCTCTGTCCTCTGTAGCACTCCACTGATGCTGCTGTTCTTGGTGATCATCCCATGGTACTGGTATCTCTAATACAGTGGTGTCTTCTACTGTAGCGAGGCTTCACCAATAGCCTTTTATAGTCTCTTTTCACAGTGCCAAGCCTCAAATCCTTTGCATGACTACTTCAGTTCTGGGCCATCAACCTCAATTGAGGCAACACCTTCACCAATGGCCTTCCATGGCGTCAAAGAGTACCAAGCCTCAGCTGCTCTTTATTACTCCTTCAGGCCTTCAAAACCAGTACAACTTGGGTGACTCTTACACATTACCATAGCACAAGTACATCCTGTGTATCTCTGTAGTACAACATCTTTGTGCTCTCAGAAAATTCTTCCTAGAATTTCACCTCAGTGATGATGGTCTCTTCTTAATAACCACTAATTTCTTAGCTGCAGCTAACCAGCATCGATTATAACAGTAGTCATTTTTATTCTGGACACTAAATCCAGAGCCAGGTGGCCAAAGGTGACAAGCTCTGCTGCTTGCTGGGACTGGGACATGGACCCTTTCTTCTATCATATTATCACTAACTTTCTGTTTCCAACACTTTCTCTGCCTAAGCTTGGCTGTCTTGGAATTTGCTCTGTAGACTGAATTTGAACTCAGAGATCTGCATGCTTGTCTCCCAAGCACTGGGATAAAAGGTGTGGTCCATAAAGGCTAGACTTAAACTTTTCTTGAACTAGAATTTGTTGTGTTCTAGGTTGGTCTTGAACTCAAAGATCTGTATGTCTTTGTTTCTTGGGATTAAAGGCCTGTACTACCATGCCTTGATCTAAACTTAAGTGGGTGGAAATTTACCCTAAGGTCACTACTCCCTTACCTCAATTTAATATAATTGAACACATGATTCAGTTACATTTCACTTCCTAATGCCCCTTTAATACCATGTATTTTACTTTTTTAAAAATTTATTTCTAAGCTTGCTACACTTGTTCAAAATGTTCTTAATGAGACAATCAGAGAACAAAAAATCGGCTGGACTTTTTTTTGAGATTTCCATTGTTAATATATATATATATATATATATATATATATATATATACCTTAGGCTCATCTAGTCTCCTAAGACAAGGGCAAAAAGCAGCCATGTTCTTCACCAAAATCACACCAAAAAATAAATAAATAAATAACAGCCTCTAGGCTACATATTGAAATTCTCCACTGTAATCTCTTGTGTCAGTTCCACACAGTTCAAATCACTGGCAGTATCAAAGTCTTTTATATTTTATATTCCTCCTAGGAAAACCTATTAACTCCCACTTAAAGCATTCTACTGCTTTCCAAATTCAAAGTCCCCAAATCTATATTTTAAAAGAAAAATAAAACAAACAAACAAACAAACAAACAAACAAATGCATGGTCAGACCTGTCATAGCAATACCCCAGTCCCTGGTACAAAGTTGTGCTTTAGTTAGGGTTTTATACTGTGATCAGACAGCATGATTAAGGCAAATCTTATAAGGACAACACTTAATTGGGGCTGGCTTACAGATTCAGAGATTCAGTCCATTATCATCAAGGTAGAAACATGGCAACATGCAGACAGGCATGTTGAAGAATGAGCTGAGAGTTTTACATCTTCATTTGAAGTGTGCTAACAAAATACTGACTTACAGGGAGCTGGCATGAGGGTCTTATAGCCCATATCCACAGTGGCACATCTACTCCAACAAAGCCTAATACTATTCATAACAGTGCTGTGCCCTGGGCCAAGCATAGACAAACCATCAAGATACCATAGAAGACATTGACACAAGAGTCAAACAAAATACAAAAAGTAGAAAACTCCTAACTCAAAATTTTCAAGAAAGCCAGGATACAATGAAAAAACAACCCTAAGAATAATAGTTATAGAAGAGAGGGAAGATTCCCAACTCAAAAGGCTAGTCAATATTTTCAAGAAAATTATAGCAGAAAATTTCCCTAACATAAAAAAGAGATGACCATAAACATACAAGAAGCCTACAGAAAAACAAACAAATTGGTCCATAAAAGAAATACTATCTGTCACATAATAATAAAAACAGCAAATGCAAAGAACAAAGACAAAGATACACAATAACTCAAAGGTAAAGGAAGGAAAAAAAAAAGTCTAAGCAAAGTGTCCCAAGAAAGAAACGTCAGTAGCTATTCTATTATCCAATAAAATACACCTAGAAGAGGAAGGATACTACATACTTGTCAAAGGAAAAAAATCCACCACAATGAACTCTCAATTCACAGGGTCCCCAATGGAGGAGCTAGAGAAAGTACCCAAGGAGCTCAAGGGATCTGCAACCCTATAGGTGGAACAACAATATGAACTAACAAGTATCACCCCCTGGAGCTCATGTCTCTAGCTGCATATATATCAGAAAATGGCCTAGTCGGCCATCAGTGGAGAGGCCCATTATTCGTGCAAACTTTATTTGCCTCAGTACAGGGGAACAACAGGGCCAAGAAGTGGGAGTGGGTGGGGGAGCATGTGGGGGACTTTTGGGATAGCATTGGAAATGTAAATGAAATAAATACCCCCCCCCAAAAAAATCCTTAACAGATAAAAAAACATTGAGTTAATCCAGTGTATTCTATCAGATCACCACAGACTAAGGCTGGTCTTCCATAACAACAAAATATATACAAAGCCCACATACAAATGAATGCTAAGCAACACTCAGTGATAATGTGATCAGGTAAGAAATAAGAAAGAAATTAAACACTTTTTATAATTTAACTAAACAGAAGGATTGACATACACAAACTTATGGGACACAGTGAAAACAGTGCTAAGAGGAAATCTCATAGCTACAAGTGTCTCCATAATAAAACTAGAGAGATTGTAAACTAGCACCATAATATTACATTCGAAAGCTCTAGAACAAAAAGAAGCAAATACATCCAAGAGGAGTAATCTGCAGGAAATTATCAAAATCCAGCCCAAAATCAACAAAGTAAGAACAAAAAGAACTATACAAACTAAACAAAATGAGGAGCTGGTTCTTTGAGAAAATCAACGGAATAGGTAAAATCTTAGAGAAACTAACCAGAGGTCACAGAGACACTATCCAAATAAACTAATTCATAAATCGAAAGGGACACATAACAAGAGAAACTGAGGCAGTTAAAAAAAAAAAAACTCATCAGATCCTACTACAAAAGCCTATACTCAACAAAACTGGATAATTTGGATGAAATCGACAATTTTATAGACAGATACTAAGGACAAAAGCTAAATCAGGAGGAACTTAGTCTGCATAGGTGAGAGTGTGCACCACAGAAGCAGGCAGCTTCTGGGACAGGCAGGAGACACAGAGACGTTGAGGCAGCACCCTTTTCGGGCCTCAGATATCCGGCCACCCTCCCAGCCGGGGAAGACAGGAGTCCACCCGGAACGGGAGCCCTCTGCCTCAGGAGAAGGGAGCGCCATCTTGGTTCCAGGACTCCACCGAACTTAGGAACTTAGTCTGCACAGGTGAGAGTGTGCACCACAGAAGCTGACAGCTTCTGTGACTTGCCAAAGCAACACAGCATCTAGGAAAGGTCCTGTTTTGGGCCTTCTTCTTCAGCCAGGAGGAGATCCAAACACCAGATATCTGTGCACCTTCCCTGTAAGAGGAGAGCATGCCAGCAGAGAGTGCTCTAAGCACTGAAACTCAGAAGAGAGAGCCTGTCACCCAGGTCTGCTGATTGAAGGTAATCAGAATCACCAGAAGAACAATCTCTAAACAGAGACAACAATAACAACTAACTCCAGAGATTACCAGATGGGTAATAATCATACTAACAGAAACCAAGACCACTCACCATCATCAGAACCCAGCACTACCACTTCGCCCACTCCAGGGCACCCCAACACATCCGAAAAGCTAGGCCTGGATTTAAAAGCATATCTCATGATGATGGTAGAGGACATCAAGAAGGACTTTAATAACTCACTTAAAGAATTACAGGAGAATATTGCTAAAGAGTTACAAGTCCTTAAAGAAAAACAGGATAACACAATCAAAGAGGTAGAAGTCCTTAAAGAAAAACAGGAAAACACATCCAAACAGGTGATGGAAATGAACAAAACCATACTAGACCTAAAAAGGGAAGTAGACACAATAAAGAAAACCCAATATGAGGCAACACTGGAGATAGAAACCCTAGGAAAGAAATCTGGAACCATAGATGCGAGCATCAGCAACAGACTACAAGAGATGGAAGAGAGAATCTCAGGTGCAGAAGATTCCATAGAGAACATCGGTACAACAATCAAAGTAAATGGAAAATGCAAAAAGATCCTAACTCAAAACATCCAGGAAATCCAGGACACAATAAAAAGACCAAACCTACGGATAATAGGAGTGGATGAGAATGAAGATTTTCAACTCAAAGGACCAGCAAACATCTTCAACAAAATTATAGAAGAAAACTTCCCAAATCTAAAGAAAGAGATGCCCATGAAAATACAAGAATCCTAGAGAACTCCAAATAGACTGGACCAGAAAAGAAATACCTCCCGACACATAATAATCAGAACAACAAATGCACTAAATAAAGATAGAATACTAAAAGCAGTAAGGGAAAAAGGTCAAGTAACATATAAAGGCAAGCCTATCAGAATTACATCAGATTTTTCACCAGAGACAATGAAAGCCAGAAAATCCTGGACAGATGTTATACAGACATTAAAAGAACACAAATTCCATCCCAGGCTACTATACCCAGCCAAACTCTCAATTAACATAGATGGAGAAAGCAAAGTATTCCACGACAAAACCAAATTCACACATTATATTTCCACGAATCCAGCCCTTCAAAGGATAAAAACAGAAAAAAAAAAAAAAAAAAAAAAAAAAAACAATACAAGGACAGGAAACACGCCCTGGAAAAACAAGAAGGTAATCCCTCAACAAACCTAAAAGAAGACAGCCACAGAACAGAATGCCAACTTTAACAACAAAAATAACAGGAAGGAACAATTACTTTTCCTTAATATCTCTTAATATCAATGGACTCAATTTCCCAATAAAAAGACATAGACTAACAAACTGGATACACAAAAAAGACCCAACATTTTGCTGCTTACAGGAAACTCATCTCAGAGAAAAAGATAGACACTACCTCAGAATGAAAGGCTGGAAAACAATTTTCCAAGCAAATGGTATGAAGAAACAAGCTGGAGTAGCCATTCTAATATCTGATAAGATCGACTTCCAACCCAAAGTCATCAAAAAAGACAGGGAGGGGCACTTCATACTCATCAAAGGTAAAATCCTCCAAGAGGAACTATCAATCCTGAATATCTATGCTCCAAATACAAAGGCAGCCACATTCATTAAAGAAACTTTAGTAAAGCTCAAAGCACACATTGCATCTCACACAATAATAGTGGGAGACTTCAACACACCACTTTCACCAATGGACAGATCATGGAAACAGAAACTAAACAGGGACACAGTGAAACTAACAGAAGTTATGAATCAAATGGATCTGGCAGATATCTACAGAACATTCTATCCTAAAACAAAAGGATATACCTTCTTCTCAGCACCTCATGGTACCTTCTCCAAAATTGGCCAAATAATTGGTCACAAAAAAGGACTCAATTGATACAAAAATATTGAAATTGTACCATGCATCCTATCATATCACCATGGACTAAGGCTGATCTTCAATAATAAAATAAATAATAGAAAGCCAACATTCACGTGGAAACTGAAAAAACACTCTTCTCAATGATACTTTGGTCAAGGAAGGAATAAAGAAAGAAATTAAGGACTTTTTAGAGTTCAATGAAAATGAAGCCACAACATACCCAAACTTATGGGACGCAATGAAAGCATTTATAAGAGGAAAACTCGTAGCTCTGAGTGCCTCCAAAAAGAAACTAGAGAGAGCACACATTAGCAGCTTGACAACACACCTAAAAGCTCTAGAACAAAAGGAAGCAAATTCACCCAAGAGGAGTAGAAGGCAGGAAATAATCAAACTCTGGGGCGAAATCAACCAAGTGGAAACAAGAAGAACTATTCAAAGAATCAACCAATCAAGGAGCTGGTTCTTTGAGAAAATCAACAAGATAGATTAACCCTTAGCCAGACTCACTAGAGGGCACAGGGAAAGCATTCTAATTAACAAAATCAGAAATGAAAAAGGAGACATAACAACAGATCCTGAAGACATCCAAAACACCATCAGATCCTTCTACAAAAGGCTATACTCAACAAAACTGGAGAACCTGGATGACATGGAGAAGTTTCTAGACAGATACCAGGTACCAAAGTTGAATCAAGATCAGGTTAATGATCTAAACAGCCCTATATCCCCCAAAGAAATAGAAGCAGTCATTAAGAGATTCCCACCCAAAAAAAGCCCAGGACCAGATGGGTTTATTGCAGAGTTCTATCAGACCTTCAAAGAAGATTTAATCCCAGTTCTTCACAAACTATTCCACAAAATAGAAACAGAAGGTACTCTACCCAACTCATTCTATGAAGCCACAATTACTGGGGTATCTAAACCACAAAAAGACCAAACAAAGATAGAAAACTTAAGACCAATATCCCTTATGAATATTGATGGGAAAATCCTCAATAAATTTCTTGCTAATGGAATCCAAGAACACATCAAAACAATCATCCATCCTGACCAAGTAGGTTTCATCCCAGCAATGCAGGGATGGTTCAATATACAGAAATCCATCAAGGTAATCCAGTATATAAACAAACTCAAAGACAAAAACCACAGGATCATCTCGTTAGATGTGGAAAAAGCATTTGACAATATCCAACACCCATTCATGATAAAAGTCTTGGAAAGATGAGGAATTCAAGGCCCATATCTAAACATGATAAAAGCAATATACAGCAAACCAGTAGCCAACATCAAAGTAAATGGTGAGAAGCTTGAAGCAATCCTACTAAAATCAGGGACTAGACAACGCTGTCCACTCTCTCCATACCTATTCAACATTGTACTTGAAGTCCTAGCCAGAGCAATTCAAAAAGAAAAGGAGATCAAAGGGATACAAATTGGAAAAGATGAAGTCAAAATATCACTTTTTGCAGATGATATGATAATATATATGAATGACCCTAAAAATTCCACCAGAGAACTCCTAAACCTGATAATCAGCTTCGGTGAAGTAGCTGGATATAAAATTAACTCAAACAAGTCAATGTCCTTTCTCTACACAAAGAATAAACAGGCTGAGAAAGAAATTAGGGAAACAACACCCTTCTCAATAGTCACAAATAATATGAAATATCTTGGCGTGACTCTAACTAAGGAAGTGAAAGATCTGTATAATAAAAACTTCAAGTCTCTGAAGAAAGAAATTAAAGAAGATCTCAGAAGATGGAAAGATCTCCCATGCTCATGGGTTGGCAGGATCAACATTGTAAAAATGGCTATCTTGCTAAAAGCAATCTACAGATTCAATGCAATCCCCATCAAAATTCCAACTCAATTCTTCAACGAATTAGAATGTGCAATCTGCAAATTCATCTGGAATAACAAAAAACCTAGGATAGCAAAAACTCTTCTCAAGGATAAAAGAACCTCTGGTGGAATCACCATGCCTGACCTAAAGCTTTACTACAGAGCATTTGTGATAAAAACTGCATGGTACTGGTATAGTGACAGACAAGTAGACCAATGGAATAGAATTGAAGACTCAGAAATGAATCCAAACACCTATGCTCACTTGATGTTTGACAAGGTAGCTAAAACCATCCAGTGGAATAAAGACAGCATTTTCAACAAATGCTGCTGGCACAACTGGTTGTTATCATTTAGAAGAATGCGAATTGATCCATTCCTATTTCCTTGTACTATGGTCAAATCTAAGTGGATCATGGAACTTCACACAAAACCAGAGACCCTGAAACTTATAGAGGATAAAGTGGGGAAAGGCCTTGAAGATATGGGCACAGGGGAAAAATTCTTGAATAGAAGAGCAAAGGCTTGTGCTGTAAGATTGAGAATTGACAAGTGGGACCTCATGAAACTGCAAAGCTTCTGCAAGGCAAAAGACACCATCAATAAGACAAAAAGTCCACCAACAGATTGGGAAAGGATCTTTACCTATCCTAAATCAGATACGGGACTAATATCCAATATATATAAAGAACTCAAGAAGGTGGACTCCAGAAAATCAAATAACCCCATTAAAAAATGGGGCTCAGAACTGAAAAAAGAATTCTCATCTGAGGAATACCGAATGGCAGAGAAGCACCTGAAAAAATGTTCAACATCCTTAATCATCAGGGAAATGCAAATCAAAACAAACCTCAGATTCCACCTCACACCAGTCAGAATGGCTAAAATCAAAAATTCAGGTGACAGCAGATGCTGGCGAGGATCTGGAGAAAGAGGAACACTCCTCCATTGTTGGTGGGATTGCAAGCTTGTACAACCACTCTGGAAATGAGTCTGGCGGTTCCTCAGAAAATTGGACATAGTACTACTGGAGGATCCTGCAATACAGCTCCTGGGCATATATCCAGAAGATGTCCCAACGGGTAAGAAGGACACATGCTCCACTATGTTCATAGCTGCCTTATTTATAATAGCCAGAAGCTGGAAAGAACCCAGATGCCCCTCAACAGAGGAATGGATACAGAAAATATGGTACATTTACTCAATGGAGTACTACTCAGCTATTAAAAAGAATGAATTTATGAAATTCCTAGCCAAATGGATGGACCTGGACGGCATCATCTTGAGTGAGGTAACACAATCACAAAGGAACTCACACAATATGTATTCACTGATAAGTGGATATTAGCCCAAAACTTAGGATACCCAAGATATAAGATACAATTTGCTAAATGCATGAAACTCAAGAAGACTGAAGACCAAAGTGTGGACACTGTGCCCCTTCTTAGAATTGGGAACAAAACACCCATGGAAGGAGTTATAGAGACAAAGTTTGGAGCTGTGATGAAAGGATGGACCATCTAGAGACTGCCATATCCAGGGATCCATCCCATAATCAGCTTCCAAACGCTGATACCATTGCATACATTAGCAAGATTTTGCTGAAAGGACCCAGATATAGCTCTCTCTTGTGAAACTATGCTGGGGCCAAACAAACACAGAAGTGGATGCTCACTGTCAGCTATTGGATGGATCACAGGGTTCCCAAAGGAGAAGCTAGAGAAAGTACCCAAGGAGCTAAAGGGATCTGCAACCCTATAGTTGGAACAACATGATGAACTAACCAGTACCCCGGAGCTCTTGTCTCTAGCTGCATATGTATGGAAAGATGCCCTAGTCGGCCATCACTGGAAAGAGAGTCCCATTGTATTGCCCGCGCTTTTGTTCCCCCTGGTAAGAACACACTCAGGGCAACTGGAATCTTCTGCAGCACAAGCTTTATTGCTTACCCCTTCAGGAGCCAGTGGAGAAGAGAGCGCCAGAGAGAGAGAGATAGAGAGAGAGAAATGGCGGAGCCCTCTCCCTTTTATGGATGACTGTCCTCCGCCTCGGACGTGTCACTCCCTGATTGGCTGTAGCCCATCGGCCGGAGTTGTCTTCACGGGAAAGGCAGAGCACATGGCATAGAAAGCTACCCCGGCACATGCGCAGCTTGCTTGTTTACTACTTAGAACACGGGTGTCAGTGCCATCAGCGCCATCTTGTAATGGCAAATGTGAGGACTGGCTCCTTACATCTCCCCCTTTTCTTTTATTTAAGAGCAATAGGCCACCCATAATAATGAGAGTGGAGATAGAGGTCAAATCCCCAGTGTGTAAAATAGGGGCTTTACACAAAACCTCCTCCCAGGCTCATCACCCGAATGGGTCTTGGTCCACTCCCGTGTCGTTTTTCCTGGGGGAAGGACACTTGGACACTCAACCTTCTTGAAAGATGACATGTCTCCCTAGAATAGGCTCATATATGCCACAGAGCCCTTCTACTGCAGTGCTTAGCCGTGCAACTCTCTCAGGCTGCTGAAGCACACTCACTCTATCCTCTAGCCTCATGGGGTGCAAGAGCTGAGTGGCCAGCGACCTATTGCTTAAGCATAGATAACCATATATCAGGGGAAACACTATGTTCTAGTGCTGCAAGCGCCTGGGAAATAACCACCATGTCTCTCCTAGTTTGGGCCTTAAGCTTACAGACCAATCAGAGAAGCAACACTAATCCACAGCAAAGAACAGCTCCAAATAATCCCACCCCCACCCATTCTTTAAAGAAGGAAAATGTTGAGAAGATAGTCCTTAGGTCAGGGACAGGTCCAAGTGCGTGGGGCAAGTCTCAATTTTTGAAGGGTCTGTTCAAATTTAGCCGTCCAATTCTGTATCTCCTAATGCTGCTCTCCCTTTGTTGTTGTCGCCCTGGGCATCACCACGATGAGGGACATCAGGATTCCCTTGGTCAGTCTGGATTTTTCGGGTGAGTCTTTCTGGTATCCAAAATGGGTTGTCTTCATTCTGTGGAAAAACACAAACAGCTCCCCTGGATCTTATCAAAATAGGATCCGGGCCTTTCCATTTGTTATTTAAAACATCTTTCCATTTAACCATCTCATTGGGCCTATCTGGCTCTGAACAATGGCGTTCAGCTGCTGTATGGCCATGAGCATCAAGATTTAAAAAATTGAGTGTAAAAAGTGCTGTAGACACAGACACTCTTGGTACTCGGGGTAGAGCCTCCTCGACTCCCCCTTTCTGTTTTATTAGATGGAAGTCCAGTCAGGTGGGTCAATTCCATATGACGGCAGAACTGTTGGAATTTTTGAGATGTATAAGCTGGTCCATTATCAGTCTTAAGTAGTTTGGGTTTTCCCCAAGCACTCCATGCCTCAAGGCAATGTTGAATCACATGTGAGGCCTTTTCTCCAGTTAAAGGAGAGGCAAACAAAACTAATTGTATCTACTGAATAATATTGGCAACTTTACTGGAAGGCTTAATCACTCCAGCCACTTCTAAAAAATTGAGGGGTTCTAAAAAGGTTTTTAAAACTTCTAAAACCACTAAACATTCTACCACTTGAGGTGAATTTTCATTATATTGTTTGGATACTACTTCACCATTAGCCACATAGGCACCTATGCCAGTTTTTGATCCATCAGTATATACCACAATCCCACTTTTAAGTGGGTTTCTTACTGTTATTTGTGGAAACACAACAGATTGATTTTGGGCAAACTGTAAAATTGGATGTTTTGGATAATGGTTATCTATTTGTCCTGAAAAGGAGGTAACTAAAACTGCCCAATCATTAGATGTGGCTGCCAAGGTTTGAACCTGTCAAAAGTCTAATCTCTCTGCTCTGGAGTCAAAGCAGCAGCGTTTGCTTGGGCCTGCGTTTGTGCAGCCTCTTGCCATAGAGCTCTCCATTCCGTATATTTGCCCATATTGGGGAGAGCGGCTTTTGCAATCATTTGCCAGTCGGCAGGAGTTAGTGCCATGCTGGCAAGCCTGTACTCAGCCGGAGCATGAACACGCTCACCCTCGGATCCTTCAAAGACCGGAAATGCCTGTTGTATCTTCTTTTGTTCCTCTCTTGAAATGAACGAGTCTGTGCACTGCCTCTTTGTGCACTGCCTCTCTGTGCAGGACTGATGCACTACGCAGGGCAGGGGCTCCGCATAGGGCGGAGGTGCACTATGACCTTGAAGCCGACTGCCCTGAGGCCGAGCAGCAAGCTGGCCTTTGCCAGCCGCTTTTTTTCTTGACCTATAAGCTCGCATTTCTTTCTCATAACGAGCTGCTCCCTCCTCTAAGTCTGTTTTCTCAGAAGGGCTAATTTTTTCATCTGATTCACAGCTACTAAGAACTGGCTCTTTAAACTCATCTCTTTTCTCCTCTTTCCTTCTAATCTCTCCCCAGGTATTTTTCCCTGACATTAACTTTTCTTTTTTCCTTTGTTTTTTCTCCTCTTTCCTTCCAATCTCTCCCCAGGTATTCTTCCCTGACATTAACTTTTCCTCGGGTTCAAGACCCGTGGAAAGGCCTGTGTACTTATTTGGTGCACCATATTTCCTCTTTTTTCCTGCTCTCTCTCCCTGCTTTACTTCTGACAGACTGTCTTGAATTTTGTCCAGAATTCTCCATCCTGCCTTAACCACTAGTTGACATGTGAAAAGAAATAAAAGGACTTTTAACACTAGAGAAAGTTCAAGACCAGACATACCTTGTAAAGCTGTAACGCGAGTCCCGTCCCCACAGTTCTGGTTCCGCTCCATTCCCCAGCTGAAGAGTTCTGAACCCATGCCGGATCCTTCTCAACAGTCTGTTTTGCGGGAACACTTCATTACCACAGTTCCCCAGCTGAAGAGTTCTGAATCCACACCGGATCCTTCTCAACAGTCTGTTTTGCGGGAACACTTCATTACCACAGTTCCCCAGCTGAAGAGTTCTGAATCCACACTGGATCCTTCTCAACAGTCTGTTTTACGGGAACACTTTATTACCACAGTTCCCCAGCTGAAGAGTTCTGAATCCACACCGGATCCTTCTCAACAGTCTGTTTTACGGGAACACTTTATTACCACAGTTCCCCAGCTGAAGAGTTCTGAATCCACGCCAGATCCTTCTCAACAGTCTGTTTTCCGGGAACACTTCATTAACCGCTCCTTCCCCATGATGCAGTAGCTCCCGGGTTTCGGCACCATTTATTGCGAGCCGCTTTACTTCCCCCTGGTAAGAACACACTCAGGGCAACCGGAATCTTCTGCGGCACAAGCTTTATTGCTTACCCCTTCAGGAGCCAGTGGAGAAGAGAGCGCCAGAGAGAGAGAGAGAGAGAGAGAGAGAGAGAGAGAGAGAGAGAGAGAGAGAGAGAGAGAAATGGCGGAGCCCTCTCCCTTTTATGGAGGACTGTCCTCCGCCTTGGACGTGTCGCTCCCTGATTGGCTGCAGCCCATCGGCCGGAGTTGTCGTCACGGGAAAGGCAGAGCACATGGTGTGGAAAGCTACCCCGGCACATGCGCAGCTTGCTTGTTTACTACTTAGAACACGGGTGTCAGTGCCATCAGCGCCATCTTGTAATGGCAAATGTGAGGACGGCTCCTTACACCATTGGACTTGCAAACTTTATATGCCCCAATACAGGGGAATGCCAGGGCCAAAAGAATAGGAATGGGTGGGTAGGGAAGTGGGGGGGGGTATGGGGGATTTTGGGATAGCATTGGAAATGTAATTGAGGAAAATACGTAAAAAAAAAAAAAAAAAAAGCTAAATCAGGATCAGATAAACCATCTAAACCGTCCCATAACACCTAAAGTACTGGAAGCAGTCATTAAAATTTTCTGAACCAAAAAAAGGCCAAGGACAGATAGGTTTAGTGCAGAATTCTATCAGACCTTTAAAGAAGCTGTAATACCAATATTTCTCAAACTATTTCCCCAAATAGAAACGGAAGGAACACTACTCAGTTCAGTCTATGAAGTCACACTTATGCTGCTACCTAAAGCATCCCAGGAATGCAGGAATGGTTCAATATACAGAAATCAATCAATGTAATCCACTATATAAACAAACTCAAAGGGAAAAACACAGGATCATCTCATTAGATGCTGAAAAATCCTTTGACAAAACACAACACCTCTTCATGTTAAAAATACTAGAGATATCACAATCCAATGTCCCTCCCTAAACATAATAAAATTAGTATACAGCAAATCAATAGCCAACATCACACTAAATGGAGAGAAACATGAAGCAATCCCACTGAAATTGGGGACAAGACAAAGCTGCCTACTCTCCCCCTATTTATTCAATATAATACTTGAATATTCTAGCCAGAGGAATCAGACAAGAAAAGGTCAAACAGATTCAAATTGGGAAGGAGGATGTCAAGATTATCACTCTTTGCAGATGATGTGATACTATACCTAAGGGATCCCAAAAATTCTGTCAGAAAACTACAGCTGATGACGTCAGCAATGTGGTTGGATGTAAAATTAATTCAAACAATTCCATAGCCTTCCTGTATTTAAAGGATAAGTGAACTGAGAAAGAAATTAGGAAAATTACATCCTTCACAATAATTACAAATAAAATATCTTGATGTGACTCTAATCCAGCAAGTGAAAAATCTATGACAATAACTTCAAGTCTCTGAATAAAGAAATTACAGCAGACCTCAGCAGATGGAAAGATATCCCATACTCATTTTTTTGGCAGAATTAACATAATAAAAATGGCCATCATACTAAAATCAGTCTACAGATTCAATGCAATCTCCATACAGATTCCAGCTCAATTCTTCACAGAAATATAAATAGCAATTTGCAAACTTATCTGGAATAATAAAAACCCTAGTATAGTGAAAACTATTCTCAACAATAAAAGAACTTTTGGGAAATCACCATCCCTGACCTTAAGCTGTACTACAGAGCAATAGTGATAAAAACTGCATTGTATTGATACAGAGATAGGCAGGTAGATCAATGGAAAGGAACTGAAGACCTAGAAATAAATCCCCACACCTATGGTCCCTTGATCTTGACAAAGTTGCCAAAACCATTCAGTGTAAAAGAGAGGATTTTCAACAAATGGTGTTGGTACAATTTGCAATAAGCATGTAAAAAATGCATATTCATCTATACTTATGTCCTGGTACAAATCTGAAGTCCAAGTGGATCAAGGACCTCCACATAATACCAGATATGCTGAATATAATAGAGAAAAAGTAGGGAAGACCTTTGATCACATCAGAACAGAGGAATTTTTCCTGAACAGAACATTAACGGCTTATGCTTTAAGATTAACAATTGACAAATGAGACCTCATAAAATTGAAAACATTCTGTAAGGCACAGGACATTGTCAATAGGACAAAATGACAACCCACAGATTGGGAAATTATCTTTACCAATCCTACATCTATTAGAGGGCTAATATCCAAAATCTACAAAGAACTTTAAAAAACTATAAGAAGATAATTCTTAAAAGAAGAGCTGTTTATTCTGTTTTGTTTGTTTAGATGACTTAATAAAATAATTTAATACTTGTAATATCGATTTTTTTCTCATGCAGGTATCCTGAAACATGGTATAGAATGAATAAATAAGAAAATGAAAATATAAAACCATAAGAAGACATGAAAAAATGAAAAAGAATAAAGTGTTCTTGTAAGTTTACATATATTTAAATACCTTTTCAACTAAAATGTGTCTTTAATCCTTACTGATTATATATAATATATTTGGAGTATAAGCATAATCTGTAATTTGCATATAATTTGAATGCATTCTTTCAAAATGTAACTGTATGTTTGACATTTTCTGGATTATTTTAAAGTTTAACCCACACACACAAACATTGAATTATTTTATAGAAAATGTAATTATTAAAGAATGATTCTGATAAAAAGATAATAAATGGCAGTAATTAAAAGCATCATTAATTTCTTTATTTGCCTTGTGGAAGAACTCACATTGGTAGTGTATTTACAATAAAGAAAAGATTAACATGCTCATGATTATATTCTCAAATAAATTATTTTTATTGTCATATAATTAATAAAATAATCATCACTTAGAAAATTTGGAAATCATTTATTTGGTAATATTTAATTGATATACTATGTTCATAAGCAAATGTCAGTCTGAGTTGACACAGTAATGTATATTTTAATTTGCTTGAAAACTTTATGCATTTACATATTTATATTTATTCCTCCAAGAAATATGCTATATAAAAGTTCATTTTAATGTTTCTTTGTATTCTACTCTCCTCTATTTTGTTTATATTTTCTAATCTTCCAGTACATTTTTGTCCCAGTTTCTATCCTCATTATGTAACATCTGAATTTTCTCTGTGTACATTTTACATTCTAGGGCATTTAGAAACCTACTGAGTTACATGATTATGTGACCCTTAACCTGGTTATTATTTACATTTATGTGGAAAATTGCTTAACTACATAATGATAAAAAAATATGCAATGCTTAAAAAATTATAATTTTCTTAATCACTTCAAAACATACTCTAATGAGCTGTTACTATTTCATACTTTTCCTTTCTAGAATGAATCTAGAATAATAATTTAGAAACAACCCAAGCATTACTAACTCTTAAAGTATACAAAATGACTTATTATAAATAAATTGTTTATAAGATTTTTGGGGCATGTTCTACACTTTATTTATGTCAGAGTGAAATAGGGGGCATTGTAAGTGTAAAACGGCTTCTTATGTGAACTGTTTTTAAATATTTTTGGCAGCATATTTAAAATAATTTCTAAATCTTTAAAATAAACTATTGATGATTCCCTAAGTGATATTTAGCAATTGGAAGGTTTCCAAAGCCCATTTCCTGACATACAGATTAATTAATTCTGGTAATTTTAATCAATATTGTCTTAATGTTTCTTCTAAACTATTGTTGGATTTCATATAACAGTAATGAAAATAAGCAATGTATGTCACTTCAATATTTATATACTTATTGAAGAATATTGCCTAATTAGACCAACTTCTGTTAGAATAATATTTTTCATCCCTGCCCAATACAAAGTATATAAATGGATTTTAAAACTGGTCTGAATGAAATATTTTGGAATATTTTGTTTTCTAATTTATGATTTCATACATATTATGTAGTCAT
The DNA here is from genome assembly GCF_978045245.1 of Mus caroli. Classification (NCBI taxonomy): domain Eukaryota; kingdom Metazoa; phylum Chordata; class Mammalia; order Rodentia; family Muridae; genus Mus; species Mus caroli. Next base: position 46,343,422 of record NW_028227256.1, read on the forward strand.
ATTTACTAGAGAAATGTAGTGTAGGAAAATAGCTTATTTTTAATAAAACCACTTTTATTAAGGACAAAATCTAATTGAAGAGATATGATCTTTTTTTTTTTTTTTTCGATTTTTCGAGACAGGGTTTCTCTGTATAGCTCTGGTTTTCCTGGAACTCACTTTGTAGACCAGGCTGGCCTCGAACTCAGAAATCCGCCTGCCTCTGCCTCCCAAGTGCTGGGATCAAAGGCGTGCGCCACCACTGCCCGGCTGCCACATTTTTTCAGCCTCACATTTCAATCTTATCTTTCACAAATAAAGAAAAAATAATGCAAATGACTTACTAAAAGAAAGAGCTATAGAACTATACAAATTCCAATAATAATGGAATCTGTCAAATGTAAAAAAATGAAGCATCCAAAACAATCAAGGTTGTTCCTATCCTCTCTAAAAGATGCAGGAGAAAGTCAATATTTACTCTCTGAGAGAAGCAGTTTTGACCTGAAGTATCAATATTTCCAAAGGAATGAAAAAGCTGTTTTGATATTAAAAAATTATATACCTGAAATGACATGTTGTGTCTAAAGGTTACTATTATATGAAGAAATTGCATTTTGAAATATGATTATTCTTACATTCACTGTACAATATATTGACTATAAAGACTTTCCTAACTGACTATATTATATTATAGAAATAGATCAATTCCAGCTGTTTGTCTTTATGGATTTATCTACTTCAACAAGAAGGTGTGCTTACATAAAACTTGGTCTTTCCCTTATCTATAATGAATTGCAACATTAAAGGCTTCCTTGTCTTCTGCTCTCAGCTGCAAGAGACTTGCTAATTACACCATTTCTCTTTTTACCTGTAACACATTTGTGACAACTTCGTGACCTCATGACCATGAGGAGAAACCAACATGTTACAACACTATTGCTGCATGTAACTTTTAGTTCATATTTAACTTTGATGGAGCTAAAACCACTTTAGTTGATGCAGACTTTCTGATGTTTGATTCCAAACTAAAATGGTTCATTTGAAAATAAAATGATTCCTGACCAATCCCTATTAGTAGAACCTGGATAAAAAAATTAATTGATGAATGATCTTCATTGTCTTTCGTTTTCAGTGTGCTCTGTGACTTAATAATAAGTAAATGACTAAAATTTTCCTCTTATAACAAATGAACATTGAAATGCGGAGGCACAGAACACTCATTTTAAATTTTATTTGAAATTCTTGGACTACTAACTTCAATTTAAATGTTTGCTTTTATTAAAATTCTTTAATTTACATGACCAAATTATACCTTTTAATTTTTGTATGACAGATGTCATTTTTTGAACTAAAGATTTTTTTTTCCTTTTAATTATATAATGACTAATTACTCATGATGAATACAGGGTTATATAAAGCAATAAAATAGGACATTTAATGTATGCAATAAATTAAAATATCTTTAAAAAATACCTTTTTGTGGAGATATCAATAAAATGATCCATAAGTAACACCTACAGGGTGGGATTGCAGAATCAAGGATAAATAAAATTATTAAAAGATTTGTAGTAAATTACCTGAGATTTCTATTAGATATGGTTACAAATTAGTAACATTGACCAATCTGCTGAAGTTAATAAAAGCTTTTTCTGATAAAGTCATACTGTTTGTAAAGAATAAACTACTTTATAGGTACATAGGTTATTGTACCAGTGATTCTCAGTTACTATTGCTTATGTTCACTCACTAAGAATTCCTCATAAATATGTGTATCATTTTTTATTAGAAACCAAGCAATAGAACACTGAACTACTCTTGTTGGCTTCCAGTCTGTGAAGAAGAAACTGATCATCTCTTGGTCTGACATTCATAGGAATTCTGTGATAACATAAGCTAGCATGAGATACAATTCATTCTTCAGGTAATTCTGTGTGTGACATGGGGAATCCTGGGGAAGTTCAACCTCCTACCTCAAGGACTATCCTCACACTGGGAATGGCCGATATATCAAAGGATTTTTAAACCAATTTTAAGTTTTAAGAACCCAATTCAGGATGTTATGAACTGTTTCTATAATTGATTGAATATGATTAAAATAGGAAGAAAAATGTATGTTTCTTTTTAATATTGTTATTGTTATTATTATTATTAATTTTGTTTATTCATATTCCAAATGTTGCCCTGTTCCAGAAAGCCTCCCAGAGTTCTGCCCCCATACCACCTCCCATTTGCCTCATGAGAAGGTGACAACCCCTGTGAATTCTGCCTCCCTGGGGCACCATGTATCTACAGGATTAGGTGCATCCTCTCCCGTTGAGGCCAACCAAGGCAGTCGTCTGTTACATATGTGTCTGGAGCCTCAATCCAGCCCATGTATGCTTTTCGGTTGCTTGCTTAAACTTTAGGAGCAGCCAATGGTCCAGATTACTTGACACTGTTGGTTATCCTATGGGGTTGCCATCCCCTTCAAATCCTTCAATCCTTCCCCTGATCTCAGTCAAGTGCTTGACTGTCAGCAGCTACATCTCTAAAAGAAATACAGGGACAAAAATGGAGCAGAGACTGAACAAATGACTGATCAGTGACCAACCCAACTTGGCATCCATCCAATTGGTGGCCCTAAACTCTGAGACTACTATTGATGGTATGTTGTACTTGCAGACAGAAACCTAGCATGGCTGTCCTCTGAGAAGCTATACAGTAGGGTTCTCTTAATTAGAAAGAAGGCCTAGGCTTCTGTTTAATAGATGGATATAGCAATCAGCGTAATTCTTACCCTAATTCGGCATTATATTGAATAAAAGATTATGTTCCTGAAAATGTGTTTCATTTACTTCTTATAAAAGTCTTACTTCAGATCATATTATACTTTCGTTGTTTTTTAGTTTTTTTCTAGACTGGGTATGCAGCACAGGCTGTCCTGTAACTCAGTACAACTATGTATCATAATGACATACATGTTCTTATGACGACCAAGTACTAAGATAAAAGTCATGTACTATTATACCTGGCTTCATCCAATATTCTTAATTAAATGTAGATAAAGTTTTTTTTTATTTTAATATTTTTTTATTTTATTTTTTTTATTACATATTTTCCTCAATTACATTTCCAATGCTATCCCAAAAGTCCCCCACACACTCCCCCCTCCACTTCCCTACCCACCCTTTCCCATTTTTTGGCCCTGGCGTTCCCCTGTACTGGGGCATATAAAGTTTGCGTGTCCAATGGGCCTCTCTTTCCAGTGATGGCCTACTAGGCCATCTTTTGATACATATGCAGCTAGAGTCAAGAGCTCCGGGTACTGGTTAGTTCATAATGTTAGATAAAGTTTTTGTTACATTAAATGCAGCTGTCTAACAGCCAAGGATGAACTGGGTACTTGCAAGGGAGGCAGAAAATGAAAAAGGACAGGTGGGTGAGAGTAGGATGAAGCCAAGACAAAGGTTGCTGATTAAGTCTCAAAGTTTAATATTTAGTACTGTATTTATATAGGGAGAGCCCACAGAACCATCCTATGTTTCATTTAGATTATGTTGCAAAACAAGCTCAGCAGGCAGTCTGCTTCTGTAGGAAACTGCAGGTGCAGCAGGGTGGAAGACTCTGACGAGGTTGTCTAGACTCTACCCAGGTTGGCAGAAGAACAACTGTGACAAACATTAAGGTATATTTCGCCTGCTTTAGGCTTGGGGGAGGGCACAATCACCCCTTTTTATTTTTTAAAGATGAGCTGGATGGGGGCAAGATTTAATTGTTTTGCATAAACCTGTCAAGGGTAAAGAATGGCTAGGCAACAACGCCTGCCTTAGGTCAGTATCTATATTGCTCGTTCTTACCCGTTGTAGAATACAAGCATGATTTTTTGATGTTTGTCTCTGTCTTAGGTCAATAGGAGCTCAAGAAAAATTTTACCCATTCCTGACTACCAGCCTCCAAAAGCACACACTTTCCAAGTCAGATCATAGCCAGGAAGAACATATGAATATGCACGCAATGTATTTCTTTATAGCAATGGATAACTGCCATGGTGAATAGCTGAGATTGCTGAAAGTGATTCTGTGTGAAAGCAACCATTCTGTTTAATGTACAAAGTACAAAAGTTAAAAGCTACAAGATTATAATTAAAAATTAAAGTTGTCTGCAGGGATGTCCCAAGTATTTAATTCAGCGACTAGTTGGCAAAGATCAAACAAAAAGTCTAGGCACCAGGTGTCTGGGGATGGCTTTGAGAATTGATAAAAAGCAATCACTCTTCAATAAGAGTGGAGACTACACTACAGATTAACTCAACTGGCTGATATGGATTTTGATCCATCTTCATTATTGGTATCATAATTATCAGAAGGATCAGGATCTGTGTCCTCTTGATGAGCCAATCTTTCAGGTATTCATCGGGCTCCATTTTCTGTTCATGAAAAAAACACAGACAGAACCTCGCCCCCATATTAGATACATGATCATGATCATGCCATATACCAGTAAGTGGGTCCTTCTATTTCACCTAGGCATAAGTATGCCTAGTTGTAGAGTACCATAGACACTCAGCAGAGAGTTACTTTGCATCCAAATTTTAAATATTTTAAAATAAAAAGAGCATGATTTAAATAATGTGGTGTATGGGGATATAAATCCTCTTTTTTTATTTTTTTAATGGAGATATTGATTTAAAGTTTTATGGACCTGTTCTAGGATACCTTGTCCTTTCGGATATAAGGAATCCCAGTAATATGGGTAATATTAAGTTGTGTACAAAACATCTCAAATATTTTACTGTAATAGCCAGTTCCAGTATGTTTTAATCTGATTTGGAACATCAAGAACAGAAAAATAATGCAGGCAATAACTAATTACATTTTTAGTTGCTCTAAAATGTAATTAAGAAAGTTACTTAAATTTATTCTAAATATAGGGCTTGTTTTATGTTTGTGTGTGTACTTATTCCATGGTGTGTGTGTGTGTGTGTATGTGTGTGTGTGTGTGTATGTTCATAACAGATATTATATGTAACACTACATATAAAAAACAAAGAAATCAAAGTAATAAAAATAATTCTGAATTTTTAGAAATTTCAAAATAACCCTGAAAACTTATATATGCAAAATTAATTTGTTATTTGTTATTTTAAAACCATACCCATTGACAAGGTTTTCATATGTGAAAAAACCTAGTATACATATGTGATCTGAATGTATTAAGCCACATATTTTATACTTTACTTCAATTAGTTTGAAATTTTATGTATTTTTAGTTTTATATTTTAAATTATGTAGATTCTACTTCTAGAAAGTAGAGTATAATATTCATACACACACACACACAAACACACCAATAATAGCTCAATTCTCAGTATCATTTTCAAAATAGAAAGTGAAAATACATAAATTATAAATTACAAATTAGAAAATAGGAAATGCAATACAACAATAACTCTAAACCAATTAAATGCAAAAATATACCATCTTAACTCAGTGAATATAATTCCTACAGCTAAAGAAATGAGTAGAAGCAATGTAGAATACACTACAAAGATTATATAGATATATAAGCAACATCCTTCTACAGCCCTCCATACCCAAATCTGGCCCTAAAAGAGCTGGTCTTCCAGTTGTGCTAGCACACCTAAGATGACAGGATCACAGGCTCACAGACTCACAGGTCCACAGAAAGGACAAGCTCCAGTGAGAGACAGCAAGACCAACTAACAACAAAGATGGTAAGAGGAAAGCACAAGAACCTAAGCAACAGAAACCAAGGTCACTTGGCATCATCAGAACCCAATTCTCCCACCACAGCAAGCCTCAACATACCAGAAAAGCAAGGCTCTGATTTAAAATCCCATCTCATGATGATGATAGAGGACGTTAAGAAGGACACAAATAGCCAAGCAGTGGTGGTACACGCCTTTAATCCCACCACTTTGGAGGCAGAGGCAGACATATTTCTGAGTTTGAGGCCAGCCTGGTCTAAGAAGTGAGTTCCGTGACAGCCAAAGCTATACAGAGAAACTATGTCTTAAGGAAAACAACAACAACAACAACAACAAACTCCCTTAAAGAAATACAGGAGAATACAGGTAAACAGATAGAAGCCCTTAAAGAGGGATTACAAAAACAATCCCTTAAAGAATTACAGGAAAACACAACCAACCAGGTAAAGTAATTGAACAAAGAAACCCAGGATCTAAAAATGGAAATAGAAACAATAAAGAAATCACAAAGGAAGACAACCCTGGAGATAGAAAACTTAGAAAAAAGATAAAGAGTCTTAGATGCAAGCATTACCAAAAGAATACAAGAGGTAGAAGAGAGAACCTGAGATGCAGAAGACAACATAGAAGTCATTACCTCAACAGTCAAAGAAAATGCAAAATGAAAAAAGCACCTAACACAAAACATCCAAGAAAAACAGGACACAATATGAAAACCAAATCTAAGGATCATAGGTACAGAAGAGGGCAAAGATCCCCAAATTATGGGGCCAGTAAATTTCTTCAAACAAAATTATAGAAGAAAATGTCCCTAACCTAAAGTAAGAGATGCCAATAAACATACAAGAAGCCTACAGAACTCGAAGTGGACTGAACCAGAAAAGAAACTCTTTTTGTCACATAATAATCAAAACTACAATTGTACAAAACAAAGAAAGAATATTAAAACAGTAGGGAAAAATGTCAAGTAACATAGGAAGGCAGACCTATCAGAATTACACCAGACATCTCACTAGAGATTATAAATGGCAGAAGATTCTGGGCAGATGTCAAACAAATCGCAAAAGAATGCAAATGCCAGACTAGGCTACTCTACCCAATAAAACTCAATTACCATACATGGAGAAAACAAGATATTCCATGACAACACCAATTTTACACAATATCTTTCCATAGATCCAGCCATATAAAGGATAATAAATGGAAAACTTCAATAAAAGGAGGGAAACCACTCCCAAGAAAAAGCAAGAAAGTAATCTTCTTTCATCAAACCCAAAAGAAGATAGCGACAACAACATAATTTCACCTCTAACAACAAAAATAACAGGAAACAACAATCACTATTAATATCTCTTAAAATCAATGAACTCAATTCCGCAATAAAAAGACAAACAGCCTAGATATTTAAACAGGACCCAGCATTTTGCTGCATACAAGAAATACACCTCAGTAACAAGAATAAACACTAGATCAGAGTAAAGAGCTGGTGAAATATTTTTCCAAGCAAACTATCTCAAGAAACTACCTGAAACAGCCATTCTAATATGTTAAACCAACTTTCAACCAAAAGTTATCAAAAAAGTTAAGGAAAGACACTTCATATTCATCAAAAGAAAAATCTACCAAGATGCACTATCAATTCTAAACATCTGTGCTCCAAATGCAAGGGTACCCACATTCATTAAAGAAACATTATAAAGCTCAAAGCACACATTGTACCTCACACAATAATAATGGAAGTCATTAATACTCTACTCTCATAATTGGACAAATCAGTGAAATAGAAACTGAACAGAGACTCAGTAAAACTGTCAGAAATTATGAACCGAACAGATTTATCAATTATCTGTAGAGAACCTCATCCAAAAACAAAAGAATATACCTTCTTCTCAGCACCTCATGGTACAGTCTCAAATATTAACCATATAATTGTTCATAAAACAAGCCTCAACAGATACGGGAAGGTTGAAATTATCCCATGCACCCTATCAGATCACCAGGGACTAAGGCTGGTCTTCAATAACAAGAAAAGCAACAGAAAGCCCACATACACATGGATGGTGAACAAAGATAAAACCATCCAGTAGAAAAAGACAGCATTTTCTTTTTTTATATATTTTTTATTATGTATTTTCCTCAATTACATTTCCAATGCTATCCCAAAAGTCCCCCATACCCTCCCCGCCCACTTCCCTAAGCACCCATTACCATTTTTTTTTTTTTTTTTTTTTTTGGCCCTGGTGTTCCCCTGTACTCAGGCATATAAAGTTTGCAAGTCCAATGGGCCTCTCTTTCCAGTGATGGCCGACTAGGCCATCTTTTGATACATACGCAACTAGAGTCAAGAGCTCCAGGGTACTGGTTAGTTCATAATATTGTTCCACCTTTAGGGTTGCAGATCCCTTTAGCTCCCTGGGTACTTTCTCTAGCTCCTCCATTGGGAGCCCTGTGATCCATCCAATAGTTGACTGTAAGCATCCACTTCTATGTTTGCTAGGCCCTGGCATGGTCACACAAGAGACAGCTATATCTGGGTCCTTTCAGCAAAATCTTGCTAGTGTCAATAAATAATGCTGTTTCAACTGATAGCATGTAGAAGAATGCATATCAATACAGTCTTATCTCTTTGTACAAAGCTCAAGTCCAAGTGGATCAAGGACCTTCACTTAAAACCAGATACACTGAACCTAATAGAAGAGAAAGTGGGGGAGAGGCTCTAACAAATTGTCACAGGGGATAAGTTCCTTTGTTGGGTCTTTTCACTTATGTCATCCCTGTTGCATCCTAGAAACCACTGACTTTCCTGACATCAGAGACTTTCTAGTGGCTACTCCATAGTTCTCCATCCCCCACTGATAGATGTTTCTGTTCAATTTCCTGACACTCTGTACTTCTCTCCTGTCTCTTCCCATACCTGATACTGTGTACCCTTTCTTCCCTTTCCTTCCTTTTTCCCGCCCAAGTCCCTTACTCCCATGGTCACCCATGATTATTTTGTTCTCCCTTCTGACATTCCTAAACATATTTCTTCTTTGTTCTCAGTAAAATAGCCACATAAACTCATTGGTCTCAGTACAACTTGTGCAAAAAACCAACTGTCTGTCTGTCTGTCTGTCTGTCTGTCTGTCTATCTATTGTCTATCTATCAATCCTTTGTCTATCTATCATCTATGTAACCTCTCTATGTGCTATTTAATTTCACTCAAGTCTACATAAAAACTTTAATGTAGGTAGTTTATAAGTTGGTTATTGTGGGGCAATGGGCTATGCACAGGTGGCCTGGTCTTCAGTTGAGTTGAGGTCATGAACCCTGGTGACTCGGTGGTAATAATTTTCACCTACATGGGACAGAAGGTGTTCCCTCATGTCTCCTGGACCCCTGGCTCCTGTTGAAGTTACCAGTCCCACAACCACCACAAGAGAAGCATGTGGCTAACAGTCAGTCACATAGACTATGTCCCAAGTTTCTGACCTTCAGGCTAAACTCCTCCTAGTTATCTATCAACAACAAGATAATAAGCCTACTATAAGAGGGTCTGCTTGGCCCCACCTTGCTCTGTCCCTCTTACTCTCTCTTTCCTACTCTCTAAGCTTTTAACCCCCCCTCTCTCTAAGCCTTTACTTTTCTTACTCTCTAACTCTCTTTCTTTCTTTCCCTTTCACCCTCTCTCCACATTGCCATGGCTGGTCTCTCTCTCCCTTCTACCTTTTCTTTTTCTCCCTGCCTTTTTTAATAAGACTCTAAAACCATAGAATATCTCTGTTCACCAAGGACTGGACTAAGGACTCTTGCCTACATGAGAACCTCTTTCCCTCTGTACTCTTCCAATAACTCTGGGGCCTGGTGCTACCCTGGTGCCCCTATTATATTCTTAGCTCCTCTGCCATATTCCATTGTGGGATGCCGGAGACTGAGAACCTGGTACAGGGGCTTTCCCTTGTCCATTCCCTGCCTTGTAAGGTCAGTGGCTTCACACAGACAGATGCCCACCTGGGGTCAAGTGGAAAGTGTCTGGCAGTCCTTCAACATCCACCTGCCCAGAGCACATGAAATCTGGCCGGACATGGTCTCCCCCCATCCCGTTTTCCCCTACACCCACAGCTTTGCAGGTTATTTTTCCATATCATCATCTTTTCGATTTATAATTTCTCAGTCATAAATATTTGATCAGCCTTCCAGATGCAATCACCACATACTTGACTTTTCTAATAGTGTATTTTGAATTATAGTAGTTCATGATTCACAAAAGTCAAGAGTACTTAAATTTTATATCTGTTAATTACAAAGATTCATTAGAGATTAACTATAATAATATTAACTGTAATAAATGTGGAGTTTGCTATTACTGTTCTGAAAATATTTTGTGGACTTTTCATGAGTTGGACTTTGCATTTTAAGTTGATAATGAAGATATTGAGTTTATAAACTATGTGTACAACTACAAATTGTTGAGATTATTGAACTTTTTTCTGTCAGTTCATTCTATTTTGTTAAGTGTGTTAAAATGTATAGGTCCTTAAAATATAAGTGTATGTAAGACAACTGTTTAACAATGATTGAATGAATGAACCATATGTTATTAAAGGTTTAGAACTTGAAGGGTTTGATCCACTTTGATTAGGCACATAGCACCAGTACCCATTCCCATCAGCAGTATAAGTAAAACTGGTATAACGAGGATTTTTTTAGTTATGTCTCTTAATCCAGACTTCATTGTTAGTTCAAAGAAATGAGAGTTAAGAAGAGGAGCATAATTATAGAATTGATGAATTTTGGACCAGAGTTGCTTCTGGATCATGTGGAGGGATATCAAGGATTCAAAAATTTTGTATTGGTTATATTTATTTAGAATATCAGATTGGAGTTTAAGCAACATTGGAGGAAGTTTGCCATATAGTGTCTCAAAGGAGGCAAGCCCAAAATTATTGGGAATATTCCTAGTCTTATATAAGGCATAAGGTAGGAGAGACACTCAATCATTGCCAACTTTAAGAGTTGATTTGGTTAAAGCCTTCTTCAAGTTCTCATACATTATCTGTACCTATCCTGCATGTTGGAATCTGTAAGCACAATGTAACTTCCAATTAGTCCTCAAGATTTGTATTAAAGATTCCGTTCCCAGAGAGATGAATGCAGGTCTACTCAGACTCAAGCAATTTGGGTGACGCTTGGTATCTCAGTTGGCTTTAGGTCTTGTAGCAGGTCTCTCTTTGCTTTCTTGCATATTGAGGGCTTGTTTGAGGAAATCATATACATACTAGAGTACAATTGAAGATAGGCCTTGTGGTACTCATACAAATCCTTATGAAGTCCTATGACAAGTCAAAGATTGTAAATTTTTGAATGCTTGAAGCAAACTTGTCCAAGTCATTTGTCCATTGAAACCTCTCTCCAAATAGTGCCATACCATCGCAAATAGAGGCTGAGTTTTGAGTGCCAGAATCAAGCTGAAGAAACCATCCTTTAGGACAATCATGGTGTGCATAGCCTGTACTAGGGAGAGCCTGCTGCACAGGGTGTATGTGTTGGAACTGTTGGATGAATAACTTCCATCCACTTGTTTATTTTCCTCAAGTCCTGCATAGGTCAATAGTCATGGGCATGAGGCATTTTGACTAAATGGAGAGGGATATTCCATGCTAATAGGCAAGGGATTAAAAATGTCTGTTGCTCAGAGACAATTGATGTGTGGAATGATCCCTGCCCTAGCTTCTTTGGGCATTGGGTAATACCTAATATGGCTCAGAGCAGTTCCAGCTTTTAGTTCTACTAGAATTGGGGATGAATAATGTATGAATCTTTTCTTTCTTTCTTTCTTTCTTTCTTTCTTTCTTTCTTTCTTTCTTTCTTTCTTTCTTTCTTTCTTTCTTTCTTTTTCCTGCCAAGACCTCAGGGCCTTTTATCAGAAATCTATGGAGCAAGAGACACTCCAATTGGGTAGGCTAAGGAAATAATTTGTATTTTTCTTAGGGCAAAAGTCAGAACATGGATGGTGACATTTTTATCCATCACTTCCACTCCTCAGGATCAAACTAGATTTGTCTGCCTAATTGGTAAAGAGGTCTCTCTGAAGCAGAGTTATGGGTATTCAGGAATGACCATAAATAGTTATGAGTCACCTTCCCATAGTCCATGGGACCTGTTGCCCCCTATAACAATGTTTTTTAACCTGATAGTAACCCCAGTGGATGTTTCAAAACAGAGTATTTTGCCCACATGTTCACCAAAAAGTCCATAGGTTTTCCTTCCACCTTGAGGGTTATAGGGTTCGTGCAGAGGAAATGAACACAGACACCTTCAGTCATATATTTCTTCTAACTGCAGAACTTTGGGACCTTTCTGAAGTTTTTCTGAGGGCAATCATTTTCCAATGGCCTTTTGTTTGTTTGTTTATTTATTTTTTATCTTACTTGCTTGTTTTGCAATAAGTGTAGTAAGTGCATTGGTCCTTAGGGAAATAATTTTTTAATGGCTTTTTGTTTCAATATGTGTCCTTAAGGCAATTACTTTTCCAATGGCCTTTTCTTTTGCTATAGGAGAATTGGTCACTCTCAAATAAAGGGTGGGCATTTTCTTCAGTAAGTACTGGCTTATCTATACCACTTCCATCAGCTAGGTTCTTTAGCACTCATTCACCTTGGGAAATTGAACTCACAATGGCAACTACTACTCTCAATAGTCCCCAAGTCTGTCAGTCCTTGGGGGTCTCTCTGTTGTTGAAACTGTTGGTATTCGGTCTAAACTCCACTCCCACAATTCCCAGCAGCAGCCAGGTATGCTCCTCCCCACAGTTGCCTGGCAACAGACAGGTAGAATTGGCCCAGTATAAAAGGGGCTGCTTGGCCCCACCTCTCTCTCTTACCCTCTTATACTCTTGCCTCTCTCTTATCTTTTGCCTGCCTCGTACCCCCTTTCTCCCCATTCCCTAACCCTCCCCCCCCTTTCATGTGGTCATGGCCGATCTCCTCTTATCTACTCTCTTCTTTCTGCCTTTCTCTGCCTCTGGTACCCTCTTAACTCCCCTCACCAGCCCCTAAATAAACTATTCTATACTAGACCAGTGTGTGTCTGGTCCCTCATGGAGAAGAAATGCCTTGGCATGGGCCCACTTAGGCACCCCCTATGGCCACACCCCACTAGAGCATATTCTTATAGCTCTTTATCTTTATATGATCACATCAGAAACCCTTTTTAGCTATGGCTACAATTTAATTAATTGCTTACCTGAAAAGAAGTCCAGATATTGAAATTTCCAATGAATTTCGGGGACAGCCTGATTTATTAAGGCCATATTTATGGCAGATTGGTTCTCTTTGGCCTCTGGGTCAAATGGAATGTAAGTCCTATAGGCCTGCATTAGTCTTTTTAGAAAATTTCTTGGTGATTTGTCCTTTTCCTGCAGTATTTGACTTACTTTGGACAAATCTGTAGAGCAACTAGTAGCCTCTAGAAGCCGCCCACACCCCTACAGGACCTGGTGGTAGACCTTGAGCATCCCCTTACCTGCATCAGTGTTATGGTCCTAATCAGGCTGAGTCATAGAAAAGGCTGCATCAATTTTGTTCAGGATATCGTGAGATAGCCCATTTGCTCCTGTAACCAATTACAAGGCAGCTCCCACAATTGTTGCCCTATATTCAAAAGTGAAGATGACCTGGAACAGTTGTTGGCAATCATCTCAAGTCAGCTGGTAAGTCAATATTATTTAACTCAAGAGCTTTATCAAAGTGATGGTTTCTCTGAGAATTTGGGCCTCTGTAACTTCCAATTGTAAAGGTGATTAGTAGCAAAGTGGAGCTTTATTATACAGTTTACCTCCCTGGTCAGGGGGAGTCCCATGGTCAGAAGGGGCAGGGTCATAATAGAGTCAGGCTTCTAGGGGCCTTCCTTCTTGGCTGTACAGGCTGAGTGTTGAGTGAACTCTAGGTGGAGCCAAGAGCTTCCTCTCCAGAGTACTGTGATGTTTGAGCAGGAGCTTGATAACAGTAGCAGCCACATAGGAGGGTAAAATCCTCTTTAAAGGGCAGAGGGAGGAATGTAAAGCAGGTAGCTCACTCAAATTCTCCCTCCACGGAAGCAGAGCAAGGAACAGCTCAAAAAGGACTTTATCCAGCCAGGGGGCTTCTTAACCAGAGTCAGCCTAGCCCCTGTGATATATGGCACCTGGTCCAGATAGCCCATGGCCTCATAGACTATAGCTTTTAACCTCTGGGTGGAGTAGAAGGGGGAAAATGGAAACTTCCCTCCTTGGGTCTATTTTAAAGGAGGGTCCCTTGTTTCCACAAATGATGGTTAGATTGTCAGAACAAACAATCAGATCCAAGTCTTGTGCAAGTTTGCAAAAGTCCTTGAAATAACTGAGGACCAAGTCCAGTGGGATTCTGTGTGCCTCTCCCATCTTAGAAAAACAAAAAATAAAAAAAGCAAACCAGGATTGATGTCTTAACCAGTCTCCCTCCCTGTGAACAAGAGGATTAAAGACCCACAATCAGGTTTAGCGACAGTCCTCCTTTACTCAGGGAAGTGTCCTTTATGGCCTTCACCTTGTGTTTGAATGTTAACTCAGAACAGAAACACAGAGACAGACAAAACAAAAGTGATTTAGGCACCTGAGCTTACCAATGGATTGGGGGAAATAAAACTACTTCTAGAAATGCTCTACTGTTTCAGCTCAGGTCTTCAGCAATCTCCAGCCAATGTGTCAAAGTTAAGGTCATAAATCTCCAAAGAATGATAGCCCAGACTCAAATAGTATGAAAAGGCAAATAACATTTATTCTGCAGAAACTATCAGCATTCTGGAGTACAGCATATCAAAATGGAGATCCACTGAAGGGCTTCTAGGCCTCCTTATATGCGGGTCTAGGGGAATTTCAGAGGTGAACTTTACCTTGATTGCTTGGCTAATTCTCTAGGGGTGTAAGTAATTTTGAGATTGATTGAGAACTTGGAAAATTTGGTGGATGCTAAGTTCTAGGAAAGAAAAACAAGGAAACAGAAACTAAGAGAAACTTAGGCCTAGTAATTCAGTACTAGGAAACAAACAAAAACTAATAAAAATTCAGGCCTGATTCCCTAACTGCCATTTTGCAGCCTGTTATGGAATCAGCCCAGCTCAGTCCTCTCACCACACCTGTTCTCACCCCATGATTTTCCATTGTACACTCCGAGCTTTATTAGACTACTTCCTAATATCACATATGTCCTATTAACTTTTCTTTCTGTCAAAACCAGTTTTCCCTAACCTTATTTGTTATGCTTTATGAAATTAATCCTAAAATTATACCTGTACAAACACACACACACACACACAGACACACACATGCCCTCCCCCAGCCTTGAGCAGCCTGATTTAGACCCTGTTTATGCCACATCCAGCTAGCCCACCTAGGGTGGTGTCTTCTTACCTAGGTAAAGTCTATTGTCCTGCCACATCTGCTGTTTCCTCCAAGATGCCACTACCTGCTGAGAGGTTGAACCTGTTTTCTTGACAGGATCCTGACAAAGCAAGGAGATCCTGGCATGGTGGGGGTTGGGCTTTTCACCTTTTTTAGTTAAGACTCAAAAAGTAAACTTTGGGCCTTGATCAGAAACTTTGTTTTGGACTCATTCCTCTCTAGTTGTCTGTCACATACAGCCCCAGCTTTTCTCTCAGGAACCCAGTTCATGTATCCATTGGTGGCTACACACACACAAACACACACACACACACACACACACACTCAGATAAACACACATAGACATTTGAAACCTAGGATATTCTAGTAAGATTGTATATATATCTATATCTATATCTATCTATCTATCTATATATATGTGTGTGTGTGTGTGTATGTATATATATATACATGTATATTAAGATTCAGAAAGATATATCATGTATATTGTGTAGATCCGTGCAGTGAGCAATCGCCATTTTAAGATGGTGCTGGCTTCTGCTGTGCTTAACTAGTAAATAAGCCTTGTGTGCAGGTGCAAGAGTGAACTCACGCCTAGTCACTGCCCATCTCGGGGCATAGTAATGAGGTGATGGGTGAGCAACACATCAGGTGCTGAAACGCCATGCTGAGGGCTATATAAGCAGCACCATTTTCCGGGGTCTGGGTCTTCCCTCCTTAAGAAGCAATAAAGCTTGCCGCAGAAGAATCTGGTTGTCCCAGTGTGTTCTTGCTGGCGAGAAATATAGCTCGGGACAAGTGGTGCCGAGAAACCCGGGAACTGCATACCATCACTGGTGCAAGGGAGATCCCCTGTTAGCGGGGCTGGTTCAGCACTGCGGGACACATAAGGCTCTATAAGGTATGTTTGGTCTTGAAATTTCTCCAGTGTTAGAGGCCTTTTTCTATGTTTTCACAGGGCTCGTTCTTTTTTTTTTGATCACGTACTGCTTCGACCACTGGAACTGCTGACTGGTTCTCAGTCGTGGTCAGGCACAGTTAGATAACAGGGCAGCGAGCAGTATGGGAACTTTCCACTCCGTAGTGACCGCCTTACGGTCAGTCTTGAGGCAGTGTGGCCTAAAAATCGCCATTAAGACTATGGAGGGCTTTGTTAAAGATCTAGATCGAATAGCGCCGTGGTATGCATGCTCAGAGTCATTAACTATCGCCTCTTGGGAGAAAATGAAAGGAGATCTACATAGGGAACAGCAGAATGGCAAACTTAAAGCAGTTTCCATTGTGGAAACTGGTAAGATTGTGCTTAACAGATGAGGATTGTCAGAAAATACTGGAGGAGGTTCAAGACAGTCTATCAGAGACAGAGCAGGGAGAGAGATTAAGAGTTGAAATGAAACAAGGTGCACCAAAGAATAAAGGCCTTTCCATGTGCCTTGAGCCCGAGGAAAAGAGAAATAAGGGAAAAAATGCCCTGGGAGAGCTTAGAAAAAGGGATGGAAAGGGAGAGAAGAAGAGAGATCGAGCTGGGGAGGCACATAAGGGAAGGAGCCTCTATCTGCCATTAGACGAGTTCAAGGCACTTGCTGTTAGTAGCTCAGAATCAGATAAGAAACTTAGATCCTCTGAGGATACAGACTT
Source organism: Mus caroli (assembly GCF_978045245.1). Classification (NCBI taxonomy): domain Eukaryota; kingdom Metazoa; phylum Chordata; class Mammalia; order Rodentia; family Muridae; genus Mus; species Mus caroli. Next base: position 46,360,144 of record NW_028227256.1, read on the forward strand.
AGAGGAAGAAGTGGCTCACTATGAGGGAGAAAGATACCAGCCAGATGAAGGACGAGCTACCCAGTCACAGAATAAGACAGAAGCAGATAGAGACAAATGTCAAATCTCTGTGTGGTCTCTGGGCCCTCGACCTCTGGGTCCTAGTGCACCTCCACCCTATGTGCTGAGATATCATTCAGACTCATTCATTCCAAAAGAGGAACAGAGAAAAGTGCAGCAAGCATTTCCAGTCTTTGAAGGCACCAATGGCAGACACATTTACGCTATGGTGGAGTACATACAGATTAAAGAACTTGCGGAGTCAGTCCATAACTATGCAGTCAACGCCAATTTTACTATAGCGCAAGTCGAAAGGCTTGCTACTCTGGCAATGATCCCCGGTGATTGAATGACTGTAGTGAAAGCTGCAGCTCCTAACATGGGATTGTATCTAGAATGGAAAGCTTTGTGGCTAGACTCCTGCCAAGCACAGGCAAGGGCCAATGCCACTGTTGAAGGGGACCAAAGAACATGGATTTTGAGTTGCTTACAGGTCAGGGACAACATGCTACTAACCAGACAAATTACCATTGGGGAGCGTACGCCCAGATCTCAGCTGCTGCCTTTAAGGCATGGAAGGCACTCTCTAGGAAGGGAGAGGCAAGTGGACATTTGACAAAGATTACTCAGGGCGCCCAGGAGTCATTCTCAGACTTTGTGGCTAGAATGACAGAAGCAGCAGGAAGAATCTTTGGAGACCCAGAGGCAGCTATGCCTTTAATTGAACAGTTGGTCTATGAACAGGCTACGCAGAAATGCAGGGCAGCTATTACACCTAGAAAGAGCAAGGGATTGCAGGACTGGTTAAAGGTTTGCTGTGAGCTTGGAGGGCCACTCACTAATGCAGGTTTAGCAGCTCCATACTACAAGGGCAAAAGCTCCCTGACAAGGCTGAGCTCAAACTCTGCTATAATTGTGGCAAACCAGGACACTTAAAAAAGGACTGTAGAGCCCTTGTCAAAAGGAGAGCACCAGGACTGTGTACTAAGTGTGGGAAAGGGTATCATTGGGCCAGAGATTATCGCTTAGTCAAGGACATCTGAGGCAGGCCCCTGCAGCCAGAATTTCCTCAAGTAGTAGAGAATGAGGCCATTTCAAAAAACGTGTATCAGGGCCCCAGATCTCAGGGCCCCAAAACATATGGGATCCCGGCAGACAAAAGGTAGACTCCACAGTCCGCAGGGCAACAGAAGGATCGGCTGGATTGGACCTCCATGCCACCACCTGATTCATTCTGATGCCCCAAATGGGGGTGCAGCCCATTCCTACTGACTACAAAGGGCCTCTGCCATCCGGAAGTGTCAGACTAATACTGGGCCGGGCCTCCCTTACCTCACAAGGCCTTATTGTTCACCCTGGAGTCGTAAATCAAGATTATGAAGGGGAACTTCAAGTTCTCTGTTCCTCTCCTCAGGGTGTCTTTTCTATTTCACAAGGGGATAGAATAGCTCAGTTAATAATTTTGCCAAGCCTACATGGCTGTTTTCCTTCCTCTGGTGACCCTCGAGCTGCCAGAGGGATTGGTTCTACTGGAAATGATTCTGCTTACTTAATAATGCCTCTTGACTCCAGGCCATCCTTAGAATTAGTTAGAAAAGGGAAACAATTTAAAGGGATTTTAGACACAGGAGCAGATAAAAGTATCATCTCTTCCCACTGGTGGCCAAAAGCTTGGCCCGTTACTCAGTCATCACATTTCTTTGCAAGGGTTAGGTTATCAGTCCTGCCCCACTATTAGCTCCCGTTCTTTGAGTTGGCAAGCGTCTTAAGGTCAAATGGGATGATACACTCCCTATGTTTTACCACTCCCAGTAAATTTCTGGCCACTTGTCTCATGGAAATGACTTAGCAGACAAGGCCACTAGAATCATGGCTGCTGCTCTGTCCTCGTAGGCAGAGGCTGCAAGGAAGTTTCATAAATGCTTCCACGTGATGGCTGAAACTTTACGCTGCCGTTTCACTTTAACCAGGAAAGAAGCTTGTGACATTGTCACCCAATGTCAAAATTGTTGTCAAGTTTTGCCTACTCCTCATGTAGGGGTAAACCCCCGAGGCATCAGGCCATTACAGGTCTGGCAAATGGATGTCACTCATATTTCCTCCTTTGGAAGAAATCAATATTTACATGTTTCCATTAACACCTGCTCTGGTGTTATGTTTGCTACACCTTTAACAGGTGAGAAAGTCTCTCATGTTATACAGCACTGTTTAGAAGCTTGGAGTGCTTGGGGCAAGCACACAATCCTTAAAACTGATAATGGGCCAGCATATACCTCTACTAAATTTCAGCAATTTTGTCATCAAATGGATGTCACTCACCTGACGGCCTTCCTTATAATCCACAAGGACAAGGCATTGTGGAACGTGCCCACCGTACACTCAAGTCTTATTTTATAAAACAAAAAGGGGGAGTTGATGAGACTCTGCCCTCAATGCCAAGAGTACCTGTATCCATGACACTCTTCACACTTAATTTTTTTGAATATTGACGAGCAAGGTCGCTCTGCAGCTGATCGACATAGCTCAGACCCTGACAGACCAAAAGAAATGGTGAAATGGAAGGATGTCTTATCTGGTCTGTGGAAAGGCCTGGATCCTATTTTAGTAAGATCCAGGGGAGCTGTCTGTGTTTTTTCACAGAGTGAAGACAACCCATTTTGGCTGCAGGAACGACTCACCCGCAAGATATTAATCAAGGATGGTGTGGAAAATGCTGACCTCCTGAGGACTGCTCCTGATGCTGACAATGCTGAACTTGTCTCATGTTCCTAGTATGATGGGCGAACAGAGATGGGCCATTCTCTCGGCTTTCCCTAAACCAATGCCAGTTCACCATGATGCTATAGTTTTTCCAAAATTCTTTACTACTAATAAAACTGGATTTACCATATCTACCCTATGATCCCATCAGAGCACCATTAGGAGAAAATCGATTTTTATTAGAACAGGGTTCTTTATGATTTCAAATTAATGGACCAGGAAAATGTATCAACTTCACAGCCGAAGCCTTGGGGATGTTTAATGAGCAGCGAAGAGGCTGGGTAAGCACAACCCAAGATACTTCCAATGCAGATATAACCATTGCAAATCGGACCTTCTGGCAGGAAGCAATTTGGGATAATGGTACATTTCTACCACCTAACTTTTCAAACAAAGAACGTCCCCACCAACCCAGAATAGCCCCCCAATTGTAGCTTGGAAGATGAAGGGCTGATCCTGCCTTGGTCTGATTGTCAATCCTTTGATCTTTATCCAGGGAGGAACAGTTGGAAAGGCTTCTTTTACTGGCATCTCAAGATTTGCTCAGTATTGGGGAATACATGCTGCCTCCCTGGACTCTTATGAATATACTAATACCAGTGTAGAGATCACTGGGTTCAATAAAACTTTGGTAAACCAGATTAATTATCCACCTACCCCAGTCTGTGTTTACCCTCCTTTCTTGTTTATCTTTTCAAATGATTCATTTGAAGTCTGTTCCCATGATTCTTGTTTGATTTCTCAATGTTGGGATGTAACAAAGGACACCCACGCCACGGTGGCCCAGATCCCACGTTGGATCCCTGTTCCGGTGGAAACACCCTCCACCTTATCCCTGTTTCGACAAAAAAGAGATTTTGGCATTACTGCTGCCGTGATCATAGCAATTTCAGCCAGTGCAGCTGCTGCTATAGCTGCAGGGTATGCTATGACTAGGATGGTCCAAGCAGGGACAAAATCAAATCAGCTTTCAGTCAATCTGACTGATGCCATCAATGTCCAAACTTTTGCTAGTGCCCAGTTGAAGGGAGGGCTGGCTGATGATTTGAATCAGTGCCTTGATCTGGTTGAGGAACAGATAGGCGTCCTATACCAGTTGGCCCAGTTGGGTTGTGAAAGAAAACTGGGCACTATGTGTATTACCAGTGTCCAATATGAAAATTTTACTCGTGAAGCTAATCTGTCTAGACAGCTCTCCTTGTATCTTGCAGGAAATTGGTCCGAGACTCTAGAGGCCCTGAGGGCGGCAGTTTTAAGGATCAATTAAATGTGAGTGGACCTGTCGTTGACAGAGGGCCTCTCCTCCTGGATTTCATCTGCATTTTCTTATTTTAAGGAATTGGTGGGGGTAGGTTTATTTGGTACTGCCATCTGCTGTGGACTTGTGTTCACGTTCTGGTTGGTTTGCAAGCTCAGAGCCCAACAAACATATGACAATGTTGTGATAGCTCAAGCACTTGCTGCCATAGAGCAAGGGGCCTCCCCTGAAATTTGGCTATCTATGCTCAAGAATTAGTAGGCATTTGTCATTTTTTTTGGCTGGCATCTTTTGTAGAGTTCGCCCTAGGTCATTTAGTAGTTACTGTCATGTAGCACTGCAGTATCCAGGGACGGGCAACTTTCCTCATGCACAGATCAACCTAAGACACAGGGCCAGGTGGTGATAGGGTTACCCTATGACGGGAAAGGCTGTGACATTAGAGGAACGACCTAAGACAGGAGCCAAAGCGGATGGACATAATTACACAGACCTAGTCCAGCCTCATTTTAATAAATCAAAAAGGGGGAGATGTGGAGATCCGTGCCATGAGCAATCGCCATTATAAGATGGTGCTGGCTTCTGCTGTGCCTAACTACTAAACAAGCCTTGTGCAAAAGTGCACGAGAGTGAACTCACACCTAGTCACTGCCCATCTCCGGGCTAGTAATGAGGTGATGGATGAGCAACAAATCAGGAGTTGACACGCCACATCAGGTGCTGAAACGCCAAGCAGCACCATTTTCCGGGGTCTGGGTCTTCCCTCCTTAAGAAGCAATAAAGCTTGCCGCAGAAGAATCCGGTTGTCTGAGTGTGTTCTTGCTGGCAAGAACGATACCTCGGGACAGTATATATACATATAAATGATATATGTGACAAATATATATGTGTATGTATATTGTTCTTTTTATATAAACCTGGATAAAATTACATTGTAAATATATAGCACATATTCTTTGCCCATTCTCCTGTTTATTGAAATCTCAGTTGATTCCATGTAATCATTATTGTGACTAAAGAAGCAGGTAACTTATTTGTGCAATTATCTGTATGGCAGAAACCTCTTCTTTGGGAATATGTCCAACAGCACTGTCAATGGGTCTTAGAGTATTTGCATGTTTAATTTATTTTTAGAAACACCAAAATGATTTCTAAGAGAGCTGCACCAGTTTTTACTCTCCCCCCCCAAAAAAAAAAAAATGAGGAAGGGTACATTTTCCTGCTATCTTCACCAGCACTTTTTTGTGTTTTCATTTTATTAATTTTATTGATCTACAAAAGTCTAATATTCGTGAGGTACTGAAAGACCCACAATGTGAGGACTCCCCCACATTCTGACTCAGGAGAGGCGACACCCCAAATCACCCACAAGAAACTGTCTTGCTGCAAACTGCAAGAGGATTTTTATTCAAGAGCGCTCTCGGGCCTATGATCATACACCACACAGGGGTAGAGGACCGTGACACCCTGAGTAGCTGGGTAAGGGGGTATTTAAAGGAAGAAACCACAACTCAAGGAAATGGGGAGGGCTTTGTTGGAAAATACCAAAGATACCAGTTAAGAGTCCCAAGGAAGTGCAAAGTCACAAGAGTCACAAGGAACACCTGGTAATTGTTCCAGTTATCTCTCAAGACAGTTTCTAAGAGCCCCTAACAATAGCACATTTACATAGCAGGTTCTGGCAATGGTCAGGGTGACTTTCTTTGAATGAACACTCTTTGAACCCAGGAAGCTGGTGGGTGGAGGAATGTCTCTATCTGTTTTATGCTTAGCATACCTTGGAGCATTAAGTCACAGAGGTCACATCCCCAAGCCTGGGCCTAAAGGCCAAGAATTTTGCTTTTACGTTATACTTTCAGTACAAATTTCATCATTTTAGCTTGCATTTCTTAATGTATATTACAGATTTGACAACTGTTTATTGTCCATATGTGCTTTATTGGCCATTTGTGCTTTATTGGCAATTTGTGCTTTTTTGGCCATTTTTGTTGCTGCTTTTCAAAGTTGCTGCTGCTTTTCAAAACTGTTGCTCAATTCATTTGTGCATTTATGGATTGACAGTTTCACTTAAGTACTTAATTTTTAGTTTTGCATGAATTCCAGATATTGTACCCCAGTCTTATCTGTCATTGATATTTTTACTCTGCTTCATAAGGCCTTTGTGTAATGTAGTGGTAGTGTACTATGCTTTTTGGTATCATTTTTAATTTCATTTAATCTTATTTGATGAATTTTCCCAGGTTCTGAACAGTTTTAATCATTTCCTTCAAGTATTTGATTGTATTTTCCTCTATTTTTTTTGAGAGATTTATTTATTTCCTCTTTAAAGGCATCTATGATCTTTATAAGGTTTTATTTAAGATCATTTTCTTGTGCTTGGGTTATGGTAGGATATCCAGAGCTTGCTATAGTGTGATAGCTTTGATCTGAAGGTGCCAAATTGTCCTGGCTCTTAATTGACATTTTCTTTTAAGTACTTATTTATTTATTTATTTATTTATTTATTTATTTATTTTGTGTGCATTCTAGATATTGACCACCCAGCCAGAACTCTTACTGACATTTTTACTCCACTGTATAAACCATCTTTGTACTGTAATGGCAGTATCCTAGGCTGTTGGATGTCATTTTAATTGCATTTAATCTTATTTGATGATCCTTGGGAACATTCACTTTGCTATTTAGTTCTACTTTGTGGGGGTGGAGGATGAGGTGGGGAGGGGAGCCCCAGTGGGTCTTCTTTTTTGTTTGCTTCTTCCTGAGGCAGCAAAAAAATTTTTTACCTATTTTAGTTAAGTCAATTTTCTACTGTAGCTGACTTGTCTTCTGAGTTCCTCTGAGATGAGAAACTGTTTAGCACCTTATCCTAAAACAGCAGGAGATCCAGTAAAGTAGCTTTTGTTCTAACTCTCCATGCATGGTGCATTGTACTGTTTGAATTTTCAGCCTGCTAGCTTAAGTCCCAGGAAGAAAAAGGGACACTTTGAAAAGTGATTTTAGCCTTTATTTCAAAGTTCTAAAACAGTTTCCTATGGAATCTCTCTAACAAAAAGGGAAAAAGAGCTTGTAAGAAAAGGGAGGGCTGGAGAGATGGCTCAGAGTTAAAGAGTACTGATTGCTCTTTCAGCAGTCCTGAATTCAATTCCCAGTAACCACATAGTGGCTCACCACCATCTGTAATGAGATCTGACACCCTTTTCTGGTGTGTCTGAAGACAGCTACAGTGTACTTACATATAATAAATAAATATATCTTTAAAAAAAGAGAGAGAGATAAGGGGTCTAAGGTAAAGGGGAAATGCAGTGCTAAGAAAAGGGGGATAAGGAGAATCTTAAGAAATACAGGATGGTTTATTTATTTATTATATGTAAGTACACTGTAGCTGCCTTCAGACACTCCAGAAAAGGACGCCAGATCTCACTATGGATGGTTGTGAGCAACCATGTGGTTGCTGGGAATTTGACTCAGGACCTTCAGAAGAGCAGTCAGTGCTCTTAACCGCTGAGCCATCTCTCCATCCCATAATCAGCTTCCAAACAATAACACCATTGCATACACTAGCAAGATTTTGCTGAAAGGACCCAGATAGAGCTGTCTCTTGTGAAACTATGCCGGGGCCTAGCAAACATAGAAGTGGATGCTCACCATCAGTTATTGGAAGGATCACAGGGCCCCCCAATGGAGGAGCTAGAGAAAGTACCCAAGGAGCTAAAGGGATCTGCAATCCTATAGGTGGAACAACAATAGGAACTAACCAGTACCCCCCAGAGCTTGTGACTTTAGCTGCATATGAATCAGAAGATGGCCTAGTTGGTCATCAGTGTAAACAGAGGCCTATTAGTAGTGCAAACTTTATATGCTTTAGTACAGGGGATCGCCAGGGCCAAGAAGTGGGAGTGGGGGTTGGGGAGTGGGGGACGGAGCGTGTGGGGGACTTTTGGAATAGCATTGGAAATGTAAATGAAATAAATAAGCAATTAAAAATAAGAAATACAGGACGAGGACAATGCTCTCCTCTCTTTGCCTTCAGCCCTTATACAATTTTCAGAATACTTGATCACATGGTAAATAGTTCATCACAAGTTTACACATAAATTGAAATCATACATCAAATAAGATGTTTACAATAGAGAATTTTTATATGCATATCCATTAGGAGTAATGAATGGCTAAGCATTCATCATCTTCCCTTAGTTCAACAGGTTCATGGAGATTTAAAAAACAAAACGTTTTGTGATTAAGTATTAGTGAACTCTTTTACTGAAAAACCCAGTCACTATTTTATCTTCTGTCCTGGCATCTGTAGTAAATCCTTAGTTCCATTTTTTATGATGGTTCAGTAATGGTTTTAAAACCTCTTAGAATGTGTTCTAAGTACTAGATGCCAGCTTGCTATCTCAGAAGCAATTAACTTATGACACTAAAGCCTGGAAGTGTTCTCATGATAGTTTTGATTATCATAGAGAAACAAATAGCAGTCCCACTGTAAAAGAGCTCAAAAATTACTAATAAAAGTTTAAGAATTCTTATAGAATCATCATTAAGGATTAAGAAATCATCTATTTGTCTATATAGCGTCATTACATTACAAGTAGTACTTCATTTTTCTGCAGAGAACTGCACAGAAGGATGGGATAATACCTATTGATATATATATATATATATATATATATATGTATATATATATATACATATATATATATAGTCATATTAATAGCAGGTATTTTTCCTAAAATGAATTTCACATAAACCTGTCTAATGGAGCAAATCCATTAGAGATTTTATTCCCAGGTGGACCCATCTCAAGAAGAACATCTTGTAGCTTTCAGCTTCTCCTATTATGGCTCAAAACACTTCTCAAAAAGTTCTTATCTGTGATTATAATACAAAGTGTGTTATCTATGTATTTCTTCAATAGTTTCATGTGTTAAATTAAGGTCTTTTAACAGTTTTTAAATGAATTTGTGTATTGAAATTGAACTGAAAATACCTCCTTTCTATTTCCAATTTTAGATCATAGATAGTCTTGTTTAATTTCTTCACCTGTTTAGTTTAGTTTTTTTTTTTTTTTTTTAATTAAGTGAGCTTTGTGATTCTTCTTTAAGGGTTTTTACCTGTTTACCTGTTTTCTCCTATTTTTGTTTTGTTTTTTTTTCTGTTTGTTTGTACATTTTGGTTTTTTCAAGACAGGGTTTCCCTTTGCAGTCCTAGCTGTCCGGTAACTCACTCTGTAGACCAGGCTGGCCCCAAACTCAGAAATCCACCTGCCTGTGCCTCCTAAGCGCCAGGATACAATAAAAAAGACCAAACCTAAGGATAATAAGTATAGAAGAGAGTGAAGATTCCCAACTCAAAGGGCCAGTAAACATCTTCAACAAAATTATAGAAGAAAATGTGTCTAACCTAAAGGAAGAGATGCCCATAAACATTTAGGAAGCCTAGAGTACTCCAAATAGATTGGACCAGAATAGAAATTCCTCCCATCACATAATAGTCAAAACACCAAATGCAAAAACAAAGAAAGAATTTTAAAATCAGTAAGGGCAAAAGATTAAATAACATGTAGGCAGACCTATCAGAATTATTCCGGACTTCTCACAAGAGACTATAAAAGCTAAAAGACTCTGGGCAGATGTCATACAGACCCTAGAGAGAACACAAATGTCAGCCCAATCTACTATACCCAGAAAAATCTCAATTACCATAGATGTAGAACCCAAAATATTCCATGACAAAACCAAATTTACATGACATCTTTCCACAAATCCAGCCCTAAAAAGGATAATAGAAAAATAGCCTTCAACACAAGGAGAAAAAATACACTCCAGAAAAAGCAAGAAAATAATCCTCTTGCATCAAACCTAAAAGAAGATAGCCAAAATATGTAATTCCACCTCTAACAAAAAAAAAAAAAAAAAAAAAAAAAAACAGGAAGCAGCAATCACTATTCCTTAGTATCTCTTAACATAAATGTACTCAATTATCCAATAAGAAAACATAGTCTAACAGACTAGATACTTAAACAGGACCCGACATTTTGCTGTATACAGGAAACACTCTTCAGTGACAAAGATAGATACTACCTCAGAATAAAGAGCCGGAAAATAATTTTACAAGCAAATTGTCCAATAAAAGAAGCTGGAGTAACCACACTAATCTCTAATAAAATAGCCTTTCAACCAAAAGTTATCAAAAAAGGTAAGGAAGGACACCTCATACTCATTAAAAAGAAAAAACAATCTACCAATATGAACACTTAATTTTGAAGATCTTTTCTCCAAATGTAATGTTACCCACATTCATTAAAGAAATTTACTAGAGTTCAAAGCACACATTGTACCTCACACAATAATAGTGGGAGACTTTAATACCCCTCTCTCAGCAATGGACAGATTATGGAAACAGAATTTAAACAGGGACACAGTGTAGGTAACAGATGTTATGGACTAAATGGATTTAACAGATATCTATAGAACATTTTATCCTAAAACAAAAGGATATACCTTCTTCTCAGCAGTGCATGTTACTATCTCCAAAATTGACCATATCACAAAACAGTCCCCTACAGATAAGACCATTGAAACAATCCCACTAATCCTATCAGATCACCATTTACTAAGGCTGTTCTTCAATAACAACAACAACAACAACAACAAAAACAGAAAGCCCAGATACACATGGAAACTTAACAATGCTCTACTCAATGATAAGCTGTGTAAGGAAGTAATAAAAAGGAAATTAAAGACTTTTTAGTGTTTAATGAAAATGAAGCCACAACATACCCAATCTAATGGGACACAATGAAAACAGTGCTAAGAGGAAAGCTCATAGCTCTGTGTGTCTCCATAAAGAAACTAAACAGAGCATACACTAGCAGCTTGACAGAACACCTGAAAGCTCTAAAACAAAAAGAAGCAAATACACCCAAGAGGAGTAGTTGGCCAGAAGTAAATTCAGGGTTGAAATCAACCAAGTAGAAACTAAAAAAATCTATACAAAGAATCACCAAAATCAGGAGCTGTTTCTTTGAGAAAATCAACAGATAGATAAACCCTTAGCCAGATGAACCAGTGGATACCCAGAGTGTATCCAAATTAACAAAAACAGAAATTAAAAGAGAGAACAACAGAAACTGAGGAAATAGGAAAAATCATCAGATCCTACTATAAAAGTCTATACCCAACAAAACTGAAAAATCTGGTTGAAATGGATAATTTTCTAGACAGATACCAGGTACCAAATTTAAATCTGGATTAGGTAAACCATCTAAACCTTTCCATAATCCCTAAAGAAACAGAATCAGTCATTAAAAGTCCCCCAACCAAAAAAAAAAAAAAAAAAAAAAAAAGTACAGGACCAGATGGTTTTAGTGCAGTATTCAATCAGACCTTTAAAGAAGACCAATACTCTTCAAACTATTTCACAAAATACAAACAGAAGGAACACTACCCAATTTGTTCTATGAAGCCATAGATACACTGATACCAAAATTACACAAAGACCCAACAAAAAAAGAGAAATTCAGACCAATTTTCCGTATGAATTTTGATGCAGAAATACTCAATAAAATTCTTGTAACCTGAATTGAACAACACATCAAAATGATCATTCACCATGCCAGAGGTGCAGGGGTGGTTCAATATATGAAAATCCATGAACGTAATCCATTACAGACCCAAAGTGGGGTGGGGTGGGGGGCACAAGATCATTTCATTAGATGCAGAAAAGGCACCTTAAAAACTCAACATCCCTTCCTGTTAAAGTCTTAGAAAGATCAGGAATTCAAAGTCCATAACTAAACATTGTAAAACTAATATACAGCAAACCAGTAGCTACCATCGACTAAATGGAGAGAAACTTCAAGAAATTCCACTAAAATCGTGGAATAGACAAGGATGATCTCCCTCTCTGTATCTATTCAATATAGTGCTTAAAGACCTAGCCAGAACAATTAGACAACAGGAGGAGGTCAAAGTGATATAAACTGGAAAGGAAGAAGTCAAATATCACTATTTGCAGATGATATGATAGTATATTAAATAATTACAAAAATTAAGCCAGAGAACTCCTATACCTGATAAACAACTTCAGTAAAGTGACTGGTTATAAAATTAACTCAAGAAACCAGTAAGCTTCCTATACTCAAAGGATAAAATGGCTGAGAAATAAATTAGGAAAACAGCACCCTTTACAATAATCATAAATAATATAAAATATCTTGGTGTGACTCTAACCAAACAAGTGAAAGATCTGTATGACAAGAACTTCAAGTCTCTGAAAGAAAAAAAAAATCAAAAAGACCTCAGAAAATGGGAAGAACTCCCATGCTCATGGATTACCAGGATTAATACAGCAAAAATGGCAATTTTATCAAACGCAATTAACAGATTCAATTGCAATCCCCATCAAAATTCCAACTCAATTCTTCATAAAGTTAGGAAGGGCAATTCTCAAATTCATTTGGAATAACAACAACAACAAAAAAAAAACCCACAGGATATCAAAAACTACTGTCAGTAATTAAAGAACTTCTAGAGATAATCACCATTCCTGACCTCAAGCTGTACTATAGAGCAATACTGATAAAAACTGCATGGTATTGTACAGAGACAGGTAAGTGGATCAGTGGAATAGCATTGAAGTCCCAGAAATGAACCCATACATTTATGGTCACTTGATCTTTGACAAAGAAGCTAAAACCATTCAGTGGAAAATAGACAGCATTTTCAACAAATGCTGCTGATTCAACTGGCGGTCAACATGTAGAAGAATGCAAATCAGTCTATCCTTATCTCCTTGTACAAAGCTCAAGTCCAAGTAGATCAAGGACCACCACTGAAGGTACACTGAATTTAATGTAAGAGAAAGTGGGTAAAAGTCTCATACATGTGGGCACATGGGAAAAAATCCTGAACAGAACACCAATGGCTTATACTCTAAGATCAAAAATAGACAAATGGGATCTCATAAAATTGCAAAGATTCTATAAGGCAAAGGACACTGTCAAAAGGACAAAACAGTCATGCACAGATTGGGAAAATATCAATCCTACATCCAATAGAATGCTACTATTCAATATGTACAAAGAACTCAAGGAATTTGACTTCAGAGAACCAAATAAATGTATTAAAATGGGGGGAAACAGCTAAACCGAGAATTCTCAACTGAGGGAACTAGAATGGCTGCAAAGAACCTAAAGAAATGTTCATCATCATTAATAATCAGGGAAACGCAAATCAAAACCATTCTGAGATTCCACTGCACACCATTCAGAATGTCTAAGGTGGGTTAGTGAGCACGAAGAGGGGGGATGGGATGGGGGTTTTCCGAAGGGAAATGAGGAAAGGAGGTAAAATTTGAAATGTAAATGAAGAAAATATCAATGGAATACTATGCAGCTATTAAAAACAATTAACTCATGCAGTTTGCAGGCAAATAGATGGAACTTGAAAATATCATCCCAAGTAATGTAACCCCGTCACAAAAGAAGACACATGGTATGCACTCACCTATAAGTGGATATTAGCCCAAAAGCTCACAATACCCAACATACAAATCACAGACCATATTTAGCTCAAGAAGATGGAAGACCAAAGTGTGGGTATTTCAGTGCTTCTTAGAAGGGGGGACAAAATACTCACAAGAGGAAATATGGAAACAAAGTATGGAGCAGAGAGTGAAGGAAAGGCCATCCAGAGATTGTCCCACCCCGGGGATCCATCTGTTATAGTCACAAATTCTGGATGCTATTGTAGAAGCTGGGATGGGTTTGTTATGGGAGTCTGATATGGCTGTCTCCTGACAAATACAAAGGCAGATGGTTGCAACAAACCATTGGACTGTGGGAAGGGTCCCTAATTGAGTAGTTGGAGAAGGGATTGAAGGAGCTGAGCAGGTTTGCAGTCCTGTGGGGGGAGCAACAGTGTCAACTGTCCAGACTCTCAGAACTCCCAGGGAATAAACCCACCAAACAAGGAGTATACATGTTGGGCCCCATGGCCCAGGCTTCATATGTGGCCAAGAATGGCCTCATTCGATACCAATGGGAGGAGAAGCCCTTGGACCTGAAGTTGTTTGATGCCCCAGTGTTCTGCCTGGTTTTGTGTCAACTTCACACAAGCTGGATTTATCCCAGAGAAAGAAGATTCAGGTGAGGAAATGCCTCCATGAGATCCATCTGTAAGGCATTTTCTCAATTAGTGATCAAAGCAGGAGGGACCCTTGTGGGTCACACAATCTCTGGGCTGGTACTCTTGGGTTCTATATGAAAGCAAGATGAGCAAGCCAGGAGAAGCAACCCAGTAAAGAACATCCCTCCATGGCCTTTGCATCAGCTCCTGTTTCCTGACCTGCTTGAGTTCCAGTCCTGACTTCCTCTGGTGATGAACAGCAGTGTGTATGTATAAGCTGAATAAACCCTTTCCTCCCCAACTTGCTTCTTGGTCATGATGTTTTATACAGAAATAGAAACCCTAAGTCACCCAGTGTAGGACAATGCCGTGTTGGGAAGATGGAAATGGGTGGGTGGGTGGGGTAGCACCCTTGTAGAGGTAGTGAGACCTGGAATGGAATAGAGGGGTTGCAGAGGAGATACCTAGAAAGGGGATATTTGAAATGTAAATAAAGAAAATACCCAATAAAAATCAAATAAAGAGATATTAGGGCATGATTAATATCTTGGAAATTTTTATCATAAAGCCACATTCCACAAAAGATTCATGAATAATGTTAAATAACTGCATCATGACAGTGACAGAATACATTGTTTTAAATCTAATCAATACCGGGAGATCTTCTGAGTTATGTGAGCTTCATAAAACATTGAAGAAAAAAATGTGCAATGGTTTGCATATTTTAATGGTATACACTGTTGTTTAATTATTATAGATACATCATATTTTCTGGTGGAAATAATCCTTCTTAGCTACAACACATATGTGAAGAATTAAATCAGTCAAGACCAGTAAGATGTATTTGTTATAACTCTAAATTGGTCAAATCAGAAGGAAATATAGTGTTTATTGCATGAATAAATGAATGCATCTCTTCAGGGTTTGGAATTTGAATCTGAGTACAAGAAGAAGGTGACATAGTAAAATGCTTTATTCCAAACAAATCAGATAGAAGTAAACATTTTCTTCAAATACATAATATTAATCATGTGTGCACAATGTTAAAAACACCTACCACTGTGCAAAAGAAACTCATTTGATGCTACAAATTAAATACAAATTTATTATTCAAGTAAAAGAAAATATTTTCACTCATAGGTATAGTGAAGGCTTGATGCCCCAGGGTAAAGGAATGCCAGGCTGGGGAGGCAGTAGTGGGTGGATGGGTGGGTGAAAACCCTCATAGAAGCAGGGAGAGGGGTGAATGGCAGTTTCCAGGAGTTGGGGGAATAGGGGAAGGGGGTAACATTTAAAATGTAAATAAAGAAAATATCCAATTAAAAAAAAAAAAGAAAAAAAATAGTACCAGAATCATAGCTGATGTTAAAGTTCTTTATTAGAAGTTAATACTTGAATTGTTTAAGACATTACTATATTTGATTCACTCTTCTGATTACTCCTGTGAAATACCTTACTTTTAGGAGTTTATAAGTTAAATTATACATATACATATATATGTGTGTGTGTGTGTTTATGTGTATGTAGTTTAGCAAAACTCCATCCTTCTATATGAGCACATGACTATACTGATGTTTGATCTATAACTTCTAATTTATTCACGACAAATTGCATTTTGAAGAGTCTCAAATAAATTACTTGTTAACTTTCCTGACTCTCTGTAGACAATGCTTTTCTTTTCATGGGAGAAAGAGATAGTATTTGTTCATTAAAATCTATATGCCAATAACATGAGTATAGTGTTAAAAATTGTCCTGAAATTGGCTTATTAAGTCCTTAATTTTATTTTCAGATTTTATGTTAACCACAAATAGCTTTATATGAGGAAATATAGACTCTCAGAAATGCTTTACAAATAGATTCTGTATACTGAGATTGATAGGAGTTGGCAAGTCTTATAATTGATCTGTGTATTCTCTTAAGTGTGTTCTGCCAGGAATGCATTAAATCATATTTACTGCCCCCAGCTAGTCTTTAATGCTTTCATTTCTGTCTCATATACCAAACTAGAAATAATAAACTATTTTTTTATAAAAGAAGCTGTCTTTATTATTTTTCCCTGGCACTGTCTTCTTTGGTCTTTTAGCTTCGGCTGATGTCATTATTATCACATTTCACAAATATGAACAAAACAGTATTAAATAGTCTTCTACAGTCTGAGGGCAAAGTTATGGATCTTTTGCTGTCATTCCAAACCAAACTTTTATATTAATTTTATTTCATTTTGTCAGAAAGACGTTATCCAATGTGTTATTGAAATTACATTCCACTTTTAACCAATTAAGTAAATGAAGAAATAAAATCTGAAAAACTTTTAGTGAAATTTTGGAAAAGGTCCACTCATAACCTATTATTAAATTGTGACTCAATTTTCTTCTTTACTTCTGAACTAGATATTTTAATATACTTTCCAATCTGGAATCCAAGTGTTAGGTACTAGATTTTACCTTAAAATAATTTGCCAATCATCTGTGAAGAAATAATATAATGTCATAATAAATTTGAAAAAATGTGAAAGCTTTCAGATCACAGGCTTGTTGGAGACAAATAGTAATTATATAATAACAAATGTACATATGTGAAAACAATCTTAGTTGTACTCTTCAGTTTTATTTGTGTGATATAAAACTTTTAAATATAACATTATAATATATGATATATGATATATTTTATATTATGTGATATAAGATATATGATATATGACATATGGTATATAATTATATCATATATTATATATGGTGCTATAGAATTATATATAATAGATATAATCATATAATTTATGTTTCTATACTATATAATAATAATATGCTTTAGTTTTCCTACAACTGCTAAAAATTGGCATATTTTGGTAAAGATTAAAAACTTACCTTTCCAAAATGAGGTCTATTAAGAGAGAGACAGAGAGAGACAGAGAGAGAGAGAAATACAGAGTATTATATGAAAGACAAGATGATAGGTCCTTAAAGAGAAAAAAGTTAGCCTTCAGAAGAAATATTCTGAATGAGTTTCACAAGACTTTGAAGAAGGTAAATAATTTCTCAGAAGAAAATACTATTTTCATATTCATTTATAAAACATATTAATGATTAATTTGAAGGATACCTTCATTAGGAATATAAATTAAATAGAAGTATCAGAAAGACAGCCATCATAGACTGCATGGCAGTGGACACTGAATGATGGAATTCAGGAACATTACAAGAGGGAGAGGAAACATTTGTTTTAATATTTATCTCAGAACATGGGAAGCCAGAGCATAGCATGCAATCAGTTTCTTCCAGTCATCCACATTTTTAGTTACAAGTTGCAAAGACAAAAATCAGAACAGTTTACACATCCCTCTTCCATGCATAAGAGTTTTTGACCATAGTAACAGAACAGGTGGTGGTAGGTTTTCTAGATTGTTAATTAGACCTTTCCTGTGACCAGCAGCTAACAGCAGCATGGTCACAATAAATCACAGTTGTAGATCATTAGCTATATATTCTGGTAACATTATTTGTAGGTGTGAGTTACATTTTCTTTCTTTCTTTCTTTTTTTTTTTTAATTTTTTTATTTTACGAGACAGGGTTTCTCTGTGTAGCCCTGCCTGTCCTGGAAGTCACTCTGTAGCCCAGGCTGGTCTCGAAATCACAAATCTACCTGCCTCTGCCTCCCAAGTGCTGGGATTATTTATTTATTTATTTATTTACTTACATCTCAAAAGTTTCCCATCTTCCTGGTCTCCCTCCCCAAGATTTTCTCCCCCTGCTCCCTGCTCAGAGAGGATGCTCCCTCTCCCACCCACCTATATTGCCTTACCCCTGCCAGCATCACTATTCCCTGGGGCATCAAGTTTCCACAGAATTGTGTATCCTCTCCTACTGTGGCCAAACAAGGCATTTGTCTGCTATACATGTGCCTGGGGCCCTGGAGCATTCCATGTATGGTCCTTGGGTTTTGGTGGAATATGTGGGAACTCTGAGTGTTCCCAGCTAGTTGACACTGTTGTTCTTTCTATGGGGTTGCAATCACTCTCAGCTCCTTCAGTTTTCTCATAACTCTTTCATATGGGTCCCAGACCTCTATCGAATTGGTGGCTGTAAATATTTGCATTTGTCTCAGTCAGTTCCTGGTAGAGTGACTCCTGTCTCCTGTCTACAAGCACAATATGGCATCAGTAACAATTTCTGAGATTGATTTGGAGGCATACGATGGATCTCAGGTTGGGCCAGTCACTGGGTGGCCTTTCTTCCTTTCTCTTCTCCATTATTATCACTGTATTTCCTTTAGAGGGGAACAACTGTGGTTTATCTACTATGAATTACTTATAGGTAGATGGCAGGACTGGCTTTTCTTCATCATGCTAGGATTTTTTTCTAACATAAATTTATTCAGTTTTGTGTAGTCTCTGTGACCTCATGTGTGTTTCAGTGTTGTTGTGTCTCCTGACAATCGTCCACCACATCTGGCTCTGAGAATCTTTGTGCCACCTCTAAGACTGAGATGATTGAGAAGAGGTTGAATGAAGACATTGGAATCAGGGCTGAATTACCAAGTCTCTCACTGTCTGGATATTGTCACTTTATAAGGTTTTGTATTCATTACCACATTAAAGAAAGAATCTTTTCTGGGGGACAGGCAAGAGCCACATAGCTTCTGAGGCTGCGCCAATTTTGGCTCCAGACAACCGGCCACCTTCGGGGCCAGAGGACAGGCGTCCACCCGGCCTGGGAGGCTTCTGCCTTAGGCTCCGCAGGAGCCACCTTTGTTCAGGGACTCCACAGCATGTAGTCTGCACAGGTGAGAGTGTGGACTACAGAGGCTAGCAGCTTCTGGGACAGGCAAGAGCCACAGAACTTCTGAGGCTGCGCCATTTTCAGCTCCAGACAACCAGCCACCTTCCTGGCCAGAGGACAGGTGTCCACCCAGCCTGGGAGACCTTTGCCTCAGGATCCCCAGGAGCCATCTTGGTTTCAGGACTCCACGGAAAGTAGTCTACACAGGGGAGAGTGTGGACTACTGAAACAATGGCTTCTGTGACAGGACAAAGCAACACAGTGTCTCGGAAATATCCTGTTTTGGGCCTTCATCTTAGGCCAGGAGGAGGTCCAAATGCCAGATAACTGTGCACCTTCCCTGAAAGAGGAGAGCTTGCCTGCAGAGACTGCTCTGACCACTGAAACTCAGAGGAGAGAGCTAGTCTCCCAGGTCTGCTAATAGAGGGTAACAAAATCACCAGAGGAACAATCTCTAAACAGAGACAACTATAACAACTAATGCCAGAGATTACCAGATGGTGAAAGGTAAACGTAAAAATCTTGCTAACAGAAACCAGGACCACTCACCATCATCAGAACCCAGCACTCCCACTTCGACCAGTCCAGGGCACCCCAACACACCAGAAAAGCTAGACCTGGATTTAAAAGCATATCTCATGATGATGGTAGAGGACATCAAGAAGGACTTCAATAACTCACTTAAAGAAATACAGGTGTGAAGAAACAAGCTAGAGTAGTCATTCAAATATCTAACAAAATCGACTTCCAACCCAAAGTAATCAAAAAAGACAAGAAGGGGCACTTCATACTCATCAAAGGTAAAATCTCCCAAGAGGAACTCTCAATTCTGAATATCTATGCTCCAAATACAAAGGCAGCCACATTCATTAAAGAAACTTTAGTAAAATCAAAGCACATATTGCACCTCACACAATAATAGTGGGAGACTTCAACACACCACTTTCACCAATGGACCGATCAAGGAAACAGAAACTAAACAGGGACACAGTGAAACTAACAGAAGTGATGAAACAAATGGACTTAACAGATATCTACAGAACATTTTATCCTAAAACAAAAGGATATACCTTCTTCTCAGCACCTCATGGTACCTTCTCCAAAATTGACCACATAATTGGTCACAAAACAAGCCTCAACATGTACAAAAATATTGAAATAGTCCCATGCATCCTATCAGATCACCATGGACTAAGGCTGATATTCAATAACAAAATAAATAATAGAAAGCCAACATTCACGTGAAAACTGAACAACACGCTTCTCAATGAAACCTCGGTAAAGGAAGGAATAAAGAAAGAAATTAAGGACTTTTTGGAGTTTAATGAAAATGAAGCCACAACATACCCAAACTTATGGGACACAATGAAAGCATTTCTAAGAGGAAAACTCATAGCTCTGAGTGCCTCCAAAAAGAAACTAGAGAGAGCACACATTAGCAGCCTGACAACACACCTAAAAGCTCTAGAACAAAAGGAAGTAAATTCACCCAAAAGGAGTAGAAGGCAGGAAATAATCAAACTAAGGGGTGAAATCAACCAAGTGGAAACAAGAAGAACTATTCAAAGAATCTTCCAAACGAGGAGCTGGTTCTTTGAGAAAATCAACAAGATAGATAAACCCTTAGCCAGACTCACTAGAGGACACAGGGAAAGCATCCTAATTAACAAAATCAGAAATGAAAAGGGAAACATAACAACAGATCCTGAAGAAATCCATAACAATATCAGATCCTTCTAAAAAGGCTATACTCAACAAAACTTGAAAACCTGGATGAAATGGACAAATTTCTAGACAGATACCATATACCAAAGTTAAATCAAGATCAGGTTAATAATCTAAACAGTCCTATATCCCCTAAAGAAATAGAAGCAGTCATTAATAGTCTCCCAACCAAAAAAAAGTCCAGGACCAGATAGGTTTAGTGCAGAGTTCTTTAAGATCTTCAAAGAAGATGTAATCCCAGTTCTTCACAAACTATTCCAGAAAATAGAAACAGAAGGAACTCTACCCAACTCATTCTATGAAGCCACAATTACTCTTATACCTAAACCACAAAAAGACCCAACAAAGATAGAGAACTTCAGACCAATTTCCCTTATGAATATCCATGCAAAAATCCTCAATAAGGTTCTTGCTAACCGAATCCAAGAACACATCAAAACAATCATCCATTCTGACCAAGTAGGTTTCATCCCAGGGATGCAGGGGTGGCTCAATATACAGAAACCCATCAATGTCATCCAGTATATAAACAAACTCAAAGACAAAAAACACATGATCATCTCCTTAGATGCAGAAAAAGCATTTGACAAAATCCAACACCCATTCATGAGAAAAGACTTGGAAAGATCAGGAATTCAAGGCCTATTCCTAAACATGATAAAAAGCAATCTACAGCAAACCAGTAGCCAAAATCAAAGTAAATTGTGAGAACCTGGAAGCAATCCTACTAAAATCAGGGCCTAGACAAGGCTATCCACTCTCTCCCTACCTATTCAACATTGTACTTGAAGTCCTAGGCAGAGCAATTAGACAACAAAAGGAGATCAAGGGGATACAAATTGGAAAGGAAGATCTCAAAATATCACTTTTTGCAGATGATATGATAGTATATATAAGTGACCCTAAGAATTCCACCAGAGAACTCCTAAACCTGATAAACAGCTTCAATCTAGTACCTGGATATAAAATTAACTCAAAAAAGTCAATGTCCTTTCTGTACACAAAGGATAAACAGGCTGAGAAAGAAATTAGGGAAACAACACCCTTCTCAATAGTCACAAATAATATAAAATACCTTGGCGTGACTCTAACTTAGGAAGTGAAAGATCTGTATGATAAGAACTTCAAGTCTGTGAAGAAAGAAGTTAAAGAAGATCTCAGAAGATGGAAAGATCTCCCATCCTCATGGATTGGGAGGATCAATATAGTAAAAATGGCTATCTTGCCAAAAGCAATCTACAGATTCAATGCAATCCCCATCAAAATTCCAACTCAATTCTTCAACGAATTAGAAAGGGTAATCGGCAGATTCATCTGGAATAACAAAAAACCTAGGATAGCAAAAACTCTTCTCAAGAATAAAACAACCTCTGGTGGAATCACCATGTGGGACCTAACGCTGTACTACAGAGCAATTGTGATAAAAACTGCATGGTACTGGTATAATGACAGACAAGTAGACCAAAGGAAAAAACTTGAAGACCCAGAGATGAACCCACACACCTATGGTCACTTGATCTTTGACAAGGGAGCTAAAACCATCCAGTTGAAAAAAGACAGCATTTTAAACAAATGGTGCTGGCACAACTGGCAGTTATCATGTAGAAGAATGAGAATTGATCCATTCCTATCTCCTTGTACTAAGGTCAAAACTAAGTGAGTTAAGGAACTCCACATAAAACCAGAGACACTGAAACTTATACAGGAGAAAGTAGGGAAAAGCCTCGAAGATATGGGTACAGGGGGAAAATTCCTGAATAGAACAGCAATGGCTTGTGCTATAAGATCAGGAAATGGGACCTCATAAAATTGCAAAGCTTCTGCAAGGCAAAAGACACCGTCAATAAGACAAAAAGACCACCAACAGATTGGGAAAAGATCTTTACCTATCCCAAATTGGATATGGGGTTAATATCCATTATATATAAAGAACTCAAGAAGGTGGGCTCCAGATAATCGAATAACCCCATTAAAAAATGGGGCTCAGAACTGAACAAAGAATTCTCCCTTGAGGAATACCGAATGGCACAGAAACACCTGAAAAAATGTTCAACATCCTTAATCATCTGGGAAATGCAAATCAAAACAACCCTGAGATTCCACCTCATACCAGTCAGAATGTCTAAGATCAAAAATTCAGGTGACAGCGGATGTGGAGAAAGAGGAACGCTCCTCCATTGTTGGTGGGATTGCAAGCTTGTACAACCACTCTGGAAATCAGTCTGGTGGTTCCTCAGAAAATTGGACATAGTACTACTGGAGGATCCAGCAATACCTCTCCTGGACATATATCCAGAAGATGTCCCAACTGGTAAGAAGGACTCATGCTCCACTATGTTCATAGCAGCCTTATTTATAATAACCAGAAGCTGGAAAGAACCCAGAAGCCCCTCAACAGAGGAATGGACACAGAAAATGTGGTACATTTACACAATGGAGTACTACTCAGCTATTAAAAAGAATGAATTTATGAATTTCCTAGACAAATGGATGGACCTGGAGGGCATCATCCTGAGTGAGGTAACCCAATCACAAAGGAACTCTCACAATATGTACTCACTGATAAGTGGATATTAGCACAGAAACTTAGGATACCCAAGATATAAGATACAATTTGCTAAACACATGAAACTCAAGAAGAACGAAGACCAAAATGTGGATACTTTGCCCCTTCCTAGAAATGGGAACAAAACACCCATGGAAGGAGTTACAGAGACAATTTTTTTTTTTTTTTTTTTTTTTTTTGGTTTTTCGAGGCAGGGTTTCTCTGTGTAGCCCTGGCTGTCCTGGAACTCACTTTGTAGACCAGGCTGGCCTCGAACTCAGAAATCTGCCTGCCTCTGCCTCCCGAGTGCTGGGATTAAAGGCATGTGCCACCACGCCCGGCTCAGAGACAAAATTTTGAGCTGTGACGAGAGGATGGACCATGTAGTGATTGCCATATCCAGGGATCCATCCCATTATCAGCTTCCAAATGCTGACACCATTGCATACACTCGCAAGATTTTGCTGTATGGACCCAGATATAGCTGTGTCTTGTGAGACTATGTCGGGGCCTAGCAAACACAAAAGTCGATGCTCACAGTCAGCTATTGGATGAGTCACATGGCCCCCAATGGAGGAGCTAGAGAAAGTAACCAAGGAGCTTAAAGGAACTGCAACCCTATATGTGGAACAACAATATGAACTAACCAGTACCCAGGAGCTCTTTTCTCTAGCTGCATATGTATCAAAAGATGACCTAGTCAGCCATCACTGGAAAGAGAGGCCCTTTGGACTTGCAAACTTTATATGCCCCAGTACAGGGGAACACCAGTGCCAAAAGGGGTAGTGGGTGGGTAGGGGATTGGGGTGCGTGGGTATGGGGGGCTTTTGGGATAGCATTGGAAATGTTAACAAGGAAAATACCAAAAAAAATAAAGAATCTTTTCTGATGAAGGTATAGTGACACACTGATATGTGGGTTTGCCATAAAGATTCATTTTAGTGCTGTATTCATTTAACAGCATAATATTAGTGTATATTCTCTTAGGAAAAATAACCTATCTAGTTTTTCTAGTCTCAAATTCTGGGCCAATTTACCATTGTCAGGTGTAAATTTCATCTCCTGGAGCTTGAATAAAAATAAAAGAGACTATCTTTCCCACAAATTTATGGCACTATTCCTCAGTATGTATTGCAGACAGGTCATGTTTGTAGCATTCAGATTTTACTCAGATTTTGTACTGGTTTATATTGATGACTCTAACACCACCACTCTGGGAGTATATACAATACTTTCCAGCACAGCAAAACTTGTCTTGAGTTGGTAAAACTTCTAGTTGGGCAAACAAGTAAATGATATCTTCATGATAAGGCCTCATATAATTATGAGTGTACCTAATAGTACTATCAATAGCCTGTAGTGTTGATAGTGTCTATGTGTTCCTTTGCCCCATGATTCAACAAAATATAATATAGAAAGCAGAGGGAGTCCTAGTGAATGTGTAAGTAATGAAAACAATCCTAAGTGAACATAAACTATTTTCCATATCATAAAATATTTTTTTCTCCTAATTTGTTCTGCACAAGCAATCTACCATCAGTAGATATCTGGAATGATTCACACACATATAGATTTTGAAATCTAATATCTACCTATAATGGAAGATATTCAACGCTTGCTTTTCTGGACTCAGGTCATTGCATTCAAAATGAAGGCTTCTAGCTGGAGCCATTTATCTGCAAATTTTAGTTAACAGCTTAAAAAGAATTCCTTTTCTAAATGTAATGCATTTTTATTATTTATTTATGATCTGTTGGATAAACACAGGTTCTTTCTAATTTCATGTTACTGAGACCATAATAGCAATAAACAAGTATACATGTTTTTCAGGGTCATTTGAGTATATGTCAAAGTTCTATAAAGGATCTTGTGGTGGATTGATTTCCAGGTTTCTGCTGAACTGCCATACTCAATTTTTATGATACCTGTTCAAGTGTGTACTTCCATCAGCAACAAGGGTATGTTTTATTCTCTGCATACTCACCATCATTTGCAGTCATTTGTTTATTAGTCATGGACATTCTAATTAGGGTAAAATTAATTCTCAATACAGTTTTAATTTGCATCATGACTAAGAAATTTTTAAAAAAATATAAAAGGTTTTTTAGGATTTGTGTTTGATCCCCTTTGTTAATTTATTAACTATTTGTCTTATGGCCTCTGCTACTTGGGTCCTATTCAATGAGTCCTTCCCTAAACTAGTGTGTATCCACTTACTTAATATTTTTTCTTTTATTGGCTGTAGAGGACCTGGGTTTATTTATATCCTTGAGCTATTGAAATTGTGTTTTGTGCAGTGGTAGATATGGATATGTTCTCATTTTCTACATGGAGCTATCAAATTTGTGAGCATCATTAGTTGTTTATTCTTAATTTGTATTTTTTCTGTATCTTTGAAAATATCGAGTGTCCACAAATATGTGAAATTATAACAAGGTCTCCAATCACTTTCCATCAATCAATATATCTGTTCCTGGGCCAATTCAGTGTTGTTTAAATTACTCTAGATTTGTAAACTTGAAGCCTCTGGTGGTGGTACTGTCAGCATTTCCTTTATTATCTGTTTTTATGCTTCCAGATGAAGTTTAAGATATTTCAAATGTGTTTTGAAAATTTGTGATGGGATTCTGAGAGGAATTTCATAGAATCTGTAGATTGCTTTTGGAAGGAAAACCACTGTCACAATATTAATCTGACCATCTATGGGAGATCTTTGCATGTTCTGATGTATTTTCAGCTTCTTTGTTGTAAAATTCTTTCACTTGCTTGTTTTAAATTATTCTAGGATATTTTAAAGTTTTGGAAAATGATATCTTTATGATTTTATTTTTGCTGTATTCATTATTTGTACATAAGAAATCTACTAGTTTTGTGAGTTAATTATGTATCTTGATACTTTGCTTTGCATTTTGTCATTGCAGAAGTTTATGGGTAGAGTCTTCACAGTGATAAATGTACAAAATCACATAGAAATGAAGATAATTTGAATTTCTCCTTCATATTTTCTTCATCTATACCTTTTAGAATACACAAACTTGCTTATGACAGTATCATCAAATAAACTGATTTGAATCCAAAAAAATCAAAATAACATTTTTTACAGATTCTATGATGTGTATTGAGAAGATTAACAGAAAAATAGCAATCAAGATGTATCATATTACTAACTTTTCTTGATTCTGTTATAAAAATATAAAGAAAACTAAATTTAAGTAAGATAGCATTTATTTTTGTTCACAGATTGGGTATACAATTCATCATGAAAACAAGTAGTTCCTGGCAGTAGGACCTTGAGGATATAGATAATATTGTATTATAGAAAAGAGAGAGACTGTTCAGTTTGCTCTTCTTTTTATTCAGTCTAGATTTCATCCCATATAACAAATGATACTATCTGTACTTAGTGTGTCTCCTCCACATCAATAAAGCTAATCTAGACATTGCCTCATGTAGACAGATACAGTGGTTTGTTTCCATGGTGAATCTAGATACCAAGTTGACAATCAAGATTATTCTCCATTCATATTCACCCTGGTGAAGTACAGTTGTGGAAAACAAAGGTGATAGTTTCCTTTTTGGTAGGAGTCCTTAAAGTGTATGCATTGATTGACAGGTTAGCAAAGAGAGTAAACTCTGGATTCTAAACATAAGTTGCATAAGTTCTTACTTACTAGTGGATTAAGTAGATTAACTAAACTATGGCAATCTCTAAAACTGATTTTTAATATGAAAATTTACAATTTTAATGTCAACATTTTATCAGTTTTTTGAGACTGAGTTATGTATGGGTGTTAGTGGCTTGTACAACATCAAATGAATTATTTATGAATAAATGACACATTCAGAGAACCTACCTTTAACCTAAGAAACAGATAAATCACTTGAGATAACAACTTGTATATAGGGTACATGTTATATATTTGTAAACTTAGGATTCCCTAGTATGATAATATGGAAAGCTGACGTTGTAAAATGCATTATATAGCTATAATAAAATTCTAACTTCAGTCAAATTGATACAGAAGGCATGTGGTGTCACACAACCCTGAATAAAATATTCTGTGTCTACATCAAGATGATTTTCTACTTTTCATTCAAACTACCAAATCCGCAAATAATTTAAAAATCCTAATAAAAGTAAAATATATTGTAATATCAAACATAGTATACACAAGATACTAAAATGACAGATTATAAGTGTCGAGCTGTGTTAGGCAGCCTGGTCCATGGTCTAACTCAGGCTTGAAAACCCGGTGACCACACAGTGGATAACTCTGCCATGAACAGTAGGCGTTTTGCCACGCTCCTGGGCCCCTAACTCTTGTCATGTAGCTACAGCCTCCCACAGTTCTCCATAGAAAAGCCTGTAGCTATCGGTCAGTAGAAGCAGCATCCTAAGTCCTTCCACATGCAGATAAGCTATCCCCAAGCTTTCAGACCAAGCCAATAGGAAGTAACTGCTGTCAGACACTGACCAACCACAAAATTGTATATAAGAATCCTATCCAGAAAGAATAAAGGTGTGTAAGAACTCCTTTGAGTTCTCCTTATGAGAGCTTCTGTCATAAGAGTTGTGGCACTGCTACTTGGGAAGAGGTCTGCTTGCTGGCTAGTCAGTCTCTTATTGGCTCAACCCAGCCTCACTCAGCACAGGGAAATGGTACAGCCTTTTGGAGCAACTGAGGTGGCAACAGAGGAGACTAAGGTGGAGGCAACTGGAGACAGTGAAGGAGACTCCCCTTCCTTCCTTGCACTCTCTCCCCTTTCACCCTCATTCCGGGCAGAGAACTCCTTGGAAAGTTATCAGTATGCAGGCCCACAACAAGAAAGAAGGTGACATTTATAATAATGTGTTTTATAAAAATAATATGCTTGGTATTATGAGAGTATAATCACGTGGTAAAGTGAAAGTAGCTATTTCAAATGAGATAGTATAGAAAAAAAGATATTTAAATAATGAGTATTAAAAATATAAACTTGTAAATATCCTGTTGTTTTTCTTGAATTGGATGCACAATAAAACATAAGTTAATTACTAGATAAACGTTTATGTCAGAAGAGGAAATTTAGGCATTCTCTTGATATATATATTAGACTATATATTTTGTGAGCCCTAATGGGATACTCAGAAAACTGTGCCCTCTATGTAGTGGAATTTCACTGTTTCATTACATTATACCCATTGGCTTCATAACTTCATAAAACATCATAAAGAATTAAAGACTCTAATTAAAGACTCACAAGTCCCACTTCATTCAATTTTTCATAACTCTTACTTAAAAATATAGGAAAAGTGCCAGAATCTTATAATCCCAGAGTTAGGGAGGTGTGGATAGACAGTTTTCTGATCATCCATGTAGGAGTATCAACAACCTTCAAGTTTAGTGAGAGACCATGTCTCAAAAACATGGTAGAGTATAATGGACAAATATGCCCAGTACTAGTCATTGTCCTTTATGTTTATTAACAGTCTGGTATGCAAACCCACACATATATAATAAGTAAATATATAAATTTATACATATTATTGCATTTTCCCAAACTAGTATTTAAACTTAATTTCTAAAATTGTAGTTAATAGTTTTCAGTATATTTGTACTAATTGTATTTTTCATTGGATTTTGCCAATAAAGTGGGACATTCTGAACTGATCTTCATTTCATTTTCTATATATTTCTCAGAACATATTGTCTCCTAATTGTCAATGTATCAGAATTAATGTTGATCATTACATTGCATTACAACATAAACCCAGTGTAATTGACTGGCATAGTATATAACAAGTAAATAAACAAGAAAATAATGAAAATTAAATTTAATTTGGCTGTTGGATTTGGTGTTTTTGTGGGACTCCTAACAGTGGGAGAGAATGCATCTCTGATTCTGTTGCCTTTTGCCAAACTCTTCTCCTATTGTGCTTCCTTATCCAGTCTCAACATGAGAGCTTTTGCCTTGTTTTATTGTATTTTATTTTGTTCTGTTTAGATACAGTCTTTCTAGGCCTGTTGAAAGGAAGGAGTGCATCAAGAGGGGGAAGGTAGATGGAGGGTAGAAACTTGGAGGGGTATAAAGAGATGAAACTGGTAGGTAGGTATTATATGAGAAAAAAATCTATTTTCAATAAAAATAAAAAATAATTTTTATCTAATTGTTACATATTATGTCTCCTATATCATTACCAAATTTCAGTAAAGTGACACATCAGGAAATTTGGCTCTGAAACTAAGTCTGCACATATAGTATGCTCATTTGAGGTTCATCACATGGTGCTGAGTAACAGATTTAACTTCATGTAAAGCCAAGCATATTTTAGATTCAGGACTACTAATGTATCCAGAAGCCTAGGATTGTCCTTCTTAAATTCACGGAATAAAGGATTTCTATTTGCTAATCTCCTGCCTCCTTTTGTACTAATTGTTGCATGTCTTTTAAGGATTTTAAATTAAGAGTTGGCCCTCTACCTTCATAACCCCCCCCAAAGTTCCAGGCTTTTAATGCTCTAAAGATGTATTGTTTGGCTGGTTTTATTTTTAAAAATACAATGATTAATAAATAAAATAAAATAAAATATCAAAACTAATTAGCAATCTTCAATTTATAGAAAGTGTGATATCAATAAGTATATTATTTCCCCCTCCCCCAAAATTAACCCTTTTCAAAAAAATAAGAATGTAAAGATTCATATTTACTTACTTCTGATTATTGATGTGTTTTCCTGAATATATAGTATAATAAAACATGAAAAGTGCATAGAAAACAATAAATTGATAAAGAAATAAACTCATAGTTTTAAGAGGTTGCAACAAAAATAAAGCAATAACCAAAATCTATACAAGTATATGGAAGACAACAGAATATCAAGCAAGAATTTTGAGTAATTAATGTTTGTATGAAAATACTGTCACATAAAGAGATTGCCAATACAACACATGAACCAATGGTGCTTATATTTAGCACATCTCTAAATCCAACTGGTTTCTACAGAAATTTATAAGAGAAAGCATTGATAAAAGAAGTTGCTCAATAATTGTTCTCCTGAAAACTAATTATTTCTTTTTTTGTAAAATAATGAAACTAGACTCCTCACTTTTGGCAAAATTAACTCCAAGTACACAAATGACTTAATTTAATAATTGGAAATATAAAACTAATAGAAGAACACATGTGAAGATCTCAAAAACATAAATCAAAAGCTAACTCCATCCTACTCCTGAATAAATAGCCAAAAGAAAGCAAGAGTGGATGTTTGAAGAGATGTACTCACAGTTATGTTTACTACAGAAGTCCTCATAATAGTCAAGAAATGTTTTCAACCAGTGTCTATCAGTGTGTCAACACTGATCAATAATAAAGGAAAAATTCAAATATGTACATAATATATCTCTACTGTAAAAAAAATTAAATAGTATTATTAGGTAGAATAGGGAGATTTTGAAAATACCATGCTGAGTGTGAAAGACCATGAAAAGTCAGAAAGTACCATGTTATTTAAATCATTCCATTAGTAAGTTAATATTAGAATTGTAGTTACAGGAGTTTGAGGAGATCAGTGGGAAGAGAATGGGTATTAATAGGTAGTCCTTATGTTATAGTTTAATACAAGAAATTCTTGTAATCTTCTGCAGAGTAGGATGATTACAAAATGGTATATATAAATATTTATCATAAAGAATAGTTCTGAATAATGTTTTCTGATAAATTATAAGTATTTAGAAAACAGTTTAGTTTTCCTTGATTTAAAAATTACTTTTAAAATATCTATATGAAGTAGAATTAATAATACGGTCCATAATGACAGGAAATCATTGGAAGGAAACAAAAATTTACTTTCATTAATTAATTTCCAAAATTAGTTTATGGAATTTAGATATAGTCTCTGATCTACAAAGACATTATAGTTTAATACATACATAACCAGAATTAGGATTTGTAGACAGAAATTAGCTTGAGGGACTAACTCACCAGTTTTAAGAACAGTGAAATGCCCAATGAGTTTTATCTATATGTAAAACCCACCATATTGGCTGGGCAGTGGTGGCACACACTTTTAATCCCAGCACTTGGGAGACAGAGGCAGGGGGTTTTCTGAATTTGAGGCCAGCCTGGTCTACAGAGTGAGTTCCAGAACAGCCAGGGACACACAGAGAAACCCTGCCTCAAAACAAAACAAAACAACCCACCATATTAATACTGAAAAAGTAATAGACTGCCCTGACTACACAAATATAGTATAAATGTGACCTTTCAAACTCAGCCTTTAACTTTTCTCATTTAACCTGTAAAAAAAAAAAAAATATATATATATATATATATATATATATATATATATATATATATATCAATTAAACAGGTAAATCCATGAACATTTTAATTTTGTTAAAACTAAATTTATGCCAGGGATCCATCCCATAATTAGCCTTCAAACGATGACACCATTGCATACACTAGCAAGAGTTTGCTGAAAGGACCCTGATATAGCTGTCTCTTGTGAGACTAGGCCGGGGCCTAGCAAACACATAAGTGGATGCTCATAGTTAGCTATTGGAAGGATCACAGGGCCCCCAATGAAGGAGCTAGAGAAAGTATCCAAGGAGCTAAAGAGATCTGCAACCCTGTAGGTGCAACAACATTATGAACTAACCAGTACCCTGGAGCTCTTGACTCTAGCTAGCTACATATGTATCAAAAGATGGCCTAGTTGGCCATCACTGGAAAGAGAGGCCCATTGGACAAGCAAACTTTATATGCCCTAGTACAGGGGAACGCCAGGGCCAAAAAGTGGGAATGGGTGGGTAGGGGAGTGGGGGGGGGAGGGTTAGGGGACTTTTGGGATAGCATTGGAAATGTAGTTGAGGAAAATACATAATAAAAAAAAAACTAAGTTTATGATCAATACTGCTTCTCTCATAAAACTTACTTTAAACTAGTAGAAAAGCTTAAATACTACAAAGAACAAAAAGTCACTTTTAATTGTAGATCCTTGTCTTCAAGTCATTTTAATAAAATGATTGCTTTTAGTATTACTAAGATTCAAAACATGTCAGGAAATAGCATTTATCCTACTTTGTATTTAATAAACTCACAGAAAGGGAAAAGATCTATACTGAATAGTTAAAACAACTGTCATATTATACAACCATTTTTTTATTTATTTAGTGTAAGAGATATTAATAGAACTACAGAAACCTTAGAACAATAATAATCCCAGCACATTAATAATGCAAATGACTCATGGAGGTTAATTACAACTAAAATGAACAAGTTTCGTTCAAAGTGATCTTTCTCTAGATGCCCACTCCACCTCCGTAAGAAACTGTTCTTAAGATCTACCCCTTGTCTTCTAAAAATCATCCTATATATGGGCCTATAATCTTTAATAAAGATGATTAAATCACTTATTCTTAACTAATTACCATCTAAAATGAATTAAGGTGACATTTAAGTTTATGCTTTTCTTAGAACATTTAAAACTGTTAGGTAACTTAGATGAGTTCAAAAAAAAAAAAAAGCCTGAAAACTAACAAATATATGTGTTCATAGTTTGTGAGTGCCTTAAAGTCCCACTTAAGAGAAATGAAGGTTACTCTTTGGTACCTTTGACAGGAGGGAGGTGGGGCCTTTTAAAAGTGGGTTCTACCGGGGGTCCATTTGATTTAGGGGACAGGACCTAGAAAAGAATAATGAGAATATATTATTTTCTTTTTTCTGTCTTTGATATTCCATCTTTGATCTTAGCCATGATGCACTGCATATCACCAGTCCAAAAGCTGTGTGAACAGTTAAGCCTACAGTGATCTGAACTGAACAAAATCTTTTAGAAACTGGTTGTATCAAGTACATGATAGAAATAAGAAATAGCAAATGTATGTTTCATACACTTTAAAAAGTGGCATCTCATTCAATTACTCAACAAGCATACATTGCTCTATACACAAAGTGTACCATAATAAAACAAACAGATGCAGTTCTGTTTGAAAGCAACTCAGACATTAAATGAGTCCCAATAGTTGTATGTTGTAAGACAAGCTTTCTAGTGAAGAAGGTATACTTTATTTTCAAATCTGATATAAACAAATACTTAATATTTTCTTAAAATTTTATGTTCTATTACATTAGCCTATGTTCATTTTACTCTGATTGGATTAAGAAAGAGATTTTCTTTCCAGCTTCTGGCTATTATAAATAAGGCTGCTATGAACATAGTGAACATGTGTCCTTCTTACTGGTTGGAAGGAAAAAACCCAGATGCCCCTCAAGAGAGGAGCAGATACAGAAAATGTGGTACATTTACACAATGGAGTATTACTCAGCTATTAAAAAAATGAATTTATGAAATTCCTAGGCAAATAGATGGACCTGGAGAGCATCATCCTGAGTGAGGTAACCCAATCACAAAAGAACTCACATGATATGTACTCACTGATAAGTGGATATTAGCCCAGAAACTTAGAATACCCACGATATAAGATACAATTTGCTAAACAAATGAAACTCAAGAAGAACAAAGACTAAAGTGTGGACAATTTGTCCCTTCTTAGAATTGGGAAAAAAAGCACCCATGGAAGGAGTTACAGAGACAAAGTTTGGAGCTGAGATGAAAGGATGGACCATCTAGAGACTACCATATCCGGGAATCCATCCCAAAATCAGCTTCCAAACGCTGACACCATTGCATACACTAACAAGATTTTGCTGAAAGGACCCAGATATAGCTGTCTCTTGTGAGACTATGCAGGGACCTAGGAAACACAGAAGTGGATCCTTACAATCAGCTATTGGATGTATCACAGGGCCCAAAATGGAGGAGCTAGAGAAAGTAACCAAGGAGCTAAAGGGATCTGCAACCCTATAGGTGGAACAACAATATGAAATAACCAATACCCCCCAGAGCTCGTGTCTCTAGCTGCATATGTATCAGAAGATGGCCTAGTTGGCAATCAGTGGAAAGAGAGGCCCATTGGTCGTGTAAACTTGATATGCCTCAGTACAGGGGAACGCCAGGGCCAAGAAGTGGGAGTGGGTGGGGGAGCATGTGGGGGACTTTTGGGATAGCATTGGAAATGTAAATGAAATAAATACCTAATTAAAGAAAAAGAAAGACGGTTTCTTTTATGGTTCTTTAACATTTTAATTAAAAATAGATTTATTACACATAATATATTCTGATTATACCTCCCCTATAACTTCTTCCAGATTCTTTTTTTTAATTTTTAATATTTTTATTACATATTTTCCTCAATTACATTTCCAATGCTATCCCAAAAGTCCCCCATAGCCCCCCCCCCCACTTCCCTACCCACCCATTCCCATTCTTTTGGCCCTGGCATTCCCCTATATTGGGGCACATAAAGTTTGCAAGTCCAATGGGCCTCTCTTTCCAGTGATGGCCGACTAGGTCATCTTTCGATACATATGCAGCTAGAGACAAGAGCTCCGGGGTTCTGGTTAGTACATCATGTTGTTCCAACAATAGGGTTGCAGATCCCTTTAGCTCCTTGGGTACTTTCTCTAGCTTCTCCATTGGGAGCCCTGTGATACATCCAATAGCTGACTGTGAACATCCACTCCTGTGTTTGCTAGGCCCCGGCATCGTCTCACAAGAGACAGCTATATTTGGGTCCTTTCAGCAAAATCTTGCTAGTGTATGCAATGGTGTCAGCGTTTAGAAGCTGATTATGGGATGGATCCCTGGATACGGCAGTCTCTAAATGGTCCATCCTTTCATCACAGCTATGAACTTTGTCTCTGTAACTCCTTCCCTGGGTGTTTTGTTCCCAATTCTAAGAAGGGGCACAGTGTCCACACTTTGGTCTTCATTCTTCTTGAGTTTCATGCGTTTAGCAAATTGTATCTTATATCTTGGGTATCCTAAGTTTTGGGCTAATATCCACTTATCAGTGAATACATATTGTGGGAGTTCTTTTGTGATTGTGTTACTTCACTCAAGATGATGCCCTCCAGGTCCATCCATTTGGCTAGGAATTTCATAAATTCATTCTTTTTAATAGCTGAGTAGTACTCCATTGTGTAAATGTACCATAATTTCTGTATCCATTCCTCTGTTGAGGGACATCTGGGTTCTTTCCAGCTTCTGGCTATTATAAATAGGGCTGCTATGAACATAGTGGAGCATGTGTCATTTTTACCGGTTGGGACATCTTCTGGATATATGCCCAGGAGAGGTATTGCTGGATCCTCCGGTAATACTATGTCCAATTTTCTGAGGAACCGCCAGACTGATTTCCAGAGTGGTTGTACAAGCTTGCAATCCCACCAACAATGGAGGAGTGTTCCTCTTTCTCCACATCCTCGCCAGCATCTGCTGTCACCTGAATTTTTGATCTTAGCCATTCTGACTGGTGTGAGGTGGAATCTCAGGGTTGTTTTGATTTGCATTTCCTGATGATTAAGGATGTTGAACATATTTTCATGTGCTTCTCTGCCATTCGGTATTCGTCAGGTGAGAATTCTTTGTTCAGTTCTGAGCCCATTTTTTAATGGGGTTATTTGACTTTCTGGAGTCCACCTTCTTGAGTTCTTTATATATATTGGATATTAGACCCTTATCTGATTTAGGATAGGTGAAGATCCTTTCCCAATCTGTTGGTGGTTTTTTTGTCTTATTGATGGTGTCTTTAGCCTTGCAGAAGCTTTGTAGTTTCAAGAGGTCCCACTTGTCAATTCTCGATCTTACAGCACAAGCCATTACTGTTCTATTCAGGAATTTTTCCCCTGTGCCCATATCTTCAAGGCTTTTCCCCACTTTCTCCTCTATAAGTTTCAGTGTCTCTGGTTTTATGTGAAGTTCCTTGATCCACTTAGACTTGACCTTAGTACAAGGAGATAGGAATGGATCGATTCACATTCTTCTACATGTTAACAACCAGTTGTGCCAGCACCATTTGTTGAAAATGCTGTCTTTCTTCCACTGGATGTTTTTAGCTCCCTTGTCGAAGATCAAGTGACCGTAGGTGTGTGGGTTCATTTCTGGGTCTTCAATTCTATTCCATTGGTCTATTTGTCTGTCACTATACCAGTACCATGCAGTTTTTATCACAATTGCTCTGTAGTAGAGCTTTAGGTCCGGCATGGTGATTCCACCAGAGGTTCTTTTATCCTTGAGAAGAGTTTTTGCTATCCTAGGTTTTTTGTTATTCCAGATGAATTTGCAGA
This sequence comes from Mus caroli, assembly GCF_978045245.1. Taxonomy (NCBI): domain Eukaryota; kingdom Metazoa; phylum Chordata; class Mammalia; order Rodentia; family Muridae; genus Mus; species Mus caroli. The sequence goes on from NW_028227256.1 coordinate 46,396,553, forward strand.
TTGCACTTTCTAACTCGTTGAAGAATTCATTTGGAATTTTGATGGGGATTGCATTGAATCTGTAGATTGCTTTTGGCAAGATAGCCATTTTTACAATGTTGATCCTGCCAATCCATGAGCATGGGAGATCTTTCCATCTTCTGAGATCTTCTATAATTTCTTTCTTCAGAGACTTGAAGTTTTTATTATACAGATCTTTCATTTCCTTAGTTAGAGTCACGCCAAGATATTTAATATTATTTGTGACTATTGAGAAGGGTGTTGTTTCCCTAATTTCTTTCTCAGCCTGTTTATTCTTTGTGTAGAGAAAGGCCATTGATTTGTTTGAGTTAATTTTATATCCAGCTACTTCACCGAAGCTGTTTATCAGGCTTAGGAGTTCTCTGGTGGAATTTTTAGGGTCACTTATATATACTATCATATCATCTGCAAAGAGTGATATTTTGACTTCATCTTTTCCAATTTGTATCCCTTTGATCTCCTTTTGTTGTCGAATTGCTCTGGCTAAGACTTCAAGTACAATGTTGAATAGGTATGGAGAAAGTGGACAGCCTTGTCTAGTCCCTGATTTTAGAGGGATTGCTTCAAGCTTCTCACCATTTACTTTGATGTTGGCTACTGGTTTGCTGTAGATTGCTTTTATCATGTTTAGGTATGGGCCTTGAATTCCTGGTCTTTCCAAGACTTTTATCATGAATGGGTGTTGGATCTTGTCAAATGCTTTTTCCGCATCTAACGAGATGACCATGTGGTTTTTGTCTTTGAGTTTGTTTATATACTGGATTACGTTGATGGATTTCCATATATTGAACCATCCCTGCATCCCTGGGATGAAACCTACTTGGTCAGGATGGATGATTGTTTTGATGTGTTCTTGGATTCGGTTAGCAAGAACTTTATTGAGGATTTTTGCATCAATATTCATAAGGGATATTGGTCTGAAGTTTTCTATGTTTGTTGGGTCTTTTTGTGGTTTAGGTATCAGAGTAATTGTGGCTTCATAGAATGAGTTGGGTAGAGTACCTTCTGTTTCTATTTTGTGGAATAGTTTGTGAAGAACTGGGATTAGATCTTCTTTGAAGGTCTGATAGAACTCTGCACTAAACCCATCTGGTCCTGGGCTTATTTGGGTTGGGAGACTATTAATGACTGCTTCTATTTCTTTGGGGGATATAGGGCTGTTTAGATCATTAACCTGATCTTGATTCAACTTTGGTACCTGGTATCTGTCTAGGAACTTCTCCATTTCATCCAGGTTCTCCAGTTTTGTTGAGTATAGCCTTTGGTAGAAGGATCTGATGGTGTTTTGGATGTCTTCAGGATCTGTTGTTATGTCTCCATTTTCATTTCTGATTTTGTTAATTAGGATGCTTTCCCTGGGCCCTCTAGTGAGTCTGGCTAAGGGTTTATCTGTCTTGTTGATTTTCTCAAAGAACCAGCTCCTTGATTGGTTGATTCTTTGAATAGTTCTTCTTGTTTCCACTTGGTTGATTTCGCCCCTGAGTTTGATTATTTCCTGCCGTCTACTCCTCTTGGGTGAATTTGCTTCCTTTGTTCTAGTGCTTTTAGGTATGTTGTCAAGCTGCTAATGTGTGCTCTCTCTAGTTTCCTTTTGGAGGCACTCAGAGCTATGAGTTTTCCTCTTAGAAATGCTTTCATTGCATCCCATAAGTTTGGTTATGTTGTGGCTTCATTTTCATTGAACTCTAAAAAGTCCTTAATTTCTTTCTTTATTCCTTCCTTGACCAAGGTATCATTGAGAAGAGTGTTGTTCAGTTTCCCCGTGAAGGTTGGCTTTCTATTATTTATTTTGTTATTGAAGATCAACCCTAGTCCATGGTGATCTGATAGGATGCATGGGACAATTTCAATATTTTTGTATCTGTTGAGGCCTGTTTTGTGACCAATTATGTGGTCAATTTTGGAGAAGGTACCATGAGGTGTTGAGAAGAAGGTATATCCTTTTGTTTTAGGATAGAATGTTCTGTAGATATCTGCCAGATCCATTTGATTCATAATTTCTCTTAGTTTCTCTGTGTCCCTGTTTAGTTTCTGTTTCCATGATCTGTCCATTGGTGAAAGTGGTGTGTTGAAGTCTCCCACTATTATTGTATGAGGTGCAATGTGTGCTTTGAGATTTACTAAAGTTTCTTTAATGAATGTGGCTGCCTTTGTATTTGGAGCATAGATATTCAGGATTGATAGTTCCTCTTGGAGGATTTTACCTTTGATGTGTATGAAGTGTCCCTCCCTGTCTTTTTTAATGGCTTTGGGTTGGAAGTCAATCTTATCAGATATTAGAATGGCTACTCTAGCTTGTTTCTTCATACCATTTGCTTGGAAAAATGTTTTCCAGCCTTTTATTCTGAGGTAGTGTCTATCTTTTTCTCTGAGATGAGTTTCCTGTAAGCAGCAAAATGTTGGGTCTTGTTTGTGTAGCCAGTTTGTTAGTCTATGTCTTTTTATCGGGGAGTTGAGTCCATTGATATTAAGAGATATTAAGGAAAAGTAATTGTTGTTTCCTGTTATTTTTGTTGTTAAAGTTGGCATTCTGTTCTTGTGGCTGTCTTCTTTTAGGTTTGTTGAGGGATTACCTTCTTGTTGTTTCTAGGGCATGGTTCCTGTCCTTGTATTGGTTTTTTTCTGTTATTATCCTTTGAAGGGCTGGATTCGTGTAGAGATAATGTGTGAATTTGGTTTTGTTGTGGAATACTTTGGTTTCTCCATCTATGTTAATTGAGAGTTTGGCTGGGTATAGTAGCCTGGGCTGGAATTTGTGTTCTCTTAGTTTCTGTATAACATCCGTCCAGGATCTTCTGGCTTTCATAGTCTCTGGTGAAAAATCTGGTGTAATTCTGATAGGCTTGCCTTTATATGTTACTTGGCCTTTTTCTCTTACTGCTTTTAGTATTCTATCTTTATTTAGAGCATTTGTTGTTCTGATTATTATGTGTCGGGAGGTATTTCTTTTCTGGTCCAGTCTATTTGGAGTTCTGTAGGCTTCTTGTATGTTCATGGGCATCTCTTTCTTTAGATTTGGGAAGTTTTCTTCTATAATTTTGTTGAAGATGTTTGCTGGTCCTTTGAGTTGAAAATCTTCATTCTCATCCACTCCTATTATCAGTAGGTTTGGTCTTCTCATTGTGTCCTGTATTTCTTAGATGTTTTGAGTTAGGATCTTTTTGCATTTTACATTTTCCTTGATTGTTGTGCCGATGTTCTCTATGGAATCTTCTGCACCTGAGATTCTCTCTTCCATCTCTTGTATTCTGTTGCTGATGCTGGTGTCTATGGTTCCAGATTTCTTTCCTAGGGCTTCTATCTCCAGTGTTGCCTCATTTTGGGTTTTCTTTATTGTGTCTACTTCCCTTTTTAGGTCTAGTATGGTTTTGTTCATTTCCATCATCTGTTTGGATGTGTTTTCCTGTTTTTCATTAAGGACTTCTACCTGTTTGATTAGGTTATCCTGTTTTTCTTTAAGGATTTGTAACTCTTTTGCAGTGTTCTCCTGCAATTCTTTAAGGGATTTTTGTGCTTCCTCTTTATTGTCTTCTACCTGTTTACCAGTGTTTCTTTGTATTTCTTTAAGTGTGTTATTAAAGTCCTTCTTGAAGTCCTCTACCATCATCAGGAGATATGCTTTTAGATCCGTGTCTAGCTTTTCCGGTGTGTTGGGGTGCCCTGGACTGGGCGAAGTGGGAGTGCTGGGTTCTGATGATGGTGAGTGGTCTTGGTTTCTGTTAGTAAGATTATTACGTTTACCTTTCGCCATCTGGTAATCTTTGAGGTTAGTTGTTGTTGTTGTCACTGTTTAAAGATTGGAGCAGAGGCTGTGTTCCACTCACCAGCAGTCTCAAAATCCTGTGGCAGGGGTCATGGGTAGCTGGCAGTACCCAGGTGCTGTTCCAGCCGGAAGAGGCCTGTGGTCCTACTCTGGCTGGTTTCTGCTTCCCTAACTAATGCAGTCTCAGGTCCCCCGCGCAATTGGATTGGAGCAGAAGCTGTGTTCCACTCACCAGAAGTCTTAAGATCCTGTGGCGGGTGTTGTGGGTAGCTGGGGAGAGTCAGCGGACCCTGCGCCCTAGCTACCCAAGTGCTTTTCTGACCGGAAGAGGTTTGTGGCCCTATGTAGGCTGGATTTCTCTCTTCTTCCAGATTCTTACATTTCCCAACAAATCAAATCCATACCCTCTTTTTATTCTCACAATAGGATCAACAAGCAACCAAAAGTTATGTAACATTAAAAACAAACAAACTATAATAAGACAACACAATTTTTTTTTTAAATGTGAGCCAAAGAAAATGCACAAGAAAAAAATACAGTCTCAAAGTAATACATATTTTCACATACAGAAACCCCATGACAACACAAAATTAGACTGGTAAAATGGAGCATCTATGTAGATTTGATTTGCATTTTTCTGTTTCTGTAAGTGTTCCTGAGATATTTTTATGTTTTGAAAATATTCTGTTTACATCATTTATTCATTTAAATTGTTACTTGTTTTCTTGATATCCATTTTTAGTTATTTAATATATTTATTTTAATAAAATAAAATTTTATACAGTATATTCATATTAGGTAGTTTTTGTCATAGGTAGATATCCATTTTTAGTTATTTAATATATTTATTTTAATAAAATAAAATTTTATACAGTATATTCATATTAGAGTTTTCCTTTCCTCAACTTCTCCAAGATCTTTCTCAGTTTGCTAGCTGCTAAAATCCACACTATCAATTTCAGATCTTTTAACTCTCTACTTTCTTCTTCAATTTTTCAAAGCGTTATTGTATAAGTCTCTTGGTTAACATTTCCTCCTGATACTGTATTGCCCATTTGGTTTTGCAGGCCATTATAAAGGTGTTACTTCCTTGATTTCATTCTCTGTACCTGCCATCTGTATATAGAAAGGCTACTTATTTTGTGTATTAATTCTATACCCTGCTACTGTGCTACTTACATTTATCAGACACAAATGTTTCCTTGAGAAATTTGTAGGGTCACTCATGTTATTATATTACATGCAAGTATAGATGTTTTGAGTTATTCCTTTCCTGATTGTATCCATTTGATCTCTTTTAATTTCATTAATGGAATACTTCAAGTTTTATTTTGAATAGACATGAAGTTTGTAAATTATTGTTCCTTTTCTTGCTCTTTAATCTAGGGTAAATTGTTGGAATTTATTTACATTTAGGAAGATGTTAGTGATGGGCTTCTTATAAATCATTTTTATTGTGTTTGCTATGTCCCTTGTATCTCCAGTCTCCCCAGGTTTTTATTAAGAAACAGTGATGGATTTTGTCATAGGTAGTTTCTGCATCTAATGAAATGACATGTGCTTTCATCTTTCAGATTGCTTATATGGTGGATTATATGCCTTGGTTAATTTATGTTGAATCATTATATGTATCTTATATGGTCATGGTGGATGATCTTAAGGATGCGTTTTTGGATATAGTTTTCAAATGTTTAAGTGAGAAGTTTTGCATCTATGCTCATTTAAAACATGAACAATAATTAATTTTCTGCAATTAATTTTTTTGTTCAATCTTTTTTTAAAGATTTCACTATAATTAAGGGATTATGAAAATAACTGAGTAATGTTTCTTCTATTTTGAAGAATAATCTGAAGAGATTTTGGCATTAATTATTAACTGAGAGTCTGGTATGATTCTTCACTTAATCTATCTGACTCTGGGTTTCTTTAGCAAGAATTTAAATGAGTGCTTCTGTTTGAATATGGATTATAGATCTGTTTAAAATGCCTATCTGATATTGATTTAACCTTAATATTTTGTATACATCAAACCACAACCATCAATATTTACTGGGGAAATAGAGACATAGAACATGTGGAAGTGGCCAACCATTGAAGAGTCTAACTTAAGACCCACACTATTGGAAGGAGCCTACAATACCTGGATGACCTTGGTTCTGTGGAGGCTCGATAACCCAGGGTAGGAGAATGCTACGGTGCTAAAGCAAATGTGTGTGGGCAGGTGGGGGAGCCCCCTTATGGAGGCAGGGGAGGAGGAAGGGATGCGGGTTTGTGGAGGGGAAATTTGAACTGGGATAACATTTGAAATGTAAACAACCAATAAAAAATGAAAAACAACAACAAAAAATAAATTTATCAAATTTAGTTGTAATTGAATTTTAAAATTTTATCCTTATGTTCCTTAGGATTTCCTTGATGTATATTTTTAATATAGATATTCTTTCTCCAAAATTTAGTAAAGACTCCCCTGTAACTTTCATTTATATTTCTTTTTGTTTGTTTTTTGGTTTTTCTAGAAAGGGTTTCTTAGTGTAGCCCTGGCTGTCCTGGCACTTACTTTGTAGACCAGGCTGGCCTCGAACTCAGAAATCCACCTTCCTCTGCCTCCCAAGTGCTGGGATTAAAGGCATACGCCACCAACCCCCAGCAATTTATATTTCAAAATGATTTTTTCATTTGTTAGATTTTCTATTTGGATTCCAACATAGAGATAGATAGCTTCTTGAAATCTACTCCATTTCAATGGTATTTCTTTTCTTCCTTTATAACTTTCAGTTGTGCTGTAAATAGTAGGGGATCTCACCAATGCCTTTCTTTTTTGGGGGGAGGGGGATATTGGCCCTTAGTTCTATGACATTTCGTCTTTAAACTTCCTTAAATGTGTTCTATAGATTTGGATTGATAGCATAATTTTCATTCAATTCTAGAGATTCTAAAATTTTATTTCATTTCATTCTAGAAGATTCTAAACTTCTTTATTTTTTTGGGGGGGGACCCATTTATTATTTAGTAGTGAATGGTTCTGTTTCCATGGTTTTATAAGCTTTTACTAGTTTCTGAGGTTGTTGTCATTAGGCTCTAATTGGTGATTGGATGCAGGGTATTATTTCAAATTTCTTGAATGTTTTCAGACTTCCTTTATATCCAAAACTGTGCTTAATTTTGGAGAAAGTTTCATGAGTTTCCGTGAACAAGGTAAGTTGATTTGTATTTGAGTAAAATGTTCAGTAAATGCTCTTTAGACCCATTTGATTTATGACATCATGTCACTCCAGCATTTCTATTAATTTTTGTGACTAGATGACATACCAATTTGTGAATTTTGTGTCCTGAAGTCTCCCAGTATCACTGTTTGATGGTCAGTATGTGGTTTTAGCTGTAGTAATGTTCCTTTTATGAATATGGATGTCTTATTTTGGGCACATAAATGTTTATGATTGTATTGTTCTTCTCTATGTCTTCTGAAACTTTTTAACTTGCAATTTGTTTTGTAAGATATTAAAATGGCTACATGAGCTTGTTTCTTGATGCCATTTACTTCGAATATTTTTCATTTTCATTCTAGAGTTGTTTTTTTTTCAGTATATTTTATCACATTGTGATACAACCCTGCCCAAGACTGTGTTACTTAGTCTACAACACTATTTGTAGTTGTGGTGTGTGGCTCAGCCTTGGCACATAGCTTTATTCCAAGAGAGTTCTGCATAAATATTCTTACAATGATGAAATAACATCAACCACAGGTCTTGAGTTGGAGCAAGCAAACGTTGACAGGAATTTAACATATGATTATTAAGAAAAAAATCATAGAGTGTAAGACAGTCATAAAATGGATTGAGAGACATACAGGAATTAGAAAGGGGAGACATTCAGTTTAAAGTAGGTTTTTGAGATGGTGAGTGAAAGAATCATTCCTTCTGGGATATCAGATAAGAAGGAAGGTCACCTGGGATACATCTCTGTCTCTGAGCTAGCAGGATTCTACCCCATCATCTGGTCCCTGAGTCTTCATTGGTAAAACCAAATGATTGAGACCTTCTTATGAAATAACAATGCTTGGTGCTCCAACACAGGGCATGCCCTTAGAGACCCATAAATCATGCCAGCTAAGACAAACTGAGACACCATCAGACTTGTTAATATACCTGGGAAGTCCTCAAGGATAGAACTAAGTAATAGTAAAAAGAACAACCCTTCTAATGTTAAGGATGGAAAATATTATAATATGGGACAATAGAATCCTGTATAGTGCTTCTTTAGATGGCTTGAAAATCAAAGCAGAAAATGAAAAGGAAAGTGTCTTAAGATTGATATAATACCATTTATAATCACTATAAATTTGATAGCCCATATTATGTCTTTAATAGCCATTTTGCACCCAATATGAAATAGTGGTTTAATAATTATGTTAAGTATGAAAAATGTGTTGATAAGTTACAAGACATATAAAGACTTATAGATGAAAATAAGAAAAGTGGAGAGACAGAGATGCAAGATGTCAGCCTCCCCAGGCTCGGGAGTAAAAGTTCCTTGAAATTCCTGACTGTTGGCAGAGCTGGAAAAAGGCAAGATAAGAGTAGGCAACCACAGTTAGCTGGGGCCTGGAGGACGATGAGGACATGAGATTTACAAGATACACAGGGATGATAATTGTACCCCCACGAACAATATATGAAAACATAATATGCAGCCTTCAAATATAATATACAATATAAGTACCCAGATGCACTCCTGTCTGTAAGATTTGTAACAAGAGTCAATATAAGCAGCCTCAACAGTTTGAATGGAATGGTGGATTCAAGAGCCACAACAGTGCTGGCAAAGTGGCAGAATTCCCATAGCATCAGTTATACTGCAGGAACTGTGGAGCTTGAATATGTTAAAAGAGAACATGAAGCTGCCACAGCTACCAGAAGGACACCATTAAAGCAATTAGTCGCCAAGGCCCTGGCTTCCCCTTCCGATCCAACTCAAGCCTTCATTTTCCATAGTACTGGATTTTCTAGATACATCTGTAAACCTCAAAGTTCTGGAGGGAAGCCCCACTCAGACTTCATCCTGAGACACTTCTCTGATACTAACTTCTCATCCATTTGAAATACATAAGTTGTGCTATGTAACATTATCTGTCGAGTGTAACCACTGTCTGCCTGGTTGAACTTTGGGATCAAGAAGGTGTGTTGAAATCAGTTTTCTTTGGGAGCAGAAAGCAACAGTGAACAGACACATCACACAATCACCTTCTGCTGGCACTTTGCCTGGGCCTGCCTTTGCCTGCCCTGCCCTCTGCTACAGCTGTGTGGTGGCCCTTAAATAGATGGGAAGGCTTCAGGTAACAGTCATGGGATTAACTATTGCTGAGCTTGGGGCTCTTTGGCTGCATCCCTGCTTTCTTTCTTTCTTTTTTTTTTGTGTGTCTTTTTTTTAATATACTTTTTATTAGGTATTTATTTTATTTACATTTCCAATGCTATACCAAAAGTCACCCAAACCCTCCCCCACCCACTCCCACTTCTTGGCCCTGGCGTTCACCTGTACTGAGGCATATAAAATTTGCATGACCAATGGGCCTCTCTTTCCACTGATGGCCTACTAGGCCATCTTCTGAAACATATGCAGCTAGAGACACAAGCTCCCGGGGGGGTGGGGGCGGTACTGGTTACTTCATATTGTTTTTCCACCTATAGGGTTTCAGATCCCCCCAGATACTTGGGTATTTTCTCCAGCACTGACATTGGGAACCCTGGGATCCATCCAATAGCTGACTGTGAGCATCCACTTCTGTGTTTGCAAGGCCCCGGCATAGTCTCACAAGAGACAGCTATATCAGGGTCCTTTCAGCAAAATCTTGCTAGTGTATGCAATGGTGTCAGCATTTGGAGGCTGATTATGGGATGGATCTCCAGGTATGGCAGTTTCTAGATGGTCCATCCTTTCATCTCAGCTCCAAACTTTGTCTCTGTAACTCCTTCCATGGGTGTTTTGTTCCCAATTCTAAGAAGGGGCAAAGTATTCACACTTCAGTCTTCCTTCTTCTTGAGTTTCATGTGTTTCACAATTTGTATCTTATATCTTGGGTATTCTAAGTTTCTGGGCTAATATCCACTTATCAGTGAGTACATATCATGTGAGTTCTTTTGTGATTGGGTTACCTCACTCAGGATGATGCCCTCCAGGTCCAAACATTTGCCTAGGAATTTCATAAATTCATTGTTTTTAATAGCTGAGTAGTACTCCATTGTGTAAATGTACCACATTTTCTGTATCTGCTCCTCTCTTGAGGGATATCTGGGTTCTTTCCAGCTTCTGGCTATTATAAATAAGGCTGCTATGAACAAGTGGGGCATGTGTCCTTCTTACCAGTTGGGGCATCTTCTGGATATATGCCCAGGAGAGGTATTGTTGGATCCTCCAGTAGTACTATGACAAATTTTCTGAGGAACTGCCAGGTGGTTTTCCAGAGTGGTTATACAAGCTTGCAATCCTACCAACAATGGAGGAGTGTTCGTCTTCCTCCACATCCTCGCCAGCATCTGCAAAATATCACTTTTTGCAGATGATATGATAGTATATACAAATGACCCTAAAAATTCCACCAGAAAAGTTCTAAAACTGATAAACAGGTTCAATGAAGTAGCTGGATATAAAATTAATTCCGACAAGTCAATGGTCTTTCTCTACACAAAGGATGGACAGGCTGAGAAATAAATTAGGGAAAGAACAACTTTCTCAATAGTCAGAAATAATATAAAATACCTTGGTATGACTCTAACTAAGGAAGCAAAAGATCTGTATGATAAAAACTTCAAATCTCTGAAGAAAGAAATTAAAGAAGATCTCAGAAGATGGAAAGATCTCCCATGCTCATGGATTGTCAGGATCAATATAGTAAAAATGGCTATCTTGTCAAAAGCAATCTACAGATTCAATGCAATCCCCATCACAATTCCATCTCAATTCTTCAACAAACTAGAAAGGGCAACCACAAATTCATCTGGAATAACAAAAAACCTAGGATAACAAAAACCCTTCTCAAGGATAAAAGAACCTCTGCTGGAATCATCATGCCTGACCTAAAGCTATACTATAGAGCAACTGTGATAAAAACTGCATGGTACTGGTATAGTGACAGACAAGTAGACCAATGAAATATAATTAAAGATCCAGAAATGAACCAACACACCTACGGTCACTTGATCTTTGACAAGGGAGCTAAAACCATCCAGTGGAAAAAAGACAGCATTTTCAACAAATGATGCTGGAACAACTGGCAGTTATCATGTAGAAGAATCTGAATTGATCATTCCTATCTCCTTGTACTATGGTAAAATCTATGTGGATTAAGGAACTCCACATAAAACCAGGGACAGTGAAACTTATAGAGAAGAAAGTGGGGAAAAGCCTCGAAGATATGGGCACAGGGGAAAAATTCCTGATTAGAACAGCAATGGCTTGTGCTGTAAGATCGAGAATAGACAAATGGGACCTCATAAAATTGCAAAGCTTCTGTAAGGCAAAAGACACCGTCAATAAGACAAAAAGACCACCAACAGATTGAGAAAGTATCTTTACCTATCCTAAATCACATAGGGGACTAATATCCAATATACATAAGAACTCACGAAGATGGACTCCAGAAAATCAAATAACCTCATTAAAAAATGGGGCTCAGAGCTAAACAAAGAATTCTCACCTGAAGAATACCAAATGGCTGAGAAGCACCTGAAAAAATGTTCAGCATCCTTAATCATCATGGAAATGCAAATCAAAACAACCCTGAGATTCCACCTCACACCAGTCAGAATGGCTAAGATAAAAATTTCAGGTGACAGCATCCCTGCTTTCTTAAGTCTTGAATGATGCCCCATTTAAGCCATGGTCTCCATTCCTCCACTCCCACCCTTGGCCAAAGCTTAGATTATAACCCTTCCCTCCCTCTGAAATTGACCGTGAGTGAAGAATTCAGGGCTTCCCAACTTCACACCTAAATCAAGGGTTTGTTCTCTCCTCTCCTCAACTTCCTTATTGCCTGTCACCACCCAACACTTGCTGTGACCAGAAGCCATGAGATGAGTTTGGAAGAGCCTGGCCCTCCTCACTTAGCTCCGGACTATACGAATTCACCTGCCACCAGCCTAGAAAGGGAGAGCAGGGTCCTTTGCCCTGCTGCCTCCATATGCCCTCGAACTTTGAGCTCAGGTCTAAAGGTAAACAGAGTAGTCACAGAGCTACTCATATGGGCCAGCACTCATGTTCCTTGGTGGATATATGCCTAGCAAAGGCCAATAGGAGAGTCCTCAGTGCACATGGTTCTGAGTTGGTTACTTTTCCATAATTGCTTTGCTTTTACACATTGAAGAGGTTTGAACATGGCTCTCGAGTCACCCTGGCCACCCATCAGGTCTAATATGGAGCCTGAAATCTGAAACACAAGACCATGACCCTGCAAACTCAGGTTTCAGTGTTGCTCCTCACACTCTCTGTAGGGACTGGCAGGAGCTCTGTGTTACTATATTTGCAGATCATTTACATATCAGTGGTTCTGGCCTGACTCATTGACTCATACCCCACTCAGTTCAGGACCACTAAATGTTGAAATGTGGATGCATACCAAAAAAAAAAAAAAAGCAATTTGCTACGTTGCAAAAAGGAAAAAGAAAAAAGAAAAAAGCAAGGAAGAGAGGAAGGAAGGAAGGAAGGAAGGAAGGAAGGAAGGAAGGAAGGAAGGAAGGAAGGAAGGAAGGAAAGAAGGAAGGAAGGAAGGAAGGAAGGAAGGAAGGAAGGAAGGAAGGAAGGAAAGAAGGAAAGAAGGAAAGAAGGAAGGAAAGAAAGAAAGAAGGAAAGAAAGAAAGAAAGAAAGAGGGAGGAGGGGGGAGGGAGAGAGAGAGAGAAGGAGAGAGAGAGAGAGAGGAAAGAGAGAGAGAGAAAGAAAGAAAGAAAGAAAGAAAGAAAGAAAGAAAGAAAGAAAGAAAGAAAGAAAGAAAGAAAGAAAATAAGAAAAGGACTCAGACACAGACAGGAACTTAAGTAAGAAGCCACTGATCCACCACAGGATGAATAGAAGAGTAGTGGCCAGAGATTTTCAGAAAATAAACTTTAGTTTATCCAGTTAAACAGAAACGACCTGCAAGCAACCTGCCAAGGTTATGAAAAACTTAAGTGAAAACTTACAGACATTATATTTGACAAGATTACGGAAGCAATCACATGGTTTCATTCACCCTATGTTAAGTAAATCTTAAATTCAGAGAGTATAAAAAAAACTATGCCCTAAGACTGGAAAGATTTGGAAGCAGCAATATCAGAAGCTGGTCCTCAGTTACAATGATGAACATGTTGGAAAGAGGAAGCTAGGGTCATAGAAGAATGTAATTGGTCTAGAGATATTAATGTTTTCTAAGACCAGTTTCTGGCTGAAGGCCAATATGGTGAGATATAAAAGTAGCTAGAATTGATGATCACACCTTGGTGCTTTGTTGTCCAGCAGCTTTAAAAGCTTGGGACAATGTTGAAGGATGAAGAAATAGGTCTAAGTCCTTTTCTAAAATTATACAAGGCCCCAAGAAGCCTTCACCAACTTGTTTCACAAAGATTAATGTCAGCTGTAATAGAATATTGTCAGACTCAAAATCAGACAGATATTAATTGAATCTTTGGCTTTTAAAATACTAATTCAGAAGGCAAAAGCATGGCTAGGTCTTTAAAGGCAAAACCAGCACCTATCTGTGAATGCATTAGCAATATGGCTGATATTGGATCTCATATGTATTATACTTCTCTGATAGAGCAATTTCTAAAAGTTTTAAGAAATAAAACAATGTCAGATGTTGTAAGAAAGTCTTTCCTAGAAACAATGATTTGCTTTTCCTAGAAATAATTTAAAAAGAAAATTTCTGGATTATGCAGAAGTTATGGCAAAGGCTGGCATTGGAATAATGAATGCAATTCAAAAGGGACAAGCAAAATAATGCTTTGCCATCAGGAATGATCTAAGAGGCCCTCCTATAGGCTCCTATATCATCTTTAATCCACTCTTTCCCTGTCAGTATCAGAGTAACAAGTCTACAGAGCAATTAAAGATTTCATGCCTGTTGTTAAAATCAGCACTACACTGGATATAACTGAAGACAGAGCAGCTTCAGTAGATTAAATAAAAAAGTCAGGAAATACATGAAAACAAGTATTTTACTATTCTGCTATAAATGATCAGAGAGTGAAGTTTAAAATACAAATAACTGACATTGAAATAGAAGTTTTAGGAGACATAGAAGCCAATGTCACAGTAATTTCACCAAAAGTTTGGCATCCAGATTGGCTGCATCCTTGGAACTTTACCTTGGGTAAAACAAAGTACAGGATGAATCATGTATAGTAGAATAAATAGCAAAAGTAAAGCTACTTGTTGCTAATATAACCCTGAATTTATAGGGACATGATTTGTTGCAGCAATAGAAAACACAGATTTAAATTTCTCCAATATCATAAACAAACATGCAATCACCCTACTTTTAAAATTGTTAACTTACAAGCCTGTGTAGGTGAAACAATGGTCTTTAACATTAGAAGAGAATGCTAATTTACCAAAGGCACCCTTGCCTTACTGGCATAAAATGAAAAATAGTTTTCTAAACTACATATCTTAATTTTATGTTAGGATATTAGACTGTAGATTGGCATATAATTCACACCATCTTGGACAATATCTTCTGAGTGCTCTAAATATTAAAAGAATGTTTTTGTTGTTTGGGATTGAAAACATAGTTAAGAGATTTAAAATGCTTCAAGTGAATTCAAAGGGTTGCTACATTAAAAACTGCTTTCTAAATATCTAAAAGTTAGAGTAACTTAGAACTAAGATAAAATATTTGAATAGGGCAGTGGTAGCCCATGAAGTTAAGGAGAACACTATAAATTAGTTGGTTTCTAAATTCTAGTGTTACAGTAAACAAGGTGGTAGTGCTCCTGTAGAGCTTTAATCCCACAACCCAGGGACAAAACTCAGATACATCTCCTGGTTACTATGTTTGCACACTAGAGAAACCACATACCATATTTAAAGATTATTATAAAATCTCTCTACAGGGTTACTAGAAAGGCAGCAAATTTCCAATGTGTTCAGACACAAAGAGCAACTGCCTGTAAGCTCATTTCCTTGCATGCAACCCTGGCCAATATTATATGAAATGATCCACTAACTATAGATATTTATTGCAAATTTGCAACAGGGAACATATCATAAAGCAAAAAGTAGCTCATGAGCAAATTCATAATGTATAATTTGATATTCCTGTCATGTGCTTCACTTATATTACATTTGCCAATATCTACTGTAGGAGGGTTTAAGATTTCATTCATATATATATATATATATATATATATATATATATATATATATATTTGTTTGGAAGTTAGTTGTAGTGATTTTGCTTTGGTGTCCAAGCATCTGGATTAGAGATTATTGTAATTCTATGTGGTGAGACATGGTCATGTCCTTGATGAGAGATAATATTTTAGTAGGGTTACAATTGCTCTGGTGAAACATCATGAAAAAAACAACTTGGACAGGAAAGGTATATTTGGTTCATACTTCCATCTTAGTGTTCATCATCTAAAAAAATCCGAACTGGACTCAGCAGGGAAGAAACATGGAGGTCGGAGGTGATGGAGAGGCCACAGAAGAGGATGTTTATCAGCTTTCTCCCTATAGGTTTCTCAGTCTGTATTTTAGAGAACTCAGAACCATTAGCCCAGAGATGTTCCCACCCACAATAGGCAATTCTCTCCCAAATCAATCAATAGTTAAGAAAATGAAAATTGTCTAGAGGAGTGCCTACTACCTGATTTTATGGAGGGATTTTGTCAATTCTTCAATTTTACTCTCAAATGACTCTAATCTGGGTAAGGTTGAAATAAAGTTTGCAAAGACAGAGAGTGAGTGCTGCATTTCTTGGATTCTATTTTCCACTCTGTACCTTAGGGATGTGGTGACTATGAGTTGCTTGTTTGATAATGTTTATGATTTCTTCCCAGATGTGTTCACAGGAGGTGTTTGCTAGAAAGTGTTTCGAGGTTTTGAGACTGGCAGAAAGGAATGGGGATGGTCTAGAAGTGAAGTATCTGAAAGGCATTGTGGGAAGGAAGAAAGGAGCAATGAGATTCCAAAGAGTATTGAGGAAATGGAGGCTGAGAATGAGTACGGGACCCTGGAAGAGGTGTGCTACAGGGCTGGGGGAGAAACTTCAGAATTGATCATGGAGAATAGGAAGAGTCAAGATGGCCTACCTAATTCCTAGACCTGCATGGCCAGAAGATAACCAGATAGAATACAAAGACATTTTATTCCAGTATATAATGTCTCTCCTTTTCCATACTGTATTCCTTCTCTGTATAGTGTATTTAACACTATAAATTTACACACACACATACATACACACACACACACACACACACACACACACAACACGTATACATATATGAGGTTTTGTCTTTTACTGACTATTATAATCCTAAGTGCAAGCCCCCAAGACCTAGAATCTACCTGAAGCCCCCATGACCCTGCACTCAAATTACTTCAGATTGGTAAATAAGGATGCCTAAAATAAATAATAGCTGGGCAGAGGGTACAGGGTACATAGTTGGGGTGAAGGTTTCCAGGGTTAGGCATGGAGTAGGACAAGGAAAGGAAGGAAAAATTCAGGCTGTTGAAAGAGAAGCCATGATGTACATGCTCTATGATGTTCATAGCATATTTATATTTAATTATAGTAGTCAGAAGCTGAAAAGAACCCACATGTCCTTCAACAGAGGAATGGATACAGAAAATATAGTACATTTACACAATGGAGTACTACTCCGCTACTAAAAACAATGACTTCATGAAATTCTTAGGCAAATGGATGGATCTAGAAAATATCATCCTGAGTGAGGTAACCTAGTCACAAAAGAACGCACATGGTATGCACTCACTGATAAGTGGATATTAGCCTAAACTCTCAGAATAACCAAGATACAATTCACAAACTACATGAAGCTCAAGAAGAAGGAAGATCAAAGGGTGGATATTTTAGTCCTTCGTAGAAGGGGGAACAAAATACTCACAAGAGGAAATATGGAGACAGAGTGTGGAGCAGATAGTGAAGGAAAGATCATCCAGAGACTGCCCTACATGGGGTCCATCAGGAACCTGATATAGCTGTCTCCTGAGAGACTCTGCCAAAGCCTAACAAATACAGAGGTGGATGCTCACAGCCAACTATTGGACTGAGCACAGAGTCCCAGATGGAAGGAGCTCTCAGGGACTAAACCACCAACCAAAGAGTACACATGGAGGGACCAGCTGAATATGTAGCAGAGAATGGCCTTTTTGGGCATTAATGGGAGTAGAGTCCCTTGGTACTGTGAAGGCTTGATGCCCCAGGGTAGGATAATGCCAGGGTCGGGAGGCAGGAGTGGGTGGGTTATAATTGCTGTGGTGAAACATCATGAACAAAACAACTTGGACAGGAAAGGGATTTTTGGCTCACACTTCCATCTTAGTGTTCATATTCTCAAAAAGTCAGAACTAGACTCAGAAGGGAAAAAACCTGGAGTTAGGAGTTGATAGAGTGACCTTGGGAGAAGCAGTTAAAAATATCCAATTAAAAAAGAAAGAAAGAAGGAAAATGTTGCCTTGTGTGCTAGCCAATTGGAGTTAGGAGCAGCCTAGATATTACGTAGTAGTAAATAACTTGGGGTTATCAATAGGAAAGTCATTTCTAATAACATGGAGGATAGGTATTCTTCCAGAGCTTGTGCTGATTTTAGAAACTCTAGGCCAAGGTTAAAATAATTTCTATAACACACACACACAGACACAAACACACACATCCATATACAAACACATACAGCATGTGTACATGTGAGAGAAATAGACTATACTTTACTTTCTCAGACCTCCTGATCTCATAACATAGCCTCTTACAAGTTATCTGCCTGCCTTTATGAATTACTTACAAAAGCAAAATGCTTATGTTTTTCTTTTGTCTATTTTCTAAGCATGCTTTCCATAATACTTTTATCTTTTCTAACACTTTTCCTCCCAAAGTCCTTTCCCTGTTCTTACTTTTATTATTGTTGCTTTTTCACTTTCCTTGACCCTGAAATCAGGTAATATTTGTAGCTTACTGGCTCCTATGATTATTTTTAAAGTCCAATAAAACTGTACTCGTTGCCTATACTTTATCATTGCTTAATTTTAAAATTTTTCTTCTTTTATATCTTTATGCAGTTAAGGAAACAAACCTATTTTGTGTGTCCAGATGACATTATACTACTGCTTAATATATTTACTTTCATTGATATTCATGATTCCCTTATGAAAATGCTACAAATAAACCCAGGAAAAAAACTTAAAGAGGCAGACCTCGACAAGGGCATTACACTGACTTCTGACCAATTTTATTCTGGTAAGAAAATAGATATTAACACAGCAAAGTTAACATGTTCTTAGGAATCAACGTACAATGTTCACTAGCTCATGGACCATCCTAAACCTAGAGAGCTTTGGGAACTCTTAAGTGATTCTTTCCTTGGGAGCCCAGGTTTTAGGAGCTGCTATTCCTATGCATAACTGCTTGATCTCTATCTCTTAAGCTCTAAACTATGAACCTATTATAAATCTCTTTTAAAAACTCATTCTCCAAGTATCAGTGAAAGTCATTTTTCATAATATGCCAGGCTAATGCCAGGAAGCCATTGGCTGGGATGGTTTTCATGGCCATTGATTTTCCAGATTGCTGAATTTGCAAAATATTGCTTAAGTAAAGTGAGAAAGCCTGCCTGATTCTCATAGATTTTCACTTTCCAGAATTTCAATATGTTCCTGTATTTTGTTGCATAATTCTGCATTAAGTTAAAATAAGTTCATTTAAAAATGAGTTAGATTTGTAGAACATCCTTAGAAGAATATAATGTGAAGTGGAAGTGTCTGGTTGGCTCAGATGATACAGACTCAAACGCTAAGGCTGATTCATGCTCATGTGGTGTTTTTCTGTGGCAAGACCAGTCCATGGGAGGACACATGATGTTTGTAGAACGTATAAATAGGACTAAATGGATAGTGACGGAGAGCTTGCATAGCTAGTTTTGCCAGACTTTTTTGGTCTCCCAATCTCTCTTATCTTAGCATCCTTGAGAGAGGCACTGCAGAGAAGTCCTGGAATCCTGGTTGGTCCTGATTTGTTCCTGCTGATTCCTGACAATTTGGCAGAGTCCTGGTGGTTTCTGCTTCATTGTGCTGACACTGATGGTTCATATTTAGTATTCTGACACTACTGAAGTCACCTGCTGGTATCTTGACAAATAGAGATTGGAATTGCCACAATGAGTTACTTCTAAACAGGTCTACATTTCCTTTTCACATTTAACATACTGTCTCCTCTACTTCTGAATGAAGCATCAAAGGAGGGCAGAATCAAAGAATTTGAGAACCCTTATTAAAAGTAGGTTTGAAAAAAGCTAAGTATACAATAATGATTTTTTTAGTAAGATCTATTCTTACTTTATTTTTTTTTTGGTTATTTTATTTATTTACATTTCTAATGTTTTCCCTCTTCCCACTTTTCTGTCCACAACTCCTCCATCCAGTCTGTGAGGGTGCATCCCCACCCAAACTCCTGGTCATGCCTCACCACTCTAGCATCCCCTTACAATGGGATATCAAGGCTCCACAGAAACAAGGGGCTATCCTCCCACTGATGCCAGATAAAGCCATCCTCTGCTATATATGTAGCTGGAGCCATGAGTCCCTCCATGTGGACTCTCTGGTTGGTGTTTTAGTACATGAGAGCTCTGAGTTGTCAGTGTAGTTGATATTTTTGTACTTCCTCTGGGGTTGCAATCCCCTTGAGTTTCTTCATTTAGTCCTTCCTCTAACTCTTCCATTGGGTTCTCTGGGCTCAGTTGTATGATTGGCTATATTTGTATAAATCAGATGCTGGCAGAACAACTCAGGGGATAGCTATATCAGGATCCTGTCAGCAAGCATATTTTGACGTCGCAATAGTGTCAAGGTTTGGTGTCTGCAGGTGGGATGGATCCCTAGGTGGGGCAGTCTCTGGAGGTCCTTTTCTTCTGTTTTTTTTCCCTCTGCATTTCTTTAGATAGGATCAATTCTGGATTAAAATTTTTGAGATGGATGTGTGCATCCATCACTCAAGTGGGGGTTGGGCCTTTCGACTGAAGATGGCCTCTATAGGTTATATCTCCTTCTTCTTGGGTATTTCAGCTAATGTCATCCCCTTTGGGTCTGGAAACTTCTTGCTTCCTTGGCATCTGGGACTTTCTAGTGGCTGTCCCCAGTTCCCCACCACATATTGCTAAATATTTCTGTTCAATTTCCTCACCCTCTCTACTTCTTTCATGTCTCTTCCCATACCTGATCCTGCCCACACCTTTTCCTTCCCTCTCTTCTCTCCCTCCCAGGTCCCTTCCTCTCTCTATCTGCTTTGACTATTTTATTTCCCCTTCTAAATAAGATTTAAGCATACACACTTTGGTCTTCCTTCTTCTGAAACTTCATATGTACTGTGAGCTGTATTGTGGGCACTCTGAACTTTGGAGCTAATAACCACTTATCAGTGAGTACATAGCATGTGTGTTCTTTTTTGTCTGAGTTACGTCACTGAGGATATTTGTTAGTTTCATCCATTTGCCTGCACAATTCATGATGTCCTCATTTTAAATAGCTGAGTAATATTCCATTGTGTAATTGTATTTCATTACCTGAATCCATTTTTTGGGTCAGGGACATCTGGGTTGTTTCCAGCTTCAGGCTATTATAAATAAGACTGCTATAAACATACTGGAACAAGGGTTATATGTTGGAGCATCTTTTAGGTATAATACCAGGAGTGGTATAGCAGGTCCTCAGGTAGAACTATTTCCAGTTTTCTGAGAAACTGCCAGATTGATTTCCAGAGTGGTTGTATCAGCTTGCAATCCCACTAGCAATGGAGGAGTGTTAATCTTTCTCCACATCTTTGCCATCTGCTGTCACCTGAGTTTTTGATCTTAGCAAATCTCACTAGTGTGTGGTGGAATCTCAGGGTTGTTTTGATTTGCATTTCCCTCATGACTAAGTATGTTGAACATTTCTTTAGGTGCTTCTCAGCCATTCAATATTCCTCAGTTGAGAATTCTTTGTTTAACTCTGTACCCATTTTTTTAATAAGGTTATTTGGTTCTCTGGAGTAATGATTTTAGTATGAATTAGAATGTATACTTGCAATAACAAAGATAGCAAGACATATCAAACATGAATGTTAAATGCAGTCAGTGAAACATTTTAAAATTAATAGTAATGCTAGATGAGACATTTCACAAGCAAGACTCTTCTTATATTCTGTATTTGCTTTAGCCTGATTCATCAAACAAACTCACCAAACAAGAAAAAAGAAAAACAAATAAATGATAAATGACAGAATTTCTAGTCTGCTATAAATTTTTAGTCCTTTCTCAACAATGCAAAGTGGTCTTTAGAACAACTGATTAAACTATCTTTAATTAATATCCATGCTTATTTGCATTTAGTATTTTCACATAAATTAATATACCTAGCTATATACTATTCATGTTCAACAAATTAAAAGTTACTCTACTTTCATGGGAAAAAAGAATAAGGTATTTGTTTTTAATGAAGCATGAGATCCAGAGGAAAGAACACCTAAACTAAATCCCAGATCACAAATTAACCATGTGATATTTATCTCAATTACCAAATTCCTCTGAATTTTTATTTCCATGGCTTTAGAATGAAAATATTCAGGAACTCTTTCAGGGCTATTTTTAAGATTAATGAGGCTAATATTTGTGAGCCATTTAACAGTACTGAACATATACATTATAATACTGTATCAACGTTTATTAAATAAAACAACAAAAAAAAGGTAGAGTAATACTGAAAACTAATATATTACCTTGCTAGAGGTGATTTGGGTGATTTTAAAACTTGACTGTTTGGTGGTTCTGTAGTGCAAATGAGTTCAAAAAATGTGCACATACCCAAATAATAAATACACAAAAACACAAATAACATTTGGTATGAAAAATGAATATCTGATTGGGTATGTGTTTAAAGAGATTAATTATGTACATGTAAAGTAAGGACATCCAATTTTGAGGGTAGGGGTATTTCAAGTGATTAAAATCATTTGGATGAGGAGGGAGAACAACGTTATAAACTTGTGTGTATATGTGCTAATGTTTATTCCACTGATAATATATTTTGGCCAGTTGCCATGAGCATTCCTAATAAGGTCAATATGACTCTTTTGTGTGATTTTAGAAAATGATTGGATTTTTTTCATATCCTGGTATCAGTTGATTTCCTAATGACTTTAAAATGGGGATTTTTATATTTGAAAATTCTATAAAGTATAATTCTCAACCATTTTAGAATTGTTGCATTTTAGAATTGCTCATTTGTAGGTTTTATGTATAGTTTATAAATATTTTTAAATCAGACATGAAGACTACTCTGCAGTGAAATGTTTAAGAGCACTGACTATTATTATAAAGAACCTGGGTTTGTTCTATATTAACCACATGGTGAGCTAATTCTAATTTCAGAGCATTAGATGTTATTCCAGGTCTTTACAGGCACAAGACATAATATATTGCACACATATTTAACACACACACACACACACACACACACACACACACACAATAAAATAAAAAAAATAGTTTTGAAAAGTATTTTATGAGACTTTTTTATATTTTTTTAAACCCCAGTAATGTTATGTAATGAGTATGGGATACTGAACTGCTTCAATTATCCACACCAACAAACTATTTGCCCAAAACATACTGGTCAGGGAGTGATTCTTTCAGCTGCAGACAGTTTAATTTTGAAGAGTCTGAGAGAGTATAAATTTCAGAAAAGAGGGGGAATCCAGGTAAGGGGATAACACTTGAAATGTAAATAAAATTTTAAAATCAATTAATTTAACAAATAAACAAACAATACAAACAAACAAACAAAAATAATTTAGTTATACCTGGGAAGAACAAGAAAGAAGAAAGAAGAAAAGAAAGAAGAAAGAAGAAAGAAAGGAAGAAGAGGAAGAGGAAGAGGAAAAAGAAGAGGAAGAGGAAGAGGAAGAGGAAGAAGAACAGGAAGGTGCACTGTTGGTTCTTGCTACTGTTACAGTTGTTTCTGATGATCATGACAAAATGAACAAGAAGTTGGAGATATCCTGACTATAAAGATTGAATTTGCCCAAAATAAATGAACACCCCTATTCAGCATGAAAGAATTTAAAGAGGGCTACACCCCATTTCATCTCTAATCTTTCCTTCCTACCTCATGTTGGCTGGGGGAGTTTTGAAGGAATTAAGATGAAATAAAGGTTGGCATGGTGAGAGATATAAGTGCCACACAATATACATTAAAAAAAATGCACACCTACAAGTGTCTTAAGTTAATTCATATATTCTACACTAATGTTGACTTTTAGAATTAGTGCACTTAAGTTACACACACACATGTTCATTGCAAGATGACCTTTATGTTGTGATTCTGTATATATTAAGATGACCCTTATGATTTCTATAAATTAGCATCTAAATATGTGTTACATAAGACCTATCCACAAGGTCTCCCCTTCTCTTCATCCAATAAAGAACTCTTTCTCTGATATCAATAAACTAAATACTATAAGAACAATTATGAAAATCATCAGGTAAGAATTGCACTCATAATGTCTAGTCCATTCGTATTTGAGAGTTGTCCAAAGTACTCCATTATTTATCCTATCTAGGTGAGTTTAGAATTTTGTACTAATTATGTAACTTGTATGTATAAGGCTAAGAACACCTTCTTAGACTTTGAAACATTTTCTTAAATCCTAAAGATTTTAAACTTTATTGTAAGACTGTAACTATTTAGTCTTCAACCAATTAGAGACTTGAGAAGGATAAATCTTACCTGAGGAGAAATGAAGTATGGAACAAGTAGCTTCCAAAAATACAGAAATTTCAGAAATATCTGGCTGCCTACACAGTCACCCAAAATTTCTTTGAGTCATCAGAGCTTCTTGTTCAGTGTTTTGGCCCATAATATCTGAGAGATTTTTCTGTGAAGCAGGAATTATAATGGATTTGGCTACTTTGTCCTTGCAAAACTTGACAGTCAACTTTCTAGCATCTATTTTTTCCAGTTAGGACAGCATTCTCTGTGCAGTTAAGGTAAGGGCTCCTAATTTACTAATTTTTTTTCCTAAGGCAACTTTTGCCACATTTGAAGAAAAGTGTTTTCGGAGGCTCTTCAAAGCTCATCATCTTCTTTAAAGTAACATTGTGGTACTGCCAGGAATTGACATGTCATATTGCCAAAAATAAATAAATAAATAAATAAATAAATAAATAAATAAATAAATAAATAAATAAATCCTTTTATTAATAAAGCCATCTATAAACACCATATTCTGTAGAAATGTCATGTTTTTGGAGACCATCTATTTATTGATGTTATATTTGAATTGTTTGTTTCCAGCTATCTACTATCTGCCTAAATTTGAAAATATCTGTGGAAAGCTAAATGAAGATTATTCATATAAGTAACTAAATTCTTATCTATTATGACCATACATTTGATTGACTAACTTTAGCTTTCATTTCTCCTTTAATCGAAATAGTTTCAAAATCATATTGCAAATTTCTGAAACGTAACATTGTATTTTTAAGAATTACATAGATACAATACCATAATGTTGCAACATATATTATGTTGTAATAAAACATAACCTTAACTGTATCAATATAAAAAGCCCATCCCAAATGTAAAATGTTGGTTTGTTAGTGTTCTTTGCCTAAAAGTAGACACAATATTATACCCCTTTAACCTATTATGCTTATATCCCCTATTTTCTTTTTCTATTCTTCACTCTTTTCCCCTAACATTATATAAGAAAGAATGATAGAGGGAAGAAAAAAAAGAGAGAAATAAACCCCTTATTTTTGTTTTGTTCCCTGACCAAGGCTATTAGCAACTTGTAACACTCCCTCAAAAAACAAAACAGCAACAACAAAAACAAAAATATCAACAACAAAAACAACAATAACAAAAAGCAAAAACAACAATAACAGCAAAAACAAAAGTCAATCACCCTGTGAATGACTGAAAAATCATCCATCCCAATTTTTTAATTTATTTTTATTAGATATTTTCTTTATATACATTTCAAATGCTATCCCGAAATTTCCCTATACCTTCCCTCCGCCCTGCTCCCCTACCCACCCACTCCTGCTCTTGGCCCTGGCATTCCCCTGTATTGGGGGCATATAAAGTTTGCAAGACCAAGGGGCCTCTCTTCCCAGTGATAGCCGACTAGGCCATCTTCTGCTACATATGCAGCTAGAGAATCAACACCCTTCACAATAGTCACAAATAATATAAAATATCTTGGTGTTACTCTAAGGAAGTGAAAGATCTGTATGATAAGAACTTCATGTCTCTGAAGAAAGAAATTGAAGAAAATCTCAGAAGATGGAACAGCATGTTCATGGAACAGGAGGATTAATATAGTAAAAAATCTATCCTGCCAAACGCAATCTATAGATTCAATGCAATCCCCATCAAAATTCCAACTCAATTCTTCACTGAGATAGAAAGGGCAATTTGCAAATTCATCTAGAAAAAAAAAAAACCTAGGATAGCAAAAACTATTCTCAAAGATAAAAGAACCTCTGGTGGAATCACCATGCCTGACATTAAGCTGTAGTACAGAGTAATTGTGATAAAAACTGCATGGTACTGGTACAATGACAGACAGGTAGATCAATGGAATAGAATTGAATATCCAGAAATGAATTGCAACAGCTTTGGTCACTTGATCTTTGACAAGGGAGCTAAAACTATCTCAATTTTTAAGTTACAATATTTGCTGTCCATTCTCTGTGTGCAGGGCTCAATTATAGTCCTGACTTGAACAATCTGTAAAGCTGTACCATGCTAACTAGGTGCTTTGAATCTGTCCCAAATAAGAATATCTGGAGAATCAGCTATTGGGTTAGCTGAAGTTGGATGAGGCAGGATGCTGGGTGGGATAAAGGTGTCTTAGCATCTCAATATTCTTTTCATTATCCTCAAGGTAAATCTTGTCAGAGCTGCTTTAACTGAATTGGTGCCTGCAAACATATACTCTTTCACAGGTAATATACATTTCTATACATTTCTATAGTAACATAAGCGTGGAATATGCAGTGTGCACTGTCAGCTAAATTGTTTTGTTTTGGTTTGCTCTCTGTATGAGCAGGCAAGGCACGTATCTTACTTTTTCAAGTTAGTTTGGATTATTTTACCAAACTGAAAAATTTTTTTTTTATCCATTCCATTTTAAAGATGGCATGAGTCCTGACGATTCCATATCCAGGATTTATTGGCTATGCATAGCTGAAGAGCTTGGTGGATAAATTTTCATGTATCAGCAAGGATTCAGAGCTATTTCCATGTAGAGGAATAGCTCTCCTCCTTCCTCTCCCCCCCTCCTCCTCTTCCTCCTCCTCCACATTGTCCTCATCACCATTGTTTTACTCCTCCTCCTCCTTCTTCTTGACTTCTTTTTCCTGTCTGCAGCCAAGACTATGAGGGGACACCCACAGTCAAAACCAAGTTTTATCAATTTGAATGGAATTGATAGCTTTTCTTCTCCTGTTGAAACAAAGGAAAAGATCTCACCCAAAGCAAGACACTCCCTTCCTTTCATTCTGATGTTGTGCATCCTTAATATAAACAAGGTAATTTAGTTCAGCAGTTTTTTTTTTATTCATAATCCAATGTCTCTCAGCAGCTGTTACTTTTTGTTCACTAGTAATCAAATTATTAAAGTTATATAGTCTATATCTGGGGTTAATTATTGCCCCTTTTGTTCAAGTGTCTCCTTTAAAGTATGATCTAATCTCTCTATAATTGCTTGTCCTGTAGGATTGTGTCTTATATCTGCAGAATTGTTAATATTATGATATACAGAAAGTGCTTAATTTTACTGCAGACATATTCAGGAGCATTGGGTGTTAGTCTTAATTAGAACAAGTATTCCAATAATTGTCATACTTCAAATAAATTTATAATTACCAAATCAGCCTTTTCAGAACTTAAAACAGTTGCCCATTAAAATTCTGAATATCAGTCTATAGTGTCGTGGATATATTTTAATTTCCAAAGTTTACAAAATAAAACACATCCATTTTTCAAATTCATGTCTTTGATTACCTTTTGGATTGCCCACTGTGGAGTTTGTTGATATAAAGAACAAGTGGGTTATTTTTTTTTATAATTCCCTTGGCTTGTTGCCAAGTGATAGAAAAAAATGATTTTTAAACCCTTGCTACTAACATGGTGTTTCATATAAAATTTTTAAGTTTCTAGCACATTTATTATTAAGAGTTCATCAAATTCATAATTATTTTGTGCTAGGGAGCCTGGTAGACCTGTATTAGATCTGATATGTGTTATATATAATGGATGTTTTCTATATTTGATCATGTGTTATAGGTGAATAAACAATAACGCTAATTATGAATCATCTTTAATAAGTTCAGCAGTTTTCATATGCAAAAACCCCTCATTCTTCATATTGAGAGTGGTTACTATATTAAGAGTTTCAGACAGCCGGAGGACAGAGACCTGCCCTGCAGAGAGTGCCATCTTGGCTCCGGGACTCCGCCGAACTTAGTCTACAGGTTAGAGTGAGGACCACAGAGGCAGACAGCTTCTGGGACAGGCGGGAGCCACAGAGCCGCTGAGGCAGCACCCTTTTGGGGCCGCAGACATCCGGCACCCTCCCAGTCGGAGGACAGTGACCTGCCCTGCAGGGAACGCCATCTTGGCTCCGGGACTCCGCCGAGCTTAGTCTCTACAGGTCAGAGTGGGGACCACGGGGGCAGACGGCTTCTGGGACAGGCGGGAGCCACAGAGCTGCTGAGGCAGCACCCTTTAGGGGCCGCAGACATCCGGCACCCTCCCAGTCGGAGGACAGTGACCTGCCCTGCAGGGAGCGCCATCTTGGCTCCGGGACTCCGCCGAGCTTAGTCTCTACAGGTCAGAGTGGGGACCACGGGGGCAGACGGCTTCTGGGACAGGCAGGAGCCACAGAGCCGCTGAGGCAGCACCCTTTTGGGGCCGCAGACTTCCGGCACCCTCCCAGCCGGAGGACAGAGACCTGCCCTGCAGAGAGTGCCATCTTGGCTCCGGGACTCCGCCAAACTTAGTCTACAGGTTAGAGTGAGGACCACAGAGGCAGACAGCTTCTGGGACAGGCGGGAGCCACAGAGCCGCTGAGGCAGCACCCTTTTGGGGCCGCAGACATCCGGCACCCTCCCAGTCGGAGGACAGTGACCTGCCCTGCAGGGAACGCCATCTTGGCTCCGGGACTCCGCCGAGCTTAGTCTCTACAGGTCAGAGTGGGGACCACAGAGGCAGACAGCTTCTGGGACAGGCGGGAGCCACAGAACCGCTGAGGCAGCACCCTTTTGGGGCCGCAGACATCCGACACCCTCCCAGCCGGAGAACAGTGACCTGCCCTGCAGGGAGCGCCATCTTGGCTCCGGGACTCCACTGAACTTAGTCTGTACAGGTCTGCTGACAGAGGATACTCAGAATCCCCAGAAGAACAACCTCTGAACAGAGACAACTATAACAACTCCAGAGATTACCAGATGGCGAGAGGTAAAGGTAAGAATCTTACTAACAGAAACCAAGACCACTCACCATCATCAGGACCCAGCACTCCCACTTCGCCCAGTCCAGGGCACCCCAACACACCTGAAAAACTAGACCTGGATTTAAAAGCATATCTCATGATGATGGTAGAGGACATCAAGAAGGACTTTAAAGAACTACAGGAGAACATGGCTAAAGAGTTACAAGTCCTTAAAGAAAAACAGGAAAACACAACCAAACTGGTAGAAGTCCTTAAAGAGAAACAGGAAAACACATCCAATCAGATGATGGAAATGAACAAAACCATACTAGACCTAAAAAGGGAAGTAGACACAATAAAGAAAACCCAAAATGAGGCAACACTGGAGATAGAAACCCTAGGAAAGAAATCTGGAACCATAGATGCAAGCATCAGCAACAGAATACAAGAGATGGAAGAGAGAATCTCAGGTGCAGAAGATTCCATAGAGAACATGGGCACAACAATCAAGGAA
This sequence comes from Mus caroli, assembly GCF_978045245.1. NCBI lineage: Eukaryota > Metazoa > Chordata > Mammalia > Rodentia > Muridae > Mus > Mus caroli. Next base: position 46,425,531 of record NW_028227256.1, read on the forward strand.
AATGGAAAATGCAAAAAGATCCTAACTCAAAACATCCAGGAAATACAGGACACAATGAGAAGACCAAACCTATGGATAATAGGAGTGGATGAGAATGAAGATTTTCAACTCAAAGGACCAGCAAACATCTTCAACAAAATTATAGAAGAAAACTTCCCAAATCTAAAGAAAGAGATGCCCATGAACATACAAGAAGCCTACAGAACTCCAAATAGGCTGGACCAGAAAAGAAATACCTCCCGACACATAATAATCAGAACAACAAATGCACTAAATAAAGATAGAATACTAAAAGCAGTAAGAGAAAAAGGCCAAGTAACATATAAAGGCAAGCCTATCAGAATTACACCAGATTTTTCACCAGAGACTATGAAAGCTAGAAGATCCTGGACAGATGTTATACAGACACTAAAAGAACACAAATTCCAGCCCAAGCTACTATACCCAGCCAAACTCTCAATTAACATAGATGGAGAAACCAAAGTATTCCACGACAAAACCAAATTCACACATTATCTCTCCACGAATCCAGCCCTTCAAAGGATAATAACAGAAAAAAACCAATACAAGGACAGGAACCACGCCCTAGAAACAACAAGAAGGTAATCCCTCAACAAACCTAAAAGAAGACAGCCACAAGAACAGAATGCCAACTTTAACAACAAAAATAACAGGAAACAACAATTACTTTTCCTTAATATCTCTTAATATCAATGGACTCAACTCCCCGATAAAAAGACATAGACTAACAAACTGGCTACACAAACAAGACCCAACATTTTGCTGCTTACAAGAAACTCATCTCAGAGAAAAAGATAGACACTACCTCAGAATGAAAGGCTGGAAAACAATTTTCCAAGCAAATGGTCTGAAGAAACAAGCTGGAGTAGCCATTCTAATATCAGATAAGATTGACTTCCAACCCAAAGTCATCAAAAAAGACAGGGAGGGGCACTTCATACTCATCAAAGGTAAAATCCTCCAAGAGGAACTATCAATCCTGAATATCTATGCTCCAAATACAAAGGCAGCCTCATTCATTAAAGAAACTTTAGTAAATCTCAAAGCACACATTGCACCTCATACAATAATAGTGGGAGACTTCAACACAACACTTTCACCAATGGACAGATCATGGAAACAGAAACTAAACAGGGACACAGTGAAACTAACAGAAGTTATGGATCAAATGGATCTGGCAGATATCTACAGAACATTTTACCCTAAAACAAAAGGATACACCTTCTTCTCAGCACCTCATGGTACCTTCTCCAAAATTGACCACGTAATTGGGCACAAAACAGGACTCAACAGATACAAAAACATTGAAATAGTCCCATGCATCCTATCAGATCACCATGGACTAAGGCTGATCTTCAATAACAAAATAAATAATAGAAAGCCAACCTTCACGTGGAAACTGAACAACACTCTTCTCAATGATACCTTGGTCAAGGAAGGAATGAAGAAAGAAATTAAGGACTTTTTAGAGTTCAATGAAAATGAAGCCACAACATACCCAAACTTATGGGACGCAATGAAAGCATTTCTAAGAGGAAAACTCATAGCTCTGAGTACCTCCAAAAGGAAACTAGAGAGAGCACACATTAGCAGCTTGACAACATACCTAAAAGCACTAGAACAAAAGGAAGCAAATTCACCCAAGAGGAGTAGACTGCAGGAAATAATCAAACTCAGGGGCGAAATCAACCAAGTGGAAACAAGAAGAACTATTCAAAGAATCAACCAATCAAGGAGCTGGTTCTTTGAGAAAATCAACAAGATAGATAAACCCTTAGCCAGACTCACTAGAGGGCACAGGGAAAGCATCCTAATTAACAAAATCAGAAATGAAAAAGGAGACATAACAACAGATCCTGAAGACATCCAAAACACCATCAGATCCTTCTACCAAAGGCTATACTCAACAAAACTGGAGAACCTGGATGAAATGGAGAAGTTCCTAGACAGATACCAGGTACCAAAGTTGAATCAAGATCAGGTTAATGATCTAAACAGCCCTATATCCCCCAAAGAAATAGAAGCAGTCATTAATAGTCTCCCAACCAAAAAAAGCCCAGGACCAGATGGGTTTAGTGCAGAGTTCTATCAGACCTTCAAAGAAGATCTAATCCAGTTCTTCACAAACTATTCCACAAAATAGAAACAGAAGGTACTCTACCCAACTCATTCTATGAAGCCACAATTACTCTGATACCTAAACCACAAAAAGACCCAACAAAGATAGAAAACTTCAGACCAATATCCCTTATGAATATTGATGCAAAAATCCTCAATAAAATTCTTGCTAACCGAATCCAAGAACACATCAAAACAATCATCCATCCTGACCAAGTAGGTTTCATCCCAGGGATGCAGGGATGGTTCAATATATGGAAATCCATCAACGTAATCCAGTATATAAACAAACTCAAAGACAAAAACCACATGGTCATCTCGTTAGATGCGGAAAAAGCATTTGACAAGATCCAACACCCATTCATGATAAAAGTCTTGGAAAGATCAGGAATTCAAGGCCCATACCTAAACATGATAAAAGCAATCTACAGCAAACCAGTAGCCAACATCAAAGTAAATGGTGAGAAGCTTGAAGCAATCCCTCTAAAATCAGGGACTAGACAAGGCTGTCCACTTTCTCCATACCTATTCAACATTGTACTTGAAGTCCTAGCCAGAGCAATTCGACAACAAAAGGAGATCAAAGGGATACAAATTGGAAAAGATGAAGTCAAAATATCACTTTTTGCAGATGATATGATAGTATATATAAGTGACCCTAAAAATTCCACCAGAGAACTCCTAAGCCTGATAAACAGCTTCGGTGAAGTAGCTGGATATAAAATTAACTCAAACAAATCAATGGCCTTTCTCTACACAAAGAATAAACAGGCTGAGAAAGAAATTAGGGAAACAACACCCTTCTCAATAGTCACAAATAATATTAAATATCTTGGCGTGACTCTAACTAAGGAAGTGAAAGATCTGTATAATAAAAACTTCAAGTCTCTGAAGAAAGAAATTATAGAAGATCTCAGAAGATGGAAAGATCTCCCATGCTCATGGATTGGCAGGATCAACATTGTAAAAATGGCTATCTTGACAAAAGCAATCTACAGATTCAATGCAATCCCCATCAAAATTCCAAATGAATTCTTCAACGAATTAGAAAGTGCAATCTGCAAATTCATCTGGAATAACAAAAAACCTAGGATAGCAAAAACTCTTCTCAAGGATAAAAGAACCTCTGGTGGAATCACCATGCCGGACCTAAAGCTCTACTACAGAGCAATTGTGATAAAAACTGCATGGTACTGGTATAGTGACAGACAAATAGACCAATGGAATAGAATTGAAGACCCAGAAATGAACCCACACACCTACGGTCACTTGATCTTCGACAAGGGAGCTAAAAACATCCAGTGGAAGAAAGACAGCATTTTCAACAAATGGTGCTGGCACAACTGGTTGTTAACATGTAGAAGAATGTGAATCGATCCATTCCTATCTCCTTGTACTAAGGTCAAGTCTAAGTGGATCAAGGAACTTCACATAAAACCAGAGACACTGAAACTTATAGAGGAGAAAGTGGGGAAAAGCCTTGAAGATATGGGCACAGGGGAAAAATTCCTGAATAGAACAGTAATGGCTTGTGCTGTAAGATCGAGAATTGACAAGTGGGACCTCATGAAACTACAAAGCTTCTGCAAGGCTAAAGACACCATCAATAAGACAAAAAAACCACCAACAGATTGGGAAAGGATCTTCACCTATCCTAAATCAGATAAGGGACTAATATCCAATATATATAAAGAACTCAAGAAGGTGGACTCCAGAAAGTCAAATAACCCCATTAAAAAATGGGGCTCAGAACTGAACAAAGAATTCTCGCCTGAGGAATACCGAATGGCAGAGAAACACCTGAAAAAATGTTCAACATCCTTAATCATCAGGGAAATGCAAATCAAAACAACCCTGAGATTCCACCTCACACCAGTCAGAATGGCTAAGATCAAAAATTCAGGTGACAGCAGATGCTGGCGAGGATGTGGAGAAAGAGAAACACTCCTCCATTGTTGGTGGGATTGCAAGCTTGTACAACCACTCTGGAAATCAGTCTGGCGGTTCCTCAGAAAATTGGACATAGTACTACCGGAGGATCCAGCAATACCTCTCCTGGGCATATATCCAGAAGATGTCCCAACCGGTAAAAAGGACACATGTTCCACTATGTTCATAGCAGCCCTATTTATAATAGCCAGAAGCTGGAAAGAACCCAGATGTCCCTCAACAGAGGAATGGATACAGAAATTATGGTACATTTACACAATGGAGTACTACTCAGCTATTAAAAAGAATGAATTTATGAAATTCCTAGCCAAATGGATGGACCTGGAGGGCATCATCTTGAGTGAAGTAACACAATCACAAAAGAACTCACACAATATGTATTCACTGATAAGTGGATATTAGCCCAAAACTTAGGATACCCAAGATTTAAGATACAATTTGCTAAACGCATGAAACTCAAGAAGAATGAAGACCAAAGTGTGGACACTGTGCACCTTCTCAGAATTGGGAACAAAACACCCAGGGAAGGAGTTACAGAGACAAAGTTCGTAGCGGTGATGAAAGGATGGACCATTTAGAGACTGCCGTATCCAGGGATCCATCCCATAATCAACTTCTAAACGCTGACACCATTGCATACACTAGCAAGATTTTGCTGAAAGGACCCAAATATAGCTGTCTCTTGTGAGACGATGCTGGGGCCTAGCAAACACAGGAGTGGATGTTCACAGTCAGCTATTGGATGTATCACAGGGCTCCCAATGGAGAAGCTAGAGTAAGTACCCAAGGAGCTAAAGGGATCTGCAACCCTATTGTTGGAACAACATGATGTACTAACTAGAACCCCGGAGCTCTTGTCTCTAGCTGCATATGTATCGAAAGATGGCCTAGTCAGCCATCAATGGAAAGAGAGGCCCATTGGACTTGCAAACTTTATATGCCCCAATATAGGGGAATGCCAGGGCCAAAAGAATGGGAATGGGTGGATAGGGAAGTGGGGGGGGCGCTATGGGGGACTTTTGGGATAGCATTGGAAACGTAATTGAGGAAAATATGTAATAAAAAAATTAAAAAAAAAAAAAGAACCAGGGGAATGCCAGGACCAAGAAGTGGGAGTGGGTGGGTAGGGGAGTGGGAGGGGGGTCTGGGGGACTTTGGGGATAGCATTTGAAATGTAAATGAAGAAAATACGTAATTAAAAAAAATAAATTGGAAAAAAAAAGAAAAAAAAAAGAGTTTCAGAAAAATAATATAATATCATAAGGATTATATACAACTCTGATTTTTTTTAACTGAATCATATGGACTTTGCATTATTTTACTAGTGTTTTATAACTTATAACCTCCCTTGCATGATTTATTTGCCTCAGTATAGAATGTGGGCTCCAGAAATTGCTGTCCTTTTTAGTATATGAGGGATTATTCAATTAGTTCTTTCTATTAACTGAAGTTTTTTGCTTTGGGAATATTTGTTGTTAATTTTTCAAACAAACAAACAAACAAACACTGCATTGCCAGTGTTCATTTTCTGCCCAAACTAAGAAAATTTCTGCATTAGTAAAAGGTACCATTATTTCTGCTGGACATATTCTTGCTAATTGACATCTCATTTTTCCTTTTTAGAATTAATTCAGAAAACTTTTTATATAAGTCTTTTTGTACTTTGCTAGTATGCTAAAAATATCTATTCAAAGATAAAATCTTATCTCTGCATAAGAATTGCTTGGGGAGAATTAGCAGATGATAAAATAGCTAAAATAAAAGCTATATTTGGATACACACAACCCAAACAATGTACATCTTCTAATTTCTTTTCTACCCAAATCAACTCTTGCTAAACCCCAGGTTATAATTTTCTTAAACCCTTTAAAGTCTTTATCACATGTAAGGTTTTAAATAAATTACACAGTTCATAGGTGGTTAATCTAATTGTAAATCTCAGCTAATTAATATCTCCCACCTTTTAAAATCATTACAAGTTTTAAATTGATCTCTCCAGATTTGTATCTTCTATGGTCAAAACCTTCTCTTTGTAATTTTTTCAAGAGCAATTAATAATCAACCACCACCAAAGCAAAATCCTCTTTACTTTGTCAGTTTTTCTATGGTATCTCCATCTGAATCATCTAGCAAAATATCATCCATATAATGTTAATTTATTGAGTGAGGAAATTGTTTATGAATTATTTCCAATGGCTGTTACACAAAACATTGGTATAAGGTAGGGTTATTCAACATTCCTTGTGGTAAGGTTCATCCACTGTTTCTTCTTGGTTGGAAAAGAGTGGTTAATTTGGGCACAGTGAAAGCAAACCTTTTTCTATTCTTGTAAATCTTATTCCTACAAAGTGATTTTGAAAAGAAATCTTTTAAGTAAATCACAATAATAAGCTATACCTTAGGTATCAGTGAAGACGATGGAATTCCAGGCTATAACGAACCTATTGCTTGAATAATTTTATTAACTGTTCTGAAAACTGGAACATCTTGCATTTGCCAGATTTTTTTTTTTAATGTCAAATACTGAGAAGTCCAAGGGTTGGTGGATGATTTCACATACTGAACTTTCAGCTGCTCTTGAATTGTCTGTTTTTATGGCTTGAAATTTTTCTTTGCCATAGGCCATTGTTCTATCCAAACAGGATAGTCAGTCAAGCAACTTAGTAGTAATACCATGATGTCAGATCACCATTGTCTCCCCCAGATAAAGCTGAAGAGTAGCCTCTGCTATGCCATTTATGGACAACTTGGACAGCCTGTTACTGTTCTTGAAAAGGTTTTTCTGATATTTACATCAGGAACATTTTTTGTTTTATTGGTTGTCCCTAATTTTAGAGGAACAGTAATTCATGCCTCCCATTGTAGAAACAGATTTATGTCTATATCAGCCACATGTGACCTCAATTTTTTTTAATTTGGCCTTCTGACTCTATACATTTCAGCCATTTTGCACTTTGTGTTGTCTGGGTTATACTTCCATACCCTAGAAATTGCTTATTTACCTTCTGAAGAGGTCAGCTTGGAGACCAAATTTTGGTGCAATTATTGCTTCAGAAATGTTGAATCCATTTCATAATTGGTAACACTTTGTTGTGGATAGCCCTGGGGCTAATTATATTTGATGTTAATTCCGTTCTCCTGTGAGTGGTTGTGAACAAGGAATGAGTCAGCACTCACATGATTTCCTGTAAACCTGTTTCCCACTTTAATTTGTAAAATAAAGGAAAGTTGATGATTGGGCAGATGAAAGGGAAGGTGGAGTGGAAGGTAGGAAAGAGAGGAAGGAGAAAATGGAAGAGGGAGAGGATGCAGAGAAGGAGGAAGAAGGAGAAAAACAGAGCAGAAGCACATGGGCTGGAGAAACTACAAGTTCGAAGGGGTCTAATAAGCTGTGGAAGATGGTAGTGCAGCAGTAGATCTGCCCAATCTAGGCACACAGCATGTAATCATATTAACTGTGTTGAGTTTTCATTGCTGGGATGGGAGATTTACAGCAATAAAATGGTGCCCAACGTATTGATTTGAATTCAACAAACCTGAGATATAAATTGACTGACCCCCACCCCCTGAATAGGGCTTGGGCAGTGACCTAGGCTGTAGCAGTATGAATTTGAAACTGACTAGATTTAAGGGGCCTATAGAGAAAAGCAGAGAGGTTTCTATGCCTGAGAGAGCCTTTTTCTGTTTGCTTCCCTGAATCCTTCACTCTACTCCCTGCCTCCCCCATCTCCAAACAGGGACACAGACAACTCGGATCCTTTTACACTCAGCTTCTCCTTGTGAATACATAATTGGTAGACAAAGGTACAAAGGACTCTGAAACAGGTAATTCATTGCTATAAAGAGAGAAATATAACCTTTGATACTTGAAGAAGGTATAAAGATATAGTGGTCTAATAAGTCTTACAGGATACTCATATTCTGTCTAACCTCGGCTCCACAGGGATTTTGGGTTTAAATCCACCAAAATTCTAACTCATTTCTTCAATGAATTAGAAAGAGCAATCTGTAAATTCATCTGGAATAAAAAAAAACCTAGGATAGCAAAAACTCTTCTCAAAGATAAAAGAACCTCTGGGGGAATCACCATGCCTGACCTAAAGCTGTACTACAGAGCAATTGTGACAAAAACTGCATGGTACTGGTAAAGCGAAAGACAAGTAGACCAATGGAATAGAATTGAAGACCCAGAAATGAACCCACACACCTATGGTCACTTCATCTTTGACAAGGGAGCAAAAACCATCCAGTAGAAAAAATACAGCATTTTCAACAAATGGTGTTGGCACAACTGGTGGTTATCATGTAGAAAAATGTGAACAGGTAGATATTATAATGGTGATTAATTAAATAAATGTCTCTGGCTCAAAGTAGAGAACGCTCTAATAAGTCTTGCGTCATATTCTGTCTAACATGGGCTCCACGGGAAGTTTGGGTTTAAATCCTGGTTTGATAAGTTGTTTCTTATAAGCAGGTATAGAAATGAAAGGAGAGGAAAGGAAAGATAACAGCAAAGGAAGGAAGAAAGGAAAGGTAAGAGGAAATGAAATGAAAAGGAGAAGAAATTAGAAGGGTGAATTAATTATTTTAAAGATGGCATAATAATGTCTGCAGGATACTCATATTCTGTCTAACATGGGCTCCACGGGAATTTTGGGTTTAAATTCTGACATGACAAATTAGAAAGGCCTAAATAAGCTAAAATGTATGTGATTTTGAGTATCGTGGTGGTTTTAGTGTTCCTCTCAGAGAGAGGGCAAGCTACAGGTTTTCCTGGTTACCAGCTGAAGGATATGCTGATTTGGAGAAAAGGTTTTGTCTTTGTGGTTTTGGAAAAGGTGATTAAACTATTTACAACTTCCAGAATTATATGGATCAGATTTGGTAGGGGAAGATCCACTGAAGAAATAGATTCCAGAGAATAAAACAAAAAAGTTTATCCTGATGATACTGAAATTTTGTTTTGAGATTTATATATTACAGAACATATATCCTTGGTGAATTTCATCGTCAGACATGCTGAACTGACCTGCCTGAACTCCCGATGTCTTGATTTACATTTTATGGTGGTGCAGTAGGCAGGCATTGGCCTTATTTCCTTTGTCTCATTAGTATCTTCTTCCATTTCTCTACTAAGTCTTATCTCCAATTCTCATATTTATCTTTTTATTGTAATATTTCAGCTAATACCAGTCTCCATGTTTTAAAGTTTTTTTCTATTATCATAGTATTTTCTATATTTTTTAATTATAAATTTTCTAATTTTTCTACTATCTCTAAAGCCCATTTCTTTGAGAAGGTATAAAAACATTATGGTTATTAGGATAAGAAATATTAACATAATAATAATCTTAATTGGTAATACATACATTTTAACTAGGTCAATTCTGTCTCCATCTTTTGTATGCATTTTCAATCTATTTTAAACGGCATCATATAAGGTCCAAAAGCTCTGTGTTATGGGTTTCCTCATCTTATTTGTTTCATTCTTTTTAATTTTGTCAATTTAAAATTCTTTATACCTGTCTATGAATTTTGTATGTGATCTCATTTCCTCTTTAGCATCAAAGCTTAATTTCAAACTTTTTTCAATTTTTTATTAGATATTTTCTTCATTTGCATTTCAAATGCTATCTGAAAGTCCTCTATACCCTCCCCACAAAAGAACTCACTGATAAGTGATTGTAAGACCAGAAACTTAGAATACCCAAGATACAATTTACAAAATACAAGAAAATCAAGAAGAAAGAAGACCAACACATTGATACGTCATTCCTTCTTAGAGGAGGGAACAAAATACCCATGGAAGGAGTTACAGAGAAAAAGTTTGGAGCTGAGACAAAAGGATGGACCATCCAGAGACTGCCCCACCAGGGGATCCATCCCATAATCAGCCACGAAACACAGACAGTATTGCATATATCAAACATTTTTTTTTTAACCTAATCAGTGCTCTAGTTTCTTCCTTTAGTTTGTGGCTGGCTTCTGCCTTTCATGGTGTGATCTGCCCTGCCCCTATCATTTTGTGTCCATAGGGAGAGGCTTTGCTTTTTTCTGAGTGTTTGTAGCTGTCATCTCCCAAGTCTCAAATTTGTGGGGTTAACTAGGAACTGAGCCTTACTATAATGCTCAACTTTTCCTCCACCATGGCATGGCACAGATTGAACCACTGTGCTGAAGCTCCTGAAAATATCCTGAGGCCTTGATTCCTCCATTCCTGTAGCAAGCCATCCATCTTGCTTCACAGAAGGTGGTCTCCCTTGTCCCAAGGATAGTATATATTCTGATCCTTCTCCAGAACTTCTCCAGAACAGTACATGGAGGTAAAGCACTGTTGCTATCACTGGTTGTCTCTACTCTTGACTGCATGCAGTTCTGAGAAAACCACTTAATGTCCTGTTCTGGCTTCTAGTCTTCAGCAACAGGAGCTGCATAGCCCTCTTCTTTTAGCTGGCAGCTCCTATGTTCCACCACTCTTGGTGCACAGCAGGGATTCTCTGCACTCTGTGCCTGTCTCTGAGACTGCCTCTCTAGTAAGGGGCATCTGTGACATGCGTTCAGCTTCAGTTCTCTGTAAATTTTCTAGGAACCCGCTCTGTTCCCAGGGGTTACTTGTTAGTATGCCTCTCACCCAGACTTTTCAGAGTCTAAGACTGGTTCTTCCTAAGATTGGATTTTATAGTCCATGTACCCAACAAATGTAATCTATAATTTAAATATGAAATCCTTATCTACTCAGATTCTACTACCAAAATAATTGATATGAAGAACTATTAATTTTAGTAAAAAGCTTTAAGCATGTACTGAGCATATATTCATGTATTCTAACCCTCTAAGTTATCTATTTACCAGACAGTTAGTCCTTTTCCTTCAATTTGAATCTTTCTCTGGCTTGCTCTGATCCATGTGTGTCTTCATTGTGAATTCTTTGGTGACCTGCTCATGACAACTCCTTCTGGACTCTATGCATCAAGAAATCTTAACATGGTTTCTCTCCTTCTTCCCAAGTCCTGAAAGGCCTCCAAAGGGACAGGGTAACATAGTTCCCACCCCTGTAGCAAAGTCAACAGGGCATGGGCCTCTATGAGTCTCCATGAGTGTTGACCATTGCTAGGTATAAGGCTTGTTTATATAACAATGTATCTATTTCACTTTATATTCTTCCTTTTGGAAATACTCTCACTGCTAATCTTATGGGGGAATGTTCTCCCTGACAAGTTTCCTGTCTCATGATAATTGAAAGCAAGACAAGTCTGGGAGGCAAGTGTGAGTTTATTGTTACTGAGTAAAGTGGTAAACACTGAGGACTTTAGGACAGCCCTTAAGGATGTGGAAAGAACTCTTGAAAACATGAGTTCAAGAATGTGTAATGTCTCAACTAGGCAACATATAAGGATAAAATATGAATAGCATGAGGGGCTTCATGAACCTAAAAGAACAATGGTAACTGCATTAATTAGCCAACTTGCCAGAAAGATACAAAGGTCAAAATATTGAGCAGATTACTGAGTTCAAGGTCAACCTGTAACAGAATAAATTTAGGTCCCAGTGTGATCTCAGAGGCAGCTACTCAGCTATCATTTTGTCTTGCTTACAAAGGCAGTCAAATCTCTGTATTTATTTGCTGTTTAAAAAAATGCACTTGCTGTCTTTTCTTCTAAGAATCAGGGTGCTAAGGTTATAAAAATGCTGAAACATGGGATAATTAAAAGGGAACCTGGGATAATGATTGAATTAATATGTAAATAAAAGGCTGGGCTTTAGTCTGCAAGAAGTGAAGCATCTAGACTCTCTAGACATGCTGTTTAACTTAGAGAGCTGTGTCCAGCAGCCTACAGAGCCATCAGTTTGTACTCATCACTGATTTCAAGTCCTTGATTCCACTGTTCCCAAAGATCCCTTCCTCATTGACTTTCTTTTACTTCCTTCTACCTGACACACTATACTAAAATAGGAATTTCAGCCATTTTCTCTCTCCTGCCCTGACATTGGCTGAATCATCTCTTTGCTGAACAATCAGAGATGATGGAAAATAATTTATGCATAACGTGGAGGACAGAGATGTTTCACCAAGTCATCATATGGACTATAGGCAGATGTCTGGGCATAGAAATCAACATTTGAATATATAGTACATAAGCCCAATCCCCAACATATTTGAGTTAATAAAAACTTTTCAAATAATGTAGATTGTCTTTTTATGTTTTGTTCTGTACTTGTGCAAATTGAAAATAATATTGAACAGTAGTCATAATGAATATTCTCCATGTAAGGTATAGTTATCTTTTTTCCTTTGAATAGCTGAAAGCAGGGTTTATGTGATACTTGATTTTGTTTTGTTTTGTTTTGCCGTGTTAAGAATGACAATCATATTTTTTCTTGGCTATCAGATTCCTTAGTAGAACTTCTAAAATGGAAGAAACTCAAAAATCCACCATCTTGTCATGTGTCATTTCTGGTGATATGATAAAGTTAATGTAAAGGTGGAGATAATAGTACATCTATGCTGTTTTTTTTTTTCCAAACAGTTAAGTAGTAAGTCATAATACTCAAACCACATAGAAGTTATGTGGTTACTTACCACTGTGTGGCTTCAGTAGAACACATACATGCTCAAACATTTTTATTTCTCAGAGCAAGTTAATAGTTACAAGATTCTAAAACCTCCAAATCTTTTGGACAGTGGAAGGCAGACTCCTGTGATGAATCATTTTTACATTCATTGGCCAATATGTATTGCCCTCCCTTCTTCTGACTCAACATTGTCAGAGAAATTTAGAAGAATTGAAGTCTTCAATTCCTCTACCAAAGGACTTAAGGCATTTCATTACATTAAATAAGATCATTGATGTTTTCCCCTTGAACTAGTTGAAAGTTTTCAAAGAAAATGTTTTCATTAAAGAATTTAAAATGGAAATTGTAAGCCTGGTAGTAGAAAAACACCCTTCAATAAAGGAAAATATTCACAATTGGAAAGGCAAACATAGAACACAACACAGAAAAAAAAAAAAGATGCCTGTGTATTTAGAAATCTGTTGCTTAATATATAATTACTTGCTTCTTAAATGGACTTTATAAAATTTCCTTTTTTTTGTCTTTTAACTTTTTTTTTCTTTAGGTATTTTCCTCATTTATATTTCCAATGCTATTCCGAAAGTCCCCCATACCCTTCCCCCCACTCCCCTACCCACCCACTCCCACTTTTTGGCCCTGGCGTTCCCCTGTACTGGGACATATAAGGTTTGCAAGTCCAATGGGCCTCTCTTTCCAGTGATGGCCAACTAGGCCATCTTTTGATACATATGCAGCTAGAGTCAAGAGTTCCGGGGTACTGGTTAGTTCATAATGTTGTTGCACCTGTAGGGTTGCAGATCCCTTTAGCTCCTTGAGTATTTTCTCTAGCTCCTCCATTGGGGATCCTGTGATCCATCCAATAGCTGACTGTGAGCATCCACTTATGTGTTTGCTAGGCCCCGGCATAGTCTCACAAGAGACAGCTATATCAGGGTCCTTTCAGCAAAATCTTGCTAGTGTATGCAATGGTGTCAGCGTTTGGAGGCTGATTATGGGATGGATCCCTGGATATGGCAGTCTCTAGATGGTCCATCCTTTTGTCTCAGCTCCACACTTTGTCTCTGTAACTCCTTCCATGGGTGTTTTGTTCCCAATTCTAAGAAGGGGCGATAAAACCTTAGCCATACTCACTAGGGCACAGGGACAGCATCCTAATTAACAAAATCAGAAATGAAAAGGGAGACATAACAACAAATCCTGAAGAAATCCAAAACACCATCAGATCCTTCTACAAAAGGAAGAACCTGGATGAACCTGGACGAAATGGACAATTTTCTAGACAGATACCAGGTACCAAAGTTAAACCAGGATCAAGTTAAAGATCTAAACAGTCCCATATCCCCTAAAGAAATAGAAGCAGTCATTAATGGTCTCCCAACCAAAAAAAGCCCAGGACCCGATGGGTTTAGTGCAGAGTTCCATCAGACCTTCAAAGAAGATCTAATTCCAATTCTGTACAAACTATTCCACAAAATAGAAGTAGAAGGTACTCTACCCAACTCATTCTATGAAGCCACAATTACTCTGATACCTAAACCACAGAAAGATCCAACAAGGATAGAGAACTTCAGACCAATTTCCCTTATAAAATTTCAATTTAAATACAAAATATCTGAGTATGATGGTGAAATATCACACAGTGAGTACCATATATTCCGTTCATAGTCACCATTCCTTTTACTATCTTATCCTGTTTGAAAAACATCATTTTAGGAGGATTTTTTTTAATTACTTTTAATTAAAGCACAAATGTCCTTTTGAGTTTAAAAGCATTGTATAACACAGAGTAGAGCACAAAGTTTTGTGGCTTCTCAGTTGATGGGACAAAGTTCAGGGCAGAAGTTTGGAACAAAACTGAGATCAGAGAAGCCTTCAGGTATGAAGTAGATTTTTGATGACAAGGACATTTTGCTTTGATGTGCACTTTCTTTTGTTGGCCTGCACCTGCAACTCTCTTTCACAGGACTCTATCAACCTTTGGAAAATCTAGTTACAAAGGGCTTCTTGCCTGCTTCTATAGCGAGCCAGAAATGACGAACAGGTAAGTTCAGTGTTTTTCACCTTGGAGACAATGTTAAGCATAATATATACATCAGCAGATCCTCATCATGAACGATTTTTCTGTAAGATTATGGCCCAAAACCATAAGCTTTCTTCTACTTTCTTCTACTACTGATTTCTTATATTTCTATAGAGTGAATTCTAAATATTTAATGTAGGTACGACCTTTGTTTCAGGGGTATTTCTTACTTAAGCCATAAAATATTCTCTTTGGGTTATCAAGAAAGACTACTATCTCACTACTGGAAAATGGAGTTAAAAGGATTGGCATGGTGCCTCAAAAGAACACCAGGTAATAAGAAATCTATGAGGTATCTTCAATAAGCAGTAAAAATTCTGTGTGTTAAATAAGAGAACCTATGATTCCACTCTGAATGTTACTGAGACCCATATGGAGAGTTTGTCCTTAGGTCAGTATGTAAAATTGAATTATAAAGCTTGTGAGCCTACTACAGTGTTCAAAGATGACCAGGAGTTTGCAAAGAGTTGGAATATAAAACTGAAAGAGAATAAGTTTCAGTTTTCCAAGGCAACCTCGATTAATTGAGAGATTAAATTTAATAGAAATTTATTCTGGTCTGATTTTAGCTGCCACAAGTCTGAAAACAAAGCTTTTCCATCACAGTCCAGAAATCTTTCTTCCACTTTTTTGGCTGTCATGTATAACACTTGGAAGAAGATAATGCTGCAACTTTGTGAATGTGTCAATGTCCAGCATGCAGGAAGACCTGGGTTCAAACTCATGTACAGCATGACGACTTAAGTTGCATGCCTAATGTAGCTGGCTTGTAAAGAAGAAAACATGAGCCAAAACAAAAGGATGCATTTGTCAAGAAAGCAATGAAATGGCAATGTTTGTAGAGAAAATGATTTGGGTTGCTTTCCCACAAAAATATAATTTATATAATATAACTTATTTGTGAGTTTTTTTTTTTCTTTCTGAACTGCAGTAATTTCTTAGGGAAAAATTGGGAAATTTTGATACTCTCTAATTGTATGTCTGAAATGATACCCATGCATAAGATTTAGATTAGATGGATATGAAAATGAAAATGAATTCTTTCACTTTCCTTTAAGGTTTTTCTTTATTAATATAGATTGTGTGTTTACATCATACATTTACTTGTTTTGTATTTTAAGGGAAAATTTTATGAAGTGATAAAATATATAGTTAAATCTATTTTAATCCTAACCTTCCATTTCGATCTTTTGGGGTTGCATGTTTTTTTTCACTTTACTGTACTTTCAAGCAACACAATAATATCTCAACAACTTACCTGCAACTTTACATACCATTTCCTGACTACCAACCTCACTGGGTGTTCTGACAGAGAAATCTAATTTCTAAAAATGTGCACAGCATTTTTTTCCAGAAAATCAATCTGAGTTTAAATGCATTCAAATTTAACTGACTGCTTGAGTTCCAGACAGTGGATCTAACTCAGATGTATTTTGTACCACTTGCTGCATTCATGTGTGTGCATATATGTACACATGCATGTACACTGACACTGTGATGTATCTATGGAAGTCAGAGCACAGACAACTTTATGGGCTCATTTCTCTTCTTCCACCACCAAGGATCCAGAATCAAAATGCAAATCACCAAGTATCTGTACAAGGAACTTTACCTACTGTATCTTCTAAACTCAAACTATGTCTGAATCTTGTCCTCTCTCATCTACTTATATGACTATGGTAAACTTAGAAAACAAATATGAGAAGTGTCTAAGCCACAGACTAACTACATTTGCATTCTTAATCACAATATCATGTTTTTCCTACAAAATTTAATATATTTCTAGTGTGCCACTATAAAAAGTTGAGAATTTTTTGTAACATACTCTAATGTAGGAAATTATTGGCACTACCATTTACATTTTCAGCCCAATATCTGGGACATAAATACAGAAATATGTCAGATAAAACAGAAAGGATTGAAAAGTCCTATCATTTGTTAGAATTTTCTACTCTATGTACCTGCATGAAAGATTTATATTTGCCATTCACTTTATAGCACACATCTATTGTGGTTTGTTGAATGAGAATGCCTCTCATAGGGTTTTGTGTTTGAATACTTGGTACCCAGTTGGTGAAAGCAGTTGGGATGGATTAAGAGGCTGGCCTTTTTTGGAAGACATATTGTACTTATGATGGGCTTTGAGGTTTCAAAATAGCATCCCCAGTGTCCCTCTGTCTCTCCTTTTCTAGTGTGCTTATCTTTTGTGAGAACTATAGGGGATATAGTTTTATTTTTCAAAAAACCTATATACTTCCTTTTGTCCCCTTGTTAGGGACCTAACACTGGTTTGTGTTTTAGTCCCACTCAAAAAGTTTATTGAACAAAAATAATACTTGTTCCATAGCCATTTCTATCTTATATTTCTTCTACATGCTACAATGTTAAAATTACAGACTGTAGTTACTATTATTTCACCCTATTTATATTGCTGTTGTGTGAAAACACAATTATAAGATAAAATATTTTTTATATTTTCTTCCTCAGAAGTCTGAGACTTTTAACAGTAAACCATTCCAGAACTTTAACATGCTTTCTGACAAATTAGAGTAAGACTATCTAATGCATGACTTTAATCATTTGGCTGCAAACTGATTTCCTTGCTTGACATAGAAAACAAAATGTGCCCTAGTGAAAACATTTTGCACTTAAGAGGAAAGAATAATATAGTCTCATTTTGTGTACAAATATTAGTATTTAGGGTATACCACAATTTTAGGGAAAATAACAAGATTGGTAGCATTGTCTAGCTAGCTATTAAATTCACAAATATGATATATTCAAGAAAAATTTAACTACACCATTATTAAATTAATAATTGTCAAGAACATATAAGTGTATAGCAGAGATTATTTAATACCTTTTATCTTCTCTAAATTAAAAATAAACTAGTTATATTAACCTTATTAAAAGTTTTAATGTATATAGCATGAATGTATATAGCAAGAACACACAACTCCATGATTTGTTAGTGGTTTTCTATGCAGGAATGTTATTATTTATTCTATACTTACATGAAAATTTGTATTTGTGATCCTACCTACATTTTTATTATTTCATGTGTATGTATGTATGCATGTATATATATATATATATGCTATACATATATACATATATAATATATGTGTGTGTGAATAATTATTCATTCATTATCTATGTATCTATGCATGCATGTATCTATCTATCTATCTATTTATCTATCTTTCTGTTTATCTATTTATCTATCCACCCATATGTCTATTTTGACATCCTGGGGATTTAAGCCAGTATTCACACATGCTAGAAAAATTCTGTAGCAAGGATGCAATGATCTATATAATTATCATTTTGTTCTCTCTGTCTCTGTCTCTCTCACTTTCTCTTTCTGCCTTTCTCTGTCTCTCTCTGTCTCTCTGTCTCTGTCTCTCTCTTACTGGGGTGTGTGTGTTTAGAACTAGGTTTCCCAGGCTGAGATCAACCTCAATTTATTGACTTCTTTGAGCTTGTCACATATCCTTGAATTTGTAATCCTCTGTGTCAATCTTAAAAGTACCAGATGTGCTTTCATTGCTATTCATTATCGAGGTTGGAACCCAGGGACTTATAAAATCCAGGTAAGTATTCATTATAGTCTTCAAATATTTTACGTTATACTTGGAAAAGTTAATTTTAATAAATAGACATGGACACCAATAAGTCTGTATTTTAAGAAATCGAGATTCTTATTTTGGAATGTTTCTAAGTGAAATAATACTCACAAATAAGTAAACATTAGTACCACTGAATCCTGGTGCAGCTAAAAAGGAACATGGTTGCTTCAATAAAGAGTACATATGTGGATACATGCAGCCAACCATCTGACTGAGCAAGGGGACCCCGGTTGAGGAGTTAGGGGAAGGACTGAAGGAGCTGAAAGGGTTTGCAAACCCACAGGAAGAACAACAATATCAAACAACCACACCCCGTACCCCCAAAAGCTCCTAGGTACAAAACCGCCAAACAAAGAGTATACATGGAGGGACCCATTGCTCCAGCTGCATATGTAGCAGAGGATGGCATCAATGGGAGGGGAGGCAGTTGGTCCTGTGAAGGTTTGATGACCTAACTTTGTCCTTTGAAAGGAATGCTAGGGCAGTGAGGCCAGAGTGGGTGGGTAGGTGGGAGAGCACTCTTATACAGGCAGGGGGAGGGTGATGGGATAGAACATTTGTGGAGGAAAAACTGGGAAGGGTGATAACATTTGAAATGTCAATAAATAATATAACCAATAAAAAGGAAAAAAAGAAAATAATCTAAAACAAAAGAAAAGAAAGAAAGAAAGAAAAAGGAAAAGAATAATTTCTAAATGTTCTGACCCCTTGGATTTATGACAATTTTGTCCTTGTTTATCAGGTTTAGAGTATCTAAAGAGAACAGTCATATCCCTACAACAATGATGGCCTGCATGGTAGTTGTGAAGATCAGGAGGCATTTTCCTCACTCCTGTTTTTCTCAAACTGTGTGCATCCCTCTGCCTCACAGAAAACTAAATGCTTATGGACATAAGCATGACTACATCTCAAAGAAAACTTGATGAAAATAGACATATGATCTATTCTGTGCCTGAGAACTCTTTTTGGTAATAAAGTAAAGGCTGACAAATATAAGTTTGTATAATTAATTTCATTGTTATCATCATCATCATCATCATCATTTCAATTAATGTGAAAAAAGTCCATGCCCACTTTTGCAAGATACAATGCAATCTGTTTTGTTATCATCTATACTTAGGTCATTCATAATTGTTGACAAAATAGATATACATTTGTCATTTCAAAGTTTTTTTTTTCACATTTATATTTGTTTTCTCCCTAGTAGGTCACTATGTATATGATTAAGTTACAACAACTAGCTGAAAATTCTACCACCAAAACAGGAGGAAGCATGGGACTGAGAGCTAGACAGTTTTGCCAGCATTGCATTAACCTTGTTTTATCTCTGAAAGACCAAGTTTTGTGGATCTTGATTGAGTCTTCATTACTCAGCGGCCATGAACCCTTCTTATACTCTCTTCTGCCATGTTATTATATTTATGTTCTTGTCTTCTATTTCTCATATTATTTTACAATTTATTCTTATCAATTTAAATTTTCATTGCTTTATTATCAATTTAAAATTATTAAATGTGCTTGTGCTATAATTTTGGCAGTCAAAACCAGAGCCTCCAGCAGTGTTTGAAAATTCTATTCCAGCAGGAAGACAGGACATCAAGTGAGGGATGGGGTTGCCATCCTACAGTCACAAATCTAACACATTCTGTTCCTTCTGAAAGAATTACAGGGATGGAAATAAAGAGGAGCCTAAGGAAAAGAAGGTCCAGTGACAGGCCCAAAGTAGGATCCAACTCAAGGGGAGGGCCCAAGGCCTGACACTATTACTGAGGCTTTGGAGCACTCACAAAAAGGAACCTATAATGACCACACTCTGGAAAACCCAGCAAGCAGCTGAGAGAGTCAGATGCAGATATTTGCACTCAATCAATGGACAGAAGCTGATGACCCATGTTGTTGATTTAGGGAAAGCTGAAAGAAGCTAAGGAAAAGGGATATCCTACAGGAGGACAAGCAGTCTCAATTAATCTGGACCCCTGCGATCTCTCAAACACTGGATCACCAAACAGGCAGGATACACTAGATGATATGAGTCCTCCAACACACATACAGTAGAGGACTGTCGGGTTTGTGTTCAGTCAGAGATGATGCACCTAACCCTCAAAAGACTGGAGGCTCCAGAGAGTTTAGAGGTCAGGTGAGGTGAGGAATGGGGACAACTACATGTAGACGGGGTTGGAGGGGGAGTTATGGGATGTGGTAGAGTAGAAGGGCAGACAGGAGGGGAAATAAAATATGGATTGTAAAAAAATAATTTCTGGATACTCCAGTAGTACTATGTCCAATTTTCTGAGGAACCACCAAAATGATTTCCAGACTAGTTGCAACAGCTTACAATTCCATCAGCAATGGAGGAGTATTTCTCTTTCTCCACATCCTTGCCAGCATCTGCTGTCACCTGAGTTTTTGATCTTAGCCTTTCTGTCTGGTATGAGATGGAAGCTCAGGGTTGTTTTGCTTTGCATTTTCCTGATGACTAAGAATGTTGAACCTTTTTTTTTTTTTTTTTTTTTTTTTTAGGTGTTTCTCAGCCATTTGGTATTCCTCAGTTGAGAATTCTTCTTTTTACCTCTGTATCCCATTTATAATAGGTTTATTTGGATTTCTGTAGTGTAACTTTTTAGTAATTTGTATATATTGGATATTAGTCACCTATCAGAATTAGGATTGGTAAAGATCTTTTTCCAATCTGTTGGTTGACCTTTTGTCTTATTAATAGTGTACTTTGCCTTACAGAAGTTTTTTAATTTTATGAGGTCCCATTTGTTAATTCTTGATCTTACAGTACAAGCTATTGGTACTGTTCTGTTCAGGAATTTGTCCTCTGTGCCCATATATTCGAGGCTCTTTCCCACTTTTTTCTCTATAATTTTAAGTGTATCTGGTTTTATGTGGAGGTTCTTGATCAACTTAGACTTGAGCTTTTTTTCAAGGAGATAAGAATGTATTAATACCAGAAGATGCTCCAACAGGTAATAAGGAAACATGCTTCACGATGTTCATAGTAGCCTTATTTATAATAGCCAGAAACTAGAAAGCACCCAGATGTCCCTCAACAGAGAAATGGACACAGAAAATGTGGTACATTTACATAATAGAGCAATACACAGCTATTAAAAACAATGAATTTATGAAATTCTTAGACAAATGAATGGATCTGGAGGATATCGTCCTGAGTGAGGTAACCCAAACACAAAATAAAATGCATTATATGCACTCAATGATAAGTGGATATTAGCCCAGAAGATCGGAATAGTCAAGATACAATTCACAAACACATGAAACTCAAGAAGGTAGACCAAAGTGTGGATACTTCATTCCATCTTAGAAGAAAATACCCATGGAAGGAATTACAGAGACAAAGTGTGAAGCTGAGACTGAAGGAATGACCATCCAGAGACTGTCCCACCTGGGGATCCATCCTATAGACAATCACCAAAACTAGACATTATTGTGGATGCCAAGAAGTTCTTGCTATCAGGAGCCTGATATAGCTGTCTCCCAAGAGGTTCTGCCAGTGCCTGACAAACACAGAAGTGTATGCTGACAGCTATCCATTGGTCAGAGCACAGCGTCCCCAATGAAGGATCTAGAGAAAGAACCCAAGGAACTGAAGGGGTTTGCAGCCCCATAGGGTAACAACAATATGAACCAAACAGTACCCCCAGAGCTCCCCTGGACTAAAGTACCAACCAAAGAAAACACATGGTATGACTTATGGCTCTAGCTGCATATGTAGCAGAGGAGGGCCTAGTCAGTAATCAATGGGAGGAGAGGCCCTAGGTCCTGTGAAGGTTATATGCCTCTGTATAGGACACTGCCAGAGTCAGGAAGCAGGAGTGGGTTGGCTGGTGAGCAGGGGGATGGGGTAAGGAAGAGGAGATTTTGGAGGGGAAACTACGAAAAGGGATAACATTTGCAATGTAAGAAAATATCTAAGAAAACAAAGAAAAAAATTAATTAATGAAAAAAAAAATAGTCCAATGGAACCAGACTAGACACCCATTAACAGGTGGACGGCTAATAAAATTGTAGTTCATATACTCAACAGATTCTTATTTGCCTAAAAGGAAAAAATAAAATTTGCAGAAAATAGACATATCTGAAAGGTGTGATACTGATTCAACCTCAGGAGGGAAACTTGAATTTTCATTCCCATAGGTATTTGTCTGTAATGCATGCATGCCCATGTGTATGGTTGTGTGTGTCTTTCCCTCTGTGAGTGTTAAGTGTGAGTGAAGCCTAGCACACCAGAAAGGAGAGCAAAAGGGCGTGAAGACAGTTGCTGAAGAAGGATGTTGGGGTGAGACATGAAAAGGGAAAAGACTGGGTAGGGAGGGTATAAGGGTGATCACAGTTAACAGGGAGGATTTTGGAGATGAGAATAGAAATTCTACTAAAATATGCTGTTCAAAATGCCATATGAGATATGCTAATTTAAAAACGTTTTACAAGTTAAAACAAAAACAAAATGCATAGTTTTATTTATTTTTGTACCTCATTCTGTTCTGAAAACACCGTCCTAAACCCTGATGATAGCTTCCTGGTGTTTGAAGGGGTATTTTGTTAGTTTGTTGTTTCTGTTTTGTTTTGCGTTTAATCTAGTCTTTGGTAAGCAATACTCACAGGAGTCTTCTGTACCTGGAACTCATTGAGGGCATGCTTGTCTACCATCTCTTTTCTTTTTACCATCTAAAAAAAGAAGCAAACTAGTTCTGAGAGGTTCTTACAAAGGAACCCTGTCAATTAGTGGTGGCCTTTAGATAAAGCACACCTGGCATATTACTGTAAGACCTGGGTATCGCCCATAATTTCTACTTTAGCACTTGATTGGCTTTTTCATGACTCTATTGTATTTTGCTTTGGCAATCCCCATCATACTCCAATGTTAAAAAAAAAAAAAACAGATAGGAGAGAAAAGAAAAGAAAAGAAAAGAAAAGAAAAGGAAAGGAAAGGAAAGGAAAGGAAAGGAAAGGAAAGGAAAGGAAAGGAAAGGAAAGGAAAGGAAAGGAAAGGAAAGGAAAGGAAAGGAAAGGAAAGAAGGAAAGAAGGAAAGGAAAGAAGGAAAGGAAAGGAAAGGAAAGGAAAGGAAAGGAAAGGAAAGGAAAGGAAAGGAAAGGAAAGGAAAGGAAAGGAAAGGAAAGGAAAGGAAAGGAAAGGAACAAGAAAATACTATTTCTGTTTGTTAAGCCCTTACCCTTTTGTTTTGTTTCACTTGGAACATTTCTTTCAATGATGTTTCTATTTTGTGCTGATTTCCTCTATATTTATTTCTACATATTCTATTTTTAATTAGTGTTAGAGTTTATCAAAAAATATTTTTCAACAAAACAGAACTCTTTTCTTACATTTGGCACTAAAATTAGTATCCTTGAGACATCTAGATAACATATTGTTTCTCTAATCCCTTTAGTATAACTTCAATGATTATTCATCACACTGCCATTTTAGTTACCACAACGTTTATTATTTGTTATGTACACGTTCCTACATGAAGTATGTAGAGAATGCTTTGAGGTATGTTTTAATATGTTAATTGCATTAACATTGTAACTCAAACATGAACAAATTAGTATTTACCAGGGGAAATAATTTGCCCAGGGTTTACAAAAACAGGTGAATAAGCCAGACTTTAAATTTTGAATTAAAATATCTATTTCTAAACACAGCATTTTAAGGTACTTAGCTTCAAGAAGTCACAGACGATTAATTTTCAAAATGATTAAAAAGTTACTGGAGGCTTAGAGTTTTTGAACACCTACTTTATTTAGTATTATTAAATACTTCAACCTTCCTTTTAACCCATTTACCAAAGGTAGGGGAAAATAAGGTTAATAGGAAAAAGGTGTTGAGGACCTGTTTATAAATAGTTACTTGAGGCAATTCTACTCTTCATTTTCAAGATACTGGCGGTACAGTTCATTAGCAAGCAACAAACCTGAATCAGTAGAAGTGGCATGATTCAGCAGAAGCAGGAAGTAATGCCACAAGAAAGTTCTTTGGTGTGATTTATTTTCCCAAAATGTCAACCAACCAAGACCAGTGAAGACCAGTGAAGCATCATACAGTATAGCAATGCAAGTGTGTCCTTTCTCTGTGGAGTTCCGTTTATATTCTTTCTGAACATCATGCACCCTTTAAAGTATATGTATTCAGCAAAATATCACATGCCTTCACAAAAGATAGTTTTCAGAAAAACAACACAACTGAATTGTTAAGCACCCAGAAATTTCCACTTCGAGCTACTCTTAATGTATCTGATATTCAGTTTCATATCAGATCTATTCATAGATAATAAATCCAGAGTACTTCTGCAATATGGACTCCCTGGACATCCCTGGCTTGATGGTACCAACCAAAGGCCATCCTAAAAAATGAACTTATTGTGTATATAGAAATTACATTCTGATAGTTGACCAGTGGCAGTCCTAGATAACAAGAAGAAAAACATGGAATAATATGTTTGTTAGTGCGATGTGAGGAGTCAGGGATTTCCTTGGTTAAATTCTGTCATAATAGATGATGGCTAAAGATTGAGTTGATATTGAGTAAGGTTTGCCTTGTGTGAGGTGGGTGCTGTTTATGTGCATAGCTGGGATGATTTGAATTTTGTACAAAGTACAACAGTTTTGACACCAAATGTGTGAAGAAGTGGAAATGACTGCAAAATACTCAATGTCTGAGGCAGGGAGAACCATATGAAAGGACCATGGCACATGGAGGCTTAACTGGGATAGTGAATAGAACAGATTTGTCCTTGAGAACAAATGTGGCGCCTTTAAAGACCTGAGAGAATTCATATTGTACATATTTTACAAAGAAGCTATTAAAGTAGAAGCAGGAAAATATCTAATAGTCATTGTATTTAAAATGTATTCTATTTTACTATGAAGATAATTTTTGTTGGAAAATGTATATTATACTTATAATGACAAAATTTAAAAGCTGTAAAAATGTTTAATGGACTTAGAGTGAGAAAACAACATTCCCTTCAATTCCAGCATTAATAGAGGAAGAACAATTTTAAATTAAACTCAATTACAAAGGATCACACATTTGAACTTTTAATACCTTGTAACACTGTAATGGTGGGAATACATGTAACTCTAGTGAAGAATGGAAGTTAACCATGAGTCAGTCTTTCTTATAATAAAAGTCTTTTTCAAAAGAATATGACTAGAAGATGTAAAATTCATTATTTTTATGGACTGAAAAGGGCATTTGAGACATTTTTTTTCTAGGAAATATACCTTCATTGCAAATTTAACCTTTACAGCTTATTTTATTTACCTTATTTGTAAGCAAATTCTTCTCTGCATGTTATGAAATACCATGTGAGGAAGATAACCAAAATTAACATAGTTATCACAGTATAAATAATTTAAGAAGGAAAATAAATACATAGAACAGGTAATTTTTTTTCTTCATCACAACAAAGAACAAATATGTAGAGCATGAGAAAACAAATAAAGTGTTAGTTTTACCTTGGTATTCTACCTAGGAACATTGTGGAGACCAGGGCTTAGGAAGATTGGGATCAAATGTTTGCTGTGAAAGGAACATGCCTGAACCTTTGCTAAACTGACTATAATGCACTGGAGATACACATAAGAGAGAAAGCAACACTGTCAGGAGACAAATGCTGGTATATATAATAGGTTTGGTGTTTGTCAACAGCAATAACTCTGATATGCATGTCATGAGTAAAGTTCCACAGGCTCATGCCTATAAATGGGAAAAAGTTCCACAGATAGACAAGTATACCCTACGGCTATTTGTGATGAACAACAGCATCATGCATTTGCTGTTGGAATATTTCAGAATTTCTCCTAAGCCAGATTAAAATGATCTTGCCCAACTTGAGACCTATCCCACAGGAATGAAATAATACTTGTAACTATTAATGATACTCTCTTATGCTTGCAGATAGGAGTCTAACATAACGATCCTCTGAGAGCATCCACCCAGCAACCAATAGTAACAGATGCAGAGACCCACAGCCAAGAGATAGATAGAGCTTGGGGGTGTGTGTGGAAGAGTCAGAAGGAAGGATTGGGAAACCCAAAGGCAATAGCAACTTGAAAAGAAGACAAAAATAGTCAACTATCCTGGACCCATAGGATAATCACAGAGATTGAACCACCAACTAAAGAACAAGCATGGGCTTGACCTTGGCCCTGAGCATGTATGTAGCAGATGTGAAGCTTGATCTTACTGCAGGAACCCAATCACTGGAGAAAGCCCTGTCTCTGACTCGGTTGCCTGCCTTTGGATCCCATTCTGCTAACTGAGCCACCTTTTCTGGCCTCAGTTTGAGAGAATGTACCTAGTCCTGAAGTGACTTGATATGCCAGGGTGGTTTGATAGCCATAGAGGGCCTCCCCTTTCTCAGAGGAGAAAGTGGTCAGATGATGGGGAAGAAGCTTTTTGAGGGGGACCAGGGTTGTATGATCAAGATGTAAAGGGAATAAATAAATAAATTAATAGTAATAAACAAAAGGACCTTGCTGAGAATTTTCTGGTTTCTGTTTGAGAGGCCTGAATAAACTGACATAATAAAATGATCCAATGCCTTTGAGGAAGAATTATTTTATTTCCAACAATAAAGAAAAAAAAGGAGAAAAAAATTAAAAGTATTATACTGAATCTAGACAATATTAATTAACTTTAAATTTCTGTCATTGTCAAGTTAAAGTCCTTTAATGGAAGAAAATACAACTCAGACTGCCTCAAACTGCATCTATCACAAACTAAAAAATAAAAATAAATAAAGAAAATCTCAAAAAAAAATCAACAAAATATTGAATTATGAGTCATAGATAGCCAAGCTATTATACATATTTCTCTACACCATTGGTTCTAATCCATACTTGCTTATGTTTACTAAAGTGACTTGTTTATTATCTAATTTGCAATATAGAATAAGTTATAGAATGATTAAAGATTTAAATATATCTCTTTACATATGAAAATAGAAAAACAAAACATAGGGATCAAAATAATGTTTCTACTTTAAAACGTGTCAGAGACCATACGGTGAGAAAGGGAGCTTCTTACAATCTACCACCCTGACAGGCCAAATGGCCTCGTGATAGGAGCCGGTTGTCTCTCTCTCCTCCCTGTTCCCTTCCTGGCACCTGAGCCTGTAAAAGCTGAATTATAGTCCCCTCTTCCCTATTTCTTCCTAACTTCTATGACTTCCAAGGACATGAGTTACACCTGAGCCCAGCTTGACACCCAAGGCCTAACACCCAAGGCTGTTAAGGAGGATCTATGTTCCAGAGATAGGAAGCAGAGTGTCCCCTACCTGAAGCCTAGCTTTGGCCCTCATGTCAGCAGATGCTCACCTCTTTGTTCTTTGATAAATTCCCACTCAACCCCTCCCTATTCCCCGAAATGTATGCTTTAAAACCAGGAGTCTCAGCCTAATAGATGGAGACCTTGACAACTTTGTTTGGTCTTCGGTTTCTCTTTCTCTTCCAATCCCATTTCCTTACAGGTTTGTGGTCCCCCTCACACACACAAATAACTGAATCCCACGGGACGGGATAAGTGGTGCCCAACATGAGGGCGAGGTTCGGATCCTATTTCCTTCCAGTGGAGGTTCCAGAGAAGTTCGTCGCAACCCCTAGAATTTAGAAGTAGTGAAGGATCACTTCCGCCACTCACGGAAGAAAGAGAAGTCCTTGGTGAGTTGAGTCATCTTCACTTCAGGTTATGGGAATAGGCTATCTAAAGAGGCAGACTTCTTTAAAGGCTTAAAGATAGCAATCAGGGAAAGAGGAGTTAGAGTTAAATAGAAAGATTTGATAAACTTTTTTATTTTTATAGACCAGGTATGTCCATGGTTTATTATAGATGGAACAGAGATACACTGTAAAAAATGGTGAAAGGTATTCAGAGATTTAAATGATAAACTAGCTAATGAGGGTCCTGATGTGGTCCCTACAACTGTCTTTTCTTATTGAGGAGTAACTATCAGAAGCAGCCACTGTGCCTCCTCTCCATTCTCTGGCAGAATTCCCAGAAGAAGGAGATAAAGAATTAGAGTCTGAACATGAGAGAGAAAATAAGTTTCAGAAAAGCAGTTATCCCCGGTTTGGGACCTTTTAACAAAAAAGAGGGAAAATTAAAATAAGCTATTTCAGAGATCTCCAAGGGACAGAAGGAAAATGGGAGATGTCCTGCTTCCTCTCTGGCTCCTATGGAGATATTCTTAGCTCAGGTTAGGATGTCTGGGTCCCTTTGAGACAGTAAGTTCTATTCCCTGTCTATCTATTGTCGGTTTTTGGTGCACCAAATTGTCCATATGTCTATCTATTTATTTTTGGTTTGGTTTTGTTTTTTGAACGATAGTTGTTCTGTGTTTCATGTGGAAAAATGGTTAAAACTTTATCTGCTGGCTTTCCATCTTTGATTTAGTTTAACTTGTTTAAAAAGCAGTCTCTATTTGCACAGCAGAAACTGATAAGTTAAGCTGCACTGTGGCTGGGAGTCAAGTACAGCTGCAAAAGCCCTGCTGGGAGCTGATTGTAAATGGAGCTCTTAAAGAGGCAGGCAGCCTTTTGCTTGTAACAGAAAGTTAGCTTAAAATTGGTAACTCAGTGTTGGAGTCATGAACCAAGAAAGGTTTTTAAAGATACTTCAAAATAGGGATAATCTTTGGGCCAAGACTCTGGCAGAGTGTACAGACTGAGAAAAGTCTGTGTTTGGGTTGATGCTGAGCTTGGAGGGAAGCAGCCTCAGTGAGGCTTGTGTAGTACTTCTTTTATTTCACAAACTGTGACTAGGGAAACCTGGGAATTCAGCTCTCTCTCCCTCCTTCCTTTTAGCTAAAAGAGCCTTGTTGAAGACCTAGCCAGATGTTGTTCTAAATAAATTTTAAATTCAAAGTTCATAAAAGGTAAATCAGGCTGTGGAATTTACCAGGACATGGCGATTTGACTTAACTACTTTAAATAAAGTTATAGGGTACAGAGTTTGCTTATATGTATAAGTGTATGTTCCTTGTTCCAAACAGCCATTAATTTGGTTATTACAGAATATTGATGTTTTATCTATTGCATAACATCATTTTAAATAAAATTGATAATCATTATCCTAATCCCGCAATACCTCTCCTGGGCATATAGAGAAGATGTTCCAACTAGTAAGAAAGACACATGCTCCACTATGTTCATAGCAGCCCTATTTATAATAGCTAGAAGCTGGAAAGAACCCAGATGCTCCTCAACAGAGGAATGAATACAAAAAATGTGGTACATTTACACAATGGAGTACTACTTAGCTATTAAAAAGAATGAATTTATGAAATTCCTAGGCAAATGGTTGGACCTGGAGGGCGTCATCCTGACTGAGGTAACCCAATCACAGAAGAACTCAAATGATAGGTACTCACTGATAAGTGGATATTAGCCCAGAAACTTAGTATACACGAGATATAAGATACAATTTGCAAAACACATGAAACTGAAGAAGAACGAAGACCAAACTGTGGACACTTTGCCCCTTCTTATAATTGGGAACAAAACACCCATGGAAGGAGTTACAGAGACAAAGTGTGGAGCTGAGACAAAAGGATGGACCATCTAGAGACTGCCATATCCAGGGATCCATCCCATAATCAGCCTCCAAAAGCTGACACCATTACATACATTAACAAGATTTTGCTGAAAGGACCCTGATATAGCTGTCTCTTGTGAGACTATGCAAGGGCCTAGCAAACACAGAAGTGGATGCTCACAGTCAGCTATTGGATGGATCACAGGGCTCCCCATGGAGGAGCTAGAGAAAGTACCCAAGGAGCTAAAGGGATCTGCAACCCTATAGGTACAAAAACATTATGAACTAACCAGTAACCTGGAGCTCTTTACTCTAGCTGCATATGTATCAAAAGATGGCCTAATCGGTCATCTCTGGAAAGAGAGGCCCATTGGACATGCAAACTTTATATGCCCTAGTACAGAGGAATGCCAGGGCCAAAAAGTGGAGTGGGTGGGTAGGGGAGTGGGGGGGAGGGTATGGGGTACTTTTGGGATAGCATTGGAAATGTAATTGAGGAAAATACCTAATTAAAAAAAAATAAGTTAAAATTGTTTTATGCATGCTTCTATATCTTCTACAAATTCATGCATGCATGCATGCATCCCAATTATTGTGTTTAAAAACAGCTCTTCTATGGGAGAAAAGTATATGTGAATTGTATCACACATTTATTCTTTTGAGTGTCCTCCTGTTTCAGCACAGATAATTAAATTGTGTGCTGTAGATGGTGTTTTAAAATGTTGAACAATCAAACTTTAAGTCGTATATTAATAGTCAATATTTTTTCTCATAGATTACAATTGCTTAAAATTGTTCATCCCTCAGATGCTATTAATTCTCAAGTTTGCAATTGCTTATGCAACTTACAAGAAAAAAATACTGTTCCTTTAAGAAGACTGTTTTTGGGCAGTTAAGAAATGGTTCTGGGTTGCCTGGAAAAGCCCCCCAGGATTTGCTTTTGTGTTATAGTGTTTTACATAAAGCTTTAACTGATAAAGATTACAGATATCTCCTGAAAAGATACAAACTCAGCATCCTTATAATTATTTGGGTTTTAGACTTAGTAATCAAGCTGTTTTTCCCTAGAAGATCACAGAGACAACTTAGGGACTTTCTCTTATTTCTGATTAATAAATAAATAAATTATACACATGTGACTATAATAACTTTTCAAGCATTCTAGTTACTACCGCTCTTCAAGAGAAACAATTGAAAGTATAATTAATCACTGTCCATGTTATATTAAAACTGACTATAACAGTCAAGTATTTGAGATGTTTTGTCAACAAGTTAATAATTCTCAAAGACAAGGTATTATAGAACATTTAAAACTATCTTCTTAAAAACAAAAAAGGGGAGACATTATATGCCCGTGCACATTATTTAAATCATACTCTTATTTTTAAGAGTTTTTAAATTTGGATGTCAAAGAACTTAATAAATGCCTCATAGTATCTTAAAACTAGACATAATTATGTCTAAGAGAGATGAAAATTATCCCCTTATTGACACATGGCATGAGCCTAAAAAGAAAGTTAATATGGGGAAAGGAGGGCGGTGTTTCTGTTTTGTCCACAGAATTTTGCAGAAGCATGCTAGCTTTCAGAATGATTCGTGTGACAGACTGACCTGTAAGTTCATGGATACCCTGGCAGTGATGACAAGAAAAATGTGAGAAAGAGGAATCAGGGAGAGCAGCCACTTGCAAACAAGATGAAGAAACTTCCTATCTCTGCCATGGGTTAAGGCAAGGAGAACCGACTTAGTGTCAATTTGAGGACAGCTATAAATGATGACCCATGAGGAAGAGGGACTGCCACAGTTTATTTAACAATGTTTCATCAGAGACACTGTTTTGGTCCATTCAGGCCAACTCCCCTACAGCTGTGAAAGCTTTTGTACCTTACCTATATGCTATATTGTTAGATAATTTTATGCATTAAGAACACGAATCTTGACAAGTCTTTTCATATTCATTGTAATTGTTATCAATTAACTAATTGTATAGATCCAATTTAGATAAGGAATCTGCTGTTATGATTTTCTTAAAGAGATCTGCTTATGTTTTGTCACCTGTTAGAATTAGGAAATGATCCTTAGTTTAAAAATCTGGGAATGCAAACTTGGAAAATGTCAAATGAGCAATTTTAAGATTTACTGCTTTAATTGCAATTTTAACTTCAATATCTACCAGAGATTTCCATCAACAGCTGCATACTGCCCATTTTGTTAGTGATATGTATAAGAATATTTCCATAGTCTTGTCAGAGCAATTTATTGTAGTTAAAAAATTGGAGGCAAAGGTCAATGTCTTAGAAGTAGTGGTCTCAACAATAAGACAGGATATAACAAATATTAAGGCTACAAAGATAGAAATTTCAGATTTTAGAAGAATGTTGTTTTTATTTTGATAAGACTGGCTTAGTTCAAGATAGCATAGACAAAGTTAGAACTAGTTTAGAAGAGAGAAAATGCAACAGAGAGAAACAAGAATATGGGTATAAAAATTGGTTTTCTACTTCTCCTTGGGTCACCTCCTTGCTTCCCAGCCTTTTGAGACCTTTCATGGGTATTTTACTGCTTTTGCCTTTTGGCCCCTGGGCCTTTAAAAAATTAACCAGTTTTGTTAAGTCACAGATTGAAGCTGCTTTAAGTAAGCTGGTTGCAGTTCA
The DNA here is from genome assembly GCF_978045245.1 of Mus caroli. Taxonomy (NCBI): domain Eukaryota; kingdom Metazoa; phylum Chordata; class Mammalia; order Rodentia; family Muridae; genus Mus; species Mus caroli. The sequence continues at coordinate 46,458,120 of NW_028227256.1, forward strand.
TTACCATCAACTAGATATCCAAGATTCAAACGAAGAAGATCTTCCTCCCACCAATGCAGAAAGAGCAACTGGTCTTCAGTTTTCTACCCTTGCTGCTAATGTGGGGTCCCCTTGGTTCCTCAGGCTTTGGAGACAATAGGGACGAGAAAGGGTGACCTCCAGCTCCTAATATAGCTTAAGAGCCACCAATTGTGGTGTTACAATTGGCATAATTCTGCAGAGGCCTTACTGAATCTGAGGTTGACAATTCTCCTTTAAGAGCTGCACTAAACTCAGAACTGTGCATGCTGCTTTTTGATAATACGAATCCAGTATGGGCACCAGCATAGGTACAAGCTAAGTATTGCAGGGGAAGGTCCAAATAGACCATTTCTGAGTTCCCTGAGAGACACACCCGGTTTGCACAGAGGTTTGTATCTAGTTCCAGTTGCAAATAAAGAGCTTTTCTAAGGCTCTGCCTCTCCTCCCCAAAAGATACCAAGAGCCATAAGTGCGGGTCGTGACAGCACCCACGGAGGAATCAGGTCAATGCTCCCCTAGCCATGGTTAATGCCCACTCATCCAAGGATGAGAAGATCATTTGATCACCTCAGTTAAGTGTGGCCTTATTAAATTTAACTCAGAATGGGGAGATGTCAGAGACCATACCATGAGAAAGCGAGCTTCTCACAATCTCCCACCCTGACAGGCCAAATGGCCTCGTGATAGGAGCCGGTTGTCCCTCCCTCCTCTCTGTTCCCTTCCTGGCACCTGAGCCTGTAAAAGCTGAATTATAGTCCCCTCTTCCCTATCTCTTCCTAACTCCTATGACTTCCAAGGACATGAGTTACACCTGAGCCTGGCCTGACAACCAAGGCCTAACACCCAAGGCTGTTAAGGAGGATATATGTTTCAGAGATAGGAAGCAGAGTGCCCACTGCCTGGAGCCTAACTTTGGCCCTCATGTCAGCAGATGCCCACCTGTTTGTTCTTTGTTAAATCCCCCCTCAACACCTCCTTATTCCTCGAAATGTATGCTTTAAAACCAGGAGTCTCAGCCTAATAGATGGAGACCTTGACAACATTGTTTGGTTCGGCTTCTCTTTCTCTTCCAATCCCACTCCCTTACAGGTTTGTGGTCCCCCTCGCACCCATGAATAACTGAATCCCGTGGGACAGGATGAAAAAGGTATTGGATAACTTAGAGAAATTATCTTATAGAAATATCTTTGAACTGTTGGTTGTAGAGCCCTCTAATCCAAATATTGTGTACATACATTATAATATACATTTCATATGATTCACAAAAGTTGTGGTAAGATTTTAAAGTGTGATATATATGCTGAATTTATACTGTATCTCTAAGTCATAATATTGTCTTCAGTATTTTTTTTTAATTTTTTCTGAGACAGGGTTTCTCTGTGTATACCCGGCAGTCATGGAATTCGCTTTGTAGACCAGGCTGGCCTCGAACTCAGAAACCTGCCTGTCTCTGCCTCCAAGTGCTGGGATTAAAGGCTTGAGCCACCTAGCCAGGCTGTCTTCAGTATTTTTATAAATTAGTTAATTATTTTCTTTCAGTAATCCTGTTGTAAAGATTCTGCCTTCAAATTGTTTTTCCAATGAAACAAAGAGAAACTTACAATCATTAAGAGATAAATATATAAATATATAATGGGGCAAAGAAGTTAATTGTATGCAATATGAGTTTACAATATGTTGTCTTTTGCTTAGCATATACTTAAATTGCATGCTTCCTCAACTTGCAGCCTTGTAAAGTTTCTGAGCTTACAGTTTAGCTGAGGAGTCCCTTCAATCCTCTGGTTTATAGGAAACAAATGAGACATATTTTAATTGCTATGTATTAATGATTATTTTGATTTTTAACGAGTGTATATGTACATGTCTCCTTCTGTGCTTGTGAATGTGTATGTATGAGTTACAGATACCTAGGGTGACCAGAAGAGTCTTGTTCCCAGGAGCTGTAGTTACAGGTGATTGTGGGCAGCCAGACCAAATGCTGGTGACATGATTACAGTCTTCTGCAAGAACAACTGAGATAATGCTTTTTCTTTTTATTATTATTAATATTTTTGTGAGGTATTTTCCTCAATTACATTTCCAATGCTATCCCAAAAGTCCCCCATACCCTCCCCCTCACTCCCCTACCCACCCACTCCACTTTTTGGCCCTGGTGTTCCCCTGTACTGGGGCATATAAAGTTTGCATGTCCAATGGGCCTCTCTTTCCAGTGATGGCCGATTAGGCCATCTTTTGATACATATGCAGCTAAAGTAAAGAGCTCCAGGGTACTGGTTAGTTCATAATGTTTTTGCACCTATAGGGTTGCAAATCTCTTTAGCTCCTTGGGTACTTTCTCTAGCTCCTCTACTGGGGGCCCTGTGATCCATCCAATAGCTGACTGTGAGCATCCACTTCTGTGTTTGCTAGGCCCTGGCATAGTCTCACAAGAGACAGCTATATCAGGGTCCTTTCAGAAAAATCATGATAATGCATGCAATGGTGTCAGCTTTTGGAGGCTGATTATGGGATGGATCCCTGGATATGGCAGTCTCTAGATGGTCCATCCTTTTGTCTCAGCTCCAAACTTTGTCTCTGTAACTCCTTCCATGGGTGTTTTGTTCCCAATTATAAGAAGGAGCAAAGTGTCCACACTTTGGTCTTAATTCTTCTTCAGTTTCATGTGTTTTGCAAATTGTATTTTATATGTCGGGTATCCTAAGTTTCTGGGCTAATATCCACTTATCAGTGAGTACATATCATTTGAGGTCTTTTGTGACTGGATGATAATGCATTTTATAAATCATTTCCTAATATTAACATTTGTTTCTTGAAATGAGCTCTTATGAAACTGGGCTAAAGATAATTCTTGAACAAATTCATCAAGTGCTTGCCTAAGAAAATAATAATAGGTACTTTTCAGTATTTGAAAATAATTAATTGCTTTTGTTTTAATTTTGTTAACTATTTTAGTAAACCTACTCCTCTACTAAACATAGTTTCTTCTGTATATGGTCTTCAAATATTATTTCAGTGTTCCCATTATGAGTTTCTTGTCGATTAATACTTGTGAAACTGCCAAAATGTAAAACATTAAAATGTCCATTTTACTCTTGAAGAGGTAAATACAGAAAAATATTTCATCAGAGAAGTGAAAATCTCTACTGAAATAGAGAAATCACTGGAACTATTAATTGACATTAAGAGAACTAAAGATACTTTTCTCATGAAACAAGGGATTACATATTTAAAATTTCCACATTTTAATAGAATCTTTCATTGAGAATCATCAGTGATCACCCATTGCTTTAAATTTGTTTTCCCATTGTTATGAACTCTTTACCCTCGTCCAGATGCACTGACAGATGGTTAGTGACTCCATATGAATACATATTAAATTACTGCCAAGGCTAACTCCAAGGGACTTCGGTTATTCATAAATACCACCAGGATGCATTAACATCTTTGCAGGCCTAACAGGACATAGAATCCTCAGTGCATAGTATATTTAAGCTTAATATCCTTATCAGTGTACTTGAAAATTACAGTTTGCACTGCTGAGCCTATAGGTCAGCAGGTAACTGACTAAGGACAACTAAAAAAGGTAGAACCAGAGCCAGGGGATGATAACAATTGGTATCTTAAAGGATTCACTCAAAAATAATTAGTTCCAGGACAATCCAGGACTACACCGAGAAACCCTGTCTCAAAAAACCAAAAAAAAAAAAAAAAAAAAAGAAAAGAAACAGAAAAAAGAAAATGTGTGTGTGTGTGCATGCGAGGGTACACACATGCTTTAGTTTCACCAGAATAAGGAATTAGATATTATAAATTCATTTTGCTAATTATGCCACATTATGCTATGTTTCACTTTAGATAAAAATTGAGTTTAAAGTACCCTTTATAGGTAGAATAAAATGCTACAACTAAAAGGGTGAATGTTCACAAAGTAATCTTATGAGAAAAGAGGTAAATCAAGAATAAAAAATTGCTTTCTCTTCGAGGCCAGCCTGGTCTACAAAGTGAGTTCCAGGACAGCCAGGGCTACAGAGAAACCCTGTCTGGAAAAACCAAAACAAACAAACAAACAAAAAACAACAACAACAAAATTGTTTTCTCTAAAATATAGTAAAAACAAAAGCAACATGTTATAGTCTTTTTAGAGCCCACTCTTGTGATAATTAAAGATGAAAAGTTCTTAATAAAGCAGTAACTACAGTTCAAAGTGCAATGAGTCTTGTTATTCATTTCATATTTTACTACAAAAAATTAAACACTGCATTGTAAGTGATTTAAATAAGATTCAAGCATCACAATAAAAAGAAGTAGGTCAAAGGAGAGGGATCTGTAAATAAGGGGCAATAACAGAAGCAAGATTGGATTATATAAGAAGAGTAACCAGTGAGATATATGTTGTCTATCTATGACTTCAATAAACATATATTAACACTGATTTCTGTAATAACACCAATAAATAGTAAAGTCTTAGCAGATAAGACTGAAGTGAATAGGCAAGGCAAAAGTAAAAATATACATAATGTGTGTATAAAAGAATCACTAAAATATAACAAACATTCCATAGATTATGTTGCTCCATAAAAAAACAGCATACAATATTTAAATAGACATTTGAATTCATCTCATAACATAGGGTGATGAGTTTAAAAGGCTTTTTCAGAGGATGTGAGTTCAATGTCCACTACCCACATGTGTCTCACAATTCTCTACACTCTAATTTCAGGGCATCCAATGCCATCCTCTACATGTATATGCAGGCAAAACACCCACATACATAAAATGCACATATAATAATTTTTAAATATATTTGCATTTCAAGCAGTAATACTTCAAAGAATTAAGAGAAAATATTTTTTCTAAGAATTTCTTACATGGAAAAAGATAAGTAAATTTTGTTATTTTAATAATAAAGCATATCGGGCAGAGCCATCTTGTGTGTGAACTTGGTGGATGGTCCCATGGTCAGCAAAGGACTCCCCAGGCTGCCGGTGCCCTAGCACAGTTGGGATCTTAGGATCACTGGTGAGTAGAACACACCATCCAATCCAAAACAACCAGGAGGGCTCTGTACCAGCAGGAACATGGACACAGGAAAACCATCCAACCAGCAGCTGGGGTCCTTTTAGGTCAGTGCCAGCACCGGGCTACCTTGGGCATGAAATCAGCTGACGGTCCCACAGTCCCCAGAAGACTCTCCACACTTCAGGTTCCCTAGCACACCCAGGATACTAGGATCACTGAGGAGAGTTGGCCTCCAGAGAGGGCTCTAACCCAAGGACTCAGGTGAGAGAGCCATCTCGTATCCAGGGTCTCTCAGAGATCAGTTTCCACAGGAGAGCACACAGCCACAGAAGCAACAGAGCTTCTTGGACAGGGTCACTTCTGGCCTTCATCCTCATCCAGGAGGCAGAGCTGAGACCCAGACCTCTAGGCAACTTTCCTGCCACAGGAAAGTCTGCCTCCAGGGAGAGCTCTGGCCTCAGGACTCAGGTGAGAGCTCAATCTTGCATCCTGGGTCTCTCAGAGTCCTTGTAGGAGAGTACGTGGGTCACAGAAGGAACAGAGCTTCTGGGACAGGATACCTTCAGGCCTTTATCTTCAGCCAGTAGGCAGATCTGAGCTCCAGAATTCTGTGCACCTTCCCTGCAAGAGGAGAGCTTGCCCTCAGAGATTGCTCTGACCACTGGGACTCAGGAGAGTGTTGGACTCCCAGGAGTGCTGACAGAGGATAACAGAAGCACAGGAGGGACAAGCTCCAGCCAGAGACAGCTAGAACATCTAACACCAGAGATTACAGATGGCAAAAGGCAAAGGAAAGAATCTCACTAACAGAAATCAAGACCACTCAGCATGCTCAGAACTCAGTATTCCCACCACAGCAAGTCCTGGATACCCCAACACACCCGGAAAGGAAGATTTGGGTTTAAAATAATATCTCATAATGCTGGTCAAGGATTTTAAGAAGGGCATTTATAAATCATTTAAATAAATACAGTAGAACAGGGCTAAACAGGTAGAACCTTAGAAAGGACAAAAATCACTCAAAGAATTACAGGAAAACAGTGCTAAACAGGTGATAGAAGTGAACAAAACCATCCAAGGTCTAAAAAGGGAAGTAGAAACAATAAAGAAATCCCAAAGGGAGACAACTCTGTAGATAGAAAACCTAGGAAAAAAATTAGGAACCATAGATGAGAGCATCAGCAACAGAATATAAGAGATGAAAGGGAGAATCTCAGGTGCATAAGACTCCATAGAAAACATGGACACAACGATCAAAGAAAATGCAAAATGCAAAAAGATCCTAACTCAAAACATCCAGGAAATCCAGGACACAAAGAGAAGACCAAACCTACGGATGATAGGAGTAGATGAGAATGAAGATTTTCAACGTAAAGTGCCAGTAAACATCTTCAAGAAAATTATAGAAGAAAACTTACTTAACCTAAAGAAAGAGATGCCCATGAACATACAGGAAGCCTACAGAACTCCAAATAGACTGGACCAGAAAATACATTCCTCCTGACACATAATAATCAGAACAACAAATGCACTAAATAAAGATAGAATATTAAAAGCTGTAAGGGAAAAAGGTAAAGTAACATATAAAGACAGACCTATTAAAAATACACCAGACTTCTCACCAGAGACTATGAAATCCAGAAGATCCTGGACAGATATCATACCGACCCTAAGGGAACATAAATGCCAGCCCAGGCTACTATACCCAGCAAAGCTCTCAATTACCATAGATGGAGAAACCAAAGTATTTCATGACAAAACCAAATTCAGACCATATCTCAATACAAATCCAGCCCTCCATAGACAATAAAGGGAAAACTCCAAAACAAGGAGGAAAATTATGGCCTAGAAAAAGTAGGAAAGTAATCCTTTAACAAACCTAAAAGACGGAATCCCAACTCTAACAAAAATAAATATAGGGTATAACAATTGCTTTTCCGTAATATCTCTTAATATCAATGGACTCAATTCCCCAATAAAAACACATAGACTAACAGAATGGCTACATAAACAGGAACCAACATTTTGCTGCATGCAGGAAACCCACCTCAGGAACAAAGACAGACACTACCTCAGAGTAAAAGGCTGGAAAACTATTTTCCAAGCAACTGTCTGAAGAAAAACGCTGGAGTAGCCATTCTAATATCGATAAAATTGACTTCCATCCCAAAGTTATCAAAAAAGACAAGAAGGCACACTTCATACTCATCAAAGGTAAAATCTCCCAAGAAGAACTCTCAGTTCTGAATATCTATCCTCCAAATGCAAGGGAATCCACATTCATTAAGGAAACTATAGTAAAGCTCAAATCATTGCACCTCAAACAATAATAGTAGGAGACTTCAACATCCTACTCTGATCAATGGGCATATCCTGGAAACAGAAACAAAACAGAGACACATTGAAACTAACAAGTTATGAAACAAATGGATTTAACAGATAGCTACAGAACATCTTATCCTAAAACAAAAGGCTTCTCTGCATCCCAGGTACCTTCTCCAAAATTGATTATATAATTGGTCACAAAACAGGCCTAAACAGATAAAAAAAAAAAAACATGTTGAAATTATCTCATGAATCCTATCAGATCACCATGGATATAGGCTGATCATCAATAACAACATAAATAATAGAAAGCCAACATTCTCAAGGATGCTGAATAACCCTCTACTCAATAAAAACTTGGTAAATGAAGAAATAAGGACAGAAATTAAAGACTTTTTTAGAGTTTAATGAAAATGAAGGCACAACATACCCAAACGTATGGGATACAATGAAAGCTGTCCTAAGAGGAAAAGTCATAGCTCTGAGTGCTGTCAAAATGAAACTAGAGAGAGCATACCCTGGCAACTTGACAGCACACATAGAAGCTCTAGAACAAAGGAAACAAATTCACTCAAGAGGAGTAGAAGGCAGGAAATAATCAAACTCAGTGCTGAAATCAACCAAGTGGAAAAAAAAAAAAAAAAGAACTATACAAAGAATCAACCAAACCAGGAGCTGTTTTTTTCTTTTTTCTTGAAAATATCAATAAGACTTTCTAGAATAACTAGAGGGCACAGGGACAGTATACTAATTAACAAAATCAGAAATGAAATGGGAGAGATAACAACAGAACCTGAGGAAATCCAAGACATCATCAGATCCTACTAGAAAATGCTATTCTCAACAAAACTGCAAAACCTGGATGAAATGGACAATATTCTAAACAGATACCACGTACCAAAGTTAAATCAGGATAAGATTAACTATCTATACAATCCCATATCCACTACAGAAAGAAGCAGTCATTAATATTCTTCCAACCAAAGAAAGCCCAGGACCAGATGAGTTTAGTGCAGAGCTGTATCAGACCTTCAAGGAAGACCTAATTCCAATTCTCCTCAACTATTCCACAAAATAAAAAAAGAAGGTACTCTATTGTCTTAGTCAGGGTTTCTATTCCTGCACAAACACCATGACCAAAAAGCACGTTGGGGAGGAAAGGGTTTATTCGGCTTACACTTCCATGCTGCTGTTCATCACCAAAGGAAGTCAGGACTGGAACTCAGACAGGTCAGGGAGCAGGAGCTGATACAGAGGCCATGGAGGGATGTTCTTTACTGGCTTGCCTCCCGTGGCTTGCTCAGCCTACTCTCTTATAGAACCCAAGACTACCAGCCCAGGGATGGTCCCACCCACAAGGGGCCTTTTCCTTGATCACTAATTGAGAAAATGCCTTACAGTTGGATCTCATGGAGGCATTTCCTCAACTGAAGCTCCTTTCTCTGTGATAACTCCAGCTGTGTCAAGTTGACACAAAAATAGCCAGTACATCTATCCAATTCATTCTATGAAACCACAATTACTCTAACACCTAATCCACATAAAGACCCAACAAAGAAAGGACTTCAGACAAATTTCCCTTATAAATATTGATTCAGAAATACTCAATAAAATTCTTGCAATCTGAATCCAAGAACACATCAAAATGATCATCCATCATGATTAAGTAGGCTTCATATCAGGGATGGAGGGTTTGTTTAATATATGGAAATCTATCATTGTAATACACTATATAAGCAAACTCAAAGACAAAAACCACATGATTATTTTGCTTATGCTGAGAAACCATTGGACAAAATGCAACACCCATTCATGATAAAAGTCTTGGAAAGATCAGGAATTCAAGGCCCATACCTAAACATAATAGAAGCAATACACAGCAAACCAGTAGCCGACATCAAACTAAATGGAGAGAATTTTGAAGCAATCCCACTAAAATCAGTGACTAGACAAGGATGCCCACATTCTCCCTACATATTCAATATAGTAATTGAAGTCCTAGCCAGAGCAATCAGACAACTAAAGGCAATCAAGGGGATACAAATTGGAAAGGAAGAAGTCAAAATATCACTATTTGCAGATGATATGACAGTATACATAAGTGACCCTAAAAATTCTACCAGAGAACTCCTAAATCTGATAAACATCTTAAGTGCAGTAGCTGGATATAAAATTAACTCAAACAAATCAGTGGCCTTTTTCTACACAAAGGATAAGCAGAGTGAAACAACAACCTCACAGTAATCACACATAATATCAAATTCCTTGGTGTGACTCTAACTAAGGAAGTGAAAGATCTGTTTGATAAGAATTTCAAATCTCTAAAGAAAGAAAGGAAAGAAGATCTCAGAAGATGGAAAGATCTCCCATGCTCATGGATTAGCAGGATTAATATAGTAAAAATGACTATTTTGCCAAAAGCAATCTTCAGATTCAATGCAATCATAATCAAAATTCCAACTCAATTCTTCACTGAGTTAGAAAGGGCTATATGCAAATTCTTCTGAAATAACAAAAAATCTAGGATTGCAAAAACTATTCTCAACAATAAAATAACCTTTGGTGTAATCACCATGCCTGACCTCAAGCTGTAGTACAGAGCAATTGTGGTTAAAAACTGAACAATACTGGTTACAGGAAAGACAGGTACACAAGAAAATAGAATTGAAGACTAAAGAAATGAACCCACACACCTTTGGTCACTTGATCTTTCACAAAGGATCTATAACTATCTAGTGGAAAAAAAAGCACTTTCAAGAAATGGTGCTGGCTCAACAATTAGCAGTTATCATGTAGAAGAATTCGAATTGGTCCATTCTTATATCCTTGTACAAACCTCAAGTCTAAGTGGATCAAGGAACTCCACATAAAACCAGAGACACTGAAACTTATAGAGGAGAAAGTAGGGGAAAGCCTTGAAGATATGGGCACGGGGGAAAAATTCCTGAAAGAACAGCAATGGCTGGTGCTGTAATATCATGAATCAAAAAATGGGACCTCATAAAATTGCAAAGCTTCTGTAATGCAAAAGACAATGTAAATAAGACAATAAGACCCTCAACAGCAAGGATCGTTACCAATCATAAATCTGATAGGGGACTAATATCCAACATATACAAAGAACTCAAGAAACTGGACTCCAGAAAATCAAATAAACCCATTAAAAATGGGATACGGAGCTAAACAAAGAATTCTCAACTGAAGAATACCAAATGGCTGAGAAGCACCTGAAAAAATGTTCAACATCCTTAAACACAAGGGAAATGCAAATCAAAACAACCCTGAGATTCTACCTCATACCAGTCAGATTGGCTAAGTACAAAAATTCAGGTGACAGCAGATGCTGGTGAGGATGTGGAGAAAGAGGAAGCCTCCTCCATTGCTGGTGGAATTGCCAGCTGGTACAGCCAATCTGGAAATCATCTGGCAGGTCCTCAGAAAATTGGAAATAGTATTCCAGGAAGATCCAGCAATACCTCTCCTGGGCATAGACCCAGAAGATGTTCCAATTTGTAATAAGGACACATGCTCCACTTGTTCATAGCAGCCTTATTTATAATAGCCAGAATCTGGAAAGAACCCTGATGTCCTTCAACAAAGGAATGGATACAAAAAAAAAAAAAAAAAAAAAAAAGTGATACATTTACACAATGGAGTACTACTCAGCTATTAAAAACAATGAATTTATGAAATTCTTAGGCAAATGGTTACTTTTGGAGGATATCATCCTGGGTGAGTTAACCCAATCACAAAAGAACACACATGATATCCACTCACATGTTAGTGGATATTAGCCCAGGAACTTAGAATACCCAAGATTACAATTCTCAAAACATGAAACTCAAGAAGAAGGAAGACCAAATTGTGGATTTTTTGTTCCTTCTTAGAATGGGAAGCAAAATACCCATAGAAGGAGTTACAGAGACAAATTTCGGAGCTGAGAAAGAAGGAATATCCATCCAGATACTGACCCACGAGGGGATCCATCCCATAATCAACTACCAAACCCAGACCCTATTGCATTTGCCAGCAAGCTTTTGCTACTTGACCCTTATAGAGCTGTGTCTTGTGAGGCTATGCCAGTGCCTGGAAAATACAGAAGTGGAATCGCACAGTCATCTATTCAGTGTAACACAGGGCCCCCAATGAAGGAGCTAGAAAATGTACCCAAGGAGCTAAAGGGGTCTGCAACTCTATAGGAGGAACAACAATATGAACTAACCAGTACCCCCCCAGAGCTTGTGTCTCTAGTTGCATATGTAGCAGAGGATGGCCTAGTTGGTTATCAAGGGAACGAAAGGCCCTTGGTCTTGCAAAAATTATATGCCTCACTACAGGGGAATACCAGGGTCAGGGAGCAGGATTGGGTGGGTTGGGAAGCAGGGCATGGGGAGGGTATAGGGGACTTCCAGGATGGCATTTGAAATGTAAATGAAGAAAATAGCTAATAAAAAATAATAAAGCATATCATTACATATTAAATATATTCATATTTAATATTAATTTATATTATACAAGTAATTAGTAATTTCACTTAAGTGAGTTAGACTTCACTAAAATAAATATATTAAACTTAAACTATAAAATCTAAAGTAGAAGCATAATTAATTATATATGGAATTCTCAAAGATTTATGATGAAGTTTGTTAAGAGAACATAAAAATATTTCCTGTAAATAAAAATAAAACCCTAAACTCAATGTGACAAATTTACAAAGACATTTTAAGATGATACATATACAAGATTAACTCACCTCTTAAAGATGCTTTATTTGTAATGTGTGATATAAAATTATGCCCATGACAGTTTTTTAAAATGTGAAACGTGATAAATGAATGTGTTTTATTGAGGATTTAGATATTTTATTTCTTTTATGATGCCTCTGGAAGCAGGTACAGCCCATTTGAGTACAGCAAGCTCAAGTGTATACAAACACCTTTCATAATAATTTTTAACATGGCTTTTATCATCTAAATCATATTTTCAGAACTGTAGTTGAAAAAAAAAAAAAAAACCTCATTTGCAGAAAGTCCCAAAAACTTGACTGTATAACGTGAGCTGGACAAGAGAAGGCACGCCAATATGGATAATGGAGAGCCCACAATGTGTGGTCCTTACACAAAGAGCAACTGACAACATGATGTGGATGAAGAGTCTTTGCCAGGAAAGAGAACACCAGTTAGTCATTCAATACCACACGGTCAGACCTAAAATATTTATTTAAGTAGTATACAAGCTGAACAGATGTTAAATGTATGTAACAAAAAATATTGAAAAAAGAAGCAGTGGATCTGTGAGAAAGCAAGAAAATTTGTATCTAAGGGTTTGGAAGAAGGAATGAGAAGAGAAAAATGATGTAATTCTACTATAATCTCAAAATAAATAATATATATATATATATATATATATATATATATATATATAGAGAGAGAGAGAGAGAGAGAGAGAGATAGTAAAAAGGAAAAATAAGTGCATAAATATGTAAAATACAATTATATGCAGAAAAAATACTATGTATATACATGTATATTTGGATAAGTTTAATATGTAGTTTATTTTAAAATATAAATAAGTATATGTGTCTATAAACATATAAACATTGTATCAAAGCATAGATATCTATGAATGTACTTAAACATGTACTTCAAACTTTGCTATGTTGTTTAAGTACATTCATAGTTATCTATGCTTTGATACAATTATAGATTGTTTAAAATGTACTCTAAAAAAGCTTAAATTTTAAACAATTTACATATAATTACAAATAATGAAACTACATATGTGTAATTTGAAAATATTAAGTATTGCCTAAGTGTGGTTCTTGGTCACTTCATATTGACTAACCAGTTAGAAGTATTATTGATAAAGAAGGCTCATTCTTCTTTGAGAAGTTTTTATTTTGTTTTGTTTTGTTTTGTTTTGTTGTTTTGTTTTGTTTTGTTTTCACTCCAGATATTATTCAACTCCCTACCTGTCCACCCTCCAACTCTTCCACATCTTATACATTCTTTCCACCCCCTGTCTCCATGAAGATTTCCTTGAACTTCACCCCACATCCCAAGAGACCTTTAAACCCTGGGGCCTCCAGTCTCTTGAGGGTTGGATACATCATCTCCGTTGAACACGGAACCAGCAGTCCCATGCTGCATTTGTGTTGGGGGCCTCACATCATCTGGTGTATGCTGGTGGTTCAGATTAATTGAGAGTGCTGGTCCTCCAACAGGGTCAATCTCCTCCTCTGTTTCCTTCATCATTTCCCTAATTCTGCCACAGGATTTAGAAGCTTCTGTGCATTGGTTGGGTGTACACATCTTTATCTGACTCTTTCAGCTGCTTGTTGGATCTTCCAGAGTACAGTCATGGTAGGTCCTGTTTTTGTGAGCACTCCATAGCCTCAGTAATATTGTCAGGCCTTGGGACCTCCCATTGAGCTAGATCCCATTTTGGGCCCATCACTGGACCATCTTTTCCTTAGGCTTCTCTCCATTTCCATCCCCGTAATTCTTTCAGAAGTAACAATTATGGGTGAGAGTTTTGACTGTGGGATGTCAACCTCCCTCCCTCATTGGATGGCTTGTCTTCCTGTTGGAGGTGGGCTCTAAGTCCCCTCTCCCTACTGTCAAGCATTTCATCTAAGGTCCCTCTCTTTGATTTCTGAGAGTATCTCACCTCCCAGGTCTCTAGTGCATTCTGGAGGATCCCCCAAAACCTCCTACCTCCAGAGGTTACTAGTTTCAATTCTTTATGCTGGCCCTCAGGGCTTCAGTCTTTTTTCCTCACCCAACACAAGATCAGTTCCCTCTACCCACGTGCTACCCTCACTCTGTCCATTTTCCTGCCAGGTCTCTCCCTCTGTTCCCACTTGTGTTTGCTTTCTTCTCATTCCAAAGTAAGACTGAGTCATCCTCACTTAGGCCCTTCAGCTTGTTAACCTTTTATGAGTTCTGTGGACTGTATCTTCAGTTTTCTGCACTTCCTCCTCCTCCTCCTCCTCCTCCTCCTCCTCCTTCTTCTTTTGACTAATACCCACTTATAAGTGAGTACATACCATATATGTATTTTGGTTCTGAGTTACATCACTCAGGATGATATTTTCTAGTTCCATCCATTTGCCTGCAAAACTCAGGATGTCCTTGTTCTTAATAGCTGAGTAGCATTCCACTATGTATATGAACCACATTTTCTGTATCCATTTTTCTGACGTGGAATACCTGTGTTGTTTTTATCTTCTGACTATTACAAATAAGCCTGCTATAAACATAAAATTAAAGAGATTTACACTAACAACTTAATAGCATTCTTGAGATCTCTAGAGCAAAAGGAAGCACACACACAGCAGAGGAATAGAAGGCAGAAAATAGTCAAACTCAGGACCAAAATCAGCCAAATAGAAACAAAGAGAATTATACAAAGAATCAACAAAATCAAAACCAGGTTTTTTTTAGAAGCCCTTTTTTTATTAGATATTTTCTTTATTTATATTTCAAATGCTATCCCGAAAGTTCCCTATACCCCCCACACACACCTGGCTCCCCTACACATCCACTCCCACTTCTTGGCCCTGGAGTTCCACTGTACTGGGGCATATAAAGTTTACAATACCAAAAGGGGCCTCTCTTCCTAATGATGTCCGACTAGGCCATCTTCTGCTATATATGCTAATAGAGACACAAGCTCTGGGAGTACTGGTTAGTTCATACTGTTGTTCCACCTAAAGAGTTGCAGACCCATTCAGCTTCTTGTGTGTTTTCTCTAGCTCCTCCATTGGGGGCCCTGTGTTCCATACAATAGATGACTGTGAGCATCCACTTCTGTATTTGCCAGGTGCTGGCATAGCCACATATGAGACACCTATAACAGGGTCCCTTCAGCAAAATCTTGCTGGCATATGCAATAGTGTCTGGTTTTGGTGGCTGATTATGGGATAGATTCCCAGGTGGGGTAGTCTCTTGATGGCCCATCCTTTCGTCTTAGCTCCAAACTTTGTCTCTGTAACTCTGTTCATGGATATTTTGTTCCCTATTCTAAAGATAAATGAAGTATCCAAGAGTTGGTTTTTCTTCTTGATTTCTTAGGTATTTTAGGTTTCTGGGCTAATATCCACTTATCAGTGAGTGCATATCAAGTGACTTCTTTTGTGTTTGGCTTACCTCACTCAGGATGATATCCTCCAGGTCCATCCATTTGCCTAGGGATTTCATAAATTCATTGTTTTTAATAGCTGAGTAGTACTCCATTGTGTAAATGTACCACATTTTCTGTATCCATTCCTCTGTTGAGGGACATCTGGGTTTTTCCAGATTCTGGCTACTTTAAATAAGGCTGCTATGAATATAGTGGAGCATGTGTCCTTATTACCAGTTGGAACATCTGGATATATGCCCCGGAGAGGTATTGCTGTATCTTCCAGTAGTACTATGTCCAATTTTCTGAGGAACCACCAGACTGACTTCCAGAGTGGTTGTACCAGCTTGCAATCTCACCATGGAGGTAAGTGTTTCTCTTTCTCCGCATCCTTGCCAGCATCTACTGTCATCTGAATTTTTGATGTTAGCCATTCTTACTGGTGTGAGATGGAATCTCAAGGTTGTTTTGATTTGCATTTCCTTGGTGATTAAGGATGTTGAACATTTTTTCAGGTGCTTCTCAGCCATTTGGTAATTCTCAGTTGAGAATTCTTTGTTTAGCTCTGTACCTCATTTTTAATAGGGTTATTTGATTATGTGGAATCCAGCTTCTTGAGTTCTTTGTATATATTGGATATTAGTCCCCTATGAGATTTAGGATTGGTAAAAATCCTTTCCCAATCTGTTGGTGTCCTTTTTGTCTTATTGACACAAAAGTGGGGTTTTGAGAGAATCAACAAGATAGATAAACCCCTAACCAAAACTAACTAACTGACACAGAGTGAGTATCCAAATTAACAAAATCAGAAATGAAAAAGGACACATAAGAAAGGAAATGAAGGAAATTCAAAAAATCATCAGCCTATACTAAACACACACATACATGCACGCACACACACACACACACACACACGCACATACACACACATATGCACACACACACACACACACACACACACGCATGGAAAATCTAGCTGAAATGGTTAGTTTTCTAGACAGATGCCACATTCCAATGTTAAATTAAGAGCAGGTAAATTATCTAAACAAGCCCATATTGCACAAGTAAATAGGAGAAATCATTAAAAACCTCCCAACCAAAAACAGCCCAAGGCCAGACAGATTTAGTGCAGAATTCTACCAGAACTTCAAAGAAGAACTGATACAAATATTCCTCAAACAATTCTATAAAATAGAACCAGAAGTAACTCTACCTCTTTCTATGAATCCACAATTACTCTGATACCCAAACCACACAAGGACTCAACCAAAAAGAGAACTTCGGACCAATCTTGCTTATGAATATCTATGCAAAAATAATTAAATAAAACTTTTGTACACCAAATCCAAGAAGTCATCAAAACCATTATTCACCATGATCAAGTAGGCTTCATCCCTGAGATGCAAGGTTGGTTCAATATACAAAAATCCATTAACATAATCCACTATAAAAACAAACTCAAAGAAAAAAAATTACATGATCATCTCCTTAGATGTAGAAAAAGCATAAAATACAACACCCCTTCGTGTTCAAAGTATTGGGGAGTTCAGAAATGCAAGGCCCATACCTAAACATAATAAAAGCAATTTACTGAAAACCACCAGCCAATATCAAATTAAATAGAGACATACTTGAAGCAATCCTAGTGAAATCAGAGACAAAACAAGGATGCCCAATCTTCCCATATCTATTCACTATAGTACTCAAAGTGCTAGATAGAATAACAAGGCAACAAAAAGACATCCAGGTGTTATATATTGGCAAAAAATAAATGATGGTATTTCTATTTGCAGATGATATGGTAATATACATAAATGACAGTAAAAATTCTACCAGAGAACTTCTATAGCTCATAAACAACTTCAGCAAATTGGCTGGATATAAAATTAACTCAAATAAATCAGTAGCCTTACTTTATACAAATGATAATCAGGCTGAGAAAGAAATTAGGGAAACAACTCCCTTCATTACAGTCACAAATAAAAAAAAATAAAATATTTTGGGGTAACTTTAACCAAACAATTGAAAGACCTATATGACAATAACTTCACGTCTCACAATAAAAAAATTGAAGAAGATCTCAGAAAATAGAGAGAGATCCAATGCTCATGAATTGGCAGAATGAATATAGTAAAAATGGCCATTCTTCCAAAGGCTATCTACAGATTCAATGCAATTCCTATCAAAATCCCAATGCAATTCTCTAATTCATCTGGAAAGGCAAAAATCCCAGAATAGCAAAAACAATCCTTAACAGTAAAGAACTGCAGGGGGAATCACCATCACTGACCTCAAGCTTTGCTACAGACCAATACTGATAAAACTGCTTGGTATTCTAAGAAGGGGCACAATGTCCACACTTTGGTCTTCATTCTTCTTGAGTTTCATGCGTTTAGCAAATGGTATCTTATATCTTGGGTATCCTAAGTGAATTGGGAACAAAACACCCATGGAAGGAGTTACAGAGACAAAGTTTGGAGCTGTGAAGAAAGGATGGACCATCTAGAGACTGCCATATCCAGGGATCGATTACATAATCAGCTTCCAAACGCTGACACCATTGCATACACTAGCAAAATTTTGCTGAAAGGACTCAGATATAGCTGTCTCTTGTGAGACTATGCTGGGGCTTAGCAAATACATAAGTGGATGCTCACAGTCAGCTATTAGACAGATCACAGGGCTCCCAATGGAGGAGCTAGAGAAAGTACCCAAGGAGCTAAATGGATCTGCAACCCTATAGGTGGAACAACATTATGAACTAACCAGTACCCCGGAGCTCTTGACTCTAGCTGCATATGTATCAAAAGATGGCCTAGTCGACCATCACTGGAAAGAGAGGCCCATTGGACATGCAAACTTTATATGCCCCAGTACAGGGGAATGCCAGGGCCAAAAAAATGGGAATGGGTGGGTAGGGAAGTAGTGGGGGAGGGTATGGGGGACTTTTGGGATAGCATTGGAAATGTAATTGAGGAAAATACGTAATAAAAATATTAAAAATTAAAAAAAAACTGCTTGGTATTGGTACAGAGACAGACATGTTGATCAATGGAATAGAATTGAAGACCCAGAAATAAAACCACACACTTATGGACACTTGATCTTTGACAAAGACAACAAAAATATACAGTGGAAAAAAGAAAGCATCTTCAATAAATGGTGCTGGTCTAACTAACTCTCTGGATGTAGAAAAATGAAAATAGACCTATATTTGTCACCTTGCACAAAGCTCAAGTCCAAGTGGATCAAGGGCCTTATCATCAAACAAGACACATGGAATCTAATGGAAGAGGAAGGAGGAAAGAGCCTTGACTCATTGGCATAGGGGGAAATTTCAAAAAGAGAACTCCAATGGCTCATAGTCTAAGATCAAGAATTGATAAATGTGAGTCTCTAGATGGTCCATCCCTTTGTCTCAGCTCCAAACTTTGTCTCTGTAACTCCTTCCATGGGTATTTTGTTCCCAATTCTAAGAAGGGACAAAGTGTCCACACTTTGGTCTTCGTTCTTCTTGAGTTTCATGTGTTTTGCAAATTGTAACATATCTTGGGTATTCTAAGTTTCTGGGCTAATATCCACTTATCAGTGAGTACATATCATTTGAGTTCTTTTGTGATTGTGTTACCTCACTCAGGATAATGCCCTCCAGGTCCAACCATTTCTCTAGGAATTTCATAAATTCATTCTTTTTAATAGCTAAGTAGTACTCCATTGTGTAAATGTAACACATTTTCTGTATCCATTCCTCTGTTGAGGGGCATCTGGGTTCTTTACAGCTTCTGACTATTATAAATAAGGCTGCTATGAACTTAGTGGAGCATGCTTCTTTCTTACTAGTTGTAACATCTTCTGGATATATGCCCTGGAGAGGTATTGCGGGATCCTCCGGTAGTACCATGTCCAATTTTCTGAGAAACCACCAGACTGATTTCCAGAGTGGTTGTACAAACTTGCAATCCCACCCACAGAGGAAGAGTGTTCCTCTTTGCAGGGATCCATCCCATAATCACCCTCCAAACCCTGACACCATTGCATACACTAGCAAGATTTTGATGACAGGACCCTGATAAAGCTGTCTCTTGTGAGACTATGCAGGTTCCTAGCAAACACAGAAGTGGATGCTCACAGTCAGCTATTGGATGAATCACTGGGCCCCCAATGGAGGAGCTAGAGAAAATACCCAAGGAGCTAAAGGGATCTGCAACCCTATAGGTGGAACAACATTATGAACTAACCAGTACCCCTGAGGTCTTGACTCTAGCTGCATATGTATCAAAAGATGGCCTAGTCGGCCATCACTGGAAAGAGAAGCCCATTGGACTTGCAAACTTTATATGCCCCAGTACAGGGGAATGCCAGGGCCAAAAAGTGGGAGTGGGTGGGTAGGGGAGTGGGAGGATGTATGGGGGACTTTTGAGATAGCATTGGAAATGTAAATGAGGAAAATACCTTATTAAAAAAAAAGTTCATAAAAAAACAAAAAGAATTGATAAATGGGACCTCATGTAACTGGAAAGCTTCCAGAAGTTCTTAAGTTGCTCTAGCTCTTCATGTAGCATTGTGGCCCTGTAAGATCTTCTCCCTTTATCTATTTTTGTTTATCAAAATTTGGTGGAATTGTTCAGGTTGTTTAAACCTTAATGTAATTGAAATGTCACAGGCATAGCTTCCCTAGCTAGAAAGCAAAAAAATTTGTGAATGTCTCTTACATTCTTTCCTTCTCTTCCATGGTGATACCTGGGCCTTAGGTTTGAGAATTATGTTGTAAATATATCATTTATGATTAGATACCAGAGATTCAATTTCTCTTCGTATTTAGATTACTTATGTCTTTTAACTATTTTCTCATTGTAATGAAAAAAAAAAGATGTTACCTTGACAAGAGTTGAGATCTACTCTTAAATCCTTATCTTAAGGATATATATTTAAATTCTAATAGGGAGTGATACTGGTTTTTGAAAGTGGCAGTAATAGGTTCTCATCAAAGGTTGATGACTGTTCTAGCTATGTGTACTTGGACTGCTTTTCTACTTTTATAAACAAATAATAACACCTTACTTTTCCTATTCATTGAATGTTTTTCAGTCACTACAGTAAGAAAAGTGTAGTGTCAAAAAAGACATGAAAACAATGAGCTTCTTATTCTGTAGTATTAACACATTGTAGAATTATTTGTGGTCTGCATTTCCCTTTAAAGCACACATAATTACATATTATGACTGTAGTAAAATTGTTGCCATATTTTTGTTTGATTTGTATATGTTATATCTGTTCTTTACTCATGACTGTTTATGTTCTTTCTTATTTTTGGGAAATGATTATATTTCTATTTTCATACCTTTCTATCATTCATTCACCTTCAAATTTTGGCTTTGTGTATTTGTGGTTATGTATATATTAGAGTAGTTATACACCCGTAAGTTATGATATTTTTATATTTAGTAATTGGGATGTTAAGAAATTCATTATAATACATTTAAACTACTTTATTAATTAGATACTTTTTACATTGTTGTGATCAATTATTTATACAGAAACATTTTAGTTGGTATCAGGCTGATTTGAGTTCACAGTTTATTTCCTTCCTACTCTCTTTTGGAAAATATATTGTGGGTAATAACATGGAGATACAATAAAGTTGGCATATGCTTCCTCACATCTTCATAGACTGGAGAGCTAAAATAGGACAAGAAGGTCAATGCAATGAATCTCTAAGCTTATTTTTCTATTATTCACTTTCTTCAGATAAGTCCCAACTCTCAAAGGTTACACAAGCTCTTAGAGCACAACTACTCCCAGAGACTAATTTTTCAAACACATTGACCCTGTGGCGAATATTTTATAACCAAACTACAACACTCCATCCCTAGCTTTCAGAGGATTAGATTCATGTAATTATTCAAAACCACCATGATCATGTAAATTCTACATTGCTATCAAAACTGAATAGAATATAATGGCTCAAGGCAATGTCTAAATTTAGTTCTGGTGGGTAGGGATTGAGGATTGGGTGTACCTGCAAAGAGATGGTAACAGAATGAATATTATTAAAACACACTGCAGATAACTCTAAAAGAACTAAATTAAAAGACTAAATACAATTTTATATGTCTTAGTTACAACAGAACTGAGAATATATTAACATCCAAAAGGAAAGAGTAGGAGATAGAATAAAAATAATGATTCAGTAAATAATACACCTGGTGAAATTCCAGTCTATATAATGTAGGGCTCTCTGTGACATCAGTTGGTCTTCAATAGACTTCTATGACCCCATCTCTGCTGTTCTGAGTTCTATGATATATGAGGCCACTTTGAGTCTAGCTCTACTCAACATTCATCTCTATGCTTATTAAAGCAGAAAACAGGCTGTCAAATTAATTTGAATGCTTAATCCTACATAGATGGAGTGTTGATCAACTCATCTTCCAGAATAAATTGAGTTTTCTCTTTAACAGTACTAATCAGTCTCTTTCTCTTTCTCTCTCTTTCTCTCTCCCTCCCCCTTTTTCTCCCCATACATTTTTCTGTCTCTAACTATATGTATATATGCATAGGTACATATGTATATTTGTGTATACATGTATATGTATGTATAATATATATATACATATATATGCATGTCTATATAGATATGTATATTAGATAGAAATGGATTATATAGTGTATGTATGTAAATTTGTGTGCATCTTTTGCTTGTGTTTCTGTGGGTAATTTGTGGAGTCAGCTCACTCTTTCCAATGGTTGCTGTGATCTAATTCATGTTGTCAGGTTTGCATAGCAAGAATAATTTTTTTACTAAATGAGGACACCAAAGCCAAAGATACTAACTTTAACTTGCATACCAACATTGTTTGAATTCACTCTGTCAAGAAATTTATCTTTTGTCATACTCCTGTATGTTTTCTTACTATAAAATGATTAAGAAGAATCATCATCAAACATAGAACATAATTAATAAAGTCTCTGGAATCAAATGAAATCATTTAGTCTATTACTTTTGATTTTCAGCACAATGAAATGTTCTAGATACATGTCTAATGCAGATGATATTTTCATGGGACTCACAACTGTCTATAGCCACTCTGAAAAGACTCTTCTAGAGCCCAGAATCAGTCAACTAAGGAAGCTGTTGGGTTAAGAATATTTCTTCTTGCCTTATTATCCTCAGTTACTGAGAAGAACTTATAATTGTCATTTGTTTTATTTTTCTTTCTTTGATCCCTTCTCCATCATTCTACCCCTCATTCCTGTTCATTCTTCCTTTCATTCTTCCTTTCCTCTATCCCTCCTTACACTCCTCCTTCTCCTTTCTTTTCTTTTTTCTTTCTTTTCTTTCTTTCTTCCTTTCTTTATCTTTCTCTCTTTCTCTTTTTTCCTTCTTTTCTTCCTTCATTCTTTCTTCTTCCTTTGAAGTGCTGGGTATTTAACCATGTTTTCAAACACGGAGCTACTTTGAACATATTTACTTATCCTTGTTACATTTTACATATTACCTTCATTGTTAATTTTATTTCAAAGTTTATGAATTCTTTAGCTTTCTCTTTCTCAATAATTGTTGATGTTATTGAATCTATGGTTTGTTATTGTCATCTCTTTTATGATTGCTCACTATTTTTCCAGCATTCCTTTGCATCCTTCCAACATTTTGATGGCATAATCACCTAAATGTCTCAGGTATATTTAATAGTTCTGGACAGAAAGAAATGACTTTCCTGAAAGCACATGTGGAAGCTTCTGGTAAAGAGATCCACTCACCAATTCTGCTGGTATCCACCACTTTAAAACTGAGTGATTGACCAGCAGGTGGAACCTCCCACCCAGCTACCTCCCCTTTTCTGTTTATGAAACCCCATGGCACCATGCCATAAAGACCCAGTCGTTAGTTCCTTGAAAGATTGGAGCCTTTCAATTGTTCTTATTAAAGGAACAATTCTGCTCTCGAGATACATGCCTGCATTCTTTTAATTTTGAGTTACCTCCACCAATTCCAATCTAGCATTCTCTTTGCCTCACAGAAACTAAATACACAACTATCGTATTTATTATCACCCCATAAATTTAGATCTTTGTCATGAGCTTATTGTTGCTGTTTCCTTTACCTTAATATATTTATAAATTGTCTTATATATTAATGTGCTGTGCTAAGTATATAATGTATGAAATGTCATTTCATATTTTTATTTTATCCTCACTGTTTATTGAGCCTTTCTTCTTTCTAATTCATTAATAACTATTATACTGTGGTACATTTAATTATTAAATCTCTTTACACCTCTGTTTAAAAGTCCTACTTTTTTTTGTTTTAAAGATTAAATTTAGAGCTTTGGTAATACTAGATCAATGTTCTTTACCCATTTAATAAAAGTACCATTAGGGTTATGTGGTTGCATTAGGTAATGGCATTCTTAAGATTCTTACCATTTTCATAATTGTATATGTCTCTCATCATCAGTAAATGATTTCTTAGTTTGGGTTTCATTGCTTTGAAGAAACACCATGACCAAAGCAACTCTTGTAAATGCAAACATTTAATTTATGCTGC
This sequence comes from Mus caroli, assembly GCF_978045245.1. Classification (NCBI taxonomy): domain Eukaryota; kingdom Metazoa; phylum Chordata; class Mammalia; order Rodentia; family Muridae; genus Mus; species Mus caroli. Next base: position 46,482,157 of record NW_028227256.1, read on the forward strand.
CTTAAAATCTCAGTGGTTCAATCCTTCATCAAATGGTGGGACGCATGGCAGCATGTAGGAAGACATGTTACTGGAAGAGGTGAGAATTCTACATCTTGATCCAAAGGCAGCAAAGAGGAAACTGTCTTCATTTTTTATTTTTTTTTAATTGGACATTTTCTTTATTTACATTTCAAATGTTATCCCCTTTCCTAGTTTCTCCTCTAGAAAACATCTATCCCATCTCCCCTCCCTCTGCTTCTATGAGGGTACTCCCCTACCTTCCCACCCACTTCTGCCTCCTCACCCTGGCATTTCCCTACACTGGGACATCTAGGCTTCACAGGACCAAGGGCCTCTGCTCTTCTTGATATTATACTCTGCCATATATATGGCTGGAGCAATGGGTCACTCCATGTGGACTCCCTGGAAACTGTCTTCTACACACAGACAGGAGGAGACTACTTCACACTGGGTGGAGCTTGAGCATTAGGAGACCTCAAGGACTACCTCCAGAGTGACACACATCTTCCAACAGTGTCAAATCTCCTCCAACAAGCTCAGATCTACTAATAGTGCACTCCCCATAGACCAAGCATTCAAACACATAAGTCTATGGGAGCCAAATTTATTCAAACCACTGCACATGCTGCATGAAATGAAAATTTGAAAATGATAAAATGATATTTATGTTCAAAGAGAATATTTCTGTTTTGTCACACTAGTAATGTCAGTATGTACTGTAGGTAAGTCGATTGTTATTCCTTTTAAAATCAGTTACTGAAGATGTCAAATGGAAGAAGCAAAATTAAATATTACTAACAATATTTGGTACCTCACATTTGCTGTCTATAAATTCATTCCATTATTATTTGCCTTTGAATAATTTTATATTAACTGTGTGTCTGTGTCTGAACTCTTTTTTTTTTTTTTTTGTTACCAAATTTGCCTTTCCTGGCCTTAGCAGTATAGTGTTTTTAGATTTTTCTATTTGTTTAAGCAGCCTGCCTACAGATCCTATCAAGCTTCAGAGACTTCTGGCTCAGAATTAGTTGAGTTTTCTCCCATCAGTCTATTACTTATCCAATACAAGAAAATCTCCATTCCTGCTGTTTTTCAGACTTGGAATCTGTCTCACCTCCACTGTCCTTGACTAGCTGCCTCCTGGTTAGTTAGGGATCCAGGATGCCTGGATATGTTTTTATTTTTCTGCAACTCCATCAGTCTGCAGAAACAGGAAAAAAAATCTTTATTTCTGGTCCTTGTTTGATAACAAGAGGCCAGTACTCACAGCGAAATGTTTTTGATTTGCCTGAGTCTTTTTTCTATTGCCCCATCTATAAGAACTAAGGAATTGATTCTAAGAATGAATGGACAAGAAAATACTGCATTTCTTTCTGTCTGGCTTCCTACATATCATGTGTTAAATGTCGACTCACAGTCAGCCTTAAAATCCAGGAAAAGGCATAGCTGAGTGGCTGAACTTTTCTTAGTGTGTTACAGAATGTTCACATTGATTTATATGATATTTATACTCCCGCTTACAGTATGTTAAGATCTCCATTCCCCTACATACTCCACAGCATTAGTTGTCTTTTGTTTTATTATTGTAAGCCATGTTGACTGTTTAAGTTTAATTGTCCTTATTCTAAGGATGAAAACATTTTAAAAAATGTCTTTTATATGGGTCTCCTCTTATAAGCATCCTTTTCAGTTCTGCAACCTACTTCTTAATCACATTGTTTTCTTAGATTTTAGGTTTTTTAATATATTTGTATAGTCCAGATACCACTCATCTATCAGTTGTACACATGGCAAATATTATTTCCACACTCTGTAAACTCCTTTATTTAATTAACAGTCTCTTTTATGAGAAATAGTGAGGGTCTACTTGATAATTGTTTGTCCGAATTTCTGGGTAAACTGGGTTCTATTTATAAAGTTCCTGCTTGAGTCTATATTCTGAGTAATTATCAGATTTAAACTTCACATTTAAGTAAAATATAAAAAAATAAAACTGCCTTAATAAATGATTCCAAAGAGTTAATGATAAAAGTGGCAGGGAATGATGAGATTATTGTCTTGATGAAAACTTTAAATGTACATAATGACTAGCACATGGCAATGCTGATTTCAATACTTAATAGTTATTTCTAAATTTTATACTACTTAATATTAGACTCCAGTGACAGAATCATATCATAGAAGGTCATATCAAATAAAGTATAATTAAGTGCATAAGAAAAAGAAAAAAAAATTAAAAATATGAAAGTCATGAATATATAATGACTCATCATTCAGAATTTCAACTCCTTGAAAAGATTCGTGGAAAGGATAAAATAACAATATTCCAAAAACTGTTTACCAAAATGTGTACTCAATACCTGATAAACATTTTAATATTACCAGTAATCATAATAACAATTTTATGTTTATAACATTTTAAATTTTATTCTCTGTAGGGTGTAATGATTACACAACAAATATTATTCTAAATTACATGAATAAATTTGTGTTTCAGAATCAAAGCTATTGTAGTCTCCTGAGTGTAAGAAATTGAAACCCATGAGACAATATAATTATTTGTTAATAAAACAATTATGTAATCACAAATAGACTGAATAATTCAAGTTAAGTAAAAATTAATAACTAGAAGTACAGATATTGAAATTTCATATAAACTGTATGCTACTTACATATTTCTGAGTAGAAGAAAGAAACTTTTATTTTTAATGTGTTCTTGATCTATTTTGCGGTTGTGAGTACACAGATTTCTTCTGCCAATTTCAGATACAATATATCAATTTTCTCATCATAAAATGATGAAATATTACTCGAGTACTTTAGTGGCCTGTAATCTGATTTTTAAGTCAACAAAATAGTATGATATATAATAAATACAAAGTAATATAATATGACGTGATATAATATTGTGTGTATGTGCATGTGTGTGTGATATTTATCTGTAATGATGAATTTCCTTTGATGAGGAGTAAGCAATGCACTTACATATGGAATAAAGAAAAATATTTAAATACAATAGAGTTTTGGGGAGTTCAGTAAAATAATAGTGGTATGTTCTCCATCAAGACACATGACTCTACTAGTCCTGGGTAGTTGACTAGGTTTCTAATACTAAGCATGTTTTTCTTTGCTGCTCTTAAGTCAAATTTGAAAGCTGTTTGGTTTCTGCAGGGTATAACTGCCACTACTGCACCTGTGGGGTTATCATGCCATGTTATTCATTGAGGTCCATAGGTGCCACAGTTAAGAAAGACAATTTTACTTTTCTGGTTTCTATAGCTACTCTAGGATATATTCACAAATATACAGAGTTCAAGTTAGGAGACTCAATGTTTATATCACATTTGTCTACCTTGGCCTGGATTACCTCATATATGTTCTTGATTTGATTACATCCATTTATTTTCAAAGTTTATGACTTCATTTTTCTTTATAGTTGAAATATTCAATAGTATATATACATCATATTTTCAGTATCTAGTCATAGGTTTAAAGGCATTTAGGTTGTTTTAATTTACTAGCTATAGTGAAAACAGTTGCAATGAACATGGCTGAGTAAACATTTGTGGAGTAGAATTAGAGCACTTCAGGCATATACTAAAAAGTAGTATAGCTGAATTGTATGGTAGGTTAAACAAGCTTTTATAAAATTCATCCATAGTGAATGAACCCACTACAATCCTAACAACAGAGAGTGATGATTTTCTTCTCTAAGCTCTAGTAATATTTGTCAATTACTTTGTTTATCTTTGACACTCTAACTGGCATAAGATAAAATACCAAAATTCTTTTGATTTGTCTTTTCCTAATTGTTATAAATGATGAACATTTTAAAGATATTTCTTAGTCTTTTTTTTTTGTCTTATAACTGTCTAGTTAGTGTTCAGTGGCCTTTGTTAATGGGTCATTTGCTATTTTTCATTCTTTGTTAATTGAATCCTTCACATAGTCTAAGTAGTAATAGTCTGACATGTGTATTCTTGGAAATAGTCTCTCCATTTTCTGGGATTCTTTTTTCCCCCCGCTAACTATTTCCATTCTCAGCTCTTCAGAGGCATCTGTGGTGTTCAAGAGTATGAACCTGCAGTCCTTGGTCTCCGTGCAGCCATGGACCCAGGAACTGGATTCCAGCAGGTCCACTGGGATCATACATTGTGCTTACCCACCCCTGGAGCAATAGGGAATGAGCAGTCAAACTTCTCATCCAGTGGCCCGAACCCTGGGCCGGACATGAGACACCATTTTAACCCACACAGTTCCATACTAAAATCCTTGATCTACTGGCCATTATTTCTGTGTAATGTGACAGATGTAGGTCTAAATTCGTTCTTCTGAATGAACACATCAAATATTTTCAGAAACAACTGTTGAAGATATTTTTTCTTGAGAAAAAATTCATCAAAAGATTTTTACATCTTTGTCACATATCAAGTGTTTAAAATTGTGTATGCTTGTATTTGGACCTTTAATTTTGTCTTTTTTTTGTCTTGTTTTTTTTTTTTCCACTACAATATTGGTTTTATTACTATGGTTCTATAATATGTCTGAAGATCTAGGTACTCCATAATTATTATCTTCACTCAGAATATGAATTTTAAGATACAGTTTTCTATTCTGTGAATAATGAAATGAGATTTTGATATGTAGATAACATGTAGTAAAATGGTTATTTTCACAGTATTATTTCTACCAATCCAAAGTATGGAATGTATGTCCATTTTCTAGTGTCACTATCTACCTCCTTATCCAGAGATTTTTTTTTCCCTGTAGAGATTCTTAATTTTCTTGGGTAGATTTATTTCTAGACATTTTATTAACTTTGATATTATTATGAGTTAGAATATGTCTATGATATCTTTTACTATGTTTATTGTTGGAATTTAAACAATCTATTGATTTGCTCAAGTCCAGTCTTAATATGTCATTTTGCTGAATCTAAATATTGTTTCTAGAAGTCTTCTGATGGAACTGTTGCAATCTCTAATGTATAGTTATTTATCACGGGCAAATAGGGATACTTTTGCTTCCTTGTTCCTCACTGATATACTTTCTCTTTTCTTCCTTAGTCCTATTATTTTAGGTAGCATTTCAAGAAAACTATTGAAGAGGACTGGGGTTAATGGATATTCTACCATACTCATACTTCAATTGAATGGCTTCAATTCTTTTCTACTTTGTTACTACTTGATTTAGTTTTATTTAATTATTTATTCATTTATTTATTGCTGTCTGCTCTGCTTAGATAAATGTGTTCTTATTTTTCCTTTTTTGTGTTTTATCTTTAAATGATTTGTATGTATTATTTATATTTTTCCATGTAAACACTAAGATTTACTACTAATACAGACTTGGTGGCACATGGCTTTAATTTAAACAATTGTAAAATAACTAAGTAAAATAACTAAGAATATTGAAAATTACAACTAATAGAAGAAATATAAACAATCATGGGTCATTGGCACTATGTAGTTTTTTTATAAGTTTACCTTAAGTCCTTTCTCCAAATATGAGAAACTCAACAGATTATCTTAGGTAGAGTAGTTTCCTCATACAAATTTATAAGTAGATCCTACTTAACTCATCAAAAACAAGGGATTTTTCTCTCTATCTTACATATACCATAAACTTTTTATGATGCATGCACATTAATGTAATAACGATGAATTAATATTTTTTATATTTGTGGACCCAAGCTGTCTTGAAGTTTTCAACTGTTAAAAGTCATCAAGTCTAGGAACTCTATATCAATCTATGTCTATGTAATATGTTCTAACATATACACATATATGAAATATATATATTGTGGATTGCCCTGGTGCTTGTTGATGCTAATTCTTCTTCCTCAAGAGAGGCTGCCCCAACAATGAGTAGATTACATACTCAGGTGATTCCATGTGAATCTTCTCCCAATTTTAACTGGTCAATATAGATGGCAGTAGGTAATCATTGGGTAAAGGATAAGGTGGAATTTCCAGATCCCAAGAGGAAGAAGAGAAGAGAGAGAGGGAGAGGGATACAGACCAGGCTGTAGAGTGGATAAGAAGTAGCAGACATGTAATTCTCTGAGACAAATAGTTTGTAGCCTCCACAGGTAGGTGCAGAAGCTAAGGAAGGTCAGACAAGAAATTCTTCTCCCAAAATTTGTGTTATCTGGCTGGTTTTAAAATATAAAGGCTGTCTTGTGTTTTCCATCAGCGGTGACTAAGATGGGTAGGAGAAAGGGCACGGAGTGGTCCTTAGAGGTTTGGTGAAGCTAGCTAGCCATGGGAGCTGGGTGAAATGGCTGTTGCTGGCACTGGGCAAGGAGCAAGTGTACATTTTAAAACTACATGCAACATTATATATATATATATATATATATATATATATATATATATATATATATATATATATATATCTCAATAATTAATGAAAACAGAGACTATGAATTTGAAAGAAAAAAGGGATGGAAATATGGAAACATTTAGAGGGAGGTAAGAAATGGGAAAAATTATGTAATTACATCTCAAAATTAAATATTTTTCAAATAATCTGTCAATTTCTATTATAGGACTACTTCCAATAAAACTAGATGTTTTAATATGTTGTATATTCATATTTATGTAATTTCAGGAAACTTTTTTATTATTTCTATTTATTTTATTTTATTTTATTTTATTTTATTTTATTTTATTTTATTTTTTGAGACAGGGTTTCTCTGTATAGCTCTGGCTGTCCTGGAACTCACTTTGTAAACCAGACTGGCCTCAAACTCAGAAATCCACCTGCCTCTGCCTCCAGAGTGCTGGGATTAAAGGCGTGTGCCACCATGCCTGGCTCTATTTATTTATTTGTTTATTTATTTATTTAATGTTAATGAATGCTCTGTCTGCGCATACATCTACATGCTAGAAGAGGACAGCACATCACATTGCAGCTGGTTGTTACCCACCATGTGGTTGCTGGTGATTGAACTCAGGACCTCTGGAAAAACAGGCAGTGCTCTTAATCACTAAGCCATCTCTCCAGCCACCGTATTCTATCTTTTACCTATTGATATTTAGCAAGGAACTATTTAATCTCCTTGACTCTATATATTGACTAGAATTTTGTTAGCTATCAACTTTTTAAGTTTTCTTACCTTATTATGTTCACATAGGATACAAAATATTATTTAAATCTTTTTGAAATTGTAAATATTTGCTTTATGTTCCCGTACATGGTCAATTTAAAAAAAAATCTGTATGCCTATAATGCAGAAGTTTCCATGATGTTATACTATTATGATGTGTTCCTTTCCTGTTGGTTGTTTTTTCCATATTTCTTTCTTATTAATATAGATTATTTTCTGTTTAAGTCTTGATGTTCTATCTTCTGCTTGAGTCATCATACAGATGAGACTTCTCTTGATTTTTATAGCATATTTGTTGTGTTCATCAGTTCCAACTTTATTTCAGCTTACATCCTCTTCAATAATTCTATCTCCTTATTGAATTTACTCATAAATCCTTGATTGTCCTTGCCATTTTCATTAGTCTTGTTTGTGTTTTATTTATCATCCCTTGGGTATTTGTCTTCTGTTTAAGTTTTTTTCTTCTTAATTTTTTATATGTTTTATTTTGTGTCATATATATATTTTTTTTCCTTAGATGAAGTTTAATTTTAAAAATGGCATCCCATGTGTTGATATAGGTAGTTAAACACATCAGATATTTTGACAATTTTGGCAGTTAGGCAGAATTTAATGGCCTAATCATTAATAATGTCTTTATTTTAGTGATGAAATCTGGGCATGGGGACTTATTTTGTTAGTTCTGAATACTATATGGACAAAGATGAGAGAACATGTGGAAGGGTTCACCAAGAGGTTATAAATGGCTTAAATATGAATAATCAGGTGGAAAGAAGGTTACTAGGCTGGTATACAAGACCTGCTTCCTGGTCTAGCCAGGAATATGGGAAGATACTATATCAGAGTCTATAAATTGGCATGGTACAGAATGTAGTGCCCGGATTAGGCTGAGTAACTCGATGTGAAACCCAGGCTAGATGTGAATGTTTGAGAAGTGTGCATGGATACAGAGGGTCCAGGAAATTTTCCTGGGTACACATCCAATAGAAGCATGTGGGAGGTCTGATTGGAAGGACTGGTTGGGTATTATGCAGCCAGATAGGAATAGTTCTATAAGAATCCTAGAGGATGGATTCAGAAAAGGTAGGGGTGAACAAACTAGACCATGCCAGTTGATGTGGGATCTATGTAGATTTGTTAGTGTGAGGTGAAGGTTTTTGTTCCAGTCAGTGTTCTATTGCAATGAAAGGACTCCATGCCCAAGACAATTACTCTAAGAGAAATAATTTAATGTGGGTTTATTTACAGCTTCAGAGAATTAATTCATTATCATTATGGTAGAAAGCATTGCAGCACACATTCAGATATATTGTTCAGAGGTAGCCGAGAATTCTACATCCAAACCCAGAAGCAATTGGAAGAGAGCAACAGTGGACCTGGCTTCTTCTTCCAGTAATGCCACACCCCCTCATCTTACTCAGTAGTGTTATTCCCACAGGATTAAGCATTTAAATATATGAGCCTATTAGAGACATTCCTACCCAAAACACCACATTTTACTCACTGGACCCCACAGATTTGTGATCATATCATAATGCAAGAATGCATTCAGTCACACTTCTTAAGTCCGTATAGTTTACATCAGTTTCAAACTGTTTAAAAGCTCAAAGCTCTTTTAAACCTCATGGAACTCTCTTAGCTTTAAAATCAAAATCAAAACACATATCACAGACTTCCAATATATATGGCTAATATACATTGTCATTCCAAAATGGAGGAAAGGGAACATAGTGAGGAAATACTGGACCAAACAAGTACTAAAACTGTTAAACTTCAAATTCTGCATCTCCACATATGATGCAAAAGTGTTCTTTAGGGGCCCAACATTTTTACCTTTTTGACTGTAATGCACTTCTGTCTCTTGAATTGATTCTACACCTGGTCTGTAGCTCTTTTTGACAGGTATTCCTCAACACTATTATCTTCAACATCTTGGAGTCTCAAAAACAATCTATGCTTTACCTTCTCAGCTCTATGCAATGGCCAATCTGGGACTCCAGGAAGGACCACATCTGATACAAACCTGGTCTCAAAGGCATTTCTTAGCCATAAAGAGACATTTTGAAACTCTCTCTCTCTCTCTCTCTCTCTCTCTCTCTGTGTGTGTGTGTGTGTGTGTATGTGTGTGTCTGTGTGTGTCTGTGTGTGTCTGTGTGTGCGTGTCCTTGATTCTATTGCCAGAACCATGTAGCTATAGCTGCCAAGTTCTTCTTCAGCTTGCTAGAGCTTGGCCACTACATTCAAATATATATTCACCAGCTTTCTGTTTTTAATGGTTTCCTACACCAATTAAGCAATTATTTAATTGCCTTTCACAAATTGAGATTTTAATCTGGATGATATCTTTCCTTGAGGCCATCACATCCTTTATTCTACTTAGCATCAGGCTTTTCCTTCAACTTTCTACCTTTTTGAGCACTGAACATAACCCAATCACATTTTCTGCTATTCTTCTTCACCTTAAACTATGCATTTTATGTTTTCCCCTGCTTAGATCAATTCCTGTCTATATAGAGTACATAAGAGTGACCAATTGTTTTTGCAGAAAAGAGTCAATACTAATCTATCTTGCGGACCAAAATCATTTACCTAATGGTTTTCATTTCAGCCTCAAGCAAATATATTCAGACAAAGTCATAAAAAATGCCATATTCTTAGCCAAAAATACCATGAAAAAAATAGTTTCAAGGCTATTTACTAATACTCTCTTTTTCTAAAGGAGAAGAGCTCCATCATAGTCTACATTGCTCCTCTATTGTCTTCCAAATTCCTACTAGTATGGCCCTTAAATTCCCTTAAAGTACTCATCTGTTTTTCTGACTCAGAATCAATTGTTGGGGCTGAGAAGTCCCTGGAATCTCAGCCTCTTGTCCCTGGGCCATCATCTAACACTCTTGTTTCTTCCACTATCTTGCTTCCTTTCTGTAATTGACTCTGGACATTTTAGATTGAGGGCATTCCTTTCCTTTTACAATGAGTGCACTCCTTTCCAAACCTTTCACAATGAGGACATTCCTGTGATTATGTGTTACCTAGCACCACCAGCTTAGCATGTGTACCTGACCAAATACCGTTTGTGGTTTTCGTCTTTAAAAAACCTTCCCTTTCCCAAAAGTAAACGAAGCTTTTACAGGATTTTTGTCTTGCCTCCTTCCTTCGGGTCTTCTGGTCCCAAAACTTGTCATCATGGCTCCCTTCTTTCCAGAATGCTCTTGTTTAAGTCCTGCAGATCAGGGCAGTCCCCAAACCCACATTCCACAAAAAGCAACATAGGCTTATCATAGCAATATCACACTTCTTGGTACCAACTTTGGGCTTAGTAAGTGCTTTATTGCTGTGATGAGAGAATGATCAATGAATTCATCACTTAATTGGAGCTTGCTCAGAATTTCAGATGCTTAGCCTATAAATATCATGGTGGAGAGAATGGAGGACATACACAGACATGATGCAGGAGAAGTTGAGTATTCTACATCAAGATCTGCAGACAGCAGACAGAGATTGTTACACACTGCACATTGCTTGGGCTTTTATGAAACCTCGAATTGACCCACAGTGACACACTTATGTCCAATAAGGCCAAACCCACTCTAACAAAGCCACAATTCCTAATCTTCTCAAGGAGTGCTATTCTCTGGTGACTGATGACTAAGCATTCAGATATATGAGACTTTTGTGGCCATACGTATTCAAATCACCATAGTAAGGATTTGAAGGATCAGCAGATCTGCAGGTCCAGACACTGGAGAATAATATGGGAGATACAGCTGAATGGAGAGCTCTAATTTAATTTTTAGGAATTATTTTATTTCAATTTGTTAGTAGTGTGTATATGTGTGTCTATATACTTTACAATGTTTGGAGAGAGAGAGAGGGAGTGTGTGTGTGTGTGTGTGTGTGTGTGTGTGTGTGTGTGTGTGTGTGTTTGTGTGTGTATGTTTGTGTGAGTGTGTTTGTGTGTGTTTGTATGTTTGTATGTGTTTGTGTGTATCTGTGTGTCTGTGTGTTGTAGACTTTGGCCAAGATCCTGTTTTCCTATAAAGTTTAAAAAAATACTTATAATTTTTTGACCCTTAGTGCAAAGAGTAAGAGCATGTAATTTCATTATGCCAAAAGTAATCAAAAGATTTCCACACAAGCATCTTAAGTTTTTTCATAAGCTTGATCATTTCTCTTCCTTCCATAATGCTTTTGTTATAATTAAAGCCACAAATTAGATGGCAGGCAGCTGTCTGTATGTTATATTTGTGTTTCAAATATACAGTATATTTAGTATAGTACAATTACATGGAATTAAAGAAATATATTTTACCCAAAACAATATTATACAGGTCTATTTTCCCTTTATGTCCCCATTTTTGAAAAATAATTATCTCTACATTGTCTTTTATTTATTCTTTTGATAAAATTTGTCTAATTCTAGACCAAATTGTTAGAGGATAGCATTTAAATAATTATAATTTCTTTGTGCCCTGCCCATTTTAAAACTTACTCTATAATTAAGATACTAGATTACAGCTTTTTAATAGATGGCATAAGTTAACAAAATTATCTTTTTGGGAAACCTGCAATTTAAATTCAGAACAAATATGACTTTAGGTGATTTGAATATAAATTAAAGAAAATAAAACATCAAATGTTAATAGAAACATGTAAATGTGGAACATAACAAATTAGTCAAATATGATTAGCAATAATAGCATGGTGCTTGAAAAAATTTTGGTTTAGATAGTACTGAGCTTTAATTTCCTATCACAGCATGTCTTTTTAATTTTTAAATAAAGACATTCAAGAACAAGAAGCAAAGGACAATTGGTCCTTAATGTAAATCATGAAATATACAGATATTTGCTCTTAATTATGACATAGCTAAATGAAGGAAATATTCATTACATGTTTTACAAATTGAAAATGAAATTATATGGGGAGACAGCTCAAAGGTTAAGAGGACAAGGGCTCAGTCCTTATACCAGAGTAGATGTTTGGTAGCCTTGGCATCATGCTAAGGAAGGTAGATATAGGAGATAGCTGGAGTATGCTAGCTATCAAACCAACCACACCATGTAGGAGAGTTCTGAGCTTTACTGAAAGATGCAAACTCAGTGCATAAGGCAGAAAAGCGATAGAGGAAGAAAAGTGAAGTCACTTCCAGGCTTTCATATGCACATGTACAAGTAGACATACATAGACACAAAGGAACATGAATATACAAAATAAACAAAATATCAATCACATTGAAAAGAGAATTTCCAAAGAAAGGAATGGTTTCTTCTGGATTTCCAAGTTATTTAATTTTAATTGAGCAAATATTTATTTTTATTTCTAGGATTCCAGAAATTAAATTCTCATAATTCAAGACTGTAGCCCCCTCAGGCATATATGTAAATTCTGTTCCTATTTCCACATTAACTCTCATAGTTGTCAAATTTTAAACTCAAACTCAAGTAACTCTTACTCATTTACTTTGGAATCCAAATCAATGAAAATGTGGCCTGCCCACACTTCAATGACTGGAGGTGAACAGCGATCTCCAGTTCAAAAACAATCAATGTGCAACTACCATCATACCATCATATTGTTCACAATGCCATGAGTCTTCTGCCTGAAACTCTCTTCCATTAGCTTTTGTTGCTCACTGCTTATCTTTTATGGTTCATCCGATTGTTAAATTTTAATTGTCAGACTGTGCCACTGATCAATACTTCAGTCAATTTGGTACACAGCTATACTCCTTCATGGTCACTTTATTTCACTGCCAATATGCAGAAACAATTATTCACTAGTGAGTCACAAAAACTTAAATTTGGCTTAAATTTTGCAGAATTCCATCATCCATTGTTTCTAGATTTATATATGATGTGCAGTTCATATCAAAATTTTAGTAATTGGCTTCAGATAATGTCCTAATTTCTGTCATCTGCACTTTTCTTTAGTACCACATTAAACTACATAAAAGATAGGGGTTTAACACAACTATTTTTAATTTCTCAGCACCCCCACTGTGTCCTGTCTTTCTGCTATTTTTTGTTAATTACAAGTCATGTTACCTATTTCCCTGTGACCTACTCTCAGGTCTGGGGTACAATCAGAACCACACATGTGATATGCAACTAAATTGTGGTGTCTCCTAGTTCTGTCTTTGGTCATTTTTTGTTTGTTTATTTGTTTTTTAACACAGTTGCTTTGCTGAGTATATTCGCGGTACTCTCTTATAATTCCACTGTCATTAAACTTAGTGACCACCTTAATTTAATAAAGTTTTCATCCACCCATTTTTTAAGTCTAGACAATTCTATTTTTTTAAATGGACATTTTATTTCTTTATATTTCAACTGTTAATCCCTTTCCCTGTTTCACCTCCTGAAGCCCCATGTCCTATTCCCCTTCCCCCTGCTTCTATGAGGGTTCTCCCCTACCCAGCCATCCTTTCCCACCTCACTGCCCTGGCATTCCCCTACACTGGGGCATTGGGCCTTCATAGGACCAAGGGCCTTTCCTCCCATTGATGTTAGACAAGACCATCCTCAGCTAAATATGCAGCTGGAGCTATGGACCTCCGTGTGTACTATTTGGTTGGTGATTTTGTGCCTGGGAATTCTGGGGGATCTGGTTGGTTGATATTGTTGTTCTTCCTATGGATTTGCAAACCCCTTTAGCTCCTTCAGTCCTTCAGTCCCCTAACTCCTCCATTAGGGTCCCCATGTTCAGTCCAATATTTGGTTGATACTATTCCCTTCTGTATTTGTCAGGCTTTGACAGAGCTTCTCAGGAGATAGCTATATCAGGGTACTGTAAACAAATACTTCTTGGTATCCCCAATAGTGTCTGGATTAGGTGTCTGTATATGGGATGGATCCCAAGGTAGGGCAGGCTCTTGATGGCTTTTCCTTCAGTCTCTGTTCCACACTTTGTCCCCATATGTCCTTTAGATAGGAACAATTCTGGGTTAAAAATTTGGAGATTAATGGGTGGACCCATATGCCAACCTGGGGCCTTGACTAACTTCTGAATATGGTCTCTACAGGTTCTCCCTCCTCTTTGCCCAGGTATTTCAACTAATTGCATCCCTTCTGGGTCCTAGGAGCCTCTTGTTTTCCTGGCATCTGGGACTTGCTGATCAATAACTCCAGTTCCCCATCCCCCATGGCTACACATCTCTGTTCAAATTCCTGATCCTCTGTATAATAACCCCATCCCTCCCATACCTCATCCTGTCCCCCTTCATCTCCTCCTCTCTTCCTTCCAAGTCCCTCTCACCCTCTATCTCCCATGCATATTTAGTTCCCCCTTCTAAAGAGAACTGAAGCATCCACATTTTGGTCTTCCTACTTCTTGAGCTTCATATAGTCTGGTAATTGTATTTTGGTTATTCTGAGCTTTGGGGCTAATATCCACTTATCAGTGAGTACATACCATATATGTTATTTTGTGACTGGGTTACCTTACTCAGGTTGATATTTTCTAGTTCCATCCATTTGCCTAAGAATTTCATGAATTCATTGTTTTTAATAGATGAGTAGTATTCCATTATGTAAATGTATTACATTTTCTGTGTCCATTCCTCTGTTGAAGGACATCTGGGATCTTTCCAGCTTCTGACTACTATAAATAAAGCTGCTATGAACATAGTGGAGCATGTTTCCTTGTTAGATGTTGGAGCATCTTTTGGGTATATGCACAGGAGTCCTATGTCCTTTTGGGTATATGCCCAGGAGTCCTATGTCCTATGTTTTCTGAGGAACTGCCAGATTTCCAGAGTGGTTGTACCAGCTTCCAACCCCACTAACAATGGAGGAGTGTTCCTCTTTCTTCACATCCTTGCCAAATTGTGCTGTCACCTAAGTTTTTGATCTTAGCCATTCTGGTGTGATGTGGAATCTCAGGATTGTTTATATTTGCATTTTCCTGATTACTAAGGATGTTGAGGATGTTGAACATTTCTTTAGGTGCTTCTTGGCTTTTAGATATTACTCAGTTGAGAATTCTATGTTTATCTCTGTACCCCATTTTAAAATAGATTTTTGTTTGTTTCCATTATAAAACACTGAATACAAACAACTTGAGAAGAAGAGTTTACTTTATCTTATAATTGATTTCATTCATTACAGAAAGTCAAAGAAAGAGCTCAGGCAAAGTAGGAACAGTGAAGCAAATATTGACACAGAGATCATGTATGAAATTGGTTTAATGGCTGGCTCTATGCTTTTTCAACTTGCACTCTTATTTTACCCAGAACAGCCTGCCCATTGCCCACAGTAAAGTAGGTCATCTTTATGTCAATTATTAACTAAGAATATATACCTCTCCATCTATCCCATCAGATAATTTGATGGGACACATTTCTAAATTAAAATTTCCTTTTTTTCCAAATATTTTTATATATGGAAAACTAACAAAACTAACACATGGTGATTTATTTCCAAATATTTAAAGTTGGTGGTAGACATGAATTTAATGGAAAACAATACTTGAGCGATATAGATTCTTTTTTCTTCTTAACCTCATTGTTTTAATTGTAGAAAATACCTAATAGAGTGATATTTTCCCCTGTCCACAAGAACGTATTAATTTTAACCTTTGAAATTATTTTTAGTTTTTTTCCACTACAGCTAATTATTTTATCATACTGCCTTTCACACTTCCTCATTGTATATATGCATTATTGCTACAGATGCCTAAGTCCAAATTTTATTCTTTACTTCTGTGCTCAACAAAGAACTGAGTCAAGGCAGTCCTTTGTATGATCCATACAGCACTTGGCAATTTTTACTGACTTCAGCTGGAACAAAGCTCCTTCATTCTCTTTCTTTTTTTAATTTCATGTAGGCCCAGTGCTCCTCACAAAGTCCCTCAGGTAGGTATCTTTCCATTACACTTTTTTTGGACATTCACACTCACCATTTAGAAGGCCATTTCTCCACATTGCCTACAATGCTTATTTTCCTTTTTATTTCATATTTCTGTCCAAACTGCATTTTTTCAAAGAAAACATGATATTCCTTCTTCAATCATCCTTTTCTTCCCTTTTTGTTGTTCTTACAAATATCTGATCATATTTATTTGTGCTCATATAGTTTCTTGTCTTTCACACCCAAATGAATTAAGTTTCTTGAAGTTAAATGAATTCACTCTCTAAAGTATGTGACTTTTTTGGTATATACTTAAATAATATTTACTGCAGTATTTGATTTCTTAAAATAAACATTTACTTTGCCCCTAATGCCAAATTTATAAGCCTTTTATTATTTTAAATTTTCATATATATTTATTTTATTATTATTTTAAATTTTCAGATATATTATTATTATCAATGTCTGTTTTTTATAGTATATTTACATGTACACGTGTATGTTGTGGCTCATGTGCATGCATTAACTTGTGGAAGACAGAGTTCATATCAAGAGTCTTTCATAGTTTTCCCCTTTACTTGTGAGACCACATCTCTGACTGTGCTAGAACTCCGTAATTTGGTAGACTGCCTGACCACCTGTTCCTGTTCTTCCAGCGTTAGGACTACAGCCATCTGTCACCAAACTAAGCTCTGACTGGGGACTAGCTATCACAACTCGGATCCTTGTCATGTAACAACATGGGATTTATTGACTAAGTCTTCTTCATAGCCCTTGAAAGAGATACTTTTGATTTTATTAGTATTAAAGAATGACATATGTTTATGAACCATAAAATAAATGAGTAATTACTAATATACAGTAGAATTTTTATTCCCATCTCTCTCTCTCTCTCTCTCTCTCTCTATATATATATATATATATATATATATATATATATATATATGATGTGTGTGTGTGCATGTGTGTGTGTCTATGTCTATATCATCTATAATTGTATCATTTAGATTTCTATATCTATTTACATCATCTAAATATTTATCTAGTCATTAGTAATGTGTAAATTATCATATGGCACTTATTCTTTAGGACTTACTAATGTGTTTTAGTTATTTTACCCCTTCCCTTTCAGCTCTTCTCAAATATGTATATATATATATATATATATATATATATATATATATATATATATATATATATATATATTTCATATATACCTATTCATTTGTTTTGTCTATTTTTGTATGTCAAACCAGTTTTGCTGCTTAATTATTATTGAATGTTTAGTCTTCCATTAAAGCATGAACAATTTTACCCTATGCTACACTGTTAAAGGAAATATTCTCCCTCTTTGCAGTTAGTAATTTCCAATACCTCCAAGGTTAGGGACAAGGTTTGGTGCCCGCTCCCTGCTGGAAATCTGTTTAGTCTGGCTACACTTATGTTTCATATGTGTTACAATTGCTCTGAGTTTGTATGTGCACCTGATATGGTGTGTTCAGAAGGTTCTATTCCTTTGAAATCATGTACCACTTCAGACTATTACATTTTCTTTACTTTTTTTCCTCTTTTTCAGTAATTCCAGATCCACAGAACCTAGGAGGAATTTTGTTTATATGTCGTATTTGGGACTGAGTATTACACAAATGTTTATTATCAGTACCTTGGCTAATATGGAGTTCTGTGTTAATCACTATCTACTAGAAGTAGCAGATTTGCTGATGAGTATTTAAAGATATTTTATTTTCTTGTTATAAAAATAAGTAGTCATTAGGACTTAGTTTAAAATGAAATATTTTCAATGTATATTACACTATTTAACCTATAGCATTTTAGGAAAATGCAAGAATGTTAAGACTGAGATTTCTCAAAAATATTAAAGTTACATTTGGATAACAAAAGTTTAATGATATGATCTTAAAGACTAGTTAAATATATGTTGATACATCTGTCCCCCCTCCCCAAAGACAGCTGTAAAAATTGAAAAGTGGCATAAAAAAAGAAATAGAAATCCTTGGAAACTCCTAACTCCTAACTGCAAAAGCATTGGCTTTCATGTCAGGAATTTGCTCCTTGAACCCTAAAATGCCCTGGAAGTTATGAATGAGTTTTTCTCCTTATGATGTCCCATGATTATACAATTAAATAACATCAACAAAATGCTATATTTTATATACTCCAAAAGGTCCAGTGGTTCATGTTACTACAGTCTGTGAGAAAGTAGCATGACTTAACTGTTGTAAAGATGCAAAACATTATATTGTAAAATCACATCCAAACAAAATTCCAAGGGAAGCACATATACAACAATTATTCCAGTTCTAGTTGCCAATTGTAGTTTTTAAAGAGTTGAAAAAATATGTTTTCTAATTCGAAATTAGAAGGGAATTCAGTGTAGGGAAGTATAATTAACATATTTTCAGATAAGCCAGAAATTCAGGGGGAATACCTTAGCAAATTCTGAGCACTGCAATATCACTACAGTCTTTAAGTTGTCAACAGACGTAGCACATTTTAATTTGGTTTAATCAAAGTGCAATTTAAAGATTTTATTTGGAAAAATTTATGAAAACTCTTTCCTTTGTGAGTTTGTTTTACATACAAAATATGCTTCACTGTAATGGGAAAATTTTAATAACTTAAATTGGAAAATTTTAAAATTAACTTATTCAGATTTACATAAGCCAAGGTATAAAACTTTTGAATTAACTTAAAGTTTTATATAAGAATGTTGATTATTTTAATTCTTATATCAAATATAAACAATGAATACTTGTTATTTGTATTTGTTATACAAATAACTATCAATTACCTATTAATATGCGTTCATATTTACATACACACAAAAGTGATCAGTCTGTAATGTTACTTGTGTGCATGGTTTCAGGGCTGATCATTTGGCAGTATATAACCAGCTGGCTTCCTTTCCACTGTGGAAAATTATTCATCTGCCCATCAACATTCCATGGTGGCCTGTATTTGTGATTCTTTGTTGATTCTAATTCTGCATACCTTTTGATAATAACTCCCCCAAAACTTCTGAACATACACTGTTTCCCTATTCACTTACCTCTACCCTTTTTTCCTTAAAGCTTTCCAAGATAAGTTCAAATCTCCAATTGTACCAAAAAAAAAAAAATATATATATATATATATATATATATATATATATATATATATAGAGAGAGAGAGAGAGAGAGAGAGAGGCCAGGTTGGACTTATGCTTACAGTGCAGTCAAGAATGATCTTGCACTTCTGCTAACTCTACTTCAATGTTATAAGTGCCAATATTATAAGCAGATATCATCATTTCTGAACTCAGATACTTCCCAAAAATCACTAAAATCCTATGACAATAAATTGAAAAATTTTTGATCATTAATATTTGAATATGGTCAAATAGACTCATGCATGAGGCAACACAAGTCATCATCTCAAAACACATGCACTGGGTTACTTAAATGACAAATTAATTTTCTTCTATATTTGGAGGGCAATAACAACTTAAAATACCTGCATATTTAATAAACCATGAGTTCTTTCACTTTTTTCACAGAAATCTCTACTACCATAGTGTTCTTGTTATGCAGATGATTTCATTTTTACTGTGCCCTAATATGGGCTTTTATCTTTGCATGTATAAGCAAGTTTTTCTTTACTGTCCCAGTGAAAATTATTTAACTTCTTATTCCTATTTCCTTATCAAATGATCCAGTCATGTCTTTTGCAGTATCTCTATTTATGTTCACATAATAAAGTAATTTGCCCATCTTAAAGCCAGAATGATTTCAACCTAGCCAAGCATGAATCCTTACTACAGGCATACAGGCATAAATCTAATCCTTACGCATACAAGACATAGGTAAAACTCCTATTATAGTTTATTTCTTTAAAATTATTTTCTAGATATGAATATGTAAAACAGAAAAATTAGGTGCTTTAAAACGCTCTGTGACAG
Organism: Mus caroli; assembly: GCF_978045245.1. Lineage (NCBI taxonomy): Eukaryota > Metazoa > Chordata > Mammalia > Rodentia > Muridae > Mus > Mus caroli. Next base: position 46,502,078 of record NW_028227256.1, read on the forward strand.
AAAGAAATGAACAAAATGAAATAAGAGAAAATATTTAAAAGAAGAAAATGGAACATGTTTCAAGCAAATCAAAATCCAAAATCCAAAAAGTATCATATATGTACTAATTTACTTGTTTGAAATGTTTGATAAAGAATTGCCATACAACCTTTTCTCTTTCCTCCCTCCAGACAATTACAGCCAAACTCCTTAGAGCTCTTCTATGGATTCTCACACTCAAGTTGATATATTTTTGCTTTGCTTATATTTGATACACGAATACATATAGAAACTTATACACATATACATATATATGTGCATATACCTACTTGTTAATTGTCACACCAGAAGATTAATTCTTTTTCACCTTGCAAATAATAGTTGCTTTGTAGTTCTTTGTCTAGGACTAGGATCAAAAAGTTAAATAAACTTTTCTCATTCGATGTTAACATTTCTGGTGACATTGATTTCACTCTGATCTTGTGTATGCAACTAAATCAATAAGAGACTCTTTCTCCCATAGATATCCTAATATTCTTGTTCATACAATAATTTTGGCTAACTTTCCTTCATGTTCCATGAGCCATAAATACAGATACATAGATTGGTAATATAGATATATCAATCACTGATGGGATTCCTAATGTATAGAGAGATCTCTGTTTTGTATGCAATTATGTTTTCTCCGTATTAGTCTTTATATTCATGCTAGGAAATGCACCATCAATGAGGTCTTATAGCTACACTTAGCTATACTGTGGATATAATGATAATATTTAGAATATAATTAGAGTTTTGATGACCTAGTAAAAAGATTTGTGTTAATTAGTTTTCCATGGTCCTTGACCTCACCATCCCCAGGAATCTGTCAAGGTGTCCAGTAGCAGGCATTGTTTTCTTCTGTTGAGGGAGACATAACTTGAATTAGACAGGTATGGCATATTTTGTCTTTCTTATCAGCCCTTCAGGACTTCTTTAGTGGTTATTTTCTGCTTTAAGTGAAGAAGGAATCTTACTTTATGGTGTGAATGGTGTCCTTTCTAAACCTACAATATCAGATAAGTATTTTGGTTTTTGCTATGTATGTTTTCAAAGAAAAATCTTGTTCCCAGCCAGATAACTCTATTGTCTCATTCTGAAGGTTCCAAACATAGAAGGTCACTCTATTATTTCATCCTATATGTTTCTTTTTCATCAATTGAGCAGTGTTTTATAAAATCCCCAATTATATGTTTTGTGACTGCTGAGAAAGCAAATAAACTCTGTGGCTAGAGATTGTCCAGAGTTGTAGTAATATCTCTTCAGAATACCTTTTCATTTTTAAAGTATGGATAGACTGGTGATTTTTGAAAACTTGTTATGATTCATTACCATATGTTAATTACCAACTCCTTATTTTCTTAGATATTTTAAATTAAATAATAAAGAAAAGGTAAGATAGACACTCAATTACTTAGTTAGACGTATCTGTGAAATACTGCTTTTCTGTTTCAAACTCCAGTTTTTAACCTTTAGCAAATTATAGTTTAAATGAGTATTAATTTTAAATGCATTTATGATTATTATATCATTTCAAAATGTATTTGGTCATCAAAATTGTCTTAGTTTGGGTTTCATTCCTGTAAAAAATATTATGACCAAGGCAACTCTTATAAAGGAAAACACTTAGTTGGTGACAGATTCAGAATTCAGTCCATTATCATCATGATGGGAAGCATGGCAGCATCCAGGCAGACATGATGCTGGAGAAAGACCTGAGAATATATATCGTGATCCATAGGTAGCTGAAGGAGACTGCATGCCACACTGTGCATAGTATAAACATATATAAGGCCTCAAACAATGGCTCCACAGTGATACACTATCTCAAACAAGGCTACACCTATTGCAGCAAGGCCATAATTCCTAATAGTGTCACAGTATATGGGATAAGCAGTTACACACATGAGTCTATGGGAAGTACACCTATTCAAATTCCCACATTCTACTACCTGGTCCCCACTGGCTTGTGTCCATAACATTACATAAAATGCATTTAGTTCAACTTCATAAGTTCCTATAGACTATCAAAATCTCAATAATTTTTGAAAGTTTAAGTTTAAAGTCTGCTAGGAAATTCATGCAACCTCTTAACTTCAATTCCATATTTTTTAAAAAAAATAGGTCATATGCTTCTATTATATAAGTTATACATTATTGTTCCAAAATAAAGAGGAGGATAGTAATGAAATATTAGACCTAAGTAAGACTCAAAAACACCTGGGAAAACTCCAAGTCTGCATCCCCATGTCTGATGTCAAACTGTTCTTTAGATATTCAACTTGTTTCAGCTTTTATTTCTTTCTTTCTTTTTTAAATCAAAGCCATTTATCAACCTCCAGTAGCACAGCTATGCTCTACTCCAGGGTTTAGCACATGTACAAAATGCAAGGATCCAGGTAGTACATAGGCATGGTGGTCAGCTAACCAATGAAATGAGTGGATGGATTCACAAAATGGCAGCTGTTAGCTCACAAAGATCACTTAGATGCTCAGGGCTGAGCCACTGTGCAGTTAGGTACTGATGCTGCTGGGAACAGGGATGTGGCTAACTTGCCAGCTCCACACTCATACTGCAGGTGAGAGAAGAATGGTACTGGTCCTAGCTTCTTTCTGCCCTTCAGGGAGGTCAGCTCCACCAGTCTCATACACTCCAAAACCTTAGCCTCTAGCTGGCCCAGAAGCTCACAGGCCACACACATGGTTCCTCCAGTGGCCAGGAGATCATCCACAATGGTCACTTTCTGTCTGGCTTCTTAGGCATCTTTTCTGGATTTCCAGATCAGCCTTCCCATACTCCAGAGCAGAAAAGACTGCCACAATGGGACCCCAGCTGCTTCCTGCACTTCAGAATAAGCACACAGCCCACACCCAGCTCCTGAGCTAGGGAAGGGACTCCAGATCTTACAAGAGGCGTGAGATATTTCTGTATAACATGCCTGGGATGGGAATGTCAGATGGGGAAGCTGTGGAAGTTCCATGATTGGACTTGTCCTTATGCAAGGCTGTTTCTACTTTCTGTTAGCAGCATTCCTTTACAGGTATACTACACTTTTTTCATCTCTAACATCTTGGGGTCACTGATGCAATCCAGATTTCATCTTCACAGCTTCATGCAATAGCCCATCTGGGCCTCCAAGCATGTACAACCCTGACATACCTGACTTCAACAACTTTCTCAGTTATGGAGGAGTATACTCTTTCTGACTAATTATGTCAAATCTTTTTCTGATTTTCACTTTGTCTACCCACCAATTGGACATTACTTTTTAACAATGCTGTTTCCTTCTATAAACTAAACCTTACCTACATTGTTTAGAATTAAAGGTATGTACTAAAAGTGTATCTATAGTCTAGCCCAAACACACTGATCTAGGCCATTTAATGTGATCCCTTGCCAGTTGCTGGATTAAAATTCTTCTACAAAATATGTATATATATATATATATATTAATTATATATAGTTTTATTTAGTTATATATATAGTTTTATATATAGTTATATATATAGTTTATATATATATATATATATATATATATATATATATATAGTTGTAGTTATAACTATATATAACTCTTTGAGAGTTCAGGAATCCATGGCAAATACACAAACATAATAAAAGCCATATACAATATAAGAACAGCCAATATCAAATTAAATGAGAGAAACTAGAAGAAATCCTAGTAAAATCTAGAACAAGACAAGATTTTCCACTCTCACCCTATCTATTTAATATAGTACTTGAGGTTTTAGCTACAGCAGGTAGTTAAAAGGAAATCAAGAAGATACAAATTGGAAAGGAAGAAGTCAAATTATCACTATTTGTAAATGATATGATAGTATACATCAGTGATCCCCAAAATTTCAAAAGAGAACTCCTTCAGCTGAAAAACAACGTTAGTATCTTTTTTTTAATGTTGGGAACATTTACATGTAATTTTAAATATGGTCTGCTTTCTCACCCTCATGGTATTCCTTGAAATTTCTTCTCATGCATAATGGTTGCAGATAATTCTTAAAGCACAATATTCAAAAGAAAAAGGATACTGAACTGCTTTGGCTTAGTCCTGACTTTAGTGGGATACCTAAAAATTTTTCTTAATTTTTGTTCTAGAATGTTGCCTATAGATAACTTACATATGGCTTTGATTCTGTTGAGGTGTTTTCCATGCAGCCCTACATTATCTAAGAAACAACTATGAAGACATGTTGAGTTTTTAATTTTACAAAAATATTTTTCATCATATACTTTTTGTCTTTATCTCAAGCCATATCTCATATATGTAGAAAAAACATGCATTTCCTTGTAAAAACCAATTTTATCATGGTATATATATATATATATATATATATATATATATATATATATATACTGACATGTTTATATGCCGTTTGCAAATCTTTTTTTTTCTTTTTTTTTTAAAGTTTTTTATTAGATATTTTCTTCATTTACATTTCAAATGCTATGCCTAAAGTTCCCTATACCCTTCCCTCTGCCCTGCTCCCCAACCCCACCCACTCCTGCTTCCTGGCTCTGTCATTCCCCTGTACTAGGGCATATGATCTTTGCAAGACCAAGAGCCTCTCCTCCCATTGATGGCCAACTATGCCATCCTCTGCTACATATGCAGCTACAGACACAGCACTTGCCGTTACTGGTTAGTTCATATTATTGTTCCTCCTATAGTGTTGCAGGCCCCTTTAGCTTCTTGGGTATTACATCTAGCTCCTTCATTGGGGGCCCTGTGTTCCATCCAATAGGTGACTGTGAGTATTTGCCAGGTACTGGCATAGCCTTACAAGAGAGAGCTATATCAGTGCCCTGTCAGTAAAAGCTTTCTGACATATGCAATAGTGTCTGGGTTTGGTGGTTATATATGGGATGGATCCCAGGGTGGGGCAGTTTCTGGATGGTCCTCCCTTCTGTCTCAGCTCAGAACTTTGACTCTGTAGCTCCTTCCATAGGTATTTTGTTCCTCATTCTAAGAAGGAATGAAGTATCCACACGTTGGTCTTCCTTCTTCTTGAGTTTCATCTGTTTTGCAAATTGTATCTTGGGTATTCTAAGTTTCCGGAATAATATCCGCTTATCAGTGAGTGCATATCATGTGTGTTCTTTTGTGATTGGGTTACCTCACTCAGGATAATATCCTCCAGATCCATCCATTTGTCTATGAATTTCATAAATTCATTGTTTTTAATTGCTGAGTAGATAAACAGGCTGTTTGCAAATCTTTATTTGAGAGTTTTTAAATGGTTTTCATTGGCAATACTAGGCTTAAGTTTCAATGTTTTCTTTAACTTGTTTTGGTATTAGAATATTTCTGGATCATCAAAAGTATTTGGGATGTTTATTTTGCTTCAAATTTTAAAAATAGTTTAAGAAAAAATGATTGTAGATTTTCTCTGAGTGTCTGGCAAAATTCTGCTTTGAAACTTCATGAGCCTGGACTTTACTTAATTAGAATGTTATATAACTTTTTAATGTTCTCATTTGTTAGGTATATCATTAAGTTGTTGATTGTTTCTTGATACAAATTTTGTTATTGGACTGAATCTAGAAATTAATTTATTTATTATAGGTTTTTCAAGTTACTGGAGTACAAATTCCAATAGTAATTATTTATATTCTGAAATTATTTGGTGTCCAAAGTAATATTTCCTATTAATTTCTGATTATATTAATTTGGGTTCTCTCTTTAATTTGCTGAGTTTGACCAAGAGACTATGAACCATTATTTTTTACATTCTCAAAAAACAAAAAAAAAAAAAAGAAAAGAAAAAGAAAAAAAAGAAAAAGAAAGAGAAAAAGAAGAGGAAAAGGAAAAAAGAAAAAGAAAAAGAAAAAAAGAAATTCTGATTCTTTGTTGTTGTTTTTAATGATAATTCATCAAAATTTTCTTCAAAATTATATTATTCCTTGGCATTGACTAGGTTTATATTCTGACTGTTTTTCAGTTTTTGCCTGGCATTATTAGTTTGACTGGCATTATTTGTGCTCTTTCAGAAATTTTAATAGGCATTGAATACTACAAAATTTTCTCACAGTACTGTATCCAGTTATTATTTTTATTTTTAAAACATTTTTTTTCTAAATATATTTTGACCCAGTTATTAATCAGGTTTTTTTTTTCTCCATGAGTTTGTATATCTACTAGAAATTTGTATACTCTCAATTTTAACTTTAATCACAATTTGGTCAGATTGGAAAGAAATAGCTATTTCAATATTTTTTTAATTTGTAAGACATTATTTTATTTCATGATGACATCTGTTTTAGAAACCTTCCGTAGGCAACATAGTAGAATGTGAGTTCTTTGTTGTTTAGGCAGAATATAATGTATATCTACTAAATCCATTTCAGTATGGTACATTTAATTCTGATATTACTGTGTGTGTGTGCAGATGATGTGTGTATTGATTTTGCCTATTAATGAATTTTTTAAAATTTTTTCATTTAAATTGTATATGTTGTATAAACCCAAGTATTCCACACTGTAGGAAATACATTTTTAACATGATAATGTCTTACTGGTTATTTGGTTATCTTTTTTCTTTTTTTTTTCTTTTTTGAATAAAGTGTCTTAATTTATCTATTATGACATGTTTAAATCAAAGGCTGTTTTATCAAAAAATACTGTCATTTTCGTTCTTCCTGTTCTGTATCCATCTGTGTTGGGATAAATTATTCTTACTTTTACTCAACAGCATTACCTGCTGATAAAGCCAAGGAATCTATGTATCAGATAACAGAAAAATGAATTTTATTTGTTAAAATAAATTTTATAGTTAGGCTCCCTGTGTCATCAGAGTGGACATTTGAAGACAATAATAGCAAAAGATACTATTGAGGTGTGTGCTGATTGCAAACATTGTGTCATTTAGTTGTTCCACTGATTTTGAAGTGAAGGTTTATGTTTTAGTAGTAAGAATTTTTTAAATTATTTTAATCTCCCTTTTTATGTTCTTTCCACTCATCTTCCTGAAATATTGATTGCTGTATTTTGTTTAAAATTGGCATGTTGGATATAAATACTAGGCTATTAATGTCATGGGATTTTTTTCTTCATCTTTGAATTATGGCAGAATTCTTTCTGAGTATATTACTTAGGTTGGTCCCATAGGTTTTTAAGACTTGGAATGCATTTCTTCACCTTTTTCTGATTTCAAATTTTTCATGGAAAAGACAGTTCTTATTCTAATTGGATTTACATATATTTGACCTTTTCTTTCTCTTGCAGTTTCCAAAACACCTTCTTTGTTATGTATTCTTAGTGGCTTAACTATGATATTCCATGAGTCATTACCTTTTTTCCCCTTTTACCTTTCTGTCTGTGTGCTTCTTATACTAGTACGGTTATGAGTGTGTTTCCTTACTTTGGAGGAAATTTCTTTCTTTCTTTTTGTAATGTTATTTAAAATCTGGTACATGTTGCTAACCTATGATTCTTCCTTCATATATATATATATATATATATATATATATATATATATATATATAAAATGTGTGTTTGTGTTTCTGTATGTATATATATATTCAAAATGTAAAGCTCTCCCTGCAAAGGGAATATGATATTTATATTTATGATATTTTTATAGATACAAATGTTGGTGATAATGAGACTACAGCAAAGATTCAACCTTCTTCAAACACCAAGATCTAATGGATAACAATTCTTATAAGCTTTTGTAGTTATCACATAAGGGAAAATAATAAATGAAGACATTTTTCAAATATACTGGTGGACACATGAGGTACACAGATACAGAGAGTTGGGCAGTCTCTGCTATGAGTTTCAGTGCTATTTAGTATTATTCTTGTTTTACTTTGATGGAAACTAGTTTTCTGTTACTAAGCAATTTGCAGATAATAGATGACAAATTTTTAATAGTGTCATTTCAAGCATCAACAGAAAACAATATAAAACAGAATTTTTTAGACATGTAATAATTATGTAGTCATCATATTTCCCTGTCAATATCAAATTGTAAAACATATCTTATTAGTTGTGTATAATCATATATAATGTTCAAAACAGAAAATAAATAATATTTCCTCTTAATGATTAACAAATGTGGCATATGAAACAGTTCCAGTTATTTTGTGTCTCAATATATTATTTAACCCATTTGCCATAATTAGAGAGTGGCATGACTGGATTTTTGATTCATCAAAGGACTTACTCACTTATTTAAGTAGTAGATGCACACCATCCAGTTAACTAACATTGTAACTATAAAGCATTTTCAGAACATTAATGGTAGCATGCAGAGATGAGCAGCCCAAGGGAGAAAGTATCAAGTGGTATTTTACAAGTATATTGCAAAGTTCTTAGCAGAATATACTAACAGCAATTATATCCATATATTATGGCATAGGAGTTATATTACTGGGTTGATGACCAAAATGAATTTATATTTGTACCAGAACACAGAAAAAGAGAAAAAGTAACCCTAATTTGAGTACTTGTTTATATGAGAATTAATAAATCATGGAACTATTCCAAATATTATCCTGTAATAGAAATAAATATAATAGACAAATGGAAGTTCGTTTAGTCAGTGAAATACTATAAAAAAATTTTGTGTCGTAGTTTGAATGGCTTCACAAGCAAATCTCTGAGTGAATGAACAAAAATGAAGCTAAATTATTGATAACATTTAATTCAATGTGAGTGAATTCAAGGTGATTCATAAAGAAAACTTATGATTGTACAATTGAAGATTTGCCTTAGTTTACATAGATTGGTTGGAGAAAGCACTAGAGGGAACTGATTCCATTTTCTTTCATGTTTAGTTGGATTAGCAAATTATTTAGTAAAAATTAAATGGACTGCAAAATTGTCAACTATTTGCTTTTGTAAATGTCCACTATACTTTTGTTAAGAAGTTACTAAATTATTTACAATTGAGAAATACATATAATTTTTAGAGTTATTTTAAGTACACATTTAATGTAGTTAAAGTATAATTATCCTTTGTTTTGTTGTTGCTTTTTTAATTTTACAGAGCTATGAAATTTTCTTTTGGGAAATGAAACAACAAAGAATAACTTTTTAAACAACTAAATCTTAAGTTACAGGAATTTAGCTCACAGATATGTTTAGGTATCATGAAATTAACAAATGCTTCTTTTCCAAATCTTTTTGTGATCTTTCGGTAAATAAAAACAAAGTATCACACTTTAAAAAACAGTAAAAGTAGAGGAAGCTTAAAATGATTTTATGTTATAGAATGTGAATATTTTATATTACTTCAGTTTATTCTCTTGGTTATAAGTTGAGACAGTACTTTAAATTGATCACAGATAAAATAAAACTACCAGGGCTACAGAGGTGGTTCAGCAGGGAAGCAGATATAGTGTTTTATTTTTATACACAACAGTAAACCCACCCTGGGTGTACTGGTTAGTTCATTTTGTTGATCCTCCTATAGGGTTGCAGACCCCTTCAGCTCCCTGGCTACTTTCTGTAGCTCTTCCATTGGGGCCCCTATGTTCCATCCAATAGATGACTGTGAGCATACACTTCTGAATTTGCATGCACTGGCATAGCCTCACAAGAGACAGCTATATCAGGGTCCTGTCAGCAAAATCTTTCTCGCATATGCAATAGTATATGGGTTTATGGGATGGATTCAACCATTGGACTGAGCATTGGGATTCATTGGGGGAGAGACAGAAGGAGCTGAAGGGACCTTTTAAGGTATCAATGGGAGGGACAGTCCTTGTTCCTGTGATGACTTGATGTCCCAGTGTAGAGGAATGCTAGGTTGGTGAGGAAGGAGTGGGTACATGGGTGGAGAAGCACTGTCATAGAACAGTAAGGGGGTAGGGGGCTTGCAGAGGGAAAATTGAGAAAAGTTTAACAATTGAAATGTAAATAAGAAAACTATCCAATTTTTTAAAAAGACTCTTTTTCTTCAGATATAAGTTGAACACAATTCTAATATTTATGCAAATTACAAGGTATGATACATACTTATAATCATAACATTTGATAATTTCGATATTTTATCATCTATCCTAAGTTAATGAGTTATAATTTTATTCCTAAATACTGTTTGGTTTCAACTTTTGTTACTATCTGAAAACCATCCATTTCAGCCACCTAAGTCAACTTCTTTAACGCTATACAACTTAAGTTCAATTATGAGACTATAACTATTCGTCAACCCTGTCAGATATTTAAGAAGGTATATATATATTTGAGTATGTAGGAAGGAAGCATCTAAATTTAAACAATTGACTGAAACAGATGACCACCTGCACAGTCCCAAATATCCCATAAAACGTTGGAGCATCTATTTTCAGCCTTTAGCCAGAACCATCTGAGAGACCTTAAGTGAAGCAGGAATTATGAAGGACAAGCTTACCCTGTCTTGGAAGAATTTAGGAATCAACTATCCTGTGTCTGTTTGTCCTTTTTGAACAGCATTATATCAGCAGATGAAATTAGGGTGTTTCTTGTGCACTGGCTAGTTTGCCACAGTTGGAGTAATGGAGGTAATAATGCTCATTACCTTCCTTGAAGTGAAATGGGAATACTGTCAGGAGCACATCTGTCTCATAATCAAAAGGTAATTTAATAATGAAATTATTTTAAATGCCAGATTCTGTGGATCTCTGATACTTCTGAAGATCATGTGCCAAGAAATAACAGCTGAATAATTAAACATTGATTATTTTTAGTTATTTACTCTATGAATAACTATGGAAACATTTTGTTGTAATTAACTACATTAAAATCTAATATGACCATGAGTTTAACTAGCTAACACTTTACTTGCATTACTTAATTATTCTAAGCCATTTATAATAGCAGCTATTGAAAGGACTGGGTCTAAGCCGTATATTCCTAAATGAGTTGCAGAGGCACAATGACTATCTATAAGTAACAAAATTAATTTTACATTTTTTGTCAATATACAAAGATTTATACCAATGAAAACCTTAAACTTGTATCAATAGATAAATTCAGTAAAAGTAAGAAAATATAACTTCAGTTCTGCATCAAAATATAAAGATTTCTTCCAATGTAATATTATGGGTATAAACTGCTTTGTTTACAAGTAAATTTAAAAATCCATCCTCATTTATCTAATTCCTTGTAATATTACTATGCCCCACATTTTTCTTTTACCTAAAAGATAAAGGATAGAGAAGTAGATAGGAAAGATAGAAATCCCTGAGTCTAAAGTTTCTGCTTAGTTTTCTTCCTGTCCAAAAGCATAATTATTTGTAAATTATCCTTAAAATGGCAACACATCTGTAATTCATATAATGACCAACATCAGACATTCCAAATTTAAGTGATTTGGAATGATGATTTTATTTGATTTCTTTCTTCTGATAGGAGCAAAGAATTCCTCTAGGGAGGGGGTAAAAATTTAGAAAGATAATTCATAATTCATAAGAAAGCTAGATATAATATTTATTGTCAAGTCTTTGTATACTGAAAATGTTCAGGGATTAACTGAAGTCCTTCCTGGAGCCATCTGAAAGGCTAGATAAAACGAGGTTGTCAGGGATTAGCAGCCATTTCTGAAGCTGTTCTGGAAGAAACTCTGGAGACAAATCAGTTAAGGCAGGAGCAGGAAGGGACCTGGGACAGCAGATAATTTCTGCATCCCTGATGGTGGATCTTGTCAGGATTGCCCCCTTGGTGTTTCATTCTGCAATTTACGAACCTTACAAATAATATTTAGTTCTGTAAGGTATTTGTATGGATTGTGCAAGGTGTGCAGATCAGTTAATGACAGTTTTGCTTCTTATTTGATGAGCAGGTGAAAGATAACTGTCTGTTTATGAGTTAGTTTGATCAATAACAAAAATGTAATGAATCTTTACTTATGCGATACAAACAGTTGGCATGGTGAATTTTTGAGAATTTTGTAACCAAGATTTATAGACTATGAATAGGTGAAGTTTTATATAGAGACATTTTTAATTATGTCATTTATTTACATTACAGCCATTGGCTCCACTTCCCCCTCCCACATTTGCATTCTTGCTTATCTACTGAAGATGGACTCTTAGAATTCCCTCTCCCTACTGTGAGGCATGGAAATATGCAGGCTCTGGGGGTGAGAGGTGGGGTATCCTTGAGAATTTACCACAGACTTGGAAGGTGAGAGATTCTCAGAACTCAAAGGAGCTAGAGACCTATTTATATCTCAGCTAGTTTCAAGGCTGTTCTCATATAGAGGGATCAGCACATCATATTACATGTCCTGTTTTTTCTTGAATTTTTTGTTTGCTGTCTGCAACCAAGATATTCAGAGGTATTCGTCTATCATAGCTGATCCATAATAATTTGGAAGGGGTCCACACAGTCTTTTCTTTCTTTTTTCTTTTTTTTTTTTCTTTCTTTTTTTTTTTTTTTTTTTTTGGTTTTTCAAGACAGGGTTTCTCTGTATAGCCCTGTCTGTCCTGGAACTCACTTTGTAGACCAGGCTCGCCTTGAACTCAGAAATCCACCTGCCTCTGCCTCCTGAGTGCTGGGATTAAAGGCGTGTGCCACCACGCCCGGCTACAGTCTTTTTTTTTTCTTTCCTGTTAACACAGATACAGAGCCTCCCCCTGCCCCAATAACATACCCTTGATCAAACTATCCAAAGTCATCAAAAATGTAGATTGTTTCAGTTTAGCAGTCTCTTTTTTCCTTAGGCTTGCTCTACTTTGACTTCTCTCATAGAGGATGTGTATTACCATTATAACCACTGAAATTATAAACACCTTCATTTTGATAATTAGATAATTTAAAACAATTATAATTGTTTATTGAGATAAGATTTCTCTGTGTAACCTGAGATGACCTGGAGTTGTTGATAGAATAGTTTGGATTCAGACAAGAATCTGTGTCCATCCCTTTTGTCTCATACTCATTTAGATCAAAGGCCTGGATGTAATTATTTATCCATATATACTTAAAATCTTTTAAAGCAATTTCCTTTATTTCTATCCATAAAAAATTAAGCAATTTTCACTTATTTCTTATATGGAGATAAATATCTCTGTGGATAAATATATCCCCTTTCCTATTGAAATAAACTAAATTAATACCCTTTTTTTATATTTAACTTCAATAAATTTCCTTCTATTACTGTATATGCATATCATGGGCCAACATATATGGCATGGCTATGCTAAACCATGCCAGTGTTCCCATGGAGCCCACATTCAGAGAACCCAGTTACTTACAATATTATTAACTTCTTAATTTTCCATTTATTTTGATTCGTTTTTAATTGTGCAAGATATGTAGCCTTGCCTTTTCCCCTCTGAGCAACAGGGCTTTGCCTGCTTCACTGCATAGCATGGTCTCCTAACATCCACATATTATGTCCTTAGGGGAAGCTTAGAAGCATTTGGAAGACTTCATGTTGGAGTATGAAACTGCTATTTAGGATGTTGTTTGGGTAGGTTTGAGGGGCACAGATGTGTCTTCACTTATGATATAAACCCCAGAGGTACACATGGCAAATTAGCACATATTTTGTTTTAACCCTCACACCTTGGAGAAAAAACCATGCATTTCTGCTATGAAACCAATTTTCCCTGCCTTCTAATCTTAAAGGGACAGTGAACATTTTCCATTTGGGAATCTCATATTTATTTTTTAAAGGTGAGTTTTTGCCAGATGTTGAAGTGCCTTTTGGTATAAAAAGTATTTAAATCCCAGCCTGGGGTTTCTACCCAACCTTGTTCATCCAATTCTTAGATTAAAACAAACCAACAAACAAACAACAGAAACAAATAAAAAATCAAAAAACAAAACAAAGCAAAACAAAAAAAAAAAAACAAAACACTCAAAGCATTTATTTTTACAGTAAGCCTTTTAATAACACAAGAATTGGGCAATTGCCTATCCTTCATGCAGTTAAAATCTGTTTTCATATCAGTAACCTCAAACTACACCTTACTACTTACTATATCTCATCTGGGTTGCTCTTAACTCCAATTAGCTAGCCCAAAGGATCACATTTTTATGACTTAGTTAACCCATGGCAGCTTCTCTTCCCTCCTGCATGTTCTTCTCTTTCTCTGATGCAGGCCCAGAAACCTAAAACAGTTAGAAATATTTTGGGGGCAGGATCACCCACCTCCTTAATTGTGGACTCTTTCATCTTAGGGGCAACACGTCTTGGAGGTTCAAAATTGCCATTATAATAGACACTAAAATTCAAAACCTCAGAAAGTTGGTACTCCAGCAAGCAATGGAGGAGTGTTATTCTTAACCAGCATGAACGATCATTTATGTTACAGGCCTTAGCTGTTCTGACAGGTGTAAGTTGGAACATCAGAGCAGTTTTGATTTGCATTTTACTGATAGCTAAGGATGTAGAATATTTCTTTAAGTACTTGTCAGCAATTTGAATTTCCTCTGTTGATAATTCTTTGGTTACATGTGTAATGCATTTTCAATTAGATTATTAGGCTATTCAATATTCAGTTTCTTGAGTGTTTTATATATTTTGGATAGTAATCCTTTATTGGATATAGAGTAGGTAACAGCTTTTCTCATTCTGTAGGCTGCATTTTTGATCAAAGAATTGTGTCCTTTGCATTATAGCTTTCCAATTTTGAATGATTCCATTAATTTATTTCAGTGTCTTTGCCACTGTTATTCTTTTCAGAAATATCCTCTCCTGTGCAACTGAGGTCAAGGCTGTTCCCCAATTTTTCTACGAACCAGTTCAGAAAATCTAGTTTTATGTTGAAGACTTTAAGTCATTTGGAGTTAAGTCTCTTACACGGTGATAATAATGGGCATATTTGATTCTTCTACATGAAAACATCTAGTTTGACCAGCATTACTTGTTGAAGATGCTATCTTTTTTCCAGTGTGTACTTTTTCTGGCTTCTTATGTCCATAATTTCTGAATTCATGTCTGGGCCTTGAATTTTATTTTAGAATAATCTTTTCTTATGACAATACCATGTTGTTTTATTATAGTTTTATACTACAACTTGAAAAACAGATATCAATACCTCGGCAGTTCTTTTGTTGTTGTTGTTGTTCCTTTTATTGGATTTTTTTATGTACATTTCAAATGTTATCCCCTTTCCAGGAAATCCACTACCCTATTACTCTCCCACTGTATCTATGAGGGTGCTCCTCCACCCATCCACCCACTCCCACTTCCAGCCCTGAAATTCCTCTACACTGGGGAATTCTCTTCAGGCCCAAATACTGTTTCTCTCATTGATATCCAAAACGGCCATCCTCTGTCACATGTGCAGCCAGAGCCATGGGTCCTTCTGTGAGTGCCGGACTCGCCAGCAAGAAAGACGCCACAACAGGATCCTTCTGCACACATTTATTGAGAGAGCTTGATTGCAGAGGCGAAAAGACCCCGAGCCCCAGAACTGGCACTGCTTATATAGGCCTAGGAGAGGCGTGTCTACACCCGATTGATTATGCTTTCAGTACCTCATTTGCATGCCTGGGGCCAGGCAGTGACTCAGCAAAAAACTCTACTGCACATGCGCACATTGGTTGTTTACCCAAACTTATGGGTAGTAGCCAGCACCACCTTGTAATGGCATATGTGGCTTCCCACATCTCCACCTTTTAATTTTAATAAAATGATACTGGACTAGGCCTGTGCAATTATGTTCACCACTGCGGCTCCTGTTTTAGGTCTTTCCTCTAGTGTCACAACCTTAGCCATCATAGGGTTACCCTATCACCACCAAGTCCCATGTCTTAGATTGGTCTGTGCACAAGGAAAGTTGCCCGTCTTTTGATACCCCAACACTGTGTGACAGCAACTACTAAATGACCTAGGGCGAACTCTACAAAAGAGGCCAGCCAAGTTTTAAGGGAATGAATTAGTGGGGAAATCATGATCACCCTACCTTGTGCAATGAGGAGACCTCAGCGATGTGCAAGGGCTGATCAATGATCGCTGAGTCTCTCTCATCCCAGTGCAACGGATCCATAAATCCATGGGGTTCAAGAGCAGAGAACTCAGATGCCGAATAATTCTTGAGCATAGATAACCAAACTTCTAGGGGAGGCGCTGTTTTCAATGGCTAAAAGTGCCTGAGTTATAATCACCTTGTCACTTTTTTGTTGGGTTCTGAATTTGCAAACCAACCAAAGCATGAATACCAGTCCACAGCATATGGCAGCACCAAACAAAATCACTCCCACCCATTCCTTAAAGTAAGAAAATGCAGAGGTAAGCCAAGAGGTGAAGTCTCCAAGGGTCACTGGTTCCACTCTGGTTCTATTAAGGTTCAGGATCTGTATCTGCAGCTTCGTCTGCAACCTTTCCAGCTCCTGCGACCAGTTCCCCTTCAGATAATTTGATAAATCTGTACTTTTAATAAAAGAATCATTAATATACCTAATGGGAGTAATGCACACATGCGGAGTTGATGCCACACGACTCATTTGTATAACATCCATCATCTGTTCCATGTTATGTTGTAAAATATCCACTCTTTGATTCACTAACATTAACCATGAGGTGATAGGAGAATCTGCCCTTTGCAGGGTAAGCAATGCCTCAGACGTTTTTTTCTGCGATCTGACTAATGCTGTCAACAGTATTAACTTGATTGGCCATAGCAATTCCTGCGGTAACCACTGACACTGCAGACACCACATTGGCAGTAACAATGGCAGCTCTGATTCCAAAATCTCTCTTTTGCCGCACAAGACTCATAAATGGGAACTTCTCTGGATCTGCCTCAACAGGCACAGGGACAATGGTTGGTAGATGTAACACTAAGGCTAAGAAAGTGATTCCATTCCAGCATTGCATCAAAAGACAAGTGACATGTGTACAATCTAAAAATTCTGTATTACTTTGAAATTCAGCCAATATAAAGAAGAATGGAGGATTAACTCAAACTTCTACTTGAGAAGTGGTCATATTTCTGATAACACTATTAGATGTCACATTATCTAAATGAGCAGAGATATTGGAAAATGTGGCAGAAACATTCAATATCTCATGAAAGGTTCCAGTCAGCAATGCAAAGGCTGACAAACTGGTATGAGCACCTGCCTCATTACTTAAAATCCATTGGTAATATGGCCAAATATTTTCTTTTCCTGTAGCATCTCCTTTATCATTCATTACGGCAAAATCCAATGGAGGTGACAAAACAAAACCCTTTGCTATTTCTTTCCGAAGAAAATTTTTTGATTGACAAAGTGAAAAAACTATAGGAAATGCATATAGCAGTAGCATTGCCAACAGGCCATCATGATCTTTTGGGAATAGTCACATTTCCCTTTATCATAATAGTGGAGATGTTTATAGGTGAAGTTACATTATTTCCAACATCACTTGAGCCTGATTGTGCTCCTTGAGCAACTTGCATTAAAGCATTAAGTAACACTCCAGAGCTCACTTTATTTTGGCTAATGGGATCTGCCCAATTAGAGATAATCTTTTTCTTTAAAAACATACAGGGTGTAAAAGGTTTAATCCACATTATGCACAAAGCATAGTGTATAATTTAAGTGAAAACTCATACTATTATACACCCATGGCTCTTGAGGAGTTTGTTGTGCACAAGGCACATCCAAAAAAACAAAGGCAAGGTAGAGGAATTGGAATGTACCTGTAAGGGTACTGTCCATTTTCTCACTAAGGTATACTTATCCCTGTCTCAATCATCAAGAGTAAGGATAACAGGATCATCTTGGGATTCACCTTGATCTTTCAAGGTTCTTGTCAGTCGAGTCGGAATCCAAAGTGGATTATCTTCCCCCTGTGGAAAAACACAAATAGCTCCCCTGGATCTGATTAATATGGGATCTGGGCCATACCATTTATTATCAAGGACATTTTTCCATTTGACCATTTCATTGGGCGATTGAGGCCATTGTCCATGCCTTTCGGCTGGTGATCTTCCAGCATCATCCAATTTTAAAAAATTAAGAGTAAATATTGTAAGGGATAGAGCCATCTTTGGCGTCATAGCCTCTATTCTCCCTTTTTGTTTTTGCAAATATTGTTTCAAAGTACAATGTGCTCTTTCAATGATGCCTTGGCCCTGTATTATAGGGCAACCCAGTAATATGTTTCACTTGCATTTGTTTGCAAAATTGACTAAATTTAGAAGAGTTATATGCAGGACCATTATCTGTCTTTAGCAGCAGGGGCTTTCCCCATGCAGTCCAAGCCTCTAAGCAGTGCAATATGACATGAACTGCCTTTTCCCCTGTCAAGGGAGAGGCATGTAGGACACCAGAACTGGTATCGATGGGCACATGTATATATTGTAATTTACCAAAAGCTGGGATATGCATGAGGTCCATCTGCCAAATATCTAGGGATCACAATCTGGGAGGATTAACACCCACAGAAGTTGCATTATTAAATTCTACACATTTACCTCACTGTAGGACAATATCTCGAGCTTCTGTTCATGTGAGCTTAAACTTCTGTTGCAATGTAGAAGCAGGGACATGATAAAGTTGGTGAAAATTCTTAGCACCTTTTATAGAACTTTGTGATAGCAAAACCATATCTCTGGTGGTTGAATCAGTAATTGCATTTCCATTAACCATAGGTCCAGGTAATGATGTATGTGCTCTAATATGTTGAATATAAAAGGGATGCTCACGCATCAAAATACAATCCTGTATTTTCATCAAAATTTCAGATAGTGAACTAGACTGCTTAAAATTTCCAGCCGTCTCTAATGCTGATACAGCATTAGCCACATAAACAGAATCAGAGATAATATTTATGGGCATAAGGAACTTTTTAAAAACTTCTAAACCACCAAACATTCCATCAATTGAGGGGCTCCTGGTTTAAATTGCAACCACACAGCCTTTTCATTGATCACATAACTTCCAATTCCTGTTTTGGATCCATCTATATAAATATCAATGGCTCCCTTTATAGGGGTATTAGCTGTCACCTTTGGAAATATCACTGGATGCAATAGCATAAAATGTAATAAAGGATGTTTAGGATAATGATTATCAATTAAACCAGAATAACTGCATCTAAGAATGGCCCATTCATCTATGGTAGCACACAATATTTGCATTTGTGCGGCGGTATATGGAATAATTATGCTATCAGACATTTTTCCAAAGTGAGTAATTGAACTTTTTATACCTTTTTGTGCCATATTTGCCACGATGATGGAATAATGCTCTATAGTCTTATTAGGGGATATATGTGGATGTATCCATACTAAAGGGCCATTTTGCCATAACACAGCAGTTGGCAAATTTATGGTTCTTAATATGCATAGGCACAAAGGTTCTTGCTCATTTATATGATTTAACTGTGCCCTTTGGATAGCTCTTTCTACCCTCCTAAGAATTTCAGAAGCCTCAGGTGTTAATTGTCTCAATGAGGTAATATGTGATTCTCCTTCTAAAATTTGAAATAAAGGTTTCAATTCCGAAGTAGGGATCCTTAAATAAGGTCTAATCCAATTTATATCTCCTAATAATTTTTGAAAATCATTTAATGTCTTTAAATGATCTTTTCTTATACTAATCTTTTGTGGGGTAACACACTGTAAAGTAATAGTGACTCCCAAAAAATGACTAACATTAGACTGCTGTACCTTTTCTGGTGCAATAATCAAGCCATTATTTTTTTTAAAGTTTCATTAAGCAAGCCATAAGCTTGCTGTATACTTTCTTCTTCAAGTCCACATACCAAGATATCATCCATATAATGACAGACTTTTAAGGAGGGGAAACCATCTCTAACTGGTTGCAAAGCTTTTCCTACATATAACTGACATATGGTAGGGCTATTTGCCATTCCTTGGGGTAATACCCGCCATTGATACCTTTTATCAGGCTCCATATGATTATTAGAAGGCAGAATAAATGCAAATCCAGGTTTATCTTTCTTATTTAGTGGAATGGAAAAGAAACAGTCCTTAATATTCACTACTATAATTCTCCAATCCTTAGGTAGAGCTGAGAGTAGGGGGAGTCCTCTTTGTACAGGACCCATAACTTGCATTTATGCATTAATAGCTCATAGGTCATGTAACAATCTCTATTTATCTGATTTATTCTTTACAACAAAAATAGGAGTATTCCAGGGTGATTGTGTAAGTTCTACATGCCCCAGGTCTAATTGTTCTTGTACTAATTCTTTAGCTGCTTTTAACTTCTCAGAGGGTAAAGGCCACCGAGGCACCCACACTGCATCCTCCGTATGCCATGGAATGGGTAAAGGCTCCTCAGTGGCTCCTAGAAAAAAAAACCCAGTCCTTTCTTATCTGCTTTTTCTGTGGCTTTAACTGGTGAAGTTCTGCCTTGTAAATTTTTTCCAAGACTTAGTCCAGGTATATATCCCATTCCTTTCATCATTTCCTTGCTTTTCTGAGAACAATCATTAGTCAATATAAAATTCATGGCTGACAACACATCTCTTCCACATAAATTTACAGGTAAAGGGAGCACATAAGGTTGAAAAAGCCTTGTCCTTCCTTCTTTATCCTTCCATTGTAAGGATTTTGCACTTATAGTTGGGATAGCCTCATATGCTAATCCTTGTAGGCTATGTGATGATGGCCAAGAAGCAGGCCACCAGTTACTGGATACAATGCTCCTGTATCCATTAAACCTTTAAAGGTTTTTCCTTCTATTTGTAATTGTAAAGTGGGACGATTATCCAAATCTAAAGAAATGTAGGCACATTAGTTCCTGTAGAACCAAATCCCTTACCCTTCAGGAATTCTGGCTACTAGAGAACATGTTATGCAAACTAGGAAGAATCAGCAATTGAGCAATGCAATCCCCAGGAGTAATGGCCATGTTACCTCGGGGTGCAGAAAACATAATCTTAACTTTTCCCTCATAATCTGAGTCTATAACTCCGGGATGTATCATCAATCCTTTCAAGGCAGAAGAGGACCTACCCAACAGTAGGCCCACTGTATCCTTTGGTAAGGAACCTCTAAAATCTGAAGAAATAGGTTGGCATCCCATTTGAGGTGTAAGAATTATTCTGGAGGTGGCACAGTTATCCAATCCTGTTGAACCCGGAGTGGCTCTCATCAGTCTTTGGGTGGCCTCATGGACACTGCGGTATGGAGTGCCCCATACATCTGGGGGCCCTGGGGATGGGGGTCCCTCACTCCATTTTTTGGCTGTTACACTCTAAACTGAGGTATAGGCCTTCCTTTTATATCTCTGACTGATCTACATTCATTTGCCCAATGTCTTCCTTTCCCACAATTTGAGCAAATAACTGGAACCTTCTATTCAAACCTACTCTTTCTACCCTTTGTACACTGCTTTTGCATGTGACCTGTGTGTCCACAATTACAGCAGGTTATTCCTTTTGTTTGCACCATCAAAACTGCAGCAACCAGCCCTGCATTTGAAAGGGGTCCTCCTATTTCTCTACAGGCCTTCATCCATGCCTGTAGTCCTTCCCTTTCCAAGGTGTGATAGCATTTCTGCATTCTTTGGTACATTACTCATAAACTAATTGTTCATTTAGCAGCATTGCGGTCTCAGAATCACCAAATATGCATCCGGCTGCTTCCATCATGTGAGCCACAAATTCAGAGAAGGGCTCATTAACTCCCTGAATAATTTTTGTCACATTACCAGATACCTCTCCTCCATTAGGCAATGCTTTCCAAGCTTTAACTGCTGACTGATTGATTTGATCATAGAACTGTACTGGGTATCCTAATTGATTGTTTGGCCATATACCGTGACCTTAAGCATTTCAAAGCTCCATGCTGGTTGCCCTGCAGTAGCATTAGCACGGGCCTGACTCAAACACAGATCATGCCATATAGACTTCCAGTCTAGATACTGTCCCATCATAAGACATGCCATTACCACACTCATCCAATCAGAAGGATTCATGGCATGGTGAGCCAGTCTATCAATTTGGGACTGAGTAAAAGAGGCATTGACTCCATAGGTCCTTACTGACTGTGCTAAATCTTTCACTTGTTTATGCAATATTGGCTCATAATATCGCTGTTGAGCTTGATCCTGAAGATCAGGAAAAGCCTGACATTTTCCGCAAACCTCTAGGAGTACAAAAAGAGTGGCGATTGCCAATTATATCTGTATAAGGCAGAGGTGGTGGGGGAGCACTGAGACTCCTCCCTATTGGACCATATCTTTCCGCCTCATACTCTGCAGCAGCCTCCTCCAAATCTTCCTCCTCCTGTGCTGATAATTCCGAGTCCTCCGAGCTAGATAATTCTAATAACTCAAAGTCCTCAAGAGGTGGGTAGATTGACTTAATTTTTTGATCTTCATTCTTTATATTAGATTTTGAATCTCTATATTTTGGTTTCTTTTCCTTTTCTCTTTTTATATCTCTTCCTTTAATTATTTTTCTGCGTGCTCCTTCCTTTTCATTTCTCTCTGTTTCTGACATGCTTTCCTGGTGCTCCTGTAAAAGTCGCTGCCCTTCCTTAACAGCTGGTTCACATTTCTTGTCCTAGATACATGCCTTTAATCAACTTCCATAGTGGTCTTGCTCCTGCTTTCACTTTCCCTTCAGCTTCCTCTCTCGCTATATCTCTCCCTAACTTTTCCCAAATAGGTAGCATCAGCAACCCAGTGTGGGCAAACCAAAGAGCAAGTCTGTCTATCTCTTTTAAGCACCCTCTCTCTGTACTTTCAGAAATCTTTAGACCTCGTTGTTAAGTAAGGCTTGCACTGGCCCTAATAACAGCGTAGACTGGCCAGTGCCCATGGTCATCCTGGACTAACATGTCCTTGAGACACTCATCTAAGTGAGATTCTCAGTTCCAAGATAAACTCAAAAGTTTATCTACACTCGCTTTATGATATTGTGTATCTGCCAAGCTATTCCCAGCAGATACACTGGTGTCCAGGGTGATGAAAATTAAGACAATAACACAATATCAGGACAAGAAAGAAAACAAGCAGCACAACCCCAGCAACAATTACTGGATCTACTCCATAGGAAAGCATAACTCTCAGATACTTACATTAATTGCTTTTTACTTACCGGTACCATTGTTCCCCAGCTGAAGAGTTCTGAATCCACGAAGTCGAATCCTTCTCAACAGCCTTCATTTCGGGAACACTTCTCCTCTATGTGATGCAGTTCTGAATCCTCCCTGTAACAGGGGGTCTTTGCTCGTGCCTGAAGATGTCTCGTCTCAGGTTTTGGCACCACTTGTGAGTGCCCGACTTGACAGCAAGAAAGACTCCACCAATTGTGATAAAAACTGCATGGTACTGGTATAGTGACAGACAAGTAGACCAATGGAATAGAATTGAAGACCCAGAAATGAACCTACACAACTATGGTCACTTGATCTTCGACAAGGGAGCTAAAAACATCCAGTGGAAGAAAGACAGCATTTTCAACAAATGGTGCTGGCACAACTGGTTGTTATCATGTAGAAGAATGTGAATAGATCCATTCTTATCTCCTTGTACTAAGGTCAAATATAAGTGGTTCAAGGAACTTCACATAAAACCAAAGACACTGAAACTTGTAGAGGAGAAAGTTGGGAAAAGCCTTGAAGATATGGGCACAGGGGAAATATTCCTGAATAGAACAGCAATGGCTTGTGCTGTAAGATCAAGAATTGACAAATGGGACCTCATGAAACTGCAAAGCTTTGGCAAGGCAAAAGACACCGTCAATAAGACAAAAAGACGACCAACAGATTGGGAAAGGATCTTTACCTATCATAAATCAGACAGGGGACTAATATCCAATATATATAAAGAATTCAAGAAGGTGTACTCCAGAAAATCAAATAACCCCATTAAAAATAAGACTCAGAACTGAACAAAGAATTTTCACCTGAGGAATATGGAATGGCAGAGAAGCACCTGAAAAAATGTTCAACATCCTTAATCATCAGGGAAATGCAAATCAAAACAACCCTGAGATTCCACCTCACACCAGTCAGAATGGCTAAGATCAAAAATTCAGGTGACAGCACATGTTGGCGAGGATGTGGAGAAAGAGGAACACTCCTCCATTGTTTGTGGGATTGCAAGCTTGTACAACCACTCTGGAAATCAGTCTGGCGGTTCCTTAGAAAATTGGACATAGTACTACAGGAGGATCCAGCAATACCACTCCTGGGCATATATCCAGAAGATGTCCCAACCGGTAAGAAAGACACATGCTCCACTATGTTCATAGCAGCCTTATTTATAATAGCCAGAAGCTGGAAAGAACCCAGATGCCCCTCAACAGAGGAATGGATACAGAAAATGTGGTACATTTACACAATGGAGTACTACTCAGCTATTAAAAAGAATGAATTTATGAAATTTCTAGCCAAATGGATGGACCTGGAGGGCATCATCCTAAGTGAGGTAACACAATCACAAATCAACTCACACAATATGTACTCACTGATAAGTGGATATTAGCCCAAAACTTATGATACCCAAGATATAAGATACAGTTTGCTAAACACATGAAACTCAAGAAGAATGAAGACTGAAGTGTGGACACTATGCCCCTCCTTAGAATTGGGAACAGAACACCCATGGAAGAAGTTACAGAGACAAAGTTTGGAGCTGTGATGAAAGGATGGACCATCTAGAGACTGCCATATCCAGAGATCCATCCCATGATCAGCATCCAAACTCTGACACCATTGCTTACACTAGCAAGATTTTGCTGATAGGACCCAGATATAGCTGTTTCTTGTGAGACTATGCCGGGGCCTGGCAAACACAGAAGTGGGTGCTCACAGTCAGCTAGTGAATGGATCACAGGGCCCCCAATGGAGGAGCTGGAGAAAGTACCCAAGGAGCTGAAGGGATCCGCAACCCTATGGGTGGAACAACATTATGAACTAACCAGTACCCCGGAGCTCTTGACTCTAGCTGCATATGTATCAAATGATGACCTAGTAGGCCATCACCGAAAGAGAGGCCCATTACACATGCAAACTTTATATTCCCCAGTACAGGAAAATGCCAGGGCCAAAAAATGGGAATGGGTGGGTAGGGAAGTAGGGGGGGAGGGTATGGGGGACTTTTGGGATAGCATTGGAAATGTAATTGAGGAAAAGATGTAATAATATATATATATATATATATATATATATATATATATATATATATATATATAAAAGAAAATGACACACACACACCCAAAAAAAAAAAGAAAGAAAGAAAGAAGAAAGAAAGAAAGAAAGAAAGAAAGAAAGAAAGAAAGAAAGAAAGAAAGAAAGAAAGAAAGAAAGAAAGAAAGAAAGAAAGAAAGACTCCACAACAGGATCCTTCTGCACACGTTTATTTGGAGAGCTTGATTGCAGAGGTGAAAAGACCCCGAGCCCCAGAACTGGCGCTGCTTATATAGGCCTAGGAGAGGCATGTATTCACAGATTGCTTATGCTTTCAGTACCTCATTTGCATGCCTCAGGCCAGGCAGTGACTCGGCATAAAACTCTACTGCACATGTGCACATTGGTTGTTTACCCAAACTTATGGGTGATAGCCAGCACCACCTTGTAATGGCATATGTGGCTTCCCACATCCTTCCATGTATACTATTTGGTTTGTGGTCCAGACCCCAGGAGCTTTGGAGGGGGGGAGTCTGGCCTGTTGATACTGTTGCCCTTCCCATGGGGCTGCAAACCCTTCAACTCCTTCAGTCCCTTCTCCAAATCCTTCATCAGGGACCTTGTGCTCAGCCCAATGGTTGGCTTCAGGAATGAGCCTCTATATTTGTTTGGCTCTTGCAGTACCTTTCAGGAAACAGCTATATCAGGCTCCTGTCAGCAAGCACTTCCCAGCATCAGCAATAGAGTCCTGGTTTTGTGACTGTATATGGGATGGATACATAGGTGGGACAACCTAGGGATGGCTTTTCCTTCAGGCTCTGCTCCACACTTTGTCTCCATATTTCCTCCTGCGAATATTTGTTCCCCCTTCTAAGAAGCTCTGAAGCATCCACTCTTTGGTCTTCAGGGTTATTTTAGCTATCCTGTTTTGTGCAATGTTTGTTTTTGTTTTTGTTTTTCCATATGACACTGAGAAATGTCCTTTCATTCAGGATCTGTGGTATTTTATTTACCAAGGCATGATTTTGTATTTTAATGGGGATTATATTTAATTTGCAGATTGCTTTTTGGTAGGATGACAAGTTTTACTATATTAATACTACTTATCCATGAGCATGGGAGATCTTTCCACCTTAGATACCTTCTTAAATTTCTTCTTCAAAGACATGAAGTTTTTTTATTTTGTTTTGTTTTATTTGTTTGTTTTTTAAATCACACCAGTCTTTCACTTTCTTGGATAGAGTTTCCCTAATATATTTTATATTATTTGCTGCTATTATGAAATATGTTGCCCTGAATTATTTTTCAGTCCCTTTTTCATTTGTATTTCAGTAGACTAATTATTTTGTGAATTACATTTTTATACAGTCATGTTGCTTAAAGTTATTATCAGCCATAGGATAATAAAAATTTCCCTCTGTGAAACTTTTAGGATTATTTGTATATACTATCACATCAGCCACAATTAAAGATATTTTGCCTGCTCTTTTCACAATTTGTGTCCTGTTAACTTTTTCATTATCTTATTGCTCTACTAAGATTTCAACTACCATATTTAATAGGTATAGTGAATGTTGTCAATCATATCTTCTTCCTGATTTTAGTGGAATTTCTTGGAGTTTCTTTTCATTTAAGTTGATATTGGCTATAGGCTTGATGTAAACTGCATTTATTGTGTTTAGGTATTTTTTTAATCCCTAATTTAACCAGAAATTTTATCATGAAGGGGAATTGGATTTCATCAATAAACTTTTCTGTGTCTAATAAGATGACAAAGTTTTTCTTTTATTTCAATTTGTCTGCATGATATATTGCACATACTGATTTTTATATATTGTACTCTCACATCTCATAGATGAAGCCAATTAGATCATAGTGGACGACTTTTTAAGGAGCTTTTGGATTTGTTTTACAAGTATTTTATTGAGTCTTTTTACATCTATGTTCATAACAGAAATGTATCTATAATTCTATTTGTTGGATCTCTATATGGTTTGAATACTCCAGTAACTGTGGTCTGATAAAATTAATTAGGAATGTTTCTGGTTTGCAGAATGGTTTGAGAAGTATTAATATTTATTTGAGATTCTGGTAGCATAAAATAAAAAGGGAATAGTACAAAGAATGGATAAAAAAGGAATTGGTATTTTGAGAAAATCAAACATATCAATAATCCCTTCTACAAATTAACTGAAAGGGACACACATAGACATACAGAGAGAGAGAGAGAGAGAGAGAGAGAGTTAGAGAGAGAGAGAGAGAGAGAGAGAGAGAGAGAGAGAGAGAGAATTGGCTCTCAGACATAGGTGGTGCTAGACTTTCACTGATACCTTCTCTTTCACTGGGAACTCTAGGTCTCTCTAAATTGATTATTTGAGCTTTATTTAACTTTTCAAAAGTGGTATCTATCTAGAAATGTGTCTCCTTTTTTATCTTTTCAAATATGGTAGAGTAGATTTTTTGAATATATTTTATTACGTATTTTCCTCAATTACATTTCCAATGCTATCCCAAAAGTCCCCCATGCCCTCCCCCCTCTCCCCCATTTCCCTACCCACCCATTCCTTTTTTTTTTTTTTTTTTTTTTTTTTTGGCCCTGGCATTCCCCTGTACTGGGGCATATAAAGTTTGTGTGTCCAATGGGCCTCTCTTTCCAGTGATGGCCGACTAGGCCATCTTTGGATACATATGCAGCTAGAGTCAAGAGCTCCAGGATACTGGTTAGTTCATAATGTTGTACCACCTATAGGGTTGCAGGTCCCTTTAGCTCCTTGGGTACTTTCTCCAGCTCCTCCATTGGGAGCCCTGTGATCCATCCACTAGCTGACTGTGAGCATCCACTTCTGTGTTTGCTAGGCCCCGGCATAGTCTCACAAGAGACTGCTATATCAGGGTCCTTTCAGCAAAATCTTGCTAGTGTATGCAATGTTGTCAGCGTTTGGAAGCTGATTATGGGATGGATCCCTGGGTATGGCAGTCTCTAGATGGTCCATCCTTTCGTCACAGCTCCAATCTTTTTTTCTGTAACTCCTTCCATGGATGTTTTGTTCCCAATTCTAAGAAGGGGTACAGTGACCCCACTTTGGTCTTCATTCTTCTTGAGTTTCATGTGTTTAGCAGATTGTATTATATATCTTGGGTATCCTAAGTTTTGGGCTAATATCCACTTATCAGTGAATACATATTGTGTGAGTTCCTTTGTGATTGTGTTACCTCACTCAGGATGATGCCCTCCAGGTCCATCCATTTGCCTAGGAATTTCATAAATTCATTCTTTTTAATAGCTGAGTAGTATTCCATTGTGTAAATGTACCACATTTTCTGTATCCATTCCTCTGTTGAGGGGCATCTGGGTTCTTTCCAGCTTCTGGCTATTATAAATAAGGCTGTCCTTATGATTCTTTGATTTCTTTATTGGCTGTTGCTATATCCCTGTTTTTATTTCTCAGTTTATTTGTATGTTCTCTCCCTGTCAGTTAACTTGTATAAGGGATTGTTGATATGTTCGATTTTTCTCAAATACCAATTTCCTTCTATTTCCATTTTTTGTACTGTTTTCTTTCTTTTGTATTGACCTCATCTATGAATTTGAGGATTTCATACTACTGTTTACTACATCAGCTTGCCCCTTATTCTTTCTCCCTCTAATCCCTCCTATGTACCTTTTTGTTCTCTTAAATTTAAGGCTTCCTTTTTGAAGTGCTTCAAATATATGTATATACATTTTATGTAATATTTCTAGACATTTAGATTCAACCTGCCCATTCACAACAATGTTATTTTTGAGAACATGATTTTGGAATTAAACACTTTGGATTTGGATCACCAGCTGAGAATTTTTTCTCTTAGGATTGCAACTTTTCAAATTCTTTAGTATATTGTGTTATATAGTACATTGTGTGTGTGTGTGTGTTTATGTAGAATGCTCATATATACATTGCAGTTAACATTTATAATGCTAGTTAAATATAAATTCTATAACTTGAAGAGTATCTTTTGTACACAATAATTCCTTCTTTTAGTTTAAATCCTTCTAAATAAAATTGAAGAATTTTATCATTGTAAAGAGCCCCCTCATCCTATGTTCTCTGACACACAGTCATCACAGTCTGTTATGTAACTAAGCTCATGAAACTATTTGTATATATTGGTAACAATTTTATAAACTGTTTATGAAACAATAGTTTTATTCTACTATTTTTCTTATTTACAGATAATTATTTTTCTTTCTGTTTAATAAAACCAGCATCCTACAGTGAGTCAAATCACCTCTCTGTACACATTCAGTAGAAATTCTTTCTTTCCGTTTCCCTTTACTTTTACTTTCAAGGGCTTCAAATAGATCCTTTACAATATAATTTAATTTTCATTTGTCCTTTTTTCCATGATATACAAAAGATTTAAAATTGGATAAAATTATTAGAGAGGTGTGTTTCTGTCTTTGTGTGTGTATCTATGAGTTTTATTAACCAAACTCATTTTTAGTGATATGTTATTCATTCATTCCACAGTCTTAGTATCTGCTTCCCCACTGTAGATTTACTATATTCTATTTTTATCTTTTCTTTAATATTTTGTCTTAGAATGAAATAATATTAAACCAAAGACTTTTGTGTATCAAGTAACTGTAAAACTAACAAAATTTCAAACAGATAATTTAAGATAATCAAGTTTTTACATAAGTTAAAGATAACTTAAATGAAAAGTAATCAAATACATTATAACATTTAAAAACAATCATTATTTGTTGTGGACATTTGAGGAAAAGTAACTCAGCTATTCCAAGTGAGTACCAGATCATCCATGGATCTAGTGTACCCTTCTCCTCAAAAAATGAAAATGAAATATTTTTGAAGATTAGAATCATGGGCATAACAATAAAGATATTTGCCTAAGAGTACAATGACCCAATTAACAGAATAAATAAATTACTAAACTAGTGCTTAGAATAATGTTACTAGAATTAGGATTAGTTTTTGAATGTATACTATGAGAATTAATAATTAAATATGGTATATTTAAAATATACTGAACATAATTATGAGTACTACATATGCAAAGACCATATAGTAAATAGATACCATAATTATTATTTTATTTAGGATGATTATTTTCTTATATATTTTTCTTTATTTTTATATTGTCATTTTATTCAGTGTGTATTTATGTATGTGTCCTTGTATGTTTGTACAAGCAAAAGTCAGTCTCTTTATCTTTGTAAATTTCATTTATTGTCTATGAGTGTTCCAGAATATACATGTATACATTGAGATATAATTTTATTTGCATTTTATACATCAATAAAGCTCAACTAGTTTCAGAAATAAATCAATTGGTTCATTTACATATATATTTTTAAAATTTCTAAGTAGTTATATATTTTAAATTTTGTTAATGTTGCAAAGTTGTCTGTTTGATTATATTATGGATTCATTGACTTTTAAGGGAAATTTTTCTTTTTTTATTAAATATATTGATATATTCACAATCTTCCCAGTGACCCTTCATGCAGATGTCCCCCCATTCCACCCTACCCTTCTTCTTTGTGAAGGCAGAACTCCCTCACGTATATTAAGTATTGGTATTAAGGCCCTATATTACCACCCTGTTGCACTAGGTGAATTGGTGCATCCTCTCCTACTGAGGCCAGACAAAGTGAGTCATTTTGTGGATAGGACCCATAGGCATACAGACAGAATCAGGGACAGCCCCTGCTCCAGTTGTAGGGAGACCAGCTGCTTATATTTTACATATGTTCAGGGAGTATATGTCCAGCTTATGCTTGTTCTTTGGTTGGTGATTTAGGCTCTAGGAACTACCAAGGGTGAAGGTTAATTGACTCTGTTTGTTTTCCTGTGGATCCCTTGTCCCCTTCATGTCCCTTAGTCCTTCTCTCCTTCTCTATCATATGACTTCTTGGGCTCAATCTAATGGTTGGTTGTAGGTCTCTGCATCTCTGTCCAATGGCTTCTGTCTAGAACCTATCAGAAGAGCTTGTTAGGTTCTTATCTGCAAGAATAAAAGAATATCATTAATGGTGTCAGGGATTAGTTCTGAGGCAAGGTACTTTCTAACCCAGTTTAGTCTAGAAAATGAGGGCTTTCTGAATGACATAATTTTAGCTATGGACTATTATGATAAAAGTTAGAAGTTGATTTTGACAAAAAGTTTCATGGAAACAAAATTGAATTTAAGTTAATTATTCAAATATATGATTGCAAATATATAAAAATACTTCCCATAAAGTATCTCAATATTTCAGATATATTTATATTAACTAGAACATATAAAATCTTATTTGAATGTCTTGCATTTTCTTTTTAATTTTTTTAAAGAATTTTTATTTATTATATGCATATGAGTACACCATCTCTGTCTTCAGACACACCAGAGGGCACTGGATCCCATTACAGATGGTTTTGAGCCACCATGTTGTTTCTGGGAATTAAACTTAGGACCTCTAGAAGAGCAGTTAGTGATGTTTACTGCTGAACCATTTTCAAGTCACATAGTTTATGTTATTAATTGGTAAATATGATATGATTTAAAATGATCTTATTACTTTGACATCAATTCTCTTTTTTGGTTTTGACAAAAACAGCAATTTGCAGTAGTGAAGGATTTTGTACTGTAATGTTTTTCAGTTGTTTCTCATGGGGCTTAATGGTAGGGCTTAATTGTAGATCCAGTGTCTCATGTCATGATCAATGGGATTCAGAAAACATAGCAGACCAGTGAGAAATAGTTCTCCAAAATACAGATTCTAGTGGCTTGCTTCCTCTAACTAGATCACATAAGCTAGTTTATTCCATCACCCTGCAATCCTATCACATTAGGAATCCATTTACAAGGATGACACCAGAAGTCAGACGTCTTACAAGGTAGTATTTCCCCTCCACCAGCATGAGTATTTGGTGGACATTTCCTATCAAAACACAATTGTTCATCCCTAAATTTTCACTGTCAGAAGAACTGGTATTATTTGTATATACACAGATAACTTTTGAATTGAGAACAAATTCACTTTATGTATTAACCTGAAGCTGAATGTTAAACTTTGTCTCTGATGCACTTGAAATAAATGGAAAGCCATGTGCTTTTTATTCATGCTGTTGAAATTTCCTATTTATTACAAAATCTTACTTAAGAGCTACTAAAAATAACAATTTACTTTGTCATTTCCCAGAGACAAAATTAGCCAAGTCAGTGAAGACAAATTAAATGAGACAGTTTAATAAAAACTGCATAAATATTTTATTTAGGAAATTAGCAATTTTTACTCCTATACAAAGAATAAATAAATAAACAAAACACAATACTCTACTAAGTCTTAGATATTCGGGTGGGAGCATAGCCTTTAACTGCTGAGCCATCTCCCCAGGCCTCTTCTCATTCTTAAAACACAGTTAATTAACCTGATATAATGTAAACCTGATTAAAGTATTTCCCTATGACATGTATTTGAATATACCACCACAGAAGATAGGATATTTCAGATTAAACTTGTTCATAAAGTCACACTGAACATCAGAGAATGGCAATTAGGATCATTGCTTCTGATTATTGGCAGTTTATTTGAATTATAAATCTGTAGTCCAGCATTATGTAGGTTATTTCTCTATACCTGATTTTTTTTCATTTGGAAACCAGAAATTATAGTGACATAACTAATAGAATTTTAATAAAACATGGTAGAGATAATATTTGTAAAACCACGCTTTTGATATTATTGTTTGCATCTGTGTCAAATTTGTTTATACTTATTTGTCCTTGAAGAAATAAGGAAAAGTTTAATGTAGGTTAAAATCATCATGAACAAGAATAGAGAAATCGTTTGAGAGAACTGGGATATTGAATGGGAAGAAGAAACAAAATAAAGATAATCATTGATAAATTAAATAATGAATCACATATGCTTACTTCATACAGTACCTTTAATATACATGCTGACGGATCTTTAAATTAATACAATTGCAAAAAGTTTGGGCTTTCATCACTATGTTTCTTGCAGAATAATGAAAAAATAAATTACATGAATTATTTTACTTATGAAAGCTGTAAGGCTGTTTACTAAAAATTCCTAGACAAGAGTAATTACAATTTTTGGATACTGTACTGTTTGTTAAAATTATTTTACTTTCATCAGTAACTTAGAAAACCCAAATAAAATGCTTTGGTGAGGTTAGTGCATGACCTTTTAATCTTGATGCTCCTTAGGAAATTTAGAAGAGTGAAAAGGCAAATAAGTGGGTCAAAAAGAAAAGCATTGGAGTTTATGCTTATCATGTTTTCCACTTCTAAATTGAACTGTCATAAATTTGTTACTATTTTTTCTGGCTTTTTTAGTGTATAGTTATGCTCTTATTGTAAGATAAAATTAAGGTCAATAGTGACTTTTCTAATTTAGAACCTCTTTGTATATTTTCAAACATTTCAAACTTCCTTTCTTATCTGGGATTTTTATTTTATTTACTAAATATACATTGAAATATTTTCCTAACATTTGTTCAATATTTTCCTCACTTTTTTGTTTTTTTATAGTCCTATTTTATTTATTAAATATTTATTAAATGTATTTGATATATTTATTTTCATGTATAGGATGAATGTTTTACTTGTTCCCATGTGTAGGTACCTGGTGCCTGCAGAGGTCAGAATAGATTTTTAGATTGCCTGAAACTGAAGTAACTGATGGTTGTGAGGCACTGAATGGTGCTGAGAACCAAACCAAAGCTCTCTGAAAAAGAAAAAGCCCTCTTAATTTTTCTATCATCATATGTCCCTAGTCCCAAATTTTTCCTGTTTTAAAATATTATTCCATATGCTATTTTCCTGATTCAGTTATCCAAATAGCTTTCCGTTATGAATATTAATGTATTAGGTCTTTAACAATATATGTTTTATATAACCTCTGGTGTATAGGTTTGTGTATGTGTGTGTGTGTATGTGTTTGTGTGTGTGTTTGTGTGTGTGTGTGTGTGTGCGTGTGTGTTTGTGTGTGTGTAGTTGAAGAAGATCTAGGGCAGAAACCAGCATTCTTGTAGTCCAGATTACTTTGGTGTAAAAGTAACTTTTTTTCAACATATGAATAATGGCAGTTTATAGTTTCCAGAGGAACTGCTACATTAATTTCCAAACTGATTGTAACTGTGTGTATCTCACCAAAGGCATAAGGGTTATATTTCTCCACATCTTTGTCACATTTATCATTGTTTTCTTGATGGTATTATTTTGACTAAGTTGAAAAACAAAGCTTATTGCCCTTTGATAACCACTTTAATTTAATGGTCATTTTGTATATATTTTTCTTTCTTTCCTATTTTCCCCCTGTTGGGTATAAGATTTACTAGAAAATTCAAAAGGCCCAGGGATGTAGGGCCAGTAGCTGATACTTAACTCTGCTTCCCTGATTATTTTATGATTGCATCAACAAAAGAGGCAGAAGTCAATTTCTGGGTGAAGATAAAGATGGGGTTTCCACCATGACAGGAAGAGAGGGGACAGAGGGAGGATTGAGAGTCATAGCAGGCAGTGAAACAGAGGAAGTGGTAGATATGTAGGACTCAGGGCACCTATAGTTTATAGCATGGAAGGAAGCCAAGGAGGATGAGACAGCATAGTCTTCACTCAGCCATTGAGTTATCTGGATAGTCTTAAAATATTAAGGCTGTCTGGTGTTTTCCATCTGTGGCAACTAAGGTGGGCAGGAGAAAGGGTACAGCTGGACCTATATTGGCAGCTTGGCATTTTGTTCTTTTCTTTCTTGCAACAGCAACTGGTGTCTGACAGTAAGTATGAAACATGTTTCAGGACTTATTTCTTGAGAAATATCTTCCTTAATTTCTTTTTTTTTAATTTTTAATATTTTTTATTACATATTTTCCTCAATTACATTTCCAATGCTATCCCAAAAGTCCCCCATAGCGCCCCCCACATCAAAACAATTATCCATCCTGACCAAGGAGGTTTCATCCCAGGGATGCAGGGATGGTTCAATATACGGAAATCCATCAACGTAATCCAGTATATAAACAACCTCAAAGACAAAAACCACATGATCATCTCGTTAGATGTGGAAAAAGCATTTGACAAGATCCAACACCCATTCATGATAAAAGTCTTGGAAAGATCAGGAATTCAAGGCCCATACCTAAACATGATAAAAGCAATCTACAGCAAACCAGTAGCCAACATCAAATTAAATGGTGAGAAACTTGAAGCAATCCCTCTAAAATCAGGGACTAGACAAGGCTGTCCACTTTCTCCATACCTTTTCAACATAGTACTTGAAGTCCTAGCCAGATCAATTCGACAACAAAAGGAGATCAAAGGGATACAAATTGGAAAAGATGAAGTAAAAATATCACTCTTTGCAGATGATATGATAGTATATGTAAGTGACCCTAAAAATTCCACCAGAGAACACCTAAGCCTGATAAAGAGCTTCGGTGAAGTAGCTGGATATAAAATTAACTCAAACAAATCAATGGCCTTTCTCTACACAAAGAATAAACAGGCTGAGAAAGAAATTAGGGAAACAACACCCTTCTCAATAGTCACAAATAATATAAAATATCTTGGCGTGACTCTAACTAAGGAAGTGAAAGATCTGTATAATAAAAACTTCAAGTCTCTGAAGAAAGAAATTATAGAAGATCTCAGAAGATGGAAAGATCTCCCATGCTCATGGATTGGCAGGATCAACATTGTAAAAATGGCTATCTTGCCAAAGGCAATCTACAGATTCAATGCAATCCCCATCAAAATTCCAACTCAATTCTTCAACGAATTAGAAAGTGCAATCTGCAAATTCATCTGGAATAACAAAAAACCTAGGATAGCAAAAACTCTTCTCAAGGATAAAAGAACCTCTGGTGGAATCACCATGCCGGACCTAAAGCTTTACTACAGAGAAATTGTGATAAAAACAGTGTGGTACTGGTATAGTGACAGACAAATAGACCAATGGAATAGAATTGAAGACCCAGATTTGAACCCACACACCTACGGTCACTTGATCTTCGACAAGGGAGCTAAAACCATCCAGTGGAAGAAAGACAGCATTTTCAACAAATGGTGCTGGCACAACTGGTTGTTTTCATGTAGAAGAATGCGAATCGATCCATTCCTATCTCCTTGTACTAAGGTCAAGTCTAAGTGGATCAAGGAACTTCACATAAAACCAGAGACACTGAAACTTATAGAGGAGAAAGTGGGGAAAAGCCTTGAAGATATGGGCACAGGGGAAAATCCTTAATTTCTTCTTTACTTTCTGGCATTCCATCACTTCAATTCTAAAGCATTTATACTGCTTCACCATCCTGATTCTCTTTGGTCATTTTAGTTGGATGTTGGCTATTTTACATCAGGCTTTAATTCATTTTTTCCCATCAATGTTTGAGCCTTAGAAGAAATTTTGGCATTCTTTCTGTGTTTCTCTGGTTTTCTGTTTGTTGTTTGTTTGTTTGGTCGGTTTTTTGTTGTTGTTGTTGCTGTTTGCCTTATATTTTACTTTTATATTTTAATTATTTCCATTTGGTGTTTA
This sequence comes from Mus caroli, assembly GCF_978045245.1. NCBI lineage: Eukaryota > Metazoa > Chordata > Mammalia > Rodentia > Muridae > Mus > Mus caroli. Next base: position 46,538,638 of record NW_028227256.1, read on the forward strand.
ACTTTTCTTTCACCATTTAAATTGCCTGTAAAATCAGATGTAGTGAAGGACAGGAGAAATGGCTAGATGACCATGAAAATGAATAGAAATCTACAACTGGCAGGGGTGAGGAGGTTGTCCGAATCTCCAAGATGAGATAGAAATCTGGGATAAGGAACGTGCCCAAGAATCAATGGAGATGACCTTAGCTATGACTCAGAACACTGGGGACATAGAACATGAAGAAGAAGTCACCTGCTACAGCCAAGTATGAAACCCAGTAGAATTATAAAAATACCAACCCACACACAAACTGTTCAAACTAAAGTTTGTCTTCTCTACAAAAAATACAGATAGAGGCCATCAGGGAAGAGACTGGGGTCTGGGAAACCAATAGCCAGTCCAACTTGTAACCTATCCCAAGGACTAGAATCACCTAATGAGTAAAGGAGCCAATCACTGGGTGAGTGGACAGGACTTCCCGGTTGGAGGGAGTAAGAGAGGTAGCAAGATAGTGTTAGGTCTGCTTTTGGAATGTGGACAGCAGAGGGGTAAGGTGTAGTTGCTAGAGTTTCCAGGTATCATGATGAATATTCAAGAATTTGCCACCAGGAGAATTAGATTTTTATAAGGCTTACAAGATAAGGTTGTAGTTGCTACACCAAGAGATTGGGTTACCATTGTTTCTTAACTAAGTTTGTGTTGCATTTTCCCTCACACGGTGGCTCATCTGGGTTCAAGATAGAAAGGCACAGCAGCAAAACGTGGTTTTACCAGAGGGTACCACAAAAGCTTTGGGGATTTGAAGCATGGGGCTGGCATGCTAGTGACCTGCCAGTGGGAATCTAGCAAGCTAGGTGGAGATATTGTGGAGTGCTGAGTCAGAGTCTCCATGAAATAAAAACAGGTCAGACATTACCAGCCAGTACATGATTGGCCAGGCCACTTGGGCAGAGGCACAAGTGTGGGAATGTGATAGTTCTATTTTTTTAATACTTCCGGCAACAGAAAGGAGCCTGTTGTCCTCTGAAAGGCTCTACCCAGCAGCTGATTCAGAAAGATACAGACACCTACAGCCAAACAGTGAATGGAGCTTGGGGACTCTTATGGAAGAATAGGATGAAGAACTGTGGGTTCCAAAGGGGATAGAAATTCAACAGGAAGAAAAAACAGAATCAACTAATCTGGACGCTTGGGCTCTTGGAGTTTTATCCACCATCCATAGAAAAAAACATGGTGCAAGACCTAGACCTCCCTGCATATATATAGAAGATGTGCAGCTTGGTCTTCATGACGGTGCTCAACAACTGGAATGGTGTCTATCCCAAAATCTGCTACCTGTATGTGGGATATGTTTTCCTAGCTGGGCTGTTTTGTTTGGTCTCAGTGGGAGACTTGTAGTGCCAGGGTGGAGAGATACCAATGGGTGTCTGTACCTGCTCAGAGGAGAAGGGGATGAGGGATGGGGGACACGGGATGGGGGTGGAATGGTAGATGGGGATGATCAAGAGGTGGGGCAGTGGGCAGGATATAAAGTGAATAATTAAAAATAAAATTACATTTAAAAATAAATATATCCTGCATTAATATCACCAAGTTTTACTTAATCAAAATGAATTTCCTTACTGACTTTATTTTAATTATTTGCAGATTAGTTTTACATTTCTGCTTCATGACTGACTAGAATTCTGGAAGCTTGGAGGTATAGAAAAAATATCTAGATACTTTATATGCAATATAAGAAAGTGTATCTCCTTTTCTGAAAAATGAATGTCAGCCTAATCCATGTTAAAATTCAACTGTAATATTTTTATTGTAATACTTATATGAACTTCTTACAAAATATTTAAATAATGAAGGGAAGCAATATATTACTTGGAAAAGAAATACTCTGTCACTATAGAAAGAATTATTGGCCATTTAAAAACTGATATGATGGATAAATATCTGTAAAACATAATATATGTACTAAGACTTCATAGCTTTTTATTACTGCTACTGGAAAGTTCACATATTACCTAATATGAAGATGATATTAAACAACTGACATTTATTCTGAAAAGTAATATTCCTAGATAAATATTGCTAAGCAAGAAAAAATTTTAAACCACTTCACCAAATGCTGTTTATAATTGCATGTTTTTAGCTATGTAAAACATTTCATATACTCAAATGAAACTTCAAAATATTTTATCACATTTATGAATTCAAGTGCTATTGTTAACATTTCAAATAATCATCTTCCTTATATGTTCAAGGAATGAATTTTCTAAATGATTATCCTTTCTTCTAAAGATGAATAGATTTTAGTTTTAAATATGTCTATGTGTGTGACTGAGTGTACATATATGGGCATGAGTGCCCTGATCACTGAGTTCAAAAAAGCAATTCAGATACCTTAGAGTTAGACTTACTTATCATTTTGGATGTCATGGTGTGAGTGTTGGGAAGTAAACTTGAGTGTTGGGCTCTCTGGTAGAGAGGTAAATCCTTTAAAATCTACACTCTCTTTGTAGATCCTTGGATCTCTTACCATCAACTATTCTTGTCTTATAAAAATACAAACACTGTTATCAATTTTACTGTTAAGAACTATCATGGTGGGTTGATGTGATGTGGCTCAAAAGTGAAGGCCTAAGATATGGATTCATGTATCAGATTTCAATGTGGAAGGAAAAAATAGAATCTTCAAAGTTGTCACAGGTTTATGATACCAAACTTACATATTCATATTCCACATGTACACCTAAATTAGTTGTAAGTGAAAAGTAATCTAAATTATAATTTTGTTCTAATGAGAAGAATTCAAATTCAAGCAGTATACTGTCTCTCAAGTCTATATTCTGAAAAAAAAAATACTAGATCCTATCAGGTACGCATTTTTAAAATATTTTTATTATTTAAGACATTTTTAATTTCAATATATTTTAATATATTCTTCACTTCCTATAAGTCCTTCTACCCACCCAACATTTTAGTTCTTTCTCAAAAAACTACCAAAAACTAGTACAACAAAATAACTCCCCAAACCAAGAAAACAAAATAAAGCATCATTGGCAAAAAAACAAAAACAAAAACAAAAAAACAAAAACCCCAACAAACTGTAACTAACTAAACATAAACACATACACACACACACACACACACACACACACACACACATTCAACTTTGAAGGCCATTAGATGTTGATTAGTTATTCCTGAATATGTGGACTGCCTAGTAGTGTCTTATAAATCCATTGTCACTTCATTGAGAAGTATTTTTTTTCCTTTTTCAACAAGTATAAATGATACCTGAGTTATTAAATGTTATCCAAGTAGCTGTGTTTTCATTCATTCATTCATTCATTTTTAAATATAACAAAATAAAATATAATAACATAAAAGAAAATCTATCACATCAACTTAAATAAGACAAACCAACAGAAGGAATAGAGCCCAAGAGAAGGCACAAGAATCAAAGATATACTCTTCCTTGCACTCAGGAATCCCAGAAAAACACTAAACAAGAAGCCTTAATATGCATTCAGATGACCTAGTACAGAGCCCTTTATAGTCTGCCCTGCGTGTACTGCTTCAGTCTCTGGGCTCAAATAAGACTTACTCATATTGATGTATAGGGCCTTGTTTTCATGTTAGCCTCCATCTATGGCTCTTGCATTACTTCTCCTCCCTCATGCCTAGAGTTCTCTGAGCTATGGGGAGGATCTCTCAATCTGTTCATACTGTCGAGTTATGCATCTCTGTTTTCATCTGGTGCAGAAGGAATCATCTGTGATAATAGCCAAACAAGGCACTGATCTATAAGTATACCAGAATACCATTAGGAGTCATTTTGTTACTACTTGTATTTTTCCTTCTTTTAGACCACTATTATATCATTTTCCCCTAGGACTGTTGGCTCTCTAGTCTTCTTGGTAACTCAGGCAATAGTTGGTATGGATTTCACTTCAAGGAGTGGCTCTTAAATTAAATCAATTAGTTCTACAAGATTTGTGCCATCATTGCCCTAGCATAAGTTACAGGTAACACAGCATTGTAGTAGATAAAAGGGTTTGTGATTGACGTTGCATTTATGTTGCTCTTTTGATGGTGTGCAGAGTACCTTGCTGTACCAATGACACTAGAATGTAGTGGGGAAAGTTCTACTTAGGCAAAGACTCATTATCCCCATGTTCAAACAGTTCGGTTGGCTATTATTTTCAGCAATTTGAAGCTGCTTTCAGTTTGTGGAGATCTACCTATAATATTGACAACAATTTGTGTTGTTGGGAATTCCCCAAAGGCACTTTGGCCAACATCTCAATTAAATTAAACCCAATCAAGTTCTTAAAAGCTTCAGCTGGTGATAAGAAGCAGTCAGTTTGGATACCACCTCATTCATTATTTGGAATTTTCGTGCATACATATATATAATGTGTGTGTATAATGTTTTAGAAAGGTTATTCTGTATGAGATTGCCCTACAAACCCTCAATTGTCCCTTTACTTTAGATATTTCTCTTCCTATCTTGACATAATTGATCCTTAAAACTCCTTAGTTTTAAAAATATATACTTGAAGCTAATGACCCTCTTGTGAGAGACTCCAGTGTTAATTTAGCTTGGGGATGTAATTTATTTTAGAAATCCCATACAGTATTATGCAAACGAATATGATAAAAAAGATATCATTGGTAAATCTTGCAATAAAAGAATATTTTTGAAAATATTATAATCATCTCACTTGTTACTTGATCAAGAAAAATCTTTTTTTAAAAATATTTTTATTAGGTATTTTCCCCATTTATATTTCCAATGCTATCCCAAAAGTCCCACATAGCCTCCCCACCCCCCACTCCCCTACCCACCCACTCCCATTTTTTGGCCCTAGCATCCCCCTGTACTGGGGCATATAAAGTTTACAAGTCCAATGGGCCTCTCTTTCCACTGATGGCCGACTAGGCCATCTTTTGATACATATGCAGCTAGAGTCAAGAGCTCCGGGGTACTGGTTAGTTCATAATGTTGTTTCACCTATAGGGTTGCAGATCCCTTTAGCTCCTTGACTACTTTCTCTAGCGCCTCCATTGGGGTTCCTGTGATCCATCCAATAGCTGACTGTGAGCATCCATTTCGGTGTTTGCTAGACCCCAACATAGTCTCACAAGAGACAGCTATATCTGGGTCCTTTCAGCAAAATCTTGTTAGTGTATGCAATGGTGTCAGCGTTTGGAAGCTGATTATAGGAACTCCACATAAAACCAGAGACACTGAAACTTATAGAGGAGAAAATAGGAGAAAGCCTCGAAGATATGGGTACAGGGGAAAAATTCCTGAATAGAATAGCAATGGCTCGTGCTGTAAGATTAAGAATCGATAAATGGGACCTCATAAAATTGCAAAGCTTCAGCAAGGCAAAAGACACTGTCAATAAGACAAAAGGACCACCAACAGATGGGAAAGGATCTTTACTTATCCTAAATCAGAAAGGGGACTAATATCCAATATGTATAAAGAACTCAAGAAGGTGGACTCCAGAAAATCAAATAGCACCATTAAAAATGGGGCTCAGAGCTGAACAAAGAATTCTCACCTGAGGAATACCAAATGGCTGAGAAACACCTGAAAAAATGTTCAACATCTTTAATCATCAGGGAAATGCAAATCAAAACAACCCTGAGATTCCACCTCACACCAGTCAGAATGGCTAAGATCAAAAATTCAGGTGACAGCAGATGCTGGGGAAGATATGGAGAAAGAGGAACACTCCTCCATTGTCGGTGGGATTGCAAGCTTGTACAACCACTCTGGAAATCAGTCTGGCGGTTCCTAAGAAAATTGGACATAGTACTACAAGAAGGTGCAGCAATACCTCACCTGGGCATATAACCAGAAGATCAAGAAAAATCTTTCAAGTAGGCATTTGTACATTAAAACAATGGTATCCCAAACAACACTTATTCTATAGTAATCCATTGAAGAAACACTGTGACATTGTCTCAGATTCACCCTAAGATGCTCTCTTGGTAGAGATGGTGTTCTGTAATCACACACACACACACACACACACACACACACACACACACACACACGTACAGGTACACACGTACACCCCCAGAGATATATGTACATGCACACAGAAACACACAGAACATGAAAACCTCCCATGAACATATATTTAAATGTACAACTAAAGAAAGTACATTTTTCCTTTGGAATAAATGTCTATTTCTTAATATGTTCAATTTCCTGGAATATTTGCAATTGCAGTAAGACAGAATGCTTAATAACAGAATTTGTAATCAGAAAACAAAATACTGAAAATAAAAGTTGACATATATTTTCATAGAAAACAATATAGGAACATTATGTATTAACTTCATGATAAAAAAAAGATTTAAACCCACAAAAATCAAGTTTTACTATGGTCAAAGACACAGTGATGCATTTTATAAATACACTTAGTATTATTACCAGAATTCAGCCCTCAGAAAATATAAGATCACTAAAATAACTTTCAAAACAAAAAGTTGAAACATGATTTTCCACATTACTTTTTATTATTAACTGTATAACTTGGTGTTTGAAGAAAAATAATATAGTACATTTCATTATAAAAGGGCATTAATGATATTCTCAACGATTCAGGTAACAGACTTTTTTCATAATTCAAAAAAGTCAAATATGTGGTTGATTTCCTATTGAAGGAAATACTATATAATAAAGGAGAATTGAAAGTGGTACTAGAAAAAATAGCATTTTGTTACTCACTTCAACTTATTTTCACAATTTCAGTGATGATTTGTCCACACACAGGGAAAAATAGCATTTCTATGCTCATGAAGAGTAATAATTAGTAAAAATCTACACACTATTGTGCATCTGGAAAATGCTGCATAATATTGAGCAGTGTTAATCTAGCAGTTTATGCACAAATGTGTCACAGCTGTGATGTTTGAAAATCAATAAGATATTTACTTACTACTATCTCAGGCAAGGGTCATTTTGAATAGGAAATAGTTTATCAAAGAATGTAATAGCATGGGCACAGAACAAATGCTAATTAGCAGAAAACTTAAGAAGTGTCTTTAAAAGGTTTGTAGTTAAACCAGTCATCTATTCTATAATTCATATTTAGACATAGGACATTATCCTAAGGAGATAATGTAGTACTGCTCAAGTCTGTAATTTTGTTACTTAAAAATCATATGTATATGTCATTTATGAGAAATAACCAATTCTTTATTAAATTCATTTTGAAAGGTGACTTATAATAGTTAGCAAACTTATTTTTCTTTAATTCTCAAATTATAGACTTCAAACATATGCATGCATCTTTTAATATAGCATAATACATAAGCAGAATAGTTTTAATTGGAGAAAACAGTATAACTTCCTATAGGCAAAAATAAATATTCTGTTGATTTTTCACTAATGATCTTACTGAGTCTTTATGTACCATGGTATTTCTAAAACTCTTAAATATTTGATTATTAAAATAAATAGAAAAGAAAGAGCTGAAGGAGAGGAAGACTTTATTTGGAATAATTTGTGGTCTCTGGAACAACTTTCCAAATAAGCATGCATGGACAGACTACACTTTTGTATATTTTCACACATTTCTTTGAAAATCAATTATATTCCTCATTATTTTACGCTTATAGTATGCATCTTTGGTACTACACAAAATATTTCCAATCAAAAGACAGACTACAATAAATTTTCTGATGTAAGTAAATGCACATAGCAAGAGAACAGTGCTTCCACAGTGTTTAACAAACGATTTCTATCAGAGCATCCCAAGGCATAGAGAAGAGTGCTGCACTTCCATGGTCTTGAATGGATGTTTCTACAACTAGTACCTGAAAGATGAATAGAAAATGTTAGAGCTGTAACATGGTACATATTACACTAAGTAAGATGAATTCTATATGAATGGGAGTTTTATGGTTGTTATGATTCTCTGTGGTTGATACTCAAATCTTGGTCACTACATTAGTAAATGCAACCAGCAATGACAATGGAAGAACAAACAGAAGTGAAATAACCCAGAAGACACAAAATTAAAGACAGAGAAAAAGGAGTGGGGGTGGAAGGGAAGGGGATGGAAGGGAAGGGATAGAGGATAGGTGAGAGAGAGAACAGTGGAAGAGAGGGAAGGAAATAAGAAAAGGAAAACAAAGTTGATAAAATAGAAGATGAAGTTATGTATCTTACACATTTTCTTCATACATTCATTTGTTGGTGGTTCCTTTGCTTGGATTCATATGTAGCCTACAGTGAATACCCATGAAACAGGATGGGATTTCAAAAGTCTTCTAGACAGAACTACATTATATCATTTGGTTGTTTTATTCAGTGTAGGGATTGCTGGATCATCAGATCTTGTCTCTCTCTCTCTCTGTCTCTATCTGTCTCTGTCTTTCTGTCTCTCTCTCTCTGTGTCTCTCTGTCTCTTTCTGCCTCTCTCTGTATGTGTGTTTGTGTGTGTGTGATGTGCATGTGTATGTATGTATGAGGAGGAGATCATTTATACTGGAACTGTAATTACAAGTAATTGTGAGCTGCCCAGAATGGATGCTGAGAACCTAACCTAAGAATGATACAAGAACATTGGGTGTTCTTAACCACTGTTAATATTCTATTCAGCATGAGAACTAATGTATCTCCTGAAAATCAGAACCTTGTCCCCACTATCTCTCCAGACCTACATTAGAAAATTAATTTCCACTCCCTAAGGAAAAGTTAAAGATGATATCAGAATTGTGTTGTAGTTTATATTTATTTTTAAAGGAAAATATGGGGCTAACTTAGGGCCTTCTGATATTATACAAAAACATGCCATTCATACAAATGGTCATCTGTAGAATTAACTACTATAGACAAGTACCATGTTCGGTTTTTTTGTTTTTTTGTTTGTTTGTTTTGTTTTGTAATCAAGCACTGTATTCTGGTGATTTTTGCAGAGTTGTAGAAAATATTACTTTGCCTTTAAAAGATAACCAATTCTATTATTATTATTATTATTATTATTATTATTATTATTATTATTATATATTTTCTTTATTTACATTTTGAATGATATCCCGAAAGTTCCCTTTACCCCCCCCCCACGCGCCCTACTCCCCTACCCACCCACTCTCAATTCTTGGCCCTGGCATTCCCCTGTACTGGGGCATATAAAGTTTGCAAGACCAAGGGGCTTCTCTTCCCGACTAGGCCATCCTCTGCTACATATGCAGAAAAGAAGAGAAAAGAAAAGAAAAGAAAAGAAAAGAAAAGAAAAGAAAAGAAAAGAAAAGAAAAAGAAAAGAAAAGAAAAGAAAAGAAAAGAAAAGAAAAGAAAAGAAAAGAAAAGAAAAGAAAAGAAAAGAAAGAAGGAAGGAAGGAAGGAAGGAAGGAAGGAAGGAAGGAAGAAAGAAAGAAAGAAAGAAAGAAAGAAAGAAAGAAAGAAAGAAAGAAAGAAAGAAAGAAAGAAAGAAGCTGAGAAGAAGGGCAATCCTGTAGGAGGACCAGCAATGTCAATTAATCTGGACAACCAAGAGCTCTCAAACACTGGACCACCAAACAGGCAGCATATACCAGCTGATATGAGGCCCCCAACACACATACAGTAGACGACTGACGTGTCTGTGTTCATTCAGAGATGATGCACTTAACTCTCAAGAAACTGGAGGACCCAGGGTGTTTAGAGGTCAGGTGGGATGGGGGCAGGAATATCCACGTGGAGACGGGGAGTAGGGAGGAGATATGGGATGTGGAATATTAAGAGGGTGGACAAGGGTGGGGGAAAATAAAGTATGGCACATAAAAAAATACATAAAATTTTTTCATTAAAAAACAAAGATGATCAATTCAAATTATAATGTATTATTTGATGAGCTAGAAAGAAAGTCTTCTATATGATTACTTATTTGCCTTATTGTGGACATTCTTATTGAATTATTCTACCATAATTAAATTATTCTTTCATTTTCTTACCATTCTTTTAAGCATAAACCATCATCATTTTTAATATTCATCATTGGAAATATGTTATTTGTTATACAAAATCACTGTTAATAATTTTATCTTATGTATATTTATTTCAATATCAAGTAAACTATGATCTATAATAAAATACATTTAACAAAAGAATTCACTAGTTAAACACTATGAACATTATATACATTGATTTTCTATTATTTATAACTTCTTCAACTTATTTTATAAGGGATTTATTAACAGGAACTCTGATAGATTTCAACAATATATTTTACAGTGAAAACAATAAGCAATACAGGAAAATACAAGCAAATCAGTTATCTGATATATCTACAATATGTAAAACCAAAATACAATACTGGGAATATTAAGAAAAATTTTAATACATTTGAACAAACAAAGCCACAAGTTTTTAACAGAGGAGGTAAAAAGTAGATTCAGAATAGACAATGCATACAGAGACTGTCTGGATAAACTCTCCACCTTTGATTCTCTGTTTATAAACAGCTAGAAATTAGAAAAAAAACAGAGGAGGAAAGGACATGAGCATTGCTGAGAGACTGTAGCCCACTACATTTCGCATTATCAATCTCTCTTTAGTGCTGGGATATTAGCCACACTCTTCTTACTCATTTATCAGTGCCTACCTCAAGTGGCACTGTCATAAAAAGGGGAACTTCTACTAATCTCTGAATTAAATTTAGGACAATCTCATGATTTTAAAAGTTATTCCATGTCTGACATCATAACATGTGCCTTTAATTCACCTGGTAACCCAGATGGTGGATCTCCATGAACGCAATGACAATCTGTACTATAGAGAGATTTCCCAGCCCCCAAGGGCTTAAAGTAAACCCTCAGCACAGGACAGAGGGGGATATTTCAGACACCTCAGGATCACTTTGGAACCTTGTTAACTGAGTCATGGATAGGCACTACAGAAAATTCTGCAATGGAGAAAGAAGATATATTAGAATTTTAGAAAAAAGAAAGGTTTATGTTACCTGGCTAAATATATAACAGAAAATCCAAGGAGTTCCATCTTTCATGATGTAACAGAGCTATTGTGAAAGATTTGTTAGATGTGCGCTGTGTAGCTGTGAAATATGTTGGAAAGTTTAGGACAATGATACAGTATAAAATCTTATATTTCCATTAACACCAGAGTAAGTTCAACATTTTTGATCATTTTTTTTTCAAATCTAATACTTATTTCAAGCATATTGATTTATTTGCAACCATTTTAAGGGATTTTTAAATGCTATTTCAACATGTTAACCTCAGTACAGTATGGATAACATTGTATTTTCTGTTATGAGCTCCTTTGATGTTATTTAAATTATTGTTACATTTTTCTGAAATATGAGAAACAGGAAAGGAGTATTCTCTAAACTTCCAAGAGTTATTTTATACTTTTGACCTCAAAATATTGAAAAGCATCCTGTAATACCAAAGGGCAACTTAGTGGTTAAATGTGCAAATATTCATATTTGGGAGTAAAGACACTCATAAAACATCAGACCTGAAAACACACTCCCATGACCTCTGCATTGGAATGTGAAGAGGGAAGACCCCTTAGATTTGTTGGTTAGCATGTCTAGCCAATTCTTAAGCTCCTAGTTAAGTAAGAAACCCCAACCTTATATTAGGAAACAAGTGGAAATAATGCCAAAAGAAATAGGAGATTCCTGATATTTACCTCTGGTCTCCACATGCTCACACAGGGATCTATATACATGTAGGCACACACACACACAATACACAAACACATGCAAAGATGCAGACACATACATGGACATATACTCTATGTGACTTCATAAACTTTACAAGGTTCTTATTGCTTTTGCTTACAAGATTTCTCTATGTACTCTCAGCTTAGAACTCAGTAAGTAAAACAGGGTAGTCTCAAACTCACAAAGATTTGCCTGCCTCTTCATTATGAGTGAGGTTGGGATTAAAAACATGCAACACCTCACTAAGCTGCACAATTTTTATTATCTACCAATCAATTTTGAAAATAATCAGAAAAGCACTCAAAACCATTTTAGGTGCATTTATGTAAAAAATGTTTTATAAGAATGTGATATGTTGGTAACATAAAACAATTTGAATATTGTAATTATGAACTGCTATCAATATATTTTATGTAGAAAACAAATATTTAAAAATACAGACTTGAAAAAAATCTGATATTCAAAGGGCAATCTTTTTGTTGTACCAACTTAAAAGCTTTATCAGTAGTGCAACACTTACAAGGAGAACATAGAAAATGACAAGAACTAGGAGGCATGCTGAAAATTCAGCATGGCAAACTGTGAGAGAATGTCATATCCTGGGAGATAACACATTTAAATGTATGAAGTTCCCTGCCCAGTGTGAATCAAAGGCACTGGGCTAATGAGGTATACTTTACAAGATTTTTATTTTATTGTGCTAATAACACTACTAGTAATTGCAGTCTATCAATTAATGTCAACTATTAAGTCTAAATATATAACAACTGAATAAGCATATTTTAGTTTAAAAGTGATATGCAAGTCCAAATCACCATTATTATTTAAAGACTGCATTTTTTATCTGTTCAGAAGACAAATGGTTCTCAAACAGTGGAACAGCTGGAACAGATGTCAAGGAATCTTTTGTTCTTGCTCCTCACAGTTAAGGCTGAAATTTTCAGGTGTATCAGGGGAGAATAATGAATAGTCACCTTGAAAGAAAGGTGACAAAGTTCACACTTTTAGTTTCTAAGTAGTTATATTTATGAAAGGATTATATTCCTTCAGTACAACTGAGGCCATTCTTAATAGATGAAACATTAAGCTACATCTGTCCTAACCTATCAATACTCATGAGATGTAACATAATGACCCTGCCTGTGGCATAAGAGTAAGCCAAGGATAGACTCACAACATATTTGGAAAGCAGTATTAAGTACATGGCACCAATTGTATCACAATTCTCCTTTCATATTTAGAGCAAAATAAAGTTCACAAAAGCTACATAGTAGGACCCTGTCTACAAGTGTACTGTTCCATGCCCCTAAAGTAGTCAGTATTACCCACAGAGTGGTTAGACAACATATTCAGAAATATGGAGATAAAGTCATCACAAATATTCTACATTTATTGTAAGCATGGTAAAAACAGAACAAAAACCTTCAGTTTGTATATTTGTATAGAAAAATTTCAACACAGATAATTTTTATCTCACAGATCTCAAAAATTTTATAAAATTGGTTTGGCCAGTTACAGTGTTTATGATTCATGGAATGTTTCCAGCCTTGTTGCCTCCATCTCTGTCAGAAGTCTATTCCTATTTATCATTGAGAACTCAGTTGTGTGAATATAATAGTTTATTTTCCTTCCAACAGATTTGACTTCTTGAAAATAAATTTTCTGATATAACTTCTGTTTATGGTCTGACTTTTGCTCTTTAAAGTTTATTTTTCAATAGTATCTACTCTTATAAAGCTTATCTTCTAGAGAATATACCCCAACCTATAGTTTTTCATTTTCAACATCAGTTGGCTGATAGAAAATATTCACTGAGATTATAACTTGACAGATTTATTTTACTTTATTTGACTTAGGTTAATCTAATAGAGACAGAATTTTAAACTAGTGCTCTAATTTATACTTTTTCAATATTAATGATGCAAGATATTTTATATATTTATTAGAAAAAATTCTCATTTGTTTTTATTTTGTCTAATTTTATTTTGATTGCTTATTATGATAACTACTACTGGTTGCCAATTTGAATACATCAGGCATGACTACAATCCAGACATTGAGGGCACATCTGTGATCAAGATCTTGAGGCTGGAAGACACAGGCTTCTAATGCAGATCTTGACATAGATCTTGAGGCATAGTGATGAAAAGCTTAGGCCCAGGCTATGCAGCACACACATGTAATTCCAGGAGTCTGGGACAAGCAGATCTCTGTGTTCAAGTTCAGTCTGGGACAAGGCAAGTTCCAGGTACAGATATGGTGATACACACCTTTAATCTGAGCTGCAATTTCTGCTGGAAACATACATAAAGACATTGGAATAAGGAATATTCACTCTTCTTTGCTACCTTTCATTTACTTGCTAGCATATATGTTGGAAACTATCTCTTCAGAATCCCAGCTTGTTCAGAAGACCAGCTGAAACAACTAGCCTTGTGTGTGGCCTAAGCAATGGCTAGTCATTTGTACTTCCCCTTTATCGATGCTCATTGTTGAGTTAGTTGGACTACAAACTGTAAGTCATTGTAATAAATTCCCTTAGTATATGGATATATTCCATATATTCTGTGACTCTAGAAAACCATGACTAATGCAATGACTTAAGAAGTCTTTATATAGTATTATTTGTAGTAAATATTAGAACTTATGCTATTTCTGTCACTTTTTCTTACCATAGATGACTATTTTTTACTGATGTCTTCTTTTAATGAGAAGACCTATTTATTTTTTATGAAGTCGAAGCTATAACTTAGCTTCATAATTGTTGCTTACCAGAGTACTCATTCCTGAATTTCTGCCTATTTTCTGCCTAACTTCTGGCCTGAACATTGTTTCTTACTCCTGGGAGTTTTATTATTGCTGATTCTCTCAGCAGCTATAACACTCCATATATGGATGGGGAATTATGAAATTACTAAGATACACATTTTCATGTCTACTGGTATTGTCATTCTGTAGGTCCTATTTATGTAAACTTACTGATGAGAATTTATGTGTCAGCCTTTTCTGCCATATCTAGATGGTACTAGCTAATAAAAGAGATCCTAATGCTTTGCAACCACGGTCAGTGATTCTCTGCATTATGAGCAAATATATATCTCTATAATAGTTTCTATGGCTACAAAGAGATTACTCAATAACAGGTCAGAGTTACATTTATTTCAGGGTATAAGAAATAGTACAATACACTTATAAACAATAGTGGCTTAAGGAACTAATAGTATTGAGTTCTCCTCAGTCAATGTTGATCAAGACAGCACAACCATTTATTCTAATGAGAAAGAGATGTCTGTGCAAGAAATAAATCTGTAGCAATTAGCTATACATGCAAAAGTAAGATTTAAGGGCTTTATAGCACTTTAAAATCAGTACTTATAATTATGGTCCTTGCTTGCATCTCAGAACTGAATGGTTAAAATAAATAAATAAATAAATAAATAAATAAATAAATAAATAAATAAATAAGAGCTATGCCATTTACAAACATAGGTCGATGTTTAGGTTCACAGAACTAGGGATGAATATCATCCTAATGGCCTGACCTTAAAACAAAGAGATATCTACTCGTTACTCCTGAGCTAAAATAGTTGAGAGCATCCTCTCTTGTCTGATCTCCCATGAAGTTTCAGAGGAAACATTGATGGTGTTGGACTAAACAATAGTATCTTTTAAAGAAAAGCTTAAGTGAAAGTGGTATAAATAATGCATTCACTCTTGTAAGTGTGAAGGGTTCTTTCTTTGAAGAGTTAATGCAAAGGCACTCTTTTACAAAGTTATAAACACAGATCATTGTAAAATGGAATTGCTTTTCACTTCAGTGTAGCACTTGAGTTTATCAAGGGTTTTCCTGATATCGTCTCCATGTTAGGAAACCATATTTAAACAATTATGTAAAACACAGTACATATTGAAGAACACTTTACACTGTACCAATGATACTCCATGAACCTCACTGAAATAGATTTGCCTTCATGTCATGGGGAAACAACCTCTGTAAGAAAATTAAGATAATGCCAAACTACCATATGCTTGTTGTTCGCCAGTTGTCAGCAGAAAACTAGCTTCTGGTGGCTTCTAATTTGTCAGCAATTATTAATAGGTATTACCACTGACAAGGTTCCCAAAGGGGATTAGTGTTCCCCATTACTCAAGACCTATACCAATCAGTAAGCAGCTGCTTCATCATTGTGTACACATTGCAGATTCATTTTACATGGAAACTTCCATACTAAATACAAAGCATTTAAAAATGGTTATTAATAGATTTTCATTTTAATTTTTCAGTAACTCAATTAAGTAGATGGAGTTTGGTTAGCATGTAAAGGTATTTTTTCATAAATCTTTATTTCTATAATGTTCGTTAAAATAATCTTAAAATGTTAAAATATCTAGACAAAACATAAAACCAATAGTAAATACCAAAATTGGATTCTCCTTCTACCAGGTAGGTCACTCTAGGACTTTAACAGTCCTCAGTGACCTTGCCTGTATGCCTGCTAGTCACCTAGCACATATACCTACTTCAGGTGAGCACATGGGTAGTGTGGTTATTGTTCTACAAATATATGAGCAAATCCATGTTCTACTTAAAAGGTATTAAGAAAGCAAAACCAGATAATAACTGGGTGAATTTGAAATGTCTCAAGTATTAGAATAGTTGTAGGGTTATGCTCTATCTGTGGAATTTCTCCAGTTCAAGATCTGAGTTCTACTTTTACACATGACTATAGATAATACCAATTATTCCATTGTTCAGTGTTAAGATCTTTGACAAACCATAATTGAAAGAAAGGAATAGGGGAATGGAAAAGAAATGGAGGAGAAGTGAAGGAAAAAATTAAGAAGGGTAATGAAATAGAGAGAGACAGGTGGAAGGAAAGACAGGGGCAAAGTAAGGAAGACAAAGAAGAACAGAAAGTAAGGAAGCAAAGACAAGGGTTGGAAGGAAAAAAAGAGAGTTGTTGCAATGCAGTGGATATTCAAACATATCAGTATGCCTGTCTGTATGAATATACATATTTTTACTTCAGATCAAGTTTTCTTTTTCTTCTCTACAACACAAAAACATAAAAATATGTGTGTGTTCAATGTGTGTGTATGCATATCTACAGATCATATATGTGGGGAGACAATCCTATGAGAATGTGTGTATAGGACTGAAGTTGAAGTTGATATTGGAAACTTTTCTCCATTGATCTTCCATATGATACTCAGAGCCATTGTCTCTTAATCAAACTCAGAGCTTGTCCATGAGGTCCATCTTACTAGAGAGCGAGCTGCAGAGATTGCTCATCTAAATGGTATAAGTCTGGAGGTAAAGGCAGGTTTTATACCCCACTGACATTTACATGAATTTGTATACCCAAATTCTAGTTGCTTATTTTGGTGGAACTTTATCTGCTTCTCAATACTGCAGAAAATTATATTTTTCAGTCGTTGATTTCCCACATTTAAATCTGAGTTATATCACTAGCATTATTAAGGAATTAAAAACATATTAATTGTAAACTAATTTTAATTTTACATCTAAATATGTTCATTAAAGTCTTTGCCTATGGAAATTTTCAGTTGTCTTCATTTGGCGCTGTTTTCCTTTGGGATAATTTATTGGACTAGTCCAGATGAATGTACTAACAAACCAATATGCTTGAGATTACTATTATCTAATTAAAGTTTTAAAAAACTTTTTGGACAGGAGCTTTACTAGGATGAGTCAGAAGATAGGAAAGCAAAAATGTGTCTTACCTTACACCCTCTAACAAGCACAAAATCCAAGCATGGTTTAGTCTTGCGCCGCCCTGACTAGCCAGTAAAGCAGATGCCACAACAGGATCCTTCTGCACACATTTATTGGGAAAGCTTGATTGTAGAGGCAAAGAGACCCCAAGCCCAGAACTGGTGCTGCTTATATAGGCCTAGGAGAGACGTGTCTCACACCCGGATTGGTTATGTATGGGTTATGCTTACCACCTCATTTGCATGTCTACATCTGATTGGTTAACTTGTCTCTCATCTGATTGGTTAACTCTCAAAACCTCATCTTGGCAAAAAACCTTTACTGCCTATGTATGCGTGGTGAACAGCAGTAGCCAACTGCCACTCTGCAATGGCACATGTGGCTTCCCACAGTTTAGTAGAGAGGATCAATTGTTCTCTTGGTTCTCAATGGAGAACTAACACTCACCAAATATTCAGTATGCATTTTTTCTTATAGTTCTTCATAAATTAACATTCTTAAATATAAATTTAATAAAATGTTATTAATAAGATCTGACATTAATAAAATAAATAAGATTAAAATAACAAGCCAAATCATTTTTGTAAAATAAGATGCCATTGTTAAGATAATGAAAGAGTACTAAACTTTGATAATTTTGATAAGCACCCTGTTTTTAATGTCATCTGATATGTTCTATTACTATAGCACAAACCACTAAACTCAAACTACACTCATCTTTATTGACCTCAAAAATACTTTTCATAGCATTATTCATTGTGAATTTCCTAGACAGATATTTAAAACTGAATGCCTTTGGAAAAGACTTTTGAAATTAAAAGCTCTTCTTATTTTCTCCCTCCAACTCATTCATGTTCTCATATCACTTTCTTTCTGTCTTTTCTTTTCTTTCTTTCTTTCTTTCTTTCTTTCTTTCTTTCTTTCTTTCTTTCTCTCTCTCTCTCTCTCTCTTTTCTTCTTCTTCTTCTTCTTCTTCTTCTTCTTCTTCTTCTTCTTCTTCTTCTTCTTCTTCTTCTTCTTCTTCTCCTTCTCCTTCTCCTTCTCCTTCCCCTTCCCCTTCCCCTTCCCCCTCCCCCTCCCCCTCCCCCTCCCCCTCCCCCTCCCCCTCCCCCTCCCCCTCCCCCTCCCCTTCCCCTTCCCCTTCCCCTTCCCCTTCCCCTTCCCCTTCCCCTTCCCCTTCCCCTTCCCCTTCCCCTTCCCCTTCTCTCTCTCTCTCTCTCTCTCTCTCTCTCTCTCTCTCTCTCTCTCTCTCTCTCTCTCCCTTTCATTCTTACCATTCTTACTTCATTTTTATTGGATATTTTCTTTATTTACATTTCAAATGTTATCCCCTTTCCTGATTTCCCCACTGCCGGAACCCCCTATCCCATCCTCCTCCCCTGTTTCTATGAGGGTGTTCCCCTACCCACTCCCTCCTCTCTGCTCTGGCATTCCTCTACACTGGGGCATTGAACCTTCACAGGACCAAAGGCGTCTCCTCCCATTGATGCCCAACAAAGCCATCCTCTGCTACATATACAGTTGAACCATGGGACACTCCATGTGTACTCTTAGGTTGTGGTTTAGTCCCTGGAAGCTCTGGGGTTCTGTTTGGTGGATATGATTGTTCTTTCTATGGGGGTGCAAACCCAACCAGTTGTTCCTTTCTCTAACTCCTCCCTTGGGGACCCTGTGCTCAGTCTAATAGTTGGCTGTAAGCATCAGCCTCTGTATTTGTCAGGCTCTGGCAGAACTTCTCAGGAGACTGTAATTATCAGGCTTTTGTCAGCAAGCATTTCTTGTCATCCACTATAATGTCAGTTTGGGTGACTGTATATGGGATGAATCCTCAGGTGGGGCAGTATAGGGATGGTTTTTCTTTCAGTATCTGTGCCACACTTTGTCTCTGTATTTCCTCCTGTGCGTGGTTTCCCCTTCTAAGAGGGATTTAATCATCCACACTTTGGTCTTCCTTCCTCTTGAGCTTCATGTGGTCCATGAATTGTTTCTTGGGTAATTTGAGCTTTTGGACTAATATCCATTTATCAGTGAGTGCATTCCATGTGTGCTCTTTTGTTACTGGGCTACATCACTCAGGATGATATTTTCTAGTTCCATCCATTTGTCTAAGAATTTTTGAAGTCATTATTTTTAATAGCTCAGTTGTACTCCATTGTGTAAATGTGGCACATTTTCTGTACCCATTTCTCTGTTGAAGGACATCTGGGTTCTTTCCAGCCTCTGGCTATTAAAAAAAATGCTGTCTTTGTTATATGGTGGAGCATTTTTTGGATATATGCCCAGAGTAGTATAGCTGGGCCCTAATGTAGTACTATGTCCAGTTTTCTGAAGAACTGCCAGACTGATTTCCACAGTGGTTGTACCACTTTACAATCCCACCAACAATAGATGAGTGTTCCTCTTTCTCCACATTCTCGACAGCATCTGCTGTCATGTGAGTTTTTGATCTTAGCCATTCTAATTGATGTGAGGTTGAATTTCAGGGCTGTTTTGATTTGCATTTCCCTGATGACTAAGAATGTTGAACATCTTTTTAGGTGCTTCTCGGCCATTCAAGGTTCCTCAGTTGTACCCCATTTTAATAGGTTTATTTGAGTCTCTGGAGTCTAACTTCTTGAGTTCTTTGTATATATTGGATATTAGCCATCTATAGGGTGTTGGATTGGTAAAGATCTTTTACCAATGTGTTGGTTGCCATTTTGTCCTATTGACAGTGTCCTTTGCCTTATAGAAACTTTGCAATTTTATGAGGCCATATTTGTCTATTGTCGATCTTAGAGCATAAGCCATT
Organism: Mus caroli; assembly: GCF_978045245.1. Lineage (NCBI taxonomy): Eukaryota > Metazoa > Chordata > Mammalia > Rodentia > Muridae > Mus > Mus caroli. Next base: position 46,558,842 of record NW_028227256.1, read on the forward strand.
GGCTCTGTTCAGTTTGGACCTAGTGTTTTATTTCAAGTAGTATTTTCAATGATCCCAGACACCCCTTCTCCATGTCAAGGGTGGTCCAAAGCATACATTCTCATACTCTCAATATTCCTTAGCAGGTTGTAGCTCTTCTGCTAGGATTCAGGTCTTTTGAGTCTCCTGTTTTTCATGTTAACCCATATGCTGATGTCTTGTTCAGGTTTTGACGAAAACATTGCACAGCAATTTTCATTTGAGCTGTTGGAAGACCCTGGGTTTAAAAATGTTCCTAATAAAATTATTTGAGTTATTTTGTCTATTCTAGGGAACATAGAGAGGAAGAGTTCTTAGAATAGCCCTGCTAGAAAAGGAGTAGTATGTAAGAGTATGTAAGAGTGAGAGCTGCAGAAGACTGGATCCAGTTCTAACTTGTAATAAGGACACATGCGACACTATGTTCATAGCAGCCTTATTTATAATAGCCAGAAGCTGGAAAGAACCCAGATGTCCCTCAGCAGAGGAATGGATACAGAAAATGTGGTACATTTGCACAATAAATTACTACTCAGAATTAAAAATAGTGAATTTATGAAATTCTTAGGCAAATGGATGTATCTGGAGGATATCATCCTGAGTGATGTATCCCAATCACAAAAGAACAAACATGATATGCACTCTTTGATAAGTGGATATTAACCCAGAAACTTAGCATACCCAAGATACAATTTGCAAAACACAAGAAACTCAAGAAGGAAGACCAAAATATGGATACTTCATTCTGTCTTAGAATGGGGAACAAAATACCCATGGATGGAGTTACAGAGACAAAGTACTGAGCTGAGACAGAAGAAAGGACCATACAAAGACTGCCCCACCTGGGGATCCATCCCATAAACAGCCACCAAACCCAGACACTATTGCATATGGCTGCAAGATTTTGCTGACAGGAACCTGATATAGCTATCTCTTAGGAGGCTATGCCAGTGTGTGGCAAATACAGAAGTGGAAGCTCATAGTCATCTATTGGATGGAACACAGGGCCCCTAATGAAGGAGCTAGAGAAAGTACCCAAGGAGCTAAAGAGGTCTGCAACTGTGTAGCAACAATATGAACTAACCAGTAACTCCCAGAACTGTGTCTCTAGTTGCATATGTAGCAGAGGATGGCCAGGTTGGCCATCAATGGGAGGAGAGGCTCTTGGTCTTGAGAAGATCATGTGCCCCAGTACAGGGGAGTGCCAGGGCCAGAAAGTGGGAGTGGGTGGGTTTGGGAGCAGGTCGGTGGTAGGGTATAGGGGACTTTCAGGATAGCATTTGAAATATAAGTAAAGAAAATATCTAATAAATATTTAAAATAATAATAAAAATATAAAAATTTAAAAAATTAAGAATCAGGGATGATTAACCTCAGGGGCCAGTCCTTTAATGGGGTCTTGGGTAGCAGAAATGAAATATAGATTCTAGTAAGAAATAATCTAGGAATACCACAATGTTTTGGGAGTGACTCATCTGTTTAACTGCTTAGGGCATCTTAAAAATAAGGCTGCATGTGTTTCTTTCATTCCTGAATCCAAAACATCTGGCATGGAGTTTAGAGCAGATTAACAGATTACTGCTTCACTTTTGTTCTTCCTATGGGGTTGCAATTCACTTCACCTCCTTCAGTCCTTCCCTTAACTCTTACATTGGGGCCTTGGGATCAGTCCAATGGTTAGTTGTAACTATCTGCATCTGTCTCTAGCAGCATATCCTCTCAGAGGACAACCATGACAAGCTTCTGTCTGCAAGCACAAGTTGACATCAGCAATACTGTAGGAGTTTGGAATCTGTGGATTGGATGGACCCCAAGGAGGGGCAGTCTGGATGGCCATTCCTTCACTCTCTGCTCCATTTTATGTCCCTACATTTCCTTTAGACAGTAATAATTTTGAGTTAATTTTTTTGAAATGGATCCATGACCCCATCCTTCCACTGGTGGCCATGCCTATATACTGGGGGTGTTTTTATCAGTTCCTAGCTCCCTACTGTAGGGCATTTCTGCGAACATCATCTCCATTGGTTGATGGAAGCCTCTCACATTCCTGGTGTCTGGGATATTTTAGAAGTAACACCCACTCCCCCATTCTAAAAACCACACTAGATATTTCTATTCATTCTACTGGCCCACTTGGATTCTCTTCTAAGTACCCCAATATATGATACTGCCTCCCCAATGTTCCTCCTCAACCCTCTTCTAAAGAGGATCCTCCCTCCCTCTGCATCCTGTAATTATTTTGTTCAACGTTCTAAGTGGGATTGAATCATCCACACTTGGGCTTTCCTTCTTCTTAAGCCTCTATGGTCTGTGAGTTGTACAATGGGTATTCTGAACTTCTTAGCTAATGTCCACTTTTCAGAGAGTGCATAAAATATACGTTACTTTGTATCTGGGTTACCTCACTTGGGATGATATTTTCTAGTTCCAACCATTTACCTGCAAAATTAGTGATATCTTAAATTTTAATAGCTGAGAAATATCCCATTGTGTAACTATACCATATTTATTTATCCTTTGTTGAGAGACACCTGGGTTGTTTCTAGGTTCTTGTAATTATAAATAAGGCTGCTAGAAACATAGTGGAGTACATGTCCTTGTGATATGGTAGAGCATCTTTTGGATATAGGCCCAGGATTGGTAGAGCTGGATCTTCAGGGAGAACTATTACCAATTTGTGAAGAACCTCCAGATTTATTTCCAAAGTAGTTACATCACTTTGCAATCTCATCAGCAATGAAAGAATGTTGTTTTTTTTTTCCACATCCTTGCCAGCATCTTCTATCACCTGAGTTTTTGATCATAGCCATTCTTATTGGTGTGAGGTGGAATCTCAGGATCAGGATGTCTTACATTTCACTGATGACTAAGGATGTGTAACATTTCTTTAGGTGCTTACCAGTCATTCAAGATCCCTCATTTGGGAACTGTCTGTTTATCTCTGAACCCCATTTTTTAAAGATTGGGTTATTTGATTTTCTGTTTCACTGATGACTAAGGATATGTAACATTTCTTTAAGTGCTTACCAGCCATTCAAGATTCCTCATTTGGGAACTGTCTGTTTATCTCTGAACCCCATTTTTTATTGGATTATTTGATTTTCTGAAGTCTAAGTTCTGAAGTTCTTTGTCTATTTTGGATATTAGCCTTATATCAGATGTAGAGTTTGTAAAGATCTTGTCCCAAATGATGCTAAACTAACTTGCCATCTTTATGTAGAAGAATGCAGATTGATCCATATTTATCTCCTTGCAACAAGGTTCAAGTCCAGTTTCATCAAGGACCTCAACTTAAAACCAGATTCCATGAATCTAATAGAAGAGAAAGTGGGAAATAGCCTCAAACAGAGGACAAATTTTCCTGCAAAGATCACCAATGGATCAGGTTCCAAGTAAAACAATTGACAAATGGGACCTCATAAAACAGAAAAGCTTCTGTAAGGCAAAGTACCATGTCAATAGGACAAAATGTTGATGCTTGGAGAGTTGAAAGGACAAATAATTCTACTTTACAGGAAGTCCGTCAACTGCATACTAAAATAAATAATGTGCTCTCCTGATAAAATTAGAGTATCACTATCACAATGGCATTTTGTCATCCCTTTGAAAACTATAATTTCTTGTTGCTTTTAATTATTGGCGTTTAGAAAGGGATCTAGCATTATGAAATGTTTTTTCATGATGAATTTGTACATGCATAGTTCATACTGCTAAACTGTATGATCTTATGTCATCTGAGTCACATATTTCTATTCCATGTAAATAAAACAGCCATGTGAGTCATGTAAGTATCTGTATCTGTACTAGTCAGGTGCTCCCAGAGCATCTCAGAGGACAGCCATACCAGGCTCCTGTCTGCAAGCACATTTTTAGCCTCAGCAATAGTGTCAGAGTTTGATGTCTCTGGATGGAATGGATGGCACAGTGGTGCAATCTCTGGGTGGCCTGTCTTGCAGCCTCTGCTCCATTTTCATACCTGCATTTCCATTAGACAGGGACAAATTTTGAGTAAAATTTTTGAGAGGAATGGGTGGCCCTATCCCTTTACTGGGGACCATGCCTATCTACTAGAGGTGGTCTCTTTAGGTTCTATATCCTGCTGATGGATATTTCAGATTATGACATCACACTTGGGTCCTGGGAACATCTTTAACCCTGGCTTCTGGGACTATCTAGTGGTTCATCAAGTTTCCCACTCCCTAGTGCTATTTATTTTCATTCATTAATTCTCCTAGACCTCTGGGCTTCTTTCCTGTCTCTTTCTGTACCTGGTCCTGCCCCTCTTTTTGCCTCTCTCTCCCTTCTCCAAACAACCCATATCCCTCCCTCTCTCTGCCTCCCATACTTATTTTGTTTCCCCATCTAAGTGGGTTTTAAACATCCATATTTTGGCCTTCTTTCCTCTTAAGCTTCATATGGTCCATGAGTATTGTGTATATTCTGAACTTTAAGGCTAATATCCACTTAGCAGTGAGTAAATATATGCATGCCATTTCGGGCCTAGGTTACCTCACATACAATAATATTTTCTAATTCCATTCACTTTCCTGAAAAGTTTGTGAAGTATTAATTTTTAATAGCTAACACATACTCCATTTCTTTAGGAACTTTTTGGCCATTCAAGATTTCTCAGTTGAAAATTCTTTGTTTAGCTCTGTACCCCCCCTTATTTAAATTCAGTTATTAGCTTTTCAGTTTCATGAGTTCCCATTTGTCAATTGTTTTACTTTGAAACTGAGCCATTGGTGTTCTTTTCAGGAAAATTTGTCCTCTGTTTGAGGCTATTTTCCACTTTCTTTTCTAGTAATTCATGGAATCTGGTTTTAAGTGGTAGTCCTTGAGGCAACTGGACTTGAACTTTCATACAAGGAGATAAATATGGATCAATCTGCATTCTTCTACATAAAGATGGCAAGTTAGCTCAGTATCATTAGTTGAAGATACTTTCTTTTTGCCACCATATGATTTTGGCTTCTCTACCAAAGATCAAGTGCCCAAAAGAGTGTATTTATCTCTGGCTCTTCAGTTCTGTTCCACTGATTGACCTGCCTGTCTCTGTACCAGTACCATGCTGTTTTTATCACTATTGCTTTCTAGTAGAGCTTGAGGTCAGGGATGGTGATTCCACCAGAAGTTCTTTGATTTTTCAGAATTGTTTTTGCTATTCTGGGGTTTTTGTTATTCCATATCAAGTTGAGAATTGCTCTTTCTATTTCTGTGAAGAATTGAGTTTGAATTTTCATGGGGATTGCATTGAATCTGTAGATTGCTTTTGGTAAGATGGTCATTTTTACTTGAAAATTGTCCCAGTCCGAGAGTGTGGGAGATCTTTCCATCTTCTGAGGCCTTCTTCAATTTCTTTCTTCAGGCACTTGTAGTTCTTGTAATACATATATTTCATTTGCTTGCTTAGAATTACAACCAAAATATTTTATGTTATTTGGGACTGATTGTGTAGGGTGTTCTTTCATTAGTTTATTTTTCTTACCATCTCTCCTTTGTATAGAGGAAGGCTACTGATTTGTTTGAGTTAATTTTATATCCAGCCATATTCCTGAAGTTGTTTATCAGCTATAACAGTTCTTTGTTAGAATTTTGGGAGTTGTATATGCATACTATCATATGATCCTTAAGTAGTGATACTTTCAATTCTTCCTTTCTAATGTGTATTACTTTGTCCTTTTTTCCCCTTGTCTAAAAGGTCTAAATACAACTTTGAGTAATATATTGAATAAATAGTGACAGAATGGGCAGTCTTGTCTTGTCCCTGATATTACTGAGATTGCTTCAAGTTTCTCTCCATTTAATCTGATGTTGGCTGTTGATTTGTGGACATTGCTTTTATTATGCTTAGGTATATACCTTAAATTCCTCATCTCTCTAGGGCTTTTAAAATGAAGAGGTGTTGTATTTTATCAAAATCTTTTTCAGCATCTCATGAGGTTATCATGTGATTTTTTTGAGTTGGTTTACATAGTGGATTATTTGATTATTTTTTCCATAAGTGAACAGTCTTTGCATTCCTGGGATGAAGCCTACTTGACCTTGGTGAATGATCATGTCGTTGTTTTCTTGGATTCAGTTTATGAGAATTATATTGAGTATTTTTGCCTTGATATTCATAAGTGAAATTGGTCTGAAGTTCTCTGTCTTTGTTGGGTCTTTGTGTGCTATAGTTATCAGAGTAACTGGTTTCATAGAATGACTTAGGTGTTGTGGCCGACCAGCAGCTCGCAAAGAATGGTTTAACTGAGATGGCAACTTGGGCTGTAAGAGAGGAACTAGACGGGCAGAAGAAAGAACGGAGCCAAGTCAAAATCACTCTGATCAAAGCTCAATTTTACTTGTTCTGACACTCAGTTATAAAGGAAATGGTGGGGACCTGATTTCCGCCAAATAATCTCAGGGTCCAGTAGCAGAGTGAGCACGTGTGTGGCTCCAAACAGCAAAGCTGCGCGGTCCAACAGTGGGCGTGGCAAAACGAATGAGCAGGAAGCTCCACCCCTGAGCAAGCAGGTTTTAGGCTGGGGGAGGGGAGACTTAGGTACTGTTCTTTCTGTTTCTATCTTGTGGAATATAGAAGGAATTAGGTCTTCTTTGAATGTCTGATTGAATTATGCATTAAAATAATATCATCCTGTTTTTTTTTTTGGGGGGGGGGGGAGTTGGGAAACGTTTAATGACTGCTTTCATTTCCTTAGGGGATATCAGACAGTTTAGATGGTTTATCTGGTCCTGATTTAATTTTGGTACCTGCTTTCTTTCTAGAAAATCATCCATTTATATAGATCAACTAGTTCTGTTGAGTATGACCTTTTTTAGTAGGATCTGATGATTCTTTTAATTTTTCTCAGCTTCAGTTATTATGTTTGCCTTTTCGTTTCTGAGTTTTTTTAATTTGGACACTTTCTCTGCCCTTTATTTAGTTACTTTGGCCCAGGCTTTCTTTATCTATCTTGTTGATTTTCTCAAAGAACCAGCTCTTAGTTTTGTTGATTCTTTGTATCATTCTGTTCATTTCTAATTGGTTGATTTCAGTCCTAAGTGATTATTTCCTGCCTTCTACTCCAGTCTTTTTGCTTCTTTTTGTTCTAGAGCTTTTAGATGTGCTGTTAAGTTGCTACTGTAGGATCTCTCCAATTTCTTTATGAATTAATTTAGTACTATGAAATTTCCTCTTAGCACTGCTTTCCTTGGGTCCCAAAAGTCTTTAATTTCTTTCAGTATTTCTTCCCCAAGTTATCATTGAGCAGAGAGTTGTTCAGTTCCTATGAGTATGTGGGATATCTTTTATTATGTTGTTATTGAAGACCAGCCTTAGTCTGTGATGACATGATAAAATGCATGGAATTATTTCAATCTTTTATCTGTTGAGGAGTGTGTTTTCTCTGATTATATAGTCCGTTTTAGAGAATGTAGCATGAGGTGTTGAGAAGAAGGTAGATTCTTTTTTCTTAGGATGAAGTGTCCTTTAGATATATGCTACATCAAATAGGTTCATAACTTCTATTGATTTTTTTTGTATCTTTGTTTAGTTTCTGTTTCAATGACCTGTCTATTGGTGAGAGTTGGGTGTTGAATTCTCCCACTATTATTGTGTGATGTCCATTGTGTGTTTTGAGCTTTAGTAAAGTATCTTTTAAAAGTGTAGGTACCCTTGCACTCTGGGCTTTGATACTCAGAATTGAGACTTCATCTTGGGGGATATTTCCTTTGATAAGTATGAAGTGTCCTTCCTCATCTGTTTTGATAACTTTGGGTTGGATGTCTCTTTGGTTAGATATTAGAATGGCTACTTCAACTTGTTTCTTGGGACCATTTGCTTGGATTGTTTTGTTTTTTGTTTTCTTTTTTTTTCAGCTTTTTAGCCTGAGGTACTCTCTGTCTTTGTCACTGATGTGTATTTCTTATATGCAGCAAAATGCTGGGTACTGTTTATGTATCCAGTCTCTTATCCTATGTATTTTTTTTTATTGAGGAATTGAGTCTATTGATATTAAGTGATATTAAAGAACAATTATTATAGATTCCTGCGATTTTGTTGTTGTTGTTACAGTTGGTATGATGCATGTGTGATTATCTTCTTTTAAGTTTGCTTTGAAATGATTAATTTCTGGTATTTCTTTGGGTATAGTTTCCCTCCTTGTGTTAGGGGTTTCCTTCCAGTATTCTCTGTAGGGCTGGATTAGTAGAAAGATATTGTTTAAATTTGGTTTAATCATATAATATCTTGCTTTCTCCATCTGTTGTGACAGAGAAATTTCTGGGTATAGTAGTCTGGGATGTTATTTGTTTTATCATAGGGTCTGCATGACATCTATCCAGTATCTTCTGGGTTTTAGAGTCTCTGTTGAGAAGTCTGGTGTAATCCTGATAGGTCTGCCTTTATATGTTACTTGGCCTTTTTCCTTACTGTTTTTACTATTCCTTCTGTTCATTTAGTGTTTTGATTATTATATGAGGGGAGGATTTTCTTTTCTGATCCAAATTTTGCTGTTCTGTAGGTTTCTTGTGCTTTTTGACCATCTCTTTCTTTAATTTAGGGAAATTTTCTTCTAAGATTTTGTAGTTTTTTTTAAGTCCTTTGAATTGAGAATATATATATATTCTTGTATTCCTATTATTCTTATGATTGGTCTTATCATTGTGTTCTGAAATGCAAGGATGTTTTGGGTTAGAAGCTTTTGGCATTTTGTATTTGTTTTTTTACCATTTTGTCAATGTTTTCTTTGGTATCATCTGAATCTGAGATTCTGTATTTTATCTCTTGTATTCTGTTGGTGATGCTTGCATTGGTAACTCCTGATCTCTTTCCTAGGTTTTTCTGTCTGCAGTGTTAACTCAATTTGTGACTTTTTAAAATTGTTTCTATTTCCATTTTTTTTAGGTCTTGGATGGTTTTGTTCAATTCCTTCACCTATTTGCTTGTGTTTTTCTATATTTCTTAAGGGATTTATTTGTTTCCTCTTTAACGGCATGTACCTGTTTGCCTGTATTCTCCTGTATTTCTTTAAGGGAGTTATTTATATCTTTATTCAAGGAGTCTATCATCTTCCTGAGATAGAATTTTAGGTCAGAATCTTGCTTTTCAGGTGTGTTAGGGTATCCAGAACTTGCTGTGGTAGGTTCTGATAATGTCAAGTTACATTGACTTCTGTTGTTTATATTCATGTGTTTACCTCTGGCCATCTGGTTGATTATTGCTGTTGTTAACTGGTCTGACTGTCTCTGACTGGATCCTGTCACTCCTTGTAGGCAGGTAAGGCTCTGTCATCTGGGCCTCTGGCATCTATCATTTGTTAGATTAGGCATCCTGGGAGCCAGACATTGCTGTTTCTGGTTATGGGAACTCCTGTGATCCTAGTCAGGACAGGCCTCCTGTGTCCCTGTCATAGCAGATGTCCTGGGAGACAAGAAGACTGTGTAGCTGGTTATAGCAGATGTCTTGGTAGATAGACAGGCTATGGGGTGTGGGAGTATCAGGAGCACCCAATCTGCCTAGGGAGTAGTTTCAGATCATAAGGAAGATGTGCCTCTGTCAGAGCAGATAGTTTCTGTGTCTGCTGGAATATGTGGGGAAAAGAGCTGAGACAGATATTGGGGTTCGGGATCTCACCTGTGTAACTGGTTATGACTGATTTCCTGGGAGAAAGGCAGTCTCTGGGATGAGGGAAGGGGCAGGAGTGACTGATTTGTCCTGGGAGGAAATGCAGACTGGAAGGGAGAATTTTTTACATTTAAAAAATTTAAAAATTATCATGAGACTAGGAACAGCAATTCCAGCTTAATATTTCCCAAATTTTCTTTATAAACACAAGAATAAAACTACCATTAGAATTAAATTCCTTTTCAATTATTTAGCTGTACTTTTTTTGTAATACTTTGCTGATCTGATATGATTGATTTGTAATGCAAAATGATACTTAAATTACAGTTTGTTTTCATTATTGTTGTTGTTGATTTTAACAGTTGTAATACAGGCACTGGAAACATGATTAAGTATGGCTGAATTGTGTATGTATGTCACAATTAAAATTATGCAACATAGTATAGGTAAATGGAACTTATTCAATTTTTCATTTTATTGCCAGGCATATTTTAACTATACTTTAATATTGTTGTTTTAAGGATCTTTATATAATTTTCATTTTTAAAGTTACTTTCTTATATTTTTCTATATTATGTCTTCGTTTTGATATAATATAATCACAGTATTTTGCCTTCACTTGCCTCTAACCACTTATTTCCATATACCCATTCACACTCTTTTTCAAAATTATCACGTCTATTTCATAAATTGTTGTCAGATGCTTTGCTTATATGTATATAGCTTTTTGGTCTAATTTCAGTTATTTGACTATAATTGTTATCTTTTCTTTCCTATTTCATTAATTGCATGTTCCTTAACTTTGCAGACAGAGTTAAGCCTTGGAGTCTCATGACAATGTGATTTTCACAGAATATAAACAGAAATTTCTTTTTTTCCCTTCAACCCTGATAAACACATTTCTAATGACTAAAAAAGTCTGGATACACTGAAAGTTCATGCAATTTTATTAAGGCCCTTATTGTCAGTATGAAAAAAAAAAAAACTCCCAAATTGGAAGCCATTAATTATACTTCATTTATCTTCTGGTCTAGGAAGAATGAATAACTTCATTATAGCTCAGCTTTGTCTTACAGATACATCATTGTGATATAGCAGTTATCTTGAATAAAAAGTGAAATTATTCTTTTAGCAGCCAATCTTCTCCCTGCTTATTAACTTGGCTAAAAGTAAATTTTTTAAACAAATGTCTAATTGGATTGTTCCATGCTGTACATTGGACTGACTACATATCTAATTCACTAAGTTTCCTAAGTAGACTATCTTATTTTCCTCCTTAAAAAGCACTGAGAATATGTCCCCTTTATTTGTCCTTAGAAGTTCTGGCTTATTACAGGTTCCATTAAGCCAAAACTTGAAGTCAGTGAATAAAGTCTTCAAATGACTATAATTCCAAATTATATACCTTGATCAGTAGATGAAGAAAAGGGAGTGTTTAAAGAGAAATTTGTAGTAAATCAGATACTGTGTGGCACAGAGAAATGCATCTTCAACATTTTATTATTATTTCACAGAATGGCAAAAAGAATTCATTTTGTGTGTCAAAACAGAGATTCTATAAAGAATATGGAATCTTCATTTAAATTAAATATATGTTGGTAAAAAGTTACTGTGATGAATTTAATAAAGTTTGCTTTGTAATCATCAAGCAATTCTAGCAACAGCTCATGAGGAAGGAAACAGAGGGCAAAGCATTTATATTTAGGTAATTAAATAAATCCACAAATGGAAGGAATCCTAGCCACCCACGAGGCTAGTGACAGTGACTTAGAATAACCTGCTTTATTCACTATCTTTAACAAGATTATATTTATCTATGAATGGAAAGGAATTACAGATACCTTTAGAAAAATTAAAAATAGAAAATTGATTTCTATCATACAAAATGAAAGAGAAAACAGGCAAAATGTCATGAGCATGGTGGGTTTGTTGGAAATAATCAGGGTTTCAAAGAGAAAGAGAGCTTCGTGAGATTGCAATACAGGTGAAAGGACTAAGATTCAGCATATTCATGGATGAAAGTTTAAATGAATAAAAAATATAAATTAAGTGTGATGACTCTATTTTTATTTGAAATCAATCCTACATTTTGTTTCACAAACAAACAAAGAAAACCCAATAAATCCCCATCATCACACTCACAGATGATGCCCTAACAGCATAAAGCAATCATAACACACTGGGTATTGTTCAGGAAATATTTTCTCAGACCAGCTGGGCCTCTGTTTACCTTATAGCTAACTCATGAGATTTTTAAAATTTGCTTCATTCCATTCATGATTCAGAGAATCTTTTTTAAATGTTTTACTCATCAAGAAACTTCCTAAGATATCGTATTCAAGTGTTGCTGCACTCAAATATTTTATTCAGGCATGAACAATGCATGGTATGTCTGTAGATCTGATTTGAAATTTTTGAGTTTTAGAATATTCTAAATCTCCAAAGCATCACAAGATGCATAATAAGAGAACAAAGATATTGCTTAGTGGTTAAGCATACCTGACAACTATCTATAACTACAGATGTATTTAGTATTTTCTGGCCTCCATTGACATCTAATGAAATCATTAAAGAAGATCAGTCTCGTACTCCTTAAATGATGGCTGTTTTTTCCATCTATAGCTATTTGCCTTTTTCTTCTTTCCATTTCATGTTATATATTAATATTATCTCTTGTGGTTCTAGTTGCAAAAACTCTTACTAAAATATTATATTTAGACCTTGGCAGTTTAATGTGCATGACCTTGATTCTTCTTTCTCGGTCTCTCATTCACTCTGCTCTCCACCACACCACTCCATACTATCTCTTACCTCTTGACTCTTTATTCTTGAATTATTCTTTAAATCCTCAGAATACTTCTATAATTCTGAACAGAAGCTGGAACTAATGCTTTGATAACCAAATTATAGTAAATAAATGAGAGTTGGCACAAAAAACAACTTTATTGAATGTAAAGCCCTTGAAATGTATGCTTATTAAAATTCATATGCAAACTTCCAAACATTATATTGAATATAGTCTTGTAAACTGAAATCTATTAATTTATATTTACATTTAGAATAAAATAATATTTGAAATCTTACTTAAAAACATAGAAGTGTGCATTTAAAGGGGGATAATATTATGTTTTGATAATTTTTTGCATTCTCAAAAGTTCTCAAAAGTTTATATCATGACTAAATTAATTACCCCACAAAATATTAACCATTTCTTAATTATGAAAATATTTACAACTATTTCTCACAGCTTTGTTGTTATACATAGGTTATGACTGTTAATTGGAGACACGATGCAGATAAATAAACACTAAAGAATCCCTCTCTGAAAAATGGAAAGATCACAGAAACAGAAACTAAGCAAAGACACATTAAAACTAAAAGAAGTTATGAGCCAAATGGATAACACATCTATAAAACATTTTATCCTTAAACAAAAGAATATACCTTCTTCTCAGCACCTAATGATACCTTCTCCAAAACTGGCCATGTAATTCATCACAAAATAGGCCTTAATGTATACAAGAAGATTGAAATAATACGATACACCCTATCAGATCACGATGGACTAAGGCTGGTCTTTAATAACAACAAAAACAACAGAAAGGCCACATACACATGGAAGCTGAACAAGTCTCTTCTTAGTGATAACTTGGTCAAAGAAGAAATCAACAAAGCAATTAAACACTTTATAGAATTTAGTGAAAAGGAAAGCACAATATACCCAAAGTTATGGGACACAATGAAAACAATGATAAGAGGAAAACTCATAGCTCTGGGTGCCTCCAAAAAGAAACTGGAGAGAGCATAATCTAGCAGCTTGACAGCACAGCTAACTATCTAGAACAAAAGGAAGCAAATACATCCAAGCAGAGTAGACAGTAAACAATAATCAAACTCAGGTCTGAAATCAACCAATTAGAAATAAAAAGAACTGTACAAAGAATGAACAAAACCAGGAGCTGGTTCTTTGAGAAATTCAACAAGTTCAATAACCCATTATACAGACTAACCAGAGGACAAAGAGATAGTTTCCAAATTACCAAAATCAGAAGTGAAAAGAGAGACATAACAACAGAAACTTAGAAATTAAAACAATTATCAGATCCTACTACAAAAGCCTATACTCAACGCAACTGGAAAATCTGGATCAAATGGACAATTTTCTAGACAAATACCAGGTTCCAAAGTTAAAACAGGGTCAGATAAACCATCTAAACATTCCCATAACCTCTAAAGAAATAGAAGCAGTCCCAATTCTAAGAAGGGGTACAGTGACCCCACTTTGGTCTTCATTCTTCTTGAGTTTCATGTGCTTAGCAGATTGTATTATATATCTTGGGTATCCTAAGATTTGGGCTAATATTCACTTATCAGTGAGTACATATTGTGTGAGTTCCTTTGTGATTCTGTTACCTCACTCAGGAAGATGCCCTCCAGGTCCATCCATTTGACTAGGAATTTCATAAATTCATTCTTTTTAATAGCTGAGTAGTACTCCATTGTGTAAATGTACCACATTTTCTGTATCCATTCCTCTGTTGAGGGGCATCTGGGTTCTTTCCAGCTTCTGGCTATTATAAATAAGGCTGCTATGAACATAGTGGAGCATGTGTCCTTCTTACTGGTTGGGACATCTTCTGGATATATGCCCAGGAGAGGTATTGCTGGATCCTCCCGTAGTTCTATGTCCAATTTTCTAAGGAACCGCCAGACTGATTTCCAGAGTGGTTGTACAAGCTTGCAATCCCACCAACAATGGAGGAGTGTTCCTCTTTCTCCACATCCTCGCCAGCATCTGCTGTCACCTGAATTTTTGATCTTAACAATTCTGACTGGTGTGAGGTGGAATCTCAGTGTTGTTTTGATTTGCATTTCCCTAATTATTAAGGATGTTGAACATTTTTTCAGGTGCTTCTCAGCCATTCAGTATTCCTCAGGTGAGAATTCTTTGTTCAGTTCTGAGCCCCATTTTTTAATGGGGTTATTTGATTTTCTGAAGTCCACCTTCTTGAGTTCTTTATATATATTGGATATTAGTCCCCTATCTGATTTAGGATAGGTAAAGATCCTTTCCCAATCGGTTGGTGGTCTTTTTGTCTTATTGACGGTGTCTTTTACCTGTGGGGTCACTGTAGCCCTTCTTAGAATTGGGAACAAAACATCCATGGAAGGAGTTACAGAAACAAAGTTTGGAGCTGTGATGAAAGGATGGACCATCTAGAGACTGCCATACCCAGGGATCCATCCCATAATCAGCTTCCAAAAGCTAACACCATTGCATACACTAGCAAGATTTTGCTGAAAGGACCCTGATATAGCTGTCTCTTGTGAGACTATGCCGGGGCCTAGTAAACACAGAAGTGGATGCTCAATGAGCTAGTGGATGGATCACAGGGCTCCCAATGGAGGAACTGGAGAAAGAACGCAAGGAGCTAAAGGGAACTGCAACCCTATAGGCGGAACAACAATATGAAGTAACCAGTACCCCAGAGCTCTTGTCTCTAGCTGCATATGTATCAAAAGATGGCCTAGTCAGCCATCACTGCAAAGAGAGGCCCATTGGACTTGCAAACTTTATATGCCCCAGTACAGGGGAACCCCAGGGCCAAAAAGGGGGAGTGGGTGTGTAGGGGATTGGGGGGGGTGGGTATGGGGGACTTTTGGGATAGCATTGAAAATGTAAACTAGGAAAATACCTAATAAAAAAATAAATTAAAAAAAAAAAAGATAACCCAACTAGAAATGGGTTTATAGAAGATAGCAAGGATAAAAAACATTTTTTTTTCAGAGAAAAGAAAACCAAATGGGATCAACATTCATTTATCCATAAAAGCACCTGGAAAGAGGCAGAGCCTCTGGGGTACTGAGGAAAGAAGGGGGCCAGGGAGCTCGGTCCTGTTTGTCTGCTACCATTGAGTGTTCATGAGGAGAGACATCAATGTGATCACATGATCTGCCCTGGGATGGTCACATGATCTGCCCTGGGATGGTCACATGATCTTCCCCGGGACCTATAAACTGTTGCAGTAACTTTGAGCCCAGTTCGAACCTGTGAAGCTGTCTACATGTCCTAACCTTGTCTGTTTCATGCCTCCCTGGGACAAATAGTGGCATGGACACTGGCACCTGGTACACATGGCAGCATTGTTTATAGTGAAATAAATGCACAAAGTGGGGCGCTGTGTCCACAATGCTCAAAAACAAGTGAAGAAAATAATGAAGTTGTGGAAGTAAAAAAAAAAATACTCATAAATGGAATCCAGAAACACATCAAAAACATTGTCAATCATGATCAAGTGAGTTTTATGTCAGTAATGCAGGAATGATTCAGTATACAAAATTCTGGCAATATAATCCACCATATAAATAAATTTAATTAAAAAAAATCACAAGATCATCTCACTAGTTGCTGTAAAAGCCTTTGACAAGATCCAATAGCATTCATTTGCTGTTAAAAGTCTTCGAGGGATCAAGAATTCAATGTACATACATACCTAAACAAAATGAAAGCACTATACAGAAAACCAAAAGCCAACATCTAATTAAGTCGACAGTAACTTGAAGCAATCCCACTAAATCAGGCACAAGAAAAGGCTGCCCATTCTCTCCTTATCTATTCAATATAATACTCAAAATTCTAGACAGATTAATAAGAAAACAAAAGGATATACAGTAGATAGAAATTTGAAAGGAAAAATTTTAAATATCACTATTAACAAATACTTACATCGGATAAACAATTTCAGCAAAGTGACTGGAGATAAAATTAACTCAAAGAAATCAGTAGCTCTCCTCCATACAAATTGTAAATTGACAGAGAGATAAATTAGGCAGACAACACCTTTTATAATAGCCAGAAATAATATAAAAGAGCCAAGAAGCATTAAACGTAGTGTTCAGCATTCTTAATTATCAGGAAAATGGAAACCAAAACTACTCTGAGATTCTACAAATCAGTACGGTTAAGATCAAAACTCAAGTGACAACACATTCTGGCAAGGATATGGAGAAAAGGGAACATTCCTCCATTACTGGTAGAATAGTAAATTTGTACAGCCAACTCTGCCAATAAAATTGGTGGTTTCTCGTAAACTTGGAATAGTTCACCTCAAGAGTCAGCTATACAATTTCTGGGTATATACCCAAATGATGCCTATCATCCATAAAAGATACTTGCTCAACTGTTTATAGCAGGTATATTTGTAATGGCCAGAAACTGGAAACAACCTAGATGTCCCTCAACAGAATGGATAAAGAAAATGTGGTAAATCTGCACAATAGAATACTACTCAGCTATTAAAAACAAAGACATCACAAATTTTTCCAGGATAGATGGATGGATCTTGAGAATACCATCCTGAGAGAGTTAACCCAGTCCCAAAGAACATGCATGGTATGTACTCATAAATTTATATTAGTCACAAAATAGAAGATACCCATGCTACACTCTGCAGATCCCAAGAAGTAAGGCATAAGTGTAGATGTTTGAATCTGACCTAGAATGGGTAATAAAATAGTCATAATAAGTAGATGGAGGGAGGGAACTGGTAGAAGAGGGAGTGAGGCAGAAATAGAGAGGAGAATGGGTGAGTGCAGGTTCAGGTATGAGGAGGGACGGCCAGATGTCCATGAGAATGAATGGTAAACAATAATTGATAGGGGTGGGGAGTTAGGAAGCATCTTCAGGAACAGAGACATGAGATAAAATAGCCACCAAAGAATCAATAGGGGTGAATTTAGCTGGGGCTCAAAGCATTGGTGATATGGAACCTGATGAGGCCACCTTTTGTAACCATGCAGGAACCTCATAGGAGCAATAGGTACACCAACACACTCACAAAACTTTTGACCCAAAATTTATCCTGTCTACAAGAAATACAAGGGACTGGATGGAGCAGAGAATGAGGGAATGTTCACCAAATAACTGATCCAACTTGTTTCCTATCCTATGGACAACTACATGTTCCTAACACTATTAATGATATTCTGTTATACTTGCAAACAGGAGTTTAGCATGGCTGTCCTTTGAGAGGTCAAAAGCAGCTGACTGAGACAGATTCAGCCACCCACAGTCAAACAGTGGATGAAGGAAGCTTGGGGACACTTATGGAAAAACAGGATGAAGGATTACAGCCCTTAAGAGTATGTGAACTCCCCAGGAAGACCAACAGAATCAACTAATTTGGATCCTTAGTGATCCCAGAGAGTGATACACCATAGAAAGAATATACACAGACTGGACATAGGCTTCTCTGCACCTATGTAGCAGATGTGCAGCTTGGTCTTTATGTGGTTCCTGAACAACTGGAGTGGGAACTGTCCCAAAATCTGTTGCCTGTGTCTGGGATGTGTTCTCTTAGATGGGCTGCCTTGACTGGCCTTAGGAAAGGCTATTCCTAAGCTTACAGAGACTTGATGTGCCAAGGTGGGCAGATAACCAAGGAAGTCCCCACCTGTTCAGCAGAGAAGGGGATGAGGGGACAGAGATGGGGGGAAGGATGTGGGAGGGGATAGTGTGTGGGATATAAACTGAATAAGTTCAAAAAAGTAATAAAAAATTAACTAGATAGAACATAACTCATTCATTCATCCAAAGTATCTGACTGTGAGCTATATGCTAGAAATTCTTTTAAGTGATGAAACATGTTATTGGTATAGTTTAATAGGAATAGAGGTGGCCACCTCTGCATGTACGGGTTGTCCACCTGCAAAGACAGCTGCTGCAGGAGAATCTAATTGAATATTGCCTGAGAGAACAAGGATTGTTCATGCAGACAACCCCATACAATAGGAAACTGCTTCTTGCAAGAGTTGCTTGCCTTAGATCAATGGGATGCAGGTGGAGGGTATAAAGGGCTTTCCTGTGGGTTTTTTAACTAACTTGTGGCAGTGTTCATAGGAGCTTGCTGAGGAGTTCTCAACTGCTTGTGGAGTCAGTGCCATTGATTCTGAACTACCTCATCTTCAATCCCCAAGAGCAAGTAGGGTTAGGCAGCAGGCTATCCATGGCAAAGGCAACAGTACAAGAGAGACATTAATGTAGAAATGGTGCAGCTATAAGATAAACACTGACTTTGACTTAGACAAATTAACAGGAGAATCATTTAATAATGCTACGAAAACATTGTTTTAATATAGTACTAAATATATATTTTTCATATAAAGAATGACCATCTTTCTTACTGTCATATTTATAAATGCTCTTTGGTGATGTACCACTTATGAAGGACAGGGTTAAGGTAATTTTATTCTAATATATAACCTCAAAACATAGCAGACATTGGTTCTATTCACTCAACCACACGTACATCAAAGTACATCTACTTTACTAATAGACATGTTTGTTTTCAAATTATTTATATAAATGGCCCTTGTATATTATTCAAACCAAAACAATTATTCATTAGTCTTATATATATTTGTATAGTCTGATATATATATATACATATATATGTAGTAAAATATGTCACCAAATTAATTTCCTTTTTATTAATATCTGTAACGAATACAATATCTTCATAAATTGCTTTATGAGAACATGTAAAATTAGTCCTTGGTATTATTCAGTAGAATGAGGCTTTTTCAAGCCTCAAAATATTTGTTAGTCATATAGATATTCATGGATTCTTCCAACATTCCTTTTTTATTGTGCCTAACTGGAGTTCGTTCACTGGTTACAGAACATAGATAAAACAAGTCAGTACTATGGATCTTTCTCCTCCTGGCTAGCTTTTCTAATACCAAATGGTGCTTTAGAGTTGCTGGGGAAACTCACATCAATGGTATTCAGATATGTAACATGAAACTACAAAAATGACTGGCCTAGCAATATAAAACCATAGGTAAAAAAGTGACACAGATATTCAGAGGATAAGCAGCTGCTTTTTCTGCTTCTAAGATGTGCCTCACAGAAAGAAACTCATATCTGATATTACTAAAATAACCAAGAGTCCATGTTTAGGGAATTCATAGGGTCTATCAGTAACTCTACTACTATTATCTAAGAGGATATCTCAAAAATTTTGAACCAGAATTGCTCCAGTCAAAAAAAAAAACAAAAAAAAAAAACAAAAAAACAAAACCACGCAGGGACAGAGTGGAACAGAGACTGAAGGAAAGGCCATCCTGAGACTGCCACACCTGGGGATCTATCCCATATTCAGAAACCAAACCAAGACACTATTTATGATGCCAAGAAGCACTTGCTGAAAGGAGCCTGATATAGCTGTCTCCTGAGTGACTCTGTCAGAGCCTGTTGCTTTGTCAGATACAGATGCATGCAGCCAATCATTGGACTGAGCACAGGGACACCAGTGGAAGAGTTAGGAAAGGACTGAAGGAGCTGAAAGGGTTTGCAACCAAAAGGGAAGAACAACATTAACCAACCAGACCCCTCAGTTCCCAGGGATTAAGCCACCAACCAAAGAGTACACATAGAGGAACCTATGGCTCCAGCAGCATATGCAGCACAGGATTTTCTTATCTAGCATCAATAGGAGGGGAGCCCCTTGTTCCTGTTTAGGCTTCATGACCCAGCATAGGGGAATGCTAGGGCATTGAGGTGGGAGTGCGTGGGTGGGTGGGTGGGGCAACACCCTCATAGAGGCAGAGGGAAGGAGAGGTGATAGGAGGTTTGTGGAGGAGAAACTGGGAAAGAGATAATATTTGAAAGGTAAATACATACATTAACCAATTTTTTAAAAGAAAAAAAAGAGAGAACATGGTTTGAGAATACCTGCTAAACTTATTCTCTTCACTTATATAGCTATTGCAGCTCTCAGTACTCATCATAGAAGATTTTTCATGCAGTAGTTAGTGACTACTGTAGGATTTGTAGCTGTGTGAATTCAAAGAATAAGAGACCATAGATTGCTCATTTATAATTGAGACATTTTTTTATGATACACTTATGAAAGGCTTAGGGAACAGTATTCAATAGAAGGCAGAAACATTCTAATATTCAGAAGTTGAAGAGGACCAAACAAAAGAAAATCTGGTAATGTCAGGCTTGTTCCAGTAAGAAAATTATAGCAGCTTCTTTGCCTGCAGAAATCCAAGCCCATCAACAGTGATATATGCAGTGTGAAGGAGTTCATATACCCCCAACTCCTAATTAGATGCAGTTGATTAACCTACATCTAGAAGTATATAAACAATATAAGTTGGGTCCGATACTCTATTGAATAAAAGAGAGATGGAGGGGACTTTAGAAGGGGTTAGGAGGCTGGACCTGGGAAAAGCTAGGAATGGAATTGGAGCTGAATATTATCAGAAAGCATTGCATGCGATTCTCAAGAAATTAATACAATTGTTTTAAGCAAAATAATTTTCTACTAACTGTAATGTATAAATTGAAAATATTTTCTTTTGCATGTAATTAGATTTTTCTCATTTGTATAACTTTTTGAGAAATTCATATAATATATGTTGATAATATTCTATTCGCTCATATGTATGGGCATATGGCCTTTAAAGTGGTCAGCATTTAAAGAAGTCAGCCATGTTAAAGAATACAAATTCTAATTCCAGAAACAAAGGAGCCAATAGCTCATACCCAGAGATGAGATTTTTATTGTTTTGCTTCTCCTTGTTGGCATTTGGCTGCACTGAGCTTGAACAGGTCTCAAATATGCTGTCTTAGCTGTTCTGAATTCATGAGAGCACACAACTGACTCACTGTTTCCAAAAAACAATGTTTTGTTATGGTCTTCCACAACTTATGGGTCTTCTGTATTTTCATTCAGTCCTTGACAATGATCCTTAAGCCAAGGAAGGAAGGTTGTGGTATAGGTATTTGGTTTAGAGCTGTCATTCTATTGTCTCTTATTCTCTTTACCTTGACAAGTTATAGAGCTTTGTGTTAAGCACATTAAACTTCATAAAGAGCTTTTCCATTTTAGGAAAATGCATTAACCTGTGGGTATAAATATAAGCCATTCAGAGCTTGTTTTATACTGTGTCATTTTTAAAGGCTAATAATGGTAAGTTATCCTCTAGGCACTATGACTTGCTTATTTACAAATGCTTCACCTTGATAATGGTGTCATATATGTAATATATCTCATGGAGTGCGCCTAACAGCCAATCAGTGAGTAGTTTTTAACTCACTTGTCATAAGTAACACTACTGTAACTAGGACACATCTTGAAGGTTTGTCTCTGTTTTAGTTTACATGGTTCATGGGTAGGTATGACTAGTAATTCCATTTTGCCTGTCATTTTGCATGTTTAAACCATCCCTATTCTGTAAAAGCTATACAGTTGAGATAAGTTTTGTGGATGCACCAAAATGTCTCCTAGTTTCAAGTATCTACACCAAATAAGATTTTGTAAGTATTATATGACTTAGTTGAAAGCAGGGAAAATATTACAGTATTTATTTCGGAAGCAAAATTTGAACACAGCTTGGAAGATTGTTTCTAATTATTTAATCATAGCAATGTTACTGAAGTATTTAAAGTTAAATGTTAGTGGCTTATTTACTGCAAAAATTCAGTTTATAGTCAACATATTAAAAATCCTTGACTATTGGTTTTGGACATTATTAAATTATGCTACAGAAGCCACATATTTCTCTAACAGTTGAGCTAAAACTCCCACTTCCATATTTTATAGTATGTGGAAGCTCAATTACATTTTTTATGTTTAGGTTTCTTAAATGAAGCAATGCTTTGTACAATATTAATAAAAATTTCAGAAACCTTCTTGTCCTTCTAATTTAAGTGAAATCTGGCATGACTCCTGAAATATAATTTAGTCTGGTGTGTTACTCATGGCCATATCTTTAAGCATGTCTTCAGATCAGGACTATTTCCTTGCAGACTAAAATGTGTTTCCCATTGTTGTTTTGTAAAGAACAGCACAATCTGTTGTGCATTTTAAACTCAATTTGGAAGCTTTTTTCCTGCATGTGGAAACTCTGTTTATGAAACCCATGGTTATTTTGAAATCTCTGCAGCTAATGTGTGCATCCTACCAAGCACCTTTCAAGTGTGTTTCTTTCCTAAAGACATGATGCATTGCCTCTTTACCATTTTTCCAGACATTTTAATGTTAATTGTTTCCTAGAGTTAGCATTAGCTCCAGGAAGGGGCTGCCATGGGGAAGATTCCTCAAGTCAGTTTTATACACTTTTGTGGTTCATTGGTCTTTTAGATCATTACATTTCAATTGATTCTGATATTTAGAATACATTAGTCCCTTTAATAATTAATGACATTCTATATATGATACTTTAACTTTACTTTGAAAATATCTGGCAAGAAATTGTGTAGCTGCTTTTAAAAATAAAACAAGTAAAAATGTTTGAATATATTATTTTGTATAGATATATAGTAAAAAATGAATCAGTAGAAAATTGTAAAAATAAAAGGTATTTTTATCATGATAAGAAATGATTCTTGGTGATGATCCAGAATATAGGTAGGGTTTGATGTCAAATTAAAATAGTACGATTCTACCATTGCATTGTTTTTCTATTTGTATTAAATATAAAGATGGGCTTTTTGGTGTATATGTAATGTTTGATTTGTCTATTATAACTTCATTAATAAGTTAGTTCATTAAATTATGGCTCACAGAATTGAAATATTAGGGAACTAACAATTTTGCATGAACAAATAATTCTGTGTCATATATCTGACCTTGGCAAGATGACACATTAAATGTTGTGGCTTGGAGAGTTCAAAGGACAAATAATTCTACTTTAGAGGAAGTCCTTCAACTGCATACTAAAATAAATAATGTGCTGTCCTGATAAAATTAGAGTATCACTATCACAGTGGCATTTTGGCATCTCTTTGAAAACTATAATTTCTTGTTGCTTTTAATTATTGGCATTTAGAAAGGGATCTAGCATTGTGAAATGAGTTTGTCATGATGAATTTGTACATATATAGTTCATACTGCCAAACTGTATGATCTTACTTCATCTGAGTCACATATTTATATTCCATGTAAATAAAACAGCCATGTGAGTCATATGACACAGTATCTGTATCTGTACTAGTCAGGTGCTGGTAGATCATCTCAGAGGACAGCCATACCAGGCTCCTGTCTGCGAGCACATTTTTAGCCTTAGCAATGGTGTCAGGGTTTGATGTCTCTGGATGGAATGGATGGCACAGTGGTGCAATTTCTGGGTGGCCTTTCCTGTAGCCTCTGCTCCATTTTCATCCCCGAATTTCCGTTAGACAGGAACAAATATTGGGTAAAATTTTTGAGAAGGATGGGTGGCCCGATCCCTCTACTGGGGACCATGCCTATCTACTAGAGGTGGTCTCTTTACGTTCTATATCCTGCTGTTGGGTATTTCAGATAATGACATCCCAATTGGGTCCTGGGAACATTTTTATTCCTGGCATCTGGAACTATCTATTGGTTCCTCAAGCCTTTTGTTTGTTTGGTTGGTTGGTTGGTTGGTTGGTTTGGTTTGGTTGGGTTTTCGAGACCAAGGTTTCGAGGTTTCGAGGTTGGTTTTGTGTAGCCCTAGCTGTCCTGGAACTCACTTTGTAGACCAGGCTGGCCTCGAACTCATAGATCTGCCTGCCTCTGCCTCCAGAGTGCTGGGATTAAAGGCATGCGCCACCGCCCAGCGCCACCACCCAGCGCCACCGCTTGGCAGTTCCTCAAGTTTTCCATCCCCCAATGCTTCTTATTTTAATTCATTCATTCTCTTAGGCCTCTGGACTTCTTTCCTTCTTTCCTGTCTCTTTCCATACCTGATCCTCTCTCTCTCTCTCTCTCTCTCTCTCTCTCTCTCTCTCTCTCTCTCTCTCTCTCTCTCTCTCTCTCTCTCTTTCTCCTTCTCCCACCCCAGGTCCCTCTCTCTCTCTCTGCCTTCCATAATTATTTTCGCCCTTCTAAGTGGTTTTGAAACATCCATGCCATGACTTTCTTTTTTGTTAAGTTTCATATGGTCCATGATTATTATGTATATTCTGAGCTTTTGGGCTAATATCCACTTATCAGTGAGTCCTTACATGCATGACATTTGGGGCCTGGGTTACACACACACAGTAATGTTTTCTAATTCCATCCATTTGCCTACACATGTTGTGAAGTATTCATTTTTAATAACTAAAAAGTACTCCACTTGTTTAGGTGCTTCTCGCCCATTTGAGATTTCTCAGTTGGAAATTCTTTGTTTAGCTCTGTATCCCATGTTTTAATTTGGTTATTTGGTTTTCGGGAGTCTAACTTATTGACTTCTTTTTATATTATGGACATTAACCTTCTATCAGATGCAGGGTTGGTAAAGATCTTTTCCCAATCTGGTAGGTTGCCATTTTGTCCTATTGATAGTGCCCTTTGCCTTACAGAAAATGTTTAGTTTCATGAGGTTACATTTGTCACTGAGCCATTGGTTTTATGTTTTGTTCAGGAAAATTTCCCCTGTGCAGATGTGTTCAAGGATCTTTCTCACTGTCTTTTCTACTAGATTCAGGGGATCTGGTTTTATTTGAAATCGTCCTGATCCACTTGGACTTGAACTTTGTACAAACAGATAAAAATGGATCAATTTGTATTCTTTTTTGTGCAGAATTGAGAGTTCATCTTGTGAGAATTTTCCTTTGATGACTATGAACTGAACTTCTACATCCCTTTTAAGAACTTTTGATTCAGTTTGTTTTATTGGATAGTAAATGGCTACTTCTGCTTGTTTCTTGGAATCATTTGCTTGGAAATTTTTTTCTAGCTTCTTAGTCTAAGGTAGTGTCTGTCTTTGTAACTTATACTTGTTTTCTGTATGCAAAAAAAAAAAAAAAAAAAGAAAAAAAAGAAATGCTGGGCCTTGTTTATGTACCTAGTCTGTTAACCCATGTATTTTCTTGGGGGGTTTAGTCTATTAATATTGAGAAATATTAAAGACCAATGATTGTTGCTTCTTGATATTTTTATTGAGGGGTGGTATTATGTTTGTGTGGTGCTCTTCTTTTTGGTTTGTTATGAGATGACTAATTTCTTGTTTTTTCTTGGGTGTGGTTTCCCTCTTTGTATGCATGGATTAGTAGAAATATATTATTTAAATTTGGTTTTGTCATGGAATATCTTGGTTTCTCCATCTATGGTGATTGAGAATATGGTAGTCTGGGATGGCATGTTTGTTCTCTTATGATCTGCATAATTTCTGAACCTATCTGTGCATATTGCATTACCTGCTTTGCTGCTTTGCTTGTCATTATTTGTTTTTTAGGAATCAATACTTTTCTGATAATCCTGCACACACTATAAATACTAATTAAGAATAATGAATCTGACATGATGTCAAATGCATACAAGACCATTGGTGACTATGAAGGAAAAATTAATGCCACCTAGAAAGGACATACTTCGAATAAATCTACTTGTAATCCAGCAAAGATAAACTCACTATTTTATTCTCTCTGAATTCCTTAAACCAAGACAAGCAGGATGGCTGTGGTACCCAGAAATTCAGCAAAAGTGATCATGACTTTGTGCTTTTCTGTGCCTAGTTTTCCATTGGGGATACTGGCACAACTATTAAAGTCCTCAGAACTAACACCACACAACAACATTTTCAAAACCAATTGTATGAAAAGAATAAACCTGAGTGGTTTTTTTTATTTTTTTTTTTTTTTGGTGCTTTGTTTTGTTTGTTTGTTTGTTTGGTTAGTTGGTTTTTGAGATCCATGGATTTATTTCTCTTTGATCCTGATTACAGATGTGATCTGACCAATTCCATAAGCTCTTCCAACTGTGACTTCCTTGCTAGGATCAATAGCCATTCAGCATCATGAGTCAAAATAAGCCCTTTCACCATTATATTGGTACTATTATTTTCTTTTTCTTTTTTTTTTTTCCACCAAAATTTTTAGTAGATATTTTCTTCAAAAATCAAAAACAAAACAAAAAAACTAAACAAAAAACAAACAAACAAACAAACAAAACACAAAACAAACAGAGGTTTTGATAGGTGGAGAGGTAAGCATCATTGCCAAACAGAGGATTGGGGTTGTAATAGATAGAAAGGTGAGCATCATAGCCAAATAGATTTGGGGTTTTGATAAAGGTCACACTGCCACCAACTGTGAGTCAAAGCACCTTAACTTCATTATGTGACATCATAAGTATCAAAATTGAGGATAAAGAAGTTCCTTTGGCTTTTTTCCACTCCAATTCCATCATTTATTAAAGCATATGGAGTAGCAACTAGCTATTTTAAGGGCACGCTGGACAAACAGGGTAGGGAAAAGATTTGACAAACTGTTGTGAGGCTGCTGGATGTCTTCCAGCTTGATCAATACAGTGATGATGACATAGCATCATGGAATGCATGTATACTTATTTGATTTCCATGTTGGAAGACCTTATAAAAATTAAGATTTAAAAAAAATCTGTCTTGACCTGAAAATGTGACCTTTTTGTACCAAAGAGTTCTTGTTACAAACATTGCCATCATTATAGCCTTAAGAGTCTTCTTCACTTTCAGCCACTGAAAGTAATGGCTGGTCAAAATAACCATACTGAATAAGTAATAAGTAATGTTGTCCCTGGGCATTTTTAACCACAGGTTACAACCAGACAGCATAGTAGCAGGCAAGCTTTGTAATTTGCTGGAAACCCCATATCGTCATCATCATCATCTTCTGCTTTCTTCTTCTTCTTCTTCTTCTTTTTCTTCTTCTTCTTCTTTTTCTTCTTCTTCTTCTTCTTCTTCTTCTTCTTCTTCTTCTTCTTCTTCTTCTTCTTCTTCTTCTTCTTCTTCTCCTTCTTCTTCTCTCTCTCTCGCTCTCTCTTTTCTGGATATATTGTGTGTTGTGCATGCATAGATGCAACATATTCACATTTTTATGGGTGCACCTGTGCCTGAAGATGCTTTTGTATACATGCTTGTACTTGTATAATTCTGAAGCTAATGTCAGAAATTTTCTCAATCGCTGTATACCTTGTTACTTGCTGTAAGCTTTCATTAAACCCAGAACTATTGAATACAACCAAGAAATTTCCTTTCACTTTTGTAGTGCTGAAATTGCAGGTACGTAATCATGCTTACCAGAAATTAATATAGGTTCTGAGGATCAGAACACAAAACTTCAAGCCTATTTAACAAATACTTTAATCAATATGAAATCTCCTAAAGACTAATTTTTCTTTGTATAAATTGGTTTTCCTTAATTCCATTCATAAACTTTATATAACATTGTATCTGATATATTCAAATGCATATGTCAGGCTTTAGATTTCATTGCCTAAGTTTGAACTGGTTTAGGAAAATGCCAAGTAACATTAATGAACAGTAAATACTTCTGTCAGTCTTGAATGTTTGGAGTTCAAGACTAGGGTGTCAGGACAACTGCATTGCTAGAGAGGACATACTCTTGCTTTAGAGATGGCTGTTTGCCCTCTGTACCTACTCTAACCTTGTCATGTGCATGTCTGTTTAAGACATCAAGCAAACTTAAATAGCTCCCAAGGATTACTTCTTAATACTATCTCATTAATTCAATCACATGACTGGGAAGAGGACAGACATGCAGGGAATAAAACATGTCAAAGTTACTATAACTCTTTTCCCTTCAATTAAGATGTTATCATTGGAAACAGAAAACAAATGTACAGGGAAATTCCAGCAATACAAAAATGAAATGAGAATCAAGTAACAATCTGAAGAAAAAGGAAAGCATTACAGAAATGAAATAATTTAATTTTTAGTGTCCTTGGCAAATACTTTACAGTAATTTAAAGGAAAAACTATATATAATACTTGACAAAACTTTGTAAGTTTATCAATAATTTTAGAAAGAACTCCCTTAGTAATGCAGTTTTAAATAGCATCAGTTTTAGTTGAGTAGTTGATAATCACAGAAACATATGTTTACTGTGCTTGAGAATCTGTTGCTCAAAGGAGATATGAGAAAATATGTAAATGGATGAAAACCCCTTTCCATTAATTGTCTGCAGATATTTTCCATAGAATCAGAAGGATACCACTGACTGCAAAAGTGACCACATGGCTCCCATGACTGCAAGTACACAGAAGCATTTAAACTTCAAAATTCAAGTACAGAGTAACCAAAGCAACTAAGGTTGGCATAATAAAACTACACTATTCAAATGAATAATGTTTACAAGGAAAAGATCATTTTGTTCATTATATACTCTAGGGAATTAAATAAAATGAATGGCCTTGTCAAAATACAACTTATAGCTAGAGTCAGTAAAGCATACAATTAATAGTATTCCAATTTTATGACTATAAGCAGCATAAAAGAATGGTCCAGGCAGCCACTTTGTATCATGGAGATTCATAATATCGGCCTTTTAGTATTGCTTTCCATGTGACTAAATATTTACCTACAACACTCAAGGATTTTGTGACTTTTTGACATTCATTTTTTTAAATTTAAAATAATATTCTAAAACAGTTGGGCCTAGAACCTATATGATGACATTATATGTTATAGCTTAAGTGACATAGTATTCATTCTAAATAATATTTATCAAATATTTAAATATAAGCATAGACTAGGTATAAATGTGTGCATGTGCATAAATAAAAATGCATAGACACATGTCTGGATCGACAAAGGATTAAAGATAAGATGTATAGGTCATTAATACACACACAATTGTGCTTTTATTTATTTTTTGATGTTTTTCAAGTTGTAAAGAAAAGAAATGTATTATTTAGCTGCTGAACAAAAATAATGGCTCAAAGAGAACTTGTTAAATATCCTGGCACAAATGCTTAAAGTGTCTTCCTTCCTCTGCATGTGAATCAATACCCTCACCTAAAACCTAGTATTAGCACTAATTCCCAGTGTCAGAGAAGCTTTCATTTTTACAGCCTTGAGTAGTATCTTTCTTCCTATTAAAAACATCCGCAGGTACAATGAAAAATCTCTGATGAGACATGATATCACTTGTTCTAAGGAACTAATCATGTCAGAAACAACAGTAATTAATATATACTTTGTCTCTGTCTTTTTCTTGTAATGAAAACACTGAGAGTGTTATTGGACTTGGCATTGAAGTTACTTTATTTTACAAAAACAATTCTAGATGTTCTTTTGGTTATGTTCAAAGAAGAAAAAATCACAACAAATATATGACTTCTTCTAAGCTTAGAATATATGTTTATAAATAAAAGCCAATCAGTTTTTATGAAGTTATTTTGTTTTAGTTTTAAAATATTTTAAATGAAAAGCTAGTAAAATCCCATAGCTTCATCAGACAACTGTAGACTTATTCAGCCTTAACACACTCCCTCCTTCTCTTTTCCCAGTACACCCAACAGTCAGATCAGCTATCAATTTCAGAAATGCACTTTTCCTGTGGGATCACTTGTCTTAGCAAGTATGTCCACTCTGTCAGCAGCTTGAACCTGTTGATATTAAAATCTGTATTCCCCTGTTCACTGATACTTTTTCAAGCATCCTTCATGTGTGACCTTGCCCTGACATGTGTTGAGTCAAAAGTATTAGACTCTGCTAAAACAATCTTGAAGAAAAGGTTCATAAGTGTTGGAAACTCTATGAGGAAAAAAAAAAAAAAAAAAAAAAAAGGTCAGTTTGTCATTATCCCCCCAATGCAGTATCCAAGCCTCCCATTGAAAACATCACTTTCTCACATAATATTTTTCCACAAGAAAAATCCCAATTTCAGTCAGTATCTGTCAAAGAAATGCTGAGTACATTTCAAGTTTTTCATATCATTGACAATAAAAAAGGATCCATCCGTATTCACAGAGGTAGGACAGGATACACCTGGTTCCTTGTTTCTTTACAGTTAAATAAGACACCTGGATTCCTTGAGTCCCTACAGTCAAATAAGACATAAAATTAGCTTCATGCTTATTTTGCATAGATTCATAACTCTCTAGTTTTTCATTCTTTTATGAAAGAAAATCTTAATTCATGCATGAAGATATTGCAGGAAACAGCAATAAACAGATCTCTTACACTAATTGTCAACTAGGCATGCAAAAGTCCTGAAACAATAGAACAAGCGTAACATTACTGAGTTTCAAACATTGATAATAGAAATAAAAGCATTTTGCTTTTGGTATTCAAAGAAGGTATGTATTTTGAAAATTTTGTTATAGATATAGAAAGATTGCAAATATATCTCAGGTACTATAAGTGAAGCTATTTTTGATTGACTATTTTTAAAATTCTATCAGAATTTTACTTCTAAAAACATGAGAAAATACAAGTCTATAACATGAATACCATTAAGCTGGGTAAACAATTTATTTTTATGAATCCCTTAATTTTAGTCTCAGTTTTCAAACTCAAAAGAACAAGTTACTTTTTAACTGTTTTTCCTCTAGGAAATGAAAATAGTTAATACTTGCTATCAAATCATTTAAGCAATGTCTACTTCAAATTTTAGTACTAATATGCAAGGGTCAAACAAAACAAACAAAATCGGTATAATTTTATAGCTTGTATATATCAAATGTATTGTTAGTATTCAATATATTTGTCATGTGATGCAACTACCATTGCTCTCCAGGTTTTATACCCTTATAAAATTTTAATAAGTATGTTACTTACTATTCCATATATGAGCATTGCATATGCATCATTTCTACCAATCCATTTCTCCTCCAATAGCTCTCTTTTCAGATTCATTATATGCTATTCTTTTTCATGAATAAATGTACGTATATGTAACATATAGGATCAATTTAGCTTAGCTTATATGTGCAAGTGACCAGGATTACTCACTGGATATGGGCAAACATAAATGTTTTTGTTTTTGTTTTTTTCCTGGAGAAAACTGATTCTCTCTCTCAGTACTCATTGATCTCTTGTTACTCTTTATTTGTGGTGATACAATGTGGAATTTCATGTACTTTGAATGCCATATGTATTAGTCAGAGTTCTCTAGAGTCACAGTACTTATGGATAGTCTCTATATAATAAAGGAATTTATTGATGACTTACAGTCTGCAGCCCAATTCTCAACAATGGTTCAGTAGTAGATGTGACTGGAAGTCCAAGGATCTAGCAGTTACTCAGTCTCACACAGCAAGCAGGTGAAGGAGCAAGAGCAACACTCCCTTCTTCTCATGTCTTTATATTGTCTCCAGCAGAAAGTGTAGTCCAGATTAAAGGTGTGCTCCACCACACCTTTAATCCCGGATGACTTTGAACTTGGAGATTTAATCTTCTGGAATCCATAGCCACTATGGCTCAAGATCTCCATACCAAGATCCAGATCAGAAACTTCTATCTCCAAGCCTCCAGATAAGGGTCACTGGTGAGCCTTCCAATTCTGGATTGTAGTTCATTCCAAATATAATCAAGTTGACAACCAGGAATAGCCACTACACCATATTAACTGATCTTCTTCAGGAAACCATATTCGTAAGAGTTTTCAGGTGATTTTTTTTTGTCTTGTATTTAGGGGACCTATTTTATCATCTGGTATCCCGATTCCCATACATTAACAAACTTTCCAACCCTTCAATGATTTTGTAGAGCCATTGATTTAGTGGCTATGTTGTGATATATCAGTAGGTGTTGGAAACTCCACAGTCATTTCTTTTCTGCATTTTGAAAAGTGTAGCTCACTGAAAGATGCTTTATTTGTTGCATGGATTTTCATTGAGGATACACTAGAGCTAGACTTACCTATGAGTATAAAGGTAGGAATTTAGAAAACAGAAAGCATGCTATTTTAGGAGACTGGTATTAGCAGGCTTTCCATGTAATTCTATGATTTCTCCTATCACAATGAATTGGCTAAGTTAAAAGTCCCAGGTCTGATTTCTCTCCTGTTGAGAGGACTTATGCCTAATTAGAATGATATTGGTTATCATCAAACTAAAATGTGCCATAATTGCAAATTGTGGATATTTTGCTAGTCCAACCATTGCTGCATTTTATAGATTTTACTGCTGCATAAGACTTGATTGCTTTTTTTATCTTGGCAGCTTAGGCAGCAAGGCCTGATACAATGAAAACCAATATTTAGGGCAGTGATCCTCAGATCAGTTCTAGCTGAATTTCTACAGGTATATTGTCTAATATTCATTATGTCTTCATCATTAGGACCTGTCGTTTAAATTCTGGGTGGCAAGTAAGAGCATCAGCCACAAACTATATTGTTTTGAGGGTTCATGAACTCCTTTGACCAAAACATCTAGAGATTTTCCTGTGTGGATCTGCAATTCTTTTAGGTAGTACTTGCAGCATATAATCTGAATATACTTCATACATATTGTATATAGGTTAACAAAATAATTACATATTATTTTTCAAACATTCTTATTGTTATTTATCTTTCTTTACTACCTCTCCATCTTTATTGACCACCTACACAGTCCACAGTCAACCTTGTCTTTTTTTTCCCATTTTTCACCTCAAAGCACTTGTGTCTTGATCTTCCCTGTACTAGAGAGATTCACCCCATTTCTACCTTAGACCTGCTTCTCCTAATTTTCTAGTTTTATGGTTATTCTAAGTTATATGTTCACATGTAAAGAATCATTACATAGGACTTCCAATAAAAGAGAACATCCAGGGTTTTTCTTTTTAGGATGCCTGAAAAATGGGTTACTGGGCCTGATATGTTCTAATCCCATATATTCAACTGCAAATCATGTTTCTTAACATCTGAGTAGATTTCTATCACATATATGAGAATCATTTTTATTTGTTATTTTATTTATTTAAATTTCAAATGGTATCACATTTCTCAGTTTCCCATCTGCAAATACACTATCCCATCACCGTCCCCCTGCTTCTATAATGATACTCCATCCACCAACTCTCATCTCAATGCACTGGCATTTCATACACTGGGACATCAAGCCTTCACAGGACCAAAGGTCTTCACTCCCATTGATGCCAGATAAGGCAGTCCTCTGATACATATGCAACTGGAGCCAAGGGTCTCTCCATGTGTACTCATTGATTGGTGGTTAAGTCCCTACAAGCAATGGGGGTTCTTGTTGATTGATATTTTTGTTCTCCCTTCCTGATTGCAAACCCCTGCAGCTTCTTCAGTCTTTCTCTAACTCTTCCACTGGGGTCCCTGTGCTCAATCTGATGGTTGGCTGCATGCATCCATATCTGAATTGGTCATGCTCTGGCAGAGCCTCTCAAGCGACAGCTATATCAGGCTCCTGTCAACAAGAGCTTCTTGACATCAACAATAGTGTACAGATGTGGTTTCTGCATATGGGATAAATCCCCAGCTGAGGCAGTCTCAGGATGGCCTTTCCTTCAGTTTCTGCTCCACTCTTTGTCTCCATACTTCCTTTAGACAAGAGCAATTCTGGGTTAAAATATTGGAGACGAGTGGGTGAATTCATACCTCAAATGGGGACTGAACATAACATCCATATGGTCTCTACAGATTTTTCATCCCCTTTGTTGGATATTTCAGGCAATGTTGTCCCCAATGTATCCTGGAAGCCTCATGATTTCCTGGTTTCTGGGATATTCTGGTGACTAGTCCCGGTTCCCCATCCCACAATGCTACACACCTCTGTTCAATTTATGACACTCTGTACATCACCCCTGTCTCCTCACATATCAGATTCTGGCTCCCCTTAACATCTCCCCCTCTCTCTACTTTCCATGTCCCATCCACCCTCTACCTCCCATGATTATTTTGTTCCCCCTTCTTATAGGACTGAAGCTTCCACACTTTTGTCTTCCTTCTTCTTGAGTTTCATATAGTCTCTGAGTTATATCATGGGTAGTCCATGCTTTATTCCTAGTATGCACTTATCACTGAGTGTGTTCTTTTGTGACTGAGTTACCTCACTCAAGAGGACATTTTCTAGTTCCTTCCATTTGTCTATGAATTTCATTAAGTCATTGACTTAATAGCTAAGTAGTACTCAATTGTGTAAATGTACCACATTTTCTGTATTTATTACTCTCTTAAGGGACATCTGGAATATTTCCAAATTCTGGTTGTTATAGATGGCATTGCTATGAACATAGTGGAGCATGTGTCCATGTTATCTGTTGGAGTATCTTTTCGGTATATGCCCAGGAGTGGTATAGCTGGGTCTTCAGGTAGTACTATCTCCAATTTTCTGAGGAATTGCCAGACTGATTTCCAGAGTGACTGTGCATTAAAATCCCACCAACAATGGAGGAGTGTTCATTTTTCTCCACATCCTTGCTAGCATTTGCTGTCATCTGAGATTTCGATCTTAGCTATTCTGACTGGTGTGAGCTGGAATTTCAGGGTCATTTTGCATTTTACTGATGACTAAAAATATTGAACATTTATTTTTTAAAATTTAAAAAAAATATTAGATAATTTCTTTATTTACATTTCATATGTTCTCACCTTTCCTCATTTCCCCTCCAACAACCCTCATCCCACCCCACCTTCTGCATGCTCACTAACCCACCCACTCCCACTTCCCTCTTCTGACATTCCCCTATACTGGGGCATTGATCGTTCATAGGACCAAGGGCCTTTCCTCTCACTGATGTCCCACAAGGACATCCTCTGTAACATATGTCTGGAGCCATGAGACCCTCCATGTGTATTCTTTGGTTGGTGGTTTAGTCCCTGAGACCTCTGGGGGGTCTGTTCGGTTGCAGCCCTCCTATGGGGCTGCAAACCCCTTCTGCTCTTTGGGTCCTTTCTCTAGCTCCTCCATCAGGGACCCTGTGCTCAGTCCAATGAATGCCTGTGAGCATACACTTCTGTATTTGTCAGGCCCTGGCAGAGCCTCTCAGGAGTCAGCTTTATCAGTCCCCTTTGAGCAAGCACTTGTTGGTATCCACAATGGTGTCTGAATTTGGTAACTACATGGGATGGATCTCCAGGAGGGACTGGATGGCCTTTCCTTCAGTGTCTGCTCCAGCTTTGTCTCTGTATCTCTTCCCATGGGTATTTTGATCCCCCTTATAATATGAACCGAAATGTACACACTTCTGTCTTCCATCTTGAGCTTCATGTGGTCTGTGAATTGTATCTTGGGTATTCTGAACTTCTGGGCCAACATCCAAATATCAGTGGTTAGCTCACTCAGGATGATATTTTCTAGTTCCATCCATTTGCCTAATAATTTCATGAAGTCATTGCTTTTAACAGCTGAGTAGTACTCCATTGTGTAAATGGACCACATTTTCTATATCCATTCCTCTGTTGAACAACATGTAAGTTATTTCCAGCTTTGGACTATTATAAATAAAGGTGCTATGAACATAGTAGAGCATGTGTCCTTATTACATGATGCAGAATCTTCTGGGTATATAACATTTCTTTAGGTGCTTCTCAACCATTTGATATTCCTCAGATGAGAATTCTTTGTTTAGCTGTTTACTCCAATTTTATTAGAGTTATTTTATTCTCTGGAGTCTAACTTACTGAGTTCTTTTTATATACTGGATATTTGTCCTCTATCAGATGTAGGCTTGGTAGAGATCTTTTCCAGGTCTGTTGGTTGCCATTTTATCCTACTGACAATATCCTTTGCCTTACAGAATATTTGCAATTTTATGAGGTCGCATTTGTCTATTGTTGATCTTACAGCATAAGCCATTGATGTTCTGCTCAGGAAATTTTCTGCTGTACCCATGTGTTTGAAGCTCCTCACCAGTTTCTCCTCTACTAGATTCATTGTACCTGTTTTGTTTTGTTTTGTTTTGTTTTGTTTTGTTTTGTTTTTTGTGGAGGTCCTTGACCAGTTGAACTTGAGTTTTGGACAAGGAGAAAAAAAAAATGGGACGATTTGCATTCTTCCAAATGCTGACCACCATTTGAACCAGAACCATTTGTTGAAAATGCTGTCTTTTTCCCACTGGATGGTTTTAGTTTCTTTGTCAAATATCAAGTGAAAACTGGTGTGTTGGTTCATTTCTGCATCTTCAATTCTATTCAATTGTTCTACCATCCTGTCTCTGTACCAATACAATGCAATTTTTATCATTATTGCTCTTATGTATTTGTGGGCTTTTCATTGATTTTTTTTATTATTATTAAAAACAAGCCTTAGTCTGTGGTGATCTGATAGGATGCATCAGATTATTTTAATCTTCTTGTATCTGTTAAGGCCTGTTTTGTGACTGATTATGAGGTCAAATTTGGAAAAGGTACCATGAGGTTCTGAGAAGTTATATTCTTTTGCTTTAGGATGAAATGTTCTATAGTTACTGTTAGATCCATTTGGTTCATATCTTCTGTTATTTTTACTGTGTGTTTGTTTAGTTTCTGTTTCCATGATCTGTCCAGTACTGAGAGTGTGGTATTGATTTCTCCCATGATTATTGTATGGAGTGCGATGTGTTCTTTGAGCTGTGGTAAAGTTAATTTTATGAATGTAGATGCCCTTGCATTTAGAGCAAAAATGTTCAGAACTCAGAGATCATTTTGGTAGATTTTTCCTTTGACCAGTATGAAGTGTCCTCCCTTAGTATTTTTGATAAATTTTGTTTGAAAGTTGATTTTGTTCAATTTTAGAATGGCTACTCAGCTTGTGTCTTGGTACCATTTGCTTAGAAGGTTGTTTTCCAACCTTTTATTCTGAGGCAGTGTATGTATGGTCACTGAGGTACATTTCCTATATGCAGCAAAATGCTGGGCTCTGTTTACAGATCCAGTCTGTTAGTCTGTGTCATTTTATTGGAGAATTGAGTCCATTGATATTAAGGAATAGTGATTGTTGTTCCCTATAATTTTTCATGTTGTTTTCATGTTTGTGTGGTTATCTTCTTCTGGGTTTGTTGATAAAAGGTTACTTTTTTGCTTTTTTCTAGGGTATCCCTTTCCTCCTTGTGTTGGCACTTCCATTTATTATCCTTTGCAGGGATGGATTTGTAGGAAGATAATACATAAATTTGGTTTTGTCATGGAATATTTTGGTTTCTCCATTGATGGAAATTGAGAATTTTGCTGGGTATTGTAGCCTGGGCTACCATTTTTGTTCTCTAAGGTTTGTATGACACCTGCCTTAGATCTTCTATCTTTCATAGTCTCTGGTGAGATGTCTCATGTAATTATGATATTGTGAGTGTTCTCTAATTCGCCCGCGAATAAGGACACCACACACAATAGGGTTCTTCTGCAGCAAGCTTTATGCGTCTTGAGAGGGAGAGCATAAGCTTCACAACCAGAGACCCCAGGCAATCCGAGCCCCTCCCTTTTATAAGAAATTCTCCCTGCCTCGGACGTGGCAAGCCATGATTGGCTCAACACTGATTGCCCCATCCCTGAGGCGGAGCTGCCCGGGGCGGGGATTTCCAGCACAGGATGTTTACGAGTTGTTATTGAGGAAATGACTCAGCACAGGATGTTTACGAGATAGTACTGAGGAAATGACTCAGCACAGGATGTTTACGAGATAGCACTGAGGAAATGACTCAGCACAGGATGTTTACGAGATAGCGGCGCTCCACATCTCCCCCTTTTTTGTCTAATAAAACCAACTGGACACCCAGTATGAGAGGACGGGAACATTGGCCGAATCCTCTTACTCAGAGATGTAAGAACTATGTCCGCAAGCAACAACTAGGCTTGAGTGGGACCCGAAGTTGCTCCGACCTGTCCCTCTGCCATTTTTTCGAGGAGGGGAAGACTAGGGCAGGAAACCCCCACTAGACGGCATATTCCCCAGGTGGGACGGGGGGACCACCTGTGCGATGCATTGCTCTACAATCCTCTAGGGCTGCTGAAGCTCACCCGCTAAAGCGCGGGCAGCCAGCGACCAGTGGTGCAAATCGATTTTGTTTAAGCGCCACCAACCATACCTGTGCAGATTGCCCCTGCTCCAAGGCAGCAAGCGCCTGGGATATCATGATTTTGTCTCTATTATTTTTCTTATATAATTTGCAAATTAACCATAAGCTAGATACCGATCCGAAGCAAAGGAGAATTCCAAACAAACCCACCCCCACCCATTCCTTAAAATAAGAAACAGCAGAAGAAATCCATGACGAAAAGCCTTCGGTCAAGGAGAGGTCAAGTCTGGTGGAATTGATTTAGACGATGGCCAATCTAAGTTTCTGGAGGGTTTGATCAAAATCAGACGTCCAATTATATAGCAGCTGTTGGGACAAACTCTTAGAAAGATTAGCGGCATATGTGAAATTATAGCATCATGTTTTTTGCCTTGTTCAACCCTTCCTCCGACACGATTTTTTCATTGGACAGGGTTAGGCCCAAATGTTGCATAATGTCTCTCCCCCAAAGGTTTACTGGGAGCGGGAGCACATAAGGTTCGAATTTACCCTTTTGTCCCTCAGGAGCCTTCCAGGTCAAACTCATTGAGCTTATGGCAGGGCATGAATGATATCCCAGACCTTGTAGAGAGTGGGACGATTTTGTAGTGGGCCAAGCTTTTGGCCACCAGTGCGTGGATATAATGCTTTTGTCTGCCCCGGTATCAAGAATACCTTCAAACCTTTTTCCATTTACTTCGAGGCAGAGTTTGGGCCTTTCATTCAGGGATACAACAAGGTAGGCTGAATCAGTTCCTGACGACCCCATCGTTTTGGGACTGGGGCCTGGGGAGCCCTCCCAGAGGGTGTCGGGGAGGAGCAGCAATTGAGCTATCCTATCTCCTGCACTGATGGAAAACACGCCCCTGGGGCTGGAACATAAGACCTGTATTTCGGGGGAGTGTAGATGGTCAACAACCCCAGGATGGACCACTAGGCCCCGTAAGGTGAGTGATCCTCGTCCGAGGATAAGGCCCATGGTCCCAGGGGGCAAAGGTGACATTGGCTCTATAGGTACTGGTTGGATACTCATTTGGGGCATTAGTAGGAGGTCGGAGGCGGCACGCAGGTCCACCCTTGTGGGTCTTCCTGGGTCGCTTCTTCCGCCATCCCGGATGTTCTGACAAACCGGTTCCCATATCTTTGAGGGCCCTGGGACCGTGGGCCCAGTGACCCGTTTTTTGACACATTGGGAGCAGGAACATTTAATGGAGGCAAAAGCCTTCCCTGTATATCTCGCACTGAGCGACATTGATCTGCTCTGTGGTACCCTTTACCACACCTCGTGCAGAGGGTCAAGACCCCCCCTTTCTTGTCTGGGGCTTTGCAATCTCTTTTGAAATGTCCAGGCTTACCACAATTAAAACAGGTCCGTTCACCGGTCTTCTTTTGTGGAGGATGCTTTTGTGCTAACATGATGGCGGCCGCGAGGCCAGTATTGGTAAGTGGACCTCCAAGCTCTCTACACACTCTTAGCCATTCTTGCAACCCTTTTGATTTTCTAGGAGCAATGGCATTCCTGCATTCCTGGGTGGCTTGTTCAAAAATCAGTTGCTCAATAAAGGGTCCTATCCCCTCTGGGTCCCCAAAGATTTTTCCTGCCGCCTCCACCATGCGTGCGACGAAGTCGGCAAAGGGCTCCTGGGGCCCTTGAACAATTTTTGTAAGCTGATTGGTGGTTTCTCCCTTGTGATTAAGTGACTTCCAGGCCCGTATGGCTGTGCTGGAAATCTGGGCGTACGCCCCCCAATGGTAATTAATTTGATCTGCGGCCCACGGGCCTTGGCCTGTTAAAAGGTCAAATGTCCAATCCCGCTGCTCTTGCGTAAGGGCTATTGCGTTGGCCCTGGCCTGGGACTGGGCTGCCTCATGCCACAAGGCTTTCCATTCTATGTATTGTCCCATGGTAGGCAAGGCGGCCTTAACCACCATTTGCCAATCACTAGGTGTCATGGCAGTTTGTGCCATTCTTTCAAGAATCATAATAGTAAAATTAGCATTGGGACCATATTTTCTTACTGATTCTGCAAGATCTTTTATCTGACTATAGTCTACAGGAGCGTAGATTCTCCCCCCTTCCTGTTCATAAACAGGAAACGCTAAGTGTAGCTTGCGGAGGATCCTTTGGGGAAAAAAGGAAGTTGTGGATGACCGGGCCTCATAAGGTGGGGGAGCGGAGGGAATGGCGGCAGCCAACAATCTCCTATCCTTAGAGAAGACACCGGACGCGGGCTTACTTGACTCAGGTCGCCCGCCTTCATCTGGGTGATACCTTTCTCCTTTATATCTAACTGCTTCTTCTTCTAACTCGCCCTCTTCCTCCGAGGTCAGCTTACTATCCTCGGTTTCAGAAGAATCCGAGGTATCTCTTAGGTGGAGGGCAGCCAGTTCTCGGGTCGGATATAACCCGGGCCTGCTGCTCCCCTTCTCTCCCTTTCTATTTCTCCCGGGAGGTCCTTTTTCACTTCCCTTTTTTGCCTTTTTTATGGTTTTTGTGCGCACACCCATCCTCTCACTACGCTCGGATTCTGACATACCTTCCTGCATAGCTTCTAAAACCTTTTGCCCTTTCTTTCAGGCTAGGAACCATACAACCAAAGCCACGAAGACGATAATTAAAGCCTCGGGCAATCCCTCCCACGGCCCAGTTAGTTGAAGGGAGTGCGAAAGGGTCAGGTAAAATTCAGGCATACCTTTCCGAGACGTAGTTCCTGCAGTTCTGGACCCTCCCCGTCACCGAGGGATCTCCGACGGTGCTCACGATGTTCTTTGTTTTCCCGGGTTTCGGCACCAGATGTGAGTGTTCTCTAATTCGCCCGCGAATAAGGACACCACACACAATAGGGTTCTTCTGCAGCAAGCTTTATGCGTCTTGAGAGGGAGAGCATAAGCTTCACAACCGGAGACCCCAGGCAATCCGAGCCCCTCCCTTTTATAAGAAATTCTCCCTGCCTCGGACGTGGCAAGCCATGATTGGCTCAACACTGATTGCCCCATCCCTGAGGCGGAGCTGCCCGGGGCGGGGATTTCCAGCACAGGATGTTTACGAGTTGTTATTGAGGAAATGACTCAGCACAGGATGTTTACGAGATAGTACTGAGGAAATGACTCAGCACAGGATGTTTACGAGATAGCACTGAGGAAATGACTCAGCACAGGATGTTTACGAGATAGCGGCGCTCCACATGATATGTCTACATTTATATGTTACTTGACTTTTTTCCTTTACTGCTTTCTTTTAATATTCTTTCTTTCTTTCTTTCTTTCTTTCTTTCTTTCTTTTTTTTTTTTCTTTTTAGTTCATTTGGTATTTTGACTATTATATGGCAGGGGGAATTTTTATCGGGTCCAGTATATTTGGTGTTCTATAGGCTTCTTTTATGTTCATGGGCATCTCTTTCCTTAGGTTAGAGAAATTTTCTTCTATGATTTAGTTGAAGATATTTACTGGCCCTTTAAATTGGGAATTTTTGCTCAATTCTATACCTATTATCCTTAGGCTTGGTCTTGCCATTTTGTCCTGGATTTCCTGGATGTTTTGGGTTCAGAAATTTTTGCTTTTTGTCCTTTCTTTGACTGTTATTAATGTTTTCTGTGGTATGTTTGCATCTGAGATTCTCTCTTCTATCTCTTGTTGATGCTTGCTTCTAGGACTCCTGATCTCCTTACTAGGTGTTCTATTTCCAGGGTTCTCTACCTTTCTGAATTCTTTATTGTTTATTTCCATTTTTAGATCTTGGATTGTTAGCTGGGTAGTGGTGGTTCACACCTTTAATCCCATCACTTGGGAGGCAGAGGCAGGCAGATTTCTGAGTTCAAGGTCAGCCTGGTCTATAGAGTCAGTTCCAGGACAGCCAGGGCTACACAGAGAAACCCTCTCTTGGGAAAAAAAAAAAAAAAAAAAAAGATTGTTGTTTTGTTTTGTTTTGTTTTGTTTTGTTTTTTGCCTGTTTGTTTTCTCCTGTAATTCTTTAAGGGATTTTTGTGTATCCTCTTTAAGGGCTTCTATTTATTTACCTGCCTTCTCTTGTATTTCTTTAAGGGAGTTATTTATGTCCTTCTGAAAGTCCTCTATCTTCATCATGAGATGTGAATTTAAATCTGAACCTTGCTTTAGTGGTGTGATGGTGTATCCAGGACTTGCTATAGTGGGGAATTTGAGTTCTGATGATGCCAAGTAACCTTGGTTTCTGTTGCTTATGTTCTTATGCTTGCCTCCAGCCATTTGATTTTCTCTAGTGCTACCTGCCCTCACAGAATCTGACTGGAGCCTTTTCTTCCTATGATCCTGGTTGTGTCAGAACTCCTCAGTCTAGCTGTCTCTGGGATCCAGTGATTCTGGGATCCAGTGATTCTGGGATCCAGTGATTGTGGGATCCTGTGATCCTGAAATCCTGAGTGTGTCAGAGCCCCTTGGGAGTCAACCTGCCTCTGGAACCCTGAGATCCTGGTGTGAACAAGCTCTTGTGTTCCTGTGATCCTGTGATCCTATGGTCCTGTGATCCTGGGAGTTTTGGAGTGCCTGGGAGTTTTGGAGTGCCTGGAGCTTTGTCTTGGTTTTGTGGGACTGTCTGCAGTGTTTGCTCCCAAGGTCTGCTCAGTACACCTGCTCAGACCAGAAGGAAACTGTGCCATTGGTTAGGCATGATTCCTTAATACCTGGGCCCCCCTGGTCCATTCACTTAGTTTCTACTTGTTTCTTTTTCTGGCCTGAGTATGGTTATTTCCAGCTGTCTATTCTTGTTGAATGAATTTGCTTCTTTTTGCTCTAAACTTATCAGATGTGTTATTAAGCTGATAGTGTATGCTCTCTCCAGTTTCTTTTTGAAGGCACTCCGAGCTATGAATTTGCTTCTAAGGTAGAATTATTTTTGTGTGACTATCTTCTTTTGGGTTTATTGAAAGAAGATTACTTTCTTGCTTTGTCTTGGGTGTAATTTTCCTCTTTATGCTGGAGTTTTCTATCTATTATCATTTGTTGGGCTGGATTTGTGGAAAGATATTGTTTAAGCTTGGTTTTGTCAAGGAATGTCTTGGTTTATCCAACTTTTGTAACTGTAAATTTTGTTGGGTGCAGCAGCCTGGGCTGGCATTTGTGTTTTCTTTGGTTCTGTATGACATCTGCTCTGGATCTCTTTGGTTTTTAGATTCTGTGTTGAGAAGTTTGCTATAATTCTGATTGGTTGGCTTTTATATGTTACTTGACTTTTTTCCTTACTGCTTTTAATATTCTTTCTTTTCTTCATTTTGTTTTGATTATTATGTGACAGAAGGAATTTCTTTTCTGGTTTAATTTATTTCGGTTTCTATAGGCTTCTTGTATGTTTATGGGCATCTCTTTCTTTAGGTTAGGGAAGTTTCCCTCTATGATTTTGTTGAAGATATTTACTGACTTAGGAATCTTCACTCTCTTCTGTACCTGTTAACCTTATGTTTGGTCTTTTCATTCTGTCCTGGAATGCCTGGATGTTTGAGTAGGACCTTTTTGCAATTTGCATTTTCTTTGACTGTTGTGTCAATGTTTCCTATGGTATTTTCTGCTTCTGAGATTCTCTCTTCTATCTCTTGTATTCTGTTGGTGATGCTTGCATTTATGTCTCCTGATCTTTTTTTCGAAAATTTTCTATCTCCAAGGTCACCTCCCATTGTGATTTCTTTATTATTTCTATTTCCATTTTTAGATTTTGTTCTAAATCTGGATGTTTTTGTTTAATTCCTTCACCTGTTTGGTTGTGTTTTCCTATAATTCTTTAAGGAATTTACGTGTTTCCTCTTTAAGGGCTTCTACTTGTTTACCTGTGTTTTCCTATTCCTTTAATGCAGTTATTTATGTCCTTTTTTTAACATCCTCTATCATCATCATTATATTTGATTTTAAATCAGAATCTTGCTTTTCTGGTTTTTGGGTTATCTAGGG
This sequence comes from Mus caroli, assembly GCF_978045245.1. Taxonomy (NCBI): domain Eukaryota; kingdom Metazoa; phylum Chordata; class Mammalia; order Rodentia; family Muridae; genus Mus; species Mus caroli. The sequence continues at coordinate 46,603,047 of NW_028227256.1, forward strand.
CTTGCTGTGATGGAAGAAATTGGTTGTGATGTTGCCAAGAAACCATAGTTTCTGTTGCTTATGTTCTTGGGCTTGTCTCTTGCCATCTGGATATCTCTGCCGTATGGTCTTGCTGTCTGAATGCAGCTTGTGCCTCTTGTGAGTCGGTGAGACTATGATAGTATGTGTGTCAGTACTTTTGGGAGATTAGTTCTCTGGTAGGATTGGTATGTGGAGAGTTGCAATCTCAGGTATGTCAGTACTCCTGGGAGATCAGCTTTTTCAGGGCAGAATTTGGTTACAGAGATCTGTGGTGCAGGGTTAGCTCCAGGTAGCAGATGGAAACCAGAAGGATTTTGGCTCCTGTGAATCATTTTTATTATCCATTTTTCATTGGTGAGCATTTGTATTGTTTCAACTTCCTAAATGTGCCTAGATATAGTGGCCAGGAACACAGCTTTGTATCACCGAAAATGCTCAGCAAATAAGCATTCTTCATTTCTCTCTAATTATTCTAACTCTCCAATTTCACCTGTTGTGATATATATATATATATATATATATATATATATATATATATATACACACACATATATGTGTGTGTATGGGTGTATGTGTATATATATAATCAGTTATCATGTTACCTTCCACTCCTACTTTCTTATACCTAGAAATTAATTCTCAATAATTTTATAAATGATCCTATTTGTGGTATATACTATTGTAGTGTATGGACAACTGGTTTGATTTCATTTAGCATTGATGAGTAATTTAGTTCTTCTAGCCTTTCTATGTGGTTGTTTCAGTGAGAAATATCACTCTGTCGTCCATTGTTGTTGCTTTGAGGAATTTAACACTTGTTGTGGTAAGGTTGTTATGAGGAGTTTGTGGACTTGTTGGAGGAAGTATAACACCCAAGATGCACTTTTAGAAATTAGACCATGATGCCATTTCTCTTTCTCCCTTTCTTTTTGTTTTATGCTTGCTGTTAGGATCTGAGCTCAGAGATTCTTTCAAATTTGCTAAGTTTAGTGGCTTACATTTCATCTCTTTGGTTTGATATGTATGCATACACACACACACACCTATACACACATGGGCAGCACTCATCTGTAACCTGTACTATCATTTTCTGTTTATATATATTCAAGCACTTTAAACATGTTTGTGCCATGAATATATTCTCCCTGATAATATAGGTTTACTTCCACAGGCGCCTAGAATCTTTCCTTCTGTGAGAAAAAAACATCAAATGAACTGAAACTGACAGTCATTCTACACAATGTTTGATAAGTCCTTAAAGCTATCAAAATGACTCAAAGTAAATGAAATATGAGAAGCTGTCACAGTTCAGAGGAACCTAAGTATATATGACAACTTCATCTAGTGTGTTATCTAGGTGTGTTCTGAATGGTAGTCATGAAGCACAAAGGTAGAATGGAATTTAGATCTGAGTTCAGTGGCTTATGGTTATTATTTCATATATTTTAGGAACTGGGAAAAAATCTAATTACATTTAAAGAAGAATTAATCAACATAAAAGAAACTTCCCCCAAATGTTCCTCAGCTAAACATATAACAATATTAATGCACTAGTGAAAAAATGTGTTATTAATAGTATAACACAATACAAACATGGAATCATGTGGGAAATGAATGGTTACTAAATACTGGTTTCTGAAAATCACTTTAAACCTCAAATTAAAATATATACATAGAAGAATATATTTAAAGTTGGATTTTTCCTATTCTCTTTAAATCATATATGTTCATGAATATTAACAATATACATACATACACATGTACATGTTTATTATACAAAAATAAGTGACACAAACTATAGCAGCATGTATCTGATAATATTAAGGTATCCCAATATCAAAAAAGACATAATATGAAGATACATCAATAATTTTTTCATATTATTAAATATATTGCAAAACATGTAACACTGATATTTTTCTAAAAGAATGGCCAATATAACTAACTCTACTTTTCTATGTATTATTAGAATGATTTATTCACTAGTTAGTCTTTGATGAAAATGTTTACTTAAAACATATTTTTTCATACAATATTCTAATCCTGGTTTTCTAATCCTCTCTCTCCTCCTAGATCCTCCCTAGCTCCTTACCCACCCAAATGCAATACTTTCTTTCTCTCTTTAGCAAACGAATTGGTATCTAAAATATTATAAGAACAAACAAGAATAAGGGTAAACAAATAATACATAGTAGCAACAGAGAAACACACACAGGTGGAGAGAAACACAGAAATCCCATAAAAACACAGAATTAGAAACAATAATATCCAAGCAAAATAGACTGGAGGAAAAAAAAAAAAAAAAAAAAAGACTATATAAAGCATTTTAAGCCAAAATCATTGAAACAACTACTGAGTTTGTTCGTGTTGGTCATCTACTGCTAGACATAGGGGACTGCCCTTGTGTGTTGTGATTATATCTATTGAGACTCTACTGGAGAAACTAATTTTTTTCCTTTTGAGCAATTATCAAATGGAAATACAGTCTGTGTTAGAGAAAGTGTTCATATATGTTTCAGTCCTGTTATATGAGGAAGCCCTTGTTTCCTTGTGTCTTCCACTGGCTCTTAAAATTTTTCTGTCTCTTCTTCTACAGCGTCCCTTATTCTTGATGGAAAGGATTTGATAGAAGCATCCCATTTAGAACTATTATTTCAAGACCTTTCACTATATACACATTGTCTAGCTTTGGGTCTGTGTATTTTCCCCCATCTACAGCAGAAGGAAGCTCTCATGATGACTAAACAAAAAAGTGATCTATGAATACTCCAGATTTATCACTGAGTAATTTTGTTGTTAGGGGCTGCTAAGAGAACAGGATTATTTAGTTTTCTATTAGGTGTAAGGCCTGTTTAGTGTCCAGACTTTGTACAGCTTAGCAGTGTTTCATTTCTTAATCAGTTAACAAATGGGTTCCATTTGTTATATTTTTTAATAAAATATTTTTGTTTAACAGGACTTTGAGATTTGATATTACAAAATTATTTAAGGTAGAATAACTAATTTGGAACATGAATTAAAATGATTATATTTTTATTTGTTGATGTTTTTATTTATATAATTATATAAAATATTAAGCTTCTAAAATACTGATTCTGATATTTTAATATAATAAATTAAAGTGTTTAAATAATTTTAAAAAATGTTGCCAGGTTTATATTTTCAATTTTATTTTAATTTCAGTTCCCATGTTTAGGGTACTTTTAGTCTATAAATTATTTGAAAAATGAAAGAACAGTTGCCAAAAATTATATATATTGAATGAATCCCATATATGCTCACAGCTTACTCTCTAAATTTTAGCTACACACAAAAAAAATTAAACAGAAAATTTAAAGTTTAATATTTTATGTAAATCAGACAATTTAGCAAATATGTTATTTAATAATGCTTCATTTTAAATTTTGATATCAAGGTATATTTATTTTTTATAATTCTATGATGATTTATTTACTCAAACAGAATTAAAAATAATAATTAGCAATAGAAGGACTTTTTGTCAGTATAGAGTTTACTTTTCGCCAAACTGACATGATAGCATTTTGAGAGTATACTACAAGGATTCCATAAAAATGTTTTTTAAATATTCAAATTTTGATATTTTAATGAATGGTGTGTGGGGGGCTCAAGGTTCTAACTGTGAGAGTTGAAAGAAGAATGAGTGCAGACTCTGTGACAACAGTGTAAAGATATTTTCATGAACTCAAGTGTAATAATAAAATACAGTTTCTTCTGAATATATTGCTTTAAAGAAATCTAGCACTAGAAAATCCCAGCTTCCAGGAACCCAAGAGTGTTTCAGGACCCAACAGAAATGACATTAGCCAAAATACCTAACAAAGGGGAGATAGAACCTTTAGAGACCATATCCAGTGGATAGGCATGCCACCTGGTTAAGGGATGGTGCTACCCACACTTTTCAAAAATATTAATCTAGAATTGCTCCTGTCAAGAAGAAATGCAGCAACAAAGAGTGGAGCAGAGACTGAAGGAGAGACCATTTAGAAACTGCATCACCCCATCTGCAGACACCAAACATATCCATTATTGTTAATGCCAAGAAGTGCTTGCTATTGGAAGCCTGGTATAGCTGTCCTCTGAAAAGCTTTGCCAGAGCCTGACCCATACAGATGAGAATGCATGAGGCCAACCATCGAACTGAATGAAGGCACCCCAATAAAGGAGTTAGTGGAAGGACTGAAGGAGCTGAAGGGGTTTTCAGCCCCATATGAAGAACAACAGTATCAACCAACCAATCCTCCCTCCTCCCTCCAGAACAGGGACTAAACCGCCAACCAACGAGTATACATGGAGAGACTATGGAACCAACTGCATATATAGCAGAGGATTGCCTAATCTGGCATCAATGGGAGAGGAACCCTGTGCTCCTATGAAGGCTTGATGACCCAGCATAGGGCACTCAGGTGGAAGTGGGTGAGTGAGTGGGTAAGCACCCTCACGGATGCAGGGGAAGGAGATAAGATAGTTTGTGGAGGGAAAATTGGGAAGCAGATAACATCTAGAAAGTAAATAAATAAAATAACCAATAATTTTTTTTCTTTCAATTGTAAAACTTGTGCTGGAATTTTGGTGGGAATTGCATTGAATCTGTAAATTGCTTTTGTCAAGATGGCCATTTTGGTTTATCCTACATATTCATGGAGATCTTTCCATCTTCTGAGATCTTCAATTTCTTTTCTTTAGTGACTTGAAGTTCTTCTCACACACACTTGCTTGGTTAGAGTTTGTGGCTATTGTGAAGGGTGCTGTTTCCTTAATTTCGTTCTCACCTTGTTTATCATTGGTATAGACGAAGGCTACTGATTTCCTTTTCTGGTAGAATTTTGGGGGTTGTTTTTTATATTATCATATCGTCTGTGAATAGTGATACCCTACTTTCTTCCTTTCCAATTTGTATCACTTTGACCTTTTTTATTTTTTGTCCTAAATGTGAATATTATATTGAGTAAATAGGGAGAAAATGGCAGTTTGGTCTTGTCCCTGAATTTTGTGGGATTGTTTCAAATTTCTCTCCATTTAATTTGATGTTGGCTACTGGTTTTCTGTATATTGCTTTTATTATACTTAAGTCTATTTCTAGAATTCCTGATCTCGCCAAGACTTTTAACATAAAAGGGTATTGAATTTTATCAAATGCTTTTTCAGCACCTAGTGAGATAATCATGTTATTTTTGTTTCTTTGTGTTTGTTTCTATAGTGGGTTATATTGATGGATTTTCATATATTGAATCACTTCTGCATCCCAGGATGAAGCTTACTTGATCTTGATGGAAGATGTTTTTGATGTGTTCTTGGATCACGTTTGCAGCAATTCTATTGAGTATTTTTGCATCAATGTTCATAAGTAAAATTATTCTGAAGCTCTCTTTCTTCGTCATGTCTTTGAGTAGTTTGGATGTCAGAGTAACTGTGGGATCATAGAACAAACTTGGTAGTGTTCCTTTTCTTTCTATTTTGTGGAATAGTTTGAGGAGTATTGGTATTAGCACTTTTCTGAAGGTCTGGTAGAATTCTTCTCCTAAACAATCTGGCCCTGTGCTCCCCCTGATGCCCCTTTGGGAGTGTTTTAATGACTGCTTCTATTGTCTATGGATTCTAGAACTGTTTAGGTAGTTTACCTGATGGAGATTTAAGTTTGGTACATGGTATATGTATAGAAAATCATCCATTTCATCTAGAGATTCCAGTTTTGTAGATTTTTTGTTTTAAGATGTGATAGGATTTTGTTTCAAGATGTGATAATTTTTTTAATTTTCCTTTTCTATTTTTAAATCTTCCTTTTCATTTTGTAATTTGTTAATTTGGATATTTTCTCTATCCTTTTTATTTAGCTTGTTTAAAGGTTGGTCTATACTGTTGATTTCCTCAAAGAACCCACTCTCAGTTTTGTTAAATCGTTAATTTGTTCTCTTTGTTTCTAATTAGTTGATTTCAGTTTTCAGTTGACTATTTACTGGAGTCTTTTCTTCTTGTGTATGCTTGACTCTTTTTGTTCTATACCTGTAAAGTGTGCTGTTAAGTTCCTAGTATAAGAACTCTGCACATTCTTTATGAAGGCACCTAGTGTTTTGTTTCCCTCTCAACACTGCTTTTATTGTGTCCGATAAGTTTTGTGTATATTGTGCCTTTAATTTCATAGAATTGTAGAAAATCTTTAAAGTTTTGGGTTGTTTTTTTTCTGGTTTTTTGGTTTTTTGGTTTTTTGGTTTTTTTTTTTTTTTTTTTTTTTTTTTTTTTTTATCCACCACTGACCAATTGGGTAGAGTATTGTTCCGTTCCCAGGAGTATGAACATTTTCTCTTATCTTGATTGCTCTTGAAATCCAAACTTATTCTGTGGTGATCTGATAGAATGCAGGTGGTTATTTCAGTATTCTTCTATGTGTTGAGAATTGTTTTGGGTGTGATTATATAGTCAATTTTGTTCAATATGACAAAATGCAATCTACAGATTGGGAAAAGATTCTTACTAGCCCTACATGCAACAGAAGTCTAATATACAAAATATATAAAGAACTCAAGAATTTAGACACCTAAAACCCAAATAACATAATTTTAAAATGGGGTACATAGCCATGTAGAAATTTCTCAACAGAAGAACCTTGAATGGAGGAGAAGCACTTAAAGAAATGTTCAACATTTTAATTCATCAGGGAAATTGAAACCAAAATGACCCTGAGATTCCACCTTACAACAATAAGAATGGCTAACATCTAAACTCATGCAACAGTACATGTAGAGGGAAGAGGATACACCTCCATTGTTGGTGGGATTGCAATCTTCTATAACTATTCTGGAACTCAAACTGGTCATTCCTCAGAAGAGTAGAAATAATTCTACCTGAAGACATAGCTGTGCTGCTCATGGACATATACCCCAAATTTTCTCCACCATACCACAAGGACATGTGTTCCACTACATTCATAGCAGATATTATTTATCACCAGAAACTGGAAGCAACTTAGATGTCCTTCAACCAACAAAAAATATGAAAAGGGTGATTCATTTACATAATGGAATACTATTTAACTATTTAAAACAAGAACTTCATGAATTTTGCAGGCAAATGGATAAAACTTGAGAGACTGAAGGAATGGCCAACCAATGACCAGACCAACTAGGGATCCACTGTGGAGGCAGAAACCAATTTCTGACACTATTACTGATGCTATGCTGTGCTTGGAGAGAGGAGCTTAGTATGGCTGTCCTCTGAAAGGCACTACCAGCAGCTGACAGAGACAGATGCAGATAATCAAACAGTCAAGCACTGGACTGAAGTCAGGGATCCCTATGGAAGTTAGGGGGAGTATTGAAGGAAATGAAGTTAATAACAATCCAATAATAAGCCCAATAGTGTCAACTAACCTGTACCCCTGGGAAATCCCCAAGACTGAGTCGCCATCCAAATAGCATTCAAAAGCTGGTCTGAGGCCCTGGCACTTATGCAGCAGACAATGCCTTGTCTGTCTTCTGTGGGAGAGATGTGCCTAATTCTGTTAAGACATTATGCCCCAGAATGGGGAGAAACAGGGAGGCACACCCTTTAACAGGTAAAGGGGAATAGAGAAAGAACTTTGCTAGGTGGTATTGGGAGGGAGGCAAAATTTGAGATGTAAATAAATAAAATAACTATTAAAAATGTATGCCATGTATATAGTATAAAAACATTTTCAGATATGTTCAATATATTGTCATAATTACATTTTAACTAAAAATCTGTATTTCCTTTCTTACAGTGCTTCAAACTTTTGAAGAACTGAAATCAAATTCACATATACCACAGAATGGTTACAAGATGTTTTTATTTTAAATTCAGGGAGTATGATAGAGATAAAAAATATATTTTCTAGAACTTTGTTTTTTCCAAATTAGTACTGATGACCAGTCAAAGTTTTTACTAAAAAGCTATGTTTGCATATATGGCAGTATATTGAAGCTTACACTGCCCTATAATGTACAAAATTTATATTTATATTTATATTTATATTTATATTTATACCTTCAAAATTGCAGTTTTGATACTTATAGATGTTATTTTTAAACTATATTATTTATAATATATAAGATTGACAATAATTTTATCTTTAATATTATAATAGTAAAATGATATAAGAGATACTATATAAGTAAAATCACATTTAATTTAGATGCTGGATATCTCTTGTAAGATTCAGATTACATATAATTGAATTATTTATTCCTAATCATAAATAGTAAATTACCCTGACAGGTTATTTCTGCAGTCGTTGTACTGTGTAACTTTTTTAAAATAAGTAATGGCATATATATGCCTTTCTTTGAGAAATGCCAATATTAAATTCCTTTTATCCTGTAGTGACGTTTTAAAACACAATTTCAAAAGAGAATTGAAATAATCAGAAACTACATCAGTTTAATAAATCAGAGACTGAATTTCTTATTCCATCCTATTTTACATTTTCTTTTTCTGTTCTGATGTTGTTTTGTGAAGCAAAGTCTACCAACATAGCCAAGGATGCTCTGGAACTCATGACAAATTCACCTCCCTCAACTTTCATCCAAGTGCAGGGATTATAGACAGGAGTAAGTATGCCTATTATGCTAATCAAATGAAATAAATCCAATAAAATTAACCAAATATATCAAATAAAATTCATTAAATTGAATCATCTTTGTGCTCTGGTATTCTATTGTACTTATTTTATTGCTAATATTTATTCTTATTTCTCTCCTATGTCATTTATTGGCTGCATGTTACATAATAATTTTGCAATAGACTGTGTAGATTTTTCTCTCAGGTTAAATTATACTGCCAATTGCATGCATTATCCTGTTATGTCCGACCAGTGGCTCACATATCTGGGTTCTGTTCTGGAAAGGCATCTTGGAATCTGGAAGAGAAGAGGGAGCTAGGCAGATGAGAGAAAGATGAAGCTAAGACAATCGGTTTCTGATCAAAGCTCAATTTTACTAATTCGTGCATTTGAGTTATGAAGGATGGAAAGGGGCCTGATTCCCACCAAATTATCTTGGAATAATGTTGCAGGTTAACACGTGATAGCTCTGCAACAGATAGATGGCAGGCAGCAGCAGTGGGAGTGGTAGGACAATAGTGTGGCAAGCTCTTCCCCATGCTCTCTAACACTGAAACCTGAGCAAACAGGTTTCAGGCTGGGGAGGGGAGGTTACATCTCCTCCCTGTTGTTAAAATAAAAAAGAAAAGGCTGGGCTGAGGCATAAAATTTATTTATGCCATATAGTTTTGCCTGAATTTTTAGGGCTAAATGAAGAAACCAGTCTCCATGGGATTTCCTAACTTTTCTTATGGTAAACTGTATCTGGATAAGACAGTCCTTTCTGTCCTAGTAAACAACTAGCAGACTAGCCCTGAGCTGTTGGCTCCGACTATTATAATGCTAATTAGTACTGAATAGGTAACTTCCTTGTAGAAATATTTATCTGAATACCAACTAGTCAGCTACAGGGCGTTGGAACCCTGGCAAAGGCTGACTGTATGAATTGAAAAGCACTTTATTATGAATAACACTGAAGGAGAGTATGTGGATATTCCTCTGCATTCTTGGATGACAGGTGGGGAACAGGGAGGAAGGGGTGACGACCGGCTCCATAGTATAAGGTCAATTGGCTTTTTAGGGTGGGAGACTGTGAAGGGCTTGCCCTTCTAATGGTACCCTCCAACCTCTCTCCCCCCCCCATTAATTAAGTTTAAGAAGGCCACGCTTAACTGAGGTGATCAAATGATTTTCTCATCCTTAGATGACTGGACTTTAACCATGGCTTGGGGAGATATTGACCCGATTTTTCCTGTGGGTGCTGTCACAACCCACACTTGTGGCTCTTGGTATCTTTTGGGGAGGGGAGGCAGAGCCTTAGAAATATATGTTTCGTTGTAACTGGAACTAGATACCAACCTCTATCTAAACCAGGTGTATCTCACAGGGAACCCCAAAATGGTCAAGCTGGACCTTTCCCTGCAGTAATTTTTTGCACCCAAGTGGTATCTCTACTGTATTCATATGATCACAAATCAGTATGCACAGTTTTGAGTACTGTACAGCTCTTAAAGGAGAATTGTCAACCTCAGATTTAGTAAGGCCTCGACAAGAATTATGTCACTAGTAACACCATAATTTGTGGCTCTTAGGCTATATTTGGAGCTGAACATCACCCTCTTCATCTCTGTTATTTTTACAGCCTGAGGAACTAAGGGGACCTTGCAATAACAGCAAGGGTGGCAAGCCAGAGACCAGCTAAGGGACTAAGCCCGTCTATTAGAAATAAAACCAATCTCTTTTAATATTTGAAATTTCTGCCTTTTTAGCCCTCATAGTAAGCCTAAATTTCAAATCAGACCTAAAGACGCAATACCTGTTGGAATGTCCTTAGAATGACATTGGGGGCGGGGATGCATGCCCACTGTAGTCAGGCTGAAGGTATTGATTGACCTGCTTGAAAGACAAAATCTTAGAAAATGAAGAGTAACATCTCAAAGCTACTTTTGGGGAAGTCTAGGTACTTTATTTAGTTGCAAATTAGCAAGGCTCAGCTCAGTCTCCAGGCTGATTTTAAAATTAGTGAAAAGGCCAGAGATTCTCCGGAAGTGGGGGATGTGCTCTGAATTAACTTTGCGAGGTAATTAAGAATATTAGTTATCTACAATATGAATCTGTAATATAAGACTAAATATTAGACCAGTCTAAGATTGAGTTAGAATGACTGGTCACACTGAAGAAAAGAGAAAAGTCATTATGACTCTATTAAATGATTAATCTTATTAACTCAGAATATACAGTCTCTGTAGTTCTTTTGCCATAAAGTTAAAAGGCTTGAAGCTAGTCTAAACTGGAAAAATGGCAAGCAAGGATGGATCTAAAACATGGATCTAATTTAGTTTTCTAGTCACTTTAATCAGGGCACTAGCTCAACTTACCGGCCAGCTCATCACACAAATTAACCATCATGCTTTTGCAACGTTCTGTGGAGAGAACCTGTTTTTTTTTTTTTTTCTTCCCTAATAAGGTAGTTGTTTAGGATCAATCTATAAGCCATTAAGTAGATCCTTTTAAGATACTATAAAGCATTTATTAAATTTTTTGACATTTAAATTTCAAGATTTGAAAATAAAGGTATGATTTAAATAGTATGCACGGGAATGCACTAAATAGTATGTACAGGGAAATAAGTTTTCCCTTCTTTGTCTTTTAAGAAGCTAAAGTTTTAAAGTTTTACAATATCTAATCATTGGACTTAATAACTTGTTGAAAAAACATTTTAAATATTTGACTGTAAAGGGGCAGTGACTAATTGCACTTTTAATCATTTCTCTTAAGGAGCGGTTGTAACTAGAAAGCTTGAAAAGTTATTAAGAGTCACATGTGCATAATTTATTTATTAACTAGAAATAAGAGCATTTATTTGTAGCAAATTATTAAGTAAAAGTCCTCAAGAATTAACACTATTATGTGGAAACAGGTAGTAACTGAGGACACTAAAAGGAAAGAATTATACATGCACAATTTTTAAGAATATTAAAATATTATTTTAAATCATAGCTGTTATGAATATACAAAGAATGAGGTTATATACCTAATCTATCTTATATGTGTGACCTATAGACTGTCTGCGATATAAATTTATCCTGGCATTGTTTTAAAATGTCCAGGCAATTAGAACAATTTAATAAATGTCTAAAATCTGCCTTTTTAAAAGGACAACATTATTTTTATGAGTTGTATACGCATAAGCAATTGCAAATTTGAGAATTAATAGCATCTGAGGGACGAACAATCTTAAGCAATTGTGAGTTCTGAGATATAACAGTGACTATTAATATACAAATTAATTTAATATAATTATATTATAATAATATATAATATTATATTTAAAATAATATATAATAATAATATAATAATATAAATATAAACAATTTGATTGTTTAGCAATTTAAAACACCATCTACAGCACACAACTAGATTATTTGTGCTGAAACAGGGAGAAACTTAAGCGACTAAGCATGTGATCTAATTCACATGTACTTACGTCTCATATAGGGGTTGTTATTAAACACAATAATTGGTATGTATGCATGCATGAATTTATAGAAGATATAAAAGCATGTATAAAAACAATTAACTCATCTTTGGGTTATTGATTGTTAATCTATTTAAAATGATGGTGTGTAATAGGTCAATTATTAATATTTTATAATAACCAAATAAATTGCTGTATAGAACAAGGAACCATTGTCAGTTTTTTTTTTAAATATATGAATATACTTTACAATTTTTCTTTTTATTAGTACTACAATGGTATAAATAGGATGTTGAAACTATGTTTTGAGGTGAAAGCCACCTCGACATTGGTTGTTTGTCCTCGGCCTTTTTCTCAGGCAGAAGAGGCTGAGGGCAGCCCAATTTATTGTAGGCCAGAAAACTTATTTCGGGTCTTAGAGAGAACAATATGGCTACTCTGGTAGGGCACGTGGAGGCTCATGTGGCAAAGGTGAACATAACCCTCTCCTGAGTTTGCTGTAAGGCTGCTGGCCTTATGGCAGCCTCTCGCACCACTCTACCTCTGGGAAACTGTGTGTCTCAAGGCCCCACCCCACAGTAGCCAGTAGCTAGCTGGGCCCACGTGGGCCAATGATTGGCTGGAAGGATGAGAAAAATGGCTTTACAATAATGTTTTTTCTGGCCAAAGAATTGTTTTGAGCACAGCTAATATTTAATTATCAATGAATATAATTAATAACAATTATAAAAGCTTTCTTTATTTTTTTGTAAAACCTTTTGTAGTAAACTAAAACCCTAAGTAATAAAAAGATGTTGTCTCTGAATCTTTTGGGTGAGAGCAAGGATTTAAAGTAAACTTCCCTTGAGAAGCATAGTTAATAAAACATTTTTACTTATGAAACAATATACACTGAAAGATTAAAACTCTTGGCTTCGTGTATAGAAGCAGAAATGATAAAAATGTCTTACATAATGTAGATCAATATTTAGCCATATTAGAGACAAAATATTTTAGTTATTACAAACTCACTAGAAGCAAAACCTTTATAATCATTAAGATGTAAAGGAGAGAGAAAAAGAAACAAACCTTTGGATTTATAATAACTATTTAAAAGGTAGGCAAACCAGGTTGTAATGTCTTGATAAATTTTACTACGGTCTGGTTGACTCTTTATAAACTATGAATTTGAACTTCATTAAAAACAGCATCTGGCTAGATCTGTAAAGAATTATTAAGTTTCTTTTGCAACATTAACTTTGGAAAAGTAAAACCCAATTTCAAAACAATTTACTACTTATAGAATTAATATTAGAAACATTACTATCATATTATGAAGTTTGGCTGCCAATTAATACCTATGAATACATGTAAGCTTTAATGCTTTAATAAAGAAACATTGCTTTAAATTTTATCTTAAATTCTACTTTCTAGGATAGGAACCACATTAATTATTATCTCAACTAGAAATATCTTTAGAGACCCAGCCTCTTGGCCTGCCTCATGCCACGTGTTGGAAGGACTCTAAACTTGAGTTATCAATTTTAAGACTATCTGTTAGCAATGTAACAGTTATTAATCTAAACCAGCAACTTATGAGCCGATTGTGAAAACACGTAGAGTATATTACCAATAAAAAAAAAAACAAAAAAACAAAAAAAAACAACAAATAAAGCAGTTACATTTAGACCAATCAGAGAATATTAATTTTTCTAGCTACAATCATGGAATAAAAAGCTCTTTATCATTTACTAAACACAATAATCACAAATGTAGAGAACCCTCTAGGAAAAATAAACAAACATTTATCAGCTTTATTACCCTAAACTAAGAGGCTGTAGACTCTCCTTCTTTCTTATAACGAACAATTTTTCTAGCAGGGGCCCTCCTGCCATGTGTCTGTTTCCTGGTTGAAGCACTCCTGCCACTTCCTGTGGCAGCTCTCGGCTTTGCAGATAAAGTTTTTTAGCCATCTTTATTATCCAACATAAAACATAGAACATTCATTCATACAGACTGGACATGAACATACATGAATTGAACACGTGAACGGACTGGTGCACCAGACATCAGACAAAGACACAAAAGGGGCAGAGTACTTCTGCTGTAAAGACCAAAGAGAACAAAGCAGGGCACTCCTGAATTTTCTCTCTGCTTTTTGGAACATTTTCCTCCCTCATGATGCAGTTTTTAACTGCGGCCATTCGCCTGATTATTAATTTCCTTTTAATAAACCCTTTCTTTTCTCACGCCTAAAAATGTAGCTTCTGGGAGCTACGGCTAACCACCTGTTAAGTTCCTAGCTCCTGATAAGTCTCACTGTTGAACCTAAGTGAATTAGCGCTCAGGTTTAACGCTGTTTCAACTTAGCCCATACCGACCTTCTCCAGTATGAATTTTTTTTTTTTAATTATTTTCTTCTTCTATGGAGCTCCAAATCAGCAGTGCTTCTTCCAAATGTCCTCTGCCATTTCTCAGTCCCGCGTGGGTGCCAGATCTGTTGTGTCCGACCAGCGGCTCACATGTCTGGGTTCTGCTTTGGAAAGGCATCTTGGAATCTAGAAGAGGGAGCTAGGCAGATGAGAGAAAGATGAAGCTAAGACAATCGATTTCTGATCAAAGCTCAATTTTACTAATTCATGCACCGAGTTATGAAGGAGGGGAAGGGGCCCAATTCCCGCCAAATCATCTTGGAGTAAAGTTGCAGGTGAACACGTGATAGCTCTGGAACAGATAGGTGGCATGCAGCAGCAGTGGGAGTGGCAGGACAATAGTGAGGCAAGCTCTGCCCTGATGCTCTCAAACACTGAAACGTGAGCAAACAGATTTCAGGCTGGGGAGGGGAGGTTACATTATCCATTTCATAAAAACACATCTTAATACAATCACAATTGTTACAGGTACCCCTATTATGTCTGAAACTCACATCTGATAGTTCTCAGCACACTGATCAATTGTGAATCTGTAAATTAAACACTACACAGTGCTATAGGAAGATGTGTCTAGCAGCATTGCGAGCAGCACAAAACTATGAAAACATACATAAAGTTTAGAAATAAATCTGACAACACCAATTGTCAAAAAAGAAACAAAAAAAATACCAGATTATCTCCTGGCTCTATGATCAACATGGGGTTCTGTACTCATGTTTAGAGTACAGAAGATTTAGCTA
This sequence comes from Mus caroli, assembly GCF_978045245.1. Classification (NCBI taxonomy): domain Eukaryota; kingdom Metazoa; phylum Chordata; class Mammalia; order Rodentia; family Muridae; genus Mus; species Mus caroli. The sequence goes on from NW_028227256.1 coordinate 46,618,269, forward strand.
AAGGCGGGAAGGTATTGGATATGATCAAGATATACTTTATTTGTATAAAAATTCTTATTTTTATGTATTTAAAATTCTTTAGAATTATATTCAGTGTATTTTAATCATGTTTATTCCACCCCAAATTCCCCTCAGATTTATCTGCACTAAACTTTGTTTTCACCAGCCACTCTGTATTCTTCTTTTTCTGCATCTTTTAAAATTTATTTTTATATCTTTAAATTATAATTACACAGTTTCTTCAGTAACTCCCTCCAAGCAGTTTCATATACCCTTTCTTTCACTTTTTAAAAAATCTCATGTTCTTTTCTTCTAAAAATGTGTGTGTGTATATATATATATATATATATATATACAATTATACACATACATACATATATATATACATATACTCCCCCAAATGTACATTACATGATCCATTTATGCTGTTCATATATGCTTTGTGTGTCTTTTGATGGGCACATTGTCTACTTACTAGTTGTTGCAATCCTTAAAGAAAACCAACTTGATTCTTCCTATCAGCTATCGACGAACACTTTTTCAGTTAGGGATGATGTTTGGTGTCAACCACCATGTAGCATGTTAGGCTTTTGTTTGCTGTGGACATGGAACATCATAGGTATGTGTCAAAAACATTTTCAATTTTGAGTTTATATGTGCAGCTATCTTATTGCATCTTTGAATACTGTTTTGTTTGTTTGTTTTGTAGTTATATACTATGTCTGCCTCTTAACCCATATCCTGCAGTGATTCTTGAACATTGGGAGGAGTGGTTGTGACATACATCTCATTTTAGGCCGAGAATCACACTGTCTCTGCACTTTGACTATTTTCAGGTTCTGTATGATAATCACACTCTGCTGAAATAGAACTTTTACAGAAGAGAATTGAGGTATGCCTGAATTTATTGGCATAAGAATAAATCATTAAGAATCAGTTTAATACTAAACGCATGTAGTAGAATAGTAATTTTAGGTTTTCCTGTGAGACCTGTGGCCTGACACGCTACAGTCTTTTGTTGTTGTTGTTGTTGTTTTGCTTTTGTTTTTGTTTTTCAGTTTAATCATGACAGTAGATATGGTTTTTATTTTAGGGAATTTTAGATTCAGAAAGTGCTTGGCTAATGCTAAGATGTTCACACCACTATTGAATCAGAAGGCATATCTTGCCAGGCCAGTCATATAGCTTTCAGAGTTCCCAGACTGATGACTGCCTTTTTCCTCTGGTATGGTATACAACACAATACAGCACTATAAAAGTTACTTTGGAGGTATGAAGCTTCCAGGTCAGTTCCAGATTGATATCTTCTTGTTCTGTGACTCAACCACATGGCACTCTCATCAACAGGATCTTATTTTCAAGCTTTAGATGGCAATCAATAGGATTGGAAATATTTTGCAAGATGTTGGTACATCATTGGCCAACACTTTTGTGTGTATTGGCTTTTAATTTTGTAGCTTGTTGTGTTTAGTAGCATCATTGATAACCTATTATAGGAAAACTCCATTTTCTCTCTGTCTCTGTGTTTTTGTGTTTCTCTGACTCTCTTTTTCTCTCTCTGAATTTCTCTGTCCGTCTCTTTGTTTCTTTGTTTCTTTGTTTCTTTGTTTCTTTGTTTCTTTGTTTCTTTGTTTCTTTGTTTCTTTGTTTCTTTCTTTCTTTCTTTCTTTGTATCTATCTATCTCTGTATCTGTCTCTCTCCCTCCTTATTTTCCTCATTCCCCGCTTCCCTCTCTCAGAAGTTTCAAGACTTTTAAAATATTTCTTACAGAAAAAATCCTGAGAGATTTCATTAAATAAATTAAAATAATCATTTGCCTATCTAAGGGTTCAAGATAAAAGTCTTCTACATGCTCAATAAAAATATAACATCAAGGAAAACTCAAGATAGGCAACTTTGTGAGTTACTATTTTCAACTTGGTGTTTGGCCCAGGTTTGTATATACAATTCAATGACAAAATTTTAGTATACTTCAAAAACATAAAGAAGCAAAGTGATTAGACTCTTTTGAAATAGAGAGTTAGAATTCCTTAGAACTAAAATCTTGATTTAGATGTCATTTTCCCAAGGCAATGGTCAGTAAAGTCCTGAAGAGCACCCTAATATACAATGGAAAAAGTGGGAAAACTTGCCTAGTTGTATATGATCTATGTAAGAAAGAAAAAGATGCTTACTCTGAGAATTTGAATCTTTCCAGTTAGTGTTCTTGAAAATAACTCCAAATACTTGTGAAATCCTCATGGATTTACAATAAAAAATATGATATATAGTTTAAGATGATTTTTATGGTGCCAAGAAGAAATTCATGCAAAATTTAATTTAAAAATCAAATTAAGCATTCAAATATCAAGGTGTTTTTACATGAAAAGAAATCATGCTATATCCACCTTTTTCTAACATACAAAAAAAATTAATAGATGTGAGAAAATAGAACTGTAATCTAAAATCTGAATGTTTAAAATTTAAAACTAAATATATTCAAATAAAAAATAAAATTACATTTATTAAAAATAAACTAATATAGTAGTAAACTTTAATAAATGGAACAAGTACCAAGTACTAGACATTCAATGAAAATAAAATTATTACTGATGCAATATGCTGCCCCAGGATATTATTAGGAATCATTTATGATATGAGCCCACTCTACCCTTTATTGTCTATGTGAACACCCAATTTGATAGCACTCCAAGGAACAGTATTCAAGTATTCAATGAAAATAGGTTAAAAAAAAAACTATAGCAATTGTACTTAAAAAGCAAACTAAATAAATGTTACCAGTAGAATAATTAACATTCTATTTAGTAAAATACCCAGTTTCAAAATTCATAAAGGGGAAAGATTTCAAACAAATGGAACAGGAAAGAATCTAGTATATACTATTAAAATAGTAGACAAGAAAAGCAGTTTATGGAAATGATCAAATGTTGGCAAGAAATTAGATAGGCTTTGTAAATAAGCTTAAGGAGCTAAAGGAATTCATGATTAGTAAAGCAAATGAGGGTGATAACAAGACTACATTGAATATAAGTGTGTCAATGAAATGTTGTGTTATAAAAGTAAAAATTTCAACATTCTTAACTAAAATTATAACCAAACATGTAAAACTAAATTGTGAGGGTATTCCAAAGTGAATGTGATAAAATGGAATGAACCAATAACAATTTCAGAAAAACTTATCAGGAGTTATTCTATAATATAAATACCAACAAAAGAAAGGTGAACATTTTTTGTTGGAATAGAAGGCAGTTGTAAGTCTATCCAAGATTCATAGCAAGGGTAAAATACAAGAGAGAGAGAGGTGTGGGGGAGGGAGGGAGGGAGGGAGGGAGGGAGGGAGGGAAGGAGGGAGGGAGGGAGGGAGGGAGGGAGAGAGACAGAAAGGGGGGAGAGGAGAGAGAGACAGAGAGGTACAGAACAAGTACTGGAAGACATAGAGTTGATAATACTTTTGTATATACATGAAACTTTCATTTGAGAATGCTATGAGTAGGTATTAATGACAGCCTTAATTGTAAAGACTCTTTTAATTAGCTTTTGCTTGAATAATTCCTATGTTGGGAGACAGAAAATTTTGATTCTATAATGATTTGTGGGACAAAAAATGGAGTCCTGCATCCACTCAGAGCTAGGGCCACTGGCCGAGGTTGACACAGGAAATTTGTCTTCGTTCAACCCCACGGAACCACCTGGCAGGCATTGGACTGTGAGAAGCCATGGGATCCTGCTTTGGGGGTGAGAAAAGGTGCGTTCTGGGGTCCCCACAGACCTGCTAGAGTTGGGCTTTGATGTTGTTGGGCCCAGCAGAAGAGCTGGTTCTGGGTTCTCTGGGCCACAAGGAGGCCAGGCATGACAGGTTCTCACTCTCAGAAATCCCAGATGCCACTGTATGTCTCAGGTGAGATTAGAATGGGTGGGAACCCTCAGACAGACTCTGGCCCTGGACCAAAGGGAACAGGATAGGAGGAGAACTCTGGCAGGTTATGGGGGTAGGAGAGAGTCTAGGTAGCTCAGTGGCTAGCTCGGTGGGCTGCTTGGTTTGGTTGGTGGTCGTGGCTGGATTACATGGAGGCCTGCTGTAGGGAGACTCGATGCACAGCTCTTTAGAGGGAAACCTGCTCCATTGCTCCAGCATGGTGGGTCTCAATGAAAAGAAGCAGTCCATGTTTTTAAGGCATTTATTGTAGAAAAGCAGAGAGAGGGAGAGTATAAAGAAGCAGAGGGCCCATGGAGGGAGGGGGAGAGAAGGAAGGTCAGAAAGAGGGGAAGCAAGGGATTAAGAGTTAAGAGCAAGAGAATAAGAGGTAAGAGAATAAGAGCAAGAGGGTAAGAGAGGGAGCAAGAGAGTAAGAGAGAGAGGATGGGGCAAGCAACTCCTTTTATAGTGGGCTGGGGCTATCTTGGCTGATGCCAGGTAACTGTGGAGAGGATCATACATGGCTTTTGCTAGGTAACTGTGGTGGTGGAGTCCAGACAGAATACCAGGAGCTTGGGGAATTGCCTATGTGACTGAGGGCCACATACTTTTGTAGGGGGCTGTGGGAGGCTGTTGCTAAGACAGGAGACTGGGGCCCAGGAGGTGTGGCAGAACTTCTAAATTCCCAATAAGGGAGAAGTCATCAGACACCAGGTCTCCAGTGTTCCAGGCTTGTGCTCAACTGGAAACTATGCACACAGTTCACCACCTCACAATTCCCCCTTTTACTTTTTTAAAAGAGTGGGGTCACTGGAGTGACTGTGTCATTTGTATTAAAAATTCTGGGTGTGGAGACAGTATCAAAGAAAAACTCTGTACAGGCCAGAGGGGTAACACAACTAAGTCAGAGTGGTAAGGAGGGTTAAGGGTAGGGGTTAAGAAGCAAGGTATCATTGAATCAATTAATTGTCGTGTGGGTAGTACAGTTTGAGGGTATTAACATCAGTTTTAAACAGCATTTGATTAACCTAGATAGACATCATCTTTTCCTTACTATCATGTAACTCCCCCAAGTTCAGTAGCCATTTGACTTTGACAAAAGAGTTCATCTGTAGCTGAAAGGTCTGATGTCTGTCCTCTGTGGTGTTAAGTACATGTCTCTGGATCTCAGCACATGTCTGCATCTCAGCTTGTGTCTCAGGAGTCTTTAGTCAGATGAGGTGTCTTAAGGAAGGCAGCTTTGCTGTCTGCAGGTCTCAGGAGATGTGCTGTCTCTGCTAGATCCTGTGGCAACAGTTATGGTCCGTTTCTTTTGTGGGGATAAACCTGTAGGTTAATTACAACAAAGGAGCAGAACCCCATGGGGGGATAGATAGATGGGTGGATAGAAAACATTAAGCCTGCAATGGTTTGCTTGAGAACACATCACAGTATGTTGTTATGGTCTTAGAAAAGCAAGGTTGAGGAATTTAGTCCTGGAAGGCATCCTTTAAGTCTTCTTTGGATGGCTGAGGAAGAAAATATCATGTTAATTATGCATCTGGGATAAGCAGTAATAGTTTGTAAAAGGAAACTGGTTGTTAATTAAGGATTAAATAATGGTAATCAGCATAGTTGATTTGACCTGTGGAGGTAGATTAGATGACTTTTGAACCATAAAAGGAATCATAAACAGGATGAAAAACTTTATACATACATCAGGAATGCTAGGGCGAAAAAATAAACATTTAAATAAAGAAGCAAGAAAATTTTGGGTTGAAAAGCACTAACATTGTTTCAAGTGTCCCTGTTAGGAAGAAAAAACATTTAAACAAAGCCTGAAAACCTTTGTCTTAAAGGCCTCAGGTGCAGGTTTTTCTTTGGTGGTCTTAGGTTCATGGGGGAGGGGCCTGCTCTGCCATGAGGTGACTGTGTTCTCTAGAGAGAGTTTCCTGTTTTCCCTGTTTGTTTTTGTTTTTTGTTTTTTTTTTTTTTCTTGGAAAGTAGAAGATGAATGGCCAACCTTGAAGAAAAGCTCAAAGGAACAAGCACAGAGGCTTCATAGCAGAGTCAGGGACAGGGAGAGTGAGAGGCTTTCTAGCCAAAGTGGTAGTAGCCTGCTGGCCAGTTTGAGAGCTCGATCAGTTGGCTGGCAGACTGAGGCAGCAGAGCGTTCAGAACAGGTGCTGCCAGCTGCTGTCTGAAAGGCAGCCCTTACTTCATGGCTGGGGGAGGGGCAGAGAGTAGAGGCTAGTTAAGTAGAGTTAGTTAAGTCTAAAATGAGATTTGGTGAGTGTAGCTAAGAGTCAAAAGGAGGAGGGAGAAATATGCTGGCAAAGAAAACAGGGTGGAGTGGGGAAGAGAGAGAGAGAGAGAGAGAATCAGAGGAAGGCCTAGTCTTTTGAACGAGACCAGATAACTCAAGGTCTTGGGCTATTGGAAGTTCTGATGTGGGTCTCTGTGTGTGTGGGTTCTCAGCTGAGGGTACGCCTTAGCTGGTTCTGCCCACATTGGGGTCCCACATCTACACTGGGCCTCTGGGCGAGGCAAACCTGCCAGAGCTCTCCTTCCTGCCATTTTTCCTTCTGCCCCCAGGCCAAAGTCTGCCCAAGGTTCCCCACTTTGTTCTCAGCACAGAACAAAGAAAGAATATTAAAAGCTGCAAGGGAAAAGGGCCAAGTAACATACAAAGGTAGAACTATCAAAATTATATCAGACTTCTAAACAGACTATGAAAGACCTAAAAGCCTGAAGAAAGGTCATGCCAACTCTAAGAGAACACAAATGTCAGCCCAGGCTACTATACCAAGCAAAAATCTCAATCATCATAGATGAAGAAAACAAAATATTCCAGGAAAAAAATAAATTCAAACAGTACCCATATAAACAATCCAGCCACACAGAGGATTCTAGAAGGAAAAATTTCAATACAAGGAAGGTACATGCACCAAAGAAAGGACAAGATATTAAGCATCTCACAACAAAGACAAAAAGAGAGAACTACAAGCATATAAAGCCACCCACAAAAAACAAACCTATCAGAAACCAACAGTCATCTTTCTTTAATATCTCGGAATATTAATGGACACAACTCACCTTTAAAAAGACATGAACTAACATTTTGATCCAGCATTTTGCTGCATAAAAGGAGCACACTTAAATAACAAAGACAGATACTATCTCAGAGTAAAAGGTTGGAAAAAGGTCTTTCAAGCAAAAGGTCCCAGGAAACAAGCAGGATTTGCCATCCTAATATCCAATAAAATAGATTTACAACCAAAAGTTATCAAGTGTGATGAAGAAAGACACTTCATATTTATCAAGGGGAAAATCCAACAAGAGAAAGTCTCAATTCTAAACATCTATGACCCAAGTCTAAGAGCATCCACATTCATAAAAGAAACTTTACTAAAAATCAAAACCCACATTAAAGCCCACACTAAAATAGAGAGAGACATCAACATCCCATTCTCATGAATGGACAGGTCATTGACACAGAAACAGAGAAACAGTGAAACTAAGAGAGGTCATGAAAAATTGGATTTAACAGATACCTGTAGCCACCCACAGACACATGAACTGAGTTCCTGAGAGGGATGCTGGAGTTCTGTGGGAGGAAAAGGCAAGAGAAATAATGAGACCAAGACAGATTCTGATCAAGGCCCAATGTTTACTAAGAGTCTGAGCTTATAAAAGGGGGAAGGCCCATCCCCTGCCAAGCCACTCTTGGTGCTTTGTTGCCAGCTTGTCAGCACTTGATCTGCCAGAGCTGTTAGTACTAGGCCACCAATGGACAGGATGTCAGCTATCGCAGGAATATCTCAGGAATACAGGTTCATCCTCTCACCAGGTAGCAGCATCTTGGAGAAGAGCACAGGTGGCAGAACAATAGACCTATCTAGGTTGGAAGACTCCACCATAGGTGGTCTCACTCACAGTAGCAGAACAGGTCTGAGTCAGCCTGCTCAAGTCTGGGGGAGACTACAGATATCTACAGAACATTTCACCCTAAAACAAAAGAATATACCTTTTTCTCTCACTAATGGTACCTTCTCCAAAATCGACCATATAATTTGTCACAAAACAGCCCTCAATCAATACAAGAATATTGAAATAATACCATGCATCCTATCAGATCATCATGGTATAAGGCTGGTTTTCAAGAACAGTGGAAAGTACAGAAAGTCCACATACATGTGGAAACTGAACAACTTTCTACTCAACTATAACTTGGTCAGGTAGGAAATAAAGAAAGAAGTTAAAGACTTCTTGGAATAAAATGAAAATATTGAAACATCATAACCAAACTTATGGAACACAATCAAAGCAGTGCTAAAAGGAAAGTTCATAGCCCTAAGTGCTCTGATAAAGAAACTAGAGAAAACTTACACTAACTTAACAGAACACCTGAGACCTCTAGAACAAAAAAGAAGCAAACCTGCCCAAGAGGAGTAGAAGGCAGGAAACAGTCAACTCAGGGCTGATAGTCACCAAATAGAAACAAAGAAAACAATACAAAGAATCAGCAAACTAAAAGCTGGTTCTTTGAGAGAATCAATAAGATAGATAAACCCCTAGCCAAACTCGCTAAAGGGTAGAAAGGCAGTATTTAAATAAACAAAATCATAAATAAAAAGAGAGACATAACGACAGAAACAGAGGTAATTAAAAAAATCATCAGATTCTAAAATCCTATATTCAACAAAACTTGAAAATCTAGATGAAATGGATGGTTTTCTAGACAGACACTACATACTGCAGTTAAACCAAGAGCAGGTAAACTATCTAAACAAGTGCATATCTCACAAAGAAATAGAAGTCATTAACCCCTGCGCCACCTCCCCCGCCAAAAAAAAAGAAAAAGCCCAGGACCAGATGGATTTAGTGAAGAATTCTACTAGACCGTCAAAGAAAACCTGATAGCAAATTTTCTCAAACTATTACATAAAATAGAAAGAGAAGGAACACTATGTAACTCATTCCATGAAGCCACAATACTCAGATACCTAAGCCACACAAAGTACCAACCAGAAAAGAGAACTTCATAACTTGCTTACGAATATTGATGCAAAAATACTGAATAAAATTCTTGTAAACCGAATCCAAGAAAGAAATTGAAGAAGATCTCAGAAAATGGAGCGATCTCTAATGCTCATGGATTGACAGAATCGGCATAGTAAAAATGGCCATCCTACCAAAGGCAATCTGTAGATTCGATGCAGTCACCATCAAAATCCCAACACAATTCTTCAAAGACATGGAAAGAACAATTCTCAAATTCATCTGGAAAGGCAAAAAACCCAGAATAGTGAGAACAATTTTTAACATTAAAAGAACAGCTGGGGAAATTACCATCCCTGACCTCAAACTTTACTACAGAGCAATAGTGATAAAACTGCATTGTATTGATACAGAGGCACACACATTGATCAATGAAATAGAATTGAAGACACAGAAATAAAACTACACACTTACAGACAGTTGATCTTTGAAAAAGCAGCCAAAACTATACAGTGGAAAAAAATGCATCTTCAATAAATGGTGCTGCTCTAATTGGCTGCCTGTATGTAGAAAAATGAAAATAGACCCATATTTGTTACATTGCACAAAGCTCAAGTCTATGTGAATCAAGAACCTCAAGATAAGCCCAGATACACTGAATCTAATGGAAGAGAAAGTGGGAGAGATCCCTGAGCTCAGTGGCACAGGGATAAATTTCCTATACAGAACTCCAATGCTTCATGTTCTAAGATCAAGAATTGATACAGGGGACCTCATGAAATTGGAAAGCTTTAGGAGGACAAAGGATATAGCCAATAAGACAAATCAGCAACCTAGATATTGGGAAAAATGTTCACTAACACCACATCTGGTAGAGGGCTAATATCCAAAATATATAAAGAACTCAAGAAGCTAATCACCAAAAAACTAAACAACCCAATCAAAAAGTGGGATATAGAAATAAACCAAGATTTCATAACTGAGGAATCTCGAATGGCTTAGAAGCACCTAAAGAAATGTTCAAAGTCCTTAGTGATCAGAGAAATGCAAATCAAAACTACCCTGAGATTCTACCTTACACCAATCAGAATGGCTAAGTTCAAAACCCAGGTGACAACACCTGTTGAAAAAGATATGGAGAAAGAGGAACAATCCTCCATTGCTGGTGGAATTGCAAACTGGTACAACCACTATAGAAATCAAGCTGGAGTTTCCCCACAAAATTGGAACTAGTCCTACTTGAAGACCCAACTATACTGTTCTTTGAAATGTACCCAAAAGTTGCCCCACTATGCCACAGGGGCTATGTTCATACCAGACTTATTTGTGATAGCCAGAAGATGGAAACAACCCATATGTCCCTCAATAGAAGAATAGATACAGAAAATGTGGTTCATTTACACAATGGAATACTACTCAGCTATTAAGAACTAGGATACCTATTATAGGCAAATAGATGGAACTAGAAAATATCATCCAGAGTGAGGTAACTCAGACCCAAAGGACATGCATGGTATGTACTCACTAATAAGTGGATATTAGCCAAAAGAAAAAAAAAATAAGAAAAAGTACAGAATACCCAAGAGACTCAAAAAGTTAAACAAGCTGAAGGGCCCAAGTGAGGACACCTCAGTACCACTTGGGAAGGAGAAGAAAGCAATCACATGTGGGGCAAAAGAAAGGGACCTGAGAGGTAAAGTGGACTAGGGTGGGGAGGGAGTAGAGTGGGGAGAAGGGAACCTGATCTGGTACTGGGTGAGGGAAAAGGACTGAAGCTCTGAGGGCCAGCAGAAAGAATGGAAACAGGCAACCTCAGGAGGTAGGAGGTTTGAGAGACCCTCCAGAATGTACTAGAGACCTGAGAGGTGAGTGTCTCTCAGGACTCAAAGGGAGGAACTTTAGATGATATGACTGAATGTAGAGAGAGGGAACTTATAGAACCAACCTCCAGCAAGAAGACAGGGCATCAATTGAGGGAGAGGGGAGCCATCCCACAGTCACACTATGACCCACAATTGTTCCTGTCTGAAGAAATTACAGGGATGAAAATGGAGAGAAGCCTGAGGAAAAGGAAGGTTCAGCCCAGCCACAGACCCAAAGTGTGATCCTGCTCAAGGGGAGAGCCCAAGGCCTGACACTATTACTGAGGATATGAAGTACTCTTAAAAAGGGACCTAGCATGATAACACTCTGGAAGACCCAGAAAACAGCTGAAAGTGGCAGATGCAGATATTTGCATCCAACAAATGGACAGAAGCAGCTGACACCTGTTGCTGAATTAGGGAAGGCTGAAAGAAGATGAGGAGAAGGGTGATCAGCAGTAGGAGGACCAGCAGTCTCAATTAATCTGGACCCTGAGATCTCTAAAACACTGGACCTCCAAACAGACAGCATATACTATCTAATATGAGGACCCCAACACACATACAGTAGATGACTTCTGGGTCTGTACTCATTCAGAGATGATTGACATAATTCTCAAGAGACTGGAGGCCCCAGAGAGATTAGAGGTCAGGTGGGGTGGGGCTGGGGACACCCACATGGAGATAGGGGGTGGGGAGGAGATGTGGGATATGGGACAGTCAGGGGGATGATAAATATGGAGTGTAAACAAAATTAATTAATTACTTTTAAAAAAGAAAAGGAAGGAAGGAAGGAAGGAAGGAAGGAAGGAAGGAAGGAAGGAAGGAAGGAAGGAAGGAATTTCAATCAGTAGTTCTAGCAAAAATGTTTGTAGACAAAATTTAATTATGGTTTTTATTTTGGTGATGAAATATTATGCCCAATAGCAATTTGGGGAAGAAAGAGTTTATTTAGCTTATATATAATGAAACAGAGGCCACTGAGGGAAGCTAAGTTGGAAAACGTAAACTTTACAAAACTATGGAGGTAGGTGATGATGCAGAAGCCTTGGAGGAATATGCCTTACTGGCAAGTGTCTCATGGTTTTCTTAGCCATATTTCTTACATAAATAAAATCCTAGACATGGGTGCTATGACCCTGTGGAAAATATCTTACAAATTTGCATACAGGTCAATCTTAAGAAGACATTTTCTCAATTGTAACTCCTTCCTCTTAGGCCATCAGATTATTCTTGTTTCTGTCAATTAGTGGTAATCTAGTCAGCACAAATATGTTGAAGAATCAAATTATATTTCCATTTCTCACTTTGTACAAAAATTTATTTCAAAATGAAAACATTAATAAGTCATAAAATTCTACATCTATTAGATAATTTTGAGGAGATCATTGAAAGTTATCAGCCTATACAAATAATTTCCTCCAAGTAGTGAGCCTTCCAATTTACAAGACTCCTTATAACTTTTAATCAATTATATGTGGGACCTATGTGAACAAAATGAGATGCTTGCTAAATAGGAGGCACTATTAAGATACAAGATTCAAAGCACATGAAACTCAAGAAGAACGAAGACCAAAGTGTGGACACTTTGCCCCTTCTTAGAATTGGGAACAAAACACCCATGGAAGGAGTTACAGAGACAAAGTTTGGAGCTGAGACAAAAGGATGGACCATCTAGAAACTACCATATCCGGGGATCCATCCCATAATCAGCCACCAAACCCAGACACCATTGCATACACTAGCAAGATTTTGCTGAAAGGACCCTGATAAAGCTGTCTCTTTATCTATGCCAGGGCCCAGCAAACACAGAAGTAGATGCTCAGTCAGCTAGTGAATGGATCACAGGGCCCCCAATGGAGGAGCTAGAGAAAGTACCCAAGGAGCTAAAGGGATCTGCAACCCTATAGGTGGAACAACAATATGAACTAACCAGTACTCCCTGGAGCTCGTGTCTCTAGCTGCATATGTACCAGAAGATGGCCTAGCCGGCCATCATTGGAAAGATAGGCCCATTGGTCTTGCAAACTTTATATGCCTCAGTACAGGGGAACGCCAGGGCCAAGTGGGAGTGGGTGGGTAGGGGAGTGGGGGGGGGAGGGTATGGGGGACTTTTGAGATAGCATTGGAAATGTAAATGAGAAAAATACCTAATAAAAAAATTAAAAATAGATAGATAGATAAATAAATAAATAAATAAATAAATAAATAAAAGCTCCTGAGAAGATTTGTCTCTATAGACTTAGTGACTGATTAATATTTTTGTATTATGGAGAGATTGGTTCAAAGGTTAACTACAAATTGAGGTTAGTTCTACCCCTGTAGAAGAGATAATCAAAATTAATAGTTAAAATATATAAAGAACTCAAAAACCAAAGAGTTAAAGCAAACAACTCAATTGATAGATGGGATTATGAAATGAATATATATTATATATGATTTTAAAATTATGCTATTTTCAGGAAAATAAATGCAACTGTACATACCCATTTTAAGTAAACACAGCAAACCTCTAAAAAGGAAATATGTTATCTCTTATCTATTCATCCTATATTTACATAGATGCAAAATCATATGTATGTATGTATGTATTTTTGTACATATGTCTATATGTGTGTATGACATAAATGTAGAAAAATATTGTGTTTGATAACAAAAGGAAAGCATGTATGGATGAAGTCTTTAACTGAATTTTAATAGAAATGTGTTTATGAAACATATCACTTAATGTGGACAAGAACCTGAAACTAGATAGATAATGAACCTAGAAGCAAACCAAATATTATTGGTCTGCCAATGGAAAATAACAATAAAATAATTCCTAATGATATGATACTATACTCATAAATCTGTGTCTTGTTCAGCCCTCATCAGATAAGCTTTGAGAGGTGATGGTAACTGTAACTCTGTGTGTGTGTGTGTGTGTGTGTGTGTGTGTGTGTGTGTATTTCCAAATAGACAATCTGCTTGATCCATACAATATTACTTATTACACATTTTTAGGGCTGTCCATCATTATTGGATAACATATTAGTGGTGTCTTCTCTGTGAGTTCTATATTTCTTGGTCTCATCTATGACTATGGCATAGTGGAAAAAGACGGTTTGATTGGGCTATCATATTTATCTTAATTTTGAAATATAAATGTTCAGTGCATTTACAAATCAAAAATAATGAATATGAGCTAATTTATGAGACCTATATGCATTATTTTATTTTTCAATTCATAAAGCTTAATTTTATTCTAAAAAATCAATAATGCAAAATATATTTTTGTATTTGTAGTCTATTTCCTTTAAATTATAATAAAATCTCAAAGATAAAAGAAATTTGTAAAAATTACAAAATAAAACAAAGGTAAATAAAACTACAACAAGGCATATTGAGCAACTCATGAGGGGCAAGCCAGTAAAGAGCACTTCTACAGGGCTTCTGGATTAGCTCTTCTATCCAAGTTCCTACATTGACTTCCTTGAGTAATGGATGACTCACTGGAAATGTTTCATTACTTTAGTTCCTTTTGGTCATGATGTTTTATTACAAAAATAAAAGCATGAAGACATGACATCTAGTTTTGGAAATTTGTTTTATTTGAATTAATGGAGGAAATTTTGCAGAGTAGATATACTTAAAGATTGAAGACATCAAACTGAAGAGCGATGTGCTCAGATTTTCTGAGTAGTTTAAGAGTGCAAGAGGCAGGCAGATTTCTGAGTTCGAGGCCAGTCTGGTCTACAAAGTGAGTTCCAGGACAGCCAGGGCTACACAGAGAAAACCTGTCTCAAAAAACCAAAAAAAAAACCAAAAAAAAAAAAAAAAAAAAAAAGGAGTGCCAGTATTCCATATACGCATGTTTGAAATTTAAAAGGAAAATTAAAAGTGTCATTTCTGAGGAACCACCAGACTGATTTCCAGAGTGGTTGTACAAGCTTGCAATCCCACCAACAATGGAGGAGTGTTCCTCTTTCTCCACATCCTCCCCAGCATCTGCTGTCACCTGAATTTTTGATCTTAGCCATTCTGACTGGTGTGAGGTGAAATCTCAGGGTTGTTTTGATTTGCATTTCCCTGATGATTAAGAATGTTGAACATTTTTTCAGGTGCTTCTCTGCCATTCGGTATTCCTCAGGTGAGAATTCTTTGTTCAGTTCTGAGCCCCATTTTTTAATGGGGTTATTTGACTTTCTGGAGTCCACCTTCTTGAGTTCTTTATATATATATTGGATATTAGTCCCTTATCTGATTTAGGATAGGTGAAGATCCTTTCCCAATCTGTTGGTGTTTTTTTTTTTTTTTTTTTTTTTTGTCTTATTGATGGTGTCTTTAGCCTTGCAGAAGCTTTGCAGTTTCATGAGGTCCCACTTGTCAATTCTCGATCTTACAGCACAAGCCATTACTGTTCTATTCAGGAATTTTTCCCCTGTGCCCATATCTTCAAGGCTTTTCCCCACTTTCTCCTCTATAAGTTTCAGTGTCTCTGGTTTTATGTGAAGTTCCTTGATCCACTTAGACTTGACCTTAGTACAAGGAGATAGGAATGGATCGATTCGCATTCTTCTACATGTTAACAACCAGTTGTGCCAGCACCATTTGTTGAAAATGCTGTCTTTCTTCCACTGGATGGTTTTAGCTCCCTTGTCGAAGATCAAGTGACCGTAGGTGTGTGGGTTCATTTCTGGGTCTTCAATTCTATTCCATTGGTCTATTTGTCTGTCACTATACCAGTACCATGCAGTTTTTATCACAATTGCTCTGTAGTAAAGCTTTAGGTCCAGCATGGTGATTCCACCAGAGGTTCTTTTATCCTTGAGAAGAGTTTTTGCTATCCTAGGTTTTTTGTTATTCCAGATGAATTTGCAGATTGCACTTTCTAATTTGTTGAAGAATTGAGTTGGAATATTGATGGGGATTGCATTGAATCTGTAGATTGCTTTTGGCAAGATAGCCATTTTTACAATGTTGATCCTGCCAATCCATGAGCATGGGAGATCTTTCCATTTTCTGAGATCTTCTATAATTTCTTTCTTCAGAGACTTGAAGTTTTTATTATACAGATCTTTCACTTCCTTAGTTAGAGTCACGCCAAGATATTTTATATTATTTGTGACTATTGAGAATTTTGAGAAGGGTGTTGTTTCCCTAATTTCTTTCTCAGCCTGTTTACTCTTTGTGTAGAGAAAGGCCATTGATTTGTTTGAGTTAATTTTATATCCAGCTACTTCACCGAAGCTGTTTATCAGGCTTAGGAGTTCTCTGGTGGAATTTTTAGGGTCACTTATATATACTATCATATCATCTGCAAAAAGTGATAGTGATAGTTTGACTTCATCTTTTCCAATTTGTATCCCTTTGATCTCCTTTTGTTGTTGAATTGCTCTGGCTAGGACTTAAAGTACAATGTTGAATAGGTATGGAGAAAGTGGACAGCCTTTTCTAGTCCCTGATTTTACCGGAGGATCCAGCAATAACTCTCCTGGGCATATATCCAGAAGATGTCCCAACCGGTAAAAAGGACACATGCTCCACTATGTTCATAGCAGCCCTATTTATAATAGCCAGAAGCTGGAAAGAACCCAAATGTCCCTCAACAGAGGAATGGATACAGAAATTATGGTACATTTACACAATGGAGTACTACTCAGCTATTAAAAAGAATGAATTTATGAAATTCATAGCCAAATGGATGGACCTGGAGGGCATCATATTGAGTGAAGTAACACAATCACAAAAGAACTCACACAATATGTATTTACTGATAAGTGGATATTAGCCCAAAACTTAGGATACCCAAGATATAAGATACAATTTACTAAACGCATGAAACTCAAGAAGAATGAAGACCAAAGTGTGGACACTGTGCCCCTTCTTAGAATTGGGAACAAAACACCCAGGGAAGGAGTTACAGAGACAAAGTTCGTAGCTGTGATGAAAGGATGGACCATTTAGAGACTGCCGTATCCAGGGATCCATCCCATAAGCAGCTTCTAAACGCTGACACCATTGCATACACTAGCAAGATTTTGCTGAACGGACCCAAATATAGCTGTCTCTTGTGAGACGATGCCGGGGCCTAGCAAACACAGGAGTGGATGTTCACAGTCAGCTATTGGATGTATCACAGGGCTCCCAATGGAGAAGCTAGAGAAAGTACCCAAGGAGCTAAAGGGATCTGCAACCCTATTGTCGGAACAACATGATGTACTAACCAGAATCCCGGAGCTCTTGTCTCTAGCTGCAAATGTATCGAAAGATGGCCTAGTCGGCCATCACTGGAAAGAGAGACCCATTGGACTTGCAAACTTTATATGCCCCAATATAGGGGAATGCCAGGGCCAAAAGAATGGGAATGGGTGGGTAGGGAAGTGGGGGGCGCTATGGGGGACTTTTGGGATAGCATTGGAAATGTAACTGAGGAAAATATGTAATAAAAATATTAAAAATTAAAAAAAGTGTCATTTCTAAAATAATTTACATTGTTTCAGAAAAAAAAATGTAAATAAAAGTTTGTTAAGGGCTGGTGAGATGGCTCAGCAGGTAAGAGCACCCGACTGCTCTTCCAAAGGTCCTTAGTTCAAATCCCAGCAACCACATGGTGGTTCACAACCATCCGTAACATGATCTGACTCCTTCTTCTGGTGTGTCTGAAGACAGCTACAGTGTACTTATATGTAATAAATAAATAAATCTTTAAAAAAAATTGTTAATATTCAGAATACTTAAAGTCAATGGAGTATATCTTCTGTATTCTACTCATGTGAACATTGACTCTGTTTAATTCATTCACTTCATTAAGCGGACACTCATTCAGTCCCTGTGTGTGTGTGTGTGTGTGTGTGTGTGTGTGTGTGTGTGTGTGTGTGTATACACACACACACATATATATATATGTGTGTATATATGTATATGATGTGGTAGTAGACAGGTCAATTGAATACCTATTGGATACCTAATTATAGATTTGCATAAGAAACTCAATGAATATTTTGTGAGTTCAAGGGTGCATTTAGTAATGATCACAGGCTGCTGATGTATCTTTTATTCTTTTCTTTGACTGCTTCTCTGACACTGTGATGTCCTTTCTTGCTGCTGACTCAGGTAAAACTATGCCATCCTCTCCTTCTGGGGATAAGATTTATGGAGGCATATATTTCCTGCTTTCCTCCATCATTTCTCCTTTCCAAAAGTTTGAATGAATGGAAGTTTTTGAATATTTGTTTTATTTTATTACAAATTGTAACCTTGATGAATTTGACTTGGAAATATATAACAGGAGACCAACAGGATGTCTGTCAAGTTCTTAGTTGCTAAATTGATGGTAAAAAGGACCACCAAAAAAATTAAAATATAGTACAAATGCAATGTTTCTTATATGCATTTTATGCCAGTTTCATATTTAACAACTTGCATAGGCTTTCCTATTTAATTTTACTATAACTTCCCAAAATCAGTACCATTATCTATGATGGTAAATGAAGAGAATACACTACCATTTCTCTTTTCTAGATATTACTGAGTCCTGCACATCAGATTTTGTTAAACTTATAGAAGCTGACAAGTGTTGTACAGATAAAGAAAAAGGTGTGGGTTTGGAAGCAGTTTGGGGGACCTTGGAATTTATATGAGCGAACACTAAACACATTTTACAAAATTCTCAAAGAACTAGTAAAAACCAGGATGATGATAAAAATAATGAAATTCTGTTCAATGGTTTCCGAGTTGCTTTGATAAACTTGTGTTAATATACTCAGGATTCTTCTCACAGCACTTGAGTGTCTACTTCTCACTCTTTCCTTACTATTTACTTACTTTTGCTTAATTTATAATGAGTCTCTTTTACCCATTAGTTTAAAAATAGCTTTGTGTATTTAGGATAAAAAGTGAGGTCATTTTGCAAAACAATTTACTAAGTTTCATGTCTCTTGCCAATGGATAAAGTATTGCATTTCTCTAAATATTTATATCAATGGAAGTGTAGTCAACATTTGCTGTGGTCCATTGCCTTTTCTTTAAATCACGTCCCACTTATCTCTTTCAAATTACAAACAACAAAAATACTAATTTCTATTGACTTATCTATATTTCAGTTTTCTTTCATAATTGTAATCTTTACATTTTGAGTAATTATTACATCACAATTATTTTGCTTTAGTGACTTCTTTTAGTCATGTCAATGGAGATGTAAGTTATAAGCATTCTGCCTTAGAAGAACAAAGTACTATTTCATTAAAAGTCTGACCTTTCTGTTGTGTGTTGGTAATGCACTATGTAGATTATACCTTTGCTTTGTGAGATGTATCTTAGATGTTGATAAGTTACTTTGATAATATCTTAAGTACTCAAAAATAATTGTTTTGCTGTGTCACACAAATTGTTCTCTCAAGAATTTTTCAGATTGTACCTGCCAATTTAATGTCACTTCTGTAAGTCAAAACTTGAACACTTAATATAAATATTTTAATTCTTAGAATGTTAATTTGATTCAGTGAGTGGAATTTTTCCAGTGTTTTTCCCAAAAAATTCAAAGTCTTTTGTGAATGAATGAATGTAAAATTCTCCAAAAAAGTCTATATACAGTGATACTAATTTTCCCTGTATTAATTTACTCCTTGGCTATCTGCTTGTCACCTCCAGCCAATGTAGCTTAACTTTCAAATGATCTTCAGTACACTGAGACATGCCTCTTGCAAATCTCAGAGTCACCATCATCTCTCCAAATATGCTTAGTTCTGGATTCCTCTGGAACTTATAAATGGAATTTCCTGTTTTTCATGTGCCGACATCCCATAAGGTTTTATTGGGTTGCAGTAAGAATCTACTTCAAATTTTTATTACTGTGATATCCTGAAAATAAACTTTTATTTTAAATCAGACAACTTTCCTGTAAAAACCCCTCTGTTCAAGACTCCTCAAATGTATTTCTTTATAATAACCATTTGAAACTGATTCCAAAATATTTTCAGTAGATAAAGAATTGTCAGAAACAAGATTGCATCTTTTTCCTAAGACTTTGTAGTTTTGTCTATGAAAGCATTATTCTCACACAAAACTTTACCAAATTTTCCATTTATTAATTTCCCCCTAACATCTGGTGTTATCCCTATGGAACCAAGGTGCAGCATCAACATTCATTAAAAATTCATGACAACAATTAAACATTCAAAGTTTTATGAAAAAAATCACTGGGTGTTTATACAACAGTTTTTATTGATTACATTCTAATATAATAATATTTTCTTATTTTAAGATAGATACCACAAAATTTAGCATAATTAGTTACAGATGGACATTTATATAAAATTCATCAAAAAAATCCTTATTACGGTGATTCCAGTTTTCTTCACTAATGATGGACTGGACTTCCTATATTCTACAATCCTATTCCTATAGGAATGTTTACATAATCATAACTTCAAACTATAATGGCTTTACATTTAAATAGACATTTATTATTATATGTTTTAAAATATTTGGATGAATTGAACTGCTTGACAATGACTTCATGAAATTCATAGGCAAATGGATGGAACCAGAAAATATCATCCCAAGTGATGTAACACAGACACAAAACACATGGAAAAGATCTTTATCAGTCCTCCATCTGATAGAGGCATAATAACTGATACATACAAAGAACTCAAGAAATTGGACTCCAGAGAATCAAAAAACGCTATTAAAAATGGGTACAAAGCTAATCAAAGAATTCTCAATTGAGGAATATTAAATGGCCAGGAATCACCTAAAGAAATGTTCAGCATCCTCAGTCATCAGGGAAATGCAAATCAGAAAACCCTGAGATTCCAGCTCATACCAGGCAGAATGGCTAAGACCAAAAACTCATTGAGAGAATGTGGAGAAAAAGGAACACTTCTGTGCTTTTGGTGGGATTGCAAGCTGGTACAACCACTCTGGAAATCAATTTGGCGTATCCTCAGAAAATTGAACATAGTACTACCTGAGGATCCAGCTATACCACTCCTGGACATATACCCAGAAGATGTTATAAGGACACATGCTCCACTATGTTTATAGCAGCCTTATTTATAGTAGACAGAAGCTGGAAAGAACCCAGGTGTCCTTCCACAGAGGAATGTATACAGAGAATGTTGTACATTTATACAAATGGAGTACTACAAAGCTATTAAAAACAATGACTTCATGAAATTCTTAGACAAATTGATGGAACTAGAATGTGTCATCCTGAGAGATAACCCAATCACAAAACAACACACATGTTATGCACTTACTGATAAGTGGATATTATCTCTAAAGCTTGGAATACCCAAGATACAATTCACAGACCACATGAAGCATAAGAAAAAGAAAGACCAAAGTGTGGATGCTTTGGTCTTTAGACGTGGGAACAAAATACTCACAGGAGGAAACAATAGAGACAAACTAAGGAGCAGATGAAAGAAAGGCCATCCAGAGACTGACCCACCTGGGGATCCATCCCATATACAGTCACCTAACCCAGACATTATTGAGGAAGTCACCGCCCACCAGACCTCTGGGTTTCCAGGCCTATGCTCGACTGAGACCAGGCTATCTGTACACAGCTTACCACCCCATATCATAGGAGTGTAAGAAACCTCTGAGTTGTCAGGGGAATACATGGGGCTAAGCAATAAAGGCTACTTCTGTTTCCTTAGTTACTTCTAAGAGGCTGCAGTTTAGGTTCTAATGTTGAATACGATATGCAATTTGAACACGGAACTTCAACGATTTGATAGAGCTCTATGCTGGAAGTCTCCCCCCTATAGCTACCTCAAGGTAATCTGCAAGCTACCAAGGTAGATCAT
Source organism: Mus caroli (assembly GCF_978045245.1). Lineage (NCBI taxonomy): Eukaryota > Metazoa > Chordata > Mammalia > Rodentia > Muridae > Mus > Mus caroli. The sequence continues at coordinate 46,639,827 of NW_028227256.1, forward strand.
CAGTCCTATCTACCTGAGTTACCCATGAACCTCTACAATGGCCATCACAGAGAAATCTGACTAAAGGTACAATATATGTAGTCATATCTTGGTGGTACACAATAGCTGTCTAACTGGACAAAGGCTCAACAAATAGAATAAAATTGTGTCTAGCACCAGAAACATAGCCAAACCACTCTGGGTTAGAGACATTGTGGGTCAAGAAGGGACACTACTATTGTCAATTTAATATACCAATATAATTGCTAACTGGATTATTAAACTTAACCTCACATTGGCATCCTAAAAACAGGTAAAAGAGTCAGAGTCAGGCCTCTCTCACTGGTAGAAATCCCACAAGCACACCGAACTACACACCTTAACATGTATGCAGAGGACAGAATTAAGACCAATGAAATCTCTATGATTGTTGGTTCAGACTCTATAGGTCACTATGAGCCCAGGATAGTTGATTTTATAGGTTTTGTTGTGCTGCTCTTGATCCCTTTGGCTCTAACAATCCTTCCTCCCCCTCCTCCTTTCATGGGTCTCAAGCTAGAGCAATTATTGTTTGTCTACTCCCACAATTACTGATCCACCTTTAGAATAGCACATCTTTTAAGTACAGGAAATTAAAGGTCCAAGGTTTGAGGTTGAATTGGTGGCCTGATCCCTGCACTGAAATTTTACCTGGTTATAAGAGATAGTCAGTTCAGGCTCTTTATCACCAATTCCTAGCTAGGGACATTTTCATAGATTCTTGGAAGTTATCATTTCACGAGGTTTCCATTGCATTCCTGAAATGGATAGATCCATTAATCAAGCTACCTCTTTTTATGCCAACACCATGGGCCTTTTATTACCATAGCTTTGAGATCAGGGTGATGATCTTCCAGAATTGGGTTATTTTAGTGATTCTGGGCTTCTGTTTTCCAATATGAAGTTGGGTGTTGCTCTTTGAAAGTCTATAAAAACTGTGTTGAAATATTAAAGGGATTGTGTAGAATCTGTAGATTGCTTTTGATAAGATGGCTCTTTTTACTATATTAATCCTAGCAATACACGACCATACTTCTTTCCTGATATTATTTTTTTACAATTTCTTTCTTCAGCTGTGGGAATCCACATATGCCATTATAAAGTGGGGCTGGCTACCACCCATAAGTTTAGGTAAACAACCAATGTGCTCATGTGCAGTAGAGTTTTTTGCTGAGTCACTGCCTGGCCCGAGGCATGCAAATGAGGTACTGAAAGCATAACCAATCGGGTGTAGACACGCCTCTCCTAGGCCTATATAAGCAGCGCCAGTTCTTGGGCTCCGGGTCTTTTCACCTCTACGATCAAGCTCTCCCAATAAACGTGTGCAGAAGGATCCTGTTGTGGCATCTTTCTTTCTGGTGAGTCAAGCATTCACAAGTGGTGCCGAAACCTGGGACGAGACATCTTCAGGCACAAGCGAAGACCCCCTGTTACAGGGAGGATTCAGAACTGCACCACGGGGATGAGAAGTGTTCCTGCAATAAAGGCTGTTGAGAAGGATGCGACTTCATGGATTCAGAACTCTTCAGCTGGGGAATGGCGGAACCGGTAAGTAAAAAGAAATTAATGTAAGTCTCTGAGAGTTATGCTTCCCTATGGAATAGATCCCGTAATTGTTGCTGGGGTTGTGCTGCTTGTTTTCTTTCTTGTCCTAATATTGTGCTATTGTCTTAATTTTCATCGCCCTGGACACGAGTATATCTGCTGGGAATAGCTTGGCAGATACATAAGATCATAAAGCGAGTATAGATAAACTCGTGAGTCGATCTTGGGACTAAGAATTGCACGTAGATAAGTGAGTGTCTCAAGGACACTTTAGTCCAGGACGATCATGGTTACTGGCCAGAGGTCTAAAGATTTCTGAAAGTACAGTGAGGGTTCTTAAAAGAGATAGACAGACTCGCTCCTTGGTTTTCCCCCACTGGGTCGCTGATGCTACCTAGTTGGGAAAAGTTAGGGAGAGATATAGCAAGAGAGGAAGGTGAAGGGAAAGTGAAAGCAGGAACAAGACCGATATGGAAGTTGATTAAGGCTTGTATCCAGGACAAGAAATGTGTTAAGGAAGGGCAGCGACTTTGGCAGGAGCACCAGGAAAGCATGTCAGAAACAGAGAGAAATGAAAAGGAAGGAGTGCACAGAAAAATAAGTAAAGGAAGAGATATAAAAAGAGAAAAGGAAAAGAAACCAAAATATAGAGATTCAAAAGATAATATAAGGAATGAAGATCAAAAAATTAAGTCAATCTACCCTCCTCTCAAGGACTTTGAGTTATTAGAATTATTTACCTCAGAGGACTCGGAATTATCAGGAGGGGAGGAAGAAGATTTGCAGGAGGCTGCTGCAGAGTATGAGGCAGAAAGATATGGTCCAATAGGGAGAAGTATCAGTGCTTCCCCACCTCTGCCTTATACAGAAAAGAAAACAATTTGCAATGGCCACTCGTTTTGCACTCGTAGAGGGTTGCAGAAAATATGTCAGGATTTTCCTGTTTTTCAGGGTCAAGCTCAACAGCAATATTATGAGCCAATATCCCATAAACAAGTGAAAGATTTAGCAGAGTCAGTAAGGACCTATGGAGTCAATGCGTCTTTTACTCAGTCCCAAACTGATAGACTGCTCACCATGCCATGACTCCTTCTGATTGGATGAGTGTGGTAAAGGCATGTCTTACGATGGGACAGTATCTAGACTGGAAGTCTATATGGCATGATCTGTGTTTGAGTCAGGCCCGTGCTAATGCTACTGCAGGGCAACCAGCATGGAGCTTTGAAATGCTTACAGGTCAGGGTCAATGGACAAACAATCAATTAGGATACCCAGTGCACGTCTATGATCAAATCAATCAGGGAGCAGTGAAAGCTTGGAAAGCATTGCCTAATCAAGGAGAGGTATCTGGTAATCTGACAAAAATTATTCAGGAAGCTAATGAGTCATTCTCTGAATTTGTGGCTAGCATGATAGAAGAAGCTGGACGAATATTTGTGATTCTGAGACCGCAATGCCGCTAACTGAACAATTAGTTTATGATCAATGTACCAAAGAATGCAGAAATGCTATCACACCTTGGAAAGGGAAAGGATTTCAGGCATGGATGAAAGCCTGTAGAGACATAGGAGGACCCCTTTAAAATGCAGGGCTGGCTGCCGCAGTTTTGATGGCACAAACAAAAGGAATAACTTGCTTTAATTGTGGACAAACAGGTCATATGCAAAAGCAGTGTTTAAAGGGTAAAAAGAGTAGGCTTGAGAATAAATATTATCTCTATAATATTAATAATAAATAATAAATATTTAATATTATTTATAATATAATATATTTCATAATAAAATATTTAATAAATATTAAAATAAAATAAAATATTTAATAATATAAAATAATAAGTAAGTAATAATGAATAATAATATTATCTATATAATAATAAATATTATCTCTGATTCTGTTTATGTGGTTAATGCTGTATTAGCATTAGAGACTGATGGAAATTTTAAGCAGTCTTGCCCAGTATCTGAAATTTTGATGAAAATACAAAATTGTATTTTGATGCGTGAGCATCCCTTTTATATTCTACATATTAGAACACATACATTATTACCTGGACCTATGGTTAAGGGAAATGCAATTGCTGATTCAGCCACCAGAGATATGGTTTTGCTATCACAAAGTTCTATAGAAGGTGCTAAGAATTTTCATCAATTTTATCATGTCCCTGCTTCTACATTGCAACAGAAGTTTAAGCTCACAGGAACAAAAGCTCGAGATATTGTCTTATAGTGTTGTAAATGTGTAGAATTTATTAATGCACCTTCTGTGGGTGTTAATCTTTGCGGATTGCGACCCCTAGATATTTGGCAGATAGACGTCACGCATATCCCAGATTTTGGTAAATTACAATATATACATGTGTCCATCGAGACTTGCTCTGGTGTCCTATATGCCTCTCCCTTGATGGGGGAAAAGGCAGTTCATGTCATATCCCACTGCTTAGAGGCTTGGGCTGCATGGTGCAAGCCCCTGGTACTCAAAACAGATAATGGTCCTACATATACCTCTTCTAAATTTAGTCAATTTTGCCAACAAATGCAAGTGAAACATATTACTGGGTTGCCCTATAATCCACAGGGCCAAGGCATCATTGAAAAAGCCTATCGTACTTTGAAACAATATTTGCAAAAACAAAAAGGGGAAATAGAGGCTATGACACCAAAGATGGTTCTATCCCTTACAATATTTACTCTTATTTTTTTAAAATTGGATGATGCTGGAAGATCACCAGCCTAAAGGCACGGACAATGGCCTCAACCGCCCAATGAAATGGCCAAATGGAAAAAATGTCCTTGATAATAAATGGTATGACCCGGATCCCATATTAATCAGATTCAGGGGAGCTATTTGTGTTTTTCCACAGGGTGAAGATAATCTACTTTGGGTTCTGACGTGACTGACAAGGACCGTGAAAGAGCAAGATCAATCCCAAGATGATCCTGTTATTCTTACTCCTGATGATTGAGACAGGGTTAAGTATACCTTTGTAGGCCATAGTGAGATCATGGCCAGTACCCTTACGAGTACATTACAATTCTTCTACCTTGCCTTTGTGTTTTGCAACTGAATGTTTTTTGGATGCGCCTTGTGCACAACAAACTCCTCAAGAGCCACAGGTATATAATAGTACAAGTTTTCATTTAAATTATACACTATGCTTAGAGCATAATGTGGATAAACCTTTTACACCCTGTATGTTTTTAAAGAAAGAGACTGTCTCTAATTGGGCAGATCCCATTTGCCAAAATAAAGTGAGCTCTGGAGTGTTACTTTATACTTTAACGCAAGTTGCTCAAGGAGCACAATCAGGCTCAAGTGATGTTGGAAATAATGTAACTTCACCTATAAACATGACCATTATTATGATAAAGGGAAATGTGACTATTCCCAAAAGATCACAATGGCCTGTTGGCAATGCTACTGCTATATGCAGCGTGCCCTGGTGTCATCCAGACCTTGCATTTCCTATAGTTTTTTCACCTTGTCAATCAAAAATTTTTCCTCAGAAAGAAATAGCAAAGGGTTTTGTTTTGTCACCTCCATTGGATTTTGCCGTAATGAATGATAAAGGAGATGCTACAGGAAAAGAAAATATTTGGCCATATTACCAATGGATTTTAAGTAATGAGGCAGGTGCTAGTACCAGTTTGTCAGCCTTTGCATTGCTGACTGGAACCTTTCATGAGATATTGAATGTTTCTGCCACACTTTCCAATACCTCTGCTCATTTAGATAATGTGACATCTAATAGAGTTATCAGAAATATGACTACTTCTCCAGTAGAAGTTTGTGTTACTCCTCCATTTTTCTTTATATTGGTTGAATTTCAAAATAATACAGAATGGTTAGATTGTACAAATGTCACTTGTTTTTTGACGCAATGCTGGAATGGAACCACTTTCTTAGCCTTAGTGGTACATCTACCAAACTTTGTCCCTGTGCCTGTTGAGGCAGATCCAGAGAAGTTCCCAATTATGAGTCTTGTGCGGCAGAAGAGAGATTTTGGAATCAGAGCTGCCATTGTTACTGCCATTGTGGTGTCTGCAGTGTCAGCGGTTACCACAGGAATTCCTATGGCCAATCAAGTTAATACTGCTGATACCATAAGTCATATAGCAGAAAAAACGTCTGAGGCATTGCTTACCCTGCAAAGTGTGGATTCTGATATCACCTCAAGGTTAATGTTAGTGAATCAAAGAGTGGATTTTTACAACATAACATGGAACAGATGATGGATGTCATACAAATGAGTTGTGTGGTATCAACTCCGCATGTGTGCATTACTCCCATTATGTATATTAATGATTCTTTTATTAAAAGTACAGATTTATTGAATTATCTGAAGAGGAACTGGTCGCAGGAGCTGGAAAGGTTGCAGACGAAGCTGCAGATACAGATCCTGAACCTTAATGGAACCAGAGTGGAAACAGTGACCCTTGGAGACTTTACCTCTTGGCTGCATTTTCTTACTTTAAGGAATGGGTGGGAGTGATTTTGTTTGGTGCTGCCATATGCTGTGGACTGGTATTCATGCTTTGGTTGGTTTGCACATTCAGAACCCAACAAAAACATGACAAGGTGATTATAATTCAGGCACTTTTAGCCATTGAAAACAGTGCCTACCCTGAAGTTTGATTATCTATGCTCAAGAATTCGTCGGCATCTGAGTCCTCTGCTCTTGCACCCCACGGATTTATGGATCCATTGCACTGGGATGAGAGAGACTCAGCGATCATTGAGCAGCCCTTGCACATCACTGAGGTCTCCTCATTGCACACGGTAGGGTGATCATGATTTCCCCACTAATGCATTCCCTTAAAACTTGGCTGGCCTCTTTTGTAGACTTCGCCCTAGGTCATTTAGCAGTTGCTGTCACACAGCGTCGTGGTATCCAAAGACGGGCAACTTTCCTCATGCACAAACCAACCTAAAACACGGGGCCTGGTGGTGATAGGGTAACCCTATGATGGGTAAGGCTGTGACACTAGAGGAACGACCTAAAACTGGAGACATGGCAGATGGACATTATTGCACAGGCCTAGTCCAGCATCATTTTATTAAAATTAAAAGTGGGAGATGTGGGAAGCCACATATGTCCTTACAAGGTGGCACTGGCTACCACCCATAAGTTTGGGTAAACAACCAATGTGCGCATGTGCAGTAGAGTTTTCTGCCGAGTCACTGCCTGGCTGGAGGCATGCAAATGAGGTACTGAAAGCATAACCAATCGGGTGTAGACATGCCTCTCCTAGGCCTATATAAGCAGCGCCAGTTCTGGGGCTTGGGGTCTTTTCGCCTCTGCAATCAAGCTCTCCCAATATATGAGTGCAGAAGGATCCTGTTGTGGAGTCTTTCTTGCTGGCGAGTTGGACACTCACATTCACCAAGTGAACATAATGGATATCTACAGAACCTATGAACTAAACACAGAAGAATACACTTCCTTCTCAGCACCTCATTGAACTTTCTCTAAAATTGACCACTTACTCAGCCACAAAACAAGTTTCAACAAATACAAGAAAATTCAAATAGCTACCTGTATCTTATCTTATCAGAGCACTGTGGATTAAAGCTGGATTTCAACAACAGAAACAATAGAAATCCTATAGACTCAAGGAAACTGAACAACAACCTATTGAATGATAACTGGATCAATAAAGAAAGTTAAGATTTCCTATAGTTGAAGGAAATTGAATGCATAACATATTCAAATTTACAGGACTCAATGGTGCTAAGACTAAAAGTATAGCATTAAGGGCTTTCATAAAGTAATTAGGGAGATCTGATGCAAGCAACTTTAGAGCACCTCTGAAAGCAATAGAACAAACAAAGCAAACACATTCAATTCACATTCAACCAAATGCAACCAAGCAAGTGAAAGACCTGTATGAAAGGTTACCCAAATATTACTAAAAATATATTGCTTCTTTTGATTTTGATGAAATGTGCTTTGTCTATCTATGATATCTTATAAAAATGACTCAGGATTTATTCTAACATGGTTAAGACTTATTAACAAATGCCTATATCTAAAATATAATATCTTAAAAATAATGTATTTTCCATAGCGAAAGAACATGTTAAATATGTAACAAATGGCTTGTATTAATGCAAATAAATCTAGGTTTAATATATATCATTAAAGCATAGTTTTGAAGATAATAAAAATATTTTAGAAGATTTACAATCATTACTCATTAAGTTTAATGATTAATAATATCTCCACAGAAAGATAGAGGGGGTAAAAGGGTGGTAGAGAGTGGAATGAGGGGTTCAGGATCAGATGTAAGGAGGGACAGCTGGAATGTCTAGATGGGCATGAGGATGAGTGGACATCTGCAATCGACAGGAGTTGGGGGTAGGGAGCTTATCCAGGATGAGACAGAGATCTAGGATAACAGAAACAACCAATAATCAATGAGGGTGCCCTTACCGATGACTCACAGCATTGGGGATATGGAAACTGAAGAGTCACCTTGTGCATCTAGGCAGGATCCCCAGTATAGTAATAGGGACACCATCCCACCTATGAAAGTTTCAATGCAAAATTTATCCTGTCTACAAGAAATGCAGAAATGGGGGATAGAGCAGAGACTGAGAAAATGATTAAACAACAACAGGCCTAACTTGAGACTCATCCCATGGGCAAGCCCCAATCCCTGACACTACTATTATTAATACTCTGATATACTTGAATATAGGAGTCTAGAATGGCTATCCTCTGAGTGAATCCTCAAACACATGAAGACACTCACAGCCAAACAATTGATGAAGCATGAAGAAAGACTCTTATGGAAGAATAGGAGGAAGGACTACAGTCCAAGGCTTTAGGAATGCCACATGAAGACCAACTGAGTCTACTAATCTGAACATTTGCAGCTCTTAGAGACTGAACCACAAATGAAGAATATAAACCAGTTGGACCTAGGCCTCCCCACACATATATAGCAGTTGTGCAGCTTTCTCTTTATGGGGGTCCTGGACAACTCATGTGGGAACTATCCCAAAAGCTATTGACTGTACATGGGATATGTTCTTGTAGCTAGGTTGCCTTCTCTGATCTCAGTGGGAAAGGATGTGCTTAGTCTCACAGACACTTGATATTCCAGGGAAGGTAGATAACCAGGAAGGCCCTCACCTTCTCACAGGAGAAGCAGAGGTGTGAAGGAGGGAAGGATTATGAGAGGGGTGAAAAAAAAAATACAAAAATAAGCCAGGCATTGGTGGCGCACGCCTTTAATCCCAGCACTCGGGAGGCAGAGGCAGGCGGATTTCTGAGTTTGAGGCCAGCCTGGTCTACAAAGGGAGTTCCAGGACAGCCAGGGCTATACAGAGAAACCCTGTCTCGAAAAACCAAAAAAAGAAGAAAAAAATACAAAAAAAATATGAGAGGGGTGACTAGGAGGGAGGCAGTGAGCAGGATGAAAAGTGAATAATTTTTGAAAATATAAATTAAATTAAATTTAAAAAGCAGTCTATCTTCATCATCTTTTCATAGTGGTGGATACTTTTATTGTGGTTTTCTTACATGAAAAAAACCACAATAAAATATGTGCAAAACTATAGCAGCAGTAGTAATTTCATAAATGCATGATTGTTTTACATTGTTTTTACTTATAGCTTCTCTAGTAGTAATATGGTAATAGAGAATGAGCAATATGTTACACAAAACTAAAACTCAGAATAACATTGGTTTTCTGGAAAACACATACAAAAATAAAAATAAGTTTAAATAAAAAATACTCTTATTTTCTCATTTCTTTCTATTTTTGCAAGAAATTTATTCACGTACATTATCAAAACTATAAAAAGCATAGTGTTTCTAACATCAAGAAGGAGGCATTTTAATAGCTCTATTTGTAAAAATATTTATAAACAATGGTATAGAATGTAGGATTTATTCAAAGCTTCAAAAATACCTAATTGGCAAATATGTTCAATTAATGCAGTAGTTAAAAAACACTCCTTACTGAACACTGTGAGTCAATAATAATTAAATGTGAATATAGAGAGTACACTCAAAACATCCAACTAGAGTTCATTACTTTTTGTAATAATTGTCATCTTCCTAGTGTTTAAATAGTATTGGGTATGTAATAGAGCAGTTGTTCAAATTCTCTGCAGTTTCACTTCTTGATCATGTGATGTAGAAGAAATGTGGAGAATGTGTAATAATTAGCATACTAAAAGTTCCAGATACCCCAGAGCTCTCAGAGACTAAGCCATCAACCAAGGAGTACCCATGGCTCCAACTGCATATGTAGCAGAGGATGGCATTGTCAGAAATCAATGGAAGGAAAGGTCCTTGATCCTATGAAGGCTCAATGGATGCCCCAGTGTAGTGGAATAGAGGGTGGGGATGCGGGAGTGGGTGGGTCAGTGGAGGAACACCCTTATAGAAGCAGGGGTAGGGGGATGGGATAGGGGGTTTCCAGGAAGGAGGGAAAATAGGTAAAGAGATAACTCTTGTAATATAAATAAATGAAAGAAAGAAAGAAAGAAACAAAGAAACAAAGAAAGAAAGAAAGAAAGAAAGAAAGAAAGAAAGAAAGAAAGAAGAAAGAAAGAGAAAAAGGAAGTTTCAAAACAAAACAAAAAATTCCTAATCAAAATAATATTCCATGTTTCTTACGAACTAATGCATTTATTAAAACTTATTTAACTGCCATATATATAATAGTGAAGCCCTAACTTAAAAATTATGAGATGCATAAAAGGAGACTTGGGTGCTTACCCGAGCTTCACATTTAAGTTTTCAATATGAAAGAGTGAACTAATAATGTGCAAAAATGTACTGCATCATTGAATCCATTCCTTTGTTATTGCCCATGAAAAAGCCAAAATGTCAAAATGCATTACTAACTCCTTTGATGTTGTGTGTGGAAATCCTAATGGTTGCAATTCACTACTTACTGAGTTCTGAGAATTGTTTCCTTGGAAATGAATTAATTTTTTTGAATGTTAGCATTGTGATTTTTTTTACCCCTGAAATATGTTGTTAGAATAAGACATTTTGTTTACTCTAGTGCACATTTTATAACAAATTTTTAAATACAAAATAGTCTTGCTAAACAAGTATATTTTTTAGTATAACTTGGATCAGAGTGGACAAAAAACATTCATGACAGCTTCTTAATTTACAGACTTCTAACTCTATATATAACTGATAGTAATATGATTAATTTATAAAAAAAATACTTGCAGTAAAATTGGTTGACTGTTTACACATTTTTAAACTTGACATTGCTAATGCAATGTTTAAAAAACTATATTTTGACATATTATAATCACTGTAAATGATTGTATCTTTGCTATACTATTTTATTCTTAGAGAATTGATATCATTCATCATTTCTATAATTTGTTACTTTATGTATGCTGAGTGTACAGTGAATTTTTAAATACATAAGTTATTCACTCTAGAGTCTCTTATGATATCTTCCAATGGTATATTTTATCAAAGGACAGCAAACAATTAGATTTATGGTGATCATACTGATGTTGTCAGACTGTGGATATATCAGCATTTAATTAGATGCTGTTCCCCCAAAAAACGAATGTTAAGGAAAGAAGATAGCAACAACACAAGGATTCTCAGAAGCATGAGTAACAGCCTATGCTTCATGGAGTATCAAATATGACTAGAATTGTGATATATAAAACATAGAAGAAAATAAACTGGTCACCTTTTAAATGCAAGAGACAACTATCATTTTTTTTTACCATCTTACCCTTTATTCGTATTGAAGGCTTAGAATAATTTTCACATCAGAAAGTTTTTATGCCATAATCAGAGGCACTCAATCACATTATGCATTATCCTATTGCAACATGAACTATTTTTATAGTTTCAAAGATAAATAATCATTACATACTATTATCATTTATTACTCAGAATTTTTATTTAGGATGATTGCAACACATTAAATTATATGTTACCTATAATGAGGATTTATAAACAAGAGTGTGAGCACACAAGAGTGCACATATTATGTAAATCATATCTAATACAATTGTCATTGCATTTTCCATAAGATAACCAATCAATTTGATAAAACATTAGTTGATAAAATAATTACTTGTAATTACCAGCGTGATGAGTTCAAAATGGCAAATTGTATTCATCATAAATACTTCGAATTAATTCTTGGAGACAGAATGAATAAAGACAAAGAAATGTATTTCAATTTGGTAACTTTTATTTTTGGATAAATTATCATATTTCCTTCTGATGATGGTAATGTAAAATTATATTGCGACTATGTTTTCTCTAAAAGTTAAAAATATTGTCATATGCCTGGCTCCTAACCCCTAAATATATACTCAAAAGTCTCTGCAGCCTACTAAATGAAACTTGGTAAATTATGTTAATTTTTACTATTTTGATAATAAATTAGAAATGGAATTAAGCTAGATGTCCTTTAATATGGATAATGAAAATTCAGTGCCTACATGTTATTCTGTACTAAACTAGAGACTTTTAAATAATTTTTCTTTAGATTTTTATAAAAACAATAAATTATGCAAACAACTTACTCATAAGGAATGTTTTCCTATTATCGCTAACATATATTTAAATGAAACGTTTCTTTATGTTTTTATAACTCATCATGAAATTCACATTTTTAGAACTCAGATTTAGCAAGGATAATTTTGATTATCACTGATGGAAAGATTATGACATGTTTTTCTGTTTTAACTTTCCTGAAGAAATAGATTAATGGAACAGTGGATTACCACGGTGATTTGCTGTATATGAGATATACAATTTACTTCATAATTATATGTAACCAGTTTGTTTAAAATTATTTTACCCTCTACTCTGTTACATCAAATTTAATACATATTTAAAGAATCCTTTCATGTATTCCATGAACTTTGTAAACCAAATCTGGCTATGTTAAATTTTAATCAACAATTTATAAAAACCTGGTTGGTATCTTATCTAAATGTAAATTATATTACACAATTTTTAACAGTAATTTTAAAAGCACTTTCCAGCTTTAAATTCATCAAAGTATATAGCAAGCATGCACTGCTAAGTATGTTTTCAACTCATAATTGCATATTATACCTAGTGTTAGGGAAGAGTGTTCCTTTGTAATGTAAGGCTTTTTAATTTTATTTAATTCAAGCTGAGGTTACTTTCCTGTTCATACAGCAGTCAAAACTGCATAGAATTATTTCCCTTTACAAATTTTCCTCCGTTTTGGTCTTAGAGTTAATAAATATTATCTTTACATCTAAAATATGTTACTTGTATATTCTAATTTAAACCAATTAGATTAATCCCTGCCTTTTCATTCTATTCCAGAATAGCAGCATTCAGATTATTGTATTCCATTAATCTCTATGTATCAACTACTAATATTTGCTCAGAAATAAGTACCAGTTTAAAATAAATAAGTAAAGGAAGGAGGGAAGGAAGGAAGGAAGGAAGGAAGGAAGGAAGGAAGGAAGGAAGGAAGGAAGGAAGGAAGGAAAAGAGAGAGAGAGAGAGAGAGAGAGAGAGAGAGAGAGAGAGAGAGAGAGAGAGAGAGAGAAAGCTCTATAAATAACTAGCTAGCTGAAGTTACTTTACCAACAATGGCCAGAGAACAAATCATAATTTTTATCTAAAGAAGGGGGTAGAATTTGACAAGTTTCCTATATGATGAAGTTCTCCTGAGTATTAATTGAATAATTTTAATAGAAGTATGAACAGAATTCATCTTTTCAAGACACAGCTCAGAGAAATCTTATCAACCAACTAGTGAAGGGAAAATTTCAATGTAAAGAAAGCCAAACTGGTCTTGACTTTGCATATAAATTGCATTCTAATCTCTATCTGATTTCAAGATTTGAAATGTGACAAAGAAATTTCAAGCACTACATTTATAGCCAATAGACAGTTTTAGTTAATGCACATATAATTAAATTGAAGTGATACTAATCTAATATAGAAAATACTGAAATAGAAATTAGGCTATTCAAAAAATATTTTAATTCTCTTCAGTGTTTGTAAGATATAAACATTTCAAAATTATGTCTTCAAAAATATATATTTAGTGTGAGTTTTTTTCTGAGTCTCTCTGTGTGTGTTTGTCTGTGTGTGTGTGTGTGTGTCTGTCTGTCTGTCTGTCTGTCTGTCTGTGTCTGTGTCTGTGTCTGTTTGTGTGTGTGTGTGTGTGTGTGTGTGCTTGCCCCTCAGCATTTGTAGAGGCAAGAAAAGGATATCAGAAATCCTTATCTGTTACACTTATTCTTTGGAAAACGTCTCTTTCTGAACCTAGATCTAGCTTTGCAGCATCAGCACTCAAGTGATCTTGTATCCTGTCCCTCCAGTATTGTATAACATACAGGGTATTCAAATATTTAAATGAAGTTTAAACAGACTATGTAAGGACTGCGAATTTCTCACTATTGTCTATATCAATGGAAATTCAAATATCTTATCATTTTAAAAGTACTTTAAATTACCCTATTACTTGAAAATATCTTGAATGTTTCTAGCCATATGCAATTTATTCATCAAGCAAAATGTGTGTATGCAATACAGATAAAAATTGAAGACTCTGTATTCTAAACACTCAAACAAATTTGCTGTTCACATGGGTTGACTACATATGTTAATATATTTCAAATGATGATTCAAAAACCTATTATGCATAACTTCCAAGTGTAGCATTTGGTCATTTGTAAAGGAAAAACCAGTTAAAACTGAAAGCACTTTAGAATTTATCTGTTGAAATTTAAATACTGTTTTGCCAATAAAATACTCATTTTTCACTAACTGAAATCCACATATATTTATACTCAGTGTCATGAAGGCTATAGTTGAGATATATATTTGTAATATAGTTAATATCTAATGAGACATGTGACATAAGAGGAAAAATGTTGAATTATGGTGTTTGGATCTCATAATTTACATGATGATAAGGTAGAACTTCCATAACTTAATGTACTGCTGAAGGCTCAGGAGGTGTTTTCAGGGTAAATACATATTTCAGCATCCCTAAAGATAAGCTAGTGAGTGCCTCCAAAAAGAAACCAGTCAGAACTTACATTAAGAGCTTAACAGCACATCTGAAATATATAGCAAAAAGAAGCAAATATACCCAAGAGGGACAGACTTCAGGAAATAATCAAACTCGTGTCTTAAAGCAAACAAGTAGAAACAAAAAGAACTATAATCAACAAAACCAGGAGCTGGTTCTTTTTGAGAAAATAAACCAAGATAGATAAACCCTTAGCCACATTAAGGAGAGGGCAAAGAAACAGTATCCAAATTAACAAAATCAGAAATGAAAAGGGAGACATAACAAAAAGAAACAAGAAATTTAAAAAGTCATCTGATCCTACTACAAAAGCCTATACTCAACCAAACTGGAAAATTTGTATTAAAAGACAATTATCTAGACAGACACCAGGTACCAAAATTAAATCAGGACCAAATAAACCATCTAAAATGTCCCATAACCCCTAAACCAATAGCAACAGTCATTAAAAGTCTTCAAAAAAAGAATAAAAAAGCCCTGGACCATATGGACGTAGTGCTAAATCCTATCAGACCTTCAAAAAGAACCAATACCAATACTCTTCAAACTATTCCACAAAACAGAAACAGAAGGAACATACCTAATACATTATGTGAAGCCACAATTATGCTTATACCTAACCCACATAAAGCACCACAACCAACAACAAGAAAAACAAAGAAAGAAACAAACAAACAAACAAAAAAAAACGGAGAACTTCAGATCAATTTCCATTATGACTATCAATATAAAAATACTCAATAAAATATTCACAAACCAAATCCAAGAACACATCAAAAAGAATATTTACCATGGTCAAGTAGGCTGCATTCCAGGGATGCAAGGATGGTTTAAAATCAGTATGTTTTATCAATATAATGCACTATATAAATAAATTCAAAGAAAGAAAACACATGATCATCTCATTAGATACTGAAAAAGCATTTGACAAGATTAAACACTCCTTCATGTTAAAAGTCTTGGAAAGATCAGTAATTCAAGGCCCATACATAAACATAGTAAAAGCCAAATACAACAAACAGTAACCAACATCAAACTAAATGAAGAGAAAGTTGAAGAAATCTAGCTAAAATCAGGTAAGAGAAAAGACTGTCCACTCTCCCCCTATTTATTCAATATAGTAACTGAAGTTCTAGCCAGAGTAATTAGACAACAAAACAAGAGGTCAAAGGGATACAAACTGGAAAGAAATAAGTCAAAATATCACTATTTGCAGATGAGATGAATGTATCATCTTAAGTGATGCTAAAAATTCCATTAGAGAACTCCTAAACCTGATAAACAACTTCAGCAATGTTACTGGATATATAATTAATTCAAACAAATCAGTACCCTTCCTAGACTTAAAGGATAAACAGGTTGAGAAAGAAATTAGGGACATGACAACCTTCACAATAGTCACAAATGATATAAGATACCTTGATATGAATGTAACCAAGCAAGATCTGTATAACAAGAACCTCAAGTCTCTGAAGAAAGCAATCGAAGAAGATCTCTGAAGACGGAAAGATCTCTCATGTTCACAGATTGGCAGGATTAATATACTAAAAATGGCCATCTTGCCAAAAGAATTCTATTGCTTCAATGCCCTCCCTATCAAAATTCCAAATCAAATCTTCATAGAATAAGGTACAGCAATTTACAAATTCATTTGAAATACCAAAACCAAAACCAAAACCAAACAAAGATAGCACAAAGTATTCTCAAAAGTAAAAGAACTTCTGGAGAAATCACAACCCATTTTCTCAAGCTGTATTACAGAGTAATTGTGATTAAAAACTCCATGGTATTGGGACATATAGAGAGGTAGACTACTAGAATAGAATTGGAAACTCAGAAATGAACCTACACACCTATTGTCCTTGATTTTTGACAAAAGAGCTAAAACCATCCACAGTAAAAAAGACAGCATCTTTTTATTTTATTTTTTTTTAGATTTCTTTTTAGATTTTTAAAATTTTAAAAAAAATTATTAGGTATTTTCTTCATTTACATTTCCAATGCTATCCCAAAAGTCCCACATACCCTCCCCCAACCCACTCCCCTACCCACCCACTCCCACTTCTTGGCCCTGGCATTCCCCTATACTGAGGCATATAAAGTTTGCAAGACCAATGGGCCTCTCTTTCCAATGATGGCCGACTAGGCCATCTTTTGATACATATGCAGCTGAGAGACAAGAGCTCCAGGAGGTACTGGTTAGTTCATATTGTTGTTACACCTATAGGGTTGCAGATCCCTTTAGCTTCTTTGGTACTTTCTCTAGCTCCTCCATTGGGGGCCCTGTGATCCATCCAATAGCTGATTGTGACCATCCACTTCTGTGTTTGTGAGGCCCCAGCATAGCCTCACAAGAGACAGCTCTATCTGGGTACTTTCAGCAAAATCTTGCTAGTGTATGCAATGGTGTCAGTGTTTGGAGGCTGATTATGGGATGTATCCCCGGGTATTGCAGTCTCTAGATGGTCCATCCTTTCGTTTCAGCTCCAAACTTTGTCTCTGTAACTCCTTCAATGGGTGTTTTGTTCCCTATTCTAAGAAGGGGCAAAGTGTCCACACTTTGGTCTTTGTTCTTCTTGAGTTTCATGTGTTTTACACATTGTATCTTGTATCTTGGGTATTCTAGGTTTCTGGGCTAATATCCACTTATCAGTGAGTACATATCATGTAAGTTAAAAGACAGCATCTTTAACAAATGTTGCTTGTTGGTTCATCTTGTGGTCAGCATGTAAAAGAATATAAATTGATCAATTCTTATCTTCTTTTACAAAGCTCAAGTACAAGTAGATCAATTACCTCCATAAAAACTAAATACACTGAATCTAATAGAAGAGAAAGTGGGGAAAACCCTTGAAAACATGGACACAAGGGAAAATTCCCTGAACAGAACACCAATGGCTTATGCCCTAAGATCAACAATCAACAAATGGGATCTCATAAAGTTGAAAAGCTTTTGTAAGGCAAAGTATACTGTCAATAGGACAAAATGGCTCTAATATACACAAAGAACTGAAAAAGTTAGACCAGAGAACCAAATAACCCTATTTTTAAAATGGGGTACAGGGCTAAACAAAGAATTCTCAACTGAGGAATAGTGAATGGCTGAGAAACACCTAAAGAAATCTTCAACAACCTTAGTCATCAGGGTAATGCAAATCAAAACAACTCTGAGATTTCAGCTCACACCAGTTAGAATGGCTAAGACCAAAAACTCAGGTGACAGGAGATGCTGTTGAGAATGTGGAGAAAGAGGAGCTTTCCTCCCTTCTTGATGGGATTGCAAGCTGGTACAACCACTCTGGAAATCAGTCTGGAAGTTCCTCAGAAAATTGGACATAGTACTACCTAAGGAATCAGCTATACCATTCCTGGGTATATACCCAAAAAATCCTCAAACATATAAACAGGATAAATGTTCCACTATGTTCATAGCAGTCTTATAATAACCAGAAAGAATTCAGATGCCCCTCAACAGAGGAATGGATACAGAAAATATGATACATTTACACAATGGAGTACTGCACTGATATGAAACAATGACTTCATGAAATTCGAAAGCAAATTGATGGAACTAGAAAATACCAGCCTGAGTGATGGTAACCCAGTCACAAAAAAAAAAAAAAAAAAAAAAAAATCGCATGGTATCTACTCACTGATAAGTGAATATTAGGCAAAAAACTCTGAATACTAACAATGCAACTCACAGACCATATAAAGTTCAACAAGAAAGGGGAGCAAAGTGCACATGCTTCCGTCCTTCTTAGAAGGTGGAACAAAATACTCAGAGCAGGTAGAGAATGAGAGAGGCTTGGGAGGAACAGGGGAGGGAGAGGGGAAAAGGAGGGAATTATCTGGTATGGAAGAAGAATGGGATGATATATAGAGGGTCAGGAAATTGAAGAGTTATGTAGCAATGGAGGAATGTGAAGCTATGGGTAACCACCAGAAAGTCCCAGATGTCAGGAAAGCAAGAGCCTCCCAGGTCCCAACAGGGGTGATGACATTATCTGAAATACTCAACAACGGGAAGGGAGATCTTATAGAGACCACACCCAGAGGTTAGACAAGGTCTCCAGTTGAGGTATGGGTCACCCACTCTTCTTCAAACGTTTAACCCAGAATTGATCCTGTCAAACAGGACTATGGGGACAAAGTATGGAGCAGAGACAGATGGAAAGGGCATTCAAAGACTGCCCCCCCACATGGGGATCCATCTAATATAAAACCACCAAACCCAGATACTATTGAGAAGCCTGATATAGCTGTCTTCTGAGAGGCTGTGCTAGAACCTAACACATACAGATGTGCATGTTTGCAGCCAACCATTGGACTGAGCACAGGGACCCCAATGAAGGAGTTATAGAACAGACTGAAGGAGCCGAAAGGCTTTGCAACCTTATAGGAAGAACAACAATGTCAATCAACCAGACCCCCAGAGCTTCCAGTGAGTAAACCACCAACCATAGAGTACACATGGAGGGACCCATGGCTCCAGCTCCATATGTAGCAGAGGATGATCTTATTACACATCAATGAGAGGAGACGCCCTTTGTCCTGTGAAGGGTTACTGACCTAGTGTAGGGGAATGCCAGGGTGGTGAGATGGGTGTGAGAGCACCCTCATAGTAGCAGGCAGAGAGGATGGGATATGGTGTTTGCAGAGTGGAAACTAGAGAAATTTACATTTGAAATGTAAATAAATAAAATGTCCATTTTTTTAAAATAGAGAGAGATGCTTGTACTATTAGGTATATGCCCAAAAGATGCCCCACCATCCCTCAGTGTTAACTTAGTTTTTTTTTTTTTTTTTTTTTTTTTTTTTTTTTTTTTTTTTTTTTTTTAGGGAGAACATGATGAACTTTATCCTTGCTACATCAATTTTTTTTTAATTTTTAATATTTTTATTACATATTTTCCTCAGTTACATTTCCAATGCTATCCCAAAAGTCCCCCATAGCGCCCCCCACTTCCCTACCCATTCCCATTCTTTTGGCCCTGGCATTCCCCTATATTGGGGCATATAAAGTTTGCAAGTCCAATGGGCCTCTCTTTCCAATGATGGCCGACTAGGCCATCTTTCGATACATATGCAGCTAGAGACAAGAGCTCCGGAGTTCTGGTTAGTACATCATGTTGTTCCAACAATAGGGTTGCAGATCCCTTTAGCTCCTTGGGTACTTTCTCTAGCTTCTGCATAGGGAGCCCTGTGATACATCCAATAGCTGACTGTGAACATCCACTCCTGTGTTTGCTAGGCCCCGGCATCGTCTCACAAGAGACAGCTATATTTGGGTCCTTTCAGCAAAATCTTGCTAGTGTATGCAATGGTGTCAGCGTTTAGAAGCTGCTTATGGGAAGGATCCCTGGATACGGCAGTCTCTAAATGGTCCATCCTTTCATCACAGCTACGAACTTTGTCTCTGTAACTCCTTCCCTGGGTGTTTTGTTCCCAATTCTAAGAAGGGGCACAGTGTCCACACTTTGGTCTTCATTCTTCTTGAGTTTCATGCGTTTAGTAAATTGTATCTTATATCTTGGGTATCCTAAGTTTTGGGCTAATATCCACTTATCAGTGAATACATATTGTGTGAGTTCTTTTGTGATTGTGTTACTTCACTCAAGATGATGCCCTCCAGGTCCATCCATTTGGCTAGGAATTTCATAAATTCATTCTTTTTAATAGCTGAGTAGTACTCCATTGTGTAAATGTACCATAATTTCTGTATCCATTCCTCTGTTGAGGGACATCTGGGTTCTTTCCAGCTTCTGGCTATTATAAATAGGGCTGCTATGAACATAGTGGAGCATGTGTCCTTTTTACCGGTTGGGACATCTTCTGGATATATGCCCAGGAGAGGTATTGCTGGATCCTCCTGTAGTACTATGTCCAATTTTCTGAGGAACTGCCAGACTGATTTCCAGAGTGGTTGTACAAGCTTGCAATCCCACCAACAATGGAGGAGTGTTCCTCTTTCTCCACATCCTCGCCAGCATCTGCTGTCACCTGAATTTAGCCATTCTGACTGGTGTGAGGTGGAATCTCAGGGTTGTTTTGATTTGCATTTCCCTGATGATTAAGGATGTTGAACATTTTTTCAGGTGCTTCTCTGCCATTTGGTATTCCTCAGGTGAGAATTCTTTGTTCAGTTCTGAGCCCCATTTTTTAATGGGGTTATTTGACTTTCTGGAGTCCACCTTCTTGAGTTCTTTATATATATTGGATATTAGTCCTTTATCTGATTTAGGATAGGTGAAGATCCTTTCCCAATCTGTTGGTGGTTTTTTTGTCTTATTGATTGTGTCTTTAGCCTTGCAGAAGCTTTGCAGTTTCATGAGGTCCCACTTGTTAATTCTCGATCTTACAGCACAAGCCATTACTGTTCTATTCAAGAATTTTTCCCCTGTGCCCATATCTTCAAGGCTTTTCCCCACTTTCTCCTCTATAAGTTTCAGTGTCTCTGGTTTTATGTGAAGTTCCTTGATCCACTTAGACTTGACGTTAGTACAAGGAGATAGGAATGGATCGATTCGCATTCTTCTACATGTTAACAACCAGTTGTGCCAGCACCATTTGTTGAAAATGCTGTCTTTCTTCCACTGGATGGTTTTAGCTCCCTTGTCGAAGATCAAGTGACCGTAAGTGTGTGGGTTCATTTCTGGGTCTTCAATTCTATTCCATTGGTCTCTTTGTCTGTCACTATACCAGTACCATGCAGTTTTTATCACAATTGCTCTGTAGTAAAGCTTTAGGTCCAGCATGGTGATTCCACCAGAGGTTCTTTATTCCTTGAGAAGAGTTTTTGCTATCCTAGGTTTTTTGTTATTCCAGATGAATTTGCAGATTGCACTTTCTAATTCGTTGAAGAATTGAGTTGGAATTTTGATGGGGATTGCATTGAATCTGTAGATTGCTTTTGGCAAGATAGCCATTTTTACAATGTTGATCCTGCCAATCCATGAGCATGGGAGATCTTTCCATCTTCTGAGATCTTCTATAATTTCTTTCTTCAGAGACTTGAAGTTTTCATTATACAGATCTTTCACTTCCTTAGTTAGAGTCACGCCAAGATATTTTATATTATTTGTGACTATTGAGAAGGGTGTTTTTTCCCTAATTTCTTTCTCAGCCTGTTTATTCTTTGTGTAGAGAAAGGCCATTGATTTGTTTGAGTTAATTTTATATCCAGCTACTTCACCGAAGCTGTTTATCAGGCTTAGGAGTTCTCTGGTGGAATTTTTAGGGTCACATATATATATACTATCATATCATCTGCAAAAAGTGATATTTTGACTTCATCGTTAACTTAGTTTTGAAATATTTTTACATTACATACATATGACACCCATGTTACCACATTCCCAAAGATTTAAACTATCCCCTTTGCTTTGCCAAACTAAGGCAGAAACATTGTTAGGGTAAATATTATTACTACTCAACTCTTGTTATCAGCAAACATTATTTTCTTTTCTATATGAGTACTTCAATATGGCTGCAGTGTATAGACGAGTGTAATGTGATTGCGATTTTTATGTAAAAATCTTATAAATACAAATATGGTGAAGATCAAGATAAATATGATCCTGTATAAAAATACAGTTACTTAAATTTTTCTATAATCTTCAGAATATCTGTTAATACACAAGTAAAAATAGAATAAATTAAATATTGTAATATATTTCTACAAACATTATTTAAAGCATCAAAATGATAAAAACAAGATACTAGCGATCAACATCTATAATTTATGTTAGCTAGAAACGTTATAATCGAGAAATTTTAAAAAACACAAAAAGAAATTTTAAAAGGAATCTACTCAAATTTAATTGCTTCCTACTTACAAATACAAAATCAGTTTGCTCCAACAAAATCTCACTTGGGATACAAACTTTTTGTTTTTTTTTTTTAAAGATTCTTTGTTTCAATATTATGGCTTTAGTTTTCATGTTTTTATAGGATTCTCATGTCTGTGAATATTTGTGTCTCAGAGTATGTGTTTATTGGTTTTTATTTTTGCTTATTTTATTTTATTATTATATTTTCTATGTGTCTTTTCTCTAGGGAGAAACAGAAAAGGTTTGGATACAATGGGTGAAGAGCATTACATATGTACTTTGGGGGAGAAAACAGTAATCAGAATATATGTGATGCAAAAGAATCTATTTTAAATGACATACAAGTATAATAATCCACCTAAATTAAGATTACTCTCAGTATCACACTAAAATAATAGGTGAAGAATACTTCAAAACTGACTTCATAAGAAGACTGAGCTATGTGATCTTGCTAGAGTTCAGTAAATGACTAGGAAAATGGGGAAACTAGAAATTCAAAGACACTAGAAGTTATAAATTAATCATCATCATGAACATCAGGTGAGAGAAGACATATTAGAAATAATGACAGAATGGTAATTGAAAATGTTACATGTGATTTGAAGGGGTGAGCATTAGGGAAGCAGAGCCTGGGTGATGATCAGGATGCCAACACCATCTCTTTAGAGCATATAGGCTATGCACCATAATTCTAAGAGAGTGACTTAATGTTAAAAAGTATATAAGCAGAATAAAAAAGAGTGAGGATGGGAGGTGAAATGCTCTCTCCTGGAAACAGAAAGCATAGTTTTTCATTGATAATCATTGCAGTTAAAAGGCAGCAATTATGTGACATAATTTACCACAGGGTATGATGAGAAGGGGATAGGTATGACAGTGAGGGGGCAAGATTTTATGGCTACTGGAAGAATAATTCTGGAGTGGATATAATCGAGAAATTGTGTGTACATGTAGAAAGTTGCTAAAGAATGATTAAAATATATTAAAACAACACATTTTTCAAAGGTCTTGTTCAATTTAAAGGAAGAATAGAAGAAAGGGAAAGGAGCAAAAGGAAAGACAAGAAGGAACACAGAAAGGAAGGAAGAAAGCAGTCCTTTTTTGTTGTCCTTTCAATATGGTTAAAGCCTGATCGATGTTCAGATTCAAGATTGTGTCCATATTACACCTGTTAGAATCAAAGAAATCCACAAAGTAGGTGACAGCTGAGAATATGAAGTATGAGGAACACTCATAGTTTTCTGATGGGAGTTCAAACTTGTACATCCACTATGGAAAGCAGTAACACAGTTATCTGGAATAAGGGAATCAATCTACCTCAAGATCCACCTATACCACTCTTGGACATAGACCCAAAGGATGCTTCAACCCAATCAAGAACACTTATTGAACCATGTTAATTTCTGCTTCATTCATAATAGTCAGAAACTTGAAACAACACTAATGATCCTCAACAGGATAGATTTTCTGAAAGAAAGAAAGAAAGAAAGAAAGAAAGAAAGAAAGAAAGGAAGGAAGGAAGGAAGGAAGGAAGGAAGGAAGGAAGGAAGGAAGGAAGGAAGGAAGGAAGGAAGAAAGAAAGAAAGAAAGAAAGAAAGAAAGAAAGAAAGAAAGAAAGAAAGAAAGAAAGAAAGAAAGAAAGAAAATGTGGTGCATTTAAACCATGGAATAATCAAACATTAAAAAATAAATGCCATCATGAAATTTGAAGCCTAATAGATGGATCTGTGTTTATTCAAAGATGATGAACCTAGCCCTCAAGAGACAAGAGACTGGAGACCCCAGGGAGTTTAGAGATCAAGTGGTGTAGGGGAGTGGGGACATCCACCTGGAGACAGAAAGGTAGGGAGGAGGTATGGGATATGGAGCAGTAGGAAGGTGAACAGGGAGAGGGGGGAAAATGTGGAGTGTAAAAAAATTAATTAATTAATTAAAAACAATCTAAGTGATTTATCTCTAACTTAGAAAAATGAATATGCTATTGTAAGGGAATTTTAATCCAGTTGTATGACTGATTTGTCAAGGGATCATATCCAAATTCCTTATAGGTCTATATGATCTGGCCAGAAAGAAGACATTCTTTAGATTACAGTATAATTTCGGTAGAATAGAGATCCCCGTAGTATATACCTTTTAGCCTAAACAATGTAAGTAAGATTAGTTTATTGAAGGAAGCAATCATGTTTGAAAGTGACTTCTAATTGAAAGTCAGAAAAAGTGACAAATCAAGAAAGACTTGACAGAATGAGTCTGAGATAGGGTTTTCCCAACTACAATGAGAATAAACAGAAAAGAAGAACTATGGAAGAGTAGCAAAGAGTGAGCACAGGAGGAGAGGGAAGTTCAGTGAGTGCAGGTCAGTTGAGTTCGGGCAATGCAATGAAGTTCAGTTGAATTCAGTTCAGTGCAGTTTGGTGCCCTTCAGGTGAATGCAGTTGAGTTCAGTTATATTCAGGCAGTTCCATTCACTTCACACCATCAGTGCAGTTAGTGCAGTTCTGTTCATGGAACTCAGAGGAAGTTCTTTCAAATAGAGAAACAAAGAGGAGCCTGTTTGTATCAGTCAGCTTGGAGAGGAGCTTTGAGCCTGAACAGCTGAATTGCACCAGCCAGTTAGAGTTTTAAAAAGCTAGAAAGAATGAGTTTATTCAGCATTAAGCCTCTAAGACAATTACACCTGATGCATAAACGTTACTTTTACATCTGGTGCCCAACATAACTGGGAAAGAAGAAAGCTTAGAAACATTGCAAAAAATAGGGAACATCTGACAGAAAGCTGGGGAGGAGAAATTCACTTGGGATTATCTCCTGAGGACAAATCAATTCTTCAAGTTTGTCCTTGTACCCAGAGAGATTAGGAAAACTTTTATACAGCAAGACGCTCAGGCCCAGAGCAAGAAATGGCACAGGAGTCTTTCTCTGAGACAGCAAATCACAGTAAGCCACTCCAAAAGACAATTTTAATTACATAGACAGACTTTTTGTCTTAGTTAAAGTTCTTATTGCTGTGAAGAGACAGCATGACCAAGGGTATCATTATAAAGGATAACATTTAATTGGAGCTGGCAGTATTCAAGCAGTCAGTGCTGGAGAAGGAGCTGAGAGTTCTACATGTTGATCAGAAGTGAGCTAGAGAGAGGCTTTCCTCTGCATTGAGTGAATCCTGAGCACAGACGTCAAAGTCTACACCCACAGTGTCATAAGTCTTTCAAGTCCACAAACTTTCCAAAAAGGACACATCTCCTAATAGTGACACTCCCTGTGGAAAAAGCATTAAAACACAGAGTCTGTGGGAGCCAAAACTAGTCAAACAACCCTATTTTTCTTGAATCAAAAAATGGAAGCTACATTTCTAAACACTTAAAAATAAGGATAGAAGCTCACAGGATAAAAATGTTACGTGAAAACAAACAAACAATAAAAAACAAAAATCAAAATTAAAACAAACAAACAAACAAACCAATGCAGCAGTCATTATTATTAAAATCACTGGAATCAACCCCTCCCTACTCTCATTTGCGATTTTTATACATTCCCTCCCAAAAAGACAGCTATACAACAAGAAAAATTAGCTGTGATAACACAAAGGGGTGAGGAACATGAGGCAGAGGAAAAGGGAGACCAGGAAATACTTAATTGTGAATCTATGGTACCTGGTGAAATTATAGGGCAAGTTAGACAACCCATTGAACTCATGGTACCACCTCTTAATGAAACTGATGAAAGACCACCCCCCATTGACTTTCCAAGTTACCTAGGAACAAATGCCAGAAATGGTGAAAACTGGCTAAATGAGCAACTACTGAGGAATCCTGTTAAAATGCAGCATCTTAAACATTTTAAAGAATCAATAGTAACTTAAGGAATGTACTCACACTTGTAAGACAAATATTAAATATCTGGGCTACAAAAAAACCAGGCTCATCCTCCAGGACTGGAAGGATTTAGCAGTAGCTGTACTAGAATGGTTTTCAATTACAGTGGCTGACATGATAGCAAGAAAGAGCTACAATTAGGGAAAATTGTGATATGTCTAAAGGTGTTAATATCATGATAGACCAATTGTTACAAGAATGTTAATTTCTTCAGTTAAGACAGCAGATGTGATTTAATGACATTATTATTATACAATGTAAATCAATAATTTTAAGAGCTGGGGATAAGGTGGAGGAACAAGGAAAAAGGTTTGTCATTCCCAAAGATTATGCAAAGACCCAGAATTTTTTTTTTTACTGAATTCTTACATACAATAACATCTGTGATAAACTTAGCAATATCAGATCTAGAAGCAATAAATGTGCCAATTGAAACTTTAGCTTCCAATAACAGAAATGCAGAGGATAAAAAATGTTATTAGAGCTTTAAAAGCTTGATCAACATCCATGGATGAGTTGATTAGAATTACTGCTGATATGGACTTTAATGACTATGTAATAGGACTAGTAATAGCCATTAATGACTATGTAAGTTGACAAGCAATGGCCAATAATCCTAGATATTAAAGTCCATTTTATTTTTTACTACAGGAGGTGAGGTCATTTGAAAAGGAAAAGTATTTTTATATACTTCTTTAGAATAACTCAACCTTCTGGGATTTATTGAAGCTGTGGTAACGGTAGGCATTAGAATAATGAATGCAAATAAACAGGAGATATTCAAGGTAATACCTTACCGATTAGAAACTACCTAAGTGGATCAGCATGTACCAGAAAAAAGTAAGCATTTCCTATCAGCAATTCACAAAACAAATAGCAAAAAATACACTAGGTACTGGAGACACTGCATATTGACATCTTCTTTAATAGAGCTTGATTATTTCATTGTTTAAATGGTTGAGAAGACCAGCTTTCTGGAGTATAACTGTGAATGCAATGCAAGGGCCTAAGTGGCTAGTTTATGTCTAAATTCATAAAGACGTAATTTTACATTGAAAAACAAAAGGGGAATACAATTAACTAAAAGACAATGAATTGTAAAAACTGCTGAATTGTATCAACTTATATACTTTGACATCAGAATGTGATGTGCCTCATAGGCAAACCCCAAACTACAACAAGACTCAACTCCAAGGCAAATACACTAGAGTCACTTTATTTCAATCTCGACCTTGGGCCACACAACTATCTCTGATGCAGCAGAGCAGGAGGGTGAAGTCTTGAATTCTCAGTGAGACAAGGTTTTATAGGACATGGTAAGCAGCAAGTGAGTGAGTTTCTAGCCTGGAACATATTCAGATTGGAGTGTCATTGTGGATTTTAACATAATTAGCTGGTCCAGGGATCCAAACCATAAACTTAACCTCTGCTTTCCTCCCGATTGGTGGATTTTAGGAAGTGGAGTGCCAAAGGCAGACCTGTAACTTGGAAACTAGTGCCAGGGTATAGCTTGTTAGGTAGTAACCTGGAAACTGGTGCTACATGTTGGCTTGTTGGGGAGTAACCGGTGCTAGGTGCTGGCTTGTTAGTTAACTTGAGTTCAACCTTACTTAGGTCAAGTTCACTAAGATGGAACTGATCACTCAAATGAAAGTCAAAAAAATCTGTTAGGTTGGGAAGGAGGTTTTGTTTATATTTCCACAGGTAAGGAAAGACTCTGGGTCCATCTAAATTGATAAAGATCCCATCTGTATAAAAGAAGCTTCCACATGAAAGCCACACCTTGAAGAAAGAAAAGACACATAAACACAGCAATGAGAATGACAAAAAACCTGATTCCCACCCCCAAGCCTCTACCCTACCCCTCCCCACCCCCACAAGGCGACAGCTCAACAAACGGGCTGAAAATGAACAGATCAATCATCAGACTGTCAGACAGGAAATCCTTGGTGCTGAAATGGGCATTTTCTGAAGGACAAATGATCAGGGCTACAGTTATGAAGGATACGTGAAATTTGTGAGGTTGTTAATTGTTTCTGTTGTAAAAAGGTAAACTGTGTACATCTGTTTTTTGTTTTTGTTTTTGTTTTTGGTTTTGGTTTTTGTGTTTTGTTTTTTGTTTTTTGTTTTTTGTTTTTTTTTGTTTTTGTTTTTTTAATTAAAACAGAAAGGGAGAAGAAGTATGGGATGTTAACCCAGCAACATCCTGATCTATCAAGGGATCACATCTAAAGACCTTCTAGGTATATATGACCCAATCAGAATGCAGTCACACCCTAGATTACTATAATAGGATATATCTGGAATACAGTGCACACCTTTCATCCCAAACAATGAAAGCAAGGTTAGTTTGTAGAAAGAAGTAGCCATGTTTAGAAATCACTTCTGAGAGGGAAAAGAAGTGATAAATCTGAAAAAATTTTGACAGAATGAGTCAGAGATAAAATACTTGCAACTCTCAAAATGACAGACAGAAAAGAGAGGCTTTGGAACAGCAATGCAGAGTGAGTCACGAGGCAATGACAATTCAGTTGAATGCAGTTGAGTTAAGTTGAACTACTGCAGTTCCATTCAGTTTGGTTGAGTTAATGTAGTCAGTATGATTCAGGTCACACAATTCAGAGGCAGTTTTTTGTTTTTTTGTTTTATTTTTTCAAATTGTGCAATTAAGTAAGAAGTCAAGAGAAGCCAGTTTGAATCAGTCAGCTTAAAGAGGAGGCATGAACTAGAATAGATGAGTTGAACCAGCTAACCAGAGTTCAGGAAGAACTAGCAAGGGTGACCTTATTTAACAGTAAGCCTACAAGGTGCTAATTACATCTAGTGAATAAAAGTTACTTTACAATGGTATGTATTCACTTACTCACTTATATAATGACATTAGCTGTGAAATTAATGAAAACAAAGCTAAAATCAATAGAACAAAGGGTAGGTGTACAGGAAAGGGCTAGAATTTATTAGAAAAGGGAAATAAAATACAAGAAAATGAGGAGTGGTGGCTGTCAGATGGAAGGGGAGTGTAAATAGGATTATTGGAGGAAATATAAGGAGAGGCACCTAAAATTAAGATGCATTTAATTGGTGGTATGTAAGCCTACTATATATATATATATATATATATATATATATACACACACATACACACACACACACACACACACACACACACACATACACACACATGTAATCTGAATGAAATCACCATATTTTGGGGAGGGCAACCAACTGAACATTGCTTGTCACCAATGTTTCTAGTGGTGAGTTTGGGTTACATCTACTACAATTGTGGCTAAAGGGGCTTCATACAATTTCCCTAAAAACCCATGGTGTTAAAAAAGTGTATAGTATAGTTTGTTTTTCAGAAACTGACATCAAGGTCTTAATGTGGAAAATAACACCTACACAACTCATTGGTGATGCATATGTTGAGCCATTCTATACATACAACATTCACCTCCATGCTCCAGTACTCTGCACACTCTTAAAAAATAAATGAATACCAAGTTAGCCAAATCCATTCTCTACAAATGGTGAACTGCCTGAAACATATGTTAGAGCAATGGCGAAACAGAACTTAAGGGAGTAACTAATCACTATTTGATTTGACTGAAGGAGTATTCCAGGAGATGGAACTCATCTAAGATATTATTTTGGTGAACGCGATCCTGGGACAAGATCCCAGGTAGGCATAGCGTAAGGGACAGAGAAGATAAAGGACATCAAAAAAATACAAGGTCCTCTAACTCAACATGAGCAAAGTTCATATGAAGTCACAGAGACTGAACCAGCATGTGTAGGCCCTCACAGGTCTACACCAATTCTTCTGTGTATCTATCAAGGCAAGGCTTCCAGTTTCATGTTTCTATATGGTTCCTTATTATAAATGACTAGGTCTCTGATTCTTGTAACTTCTCTGGGCTCTCTTTCTTCTGTTGGTTTCTCTTGTGAATCTTTGACGTGATAATTTTTCTTACATTTTATCTTGTTATTATTTTTTTTAATTAATGAAAGAATGAAATCCTCACCACTAGGATAAATGATAACAACTGAAGTGTCCTTTATACCTGATAGAGAGGGAACATTAGTTTCCTTCAGTAGGCTAGAATCATATATAACAATCTTTCAAGGGCAGCCCTCGAGTTCAGGGGTAGTTAGTTGACCAACATACAACTGAACTTCACATATTTTTGTGTACTTTTATATTTGCTTGCAGTTTAGTGTTTCTTTTTGTTTTTCTATTAGATTTTGTGTGTGATTTTTATTTTGTTTTCTACGTTTTGGAAGGTTTGATTTGTATTGATGTTTTTGTTGGTTTTTAATAAAGAATGAAAACTGGGATAAGTAGGCAGAGAGAGAGGATCTGGAAGAACTTGGGGAAGAATATGATAACAATATATTTAAATTTAAAGGGTGTTTGAAATTACAAAAAATATACTTTATCATGGTAATAAAGCAAGCTATTGAGATCATTTGTTCTTAATTCACTTTCTAAAATGCTATTGACCACTATAGTGACAAAATGCTTCCAAAACAAAATTTTTATTATAAGAAAACATAAAGTGACATTAAAAGTAACTTAGTTTTCATTTTTATTAAAAGTTATACCTTTGAAGTTATGTATTTTTATTGATAAATGTTGTTAAAATGATCTAATCAACAGTTTAAACTAATGTGACAAATTTACAGGAGTTAAACATGCACCACTAGAGGTAATTGCAGCTACTTTTTCATCTGTGTTCTCCCTCCTTTTCATAATTTATCCACATACTATTAAACCAATATTATACACAAAATTATTTTATATTCATTATTTTAAACAAAGTATCCACAAATAGTTTTTAATTTTGATCTTTAAAACAGACATACATTTTATTATATATATTGTTATCCTTACTATATTATATAAAATCCATGTGTGTATGTATGTATATATATATATATTTAGTATATATTTTATGTATATAATCATGATTATATACATAAAACTTAATCTCAAATGGATTTCAAAATTTTTATTGGATATTTTCTTTATTTACATCACAAAATATTCCCCTTTCCTGATTTCTGCTCCAAAAACACCTTATTCCATCCTCCCTTCCCCTGCTTTCCAACCCATCAACTCCTGCTTCCCTATCCTGGCATTCCCCTATACTGGGGCATCAAGCCTTCTCATGACCAAGGGTCTCTCCTCACATTGATGTCCAACAAGGCCACCCTCTGCTACATATGCATCTGGAATCTTAGGTCCCTCCAGCTATACTGTTTGTTGGTGGTTTAGTCCCTGGGGGCTCGTGGATACTGGTTGGTTCATATTGTTGTTCCTCTTATGGGGCTGCAAGCTCCTTAACATATTTCAGCCCTTTCTCTAGCTTCTCCATTGGGGACCTTGTGCTTATTCCAATGATTGTCTGAGAGTATCCACCTCTGTATTTGTCAGGCACTGGCAGAGCCTTTTAAGAGATCACTGTATCAGGCTTCTGCCATCATGTACTTGTTAGTGTTCACAATAGTGTCTGAGTTTGGTGACAGTATATGATATAGATGGTCAGGTGGGCAGTCTCTGGATGGTCTTTCATTCAGTCTCTGCTCCACAATTTTCTCTGAATCTCCTTCCATGGGTATGTTGATCCTCCTTCTAAGAAGGACCAAAGTATCCATACTTTGGTCTTCTTTCTTCTTGAGCTTCATTTTGTCTGTGGATTCTATCTTGGTTATTCTGACCTTCTGGCCTAATATATACAAATCAGTGAGTGTATCCCATATGTGTTCTTTTGTGATTGGGTCACCTCACTCAGCATGATATTTTCTATTTCTACCTATTTGCCTAAGGATTTCATGAATTCATTGTTTTAATCTCTGAGTAGAATTGCATTATGTAAATGTACCACATATTCTGTATCCATTTCTCTGTTGAGGGACATCTGGATTCCTTCCAGCTCCTGGCTATTATAAATAAGGCTGCTATGAATATAGTGAAACATGTGTCCTTATGACATGTTGGAGCATATTCTGGGTATATGCTCAGGAGTGGTATAGTTGGGTCCTCAGGTAGTACTATGTCCAATTTTCTGAGGAAGCCCCAAACTGATTTCCAGAGTGCGTGTACCAGCTTGCAATCCCACATCCCACAAGAGTGTTTCTCTTTCTCCACATCCTTGCCAGCATCTGCTGTCACCTGAGTTTTTGATAGTAACCATTCTGACTGGTGTGAGGTGAAATTGGCTACAGATGTTGAACACTTCTTTAGGTGCATCTCAGCCATTCGGTATTTCACAGTTGAGAATTCTTTGTTTAGCTACGTACCCCATTTTTAATAGTGTTATCTGGTTCTCTGGAGTCTAACTTCTTATGTTCTTGGTATATATTAGATATTAGCCCTCTATCACATGTAGGGCTGGTAAAGGTCTTTTCCCAATCTCTTGGTTGCTGTTTTGTCCTACTGACAGTGTCCTTTGCCTTATGGAAGATTTGTAAGTTCCATTTGTCAATTCTTGATCTTAGAACATAAGATATTGGTGTTTTGTTCAAGAAAATTTCTACTGTCCCAATGACCTTGAGGCTCTTTCCCACTTTCTTTTCTATGAGTTTCAGTGTATCTGGTTTTATGTGGAGATCCTTGAACTACGTGGACTTCAGCTTTGTACAAGGAGACAAGAATGGATCAATTTGCATTCTTCTGCATGTTAACTGCCAGTTGAACCACCACCATTTATTGAAAATGCTTTTTGACTGGATGGTCTTAGCTCCTTTGTCAAAGATCTAGTGAAAATAATTGTGTGGGATCATTTCCGGGTCTTCAATTCTGTTCTGTTGATCTACGTTCCTGTCACTGTACCAAAACCATATAATATTTACATATTTTTATCAATATTGTGAAGTAAAGCTTGAGGTCCAGGATGCTGATTCCCCCAGAAGTTAGTTTATTGTTGAGAATAGTTTTCACTAAACTCAGTTTTTGTTATTACAGATGAATTTGGGTATTTCTCATTCTAACTCTATAAAGAATTGAGTTGGAATTTTGATGGGAATTGAATTGAATCTGTATATGGCTTTCAGCATGGTGGCCATTTTTACTATATTAATCCTGCCAATCCATAAGGTTGGAAATCTTTCCATCTTCTGAGGTCTCCTACGATTTCTTTCTTCAGAGCCTTGTAGGTCTTGTTATATAGATCTTTCACTTGTTTGGTTAGAGTCACACAAAGATCCTTTTTAATGTTCATGAATATTGTGAAGGGTGACATTTCCCTAATTTATTTTTCAACCTGTTTATCCTTTGAGTATAAGAAGATTTACATGCAGCCAATGTGCTCAAGATGTTTATCATGTGTAGGAGTTCTCTGGTGGAGGTTTTTGGGTTACTTATGTATACTATCATATCACCTGCAAATAGTGATAGTTTGACTTCTACCTTTCTAATGTTCATCCCTTTCCTTTGATATCCTTATGTTTTCTAAATGCTCTAGCTAGAACTTCAAGTACTATATTGACAAGATAGGGAGAGAGAGGGCAGCCTTGCCTAGTCCCTTATTTTAGTGGGATAGCTTCAGGGATCTTCTAGCTTTCATAGTCTCTGGTGAAAAGCCTCATGTAATTCTGATAGGTCTGCCTTTATATGTTACTTGGCCTTTTCATCTTACTACTTTTAATGTTATTTGTTTGTTAAGTGCATTTGGAATTTTGGTTTTCATATGACAGGAGGAATTTCTTTTCTGGTCCAATCTATTTGGATTTCTGTAGGCTTTTTGTATGTTCATGGGTATCTCTTTCTTTAGTTTATGGAAATTTTCTTCTCTGATTTTGATGAAGATATTTTCTGGCCCTTTAAGTTGGGCATCTTAACTCTCTTTTATACCTATTATCCTTAGGTTTCATCTTCTCATTGTGCTTGGATTTCCTAGATGTTTTGGGTTAGGAGCATTTCACATTTCTTTCTTTCTTTTTTTTTTTTTTTTGACTGTTGTTTCAATGTTTTCTATGGTATCTTCTCCACCTGAGATTCTGTCTTCTATCTCGTGTATTCTGTTGGTTGGTGGTGCTTGCAGCTATGACATCTGATCTCTTTCCTCAGTTTTCTATCTTCAGTGTTGTCCCCCTTTGTTATTTCTTTATTGTTTGTATTTCCATTTTTAGATCCTGTCTTAGTAAGGGTTTCTAATCCTGCACAAACATCATGACCAAGAATCAAGTTGGGGAGGAAAGGGTTTATTCAGCTTACACTTCCCATACTGTTGTTCATCACCAAAGGAAGTCAGGACTGGAACTCAAGCAGGTCAGGAAGCAAGAGCTGATGCAGAGGCCATGGAGGAATGTTCTTTACTGGCTTGCTCAGCCTTCTCTCTTATAGAACCAAGACTACCAGCCCAGAGATGGCACCATGCACAAGGGGTCTTTCCCCCTTGATCACTAATTGAGAAAATGCCTTACAGTTGGATCTCATGGAGGCATTTCCTCAACTGAAGCTCCTTTCTCTGTGATAATTCCAGCTGTGTCAAGATAAAAATTTCAAGTCTCTGGAGAAAGAAATTGGAGAAGATCTCAGAAGATGGAACGATCTTCCATGCTAGTGGATTGACAGGATTAATATAGTAAAAATGCCTACTCTGCCGAAAGCAATCTACAGATTCAACACAATCCCAATTAAAATTCCAACTCAATTCTTCACTGAGTTAGAAAGGGCAATTTGCAAATTCATCTGAAATAATAAAAAACCTAAGATAGCAAAAACTATTCTCAACAATAAAAGAACCTCTGATGGAATCACCATGCCTGACATTAAGCTGTACTATAGAGCAATTGTGATAAAAACTGCATGGTACTGGTACAATGACAGACAGGAAGATCCATGGAATAGAATTGAAGATCCAGAAATGAATCCTCACACCTATGGTCACTTGCTCTTTGACATTGAATGTGGAGCTGGCATTTTGACCTATATATGAAATGTTAAGTGATTACTACTATAAAGCTAATTTATATTCATCTGTGTGTATAAGTATTATTTTATGTTTCATTACCACAGGTACAATTACTCTCTCCACAAATTTTAATTGTAGAGTACACTATTATTAACTATAATGCTGTGTTGTATATAAACTCTGATGAATCTTTGTTTTACTTTTTGATTTGCTTAAGAATAATAATAAAGATGTAAGAAAAATCTATTGAAATATGTGTACTGTGAAATAATTCAAAATCAAAAGACTTTACTGCGGCTTCTTCCCGGGACTACTCATTGCCCAACCCTACCTGTCTTTTGTATTGGAAGTGGGATGGCACAGAATAAATGACACAGACTCCAGGAGAAGGTTACAAACACAGCAGCAAGCTCATCTGAATGTTTTAATACACTCCATCTACAACCATTGGTCCTAAGAAAGCATCTCTTTGAAACAGCTCTTCTAGATGGGCTGATGACTGCATCAGGAATCCTTGTTCTCTCAGGTTGTCATCAATAAGGTCCTCCTGCAGGAGATGCCTTTGCAGCTGTGAGGCCTCCAGCATTTACATAGAAATGGCCTAGCTCTTCCCACTACATGTTACTTTGCATAGTTACATTATTTCTTCAGTTTCTTTCTCTCCCTCCTACATCTCTAAATGTAACCCCCTTTGCTGGCTCAAAAATTCATTGCATTTTAAATTTCTTTAACTGTTTTTACACACACAAACACAAAAAACACAAAATTGTAAATGATAAATACAAGTAAAAGAATAATAAGACAAAAATTGCCCAAAACAAATCAATATAAAAAAAAAGTATCAAAATACAACTGGTTGGTTTGTGTTTGCCATCTACTGCTGATCATAAAGCCTGCAGCCCCCACCCTTACTCTCACCCCATGAGACTCTTTTGGATAAAACTAATTTTGTCCCCTAAAATTTGGTTATGAAAAATGATTTATCTTAATTTTTTAAACTTGCCTCATAGTCAATAAAGCAGAGTACTTAGTACACACCCTGTATATTAGTGAGTTTATAACTTTCATAAAGATTACATAATTATTCAAACTAATACTTGCAGTAATAATATATAAAATAATCAAGAAAATGTATACTTGATTCTTTCTTTAATATTTGTGTGACTTGAAAAAAATGTTTTAGTTTTGCCTTCAATTTCTTCTCCCATAAAATGAGAGTTAAATAGTGACATGGTGGTTAAATAAACTATACTAGGGAAGACCTTACAATGCCACTTTCTAGTATAATATTCATGACTGTCATCTGGGTTTCCAGATTTACATTGCACACAATTTCCCTAATTTATCAAATGGTTGTATGAAAAAATTTCTTCCTCTAAGAATTTTATTTCTCCTGAAAATTTGCCACTGCTTTATAATGTAAATTATGGTACTTACAAATTCCTGAATACCTCAGTTTGGAGTCAAGAAATGTATAACATTTTAAAATTATAAAGAGTATTTTGTTAAACAAGTAGAACAAGTTAAGGCTTAATAGGTTGATCTTTAATTTAGAGAAAACAATGTGGTTGCATGCTTCTATATATATCTCCATGTGGCATCATCTTCAGGCTCCTTAAACTGCCCAGATATAGAAATTAATTGTCTATATGTCTCACCAGCTGAAAATAATAAAGGATTGAAACTTTCCATTTAGATATCATTTTAAAGGTGAAAAAAGCTAATTAATCTATAAAAATGTAATCATAGTTCATGGATTCACAGTAGATATAGAAATAGTCAAAAAATGTAAAATGCTAAAGTTTAAAAGAAACCACTTGTCATCAGTTTTATTTATTGTCACTAAAATTTGAAAGGTATTAGCCATACCTGCCAGAATAAAACGCCTATCAATCAGTGTCTTCCCCAATGCTGCAAAAGATTCCAAACTATGGCCTTCCCTCTGTCTATGCTGCCAGTGAATCCCAGAGACCATCTCCCTGACCTCCATTCCTTCACTCCTTGTTGCTATGTTTCAGCACACAGCTCAGACAGATATTCTCTGATCCAAAAAGTCTGCCAGTGAACCTTCTCTCTGTACCCTGAGAACCAGTCCTCAAGGTTATTCATAGTACTGCAACAGAGCAACACACAGCAAAAACAGTCCCTAAAATTCCACAGAGGAAACAGAAACCAAAGAACAAAATAGCCACATAACAAAGACAAACCGAGGAATCAGCACCTAGACACCTACATGTATAATTTCTGCAAACACAGATGCCTAGATGCCAGGTTAAGAGCTCAGTAACAACCAGAACAATATGTCTCCTCTAGAACCCAGCTATTCTACCACTGTAGGTCCTTAAAGAGCAAGTGTTGGCAAAAGATATTCCAACTAAATGGACTAAAGAAACAAGCTGGTGTAGCCATTGTAATATCAAACAAAATAGACTTCAAAACAAAATTAATCAAAAAAAAGGAGGAGAACACTGCATAATCATAAAAAATAGCAAATAATGAATATGACATTTAAAATCTTAATACCTATGTACCAAAGACAAGGTCACTCACTTATGTAAAGAAACACTACTACAGCATAAATCATATACTGACCTTCACTGACTGATGGGGAGAACTTTAATGACCATCTAAAACCAATGTACAGGTCATCCAGTCAAAAACTAAACAGAGGAATACTGGAGCTAACAGATATTTTAAACCAAATGGACCTGGCAGAGACTATAGAACATATCACACAAACATACACACACAAATATAACTTCTCATTCCCTCATTGAACTTTCTCCAAAATTGACTGCATACTTAAAGACTAATCAAGTCACATGAGTATAGTCAAACTGACATAATTATCTGCATTTTATAAGACTACCTGAGGATAAAGCTATACATCATTATCAACAACAAACAAAAAAGCAATTTTAAAAACAAAAAATACAGAAAGCTTAAAAAGTCATAGAAATGGAATAACAATTAAATTTTTATAGAAGACAAATTCAGAAATCATGAAAAATTAAAGATGTTCTAAACTTCAGTGAAAATGAATATACAACATACTCCAATTTATGGAACACAAAGCTCTGCTAAGAGGAAAGTTCATAGCAGGAAATGCTCACAAAAAAAAAAAAAATAGAGAGAAGATCCCTTAATATAACTTAACAGTACAACATTGAAGAGAAATAGGAGGCAGGAAGTAATCCTCTCAAGGCTGAAAGGAAAAAAAAAATGAAACGCAGAGAATTATAGGTATAATAAATATAACATAGGGATTGTTCAGCATACAAAATTCAAGAAGTATAATCTGCCATAAAAATAAACTGAAAGAGACAAGTACAAGTATCAGCGAAGAGGAAGAAGAAGAAGAAGAAGAAGAAGAAGAAGAAGAAGAAGAAGAAGAAGAAGAAGAAGAAGAAGAAGAAGAAGAAGAAGAAGAAGAAGGAAGAAGGAAGAAGAAAGAAGAAGAAGGGGAAGAAGAAGAAGAAGAAGAAGAAGAAGAAGAAGAAGAAGAAGAAGAAGAAGAAGAAGAAGAAGAAGGAGGAGGAGGAGGAGGAGGAGGAGGAGGAGGAGGAGGAGGAGGAGGAGGAGGAGTAGAAGAAGAAGAAGAAGAAGAAGAAGAAGAAGAAGAAGAAGAAGAAGAAGAAGAAGAAGAAGAAGAAGAAGAAGAAGAAGAAGAAGGGGAAGGGGAAGGGGAAGGGGAAGGGGAA
Source organism: Mus caroli (assembly GCF_978045245.1). Classification (NCBI taxonomy): domain Eukaryota; kingdom Metazoa; phylum Chordata; class Mammalia; order Rodentia; family Muridae; genus Mus; species Mus caroli. Next base: position 46,678,753 of record NW_028227256.1, read on the forward strand.
GGGGAAGGGGAAGGGGAAGGGGAAGGGGAAGGGGAAGGGGAAGGGGAGGAGGAGGAGGAGGAGAAGGAGGAGGAGGAAGAAGAAGAAGAAGAATAGCTACAGCTGATAAGCACTTTCAGCAACATGACTATATACAAGACTAATTAAAAATAAACAAAAACAGAAAAACAAAATAAATAGACCTCCTAACAGTAAGAGCAGGTGTGTCTCTTTATTTTGCCTAGTCTTGGGACTCTTTTCCTTCTGCTAGGTTTCCATGTCAAATCTCCATGTGAGAGATTTTTGCCCTTTCATTGTTATGTCTGTTGTCTTGTTTGGTTGTTGTTCCTTGCAGACATGCTCCTTCCCAAAGGAAAGTGGAGGAAAAGTAGATCTCACAGAGAGAGGGTGTGGGAGTATGCTGAGAGGAGAGAAGAGAAGGGAATTGTAGTTGGGATGTATTGTATGAATGAAGAATATATTTGCTTTTTCCCCTCTTTTTTCTTAGTATTACTCCATTTCCTCATATAATACATCTGAATCACACCCTGCCCTACCTCCACTCCTCAGAGTCATGTCTGTACCCACCATCTGCCTCCCACCACCATCTATTCAACCCTGGTGCACTGCTTCACTCTTTCCCTTAAAAGAAGAACAGGCCTTCCAGGAATAGCAAACAACCAAACACAGCACAACAAGATTCAATAACACTAGGCAAATCCTTCACATGGAGGCTAGATTAGGTCACCCAGTAGGATAAAAAGCTAAACAACCATTGCATGTATGCTAGAGGCCCTAATGCAGACTCATCCAGGCTCTGTGGTTGCTACTTCTATCTCTGTGTATCATTATGTGCTCTATCTACTTAGTTAATTCTGTAGGATGTGTTCTTCTGGTGCCCTTTACCTCTCGGGGTCCTGTAATCCTTCCTCCAATTTTTTGCAAGGGGTTTCCCAGCTCTACCTAATGTTTGTTTGTATGTCTCTGCATCTGTACCCATCAGATCCTAGAGGAATCCTCTCCGATTATGATTGGTCACTAATTTATGAATATAGAAGAATAGCTCACTCTTTAATGAAAAATTAAGTAGGAGCGGATCTACGGAAGAGACTATGTGGAGGAGAGATAGGGAGAGTAAAGAGGGGGGAAACTGTGGACTGGAAGTATTTTCAATAAAAAAATTTTCAAAAAAGCTAGTTTTTCCTATTATGTGTTGAAAAAATCTCTTCCAACTGAAAATGAGTTCTACTACTCTGACTGATAACAAAATTCACAGATATTTAAACTTTTTGTATTATATTTCTTTCAGTTACATTTGAAATGTTATCCCCTTTTCCTAGTTTCCCCTCTGAAAACCCCCTATTCCTTCAACCCTCCCCGTGCTTCCCATTCCCTCTTTCTGGCCCTGGCCTCTCCTCCCATTGATGACCAATTAGGTCATCCTCTACTACATATGCAGCTAGAGCCATGAGTTTTCTTTGATTGGTGGTTCAGTCCCAGGGAGCTCTGGGGCTGCAAACCCCGTCAACTTCTTGGATACTTTCTCTAGCTCCTTCATTGGGGACCCTGTGCTCTATCCAATGGCTGGCTGTGAGCATCCAGTTCTGTACTTGTCAGGCACTTGGCAGAGCCACTCGAGGGACAGCTATATCAGGCTCCTGTCAGCAAGCTCTTGTTCTTATCCACAATAGTGTCTTGTTTGAGTGGTTGTTTATGGGATGGATTGCCCAGGTGAGGCAGTCTCTGGACTGTCATTCCTGCAGGCTCTGATTCATACTTTGTCTCTAACTCCTTCCATGGATATTTTGTTCCGTCTTCTAAGAACGACCGAAGAATTCACACTTTGGTGTTCCTTATTCCTTTCATGTGTTTTGCGAATTGTATCTTGGGTCTTCCAAGTGTCTGGGCTAATATCCATTTATCATGAGTGCGTAAACTTCTTATATAAATTGTTATAATACCTGCATGTAACCTGAACAAATTATCTACCAAACAATTGGTGATCTCTAGATTATTTCTACTAAATCACAGCCTCATTTCTTATAAGTATCTTTACTGTCAGAGTTACAGCCTGAGACTTAGAAAATTATTTCATCAATACTTTTTTTGTAATAAAACTTGTTCTTAATGCTCTCAACCAGTAGTTATTTAAATTTGACACTATTAAGACCTTGGATGAGGTGAATTGACATTGTCTATTAAGCACACACAGATATAGACAAAACACTTTTATCATGATCTACTCTGCACATTTTTATTTATAATAAAAGGCATTTCTATTTTTCTCTTTAAGAGATGGCTATTTTATATTCAGGACTTCCGAGATTCAGAGAATTTCTTTTAAATCAGAAAATTATAACTGCCCTACATTAGTAAAAATGTAAGATAATTGAAAATGTTATTTATTTCCTTGCTTTTAATTTAATTTTCACAATAAAATTTATGCATATTATATATAATGTATTCTGGACATATTGTTTCCCCCTTATGCTACTTTAGATCTTGCTAGTTGTTCTCTTAACTAGTTACCTTCTTATGTTCATGTTCTCTCTCTCTCTCTCTCTCTCTCTCTCTCTCTCTCTCTCTCTCTGTGTGTGTGTGTGCGTGTGTGTGTGTGTGTGTGTGTGTGTGTGTGTGTGTATGTGTGTGCACATTCACAGGTCTTGGACATATATTCAAAGAATTCCAGTCCCTACAATATTCATTTTCATTGCTGTTTAATCCAGAAAAGCTAGAAAATAAAATCTATTTAAATTTATATCAACTGTTGACTATATAATAAAGACATTAGACAAATACAAAAGTAAATTATACTAAACACTACAGAAAATAATGTAGGGAAATAAATGTGAAATGGAAAATATCTTAAATGAAGGTGTCTATGTCAAGAAAGGTAGTATCTTATGTTTTTCCCAGAAATATGTTGCCTAGTTAGTTATTTAATACAAGTTAGACAGTCCTGAACCTATATTCACACAACAAAACAATGGACTTAGCAAGTAACATGTGCGCGTGCGTGTGTGCACATGTGCGTGTGTGTGTGTGTGTGTGTGTGTGTGTGTGTGTGTGTGTAAAACAATATTGGAGAGTGAGGCCATGGGAAAGGTGTTAGGGGAAAGGATCCTAGATGGAGTTACATGGCATAAAGTCAAAGAACAAAATTCTGTAATTGTGTGTTAAATAAATTCATTAAAAATAAAACATTGATTACTTTAAAATTTTGAAAGGTACCTTATATAAAAACAAATGCTGTTTCCAAAAGCCATGGCATTTATATGAAAATCCCACTGCCTTGTGTCCTGGATATAAGTTGTTGGCCAGGAAAACTCAGAGGCACTTAAAACAACATAAGCTCTTGGTCACTCACTAGAACTAGATGGTAAGACACTATTACTGAAGGAACCCCACAAATGGGATGCAGTACACAGATAAATCAAGGTTAGATCCAAAGAGGAAGCATACATTCACTTCATTCAGCTAAATGTTCATAAGGTCACAGCATTCTATGCAGGCTGCTACTAGAGAAAATATATCAACAACCTGACTCAGGTGTGGATCCTGAATACAGCAGAGACACTTATTTAATAATCACATTTCTATTTACTGTAAAGAGTTTGATACTGTGAGTTCCTTACATATCCTTAGGAATTATTACTACTATTTGATCACAATTAACATGGATATTTTCTTTCTTCCTAAACTGTCAGAGACCATCCCGTGAGAAAGTGATCACTTCACAAATCTCTTTAACAAATCAAATGGCCTTGTGCTAAGAGCTGGTTGCCAACCCCTTCCTCCTTATTCCCTTCCTAACATCTAAGGCTGTAAAGTTGAATAATAGTCCCCTCTTCCTTATCTCTTCCTGAGTTCCCATGACATCCAAGGACATGAGCTATTCCTGAGCCCAGCCTGACACCCAAGGCTGTCAAGGAGGATCTATGTTCCAGAGATAAGATGCAGAGTACCCGCCGTTTGGCGCCTGACTTCGGCCCCCATGTCAGCAGATGTCCACTCCTTTGTTCTTTGTATAATTCTCCCTCGACCCCTCCCATATTTCCCATGATGTATGCTTTAAAAAGAAGGCACCTCAGCTTAATAAACGAGACCTTGATAGGTACAATATACTTGGTCTCCACTTCTCTTTCTTTTCCTCCCATTTCCTTCCAGGTTTACGGTCCCCCTCGAACACACGAATAACTGAATCCCGCGGGACGGGATACTAAACAGAACTATTAAAATTCCATAAAGTATTCACCAAGCAATTAATTTGTATATTGATGAAGTCAAATATTTTATATATTATAATTACAGACATTTGTATATCTAAACTTTCCTGTTATTTCTTTGGCAAAATGTTAGTAATTAGCTTATACTCAGATCATTGCACTTAAATGAATAGTAAAAATTCTTGCTATGTTTTTAAAAGATAAAATGGGAGGGAGTATACAATGTATGTGGCTCTTTATCATATTAGTAAACTTTATAATGTTTTTATCTTTATTTTTATTACTAATTTTAGGTATATGGTATTAAATATGTCAATAATTATAATGGACAATAAAGAAGAGAAACTTACCACAAAACTCTTAGACTAAAGTCTGAATATTTCTCCTAATCATATAACTAAAAATGAATGCAAACAATTTTGTGTTAAAATGAACATTATTATAAAACCGGCTAGAGGACCAGCACTGGGGTAGCTAGGGCGCAGGGTCGGCTGACACCTGCCACAGGATCTTGAGACTTCTGGTGAGTGGAACCCAGCTTCTGCTCCAGTGCAATCGTGCAGGAACTGAGACTGCTTTGGTTGGGGAGGCAAAAATCCGGCCTGAGTAGGGCCACAAGCCTCTTCCGGTCTGACCAGCACCTGGGTAGCTAGAGCACAGGGTCAGCTGACACCCGCCAGCTACCCACCACACCCACCACAGGATTTTGAGACTTCGGGTGAGTGGAACACAGAGTCTGCTCCAATCTTTAAACAGTGACAACAATAACAACTAACCCCAGAGATTACCAGATGGCGAAAGGTAAACGTAATAATCTTACTAACAGAAAGCAAGACCACTCACCATCAACAGAACCCAGCACTCCCACTTCGCCCAGTCCAGGGCACCCCAACACACTGGAAAAGCTAGACCCGGATCTAAAAGGATATCTCATGATGATGGTAGAGGACATCAAGAAAGACATTAATAATTCACTTAAAGAATTACAGGAGAACATGGCTAAAGAGTTACAAGTCCTTAAAGAAAAAAAGGATAACACAATCAAACAGGTAGAAGTCCTTAAAGAAAAACAGGAAAACACATCCAAACAGATGATGGAAATGAACAAAACCATACTAGACCTAAAAAGGGAAGTAGACACAATAAAGAAAACCCAAAATGAGGCAACACTGGAGATAGAAACCCTAGGAAAGAAATCTGGAACCATAGATACCAGCATCAGCAACAGAATACAAGAGATAGAAGAGAGAATCTCAGGTGCAGAAGATTCCATAGAGAACATCGGCACAACAATCAAGGAAAATGTAAAACTCAAAAAGATCCTAACTCAAAACATCCAAGAAATACAGGACACAATGAGAAGATCAAACCTACGGATAATAGGAGTAGATGAGAATGAAGGTATTCAACTCAAAGGACCAGCAAACATCTTCAACAAAATTATAGAAGAAAACTTCCCAAATCGAAAGAAAGAGATGCCCATGAACATACAAGAAGCCTACAGAACTCCAAAAAGACTGGACCAGAAAAGAAATACCTCCCGACACATAATAATCAGAACAACAAATGCACTAAATAAAGATAGAATACTAAAAGCAGTAAGAGAAAAAGGCCAAGTAACATATAAAGGCAAGCCTATCAGAATTACACCAGATTTTTCACCAGAGACTATGAAAGCCAGAAGATCCTGGACAGATGTTATACAGACACTAAAAGAACACAAATTCCAGCCCAGGCTACTATACCCAGGCAAACTCTCAATTAACATAGATGGAGAAACCAAAGTATTCCATGAAAAAACCAAATTCACACATTATCTCTCCAGGAATCCAGCCCTTCAAAGGATAATAACAGAAAAAAACCAATACAAGGACGGGAACGACGCCCTAGAAACAACAAGAAGGTAATCCCTCAACAAACCTAAAAGAAGACAGCCACAAGAACAGAATGCCAACTTTAACAACAAAAATAACAGGAAACAACAATTACTTTTCCTTAATATCTCTTAATATCAATGGACTCAACTCCCCGATAAAAAGACATAGACTAACAAACTGGCTACACAAAGAAGACCCAACATTTTGCTGCTTACAGGAAACTCATCTCAGAGAAAAAGATAGACACTACCTCAGAATGAAAGGCTGGAAAACAATTTTCCAAGCAAATGGTATGAAGAAACAAGCTGGAGTAGCCATTCTAATATCTGATAAGATTGACTTCCAAACCAAAGTCATCAAAAAACACAGGGAGGGGCACTTCATACTCATCAAAGGTAAAATCCTCCAAGAGGAACTATCAATCCTGAATATCTATGCTCCAAATACAAAGGCAGCCTCATTCATTAAAGAAACTTTAGTAAATCTCAAAGCACACATTGCACCTCATACAATAATAGTGGGAGACTTCAACACACCACTTTCACCAATGGACAGATCATGGAAACAGAAACTAAACAGGGACACAGTGAAACTAACAGAAGTTATGGATCAAATGGATCTGGCAGATATCTACAGAACATTTTACCCTAAAACAAAAGGATATACCTTCTTCTCAGCACCTCATGATACCTTCTCCAAAATTGACCACATAATTGGGCACAAAGCAGGACTCAACAGATACAAAAATATTGAAATTGTCCCATGCATCCTATCAGATTACCATGGACTAAGGCTGATCTTCAATAACAAACTAAATAATAGAAAGCCAACATTCACGTGGAAACTGAACAACACTCTTCTCAATGATACCTTGGTCAAGGAAGGAATAAAGAAAGAAATTAAGGACTTTTTAGAGTTCAATGAAAATGAAGCCACAACATACCCAAACTTATGGGACGCAATGAAAGCATTTCTAAGAGGAAAAATCATAGCTCTGAGTGCCTCCAAAAAGAAACTAGAAAGAGCACACATTGGCAGCTTGATAACACACCTAAAAGCACTAGAACAAAAGGAAGCAAATTCACCCAAAAGGAGTAGACAGCAGGAAATAATCAAACTCAGGGGCGAAATCAATCAAGTGGAAACAAGAAGAACTATTCAAAGAATCAACCAATCAAGGAGCTGGTTCTTTGAGAAAATCAACAAGATAGATAAACCCTTAGCCAGACTCACTAGAGGGCACAGGGAAAGCATTCTAATTAACAAAATCAGAAATGAAAAAGGAGACATAACAACAGATCCTGAAGACATCCAAAACACCATCAGATCCTTCTACCAAAGGCTATACTCAACAAAACTGGAGAACCTGGATGAAATGGAGAAGTTCCTAGATAGGTACCAGGTACCAAAGTTGAACCAAGATCAGGTTAATGATCTAAACAGCCCTATATCCCCCAAAGAAATAGAAGCAGTCATTAATAGTCTCCCAACCAAAAAAAGCCCAGGACCAGATGGGTTTAGTGCAGAGTTCTATCAGACCTTCAAAGAAGATCTAATCCCAGTTCTTCACAAACTATTCCACAAAATACAAACAGAAGGTACTCTACCCAACTCATTCTATGAAGCCACAATTACTCTGATACCTAAACCACAAAAAGACCCAACAAAGATAGAAAACTTCAGACCAATATCCCTTATGAATATTGATGCAAAAATACTCAATAAAGTTCTTGCTAACCGAATCCAAGAACACATCAAAACAATCATCCATCCTGACCAAGTAGGTTTCATCCCAGGGATGCAGGGATGGTTCAACATACGGAAATCCATCAACGTAATCCAGTATATAAACAAACTCAAAGACAAAAACCACATGGTCGTCTCGTTAGATGCGGAAAAAGCATTTGACAAGATCCAACACCCATTCATGATAAAAGTCTTGGAAAGATCAGGAATTCAAGGCCCATAACTAAACATGATAAAAGCAATCTACAGCAAACCAGTAGCCAACATCAAAGTAAATGGTGAGAAGCTTGAAGCAATCCCTCTAAAATCAGGGACTAGAAAAGGCTGTCCACTTTCTCCATACCTATTCAACATAGTACTTGAAGTCCTAGCCAGAGCAATTCGAAAACAAAAGGAGATCAAAGGGTTACAAATTGGAAAAGATGAAGTCAAAATATCACTTTTTGCAGATGATATGATATTATATATAAGTGACACTAAAAATTCCACCAGAGAACTCCTAAGCCTGATAAACAGCTTCGGTGAAGTAGCTGGATATAAAGTTAACTCAAACAAATCAATGGCCTTTCTCTACACAAAGAATAAACAGGCTGAGAAAGAAATTAGGGAAAAAACACCCTTCTCAATAGTCACAAATAATATAAAATATCTTGGCGTGACTCTAACTAAGGAAGTGAAAGATCTGTATAATAAAAACTTCAAGTCTCTGAAGAAAGAAATTATAGAAGATCTCAGAAGATGGAAAGATCTCCCATGCTCATGGATTGGCAGGATCAACATTGTAAAAATGGCTATCTTGCCAAAAGCAATCTACAGATTCAATGCAATCCCCATCAAAATCCCAACTCAATTCTTCAACGAATTAGAAAGTGCAATCTGCAAATTCATCTGGAATAACAAAAAACCTAGGATAGCAAAAACTCTTCTCAAGGATAAAAGAACCTCTGGTGGAATCACCATGCCGGACCTAAAGCTTTACTACAGAGCAATTGTGATAAAAACTGCATGGTACTGGTATAGTGACAGAAAAAGAGACCAATGGAATAGAATTGAAGACCCAGAAAAGAACCCACACACTTACGGTCACTTGATCTTCGACAAGGGAGCTAAAACTATCCAGTGGAAAAAAGTTAGCATTTTCAACAAATGGTGCTGGCACAACTGATGGATATCATATAGAAGAATGTGAATTGAGCCATTCTTATCTCCTTGTACAAAGCTCAAGTATAAGTGGATCAAACATCTCCACATAAGACCAGAGACACTGAAATTTATAGGGGAGAAAGTGAGGAAAAACCTCGAAGATATGGGCAGAGGGGAAAAATTCCTAATCAGAAGAGCAATGGCTTGTGCTGTAAGATCAAGAATTGACAAATGGGACCTCATAAAATTGCAAAGCTTCTGAAAGGTAAAAGACACTGTCAATAAGACAAAAAGGCCACCAACAGATTGGGAAAGGATCTTCACCTATCCTAAATCAGATAAAGGACTAATATCCAATATATATAAAGAACTCAAGAAGGTGGACTCCAGAAAGTCAAATAACCCCATTAAAAAATGGGGCTCAGAACTGAACAAAGAATTTTCACTTGAAGAATACCAAATGGCAGAGAAGCACATGAAAAAATGTTCAACATCCTTAATCATCAGGGAAATGCAAATCAAAACAACCCTGAGATTCCACCTCACACCAGTCAAAATGGCTAAATTCAGGTGACAGCAGATGCTGGCGAGGATGTGGAGAAAGAGGAACACTCCTCCATTGTTGGTGGGATTGCAAGCTTGTACAACCACTCTGGAAATCAGTCTGGCGGTTCCTCAGAAAATTGGACATAGTACTACCGGAGGATCCAGCAATACCTCTCCTGGGCATATATCCAGAAGATTTCCCAACCATTAAGAAGGACACATGCTCCACTATGTTCATAGCAGCCCTATTTATAATAGCCAGAAGCTGGAAAGAACCCAGATGTCCCTCAACAGAGGAATGGATACAGAAATTATGGTACATTTACACAATGGAGTACTACTCAGCTATTAAAAAGAATGAATTTATGAAATTCCTAGCCAAATGGATGGACCTGGAGGGCATCATCTTGAGTGAGGTAACACAATCACAAAGGAACTCACACAATATGTATTCACTGATAAGTGGATATTAGCCCAAAACTTAGGATATCCAAGATATAAGATACAATTTGCTAAACGCATGAAACTCAAGAAGAATGAAGACCAAAATGTGGACACTGTGCCCCTTCTTAGAATTGGGAACAAAACACCCATGGAAGGAGTTACAGAGACAAAGCTTGGAGCTGTGATGAAAGGATGGACCATCTAGAGACTGCCGTATCCAGGGATCCATCCCATAATCAGCTTCTAAACGTGGACACCATTGCATACACTAGCAAGATTTTGCTGAAAGGACCAAAAGATAGCTGTCTCTTGTGAGACTATGCAGGGGCCTAGCAAACACAGGAGTGGATGCTCACAGTCAGCTATTGGATGTATCACAGGGCTCCCAATGGAGAAGCTAGAGAAAGTACCCAAGGAGCTAAAGGGATCTGCAACCCTATAGTTGGAACAACATTATGAACTAACCAGTACCCCGGAGCTCTTGTCTCTAGCTGCATATGTATCGAAAGATGGCCTATTCGGCCATCACTGGAAAGAGAGGCCCATTGGTCTTGCAAACTTTATATGCCCCAATATAGGGGAATGCCAGGGCCAAAAGAATGGGAATGGGTGGGTAGGGAAGTGGGGGGTGCTATGGGGGACTTTTGGGATAGCATTGGAAATGTAATTGAGGAAAACATGTAATAAAAATATTAAAAATTTTAAAAAATATATAAAAAATCAAACCGGCTACAAATATATGCGAATTATGACATTTAAAATTTATGTTTAGTTATGTATATCTGTCTTAAACACAGGTAACAGTAAAAGCTAATTAGCTAAGCTTTTCTGATTCTTAATTTGTTGCAGCATTTTCAATAGGAAAATATGTTTGTGGGTTTTAAAGTCCCATGTTTCTTCTATTTCTGTTACCAAGGCACTTTTGTTATTGTTTATTCTTTACCATTATCTATATTTTCCATACTATACATGATTATATCTTTCAAGCACCCCCAAAAATCTTAGTTCTTACATTTTTTCCATTTTTAGTTCTCTTTAAATACCTATGGAAATAAGGAAAATAACTAATAGAATATCTCCTAGTATTATTCATATTCTCATTCCCTATTTTGTACCCAGCAATTCTTTACCGATTTAAAATCCTGAAAAAGAGTTGCTAATCAATCTGCTTAGAGAAAAGAAATTGTGCTACCTCTGAAATTAGCAAACAGACGGTCTTGTTGCACATCCCACAAGGAAGGTCAAGTGAGAATATCTGCTCTCTATCTTCCTAAAATCTATTATTCATAAAAATATATATTTGCCAGTTAATACTGTTTAAGGAAATGCCCATTCTCAACATAAAAGCCCAATAAAAATTCTTAGAATAATAATTAAAAAAATCTGTTAGATTTGACTCCAGAAAACCAAGTAATCCTATTAAGAAATGGGGTACAAGGCTGGGCGTGGTGGCACATGCCTTCAATCCCAGCACTCGGGAGGCAGAGGCAGGCAGATTTCTGAGTTTGAGGCCAGCCTGGTCTACAAAGTGAGTTCCAGGACAGCCATGGCTATACCGAGAAACCTTATCTTGAAAAACAACAAAACAAAAACAAAAACAACAACAACAACAACAAAAGGAAATGGGGTACAGAGCTACACAAAGAATTCTCAACTGAGGAAAATCAAATGGCTGAGAAGCACCTAAAAATGCTCAACACCCTTAATCATCAGGGAAATGCAAATCAAGACAACTCTGAAATTTCACCTCATACCAGTCAGAATGGCTAAGATCAAAAATTCAGGTGACAGCAGATGCTGGGGAGGATGTGGAGAAAGAGGAACACTCCTCCATTGCTGGTGGGATTGCCAGTAGTACTGCCACTCTGGAAATCAGTTTGGCGGTTCCTCAGAAAATCAGATATTGTACTACCTGAAGATCCAGCAATACCACTCCTGGCCATAAACCCAGAAGATGCTCCAACTTATAATAAGGACGCATGCTCCACTATGTTCATAGCAGCCTTATTTATAATAGCCAGAAGCTGGGAAGAACCCAGATGCCCCTCAACAGAAGAATGGATACAGAAAATGTGTTACATTTACACAATGGAGTACTACTCAGCTATTAAAAACAATAAATTTATGAAATTCTTAGACAAATGCATGGATCAGAAGGATATCATCTTGAGTGAGGTAATTCAATCACAAATAACACACTTTATATGCACTCACTGATAAGTGATTATTAGACCAGAATCTCAGAATACCCAACATACAATTTGCAAAACACATGAAACTCAAAAAGAAGAAAGACCAAAGTGTGGGTTCTTCTATCCTTCTTGGAAGTGAGGACAGGATACCCATGGCAGGAGCTATAGAGACAAAGTGTGGAGCAGAAACTGAAGGAATGACCATCCAGAGACTGCCCCACCTGGGGATCTATCCTATAAAACAACCACCAAACCCAGACACTATTGCAAATGCCAACCACATTTTGCTGACAGAACCCTGATATAGCTGTCCCCTGAGTGACTCTTCCAGTGCCTGACAAGTACAGAAGTAGATACTCACAGTCATCCATTGAAGGGAGCATAGGGTTCCCAATGAAGATCCCCAAGGAGCTGAAGGGGTTTGCAGCCCTATAGGAGGACCAACAATATGAACTAAACAGTACCCCCAGAACTCCCTGGGACTAAACCACCAATGAAAGAAAACGAATGATGGGACTTGTGTCTCTAGCTGTATATGTAGCAGAGTATGGCCTACTTTGTCATCAATGGGAAAACAGTCCCTTGGTTGTGGGAAGGTACTATGCCCCAGTAGAGAATACCAGGATCAGGAAATGGGACTAGGTGGGTTGGGGAGCAGTGTGAGGCAGGCAGGGATAGAGTATTTTTGGAGAGTAAACTTGGAAAGGGGATAACATTTGAAATGTAAATAGAGAAAATATCTAATTAAAACTAACTAAATAAAACTGAAAATTTGGACAAGAAGATTAAGTGAATACTCAGGTGAGAAGGCAGGATAGAGGAGTAATGTAGGGAGGTGTGGGAAGCCATTCCGGCCTCCCTGGCCAACCGGACAGAAATCTATGCCAGGCAGTAAACAAGCCCATATTTGGTGGATGGCTTGCCCTTAATCCCTGATTGGCCTGCCTGGTGTGGTGATGTGACCTGTGGTGATTGGTTGAGTCGTGGTTGTGGCTTGAGTGGATACGCCTGTACCCCAAGGTGCAGGGATTTGAAGAGAGAAGCTGCCTGAGTAAACTGCTTTAAGAAGTGGTGCATTTTCCTTGCTGGTCGAGTTGGACACAACAGGCAGGGATGACTAGTTTAAAAAGCCATGTGGAAACCTCCACTTCAGAAGCTTCAATCTCTCAATATAATTGTTTTGATGGAGTTACCATAGAATCAAGGACACAATGCCCCAACAAGAAAATATATGGTACCAAATAAAACACACAGTGGTGGTAATGTGTTAAAATATTTTAAGTTGTTCGCCAACGATTATGTAAAAGTCTAGCAATTGCTCAGCTGGACAGCTTCATTGGTACTGACTAGTATTCATAGTACCAATAAGTATTATTCATCATGACACAGGAAGAGAATAACATCATCAGCCTTATCAAACTATGAATATTTGTAAGCCACAGTAGCAACCTGCCTGCAACATATACCCTCTGGTTCAATAGTGGCCTAAATGTTATTGGAGTAACCAACCATTTTTTAAGTTCCATACATTAAGGATAAAATGAGACAGGCATATATTGGCAATAACCAGCATATCTCTAATTGAATTTAAGGGATGTGTGGCAAGAGGGAAAACAGGTTTTGTACGTGAAACCTGATCAAAATACAGAATTGCAGAGTCTAATCATAATCGATACATCTACATAGAACATTTTTCCCATCGGTCCTCATCAGAAAAACACCTCCCTTCAGTAGGTAATAAGTAATAGATATACCTAAAATTGGACAATGTGCAGAATGTGAGAGACTTTGCAGCAACCGATCTTATATGGAATGTCTTTGTTGCATCCCTCCCCTCAATGCTCAGAGTATATTCAGAAGAGGCAGAAAAACTGTAAGAGCCAAAGTTGTTGGACAGGATTAATATATATGACATGTTTTGATTTTAATGAGGAAGTATAATATTTTGGGAGTCTAGGGATGAGGGATTTATCAACTTCATGAATCTAGAAAATTAAAGAAAGGGAATCAGTTTTCGCATATCCATTAGAAAGCATTACCCCAAACACATAACTTCCTAGGACCCAACTCTTTTTTTGGGGGGAGAGGGAAGGGGGTTCTTTTTTTTATTAGATATTTTATTCATTTACATTTCAAATGTTATCCCAAAAGTCCCCTATACCCTCCCTCCGCCTTGCTTCCCTACCCACCCACTCCCACTTCTTGGCCCTGTACTGGGGCATATAAAGTTTGCAAGACCATAGGGCCTCTCTTCCCAATGATGGATGACTAGGCCATCTTCTGCTACATATGCAGCTACAGACACGAGCTCTGCGGGTACTGGTTAGTTCATATTGTAGTTTCACCTATAGGATTGCAGACCCCTTCAGCTCCTTGGGTACTTTCTCTAGCTCCTCCATTGGGGGACCTGTGTTCCATCCTACAGATGACTGTGAGCATCCACGTCTGTATTTGCCAGACACTGGCATAGTCTCACAAGAATGATCCAACTCTTAATGATTCCTCTATTTCAAATTCCAGGACAAGCAGAAAGTCTTTGGAATATATGACTATGTTGACTGTGGATTTATGTCCAGTTCCATGTAATTTGATTGAATTGTACTAAATAGCATGCTACAGAAAAATTATTAGCTACATTCTTAATCTATAGTTTCTGTATAAGAGTAATACAAAGTCCTCTTTCCAACTTTATATACATATCTACGTATCTAATGAGATTTCAAATCTCATATATTTTAATATAATCTCATTCCTTTTCTACGCTAATTGTAGAACAGAAGAATTAGTATATTTCCAAACAAATCCTTAAGGATTATTAGTATAACTTTAAGTATTACATCAGAGAATTTTTTGATTCCATTATTTAATAAAATACTTTTGCTCAAACCAGTTTTGACATGCTTAATGTACTATCTTGATTTGTTAATAGTCTATAATTTCTCAAAGAAAGGCAATAAGATTTAATATACATCATAAAAATTTACAATTCTTGGGAGAACTGAGATAGAAAAGTAAGAATCCAATGATAATGTCCTTGGCATCAAATATAAAGACAAACAGTCCCTCACAAGTTACTAAGTTCCTATATTTAATCTTATTTACTTATTGTGTATGTATATGCAAGCAGAATTCATAAATATATTATGTGTGTATGAAAATGTGCATGTAACTTTATATATGGAAACATATTAGCATACAGATAAATAACAAAGATCAATAATGAGTATCTGCTTTGATAACTTTTGAGACACTGTCTTTTTCTTGCTCTTTGATCATTGAGCTCATTGATTTGAATATATTGCCTGGCAAATCATCTTTAGGCATGCCCCATATCCTCTTTCCTATAGCTAGGCACCTCCTCTATGCCAGGCTTTTAAATGGATTCTGGAGTTTTGTACTCAGATCCTCATACTTGCACAGAAAGCACTTTATCCACTGAACAATCTTATCAGCTCCATTATTTATTCAGATATCCATTAGAAAGCATTACCCCAAACACATAACTTCCTAGGATCCAACACTTTTTTTGGGGGGGAGGGGGTTCTTTTATTTATTAGATATTTTCTTCATTTGCATTTAAAATGCTATCCCACTCTTCATATTAACATAATAAAATATTGTTCCTCTAGAAATTAATGGCCTCATTGCCAATAATTTCTAGAGGAACAATATTTTAGAGTGTCATTTGGAATAAGGCTTTTTCATAAACTCTTTTATAGTATATCATCATAAAATCTATTTTATGTTAATATGAAGAGTTAAACCATAGTATAATAATAACAATTATATATGACAAGACCCTGGAGAATAGTGATTTGATGATTGATCATATATATTTTATTATAGAACTGGGTTCAAATGTTATTTACATATATTTTAATATAATCTCATTCCTCTTCTACACTAATGGTAAAACAGAAGAATTAGTATATTTCCAAACAAATCCTTAAGGTTTATTAGTATAACTTTAAGTATTCAAATAACATTAGAGAAATTATTTTTGATTCCAATATTTAATAAAATACTTTTGATCAAACCAGTTTTGACATGCTTAATGAACTATCTTGATTTGTTAGTAGTCTATAATTTCTCAAAGAAGGCAATAAAGATTTAATATACATCATAAAAATTTATAATTCTTGGGAGAACTGAAGGAGAAAAGTAAGAGTCCAATGATAATATCCTTGGCATCAAATATAAAGACAAACAGTCCCTCACAAGTTACCAAGTTCCTATATTTAATCTTATTTAATTATTGTGTATGTATATGCAAGCAGAATTTGTAAATATATTGTATGTGTATGAAAATGTGCATGTAACTTTATATATGGAAACATATTAGCATACAGACAAATAACAAAGATCAATAATGAGTATCTGCTTTGATAACTTTTGAGACACTGACTTTTTCTTGCTCTTTGACCCTTAAGCTCATTGATTTGAATATATTACCTGGCAAATCATCTTTAGGCATGCCCCATATCCTCTTTCCCAGAGTTGGTTGAGATTTTGTTAAAAATTTAAAAGCTTTCTCACAATGTCTACTTTTTTATTAGGGTTAAATTTTACATTCTTTGTTATGTTAAGTTTGTAAGGTCTTTTCACACAGAATTCTGTAGATCTTAGTAAGAACATAATTATACGTATTATATTAAACTTATACTAGACCTTATTCTACTAAATACAAAGAACTATAAGTATTTGTACTAGTGATTACAACACTTTAGACCCTAAACTAAAATGGATAGAAAATAATAGCAAATTGTTGGTCAGTTTCTACCTTGCAGCTGATATGCTGGGCATGTGGGATGGAAGGCCGCTGACATGCCACTAGGGGCAGCGAAACCCAGAGATGGGGCAACAGGTTGCATGCCTGCCTTACAGCTGGAAGCTGGAACACTGATGTAACATTACTCAGGAAATGCAGAATACAGTCTAAGATAGGGGACCTTCCAGGTGTTCCTCCAGGTGAGAAATAGGGGAATCTGGGATGGGTCCTGTGGTTCTCAAACTCCTATGTACCTAGATGCTGGTGGCAATCATGAGGAATTGGGAATAGGGCAAAATCAGGCTTGTCTCTGAGAGATTGCCAGAAGTTTGGAGGAGTTGGAAGAGGGGCCTTCTATAAAAGATTAGGTGCAGCTCTTTACTAGTAAGTCCTCCCAACCACACTCAGCAGTTCTTGATGATGGAGAGGGCTTTTGCTTGTCCAAACAGTTTTAGTGATGGTGAATGAGAATGCACACATCTTAGGCAGGGCAAAAAAGAGTTTAAATACCTTTCACAAGAAGGGATGCCCACGATGGGAAGTTCATTGGCTAAACACTAAGGGCCTGTCTTGATAACTTCATTATCATGAAGAACACAAGGCTTTTATGCTATGTGACCAGTTGTCATGGTCCTCTTGGTGTGGTTTCATGGTCATTTGATCCAGGACAGGAACCTGATCTGAAGCTATTTCTAACTCCTGGCATTCTCAATTATGAGACTTTCCACTGCCCCACCATGAATTATTAGGAGTCCATAGATGAAGTAATTTTATTTTGGTTCCTCAATAAAATATATCTATAAAAGTATTTATTAATTTTAAAATATAAATAATATAGGCACATATTTTTCATAATAGAATTGTAATGATAACTCTCTATAGTCCACATGACATATTTAGAATTAAGGAATTATCTATATTAGATGACTAGGACAAACTTGTGAGATATTATTTTCCCTAAATTAATTGAATGAATTGGAGTCTTCATACTCTGTGGAGCACCTACCTTCTACTGTGGCTAAGCACTAGCATTTGAGAGGAGTTAGCCAGAGCCAAGCTAACTTCATATATGGCTACAAACTGGCAGTTTGGGATACTAGGACTAAGTTTCTGTTTCCCAGAAATGAGAACCTGGATCCAGAAACAAGTGGTCAGCCAAACACAGCTGTGGGAAGCCAATAGGAGCATACCTTATAATATGGCCTAAAGTAAGAATAGGTACATAGAATGAGTAAGCAACATCTGTAAGTCTCCAGAGCCTAACCAACTGTAAAACTCATCATACCCCTAGAGATAGAGCTAACCAATCAAGGTAAAGGGGCAGATATCCCTCCCTGATATTTCCCCAACTGAAAAGAAAAGCTGAGCTTGCAGAGTCCACCAGAGGTATCCATTCCCAAATGGGGAGAATGCTGCATGAAGGAAATTCAGCTGAATAAATGCTCTTGGGTTTTGCATAGTATTTGAGACTAGGGCATCATTATTCAGAGATGCAATGCTAGGATTCTAACGCATGCACGCCTTTGGAATTTGGATAGCTCAGTATCTTCTTGTCATGACTTCCTCATACTGGAAAGAGGAAAGTCCTTTGAGACAAAACAAACCTTTTCTATGTTAAATAGACTTTTTCTGACAATTTTATCAGAGTAACAGGAAACATAACTAATATCTGAGTGTATGTATGATGCATTTCTTGAAGATTAATTAGAATTTTCAAAGTTTCCATGTAATTGATGGTATAAAATAAACAGTAGATTAGAAAGAGAAAGAATCAAAATAGAAAAAAATTGATAGAGAATACCAAAGAAAATATAAGAACCTGAAAGTATAATTTATTGATTCAAACATAGTAAAACACTAAAAACAATGTCCAAATTCTGCAGGTCAGTTATATTCATATTTACAATTTGTAAGGTATTCACCTGCTGAAATTCTGGTTTTTAGTCACCCTCTTATTATTTACTTATAAAAGGATGTTTGGCTATACCTCAGATAATAATAGAATTCAAATGTCTGTTTTTATTAAATTGATATATGTATATATATATATATTATAAAGACTAGAGAAAATATTATAGCAAATAAATGTTTTATTTAATACCTAAGAGATGAAATTAATTTTAAGTACATACTATTTGCCATCAGTAGATGAATATTTTAACATATTTACTATTTTAGAGTTCCTTGAGTTAACTTTATGTAGTAAGTATTACAAAATATCAACAAATCATTTCATATTGTTTACAAATTTTCTTAAGTAATCCATGCATTTTCTTGAATTGTACAATATTTTCTTAATAAAAGCTATTTAGCAATGACTGTATCCTTAGGTTACCAAGGGTTCAAAAGTAGATTTAAAACATTCATAAATTATGAATAGTAAATGTTTTATTATGTCAACAATGAAATGATATTGCTACAATTATTAAGTAAACTTCCTATAAAACAAACACTTCACTACTCTTACTCTCAGCTTTTATATTAATTTATCTAGAACCATACTGTGACTAGTCTCATTTTAAATTTCTGATTGAAATAGGTATCATGATAACTTTTAGAATGCTACTGTTTACTTATATGTTTCAATGAGTTAGTATTTATACTTGTTTAGGTTATATTATGAAAACCAGTAAGTAGAACCTGACATTTAATAAACTGAAGTTATTAATTTATAAGTTCATTAAACTACTAGAATCTGGAGCAATTACTGTGTACATTTTTATTTGTAAATATTGTGAACATTTTGTCTGTACATTTTTCACCATAAGAGCAACGCTAACAGTGTAGTAGGAATGATTTTAAAATGTACTACACTTAGGTTTTTAACATTATAAAAACATTTGGAGCCAAAATTGTGAAAGCAGTTTCACAGTTAATTTTGGCTTAAGAAAACTATGTCCTCTTACCTGCTGAGCTACTTTTCCAGCCATTTCAAAAAGGTACTTATGTTAAAATAAAAAAATTGTGTTTTGAAAATAATCACGTAACATTAGTCACAGAATATCATGTTTATTTTTAGTTATTCTAGTATGTTGAATTAATTTTTTCTCTCATGATGGATGGTTTTAGTGATATGTGCATGGACATTTACCTGATAAGACATACTCTCCACTAGATTTAAGTACTTTTTCTATTTATATATCCTTTTATTATTTTCCTTTAACAAGAATTTTTATAAAAACTTAAATGTGTTACTCTGAAAAATCAACTGCTTTAAAAGTAAACATATGACGAGGTATAGCTCTCTGAGTTGATTGGGCCGTAAAGGATGTATGTGAGAGTGTCTGTGTGTGTGTTTGTGTGAGTGTCTGTGTGTGTGTGTGTGTGTGTGTGTGTGTGTGAGAGAGAGAGAGAGAGAGAGAGAGAGAGAGAGAGAGAGAGAGAGAGAGAGAGAGAGATTTAAATCCCTAAGAGAGTGCTGGATCTATGGAACAGTTTTTATAGGTTTTTATAAGCTGCATGATCCGGGTACTTGGAATAAAATTTGGTTCATCTGTAAGAGACTCTGTGTAATCTTTCTAGTCCCTCTAATAACATCTTCATGTAGAACTTCTGAGAATCCTTAGTTGTGAGAAAATGTTATTGGCTCTTAGTGAATCATCATGTCTCAGATATATGGTTTTTTTTTTCAATTTTTTTATTAAACATTTTCTTCATTTACATTTCAAATGCTATTCCAAAAGTCCCCTATACCCTCACTATACCCTGCCCTGCTCCCCTACAAACCCACTCCCAATTCTTGGCTTTGGCATTCATTCCCCTGTAATGGGGTATATAAAGTTTTCAAGACCAAGGGGCCTCTCTTCCCAATGATGGCCAACTAGGCCATCTTCTGCTACATATGCAGCTAGAGACATGAGCAGTGGGAGTACTGGTTAGTTCATATTGTTGTTCCACCTATAGGATTGCACACTCCTTCAACTCCTTTGGTACTTTCTCTAGCTCCTCCATTGAGGACCCTTTGTTCTATTCAATAGATGACAATGAGCATATGTATTTGCCAGGTACTGGGGAGGCCTCACAAGAGACAGCTATATCTGGGTCCTTTCAGCAAAATCTTGCTGGCATATGCAACAGTGCCTCCTTTGGTGGCTATTAAAGGGATTGATCCCTGGCTGGAGCAGTCTCTGGATGGTCCATCCTTTCATCTCAGCTCCAAACTTTGTTTCTGTAACTCTTTCCAATGCGTATTTGTTTCCTATTCTAAGGAGGAATGAAATATCCACGAGTTGGTCTTCCTTCTTCTTGAGTTTCTTGTGTTTTGCAAATTGTATCTTGGGGATTCTAAGTTTCTGGGCTAATATACACTTATCAGTGAGTGCATATCAAGTGAATTATTTGTGATTGGGTGACCTCACTCAGGATGATATCCTCCAGATCCATGCATTTGCCTAAGAATTTTACAAATTCATTGTTTTTAATAGCTGACTAGTAACCCCATTGTGTAAATGTACCACATTTTCTCTATCCATTCCTCTGTTGAGGGACATCTGTTTTGTTTTGTTTTTTTCCAACTACTGGCTATTATAAAAAAGGCTACTATAAACAGAGAGCAGCATGTGTCCTCATTATCAGTTGGAACATCTTCTGGGTATATGCCCAGGAGAGGTATTGCTGAATCTAACAGAAGTACTATGTCCAATTTTCCGAGGACCTGCCAGACTGATTTCCAGAGCGGTTGTACAAGCTTGCAATCCCACCAGCAATGGAGTAGTGTTCCTCTTTCTCCACATCCTCACCAGCATCTGCTGTCACCTGAATTTTTGATCATAGCCATTCTGACTGGTGTGAGGTGGAATCTCAGGCTTGTTTTGATTTGCATTTCCTGATGATTAAGGATGTTGATCTTTTTTTTTTTTTTCAGGTGCTTCTCAGCCATTCAGTATTCCTCAGTTCAGAATTCTTTGTTTAGCTCTGTACTCCATTTTTAATAGCGTTATTTGATTTTCTGGAGTCCACCTTCTTGAGTTCTTTATATATATTGGATATTAGTCTCCTATCAGATTTAGGATTCGTAAAAATTCTTTCCGAATGTGTTTGTGGTCTTATGGTCTTATTGACAATATCTTTTGCCTTACAGAAGCTTTGCAATTTATGAGGTCCGACTTGTCAATTCTTGATCTTACAGCACAAGCCATTGCTGTTCTGGTTAAGAATTTTTCTCTCTGTGTCCATATCTTTGAGACTTTTCCCCACTTTCTCCTTTATAAGTTTCAGTGTCTCTAGTTTTATGTAGAGTTCCTTGATCCACATAGACTTGACCTTAGTACAAGGAGATAAGAATGGATCAATTCTCATTCCTCTACAGATAACCTCCAGTTGTGTCATCACCATTTGTTGAAAATGCTCTCTTTTTTCCACTAGATGGTTTTAGCTCCTTTGTCAAAGATCAAGTGACCATAGGTGTGTGGGTTCATTTCTGGGTCTTCAACTCTATTCTGTTATTCTACCTCTCTGTCTCTGTACCAGTACAGTTTTTATCACAATTGCTCTGTAGTACAGCTTGAGGTCAGGCTTGGTGATTCTCTAAGAGGTTCTTTTTTGTTGAGAATAGTTTTTGCTATCCTAGGTTTTTTTGTTATTCAAGAAGAATTTGCAAATTGCCCTTTCTAACTCAGTGAAGAATTGAGTTGGTAATTTGGTTGGATTGCATTGAATCTCTACATTGTTTTCAGCAGGATAGCCATTTTTACTATATTAATCCTGCCAATCAATGAACATTGGAGATCTTTCCATCTTCTGAGATATTCAATTTTCCTTCTTTAGAGGCTTGAAGTTCTTGTCATAAAGATCTTTCACTTCCTTAGCTAGAGTCACACTAACATATTTTAAATTATTTGTTACTAGTGTGAAGGATGTTGTTTCCCTAATTTCTTTCTCAGCCTGTTTATCCTTTGGGTACAGAAAGGCCACTGATTTGTTTGAGTTAATTATATATCCAGCTACTACACTGAAGCTGTTTATCATGCTTAGGAGTTCTCTGGTGGAATTTTTAGGGTCACTTATATATACTGTCATATCATCTGTGAATAGTGATATTTTGACTTCTTCCTTTCCAATTTGTATCCCCTTGGTCTCCCTTTGTTGTTGAATTGCTCTGGCTAGGCCTTCTACTACTGTATTGAATATGTTGGGAGAAAGTGGGCAGCCTTGTCTAGTAATGGGATTATTTCCAGTTTCTCTCCATTTAGTTTGATGTTGGCTACTGTTTTTCTGTATATTGCTTTTATTATGTTTAGGTATGTGTAGGCCTTGAGTTCCTGATCTTTCCATGACTTTTATCATGAAGGGGTGTTGGATTTTGTCAAAGGCTTTCTCAGCATTGAACGAGATGATCATTTGATTTTTGACTTTGAGTTTGTCTATATAGTGGATTATGTTGATGAATTTCCATATTAAACTATCCCCATATCCCTGGGATGAAGCCTACTTGGTCATGATGGATGATGTGTTCTTGGATTCTGTTTGCAAGGATTTTATTGAGTATTTTTGCATCAATATTTATCAATATATCTTTTTGAGAGTTCATAATGAATTAAGAAATGCTAATGGCATACTCACATACCTCTCAGCATACAATTTATCAATATTTTTTCTAAATTTTAAAAAATACAGGATCATTTTATACTTTTACATGGACAAAATTCATGTGTTGTGAAAATGTGTTGTTTTACCATATCTTTTAGAAGGCAGAAATGAGAAGTATACTAAGATAGAGAAGGTCTACAATCAACCTAAATTCATTTTCCTGTGGGAGAAAAATGCTTTTCTTTACATTCATTGAAAGACTCATTGTCTTTTGGGTTTTTTTCCTGTTTTTATTGGTTAATTTATTTATTTACATTTCAAATATTATCACACTTCCCTGTTTCCCATCCACAAACCACCTTCCCCATTCCCCTTCCCCCTTACTTCTATGAGTGTCCTCCCCCAACCACCTACCCATTCCAGACCTACCAACCTAGCATTACCCTACATTGGGGCATTGAACCTTCACAGGAACAAGGACCTCCCTTCCCACTGATGCCAGATAAGGCAATCATTCTCAAAGCCAAAATATACATTTAACCCTGGGGTAGCAAAATCTCTTAACCTACATGATCATGAGATGAGGCGAGCAGTCTGAAGAGCAAGTATGATATGGCATCACCCAGAAAACTGTGCATGCCTCTTTGACCCTATTGTGCCTGATTGCCATAGGGCCCTTTTGTGATTTCACATTCATAAAACATCAGGACATTTTCCCACCCATGTATACTATCAAAATATCTGCACTCTAAAAAGTCCTTGGCAAAATTATAACAATTTTCATTCTCTTTTTGACACACAATCCCTAGGTTTCACTACAGGGTCACTGAAGGAAATACCCTAAAACATAAGCTAGGCCCACTGTGAATAAACCGGGAATGCACAATAATGCCTCTGAGAAAGTTACTCCAATGTGTGCAAGAAGTGCTTGGTTTGACTTGATAAATGTTTTTGATGAAAGAGCTTTCCCTCTAGATGGCTTTATTTTATAGAGAAGATAAGAACCACGTGAATTTATTCACCCACAACAATCTTCATTTCTTTACTTTTATGATATTTAGAAAATGTCTGATCTAAGATTATAGTTTTCAGAGTTTAACAGGCTCCAAATACTTTTATTCAACCATATGGGTTGTGCTTTTGTTACAGATTGACCAAAGTCAGCTGCCCATGACTTGATGTGATAATATTTTGTTTTCAGAATCAGTATTTTTGTTTAAAGTTTGAAAAAAATCTGAAAGAATTATTTGAGGGCACAGATAGAAAAATATTGATGAGTATCTTGATTTTTCAGTCATGTATTTCTTTTCATAAATCATAATTGATGCATAGAGAAAAAGATTAAATATTTTTTTCTGTACGAGGCAGAGAATTGAGCCTCAAAAGTATTGTTCTAAGAACTGTAAGCAAGCATCCTTCAGAGACTGCTCTGGCAAGCTGCTGAAGATAGAAGACAGTAGAAACATCTGTTGTGACAGAAGATGCACACTGCATTGAAATGCAACCATTCCCTGAATATGGCCAACTCCTCTCCTGTTCCTTTCTGTATCTATCTCCACTCACTTTTATTAGAGGGATGTGGTAAGAAAAAAAGGGATTAGGTTGGAAAAAATCTTAAAAATCTATCAGGCTATTTTGAACACAGTTGTATGAGTCCAGTGACACACACTGACTTTGAAGTAACTCTATCCCCGAAGTAGATGTAAGCCCCTCCAAGTTGTTGAGGTTAGGAAAGGGATGGAGAAACTAGTTCATATTTTGATTTTGACACTAGGTGTTTCATAGAAGAATTAGCTAATTTGGAGACATTGAGAGCTTCAAAGATACAGAGAGTTATACCTTCAGATAGCAAGACCCCAAGAGAAAGGCTGGTATTTAGCAGGAAAAGTAAGTGAATAAAACCATGAGCTATCACACACTGTGGCCTGACATTTAAAAGTGTACAGAGGGCTTCAGGTAGTGTCAGCTTCTCAGAGACATGATAGAATACAAACACTGGAGTTATTAAATGTTTCAATATGTTGACACAAAAGCCTCAAGAGTTGTAGAAGTGACTAATACCACATTATTCAGGATTTCCAATAATTTGTTTTAGTATTAAAACTAATACCACATGGATTTTCTCTTATATTAATCATATTAATAAAATTAATATAAATATGATCGTCATTAATGTCTCATAGGTCAAGTCTATCGCTTGTAGTGACTACCCTTAGGATATTATGGCATTTGAAGAATATTTTCTCGTTTGCATAATAGCAGGTTTATGAAAAGCTTTGTCTTCTGTTTTGAATGTATGCTGGCAGAATTTTCTATCTTCAAAAGTAGAAATCTATTCTCATTCTCACTTCAAGGTAGAAAACCTTTCTGACCTCATTGCTAGTCTCCATTTTCTGAGTATAAAGCCTCACTGTTTTTGAATGCATAGCTCAACACATCATACAACAACTTGCTTCCTTTGTGTTTATTAATCGTGAATTTACTCTGATTCAGATACTCTTGGATTGTTTACATGCTTGGCCACTCAGATATCTGTCTCAGACTAATCTCTTATTGAAGAATATGCCAATCTGACCTTGTTCAGAATTAAGCCAAGTCAGGTACCTAATTTTTCAGACAATTAGACTTACTGGCTCATTGTTCTCAGCCAGACTCTTAAAGCCTTTTGTGTATTAAGAATTTTGGAGCATGAATAGTTTCATAAAGAGACTTCACTCTTTGAATAGTCCCAGTTCTGCCTTTGATGTGTTAATGCTTCTGAAAAGCATCTCTAAAAGGATCACTAACCAATTCAGCATGTATAATTTTTTTTTCCTAACCGAACAATTGTGTGTACAAGGGTTTTTAGGGGTTGTTAAATGTCATTTGGAAGAAGCCTTGCTGTAAAGTCTCTAAACCCAT
This sequence comes from Mus caroli, assembly GCF_978045245.1. Classification (NCBI taxonomy): domain Eukaryota; kingdom Metazoa; phylum Chordata; class Mammalia; order Rodentia; family Muridae; genus Mus; species Mus caroli. The sequence continues at coordinate 46,705,103 of NW_028227256.1, forward strand.
TTAAATACTGAAAATACTGCAACATAACTAAAAGGACATAGTGATTTAATATGCAAGACTATAATGTAAGTACACTTAACACTTTAAATTGAAATCTCTTTTGGTTGGTCATTTTACCTACAAAACACAAGAATTCTTTAGTTGTCATTACTAGCATTCCAGTAAAAATTCCTCATTTCCAATAGCTCAAATCACCTTTCCTTTGGCCTCTCACTTTATAATCATTGTACTATCATTTCTTGACACTCTCTAGACCCCTTCTCTGCTGTCCTTACTCTGAGAGCATAATGGTTTTTATATATCCTTTCTCATGTATTACCTCAGAACAAAGTAGAAACAAATGTTGAAGGATTATGAAGGCATACATTCACAAACTCACACCTTTGACAGAAATGTGTCCTATATACACGTGCAACAAAAGAAAAATAGTTTCTCTTCATATTTTTACATGTAAACATAAAACAAGAGACACGTATAGATTATTGAATTAATATCATTTTATTTACTATAATTCATAGTAAGTTTATATATTCCCTGTTTTTTTAATTAATATCATAAAGTATACTTCAAATATCCCATATATATGCATGTGCAGCATACATATATATGTTTGGCATTAAGGGCTAGAGAGATGACTCAGCAATTTAAGAACACTGATAGGTTTTGCATAAGACCCAGGTTTTGTTCTCAGTACCCATATGATAGCTTACATCTGTCTATAATCCCACCTGCAGTGAATTTAATTACCTTCTCTGCTTCTGTAAGGCCCTGCACATGGTACATATATTTATTTGTACAGGCAAAACTATTATATGTATAAAATAAAAGTAAATAAACTTCAGAAAATTATATTTTTATTTAGTCTTTAATTTCATTATTCTGCTCTTTTGATTTTGTTTTACATAATGATTTTAACTTGGAGCATATTTGAAACACACAATTTTAACATTTATTTTACCAGTAGAAAAATTCTACTGGGATTATAGACAGATGTAAGCAATCATATGGGTACTGAGAACAAAACCTGGGTCTTATGCAAAACCTATCAGTGTTCTTAAATTGCTGAGTCATCTCTCTAGCCCTTAATGCCAAACATATATATTTTACCAGAGTAATTGCTTAATACATTTTTATAAGAAAAAGTTATGGCGAGTTAACTAAGTTACATATTACTTCATGTTATAATAATCCAGGTACCTAAATTAATCTGTATTTTACTCTAAACTAAAGTAATAGTAAACAACATATTTGAAAGTATACATGTCAGAAGAAATGATACTACTGAGAATCTTCATTTTTATGTTAAGCATTAATTTATACTATGCATCACAAAGAATCACAGATCTCCAAAGGTTGCTATTGTAAGATTTTCATCCCAGGCCACCTTGGGCACAAACTCGGTGAACGGTTCCATGGTTTCCAGAGGACTCTCCATGCTGCAGGTGCCTAGCACACCTAGGATCTTAGGATCACTGGTGAGTGGAGCACAACATCTGTTCTAAAACAACTAGGAGGGGCCTGTGCCAGCAGGAACAGTGATACATGAAACCTGCCTGACCAGTGGCTGGGGTTTGTTCCAGTTAGCGCCATCCAAGATTTAAAAATGGAAGTAGAAACAATAAAGAAAACCCAAAGGGAGAAAACTCTGGAGATAGAAAGCCTAGGAAAGAAATCAGAAATCAGAGATGGGAGCATCAGCAACAGAACACAAGAGATGGAAGAGAGAATCTCAAGTGCAGAAGATTCCATAGAGAAAACAATCAAAGAAAATACAAAATGCAAAAAGATCCTAACTCAAAACATCCAGGAACCCAGGACACAATGAGAAGATCAAACCTAAGGATAATAAGTATAGATGAGAATGAAGATTTTCAACATAAAGGGCCAGTAAATATCTTCAACAAAATTATAGAAGAAAACTTCCCTAACTTAAAGAAAAAGCTGCCCATGAACATACAAGAAGGCTACAGAACTCCAAATAGACTGGACTAGAAAAGATATTGCTCCTCACACATAATAATCAGAACAACAAATGCACTAAATAAAGATAGAATATTAAAAGCAGTAAGGGAAAAAGTCAAGTAACATATAAAGGCAGACCTATTAGAATTACACCAGACTTCTCACAAGAGACTATGAAAGCCAGAAGATTCTGGACAGATGTTATACAGACCCTAAAAGAACACAAATGCCAGCCCAGGCTACTATACCCACCAAAACTCTCAATTACCATAGATGGAGAAACCAAAGTATTACATGACAAAACCAAATTCACACAATACCTTTTCATGAATCCAGCCCTTCAAAGGATAATAAAGGGAAAACTTCAACACAAGGAGGAAATTATGCCATAGAAAAAGCAAGAAAGTAATCCTTCAACAAACCTAAAAGAAGATAGCCTCAAAACAGAATCCAAACTCTAACAACAAAAATAACAGGAAACAACAATTAATTTTCCTTAATATCTCTTAATATCAATGGACTCAATTCCCCAATAAAAAGACATAGACTAACAGACTGGCTACATAAACATGATCCAACATTTTGCTGCATATAAGAAACCCATCTCAGGGACAAAGACAGACACTACCTCAGAGTAAAAGGCTGGAAAACAATTTTCCAAGTAATATTTTCATCTGAGTACAACAAGTAGATTGGCATTTCCCTTATCTGTTTTATTCCCCATTGCTTCTAATCTCCCACAATGCATTTGAGTCCAGTGTTCCTACTAGATATATTTCAGTTTCCTATGAGATATATATTTTTTTATTTTTTATTGGTTATTTTACTTATTTACTTTTCAAATCTTATCCCCCTTTCCTGTTTCAGTCCACAAACCTCCTATCCCAACCTCCTATTCCTGCTTCTATGAGAGTGCTCCCTGACCTACACCCCCCCAACTTCTGACTCACCATCCAAACATTCCCTTATGCTGCTTCATTGAGCCATCACAGAACCAAGTGTCTCCCCTCCCACTGATACCAGATAAGGGCATCCTCTGTTACATATGCTGCTTCAGTCATGGGTCCCTCCATATGTATTCTTTGGTTGGTGGATTAGTCTTTGGGAGTTATGGGGTATCTGGCTATTTGATATTGTTGCTTTCTCTATGGGATTCACAAAACCCTTCAGTTCCTTCAGATGTTCCCATAACTCCTCCATTGGTGGGAAGGACTTGAGAGGACAAGAAATGGGGTAGGTGAAATTAGGGTAGACAGGATCAGGTCTGGGAGAAGACAGGAAAGATATACAGAGGATCAGGAAATTGAACAGAGGTATGTAGTAATGGAGGTTGGGGAAATAGGGATAGCCACCAGAAAGTTCCAGATGCCAGGCAACAAGAGGCTCCCAGAATACAACAGGGATGAGAGTAGCTGAAATACCCAATAAAGGGGAGAAAGAAATTTTAGAGACCATATCCATAGGTTAGGCATGGCTCCAAGTTGAGGGATGGGGCTACTCGCCCATCTCAAAAATATTAAATCAGGATTGCTCCTGTCTAAAGAAAATACAGGGACAAAAGAGTGGAGCAGAGACTGAAGGAAAGGCCTTCCTGAGACTGCCCCACCTGGGGAGCCATCCCATATGCAGACACCAAACCCAGACACTATTGGGGATGCCAAGAAGTGCTTGCTGACAGGAGCCCGATATAGTTGTCTCCTGAGAGGCTCTGCCAGAGCATGACCAATATACATGTGGATGCTTGCAGCCAACCATTAGACTGAGTATGGGGATCCCCAAGAGATTTTAACTGGCAGTAATACTTCCTAATTCACAATGACCAGAGTAGCTTGAGCCATCTGCCTTCAGTCTCCAACTTGTTGGAGACAGAACAGATACCTGTTGTCCACATGTGGTTTTTGACACTTTTCCTAGTCACTTCCTCCTCTTTTTCCTCCTCAATCACATCTTTCTGAGTATCTTGGACACGTGTTTCATTTCTTTGGTCTCTGAATCCCCTCTTAGGTTAACACTTCTGGACACTCTTTACTTTCTAGTCTCTGCATATCTGGAAATTGAATTTTTATAATTCAATTTCAGTTTGCTTGTCCCACACCAAAGCCTACCTAGAATTGGTATTTTAGAATGAGAACCCAAGTCTCTCCTCTACTCAGATGAGCTTTCAACATATTTATACAAAATGGTCAAAAATGTTTATCTCACAGATCAGATGTTATCTCTTTTGTTTAATAAGACATAACCACAGAGGGTCACCTACTGTGGTTAAAGATGAGCAAGTATGTAAGGAAATTCAGTAAAATAACACACACTACTTGCATGCTGATTTTAAAAAGTAAATAACAATATAATGGTATCAAATCAATTGAAATTGGAGGTTGAAGCTTCAAGGAAATGGTAATTCTTAAGGGAAATCATAAAGGATTTATGAAATCACCTCACCTGCTGAGACTGTGCCTTCCTTAGCAGCATTTTACAAACTATATCCATATATCAATACCACCTGGGATGAAATTATTAGGCCAACTTTATTCAGTTTTCTTATATATTATGTCTATACTATGTATGTGATCTCCCAGATGCAGCAAATTCTTATCAAATTTTTATAGATATTCACTTACATCAGTACATATGTTAAAAAAAAATCCCAAAATGATGCTCATAAAATTATTGCAATACGATTTAAGTCTAATTTAGGTTTACTGATAAATAACTAATTAGAAAAAGATGGCTAGCATGATTCTTTTGTTATTTATTGAAAACTTATACACTCTTTCAAAATATTCATAAAGTAACTAAACTTTGGGTAATGTGAAAGTATATACATGATACATCAAGGCACAGGAAATTAACAGTTGATACAAAAGAGTTCAGAAAGTATTGACCAGTATGCAAATACATTCTATAAATGCTGACAGTATAATCATTTTGAGTGCATAGGCCAATCCTTATTCCTGGTGTCCTAGGCAGAGAAATAAGTCAAAACAGATTATCATTAAAAAATTACAGAGGGTATCAGGTAAGCAAAATAAGTTGTGAAAAATAAGAGACAAGAGATAAAACACCAAAAGTAACCACCAAACTTTGGTACGAAAAAACCATATATTAAAAATAGAATGGGAACAACAAAAATCACAAAGCCAAATGAAGAAGGGTCATCCACAGCACATCAAACTGTCAGTGCTTAGTTTCTGAAAGTTATGAATAGCAATGTTCCCAGATGTGAGTTTCCAGTTTGGACTGTTCACTGTGATAAAAGTTCAGATGGCTTACAGTTGTAAACACAGAAATGGGAGCTATTCTTATCATTGTGACACAGGCAAAAGCTGATTATGGCTCTAATCAGCAGTGTAAATTGAAATTACATGAATAGTCAGATTAATGACCATGAGGAAAAGAAAAAGATACAATATTAACAATTAATTAATGTCTCAGGATGGTAGCTGTTAAATCTTTGATAAGTAGGCTGCAACCCACATAACCATAGAGGTTAGCTATAGAGTGAGGGGAATAGGGAGGCCTGGATAACCACATGAAGCAGAAATAGGATAATTATGAATAGGCATTTTTCTCTCCCTTGGTGATATAAATATAAAACAGTTTAGCCCACATTAAAAGTAGGTAAAGGCAGGTTTATTGGGGGTGCGGGGAGCTCTTGGATGGGATCACCGATCTCACAGATGGAAGTAGGTGAAGTCATCCAGGATTCTATAGCACTTAGGCAAAGACTGATGACTTGACATTCTGCTATATTCATAGATCACAGTCTTACTCAGACATCAGAGCAGCTTCTGTTTCTAGTAGATGAGAATTAATACAAATATCTACAACTAGGAAATGTACAGAGAGTGAGATACCTGGAAACACTCAATCCTAAATGGGATATCTCCAACAAATGGCTCCCTTTTGGCTCAGAGAACCCTGACAGAAGATGGGCAAATATATTGTACGAGGCAGAGGCGATGGAGAACACAAAAAGAAAGAAAGTTTTCTGAACAGAAGAGGACAGAGCACATATGAAATCAGAGAAATTGTAGCAGCATGTGCAGAACCCACACAGATCTGATGGTCTTCTGGTGCTGAGTGTCCACATCCTTAGCCCTGAAGCTCTCTGCAATTGATAATCACTGACAAATGAAAAATATGTTTTCTCTGATGGTGTCTAACTGAGTATACAAACCCCGCTTAAGGCAAGGCAAGGCCAGGATAGGCCTCACACCCAGCACAAGATTAACTGACACAAAACAATCTAAACTCAAAAGTATTTCTGGAGGGTGTTTGCTTGTTTGTTTGTTTGTTTTCTTTCATTAATTCTTTTCTTTCTTTTTTTTGTCTCATAATACTTTGTCTGGGCATCATTTTTCCTTTTTTCTCACCCTACAGGTCTTGTATTAATTATAATGGTTTCTAATTTTGTATTTTTAAGGCATGTATGTGCCTGCCAATATGTGTATCTCTGTGTCTATATATAGTTCTTGTGTTCTTTGGCTCTGTTTTTGTTTGTTTAATCTGTTTGTTTTCATTTTTACCTCAGTTTATTATTATTTTATCTATTTTTAGATTGCTCTTTGTTTTCTAATGAGTGCAAGAATAAGAGAGACTGTAGATTTTGGTGGATGGGGAGGTTGAAGGATCTAGGAGTTTAAGGACAGGAACAATAATCAGAATCATTGCCTGAAAATATCTCTTTTTAATAAAAATGACCTATACATTCTTATTAGCTGAATGAAAATAAGTATAAATTGGACCTGTGTAATTCATGTTTAGGCCACTATGGAAGTCACAGTTTTTTCCCTAAGAAAAGGAAGACAGATATTAGGTATTAGGCACCCCACAATTTATATAATCTCAGGTTCTCTAGTGACACTGAAGAAGTTATTTATAAAACTTCAAGTGATATTTAAGTTATTTCATATGATGATGGACTAACTGCACAAAGTGGTGCTCCCAAACAGACTGACTTTATTGATATCACAGATATCTTAAGTTGCTGAGGACACGTATGGATTTGCACAATAATGAAACATTTAATGGTGTCTTTTCTCTATTTGAGTCCATTTTAAAATGAAGCATGATTCCCCAAGATGAAAACACTGTTGTCACTTCTGGTGAGGAGAGTAACTATGCTCCCTTCACACATTTACTATAATTCTCAGGCCCCATGAATTCTTTAGATAGCAACAGAAACTTTGCAGATATAATTAGGTACAAGGAACTTTAAGATGAAGAAGATATTCTGGATTATTGGTGGAGGAGACCCAAATACAACCACATGAGGTATAGGAATATAAACATTTTTTTTTCTGTCTCCAGGTGGATCAGAGGGTGATGTGAGAATGGATGAAAGATCAGGCACAGGTGGTGTTTATGGATTTGAAACAGTGAGTCACAGCTTGGATAATACAACTTTCTTGCAGGGTCTAGGGAATAGTTTGGCCCTGAAATAAGTCTCTGAAAACATCTGTTCTGTTTACTCAGAGAAGCTACATCAGTGCTTTGCCCTACCATATACTAAATTCATGTTTATGCTATTAATGTGTTGACAAGAAACTTAGAACTGTGTCCTGCCTCATGAAAATAACAACTGTGTAAGAGGAGAATGTGTATTTGGCTCAAGAAATTTCCATGAAGATTTTGAAAATGGGGCCGGTTTTATCTGCTTAGAAGAAGATGTGAACAAAAACAAATACATTTCTGTTCAGGAACAAATTGTCACTAAACCAAAAGCATTTAGAAATGCTCTTCTCAACCACATTAGCAAGTGCAGTAGAGTAAGAGTTTCCCTGACTATAAAGCAAATGCCAAGGACAAATCCAGACTTGTGGGAATGTGCTGTAACCTTTGATGGCAGTCTGAGAAAAGAGGAAAGCACCACTGGCCATTCATACATAACCCTCTGAGGAGTATGAAGATGTGACTGAGATCCTCTCAAAAGAGAGCAGATCCAGAAAGCTCCAGGCCTGTCTTTTCATCCTCTCTTCTGAGTCCTCTTTTATTTATACTACTGACTATTCATTGGGGGCTTTTCATAACTCTGTTTTATTAACTTTAGGGATTTGAAAGAAATATGTCCAACTGTGTATGTGGTTAAAACTAACACTTGTATATTAGAAGTAAGCTTTTTATATACTGTCTCTCAAGCATCATATCAAGTATTTGCTGGTCATTTCCCTGTGAATTCTTGAACTATATAGATATTAAAGCAGAATATGTCTTCCTCTCCATCATGACCAAACCAATATTTAATAAAATAATCCTAGACCAATAACCACCTAAATAATCTTCTAAGGTCTCTGACTTTGTTTTCACTAATTTCACATCCCCTGGATGAGTGACAAAAATCACATGTTTTAAATCCTCCTAGAAGTAACACTCCTCACAGGCTACAGAGATGGCTTAGCAGGTACAAGCACTTGCTGCTCTTGCAAAAAACATAGGTTCATTTCAAAGTGTTCATATAACAACTCACAGCTCTTTGTAACTCCAATTTAAAGGGATTCAAGTTCCCCTTATGGCGTCTGTCTATCTATCTATCTATCTATCTATTTATTTATCTATCATCTATCAATCTATCATCTGTATTCAATCATCTATATTCTATCTATAGAATTCATAGTCACAGTAATTTCATTCAAAATTCAAAATGAAATTTGGAGTTGCTCTTATAAAAGTTTCCCCTGAGATATGCCTGATTTAAAAAAAATTAATATTATCTTTATTTTTTTATTTATGTGTTTGTGTCTATGCAACTACATTTGCATATGTGTGTACTGGAATTATAGCTTTAGCTGGAATTATAGGTTGTGAGTTACCAAACATGGATGGGTGAACCAGATAGGGTCTTTATCAAAAGCTTAGTGCTTTTAATTACTGAGTCATCTATACATATCCTTTTCCTGACTCTTGATAGGTTTTAAAAATTATTACTAATAATGCATTTAACCCATTCGGAACCCAATGATCAAACTTGAATTCATATTTTTTCACTATAAAATATTCTCCATCAGGTTTTGACACAAATTACACTTATTGGAAGTTATAGAATTCCTTTGTGTTTCCTCTTTCCTATGCTTTGATTTTTTTCTCTTTTACTCTCCACTTTGCCCTTCAGATATATTACATCTTAACAGTCTTTGCTAAGTTGAAACATAGTTCTCAAATCAACAACCAATAAGAGTTTAGTTTCTCTATTTACCAAAGATTTTAGTTTCCCTTTTTGCATAACATATCTAGTAGATTTTATTATCTCCTGTCTGCACTTTTAATCCATAATATTGTGGAAGTATTTGATGTTTTTAGGAAATGCTAAATTGAAATTATCACTAATTATGATGGGAAATATGTTCTTCCTTCTATTGGATTCTTAAAGAAGTTCTCAGTGTGTAAGAACAAATATGGCAAAAAGACTGAAGATATTGGCAATAAATCCATAAATAAGGAATTATTTGAACTGATATTTAGATTGTCAGTGCCATGTCAATGTAAAACTTTATCTTTGACACAATAATAGATGAATAATTTATTATTCTAATGGATTTTTGTTAGAAATTAAGTTATACTACATAAAGTTTCTTTTTTAAAAAATTGGATAATTTATTTATTTACATTTCAAATTTTATTCCCTTTCCTGGTTTCTCCTGTGCAAACCATCTATCCTATCCCCTCTTACCTGATTCTATGAGAGTGCTTCCCCACCAACCTACCAACTCCTGCTTCACAGCCCTAGAATTCCTCTACACTAGGGCATCAAGGACCAGGTGCCTCCACTCCCACTGATGCCAGATAAGGCCCCTTTGGCTCTCACAGTCCTTCCCCTAAGTCCTCCATTGGGGTCCCTGAGTTTTATTTTATTTTATTTTATTTTTTTATTCTTTAGTCATTTTTTACAGTCAAGTCTTTATCCTCATCTCTGTCCACCCTCTGACTGTTTCACACCCCATACCTTCTTTCTACATGTAGTCGCAAAGAAGATGTCCCCAACTCCTCACTACCTGGGGCCTTAAGGTTTAGGTGCATCTTCTCTCACTGAGTCAGGACACTGCAGTTCTCTGCTGTATATGTGTTGAGGGTCTCATATGAGCTGGTGTATGCTGTCTGGTTGATGGCTCAGTGTCAGAGTTATCTTGGAGATCCAGGTTAGTTGAGACTGCTGGTCTTCCTATAGGGTCGCTCTCCTCAGCTTTTTCCTAAATCAAGCACAGGGGTCATCAAATTCTGGCCATTGTTTGGGTATAAATATTTGCATCTGGCTCTTTTAGCTGCTTGTTGGGCCTTTCAGCAAGCAGTCATGTTAGGCTCCTGTTTGTAATCATACCATGGCATCAGTAATAGTGTCAGTTCTTGGAGCCTCCCCTTGAGCTGGATCCTAATTTGGGCCTGTCACTGGAACTCCTTTCCCTCAGGCTCCTCTATATTTTTGTCCCTGCAGTTCTTAGAGACAGGAACTATTCTGGCTCAGAGTTTTTGAATGTGGGACGGCAACCTCATCCCTCTAATTGATGCCCTCTCTGTCTACTGGAGGTAAGCTCTACAAGTTCCTTCTCCCCACTGGAGGAAATTTCATCTGATGTTCCTACTTTGAATCTTGAGAGTCTCCCACATCCCATGTCTCTTATATATTTTAGAGGGTTCCTCCACCTACAACATCCCAAGATGTTATATCTGATCATGTTTTCCTCTTCACTTCCCTGTCCCCTTTCCCACCCAGAACCCTCCCTCTCCACGCCCCGCCCCCTTCCCCGACTCCATGATTGCTTTCTTCTTCCTCCAAAGTGGAATTGAGACATCCTCACTTGTGCCCTTCAGAACTGTTAACTTTTTTGAGTTCTGTGGATTGTATCCTGAGTATTCTGTACTTTTATGGCTAATGTCCACTTATTAGTGAGTACATACCATGCATGTACTTTTTGTCTGAGTTATCTCACACAGGATATTTTCTAGATTCATCCATTTGCCTGCAAAACTCATGATGTCCTTGTTCTTAATAGCTGATTAGTATCCTATTGTATAAATGGATCACGTTTTGTGTATGCATTTTTCTGATGTGAGGCATCTGGATTGTTTCCAGTTTCTGGCTATCACAAATAAGGCTGCTATAAGCATAGTGGAACATGTGCCCCTGTGGCGTGCGTGGTAGGGCATCTTTGCGTATATGCCCCAGAGTGATATAGCTGGGAATTTAAGTAGAATTTCCAATTTTCTCAGGAATTCCCAGATTGATTTCCACAGTGGTTGTACCAGTTTGCAATCCCATCAACAATGGAGGAGTGTTCCTCTCTCTCCACATACTTAACACCATATGCTGTCACATGAGATTTTGATCTTAACCATTCTGATTGGAATAAGGTGGAATCTCAAGGTCATTTTGATTTGCATTTCTCTGATCACTAAGGACTTTGAACATTTTTAACTGCTTCTAAGTCATTTGAGATTCCTCTGTTTTGAATTCTCTGTTCTTTACCCCATTTTTTGATTAGGTTGTTTGGATTCTTGGTGGTTAGTTTCTTGAGTTCTTTATATGTTTTTGATATTAGCCCTCTATCGGATGTTGGGTTAGTGAAGATTTTTTCCCAATCTATAGGTTGCTGATTTGTCCTATTGACAATGTCCTTAGTCTTACAGAACTTTCCAATTTCACGAGGTTCCATTTATCATTTCTTGTTCTTAGAGGCTAAGCCATCCGAGTTCTGTTTACAAAATTTCCCCCTGTGACAATGAGTTTGAGGCTCTTTCCAACTTCCTCTTCTATTAGATTCAGTGTATTTAGTTTTATGTTGAGGTCCTTGATCCACATGGACTTTTGCTTTGTGCCATGAAAAATATGGATCTGTTTTCATTTTTCTACATATAGACTGCCAGCTAAATCAGCACCATTTATTGAAGATGCTTTCTATTTTCCATTGTATATTTTTGGCCTTTTTGTTAAAGATCGAGTGTCCATAATTGTGTGGTTTTATTTCTGAGTCTTTAATTTTATTCCATTGATCAATGTGTCTGTTTCTGTACCAATACTTGCAGTTTTTATCCTTATTGCTCTGTAGTATAGGTTGATATTGGGGATGGTGATTCCCTGAGAAGTTCAATAATTGTTATGAATTGTTATTGCTATTTTCGGTCTTTTGATTTTTCAGATGTAATTGAGGATTGCTTTTTCCATGTCTTTGAAGAATCGTGTTTGAATTTTGATGGGGAATTGCATTGAATTTGTAGATTGCTTTTGGTAAGATGGCCATTTTTACTATGTAAATTCTGCCAATCCACAAGCATGGGAGATCTCTGCATTTTCTGAGATCTTCTTCAATTTCTTTCTGGAGAAACTTGAAGTTATTTTCATACATATCTTTCACATGTTTGATAATAGTTACCCCAGGATATTTTATATATTTGTGACTATTGTGAAAGGTATAGGTTCCCTAATGTCTTTCTCAGCCTGTGTATCATTTGTATTAAGGAAAGCAACTGATTTATTTGACTTAATTTTATATCCAGCTACATTGCTGATGTTATCAGCTATACAAGTTCTATGGTTGAATTTTTAGGTATATATATATATATATATATATATATATATATATATATATATATATAATGATTTCATCTGCAAACAGTGAAACTGTGATACCTTTACTTCTTGTTTGCCAATTTGTATCCTGTTGATCTCCTTTCATTGTCTTATTGCTCCAGCTAGAATGTGAAGTACTATATTGAATAAACATGGGGAGAGTGTCAGCCTTGTCCTATCCCTGATTTTAGTGGGATTAGTTCAAGTATCTCTTCATTTAATTTGATATTGACTGTTTGTGTGCAGTAAATTGCTTTTGTTATGTTTAGGTCTGGGCCTTGCATATCTGATCTCTCCAATACTTTTAACTTTAAGGTATGTTGTATTTTGGTCATGTGATATTTTTCTTTGAGTATATTTGTGTAGTGGAATATGTTAATGGATTTACATATATTGAACCAACCTTGCATCCCTGGCATTAAGCCTAGTTTATCATGAGAATGATGGTTTTGATGTGTTCTTGGATTTGATTTGTGAGAATTTTATTGCGTATCTATGCTTCTATATTCATAAGTAAAATTGGTCTGAAGTTCTCTTTTTTGTAGCGTCCTTGTGTTGTTTAGATATCAGAGTAATTGTGGCTACATAGAATTAATTAGGTAAAGTTCCTTCAGTTTCTAGTGTATGGAATGTTTTGAGAAATCTTGGTATTAACTGTTCTTTGAAGTCTTGTAGAATTCTGCACTAAAGCAATCTAGCCTTGGGATATTTTTGGTTGGAAGGTTTTTAGTGACTTCTTCCATTTTCTTACTGTCTGTTTAGATAGTTTACAAGCTGGCAATCTGCCCTGGCAGAAGGCACTGGCCAGAAGGGCAACTTTCATTATGGGAAGTAACCTCACCTTGTAGGAACTTCTAAGCTTGTGTGTACATTTCTTATAGTATCCAGCAGCAACAATTATAGCAAGGCATCCTAGAATCACTTAAGCCTGCTCAATCGCAATAAATCTAAAGCCAAGTTTCTTGTGTTTTATACTAATATTTTTCTTCCAAATTCTCAAATGTAAGAATAAAGTCCATTTATGATGGCTTTGATGTAATTGACTAAGGCAGAAAATAAAATTCTTCTCCTACATTCAGTATACTCAAGACATTAATTTTTACAGACTTAGTTCTTTTTGAATGTTCATTCCTCTCTTTCTCTTTCTCTCTCTCTTTCTCTCTCGCTTTCTCTCTCTCTGTCTCTGTCTCTGATTTCTCTCCAACCCAACGTGTGCATATGTGATTTTGTTTATTTGTGAATTGTTGTGTGTGTGATTGTATGTGTGTGTGTGTGTGTGTGTGTATGTGTGTGTGCAACATAAAATATGCAGTTGGATATTTAAATTTTCTAAAGTGGTAGACTGAGATTCTCTTTTTTTCTTCTTTACATGAGTAAGATTTCAAATATTCAAGTATGTAAATGAAGATAACACCACAGAATCTGAATGACAAGGAAACCTTTTTATTTAGTCATTATAAATATGCATATGGACAAATTACTTTCAAACAGGCTAAGTTACATGCATTACTAACAGAGGTTATGAAACAAATGGATCTGACAAATATCTACAGAACATTTTATCCTAAAACAAAAGGAAATACCTTATTCTCAGCACCTCACGGTACCTTTTCCAAAATTGATCACATAATTGGTCACAAAACAGGCCTCAACAGATACAAAAATATTGAAATTGTCCCATGCATTCTATCAGATCACCATGGACTAAGGCTGATCTTCAATAACAAAATAAATAATAGAAAGCCAACACACACGTGGAAACTAAACAACATTCTTCTCAATAATACCTTGGTCAAGGAAGGAATAAAGAAAGAAATTAAGGACTTTTTGGAGTTTAATGAAAATAAACCCACAACATACCCAAACTTATGGAACATAATGAAAGCATTTCTAAGAGGAAAACTCATAGCTCTGAATGCCTCCAAAAAGAAACTAGAGAGAGCACACATTAGCAGCTTGACAACACACCTACAAGTTCTAGAACAAAAGGAAATAAATTCAACCAAGAGGAGTAAAAGGCAGGAAATAAACTCTGGGGTGAAATCAACCAAGTGGAAACAAGAAGAACTATTCAAAGAATCAACCAATTGAGGAGCTGGTTCTTTGAGAAAATCAACAAGATAGATAAACCCTTAGCCAGACTCACTTGAGGGCAAAGGGAAAGTATTCTAATTAACAAAATCAGAAATGAAAATGGAAACATAACAACAGATCCTGAAGAAATCCAAAACACCATCAGATCCTTCTACAAAAGGCTATACTCAACAAAACAGGAGAACCTGGATTAAAAGGACAAGTTTCTAGACAGATACCAGGTACCAAATTTAAATCAAGATAAGGTTAATGATCTAAACAGTCCCATATCCCCTAAAGAAATAGAAGCAGTCATTAATAGTCTCCCAACCAACAAAATGTACAGAACCAGATAGGTTTAGTGCAGAGTTCTATCAGACCTTCAAAGAAGATCTAATCCCAGTTCTTCACCAACTATTCCACAAAATAGAAACAGAAGGTACTCTACCCAACTCATTCTATGAAGCCACAATTACTCTGATACCTAAAGCACAAAAAGACCCCACAAAGATAGAGAACCTCAGAACAATTTCCCTTATGAATATCAATGCAAAAATCCTCAATAAAATTCTCGCTAACCGAATCCAAGAACACATCAAAACAATCATCCATCCTGACCAATTAGGTTTCATCCCAGGGATGCAAGGATGGTTGAATATACGGAAATCTATCAACGTAATCCAGTATATAAACAAACTCAAAGACAAAAACCACATGATCATCTCCATAGATGCTGACTAAGCATTTGACAAAATCCAATACCCATTCATGAAAAAAGTCTTGGAAAGATCAGGAATTCAAGGCCCATACCTAAACATGATAAAAGCAAGCTAGAACACACCAGTAGCCAGCATCAAAGTAAATGGTGAAGAGCTTGAAGCAATCCCACTAAAATGAGGTACTAGACAAGGCTGTCCACTCTCTCCCTACCTATTCAACATTGTACTTGAAGTCCTAGCCAGAGCAATTAGACAACAAAAGGAGATCAAGGGGATACAAATTGGAAAGGAAGAAGTCAAAATATCACTTTTTGCAGATGATATGATAGGATATATGACTGACCCTAAAAATTCCAACAGAGAACACCTAAGCCTGATAAACAGCTTCAGTGAAGTAGCTGGATATAAAATTAACTCAAACAAGTCAATGACCTTTCTCTACACAAAGGACAAACAGGCTAAGAAAGAAATTAGGGAAACAACAACCTTCTCAATAGCCAAAAAAATATAAAATACCTAGGCATGACTCGAACTAAGGAAGTGAAAGATCTGTATGATAAGAACTTCATGTCTCTGAAGAAATAAAGAAGATCTCAGGAGATGGAAAGATCTCCCATGCTCATGGATTGGCAGGATCAATATAGTAAAAATGGCTCTCTTGACAAAAGCAATCTACAGATTCAATGCAATCCCCATCAAAATTCCAATTCAATTATTCAACGAATTAGAAAGGGCAATCAGCAGATTCATCTGTAATAACAAAAAACCTAGGATAGCAAAAACTCTTCTCAAGGATAAAAGAACCTCTGGTGGAATCACCATGCCCGACCTAAAGCTGTACTATAGAGCAATTGTGATAAAAACTGCATGGTACTGGTATAGTGACAGACAAGTAAACCAATGGAACAGAATTGAAGACCCAGAGATGAACAAACACACCTATGGTCACTTGATCTTTGACAAGGGAGCAAAAACCATCCAGTGGAAAAAAAACAGCATTTTCAACAAATGGTGCTGCCACAGCTGGCTGTTATCATGTAGAAGATTGAGAATTGATCCATTCCTATCTCCTTGTACTGAGGTCAAATCTAAGTGGATTAAGGAACTCCACATAAAACCAGAGACACTGAAACTTATAGAGGAGAAAGTAGGGAAAAGCCTCGAAGATATGTGTACAGGGGAAAAATTCCTAAATTGAACAGCAATGGCTTGTGCTGTAAGATCGAGAATCGATAAATGGGACCTCATAAAATTGCAAAGCTTCTGCAAGGCAAAAGACACCGTCAATAAGACAAAAAGACCACCAACAGATTGAGAAAGGATCTTTACCTATCCTAAATTAGATAGGGGACTAATATCCAATATATATATAAAGAACACAAGAAAGTGGACTCCATAAAATCAAATAACCCCGTTAAAAATGGGGCTTAGAACTGAACAAAGAATTCTCACCTGAGGAATACCGAATGGCAGAGAAACACCTGAAAAAATGTTCAACATCATTAATCATCAGGGAAATGCAAATCAAAACAACACTGAGTTTCCACCTCACACCAGTCACAATGGCTAAGATGAAAAATTCAGGTGACAGCATATGCTGTTATCGGATGTGCAGAAAGAGGAACACTCCTCCATTGTTGGTGGGATTGCAAGCTTGTACAACCACTCTGGAAATCAATTTGGTGGTTCCTCAGAAAATTGGACATAGTACTACCAGAGGATCCAGCAATACCTCTCCTGGGCATATATCCAGAAGATGTTCCAACCGGTAAGAAGGACACATGCTCCACTATGTTCATAGCAGGCTTATTTATAATAGCCAGAAGCTGGAAAGTACCCAGATGCACCTCAACACAGGAATGGATATAGAAAATGTGGTACATTTACACAATGGAGTACTACTCAGCTATTAAAAAGAATGAATTTATGAAATTCCTAGGCAAATGGATGGACCTGGAGGGCATCATCCTGAGTGAGGTATCCAAGTCACAAAGAAACTCTCACAATATGTAATCACTAATAAGTGGATATTAGCCCAGAAACTTAGGATACCCAAGATATGAGATACAATTTGCTAAACACATTAAACTCAAGAGAATGAAGACCAAAGTGTGGACACTTTGCCATTTCTTAGAATAGGGATCAAAACACCCATGGAAGGAGTTACAGAGACAAAATTTGGAAGTGTGACGAAAGGATGTACCATCTAGTGATTGTCATATCCAGAGATCCATCCCATGATCAACTTCCAAACGCTGACACCCTTGCATACACTAGCAAGATTTTGCTGAAAGGACCCAGATATAACTGTCTCTTGTGAGACTATACCAGGGCCTAGCAAACACAGAAGTGGATGCTCACAGTCAACTATTGAATGTATCACAGGGCCCCCAATGTACGAGCTAGAGAAAGCACCCAAGGAACTAAAGGGAACTGCAACCCTATAGGTGGAACAACAATATGAACTAACCAGTACCCCGGAGCTCTTGTCTCTAGCTGCATATGTATCAAAAGATTGCCTAATAGGCCATCACTTTTAAGAGTGGCCAATTGGACTTGTAAACTTTATATGCCCCAGTGCAGGGGAACGCCAGGGCCAAAAAGTGGGAGTGGGTGGGTAGGGGAGTGGGGGTGGGTGGGTATGGGGGACTTTTGTTATAGCATTGGAAATGTAAATGAGCTAAATACCTACTAAAAAAATGGAAAAAAATCCAGGAAATCCAGGATACAATGAGAAGACCAAACCTATGAATAATAGGAATAGATGAGAATGAAGATTTTCACCTTAAAGGGCCTGCAAATATCTTCAACATAATTATAGAAGAAAACTACCCAAACCTAAAGAAAGAGATGCCCATAAACATACAAGAAGCCTACAGAACTCCACATAGACTAGACCAGAAAAGAAATTCCTCCCGACACATAATAATCAGAACAATAAATGCACTAAATAAAGAGAAAACATTAAAAGCAGTAAGGGAAAAAGGTCAAGTAAGATATATTGGGCTGGTGAAATGGCTCAGTGGGTAAGAGCACCCGACTGCTCTTCCGAAGGTCCAGAGTTCAAATCCCAGCAACCACATGGTGGCTCACAACCATCCGTAACAAGATCTGGCGCCCTCTTCTGGAGTGTCTGAAGACAGCTACAGTGTACTTACATATATAAATAAATCTTATTTAAAAAAAAAAAAAAAAAGATATAAAGGCAGGCCTATCAGAATTACACCAGACTTTTCACCAGAGACTATGAAAGCCAGAAGATCCTGAACAGATGTTATACAGACCCTAAGAGAACAAAAATGCCAGCCCAGGCTACTATACCCAGCCAAACTCTCAATTACCATAGATGGAGAAACCAAAGTATTCCACAACAAAACCAAATTCACACATTATCTTTCCAGGAATCCAGCCCTTCAAAGGATAATAATAGAAAAAGACTAATACAAAGACGGAAACCACTCCCTAGAAAAAGCAAGAAGGTAATCCCTCAACAAACCAAAAAGAAGACAGCCAAAAGAACAGAATGCCAACTCTAACAACAAAGCAACAAAGATAAAAGGAAGCAACAATTACTTTTCCTTAATATCTTTTCATATCAATCGACTCAATTTTCCAATAAAAAGACATAGACTAACAGATTGGCTACACAAACAGGACCCAACATTCTGCTGCTTACAGGAAACCCATCTCAGGGAACAAGACAGACACTATCTCAGAGAGAAAGGCTGGAAAACAATTTTCCAAGCAAATGGTCTGAAGAAACAAGCTGGAGTAGCTATTCTAATATTGAATAAAATCGACCTCCAACCCAAAGTTATCAAAAAAAGTCAAGGAGGGACACTTCATACTCATCAAAGGTAAAATCCTCCAAGAGGAACTCTCAATTCTGAATATCTATGCTCAAAATGCAAGGGCAGCCACATTCATTAAAGAAACTTTAGGAAAGCTCAAAGCACATATTGAACCTCACACAATAACAGTGGGAGACTTCAACACACCACTTTCACCAAGGGACAGATTGTGGAAACAGAAACTAAACAGGGACACAGTGAAACTAACAGAAGTTATGAAACAAATGGACTTAACAGATATCTACAGAACATTTTATCCTAAAACTAAAGGATATACCTTCTTCTCAGCACTTCATGGTACCTTATCCAAAACTGACCATATAATTGGTCACAAAACAGGACTCAACAGATACAAAAACTTTGAAATTGTCCCATGCATCCTATCAGACCATCATGGACTAAGGCTGATCTTCAGTAACAACATAAATAATGGAAAGCCAACATTCACGTGGAAAATGGACAACACTCTTCTCAATGATACCTTGGTCATGGAAGGAATAAAGAAATTAAAGACCTTTTAGAGTTTAATGAAAATGAAGCCATAACATACCCAAACTTATGGGACACTATGAAAGCATATCTAAGAGGGAAACTTATAGCTCTGAGTGCCTCCAAAAAGAAACTAGAGATATCACCCACTAGAAGCTTGACAACACACCTAAAAGCTCTAGAACAAAAGGAAGCAAATTCATCCAAGAGGAGTAGAAGGCAGGAAATAATCAAACGCAGGGGCAAAAACAACCAAGTGGAAACAAGAAGAACTATTTAAAGAATCAACCAAACGAGGAGATGGTTTTTTGAGAAAATCAACAATATAGACAAACCCTTAGCCAGACTCACTAGAGAGCACAGGGAAAGCATCCTAATTAACAAAATCAGAAACTAAAACTGAGACATAACAACAGATCCTAAAGAAATCTCAAATACCATCAGATCCTTCTACAAAAGGCTATACTCAACAAAACTGGAAAACCTGGATGGAATGGAAAAATTTCTAGACAGATACTAGGAATCAAAGTTAAACCAGGATTAAGTTAACGATATAAACAGTCCCATATCCCCCAAAGAAATAGAAGCAGTCATTAATAGTCTCCCAACCAAGAACAGCCCAGGACCAGATGGGTTTAGCGCAGAGTTCTATCAGACCTTCAAAGAAGATCTAATAACAGTTCTGCACAAACTATTCCACAAAATAGAAGTAGAAGGTACTATACCCAACTCATTCTATGAAGCCACAATTACTCTGATACCTAAACCACAGAAAGATCCAACAAAGATAGAGAACTTCAGACCAATTTCCCTTATGAATATCGATGCAAAAATACTCAATAAAATTCTCGCTAACCAAATCCAGGAACACATTAAAACAATCATCCATCCTGACCAAGTAGGTTTTATTCTAGGGATGCAGGGATGGTTTAATATACGGAAATCCATCAAAATAATCCATTATATAAACAAACTCAAAGACAAAAAAACACGTGATCATCTCCTTAGATGGGGATAAAGCATTTGACAAAATCCAACACCCATTCTTGATAAACGTCTTGGAAAGATCAGGAATTCGAGGCCCAGACCTAAACATGATAAAAGCAATCTACAAAAAAAAGTACCCAACATCAAAGTAAATGGTGAGAAGCTGGAAGCAATCCCACTAAAATCAGGGACTAGACAAGGCTGCCCACTTCCTCCCTACCTATTGAACATTGAACTTGAAGTCCCAGCCAGAGCAATTCAACAACCAAAGGAGATCAAGGGGATACAAATTGGAAAGGAGAAGTCAAAATATCACTTTTTGCAGATGATATGATAGTATATATAAGTGACCTTAAAAATTCCACCAGAGAACTCCTAAGCCTGATAAAGGGCTTCAGTGAAGTACCTGGATATAAAATTAACGTAAACAAGTCAATGGTCTTTCTCTACACAAAGAATAAACAGGCTGAGAAAGAAATTAGGGAAACAACACCCTTCTCAATAGTCACAAATAATATAAGATACCTTGGCGTGAATCTAACTAAGGAAGTGAAAGATCTGTATGATAAGAACTTCATGTCTCTGAAGAATGAAATTAAAGAAGATCTCAGAATATGGAAAGATCTCCCATGCTCATGGATTGGCAGGATCAACATTGTAAAAATGGCTATCTTGCTAAAAGCAATGTACAGATTCAATGCAATCCCCATCAAAATTCCAACTCAATTCTTCAAGGAATTAGAAAGAACAATCTGCAAATTCATCTGTAATAACAAAAAACCTAGGATAGCAAAAACTCTTCTCAAGGATAAAAGAACCTCTGGTGGAATCACCGTGCCTGACCTAAAGCTTTACTACACAGCAATTGTGATAAAAATGGCATGGTACTGGTATAACAACAGAAAAGTAAACCAAGGGAATAGAATTGAAGACCCAGAGATGAACCCACACACCTATGGTCACTTGATCTTCGACAAGGGAGCTAAAATGATTCAGTATAAAAAAGACAGCATTTTCAACAAATGGTGCTGGCACAACTGGTGTTTATCATGTAGAAGAATGGGAATTGATCCATTCCTATCTCCTTGTACTAAGGTCAAATCTAAGTGGATCAAGGAACACCACATAAAACCAGAGACACTGAAACTTATAGAGGAGAAAGTGGGGAAAAGCCTCAAAGATATTGGCACAGGAGAAAACTTCCTCAATAGAACAGCAATGGCTTGTGCTGTAAGATCGAGAATTGACTAATGGAACCTTATGAAACTGCAAAGCTTCTGTAAGGCAAAAGACACTGTCAATAAGAGAAAAAGGCCACCAACAGATTGGGAAAAGATCTTTACCTATCCTAAATCAGATAGAAGACTAATATCCAATATATATAAAGAAATCAAGAACATGGACACCAGAAAATCAAATAACCCCATTAAAAACTGGGACTCAGAGCTAAACAAAGAATTCTCACCTGAGGAATACCGAATGGCTAAGAAACACCTGAAAAAATGTTCAGCATTCTTAATAATCAGAGAAATGCAAATCAAAACAACCCTAGGATTCCATCTCACACCAGTAAGAATGGCTAAGATCAAAAATTCAGGTGACAGCATATGCTGTTATCGGATGTGGAGAAAGAGGAACACTCCTCCATTGTTGGTGGGATTGCAAGCTTGTACAACCACTCTGGAAATCAGTCTGGCAGTTACTCAGAAAACTGGACATGGTACTACCAGAGGATCCCCCAATACCTCTCCTGGGCATATATCCTGAAGATATTCCAACTAATTAGAAAGAAACATGCCCCACTATGTTCATAGCAGCCTTTTTTATAATAGCCAGAAGCTGGAAAGAACCCAGATGCCCATCAACAAAAGAATGGATACAGAAAATGTGGTACATTTACACAATGGAGTACTACTGAGCTATTAAAAATAATGAATTTATGAAATTCCTAGGCAAATGGTTGGGCCTGGAGGGCATTATCCTGAGTGAGGTAACCCAATCACAAAAGAACTCAAAAAATATGTACTCACTGATAAGTTGATATTAGCCCAGAAACTTTGAATATCCAAGATATAAGTTACAATTTGCAAAACATATGAAACTCAAGAATAACAAAGACCAAAGTGTGGACACTTTGCCCCTTCTTAGAATTGGGAACAATACACCCATGGAAAGAGTTACAGAGATAAAGTTTGGAGCTGAGACAAAAGGATGGACCATCTAGAGACTGCTATATCCAGGGATTCATCCCATAATCAGCCTCCAAATGCTGACAACATTGCATACACGAGCAAGATTTTGTTCATAGGACCCTGATATAGCTGTCTCTAGTGAGACTACTCAGGGGCCTAGCAAACACAGAAGTGGATGCTCACAGTCATCTATTGGATGGATCACAGGGCCCCCAATGGAAGAGCTAGAGAATATATCCAAGGAGCTAAAAGGATCTGCAACCTTATAGGTGGAACAACATTATGAACTAACCAGTACCCTGGAGCTCTTAACCCTAGCTGCATATGTATCAAAATATGGCCTAGTCGTCCATCACTGAAAAGAGAAGCCCACTGGACTTACAAACTTTATATGCCCCAGTACAGGGGAACACAAGGGCCAAAAAGTGGGAGTCTGTGGGTAGGGGAGTGGGGCAGTGGGTATGAGGGACTTTTGGGATAGCATTGGAAATATAAATGAGGAAAACACCTTGTATTAGTCAGGGTTCTCTAGAGTCACAGAACTTATGGGTAGTCTCTATATAGTAAAAGAATTTATTGATGACTTACAGTAGGCAGCCCAATTCCCAACAATGGTTCAGTCGCAGCTGTGAATGGAAGTCCAAGGATCTAGCAGTTACTCAGTCTCACACAGCAAGCAGGCGAAGGAGCAAGAGCTAGAATCCCTTCTTCCAATGTCCTTATATTGTCTCCAGCAGAAGGTGTAGCCCAGATTAAAGGTGTGTTCCACCACACCTTTAATCCCAGATGAAAGGTGTAGCCCAGATTAAATCTCCTTAAACTCGGAGATTTAATCTTCTGGAATCCATAGCCACTATGGCTCAAGATCTCCATACCAAGATCCAGATAAGGATCTCCAAGCCTCCAGATAAGGGTCACTGGTGAGCCTTCCAATTCTGGATTGTAGTTCATTCCAAATATAGTCAAGTTGACAACCAGGAATAGCCACTACACAGCTAATTTAAAAAAAGAGAGAAAAAAATAAAAGAAAGGGTCTTGGTGAGAATGCATCAATCTCTCTAGGAAGGAAAAATAAGGTGTGTTTCATGGTAACACATCAGTCATAATATGCATTCTAATGAATTCACAACATCACAGAATGCCCTGTTATTACTAGTATTTTTATTCTTTTTTTACATTAGGTTTCTCTTCTTTTAAATATCACAACTTTCTCTCTCTTTCTCTCTCTCTCTCTCTGTGTGTGTGTGTGTTTGCATTCATGCATGTCTGTCTGTGTGTCTGTCTGTCCTATCAAACTGAATTTCTTGCTATTTTTCTCAGCTACAGTCTTATTCTCTAGTATAATATATGATATTACTTATATGCAGCAAATTCTTTGTGGTTTTCCATTTTAAACAAAGGTTTCAAACACAAACTATATGCCAATGTTAATATTATTGTGTAAAGACTAAAATTTTAATAGGAATATATTTGTCTTATTTTGTTTTCATAATGTAATAGTTATCCTATCAAAGGATACAGAAATTACCATAGTATCAATGTTATATGCTAAAAAAAATGTTAGTTTTGGAAGAGATGTCAAATTGTGTAAGCATATTTCCTCAAAACTTTAACTGGATTTGATTTCTCATTGGAGTGACTTTGTTCAGCCTTCTCAAAAAGTGCATGGATTTTGTTTTTGTTGCATGCTGTCATTCTGTTCTACTAAGTATCATTTAATTATACCAAAAATACATTCCTCATAGACACTCAGTTGATAAAGAATTGAGACATATTATTGATCAGTAAAACAGAGGTTTTGCTAATTAAAACAATATACATATAGTTAAACATTTTGTTATTGAAGTATGCATAGTAATAAATGCAAATACCACCACATAATCTCACTCATGTATAAGCTCAAAAATGTTAGTCTTATATAAACTCATAATAGAATGGTGGTTACTACCGGTTGGGCAGAAGGTGGAAATGGGTAAGGAACATTTGTTATTGAGATACTGGTATTAAGCTATTGTTAGATGTAGTAAGAAGTTCTGGTGTGTAATTTCAAGGCAAAGTGGCACATATAATAATGCATAATAGATTTTAAATCATAGAAAAAAGTAGTTGGAGTGCTTTCACTGTGTATGATAAATGTTTAAAGAGATAAATATATCTGTTTGATGGAAATGTACACAATGTATTATTCTAGGACATTTAAAATATCATAAAGTATCCCATAAATGTATACAAGACTAACATTTTTCTATATGTTACGTATATATATATTATATATATAATATATATTGAAAATATATATATATTCAATTAAAAATCACATGGAAACATTCTGTAAATCATTTTCACATATACAAGATTTTGTTTCTAGATGCTTCACATTAGAATAACAAAATTCCATTTAATTAACCAATTAACCATTGCAATGGGGGCAGTTTTCAAGTAAAAAACAAGTGGATGAACTGTGCAGAAGAGCCCATCCCCACAGAAAGATACATGTACACACACACACACACACACACACACATATATATATATAATTTCCTCCTCAGTTTTTTACAAGTCTCCAATTTAGGTACATATTAAAAATAATAAGCTTTGAAAGGAACAATTTTCCTCACAGAACTCTGGGACACAGAGAAATAGTTGTATGCTATTCAAGCTCTAGATATCAATCTGTGTGAAGTAATAGGATCCATGTATTGTACCTAAGAAGAAAATTCAATGTACTTAGACACCCCTTAGTCTTAGAGTCTAAAGATATAATACTTTGAGTATTTTATCAGAAGTTACATCTTTTAATCAATCTTGTTTTTCTTTTTTTTTTTCTTTATATTTTTCTTTTCACTTTGTGTTACTGGAGGATGAGTGGGAACTGTCATTGGGATGGAAATTGTTAAGCATACCCATTATGGTATAAGCACACACTCATTGTCTTTCTCAATCATGCCACAGGACTATCTGCAATAATATTGGAGATAATTCAATAAAAGCTTCGTTGTGTTGAGGACACACACACCACATTGTACAGCCACATTGCTGATATGCTACATATGATTTGTATCTAGAATGGAAAATACAAATCTGCAGCTAGAGGGTAAGAAAGTTGGACATAGACAATTATGGAAGGTTAAAGTATTAACCTAAGTGTGCTGGTAACAACTTGTTAGTTCATGATTGGAACATTCTCTTCGACCTCTAGAGGGAAAATGTTTAAGTGTGCATCTTGGTGTTATATCAGAGAAGTCTCTGGTAGACTTGTAAAATGCAGGTCACAGAACCATTTTTCAAAACTGCATTACACAGAGAGAAAATCCATTCAAGGGAAGAGAATGTCTACATATTTATTAGTGCTAATTGTTTTTAAAGAAGGCTCTAGTTTGATTGCCAATAAATTTATCTTAAGGACAACAGCCATTTGTAAGTTTAGTTCTAGGTAATTGCATATTTTATTCTGTCCTCTGTGAGCACACACACACACACACACACACAGAGTATATTCAGTATATTCACACAAACATATACACACATACATGCACATTAATAAATTGCAGTAATCTAATCCTAATTTTAGGTTCAATGTGTGCCTCATGAGAAAGCTGCAAGTAAAAATTCTCTTGATAACAGCTTAGGCTGCAAACTCCTAGGCAACTAGGAAGAATTAGAGGCTCAGAAAATCAAACTTCAGTTACTATCAAGACATGCAAATAAGTTTCATATTAAAATAACTATCTAGGGAAAATATGCACATGTTATTATTATGCAATTAGTCATAACTAGTATAAGAAAACTTCTAAATGGAAACAGACATCAATTTTCAATTGATAGAAAGAGATGCCATTTCTTGCTCAGTTGATCCTCAGTTAACGCAATCACAATCAGTGTTACAATGGTTGTGTAGTAATAAAAATTTTAGTCAATATTTTGTATGAAAATCCAGGGATCAAGAATATTTAAATGGTATACAAAAAGACTAAGATTAGTGAAAAAATATTTTAAACCATACTACATCGTTATAGTAAGCAGATGGGTAAAAGTCAGTAATTTAATCCTCTACTAAATGAACATGTTTTTAATTCAATAGTTTCTCAGATTTCAATGATATGTAGAGGAAGAGGAAATGTGTTCAGATCATGTATTCAAAGATCACAGACATCCTGATCTTGAACATAATGTAGTAAAAAGAATACTGGATGTGCTAAGTTGTTATGCCAACTATGGTCCATTGACTATTTTCTGGTCCTCATATTAGTAGACCTGCATCTCTTAGTTAGGGTTTCTTTTGCTCCATTAAAACATTATAACTAAGGAGCAAATTGAGGAAGAAAGGGTTTATTTGGTTTACACTTATGGAGCATAGTCCATCTTTAGAGGAACTCAGGATAAGAACTTAAGCAGGGCTGGAACCTGGAGGCAGGAGCTGATAGAAAGGCCATGGAGGAGTTCTGATTAATAGCTTGCTTCTCACATCTTGCTAAACCTGATTTCTTAGAGAATCCTATACAAACATCTCAAGTATAATACCACCTACCATGAGTTAAGTCCTCCCAGTTGATCACTTTTAAGAAAATGTTTCACAAGTGGATCTCATGATAGGATTTCCTCAACTGATCTTGCTTCCTTTCTGATGACTTTAGCTTGTGTTAAGTTGGCACACAACACCAGCTAATATAACTGACCCTTTCAAAATGGCACACAAATACATCACTATTAAGACAGAGACCTTCATCTCCAAGATCTCACATTAAATCATGAATAAATTTAAAAGTCTCAAATTCTTTACAGATTCTAAAACATTAAAATGTTAGTCCCTCTAAAATAGCCAAACTATTTAAAACCCACAATCTTTTAAAATTTAAATTCTCTCTGCAGTAAAATAATTCCTTACTTCAAGAGGAAAAAAAATCAGGGCACAGTCACAATCAAATCAAAGGAAAATCAATTCAAGTAATCCAATTTTTGGAATCCACTCACTACCTTCTGGACTCTTCCAAAGGACTTGGGTCACTTCACCAGTTCTACCTTCTGTAGGGCAAAGTTTATATTTTAGGCTCTGGTTACAACATCTCCACTGGTTACAGCCATCCCATGGTACTTGCATATTCTAAACTCTTGGATCTTCTGCTGCAACTGGGCTGCACTTCCACAAACATGCTCTATTAGGCCTCCTGCCTGATGTCCATCCTCAAACCCTTTCAGTCTTAGGCCAGGAAACTCCAGCAAGGCTGTACTTTGAATGCTACTCACTGGCAGTGAAGTGTCCTAAGTATGGGTGTCTTCAGCAATAGGAACCTTCTCTCAGAGTGTGTAAGGTTACCAATAGCATTGGCAATAACCTATATTTGGAGTTATATTTAATATAATATGTACAATTAATCCAAAAAATTTAAGACACTTCTGGTAATGAGAGCTTTATTTGTCAGGATATGATATTTAGTTGGCAATGAAGTTAAAGGATTTGAGCTTTAAAATAATAGATAGGCAAATATATAAATTTGGGTTTCAGGTACTATTCAGTGAAAATTATATATCTATTCAGGTCATATACTAGCAATAGAATCTTTGAAACTTTGCTGTGAGCAATTTTTTGATGGATAAATATCATTTGAAATGACCCTCAGGCTCCATGATGGTATAAAGTTAAGCAATAGTCTTATTTAGCTGCACTGATGATCTTAGTGCATCTGCCATTTACCTACCTATCTATCATATATATATATATATATATATATATATATATATATATATATATAATCTATTTTTCATTGATTTATTTTTCAATAGTGTTGTGGTTAGAATGTGAAATCTCTTCCCTAACCTCATTTGAACCCTCAGTCCCTGGCTGGTGATGTTTTATAGAAAGTTATGGAACTTGTAGAATATAAAGACTTTGTAAATGTAGTATAAGCATGCTTGTTGAAATAGAACATGAAGCTATCCTGCACCCAGTTCATTTTCTGTCTGTCTCTGCACATTAAATAAAAAGAGAGAATCCGGTTGGCTGGTCCTGCTGCCGTGCCACCTCCTTCACAGTGGACCATATGAGCTCTTGAATTATAAATCAAAATAGACAGTTCTATCCTAAAGGTGCTTTTGTCAGGATCTTTTATCATAGCAGGAGAAGTAAAAATACAATTGAATATCATTTATTAAGCTCTAGGCATTTTATTTTATCTAAAATATAAAAGTGAGGAAAAGGAGTATAAAGGAGCTTCCATTGTACTGGCACTGAAGAAAGTATTGAGAAATTAAATATTAAGTTACAAACAATAAAGGATTCTTTAAATCAGAGTAAGAAATCTTCAGAAGAATCCCAATTATAACTGATAGTAACAGCAGAAAAAGTATTTCCAGATAAGAAACATCCAAAAAGCTTTGAGAAGCTAGAATGGCAGTCCATAGAGATAAAATGTTATGAGTTAAGAATCCAGATTCTGCTTAAGGATGCTACCTTAGAATAATGTTATAAGTATATTATATATTTCACTTTTAGAGTTTAAAATATAATATATGTACATGTGTAAATACATTACAGAATTGATTCATGTTCAGAATTCCAAGGGCCTTTCGTCTTGAGTTCTGAAAGGAATCATTCTAAGATTGCACATTTATTAGTGATGATAGCTATCTTGTATATGTCTTTGAGACTGAAGCTGATGATAGCCCTACATATGTTTTCATTAGAATATAACATTTTTCTTTTTTAGATAACATGGCATAGAAAAGTTTACAAATATATCTTGCATCCCTACAGATCAAGTAATTATGGAGATATCTAACATGACATTAAAGTATATGCTCATAAAAGAGAGGTGAGATATGGAATCTCCATGAGATAAATTACATAAAGTTCTATTAGATTAAAAATATTTAAATGTAAATGAGATGGCAGAGCTGCTGGGGGGAAAAAAAAAAGCACTGGTCTTTAGAAAGGACTGATGAATTAAATTGTCTGATATGTCATTACCTCAGAATGGAAGGCAGGGAATATGTTGCATTGAAGAAGAGGTTTTGTCTTTGTTTCAATGGGAAAAGAAAAGCTATGGACCCCATCAAAATTAGGAAAAATTAAATTTGACTGAGGGAGACCTCCTGAAAATCTAGGCTACATACATGAAAGAAGAAACAAAGAAAAACAACAAAACCAGTCAAGTAAATGTTGATCCCTCCTCCTAAGAACAGCGCTGAAACTGGCTGAGACATCAGTGTTTCCAACCATGGTTTCAACTATGCATAGCCAATAAGTCTGCAAGCAACAGAATCATCAGAAATTATCATTACATATCTTTTCATATGGCATGGATGGAAATTTCTATTACCGTTTGAATATATAGTCTAAATTGATTTATAAAGTTTAATGCCTTGTTCTGCTTGAAAATAGACCAAAACATCATCTTAAATTGAATTTTGAATTCTCTGTACCCCATACATATGTTAATTCAGAAATTTATATTATCTTTGAAAAATGCTGTTTGCAGAATAAAAGAACCAGGCACTAATGAAGACAAATCCAGGAGCCCAAGAGATCCAAATTCAGACTCCCTCAATTACTGTTTCTTCAAAAATCTGCTTGCAGGAAAAAAATTTTTATGACCACCTAGAATATATACCATCACATATTGTTCCATACAGGACTTGAAATAATCCTGGTACTTTCACATCATTCAAAGACTTGATAACAAATGATAGGAGCTAGCTTTTCTAAGACTTTAACACTATCCCAATTTTCTTAGGGCTCACAAAGGAGAATATTGCCTCCAGAGACCAGGAATCAATTTTAAGTAAATTCTACCTCATTCTTGAAAAGTGGAATGGAGGTTTTTTGGAGGTGTTTAGTGGGTGATGGATATTATTATTTAAGTGAAAGGGGTCAGAAATTATTTGTTTGTTTGTTTGTTTGTTTATTGTTTGTTTGGTTGGTTATTTATTTTTATTCATTGGGTATTTATTTCATTTACATTTACAATGCTATCCCAAAAGTCCCCACCCGCTCCCCCATCCACTCCCCCAACGACCCACTCCCACTTCTTGGCCCTGGCTTTCCCCTGTACTGAGGCAGATATAGTTTGCACGACCAATGGGCCTCTCTTTCCACTGATGGTCGACTAGGCCACCTTCTGATACTTATGCAGCTAGAGACATGAGCTCTGGGGGGTACTGGGTAGTTCATATTGTTCCACTTATAGGGTTGCAGATCCCTTTAGCTCCTTGGATACTTTCTCTAGCTCCTCTGTTGGCAGCCCTGTGATCCATCCAATAGCTACTGTGAGCATCCACTTCTGTTTTTGCTAGGCCCCAGCATAGTCTCACAAGAGACAGCTATATCTGGGTCAGATCCTTCTACAAAAAGCTATACTCAACAAAACTGGAGAACCTGGATGAAATGGACAAGTTTCTTGACAGATACCAGGTACCAAAGTTAAATCAAGATCAGGTTAATGATCTAAACAGTCCTATATCCCCTATAGATATAGAAGCAGTCATTAATAGTCTCTGTATTAGTCAGGGTTCTCTAGAGTCACAGAACTTATGGGTAGTCTCTATATAGTAAAAGAATTTATTGATGACTTACAGTCGGCAGCCCAATTCCCAACAATGGTTCAGTCGCAGCTGTGAATGGAAGTCCAAGGATCTAGCAGTTACTCAGTCTCACACAGGAAGCATGCGCAGGAGCAAGAGCTAGACTCCCTTCTTCCAATGTCCTTATATTGTCTCCAGCAGAAGGTGTAGCCCAGATTAAAGGTGTGTTCCACCTTTAAAGAGGAGATATAGAAATGATAAGAATATAGGAATAATAAAATAAAAAAGTTGTTTGCTGAATCTCTTTTCTCTTAAATAACATTAACAAGCAAAATACTTGCCACGTACATTGTATAGTGATACAGTTTTATAGTGGTTTGGGTCTAATGCTACTTATATTAATTTGGTCCCCAAAATTACAAGAGCATCTGCATGTCCATAAGAAGGCTGAGGAACTCCAACTCCACCGCCACTTGGTTTTGATTAGTAAATAAAGTTGCTATTGGCCAATAGCTGGACAGAGACAGAGGATAGGTTTTTAGGATTCCTAGGCAAGGGACCAAGAGAGAGAGGAAAGGATATGGCTGCCATGCTGGAATAGAAGGAGTAGCTGCCATACTTGAGAAGTAAGGACAGAAAGACAGCCAACATATAAGAATGTCCAGGACAGCCAGGGCTACACAGAGAAACCCTGTCTCAAAAAACCAAAAAAAAAAAAAAAAAAAAAAAAAAAAAAAAGAATGGCCCCAGCCCACCCTTTCCCAGACTGTTTCTATGGCAGCAAAGATGGAATATAGATTTTAGTAAGTAATAACTCAGGAATATCAGAGAAGAGAGTGTTAGTCGTGTGGCAGTTTGGGAGTGGCACAACCATTTAACTGTTTGAGGCCAAGCCAAGCCATGTGGTTCATCCCCAAGCCTCACTTGTTTGGGACTGGGATACATTCATGCTAGTTTGGCACACATAATTCTAGGGTTGGTGACTTAAGGCTAGGAAACACCCAGGGTGATCAAGAGATGTGGGCTGCAGGCTAAGGATTCAGCCAGTTGTTCTCTTCTGTTCTTGGATGATGCAGAGACTTAAATGCCAGGTGCTGAGAGCTCCTCCTAGGATAAAGCAACATGAAGCAAGCAAGCACAGTTCTGAATAAGATAGGAATAAAGGCTGCTATGAACACAGTGGAGCATGTGTCCATGTTATATGTTGGAACATCTTCTGGGTATATGCCTAGGAGTGGTATAGCTGGGTCCAATTTTCTGAGGAACCACCAGACAGATTTTCAGAGTGAATGTACCAGCTGGCAATTCCACTGGCAATGAAGGAGTGTTCCTTTTCCCCCACAGCCTTGGCCAGCATCTGCTGTCACCAGAGTATTTTATTTTAGCCATTCTGACTAGTGTGAGAGGGAATCTCAAGGTTGTTTTGATTTGCATTTCCC
Source organism: Mus caroli (assembly GCF_978045245.1). Classification (NCBI taxonomy): domain Eukaryota; kingdom Metazoa; phylum Chordata; class Mammalia; order Rodentia; family Muridae; genus Mus; species Mus caroli. Next base: position 46,737,890 of record NW_028227256.1, read on the forward strand.
TGATGACTAAGGATGTTGAACATTTCTTTAGATGCTTCTCCATTCAATATTCCTCAGTTGAAAATCCTTTGTTTAGCTCTGTACCCCAAAATAATTTCCAACATACAACAAAGACACATGCTCCACTCTGTTCATAGCAGACTTATTTATGATAGCCAAAAGCTGAAAAAAACACAGATGTCTTTCAACAGAGGAATGGATATAGAAAATGCAGTACATTTACACAATGAAATACTACTCAGCTATTAAAAACAGTGGATTGATGAAATTTTTAGGCAAATGGATGGAACTAGAAAATATCATCCTGAGTGAGGTAACCCAATCACAAAAGAACACACCTGGTATGCATGCACTGATATGTATATATTAGCCCAAAAGTTTGGAATACAAAAGATACAATTCACAGACTACATGAAGCTCAAGAAGGAAGACCAATGTGTGGGTGCTTCATTCCTTCTTAGAAAGGGGAACAAAATACTCACAGGAGCATATACGGAAACAAAATGTAGAGCAGTGACTAAAGAAAAGGCTATCCAGAGACTGTCTCACCTGGGGTTCCATCACATATACAGTCACAAATCCCAGACACTATTGTGTATGCCTTGCTGAAAGGAGCCTGATACAGGTGTCTCCTGAGAGGGTCTACCAGAGCCTTACAAATACAGAGGCAGATACTTGGAGCCAACCATTGGTCTGAGCATGGGGTCCCCAATGAAGGAGTTAGAGAAAGGACTGAAAGAGCTGAAGGGGCTTGCAGCCCCATAGGACGAGCAATAATATAAACCTAACAGACACCCACTCCCCAGAGCTCCCAAGGACTAAGCTACCAACCATTAAGTACACACAGAGGGACCCATGGCTCTAGCCACATATGTAGAAGAGAATGGCCTTGCCAGGCATCAACGGAAGGAGAGGTCCTTAGTCCTATGAAATTTAGATGCATGCCCCAGTCTAGGGGAATTCAAGGGCAGGGAGGTGGGAGTGGTTGGGTGAGAGGAGTTGCACCCTTATTGAAGCAGGGAGAGGGCATTATAGGGGTTTCTAGTAGGGAAAGAAACCAGGAAAGGGGTAATATTTGAAGTGTAAAAAGAGAAAATATTCAATAATAAATAAATAAATAAATAATAAACAAATAAATAAACAATAAATAATAGAAAATAATAAAGTAAATTTTAATTGTTTTAAGGATAGAGGGATAAGTCTAAGAACAGGATCATGGAGAAATATAGAAGGAAATTTAATTAAAGTTAAATATATAGGTAAGGATGTTAATTCAAGTTATATGAAGAGAAAGGTGGCATAATATTTGTACCCAAAGATATATTAATCTCTATAGAAGGGAGAATGAATGAAAACTCATTTAATTGTTTTTAAGGATAGAGAAGAGAAATAATGGTAATTGTTTTAAAGGAAATTTTAAAAGAAAGCTATCATAGGAAGCTAGGTTCATTGAACATGGGCTCCAGAGGAATTCTTGGATTGCTTAGCCTGGCCTATGACATTATTGGCCTTGTAATGGGCTTATACAGTAATTGAAGTTAAATTAAAAGAGGATATTAATTTAACTCATAAAAAAGAAAGGTTATATAGATATAGATAGATGGTAGATAGATAGATAAATAGATCAGGAGGTAGGGAGAAAAACTTTATCTCAGACACTGAGTAGAAATTTAGGCCTTGATCTTATATAAGAACAAGGCAGTAGATAGTGAAGGAACACTGTCTCAATGAATAATAGTAATGGTTTAGATTGCTTTCAATTGTCTTAATTATCACAATGCAGGTGGTTATATGATTGGTGGTTATGATATTAAAAATTCTCTCTGAGAGAGCTCAAACTAGATCAGGCCTAAAGTGAAAGGAGTATGCTAATTTTAATCAATCTATACTTTTGATATTTTCGGGTTACTAGACTGCAATCATGCTATTTTGGGAGAGAGGCTCTGTGCTTATGTTAATAGGAAAGAATAAAAGGTTTTGAACCCCTTCCAAACTGAAATATCCCATGTATCAGATATGATATCAGATATGACAGAGGAAGACCCTCTGAAGATCTTGGCTACAGACAGAACAGAAAAATTAGAGGAGATCAAACAGGGAAGATAGCATGATTTGCTTATTGCTCTACAGGAAAACAACCCTGTAACTAGTTTAGACATAAAAGTGTGTCTACCCAAGTGTCAGCTAAAATTAAACAATAAATTTGTTGTTCATTATGGAATCCTTAAGATTCATCATGCCATCATTCACAAGGCATGAATGAAGATTTTTTACAATTGGTTATTAATCAGATTAACTCATAAAAAGGATGGTTGTCTTTCACCTGCTCAAATGAGGAGCAAAAACATACCCTTAACTAATCTGTGAACCTTGCAAAATCATACAAATATGGTAATAGTACTGAAATTTTTTGTAATTTTTTTAATATTTTTATATTTTTTATATTGCTGAATGTGCAGCTCTGACAAGATTCATCCTCAGAAATGCTGAAATGACATGCTGTTCCAGTTCTTGCCTACTGCAGCTGTTTCAAGAAACTTGCTCCCAGAACAGGGTCAGGAAAGGTGGTGATTCCTCATGACCTCAATTCTTCCAGACTTTCATACAGATCCAGTCAAAACTTCAATTAAGTACTGAAACTACCTCCCATGCATACAGAGACTAGATAACAAATGTTAAAGCTAAGTAAGCCAAAATAAATTTCCCAATTTGCCTTCCCCTTCCCAACCCTTTAAAATATATATAAATATGCATCATCAATATTTAGCCAAAGAAAGCCACGGAGAATAGTCATTCCCTATTCCTTGGGTTTGAGTGTCTGACTATGGTTATTTTATCAATTATAGCTAGGTTGTCATTTAAAGGGATAATTTGGAAATTGTCATAATTTTCAACACAGAGGAAACTAGAGAGCTTCGCCTTGGGAGAGTTTGTCTTTCATTTCTTCTTCTCTATCCTTTCATTCCTAAGTAAAAGGAAAGCGATTGAAGGGGAAAAGTTGAATACAGTTATATTATAAGAAATTAGATATATGGGATAGATTACTAAATTTATTATTAAACAAAGCATTGCATAGCCATACTCATACATTGGCAAAAATCTTTATAGTTGATGAAAATTTGAAATTATAATTTCTTATATAATTATAACTATATAACTATAATTTCTTATATACAAATTTAAACTTTAAATTTGTATCAATATATAAATTCAGAATTTATATAAATGTTTGAATTTTGATACAAACTTTGAAATTACAATTGATACACTTAGAAGGCATTGTGCCTCTCAAACTCATTTAAGAATACAAGGCTTAAAACCAGTCCTTCAAATAGCTGCTATTACAAACTGCTTAGGATGATTAAATAATGAATGTTAAGGTCCAGATAGTAAACTTATAGTTATATTAGATTCTGATTTGATTAATAACAAAGTGTTTGAAATATTATTCAAAGAGAAATATCTAAGAGCAGTCATGATTTAATAGTTTAGATATACTATATACAGAGACTCTTCAAAAGCAAACAACAGAACTACACAGAATGTGGTATTTAGAATAATTTCAATTATTAATAGAATTTTTGGCTAGGCAATATGTCTGCTCCTGACAGTACCCACTTCATGGTTCAAAGAAGATATTGAGTATGATAACCTCCATATAGTATTGCTCCTGTTTTAGCAAGCTAGCCACTGCCCTAATTAATCTGCAGACAAAAAGTACTTTCCAAGAAAGGAAGCATGATGTGGGATCACAGACAGATTAGGTTTGCCAAGACAAGTTAAGCTAGTCATTCATAAATCCTGTTTCACTGAAGGTCTGTCAGATTGTTCTAGGCCAGAAGGCTAAGGAAGATGTTCCAACTTTTTGAGGAACAGAGGAAATGTTCAGGTAGGCAGCTGTCACTACAAATTGTTTAAGTTTTGGAAGCTATGTTTCTGTGCTTTCTATATATTCAGGAAAGATTTAATATGTTCTTCGACCTTTGACAGGGTTGAAGACTAGTTACAGTCTCATGATCAAACTTAAGTTGTTTAGAATTTACGAAGATGATCTAAATTTAAAAGGATGTTTTTCAGGTAGTGAAGCAAGTTAAAATAAAACTCAGGGATAGAATTGTAAACCAATATTTTAGGTACATGTTACAGTAATATACCCAAGTTGACAAAATTGGTGGACTGGATATCTTTAGTCTATGTCATAACTTATAATTTACATAACTGTTATAACTATGTTCAATATATATCTGAGAGAAAAGGCCTTTTTCATGGATAAAAATGAGGAAATGTTATGAATTTTGTCTAATGCTACTTATGTTAATTTGCTCCCCAAAATTACATGGGAATCCTCACATCTGCAAGTAAAATGCTAAGGGACCCTGCACCTGTTTGTTTTGATTGATAAATAAAGTTGTCAGTGGCTAAAGGCTGGGCAGAGAGACAGAGGCTGGACTTTTAGGATTCCTGGGCAAGGGACCAAGAGAGAGAAGGAAGGATATTGCCAACATTCTGGGAAAGTAGTACTCAGAATGTTTATGAAGAAAGGACAGAAAGAGAGCCAACGTGTCAGACCTGGGAAATAGGGACCCCAGCAACCCCACTCCCAACTCAGGCTTAGGAATATTGGAGGGGAGGGTTTTAGTCATGTGGAGGTTTGAAAGTGGCACAGACATTAAGCTGTTTAAGGCATATTAAAATCTAAGGCTGTGTGTGTGTGTGTGTGTGTGTGTGTGTGTGTGTGTGTGTGCATGTTTACACTTCATTAGAGAGCCCCAGAACATTGTTGCAGGTAGTAAGGAATGGACAGCCACTACCAGGTCTATTATTGATGAGATTAATTGCAATTGCAACACAGATCAGATTTAGGATCATATTTTGCTACCACACACACACACACACACACACACACACACACACACACATATCTGCTTCAAATCTTATATAAGACATTGTAACTATCAGATTCATTTAAAAATGCAATGTGGATATATGCCGAGGAGAGGTATTGCAGGATCCTCCGACAGTACTATGTCCAGTTTTCTGAGGAATCGCCAGACTGATTTCCAGAGTGGTTGTACAAGCTTGCAATCCCACCAACAATGGAGGAGTGTTCCTCTTTCTCCATATCCTCGCCAGCATCTGCTGTCACCTGCATTTTTGATCTTAGCTATTCTGACTGGTGTGAGGTGGAATCTCAGGGTTGCTTTGATTTGCATTTCCCTGATGATTAAGGATGTTGAACATACCTCTCCTGGGCATTTATCCAGAAGATGTTCCAACCGGTAAGGACACATGCTCCACTATGTTCATAGCAGCCTTATTTATAATAGCCAGAAGCTGGAAAGAACCCAGATGCCCCTCAACAGAGGAATGGATACAAAAAATGTGGTACGTTTACACAATGGAGTACTACTCAGCTATTAAAAATAATGAATTTATGAAATTCCTAGGCAAATGGATGGACCTGGAGGGCATCATCCTGAGTGAGGTAACCCAATCACAAAGGAACTCACACAATATGTACTCACTGATAAATGGATATTAGCCCAGAAACTTAAGATACCCAAGATATAAGATACAATTTGCTAAACGCATGAAACTCAAGAAGAATGAAGACCAAAGTGTGGACACTTTGCCCCTTCTTACAATTGGGAACGAAACATCCATGGAAGGAGTTACAGAGACAAAGTTTGGAGCTGTGATGAAAGGATGGACCATTTAGAGACTGCCATATCCAGGGATCCATCCCATAATCAGCTTCCAAACGCTGACACCATTGCATACACTAGCAAGATTTTGCTGAAAGGACCCAAATATAGCTGTCTCTTGTGAGACAATGCCAGGGCCTAGCAAACACAAAAGTGGATGCTCACGGTCAGCTATTGGATGGATCACAGGGCCCCCAATGGAGGAGCTAGAGAAAGTAACCAAGGAGCTAAAGGGATCTGCAACCCTATAGGTGGAACAACAATATGAACTAACCAGTACCCCGGAGCTCTTGACTCTAGCTGCATATGTATCAAAAGGTGACCTAGTAGGCCATCACTGGAAAGAGAGGCCCATTGGACTTGCAAACTTTATATGCCCCAGTACAGGGGAACGCCAGGGCCAAAAAGTGGGAGTGGGGGGGTAGGGGAGTGGGAGGGGGCAGGGTATGGGGGACTTTTGGGATAGCATTGGAAATGTAAATGAGGAAAATACCTAATAAAATATAAAAATAAAAAATGCAATGTGAAGTCTTAGTCTTTGAAAGCTGCTATTTCAAACTGTTCAAGATAATTAAGAAGTACAAGTTAGTAATCAAACTTATAGTCATGTTAGATGCTAATATAGTTAATTACAAAAATTTGTTTTCTTGTTTGAACATATAGGAATAGCTAGAAACAAGCAGGGTTTGCCTATTCAGATATTCTATAGATATATGGTATCCAAAAACCTCAGAGATCTACAGAATATAGTATTTAAAGATGTTTTATTAATAAAAGACTTTTGAGACATTTAGATACCTACTGCTCTCAGCACACCTATTCTACTTCAAAGAAGATTATAAATATAAGAACCTAGATATGGAGTTTGCTTCTATTTGACAAGCAGACTCTGGGCAAGAAACTGCCCTTCCTTCAATTGCTGACAGTATGCTGTCCAAACTGGATAAACAGGATGTAGGGAAGTCGACAGCTGAGCCTTGCCATTACATGGTAGGCAACTCTTCACAATTCCTGCTTTACAAAATGTCAGATATTCTGGATCAGAAGGCCAAAGTTGACTCTGCAATATTGAAAACAAACCTTGGTTGACTGCCCAGGTAGCCATCAACCTCAATCATCTCTGTAGTTTTGGAAGCTCCTTGTTCTGTACTTCCTGTTTACTTAGGTAATGTTTATCCTTCTCAGGTCTCTGATGGGATGAGACTAGATAATCATACTGTTACAATTAAACTGAAGTTGTTTACATTTAAGTAGAAGATTAAAGTATAAAAAGACATTTTTGAGTTGGTAATGAAAGTTATAATAGAAAGTGTTTTAGGTACAAAACACTAGACTCGCCAAGATTGAAAAGATAGTAGAATACTTTCTCTAAGTTTTGAAAATACAATACATATGCACGGGATTTTGTGAAGATAATTCTTATCTGATAGTTTTCATAATTGTTCTTATTGTATATAGGTCACTGATGTTAGAAAAAGAACCTTTCATTGGATAAAAAGGAGGACATATAATGGTAATTCCTTATGTAATGTGTTGAAGTATCATCTGCCAATAAAAAGCTGATGACCTATTAGCAAACTGGAGTACACATGGAGAAGCTTGTAGTTACATGATTACTTGTTCATGGAATGAGTAGATTCGTCTTTTGTGCCAATAAAGAAAAATAAGGTAAGGGGAGGGTGAAAGGAGAAACATTACTGGCAGGTCTCTTACTTGATAGGTCAGCATTTTACTGAGTTCTTTACTTAGACTGGCGATGGTAGCTTCTTGTTATTAGCCAACATATTAGATGAATACAGGAAAGAAACTAGTCTCCTGACAAGTATTTCATTCACATATTTTTAATTTGGTCAACAATCTCCCATATCTAAGTATTATCAAGTTAGCACAGTACACAAAATATTTGAGAAAGTACCTGTACAGTATAGCGATATTTAGTAGTTTGCATTATAATTTTTTCTAAGCAATATTTGAACAGCCTTACACATTATATCTCATTCAGTTTTAAACTTTGTCAAGTTTTTATTTGTTGTTGTTGTTTTTGGTTTTTTACAAGACAGGGTTTCTCTGTATACCCCCGGCTGTCCTCACTCTGTAGACCAGGCTGGCCTCGAACTCAGAGATCCGCCTGCCTCTGCCTCCCAAGTGCTGGGATTAAAGTCGTGCGCCACCATGCCTGGCTCAAGTTAACTTTTTCAAACAAGATATCTTTTTGTTCTTTCTTTTGATTTTTATATTACATCTGTAAAAATGCCATAGTAACACATGAAATCAAAAAATATACTTCAAATACTTTATAGCACAATGACATTAAATAAACGAATTTTACGAATTTACGGAATTTTACGATTCCGTAATGATTACACATTCCTTGGATTACTTGTTTTGCCATACATTGTCATATGTCTAAAAACATGTTATTAATTAAAATGTATAATATATATAAATGTCTATATCTGTGTATATATATGTATATATATATATGTATACATTTTCTGCAATTAAAAACTATTAAAATTTAAAATCATGATGTTTTCTCCTAATTTGTCTGTAAATATTTGGTATTTTATTTTTCAATGTTCAGTTTCTTTCTAACTTTTCAATTCAGAGATACAATTAACAATACTTTGGATGTCATAGATAAGTAATTATCTTAATTTATCTTATTTCGTAGGGATTTGGAATTAAAAAATGAGAATTTAGTTTTATGATGGTGTCACATTGAGACTCATAGATACTATTTCAGTATTACCTCTTCATAGTTATATCAAGATGCTATCCTAAATCCTGTGCATTTATACACTTGTTCAATGAACAAGATACACTGAGTTTGAAATTGCTCTTCTCATTTATCTGAGTAGAGACTAGTTAGAAAACCAACAGCTTGTCATTAGAAGAATATGCCAAATATGAAAAGTACACCTGAACAGATGAGGTTAGTAAGCAATAGAATTCTTTCCAAAATTTGATCCTGTGCTACCTGTATCCAGGTATCTCTGTTTGTGCAATGAGGACATGATGTTTCCATCAAGCAACTAATATTACCAATTTTTGCTAGATTTATAATTTCCTCTTTATCTGAAAAGTTATAACATGTGTTAGCTTGATGACTCCTTTATCAGTTCTATCCCAGAACCTAGTTTTGTGAACTTACTCAATAAATGTTTTGACAATATATTTTAAATTTTGTCCATGAAGATAATTTTGAACAAGTACTAACTACCTTTGCATTGCAAAGAGCTAGGGAAATTATGCAATAAAATATTTATTTCTATTAAATTTGTAAAACAAAACAAAACTGTGTTTTAGAGGAAAGAAACTTGGGGAAAAAAGATTTCAAATATAGTGGCATTGATATCCATGCATTTTTAATCTATATCAACAAGTAGTAACATTTTAACACATTTACATTTATCTCCTCCCATATTCTGCATAAGGTTGAGAGCAAAAATCTGGTTGAGTTACAGAAGTGAAATAATGTTACTTCTTAAATATTTCTCATTTTCAGGCCAAAAAATAATACACATCATCTCTCAATGGTATATTACACTTTCATGTAAATACTTAAAATGGTTTATTTTCAGAGTATATTGGAGGTAGTAGCCAATGTTGAAATGTTAAGCTTGAAAGGGAACCTAGAAGCATGGTGCTAAATTATTTTTAAATGTTCAATTTACAGAAGTGTCTCAGTTTTACTTCTATATAGTCTGTTGTGCCAACTTTAAATGGAAGAAAATCTAATTAATATTGAAAACCTAGTTTAAAAATGTTTAGAGTCTTCGCCACTACCTTTCAGCATCTTCAGTACAAGAAGGTACTCTGTATACTATCAACAGAATGATGTAACCAAAAGCTAGACATAAGCACTTCATCTACAAAGGTTGTGGGAGTAACTCTCCAATATCTGATTTGATGTAATGCATACTCTACGAGATGGAACCAATACTCAATACTGATTGAGAAACTGAAAACCTGAGACTAGATATCCCAGGAATCTAGAGTAAAAACAAATATTACTGGTTTGGTAATGTAGTGATGAAATAACTCCTAATGATCCGCTATGCTCACAAATCAGTGCTTTGTTCAGCAATTAGCAGACAAGCCTCCTGAAATGGGTGATAACAAACATGGAGACCCACAGCTAGACATTACAAGGAGAATGAAAGACCTAGGAAAATGCAGCCCTAAGTTGGATATCTCCATCAAATCCACCTCCCTCAAAACTTAGGGAAGCCTGCAGAACAGGAGACAGACCATGGTAATAAGGCACATGAAGAGAATAAAGCCCTCTAAGTCAACATGAACAATGCTCATGTGAATTGACAGTGATTTAAGCAGCTAACACAGGACAGCTTGCACAGATTCTGCACAGGTCTGTACCAGGTTTTCTGCATTTACATTATGACTTCAATTTTAGTGTGTTTATGGGATTCCTAAATGTTCACATAAGTGCATCTCTGATTCATGTGTCTTCTCTTCTGATTTCTTCCATCTGGTGGTTTGTTCTATCTAACTTTGTTTAAAGGGTTTTGTTTTATCTTACAATATTTTGTTGTTGTAATTTAAATAAATAAGTAAGTGAATGAAAACCTAGACACTACGGTAAAATTTAATAACTGAATGGTGCTTTATACAAGCTATGAGAGGGAAAATCAGTTTTCTCCATTAGAGTGACACTGGCTGTAACAAGCACTCCAGGAGAGGATTCATGTTCATTACTAGTTGACCAAAATATAATGGATTCCATCGTTACTTTGTGTGTTTTATTATTTTCAGTTCAGTTCTTTGAGTTTGTTTTTTTTTTTGTTTTGTTTTGTTTATTTGGGATTTATTGTGTTTCTTTGGTATTAGGAATTTGTTTCTGCATTATGTTTTTATTTTTATTTTTAATTTTTTAAGAGAAATTTAAAGTTAAGTGGATAGAGAAGGCAAGATGTTTGGGTGGATTTAGGGTAGGAGAAAAATATGATCAAAATGTATTTAAATTTAAATATTGTTATTTAAATGGTTAAATCTAATTCACAGATATTTCTATTACTTCTAATGATCTTTTCCTAGTTCCATTGCAGGATGTTTTCCTATTAAAGCAAGAATTAATTAATTAATTAATTAAAATAAGAAACAAAGTATAATTAGTGATATGTTGTCCACTGTTGCGGGAAGTGTTAAAAAAAAAATAGACCCAGCACCTTAATGCCCTTGAGTCTCTGTCCCAGCAACCTAGCAGGCCATGCACTGGTGGGCAATGGCTGACATATTTTAAATATCTTGGAGATTCTGACTCTGAACTCCACAATCTCTCCACTCAGCTCTCTAGGTTCCCACTGGCAAATGATTACCACACCAACCCTGTGCTTCAAATTCCTCACAGCCTTTGTGGAGCACTTTTGCTAGAACCCATGCTTGACCAATGAACCTTTCCTTCTTGAACCCAGATGATCCACATGAAGGAAAACACAACACAACCTTAGTTCAGAAACAATGGTAACTCAATCTCTGGATGCAACAAATAGAGACTAATCCTGTAAGCCTTATGAAAATCTGTTTCCTCCTGTGGCGAATTCTTGAGAATCTGCCATGATATCAGGAAACTATAGCAGCTAAATCTTACACCTCTGCTGTCTCATTCCAAAGAGGACCTAACTCTCCCTTGCTTCCTCGATTCCTCCATCTAACTCAGAAGTCCCACCTACTCGTCCAGTGATTGGCTCCTTTATTCATTAGCGGATTGGTTCATAGGAAGCCACCTGAGTATGGTGACTCATTCCTCATTCCAGATAGCCTTTCACAGTAGAGCAAGCAGCACAGAGCCATCCACTACAGTCCACCCAGCATAATTTTAAAAGAAATAGGATAGATTTCAGTGAAATCTTTAAATTATAAATGATTACACATGCATCTTCAGCAGGAATTTGTCATGTACAAAATCTTCATCTTTCAAGACGGGAAGCAAGATAAGAGGATTTCTATGTCAATGATGCAGTGATACAGGAACTCTGAGGATCACCAGAGAAAAGTTATCATTAAGCATAGAACAGATGTTTCATGGCTTTTTTGTTTATGAATAAAAAATAAAAATATAATCTTCCAAAGTTCTCCCTTTTTTATATGCTGAAACCCAAAGTTCTCTGTGGCAGAGCAATAAAACCAAATTTTGTAAAGCATAGGATGGTTTCAGGGTAGCTGAAGACAATTACATATCTTTGTTCTTTTCAAAATAATTAGCAGTGGGAAATTAACAATATGTTTAGGAAAATTTTTCCCAGGGCAAAAATCCGCAACAAAATTCAATTCAAAAAGTAGCCACGGGTTTAATTAAATATTCAATCAAGAGAATATTGCTACCAATGGGTGGTGGTAATTCATTACAGGAAAGCACAATACTTTTTGGTAACTATTTTATTACTTTCTTCATTGTTCTTCCTAAAGAACTGCCTATCAGAATAAAATCTGGAGAAAAGTTTGAGTGGAACTGCTAAAATGAAATTAAAAACTTCATTCCAGTGTAGAGATGCAAATGCTGTGAAGATGTTTTAAATATTCTACAATTTCTTGTTTTGGTTACAAAACAGCAATTTTTTCCTATGTTAAATTCTATGTATATAAAGAGGAACACACACACACACAAATACATACAAATACACACATACATGCAGAGGACATGCAGGGAGATGGATGGAATATCTAGTTTCATTTCCTTGAATGTGGAACATCCAGGCAGATGTCACATACTATAAATACTACAAAGAGAGTATTCATATTATCTTCAATGTTAAAAAATGGATATGAATTCTTTTCAAATACTAAATTCTGTATTTTCTTCTTGATGTGTATATTTATAGTTTTGTAACTGACCAGAACTAGATTTATTTGGAATAAGAAATAAGGATTTAGGATATTAAATTAATCCTTAAAATAGAATACTTCAAAGAAAAGAATATCCAATGTATGCTTATACTTAGGAAATGAATAAAACTATTTTATCATGTATGTGTAAAGTAAATTCAACATTCCTATAGCATAAATTGTCATGTTTTTATTTTAGAATAAAAGTTCAAGAGAAAATATAGTTGTTTGTTTTTAATTCACACATTTGTTCTTTAAGGTAACATAGGATTGCATACTCCGTTAGCATAGATTTTATAGGGCTAATTTCAAGTGACTCTTATGGGTTAGGGCCAGACCAGAAGAGGAGAAAAGACTGGATTGTAACACAATCACAAAGGAACTCACACAATATGTATTCACTGATAAGTGGATATTAGCTCAAAACTTAGGATACCCAAGATATAAGATACAATTTGCTAAACGCATGAAACTCAAGAAGAATGAAGACCAAAATGTGGACAATATGCCCCTTCTTAGAATTGGGAACAAAACACCCATGGAAGGAGTTACAGAGACAAAGTTTCGAGCTGTGATGAAAGGATGGACCATCTAGAGACTGCCATATCCAGGGATCCATCCCATAATCAGCTTCCAAACGCTGACACCATTGCATACACTAGCAAGATTTTGCTGAAAGGACCCAAATATAGCTGTCTCTTGTGAGACTATGCCGGGGCCTAGCAAACACAGAAGTGGATGCTCACAGTCAGCTATTGGATGGATCACAGGGCTCCCAATGGAGAAGCTAGAGAAAGTACCCAAGGAGCTAAAGGGATCTGCAACCCTATAGTTGGAACAACATGATGAACTAACCAGTACCCCAGAGCTCTTGTCCCCAGAATTGACTGAATTTATTTTATATTTGTACTATTTTCTAGACTTTTTTGGAAAATTTCCTTGAAGACACATGTCACCCAAAGTATTTTCAGTTTCATTGATTCATATAGAGTACATGTAATTTTACCTATGTTTGCCACATTGTACTCTCTTGAACCTTCAGTGTAACAATTTCATATATGATAAACATATGGTCTACCTACCATGAGCTACACTTTCAAAGAAAATTGACTCTCACTTTCTCACCCATTATCTGTTGATACTATCTCCTCAGTATGAGAGGGAGTTCATGTGTGCCTCTTCCTATCCATGATAAAGGTTTTATCTGGCTTGAGTTTGCACAGGACATCAGCTCCTGTAATGACTACTGTGAGGTCAAATATGATGTTGATCCGGTTTGTCTGGAAATCCATTCTTTATGCTCACCCACCATCTCTTGTTCCTTCAGATCTTCTCAGAGTGATTGCTGTTTTCACTTTCATCAGCTTCAATTCTGAGCCATGTTATTACTTGCTTCTGATTAATTTATTTTTTCTTTCTCATAAAGAAAAATCAGTACTAGATTGTAAACTGTGATTTTACAATATGTTTTTTTATTGTATTTTTCCCATTATTGTGTTAGGTAGAATCTATTTTTTTTTATATTTTCTACTCAATTTGCATTTTGATAACCCAACTCACATGTACACATTTTTATACTGTTTTTCTTCCCCCTCAACTTTTTGGATCCATCCCTGTCCTAAATGGGATGCTATTGACATTACTGTCTGGATTATTTTTGCTATTAATTTATTCCACATAGCAACTGAAAAAAATCTATATTATCTTAATTATGTACATTTTTATGACCTATAATTTTCTGAAATGCTAATATTTAAGAAAAATTTTGGTCTCACTTTTTTTGGTGGGATGGTCTACAAACATTAATTATATATGAATACCTCATAGATATGACTGAATAAAGAAGAAGGAGGAAGAGCAGTTCAATTTATGTTGCTAGTATACTCATTAGAGCATGGTCCAACTACCAGTGGCCAGCCACTTAAAGATAACTGGGACTTTCTCCACTGGTATCCCTAATGGAAGGGATAATTGTTCAGCTAAATAGTTCAGGGCATTAAAGTTTTCTATGTCACTTGTAAATTTTCTTTTTCCTTTTGTTTTATTTTTGATATTTTTGACGATTCCAGGAATTACTGAATAACTAGCTTATATATTAATCTATATGTTTTAATAAGTTCAGGATGGTCTGACACTGTTAACATATCACAAATGTTTATTAATTATAATATGCTTTATAAACTTGGAAATCTGGATTCAATATTGGAGTAACAATATTTTGTAACCATTATAAAAGTCAAAAATCTAAGGTTTATGCTTTTCTTGTTACTTCATTAGGACATTAGTATTCAATATATGCTACCATAAGTATATGAATAAAATACAAGCTGAAAGTAAGTATGACATTTTAAAATTAAGTAGATCAAATTTTTATCACATATCAGTAGAAAGTTTTATAATATTTGATACATTCCTAAATGTACATACATTTTAGAAAAATGAATATATGCAAATATGCGTTAGCATTGTTATTGGACAGCAAATTTACTGTTTCAAACGTTTCCTGAAAGAACTGTATACCATCTAGTGATCTAGAGGCAAAATTGCAACTGTTAATTCAGTATCTTTTAAATGTATTTACATTATGAGTGTATAAATAATTTATCATTAAGTTACAATTGAATATTTTGTTCAGCAAAATACCTGCTTGGGAAAAAAAAAAACAAGTATTGATTATTTCTATCACTTCATCTCTTGTAGATAAAGTGAGCATTAAAAAAGGTCTGAGTGAACTCTCTGCTACCTCATGACTTTGTATGTTTCTGAAGCATTAATGCTGCAACTATTTTATACTATGTAGTGTTTATTTTGTATTATTACAAGATATGATATTCATGTAGTATACTTATATACTCGGGATTTTGTTAAAATGTAAATTGGGCAAAGTGAATGGCATTGTATATATGTTATAATTTCTACAAAATATAACAAAAATTCATGTATGTTTCAGAGAATAATTCTTATAAACTTGAAGTAATTTAACACCTGCTCACATTACATTTTTTTGTGTTTAAAGTTTAACGTTTTGCACAGGATTGATGAGTTAGAAAACAGTTCAGATTTCCTTATACCTCTTTCCGCTTTTAAAAAAGTGAAGTCTTTTTATTTAGTAGTAAAACTTTCCCAGATCCATAGACCAGTAAAACTATAGATGAGTAAAATGTTCCTAGATCAGTTTTACATACGTAATCTTAAATTAAAATCAACAATTCTCTTTAAGAACAAGGTTTCTGAGCCAGGTGTGGTGGCGCACACCTTTAATCCCAGCACTCCAGAGGCAGAGACAGGCAGATTTCTGAGTTTGAGGTCAGCCTGGTCTACAAAGTGAGTTCCAGGATGGCAAGAGCTACACAGAGAAACCCTGTCTTGAAAAACAAATAAACAAAAAACAAACAAACAAAAGTAAAACAAAACAAAACAAAAAGGTTTCTGTACAAGTGGACATAAGGACATAATACAAATAAGTCTTATAATATCTTCATTCATTCTTTATCTCCAGTCTCACTAAAAACTGTAATTTTCCATGATTTCTGAAGTTTTCTTATTTTCTTTGCAAAATTCTTTATCTTTATATGTATATAAGTCTCAGCTCATTTCAATTTGCCAATTCTTTAATATATCTTCATTCTCTGTTCTCTTCATCCTTTCAATTAGGATATAACCAATGTACAGACCACATTAAACAACATGTTCAGAGAACAATGTACCATGTTGTTACTTTACCCACTTCTAATCCTTACCACCCTGACTTTCAAGAGAAATTAATTCTGATAATAAAAAACAAACATATTATACAAGTACTTGGTTTAAAATGTTATGAAATTGCTGTCTTCAGATTTAAACCAAATAATAGACAGTTTAATGAATTCTAGCTTTTGTTTTTTAGTTACTGTTCTAGTTGTGAAGAGCCATCATTACTAAAGCAACTTCCAAAAAAGTTGCTTATCAGGACTCACTATTTCAGAGTGTGAGTTCATGATCATCATTGTGTGTGCCATGGTAACAGGTAGGCAAGCACAGGGCTGGAGAAGTAGCTGAGAGTCAACTTACGATTGGAAGAAAAATGAGGTAGAAAGGGGAAGATTAGCGAGAGCTAACTTGAAAGGCATGGCTTTTGAAATCTCACAAATATGCCAGTTGCCAACAAGGCCAACAAGACCACAATGCCTAATCACTCCAAATCAGGCCCAACAATTGTGGACTACATATTCAAACTATGGTAGTAGCCATGCTCATTTGATCCATTAGAAAATTCAATCATTTTATTTCCAGTTATTGCCCTCCCTCCTCTAACAATTCCTGACCCTTATTAAATATAATATTATAAATAATATTATTATTATATGTTATATAATAATATTCCTTATTAAACTCATGTACTATTCTACTTTATAAAGTCCATTAAACATCATTTCATGTACGTATGTTTAGGACTGATCACCTGTGGTTAAAAAAAATCTACCAAGCGTTATGTCCCCAGAGAAAACCAATTCTCCCTCTCTTAGTCAGCATCCATTGCTCATAATTCCTCATCTAATTGTGTGGCACTGTGAAATTTCCTGAATCTACAGTGACATGTTTACTGGTGTAAAACTTATTCAGGTTTTTTTTTTAATGCAACTATATTTGTCGGGATTTAATGTGCACATCACTGTTATGTCTAGAAGAAAATATTTCATTGCAGGAAATCGAGTCACTGACTCTTATAGTCTCTCTGTCCTATTTTTTACCATGTTCCCTGAACCTTAAGTGTAGTAGTAACATGTAGATGAAGAAATTAGCACTGGATTTCTACATTCATTTACATATAACATATGCATATTTATAGTAGCCTACTTTAATTAAAATTTTGATTTTTCAATCTTTGAGAGAGGAAAAAGTCTTAATATTAGTTTCTCTGGATATTATAAAAATAAACAGATATACAACAGATTAATGAAAGTATATAGATAATCTCAGGTTTTCCATTACTTTTGCAGGTGTCAAAAATAATCAAAAAGGTCAATACAGTCACCATCTTGGTGAAGAAAAGAAGACTCAGCTGCTGGTGATTGACTGTGATGTTGACCCCATTGAGCTGGTGGTTTTCCTACCAGCCCTGTGTCAAAAGATGGGGGGGGAGGGGCGGATATCCTATTGCACCATTAAGGGGAAGGTCAGGCTGGGGTGCCTGGACCACAGGAAGATGTTCACCACTGTTGCATTCACACAGATTATCTCAGAAGACAGGGGTTCTCTGGATAAGCAGGTGGAAGTTATTACAATGTAATTGGTGGACCAATTACAAATGACAGATGTGATGAGATCTGCTGCCACCGCAGAGGCAGTATCCTGTGTCCTAAGTCTGTGGCTCACAATGCCAATCTGGAAAATCCAAAGGGTAAGAACTCCAGCACTAAATTGGGGTTAAATGTACACTGCTAAGTTTCTGCCATAAATATAACTACAAAATTGTCTTCCTAAAAAAAATAAAATAAAATAAAGACAAATTATAGTTTTATTAGATACAAGATTTAATTGAGTAGTTTTTTTTAATGTGCCTATAGACATAAGGATTAATTTAACAGGATTTGTTTCTAGAGTTTCTCCTGTACGTAATACCCATCTTGGTGCCCTTTGGGTTTGCACCTGCAACTAGAACAGGCCCAGGACTCTGGCTCCCCATCTGCTCTGACAACATGGAGAGGAAGCTTGATCCCCATGAGCTCTGACACACCCAGGATCACAGGTGATGCCACAACATCTGCTCCAATACCCAGGATAACTGGAAACCCTGGGACCCAGACAACACAGAAACCCACGCTGAGCCAGAGGCACACATTTTTCCATTTTGCGCATGCATCTGGAGAGGACCCAGGCCTCTGTCTCCCCACCCATATTCAAACTTGCTTCGAAGGATTCTGAAACTTCAGGGTCTCAGGATCTCAGGATCTCAGAGGTACCTTGACTCCCAGGATCTCTGACACACCCAGGATGTCAGGATCAAAATCACAGAATCAAAGTGACAGATGAACTCCCAGGAGTTCTGATACAGCCAGGACCACAGGACCACAGGATCACAGGATCACAGGCTCATGGAAAGGACAGGCTCCTGTCAGGAACAACAAACCCAGTTAGCACTAGAGAAAACCAGATGGGGAAAGGCAAGTGCAAGAATATAAACAATAGAAAACAATGCTACTTGGCAACATCAGAACACAGTGTTGCCATCACACCAAGTCCTGGATACCCTAACATGCCTGAAAAGCAAGATTAAGATATAAAATCCCATCTCATAAATAAGATAGATGACTTTAAGAAGGACATAAGTAACTCCCTTGAAGAAATGCAGAGAACACAGGTAAACAAATAGAAGTCCTTAAAGAGAAAACAGAGGAATCTCTTAAAGAAATACAGGAAAACACAGCCAAACAGGTGAAAGAAATGAACAAAACCATCCAGGATATTAAAATGGAAATAGGAACATTGAAAGAAAAAAAAGGTATTGACAACTCTGGAGATGGAAAACCTAGGAAAGAGGTGAATTACCAACAGAATACAAGAGATAGAAGAGAGACTATCAGGCATAGAATATAACATAGAGTACCTTGACACAACAGTAAAAGAATGTACCAAACCAAAAAGCTGCTAACTCAAAACATTCAGGAAATGTAGGAGTAAATAAAATGAACAAACTTAAGAATAAAAAGTATAGAAAAGAGCAAAGACTCCCAACTCAAATGGATAGTAAACATCTTCAAAAATATTAGAGAAAATTTCCCTAACCTACAGAAAGAGATGCCCATAAACATACAAAAAGCAAACAGAACGTCAAACACATTGGACCAGAAATTCCTCCTATAACATAGTAATCAAAACAACAAATGCACAGAACAAAGAAAGAATATTAAAAGAGGTAAAGGCACAAGGACAAGTAACATATAAAGGCAAACCTACCAGAAATACACCACACTCAACAACAGAGACTCTTAAAGCCAGAAGATCTTGGGCAGATATAATACAGATATTAAGAGAACAAAAATGCCAGCCCAAGATACTATACTCAACAAAACTCACAATTACCAAAGATGGAGAAACCAAGATACTCCATGACAAAACCAAATTTAAACAATATCTTTCCACCAATCCAGTCCTACATAGGGAAGAAAAAACAAACAAACAAACAAACAAACAACAACAATAAAAAAAATCCCTCCAAAACAACTCCTTGTTATTGAAAATAACTGGACAAACTTTAAAACAGAATAATGTAAGACGGTCTTATTGAACTGCCTATAGCATATGTGGTATGCTTCACGTTTCCCAGGTTTGTACAAGAAAAATTATGAAAACTCAAAACACCCATTGAACCTCACACAATAATAGTGGGAGATTTAAACACTCCAATATCACAAATGGTCAGATCATGGAAACCGAATCTAAAGAGAGATGCAGTGAAACTAATAGACCTCATGACCAAACAGATTTAACAAATATCTCCAGAACATCTCACCCTACCTGGAAAGAATATAGCTTCTACCCTGCACCTCATGCAACCTTCTCTAAAATTAACCATATAATCAGACACACAGCAAGTGTCATCAGATACAGGAAGATTGAAGTAATCCCATGCATTTTATCAGTTAAAAATGGAATAAGGGTGGTCTTCAATAACATCAAACAAACAAACAAACAGGAAGCCCACATATATATGGAAGCTGGACCATGCTCTACTCAATGATAACTTGGTGAGGAAATAAATAAAAATGATAAAGACTGTTTAGAATTTAATGAAAATGAAGACACAACATACTCAAACTTATGGACCAAAATCAAAGCAATGCTAAGAAGAAAACTCACACCTCAGAGTGTCTCCATAAAGAAATTGGAGAGAGAATACACTAGCAACTAAACAGCACATCTAAGCTAAAGAGAAAAAAAATAATAGTAATACATCCAAGAAGAATAGACATCAGGAAATAATCAAACTCAGGGCTAAAATCAACCAAGTAGAAAAACAAGGAGAACTATACAAAGAATCAATAAAACCAGGAGCTGGTTCTTAAAAAAAATTTTAAAAAGATAGATTATCCCTTAGGCAGGCTAACCAGAGGGCACAAAGAGAGTATCCAAATTAACAAAATCAGAAATGAAAACAGAGACATAACAACTGAAACTGAGGAAATTCAAATAATCATGAGATCCTACTACAAAAGGCTATACTCAACAAAACTTGAAAACCTAGATAAAATGGATGATTTTTTAGAAAGATACAAGGTATCAAAGTTAAATCAGGTTCGGATAAACGATATAAACAGTCTGATAACTCCTAAATAAATAAAAGCAGACATTAAAAGTCTCCTGATGAAGAAAAGCCCAAAACCAGATGGTATCAGTCAGAATTCTATCAGTCTTTCAAGGAAGAGCTAATACCAATATTTTTAAAACTATTTTATAAAATAGAAATAGATTAACCCTACCCAATATATTCTATGAAGCCACAGTTACATTGATAACTAAACCATACAAAGACCCAAAAAG
The DNA here is from genome assembly GCF_978045245.1 of Mus caroli. Classification (NCBI taxonomy): domain Eukaryota; kingdom Metazoa; phylum Chordata; class Mammalia; order Rodentia; family Muridae; genus Mus; species Mus caroli. The sequence goes on from NW_028227256.1 coordinate 46,758,961, forward strand.
GAAAGAGAAATTCATCCCAATTTCCCTCATGAACATTGATGTAAAAATACTCAATAAAATTTTTACAAACCAAATCTAAGAACACATCAAAATGATCATACAACATGATCAAGTAGGCTTCATCCCATGGGTGCAGAGATGGTTCAATATACAAAAATCTATCTATGTAATATGCTACATAAACACACTCAAAGAAAAAAAAAAACACATGATTATCTCATTAAATGCTGAGAAAGCCTGTGATATGTTAAAAGTACTGGAGAGATCAGGAACTCAATATCTATACCTATACATAATGAAAGCAATATATTGAAAACCAGTAGCCAGTATCAAACTAAATGGAGAGAAACTTGATGAAATCCCACTAAAATTGTGAAAGAGACAGGGCTGTGCACTCTCCCCCTATCTGTTCAATATAATATTCGAAGTTCTAGCCAGAGCAATTAGACAACAAAAGGAGGTCAAAGGGATACAAATGAGAAAGGGAGGAGTCAAACTATTACTATTTGCAGATGATATGATAGAATACTTAAGTGACCTCAAAAATTTCAGCAGAGAACTCCTATACCTGATAAACAACTTCAACAAATTGGTTAGATGTAAAATTAACTCAAATAAATCAGTAGCCTTCCTCTACTCTAAGGATAAATGGAATATGAGGGAAAATAGGGAAATGACACACTTCTGAATAGTCACAGTAATAGGAAATGTTTTGGTGTTACACTAAGCAAGCAAGTGAAAAATCTATATAACAAGAATTTCAAGTCACTGAAGAAAGAAATTGAAGAAAACCTCAAGAGGTAGAAAGATCTACCATGCTCATGGATAGGCAGAGATAATATATTAAAAATGGCCATCTTACAAAAAACAATCTACAGGTTCAATGTAATCCCCAACAAAATCTCAACTCAATTTTTCATAGGGATAGAAAGAGCAATTCCAAATTTATTTAGTACAACAAAAAACCCAGCATAGCAATAATTATTCTAAACTCAAAGAGAACTTCTGGGGGAATCACAATTCCTGACCTCCAGATGTACAACAGAGCAATGGTAATAAAAATTGCATGGTATTGGTACAGAAACTGGAAATTAGATCATTGGAATATAAGTGAAGACCCAGAAATGAACCTATACAACTATGTTCATTTGATATTTGACAAAGAAGCCAAAACCATCCAGAGAACAAAGGATAGCATTTTCAACAAATGGTACTGGTTAAGGTGGTGGTCGGCATGTAGAAATAAGCACATTGATCCATTCTTATCTCCTTGTACAAAGCTCAAGTCCAAGTGTGTCAAGGACCTCCAGATAAAACCAGATATGCTCAAAATAATAAAAGAAAAGTTGGGAAAGTACCTCAAACACATTGGCACAGGGAAATTTTCCTGAACAAAACACCAATCAATGGTTCATGCTCTAATATCAATAATTGACCAATGGGACCTCATAAAATTGAAAAGTATCGGTAAGGCAAAGAACGCTGTCAATAGAACAAAATGGTGACCTAAAGATTTGGAAAAGATCTTTACCAAGCCTACATCTGACAGATAACTAACATCTAAGATATACAAAGAAGTGAAGAAGGTAGGCTCCGGAGAACCAAATAACCCTATTTAAAGTGGAGTACAGAGCTAAACAAAAACTTCTCAACTGGGGCATCTCAAATGGCTCAGAAACACTTAAAGAAATGTTCAACAACCTTAGTCATCAGGGAAATACAAATCAAAATGACCCTGAGATTCCACCTCACAGCAATCACAATGGCTAAGATAAAAAAACAGGTAACAGGAGATGTTGGTGAGGATTTAGAGAAGAATACTCCTCCATTGCTGGTTGGATTGCAAGCTGGTGAAACCACTTTGGAAAGTCAAACTGGTGGTTCCACAGAGAAGTGGAAATAGTTCTACCTGAAGACCCAGCTATACCAATTCTACTCATATACTCAAAAGATGATCCAACATATAACAAGGACACTTGCTCTACTATGTTTATACCAAACTTATTCATAATAACTAGATTCTGGAAACAGCCCAGGTGTTCCTCAAAAAAGAATAAATACAAAAATTGTGTTATATTTACACAATGGTGTATTACACAACATTGAAAACAATGACTTCATGAAATTCTGAGGCAAATGGATGAAACTACAAAATATCTTTCTGTCTGAGTTAAGCCAGACAAAAAAAGAACACACAAGGTTTGAACTCACTGATAAGTGGATTTTTGCCCAAATGCTCAGAATACCCATGCTACAACCCACAAACATTATGCAGCTTAAAAAGATGAAAGACCAAGTGTAGATGCTTCAATCATTCATAGAAAGAGGAACAAAATAATCACAGGAGCTAGAGGCAGATAAGGAACAGGAGAGGATAGAGAAGGAGAATGGAAAAAGGAGGGGCAGGAACAGTATTAGAAGCATAGGAGAGAAGTACAGAGGATCGGGAAATTGAATAGAAACATGTAGCAGAGGAGGATGGGGAACTGGGGTAGCCACGAGAAAGTTCTAGACTCCAATAAAGCAAGAGGATCAAATGGGTATGACTTTAGCTGAAATACACACAAAAAAGTGAGATATGCCACGGACTGGCCTCAGTAGGCCTCCTTCAAACCGCAGAAGAAATTAGGGTTCCAGACAGGTGGGCAAGGAGTTGGCACTGATAGTGACAAACAGACATTGGCACAGAGAGTGTGTGTATCTGAATGTAATTAGTCTCAAAGCAAGTACCAGTCTTATAAGTGACTTCTACACAAAACAGAGGAATGCATATAAAAAGCTAACAGAAACCAACTGAGATAAAAAAAAAAAAATCAATGTTAACAACTGGGATCAAAAGCAGCCCCACCTAAGGTCAGCTTAATCTTAGAAGCCAGGGGCAAGGGCTTCATGCCCTTGTCATAGTTCTAATTCTAGTCTATTGTATAGTCCACCTTCCCAATAGGCCATTGTAAATTCCTGTGAATGAGTGTAACTCAGCTATCTATAGTTCTAATTATTTACTCTATTTTCTTCTTAGACCACAACCTTCCTTCTTCCTAGGTCATTGTAAACTCTTGCATATGGGAGTAACTTGGCTATTATTCTAAATGATTGTGTGGGGACTTTCTACTAATAAGTAATGTAGTCTGCCATACATAACTATAAGAATTCTAAACTTACTTTGCTAAGCTTGCCCTGAGATTTCTAACTCTATGTAGTAGATAGCAATGTCTGATTTCTTTCACTATCTCTCTTACAATACTAGAGGCAATTCTGAATGTCACTAAATAGGCAACATTCTTACTGAATTCAAAGCCCATGGTTAGCTCAAGGACTACCTAGGGCATTGGTGAAGGCCAGGAAGCAAAGATCAATTTTGTTTAGGTATTTGGCAAGTCATTGCTTAGAGACTCCTATAATTAAAACAATACTGAGGGAAAGCACACAGTTCTGTTCACCAACTAAAGCAAGGACATTATTGGAGCATTCGTTATACAGGATACAAAGGTTCCAGGAGACTAAGTTTCTGTGAACTTTTCACCTTGGGACTGCATCCAGGCTTTTGGCCTTTCACTCGGATCACTACTGGAGTGGATGTAGCAGAGATACAACCTGTAGAAACCATCTCCAGTAGATAGCCATGGCATCCAGTTGAGGGATGGGGCCACCCATGCATCTCAAACTTTTAAACCCAGAAATGTTCCTGTCCAAAGGAAAGATGGGGTCAAAAAATGGAACAGAGACTGAAGAATAGGCCATCTAGAGACCTTCTCACCTAGGGATCTATTCCATCTGCAGACACCAATCTCCAACACTACTTCTGATGCCAAAATTAGCTTGCTGACAGAAGCCTGATATGGCTGTTCTCTGAGAGATTCTACCAGCACCTGATCAATACAGATTCTGATACTTAGAGCCAAGAATTGGACTGAGCCCCAGGACCACAATGGAAGAGCTAGGGGAAGGACTAAAGGACCTGAAGAGTAATGTAACATCATAAGAAGAATAATATCAACTAACTGTACCATCCAGTGCTACCAGTGAATAAACGACCAACCAGAGTATACATGGAGGCAGCCATGACTCCAGATACATATGTAGCACAGGATAGCCTTATCTGATATCAATGAAATTAGGGGGATGCTAGAGGAGTGAGGCAAGAGTGGTTGAATTGGTAGAGGAGTATCCTCATAGAAGCAAAGGTGGAGACATAGTCAGGGGGATAAAATGGGGTTTGGTGGAGAGGTACCCAGGAAGGGGATATCATTTGAAAAGTAAACAAATATAATGATAAAATAATTTAATAAAAAACAAAAACAAAAGCAAATAAATGGGAAAAAGAAACAAATAAAATTAATTAATTTTGGAAAAAAATTATTTGTCTACTATTATTTGAATAACACTTTCAAAAAAGAGATTTATTACTACTTTCATGATGAATGGCCTAGCATATCTTTGTATCAAACAATTATATATTCCTTTAATTTAATCATTAACAATAAACCTTTATAAATTATTTATATATATATATATATATATATATATATATATATATATATATATATTTCTGGATGGTATATGCCATATGAACTTAAAACAATAGTAAACAGTTTTCAAAATTTGGTCAAGGAAGAAATAAAGAAATAAATTAAAGACTTTATAATTTAATGAAAATGAAAGTACAATATACCCAAACTTTTTGGACACAATGAAAGCAGTGCTAAGAGGAAAACTCATAGTTCTGAATGCCTCCAAAAAGAAACTGGAGAAAATATACACAAGCTGCTTAACAGCACACATTTTTATTTTATATTTTTATTTTATTTTTTTTCTAAAACAAAAAGAAACAAATACACCCAAGAGTTTTAGATGGCAGGACATTATCAAAATCAGGGCTGATATCAACCAAGTAGAAACAAAAGACCTATACAAAGTTCAAACATACCAGGGGATGATTTTCTCAAAGGAGAAAATCAACAAAATAGACAAAACTTTAGCCAGACTAACCAGAGGGCAAAGAGACAGTATCCAAATTATCAAAATCAGAAATGAAAATGGAGATATAACAACAGAAACTTAGGAAATTCAAAAAATATAAACAGATCCTACTATGAAAGCCTATATTCAAGAAAACTGGAAAATCTGCATGAAATAGACAATGTTCTAGGTAGATACCTGGTACAAAAGTTAAATCAGAAAGAACTCAAGAGGGTGGATTCCAGAAAATCTAATAACCCCATTAAAAAATGGGGCTCAGAGTTAAACAAAGAATTCTCACATGAGGAATACCAAATGGCTGAGAAGCACCTGAAAAATGTTCAACATCCCTAATCATCAGAGAAATGCAAATCAAAACAACCCTGAGATTCCATCTCACACCAGTCAAAATGGCTAAGATCAAAAATTCAGGTGACAGCAGATGCTGGCTAGGATGTGGAGAAAGAGGAACACTCCTCCATTGTTGGTGGGATTGCAAGCTTGTACAACCACTCTGGAAATCAGTCTGGCAGTTCCTCAGAAAATTGGATATAGTACTACTGGAGGATCCTGCAATACCTCTCCTGGGCATATATCCAGAAGATGTCCCAACCGGTAAGAAGGACACATGCACCACTATGTTCATAGCAGCCTTATTTATAATAGCCAGAAGCTGGAAAGAACACAGATGTCCCTCAACAGAGGAATGGATACAAAAAATGTGGTACATTTACACAATGGAGTACTACTCAGCTATTAAAAAGAATGAATTTATGAAATTCATAGGCAAATGGTTGGACCTGGAGGGCATCATCCTGAGTGAGGTAACAGAATCACAAAAGAACTGAAATGATATGTACTCACTGATAAGTGGATATTAGCCCAGAAACTTAGTATAGCGAGATATAAGATACAATTTGCAAAACACATGAAACTGAAGAAGAATGATGGCCAAAGTGTGGACACTTTGCCCCTTCTTAGAATTGGAAACAATCACCCATGGAAGGAGTTACAGAGACAAAGTTTGGAGGTGAGACAAAAGAATGGACCATCTAGAGACTGCCATATCCAGGGATCCATCCCATAATTAGCCTCCAAACAATGACAGCATTGCATACACTAGCAAGCGTTTGCTGCAAGGACCCTGATATAGCTCTCTTTTGTGAGACTAGGCCGGGACCTAGCAAACACATAAGTGGATGCTCACAGTCAGCTATTGGATGGATCACAGGGTCCTCAATGGAGGAGCTAGAGAAAGTATCCAAGGAGCTAAAGAGATCTGCAACCCTGTAGGTGCAACATTATGAACTAACCAGTACCCCGGAGCTCTTGACTCTAGCTGCATATGTATCAAAAGATGGCCTAGTCGGCCATCACTGGAAAGAGAGGCCCATTGGACTTGCAAACTTTATATGCCCCAGTACAGGGGAATGCCAGGGCCAAATAAATGGGAATGGGTGGGTAGGGAAGTGTGGGGGAGGGTGTGGGGGACTTTTGGGATAGCACTGGAAATGTAATTGAGGAAAATATGTAATAAAAAAAAATAAAATGGAAAAAAAAGTTAAATCAGGACCAGATAACCCATCTAAACAGTCCCATAAACATGAAAGAAATAGAGCAGTCATTAAAAATCTCCCAAACAAAAAAGCTCAGGATCAGACGGTTTTTGTACATCATTCTATCAGACCTACAAAGAAGACCTAATGCCAATTCTCTTCAAACTATTCAGCAAAATAGAAACAAAAAGAACAATTTGTACTATGAAGCCACAGTTACGCCGACACTAAAACCACACACAGACCCAACGAAGAAAGGGAACTTCAGACCAATTTCCCTTATGAAGATCAATGCAAAAATCCTCAATAAAATGCTCTCATACAGAATATGAGGACACATCAAAATGATCATTCACCATGATTAAGTAGGCTTCATTCCAGGAATACAGAGATGGTTCAATATATGGAAATCCATCCATTTGATCCACTATATAAATAAATTCAAAGAACAAAACCACATCATCATTTCATTAGATGCTGAAAAAACATTTGACAAAATTCAGCATGCCTTCATGTTAAAAGTCTTAGAAAGGTCAGGAATTCAAGGCCCCCACCAAAAGATAGTGAAAGCAATATACAGCAAACCAGTAGCTAGCATACTAAATGGATTGAAACTTAAAGCAATCTCACTAAAATCAGGGACTAAACAAAACTGCCTACTCTCTCCCTATCTATTTAATATAGTACTTGAAGTTCTAGCTAGAGTAATTAGACAACAAAAAATTAAAGGGATACAAATTGGAAAAAAAGAAGACAAATTATCACTATTTGCAGATGATATGATAGTATATTGAAGTGAACCCAAAAATTCCACCAGAAAACTTTGCTGATAAACCACTTCAGCAAAGTGGCTGGATATGAAATTTACTCAAACAAATCAGTAGGCTTCCTATACCCAAAGGATAAACTGGCTAAGAAAGGAAATAAGGGAAACAATACCCTTCATAATAGTCACAAACAAAATAAAATATTATGGTGTGACTTTAACCAAATAGGTGAAAGATCTGTATGACAAGAACTTCAAGTCTCTGAAGAAAGAAATTACGGAAGACCTCATAAGATGGAAACATCTCCCATGTTTGTGGATTGGCAGGATTCATGTATTAAAGATGGCCATCGTGCCACAAGCAATCTACATACTCAATGCTATCCCCATCAAAATTCCAACTCAATTCTTCATAGAGTTAGAAAGAACAATTCTCAAATTCATTTGTAATAACAAAAAACCCAGAATAGTGAAAATTATTTTCAACAATAAAACAACTTCTGGAGGAGTCAGTATCTCTGACCTCAAGCTGTATTACAGAACAATAGTGATAAAAACTGCATGGTAATGGTTCAGTTACAGGTAGGTAGATCAATGATATAGAATTGAAGTCTCAGAAATGAACCCATGCATTTTTATCTTTGACAAAGGAGCTAAAACTATCCAGTGAAAAAAAAGACAGCATTTTCAACAAATGGTGCTGGTTCAACTGGAGGTCAACATGTAAAGGAATGCAAATTAATCCATCATTATCTCCCTGTACAAAGTTCAAGTCCAAGTTGATCAAGGACCTCCACATAAAACCAGATACACTGAGTCTAATAGAAGAAAAAGTGGGAAAAGCCTCAAACACATGGGCACAGGGGATAAGTTCCTGAACAGATCACCAATGGCTTATGCTCTAAGATCAAGAATTGACAAATTTGACCATTTGGACTTAGCACAGGGTCCCCAGTGGATGATTTAGAAGAAGGACTGAAGGACCTGAAGGGGTTTCCAACCCCAAGGAAGAACAACAATATCAGCCTATCAGTCACTGCCCCCTCCCAAACCCCCAGAGGTAACCACCAACCAGTGAGTTCACATGGCTCCAGCTGCACATGTAGCAGAGGATGACCATTTAGTACATCAATGGGAGGAGAGATTCTTGGTTCTCGGAAGGCTAGATGTCCTAGTGTAAGGAAATGCCAGGGGAGTGAGGCAGGAGTGGGTGGGTGGGTGGGGGATCACACTCATAGAAGCAGGGGGAGGGATGATGGGATAGGAGTTTTCCAGAGAAGAAACTGGGAATTGAAATAACATTTGAAATGTAAATAAATAAAATATCTAATAAAAATTACTTTGGTAATTGATTCAAATTTATCCTCACATATAACCTAAAAAATAAATCAGAGCTCATTGTGTTCAAGTTAAATTGTTATGTTATTTTACTCAGAGAACAAGCTGTTTTGCATCCACAAATAATTTCTGGTAATAATTCAAAATTGTCCTTCAGGCAACAGCTTGACATAATCACAAAATTGACATTTATGTTCTATTCTCATTTGTAAGAAGCCAGATGACTCCCTGACTCATGATTTGACAAAGAAAGAGAATAAACAGATGACAAGGTAAATCTACTAATATTCTTTAAAGTTTAGTCATTCTAATAGTACTTATTTTGATATCAGCTTTTGCAGGCTAATATGAGATATATCATATTTAAGTAATCAAATATATGTGAAATATCTATGTACCATGATGAAATAAAGTTGATGAACATGAAGAATAGTTTTATAATATCATTGCTTAAATTAGAATACATTGAAAATATTTTAACCTTCAAAATTTAGTGAAGTTTAACTAATTCTAACATTTTCAACATTGAAAATATCTTCAATGTACAATGGAAAGGAGTTGTAGTACAATGTTAATAAAAAGGCCTTCAAAATCAACATAACCAAAGTTTGTAGAAATTCACAGAAACTGTGGCAGCATAAACTGTGGCTTTCATTGCTCTACATCACGTCAACTGCATAAATACCATGGCTTCTACTTTAGTGATATTCTGGATTTCTGAGTATGTGAACAAGTGTGTCTTTGATTCTCATGCCTTCCTTCGGGCCTTTATCCTTCTATTTGTTTGTCTTGTCAAACTGTAATACATTTCTTTTTGTTTTATCATATTGTATTATGTATATTTTGTCATCTCTCAACAGCCTTTTTTTTGTTTTCTAATGAGAAATTGAAATGGAACGTATCTAAATTTGAGGGGAAATGGAAAGGAACTGGTGTGAGTAAAGGAGGAGAACTACAATCACCTTGATATGTAAGAAAAATTAATTTTCAATAAAAGGAAAGATAAAAATCAGAAAAAGATCACACACACACACACACACACACACACACACAGCACTTTAATTAGGTTGTAAAACCTAAGAAACCAGCACTGATAAGGCCAAAAAAGAAGATCATTTGTTTGAAGCCAGCCTCAGAAATATTGTAGGATCATGTACCAAAAATTTAATTAAAATAAAATAATATAAATTATATAGATAAATATGAAAATGAATAGACAAATAATAATTATTTAATGTATTTACTTATTCATTTGAAATCTCTATATCAGCTTCCTCTCCTTGTCCCTCCTACATTCCCCTCCTCATTCCCCATCCCCCTTTTTTTTAGGAGAAGTGTTACCAACCTGCCCTGGCACATCAATTCACTGCAGGACTAGGCACATCCTCTTCCACTGAGACCAGACACAGCAATCCAGTTAGAGGAACAGAACCCACTTTCAGACAACAGTGTCTCAGGGAACAGTTATGGTACTCTTCTGTTTATAAACATAAAAGAGTATCATTAATAGTGTCAGAAATTGGTTGTTGCCCATAAGATGGGTCTCAAGTTGGGCCAGTAATTGGTTGATCATTGCCTCAGTTTCTGCTCCATCTTTGTCTCTGGATTTCCTGTAGGTAAGACAAATTTTGTTCAAAGGTTTTGGGGATGGTTTTGTGTCCTTATCCCTCCACTGGAAGTCCTGCCTGGCTACAGGAGGCTGTTACTTCAGGCTTCATATCCCCACCTGCTAGAAGCCTCAGCTAGAGTCATTCTCATAGTCTCCTTCTTCCCACATCTCTGACAAGTCCTAGAGATGTCCACTCCCTCAACTATCACAAAACTCCAAACATTCTCCTACAACTCTCTCCTGGGTTCTCCCTAACCTGATCCCCCAACCAGATGCCTTCACTATCACTTCTATTGCCCAGTTCTCTCTCTCCATCCACCTCTGATATTTAATATACTTCTCAGTGACATTCAAGAATCCTCACTTGGGCCCTCCTTGTTATTCAGCTTCTTTAGGTCTGTGGATTAATTTAAGTTGCATTGGTATCATTTCTTCCTTGGGAGTCAGGTGGAATTCTGCACTTCTGCGCTAAAACTATATTCCCTGGTCTTTTGTTAATGGTTGGATGAATTTTTGCTTCTATTTCCTTAGTGGTTGTAGGACTAAATTGTTTATATGATCATGATTTAACTTTGTAAGTAGAATTTATCTAGAGAATCATCCCTTTCATTTAGATTTTTCTAATTTTGTGTAATATAGGCTTTTGAAGTAAGACCTAAAATTCTTTTTAGGGAATGTAGGACCATGTTTCCAGACAGGCATAAGAACAAATAAGGTAAACTGACCTCAAATCCCAGGGATCTCAAAGATTTGAAGGCAGGAGTGGAGCTATTCCCTTCTTGTCTCTATACCTGCTCTGGAACATATAACAAGGGCACCTACTGCGAGGACCATAGCATTATGTAGCACAATACCTGCAGTTCTTTTCCATACAACTGAAGTATCTAGATAACCTTGAGCCTTTCGCTAATGAGCTTCCCTTCCTTGGTATTCCTTCCCCCAAAAGATATATAATTCCTGGTTCACTATGAATAATGTGTATGTGTATCCACAACAATATGAAGAAGCAAGGATCATGTCAGAGAGCTGCTTAATTAATGATTACCTCAGGGAAGGCCTTTGACCAAAGAGCTGTGCCTAAGAATCTCAAGGAAGGCTTTCCCTACTCCAGCCACTCTGCTACTCTTTTGGCACTTGTTCCCAACCACACTACATTCATATTGTCCCTGGCTACACCTCCCTTCCTCTTTGACATTCAGAAATCCTGATAGGAATGATAGACCTAATACCCCTGGTTCCCTACTCCTTCTTCCTACTGTCAGCCAGCAGCACTCAGCTACCCAGAGAAGAGACTGAAAACACTGTAGAGACTCCCTTCCAGAATCTGCTCTGGCTTCTCCAGGCAAAGGCCTTCTAGAAGTAAACAGGCACCCCCTAGTGAGGAGGCAGAATTTAGTACAATTCTTTGGGTTTCCTAAGTTCCTTTTGTTATGCTCCACTTTTCATTCTGAGTTTTAAAATTTGGAAATTGTCTCTCTGACTTTTATTTAGTTTGGCTAAGGGCTTGTCTACCTTACTGATTTCCTTACAGAACCAGCTCTTTCATTGAATCTTTTATTCTCTTTGTTTCTAATTTATTGATTTCAGCCCAAAGTTTGATTATTTACTGCTGTTTACTTTCCTTGGGTGTGTTTCATTCTTCTTATGCTAGAATTCTTAGGTGTTATGCTAAGTTGTTAGTATAAGGTTACTCCATTTTCTTTATGAAGATACTTATGCTAGGTACCTTTTTCTTAGCATTTTTCATTGTGTCCCACAAGTTTGGGTATGCTGTACCTTTTTTTCATTGAATTCTAGAAAGTCTTTAGCTTCTTTCTTGCTTTCTTCTCTGACCCAGTGGTCACTAAGAAGAGAGTTTTTTAGTTTCTAGGAATTTATAAGTTTTGTTGTTTTTATTGTTCAAGTCCAGCTTTAAATCATTTTGGTCTCATAAAATGCAAGAGTTTCTCCAATCTTCTTGGATCTGTTGAGGCATACTTTGTGACCAAATATGTGGTCATTTGGAGAAGGTTCCATGAAATACTGAGAAGAACATATATTCTAGGTGTTTGGGTAAAATATTCTGAGATAGATCTTAGGTCCTGTTGATTCATAACATCTATTAGTTTCATCATTTCTCTCTTTAGTTTCTGCTTTGATTACCTGTCCATTAGTGAGACTGGATATTGTTTATTTTCCACTATTAATGATTGGGATTCAATGCATGATTTAAGCTTTAGTAATATTTCTTCTAAGAATTTGTGTGTCTTTGCATTTGGGGCAGAGATGTTCAGAATTAAAATGGCTCCATCTTAGTGGATTTTTTCTTTGATGGGTATAAAGTGTCCTTCCCCATCTACTTTGATTATTTTTGGCTTAAAGTATATTTTATTAGATATTAGAGTGGCTACCCCAGCTTGCTTCTTGTGTTCATTGCTTGGAAATCCTTTTTCCAGCTCATTACTCTAAGGTAATATCTATCTTTGTTGCTCATGTGTGTTTCTCACATGCAGAAGAATAATGTATCCCATGTATGCATCACTATGTTAGTCTCCTTTTATTGAGGAATTTGAGTTCATTGATACTGAGAGATATTATGGACAAATTACATTTAACTCCTGTTATGTTGATGATGGTGAGTGTGTGTGTGTGTGTTAGTGTTTTATATGCACATGTATGCATGCTAATATGCAAATGTTCTTGCCCCTGCGTATTCATGAGGAAACCAGAGACCTGTGTTTTGTCCTGTATGTAGCCAACTGCATAATAATTATGAGAAAAAGCCTTCTTACTTAAGTTTGAGTATTTTAAGTTCTTTTATACTGTGTCACCAATGAGTTTCTCTGATATATCTGTCTCCTTGCTGTAGCTGCTGCTACATACCTTTAGCATTAGTCATGGCTTTTATGTACATAGTAGTGATACTAACTTAAATCCTTATGTTTTCATAGCAAGCTGCTCACTATGAAACCTCTTTAAAGCATCATTTGAAAGATGAAGTTCATACAACAATAAAGATCCATTGGTATACAAATCCATTATTGATTAACCCGTCTCTTTATCACCTATTTGTTATAAAAATGTTCACATTTAGGCTCATTAATTAAGTAGTAATATTAGCATAAATAATTGAGTGAAAATTGTAAACCTCCCTGAATATGGTGGAAGAATACAAAGAATAAATTTAAATATTAATTAAATTTATAGATTTAATCAACAACTGGTAGACTCATGATTCAGGAAAATGGAAATCAAAAGCAGGATGCAGATTTCCAAGAAAATGCAAGGATGAATTAACAGATTTGAAAAAATCTGACCTCTGAAGACTAAAATATAAGAGAAATTTAAGCATAACTTTAGTTTTCAAATATGAAAACATAGCATGAAAATCTGTGTAAAATTGTTTTAGGTCCACCCAGCAAAATAACTACAAGAAACTAAGGAGTGACAAGAGTGTGAAAAATAGTCTTCTCTAGGAATGTACATCAGTTGGATATGTAGCATCACCTCTTAGGCCTTGAAAACACATATATTAACAATGTTATACAGGCTTAGAAGGGGACATTTATAGATAGATAGATAGATAGATAGATAGATAGATAGATAGATAGATAGATAGATAGATGCATACATACATACATACATACATGTGTTTGTGTGTGTGTGTGTAATAATTAAAGAAAAGATGCCATATATTTGAAAGAATGCAAGTAGAAATATACCAGAGGCTTTGGATGGAGGAAAGGAAAGGGACAAATTATAATATAGATTATCTCAAAAATTAAGGAAAAAGTTATGAAAAAGTCATGAAACTATATTGTAAAAATATGTAGACTTCTGCCATTAAAACATAAATGGAACAAAAGTTCTACCAAATGTGATATAACTAAAGGAAAATGTTGAAATAAATAATTGTTGAAAATAAATGTGAAATGATTTTAGAATCAGTAGTATGCACAAATTCTCTCCCATTCAATGACACTGAAGTATTTCTAATTCAATGCCTTAGGTTTCTATTGATGTGATAAAATATCATGACCAAAAGCAACTGGGGGAAAAATGTTTTGTTTTACCTTACATGTTCTGATTATTGTACATTATATATAAAAAAAAAAACTAAGAATAGGAATTCAAAAAAGGAACTTATACGCATGTACTGAAATAAAATCCTTGGAAGAAACCTGCTTTCTGGCTTCCTTTCCACGGCTTTCTCAGTCTCCCTTTTGTATGCTATCCAGGACCTCCTACTCAGGGTGGCATTTCTGCTATACTGAGCTGGCTTTTATCCACATGAATCATGTAAAAATATAAATAAATAAATAAATAAATAAATAAATAAATAAATAAAACAAATGCTTCGCTTCGGCTTCGCCACAGGTCTATGTGATGGGGGCATTCTCTCAGTTGAGGTTCTGTCATCTCAAGTTTCTTTGCTTTGGGTCTTATAGACAAAATCTAACCAAGACTCTCTATGTGAGTACACTCCTGTTAACTTGAAGGACACAAGTAAGATTAAAACAAAACAAAAACAAAAACAAAAACAAAAACAAACAAAAAAAACTGATTACAATCCTCAAGAGTTTATGACACTAATTGCAGTTTTACTTGATGATAGTTATAAAACTAATATTTTCCCTTTTATGTTTCACTTCATTAATTAGCAGAAAGAGTAAGGTTTTTCTTATGACATTTTTATGTGTACTTCATTTTGATTATTGTCTTTCCATTTTCATCTCCCTAATTTCCTCCTCTCACTTGTACACTTATGTCTTTTATATCAAGGCACATATCATGATAATCATTCAATATGGTTCTGTTGTCTTTACCTGAAAGATATGGTAATTATTTAATAAACATGTGTGACAATAATGTAATAAATCATATAGATGAATTTATAACAAAAATCCCATGATCAGCTCAATAGATGCAGAAAATAGCTGTGACAAAATACAACTTTCTTTTGGGGCAAAAATCCTAGAGAAGTATTATTTTAGCACACATATCTCAAAATAATAAAGGATGCGTATAATAAATTTGCAGCCAACATCATCCTAAAGGGAGAAAATAAATGAGTTGGCTATAAATACCTTGGCTTATACCTACATCATCAAGTCTATTCTATAAGTCAATGTGTCTTTCTCTCTTTCTTTCTTTCTGTCTTTCTTTCTTTCTTTCTTTCTTCTTTCTTTCTTTCTTTCTTTCTTTCTTTCTTTCTTTCTTTCTTCTTTCTTTCTTTCTTCTTTTTTTCTTTCTTTCTTTCTTCTTCCTTCCTTTCACTCTCTCTCTCTCTCTCTCTCTCTCTCTCTCTCTCTCTCTCTCTTTCTCTTTCTCTCTTCTTTATTTTTTTATTCTGTAGTACATATTTAAATCAGGGACAATGTTACCTACAGCAGAATTTTTATTATTTAGGATTATATTAGCTATCATGGATCTTCTGTATTTTGATGTGTATTTTAAGAATATTTTTCAGACCAGTAGTGTTTGTTTTTACTCTAAGTCTCTGGATTGTTTAGTTTTTGGTTCTTGGTTACTCAAATAGTATATGGAACAGATTCTCTCTTGGAGTGGGCCACAAATCTAAACCGAATCTTCTTTTGTTAGGTTGTCATATTCAACTTTTATAACATAGTTCTTGCTTCATCTTATTACATTTTAATTTGTTATGTTAAGAAATAAAGAGAAACAGAATATGAGACATACAGGGAAAGGTAAAACATCTCCAATACTTTCAACTAAATTCCTGGCTAGCTGGAATCGCTCTATATTCTTCAGCTCTCACTGGTTAGCTAGAAATGGCCACCCATATTTTAAATATTAAAATAAAGTCCTATGTAATTAAAAACATTGCCACAGCCACTCCAGTAGTAACACTCTTGACAGGCCTAAAAACTTGGACGCAGTCCCAAAGCGAAATATTCACGGAAACTTAGTCTCCTAGAACCATGGCATCCTGTATAAGGAATGCTCCAAACTTGTCCTTGCATTAGTCAGTGAATGGATCTGTGTGCTTTCTTTCAGTATTGTTTTATTATAGGTGCCTCCAAGCAATGACTTGCCAAATACCTAAGCAAAATTAAACTTTGCTTCCTGGCCTTCACCAATGCCCTAGGTAGTCCTTGAGTCCACCCTGGGCTTGGAATTCAGTAAGAATGTTACCTATTGCCTCTAGTATTGTAAGAGAGATTGTGAAAGAAATCAGGCATTACTATCTACTACATAGAGTTAGAAATTTAGGGCAAGCTTAGCAAAGTAAATTTAGAATTCTTATTTTAGTTATGTATGGCAGACTACATTACTTATTAATATAAAGTCCCCACACACAATCACTTAGAATAAAAACCAAGTCACCCACATATACAGGAATTTACAGTGGTTTAGGAAGTAGATCTGGCTGTGGTTTAAGGAGGAACTCGACTATTGCATTATTCATGAGAAGGTTGTCTAGAGAGGAACTCCTTAATTAGAACTATGGCTTGGGTGTGAAAGCCTTTTGCCCAGGAGTGTAAAGACCTCACACCTGGCTTCTAAGACTATATCTGACTTTAGATAGAGCTGACTTTGTCTCGGTTGTTTTATTTCCCACTTCCTTCTAGTCTTTATGTTTGCATTCCTCTGTTTTGTGTAAAAGTCATTAAGCATCAGGTAACTTCACTGTACCTTGCTGATGTGTCACCTATTTTCCCTATTTTCTTCTGTATTAAAAATGTGGTACATTTACACAATGGAGTACTACTCAGCTATTAAAAGGAATGAATTTATGAAATTCCTAGGCAAATGGTTGGACCTGGAGGATAGTCATCCTGAGTGAGGTAACACAATCACAAAAGAACTCAAATGATATGTACTCACTGATAAGTGGATATTAGCCCAGAAACTTAGCATACCCAAGATATAAGATAAAATTTGCAAAACACATGAAATTGAAGAAGAACGAAGACCAAAGTGTGGACACTTTGCCCCTTCTTAGAATTGGAAACAATCACCCATGGAAGGAGTTACAGAGACAAAGTTTGGAGCTGAGACAAAAGGATGGATCATCTAGAGACTGCCATATCCAGGGATCCATCCCATAATTAGCCTCCAAACGATGACACCATTGCATACTCTAGCAAGCGTTTGCTGAAAGGATGCTGATATAGCTGTCTCTTGTGAGACTAGGCCGGGACCTAGCAAACACATAAGTGGATGCTCACAGTCAGCTATTGGATGGATCACAGGGACCCCAATGGAGGAGCTAGAGAAAGTAGCCAAGGAGCTAAAGAGATCTGCAACCCTGTAGGTGTAACAACATTATGAGTTAACCAGTACCCCGGAGCTCTTGACTCTAGCTGCATATGTATCAAAAGATGGCCTAGTTGGCCATCACTGGAAAGAGAGGCCCATTGGACATGCAAACTTTATATGCTCCAGTACAGGGGAACACCAGGGCCAAAAAGTGGGAATGGGTGGGTAGGGGAGTGGGGTGGGGGGAGGTTATGGGAGACTTTTGGGATAGCATTGGAAATATAATTGAGGAAAATACATAATAAAAAAATGTAAAATAAAAAAATATCTGATGCTTGCTTTGGGAAATTGCGTTCAGATACAGCACTCTCTCTGTGTCTGTGTCTGTCATCCGTGCTGACTCCTTGCTCGGCTAATTACTGAAATCCTGTTTTCCCATGGATAGAGGGACCAAGTGAGTCCAATCCACAAACCATGTTTAACTTTTATGAAATACTGTGTGGTAATTTTTTGTGAGAAATGCAACAGGTCTTTATGAATATGTAGATTGTTTTTGGTAAGATGACAATTTTCAGAAACACTGTCTTAGTTTCTCTCTCTGTCTCACTGTCACTGTCACTGTGGGTCTCTCTCTCTCACTTCTTTGTGTATGTGTAGGGGTATGTGTGTCTATAAGTCTGTGTATGTGTATACCTGTGTGTGTGGTACACTTTTAATGAAGTTATACCATAAAGAATGACAATGCTTCCCCACAAAAGGTGTAGATTACGTTTTTGTTTTTGTTTTTTAAATCCTCATTGCCAGGCAGGGGAAAGTATCCCTCAAATTATTGGTCATGCTAGGCAAAAAGTTTCCTAAATACTGTAAATAATGTAGGCTTGCATTTATCCTCAGTTGCCTCCTAAAACCTGAAGGGAAGATCCTACTCCTGAACATAGCACTTACTTTGAATGCAGTTCAAAGAAAATTGAGGTGGAATTGTCCACAAAGGCTCCATGTTGGGGATTAACTCTTACAGTATCTGACAGTGATTTGTCAGATGTCAAGGAGGCAAACACATAATCATTGTATGTAGCTAGGACAGTTAGGAACAACATCAATGAACATCATAGATAGTTATTTCTAAAGTTGAAATAGTGTCATTTATAACATGAGTGTAAACAACAGTCTAATTATATTTAAGGTCTACTCAATACTTGAAAAACCAAAGTCTAGTAGTACTATGAATATTTTTCAGACCAGTAGTGTTTGTTTTTACTCTCAGTCTCTGGATTGTTTAGTTTTTGGTTCTTGGTTACTCAAAGAATTGGTACTTACCTATTACACTACATGTACATTACCATTGAGATCCCAGGTCCTAAAGGAGGACTAACTATTGCCATTGATCAAAGCTAATAAAATGTCTAAGTCCACTGTAAACAATCCTTTTACCTGTGGATGATTAATCCTGTTACTACTCACTACGGATGACTCATTTTACAGCATTTGGAAAGCATTACAGAAATACCTGACTGGACAATATGTAGACATCAACTCATCTTGAGGTGTCTAACTTTAAACAAACACACATATAAATGATATATACATATTATATATATATATATATGTGTGTGTGTGTGTATGTATACATATATATGTATATATATATTGTGTGTAAAATTATATATATATATATGTTTGTGTGTGTTGTGTGTATATGTAAATGTGAATATATGCATATACATGCATGTATATATACCTCAAATTGAGTTGAACATATATAAATGTATGTGCAACATATACATTTATACATATATGTGTGTTTCTGTATAAGTGTTTATATAACACAGAGATTCACAACAGTTTTAGAAAATAATTCAGAAGAGGCGAACAATATAGAAAGGATTTCTTGTATAGTGTGTGGAAGCACTACCTGTCATTAATAGCTAATGGTTTATTAGGAAAGGACAGGAAATAGAAGGTGGGAGTTCCAGTATTTATATAGGAACTCTGGGAATTAGTCAGGTGCAGTAATATTCAAAACCCTGGCTCTGAGGAGACAAACATATAAAACTGAGGAGAAGTAACCTGCCATGTGTCACACATAGAATAGAAAAATTGTCTTGTGTAAGTTAGGACCAACTCAGGGAACAAGTCCAAGCTTATAGCATAGACATTCATTCATAAATAATTATGTCTCAAAGTCATTATCTGGGAACTGAGGTACAGGTAGAAAGGAGTGCAGTTACAGAAATGTTTGTAAGAGCCATAGGGTCAGGATAATTGGTGAACAGCTGTGACACAGATGTTTTATATATTATAGTGAAGATGCACACATGGAATCTCAAAAATAAAATTATTTAAACAATATATGCACAATAACAATGTAGGTTGATTCACATGCTTTGGTTGATAGGGGAAATCTGACAAAGCCTTAACTCTAGGTGAGGAGCAATAGAAATTGATAAATACTGGAAGAAGGAGAATCAGAATTGTTCAGGGAAAAGCCCCTGATAGATCATCTAATTTAAAATAGTCAACTCTAAACACATAGACATATAATTAACACTAAGGAATAAAAGTGTGTGTAAGTATGTGTTTGAGTGTGTGTTTTTGTGTGTGTGATAATAATGAAAGAAAAAGAAGCCATGATTTTGAGAGGGAATGGAAGGGACAAGTGAGATGTTGGGAATAGGAAGAGAAAGGAGTAGGAGAAATGTAAATATTGTCAGCCACAAGAAGCACTTACGCCTTCAGGAAGAAGAACACTATCTCATAATTTAAAAATTCTCCTCTTTAGTGAAAAATTTCTGTCCCTTAACTACAGCACACACAATGACAGAGAGACCCTTCAAAGATATTATAGTAAACAATAGTGTATATTTTGTAATACAATAGTTGAAAATGAATGATTCAGTGGTTCAGTAAATGCCCAGTGTGGTTGATAGTACCATAAATCTAAGTAGATTTTAAATGAGGCAAACAGATTAATTGATATATTAAATGAATACACTCTCAGTGTAGAGCAAAGAGCAAAGCATGTTAATATTGAGCAACATTCTAGTCTCCATCTATGATCACGTTCCCTAAAGTCTATGTCTCTATTCATCGAAGCAGTATATTTAAATTTCATAAAACAAAATGTCTTTTTTAATGTTAATTCCTCTGTGTTTTTAAGTTGAATATTATGAATTTTCATCGCTTACATTTAAGACTGTTGATTCACTTTGACATATATTTAAATGTACAGTTTATCACATAATCCAATTTTAAATTTAATTCATTATGTGAAAAGTTATGATAAGAATTCGTGCTTTAAATTTAAGAAAATAAATTATACATGCTAATAGGTGACAAATAAAGTAATTTATAGTTAAGTTAACATGGCTGAAATCATTAAATAAGTGGAATGAGAAGTATAAAGTTATTGAATTTCCAGACACATAAAAATTAAAAGAAATAAAATGTCAAGGTGATAGAAAATCCTATTAGTCACAAAAATTAAAGTAAAACACAAATTTGATAGATAATATAAAATTTAAATGTAGCAAATTCAAGAGAAATATCTTATTATAATGATAAGACTAATGTTTTGTGAGAGGGTGCCCCAAGACTATGATACTTTATTGTTCAGGATAATCGACATTATTTAAATAGCAAAACAACAGCATTAAAAATTCATCCCAAATAACCTCTGCCTTCCAATTTGTACCTATTCTGCACATCCTGTAGAAATGGAATCAGGTAATTATAGTATGTCATTTATCACAAAAATTTCAAGATCTTTCCTAGTATAATAGAATTAATAATTTCTCCTTTACTGATTAATAATAAATTGTTTGTTACATTGTGAACATTCATTCATTATTAGATATTTTCATCATTGATACATTTGTACTAACATAAAGTACAGATATAGAGGTTATTATACCAGATCATACCTGAAAGTTTGCGGTCTGACATACTACTAGGTGAATGACTGTTTGAGTCATATGTAATCCTGTTTCGTTTAAAGGAACAGCTACAGTGCTGTCTAAGATTTCTGCAGTATATTATATTTGAACAACTAGTTTGTGAGCTTCTAGTTTTAAACTCTCTAACTTTTCATCATCAATATATTTCTTATTTTCTGTTGGCTCATTAGATCACTTTTACATTTTTCATTATTTCTTTGAAAATTGCATACCATATATTTTGATGACATTTACCTTCCTTCACTGTCAAATATAAACAGTATCAGGATTCATCTTCATTTATTTTTTTTAACATGTGGAATTCCACCTGTTCCAGCTTGAGTTTTGGAAAAGATTGTTCTTTTGCTATTGAATAAACTTTCCAATCGTCTTAAAATTCAGTCAATTATAGATGCATGGTATTGTTTCTGTGCTTCTGATTATATTTTAATATTTTTCAGAACAGGCTTACTCTTAAAATAATAACACTAGTTAAGAGATGGTAGTCACTTTATAGTAATTTTAAATTTAAATTCAAAATGTACAAATATGCCATGTTTACTTCTTATATATGTGCATATGTAAGCCCATAGATATGGATTTGCTGGGATCCACAATACATCAATGTATTTATTATTATTTTTAAAATTGTAAAGAGATTTTTATTTGTTCTTTTATTTACATTTGAAATGTTGTCTCCCTTCCTGTTTTCCTCTCCCCAAGACTCCCATCCCATCTCCCCTCACCTATGCCTCTGTAAGGGTTCTCCTCTTACCAACTACACACTCCAACCTCACCACTCTACCATTCCCCTATGCTGGTGCATCAAGCCTCCACAGGACCAAAGGTCTACACTCCAATAAATCCTAGATAAGGCAGTCCCCTGGTACATATGTAGTTGGATCCATGGATTCCTCCATGTATACTCTTTTGTTGGCGGTTTATTCCCTGGGAGCTCTGGGATGCCTGGTTAGTTGATATTGCTGTTATTCCTATGAGGTTGCAACTCCTTTCTGCCCCTTCATTCCATACCCTAACACTTCCATTGGAGTATTTGGGCCCAGTCCAATGGTTGGCTGGCAGCTCAGGTGCTGGCAGAGGCTCTTAGGGGACAGTTATACCAGGCGCCTGTCAGCAAGTGCTTCCTGGCATCAGCAATAGAGTCAGGAGTGGGGGCATTTTGTTTCTGCAGATGGGATGGATCCCTAGGTGGGGAGGTCTCTAGATGCCTTTCCTTCAGTCTCTGCTCAAAGTTTTGACCCTGTTTCCTTTAGACAGGAACAATTCTGGGTTAAAATTTTTGAGATGGGTGGGTGGCCCTATTCCTCAGATGGGGGCCATGCATATCTAGTGAAGGTGGTCATTAGAGGTTTTGTTGGGTATTTCAGCTAAAGTCATACCTGTTGGTTCATTGGAACTTCTTTGCTTTCCTGGCTTCTGGGACTTTCTAGTGGCTACCCCTAGTTCTGCTTCCCACCCTACTATATATTTCTATCAATTTTCCTGACCCTCTATAGTTCTTTTATGTCTCTTCCCATGTCTGATATTGCCCCCACTTTTGCCCACCCCCTCTTCTTTCCCTCCCAGTTCTCTCTCTCCAACTACCTCCTGTGATTATTTTTCCCCCTTCTAAGTAGGATTGAAACATCCACACAACTTGGTCTTCCTTATGCTTAAGCTTCATATGATCTGTGAGTTGTATTATGAGTATTGGTGTACTAATATCCAATTATCATTGAGTACATAACATGCGTGTTACTTTGTTACTGAGTTACCTCCCTCAGGATGATATTTTCTAGCTTCATCCATTTGCCTGTGAATTTCATAAAGTCATTGTTTAAATAGCCGAGTAGTACTCCATTATGCAAATTATACCACATTTTCTGTATCCATTCTTCCATTGAGGGACATCTGGGTTGTTTTCAGCTTCTGGCTACTATAAATGAGGTTGCTATGAACATAATGAAACATGTTTCATTGTTATATATTGGAGTATTTGGGGGGAATATGCCCAGTAGTGTTATAGCTGGATCTTGAAGTAGGACTATTTCCAATTTTCTGAGGAACTGCCTAGTAGTTTTTCAAACTGATTTAACCAGCTTACAATCACACTAGAAAGGAAACTATTCCTCTTTCTCCACAGGATCTGCTCTCTCCTGAGGTTTGTGTTTTCTTTTTCTTTTTTTTTTTTTTTGTTAGTAATTTTGATTGGTGTTAGATGGAATCTCAAGTTTATTTTGATTTGTGTTTCCCTTATGACTAAGGACTTGAAATTTTCTTTTGGTGCTTCTTGACCATTCAATATTCCTCAACTGAGGATTCTTTGTTTAGCTCTGTACCTCAATTTTATTAGATTTATTTGGTTCTCTGGATTCTAACTTTTTGAGATTTTATATAGTTTGAATATTAACCCTTTATCAGATATAGGGTTGGTAATGATCTTTTCCCAATTTGTAGGCTGTCATTTTGTCCTTATGTACTGGCTAGTTTTGTGTCAACTTGACACAGCTGGAGTTATCACAGAGAAAGGAGCTTCAGTTGAGGAAATGCCTCCAAGAGATCCAACTGTAAGGCATTTTCTCAATTAGTGATCAAGGGGGAAAGGCCCCCTTGTGGGTGGGACCATCTCTGGGCTGGTAGTCTTGGTTCTATAAGAGAGCAGGCTGAGCAAGCCGGAGGAAGCAAGCCAACAATGAACATCCCTCCATGGCCTCTGCATTAGCTCCTGCTTTCTGACCTGCTTGAGTTCCAGTCCTGACTTCCTTGGTGGAGAACAGCAGTATGGAAGTGTAAGCCAAATAAACCCTTTCCTTCCCAACTTGCTTCTTGGTCATGATGTTTGTGCAGGAATAGAAACCCTAAGACAAATTGGTACTGGCAGAGTGGGGTATTCCTGTGACAGCCTGACCATGTTTTGGGGAGGGCTGTGGAAGGGCTTTGGAACTTTGGGCCTGAAGATCTATTCGATGTTAAGAGCTCTGTTGAATATTGTGTAGGAGCTTGGAAGACAATGTTGAGAACAGTGCAGAAGATGGAGGCCTGGCTTGTGAAATTTCAGAGGGAAGATTAAAGACTCTTTTCAGGGCCATTGCTCTTTTGGATTGTGAAGATTCTGTGGTTCTGGTTAGCTGGGGCTGAAGAATCAGCTGTGATTAACAAGATGCCAGAACCAGTGGAGTAAAACATTTGCATTACTGGGACTATTGATGCTGGAGCTAAGCAATTAACTTAACGGTGATTTAAAAGAGACCAGCATCATTGATTTGACATCTTCTGGGAAGTGATTTTTTTGAAAGCCCAGAGGCTGTGTTCCAGAGATAGCCAACGTTGTACCTTGTGCTGTGGCTGGACTTGGTAAAGTGTAAGAGTCACCCAGGTGGTACTGGTTTTGATGTCATGAATGGGTCATGCAGAGCAGCTGAGGCTCGGCACTGTGAGAGGCCATGGAAGGCCATTGGGGAAGGTGCAGCCTCAGTTGCAATTGACAGCCCAGGACTGAAGGGGTTATGCAGTATTTTGGAGATGCCAGTACCATGGTATGACCACCAAGAGCAGTAGCAGTGGAATACAAGCATCTGGAGCCTAAAGGATGGTGTGTATGCTATAAAAGGCATAGCTGGAGAAGTGACCCAAGCCCTCTGAGGAGCCCAGAAGATCCTGAGTTGGATCCCAGACATTGGACAGTTGGAGTTTGATTTTGCTTTTCATTGTGACTGTGCCCTGACATGTTTCCCTCTTGAAGGAAGTTTTTTTAGTGAAGCCCACAGTTAAGAGACTTTTAATTGTAAAGACTTTGGATTTTAAGAGAGATTGAGATTTTAAGATTTTGTAAAGACTGTGGGACTTTTGAAGTTATTTAGATCTTGGGGATGAAAAAGAAACTAAGGGTTGAGGCTTACCAGTGATACGTTTGTGTTGACAAGGGGTCAATTGTACTGGCTAGTTTTCTGTCAACTTGACACAGCTGGATAGGTGTAACACTGGTTACTAGAAAGTTAGCTTTAAATTGGTAACTCAGGTTTGGAGTCTTTCCAACACGTGGCATAAGGCAGGCCAAGAGGCTGGGCTTCTAAGGATACTTCTAGTTGAGATAATATTTAATGTGATTCTTATCCTAAAAAGTAGAATTAAAGGTAAGATGTAAAGCAATGTCTCTTTAATGAAGCATTAAAACATGCACTGTCATATATTCATAGATATAAATTGGCAGCCAAATTTGGCAACTTAATAGTGAAGTTTTGATGTTTATTCTAAGGTGAAAAATTGTTTTGAAATTGAGTTTTGCTTTCCCAAGGTTGTAGTTATAGTCTAATATTGCAAAAGAAACTTAAAATTTCTGAAATCTGTCCTCACTGCAAGAGGAACTAAGCTCAGAGCAGCCTCTGCAGGGCTTGTGTGACTTTCTTTTGTCTTGCAAACTGTGCCTAAGCAAGCTCTCTAAACTTGCCTGTCCTTGCCTTCAGGGATAATTCCTTTTAGCTAAAAGAGCACTGTTGCAGATCTATCCAGATGTAGTTCTGAATAAAGTTTAAATTCAAAGTTTATAAAAGGTCAATCAGGCTGTAGAATTTATCAGAACATTGCGATTTGACTGCCTACTTCATGTAAAGTTATTAAAGATTTAAGGGGTTTTTCCTTTGCATCCAGAAAATTGTAAAGAGCTTGCTTCCAGTGAACTTGTAATCACTGGAAAATTTTGCCTCTAGGTATGGTTAATATAGCCTTATCTCATGTAAGAAAAAATTCTTAGTGTCTCTGCTTCAATACAAGAAGCTAAGAGTTTGAATCTTTCAGTGTATATTGTTTCCTAAGTGGAAAGTATTTTATTAGCTAATGCCTCTCAAGGGAAGTTTACTTTAAATCCTTGCTCTGACACAAGGAGATTTTTATTTCTGGGGAGTAACTGTTGCTCCAGAAAAGATTCAGAGGCAATATCTTTTGAATACTTAGGGTTTTAGTTATACTATAAAATTGTGGTACAGAAAATCTAAGAACGAAAAATTGATTTGCTTTAAAATTTTATTTTCAAAAGCTTACAGGAGATGTTAATTGGCTAAGACCTCACCTTAAACTCACCACAGGAGAATTTAAGCCTTTGTTAGGTGCTATTAAGTGAGACACAAATTAACTGGCAAAAACAAAAGGCTTTGCAGAAATTAAAGAAGGCTTTTATAATTGTTATCAATTATAATCACTGGTAATTAAATATTAGCTACATATTTTAGTTAATGGTTATTTTTTTTAATTTATTTTATATTTTTATTACATATTTTCCTCAATTACATTTCCAATACTATCCCAAAAGTCCCCCATAGCGCCCCCCACTTCCCTACCCACCCATTCCCATTCTTTTGGCCCTGGCATTCCCCTATATTGGGGCATATAAAGTTTGCAAGTCCAATGGGCCTCTCTTTCCATTGATGGCCGACTAGGCCATCTTTCGATACATATGCAGCTAGAGACAAGAGCTCCAGGGTTCTGGTTAGTACATCATGTTGTTCCAACAATAGGGTTGCAGATCCCTTTAGCTCCTTAGGTACTTTCTCTAGCTTGTCCATTGGGAGCCCTGTGATACATCCAATAGCTGACTGTGAACATCCACTCCTGTGTTTGCTAGGCCCCGGCATCGTCTCACAAGAGACAGCTATATTTGGGTCCTTTCAGCAAAATCTTGCTAGTGTATGCAATGGTGTCAGCGTTTAGAAGCTGATTATGGGATGGATCCCTGGATACAGCAGTCTCTAAATGGTCCATCCTTTCATCCCAGCTACGAACTTTGTCTCTGAAACTCCTTCCCTGGGTGTTTTGTTCCCAATTCTAAGAAGGTGCACAGTGTCCACACTTTGGTCTTCATTCTTCTTGAGTTTCATGCGTTTATCAAATTGTATCTTATATCTTGGGTATCCTAAGTTTTGGGCTAATATCCACTTATCAATGAATACATATTGTGTGAGTTCTTTTGTGATTGTGTTACTTCACTCAAGATGATGCCCTCCAGGTCCATCCATTTGGCTAGGAATTTCATAAATTCATTCTTTTTAATAGCTGAGTAGTACTCCATTGTGTAAATGTACCATAATTTCTGTATCCATTCCTCTGTTGAGGGACATCTGGGTTCTTTCCAGCTTCTGGCTATTATAAATAGGGCTGCTATGAACATAGTGGAGCATGTGTCCTTTTTACCGGTTGGGACATCTTCTGGATATATGCCCAGGAGAGGTATTGCTGGATCCTCCGGTAGTACTATGTCCAGTTTTCTGAGGAACCGCCAAACTGATTTCCAGAGTGGTTGTACAAGCTTGCAATCCCACCAACAATGGAGGAGTGTTCCTCTTTCTCCACATCCTCGCCAGCATCTGCTGTCACCTGAATTTTTGATCTTAGCCATTCTGACTGGTGTGAGGTGGAATCTCAGGGTTGTTTTGATTTGCATTTCCCTGATGATTAAGGATGTTGAACATTTTTTCAGGTGCTTCTCTGCCATTCGGTATTCCTCAGGTGAGAATTCTTTGTTCAGTTCTGAGCCCCATTTTTTAATGGGGTTATTTGACTTTCTGGAGTCCACCTTCTTGAGTTCTTTATATATATTGGATATTAGTCCCTTATCTGATTTAGGATAGGTGAAGATCCTTTCCCAATCTGTTGGTGGTTTTTTTGTCTTATTGATGGTGTCTTTAGCCTTGCAGAAGCTTTGTAGTTTCATGAGGTCCCACTTGTCAATTCTCGATCTTACAGCACAAGCCATTACTGTTCTATTCAGGAATTTTTCCCCTGTGCCCATATCTTCAAGGCTTTTCCCCACTTTCTCCTCTATAAGTTTCAGTGTCTCTGGTTTTATGTGAAGTTCCTTGATCCACTTAGACTTGACCTTAGTACAAGGAGATAGGAATGGATCGATTCGCATTCTTCTACATGTTAACAACCAGTTGTGCCAGCACCATTTGTTGAAAATGCTGTCTTTCTTCCACTGGATGTTTTTAGCTCCCTTGTCGAAGATCAAGTGACCATAGGTGTGTGGGTTCATTTCTGGGTCTTCAATTCTATTCCATTGGTCTATTTGTCTGTCACTATACCAGTACCATGCAGTTTTTATCACAATTGCTCTGTAGTAGAGCTTTAGGTCCGGCATGGTGATTCCACCAGAGGTTCTTTTATCCTTGAGAAGAGTTTTTGCTATCCTAGGTTTTTTGTTATTCCAGATGAATTTGCAGATTGCACTTTCTAATTCGTTGAAGAATTGATTTGGAATTTTGATGGGGATTGCATTGAATCTGTAGATTGCTTTTGGCAAGATAGCCATTTTTACAATGTTGATCCTGCCAATCCATGAGCATGGGAGATCTTTCCATCTTCTGAGATCTTCTATAATTTCTTTCTTCAGAGACTTGAAGTTTTTATCATACAGATCTTTCACTTCCTTAGTTAGAGTCATGCCAAGATATTTTATATTATTTGTGACTATTGAGAAGGGTGTTGTTTCCCTAATTTCTTTCTCAGCCTGTTTATTCTTTGTGTAGAGAAAGGCCATTGATTTGTTTGAGTTAATTTTATATCCAGCTACTTCACCGAAGCTGTTTATCAGGCTTAGGAGTTCTCTGGTGGAATTTTTAGGGTCACTTATATATACTATCATATCATCTGCAAAGAGTGATATTTTGACTTCATCTTTTCCAATTTGTATCCCTTTGATCTCCTTTTGTTGTCGAATTGCTCTGGCTAGGACTTCAAGTACAATGTTGAATAGGTATGGAGAAAGTGGACAGCCTTGTCTAGTCCCTGATTTTAGAGGGATTGCTTCAGGCTTCTCACCATTTACTTTGATGTTGGCTACTGGTTTGCTGTAGATTGCTTTTATCATGTTTAGGTATGGGCCTTGAATTCCTGATCTTTCCAAGACTTTTATCATGAATGGGTGTTGGATCTTGTCAAATGCTTTTTCCGCATCTAAGGAGATGACCATGTGGTTTTTGTCTTTGAGTTTGTTTATATACTGGATTACGTTGATGGATTTCCGTATATTGAACCATCCCTGCATCCCTGGGATGAAACCTACTTGGTCAGGATGGATGATTGTTTTGATGTGTTCTTGGATTCGGTTAGCAAGAACTTTATTGAGGATTTTTGCATCAATATTCATAAGGGATATTGGTCTGAAGTTTTCTATCTTTGTTGGGTCTTTTTGTGGTTTAGGTATCAGAGTAATTGTGGCTTCGTAGAATGAGTTGGGTAGAGTACCTTCTGTTTCTATTTTGTGGAATAGTTTGTGAAGAACTGGGATTAGATCTTCTTTGAAGGTCTGATAGAACTCTGCACTAAACCCATCTGGTCCTGGGCTTTTTTTAGTTGGGAGACTATTAATGACTACTTCTATTTCTTTGGGGGATATAGGGCTGTTTAGATCATTAACCTGATCTTGATTCAACTTTGGTACCTGGTATCTGTCTAGGAACTTCTCCATTTCATCCAGGTTCTCCAGTTTTGTTGAGTATAGCCTTTGGTAGAAGGATCTGATGGTGTTTTGGATGTCTTCAGGATCTGTTGTTATGTCTCCTTTTTCATTTCTGATTTTGTTAATTAGGATGCTTTCCCTGTGCCCTCTAGTGAGTCTGGCTAAGGGTTTATCTATCTTGTTGATTTTCTCAAAGAACCAGCTCCTTGATTGGTTGATTCTTTGAATAGTTTTTCTTGTTTCCACTTGGTTGATTTCACCCCTGAGTTTGATTATTTCCTGCCGTCTATTCCTCTTGGGTGAATTATCTTCCTTTTGTTCTAGTGCTTTTAGGTGTGTTGTCAAGCTGCTAATGTGTGCTCTCTCTAGTTTCCTTTTGGAGGCACTCATAGCTATGAGTTTTCCTCTTAGAAATGCTTTCATTGCGTCCCATAAGTTTGGGTATGTTGTGGCTTCATTTTCATTGAACTCTAAAAAGTCCTTAATTTCTTTCTTTATTCCTTCCTTGACCAAGGTATCATTGAGAAGAGTGTTGTTCAGTTTCCACGTGAAGGTTGGCTTTCTATTATTTATTTTGTTATTGAAGATCAGCCTTAGTCCATGGTGATCTGATAGGATGCATGGGACAATTTCAATATTTTTATATCTGTTGAGGCCTGCTTTGTGACCAATTATGTGGTCAATTTTGGAGAAGGTACCATGAGGTGCTGAGAAAAAGGTATATCCTTTTGTTTTAGGATAGAATGTTCTGTAGATATCTGCCAGATCCATTTGATTCATAATTTCTGTTAGTTTCACTGTGTCCCTGTTTAGTTTCTGTTTCCATGATCTGTCCATTGGTGAAAGTGGTGTGTTGAAGTCTCCCACTATTATTGTATGAGGTGCAATGTGTGCTTTGAGCTTTACTAAAGTTTCTTTAATGAATGTGGCTGCCTTTGTATTTGGAGCATAGATATTCAGGATTGATAGTTCCTCTTGGAGGATTTTACCTTTGATGAGTATGAAGTGTCCCTCCCTGTCTTTTTTGATGACTTTGGGTTGGAAGTCAATCTTATCAGATATTAGAATGGCTACTCCAGCTTGTTTCTTCATGCCATTTGCTTGGAAAATTGTTTTCCAGCCTTTCATTCTGAGGTAGTGTCTATCCTTTTCTCTGAGATGAGTTTCCTGTAAGCAGCAAAATGTTGGGTCTTGTTTGTGTAGCCAGTTTGTTAGTCTATGTCTTTTTATCGGGGAGTTGAGTCCATTGATATTAAGAGATATTAAGGAAAAGTAATTGTTTCCTGTTATTTTTGTTGTTAAAGTTGGCATTTTGTTCTTGTGGCTGTCTTCTTTTAGGTTTGTTGAGGGATTACCTTCTTGTTGTTTCTAGGGCGTGGTTCCTGTCCTTGTATTGGTTTTTTTCTGTTATTATCCTTTGAAGGGCTGGATTCATGGAGAGATAATGTGTGAATTTGGTTTTGTCGTGGAATACTTTGGTTTCTCCATCTATGTTAATTGAGAGTTTGGCTGGGTATAGTAGCCTGGGCTGGAATTTGTGTTCTTTTAGTGTCTGTATAACATCCGTCCAGGATCTTCTGGCTTTCATAGTCTCTGGTGAAAAATCTGGTGTAATTCTGATAGGCTTGCCTTTATATGTTACTTGGCCTTTTTCTCTTACTGCTTTTAGTATTCTATCTTTATTTAGAGCATTTGTTGCTCTGATTATTATGTGTCGGGAGGTGTTTCTTTTCTGGTCCAGTCTATTTGGAGTTCTGTAGGCTTCTTGTATGTTCATGGGCATCTCTTTCTTTAGATTTGGGAAGTTTTCTTCTATAATTTTGTTGAAGATGTTTGCTGGTCCTTTGAGTTGAAAATCTTCATTCTCATCCACTCCTATTATCCGTAGGTTTGGTCTTCTCATTGCGTCCTGTATTTCTTGGATGTTTTGAGTTAGGATCTTTTTGCATTTTACATTTTCCTTGATTGTTGTGCCGATGTTCTCTATGGAATCTTCTGCACCTGAGATTCTCTCTTCCATCTCTTGTATTCTGTTGCTGATGCTCGTATCTATGGTTCCAGATTTCTTTCCTAGGGTTTCTATCTCCAGTGTTGCCTCATTTTGGGTTTTCTTTATTGTGTCTACTTCCCTTTTTAGGTCTAGTATGGTTTTGTTCATTTCCATCATCTGTTTGGATGTGTTTTCCTGTTTTTCTGTAAGGACTTCTACCTGTTTGATTATGTTATCGTGTTTTTCTTTAAGGATTTGTAACTCTTTAGCAGTGTTCTCCTGCAATTCTTTAAGGGATTTTTGTGCTTTCTCTTCATTGTCTTCTGCCTGTTTAGCAGTGTTCTCCTGCATTTCTTTAAGTGTGTTATTAAAGTCCTTCTTGAAGTTCTCTATCATCATCAGGAGATATGCTTTTAAATCCGTGTCTAGCTTTTCCGGTGTGTTGGGGTGCCCTGGACTGGGCGAAGTGGGGGTGCTGGGTTCTGATGATGGTGAGTGGTCTTGTTTTCTGTTAGTAAGATTATTACGTTTACCTTTCGCCATCTGGTAATCTCTGGGGTTAGTTGTTATCGTTGTCACTGTTTAAAGATTGGAGCAGAAGCTGTGTTCCACTCACCAGCAGTCTCTAAATCCTGCGGCGGGGGTCGTGGGTAGCTGACGTTACCCTGGTGCTGGTCCAGCCGGAAGAGGCCTGTGGTTGTACACAGGCCGTTTTTCTGCTTCCCTAACTAATGCAGTCTCTGGTCCCGCGTGCAATTGGATTGGAGCAGAAGCTGTGTTCCACTCTCCAGAAGTCTTAAGATCCTGTGGGGGGTGTTGTGGGTAGCTGGTGAGTGTCAGCCGACCCTGCGCCCCAGCTGCCCCGGTGCTTTTCTGACCGGAAGAGGGTTGTGGCCCTATGTAGGCCGGATTTCTCTCTCCCCAACCAGAGCAGTCTCAGGTCCCGCGTGATTGGACTGGAACAGAAGCTGTGTTCCACTCACCAAAAGTCCCAAAATCCTGCGGCGGGGGTCGTGGGTAGCTGGCGGGTGTCAGGCAACCCTGTGCTCCCGCTACCCCGGCACTGATCCGGCCGGATGAGGCCTGTGGCCCTACTCAGGCCGGTTTCTGCTTCCCTAACTAATGCAGTCTCAGGTCCCACGCAATTGGATTGGAGCAGAAGCTGTGTTCCACTCACCAGCAGTCCCAAAATCCTGCGGCGGGGGTCGTGGGTAGCTGGCGGGTGTCAGGCAACCCTGCGCTCCCGCTACCCTGGAGCTGATCCGGCCGGATCTAGTTAATGGTTATTGAATGTGCCCACAGTAATTCTTTGGCAAGAGAAAACATTATTGTAAAGTCATATTTCTTCTCCTCCTGGCCGACCATTGGCCCACGTGGAATCTGCCGGCTGCTGGATGCTGTGGGGCTGGGCCGTGGGATACGCAGCTTTCCCTGAGTGGTGGTGGTACGGGAGGCTACCAGAAAGAGGGTGCCTTTGTAGGGAACTCAGGGGAGGGCCGTGCTCGCCATTGCCCCCATAAGCATCTGCCTTTCCCTGATGAGGGTGGCTGTATTTTTCCTGCTAGGACTCGGGGTGCTCTGCCACCCTCGCTTGGGCTTCTTGGCCTACAACAGATTGGGCTGCTTCAGTCTCTACGACCTGGGAGGAGGGCCAGCGGGCAAGTCCGAAATGGTGTTCGCCTCAAGCACAGTTTTAACATCCTATTAAGATAGCTGTGGTGCTAATAAAGAATTATAAGATAAATTCGTATATTTTAGAAAATCTATAACAAAAATTGTGTCTTAAGAACCCGACAAAGTGTCTGTTCCTGGTTCAAAACAGCAATTAATTTGGTTATTACAGAATATTAATATTTGATCTATTCATGCCATCATTTTAAATAAAATTGGCAATCATTATTCCAAAGATAAGCTAAAAAAATTGTTTTTATGCATGCTTCTGCATCTTCTATAAATTCATGCATGCATGCTTCCCAATTACTGTGTTTAAAAACAGCCCTTTTA
Organism: Mus caroli; assembly: GCF_978045245.1. Classification (NCBI taxonomy): domain Eukaryota; kingdom Metazoa; phylum Chordata; class Mammalia; order Rodentia; family Muridae; genus Mus; species Mus caroli. The sequence goes on from NW_028227256.1 coordinate 46,792,767, forward strand.
TGGGAGAAAATTATATGTGAATTGGATCACATGCTTATTTTGAGTTTTCTCCTGCTTCAGCACAGATAATTAAATTGCGTACTGTAGATGGCGTTTTAAAATGTTGAATAATCAAGCCTTAATTTGTATCTTTATATATATATATATTATATATAATATATATAATATATATATCAGAGCTTACAATTGCTTAAAATTGTTCATCCCTCAGATGCTATTAATTCTCAAGTTTGCAATTGCCTATGCAACTCATAAGAAAAAAATGGTGTTCTTTTAAGAAGAAGGGTTTTAGACAGTTAAGAATTTGTCCTGGGTTGCCTGGAAAAGACCCCCAGGATTTGCTTTTGTGTTATAGAGATTTGCAAAAAGCTTTAGATGATAAATTACAGATAGCTACTGAAAAGATACAAACTCAGGATCCTTATAATTATTTGGGTTTTAGACTTACTAATCAAGCTGTTTTTCTCCAGAAGATAGTTATTCACAGAGACAATTTAAGGACTTGGCATGATTTTCAAAAATTAGGTGATATTAATTTGCTTCGCCCCTATATAAAGCTTACTACATGGGAGTTGAAACCTTTATTTGATATTCTTAAAGGGAGTTCTGATCCTACCTCCCCTAGATCTTTAACCTCAGAAGGATTGCTGGCCTTACAACAAGTGGAAAAACCTATTGAAGAACAATTTGTCACTTATATAGATTACTCTTTGCCTTTACATCTGTTAATTTTTAATACAATTCATATGCCTACAGGATTGTTATGGCAAAAGTCTCCTCTAATGTGGATACATTCAAGGATTTCTCCTAAACAAATATCTTGCCATATTATGAAGCAGTAGCTCAGATGATTATTCTTGGAAGGAAGCAAGCACTAACTTATTTTGGCAAAGAGCCAGATATTATTGTTCAGCCTTACAGTGTAAGTCAAGACACTTGTCTGAAACAGCATAGTACAGATTGGTTGCTTGCTCAAATAGTGTTTAAAGGAACTATAGACAGCCACTACCCTCAAGATAGGTTGATAAAATATTTCAAATGTATATGAGGTAATATTTCCTAATATGACCTCTTTATAACCCTTACACAATGCTGTTCTGGTGTTTACTGATGACTCCTCTAAAGGGTGAGCTGGATATCTTCTAAATAATCAACAGGTAATCATAAAGACCTCTCAGCTCAATTAGCAGAATTAATTGCAGTACTGAATCTCTTTCAGTCTGTGAATGATGCTTTTAATATTTTTACTGATAGTTTATATTTTGAACAATTGGTACCTTATTGGAGACCTGTGGTATGGTCAACCCTAATCTGCCAGCAGGATCCTTGTTTTCACAATTGCAAAACATCATTCTTGCCTGAAAACACCCATTCTATATTGGCCACATATGATCTCATTCTGGACTTCGTGGACATTTAGCTGAAGGCAATGATTGCATCTACAGAGCCTAATAGGACAGGCCTTAATTTCAGATCCTGTTACTTTGGCCAAACATGATCATAAAAAATTTCATCTCTCTAGCCATACCTTAAGGCTCTGACATAAGATCACTAAGGAACAGGCAAGAATGATTGTAAAACAATGTCCTAAATGTATTACATTATCTCCAGTGCCACATTTAGGAATTAATCCACAAGGTCTTATGCCTAATCATATTTGGCAAATAGATGTAACTCATTATGCAGAATTTGGAAAATTAAAATATATACATGTTTGTATTGACACTTGTTCAGGGTTTCTTTTTGCTTCTCTGCCTCTAAAAATGTAATTGATCATTGCCTACAGGCCTCTAATGCTATAGAATTGCTTAAACTTATTAAGACAGATAATGGGCCATCCTATTCTACCAAAAATTTTACTTCATTTTGTAAGGAATTTGACATCAAACTGGAATTCCTTATAACCCCATGGGGCAAGGAATAGTTGAACATGCTTATTGCACTTTTAAAATGTGGCTATATAATCTGGTTCTTTATATATTCAAAATAGTAATGGTTTAAGATAATATTTTGGTATTTTTGGAGAATGTGCATGTTAAATTGTAAAAAATTTGCTCTTGGTGACCTCAGTTCCTACCTGTTTCCAAATAACGGTATAAATTCTTGAGGACCTATACTTAATCAATTGCTGCAAATGAATGCTCTTATTTCTGATTAATAAATAAATTATGCACATGTGACTATTAATAACTTTTCAAGCTTTCTAGTTACAACTGCTCTTCAAGAGAAACATTTGAAAGTATAATTAGTTTCTGTCCTTGTTATATTAAAACTGACTATAACAGTCAAGTATTTGAGATGTTTTGTCAACAATTAAATAATTCTCAAAGACAGGGTATTGTGGAACTTTAAAAACTCTTCTTCTTAAAAAACAAAGAAAGGGGGAAATTATATCCCCGTGCACACCATTTAATATATACCCCAAGGTCACCAAAGGCACATCTTGCTTTTGCTTTATTTGTACTAAATTTTTTGCAAACTGATGTTAAAAGTCAGTCTGCAGTGGATCGCCACTGGCATCCAGTTACTTCTAGTTCTTATGCCATGATAAAGTGGCAGGACCCATTAACTAAAAATTGGAAGGGTCCAGACCTGGTCCTAATCTGGGGAAGGGGCTCAGTCTGTGTTTTTTCACAAAAAAGAAGATGGAGCACAATGGCTGCCTGAAAGATTAGTTCGTCAACTGGACACAGATCCTGAATCTTCCAGTAAGTATGACTCTGACCTTGATTATAGCTAAAAATCCTCTTTAGCTGAAAAGTTAATATAAAGCACAGCCTCTTCTCCCAGAAAGTTACAGCCTTTCTGTGATTCTCAAAGTCACCTCCCCCACACCTGGAGCTCTAAGTCTAAGCTTGATCATTGCTAATTTGCAATTGAATGGAGTACCTGAACTTCCCCAAAGAAGCTTTTGTCCTGTTGCTTTTCACTGACTCAACTTTGTCTTTTAAGCAGGTCTCTCAATGCCCTTCAGCCTGACTGCAACAGGTGTGCAGCCTCACCTCCAACAGCTCAGGTGGCCGTTATTAATCTTCATTAGGAAGCATTCTAAGTACATATTGTGGCTTTGGTCTGAATTGAGAATAAGGTGTGCTAATGAGGGCTGGACAGTCAAAGATGGGCACCCAGATCTCCGAACCATACCAATCTAACACAGAGGTACTTGCCAAAAGGCTGTGGCTGTTGATAATTCACCACAGAGCCATGTTTTATGTGAAATATAACACAAACTAGCTACACATAGCCTCCAAGAAGGAATTGGATGGTTCGGGAAGATCTAAGATTTCCTCAGACAGGCGCTGCCGCCAGCCACAGTAACTCGCAGACAGGACTGTAGAGCATAAATAACTTTTATGCCTCAGTCCAGCCGTTTTGTTTTTTGTTTTTTGTTTTTTTTTTAGTATTAATAACAGGGTGGAAATTACAACCTCCCCCAGCCTGAAGCAGGCTAAGCCAGACCTTGATCTTGCAGCCACTAAGGGGATTACCTAGGGTGGAGCCTTCCTCCCTAGATCACTCTATTGTTCAGCCACTGCTGCTGTTCCCCTTCAAGGTACTGCTACCTGCTGGGAGGCCAATGAGCTATTCTGGACTACACCCTATCCTGCAGCTGGTTCTAGGCTCCAAGAATGAATTGGCAGGAATGCCCTGCCCCCTATAAGTGCATTTGCCATTAAACATTTCAGCTTTGATCAGAATCTTGACTTAGCTCCATTTTTCTCTTGACCAGACCACCTAGTTTCCCCTCTCTTTTCAGCCCTAGCTTCCTCCCAGATGAAACCCGGTTCATGTTAGCCATGGGCTGGCTTCCAGCATATATATATATATATATACACTAGAGGGATATCTTATGATGATATAGTCCCTAAACTTGTTTAGACCACTCTCTGTTTCTTGTCTGCCATGAGCCAGCAATGCTCTTTTTCCATATTCACACTACAAGTATTAAATTTTACCTCTGCATAGGGGCCCAAATAAAGATGAACTGAGCCATAGAAAACATGTTCTGATAAAACAAATATCTCTTTTAAGTTGTTTCACAAGGTCTTCTCCCACTAGTATATTTCATTTCTTTTGAAGCATGATAATTTTAGATGTGCAATGGGATTTAAAATAAGCATTAAATATATTAGTATAAAGAGAAAAATTGGAGCGAATAGAACACTGAGGGATATTTTGTATATATTGAGGGCAATAATAACATATTATCAATATTTATATTATATACTTTACTGATCTAGGTACTATTCACTATATGCATGTAGTCTTTGCTTCAATTTCAATTAGTCATATTTATATTATTGCTGAATCATTTTCCAGAAATCTCTAATATTAAATAATTTCCTGTTAAAGAGGTATGAAAATAAACTTAAATTTGTAGTTACCATTACTTATAGGCTTATTGTGAAACAAGTAAATATATCTCATAGCTCCTTGAGTATCCAAAAAGTTATACATAGAGGCTAACTAACAATTGTCTTTAATCTGGTTTTATATCAGCATATTTAACAGTGTCTACAGCTGTTTAAAATACTCTCAAAATACAAATCTGAAGCATGATTCCAGCTTTATATACCTTACATTTGTATGTAGTATTACACACTTTACAAGCTCTGAAATTTTTGATTTGTATGTATTCCCTCTAACAAGGCCTCCATTTTTTCCTCTTGAAAAGTTATAACTGACAAATTAAACCTTAGCATATGGAAATTTATGGTAAATGTATATATTTTAGTTTATAAATTAACATGTTTGATAAGTATGTCTCATAATTTTATTTAAGCAAAGATAAACCTAAATGCACTCATTTTCAGGTTTTATAAATAACATAAAGCAAATCAAGACACAACCCTTAATCTGAATTAATTATATTAGTGTTCATTTATCAGGATTCAATGGAAGAAATGAAAATTCCTCTACATATTTCAGGTAGAAAATCTATGTAGTTCAAAAGGATGATTTACCAAACACTGAGTAGAGTGAAAGTCATGAAACCTCATACTAATTCTGAGATTTGATTACCACTTTTTCCTCTCTAGAAGACCAGTGTGCTATCCATTTCACGACAGAGCTAACTTGATTACCTCTCTTATTCATTCATTATGTCAGATGTAATGATGAGTCAGTGTATAGATCTGCAAAATAGATATTCTTTGGCTACATGAAATAAATGATTTTTGTCATATGGAGTTTTTAAATATCAGTTTTATAGTATTTGTTTAATAAAATATTTAGACTTGAGTATTCTAATATATTCCAAGTAGTCATTATGAATATCATATGTAGATAATGAAACTATTGCAGTGTTAATCAGTCTTGGGATTCCAACTTCACAATGTTTTGAAATGAACAAATGAATAAAGCTAATAATCCTTGTGGGTTTTTGGGGGTGGAGGGAGGTGTTTTGTTTTGTTTTGTTTTGTTTGTTTTGTTTTGTTTTGTTTTGTTTTGTTTTGTTATTTTCTATGTTATCCAGTGACTCTAAATGAACTCCTACTCAGCAGTCAGGACATTCTTTTGTGATTACATAAAAATCAAAAATCATCAAAAATCTTTTGAAATATTTAAAACAGTTTTCACTATATTGGAAAAAGTTTTCACAAATTGAAATAATATATATATGTATATATATGTAATATATATGTATATATGTATGTATATATGCCTGCATGCATTCTCTCAAAATAAATGAAGACTCTTAGTAAGTATATCACTTATATAGAATTTCAAAACCAAATTCTGCATCACAAATTATTTTATTGTCTTTATTTGTTGTGCTTTTTGTACACCTGTGTCCTTTCATGCATCATAGCATGTATGAAGGGCACAGGACAAATTATGAGAATCAATTCTCTACCTATCCAAAGAGCCATTTCACCAACCCTGTACACATTTTGATGACTTGCCTTGTGGAATTTCTTGAGGGTAGTAATATTACTGCAAAAACTGATACATATTAAGAAGAACAATAGGTTTTATAATTCAAATGACTTCAAAGAAGACATAAACACAGTCAGAAAGTACATATGACACAAACAATCTTTAAAAACAGCATAATTCAAGGTGTCTCACATGATACTCTGTTATGTGTAGTTGTAAGTAAAACTCAGGCTAAATCCTGCTATGCACCCACATCCCACATCAGTGGTTTAGTCCTCCCCCCCACAGCTAGGTCTATGTGGTTGTCTTGCCCTGGTTCCTGATACTTGCTTGCTAAGCTTACCAAACCAGTTCAACTTGAAATGCTTGGAGCTACCATTAGCATTTCTCAGGTCATCCACCTGTTGTGGCTAGCCTGCAGAACACCTACTGAAGTTCACTCATCTCTTAGCTCCATGAAATGAAAACACTAAAGACTTATACCAGCCAGATTTATATTGGTAAATCTTCAACACCAAAAGGCTGTTGCAAAGAACACACAGCTCAGTTAATATAAGTACAAGCTGCATGCCTAGATTGGCTAAGCAAACCCGACACTACTCTATTGCCCAGCTATAAAATCTCTAGTTACTTGCAGATACTCCAGGCCACGTGGTCTGCTCCATCTTCAACCTCTTCTTCCATCTTCTCCATCTGTCTTCCATCTCTTCTCCTCCTTCTCTCCCGTCTCTAAAAATTTCAGCTCAACTTTTTCCTTCCACTGCCCAATCACAGGCTTTAGCCTTTATTTGACTAATTAAAATTTTACCTGGCATCCCCTTAGTCTTATTGGGGCACCCCTCTTAAGGGAGCAAAATTAGCTGTGGGGCAACGGGCTACACACAGACACCCTAGTCTCCAGTTCAGCTGAGGTCTTGAACCTGGGTAATACCCAGTGGTGGTAATTTTCATTTACATGTGACAGAAGGTGTTCCCTCCTGTCTCCTGGACCCCTGACTACTGTGGAAGTTACTGCCCCCAAATCCCCAACAGAAGAGGCATGGCTATCAGCCACATAAGAACAGCACCAAGCCTTCCCACATGCAAATAAAGTTTCCCCAAAATATCAGTACAAGCCAATGAAAGGTACCTGCTGTTAAACCTTGAACCATCCCCAGAAGTGTATATAAATCCATCCAGGGAATTAAAGGTATGCGAGAACTATTTCTTCATCTGATTCTTTTTGTTCCAAGAGCTGTATGTAACACTTGGGAAGAGATCTTCTCTCCCTCTCTCCCTAAGAGCCACCTGAGGTCCTGCTGCACTCCTCACTGGGCTAGCCCTACCTGAGACCTGGAAGGTGTGGTAGAGACTTCATCTTCTTGGCTGCACTCACTTCCCTTCACTGGAACCCTCCCACCCAGCCTGGTCAGAGATCTCCTTGAAAAACCTCTGGTACTCAGGCCCACAATTAGCATCAAAATACAAACAGCAATCCACAACAATATTCTCCTTAAAAAAAATATTTCCTAAAACATTCAGCAGTTTTCCATGAAAACAAATAGTACAATATCTTTCCATTCAGTGAAAACCATGTTTATAAATCTTTAAAGAATAAAAGCATTTTATTCTCTGCTATGCAATCAACACCACATCCCATAGTAATAAGTTCAAGCAGCTGCATTCTCATTGTTGTGTGCTCACTTGATGTTGAATAACTCATCTAAGTTAAAAATAATGTGTGCATCTGGTTTAAAGACGTTCTTTTTAAAACTTATTCTTCTCTCATATATTGCATGCCAACTGCAGTTTCCTCTCCCTTCCCTCCAAATACAACATAACAAGCTACAATAAGATCAGGTACATATTTTCACATATAGGATGGATGAGGCAATCCAGTAAATGGAAAAAAAAAAAAAAACCTCCCAAAGCAGACAAAAGAGTTAGGATAATCCCCTGCTCCCACTTTTAGGAATCCCAAAAGAACACCAAACTATACAACCTCTGCACAAATGCAGAGGAAGTAAGTCAGACCCATACTAGGTCGGACCCACAGGCTGTTTGATCTCTGTGAACTCACTTGAGTTCCAGTCTGTATTGCTTTTTATGTTTTGTATTCTTCTGGTATCCTCAATCGCTCTGGCTCATCCAATCCTTTCTCCCTGTCCTATACAGAACTCCCCAAGCTCCACTTAATTTGGCTGTGAGGCTCTACATCTGTTCCCATCCGTTGCTGGATTAATTCTATCTGGTCTTCTCAATGGCAATTCTAGGTTCAAGTCCCAGCATATCATGCAAGTACAACAAACTAGATTGGAGGTTTTGTGGATGGATTGGTTTACCAATCCTTCCACTTGAGGTTTTGCCTGGTTTCTGAAGATGGCCTGTTCAGGCTCTATATCCTACATTACTAGGAGTTACCTAGTGTCACCCTTGTAGATTCCTTGGAGAATTCATTGCATTATTAGGTTTCTACCTAACTCTCAAAATGCCCTAAATGCTAGTCATCTCTTCCAGTATTGACCTCCATCCCCTGCACATGGTCCCTCGTGTTCCCATCCCTACCTGCCCCAAGTCTACCCATGAAATCCATTGTATCTCCCCTCCCAAAGGAGGATTCTTGTGTCCTTTCTTTAATCCTCATTGTTACTTAGCCTTAAAGACATTCATTTAAAATAACTTTTGTATATTTTATATACCTTTAATCATAACATATAATGACATCATAATATGTAGTTATAAAGCATTCAGTGTTTCTTCTTGCTAAATACTGTATCACAACCAATATAACTTTAAAGTGAAAACATGTTCCTAATTCAAATGTAGTTTAAAGATTCTCCCAATGAAACTATTGATGGAAGTCTAAATGCATGACTTACTCTAGATAGCTTTCATGTAACTAAAGCATCATCTCTTGGGAACACAAACTGCTTCAAGGCAGTAAGATCAGTAATACTGTATGTGCTGCCTAAAGTGCCGAGCAGAACCGAAGTGCTGCATTTACTGAGCACTGCTCTTCCATCACACAGCACGTTTAAGAGCTCCTTTAGTGCTTCAGAGGCATTAACTAATCATTACACTCAATAACTTAGGGTTTTATCCCTTAAACACAAGTAAAGAAAGAAGGTAAGTGATTTTGCAAAGTCTGCATTATAAGTCAGGGTGAAGTCAATGCAGAAGCTTTTGTGTTTTTCATATGATTTAAGTGGCTAGACTTGTGTTTCCCAAAAAAGCTCTATGTAATGGGAATTACTGTTTGAAGCTAAGGGGAAGGGCCAGATAAGACAGTTGGGCAATTTTCAAAGCACATTTTAATTTATCTTATTAAGAAAGGATCTATCATCTGTCAGTAACATTTTATGGTGACTCATCCATATTCAATAAGAAATTTAGAAATTGGGAAGGTAGGCATCAGCAACATGGACAGCTAAAGTGTATCAAGGGTGTTAGAAATGTATTGCTGGCTTTGTGTGTGTGTGTGTGTGTGTGTGTGTGTGCGTTTAGTCACACACACAAAATGTATGCTAATAGTTTTAGAATAGAAGCAGATAGTTTCCTGTACTAGTCAAAGAGTTTTACAGTTGATTAGCATTGGTATTTAATGAAGTAAGAATGAACATCATGGCCACATTATTATATAAACGTCAGTTTCTAGTCAGTTATTTACCACCACATTATGATTTCTAACAGTTTTCTTGGCTGTCAAAAAAAATAAATAGTATTATTTGGGTCATACTGTCTTGGATGAATTTCAACATATTTCTCCTGTCATTGTTCCTACTTAGAGTATATCACCTCTAAGAATATTTGCTGTGTTGGACATTTTGCCTAAGGACTAATTTGTAGGACTCAATTTCCATCCATGTTACACTTTTTTGTTAGGTTGTATCAGATATAACATACATGACAAATGAAAAACTAATTTTTTGCCTTTTTTGCTATGCCTTAGGTTGGACATTAATACTGTCTGGAGATAACTTGATCAGAAGTCACATAATTAGCATACATTTATGATTAAAGCACTTCTGTTTAATTTCTATGGACTTTCCATTACAAATTTGAAAATTATGATGACAATAACTACAAACACACAGATATATTTATAGTTCTATGAATATGAAATGTGATATACATATATTTAAAATTTGAAAATATTACTTAGCAAAAAATAGATTACTTATCCTGTGGAAGTTTTAGGTAATTTAATCTTATTTACCCTGTACATTTTAGTTAATAACCGTATACTTTCTAAAACTAACTCAAAATTGTGTCTAATCAATTAAAAAACCCAGACTGAAAGCACCAATTTTGTTATTTAATTACCACGAAAAATTAACCATTTTAACCTTTCCAAATTATTGACCTGAGTAAATTTTGAAAACTCTAACTACACTGTCTCCAAGTCATTTCAAATCTAAAAGTTCTTTGATTGACAGACATACGTGATTTAGAGCTGAATAGGAATTTCAACATTTCAGTTAAATCAGTGTTGCAAAATTAGATGAATATAGGATACATCATTGTATTTGGTCTTCTTTTTATTTTACACTTATTTTTTCATACATTACATCTTGACAACAGCCTCCCCCCCTTACTTGGTTCCTACCAGCCTCCTCTGAGCTACTCTCAACAGCAAATCTCCTTGTCCTCCATTTCTCTTCAAAACAAAAGAAAACAAAAACAAAACAAAACCAACCAAACAAACAAAAACAGTCTCCCAGGAATATCAACTAGGCATAAAAGGTTACAAGGCTAGACACAAACTCTCCTATCAAGGCAAGATGAGGCAAACTAGTAGGCAGACATATTGGTATAAAGGAATATGTTTATTTTCAAAATACTGTTAATATTTCTGTGCAATATGAATTAGTGTGTTAATGTCTAAGGGGGTGCCTATGTTTTGCTAGCTAGTACCATAGCACTAGAAAAAAAACTGAATTCTTAGACTATTAGGTTTCTTTAAATGTTTGGAGGATTTGGCTTCTAAACTATGTTAAATCATCATCAGTAGTAGCAGAAAAAAGTATTCTCTTGGGATAATACTCATGTTTGGAGAACTTTCTAGTTATAATGGGTAAATATCATGGGTACTCAAGCATAGAGAAATTGTATAACTATAAATCATGAGGTCTGAAAAGAATCAAGGAATTATTTGTGTGTGCTTGCATACTTTATATTGGACTCTCACTGCATTCTATGTGATTGTTCAGAAAAAATATTTAAAATTTTGATTAATAATTATGATAACAGTATGTTAGCTATAAAAATTTTGTGTGTTGGAAAGGTAAACAGAAGACTTTCACATTAGTTCCATGAATAAATGGTTATCACTATTGTTATCTTTACATATATCTGACATAACTCAACTGATTAGGTAATGATGTGCTAGTGTATTAGTTTCAAAATTTACAAGAGTATGCTTCTCCATGGAAAAAAATAAAGTCAATTATTGAATGCATTGTTAATTCATAATGTGAATAAACAAAATAATGATAAATATATGCTCAATAATATCAGCTTTACAATATTTATTTTTCAAGTTTTACATTTTTACTGAAAGATATTGGAAAAAAGCAACCTTCAACTCTGAAACAAAGAGCAAGCAAACATGCACATTGTTTTCTGTAAAAGGTGATAAACCAAACTGAGGCGATGGCTTAATAAGTTTAGATATCTACCAGCAAAACTGATCACCTAAGTTCAGTTCCCTGACCTACCTGATGGAACCAACCACTAACCCCCTCTTGTTGTCCTCTGATCTATAATTGCTGGCCTGCTCAATCACTCAAAATAAACATATAAATAAATATTTTAAAATGTGATGGGTTAGCAATGCATAGTGATGAATGCCTCTAATCTTAGTACTTGGACAGCTGAAGTACCCAGGTCTCTGTGAGTCTCCCAAAAACCAAAAAACCCAATCAAAAAATAGAATTGAACAGAGTATAACAGAGGAATTTCAAATGCCAGACAAGAACTTAAAGAAATATTCAAAGCCCTTAGGGATCAGGAAAATGCAAATCAAAGTGACCCTGAGATTCCACTTTGCACAAAATCAAAAAGGTTAAGATTAAAACCTCAGGCCATACCACATGTTGGTGAAGATGTGGAAAAAAGAGTAACACTCCTCCATTGCAAACTGGTGCAATAACTCTGAAAATCAATTTGAAGGTTCCTCAGAAAATAGGAAATAGATGTACCTGAAGACCCAGCTATACCAATCTTGGGTATGTACCCAGAAGATGACCTACCATGCTTCAGAGGCAACTGTTTCATTATGTTCATAGCAGCCTTATTTGTGATAACAAAAAGTTAGACACAACCCAGATGTCCCACAACAGAAGAATGGATACAGAAAAATGTATTCATTTACACAATGGAATACTACTCAGCTATGAAGAATGAAGACATCATGAGTTTTGCCACCAAAAGGGTGGAAGTAGAACATATCATCCAGAGTGAGATAACTCAGACCCAAAAGGACATGCATAATTTGTACTCACTAAAAAGTAAATATTATCCAAAAAGGTACAGAACGCCCAGGATACAATCCACATAACTCAAGAAGGTTAATGAGCTGGAGGACCCAAGTGAGAATGCCTCAATCCCACTTGGGAGGGAGAAGAAAGCAATCATGGAGGGCAGAGAGAGGGAGATACCTGGGAATGGGGACAGGGAGGGGATAATAGGAACAGGATCAGGTATTGTGTCAGGGAAGAGTAGTAAAGCCTTGAGGGCCAACAGAAAGATGAAAAACAGGCTATCTCAGAAGGTGGGAGGTTGGGAGAACCTCTAAAATGTACCAGTGACTTATGATGGAACACAGCCTCAAGACTCAATGGGAGGGACCTTAGATGAAAAGCCCATAGTGGGGATAGGGAACTTGTCCATCTCCATTTGAAAGCATCTCCAGCATCAAGTGAAGAGATGGGTTTGCCACCCCACAATCTAAATTTCTGACTCAGATTGTCTTTCTGAAAGAACTGCAGAGACAAAAATGGAGAAGAAATTGATGCAAAGTAGGTTCAGTGGCTGACCTAAATTTCGATCTAGCTCAAGAGGAGGCTCCAAGGCCTGACACTATTACTGTTGCTATGGTGTACCTACAGACAGGAACCTAGCAAGGCTGCCCTTTGAGAGGCCCAACAAGCAGCTAAAAGAGCCAGATGCAGAAACTCATACCCAACAAATGGACAGAAGCTGGGGACCCCTGTGGTTGAATTATGGAAAAGATAGAAGAAGCTGAGGAGGAGAGCAATCCCATAGGAAGACCATCAATCTCAACTTACTGGGACCCTGAGATATCTCAGACACCGAGCCACCAACCAGGCAGCATACAATAGCTGATATGAGGTTCAGTGAGAAAAGATGCACCTAACCCTCAAAAGACTTGATGCCCCAGGGAGTGGGGAAGTCTGCTGGGATGGGGGTTGATGTGGAGACAAACTCTTGGAGATGAGATGGGGAGGATGAATGGGATGAGAAAGAGTTAGAAGGCAGACAGGGGGGGATAAAGACTGGTTGTAGACAAAATGATTAAAGAATTTTTTTTTTTTAAAAAAAGAACAAAAGTAAAAAAACACAGTGTTGGGTGTAGAGAAAGGTGGGGGTGGGCCTTGGAGTTGGTGTGTGTGTGTGTGTGAGGGGAAAATGAACACAATTAAAATACATTTTATAAAATCTTCAAAGAATTCATAAAATGTTATTTAAAAATTACAAGAAGCTTATAGATTACCATTTACAGTGGGACAGAAAAGAACATACTCCTACTACATAATAATTAAAACAAAAAATTTAAAGTACAAAAAGAATATTAAAAGCAGCAAGGGAAAGGCCAAATAACATACAAAGGCAGCCCTATCACAATTACACCCAACTTCTCAACAGGGACTCTAAAAGCCAGAAGGGACTAAACCTCTAAAAAATCACAGATGTGAACCTAGTCTATTATACCAAGCAAAACTCTCAGTTAACATAGATGATGAAAATGAGATGTTTCAAGAAAAATTCAACTTTAATATATTAATCTATCCACAAATTCATCTTTACAGAAAACACTAGAAGGAATATTTCAATTCTATAAGGACAACTGCATCAAAGAAAACATAGGAAAAAAGTAATTCCATACCAGATAAAATGAGGGAAGTATGAATTCTCTCTCTCTCTCTCTCTCTCTCATATACACATATATACACAGACAAACACACACACATGGAGCAATAACACCAACAACAAAATAACAGTAAATAAAAAAATATCACTGTTCATCCCCAGGCAAATGGTTGGACTTGGAAGGCATTATCCTGAGTGAGGTAACCTAATCACAAAAGAACTCACATGATATGTACTCACTGATAAGTGGATATTAGCCCAGAGACTTAGAATATCCAAGATATAAGATACAATTTGTAAAACAAATGAAACTCAAGAAGAACGAAACCAAAGTGTGGACACTTTGCCCCTTCCTAGAATTGGGAATAAAACACCCATGGAAGGAGTTACAGAGATAAAGTTTAGAGCTGAGATGAAAGGCTGGACCATCTAGAGACTGCCATACCTGGGGATCCATCCAATAATCAGCCTCCAAACTCTGACACCATTGCATACACTAGCAAGATTTTGCTGAAAGGACCCAGATATAGCTGTCTCTTGTGAGACTATGCCGGGGCCTAGCAAACACAGAAGTGGATGATCACAGTCAGCTATTGGATGGACCACACGGCCCCCAATGGAGAAGCTAGAGAAAGTACCCAAGGAGTTAAAGGGATCTGCAACCCTATAGGTGAAACAACAATATGAACTAACCAGTACCTTCTGGAGCTCGTGTCTCTAGCAGCATATTTATCAGAAGATGGCCTAGTCGGCCATCAGTGGAAAGAGAGGCCCATTGGTCTTGAAAACTTTATATGCCTTTGTACAGGGGAATGCCAGGGCCAAGAAGTGGGAGTGGGGGGCGGGGGAAGGAGAGTGAGAGCATGTGGGGGACTTTTGGGATAGCTTTGGAAATGTAAACGAAGAAAATCCCCAATTTTTTAAAAAAAGGAAAAAAATCACTTTTCATTAATTAATACCTCTAAACATCAATAAAGTCAATTCTTCAATAAAAAGACACAGGTTAACCGAATGGATGTAAAGCCAGGATCCATCATTCTGCTGCATGCAAGAAACATACCTATCAATAAAGATTACCTTAGGTAAAGGCATGACAAAATGTTTTCCAACTAAATGAATGCAAGAAGAAAGCTGGAGTAGCCATTGTAGTATCCAGTCAATAGGACTTTCAATTAAGACAGGAAGGCTACTTCCTAGTCATCAAAGGAAAAAAAAAATCTATCAAGATGATATTCCAGTTCTGAATATCTATGCCCCAAATGCAAGGATACCCACATTTGTAGAAGAAACATTTCTAACGCTTAATTCAACACTGAACCCCACACATTAAGTTTGGGAGACTTTAGTACCCTACTCTTACCAACTGACAGACCATCCAGACAAAAACTAAACAGAGAAATAATGAATCCATCTGACATTATGAATCAAATCTAACAGACAGCTACAGAATATTTGCCCCAAACACAAAAGAATACATACCTTCTTGTAAGCACCTCATGAATCCTTCTCAAAAAGTGACCACATAGTTGGTCTCAAAACTAGCATCAACAGATACAAGAAAATGGTAATAATGCCTTGTATCTTATTAGACCACCACAAAATAAAGCTAGATTTTAACAACAGAAATATGAGAATTCTGACACAATGTGGAATCTTAACAACTCTCTACTCAATGATCTCTGTGCCAGGGAAAAAATTAAAGAGTTTCTATATTTTGAGGAAAATGAAGACACAACATACAAAAATTGATGTGACAAAATGATAGCAGTGTTAAGAAGAAATGTCAAAGTACAAGGTGCCTCCATAAAGAAATTAGAATTTTTTTACACCAACAATTTAAAAGTACAACTGAAAAGCAGAGGGGAAAAAGAGAAGAAGAAGGAACAGGAGAAGAGGAGGAATTGGAGGAAGAGGAGGAGGAGGAGGAGGCAAAGAAGAAAAAGAAGAAGAAGAAGAAGAGGAAGAGGAAGAGGAAGAGGATTTAAGCAAGTCTCCAAATCCTAATAACTAATGAAGCATTTTGTTAGAATTAACTACTTGTTAGGAAATATAAGATGAAGTTTCATGTAGTGTAACTAAAATGATATATGCCACTAAAGAATAAATAGTTGCTATTAATATGTATGAACTATATTTTTGGAATACAATATTTTATCAATTAAACTCATTAAATAAAAACGAGTTACTTTGATTGTCTAACAGGGCGTCAATACAGATCAGAGAAGATAAAATATAAATTTGGTATAAATTACTATTTTTTCTTTTAATTTACAATTCTCCTGCTTAGATATGAGTTTCAATTTGTGTCTCTATGGAAATCCTGTCCCTACAAATGCATCGGCATTTACAGCTATGTGGACTTTGTGCTTTCTCTTTGGCTTTTTTTTTTTTTTAGTTTGTTTGCTTTGTTCTATAGATGTTTTATTTTGTTATGTATATCTACTATTTTACTAGATATCTGTTTGTTTTCTAATGAGAGATATGAAGAAAGGGTATGGATGTGGTCAGGTAGATTTGGGAGGAGTAGGATGAGGGAAACCATAATCAGAATATAATGTTTGAAAAAAATTATTTTCAATAAAATCTATTTCCATCTGGAACATCTTCATTTCGATGGTTATGTTGCCATGATTGTTGCACATTACCTTTGATGTGGATTTAAATGTGCACACAATGAAGTTAAATGAAGAAAAGTAAATCATTACTGTTTTGATGTATATTAGAAGAAACTTTGTTTTGTCTAAGTTAACAGAGTAGCAAAGCAAGTCACAATCTTAAATAGCAGCATGCTATTTAAAATGTTCAGCAATGTAGTTTCATTTTGTAATGCTTTCTGACTTAGTTGATGATCTTGTTCAAAATTGTATTTATTTTTCAAAAGTTAATAGATAAATTTATATATTTCCTTTATATCTTGACCACAGTTTCTACTCTCTCTTGTCCTTCTCTCTATAACCCCATCTACTCTTAGCCCTTTTCCCCTGATACGTAATTCCTTCTTCCACATCTTTTCCAGGGTTCCACAAGATCCACTTTTTGGCTGTGGGTCTCTGCATTTGTTAACATCTGGGGTAAAGCCTCTCTGATACTATTTATGCTAGGTACTATCATTTAGAGTGTCAGGGATGGCCTCCCTGCCATGGGTCTAGAGCTGGACAAGACACTGATTAGCCACTCCCTCATTTTCTGTTAAATCTTTACCCCGGTACATTATGTAGGCAGGACAAGTTGTAGGTTCAAGGCTTTATGGATGAATTGGAGCCCTTATCCCTCTGTGAGAAATCTTTTCTGGTTATTTGAAATGGCTTTTTCTGGTTCCATATCTACATTGCTGTGCATCTTAGCTAGAGTCAACCTCATACATTACTGTATTTTTTTTCATTGCACTTGGTTTCTAGCTCATATCAGGAATGATTTCCTACCCCTATTTCAGTTGTCTTCCCACAGCTGTCTCTGGTTGCTCATCCCAACCTGATCCCTCCTGTTCCCATTCCCACCACCACCCAGTCTATTTCCCTGTCCCTGTTCACCCATCATGCCTATATTTCTTCTCAGAGAGATGGTGTGTCCACTATTCAGCTTTCCTTAATACTTAGCTTCTTTGTATCTATGGATTGTAGCATGGTTATCCTTCACATTACTGTTAATACTCACTTATGAGTATATGTCATGTTTATCTTCCTGAGTCTGGATTACCTTACTCAGAATGATCTTTTTTATCCATTTTCCTGCAAATTTCATAATATCTTTATTATAAAAAGCTCAGTAATACTCCATTGTGTAAATGTACCACATTTTCTTTATCTATTCTTCAGTTGAGGAACATTTAAGGCATTCCCAGTTTCTGACTACTAAAAATAAAGCTTCTATGAACACAGTTGAATAAGTGTCTTTGTGGTATCATGGAGCATCCTTGGGTATAGAGTGGTATAGGTGAGCCCTGAGGTAGAATAATTCCCAAGTTTTTGAGAAACCACCAATTTGATTTCCAAAGTGACTATAAAAAAATTGTATTCCCACTGGCAGTGGAGGTGTGTTCTCCTTCTTCCACCTCCTCCCAATAATGAGCTGTCACTTAAATGTTTAATCTTAGCCATTCTGAGTTTTTTTTAATTAGCATTTCCCATTTTGCTAATAATTTTGAAAATTTCTTTAGGTGCTTCTCAGCCATTAGAGATTCCTCTCTAGAGAATTCTCTGTTTAGATCTGTAACTGAATTTTAAATTAGGATATCAAATTTCTTGATATCTAGCTTCTTAAATTCTTTATATATTTGGATATCAGCCCTTGTCAGATGTTAGGTTGTTCAATTTTTTCCATTCTGTAGTCTCCTGTTTTGTCCTTTTGTCAGCATCCCCTCCTTCACCAATACATTCAGAGCTATTTCCCACTTTCTCACTGATCAGGTTTGGATATCTGGTTTTATGTTGAGCTCTTTTATCCATCTGGATTTTAATTGTGTACAGGGTAATAGATAAAACTCTTTTAACTCTCCTACCTGCTGACATCCTGTTAGACCAGCCCCATAGTTTGAATATGGTTTATTTTTCCAGTGTAATTTTTTTGTCAAAAATCTGGTGTCCATAGGTGTTGGGATTTACTTCTAGGACATCAACTTGATATCATTGATCAATGTGTCTGTTTTTATGCCAATAGATATGATTTATATTACTATTGTTCTGTAGTACAGCTTGAATCAAGGTGGTAATACTTTCAGAAGTTCTTTTATTGTACGGGATTATTTTAGATATCCCGGGTTTTTTGCTCTCCATTTGAGTATAGGTTTGTAAAGAACTGTGTTGGAATTTTGAGAATAATTTTGCATTAAGTCTGCACATTGCTTTTAATAGGAGTACCATGTCTAGTTCATGTCTACAGATCAATGAACATGGGAGATTTTTCTATCTTCTGATATCTTCTTCAAATCAGTTTTTAACAGACTTGAAGTTCCTGTCATATAGGTCTTTCACTTCTGGGTTAGAGGTACTCCAAGAAATTTTATTTTGTTTGTGGCTATTATAAAGGGTATTATTTCCCTAATTTATTAGCCCATTTATCTTATTGCTTTTTTACAGTAGGGCTATTGATTTTTCTTTTCTTTTTTCTTTTTTTCTTTTTTCTTTTGAGTTAGTTTTGTATTCAGCCACTTTGCTGAATGTGTTTATCAGATGTTGGAGTTTTTGTGTAGAATTTTGGAGTCACTTATGTATACTATCATATCATCTGGAAATACAGATACCTTGACTTCTTATTGCTCATCAGGTTTCTCTAGCTAAAATTTCAAGTTCTATATTGAATAGGTGTGAATGGAGTGGAAAGACTTTTCCTGTACCTGATTTTACTGCAACTGCTTTATGTCTATTTAATTTGATGTTAGCTAATGGCTTCTTTTATGTTGACTTTATGACATTTAGTGGTGCATCTTGCATCCCTGATTTCTCCATGACTTTTAACCTGAAGGGGTGCTTAATTTTCTCAGACCTTTTCAGCATCCAATGAGATAATCTGTGGGGTTTTTTCTTTCAGTTTGAATATATTATGGATTAATTTAATAAATTTTCCTATGTTGGACTGTGTCTCTGGAATGAACCCTATTTGATCATAGTAGATCTTTCTTTTCTTGAATATAGTTTGTAAATATTATATTGAGTACTTTTGCATCAATGTTCAGAAGAGATATTGTCCTGGAATGCTTTTTATTGTCTGAGGTTTTTGTGTGCTTTAGGTATTAGGGTGACTGTGACCTCATAAGAATAATTTGGCAGTGGTCCTTGTGTTTCTATTTGTGAAATAGCTTGAGGCCTATTGATATTGCTCTTTGAAATTTTGGTAGAATTCTTTACTAAAACCATTTGTCCTTGGTCTCTTTCTTCGGTTGGGAGACTTAATGAATGTTTCTACTTCCTCAGGGGGTTAAGATACGGGGCTTATTTCAATTTTCTTGTACCTGTAGAGATTTGCTTTGTGACAGAGTATGTGGTGTACTTTGAAGAAGGTCCTCTGAGGTGCTGTGATTGAGGTGTGTTCTTTTTTGTTTGGGTAAAATTTTCTGTAGATATCTGTTAAGTCCATTTGATTCATAACATCTATTTGTTTCACTATTTCTTCGTTTAGTTTCTGTTAGTGGCCTTTTAATAATTATTTTACAATTTTCTTCTTAACCTAGATAGAATTATTGTTTAGACTGGACTATTATATTTATCAATCAAACTTAAGACACACAACTGAGGAGAATTACCCTATGTCATTGTCTAAGCTAATCTGACAAACTCCTAGGCAAAACCCCTGAGTTACTTGCAATTTATCCCTTTCTCTGTTTACAGTGTTCTTCCATAGTGTTTCCCAGACTCTCTCCTAGTGGTGATTCCCCACTTCTTTTATCTTCATAAGGTTGGAGTTAAGGTCCTTTCCTTGTGTTTCAGTTATGTTAGTATATCCAGAGCTTATTGTAGTAGAATAGCTGGGCTCAGGTGATGCCATATTACCCTTGCTTTTGTTGACTGTATATTTTACTTGGTCTTTAAACATCTGAGTTTTGCAGTTATTTTAAGATTATGTTGCGATTTGCTGTAAAACATTGAGGAAAGAAAGCAAATCCTTGAAACTCGGTGGAAAAAGTTCTAACACTTTTTTTTTAATTTATTTTTTTTATTAGGTATTTTCCTCGTTTACATTTTCAATGCTATCCCAAAAGTCCCCCATACCCACCCCCCATCCCCTACCCACCCACTCCCCCTTTTTGGCCCTGGGGTTCCCCTGTACTGGGGCATATAAAGTTTGCAAGTCCAATGGGCCTCTCTTTGCAGTGATGGCCGACTAGGCCATCTTTTGATATATATGTAGCTAGAGACAAGAGCTCCGGGGTACTGGTTAGTTCATATTGTTTTTCCACCTATAGGGTTGCAGTTCCCTTTAGCTCCTTGGGTAATTTCTCTAGCTCCTCCATTGGGGGCCGTGTGATCCATCCAATAGCTGACTGTGATCATCCACTTCTGTGTTTGCTAGGCCCTGGCATAGTCTCACAAAAGACAGCTATATCTGGGTCCTTTCAGCAATATCTTGCTAGTGTATGCAATGGTGTCAGCATTTGGAAGCAGATTATAGGATGGATCCCTGCATATGGCAATCACTAGATGGTTCATCCTTTTGTCACAGCTCCAAATTTTGTCTCTGTAACTCCTTCCATGGGTGTTTTGTTCCCATTTCTAGGAAGGGGCAAAGTGTCCACACTTTGGTCTTCGTTCTTCTTGAATTTCATGCGTTTAGCAAATTGTATCTTATATCTTGGGTATCCTGAGTTTCTGGGCTAATATCCACTTATCAGTGAGTACATATTGTGTAAGTTCCTTTGTGATTGGGTTACCTCATTCAGGATGATGCCCTCCAGGTCTATCCATTTGCCTAGGAATTTCATAAATTCATTTTTTTTAATAGCTGAGTAGTACTCCATTGTGTAAATGTACCACATTTTCTGTATCCATTTCTCTGTTGAGGGGCATCTGGGTTCTTTCCAGCTTCTGGCTATTATAAATAAGGCTGCTATGAACATAGTGGAGCATGTGTCCTTCTTACCGGTTGGGACATCTTCTGGATATATGCCCAGGAGAGGTATTGCGGGATCCTGGTCGTACTATGTCCAATTTTCTGAGGAACCGCCAGACTGATTTCCAGAGTGGTTATACAAGCTTGCAATCCCACTACAATGTAGGAGTGTTCCTCTTTCTCCACATCCTTGCCAACATCTGCTGTCACCTGAATTTTTGACCTTAGCCATTCTGACTGGAGTGAAGTGGAATCTCAGGGTTGTTTTGATTTGCATTTTCCTGATGATTAAGGATGTTGAACATTTTTTCAGGTGCTTCTCAGCCATTCGGTATTCCTCAGGTGAGAATTCTTTGTTCAGCTCTGAGCCCCATTTTTTAATGGGGTTATTTGATTTTCTGGAGTCCACCTTCTTGAGTTCTTTGTATATATTGGATATTAGTCCCCTATCCGATTTGGGATAGGTAAAGATGCTTTCCCAAACTGTTGCTGGCCTTTTTGTCTTATTGACGGTGTCTTTTGCCTTGCAGAAGCTTTGCAGTATTATGAGATCCCATTTATCGATTCTGGATCTTACAGCACAAGCCATTGCTGTTCTATTCAGGAATTTTTCCCCTGTACCCAGATCTTCGAGGCTTTTCCCGACTTTCTCCTCTATAAGTTTCAGTGTCTCTAGTTTTATGTGGAGTTCCTTAATCCACTTAGATTTGACCTTAGTACAAGGAGACAGAAATGGATCAATTCACATTTTTCTACATGATAACCGCCAGTCGTGCCAGCACCTTTTGTTGAAAATGCTATCTTTTTCCCACTGGATGGTTTTAGCTCCCTTGTCAAAGATCAAGTGACCATAGTTGTGTGGGTTCATCTCTGGGTCTTCAATTTTGTTCCATTGCTCTACTTGTCTGTCACTATACCAATACCATGCAGTTTTTATCACAATTGCTCTGTAGTACAGCTTTAGGTCTGGCATGGTGATTCCACCAGAGGTTCTTTTATCTTTGAGAAGAGTTTTTGCTATCCTAGGTTTTTTGTTATTCCAGATGAATCTGCTGATTGCCCTTTCTAATTCGTTGAAGAATTGAGTTGGAATTTTGATGGGGATTGCATTGAATCTGTAGATTGCTTTTGGCAAGATAGCCATTTTTACAATGTTGATCCTGCCAATCCATGAGCATGGGAGATCTTTCCATCTTCTGAGATCTTCTATAATTTCTTTCTTCAGAGACTTGAAGTTTTTATTATACAGATCTTTCACTTCCTTAGTTAGAGTCACGCCAAGATATTTTATATTATTTGTGACTATTGAGAAGGGTGTTGTTTCCCTAATTTCTTTCTCAGCCTGTTTATTCTTTGTGTAGAGAAAGGCCATTGATTTGTTTGAGTTAATTTTATATCCAGCTACTTCACCGAAGCTGTTTATCAGGCTTAGGAGTTCTCTGGTGGAATTTTTAGGGTCACTTATATATACTATCATATCATCTGCAAAAAGTGATATTTTGACTTTATCTTTTCCAATGATTATTTAGTTCCCAAATAAAAAACACAAAACCTTTATATGTATAATCAGCTTTAAAGAATTAATGATGGGTGTGGGTTGGGGGATGGAGACATCCTCATGGAGATGGGGGTGGGAGGTATGGGATGTGGAACAGTCAGAAGGTGGGCCGTGAGGGGGATAAAATCTGGATTGTAAAAGTGATTAAATAAAAAAATTACAGATGGACAGATAAATACCCTCTAGGCTAGTTTGTCTACTTCCCTGACAGTACTTGCTGTTCATGAACTACTTGCCATGTTCCACCTGAGCTGCTTCTACTTCAACAAGACAGTCCTTGAGGTCACATGCAAATGATCCACCTCCCCATAACATTTCACTCCTTCTCCTCCCAATCTCCTTGTCATCTGTCCTTAGAAGAAAGCCTGGGACCTGAAGACCCATTTACCTCTCTTCTGCTCAGCTACAGTTGTAGGCATCTTTATTCACCAACAATTTTAAACTAAGATACAACGTTTGCACAACAAAAGATAACAAGTCATAAGTGAGAATTAACTTATCTTGAGACAGTTAGACCTTGTGATAGAGAAATTAGTATTACAATAAATAACAACAAACCAAACCTCAGGAATCTTGTAATCTTTCTAGAATTTCCCCGCCTTTGGTTTTTCGAGACAGGGTTTCTCTGTATAGCCCTGGCTGCCCTGGAACTCACTTTGTGACCAGGCTAGCCTCGAGCTCAGACATCTGCCTGCTCTGTCTTCCAAGTGCTGGGATTAAAGGCATGTGCTACCACCACCAGGCTATCATATTTTTAATCTAATAAATGATCCATTGAGAGTTAATCATGGAGCAAGGTGATAGTTATATTCTAATTTCATTCTTCTGCCTGTGCACATCCACTTCTACCATGTATTTACAGAAGACAATTTCTTTTTTCCTGCTTATACTTTTGGCAACTTTGCCAAGCATTAAAACTGATAAAGACATATGTATTCATGTTTGGGACTTTGATTTTGTTATTTCTATATTTTTTTGTGCTAGAATCACTTTGATTTTATTACCATGTGTGTTGGTTGGTCTCAACTTGACACACAAACTAGAGCTATCTGAAAGGAGAAAATCTCAATTGATACATCAATATGATATATGATTGAACTGCAAGGCTTTTTTTTTTTCTTTTTTTCTTTTTTTTAATTAGGGCATTGTGGGTAAAGCAACTTATGGCCTGGTAGTTCTGTTTTAGATAAGCAGTCTGAGCAAACCAGGAAAAGCAAGCCTGTTATCAATACTCCTCCATGACCTCTTTATCAGTTCCTTCCTCCAGAGTCCTGCCTTGTTTAAGTTCATATCCTGAGTTTTTTCAATGATGAACAGTGCTGTGAAAATATGAACCAAGTAAACTCTTTCTGCTCCCACTTGCTTTTTGGTCATGGAGTTTCATCACAGTAAACAGAACTCTCATTAATTTACAATGGCTCTGTAATGTAACTTGCAGATCTGGAATGGTAATCCCTTCTGGGTTGTTTTGATCAATATTGTTCGAGATATCCAGGGATTTTTCTGGTTTTATATGAATTTTGAGGTATGTTATTTTATTTCCGAGAAGAATGAGATGAGGATTTTAATGGGGATTGCATTGGATCTATAAAAAGCTTTCAGAAAAAAATAATCATTTAAACAATATTAATTCCAGTAAATCATGATAATGGGATATTTTCCATTTTCTATTGTCTTTATCTCTTCTGAGTTTTTATTGTGTAGGTCTTTCATTTCCTATATGGTGTTTATCTTTAAATATTTTATTTTCTTTGATGTCCTTTAAGGAAAAATATAACCATGCTTTCTTTCTCTTCATGTTTGTTTGGGGCCTAGAAAAGTCATTGATTTGTAAACATTCATGCACACACACACACACACACTCACACACACACACACACACACACACTAGCTAGATCATAATAATGCCGAAATATGAGATAACTACCCCTCTTACTATTGTAGATGCTTAATAAATTTAGAATAGTTGACAATGTCTATTGAGAGATATCTGTCTAGTATCTCAAACAAACATGATAACTTGTATTATTCTCTTATTTGATATTACATTACATAATGAAGACCTGAGGAAAGAAAACAAGAATATCTATATAAACACATTCTTAACAAAGTACAACAAAAACACTATAATGGAAACTATAATCCTTTTGGCCTTAGTTGATATTTATACTTTCCTCTACTGTTCATTTGTGTATTTCTTCTGTCCTCAATAAGCACAGTGGCAGATTTTGGCTCCTTTCTCATAAGAGTGACCCATACCTTCATTTCCGACAGGTCATTTCTTTTTGTCATGCCTGGATTAGGTAATAGTAGTTTTCCATTGATTTTAATCACAAGACCTGGTTGTACCAAGAGTTGCTTTAAAAATCACCTGGACTCCAGACCTAATCTTTTTTGCCTCCATTTTGGAGATGTAAACCTATTTTCCATGGTAATCTGGATCAACTGGCTTTAACAGCTTAACAGCTTAATGCTGTTATTTTGTTAGCTTGTTTCTATGAAGAGATACTATGGCTATGGAAGCTCTTATTTTTTAAAGGTATTTAATTAGGGCTTGCTTACAGTTTCAAAAGTTTCTTTGAATGCCATTACAGTGTAGGCATACATAATACTAGATAAGTAACTGAGATATTTACATCTATACCCCTTGGCGTCAGGAAGAGATCCCTGGGTCTGGCTTGGGCTTTTAGAACATCCAAAAAATTTCCAAAGGCACACTTCTCTTAGCAAGGCCAGACCTACTCCAGCAAATAGTACCACTTTTTAAGCACTCAAATATATGAGTTTATTGGATCATTCTTATTTAAACCAGCATATTCGACTCTATAGCCATATGCTTGTATCCATATAATAATGCACATGCATTCAGTTCAACATCAAAAGTCCTTATAGACTTTAACAGTTTCATAGCTGTTTAAAAATTCAAAGTCTCTTCTGAGACTCAAAGCAATCTCTTAACTGTAACCCAAAGTAAAATCAAAATCAAAAAGCAGATAACATGTTCCCATCATACAGCATATTGAGTATGTTATAATTTCAAAAGTGAGAAAAGGAAATATAATGAGGAAATATTGAACCAAAACAAGAAGGAAAACAAGCAGGGCAAAGTCCAGACTCTGAACATCCATGACTCTTGTCAAAGCCCTCTTCACATATCTAATTCTTTTCAGTTTTATTAACTGCAACCAGCTTTATTTTCTTGGACTGGTTCCACACCCAGTCATCAGCACTCCTTGAGAAGTATCTAGTCACTCTGGCATCTCTAACATCTGGTGGCTCAAATGCAACCTGGCTTTCACCTTCACAGCTTCTCTCAATGGTCACTCTAAGCCTCCATGAAAAGACACCTTCACATGTATCTGGATTCAGCAGCTGTTCTTACTTCCTTAGCTCTAAAGCCAGAATTACATGACTGAAGCTGCAAATTTTCACTGCTTGCTCAGGCTGAAACACGACACTTTTGCTCATATAGGTTTTCATCAGATGTTTTCTTCATTGCTTAAGCTTTTCTTTAGTTCCTTTTCACAATTTGGAAGCATGGATGTGCTTCAGGAGTTGTGTCATGAGATCACTGCTTGCCTTATTCCCTCTAGCACTCCTGTTACTCTTTGAGCACTGGATTTAGTTCTATTACTCTTGGCTAATGTTCTTTTACTCCTCAAACTATACATTTTGTATATTTCACTGATCAGGTTCATCCTTTTTATAATAGACCTACATGAGTGTGGCCACATGATATAATCAAGACTAGAATGTCTTGCTATGTCCTTTGGCAATGCTATTAATTCAAACCTTTTAAACTTAGCCTCATGCAGATTCTTCTTAAAACAAGAGCAGAAATTACCCAAATCCTTCCTCAAAATATTTCAACACTCTATACCTTATTGCCTAGTATTCTCTTCTGAAACCTCTTGATCCAAACCACCATAATCTACTATGTTCTCCATATCACTATCTCCCACAGTCCATCCAGTATAGTCTACTAAGCCCCACTTAAAGCATTCAAATGTTTTCCTAATCCAAAGTCACAAAGTCGACATATGACAATAAGCATATGGCTAAGCCTGACACATCATTACCCGACTCCCTCATACCAACTTCTGTCTTAGTATTCTATTGCTAGGAAGAGACACCATGAACACAAATTCCCTTTTTGAAAAGAGCATTACATTAGTTTCAGTGGTTTATTCTATTGTCATCAGTGAGATGTTCTACATCCAAGTCTACAGTCAACAGGAAGAGACCAAGCCTCTGGACCCTGCTTTGTCTTTTGGAACCTCAAAGTCTATATTTACTCCAACAAGGTCAACCTAACTCCAATAAATAGTGCCCCTCCTAAGCATTCAAATATATGAGCCTATATGGGCCATTTTTATTCAAACTACTACAATGATGTTGGCTGTGAGCCATCATGAATATGCATGTTGATACACATAATTCTGTGAGATAGCTCCTATAAGATGTTATGTGTGCTAACATGGGGCATGACTTGTGTAAGGAATAAGAAACTTGAATTTGGGAGCAACAGTTCCTAAGTTGATAGAAGCTTCAGTTTTTATAAACCTGTCTCTTCACAATGTCAGTGATGTTAACCATAATCCCACCAGAATTTTGTTAACAAGTTTTAGCTTGAGACATCTTTCCATTGATACTGCTAGGTTGTTTGGCTTTCATTTTGGTTTTTGTGGCTGCTTTTACCCAGCCATATATGTTAAGTTTTGTTCTTACTAGTCTAACATTTTCTAAATCTTTTATCATGAAAGTATATTTGTCAAAAGGCTATTAGGCTGCCCATGACAATATGCATACCAGGGATAAGGCCAATTTGATCATTGTTTATGATTTTTTTTATAGATGCTGTATCCTGTTTATAGCCATATGGCCTGGGCCTTGCCTTTACCTGTTTTGGGTATTGATGTCAACTGAATTTAATTTCTACTTTGTTATCTAAGTTTTTGAGTTGCCACTATAACTCAGTTATTTATGCTCATTTAGAGTTTTTGTTTTTGTTTTTAAAGGATGCATTTAGTTATACATTGTCCTTGTAGAACTGTTTTGAATTTGTCTAAGGTTTGCATGTGTTTTCCTCTTCACTTGCCTTCAGAAAATTTCGTAATTATTTTTTTGATTTCTTCTTTGACTCATCCTCCATTCAGTATTACATTGTTTAATCTCCTCAATTTTGTGTATGTGCTTGAGATTCTGTGCTGTCAAATTGTACTCAGAGTGCTGTCAATTGTACAAGGAGTTTTGTTAATATTTTTGAATTTGTAAAGAATTGATTTTTGTCCTAAGCTGTGTTCTATTTTAGGCAGCATTGTCTTTGTCGCTGAGTGGAGTGTGCATACACTGGTATTTAAGTTAAAACCATTCTTTAGATATCTGTTAAGTCCATTTGATATATGATATCAACTAATACTAATATTTATTTGTTTATTATTATGTATTTTTAGTTTTATAGCTTGGTTTTGTCCTGAAGACACGTCTATTAAGGATTGAACACATATATTATTAATGGATTAATGTTGATCTCTATCTTTAAATCTAGTAGAACATTTTCTTGTTTATATAATTATGTATACAGAGCTTAATGCATACATATTTAGAATAGTAGTGCCTTCTTGGTTAACTGAATCAGTTAACTTTGTTAACTGATTAAAATAAAGTATCTTTCCCTCTTTATTGCTTCTGATTCGTGTTTACTTGGAGTCCTTTGTGTCCTATTTTTGAAAATCATCTCCTTCTTTCTTCCTTGTCCCATTTAATTTAAGACATTTGTTCATCTTTTTTCTTTTAGACAACAGACAGATTGATTTTGTTTACTGATCTAGTCAGTGATTTTGTGGCTTTAGAGAATTTAGGCCATTGATATTTAAAGTTATTGAAGTGTGTGCATTAGTTGTTTTCTACCTGTTCCTGGTGTTTGTGGGGTTTTTTTGTTGTTGCTTTTTGTTTTGTTTTGTTTTGTTTTGTTTTGCTTTTTTGCTGCTAAATCTGTTGTATTTTATTTAATAATTTTGGCTTTGTGTCTCTTTCACAGTCTTCTTTTCTGCCTGAAATATATTTCCCTGTGACTTCTGTAGGTTTTTTTGGCTGATTATTATCGTTTCATAGGATGTTTATGTCATGGACATTATTTTCTTTTTCTTTCAATAATGGCAGATAGACTTTTAGGATTTGGAATGCATTGTCCAAGTATCTTCTAGTTTTCAAAGTTTCCAATGATAAATCACCTGTTACTCTGATTTTTTCTATTTGTGTGTGAATTTTTATTTTCGTCTTGAAGTTTTTAATACTGTCTTTGTTCACCTATGATTTAACTATCACATGCCATGGTGATGTTCGTTTCTAGTCTTGTTTATTTGGCTTGCCATGTGCTTCTTTCGTCCAAGTGTAAGTGACTTTGCTGAGTTTTGTGATTTCTTTTTTCAGTTGTGCTCTTGAAGATCTAGTTAAGAATATCATTGGCTTGGAAGTGGCCTATAATTTTTGTTTCTTTTTGTAAATTTTACATGGAATCCTACATTTCCCATATTTTTCTTGCCTGTGTGTTTAATTATTTTCAAAGTTCTGGCTTATTTGATATAGATCCTCTAATTCTTTTTCACACCCTGATAGACTGAGTTTGCTTGAGCCTTCAGAATTAATGTATTATATTTGCCTTGGTGGAAAGTTTGGGTATAGCACAGGAGGAATCTCGGCTTGACATTTATGAAAGAAAAGGAAAAGATTTTTCCTATCTATTGCATTAGGTTTTTTTTATTTATATAGAAAATCAGTTCAAGAGAGTATCATTGAATTGATTTTGAAAATATTCTTATCCTGATTATACTGATGAAACCCACACTCCAAAATCCTTGGCTCTTTTTTCATGTTTCTGTCTTTGGATGTGGTGAATCCACTGAGGTTACTGCTTCTTCTGATCTATCCCTGACAACATCTCTGCTCTAGAGAAGGAAAAAAAATCAAACTATGTTTTGAAAATTTGGTTAATTTTTCATATATCCTTGTACAAGTTACATACTGATTAAAGGTTTATCAAATGATCAGATTTAATTTCAATAAAACTGCCAAAATCAATTGTATATAGTTATTGTATTTTCTGTGTCCTTATGAAGTACCCTTATTTTGCCATGAAGTATTATATTTTTTACACTGCTTCATAATTTCAAATTATGCTATTTATTTTGTGCACATATTTGAGATAATGACTAGTGTCTATGTGTCAGGGTTATATGTAGAAATCAGAGGACAATTTGAGTGACTCAGTTATCTCCTTCAAAAACATGGGCCCCAGGGATCAAACTCAGATGGCTTGAGAACAGACAAAAAATACACCTTTAGTCATTGTAATAGAACCCAAATTATCCATGCTTGTTGTACTGTTTTCCTTCCCCTCCAATTGGGACTTTCTACCCCAGCTTTGATCATTCAGTTCCTAGGCACACAACTTTTATATTTACAAGAAACCTGTAAAGCACTAGAGATGGGAGGATATTCACTTTTTATGTTATTATGCCTACTTCGCTGCCAATATCCTTGAGATATGACATGCCATATTGCATCTGGGCTGCTGTTACCTTCTACTGGCCAGCCCTTATGGATATGGTTTTATGATTCACTTACCCAATGACATCTTCTTACTCTACCTTCTTCGCTCTCATTTTGCCTTATAGTACTGCCTCAGACCCTGAACCCAGAAAACAAAACATCACCCACCTCTTCTCAGCCCAGCTGCAGGTCACCTTTGGAATCTTTATCCAACGAGTAGTTTTAAATTAAGGAGCAAGTTCACATAGTATTATTTGATGTACAAGTGGATTCTCTTGTGTCTGGAGGAAACCAGGCCTTGGGGTCAAGTATTTATCATTACAACACATAGCAAAATTGAAATCTCAATTATGTCCTTCTAAGGTATTTGAGGCAGCCCCTTTATACCACTATACCCTCAAAAGTTTTCTTCTTGGATTCTTTATGAGTTTTTTTTTTTTTTTTTTTTTGTTTTCCATTTGGCTACTCATTTCTCTTTACATAAATATTTATGTAAATATTTATATAATACATACATATATAAATATTTATATAATATATACTTATATAATTATTTATATAATATATACATATTATATATGAGTTTGTATGTGTGTGTGTGTATATATATATATATTTACCAGATGATGGCACCAACACATAAAAAGCCACTATGCTCTCCAGGGTGAAGAAGAATCCTAAGAAAAAGCTGATCTCTATATTAGTCTACAAGAGAAATATCAGAAAGCAAATAACTAAATCAAACTATTTTAAAATCATGGCTTCTATTAGAGTTCGAGACCATAGAATTTAAGAGCAGCCCAGCGTTCTAGGACAAATATAACAAAGTAAACTGTCATTTCCACAGCTATGATGTCATGAGCCAGAAGGGTTACACAAGTAAACAAGGAGAAATTCACTCCCACTTTTCTTCAATAAACAGTTTATGGCTGGACTTCCTTGGTTATATAGCAAATTTCTTTGTTAAGGATCTTGGAGGCCGGTTTTACAGGTTAGAATTTCTTCAATGGAGCAAACACAATTTCAATACCCTACTCTCTTTTAAATTCCTTTTAAAAAATATCATCCTCTACTCCCATATTTAAAGTTATTTTCTTAGTAATTCTTGAGAGTAATGGATAACTGTTGTCTTCCAATTAAAATACAGATGAATCTATGTTGTTGGAGAAAATGTTATCTTTACTATATTGTAAGTAAAATTATCTTTTTCATAAAATTCATGAACAGTACATGCTAAATTATGAGACAAAGTGATTGAATTCAGGACATTTGTTTCCAATCTTATCATGTTAATTATTATGTAACCCAATAAGAACACTTATTACTGTCCTTCATGTACTGTTATTAAGAATCATTGAATTGTCATTTCTCCATATTCCCTTTATGTAAAATTTTCCATTTTCTACATAAAATGACATTCATTCTAGAATCACAATAAATCACAATAGTGTAACTATTAACTTTAAAATGCTGCTAACTATGATGCTATATTCACTTACAAAAACATTTTATTCATTTAAAAATTACTTTTATTTATAATTTGTATTCAATATGTTTGTCTTTAGAATTTACTGCTACATTTCATTTTCTTATTATGTGTGTTTTTCAAATTTATTGCTATTTTTCTTAGTTTTGTAATTATTTTTCTGTCTGTCTGTCTCTCTCTCTCTCTCTCTATCTATCTATATATATATATACTTGTTTATTTATATAGCATTGTACTGTCTACATGTG
Organism: Mus caroli; assembly: GCF_978045245.1. NCBI lineage: Eukaryota > Metazoa > Chordata > Mammalia > Rodentia > Muridae > Mus > Mus caroli. The sequence goes on from NW_028227256.1 coordinate 46,825,123, forward strand.
GATGCTAGGTTTTAAAATATAGCAAAACTCTACCTTAAGAAAAATTCCTAGTTTTTAATAAGTTTCTTTTAAAATAACTTATTCTCGTGTATTTTTATTATGATCATATTTTAATGTTTAATACAATCTAAATTAATTTCTATGGGTAATAATTTAGAAATTAATATAGAAATCCAGTATCTCCTGAAAATTTGGGAGTATAAATTCTGTGAAATGTAAAGCTTACTACCAGTGCTTCTGACTTTTGCAGTTATTTAATGTATAATGTGACATTTGCTCTAGTTGTAGTACAAATGTAACAGAAGAGTGGTATTTTGTTTTAAGCTAGATCTCTAGGCTATCTTGCCCCAGAGTTTTGGTCACACAAACAGTATCAGATTTGGGTTTCATCTTACAGAGTGAGTCCTAAGTGAAATCATATATTGGTTGGTTACAGTACTTCCTGTTGGAGATTGGTTGAGCAGTTGAGCGCTTTGATTTAATTGAGAATCTGTGTGTCCGAACTCTAAAGGCCCCTTATCCCTAGTTGGTTTTTGATCAATCAATAAAGATGCCAGCAGCAAATGGCTGGGCAGAGGAAGACAGGGTGGGATGCTTAGAGTTGCATGGGCTAGGATGCTGGTGGGAGGAGATGGAGGATCACCATGACTTGGGGAGAGAGAGATAGATGTAGGAGTTGCAGGAGAAAAGGCTAGCCAGCCATGTGAGATTTAGTGTAAATATCCACTGGCTACTTCCTGATTGGGCCTGGGTTAACAGGGGAAGGTTTAGAAGTACCCAGTCTTTGAGGTACCCAAGGCATTTTAAAATTAACTTGTGTGTGTATGTGTGTGTGTGTGTGTGTGTGTGTGTGTGTGTGCACGTGTGTGTGTCTTCCATTCTCAAATCCAGAATTCTTGCATCATGGCTGAAAGTGTGCAACACTTCTGGAGCACAAAATAGTGTAGCTAAAAACCCCCATTACAACTTCCACAAGCTTTGTGCCACCATTGCACTTGCATATCCTGTAGGCAAAACACCATTATACACTGAAGGTTTGTAGTGGGATTATTTTGTGTTTCTCCTTTGGTAGAGTGCAAATGTACCTTCCTGTACCAAAGACTCTAGAGCATAAACTTGAAGTCTCTATGGAGACATCACATTGTTTGTTTACATGTTCAACATGTTGAATAATTTTTGTCTTTAACATCAGAGACTTGCTATTAGTTTGCTGAGAGCAACCTATAGTTAGAACCAGAGAGAATGGAGAACATCAAGGAAGCAAGGTCTGCTAAACAGGGGTTTAGAGTGTTGCACATATGAACTCAGAGACTGAGGGCAGCATGCACATGAGTCTGAACCAGAAGGAGTCCTAGTGCCAAAAAGAAACATGAACACAAATATCCAGTCATAATCCAGATTCTATCTTCAATTGACAAGCATGAGCAAATGAAAATTTAGTTTTCTTTGAGGGTGTGTCACTGGAGAAACAAACTATAGGTCAAGTGCCCTGCAGTGAGTAGATGGCCAACAGGTACTAATTCATTGGAATCTTTAGAGTTTCCTTGCCTCATAATGTCATGTAATGTTTTGTTTTGTTTTCAAATATATATATATATATATATTATTAGATGTTTTGTTTATATACATTTCAAAGGCTATCTCGAAAGTTCCCTATACCCTCCCACCACAAGAACCCAGATGTCCCTCAACAGAAGAATGGATACAGAAAATGAGGTACATTTACACAATGGAGTACTACTCAGCTATTAAAAACAATGGATTTATGAAATTCTTGGACAAATGGATGTATCTGGAGGATATCATCCTTAATGAGGTAACCCAATCACAAAAGAAGTCATTAGATATGCACTCAGTGATGAGTGGATCTTAGCCCAGAAACATAGAACACTGAAATTTATATTTTAAATTTTAGTGTGTTATAGTGTTTGATTTATATATTTGGGTTTTTTTTTGTTTTGTTTTCATTTTCCCTAGATCTCCTTTGCATATATATTATGGCTCCAATTTTATAATATTATATGATTCTGAGTGTACAGATGAGTGGGTTTCTGCCTCTGTTTCTTATGACTTTTCTTAATTTATTTTCCTTCTAATTGTTGTTTTGTCCTATCCCTGTGGGTTCTGCATTCAATTTTTATTTTATTATTATACCTGAGATGTTTATTTTTTCTCAAAGCAGAGACAGAATGTGAGTGGTACTGGATGGAGAGGAAGTTAGAACGAACTGAGAGAAGTTGAGGGACAGTAAAATATAATTAGGATATGAGGGGAAAAATCTATTTTAAATAAAAGGGAAAAAACTGGAGCACAAAGTAGTGTGACTAAAAACTCCCATTTCAACTTCCACAAGCTTTGTACCACCATTGCACTAGCATATCCTGTAAGCAGAACACCATTATAGATTGAAGGTTTGTAGCAGGATTGTTTTGTATGTTTCTCCATTGGTAGAGTGCAAAAGTACTTTCCTTTACCAAAGAAGAAAAAGAAAAAGAAAAGAAAATTGTTCTGACAAGGCCACAAATATTCATGAGCTTTGATATTAATAGATCCCTTCAGGCTGAGCTCCCTACAATCTGTTGATCCCGGCCTTTTGTCTCTCTATGAGTTTTTGTTATTTTCTCTATTTGCTGTAAAGTCACAAACACACAAGTTTATATATATATATATATATATATATATATATATATATATATATATATAATGTGTGTATATAAATGTACACAGATACATATATATATATATTTATATATATATATATGATTAAATTTTCAAAATGTAGCCAGTAAGTTTTTGATCTAACAATGTGGTGGTGGTAGTTCTTTTCTAAGGTGATGCTTATGCTTGCTCCAAGACTCTGGATTAATTTCTAGTATGAGGCATGATTTTCCTGTTGAGTCAGCCATAACAACAATTAGACAGCTGCTGTTTGTCACTGACAGACTGAGTGCCACTGTTTCCACCTTTATCTATATCTTGCCATACTAGAAATTACTATGTCTCATAGGTATTGTGGTTAGGTAGAATTATTTAATTGCTTCCCTCTCTGGGCAGCTTTGCATATTATTTTATAGACACACAGAGGCCTCTCAAGCTCTCAGTAAAGAGGATTTCACAGCAGATATGGCTTAAATCACCCTATTCTTGTGACCTTAGTGTGAGTAACTTCAGCAATTTGGACTCATATACTTGCAACTGGACAGTATGGAGTGATTTTACAAACCCAAACTTCATGAATTGCTGTAAAAGAGTCTCTCTCATAGAAATGGTTGCATAAGTAAGACACCATCAACAGACATGGTATTACGGGAGAGGAGGAGAAACTTGATACTTACTGTTCAATATCTGTGAAGATAGAGTAGTAAGGAACAAGTCATAGTCCATGGCAGCATTCATGTTGCTGGAACAATAATTGAGATCTGCATCCAATTCCACAGGCTAAGCGAGAATGAAAAAGGAGTTTGCCTGATGAGGGCTTTTAATTTAATATAATTTAATTTTATAACTTGGATATTTTCTTTATTTACCTTTCAAATGATATCACCTTTCCTGGTCCCCCTGCCCCCTGCCCAAACAACCGATCCAATCCCCCCTCCCATGCTTCTATTAGGGTGTTCTCCCACCCATCTGCCTCCCCGCCCAGGTATTCCCCTACACTGGGGCATCTAGCCTTCACAGGACCAAAGTCCTCTCTTCCCAATGATACTCAACTAGGCCATACTCTGCTACATATGTGGCTGAAGCCATGTTTTCCTCCATGTGTACTCTTTGGTTGATGGTTTAGTCCCTTGGAGCTCTGAGGATCTGGTTGGTTGATGAGGGCTTTTGAAACCTCAAAGTTCACCTCCTGGGACATACTTCCTCTAATAGGTCATACCTCCAATTCTTTCTAATCATGTCAAAGAGTTCCATCCCCTGGTAACAAAGCATTCCACAATATGAGCCTATGGGAACCATTCTTATTCAATCTATCACAGACTTCCACACGTTGACAAAGAATTAGAGGCATGTAATAACTCTCAAGGGAAGAATAACTAATTTCTCAAAAAGTTAATGCTCTTTATTGGTTTCCAATACATAGTTGTCAGCCTTAAAACCATCTACAGACAAACAACAAAAAATAGACTCCAAACTTTTTCATACACAAACAGAGATCAAAAAGACTGTAAAAATAATAAAGAGAAATAGGTTATCAACTTAAAAATCGAGTGAACATGAGTGGGACTTGGAGAAATTAACCTGGAGGACTGTACTGGCTAGTTTTGTGTCAACTTGACACAGCTGGAGTTATCACAGAGAAAGGAGCTTCAGTTGAGTAAATGCCTCCGTGAGATCCAACTGTAAGGCATTTTCTCAATTAGTGATCAAGGGGGAAAGAGCCCTTGTGGGTAGGACCATCTCTGAGCTGGTAGTCTTGATTCTATAAGAGAGCAGGCTGATTATGCCAGGGGATGCAAGCCAGTAAAGAACATCCCTCCATGGCCTCTGCATCAGCTCCTGCTTTCTGACCTGCTTGCGTTCCAGTCCTGACTTCCTTTGGTGATGAACAGCAGTATGGAAGTGTAAGCCAAATAAACCCTTTCCTCCCCAACTTGCATCTTGGTCATGATGTTTGTACAGGAATAGAAACCCTGACTAAGACAAAGATATAGAAGACAGAGAAGGGGAAAGTAATATAGTTAAATTTTAGTTAAAATACATTTTAAAAAGAAAGTTATTTTCACTAAATATAATGTTTAAACCATGATTTATATTGGTGGTAATAATTTGTATTTTAGTAAGTTTGTTGAATTTCCAAACCAATAGACTTTCAATAATAAATGTACACTATACATTTTGCCAATAACTTACATTCTCATGGTAGAGACAAATATTACTTATATAACAGCTTTAATTCTTTGGCCATAAATTAATTAGTAATATAGCAATTGGCCAGTGAAGAATAGTATCTTTTTCTAGAAAGCAGTCGTGCAGCATGACAAATCTTGTTTTGACCTTTATATATTTCACTGGTCCAGTTTGCTATCATATATTTTTTTTTCATAGACAGATTTTTGAACATGTGTACTAACTCTGATCCTTTGTCTATGACTATAATTAAAATTTATAACACAGAAAACATTATGAATGCTATATTACTATACACTATTTCTCTTTTCAGGTTTTGGAAATAATGATTGTTGTGAGAAAAGATGTAATTGGAGAAAATGTTTTTTTTCCCCTTAGGATATGTATAATATTTCTGTAGTATTTTGCAAGAGAGTATAAACGAGACCATATATTGCTATATATTAAGGTAATGAAAAATATTCTTATACATACCTTTTTGAGTGAGGGTTACAGTATTTGCTTGTAATGTAGATGTCATAGTATTCACCAATACACTAGTGATGTTTTGCTCCTTACCCCTCTGATTAGTTGACAGCATTTAATCAATATTTATTTATTTATTATTTTATTTATTTACATTATATATGTTGGCTTCCTTCCTGGTTTCCCCTCCACAAACCCCCTTCCTACACCCTCTCCTTTGCCTCTATGAGGGTGCTCCTCCACCCACTCACCCACTCCTACCTCACTTCATTAGCATCTCCCTAAGCTGGTGCAATAAGCTTCCACAGGACCACAAACCTCCGGCTCCCATTGATGCTAGATAAAGCCATATTCTTCTACATATGTAGCTGGAGCCATGGATCCCTCTATGTATACTCCTTCGCTATTGGTTTTGTCCTTGGAAGCTCTGGGTAGTTCTGTTAACTGATATTGCTCTTTCTATGAAAGCGCAATTCACTTCAGCTCTTTTAGTACTTTCCCTAGCTTTTCCATTAGGGTCGTCTGGCTCAGTCCCATGGTTGGCTGTGAGTGTCTGCATCTGTATTAGTCAGGTGCTGACAGAGCCTCTCTGAGGACAGCCATATCAGGCTCCTGTCAGCCAGTGCTCCTTGGCATCAGCCATAGTGTCAGAGTTTGCTACCTGCAGATGGAATCTGCAGATCACTAGGTAGAGTGATGTCTGAATGGCCCTTCCTTCAGTTTCTGCTCCATTTTTTTGTCCATGTGTTTTATTTAGACAACAATTCTGGGCTAAAAATGTTGAAATGGGTGATGTACCCACCCCTCAATTGAGGGTCATGTCTATCTACTGGAGTTGGTCTCTTTGGGTTCTTTCTCTCAGCTAATGTCACCACCATTGGGTCCTGGATACCTCTCACTTCCATGGTATCTGGGACTTTCTAGTGGCTACACCGAGTTCCCATCCCCCACTGCTACATATTTCTATTCAATTTCCTGACCTTTGTTACTTCTTTCCTGTCTCTTCCCATACAGGATCCTGCTCTGTTTTCCTCCCCTTCTTTCTCCCTCCCATGTCCTTCCCTCCCTCCATATCCTGTGACCATTTTGTTCCCCATTCTAACTAGGATTGAAACACTCACACTTTGCTCTTCCTTCTTCTTAAGCTCCATATGGTTTGTGGATTATATAATGGGTATTCTGAGATTTGGGCTAATATCCACTTACCAGTGAGTACATACCAAGTGTGTTCTTTTTTGTCTGGGTTACCTCACTCAGGATATTTTTTAGTTCCTTCCATTTTCCTGCAAATTTCATGACGTAATCATTTTTTAATAGCTGAGTAGCACTCCATTGTGTAAATATACTACATTTTCTGTACTCAATATTCAGTTGTGGAACATCTGGATTTTTTTCCAGCTTGTGATGATTATAAATCTGCTAAGAACATAGGGAAGCATGTGTCCTTGTCATATGTTGGGACATCTTTTCGGTATATGCTAAGGAGTCATATACCTGGGTCTTCAGGTAGAAATATTTCCAATATTCTGAGGAACCTACCAGAATTTTTTTCCAAAGTGGTTTTAACAACTGCAATCCCACCAGCAACTGAGGAGTGTTCTTCTTTCTACACATCCTTGCCAGCGTCTGCTGTCCTCTGAGTTTTTGAACTTAGCCATTTTGATTGGTGTAAGGTATAGTCTCAGGGACGTTTTGATTTGCATTTCCTTGATGACTAAGGACATTAAACATCTCTTTAGGTGATTCTCAGCCATTTGAGATTCTTCAGTTGTGAATACCTTGTTTAGTTCTGTACCCATTATAAATAGGGTTATTTGGTTCTCTGGAGTCTAAATATTTTGAGGTGTTTGAGTATTTTAGATAATAGTCTTTTGTCAGTTGCAAGGTTTCCAATATGTAGTTTTCCATTTTATCCTATTGAAAGTCTAACAAACATTTTGTCTAACAAAGGCTTCTCAGTTTCATGCGGTCCCAGTAGGCAATTGTTGATCTTAGAACCTGAGCCACTGGTGTTCTGTTCAGGAAATTTTCCCCCGTGTCAATGTGTTTGAAGCTCTTTCCCACGTTTTTTCTCTTAGATTCACCATATCTGGTTTTATGTGGAGGTCCTTGATCCACTTGGACTTAAGCTTCATATAAGGAGATAAGAATGGATTGGTTTGCATTCTTCTCCATGTAGACTGCCAGTTGAATCAGCACCATTTGTTTAAAATGATGTCTTTTTTTCCCACTGGTAATTTTTAGCTTCTTTTTCAAAGATCAAGTGACCATAGGTGTGTGTGTGTGTGTGTGTGTGTGTGTGTGTGTGTGTTTATTTCTGGTACTTCCATTCTATTCCCTTGATCTACCTGCCTGTCTCTGTACCAATACCACATGGTTTTTCTCACTATTGCTCTGTAGTACAATTTGAGGCTAGGGATGATGATTCCCTCAGAAGTTCTTTTATTGTTAAGAATAGTTGTCATTATTCTGGGATTTTTGTCATTCCAGATGAAATCTCTGGGAAGAATTGAGTTGGAATTTTGGTGGGGATTGCATTGAATCTGTGGGTTACTTTTGGTAAAGTAGTCGTTTTTACTGTTAATCCTGTTGATTCATGAGCATGAGAGATCTTTCCCTCTTCTGATGATGTCTTAGATTTTTTTCTTCAGAGACTTAAAGTTCTTATCATACAGACCTTTAATTGCCTGGCTACAGTCACACCAAGATATGCAATATTATTTGTCACTATTGTGAAGGATGTTGTTTTTCTACTTTCTTTCTCAGCCAGATTATCCTTTGAGTAGAGGAAGGCTGCTGATTTGTTTGAGTTAATTATATATCAAGTCCCTTTGCTGAAGTTGTTTATCAATTGTATGAGTTCTCTGGTTGAATTTTTTGGGTTGCTTACATATTCTATTTTATCATCTGCAAATAGTGATATCTTAACTTCTTTCTTTCTAATTTGTTTCCCTTTGACCTCCTTTTGTTGTATAAATGCTCTGGCTAAAACTTGAATGAATAGGGAGTGTGCACAACCTTTTCTTGTCCTTGATTTTAGTGGGCTTGTTTCAATTTTCTCTTGATTTACTTTGATGCTGGATGTTGGTTTAGTGTATATTACTTTTATTGTGTTTAGGTATATGCTTTGAATTCCTGATCTATCCAAGACTTTTAACATGAAGAGGTGATGTATTTTGTTAATGGCTTTTTCAGCATCTAATGAAATGATTATGTGGTTTTTTTCTTTGATTATGTTTATATAGTAAATTACTTTGATGGATTTCCAAATATTGAACCATTCCCACATCCCTGGGATGAAGCATAATTGATGCTTTCTGGAATTCAGTTTTCAAAAATTTTATTGAGATTTTTTGCATCTATATTCATAAGCAAAATTGGTCTAAAGTTCTATTTCTTTGTTGAGTCTTTGTGTGGTTTAGGTATCAGCATAACTGTGTCTTTATAGGATGAATTAGGTAGTATTCCTTCTGTTTCAATTTTGGGGAATAGTTTGAGATGTATCTTATTAGGTTTTCTTTGAAGGTCTGATAGAATTTTCCACTAAAATGGCTTGGTATGCAGCTTTTTTGTTATAGTTGTTGTTGGGACACTTTTAATGACTGTTTCTATTTTCTTTGGACTTATGGAATGATGTAGATGGTTTTTCTGATCTTAATTTAACTTTGTTACCTGGTATCTGTCTAGAAAATAATCCATTTCATCTGGATTTTGCAGTTTTTGTTGAGTATAGACATTTGTAGGAAGATCTGATGATTTTTTGAATTTCTTCAGTCTCTGTTGTTATGTCTCCCTTTTCATTCCTGATTTTGTTAATTTGCATATTGTTTCTCTGCCCTCTAGTTAGTTTGGCTAAGAGTTTATCTATATTGTTGCTTTTCTCAAAGAAAAAGCTCCTAGTTTTGTTGATTCTTTGTATAGATCTGTTTGTTTCTATTTGTTTGCTTTTACCCCTGAGTTTATTTCCTGCCATCTCTTCCTCTTTGGTGTATTTAACTCTTTTGTTCTTGAGCTTTCAAATGTGCTGTTAAGCTACTAGTGTATGATCTCTCCAAGTTCTTTATGAAGGCACTGAGAGCTATGAATTTTCCTCTTAGAACTGCTTTTGTTGTGTCCCATAAGTTTCAGTATGCTGTGTCTTCATTTTTGTTATATTCTAAAATGTCTTTAATTTCTTTCTTTATGTCTTCCCTGACCAAGTTATCATTAAGTAGAAAGTTGTTCAGATTCCATGTGTATACAGGATTTTTGTTGTCCTTAGTCCATGGAGGTCTTATAGAATATATGGGACTAATTCAATTTTCATGTATCTGTAGAGGCTTTTTTGTGTACAATTATATGATCAGTTTTGAATAAGGTACCATGAAATGCTGAGAAAAAAAAAGGTATATTTGTTTGTTTTAGGGTGAAATATTCTGTAGATTAAGTCCATTTGGCTTAGAACTTCTCTTATTTTCACTGTCTCTCTGTTTAGTTTCTGTTTCCATGATATATCCCTTGCTGAGAATGGGGTGTTAAAGTCTCCCAATATTATTGTGGGAGGTTAAATGTGTGCTTTGAGCTTTCCTAATGTTTCTTTTACAAACCTAGGAAACCTGAAGCTCACTACACAGGCTATAGGCACCTCAGTTAATCTTCTCACATCATACTGTTCTAAAGTCCATCCAGCCAGCATTCTGTCAATTTATAATTGTTCTAGGCAAGTGATCTGATTGGAAACTTGTCATATTTGTTCTAGTAGAGAGAGATCCAGTGAATCTGTTCAGTTTTAGGAACTTGGTGAAGCTATTTTGAGTTATCTTCTTAGTTAAGTAGTTTCTCAGCAGAATAAAATGTATCCTTTTCAGAAGAAACTGTACCACAACAGTGATACTTTTAAGGTTTTAAGTACATCTTAATTATAGAACTACAGACCTCATAAGGTATTTGAGAAAGATTTTCCACCAATCAATTACATATAAAAACAGTGAATATTTTGGAGTATAACACTCATCATTAGTGCAGGAATCAAAGCAATATTCATATTTTTATTAAATTTTAGGAGAGTATGATGGTTTTAGTGATATCGGAAATGCCTTTGAAATTTTTCAACATCCACTTATTATGTAATCAATCACACAGTAAACTAGAAACAGGGAAGGAAAACATTAGTTAAATAAACAGTAGTCATAGTAAAACTTTACTTTTCATCAAATGTAACAATAAAAAAAAACCCTAATGATTTACTAATAATTCATAGAAATCGAAAGAAAATTTCTCCTGTAGTTTTTATGCATCATCACTTTAGAATTACCAGGAAGGGAAATGGAACAGTGGAAAGAATGTATCATGATACATAAGTTGAGCTTCAGTAGACTATCCACATAAAATGGCAGAGTTGTTCTAACATAACTTTTGGATGAATATCAAAATTCAGCAAAGTTAAGAAATAGAAATATGATTTCATAAAATTAATTGTCCATTTATATGTTCAAAATCACTATTATACTTACAATATAATCCCTATACAACAGAGGATATCAAATAAGTGGGAATCAGAACATATGTTGTGTCTGATATTTAGCAGTAGTGCTTCTTCCACTAAAACAGTGAAAACACCAGTTGATATGTTGTTGAAAGATAGATCCCTCCAACTCTGAGGAGACACAACACACACATTTACTCAACACATTGGCATCCAAGGACAGTTCATCTTTGTAACCCAGAGTTTAACTGAGCTTATTTGCAGGTGATTGAAGAATTACTTGGAGGAGCCAAAATGACTCAAAATCAACTGCATCCCCAAAACCCATTCCAGCATTGGTGATAGACCTCCAAACCTGGGAAATGAGAACTCAGTGCATAGCATGCAGGCAACCCACAAGGTTGGGAGAGTATACTCTCCCATGCAGCTCATTTGGTCTGAGCCTCTTTTATGTCATTTATCTGTTCTTTCCTTTTAGATTCCTTGTCTTTTTTTTTTAATTAAAGTTTTTATTAGATATTTTCTTTATTTACATTTCAAATGCTATCCCAAAAGTTCCCTGTACCCTTCCCCAACCCTGCTCCTCTACCCACTCACTCCCACTTCTTGGTCCTGGCATTCCCCTGTACTGGGGCATTCCTTGTCTTGCTTTTGTTCTTCCAATTCGCTTGGCTGAACTCTACTTTCATGTAGAGAACTTATATTGGTGTATTTGCAGCTTCTCCTGTCTAAAAGTGACTATTAGATGTTTGCCTGAATTATATACTCATTAGTTTGGAGAGGCCTAGTGAAATTTCATGGACTTCTTGATGCTATTATGAGTTGTTTTCTTCCTGTCTTAATAAAGCTTCCCTCCAGGATGTAGAATGATTTTTCCCCTCAGGACATCCCATTATTTAACTTCTTTGTAAACCTACTGTCACTAAATAACCTATCTTTAACCTTTCCTTGAAATCCAGTGTCTCAATGAGTTTCTCTCCAAAATGCAAGTGCAGTTTTAACCTAGAGAAAACTACACTACATTACATATATATATGGATACAGGAAATCTCACACAGTTCTACTCCTGAATAAAGAGGTATAGACAAATAAGGAATAATAGTAAAGGAGAATCACTCTTCTCCAGGCATGGGTCACAGACTGGCTATCCAATAGGAATAGATCAGTACTGAAAATATTGTAGAAAAGTAACAAGTTGGACTAAGAAGTTTCTATTTGTTAAAGCAATAATAATTAAAAGAACAAGAAACAATGGAGAGGATGTATTTACATGTAGTAGTTTTTATTAATATAAGACCTAGTTAATTAAATATAAAGCAATGATATATCAAATATTATTGGAAACTATTAATAACTAGGAAAATAGCATATTACAAAATAAAGGTTATATATACAATAATCATATAAACCATGGAGAACTGATGCATTAGACATCTATTATTTTCATATTGATATAAGCAACACAAATTCAACTGAATTCCCAACATGCATCACTGAAGACATTGACAAGCTAATTGTCATGCTTAAGCAAGAGAAAACATGAGAAGAAGCAAACACAAACTCACAGAAAAACAGCAGGCTTGGATAAGTAACAAGCTTGGAGGAACTAGAATATCTATTTCCATATTTTTTTCTGAGAAATAATAATCATGACAATGTGACATTTTCAAAAGAAAAGAAAGAAAAACTATTGGAAGGAAATAAAGGGCACAAGAAATGCATTCTATAAAGTTTTAAATGTGTAGAAAACTTAAACATTGTTGTGTAAAATTAACAAACATTTAAGCATAACATGTTGTTTGATCTAAATTAGTTCATAAAAATTATACATAAGAAGATAAGAATAAAAGATATAAAAGACAAATCAATAGAGAATAGAAGATAGATTGGCCAAACCAGCTCAGTCACTCAACAAAGTCTTTGGGGAGGGAGTAAGGATTGAAAAGAGAAAGACAATTAGACAACTCTATACTATGACTCCTGCCAGTGTTGAGGCTGAAGCAAGTTTATTTTTTCTCCAGACTTTTAAAACATTCTATGTACTTGCAGAGAATAAGGGAAGGTCTTAGGTCAAAGACAGAGTAACTAAACAAGTCAGTAAACAAAGAAATCAAACAAGGAAATAAACAAAGCCCCCCCAGGGGGTATCACTGATTCTAGAGGCTTATCAAGATGACCAAGATAAATGGAATGCCAGACATTCCTCTGATGAGTTTACCTTGAGCTTTGCAATTGCCCAAATGTAAATATTCTTATTTGACCCTACTTCTGTGTCCTAGCCCAATGACAAATTCCTGCCAAAAGCTAGAAGAGGTCCAGACATCCCTACACAATAGATATTATTTTCATAAACTGGATTTGGTGAGTTTTTTGACACATATTTATGATTCTGGATTTATTTTCAATATTTATCATAAAAATTTAGAATGAAGTTCACTGATATTGAATTTCTTTGTTTGTTTGTTTATTTATATTTCAAATGTTATCTCCTTTCCTGGTTTCCCCTCTGCAAACCCCCTATCCTATCCTCCCCTTACCCTGCTTGCATGAGGGAGCTCCCCCACCCACCTACCCACTCCTGCATTACTGTTCTAGCATTCCTCTACACTGGAGCATCAGGCCTTCACAAGACCAAGGGTCTCCCCTCACATTAATAGCAGTTAAGGCCTCTTCAATTCCTTCAGTACTTCCCCTAACTCATCCACTGGGGTCCCTGTGTTCAGTCCAGTAGTTGGTTGTGAGCCTCTGCATCTGTATTAGTTAGGATCCGGCAAAGCCTCTCATTAGGTAGATGTATCAGGCTCATGTGTGCAAATACTTAATGGCATCCACAATAGTGTCTGGGTTTAGTGTCTGCATGTGAGATGGATCCCCAGGTGGGGCAGTCTATGGGTGGTCTTTTTTTTTAAAGTATCTGCTCCACTCATTTGGAGCAATTCTGGGTTAAAATTTTGGAGATGGGGGGGCTCCATCCCTCAACTGGGGGTGGGGTGGGGAATGCCTAAGCTCTGGATATAGTCTTGACAGGTTCTTCCTCCTCTTTGTAGGTTATTTTAGCTAATGGCATTCCCATGAGGTGCTAGGAGGCTCTTACTTTTCTGGCATCTCAGACATTTTGGCTGCTACCACCAGTTCCACATCCCCCATTGCTACACAACTCTGTTAAATTTCCTGACCCTCTGTAGATATCATCTATCTCCTCCCATGCCTGAATATTATTGTCTTTTTACCCTCCTCTTCTTATTTTCCTCCAAAGTCCCTCCCACTTGATTACTTCCCTTGATTATTTTGTTCCCCCCTTCTAAGTAGGACTGAAACATCCACTCTTTCTTTGGTCTTCCTTCCTCTTGAGCTTCATGTGGTCCGTGAGTTCTATGGTAGATTTTCCAGTCTCTTTGCCTAAGACCTACTTATCAGTGATTACTTACTATGTATGATCTTTTCTGACTGAGTTACCTCACTCAGGATGATATTTTTAAGATCCACCCAATTGCCTGTGAATATCATGAAGTCATTGTTTTTAGTAGTTTAGTAGTACTCCATTGCATAAATGCACAACATTATCTGTATCCATTCCTCTGTTGAGGGACATCTGGGTTGTTTGTAGTTTCTGAATATTATAAATAAGGCTGCTATGAACAGAGTGGAGCATGTGTCCTTGTTATATGTTGGAGAATCTTTTGGGTATATGCGCAGAAGTGGTATAACTGTGTCCTGGGGGCTCCAGGCGGGTCCTCCAGAGCAGAAGTGGTGGTTCTATCTGAGCTTACAGTTGCGTCAGCACTCTGGGAGAACAGCTCTCTCCTGGTGATACCCAGCTATGGATAGCTGTGTCACAGGTTCAGCTCTGGGTCCCAAAGGTGTTTTGTTTTTTATCATACATTTTCTTTGTTATCAGCAGTAGGCAGGCATTATCTGATAATGTTGGCAATACATTTATCAACAATCATGTGGAGGCTAGTATATCCTTTTAATGTGGGCTTCAGATATGAAACTCATATATTATGATAGCATATCAAGAATCATTTTCTTTCTCCATAGGAAACCATAAATAATATTGTCTAAATTTAAACATACTAATTATTAATTATAAAAATTCAAATATTAAAAGCAACAAATAAGAATGAATTACAAGCAAATCAAATTTGTGTAGAAAAGATATCTGCCTTGAGTATAAAATTTAAAGTTTTAATAATTTGACAAACTTCCAAATAAACATTGAATGTCAAATATTTGCAAGGTATGTGAGGTGACATAAAGTATATTGTGAGAAATAGCAAATTTATAATTATAGTTAAGAGACACTTTTTTTATTATTGATAATGGAAGAAACTAAGAAGTCCAGTGCAGTAGACCCTAAGGGATTAAAATGATTTTATATCATCTATATCAGTTATCACATATGAGTATACATTTGTGAAAGCTGATAGAAGTTTGAAATAATGAATAGTACTATAAATCATGAAATTTTACTAATAACAATACCTCAAGACTGAATTGATATGGTTCCACTTTGCTCTTCTTCCCTTGGGATGTGTAGGTGCTGCTGCAAACCAAGCAGAGAAGGATAGAGCAAAGTTGAAATTTGTGGCCAGCAGGATCCCAATACAGCAGTGAATTCCAGGGGAAGGAGGGCCCTGAATATTTCAGTGTCATATCTCTTCAATGTTACAGTTCTTCAGTTTTACAGATCTTTTAGAAATCAGCTCTCTTAGACTTTAACCAACAAAATAGCCTGTGGTTATATACTTTTTTTCAGGGTATATATATCCTGAAAAAAATATATATCTGAACCTCAGAGTGATACGGGGTTCTTCTTCAGGTGAAGTTTCATTGACTTTCATTGTACCAAAGTTGCCTATGTATCACCACATATGTAAGACTGACATGGTTGAAGACAATCATATAGAAAATATGCTTTACATAATGCTGGGGTAAATAAAATACACCCAATAAAAATAATACATAAGTTAAAATGCTTTAAGTTTTCTTGTTGATGAGTTCAGAACTCGAAAAACACCTGAAAAATGTTCAAAGAGATGTAACATGGCACAGCAATTGTGTAAAATGTTTTTTAAACTATTCTTTTCATTGATATGAGTTAGCAACCAAATACAACCAAATAAATGAATTTTAAATACCTTTTATGAGATGCATACAGTCAGATAGCAAGCACTATATTGTGAATGATTTCATTTTTGATCATTCCTGGAAGAAACAAACAACACAGCTACAGCATCAAGAGAAAAATATTCACCCTAAGACTTAAGTATGTATTGAGAATACATGGCAAATGAAATTAATAGATGGAGTGGTGAAGCTTTTCTACGTGCAGTGAGGAGTGTTAGATAAAGGCTTATATATTTGCAATGTATGTGTCAATATTAGCCAGATTTCTATCATCAACCTAAATTTACCAGAAAAGAAAAAAGTAGGAAAATATTCATTTCACAGAATATATAAGCAAAACAATTTGTAACACATTAACATGAAATTGCTGAAACCAACTGAGTAATCAAACTAGGAAAATGAAAAAAAAAAAAGAGTAACTATGACAAGTAATTTTGCAAAATAGTATCTTTGCTTACCCTCTAAACAAGGGACAATGTAATCCTAAATATAATTGGAATTTCACAAATGTAGAGTCTGCAGCTAAATCTCTTTTTTCATTGCTTAGGAATTTTAAATCTATTTTATATGTGTACTGGCTATTTTTGTGTCAACTTGACACACCTGGAGTTATCACAGAGAAAGGAGCTTCAGTTGAGGAAATACCTCCATGAGATACAACTGTAAGGCATTTTCTCAATTAGTGATCAAGGGGGAAAGACCTCTTGTGGGTAGGACCATCTCTGGACTGGTAGTCTTGGGTTCTATAAGGGAGTAGGCTGAGCAAGCCAGGGGAGGCAAGCCAATAAAGAACATCCCTCCATGGTCTCTGCATCAGCTCCTGCTTTCTGACCTGCTTGAGTTCCAGTCCTGACTTCTTTGGTGATGAACAGCAGCATGGAAGTGTAAGCCAAATAAACCCTTTCCTCCCCAACTTGCTTCTTGATCATGATGTTTGTGCAGGAATAGAAACCCTGACTAAGACAATATGTATAATGTATACTGGTGTTGAACATGAAGGTAAGTATATTTCTAGTTCCGTGAATTGGCTTTTTACTAACAGAAATAATTTAAAATTCAAAGATAAAACAGAAGTGGGCACAAAGAATTATATATGTATGCATACATATATGCTTAAATGAATTAATCATCATGCATTTCTTACTACTGTCTCCTAAGCGTTCTAAAAACAGCAACATGCCATATAACTAACATTCCAAGCATATTTTGTAAGTAACATTCACAATAAATAAAGTATTACAATTACTTTAAAGACATGGTACCACTTACCAGCAATTTTAGCACATGGGATGTGGAGATAGAAAAAACTGTAAGTTTAGAAATTATGCAAATACTAAAAAAATCTGAGACTATTTTATAAAAAGCAATGTAAAATTCTGAAATAATTCACAGTGACCACAGATGAAACAATTTTAACAATGGGACTCTGCTATGAGTTTTTCTATTTTCATTTCTGTAGCTAAGATAAATCCCTTCACAAAAATGAAACAAAACAACAAACAACAAAAACACAAACAAAAACAAAACAACAACTACAACAAAGTAGGTGATTTTACCTTACAATTCCAGGTTACAGTTGTCATGTTTGGAAGTCAAGCAAGGAATTTAAGGTATCACATCCATACTTAAAGTAATCTCGCTTGCTTACTTTGTTTATTCCAGTAGCATTGAGGCTGCATCCTACAGGGTAGACTACTTTAACAATTTTAACAATCTTTCTCAAAAGTGCTCACTGGAAAACTAGTTTAAGAAATTATCTTACGCCGGGCGTGGTGGCTCACGCCTTTAATCCCAGCACTCGGGAGGCAGAGGCAGGCAGATTTCTGAGTTCGAGGCCAGCCTGGTCTACAAAGTGAGTTCCAGGACAGCCAGGGCTACACAGAGAAACCCTGTCTCGAAAAAACAAAACAAAACAAAACAAAACAAAACAAAACAAAAAAAAGAAATTATCTTAACTGGAGCACTTTTCTTAGGTGGCATTAAGTTTGACAAGATGGCAGTTAGATACTAATCAATACAATGTAAATAAATTTTTGTAAAAAATATATACTGAGTTACTGAAAGCTGTTTTATATTGATGAAAAGCTATAGATAACATTAGGAAGAACTACTATAAATGAAGCCCACAAAGTGTGGTGGAATGACTGTCAAAATTTTTGTGTGGTATTGAATATTTCCATGATACTATAGTACCAAAATGCTAATTCATTATAAAATGAAAGTGTTAACTTTCAAATGATAAACCATAAACAAAATCTGATACACACAACTACAGATAATGTCATTGGAATTTAGAATTTACATCATACTGGTGTCCTCATATTATGCCTAATAACAATGATATTGTTCCTGATATGTTTTAATCCAAATATTACCATGTGACATAATTAGAATAAGAAAATTTTGGTGATATGAAAATTCTTGACTTGTTATCTTTAAGAGTCTTGCTAGAGATGCAGTCTCATGAAAGTCAGTGGGTGATGAAAAATGTTTACAAGTTGTGGAAAATAAGATAAGTGTGTAGGATTATGAAAATGTGATAAATAAATGGAATATAAAAGTCTGGATGAAATAGTACAATAAAGATAATTGAAACTCATATAAAGTAAGGTCATTTTGACCTTAGATTTTGATGATTATATTAAAATAATGAAAGTAGCTTAAGAGTATTTGAATGAGTCATGGAAAGAAAAGTGAATATTTTAAAACTTTTTTGTAAGTATTAAAATTTTGATGCCAGTATAATTATGCTTTGGATAGCTCTAGGTATATAGCATTGAATAAGTTATGTTCTCCCTATGAAGAGCTATTTATTCATTTATAAAACAGAGGACTACTGAACAGGGCTGCTGAAGTCCCTTCCTGTTTAAACATTCTGTGAGCAGGATATGGTGATAATGATCTGTGGAGGTCTCCATTAAGTCGAATGGATTGAGAAATTGATTGATAGATCTTCATATTCCTCATGATATATTTGGAATAAATCAGTCATCAATTAAGCACACATCCAAGAATTTTCATTCTTTTTCATAGACAAAGTATTCTAATCTACTGAAAAATATAGGACAATGAAAAGTTTCAATAAACTCATAAAACATTGCAAGGTCATAATTTCTACATTTTGTTTCTAAATGAACCTTAATACATATTAATAAGCCACTGGAAGACCTTTCTATAATTTTAGCAAATAAAGTCTTTTTATGTATAATTTTTGCAATAAAGTTCATATGAACAACACTAGAATTCTGTGTGATTAACTGAGCTACATTTTAATTTTTGCTATTATAATAGATTACAAATATTTCCCTTCTCTATTGTCACTTCAGAACTTTCCATATAAACTGCCTTATTCTCTTTCTAAATCAGCCTCTTTTTTCATTGTTATTGAATGTATAGATGTGTATGCTTACAAATCCCCCTACACACACCCATGTGTGTGTATGTGTATCACTTAGCATGTATGTCATTAGGAACATAACACTTTTATGGGAATTAATTTATGAATTATTTAGTTTTAAATATTTTCATTATTTGAAAGATTCATACATCTGTATCATGTATATTAATCTTATTCATCCAATACTGCCTCCTTCAAGTTTCCCTTTGATTTGCTTCCACCAATTTCTTCCCAATATCATATTATTTTTGTTGTTATTAATAAACCTCTAATAATATTTAGTGATGCTCATATGTAGATGGAACTATGGCCACCCACTATGGCATGAGAAACTAATCAGTGTCCACGACTCTGAAGAAGAGTAATTATTTCTGCCTCATCAAACACAACTGTCAGTAGCTCCTCACATATGAGTAGGTCCTTGAACACCATTTTCACAATACCTGGGGATGAAATCATGTTTTTATTACCAGTGAGTAATGGGAAGTCATCATCATTTCTAATATTAGACCAGTTATCAGGAAGTGCCTTTGTGAAGTCCGCATTTATGAATGACAGTTACTATGAGATTTGAATGAGGGTTTTTCTGGAGGCTGAAGATCTTGAAAGAATTAAGTCATCACAGAAGCAGAGCAAGATCATTGTGGGCATAATCCTTGAAGAAGTTTGACATAATGTTCTGCCTAGAACAGCCGGTTTAAAAAAAAAAAAACACAAAAAAAGCACCATCTTGTTCCTCCTATAGGGCTGCAGACCCCTTTAGCTCCTTGGGTACTTTCTCTAGCTCCTCCATTGGGGGCCCTGTGTTCCACCCAATAGATGACTGTGAGCATCCACTTCTGTATTTGCCAGGCACCAGCATAGCCTCACAAGAGATAGCTATATCAGGGTCCTGTCAGCAAAATTTTGCTGGCATATACATTGGTGTCAGTTTGGTGGTTGTTTATGGGATGGATCCCCAGGTACTCCCCAGACCTTGTGTCTCTAGTTGCATATATAGCAGAGGACGACCTAGGATGGCCATCAATGAGAGGAGAGGTCCTTGGTCTTGCGATGATTATATGTCCTAGTACAGGGGAATGCCAGGGCCAGGAAGCTTGAGTGGGTGGGTTGGTGAGCAGGGCAGGAGGAGGGTATAGGGAACTTCGGAGAGGAAACTAAGAAAGAGGATAGCATTTGAAATGTAAATGAAAAA
Source organism: Mus caroli (assembly GCF_978045245.1). Classification (NCBI taxonomy): domain Eukaryota; kingdom Metazoa; phylum Chordata; class Mammalia; order Rodentia; family Muridae; genus Mus; species Mus caroli. The sequence continues at coordinate 46,845,622 of NW_028227256.1, forward strand.
AAATCTAATAAAAAATAAAATAAAATAAAGAAAATATAAACCTCTAGATGTCCTTCTTACTGAACAGCTTAGTTCTTTTCTTGTGGACATGTTCTATTTTTCCATTAAAGAAAGCTATAATGTCAAAAAGAAAGAAAGAGAGAGAGAGAGAGAGAGAGAGAGAGAGAGAGGAAGGAAGGAAGGAAGGAAGAGAGAGAGAGAGAGAGAGAGAGAGAGAGAGAGAGAGAGAAAATGAATAAAAGAAAGATAGAAAAACAAAAAGAAAAAGCACCATACGGAAGGGAAATAATATACATACATTTAATGTCTCTAAAAAGAGCATTTGGGTTCTACTCCTTTCCTCTTACCACCTCTCTGTTGGAAATGAGATAGGTAGAGGTTGGGACCTTTATTTTTTTTTTTTAGTAAAATTAAAATTCAATATTAGATTTCTAAAATTTTAAGAGAAAAAGTTTGAAACCACCTATCCTTCTTCTCTACCATTCATTGATCCCAGCCCCCCACCAAACAGAAATCTAACTTCCAGCACTATAATCTTGTTTGCCTGTTCAAGATTTGTGCAAAAGTAGTTCTCAAGCATGAATCCTGAAATGAAAGAAGTCAGGCTGCTTTCAGCCTTACTCTGTGGCCTCAAGACACTTAGATCTCAGAGTTTAGCATGTTATACTTCCTATACTTGCATAATTACCAAAAAACAGAATGATATAAAATATAATAAAAATACTTGTTACAGAATAACACAATGTAAATAATGAATAGTCAATTATTTTTAAAAGACCTAATATAACTAAGCACAACAAAATTATTTAAAATGTATCTGCATAAATTTAAAGAAACAAATGTGCATGGCAGATCACACCTGCAATCCCAGAACAGGTGATATTCTAGAACAAAACTCATTACAAAACAAAACAAAACAAAATAACAACAACAACAACAACAACAAAAACATCAACAAAAAACAAAACAACAACAACAACAAAAAAAACCAACAAAAAAACACAAGCATATCAAAACACCAAGGTCAAATTCAAATGAAAGCTTGTAATAATATTAAAGTATTAGAACTAAAATACAAGCAATTATTTGGGTGGATGTAAATCAGCATGGATATAATTTTTCTATTCTCTTATTATCTTATAATTATTGTTATTATTATTATTATTAGTAGTAGTAGTAGTAGTATTCTCCCTCTCTTCCCAATACTCTTGTGGGATCCTTTTACCTTTTAATCCTTTCATCACCTTACTTCCATGTTATATTTTATATATCTCTGTGTATACATATGTGTATATGCATTTGAAAGTATGAGTATATGTGGGCTCATATGATATATCACACTGTGTGAATATCAGAAGGAGATTGTCAGTGTTGATACTTGCAGTTCATCTTGCTTGAGGCAAGGCCTCTTGTTTACCACTAATATTCAGGACTAACTGCCCTATAAGCTTCTTGGGAAATTCATGCTTCCATCAGACTGGTTAAATTTTTTTGGTATTTAAAAAAATCAACATTAAGCTTAGGTATTCTAAGTCTGTCTGTGGAAAATGTAGAATCATTCATTCATGTTTTCAGAAATTGTCTGGTTTGGTCATACTGTAGATCCAGTTTTAATTTTTAAAGATAGATTTGTAAAATTTTTGTACCTAATCAATATGTATTTGCTCATGTGAATGTGTGTCACATGTAAACCTAGTGCTCAGTAATTTCTTAAGAAACTTCCAAACCATGTCTCAGAAAACCAAAAAAAAAAAAAAAGAAAGAAAGAAAGAGAGAGAGAGAGAGAGAGAGAGAGAGAGAGAGAGAGAGAGAGAGAGAGAGAGAAACTTCCATCACTTTTCATAATGGTTGGGGTGTATAAACCTAGCATCAAGAAATAAAGGCTCCTCTTTTCTGTCTTCTCATTTTACCATTATTATTTCTCTCTTTTCATGATGATAGCCATTCTGACTAAAGTGAAACAGAATCTTAGAGTAGGTTTTGATTTCATCTGCCTGATATTTTAGAATATTGAGCAGATAAAAACGTTAATTTTACTTTAAGATGTCAATTGTTATTTCTTTAATTTTTGGAGATGACAACATAATTATGCTAATGTTTCTTCCCTTTCTTGCCTCTAAACCTTCCCATCTACACTTCTGTTCAAACTTAAAAATTTTTTTATACTATAATACAATATTATTTGTGTGTGTGTGTATGCTTGTGTGAGTGTGTGTGTTTCCTTAAATATGACTTGTTGAGTCTGTTTAATGTTTCTTATATGTATGTGTTCAGGGATTCTCAGTTTATTTGGATGATTAATGTTGGTTCTTTTCTATGAGGATGGCTATTTATTTAGCATCATTCTCAGGGTGTTTATATATTTTTTGTGTTGGATTGAGGCCTCATGGTATTACCCCAGTCATATACATATAATTATATTTCTTTTCCTTGTTCATTTCATAGTTCAGTAATTACACTGGTGTGACTTTATGAATGTAGTTTTTGATATTGGTAGATGACACATTCTCACATTAAAGTTACAATCTTTCTGTCCATTCTTCAACAATGACCCTTGAAACTTAGTTGCTGGAGTTGTTTGTAGACTCAATAGCTATTAAGACTGGAATCCACTATTCTGCATTTTGATTAGACGTATTTGTCTGTAATAGACTATAATGCAAAGGGAAATTTTCTTTATGATAGGTACACACTACAATTACACACACACACACACACACACACACACACACACACACACACACACTAGCATTTGTACTTGCAGACATGAGCCTAGCATGGCTGTCCTCCATGAGACTCTAACAGCAGCTGACTGAGACAGATGTAGGTACTGCCAATCACTGGACTGAAGTTTGGGATCCCTATGGAATAGATAGGGGAAGAATTGAAAGAAGCAAAGGGGGCAATAACTCCGTAGGAAGACCAAGAGGGTCAACTAACCTGGATCTCTGGAAGCTCCAAGAGACTGAGTCACCAACTAAAGACCATACATGGCTGGTCCAGTGCTCATGGCACATCTGTAGAAGAGGACTACCTTGTCTGGTCTCAGTAGCAGAGGAAGACTCTAGTCCTTTAGACACTTGATGCCCTAAAGGCAGGAGATACCTGGGGTGGGGCACCTTCGGAGAAGAATGGAGATGGGATAAAGAACTTTGAGAGCAGGAACTAAGAAGAGGGGGCAACATTTGGAATGTAAATAAATAACATAATTAATTAATAGTAATGAAAAATAAAATGAATATTTAAAAATAACTCATTTCTAATTTCTCTATATATAAATTAAAATTAAAATATATTTTATTTTATATTTTATTCAAATATATTTTGAATATATTCAAAAGAAAAATGCTTTAAAAGAATTTGACTATTTCTGGAAGATGTAAGGTTTGTTGTTATTGTTGTTCACCCATAAAAATGATGTAAAAATATTAATAAGAAATTTATAGATTAACAAAGAAATTGTTTAATAATTTTAGATATAAAATCCTGTATAGTAATATAAATAGTACCTTTACTACATTTAGATTTTTCTTGGCATTATGAAGGTTGCATTGATTTATTGTCAGAACTAATGAAATTAAAGTTTCTCAATTGGGTTCTTGTGTCCAGATTAAGATAAATATTTCACTATGATAACCCCTGACTACTTACAGATTTTCTATAATAATTAACACATTTTGAGAATTCTGAAATAAACACATCAAAATCTTACCAAAGCAATAAAACACAAATTTTTTTGTAGTTGTTTTTGTGTTTTTTGTCTTCCTGGAAAATTTACATTAGGTCAAGTACACTGGGTCAAATAAAGCATTAGTCAATCTCTGCTATGTTCATTGTGAGATAATTTTTGTATTCTCCTTAACCTGTCCTCACATATGATTTTAAAGTTTAGAACAACTTTCACCTCAACCACTGAACTATAAATTTGATTTTCTGTGACTTTATCACTCTTATTTTATATATAATAATGCTAAAAGAGTCTAGCTATTAATTGAAGAGCAGCTTTCTGAAAACTATAATTGTGTTTACTGAGTCAGATTCTGCAAAATAAAATTCTAGTCAGAGACTAATGAATTAATTACGGGGGATATTTTCACACTAATGCCTAATTCATCAGAGACATTCTCAGGGATAGTTGATCCTCGAGTTCCTCATTCATCTGTAATATCTAGAACAATAAAAAGACTGTTTATATACCAAAGTAAACATTAGGTACTGTTATTAATTTATTGATTAAAAATCTTTAGACTGTTACTAGAAAAAAACTAGATGAAAAACCATATGAAAGTGCATTGAAATGAGTGCAGCTTTGATTCACAATCAAAGACTCTTGACCTTTATACAAGACATTTACAGCATACTAATGTTTAACTGTTTATGGTTAAATAGTCTATTTTTACAGTTCTATAAATTACAAGAATACTACAATACATTTGTAGTAATATTTGTAGTAATGCATCTATAATAAACAAGTAATCACAGGTAAAAAATCTATAAGAAATACAAGCAGAAAGTATCTTAAAGCATACATACAAATAAGAGTTGCCATATTTTCATGAGATAGGTAATGTGTGGGGAATATAATTCCATACTAAAAAGTACACAAGAGCATACACATGCACACACACACATGAACACACATACACACACACACACACACACACTCAAAACACACATTTTGTAAAAGAATTTCAACTGTTCAATAATATCCAATAACAAAGTGTGTTCTTTAATCAATAAGACCATAATTAAGCATTTGTCAGAATCTTCAATGTATAATTTAAGATACATTATTGTTTCTGTATAATATGTTTGATGTATTCATACTATATGTCACCATCATTACTACTTGGACAAAAAAAAAAAAAAAAAAAAAACCAACATTCTAGTTGTTCCATTTTTTAAATGCCAATTTAATTCCAATTGTCAATTTCTAAAAGATTCTAACTAAAAACATCCAGGAAAAAATAATCCAGGAAATCCAAGACAAAATGAGAAGACCAAACCTAAGCATAATAGTCATAGAAGGGAGCGAAGATTCCCAGCCTAAAGGGTAAATAAATATCTTCAGAAAAATTATAGAAGAAAACTTTCCTAACTTAAAGAAAGGCATGCCCATAAACATACAAGAGGCCTACAGAACACTAAACAGACTGAATCAGAAAAAAAAAAAAAAATCCTCCTGTCACAAAAAATTCAAAACACCACGTGGACAAAACAAAGAAAAAATATTAAAAGCAGCAACAGAAAAAGGTCAAGTAACATATGAAAGCAGGCCCATTAGAATTACACCAGACTTTGTATCAGAGACTCTAACAGGCAGAAGATTGTGGGCAGTTGTCATATACTTAGAGCCTAAGAGAACACAAATGCCAGTCCAGGCTTCTATAACCAGCTAAATTCTCAATTACCATAGATGGAGAAAACAAGATATTTCATTACAAAAACAATTTACATGTTATCTTTCCACAAACCCAGCCCTACAAAGGATAATAGATGGAAAACTCCAACACAAGGAAAGAAACTGAGCCCTACCCAGTCATGGTCGCACATGCCTTTAATCCCAGCACTTGGGAGGCAGAGGCAGGTGGATTTCTGAGTTTGAGGCTAGCCTGGTCTACAAAGTGAGTTCCAGGACAGTTCTTGCTGACAGGAACCTGATATAGCTGTCTCCTGAGAGGTTCCACCAGAACCTGACAAATACAGAGGGAGACTCTCGTATCCAACATTTAGACTGATCACAAGGTCCTCAATGTAGGAAGTGGAGAAGGGACTGAAGCAGCTGATGGGGTTTACAGCCCCATAGGAGGAGCAACAGTGTCAACCGGCCAGACCATTCAGGGCTTCTGTGGACTGGACCACCAAGCATAGAATACATATGGAGGGTCCCAAGGCTCTGGTTGCATATGTGGTACAGTATTGCCTTATTGGACAGTGGGAGGAGAAGCCCTTGGGCCTGATGAGATTTGATGTCCCAGTGTATAGGAATGCCAGGTTGGGATGGCAGGACTGGGTAGGGGATGGGGCAGCACTCTGATAGAGGTAGGGGATGGAGGATTAAATAGGGAGTTTCAGGAGTGGAGACATGGAAAGGGGATAACATTTGAGATATAAATAGAGAAAATATACAATAAAATGGAAAAAAATAAATTAAAGGAAAAAACGAGTACCAGAAATCTAGGTGTAATACATTTTTCTCATGAAAATAGTTACTGAAAGGTGTATTGACCTGTTCAAAAAATGAGACCCTTATTGGTTATCCAACACAAAATGGTCAGTTCTGAAATCATACACACATCAACAATAGAAACTGATTCAACAGATTGCATATATATATATATATATATATATATATATATATATTTCTTCAAAAATATATACAAATATAAATGTATGTTTGTGGTGAAATATTTAAAAAGAGCCTATCAATTTGAGAGTTGGGTACTTTGGTAGAGTTTGAGTGAGAGTGTCTGCAAAGAGCTGGAGGAAATCAAAATAAATGAGAAAACAATGTTATTCTATTTTAGTTAAAATACATTAAAAATAAACACTGCTTTTGTTACAGTAAAAAACATTCTCAACTGAGGGCTATAGAATGACCAAGAAGCACCTAAGGAAATGTTCCACATCTTTAATCATCAGGGAAATACAAATCAAAACAGCCCTTAAATACCACCTCACACCAATCAAAATGGCTAAGGTCAAAAACTCAGGTGACAGCAGATATTGGCAAGGATGTGGAGAGAGAGGAACACTCCTCCATTGTTGGGATTGATGGGATTGATGGGATTGCAAGAGGTTACAACCACTCTGAAAATTACTCTGGTGGTTCCTCAGAAAGTTGGACGTAGTACTATTTGAGGAAACATGAATACCACCCCTGTGTATATATAACCAATGCTGCTCCAACACATAACAAGGACACATGTTCCACTCCATTCATAGCAGCCTTATTTATATTAGCCACAATCTGGAAAGAACTGAAATTAAGTTCTTAGTGAGGGTTATTGCAAGAGTGATTTTAGAAATCTTTTATATTGATTATGGCATATTTAAAAACTATATCCTTGCCATTGTCTTCCTTGTGTAAAACTTACAACAACAAAAACAACAACAACAAAAATAAGCCATAATGACTAGAGCCTAACCGTTTCTATCTGTATTTCTGCTCTCAGGTAAGCCACTGAGAAAAATGTCTGTGGGTGACCTGTTTCCACTCTTGAGCCATGATGGAAAGACTGACACCTTGGAGACGCAAGCAACAAACAAGGTGATGTAATGTCCTTTCAGAATGAATTTGCTTTGTTTGAAACACTGTGGTAAAAATATTGCTAAGGATCCTCCCCCAAACAAATAATATTCAAGAGAAAGGGAGTAAAGAAAACGCAGGTAGCTTTGCTGGAGATATAATCTATATCAGATTAGAAAACTAGAAAGAGACTATTAAGTGATATTGCAATCTTCAAGCATTGAATTGTTTTATATATCTGCAAAGAAACTCACTTTCAACTAAGTTAACCTTGTGCTCCAAAGATTCTTGAAGACAACAATAAACAAAATAAACAATAAACAAAATTTCTTTTAGATTTATAGCAAACCTGGATTTGGGTAGAGGTACCTAGTGATAACAGCTAAAATTACTTATATATCAACTACATGTTTAAATCCAAAACACTAAAATTTTACATCAGGGAATTGCAAGATGGGAAATAATTCAGCACCACCTGAACCAAGCAAACAAAAAATAACAAATACTAAAATGATGGTGAAGGGAATTGTTGCATTACTTTCTAAAGAGTAAGGGTGTACTGATGACAAAGCATCAGGAAAATGGGAGCTGTTTAGTAGCAAGAAATACAGTTTGGAAATTGGAAGAGAATACAAAATCAGCTATATGTCACATTTCATAGAAAATCCCACAAACTACAGTAGAGAAATTACTGAAAAGTTGTTTAAAGAACAAAGGAAAATATTGTCAAATATGTTATGTTTTACAATCTGGATAATGTGAATATTTGTAAACTATTATTATTGAGATTTTCAAGTTAAACACAATAATTAAAATAAAAGAGTAAACCAGAGGAGTGCAACTTAGTGTAAAAATATCAAACTTGAATGATGATCAACAGAGATTATGCAACTTAAAGGAGTGAGGGAGGAATAATTTAAAGAATAGTAAGAAATGGAATTTAAAAGTAAATTAGATTAAAAGGAAATTAAATTTATAGGATAAAAGTACTTAGAAAATGTATTAAGTCTACATTGGAAACTTTAAAAATATCTGAAACAAACTAAAGTTAATTTAAAATTATAAATATATGTATTTTCATGTTTATATGTTGAAAACTTGTTTTGATGATTTTAAACCGTTTTAATCTCCAAATCCATTTTTAAATTCAACAGCTCCTATGATATCATTCTCAGAGGATTCTTTGGAGAAGTTAATGTGCTGAGAACAACCACACACACACACACACACACACACACAAATAGAAAGAAAGAAAGAAAGAAAGAAAGAAAGAAAGAAAGAAAGAAAGAAAGAAAGAAAGGAAGGAAGGAAGGAAGGAAGGAAGGAAGGAAGGAAGGAAGGAAGGAAGGAAGGAAGGAAGGAAGGAAGGAAGAAAGAAAGAAAGAAAGAAAGAAAGAAAGAAAGAAAGAAAGAAAGAAAGAAAGAAAGAAAGAAAGGAAGAGTAAAAAAAAAGAAAGAAAACAAAAAGATTAAAACAGCCCTGAGAATGAAACAGCTGTGTACAGCATAGATTCTGATTAGAATCACTGACAATGAGAATGTAGGAGTAAGAATAAGTTTATAAACTCATAAAATCGATTTTAGAATCTACCAAACACATGTTTGGTCAGTTACATAGTAATAAATATCTTCACACAATTCAGGGGAGACTATTGTGTATAAGAATTCATTACTGGAGAACTGGGAAACCAAAGACAAAGAATAAGGTTTGTTTTCAACTCAACAACAATTAAAAAAAAAAAAACACACACAAAAAAACGCACAAAACATAGCCAAAGGGATTAAAAGCATTACATACCCTAATCATAAATAACAAGTCCATTTTCTTCATAGATACACATCAAGCTTTATCTAACACAAGCATTATTTGTTGTGTTTGAAAGAATAATTCTTTTCTTAAAAGAAAATCGATTTGGAGCTCATACTGCATAGCTAAAGGACTAGACAATGTAAATGAAATTCTTAAGTACTATATTAAAGAAAAACATACTTTATTTATTAGCAACAATTTATAAATTAAGCACCTCTTGAAAATACATTGCTTTTAGGTGCAATGCTTTTTGGTGTGTTTTTTGTTTGTTTTGTTTATTATTAATTTTTTGGGACAGTGTATCTAGACCCAAATGGTTCAATTATTGTAGCATTTAAACCTGGCACTCATTAATAGGTGCTATTGATGTTAGATTATAATATAATTGCAATCAAATGTAGAAATAAATATGAGTTCATATAATTTTTACTTTATCACAAATTTACCTTGACTTACCAAATTTTTAAATAATTGCTCTAATCTTGTTACAAAATTTAATATATAGCCTTTAAGCCTGAGTCTTCCAAAATCTAAAGTCCTGAATGAGTTATTTCTTCTTCATTCCAGAGTGCGATATGTGAAATGGTTCTGAATAGATATATTTATATAAAGCTACTATGAATGACATGTCTATGTACTTGCTTTCCTTAGTTAATTTGTAGCAAATGGAGTTGGCCACACTACCAACATTTGTACAGTAAGATAAATGATAATATGTGTACTTTATAAGAATTTACCAATCTACCTTGGATATATATTATCTCTGTAATAATGAAGTGATGGAGGCCTTCTTCCTAAAAGTCAGTGTACTTTGCAATAGATTGGGACAAAGAGGAGATGCTATAAGGAATATCACATCCTTATTAATTCCCCTCAATGGATTTTTGAAAAAAAAATCACAGCATAACACATTATAGTTTTGATCTTTGGATTCAGACAGTGAGTATCTATCACATGAGAAGATACCATGGTTAGAATGTGAGGTTCTTTTCACAGAATAAATTTTAGAAACAGAAGAACACTGTCAGTAAACAGTAAGATACAAAAATCGATATCAGATAATCTGAAAATATCCTGTAAATTAAAATGTGTAGAACATCAGGGACCTGAGACATATATAGCCCCTGATTTGTCTATGGAGATGAAATTCACAGAGATTATTAAATGGATTCCAAAACTTACAAAACACAGACATAAATATAAGGTTCTAGAACTTAATGCCACCACCTACCCACTGATTCTAACTGGTATTAAAAGACTACGTTAGAAAGTACTAAAGAACATCTTTAACTTTAAACTTTCACACAATATTCTTTAAAGGTAAAGTTTCCCCAGGACAAACCTCAGCATTCTTTAAAGAACAGGAGTCATGCCCAGCTATGCTGGAATAAGGATGAAAGCTTAATTATTTCAATTGGAGATCAACAAAAATATTTAGGACCATTGCTACATACATCTTCATGTTTAGAAAGTGTTTCTGAATTGCATTCCGGTGTAGACCTATGTGTGATATTTCAGGCAACGTTTACACTTGAAGTTGATTTTATCATAGTACTTGTACCAAAATACATTTGCTTAATAGAAATATGTATTTGAATGTTAAACCTATCAATGGATAATTTTTAATGGCTAGATATAGAAACTTGGTATTACAATTTTACTATTGATCAGTACTAAGAACACACATAGTATGCAGAGGTTAAAAATAATGTAAAACTTCAAAGATTCCCTGAAAGCCTCTCTGCTTGTACTAACAGGAAATTTTCATTTAAAATTTTTAATTATACATTAATTTATAATAACATTAAAAAGAAACACTGATCACTTCACTGATCATTTCTCAATAAGTAATCTGGAAATAGACAAAGTAGAAAGTTTAAAAACGGTTAATATCTCTATAATGCACCAGGGACCTGGGAAGTGAGATACTCTCAGAACTCAAAGGGAGGGGATCTTAAATGAAATGCCCAACAGTAGGAAGAGCAAACTTATAGAGCTCACATCCAGCAGGAAGACAGAACATTAAGTGAGGAATGGGGTTGTCATCCTACAGTCACAACTCTGACCCATAACTGTTCCTGTCTAAAATAATTACAGGGATGGAAATGGAGAGAAGCCTGAGAAAAAGAAGGTCCAGCGACAGACTCAAAGTGGGATCCACCTCAAGGGGAGGCCCCAAGGCCTGAAACTATTACTGAGGCTATGGGTCACTCACAAAAACAGAGCTAGCATGACCTCACTCCAGAAGACTCAACAAGCCACTGCAAGTGTCAAATGCAGACATTTGCACCCAACCAATGGACAGAAGCAGCTGACCCCTGTTGTTGAATTAGGGAAGGCTGAAAGAAGCTGAGGAGAAGGGCAATCCTGTTGAAGGACCAGCAATGTCAGTTAATCTGGACCCCCAAGATCTCTCAAACATTGGACCACCAAACAGGCAGCATACATCAGCTGTTATGAGGCCCTCAATATACATACAGTAGAGGAGTGTCAGGTCTGTGTTCATTCAGAGATGATGCACCTAACCCTCAAGAGACTAAAGGTCTCAGGAAGTTTAAAAGTCAGGTGGGGTGGGGACATCCAAATGGAGACAGGTGGGTGGGTGGACAGAAGGTATGGGGTGTGGAGAGAGTTGGAGAGTAGATGGGGGAGGTAATAATATATGGAGTATAAAAAAGGAAGGAAGGGTTGATGGAGTGTCAACCCCAAGTACCTTGCCAGAAGTTGGCTACCTTCTGTCTCCCAACCTCGTGACATAAATTCTGCTCTCCAAACATCAGTGTTAGTGAAAATTTATTACTCTGAACGTTATCAGACTTCACTTCTTGTTTGATCTTATAATGCCCTCTACACACAAGCTATAGCCATGTAGATGTATGTAGATGATATATCTCCCCTGGCCAATGGCATACAGCCACACCAACCTTGCCTCACAGACCCTAGTCACATTCCCGGGGGCATAAATACCCTCCTTTACTTCCAATAAACCAAAATAGTTCTCAGAAACTGTTCGCAGGTGAGTACTTTGCTCCTTCACTCATTGATAGCCAAGATCCCATACTGCATTTACCCATGAACTGCTAAGCTTCCCTCCCTCCAGTTAGCCCTCTACAGAAGGGGGTTGTCTACCCCATGGGGAAGCAGACCCTGGGAGGGAACTGGCACAATTGGGATCTTAGGAGAAGTTCTGTGGGTTTTGTGGCCATGAATCATTGGCTAGGACAGGCATGTTGGAAGAACCCTCATCTGTATATTCAGGGAGTATAGAGTGTGTTTGTTGGAACATTGTAAGGTCAGAAAATCAGAGGAGCCTGGTAACTTTCTGGGTAATAAATTACTAAGGTTGATGTATTTCTTTGGGAATTGTCAACATGCAATAACAGTGCTTTTGTTTTGTTCTGTTTTGTTTTGTTTTTCATTCTTGTTCTTTTTTTTTATTGTACTCATTAGTATAAGATTGTTCTTTCTTGGAATAATTTTTAAATTTTTCTATCAAGGACTTTTTATGTACTTTTGTATTTGTGAATGTGATTGCAGAAGCATCAAGTTAGATATTGACCAGATTAATTGCACGTAGTTAACAATAAGATTAATAAATAAATTTATATTCAAATTATTTATGTAAAAATTCATCTTCAGATTACTCTACAGCTATATGTTTGTATATCCTAAACTAAATATGGCCATAATAAACAGAGGAAGTAAACTACTTTCTATAGAATCGAATACTTATTATGTATTCAATTGTTCTATGAACTGGGACATTATGGCTAAGCATGCTTTCTGGGCCACCTGCATACTAGAATTCAAATTTTAGATTCAACATAACAAGCAAAGCTTATCTGAATGCAAGTAATTCCAGATAAAAAGATTAATACCCTATTCTGGCTTCTTCATGAATGCATATACTTTATAAACATATACAAATGAAATAGCTCATTTAAAAAATGAAATGAAATAAAGCAGGATTTTCATGGGTATTATAAAATAGTTATTCATAGTTAGGACAGTAAACTTAGAACATTGAAATTTCTATGTTACACCATTATAAAATCTATAAGACTACTTTGGCAGGAGCTGGAGAGATGGCTCAACAGTTAAGAACAATTGACTGCTCTTCCAGAGGTCCTCAGTTCAATTTCCAACAACCACATGGTAGCTCACATCTGTAACGGGGTCTGATGCCCTCTTGTGGTGTGTCTGAAGAGAGTGACAGTGTACTCACATCCATAAAATAAATAAACATTTTGAATTGTTTTTAAAAGGGGTGCTTTGGCATTTCAAAGTAGTAATATATATCATTATATACAAGACAATAAATTATTTATTCAGTTCTCATGTTCATTCAGTATATTTCAACTGCCAGATATATAAAAAGTAGAGAATATAGAAATAAAACACATCTTATTTCTTCACACAACTTCTGTTTTAGAAACAAGGATATAATTTAGAACTACTTAAAAATGTACATACAGTATAAATATTTCATAGTATTTTCTATAACTATTGTTTTATTAAATGATGTATATATAAACTGAGCTGTCCTTAAATTCTTAAACCAATAGTTTACCTAGCTGTGATACTTGCTTACCACAGCAACGACCAGCATTACAAAATATTCCTAAGTGGGCAATAGTGACACTCACATCTGGTGCTAACCAATTGCTCTTTAATTGGAATTAAGGCCACCCCAACATGAGTAATAATTATTCCTGGAGCTATAAATCTATTCAACTACCTTGACCTGATAGGATCCCAGAGGTGAAGCTAATTTTATTAAACCTCCATAATTCTTTTTTTTTTTTTTTTTTTTTTTTTTGAGACAGAGTTTCTCTGTGCAGCCCTGGCTGTCCTGGAACTCACTCTGTAGACCAAGCTGGCCTCAAACTCAGAAATCCACCTGCCTCTGCCTCCCAAGTGCTGGGATTAAAGGCATGTGCCACCATGCCTGGCTCCATAATATATATATATATATATACACACACACACACACACACATATATATCACTAAATATACTGAGGAGGTTGATTTCATATATTTATTTATATATTTTTGTGAATATCTGTTACAGTATCAAAAAAAAAAAAAAAAAAAAAAAAAAAAGACCATGGAAGGGTATAAATGAAGTTGGAAAGGTGAAGGTTAAGGGGGAGAATATGTAGCTATATTTTAATTTGTCAAAATTAAAAAGATGTAAACATACAAACATATATTGAATATTCCTATAAATGACATAGATATTTAAATGTACATATGCAAATATGCATATGTGCAATTATGTGCAAATAACAAATAATATGTTTTGATTCATAAGGTATCCCTAAACTAGTTAATCCACAGGCATTAGGAGCATTATCATTACTTTGTCACTTTTTTCTTTTTCTTTTTTTATACTTTGTCACTTTTGACATCTATTTTACTTATGCAAATCCCAAAGGATTTGCAGTTTTGAAAACTTTATGAGAATATTTTATTAAATGCTTCTTCATACTAAATATCATACTCATCACAAAAATCAACTGTGTTCTAATTTCATTCATACTAAGTATTATATGACTCTAATATCTTTTTTGAGTTTATTTTCCAACTTCTAGCTTATGTCATTTGATAATTAGGAAACACTGAATATCCTACTGACTTTACAAGAAACTTATTAATAATTAATAAAAGAGCTACATAGTGTTTTAAGATGTTAATTTCTTGACTATTGAAACAGATTAATTAAATAATTCAGATATTAAAAGTAACACACAAAAGAATCTATAATAAAATTATATACACATTTTTACTACTAAATATAACAAAAATCTGGCAATAAAATATAGTCATATCACTGTAATTTTAGATTATTTTGTCTAGAATTCATCAGTATTTGACACTAAAGATTACAAAATATTTCTCAAAAAATTTAAGGGTTTAGTACTATATATAAAATAAACATATTATTAATATTTGTCTAAGGATTAAGTTTTTGATTTTGTGTTACTATCTATTCAATTTTGAAAGTAAATAACTCTAGATTTTAATATTAACCACAAATCTAGGGCAAAATTACCTTTACAGGGTTTGTAATTTCCGTATATGTTGTGATATGATGTACTATATTCAGGATGACTGGAGTGGTAATAACAGTGCTCATTGAATCCACTTCAATGGAGAATGGGGAAGGAGGACAAAAGATAGTTGACTCGAAAGAACACAATTGCAAGAATGCACTGATCCATTGGAATAGTGCCTATTTGACAAATAAAATATATTAAAGGGAGTTTTTAATGTGAAAAAGGTTAAAGAGCAGTGAGGTAATTTTAATATTGTTAATAAATTTATTAGCTTGAAACTATTTTGAAAATACATTTTCAAAAAGTTTCATTTGAAGTCTTTTATATTTAAACTCTCAGTTACAAAACAGATTCTATTCATCTGAATTTATATGTTTACACCAATTCTTAAAACAACATATTTTGCTTTCTCGTAGAATTCAACAAGAGGGAAACAAATAAGATATGTGATGGTAGCTGTTAATAATTATGTCATTTTGTGCAATATTGAATACTTTATGAATACATTGCTGCATGTTCACAGTCAATTTAAATGGTTAAATTGTTATAATAACTACTGGTGTAATATCCGGCAGCTACAGGCAGATTGTTATGCAAAGTTAGAACTGTTGCTCCTGGCCTAGGTCTCAAAGCATGATCCCAGAGCTGAATCCTCAGACATAACCACAAATTGCAGTGTGGGGAATTTGGTCTAAACAAATTTTATAAAATATGAGATTGAAGAAGCATAAAACAGAAACGTTTAAACAACTTGTCCCTGCGGTTGAAATATCCTGAATAAGTTAGTAGGAAACATTGTACGTAATCCCTGGTTTACGGATTTATGGATCCCTGGATCCATTAGCACCTCTACAAATTGCATAAACTATTTCCTAGTCACTCTGGCCTAGATCCTATCCATATATGATATGGTTTTGTACCTTGGTGGTCTTGTGGGACTTCTAACAGTGGGAGCTAGGGTGTCACTGATAATTTCATCTGCTCTAAGGCCCCTGTCCCTCCTGCTGGGTTGCCTCCTTAAGCCTTGCTGTGAGGTTATGCACCTAGTTTTATTGTAACTTGTTTGGTTCATAACCTGCTCTTTTTTGAAGGGACATGGAATAGATCTGGGGTAAGGTGAGGTGTGAGGTGTGGAGGGGCTGGGAGGAAGGCAAAGATTAGAAACTGCTGCTGAGATATAATATATGAGAGAATAAACAAAAAAGAAAAAGAAGTTTTGAGACTAAATCTTTGGTAACTACTTGATTGAGTAGGTGTTCCGAAGTCTGAGGGTTGAGTAGAAGTAGTCCATGTATTTTGATGGAATCGACCCACCATTATAGCATTACAACATCTCAACTTGTTTGGACTTTTTCTCTTATGTCACTTTCATGAAGTGGTTTCTTATGTTCCAGGGTTAAATATTGTTACAACAATATATTGAAACACAGTGAATCAACTAATCACATGAAATATTTCTCATAGAGTCAGACAAACAATGGTCCAAATTCCAGTTTCAATCTTTATTTGCTCTTCGGCTTTGGAGAAGTTACCAAGTTGTGTGACAATGCCAGGAGGACATGAAAGTACCAAAATCCTTCATAAAACTCATTAACAACATTTGTAAATAATAAATCAGGAACATTTGTCCATTCTCCATTGTTGAACCTGATATATATCATTACTTATTTTCAAAGATTGACTTGACAATTCAGACATGACTATATTTTGGAAGAATTATATACATAAATCTAAGAGTTGAATGTTCAGCACAAATTTAACATTTTTTTTTTAGGTTCACAATCTTCTTTGACATCTGGTAATATGTGATGATCTAGAAGGCCTTGATTAGCACAAGCAGTTATGCAGTAATGGGGAGTTCTCCCCCGGGGCATAATCTTCCTTGTACAGAGCAATTCCTTTTCTTTAGTTTAGTGGCAATACTGTTAGGTAAATTCTAAGCCACAGTTGGAGTAATTTCACCTGATTTTTCATTACTAGGCAAGTATAAAATGTTCAAACTTGACACTCTGGTTTCGCAGGAAAAAAAAAAAACAAAAAACAAAACTTTGGCCTACTTGCTAAATTTAGTGCTGAAATACAAACCACTTGTCTTTGAGTAAAATAAAAACTATAGAACTGAATCAGATAATTTTGACATTTCTAGGGATTAGAATGGCTTTGATTAAAGGAAAAGAGAGAGTGAAGTGACTGCAGAGATCTCAAATTAGTATCTAAACAGCGCAACTGGAAACTCTACAACTGAAAGAAGAAATCATATCCCAAAAGAAATAGATGTCAAAACAATAATCAAATTCAGGACTGAAATTTATAAAGAAACAACAACAGCAAAAAAAAAAAAACAAAGAAACAATGAAATATTGTTTCATTTTTTTTTATTAATCATTTTATCTGTTCACAATTCAAATGATATCCCCCTTCCTGGTTACCCCTCCACAATCCTCCCCAACTCATCCACCCTCTTTTCTCTCACTTTTGCCTCTCTGAATGTGCTCCTCCACCCACTCCTTCCTCACTGGTCTAGCATTCCCCTACACTGGGGCATCAAGCCTCCACATGATCAAAGGCCTCCCCTCCCACTGATGTCAGATAAGGCCATACTCTTCTACATATGTATCTGGAGCCATGGATCTCTCCATGTATACTCTTTGGTTGGTGATTTATTCTCTGGGAGCTCTGGTTGGTCCAGTTAGTTGATATTGTTCTTCCTATGTTGTTGCAATCCCCTTCAGATCCTTCAGTCCTTCTCCTAGCACTTCTCCTGGCTCTATCCAATGGTTGGCTGTGATCTGCATCTGTATTGTTCAGTTGCTGGTAGAACCTCTCAGGGAACAGCCATACCAGGGTCCTGTCAGCAAACATTTCTTGACATCAAGCAATAATGTAGTGGTTTGTGCCTGCAAGTGGGATGGATCCCTAGGTTAGATGGTCTCTAGATGGTCTTTCCTTCAGACTCTACTCTATTTTTTTGTCCTTGTCTTTCCTTTGGACAAGAAAATTTTTGGACTAAATAAATTTGAGATGCATGGGTGGCCTCATCCCTCAACTGGGGACCTTGGCTATCTACTGGAGGTGGTCTCTACAGGTTGTATCTCCTCTTTGTTGGGTATTTCAGTTAAAGTCATGGACATTGGGTCCTGAGAGCTTCTTGCTTCCCTGGAGTGTGAGACTTTCTACTGGCTATACCCAGTTCCCCAACTCCCACTTCTACATATTTCTATTCAATTTCCTGACTCTCTATACTTCTCTCCTGCCCCTTCTAATACCTGATCCTGTCCCTGTTTTCACCCTCCCCTCATGTCTCCTTCCCAGATACTTCCCTTTCTTGTTTGCTCTGAGATTATTTTGTTCCCCCTTCTATATAGGATTGAACAAGCCACTCTTTGGCCATCTTTCTTCTTAATTTCCATATAGTGTATGGGTTATATTGTGGATATTCAGAGCTGAAGAATGGATAAAGAAAATGTGGCACATTTACACAATGGAGTACTACTCAGCTATTAAAAACAACAACTTCATGAAATTTGAAGACAAATGGATAGAATTACAAAATATTCTGAATGAGATAACTCAGACAAAAAGAGAACACACATGTATTTACTCACTGATAAATGAACAAATCATCTTTTGAAATGACAGTTTTACATGTAGCATTTTAAAACATATTTGAGTTTTGATAACTCTCCCCAGTACCCTTGCATTCCAATTCCCACTTAAACCTCCCCTGTGTATTTTGAATAGAAAAACAAATTACATGGTTGTACAAGGATTTCTGCAATGATGTACATATTCCTTAAGGTATGCTTGTATTATAAGCAGTTCTTTTTATAGCTTTTGAATATATTGGCACAGGTTGAAACTGTTAACATTCTTACACTATAGAAAAAAATTCATCCTTTTCGCACACCATCATCAGCATTTAGCTTCATTTATTTTTTTTTCCCTTGGCAAAAGCCATTCTAAACATCTTGAGATAAAATCACTGAGAAGTTTCAATATGAATTCCTGTGCTAAGGTTATTGAACACTCTTTAACATAGTTCTGTGACATGCTATATCTCCTTATTTGTGCAAAGTGTACCACCACTCCATTTCAGGAATGAAGGCAACTTGATCATTGTAAATGTTGTCCTTTAGTTATTCAAAATGCAATTGCATGCATTTTATTGAAAACATTTACGTCTATGTTCATAAAAGATATTGGTCTATATTTCTGTTTTATTGTGTCTTCATCTTATTTTGGTATCAAGGTAATACTTTCTTCATAAAATAAAGAAACATTTCTTCCTTTTATAGTTTATAGTTTGAGGAGGAATGTTATTACTTTTACTGTCTAGTAGCATAAATACTGAAGGACCTGTATCTCAACATTGTTTTTTCTGTATTTGTGAGATTTTAATTGTAGCTTTAACATGTAAAAACTTAAACATTTTATCTCTTCTCTCTATATATCTATATCTACATCTATATCTATATCTATCTATATCATCTATATCTATATCATCTATATCTATATTATCTATATCTATATCTATATCTATATCTATATCTATCTATATCTATACTATCCAGTTTAGTGGCATATAAATTATATTATCCTATGATAATCTAATTTGCATTTATATCTCCCTTTCAGCTCTAATCTGAGTCTTCTTTTGTTTTTATTTATTTTATTCTTTTTAGTGAGATTGATTAGGAGATTGTTGATCTTATTTTTCTTTGAAAATAACCAGTTCTTCATTTCATTGAATTTTTAAATGACTTTACCTGTTCATATTTCACTAACTTATGCACTGATGTTTTCTTTACATCTGGCGCTTTTAGTTTTTGCTTGTTCTTGTTTCATATGTCCTTAAACTGTATCAATTTCTTAATTATTTGAAACTCATCTGATGTTTTAACTTCCAGGAATTTGTAAATTTTCTGTTGTTTTCCTTTTGTTTGTAGATGGCTCTTATTAACTGCTGACAGAATACAATTGGTTATTTTAACTTCTTTGTATATGTTGTTTAGAGCCACATTTCTCTACTTCAGAGAATTTTTCATTTGGGATGTAATGTTTTGTAGATTCATTTAATTTATTATTTCATTAAAATCTAATTTTCTCCATTTTGGGTGTGTGTGGTCTCACAACTGTTTATTGACCAATGTGTGCTATTGAAATCATCCCCTATTACTCTATGTTTAGTCTGTGATAATCTGTCACTTTATATCTACCAGTATCTGTTTTATAAAACGTGTTTCACTTGTGTTAGATACACATATATTTAGTATTGTTGATTTCTCAAGGTGGATTTTCTTTGAATCAGTATAAAGTGACTTTGTTTTTTTCTCTTCTGAGTGGATTTTATTGGATATCTACCTTATCTCTAGTTACATCTTCTTGGCTTTGTAGTCATGAACTCATTTAGCCTTCTTTTACAGTGAAGTGGCCTAGTTCTCCATCAAGTGTGTTAAATGTAGTAGCTTATGTTGGCAGCTGTGCCTCAGGATATAAAATACATGGTTCCATACTCTTATGAATTTTAGCATTTCTGTTTTTAATTTATTTTTTATTATTTTTAGAAATTAATAATTTTATTAAGAATATTTTATTAGATAATTTCTTTATTTACATTTTAAATGTTATCCCCTTTCCTGATTTCCCCTCTGAAAACCCCCTCCTCCTCCTTCCTTCCCCATGCCCTAGCTCACCAACCTACTTACTCCAGCTTCCTGGCCCTGCCATTCCTCTATACTGGGGCACAGAACCTTCACAGGACCAAGAGCCTCTCCTCCCATTGATGACCGACTAAGCCATTCTCTGCTAATCATGGAGCTAGAGCCATGAGTCCCACCATGTGCTTTCTTTGGTTGGTGGCTTAGTCCCAGGGAGCTCTAGGGGTACTGGTTAGTACATATTGTTGTTCTTCCTATGGGGCTGCAAACCCCTTCAGTTCCTTGGGTCCTTTCTCCAGCTCCTTCATTGAGGACATTATGCACCATTCAATGGATGGTTGTGAACATCCACTTCTGTATTTATCAGACACTGGCAAAGCCTTTCAGGGACAGCTATATGAGGCTCCTGTCAGCAAGCTTTTCTGTTCTGATAGATGGTCTTTGGTATTTATCTCTAAATCATTTCAGTACATTTTCTATTCTGTGTTCTTTAGTCTTTTAAATATACTATAGCATATGTAGAATTACCATTTTCCTCTTACCTATTTGTAAACTACATGTCTTTCTTCGTCATGTGGCATCAGCCTTCAGTATGTTGAGAAAGTGATATTTACTGTAAAATCTCAATGCCTGCCCCATGACTAACTTCTAGGAAGACTCAAATCACTAAATATTCCATGTCCTTCCCAAATAATTCTTGCAGCAGATACCAATTATTCAAATACTTGAGCTTCTAGTGCAGTTTATATTTACATCACAACAGTGAAGGAAAAATTTACAAATTTAATTATTAATAATATATATATTAAATGCCCATCATAACAAAATGCTGTTTTGCTTGATACGTTTTCCCTTTGAAAAATTAAAGCTTTTGAAACTTACTTATAATTTACTGTTTATGCCAAACTATAGTTAAACTCATTCCCACTATTAATATTTAAAAAGAAATTAACTTTTGAAACATTATTTCTTTAAAATGGTGTGTTAAGTTTGTACTTGTGTAAGGTATATAATTAGCATGCAACTCTTTTCTTGATAATTAGAGGAAGCTGAAAGTTTGAATTGTGAAATCATTAGTAATTGATCACTCTAAGTGAGAACACTGCTGTTATGACTAATGACTAAATTGTTAAAGTGTGTAATAGATGATATTTTGTACTGATGGAGAAATTACTGTTTGTGGCTATTTATCATTTTGTTCTCAACAAGATGTTACAAAAAAAAAGCAAGATAATTGCAGCTTGCACTCATATTTCCTTTTTATACATTTAATAAATTTTGATGTATAAGACACAAAATTATTTTTCCATTTAAAGAGGGGATAACATTTTAACTGTAAATAAAGAAAATATCCAATAAAAAAGTCAGTCACATAAACATATAACAATGTATCAGATTTCTACTTCAATAAAATTCACTCATGTAGAAAGTTCTGGTGTGTGACCTAAAATCTTCATGAGATTACTAATATAAATAATTATTTATTACTTTATTTTCATAAGGATTTTCTCAGGAACAGGTTACCTGTTTTCATCTGCTGAAGGTGTAGTCTTAGGAGGCTCCGTAATCTCCTCTTATACTAGGGGACTTATAAACCTGTCAATACTCATAACACAAGCACACACACTCACATACACTTAAACACACACACTAGCCATATACACACACAAAGAGGCATACCACAGAAACACACACACAGTGATTATATAACGTGTTCAGAATATGTTTTTCAGTGCTTCTTATCATTGAATTAGCTTTGCAACTATCAACATTTTCTTAATTCAGCTGTACATCATGTGCCTCTATGTACATGTATATCAATCATAAATATTTGCATAAGAAATATTCTCTCTTGTTAATTTCTTTCTCAAGCGTATATTTCTATATATCTGTGTTACCTCCAGGAAGGTTTCTTAACACTCAGTAGTGAAATATCTCTCAGTTTGAATAATCTTTCTCTCTTTAGTGTCGGTTTTTTTGTTTGTTTGTTTGTTTCATTTTATTCATTTAAAAAATGTCATTTAAGAAAAATTTCATTTTATGCTCCAGTCTAGCCTGTAATTTACCATTACATCTACATGTATGTTAAAACTCAAGACATCCCTCTTGGTGTTGTAGTGCTAAGATTCTATGTCTGAGTTACTATGTCCAGATTCTCTTTCCGTCATGATGACATACGCAAATCCTAAATATTATCTACGCATATTCTCCTCTTGTTCAAATGTTATGAGGTTTGAAAATAAATATTACAGTAACTAATACTTTTAAAGTTTCAATTCTTTGGGACCTAGAACTTTAACTTCATCCAAGATGGAAGACACATCTAAGAACCTAGAACACCCTGAGAGATATGTATGTGCTTGAAGCATTCTACCTTCAGACAACAAAGAAATTATCAGTAGAAGCTTGTATGAGAAAGGCAGGAGTTGCTTAAATCATTCCACTCTATGTTTTACTTTAGTAATTTCAAAATGTGGGCATCTTTATAAAGATAAATTACAGACATCCGGCACCCTCCCAGTCGGAGGACAGTGACCTGCCCTGCAGGGAGCGCCATCTTGGCTCCGGGACTCCGCCGAACTTAGTCTACAGGTTAGAGTGAGGACCACAGAGGCAGACAGCTTCTGGGACAGGCGGGAGCCACAGAGCCGCTGAGGCAACACCCTTTTGGGGCCGCAGACATCCGGCACCCTCCCAGTCGGAGGACAGTGACCTGCCCTGCAGGGAGCGCCATCTTGGCTCCAGGACTCCGCCGAGCTTAGTCTCTACAGGTCAGAGTGGGGACCACGGGGGCAGACGGCTTCTGGGACAGGCAGGAGCCACAGAGCCGCTGAGGCAGCACCCTTTTGGGGCCGCAGACTTCCGGCACCCTCCCAGCCGGAGGACAGAGACCTGCCCTGCAGAGAGCGCCATCTTGGCTCCGGGACTCCGCCGAACTTAGTCTACAGGTTAGAGTGAGGACCACAGAGGCAGACAGCTTCTGGGACAGGCGGGAGCCACAGAGCTGCTGAGGCAGCACCCTTTTGGGGCCGCAGACATCCGGCACCCTCCCAGTCGGAGGACAGTGACCTATCCTGCAGGGAACGCCATCTTGGCTCCGGGACTCCGCCGAGCTTAGTCTCTACAGGTCAGAGTGGGGACCACGGGGGCAGACGGCTTCTGGGACAGGCGGGAGCCACAGAGCTGCTGAGGCAGCACCCTTTAGGGGCCGCAGACATCCAGCACCCTCCCAGTCGGAGGACAGTGACCTGCCCTGCAGGGAGCGCCATCTTGGCTCCGGGACTCCGCCGAACTTAGTCTGTACAGGTCAGAGTGAGGACCACAGAGGCAGACAGCTTCTGGGACAGGCGGGAGCCACAGAACCACTGAGGCAGCACCCTTTTGGGGCCACAGACATCCGACACCCTCCCAGCCGGAGAACAGTGACCTGCCCTGCAGGGAGCGCCATCTTGGCTCCGGGACTCCGCCGAACTTAGTCTGTACAGGTCTGCTGACAGAGGATACTCAGAATCCCCAGAAGAACAACCTCTGAACAGAGACAACTATAACAACTCCAGAGATTACCAGATGGCGAGAGGTAAAGGTAAGAATCTTACTAACAGAAACCAAGACCACTCACCATCATCAGGACCCAGCACTCCCACTTCGCCCAGTCCAGGGCACCCCAACACACCTGAAAAACTAGACCTGGATTTAAAAGCATATCTCATGATGATGGTAGAGGACATCAAGAAGGACTTTAAACAACTACAGGAGAACATGGCTAAAGAGTTACAAGTCCTTAAAGAAAAACAGGAAAACACAACCAAACTGGTAGAAGTCCTTAAAGAGAAACAGGAAAACACATCCAATCAGATGATGGAAATGAACAAAACCATACTAGACCTAAAAAGGGAAGTAGACACAATAAAGAAAACCCAAAATGAGGCAACACTGGAGATAGAAACCCTAGGAAAGAAATCTGGAACCATAGATGCAAGCATCAGCAACAGAATACAAGAGATGGAAGAGAGAATCTCAGGTGCAGAAGATTCCATAGAGAACATGGGCACAACAATCAAGGAAAATGGAAAATGCAAAAAGATCCTAACTCAAAACATCCAGGAAATACAGGACACAATGAGAAGACCAAACCTACGGATAATAGGAGTGGATGAGAATGAAGATTTTCAACTCAAAGGACCAGCAAACATTTTCAACAAAATTATAGAAGAAAACTTCCCAAATCTAAAGAAAGAGATGCCCATGAACATACAAGAAGCCTACAGAACTCCAAATAGGCTGGACCAGAAAAGAAATACCTCCCGACACATAATAATCAGAACAACAAATGCACTAAATAAAGATAGAATACTAAAAGCAGTAAGAGAAAAAGGCCAAGTAACATATAAAGGCAAGCCTATCAGAATTACACCAGATTTTTCACCAGAGACTATGAAAGCTAGAAGATCCTGGACAGATGTTATACAGACACTAAAAGAACACAAATTCCAGCCCAAGCTACTATACCCAGCCAAACTCTCAATTAACATAGATGGAGAAACCAAAGTATTCCACGACAAAGCCAAATTCACACATTATCTCTCCACGAATCCAGCCCTTCAAAGGATAATAACAGAAAAAAACCAATACAAGGACAGGAACCACGCCCTAGAAACAACAAGAAGGTAATCCCTCAACAAACCTAAAAGAAGACAGCCACAAGAACAGAATGCCAACTTTAACAACAAAAATAACAGGAAACAACAATTACTTTTCCTTAATATCTCTTAATATCAATGGACTCAACTCCCCGATAAAAAGACATAGACTAACAAACTGGCTACACAAACAAGACCCAACATTTTGCTGCTTACAAGAAACTCATCTCAGAGAAAAAGATAGACACTACCTCAGAATGAAAGGCTGGAAAACAATTTTCCAAGCAAATGGTCTGAAGAAACAAGCTGGAGTAGCCATTCTAATATCAGATAAGATTGACTTTCAACCCAAAGTCATCAAAAAAGACAGGGAGGGGCACTTCATACTCATCAAAGGTAAAATCCTCCAAGAGGAACTATCAATCCTGAATATCTATGCCCCAAATACAAAGGCAGCCTCATTCATTAAAGAAACTTTAGTAAATCTCAAAGCACACATTGCACCTCATACAATAATAGTGGGAGACTTCAACACACCACTTTCACCAATGGACAGATCATGGAAACAGAAACTAAACAGGGACACAGTGAAACTAACAGAAGTTATGGATCAAATGGATCTGGCAGATATCTACAGAACATTTTACCCTAAAACAAAAGGATACACCTTCTTCTCAGCACCTCATGGTACCTTCTCCAAAATTGACCACGTAATTGGGCACAAAACAGGACTCAACAGATACAAAAACATTGAAATTGTCCCATGCATCCTATCAGATCACCATGGACTAAGGCTGATCTTCAATAACAAAATAAATAATAGAAAGCCAACCTTCACGTGGAAACTGAACAACACTCTTCTCAATGATACCTTGGTCAAGGAAGGAATAAAGAAAGAAATTAAGGACTTTTTAGAATTCAATGAAAATGAAGCCACAACATACCCAAACTTATGGGACGCAATGAAAGCATTTCTAAGAGGAAAACTCATAGCTCTGAGTGCCTCCAAAAGGAAACTAGAAAGAGCACACATTAGCAGCTTGACAACACACCTAAAAGCACTAGAACAAAAGGAAGCAAATTCACCCAAGAGGAGTAGACGGCAGGAAATAATCAAACTCAGGGGTGAAATCAACCAAGTGGAAACAAGAAAAACTATGCAAAGAATCAACCAATCAAGGAGCTGGTTCTTTGAGAAAATCAACAAGATAGATAATCCCTTAGCCAGACTCACTAGAGGGCACAGGGAAAACATCCTAATTAACAAAATCAGAAATGAAAAAGGAGACATAACAACAGATCCTGAAGACATCCAAAACACCATCAGATCCTTCTACCAAAGGCTATACTCAACAAAACTGGAGAACCTGGATGAAATGGAGAAGTTCCTAGACAGATACCAGGTACCAAAGTTGAATCAAGATCAGGTTAATGATCTAAACAGCCCTATATCCCCCAAAGAAATAGAAGCAGTCATTAATAGATTCCCACCCAAATAAAGCCCAGGACCAGATGGGTTTAGTGCAGAGTTCTATCAGACCTTCAAAGAAGATCTAATCCCAGTTCTTCACAAACTATTCCACAAAATAGAAACAGAAGGTACTCTACCCAACTCATTCTATGAAGCCACAATTACTCTGATACCTAAACCACAAAAAGACCCAACAAAGATAGAAAACTTCAGACCAATATCCCTTATGAATATTGATGCAAAAATCCTCAATAATATTCTTGCTAACCGAATCCAAGAACACATCAAAACAATCATCCATCCTGACCAAGTAGGTTTCATCCCAGGGATGCAGGGATGGTTCAATATACGGAAATCCATCAACGTAATCCAGTATATAAACAAACTCAAAGACAAAAACCACATGGTCATCTCGTTAGATGCGGAAAAAGCATTTGACAAGATCCAACACCCATTCATGATAAAAGTCTTGGAAAGATCAGGAATTCAAGGCCCATACCTAAACATGATAAAAGCAATCTACAGCAAACCAGTAGCCAACATCAAAGTAAATGGTGAGAAGCTTGAAGCAATCCCTCTAAAATCAGGGACTAGACAAGGCTGTCCACTTTCTCCATACCTATTCAACATTGTACTTGAAGTCCTAGCCAGAGCAATTCGACAACAAAAGGAGATCAAAGGGATACAAATTGGAAAAGATGAAGTCAAAATATCACTTTTTGCAGATGATATGATAGTATATATAAGTGACCCTAAAAATTCCACCAGAGAACTCCTAAGCCTGATAAACAGCTTCGGTGAAGTAGCTGGATATAAAATTAACTCAAACAAATCAATGGCCTTTCTCTACACAAAGAATAAACAGGCTGAGAAAGAAATTAGGGAAACAACACCCTTCTCAATAGTCACAAATAATATAAAATATCTTGGCGTGACTCTAACTAAGGAAGTGAAAGATCTGTATAATAAAAACTTCAAGTCTCTGAAGAAAGAAATTATAGAAGATCTCAGAAGATGGAAAGATCTCCCATGCTCATGGATTGGCAGGATCAACATTGTAAAAATGGCTATCTTGCCAAAAGCAATCTACAGATTCAATGCAATCCCCATCAAAATTCCAACTCAATTCTTCAACGAATTAGAAAGTGCAATCTGCAAATTCATCTGGAATAACAAAAAACCTAGGATAGCAAAAACTCTTCTCAAGGATAAAAGAACCTCTGGTGGAATCACCATGCCGGACCTAAAGCTCTACTACAGAGCAATTGTGATAAAAACTGCATGGTACTGGTATAGTGACAGACAAATAGACCAATGGAATAGAATTGAAGACCCAGAAATGAACCCACACACCTACGGTCACTTGATCTTCGACAAGGGAGCTAAAAACATCCAGTGGAAGAAAGACAGCATTTTCAACAAATGGTGCTGGCACAACTGGTTGTTAACATGTAGAAGAATGCGAATCGATCCATTCCTATCTCCTTGTACTAAGGTCAAGTCTAAGTGGATCAAGGAACTTCACATAAAACCAGAGACACTGAAACTTATAGAGGAGAAAGTGGGAAAAAGCCTTGAAGATATGGGCACAGGGGAAAAAATTCCTGAATAGAACAGTAATGGCTTGTGCTGTAAGATCGAGAATTGACAAGTGGGACCTCATGAAACTACAAAGCTTCTGCAAGGCTAAAGACACCATCAATAAGACAAAAAAACCACCAACAGATTGGGAAAGGATCTTCACCTATCCTAAATCAGATAAGGGACTAATATCCAATATATATAAAGAACTCAAGAAGGTGGACTCCAGAAAGTCAAATAACCCCATTAAAAAATGGGGCTCAGAACTGAACAAAGAATTCTCGCCTGAGGAATACCGAATGGCAGAGAAACACCTGAAAAAATGTTCAACATCCTTAATCATCAGGGAAATGCAAATCAAAACAACCCTGAGATTCCACCTCACACCAGTCAGAATGGCTAAGATCAAAAATTCAGGTGACAGCAGTTGCTGGCGAGGATGTGGAGAAAGAGGAACACTCCTCCATTGTTGGTGGGATTGCAAGCTTGTACAACCACTCTGGAAATCAGTCTGGCGGTTCCTCAGAAAACTGGACATAGTACTACCGGAGGATCCAGCAATACCTCTCCTGGGCATATATCCAGAAGATGTCCCAACCGGTAAAAAGGACACATGTTCCACTATGTTCATAGCAGCCCTATTTATAATAGCCAGAAGCTGGAAAGAACCCAGATGTCCCTCAACAGAGGAATGGATACAGAAATTATGGTACATTTACACAATGGAGTACTACTCAGCTATTAAAAAGAATGAATTTATGAAATTCCTAGCCAAATGGATGGACCTGGAGGGCATCATCTTGAGTGAAGTAACACAATCACAAAAGAACTCACACAATATGTATTCACTGATAAGTGGATATTAGCCCAAAACTTAGGATACCCAAGATTTAAGATACAATTTGCTAAACGCATGAAACTCAAGAAGAATGAAGACCAAAGTGTGGACACTGTGCACCTTCTCAGAATTGGGAACAAAACACCCAGGGAAGGAGTTACAGAGACAAAGTTGGTAGCGGTGATGAAAGGATGGACCATTTAGAGACTGCCGTACCCAGGGATCCATCCCATAATCAACTTCTAAACGCTGACACCATTGCATACACTAGCAAGATTTTGCTGAAAGGACCCAAATATAGCTGTCTCTTGTGAGACGATGCTGGGGCCTAGCAAACACAGGAGTGGATGTTCACAGTCAGCTATAGGATGTATCACAGGGCTCCCAATGGAGAAGCTAGAGTAAGTACCCAAGGAGCTAAAGGGATCTGCAACCCTATTGTTGGAACAACATGATGTACTAACTAGAACCCCGGAGCTCTTGTCTCTAGCTGCAAATGTATCGAAAGATGGCCTAGTCAGCCATCAATGGAAAGAGAGGCCCATTGGACTTGCAAACTTTATATGCCCCAATATAGGGGAATGCCAGGGCCAAAAGAATGGGAATGGGTGGATAGGGAAGTGGGGGGGCGCTATGGGGGACTTTTGGGATAGCATTGGAAACGTAATTGAGGAAAATATGTAATAAAAATATTAAAAAAAAATAAAGATAAATTACTCAAAAGGTAACAGAAATGTATTTGATCCAAAGGTCATTGTATATTTCTCTTGTTGCTTAAGAAATAAATATAAATATATTTTTGATTACCAGGTCATAATGTGTACTCCCAAAGTTTTCTTAAGTTTTAATTTTATTTTTGGTTGTTGATTTTTACACCTCTAAGAATTATATTTTAGGTACAGTTGGAAAGATGCATTTTCCTGTGTTGTCACCTCTCCAAGAGTTTTCTTCTCTGAGAAGCAAAGTAGACCTTTATAAGTGAGAGTTTCAGAATAGAGTTGAATAGCTATAAATTGTTTATTATATACTACATTGAAATTATCCTAAGAGAACTGTTATGATATGGGTAGCACAAGGGCTCACATGTGCATTTGTATGTCTAAATTTACCTCCAAATAATTCCAGTACCAGTTTATAAAAATGCCATCTTTGGGAAGAAAGGTCCCTTGGTCTAGCAAACTTTATATGCCCCAGTACAGGGGAAACCCAGGGCCAAGAAGTGGGAGTGAGTGGGTAGGGGAGCAGGGCAGGGGAGGGTATAGGGGAACCTTGGGATAGCATTTGAAATGTAAATGAAAAAAAAAATCTAATAAAAAATCAGGCACTTGCCAAGTCTGTGAATAAAGATATTAATATTTATACAAATCATTAATTTATATATTTAAAAGTTTTCACAAAGTAGTAGTCTTGAAAACATTAAAATCTAACATTGAAAGTATTTTTAATATTTGTTAGTATTATGAGGTTAATTATCTTGATATATTTATCCATCTAATTAAAATTGTTTTGGAGACTCTTATATGATTTTTCTTCAAGATATATGTTTGCTACAAATAACACTTCTATGGCATCTTTTTATGGATTTCACATAAATATTCTCCAAATATTAAAGTGTTGCAATATCATTTAGATAATGCTTTAAAATGTTTTTATATTTTAAGAAATGCATGTTAAAGTATTGTCAAAATAAAAAATATTATATAAAAATTAACTTCATTTAAAGGGCCAAATATAAAATAGCTATGTGAATGTATTGTGGATTTCTGCCTCTTTTTGCATTTTATTTCTCTTTTTTATTTGACATTCTGAAACTTTATATATCAGTTTGAATCTTTCTCTAAAGCTGTTTTTCCTAGAGTCACAGAGGTATTTCTCTCATAAAATAAGCAAAAATATTTAAGAAATAGATAAGCATAGTTAAATTAGATATCAATGAGGTAATTTATAGTCAAAACCCATATTGAAAATATTCATTAAATCAAAATAAAGTAGAAAAAAATAAAGTATTAAAAGTGAAATACAGAGAGTAAACATAAGCATAAGATGAAATTGGAAAAGTGTAAGCAAATATGCTAATGGTTTATAGGATAACAGAAAACACTATTCTCCTGAACTCCTGCTGAGAAGTTTTGGTTGCCTCTCAAAACCATAAAACCAGACTGATGAGGTCCTTTAATCATTGAAGCAGGTTGCAGGTGGTCAGACTTCTAGGTGAGTCTGTTCTGATGTGGCTTGTCTTTGAGAGTTGTGGTTAAAAATAAAACATCTCATTGTGCTAAGATTTTTATCTATTTCATAACAATAATAAAAATATTTCTTACTTTAACTTAATTCCTTATCATAGAATATTTACATTTTTACTGGATTTTGTTTTAGGGCAAACATTGACATTGATTATACTTTCTGATTTTATCTTATTAATGTTTGCTTTTAGCATTGTGAAATAGCAGAGCATTTATTTGTCCTTGTTATTTTCACCTTTCCCTCCAATTTATGATAATATCTATATATATTCAACCGTCCTTCAGAAAGTTGGATATACTTGGCCTTTATTTTCATGAACTATTGCCAAGTCCCATGCAGTTCAGGCTGGCAAGTTCAGTGGAATAAGTAATGACGTGAAAATTATTTCTCATTGTGCCAAACAAATACTACTTTTGTCAGTATCTAAATGCTGACTGAATTCAGGGGAAAAATCTGACAATTGTACTTCTATAACTAACTAGGTAGGAAAAATATAAAACATAAGCTTTTGCTGGCACCTGGGCTGGTTTTATAATTTATATGAAAAATAAAAGTCAAAATGCTTATGAGAAGGCTGTAGAAATGGCTCTGTGGAGAAGAGGGAGTGTTATACAGTCAAAAGAACCAGAGCTCTGATGCAGAGACTACATGAGTACTTGTACTCCCAAACATGTTGAAAAAAGGAAAAAGGTACTAAGATTATTGCAGGTTGCTGACTTTAAGTATAGCTAGAAAAAAAAATGCAAGCAATAGGTTCAGGGAGAAACTGCCTCAAAGGAACAGGAAGTAAATAATGCAACACACATCATATTCTCTCCCAGCTTCTGTACCTTCACAGGTGATTGCATGTGGACACATAGAGAAACACACCCTTAGACATAGTAATAAACTCAACAAAACCAGTCATTTTTGAAAAAATAAAAAAGACATTTGAACTTGCAACAAAATAAATAGGGTAGAATTTAAGGGTTTTAAATATTTAATATTTTTATAGCTTTAGTATTATATATATATATGTATATGTAGAATATATATACACATATATATTTAGTATAATATATGTGATATATATTAACATCATAAACAAAACATCTATGTCTGAGATATTAAATAAAAGAATTGTCTAACGCTTTCCATACTTGTTAATTATCTGCTGTCACCTGAATTTTTGATCTTAGCCATTCTGACTTGTGTGAGGTGGAATCTGAGGGTTGTTTTGATTTGCATTTCCCTGATGATTAAGGACGTTGAACATTTTTTAGGTGCTTCTTTGCCATTCGATATTCCTCAGGTGAGAATTCTTTGTTCAGTTCTGTGGCCCAGTTTTTAATGGGGTTATTTGATTTTATGGGTCTACCTTCTTGAGTTCTTTATATATATTGGATATTATTCCCCTATCCGATTTGGGATAGGTAAAGATCCTTTCCCAATTTGTTGGTTGTCTTTTTGTGTTATTGACGGTGTCTTTTGCTTGCAGAAGCTTTGCAATTTTATGGGGTTCCATTTATTGATTCTCAATCTTACAGCACAAGCCATTGCTGTTCTATTCAGGAATTTTTCCCCTGTTGTGTCCCATAAATTTGAGTATGTTGTGGCTTCATTTTCATTAAATTCTAAAAAGTTTTTAATTTCTTGCTTTATTTCCTCTTTGACCATGTTGTAATTGAGTAGAGTGTTGTTCAGTTTCCACATGAATGTTGGATTTCAATTAATTATGTTGTTATTGAAGATCAGCCTTGGTTCGTGGTGATCTGATAGGGTTCATGGGATAATTTCAATATGTTTGTATCTATTGGGGCTGGTTTTGTGACCAATTATATGGTAAATTTTGTAGGAGCTACCATGAGGTGCTGAGAAGAAGGTATATCCTTTTGTTTTAGGATAAATTTTTCTGTAGATATCTGTTAAATCCACTTGTTTCATAACTTCTGTTAGTGTCCATGTGTCTGTTTATGTTCTGTTTCCAAGATCTGTCCATTGGTGAGAGTGGGATGTTGAAGTCTCCCACTATTATTATGTGAGGTACAATGTGTGATTTGAGCTTTACTAAAGTTTCTTTAACGAATGTGGCTTCCATTGTATTTGAAGCATAGATATTTAGAATTGAGAGTTCATCGTGGTCGATTTTATCTTTTATGTTTATGAAGTGCTCCTCCTTGTCCTTTTTGATAACTTTGGGTTCGAAGTCAATTTATTTGATATTAGAATGGCTACTCTAGCTTGTTTCTTCAGACCATTTGCTTGGTAAATTGTTTTCCAGCCTTTTACTCTGAGTTAGTGTCTGTCTTTATCCCTGAGGTGTGTTTCCTGTAAGCAGCAAAATGTTGGGTCCTGTTTGAGTAGCCAGTATGTTAGTCTATGTCTTTTAATTTGGGAATTGAGTCCATTGATGTTAAGAGAAATAAAAAAAAAAAGTAACTATTGCTTCCTGTCATTTTTGTTGTTAAATTTCCGAATCTGTTCTTGTGACTGTCTTCTTTTAGTTTTGTTAAAGGATTACTTTCTTGCTTTTTCTATGGTGTAGTTTCCATCTTTGTGTTGCTGTTTTCCCTTTATTATTCTTTGAAGGGCTGTATTCATGGAAAGATATTGTGTGAATTTGTTTTTTTCATGGAATACTTTGGTTTCTCCATCTATGGTAATTGAGAGTTTTGCTAGGTATAGTAGCTCGGACTGGCATTTGTGTTCTCGTAGTGTCTGTATAACATCTGTGAAGGATCTTGCTTTCATAGTCTCTGGTGAGAAGTCTGGAGTAATTCTAATAGGCTTGCCCTTATGTGTTACTTGACCATTTTGCCTTACTGCTTTTAATATTCTGTCTTTATTTACTGCATTTGTTGTTTTGATTATTATGTGTCAGGAGGAATTTCTTTTCTGGTTCAGTCTATTCGGTCTTCTGTAGGCTTCTTGTATGTTCATGGGCATCTCTTTCTTTAGGTATGTGAAGTTTTCTTCTATAATTTTGTTAAAGATATTTGCTGGCCCTTTAAGTTGAAAATCTTCATTCTCATCTACTCCTATCATCCGTAGGTTTGGTCTACTTGTTGTGTCCTGGATTTCCTGGATGTTTTGAGTTAGGATCTTTTTGCATTTTGCATTTTCTTTGATTGTTGTGTCCATGTTTCCTATGGAATCTTCTGCACATGTGATTCTCTCTTCCATCTCTTGTATTCTGTTGCTGATGCTTGCATCTATGGCTCCAGATTTCTTTCCTAGGGTTTCTATCTCCAGGGTTGCCTCACTTTGGGTTTTCTTTATTGTGTCTACTTCCCATTTTATGTCTAGTATGGTTTTGTTCATTTCCATCACCTGTTTGGATGTGTTTTCCTGTTTTTCTTTAAGGACTTCTACCAGTTTGGTTGTGTTTTCCTGTTTTTCTTTAAGGACTTCTACCTGTTTGATTGTGTTATCCTGTTTTTCTTTAAGGACTTGTAACTCTTTATCAATGTTCTCCTGTAATTCTTTAAGTGAGTTATTAAAGTCCTTCTTGATGTCCTCTACCATCATCATGAGATGTGCTTTTAAATCCAGGTCTAGCTTTCCAGGTGTGTTGGGGTGCCCTGGACTGGGCGAAGTGGGAGTGCTGGGTTCTCATGATGGTGAGTGGTCTTGGTTTCTGTTAGTAAGATTATTACTAATTACTAATGCTCACATCTATTGTTCCTGATTTCTTTCCTAGGATTTCTATCTCCAGAGTTTTCTCTCTTTGTTTTTCTTAATTGTTTCTATGTCCATTTTTAGATCTTGGATGTTTTTGGTCAATTTACCACCTGTTTGCTTGTGTTTTTCTGTAATTCTTTAAGGGATTTTTTTTGTTCCTTCTACCTGTTTAGCAGTGTTTGCCTGTAGTTCTTTAAGGACTTCTACCTGTTTAGCAGTGTTTGCCTGTAGTTCTTTAATGACTTCTACCTGTTTAGCAGTGTTCTCCTGTAATTCCTTGAGGGATTTTTGTGTTTCATCTTTAAGGATTTCTACTTGTTTAGCAGTATTCTCCTGTAATTCCTTGAGGGATTTTTGTACTTCCTCTTTAAGGGCTTCTAACTATTTAGCAGTGTTCTCCTGTATTTCTTTAAGTAAGTTATTAATTTCCTTCTTAAAATCTTCTACCACCATCATGACATATGATTTTAAATCAGTGTCTTGCTTTTCGAGTGTTTGGGGTATCTAGGACTCATTGTAGTGGGCATACTGGGTTCTGATGATGCCCAGTGTTCTTGATTTCTGTTAGTAAGATTCTTTTGTTTGCCTTTCTCCATCTGGAAATCTCTGGTGTTAATGTTCAAGCTGTCTCTGGTTGGAGCATGATCCTCCTGTGATTCTGTTAGGCTCTGTCAGCACTCCTGGGAGTCCAACTCTCGCCTGAATTCCAGTGGTCAGAGCACTTTCTGTTGGCAAGCTCTCCTCTTGCAGGGCAGGTGTCTAGCAGTCTGGAGCTCTGATCCACCTCCTGAGTTCTGGGGTCAGAACCCTCCCTGTTGGCCGACTCTCTCTGGCAAGGAATGTGCCCAGGGGTCTGGGTCTCAGCTCTGCCTCCTGGCTGAGGATGAAGGCCTGAGGGAACCCTGACCAAGAAGCTCCATTGCTTCTATTGCCCACATGCTCTCAGGTGATCAGGAGCTCCTGGGTGTGTTATGGGTCCTTCTGTGTGGAGAATCCTCTGGTGCCCTAGATGCCCTCAGCAGTGTTCCTTTGTCCCAGTTCCTGCCGGGATAAGACCCGCTGCAATTCTTTGGAGCTGATGTTGTGTGCCATTCACCAGTAATCTTGAGGTGATTCTGAGGCCCCTGAGGCCTGGAGAGCACCCTGGAGCCCTTAGTGGCCTCCATTGGGCTCAGAAGGAAGATGGCAGGGGACTTTGTTTTTTTTTTTTGTTTTTTGTTTTTTGTTTTTTGTTTTTTTTTTAATGAGACAGGGTTTCTCTGTGTAGCCCTGGCTTTCCTGGAACTCACTTTGCAGACCAGGCTGGCCTCAAACTCAGAAATCTGCCTGCCTCTGCCTCCCAAGTGCTGGGATTAAAAGAATGTGCCACCACTGCCTGGCAGTACCTGATTTTTAAATGATTCTAAATATACACATAAAATTCCCAAACCCCAAATAGAATATGTTTTCTGATCTTGTTATTATTTGAAATTTAATGTAATATGTGACAGAAATTGAAAAGTATTAATTGGATGAAAACATATTGACATAAAAATATTAAGAAATTAATATTAACAAACTATGAAGTTTGTTTTAAAGGTGTCAAGTAAATCATCAGTATGCCAAGATAGAATATACACAAGTGCACACACCAACTAAATTCATTCAAATATATGATTGGCATGTATTGGACACTTATAGAATGTCCTGAAGATATACTGAAAGAGGACAATACAAATATGTATACCAACAGTGGTAGAGGACAACTCACAAGCATCAAACCAACTAAAGGGGCACTAACAAATGTTGAGAACAGTACATGTGGCAGGGGGAGGGTGGTGGTATTGTCTACTCCTGGTTAGAGCACATCAATAAGTCACCTAACTACAAATGGTCAAACCTTAAAACATGCATATGAGTAACTGTCTTAGTCAGGGTTTCTATTCCTGCGCAAACATCATGACCAAGAAGCAGTTGGGGAGGAAAGGGTTTATTCAGCTTACATTTCCACAGTGCTGTCATCACCAAAGAAATTCAGGACTGGAACTCAAGCAGGTCAGGAAGCAGGAGCTAATGCAGAGGTCATGGAGGGGTGTTTCGAACTGGCTTACTCCCTCTGACTTGCTCAGCCTGCTCTCTTATAGAACCCAAGACTACCAGCCCAGAGATGATCCCACCCATAAGGGGCCTTTCCCTCTTTGTCACTAATTGAGAAAATGCCTTACAGCTGGGTCTCCTGGAGGCATTTCCCCAACTTAAGCTTCTTTCTCTGTGATAACTCCAGCCTGTGTCAAGTTGACACACAAAACCAGCCAGTACAGTAATTCATCAGATTTATCAGGTTTTATTTATGATTTTGTGAATATATGAGTAATGTGTGTGTTTGTGTGTGTGTGTGTGTGTGTGTGTGTATACATGCATGCATGTATTCTTGTGAAACAACTCTTAATAAAAAGAAACCTGAGATGTAAAATAGAGCAAAGGTAGACAGACAGAAAGAGATAAATTTAGAGAGAGAAAATTATAATCTTAAAAATTAAAACAAAAATTCCAAAACATAACAATTTGTTTTTCTCACAGCATTTAGTTATTTTCATTCTCTCTCTTGTCTTATTTGTAGATTTAGTTGTTCCAGATCAGTGATGTTTGAAAATATTCAAGAAGAGATTGTAAATTAAGAAAGCTATGGTTTTAAATTTTACTCCTTTGAGTATCAAGATCAAATCTTATGACATGCTGTTACGTTCCATTAGAGCATCATCCTTGTGACCATCACACTCCTGTTGTGCAGCTTACCAACCACTTATTGACATTTTTTACTTTTCAGGTGAAGAGTCTATGTTTCTTACTTATTGACATTTTTTACTTTTCAGGTGAAGAGTCTATGTTTAGCAATGCTCAGGTTCAGTAACCATTATTTTACTTAATATGTACCATGAACCACAAGCATAGGGAGAAAAGGTCAGCAGGAGAACATAAAAAGACAGAGAGTTTAATACTGGCAATTGAAATTAATGCATTACCATATAGTCACAAATTGTCCCTTCTACTTGGTTTGACTTTGACCTCAACTTCATGCATTTATTTGGGGAAGGTATGTGTAAATCATATAACAGTAGAACACATGATTCTAGCAATATTTGCTAAAAGCATGAATTCCAAATCTGAAATTTTAAAAGTACCTAAATAATGCTGCATAGAAAGAAATGTTGCATATATTACACATGCACAAAATAGCATGGATTAATTGAACTCAACAAACTGAGAAGTGTCACTACAACGTGTAAAACGAAAAAGAACAAATAGCAGCCAGATGAAAAGATGTTATAGGACACAAACAAATACATTTTGACTTACAATCTAAATCACTTTCTGTTTTATTCTTCACAAATTAAAACATCTTATGGAAATGCTTTTAATCCACCTATACCCACTTCATGTAATTATTTACCTTGTCCCACATAGAATTCAATCAGTAAACTTAGTTTAATTTATGGATATGGTCATATAATACAAATGCTATCTTATACTAAAATATTGACTATTGTAGTTATTTATGGATTGTGACAAATTCTTACAGTTCTATTTTACACAGTATTGCTTAGTGATTTTGTGGTTCAGAGTTTTGGTTCTATAGCTGCCCAGAAATATGAATGTACCTTACTGAATATATATAATGAGAAATGATTAAATTTTAAAAACTGAGTTTTGTTCTGAATAATGATAGCAAAACTGCATTGACAAAATGAATGTGTACTGAGAATGTAAAAGTTATTCCCATAGTCTGCTTTAATTCTAGTTCATATTATTTTTCACATTTTATTAAAGAACTTTTGTAACTTTAAAATATGAGGATAGTTTTGAGACTATAAAAATAATAGTTATGTCATAGGCAGATGTTGAAAGTGAGATTTTTTTGACTCAATCATTTATGTGACTGATTCAATTGTGAGAATTCCTATGTTGACTTCAAAGCTTATATCATAAAATATAATGTATACAATCCATTATTATGCTGTGTCAAAATGAGACAATATATGATAATCTTAATTATAAGGAACAATGGAGTTCTAGTTCTCTGTCTCAGAACACACAACTGTATGGTAAGAATGAGATAGTATCTCTCTAGGAAAGAGAAAGGGGGGGGTGATTTTTTTTTTAAACTGGAAAATAGGATTCAATAGGAGAGGGATGGGAAAAAAGGATAAAGGAAGGAATTTGGGGAGCAGCAGCTAACACTGAAAGCCATTTGATAAATTAGATGGGCACCTAATACTGTAGACACTTCCTTAAATGTATATTTACATGAAATAATCTAAATGGAAATTTAAAATAATATGGAACACAAGGCCCCAAGTACAGATCTTATGACACCAAGTAAAACTTCCAATGGCAGGAATAGGTTGTTCCTTGTTGAGCCATTGGACAAAGGAGGTACATGAAACCCCCAAGACTCAAAGACTATTGACAAGACTATGTTCTACTTTACATAAAATGATGGTAGGGCCCTGTTGCTGAAGACACTTTTATCAAATACAAAAATGTCAAGCTGGTGGCTAACCAGTCTCTTCACCATTACTGACTAGTATTCACGGTACTGGAAAATATTCTGTGTGGTATGGAAGAGAAAGGTAATCACTTATATCTTCCAGCTACAATTTGACATGCTGGCAAGATATATTGAAGAAAGTGCAGTACAAATGCAATGAGAGTCAACAGTCATTCTTTGATGGAAGGTAAGATCTATTTCATGAAGTGGCCAAGAACCTGCAACTAGAGAGGTCATTGGTTTAGGAGAAAGCCTACAAATATTATTTTCATAAAGCAAAGCAGCAGAGTAGGCCAGTAACTCCTAACAATATTTTGATATACCCATGTATAAGTGAGGCCCAGCAATCATGAGAAATGCTTCTTGCTCTATTAGATCTAAGTAACTACTAGATACTAACACAGAATCAAACAACTACCAGTGTGCAGAGAATTAGAGTCTTCAAGGGACTCAATCCTAAAAGGGATGATTTCACTAAACCTCTACTCAAGGCTCATGAATTTATGAGTGAAGGGAAGCAGAAATCTGAAAGCCAGAGATAATGGGTGAATCCAAGTAAAGAGCATATTTCAGACACAGTAAGACTAATGGACATATGAACTCACAAAAATTGTGTCAGAATATACAAGAACAAGTTAAAGACAGACAGTGTCCCAGCATGGAGAACTAGAAGTACTCCCACATCTAATCAAGCAGCAGGTAATACCTGCTGACAAAAAACAAAAACAAACAACAACAACAACAACAACAACCCCCCAAAAAAACCTACAAAAAACAAAAAACCTAAACCTAACCTAAACCTAAAACAAAACAAAACAAACAAACAAACAAACAAACAAACAAACAAAACCCAAAAACCAGTTACCTCACTGGTTATATTTTCTCTTCCAGGCTTGTGAACGCAATGGTGTCTTTGCAGATTTATCTTAATCACTTATTTCTCTATAATTATCAGGCCAGCTTTACAAAGCCTGAACTTCATTAAACCAGACCTCTTTATTCATAAGACAAGTCACCGATTTAACATTAAAACAACAATAACTTGTTTTCTTAATAAATTAATCAGTTTGCCATTATGAAAGTAAAACTAAAAATATTGGGCTGGGGAACAAGTGTGCTGGAAGCATACGGTGAAGTATACCTTAAGCTTATAATACTTTATCATTCTTAGAGACAAATTTAGCTAGGACACTTCAACAATTAAACACAACTTCCAGGATGTAATGGTGGAGAAGTGGCTAGTCAGTAAAGTTATTACCATGAAAATATGAGAAACAGTTTCAACTACCAGAAACGATGTGAAAACTGAGTATGTCAGTGACTATCTATAAGTCAATGTCCTGGGGGTTGGTGGTAGAGACAGATATCTCTCTTAAGGTTCAATGAAATCGAGGAACTCCAGGTTCATAGAAAGACACTCTCTCCCTAAGCATACAAACCAATGGATTTGGAAAGGGACATTTTTACGAAAGATGGAAATTGGACAAGGTGGGAGGAATAAGAGCAGGTGGAGATGTAATTATAATGTGTTTTATATATGAATAAATCTGTCAAAGAACAAGCTTAATTACATTTTAGATTAAAAATATGGTAAAGAATGATCACAGAAGACAATATATACCTCTCGCCTACATATGTGTGCATGCAAGTACATATGTATTCTCACATATGCTCACACTCAAGCCCATTAAAACATGCATACATATGCAAATACTTGAAAAAAATTAATGCTGATTTCCTATCATATAGCCTGCTGTGTTTATTATCAAAACACCCCACTCTTTGATGGATTCTTCCATCACTTAAATATTTAAAGTATCTACCATTAATCTATCTACTTCTACATTTTCTGTGGGCCAAGTGTACCACGCCCACTAGACAGAAGAACTGGCAAGGTTGAGTGAGCCCAACCTGTGTGAAACTCAGAATTGAGTGAGTATGGTAGGCTTGGAGCAAGCTTTCTTCCAAACTACCTGTTCAGGCACATGTAACCACAACACCTCACTGAGAGGACTACTGCAATCAGTCATGTAGTGTAAAAACCTGGAGTTCTCCATGCTAGTAAGGTATCTAGGTGGACCCCAGTGTTCAGCCAATGAGCTTTCCTTCCTGGGCATTCCTTCCAGCAAAAGTTATTGAATTCATGATTCACCCTAAGTAAGCTGTATACATTCAGTTTTGCCATCACATAAATCGGATTGAACAAGCAAGGTCTATCCCCTTCACCAAGGATCCCTGTGTGGGGCAGGGGAATCCCTCCCTCATAGAGAACTGTGCTTAAATCTTCCAGAAAAAGCTTTCTTTCTCAACCTCTCTGTACTCTTGGCATTTATTGAAAACCAACTCTGGTTCTGCTCTTCCTTTCCTGCCTGGCCAGCAGACACCCTGAGGGGAAATCTAGACCTGGGATCCCCATTCTCAACTCCCTGTGGTATGTAGGCAGTACCTTGGTATGCAGGGGACTGGAAACCACAGCAATCATGGTAGACTCTGCTGTTTAATACCCAGGGGAAACATAGACTGAGGACACCCTCCTCCCTCCCACCCCCAAGTAAGAACTGCATTCTGCATCGACTGAGCAGCATGCCTGTGGAGATCAAACTCAAGCCCAGATATTTCTGTGAAGTCTTTTATCAACTGAGCTATCTCCAAATCTCCCCTGGAACAGGTTAATAAAAAGTGTTTGTAAATGAAAGAAAGTCATGATAACCATTGTAAATGCTACGGCACCAAACTTCAGACAATTTATACTTCAGAAAAAATGTACTTTGAAAAGAAAGTATACATTGGGTGGTGCAGAGTATACCCATTATCCTACCAAAAATGTAGCAGAGGTATCATGATCATGCCAGTCCTCCAATCAAAAGCTACAGGAGCTCCATGACACAGAGTAACAACAGTATATCTAAGATGGGTCCAGTGAGGATACAGTGTTAACAATTTAGCAGAAACCAGAGGTCTTGAGCTAGACCAACGTTCATTGCAGTGAACATTTGCAAACGGGTATACTGTAGGACACGCTGTGACACACTGCAGCTTCCCAAGCAAGGGAATTATTTTATTGTTGAGAGAAGGTGGAAAAGGTAGAGGTGTATAGGAAGGGACTGGGAGATGAGTGGGATTAGGTTGTGTGATGTAAAATTTACGAAGAACCAAAAATATGTTTGTTTTGAAACAATGAGAAAGAAACTCTAATGTCTTTTTTTTCTAATTCCTCTCTCCTACCATACATCCCAGCAGCAGTTTCTGCCCCACCCCCACCCCCAGAACCCCCTTCCTTTTCACCTGGATGAACTCTCACCTCTTTGCTTGAGAAATCAGTAGGTCTCTGAGGGCTGTCAATGGATGACAGGATAACAAATTACAATGATATTAGGCAGAAACTCTCTTATCAGGACTGGATGAGGCAACCCAATAGGAGAAAAATGGCACCAAGGGTAGATAAAAGAGTCAGAGACACCCCTACTCCTACTGTTGGGATTCCCACAAGAACATCAAGCTAACAACTATATTTTCAGAGGATCTAGTTCAGACCAATCCATGATTCCCACTTCCATTATTGTAAGCTCCTGGGTGGCCAGCTTAATTGAGTATGTGGGCTAGAACATTTGTTTTTCAGATTCCTTTTTATATTTTTAAAGTAGCTTACTTATGTTTTGAATTCTGTCCATTTACCTTTTATTTTTATTATCTTTTGTTTTACTGTATTTTATAATTATTTTATCTTATATTTTTCATGACATATGAAGAGAATTATGTCTTGAACTAAATGCATATTCCAAGCAATTGACATAATAAAATGCAGGGCATATCAGTGAATGCAAATACAATGTAAAAGCACTTTAGAATGTAACTGGCTGATTTGTTTGAATCTTTTTAATCCAGATATCAATAGGAAAGAGGTTAATCAGTATACTTTTCCATAAACATCAATGTTCACAATTTTTTTCTAGTATTCATAAACAGTCAGTTATTATATTTGTTTTATTTTTCTGATTAATAATGACTGATTCACAGTATTTCCTTCTACTTGAGGAGCAATCCACCTTTCACTTCCATAATTGTGGTCGATGAGCAGGCTTTCAATGAATATCTCAACTTTTTCCTTAATAGGTAATAACTGTCATAAACCTTTTCAGTGATTTTTTTCATTAATATGGATATATTGCTATTAGCAAACTAAATTGGTAGAAATGAGTAAGATACATGTCAAAAATTCTCAGAACTTTCCTTCCTTTAACTGAAAAACATATTTCAACATGGAGAAGTGATATCCTTTTTCTTGTTTACAATTTTCTTAGTTCAGTTCTATTTTTTTTTTTCAGAAAATAGTCACTTTTACTGTCTGTCTCCTAATGAGTCTCTGGATTTAAGAGAATATTTTTGATATACAACTCTAGCAATATGGGAATCTATTTCCTAGATTAAGCTCTTGGAAATTACTTAGACAGATTTTGATATTATAAATCAAGTCCAATAGCAATAATGAATACAGTTTTCCTAGTCATACATTATTTAACTTCTTATTGAAAATAGATTCTTCTTTCATACAATACATCCTGACCACAGGTCCACTTCCTCCATTCCTTCTAGCCCCTCTACCTCCTTCTGACTCCAGATCCATTTCTCCTCTGTTTCTGCTGAGGTCCATGCAGGAGGAAAAGGAACAACAAATTGCTTTAGAACTCATGAAATATGGTCCACTGGTTAGCATGGTGGGTACGTCTCTGTTGAAGCACAGTCCTGTGGATTAAGTGTCTTGAGTACTTCAGGCTGTTATGAAGTTCTTCTCTGCTTGATGCCCTCACATTCCTCATTTTTTTAAGTCTTTTATTTTTATTAGATATTTTCTTCATTTATATTTCAAATGCTATCCTGAA
Source organism: Mus caroli (assembly GCF_978045245.1). NCBI lineage: Eukaryota > Metazoa > Chordata > Mammalia > Rodentia > Muridae > Mus > Mus caroli. The sequence goes on from NW_028227256.1 coordinate 46,890,240, forward strand.
AGTCCCCTATTGTAGGAAGAGGGTGCTGCCGCAGGCCCAGTGAAACCCACTTGTTTACTGCCTTCCCCGAGCATGCACAGTGAGGCTGCATGCGTGGGCTGCCTGTCAGGCTGGACTGTTCCTCAAGATTGGGACCTGTCAGCCTATCTGTAGTCTTCCAGTATCTCCAAAAATTGGTCTTCCAGTATCTACAAATTCTCCTGTTCTTTTTTATTAATTTTGTTAATAAATACTTTATTTATTTACATTAAAAATGTTATATTTTATTTTTTATTTTATTAGATATTTTCTTTATATACATTTCAAATGCTATCCCGAAAGTTCCTTATACCCTCTCCCTGCCCTGCTCCCCTACCCACTCCCACTTCTTGGCCCTGGCATTCCCCTGTACTGGGACATATAAAGTTTGCAAGACCAAGGGGCCTCTCTTCCCAGTGATGTCCGACTAGGCCATCTTCTGCTACATATGCAGCTAGAGACATGAGCTCTGGGGGTTCTGGTTAGTTCATATTGTTGTTCCACCTACACAGTTGCCCCTCACCAGAAACCACATTTCCCATCCCCCATACCCCTTCTTCCATGAGAGTATTACCCCACCCACCCACCCACTTCCAACTCCCTGACCTCAAATTCTGCCACACTGGGACCTCCAGCCTTCCTAGGACCAAGGGCTTCTCCCCACGATGATGCCTGACAAGGCCATCCTCTGCTACATATGTGTCTGGAGCCATGGGTTCCTTCATGTGTACCCTTTGTTTGGTGGTTTAGTTGCTGAGAACTCTGGGGGGTCTGGTTGGTTGATATTTTTGTTCTTCCTATGGCGTTACAAAACACTTCAGCTCCTTCAGTCCTTTCTCTAACTCCTCCATTGGGAACCCCATGATCAGTCCAATAGTTGACTGTGAGCATCTGCCTCTGTATTTTTCAGGCATTGGTAGGAGCTCTCAGGAGACAACTATATCAGGCTCCTTTCAGTAAACACTTCTTGGCATCCACAATAGTATCTGGTTTGGTGACTGTATATGGGAAGAATCCCTAGGAGGAGCAGTCTCCCTATAGCCTTTCCTTCAGTTTTTGTTCTACACTGTGTCTCTATATTTGCTCCTGTGAGTATTTTGTTCCCCTTTCTAAGAAGGAACAAAGCACCCACACTTAGGTCTTCCTTCTTGTTGAGCATCATATGGTGTGTGAATTATATCTTGGGTATTCTAAGCCTTTGTTGTAATATCTACATATCAGTGAGTGCATACCATGTGTGTTCTTTTGTGATTGTGTTACATCACTCAGGATGATATTTTGTAGTTCTATCCATTTGCCTAAGAATTTCATGAAGTCATTGTATTTAATAGCTCAGTAGTACTCTATTGTGTAAATGTAACACATTTTTTGTATCTATTCCTTTGTTGAAGGACGTCTGGGTTGTTTCCAGTTTCTGGCTATTATAAATAAGACTGCTATGAATATAGTGGTGAATGTATCCTTCTTACATGTTGGAGAATCTTTCGGATATATTCTCAGTGGTATAGCTGGGGCCCCGGTAATACTATGTTAAATTTTCTGAGAAACAGCTAGACTGTTTCCTAGAGTGGTTGTACAAGCTTGCAATCCCACCAACAATGGAAGAGTGTTTCTCTTTCTCCACATCCTTGCCAGCATCAGCTGTCACATGAGTTTTTGTCTTTAGCCATTCTGAATGGTGTGAGGTAGCATGTCAGGGTTATTTTTGATTTTCATTTCCCTGATTACTAAGGATGTTGAACATTTCCTTAGGTGTTTCTCAACCATTCAAGATTCTGCAGTTAAGAATTCTTTGTTTATCTCTGTTCCCCATTTTTAATAGGGTTATTTCATTATCTGCAGTCTAACATCATGAGTTATTTGGATATATTGGATATTAACCATATTTCTAATGTAGGATTGGTAAAGATCTTTTCCCAATCTGTTGGTTGCCATTTTGTTTTATTGATAGTGTCCTTTGCTTACAGATGCTTTGCAATTTTATTAGCATCCATTTGATGATTCTTGAACTTAGAGCATAAACCACTGGAAAATTTCCCTGTGCCCATGTGCTCTAGACTCTTCCCCACTTTCTCCACTATAAGTTCAGTTTCTCTGGTTTTATGTGGAGGTCCTTGATCCACTTGGACTTGAGCTTTGTATAAGGAGATAAGAATGGGTCAAGTTGCATTCTTCAACATGCTGACATCCAGTTGATCCTGCACCATTTGTTGAAAATACTGTCTTTTTTCAACTGAATGGTCTAAGCTCCTTCACCAAAGATCAAGTGACCATAGATGATTGGGTTCATTTCTGTGTTCATTTCTATTCCATTGATCTTCCTGCCTGTCTCAGTACCAATATCATACAGGTTTTTTTAATTAGGTATTTTCCTCATTTACATTTCCAATGCTATCCAAAAAGTCCCCAAAACACTCCCCCCCCACACACACTATAATACCCACCCACTCTCAATTTTTGGCCCTGGTGTTCCCCTGTAAAAGGGCATATAAAGTTTGCAAGTCCAATGGGCCTCTCTTTCCAGTGATGGCTGACTAGGCCATCTTTTGATACATATGCAGCTAGAGTCAAGGGCTCTGGGGTACTGGTTAGCTCATAATGTTGTTCCACCTATAGGGTTGCAGATCCCTTTAGATCCTTGGGTACTTTCTCTAGCTCCTCCATTGGGGGCCCTGTGATCCATCCAATAGCTGACTGTGAGCATCCAATTATGTGTTTGCTAGGCCCCTGCATTGTCTCACAAGAGATAGCTATATCTGGGTCCTTTCAGCAAGATCTTGCTAGTGTATGCAATGGTGTCAGCGTTTGGAAGCAGATTATGGGATGGATCCCTGGATATGGCAGTCTTTAGATGGTCCATCCTTCCGTCACAGCTCCATACTTTATCTCTGTAACTCTTTCCATGGGTGTTTTGTTCCCAATTCTAAGAAGGGGCACAGTGTCCACACTTTGGTCTTCGTTCTTCTTGAGTTTCATGAGTTTAGCAAATTGTATCTTATATCTTGGGTATCCTAAGTTTTTGGGCTAATATCCACTTATCAGTGAGAACATATTGTGTGAGTTCCTTTGTGACTGTGTTACTTCACTCAGGATGATTCCCTCCAGGACCATCCATTTGCCTAGGAATTTCATAAATTAATTCCTTTTAATAGCTGAATAGTACTCCATTGTGTAAATGTACCACATTTTCTGTATCCATTCCTCTGTAAAGGGGCATCTGGGTTCTTTCCAGCTTCTGGAAGACTTTTCTGAACATAGTGGAGCATGTAACCTCCTTACCGGTTGGAACATCTTCTGGATATATGCCCAGGAGAGGTATTGCGGGATCCTCTGGTAATATTATGTCCATTTTTCTGAGGAACCGCCAAACTGATTTCCAGGGTGGTTTTACAAGCTTGCAATCCCACCAACAATGAAGGAGTGTTCCTCTTTCTCCATATCTTCGCCAGCATCTGCTGTCAGCTGAATTTTTCATCTTAGCCATTCTGACTGGTGTGAGGTGAAATCTCGGGGTTGTTTTGAGTTGCATTTCCCTGATGATTAAGGATGTTGAACATTTTTTCAGGTGCTTCTCTGCCATTTGGTATTCCTCAGGTGAGAATTCTTTGTTCAGTTCTAAGCCCCATTTTTAAGTGGGGTTATTTGATTTTCTGGAGTCCACCTTCTTGAGTTCTTTATATATATTTGATATTAGTCCCCTATCAGATTTAGGAGAGGTAAAGATACTTTCAAAATCTGTTGGTGGTCTTTTTGTCTTATTGACAGTGTCTTTTACCTTGCAGAAGCTTTGCAAATTTATGAGGTCCCATTTATTGATTCTCGATCTTACAGTACAAGCCTTTGCTGTTCTATTCAGGAATTTTTCCCCTGTTCCCATATGTTCAAGGCTTTTCCCTACTTTCTCCTCTATAAGTCTCAGTGTCTCTGGTTTTATGTGGAGTTCCTTAATCCACTTAGATTTGACCTTAGTACAAGGAGAGAGGAATGGATCAATTTGCATTCTTCTACATGATAACCGCCAGTTGTGCTAGCACCATTTGTTGAAAATGCTGTCTTTTTTCCACTGGATGGTTTTTGCTCCCTTGTCAAAGATCAAGTGACCATAGGTGTGTGGGTTCATCTCAGGGTCTTCAATTCTGTTCCATTGGTCTATTTGTCTGTCATTATACCAGTACCGTGGAGTTTTATCACAATTGCTCTGTAGTACAGCTTTAGGTCAGGCATGGTGATTCCACCAGATGTTCTTTTTTCCTTGAGAAGATTTTTTGCTATCCTAGATTTTTTGTTGTTCCAGATGAATTTGCAGATTGCACTTTCTAATTCCTTGAAGAATTGAGTTGGAATTTTGATGGGAATTGCATTGAATATGTAGATTGCTTTTAGCAAGATAGCCATTTTTACATTGTTGATCCTGCCAATCCATGAGCATGGGAGATCTTTCCATCTTCTGAGATCTTCTTTAATTTATTTCTTCAGAGACTTGAAGTTCTTGTCATACAGATATTTTACTTACTTAGTTAGAGTCACACCAAGGTATTTTATATTGTTTGTGACTATTGAGAAGGGTGTTGTTTTCACTAATTTCTTTCTCAGCCTGATTATCCTTTGTGTACAGAAAGGCCATTGACTTGCTTGAGTTAATTTTATATCCAGCTACTTCACTGAAGCTGTTTATCAGGCTTAGGAGTTCTCTGGTGGAATTTTTAGGGTCACTTATATATACTATCATATCATCTGCAAAGAGTGATATTTTGACTTCTTCTTTTCCAATTTGTATCACCTTGATCTCCTTTTGTTGTCTAATTGCTCTGGCTAGGACTTCAAGTACAATGTTTAATAGGTAGTGAGAGAGTGGATAGCCTTGTCTAGTCCCTGATTTTAGTGGGATTTCTTCGTTGGATACTGGTTTGCTGTAGATTGCTTTTATCATGGATAGGTATGGGCCTTGAATTCCTGATTTTTCCAAGACTTTTATCATGAATGGGTGTTGGATTTTGTCAAAGGCTTTTGCAGCATCTAAGGAGATGATCATATGGTTTTTTGTCTTTGAGTTTGTTTATATACTGGATTACATTGATGGATTTCCATATATTGAATCATCCTTGCATCCCTGGGGTGAAACCTACTTGTTCAGGATGGATGATTATGTTGATGTGTTCTTGGATTCAGTTAACAAGAACTTTATTGAGGATTTTTGCATCGATATTCATAAGGGAAATTGGTCTGATGTTCTCTATATTTGTTGGGTCTTTTTGTGGTTTAGGTATCAGAGTAATTGTGGCTTCATAGAATGAGTTGGGTAGAGTACCTTCTGTTTCTATTTTGTGGAATAGTTTGTGAAGAACTGGAATTAGATCTTCTTTGAAGGTCTGATAGAACTCTGCACTAAACCCATCTGGTCCTGGGCTTTTTCTGTTTGGGAGACTATTAATGACTGCTTCGATTTCTTTAGGGGATATGGGACTGTTTAGATCATTAACCCGATCTTGATAAAACTTTGGTACCTGGTATCTGTCTAGAAACTTGTCCATTTCATGCAGGTTCTCCAGTTTTGTTGCCTTTTGTAGAAGGATCTGATGGTGTTTTGAATTTCTTCAGGATCTGTTGTTCTGTCTCCCTTTTCATTTCTGATTTTGTTAATTAGAATACTTTCCCTGTGCCCTCTAGTGAGTCTGGCTAAGAGTCTATCTATCTTGTTGATTTTCTCAAAGAACCAGCTCCTCGAATGGTTGATTCTTTGAATAGTTCTTCTTGTTTCCACTTGGTTGATTTCACCCATGAGTTTGATTATTTTCCTGCCTTCTACTCCTCTTGGGTGAATTTGCTTCCTTTTCTTCTAGAGCTTTTAGGTGTGTTGTCAAGCTGCTAATGTGTGCTCTCTGTAGTTTCTTTTTGGAGGCACTCAGAGCTATGAGTTTTCCTCTTAGGAATGCTTTCATTGTGTCCCATAAGTTTGGGTATGTTGTGGATTCATTTTCATTAAACTCTAAAATGTCCTTAATTTCTATCTTTATTCCTTCCTTGACCAAGTTATCATTGAGAAGAGTGTTGTTCAGTTTCCACGTGAATGTTGGCTTTCTATTAATTATTTTGTTATTGAAGATCAGCCTTAGTCCATGGTGATCTGATAGGATGCATGGGACAATTTCAATATTTTTGTATATGTTGAGGCTTGTTTTGTGACCAATTATGTGGTCAGTTTTGGAGAAGGTACCATGAGGTGCTGAGAAGAAGGTATATCCTTTTGTTTTAGGATAAAATATCTGTAGATATCTGTCAGATCCATTTGTTTCATAACCTCTGTTAGTTTCAATGTGTCCCTCTTTAGTTTCTGTTTCCATGATCTGTCCATTGGTGAAAGTGGTTTGTTGACGTCTCCCACTATTATTGTATGAAGTGCAATGTGTGATTTGAGCTTTACTAAAGTAACTTTAATGAATGTGGCTGCCCTTGTATTTGGACCATAGATATTCAGAATTGATAGTTCTTCTTGGAGGATTTTACCTTTGATGAGTATGAAGTGCCCTTCCTTGTCTTTTTTGATGAGTTTGGGTTGGAAATTGATTTTCTTAGATATTAGGATGGCTACTCCAGATTGTTTCTTCATACCATTTGCTTGGAAAATTGTTTTCCAGCATTTCATTCAGAGGTACTGTCTAACTTTTTTCTGAGATGATTTTCCTGTAAGCAGCAAAATGTTGGGTCCTGTTTGTGTAGCCAGTCTCTTAGTCTATGTCTTTTTATTGGGGAGTTGATTCCATTGATATTAAGAGATATTAAGAAAAAGTAATTGTTTCTTCCTTTTGTTTTTGTTGTTAAAGTTGCCATTCTGTTCTTGTGGTTTTCTTCTTGTAGGTTTATTGAGGGATTAATTTCTTGCTTTTTCTAGGACATGGTTTCCGTCCTCGTATTGTTTTTTTTTTTTTTTTTTTTTTCCTGTTATTATCCTTTGAAGTGCTGGATTCGTGGAAAGATAATGTGTGAATTTGGTCTTCTCGTGGAATACTTTGGTTTCTCCATCTATGGTAATTGAGAGTTTGGTTGGGTATAGTAGACTGGGCTGCAATTTGTGTTCTCTTAGTTTCTGTATAACATCTTATCCAGGCCTTTCTGGCTTTGATAGTCTCTGGTGAAAAATCTGGTGTAATTCTGATAGGCTTGCCTTTATATGTTACTTGACCATTTTCCCTTACTGCTTTTAGTATTCTATCTTTATTTAGTGCATTTGTTGTTCTGATTATTATGTGTCAGGAGGAATTTCTCTTCTGGTCCAGTCTATTTGGCGTTCTGTAGGCTTCTTTTATGTTCATGGGCATCTCTTTCTTTAAGTTTGGGAAGTTTTCTTCTATAATTTTGTTGAAGTTATTTGCCGGTCCTTTGAGTTGAAAAATCTTCATTGTCATCTACTCCTATTATCCGTAGGTTTGGTCTTCTCATTGTGTCCTGGATTTACTGGATGTTTTGAGTTAGGATCTTTTTGGATTCTGTATTTTCTTCGATTGTTGTGCAGATGTTCTCTATGGAGTCTTCTGCACCTGAGATTCTCTCTTCCATCTCTTGTATTCTGTTTCTGATGCTCGCATCTATTGTTCCTGATTTCTTTCCTAGGGTATCTATCTCCAGCATTGCCTCAATTTGGGTTTTCTTTATTATGTCTACTTCCCTTTTTAAGTCTTGGATGGTGTTATTCAATTCCATCACCTGTTTGGTCTGGTTTTCCTGCAATTCTTTAAGGGATTTTTGTGCTTCCTCTTTAATGTCTTCTACCTGTTTGGCAATGTTCTCCTGCAATTCTTTAAGGGATTTTTGTACTTCCTCTTTAATGTCTTCTACCTGTTTAGCAGTGTTCTCCTGTATTTCTTTAAGTGCATTATTAAAGTCCTTCTTGATGTCCTCTACCATCATCATGAGATATGCTTTTAGATCCGGGTCTAGCTTTTCTGGTGTGTTGGGGTGCCCTGGACTGGGAGAAGTGGGAGTGCTGGGTTCTCATGATGGTGAGTGGTCTTGGTTTCTGTTAGTAAGATTATTATGTTTACCTTTCACCATCTGGTAATCTCTGGATTTGTTTGTTATAGTTGTCTCTGTTTAGAGATTGTTCTTCTGGTGATTCTGTTAGCCTCTATCAGCAGACCTAGGAGACAGGCTCTCTCCTCTGACTTTCAGTGGTCAGAGCACTCTTTGCAGGCAAGCTCTCCTCTTACAGGGAAGGTGCACAGATATCTGGTGTTTGGACATCCTCCTGGCCGAAGATGAAGGCCCAAAACAGGACCTTTCCCAGAAGCTGTGTTGCTTTGGTGGGTCACAGAAGCTGTCAGCTTTTTTGGTGTACACTCTCACCTGTGCAGACTATATTCGGTGGAGTCCCGGAACCAAGATGGCTACCACCAATCTAGAGGCAAAAGCCTCCCGGGCCGGGTGGACATCTATCCTCTGGCCAGGAAGGTGGCCAGATCTCTGGGGCCTGAAAAGGGTGCTGCCTCAGTAGCTCTGTGGCTCCCTCCTGTCCCAGAAACTGTCAGCTTCTGTGGTGCATACTCTCACCTGTGCAGACTAAGTTCAGCAGAGTCCCGGAACCAAGATGGCTCCAGCTGATCTTGAGGCAAAGGGCTTCCGGGCCGGGTGGACACCTGTCCTCTGGCCTGGAGGGTGGCAGGATATCTAGGGTCCCGAAAAGGGCGCTGCCTCAAAGGCTCTGTGGCTCCTGCCTGTCCCACAAGCTGTTAGGTTCTGTGGTACACACTCTCACCTGTGCAGACTAAGTTCCTAAGTTTGGTGGAGTCCTGGAACCAAGATGGGCTCCCGGGCCAGGCAGACACCTGTCCTCTGGCCGGGAGCGTGGTTGGATGTCTGGGGCCCAAAAAGGGCACTGCCTCAGAGGCTCTGTGGCTCCGCCTGTCCCAGAAGCTGTCAGCTTCTGTGGTGTACACTGTCACCTGTGCAGACTAAGTTCCTAAGTTCGGTGGAGTCCAGAAACCAAGATATCTTCCACTGATCTCGAGGCAAAGGGCTCTCGGGCTGGGCAGAGACGCGTCCTCTGGCCGGGAGGGTGGCCGGATCACCTGAGGTCTTAAGATCTCGTGGCTGGTGTTGTGAGTAGCTGGCGGGTGTCAGCCGACTCTGCACCCTAGGTATCCCCGTGCTGGTCTAACCGGAAGGGGCTTGTGCCTTTAATCAGGCCAGATTTTCTGTTTCCCTAACTAATGCAGTCTCAGGTCTCGCAAGATTGGATTGGAGCAGAAGCTGTGTTCCACTCACCAGAAGTCTTAAGATCCCATGGTGGGTGTCGTGGGTAGCTGGCGGGTGTCAGCCTACCCTGCGCCCTAGCTACACCGGTGCTGGTCGGGCCGTAGGGGCTATCATACAGTTTTTATAATTATTGCTCTGTAATTAGGCTTGAGATCAAGGAGGGTGATTCCTCTAGAAGTTTTTATTGTTGAGAATAGTTTTTGCTATGCTGTGTTTTTTTTATATTCTGAATGAATTTGCAAATTGCTCTTTTCAAGTCAATGAAGAACTGAGTTGGAATTTTGATGGGGATTTCTTTGAATTTGTAGATTGCTTTTGTCATGATAGCATTTTTTACTATATTAATCCTACTAATCTATGAACATGGTAGATCTTTCCATCTTCTGAGGTTTTCTTTGATTTCTTTAGTCAGAGACTTGAAGTTCTTTTCTTACACATCTTTCACTTGGATGGCTAGAGTCACACCGAGGCATATAATATCATTCGTGACTATTTTGAAAGGTGTTGTTTCACTCATTTCTTTTTCGGCCTCTTTATCCTTTGAGTAGAGGAAGGCTACTGATTTGTTTGAATTCATTTTAATCCAGCCACTTTGCTGAAGTTGGTTTTTGTTGTTGTTTTTGTTGTTGTTTTTGTTTTTTATCAGCTTTATACGTTCTCTGGTGGAATTTGTGGGTCATTTAAGTATACAATTGTATCATTTGCAAATAGTGATATTTTGAATTCTTCCTTTCAAATTAGTATCCCTTTGACTTCCTTTTATTGTCTAATTGTTCTAACTAGAACTTCAAATATTATATTGAATAGATAGGAAGAAAGTTGGCAGCCTTGTCTCATCCCTGATGTTAGTGGGATTGCTTCAATTTTCTTTACATTTACTTTGATGTTGCCTACTGGTTTGCTATATATTTCTTTAACTATGCTTAGGTATGGGTCTTGAATTCCTGACTTGTCAAGACTTTTAACATAAAGGGATATTGGATTTTGTCAAATGTTTTTTCAGCATCTAATGAAATGATCATGTGTTCTTTTTTCATTGATTTTGTTTATGTAGTGGATTACATTGATGTATTTCTATATACGGAACCATCCCTGCATCCTTGGGATGAAGCCTACTTGATAGTGATGAATGAAATTTTTTATATATTCTTGGATTCACTTTGCAAGTATTTTATTGAGTATTTTTGCATTGATACTCATAGAAATTGGTCTGAAGTTCTCTTTCTTTGTTTGATTTTTGTGTAATTTAGGTACAAGATTAATTGCTTGCTTCACAGAAGGAATTAGTTAGTGTCTCAGAAAGTAGTATCCTTCTGTCTTTATTTTGTAGAATTGCTTGAAGAGTATTAGTATTAGGCCTTCCTTGATTGTCTGATATTATTCTGTATTAAACCTATCTGGTCCTGGGATTTTTTTTTTTTTTTTGGTTGGGAGACTTTTAATGACGGCTTCTATTTCTTTAGGGGTTATGGGACTATTTAGATGGTCTATCTTCTGATCCTGATTTAAATTTGGTACCTGATATCTGCCTAGAAAATTGTCTATTTCATCCATAATTCCAACTTTGTTGCGTATAGACTTTTGTGGTAGAATATGATGATTTTTTTAATTTCCTCAGTTTTTGTTGCTATATCTCCTTTTCATTTCTGATTTCCTTAGTTTGGTTATTGCCTCTGTGTCCTCTGGCTATTCTGGCTAAGGGTTTTACTATCTTGTTGATCTTCTCAAATAACCATTTCTATTTGTTTCTATGTGGTTGATTTCAGCCCTGAGTTTTATTATTTGCGGTTGTCTACTACGCATGGGTATATTTGCTTCCATTTGTTCTAGAGCTTCCAGGTGTTCTGTCAAAATACTAGTGTATGCTCTCTCTAGTACTGTTTTGGAGATACTTAGATCTATGTATTTTTCCCTTAGCACTGCTTTGTGTTCCATAAATTTTGGTATGATGTGCCCCCCCACCCCTTTTTTTCGTTAAATTCTAGAAAGTCATTAATTTTTTTATTTCTTCCTTGACCAAGTTTTCATTGCATAGAGCACTGTTCAGCTTCCATGTGTATGTGGGCTTTCCATTGTTTTTGTTGATACTGAAGACCAGCATTAATCCATGGTTATCTGATACGACACAAGGGATTATTTCAATATTCTTGTATATGTTGAAGCCTGTTTTGTGACCAATTATGTGGTCAGTTTTAGGGACGGTAGCATGAGGTGCTGAGGAGTTATATTCCTTTGTTTGAGTATGAAATATTCTATAAATATCTGTTAAATCCATTTGGTTCATAACTTCTGTTAGTTTCACTATGTCTTTGTTTAGTTTCTGTTTCTATGATCTGTCCATTGCTGAGAGTGGGTTGTTGAAATCTCCCACTATTATTGTGTAAGGTACAATGTGTTCTTCGAGCTTTTGTAAAGTTTCTTTTATGAATGTGGGTGGCTTTGCCATTGTTACATAGATGTTCAGAATTGAGATTTTATGTTGGCAGACTTTTCTCTTGATGAGTATGAGGTATCCATTTGGTTGAAAGTCAATTTTATTCGATATTAGAATAGATACTCCAGATTGTTTCTTGGCTCAATTTGCTAGGAAAAATTTTTCTATCCTTGTACTCAGAGGTATTGTCTGTGTTTGTGACTGTGGTACATTTCCTGTATGCAACGAAATGTTGGGTCCTGTCTATGTATTCAGTCTGTTAGTCTATGTTTTTTTATTGGTGAATTGAATCCATTGATGTTAAGAGATGTTAAGGAAAAGTCATTGTTGACTCCTGTCATTTGTGTTGTTATAGGTGGAATTATATTTGTGTGGTTATCTTCTTTTTTGTTTGTTGAAAGATTATTTTATTGGTTTTTCTAGGGTGTAGTTCAACCCTTTGTTGGTGTTTTCCATCTATTATCCTTATTAGGGCTGGATTTTTAAAAAGATATTGTGTAAATTTGGTTTTGTCATGGTATACCTTGTTTTCTCCATCTATGGTATTTGAGAGTTTTGTTGGGAATAGTAGCCTGGGCTGGCATTTGTGTTCTCTCAGGTTCGATATGACATCTGCCCAGAATCTTCTAGTTTTCATAGTGAAAAGTCTGGTGAGAAGTCTGGCATAATGTGTCAATGTCTTTTATGGTATCTTCTTTGAGATTCTCTCTTCTATCTCTTGTACTCTGTTGGAAATGGTTGTATCTGTGACTCCTGATCTCTTTCCTATGTTTTCTACCTCTAGGGTTGTCTTCCCTGGTGAATTCTTTATTATTTCTATTTCCATTTTTAGAACCTGGCTGGTTTTGTTGATTTCCTTCATGTGTTTGGTTGTGTTTTCCTTTATTTTTTAAGGGATTTTTAAAAAGTGCTTCTATCTGTTTATCTGTATTCCCCATTATCTTTCAAGAGGGTTATTTATGTCTTTCTTACTGTACTCTATTATCTTCATGATATGGGATTTTACATCAGAATCTTGCTCTTTACATATGTTAGGGTATCTAGGGCTTTCTGTATTTGTAGAACTGGTTCTAATATTGCCAAATACCTTTGGTTTCTGATGCTTATATTCTTGTGTTTGCTTCTCATAATCTGGATAACTCTGGTGTTAACTGGGCTTGCTGTCTCTGATTGAAGCTAGTTCTTCCTGTGAGTCTGATAATGTTGGGCTTCCCTGTATCAGGCTGTCTCTTGTTATGGGACATGGTCTGGAGACCATGGTCATATTTGTGAGCCTGGCTATGTCACAACTCCTGGGGCTCAAAGTTTGTCTTGGTCTGGGCAGTGTGTAAAGGGGTATGGAGCATAGGATCTGCTCCTGAGTTTAGATATGAACTGGAAGGAAGGTTTGTCTCTGGAAGGAATTCCTGTCTCCTCATTGCTGGGGGTCCAAGTTAGACCAGGTATTGCTGCAGGGTGGGGACTCATCTGTGAGCCTGGGAGTGTCAGAACATCTGGGGCTTAAGCTCCTTTTTCTCTCTAGTATTCATCATATATGTCTAAAAAGTCTTTCAACTTGCTAACATTTCCTTTAAGGTGCAGAATCATCCAATTATCATCCAGTTACTTAATTAGTAACTGGTTTTCTTTTACAGAAGAACTGTTAACTGCCTACTCCAGTCACACAATTAATATGAAATTTTCTTCCTTAGCCATCCAAAGGGACTGGGATGTGCTCCTAAGCAAACCATTACAGGCATAACTTTTGCTATCCACATTATGCAGATATCCTCTGCTGGTGTTCTGCTCCTTTGTTATAATTACTACAAGTCTATCTCCACATGAAGCCTGCTGCCACAGTTCCACCTGAGACAGTGCCATCTACTGAGACCTACAGACAAAAGCTGCCTTCCTCCAAAAATCTCATCTGACTGAAGGCTTCCAAGACAAGTGCTGAACCCTACAGAAGACAGACCTGGGACCTTCCAGCTACAGATGGACCTTTTTTGCTAAAGCCAAATAACTGTTGAACTTTGGGGAAAGTTATATGATAGTGAGGAAAGCATAATATCTATCTAGATTAATTAATTGCAGTTCAAAATGGATGTTTTACCCTCTAATTGTACTACCCATGAAACAACTGACTGATTGTACAATCTCTTGCCTTCTCAACTCCATCTTTTGCCTTCTCAACTCAATCTCTTGCCTTTTCAGCTCTTACCCTTAACTCTCCTTACTACTCTGGCTTCGTTCTGCTATTTCTCTAGGCTATATATTTTTTCTGATAATTCTACTCCATTCTAATTTTTCACAAGTAATAATACAGTCACATCAGTGACATCCCCCCCAATTTCTTCTAATAAAAAACGAGGAGGAATTGTGGGGAATTGCAGGCTGGTCTCCAGTCGAGCTGAGGTCTGAACCCCAATGGTCATAATTCACCTACATGACACGGTAGGCGTTCCCTCATTCTCCTGGAACTCTGGCCCCTGCCTAAGGTACCACCTCCCACAGCCCTCACAAGAAAAGCATGGTCAGTAGTCATGTAAGCAACGGCCTAAGCTTCTGACCTTCAGGCTAAACTCCTCCCCAGTTACCTAGCAACAGTGATGACCATAAAAAGGGTGCTCAGGCCCAAAAATGCTTTCTTACCCTCTTATTCATTTGTTCTGTTCCTTTACCTCTCACTTCTCTCACTTCTCTCTTCTCTTCCCTTTCTCTTTGTCTTCTTCTCTTCTCTTCTCTTCTCTTCTCTTCTCTTCTCTTCTCTTCTCTTCTCTTCTCTTCTCTTCTCTTCTCTTCTCTTCTCTTCTCTTCTCTTCTCTTCTCCTCTCCTCTCCTCTCCTCTCCTCTCCTCTCCTCTCCTCTCCTCTCCTCTCCTCTCCTCTCCTCTCCTCTCCTCTCCTCTCCTCTCCTCTCCTCTCCTCTCCTCTCCTCTCCTCTCCTCTCCTCTCCTCTCCCTCTCTCTCTCTCTCTCTCTCTCTCTCTCTCTCTCTCTCTCTCTCTCTCTCTCCCCCTTTTCTTTTTCACCTGCATTTCTATAATAAAGCTCTTAAAACATAGTCTCTGCTCCTTTAAGTTCCACTGCACACTCTGGTCAGTGTTGGGAACCTCTTCCTTTATTCCCTCTCTCCCAAAACCCTGGTGGCTTTAGCAAAGTAGCTCAGGGGTGAGGTGGGGTGGGGAGTCCCCAGGCAGGACCGCCTCTTGGCCAGCCCCTGAAGAGTGGGATAGAGGAATGCCCACCCATGGATGAGTGGATAGGGTAGGTAGCAGCCCTCCCACGCCTGACTGACCAGAGAATAGGGAAACTCTGGCTGGGCTTGGGCATCTTTTTTCTATCCTACTTCTCCCCACCCCGTGCCTCTCCCCCCTTTATTTTGTTTCCAACAGGTCAGATCTTATTATTTATCTCAACCCAAGAGTGAACTTGTGATCCTTCTGCTTGGCTCCATGCTAGGATTAAAAGTGACCTGCAATATGAGAAATTAGTATAATTATTAGTTATATATCCGGATATCTAATAGAATACAATATCCCATGCCTGAAAGAGAAATAGAGAAGAAGAATTTCCATCTCATTCTTTAGGGCACACATCACTGGATCTTGGATCACTGGCACAATCCTGGATTTTGTGTGTTCTTTGTATTTTAGAACAAAATGATTGTTGCCAAGTAGTTATGACTGGTTAAAAAAGAATCCTGGCCTCTATTTCTCTATTTCTTCCAAAAATTTGATAACATTTTTATTTCTTTATGTGTAGTAAATATGTAGTAAATATGTGGTTGGAGAGAATTATGCCAAAGGGAGGTGTGTGTGTGTGTGTGTGTGTGTGTGTGTCTGTGTGTGTCTTTCGACATATATATGTTTATGTGTATGTACTTATTGTGTGAGTAGGTGTATACTTAGGTCAGAGAACAACACTAATTTTAAATTGGGATTTAATTATCAATTCCAATTTCATTCTAGATGTTTAAATTAACATGTAGACATATTTTGAATTTAACAACTTAAAGTTTATATTTTAAACTTGCAATTACCACATTCGGATCAGGCAAATAATACAACCCTGCATACAATATTTAAAATGGAATCACAATTTTGTTCCTCTTCAGGAATGGAATGGGCGATTTAAGACAGACTTTATCATTCTGCATGTTGCTGTACTGATACCTCTCCACAATCAACTTAGTCTTATCTTTAAGGTCTTTACAAAGTAAGATTTGAAAACGAAATATAACTTTAGTGTGTTGTGAAAAAGAATATTGTTCTATTACCATAAAAAATCTACATACTGGAATAAATTCACATATGAAACATTGCTTTGGATATCTTACATGCATAAATAACATCAATACTCATGAATTTTAAAAAGGAATTGAATAATAACGCCACAATAATTATGAAAAATTTCAAAACTTATTTTAGTATATGAGTGTATATTTGGGTTTTATGTTTCACCTACATGTTCAAAAAAGAAATCATTAAGAAGAACCTTCACCTATAAGTTTTTAATATGTTTTCTGCTCACTGGCACAATGCTGCACAATCCATTTCATTTCTCTTATCATTGAAACACATTGGAAAGTGAATTCTTCAGCTAAAATTGAAATGCTTGTGGTCTACTGTTAGGCATTCTTTTGTAAGAATCCCAGCTTTAAATTAAACATCAGCCCAGGTGTGCTCCTAATTTTTGTTAACTTTGAGAATTCAAGAAACTTATCTAAATCTATTCTAAATTGATACAAATGGTAGATTTTTTTTATACTAAGTTAGAGAAAACATGGATTTCAATATGATGTCTAACACAAAAATATCTCAGAGACATAATTTAAAATGTTTTTATAACTTTTAAATTCTGTATTTATAGAAAGTACTGCCCTAATTTTATTTTATTTTTGATAATTCTCAAAAACATGATGCCTGAGAGAAATGATCAGCCAATTCAACTCCTGAAAAAGCAACAATAGTTGAATGGTTGCTTATATAGAAAGATGTATCCTTAAAATAAATACACCTAGTGTTATCCATGTACCGTATCAGTAGGTCTATCAACAGTGTCAAAACTTTTGACATTGGGATACTATCTTATCTTCCTTAAAGTTTATAATGGAGAATCACACAATTGACTTTAAAACAAGGAAATGGCCATAAACCTCTGTTATTACTCAAAGTTAGTTTATGATTTTTTTGTTAACTGCATTTTTGGATCTTGTGGTTAGGAGTCAGGCAGGTGCTGGCCTTGGCCTGCAGGTTATGCATGCTTGAAAGTAAAATGAAAATAGCTGAGAAAATTTGAGGCATCTTCCTCTGGTGACCCTCTCCTGTATCAGAGAGAGGAAGACATGTTGTCAAGGAAGACTCTTGTATTCAAGTGAGAATGTTAAATTGAAGTAAAGAGCAAATAGGGAATGTTCTAGAGTAGGTAAGTGGGACTGCCAATGAGAACAATTGCAAACATTTGAAAGCAGCAACATAAAAGCTCTAGTTATAATCCAATGTACTCAATATGTTTAGCTTCCTTCACTAAAACTTAAGGTACTTAAGAGACTAGTATCCTGGGCTGAAGCAATTTTAGTGTTAGCTCATAACTTCAGTTTGCAGAGAAATAAACACTCTAATTAGTCATCTAATTATTATATCCACAATAACTATGATGGAGGGATCTGATGATGGGATTGGCCTCACTGCAATTGTTCACGTGAACATGCATACTGAAATGGGCTGCTTGCCATCATCTGTAATTGTATATTTAACTAAAGGTATTTGTCAATAATCATTTGAATGAGTTTGCTGGAAGCTAATGTGGAAATGAGGAATGTAAATCATCAGTCATCAAATTGAAAAACGTGTATAGTACAAACTTAAAATTATAAAATGATTATCAGAACAGTCAAACCTGATACTGCTGGAGAAATCATGAATTGGGATTTCAAAAAACCACCATATATTTACTGTTAATTATTTTTTCAAACAATTAAGTTACACACACACACACATTCTCTCTCTTGCTCTCTCTCTCTCTCTCTCTCTCTCTCTCTCTCTCTCTCACACACACACACACACATACATTTAATAGTACCTCATAACTTTAATTTTTCTGACTCAATATTCAACCATTTTCTTTGTATCACTTGTATTATTTTAAATGAATGACATGGACTTACTACTGCTGACTGCAGGTCTGTGAATTACTTTTCTCCTTTTTTTTTTTTACTCACTAATATTCAAGAATAATACTCACCACCTTTAATTCCTTCAAAGAAGGCTGCTTAATTAAATAGAAGACTAGAAATTATTCCAAGAGGCAGAATACAGCACTTAATGAGGGAGATCATATTTTTTCGGCTTTTACTTACATTTGAAATTATACCCAGAACAATGTTAATAAAAATGAAAACTAATATGTCTCTGTCATTAATTTTGTTTTTATGACACATTGAATGAAGGATAAATTTAAAAAAAAATAGAAGATACTGGCAAGGAAATAGGGAGAGGGGACAATTTACTCATTGCTGGTGAGGGCGCAGATTCATAGAGGCATTGCAAAAATCAGTGTGAAAGTTCCTCAAAAATCTAAATGTAGATATGAAATGAGATCCCGCTATATCACTCTTAGCTATAGACACTAAAGACTCTTCATATTACTATAGAGATAATTGTCTATTCCTGCTCTTTACAATTGGAAACAGCTTAGATAACCACAAGTGATAAATGTGTATATATATATATATATATATATATATATATATATATATATAAATTCACAAATTAAAATGTTATTCAGCTCTTACAAAACATAAAATTTAAATACTTTTCTAAATGGATGAAGATATAATCACTCAGAAAGAAAAACATTATTTACTCTCACATATGTGGTTATGAGTGTTTAATTTTTAGACATGAGTGTTTCAACTACAAATACTATAGAAATTAGATGGCTCATAAGGGACTACATGGGAGAAGATTATCTTTCAACAAAGGAAGAGAAGCTTGCAATATTACAAACATATGACGATAAAACTGGAACAGGAAGATCAAGCTGAGAGAAGGATTGGATGGGAGAGTATTGTACAGAATATGGAGAGAGAACAGTCTTGTAAAAGCCATAAGAAATCTTACTACTGTAGCCTATCTTAAAATATATGCATAAATGAATGGAATTTAAGGAAAAACTTCCTTCTGCAGTATATGAGGACAAATTCAAAGATCTGTCATCAGACAACATGCAAAGAGCAAGAGCCCATGGAACACACAGTCCTAGATATGGTGTCTCCATTAATCTTCCTCAACTCAGGCACAGAAAATCCTTAATAAGAGGAGGCATAAAGATTATGAGAGTCAGAGATGATGTAGAACACCAACAAAACTCAGTCTTCTAAATCTAACAGGGCTGATGTGCATGTGACTTTACAGAGACCATGGAAGTATGCACACAGCCTAAATGGGTCAAGGCTATATTGTGTATCATTGCTAGGGGAATTAGATCCCAAGCCACCATCACTAACCCAGAAGCTTTCTCCAATTATAACCACTTGCAAATGGAAAATTAACTTTCTCCAATGCAGTGTCTCTGGGAGACTACAAAAACAGTCTTAAGGGTAGTCCTCAGGACTGAGAAAAAAAAATGCTCAACACAAAACAAACTCAATGCCATCTTTGGAGGTTCTTTTTCCTACATGGTTCTTCAAGGTATTAATTTCATTTTATTTTATTATATTATCTTTACCTTATACATTTATTATATATATTATGGCTTCCAGTTTTATGTTTTATGTGATTCCTGGGTGTGAGAATATATGTGTTTCTGTTTCTAAGTGTGTTTCTCCCTTTTCTTTGGATCTTCATATGCACACACACACACTTTTTTCTAATCTTTTATCTTTCTTTGGTGTTTGTTTTCTAAAGAGATAAAGGTTGTGGATTCAGATTGGAGGGCAAATGGATAAGATCTAGAGAAGGAATAAATTATAAGAATATATTTTATAAAATATTGATTTTTAGTAAATAAAAAAAAAACTATTCCCCCAAAAAACTAAATGGAGAAATGTTATAATAGGAGAAACAATGCCTCAAGTAGACATCTTATGCCTCCAAATAAAACACTAAGAATGTTTTTGTGAGCCATTGGCGAAAGTGTGCCTATATCCCCTACTCTGTGAATAGTACAGACTATTGCCAATGCTATTGATTAATCTCTACAATCTGAGGGTAAGGCAATATTTCTGAAAATACAATTAATTTATGTCATCAAACATGAAGAAATTAAGCTGATGCCCAACTAGAAACTATACATTTACATAACACCTTTTATGGTACTAGAATGTACTACAATATTTACCTGAGAAGAAAAGCAATTGTAGTATTACCCAGCTCATAATACACATAGTATTATTAACAGTAACCTACCTGCAAAGTGTACTCTTCCATAATGTTATAAAAGTTATGGAAGTAACCAACCACTTTTAAAAATTGAGATTAAGGCCAGGTGTGGTGGCGCACACCTTTAATCACAGCACTTGGGAGGCAGAAGCAGGTGGAATTCTGAGTTCAAGGCCAGTCTGGTCTACAGAGTGAGTTCCAGGACAGACAGAGCTACACAGAGAAACCCTGTCTCAAAAAAAAAATGATATTAAGGTCCTCTTATTGATATGAAATCCACGTGTAATGAGAAGAAGCTGAGGAAAGATACCCATGTGTTTGAGGCTCTTTCCCAATTGATCTATTACTAGATTCAGTGTTTCTGGTTTTATGTGGAAGTCTTTGATTTGCTTGGTCTTGAGCTTTACACAAAAAGTTAAGAATGGACTACCGCCATTTGTTGAATATGCTCTTTTTTTTTTTTTTCATCTGAATGGTTTTAACTCCCTTTTCAAAGACCGATGACCAGGGTTGTGTGGGTTCATTCCTGGTTCTTCAATTCTATTCCACTGATCTACCTCTGTACCAATACCATGTGGTTTTTCTCACTACTGCTCTGTAATATAGCTTGAGGTCAGGGATGGTGATTACCCCCAGAAGTTCTTTTATTGTTTAGAATACTTTGTGCTAACCTGGGTTTATTGTTGTTCCAAATGAATTTGAGATTTGTTTTTTCTATCTCTGTGAAGAATTGAGTTGGAATTTTGATGGGGATTTCATTGAATCTGTAGAATGCTTATGGCAGGATGGACGTTTTTAATATGTTAACTCTGACTATCCATGAACATAGGAGATTTATCAATCTACTGAGGTCTTCTTCAACTTCTTTCTTCAGAGACTTGCAGTCCTTTTTTTCTTTTTTGTATAGATCTTTCACTTGCTTGGTTAGAGTCATGCCAAGATGTTTTATATTATTTATGACTATTGTAAAGGGTGTCATTTCCCTAATTTCTTTCTCAGACCATTTATTCTTTGAGTAGAAGAAGGCTAATGATAGGTTTTGATAATTTTATATCTAGTCACTTGGCTGAAATCACTTGGCTGAAGTTGTTTCTCAGCTGTAGAAGTTCTCTGGTGGAATTTTTGGGGTCACTTAAGCAAACCATCATAATCTCTGCAAATAGTGATATATTGATTTCTTCCTTTCCAATTTATATCCCTTCAACCTCCTTTTGTTGTCTAATTGCTCTGACTAGAACTTCAAGTAGTATTCTGAATAGATAGGGAGAGAGAGAGCACCCTTGTCAAATCCCTAATTTTAGTAGGATTGCTTGAAGTTTCTCTCTATTTAGTTTGATGTTGGCTACTGATTTGCTCTATATTGCTTTTACTATGTTTAGGTATGGGCCTTGAATTTCTGTTCTACCCAAGACTTTTAACAGGAAGGTTGTTAAATTTTGTCAAATGCTTTTTCAGTGTTTAATGAGATGATCATGTGATTTTTTCTTCGAGTTTGTTTATATAATGGCATATATTGATAGATTTCCATTCCTGCATCCCTGGGACAAAGCCTACATGATCATTGTGCATGATCATTTTCATGTGTTTTTATATTCAGTTTGGGAGAATTTTATTGAGTATTTTTGCATTGATATTCATAAGGGAAATTGGTCTGAAGTTCTGTTTGTTGGATCTTTATGTTGTTAGATATCAGTGTAACTGACTTCATAGAACAAATTAGGTAATGCTGCTTCTGTTTCTATTTTGTGAAATAGTTTGGAACGTATTGGCATTAGGACTTCTTTGAAGGTCTGAAAGAATTCTGCATTAAAACCATCTGGTCTAGGGCTTATTTTGGTTGGGAGACTTTTAGTGACTGCTTCTATTTCAGTAGTTCATTGTGTTCTATAATTTTGGGTATATTGTGCCTTCATTTTCATTAATTCTAAAGAGTCTTTTAATGTCTTTCTTTATTTCTACCCTGACCAAAAGATCATTTAGTAGAGATTTGTTTAGCTTCAGTGTGTATGTAGGCTTTCTGATGTTTTTGTTGTTATTGAAGATCAGCCTTAGTCTTCCGTGATCCCATTGAAGACCAGCTTTAGTCTTCTGTGATCCCATAGGATGCATGGAATTATTTTAATCCTCTTTTAACAGTTGAGGCTTGATTTGTGACCGATTATATTGACAGTTTTGAAGAAGGCAGCATGAAGTGCTGAGAAAAAGGTAAAAAAAAAATTGTTGTTGTTTTAGGATGAAATATTCTATAGATATCTGTTATAGCCATTTGGTTCATAATTTCTATTATTTTCACTATGACTCTGTTTAGTTTGTTTCTGTGATCTATCCATTGATGAGATTGGGATGTTGAAGGCTTCCACTATTATTGTGTGAGGTTCAATGTGCACTTAGAGCTATAGTAAAGCTTTTTATTGTTTTTTTCTTTTCTTTTTTTTTTTTATATGAATGTGGGTGCCATAATATTTGGGCCATAGATGTTCAGAACTGATAGTTCACCTTGGTAGATTCTTACTTTGGTTAGTATTAAGTGCCCTTCCTTATCTTTCTTTGACAATTTTGGGTTGAATCTCTATTTTATTTGATAGTATAATGGCTACTACAGCTTGTTTCTTGGGACAATTTGCTTGCAATTTTTTTTCCAGACTTTCACTATGAGTCAGTTTTTGTCTTTGTTGCTGAGGTGTGTTTCCTGTATGCAGCAAAATTCTGGGTTCTGTTTATGTATCCAGTGTATTAGTCTATGTCTTTTTTTTTTTTTTTTGGATAATTGGATCCATTTCTCCAATGATGGCTAATTTCTTGCTTTATTTTGGGTTTTGTTTCCCTCCTTGTGTTGGTGTTTTCCATCTATTATCCGTTATAGGGCTGGATTTTTGGAAAAATATTGTTTAAGTTTTGTTTTATCACAGAATATCTTGGTTTCTCCATCTATGGTGATTGAGAGTTTTGCTGGGTATAGTAGCCTGGACTGGCAATTTTGTTCTCTTAGGGTCTACATGACATTTTCCCAGGATCTTTAGATTTTTAGAGTCTCCGTTGAGAAGTCTGGTGAAATTCTGGTAGGTATGTTTTTCTATGTTACTTGACCTTTTTCTCTTACTGCTTTTATTTTTCTTTCTTTGTTCTCTGCATTTGGTGTTTTGATTATTTTGTGAAAGGAGGAATTTAATTTTTGGTTCAATCTTGTTGGTGTTCTGTAAACTTTTTTGATTGTTTTTGTTTGTTTGTTTGTTTGTTTGTTGATGGGCATCTTTTTTAGGTCATAGAAGTTTTCATCTATGATTTTGTTGAAGATGTTTTCTGGCCCTTTGAATTGAGAATCTTCCCTCTCTTCTATACCTATTATTCTTAGGTTTAGTCTTTTCATTGTGTCCTGAATTTCTTGGATGTTTTGAGTTAGGAGCTTTTTGTATTTTTCATTTTCTTAGACTGTTATGTCAATGTTTTCTATAGTATGTTCTATGCCTGGGATTCTCTCTACTATCTCTTGTATTCTGTTGTTGATGTTTGCATCTATGACTCCTGATCTCTTTCCTTGGTTTTCTATTTCCAGGGTTGTCTCCTTTTGTGATTTATTTATTGTTTCTATTTCCATTTTTATATTGTGGGTGGTTTTGTTCAATTCCTTCACCTGTTCGGTGGTGTTTTCCTGTATTTCCATAAGGGACTTATGTGTTTCTCCTTTAAGGGCTACTACCTGTTTACCTGTGTTCTCCTGTATTTCTTTAAGGGAGTTCTTTATGTCCTTCTCATAGTCCTCTATCATAATCATGAGATAGGATTGTAAATCAGAATCTTGCTTTTCAGGTATCCTGGGCCAGCTTTGCTGGGAGAAATGGGTTGTGATGATGCCAAGTAGCCTTGGTTCCTATCATTTATGTTCCTGTGCTTATGTCTCACAATCTGGTTATTGCTGGTGTTAGCTGGTCTTGCTTTCTCTGACTGGAGATTGTCCTTCTTGTGAGCCTATGAATCTGTGGTCTTATGTTTATTAGTACTCCTGTGACACAAGATTTCCCTGGGGTTGGGGGTTGGGGTGGGGTCTGGATAGCTATGGCACAGGGTCAGCTCTGGGACACAGATGGAAATTGGAAGGATTGTATCCCTGGCTGCTCTGCAGTTCCTGGTTCCTGTGGGCTCTGGGTGGGTCCCACTTGGGCCAGATATTGTGGCAGTAGTGATGGTCTTACCTATGTTCTTAGACATGCCAGCACTACTGAGAAACCAGCACTCTTGGGGCAGGATTGGGATGCAGATAGCTGTGGCACATGGCCAGCTCTGAGATGGAAACTGGATGGATCTTAAAAGCTTCTCTTTTGTAGTAGAAGATAATTAATACAGATACATACACCTGGAGAATAAATAGAGAATAAGAGAATTTTGAGTAATATCCAAAACTTGGATTTCAAACTATTTTGTTGTAATTCATAATAATTGGCACTTTAAGGAAATAAGGCCCTTTTAGAGTGGCTGTGGCCTTATTTGAGGAAGTGTGTCACAGTGGGTAGACACTGAGGTTTCAAATGCTCCATCAAAGAGAGTGTCTTTCTCTTTTTGTTACCTGCATATGGTCCAGATGTAAACTATTGGCTCCTTCTCCAGCATGGTGTCTGCCTGCATTCTATGCTTACCACAATGATAATAGATGATAATTGATCTCTGAAGAATAAATCAGAACCCAATTAAATGTTTCACTTTATTAGAATTTTCTGAATCATAGTGTCTTTTCATGGCAATAGAACTATAGCCAAGAAACTCTTCATTCAAGGCTGAGAAATCTTTGCAGAAGTAGATGATGAAACATTAAAAACCAAAGATTGTGGATGTCTGTTAGGAAAACATGTCTTCCCCTCATTGTAGGGATGATACACATATGAACTCACATAGTATAGCAGCCTGCCAAAGAATGGCACAAGTTCATACCAGATGAGTGATAGAAAATGGAGGGATATGTTTAACCCCCTAACCCAGAAGATATATGCAATTGTTGCATAATTGGAAATGGGACATCAGCTTTTTTTTTCCAGTGAAGTAATATTGGATATATGAAACATAATTCAGGTAGACTCACTGACAACACAAAATGCACTCCAAGATTTTGTGTGTATATGTTGTGTGTATGTGTGTTTGCATGTACACACATATATATATACATATATATATATATGTGTGTGTGTGTGTGTGTGTGTGTGTTTTGTTTGTTTAATTTTCAGTCGAGAACCTGTTTGTTTTTTCCCAGTTGTGCTGCCTTTTTTTTTTTTTTTGATATTCTTATTTTTTTCATTGAGAGAAGGAAAAAAAAATCATGACATTGGTTGATTAGGGAGGTGAGATAGATCTGGAAGGACCTCAGTAAACGGAAAGAATATGACCAAAATATATTGTATGAAAGGATTTTAAATGATAATAAATATGAAACTGTTAGACAAGTACTTTTATTTGCATAATAATTCACAAGACAGAATTTTTGTCCATTTTCTTTAATAATGAATAACTAGAAAACCATATTTAAATATAACTAACATTTAATTTGATACACGTATAAAAATTCATGAAATTATAATTCTTTACAGTCATGATAAAGATGCCTTTAATTCCAGCATTTATGAATCAGAGGCAGAGGAATATCCATGAGTTTGCATCCAACTTGGTTCTCATAAGGAGTTAAATACCATCTAGAGACTCTGTCTCCTAAAAGAAAATAAATAAATTAAAGATTTTGAACCTATTATTAAATTTTATTTATTTATTTATTTATTTATTATGTATTTTCCTCAATTACATTTCCAATGCTATCCCAAAAGTCCCTCATATCCCCCCCCCACTTCCTTACCCACCCATTCCCATTCTTTTGGCCCTGGCATTCCCCTGTATAGGGGCATATTAAGTTTGCAAGTCCAATGGGCCTGTCTTTCCAGTGATGGCCGACTAGGCCATCTTTCGATACATATGCAGCTAGAGACAAGAGCTCCGGGGTACTGGTCAGTTCATCATGTTGTTCCAACTATAGGGTTGCAGATCACTTTAGCTCCTTGGGTACTTTTTCTAGCTTCTCCATTGGGAGCCCTGTGATCGATCCATCCAATAGCTGACTGTGAGCATCCACTTCTGTGTTTGCTAGGCCCTGGCATAGTCTCACAAGAGAAAGCTATATCTGGGTCCTTTCAGCAAAATCTTGCTAGTGTATGCAATGGTGTCAGCGTTTGGAAGCTGATTATGGGATGGATCCCTGGATATGGCAGTCTCTAGATGGTCCATCCTTTCATCACAGCTCCAAACTTTGTCTCTGTAACTCCTTCCATGGGTGTTTTGTTCCCAATTCTAAGAAGGGGCACAGTGTCCACACTTTGGTCTTCATTCTTCTTGAGTTTCATGCATTTAGCAAATTGTATCTTATGTCTTGGGTATCCTAAGTTTTGGGTTAATATCCACTTATCAGTGAATACATATTGTGTGAGTTCCTTTGTGATTGTGTTACCTCACTCAAGATGATGTCCTCCAGGTCCATCCATTTGGCTAGGAATTCCATAAATTCATTCTTTTTAACAGCTGAGTAGTACTCCATTTTGTAAATGTACCATATTTTCTGTATCCATTCCTCTGTTGAGGGGCATCTGGGTTCTTTCCAGTTTCTGGCTATTATAAATAAGGCTGCTATGAACATAGTGGAGTATGTGTCCTTCTTACCGGTTGGGACATCTTCTGGATATATGCCCAGGAGAGGTATTGCTGGATCCTCCAGTAGTACTATGTCCAATTTTCTGAGGAACCACCAGACTGATTTCCAGAGTGGTTGTACAAGCTTGCAATCCCACCAACAATGGAGGAGTGTTCCTCTTTCTCCACATCCTCGCCAGCATCTGCTATCACCTGAATTTTTGATCTTACCCATTCTGACTGGTGTGAGGTGGAATCTCAGGGTTGTTTTGATTTGCATTTCCCTGATGATTAAGGATGTTGAACATTTTTTCAGGTGCTTCTCTGCCATTCGGTATTTTAACTGGAGAGAAGCAAGTTGCATATGAAATATGTATACAACAGAAGCTCAATGTCACTGAAGAGTATAAATAAGCTTTAGTAGTCACCAACAACAAAGTCTCTTATTTTCAACTGAATTCTCCAGTTATTTAATTTATAAAACTGATTTCAATTATTATCAATTATTATGATTTATAAGATATATTCTTTTACAATAAAATGAAAATAACCCTTTTTATTTATTTCTTTATTGCTAGTTATCAGTTATACAATTACTCTTTTTCCAATATGTAAGGAACTATACTCAATTAAATAACATTTTCATGAAATATGTTTTAAAAACAATTAGATCTTATTCTTTAAAATATGCTTTTAAAATTAAACCAAGATGCTGTTTATGCAAAACAGAGGCTGAGAGGATTAGAAGAAAATTATGAAATGTTGACACCTATAAACAGGATACAGAAAACACCTAGATAGTGTTATATATAAAGTGGATGTTCAGTGGTCATTAACATTCTGAACATTTTAAAAAACAGACATTAAAATGAATGATTAACCATAATGTCTTGTCATAAATGATAACATGTAAATGACTTTTGATAAATGATAACATGCAAAATAATGCAATATAGTGCATCTAAAAGTATTAGATTGTCTGTCTATTGATGTATTTCAGGGTGTTTAAATTTCTGATATTTCTCTCACTCCTTCGATACCTGGCCATCATACCTTGCAAAGCAGAAATAGGAACCCATCATAAGTTCTTGTTAGTTCACAACATGATTATAGATAGTCTTTTGTTTTACTATTTAGCACTCAGGTTTTTATCCATACCCTTTTAGGTACCAGGTTGCAGTCTACTTCTTAGATAAATACTGGTAACTACTTTAATACCTCTTTTGAGAAGTGAAAGATTCATTTCAGGATGTTTTGGCAATCAGGATTTAAAGAAGTGATATGAATATAGTTATATTTCATAAGAGATTGTGAATATTGTTCAATAAATGAAAATACTTGGTAAATGACAAATATGGCCTGTACTGAGAACCGTATACACACTGGAAAACTTCTTGCTTATAAAATGTACCTATGTGTATGTCTTAAAATATGTGCATGTTTATACTCATTGAGGGGTTTAAATTTCCAGATCATACAAAAATATGAGTGTTAAGTAACATTATGACATAGGGTTTAGTAATAGTAAAATAACCAAAGAAAAATAAATTTGGATGGGGAATAATGTTCTTCCTATTATGCACACAAAATGATGTAAAACTATGTGCATCTTCTCAGTGTCTAATGCTAGTTTAATTTTGATGAGAATGATCAGTCTTGTGTAAATAAAAGGAACACCAAAAGGCTTAAAAAATATGAAAGACCACATTAACAATTACATATTCATATGATATGCTTGCTCAAGGGGGAATAAAAAAGAACATTGTGCCTACCACAGACACAGACACCACATGGTGGCAGTGTTGATGATCGCTGGTCAGAGTGGGTGAAACAGGCAGTCCTTCCTCCTTGTTTAAATGTTCTGGACAATAGGCTGATCATGGGATTCAATCCTTCCTAAACTATATGAGTATCCTCAACAGATTTCTCAGGGCAAAGCTAAATTTTCTACAGAATAATTATCGTAAACTAAGTACATTTTTCTTGTCTGTAGTGAATACCATTAAGATCTTGATTTCTTAAATTAGAAGATGAAAGTAGTTTAAAAATAATTTACTGTTCCTGAATATGATGCTGACATGACATTAAGCACATCATTATTTCTATCTTTGTTTAAATTGACAGTGTTGTCTACAATATTTCTCTTTTGATTGGAATGTAAATTACAATATCCCTGAAGTCTTTACAAAATTGCTTTATCAATATTAACCTGCTATCAGCCCTGTAACCAACAATACTGACCTGCCCTTAGGATATACTAGTGTAAAAATGGTACAAATGTTATGGGAGTAACCAAACATATTTTTTTAAAAAGATCATGACTGACACAGTTAATGAGACCAAGAACCTCAAGGTAGAGAGGTCATGATTCCTAGGGCAAACTTACTACTATTTTGCTAAAATGGACATAACAATAAAATGACTTCTAATCAAGTAAAAGTAATATTAATGTACTATTTTTAAACTTTTTTTTAGGTATATTCCTCATTTACATTTCCAATACTATCCCAAAAGTCCCCCATACCCTCCCACACACCCACCCCCACTTTTTGGCCCTGGCGTTCCCCTGTACTAGGGGCATTATTAATGTACTAATAATCAGTAGAGAGATGTTTCCTACTTCCATAGATGTTTCCAAACACAGGGTCCCAAAACTGACCAATGTGCAGAGAAGTGTGGAGGATCTTCAACATGAAAGAATATTTTGAATTAAGCATTTTAAAATGTAAAATAAAGAAAATTGCTTCATTTTATGATTATATTGTAATTTTAATGATTTTAAGAAAATAAAAAGAAATTAAATGCAAGATTGGAATTCGGGTCAATGCTTGGAGATAATTTAATGAGTTAGTGAAAACTAATATATTCAAAAAAGAATGAGACACACAGAGATGTGCTCTATTGAAGGATATAAAATGTGAATTTAGAAGACAATTTATAATATCATGAATAAGTATATTGAAACTATAATATACTCTTCATACTGACAGCCTTAACTTAATAAAAATACCTTATTTGTTTTAGGTGTTTATTAGCCCTCGAAAAAGTATTCTTTATTACATTTATGTTTGTTACAGCCTTTGCTGATGCAGTCCAAGTAGATCATTTTTTTTGGAGAAATGACTAAATCAAGATCTCAACAGCAAGCTAAAAAGTAGGAAGAACCAGAAGGACAGGAGACAAATATAAATACATATGAACCAAATGACATGATTAATCTAGACTTCCGGTGTATATGCAATAGTGTCTGGGCTTGGTGGCTGATTATGGGATGGATCCCCAGATAGAGTAGTCTCTGGATGGTCCATCCTTTCATCTTAGCTCCCAACTCTGTCTCTGTAACTCCTTCCATGGGTATTTGGTTCCCTATTCTAAGGAGGAATGAAGTATCCACACTTTGGTGTTCCTTCTACTTTATTTTCTTGTGTTTTACAACTTTATTATTTCTACTGTATTTGTTTGGTTTCAATAGGCAAAGTAAATATTTCCATATAAATAGGTAGAAAATTTTCTATTGACACACATTAGTCTTTTTTCTAAGTACTTGTAACTTAATGCTGAGTATATATTTGTTTTGTTTTGTTTTGTTTTGTTTTGTTTTGTTTTGTTTTGTTTTGTTTTGTTTTGTTTGTTGGTTTGGTTTTTAAGACAGCATTTCTCTGTGTAGCCCTGGCTGTCCTGGAACTCACTCTGTAGTCCAGGCTGGCCTCTTACTCTGAAATCCGCCTGCCTCTGCTCCCAAGTGCTAGGATTAAAGGTGTGCGCCACCACTGCTTGACTTATATTTGTTTTCAATTTCTTTGTTTTGACAGTTCTTTCTCCCCTTTAAAAAAAATTATACAATTATCTGACCATAGTTTTCTCTATGCAAATATCCAAAATCTTCCCCACATCTCCACTTATGAAATTTATTAATTTCTTTTCTTTTATTGTCTTAATTGGCAAATACATCCTTGTAAAATGAGGTCATTGTTACATTAGGAAATTATTTTGAGTATACACCATATATAGAGAGTTAAATTCTGTTCATAAATTATCAATGCATAAACATGACTTAATTAGCTGTAAATCACATTATAATTACATAACGTTTTCAAAAATATACAGTTAGATATTGTTGAAATAGTGACTAACTTGTCCAAACACTACTCCATTTGAAGTGGCTGAGATAATCTCAAGAAAATATGCCTTCATGCTGAGTGATATAGAAAATTAAAATATTTATATTTGTGTATTTAGGCACTAAATATATTAAATGATTAAAATTCATTTTCTGTTTAAAATACATCTGTGTATTTGTGTATTTACATAAGAGAAGATATACAATATCTTCCATATATGTGATAGTGAATACTGGACACAGAATTTAGAAACTAAAACTATGTAGTAATAGTGGGAGTCTAATATGTAAAGAATAATAAAAACATATTTTGAATTCATGAGGAGACTCTCTCTCTGTCTGCCTCTCTGTCTCTCTCTCACACACACACATACTCACAAACACAAACACACATTCATGCAGCTTCCCAGGATAGGCATCATCAGTAGATGAATCAATTTTACATCATTAGATTTCATTAATATGTTCTGCCATGGACTAGGTTCTTTACTAAAAGACTATTTCCAGAACATTATATCATTTGAATATTATGTGTTGTAATTATATAAAAATCAAAATGCTTCATGTAAAAATAAATTAAATTGTCTGATTAAATTTCACCATTGTCTTATATATCTTTTGCCACTACTTTGATTATGATACAGCAGCAATCATAAAATAGTGTGTGTATTACCATTGTGAGAACATTTTAATCTTGTGACTTTATTTCTTCAAATTTTTGATTGTGTGACCTACAAAGCATCTAAAATTGAACTTTCATTATCAATTGAAATCATCATTTTGGAAGATACGCTGTGTAGAGATAGTAAAATTAATTTTGAGTTATATCCACTTCTACTTCTATTTCTGAAATGAATCCTTTAATGCATGTTGTTGCCCATGATAAAATATCTCTTGCATTTTTCTATTTATAATATTGTGATTAATTAATTTACTCACAAATGGCTTAGATTAAATTATGGCAAGTTCATGAACTTTTTGTAAAGCCAAGAAGTATGAAAGACAGCCTCCATTTTAAATAGTGATGAAGTGATGGTCACAAATCTATTGTCTCCCAATAAAGAAAAATATCTAGAGCCCTTGCAGCTGTCTGAGAATTATATAAATGTCTTCAATATGAATGTGTTTTCCTTACTTGTAGTGATCCTTGGAGATTTTAATGCCAGCATTACTCCTGCTTCTGTAATAAAGCATACCCTTGTTAAATGTGGAACAAAATCATGGATTTGTTCTCTCTCTCTCTCTCTCTCTCTCTCTCCCCCCTTTTTCATTCATCCTTTTTTGTGTACAACTATGATACCCATTATAGCAAGTACATTTGGTACAACATAAATATTTTCAAAATGAAAATTTGCAGCATGTTTAGCATCATTTGCAACTATATAAATGTAACAAGGATACCTAAAAGTATTTATAACAAATTAAGTATAATATTAATGCACCAACATAATAATGCCTAGTAGGAGCACAGACCTTTTATCATATACAGTTTTTATTAAGGAAATAATCATAAAGCTTCAAAATTATGTAGTATATGTTATAACTGTATCTCAGATACTTCCTAAGATATTTTATTTGTGAATCAATTCTGCTTTATAAATTTTTATCTGTGTAGTATATGATTTTATGTGTTAAAATCTTAATTAAAACATAAACATACAAAAATCACTTAAATTATGGTAATAAAGATAGAAAAATGATAGGTGGATGATGATAGATGATAGATTATACAGATGATGGAGAGATGGATGATAGATAGCCTGAGTCTGTTGTACTGTCTTCAAGTCTGAGTCTGTTGTCCCTGGATCACAGTGTGGTCTTCCAATGCTCAAGGGGAACAACCCCACCACTATTGGCCATTGCCACTTGTAACCTTTATAACTGGAGAACTCAGAATTCTTCCTTTTCAGACAACCACCAAGATTTAATTAGGCTCTTAGAAAGAATACTCTTTCCCCAGGCACCCACTTGGGAACACTGGCAGCAGCTCTTGCTAGTTCTCTTCACCAAAGAACAAAGCAAGAGAATCCAGGTAGAAGCCAGGAAACTGGTTGCTATCCCCACAGGGGAACCAACAAGTAAACAAGCAGCTATCCATGCTGGATTTTCTTTAACCCTCACAGTTTGGGATTTCAATACCATTGAAGGTAAGGGGAGACTCTTCATCTCTCACCAAGCAGGTCTCAAGGTGGCTGCATGATGGCCTACTACTCTGGCCAAAGTATATGATATTAGTCAGGGAGGCAATGAGAGTCCCACAACTTTCTTAGAGAGGGTCATGGAGGCATTCTGTAAATACACCCCAATGGACCTTGAATCACCAGAAACCAAAACAGTAGTATCTCTAGTCTTTCTTAACCAGGCAGCACCACATATCAAGAAAAAGCTCCAGGGGCTTGAAAGGATAGGAGAAAAGAATCTAAGGGATTTAATGAAAGTGGCAGAGAAAGTATTTAATGAAAGAGAAAGTGCAGAGGAGAAGCAGATGAAGGCAGAAAAATGATTGAAGGAAAAAAACAGGTGAAACAGTGGAGGGAACAGGCACACCATCTGGCAAGGATCGTGTTGGCAGCCACAGCTGAACCAGAGGACCATAGGAGACACCTAAAACAGATGGTTTCTGAGGAAGTAGGAAGGGATACCCTAAGGATCAAGAACATCCCTTCTTGGGAAGGAATCAATGTGCTTATTGTAAGGAAGAGTGCCACTGTGCCAGGAAGTGCCCCAAGGAAAAGAAGCATATTCAAACCATGGTCATAGAAGATGGAACTAGAAGTGCTGAATATGGAGGACAGCGTTTGGACCCCTCCCTGAGTCCAGGGTAACCCTATAAGCAGAGGAGGTGCCTACCAGCTTTCTTATAGATAGCGGAGCTCAACATTCTGTTTTGCTGAACCTGAAAGCCTCTTCAAAGAAATCTTGAGTCCAAGGGGCAACAGAAATTAAAAAGTACTCATAGACTACTCAAAGAACAGTGATCTTGAGAGTGGGCAGAATAAACAACCCATTCCTTGTTGTATCTGAATACCCATATGCCCTCTTGGGGTACCCCCTTCATGGATGCAGAGGTAACATGGTTCACCGATGACAATAGCTTATGTCTTAGTTAGAATTTTACTGCTGTGAACAGACACCATGACCAAGACAAGTCTTATAAAAACAACATTTAATTGGGGCTGGCTTACAGGTTCAGAGGTTCAGTCCATTATCATCAAGGTGGGAGAATGGCAGTATCCAGGCAGGCATGGCACAGGCAGAGCTAAGAGTTCTACGTCTTCATCCAAAGGCTGCTAGTGGAAGACTGACTTCCAGGCAACTAGGGTGAGAGTCTTAAGCCCACACCCACAGTAACACACCTACTCCAACCAGGTCACACCTATTCCAACAAGGCCACACCTCCAAATGGTGCCACTCCCTGGTCCAAGAATATACAAACCATCACAGCTTCATTCAGGACAGTTATGCTAGGGCAGCAGTGGCCAGAAACACTAAGATGATTTAGGCAGGACCACTCCTGGTAGGAATGTCAGTCCAGAAAGCTGAACTGATAGCTCTAAGCAAGCATCGGATCTGGAAAAAGATAAGAGACTTAATATTTGAATCGGTAGCTGGTATGTCTTTAATGACTTCCCTGGATCCAGGAGATCCTATGCTCCATGACCATCCTAAGTATTCAAAAGATGACATAACTTGGGTTAGGTATTTTCCATGTCCCAATGTCATGAAGGTTGGCTGAGAACAGTGTATTGCAAACTCATTGTGCTTGAAAAATGGAACTATACACATTTCAGAAAATCTACTACTCTTCCCACAT
Source organism: Mus caroli (assembly GCF_978045245.1). NCBI lineage: Eukaryota > Metazoa > Chordata > Mammalia > Rodentia > Muridae > Mus > Mus caroli. The sequence continues at coordinate 46,924,893 of NW_028227256.1, forward strand.
GGGCCTCCAGAGAATTCAGGACTTGACATGGCCTGCTAATCTCAGGATTAGGGATGCCAACTTGAATATAGCTGAATTTGTCAAGAATTGTAATGTCTGCCAGGTAACTAATTCAGTGTCTTGAGAATAATCCAGGAATAGGTGCACAAAGCCCAGAGCCTACTGGGAGACACACTTCATAGAGGTCAAACCAGGGAAATTTGGATATAGATATTTACGTGTATTTATAGATACCTTTTCAGGATGGATTGAGGCTTTTTCCACCAAACATTGGTGAAGAAACTGTTAGAATTTCTTCCAAGGTATGGTTTCACTTAATTTATAGAATTATATTATGGACCTGTCTTTATGTCTCAGATAAACCAGGGATTAGCAAACATTCTGGGGATTCATTGTGAATAGAACCCAGAGCACAGGCCAGGTAGAAAGGATGAACAGGATTCTAAAATAGACCCTACTGTATATATGACAAAACCCAACCTCCAGAAACTCCTTACCTTTATCTGGATCATCATCAATATGGCCACAAGGAAGATTGTCAATTCCACTTCTGGACTGCAACCCCGCCTCCCCTACATACCTGATTCTCCATGTCTTCTCTGAATTCTGACATGTAAAGATTGGGACCACCCCATCTCTAGAACAACTTTTTCACAGCCCCTGCCAGATTATGGCTGCAGCACTCATTTGACATGTTGGCAGACCCAGCACCAAGTTTTTTATGTCTTCCTGGGACATTCTCAGAGCTGTGATTAATGCAATAAATGTGAAGGCCCTGAGGCCTTCTTCTGTGTGGTCTGGGGATGCAAATCCACTGGATGGATAAACTGAAAGCCTTCCAATAAGTACTTCATCAATATGACTAAGTTCTATGGAGAAATACATAATCCTCTTGTTATAAAATTTGTAGATGAAGGGAAGAAGGCTGATTAGATAACTGGTAAGATTTGGGGACTGAGACTTTAAGTTACTGGTAAAGATAGAGTCTTATTCACTACCGGACTCTATGTTCAGACACCCCTCATTGCTTTCAGGCCCAACATTCCGCTAGCTAAACCCCCACATACACCATCTCTGTGGGTTCAGACACTAATCCAACGCTAAGGCTCATGGCCTCGTCCCCTAACAATTCCCCAACCCAAGCTACAAGGACAACACCAAGATTGAGTAATGAAAATCCTGACATCCTCTGGAACATGATGTTTCAGTCTTTTCAGGTCACCAATGCATCCAGACCAGAGTTAACTGAGCCATAATAAGTATACTATGGGATAACACAACTTTACATTGAAGGCATAGTCCTAATTTTCAACTTTACTGAAACTGAGAACCCCAATGAGTGCAGACAGCAATAACATGAGACTAGGCTGACCTTACAGTCCTTCGAAGATCAGGGCACCTGATTAGAACAGTCCCTGAGCCCTATAAGCACTTTTGTAACCAGACCTGCAGGATGACCATGTAGGTAGAAAATGATAAATATCTATGACCACCCACTAATGCCTAGTGGGCATGCATTGCAGGACTTACCCCATGCATCCATAGAGTTATACTACACTAGGATAAGGAATTCTGTATACTTGTACAGTTACTACCAAGGATCATCTATCATACAGGCAACCAAGTCCTAGACTTCCTAGATGGAAACTCCTGTTTAGTCCCCACAAGAGCCAAGCAAGATCAATCTCCACTATAACCCTGGTGTTTCTCATAGGATTAGGCATGGGTGACACAGGAACCGGGTAGTTTCCCTGGTGTTACAAAAGGGACTCCATAGATGCTAATATAGAGAGGTAAAGAAAAGGAATCTCTCAACTGCAAGATTCTCTGAGAACACTGACAGAGGTAGTATTCCAAAATAGGAGAGGGCTGGGTATACTGTTTATGCAAAAGGGAGGACTATGTGCAGCTCTCAAAAAAGAATGCTATTTCTATGTTGACCACTCTGGAGGAGTCAAAATGTCGATGGCCAAAGTTAGAGAAAGCCTGCCAAGAGAAAAAGAGAATGAGAACATGCAAAAAGTTGTTTTGAATCATGCTTTAACAGCTATCCCTGGTTGTCTACCCTGATACCTACCCTACTGGACCCCTTGCTCATTTAACGGCTGCCCCTCACCTGGAGGTCCAGCATTCTAAACAAATTTGTTCAGCTCATGAAAGATGCTTTGGACTATTCAGTTTATGGTAATTAAACATCACTGCCAGTCCCTCCATAAGGAAGCCTAAGAGTTTCAGGTAGTCCCATGATTAGGGCTTCTAGCTACCAGAGAATGGTCAGAATGAGAGGCCAAACCTACTCCTTCTTGGGATCCGCATCCAATTTAAGAGAAAAAGAGCCTGAGAACTTGACTTGCAACTGAACCCAAGCTGCACTCAAGTTCCAGGTTTATCTCTGACACATACTCCAGAGTTACTCTCTAGCTACTCCCGAGCAATAGCCAATCAAGAGGAGTCTGATAGTTCCAGATGTGCTTTTAGATTATGGTTGTTCATGGTTTGCTTTGAGTGCCCCTGTCAGCTTACAATAATCCTTCAAATTAGGTTCTTGACAGGCTTGAAACCCCGTGGTTTACTTGCTTTTTCCTTTAAAGCCTTGTCCTGCTAAGGGGTTGGAGATTTACCATCTGGTCATGCTGTAGCAGGGTCAGTGGTAAGCCCAAGCTAAAGCTTGAATAAAAAAGACCCTAGTGTGAATGTATCTGAATTGGCTCTTTGACTGGTCTTTCAAGGTTCAGGATCCTGAACAAGCACAAGAGTATAAGAATTGAATTGAAAATTAAATATTCATCTCAACATACTACCTGTACTATAAAGAATATTAATATGTCATCATGATAATCATGGAAAATGTCAAATTCTCAAAATGAATTATTCACTGACTTTGGAGAAGAAATCACCACCCATCATATATTCTCCTAAAGTAATAATAAGTAGAAAAGCATTTGAAGGACATCTCTACAGAAAATACAATCGATAAAATGAAAACAAATTAACAAGCATAAGGTAAGGGAGCACACCAATTTTCACCCTTTGCAAAACTAGCGTGAATATGACTATAATCCCTCAATCATGAAGGTTTTGCATAGAATTCACAAGCATCTATTCCTAAAGTTAACAAAGATACAATCAGTGTTTTCCAAAGTAAATTTACAAATAAATTGAGTTGAGACATTCTATTTTAATACAAAAAATACAAATACTATGTTCTGGGTTAAATATGACAAAATTCCCAAAGCTGAATAACCTCAATCGAGTGATTGAGTTCATGTGTTTGGAAAAGTACCCACCTGCAGCTAGTTTGACTCATTGGCTTCTGGCCAATGATACAATCAAGGGATAGTTTAAATCTAAAAAGTTATCATCTCTCATGACAAGACAGAGAGCAGAGGAGAGGCAGGGACAAAGAACTTCTGAGCTAACTCAGAGTCCCCTGAGAACTAATTTATCATTTTGCAATTGTGTCAATAGTAACCTAATAAGCTCCCACTAGGCCCCACCTCTTAAAGCACTACACATCACATAATGGACATCTAGCTCACAACACGTGAAACATAGGAGACATATTTAAACGGTACCCTCGTCACAGCACTAAAATGAAGGTAGCTTTCATGTATGTAATTCAAGAGATGTTTTATTAGTGTGAGAACTGAGGAACAGCAGAAAAAATCAGGTAAACTGCCACTGAAATTGTTTTTCGGCCTGATAATGACCAGAATATGCATTCCATGAGAAATGGTTCTCACTGAATTTAGTTATTTTATATATTAAAATCAAGTTATGTAGATACCAGTAAGCCTGGAATACAAAACCAACCAGAAACAAAACCAAACCAAACAAAACAAAAACAAAAAACAAAAAAAGTGGACACTGGGGGGCTGGTGAGATGGCTCAGTGGGTAAGAGCACCTGACTGCTCTTCCAGAGGTCCAGAGTTCAAATCCCAGCAACCACATGGTGGCTCTGGCGCCCTCTTCTGGAGTGTCTGAAGACAGCTACAGTGTACTTACATATAATAAATAAATAAATAAATAAATAAATAAATAAATAAATAAATAAATAAATAAATAAAAGTGGACACTGTAATATCAGTGCTAAGAGGGTCATAGGAAATAGTTATTCTGAGACAATACTCTGGTCTTTCTTGTAACAATAAAATGAAACAAAACTATTCTAGTAATTGAGATCCTACAAATAACAAGAGGCATCTGGTTACATTACTCAAAAACAGGTGAATTTTGTGAGAGGAGATAATGAATCTTAAATATAGTTCTAATTGTCTTCAGCTTTGCCTTGCTCTTCACATGTAATCCTCAGGCTGTGCATGCCCCGTGGCAGATTTATCTATAGCAGGCCTCCTTCACTTCTTTCTTGATCCTGTTAATGCACAGATTATAATTCAATTTTAATTTCTCTTTGATACTAATTGAATACTTGTTGAATACTGAGTTTCAAGCAGTTAAAATAGTTTATATAAAAGTAATGTAACGAACATGTATGGCAAAAGTAATACATTAATTACATGAATGCAGTCAAGTAGTTTAGCTTGAGACTGTAATCATGTAAACTTCATTCTGTGTTATGTGTTGCCTCCAGTTTCAGAGAAGACGTTAAACTGTAATTTCACAAATGTGTCCCCATTTGAGCTAAGCTACTACAAAGTATAAAGATCAGGGAGAGGTGATTCTGAAATAAGGGAAAGTAGAACAAACAAAAGTATTATTCCTTTCCAGGTAACTGACAGATACTAGCATTTCATTCCAAGTAAGTGGCCATCAACACACAGGATATATTGTCTATTTGACAAACAATTCCTTTCCAGTGACTGATTTTCATTTCTTTCTTTTTCTTTCTTTCTTTCTTTCTTTCTTTCTTTCTTTCTTTCTATTTTTTTTTCAGCAATAAGGAGTTGGCTGAAAGGGAGATGTATGAGTGGGCGTTACCTGTAAAAATATATACTTGAATGATTTCTCCCTCATAGGTCTGTTTGTTACTAGGGCAACAATCTGTTCAAGCATTTAATGAGAAAATAGTGCTTTCCTTCACCCTCATTTGAGTAACTTAATTTCTAATTTTAGCTGACAAAATTATGTGTATAACTTAGTTTAGAAATGTGTCTTTTGTGAAGTTTTTAAGAAATCAAAATAATTTTGCTGTATCTTTACAACATAACTTAAATTTAAAAAATAATCTTATAAAATTTGATTACAATACACAAAATGTTTAACATAAAATATCACATATCAGATGTAATCTTCAAAACCAAATATACATATGAACAAATATTTTTTATTAACTGTATCTTTGGAAAATATTTTGAAATATATACCATATACATCTGATAGAGGACTAACATCCAATATATATGAAGAAATCAAGGAGTTACACTAGAGAGAACCAAATAACCCTATTAAAAATGGGAAACAGAGCTAAATAGAGAATTCTCAACTGAGGATACAGAATAGCCAAGAAGTACCTCAAGACATGTACAACATCTTTAGTTATCAGGGAAATGCAAATCAAAATGACCCTGAAATTCTACCTCACAGCAGTGAGAATGGCTAAGATCAAAAAACCTGAGGTGACAGCAGATGCTGCCAAGGATGTGGAGAAAGAGGAACACTCCCCTATTGCTGGTGGGATTGCAAGCTGGTACAATCACTCTTGAAATTAGTCTGGTGGTTCTTCAGATCATTGGACATAGTACTATTTGAGGACCCAGCTATACCATTCCTGGGCATATACCCAAAATATTCTCCAACATGTAATGACACATGCTCTACTATGTTCATAGCAGTCATATTTAAAATAGCCAGAAGCTAGAAACAACCCAGATATCTCTCAACAGAGGAATGGATACAGAAAATGTGGTACATTTACACAACAGAATGAATTCTACTCAGATAGCATTGGAAATGTAAATGAAGAAAATACCTAATTAAAAAAAACATTTAAAAAAGAACGATGACTTCATGAAATTCGCAGGCAAATGGATGGAACTTGAAAATATCATCCTAGCTGGGCGTGGTGGCACACGCCTTTAATCCTATCACTTGTGAGGCAGAGGCAGGCAAATTTCTGAGTTCAAGGCCAGCCTGGTCTACAGAGTGAGTTCCAGGACAGCCAAGGCTACACAGAGAAACCCTGTCTTGAAAACTAACAACCAACAACAACAAAAAGAAAATATCATCCTAAGTGAGGTAACCCAGTCACAAAAGAACATGCATTGTATGCACTCACTGATAAGTGGATATTAGCTTAAAAGTTTGGAATAACCAAGATACAATTCATGTACCATATGAAGCTCAAGAAGAAGGAAGACCAAACTGTGGACATTTCAGTGCTTCTTAGAAGGGAAAGCAAACTACTCAGAGGAGGAAATATGGAGATAAAGTGTAGATCAAAGACTGAAGGCAAGGCCATCCAGAGGACTGTTGCACCTTGGGATCCATCCCATATACAGTCACCAAACCTGGACATTATTGTGGATGCCAGGAAGTGCTTGCTGACGGGAGCCTGATATGGCTGTCTCCTGAGAGGCTCTGCTAGAGACTGACAAATACAGAGGAGAATGCTGGGAGCCAATCATTGGTCTGAGCATGGGATCCCCAATGGAGGAGTTAGAGAAAGGACTGAAGGAGATGAGATAATTTGCAGTCCCATTAGGGAAGCAACACTGTCAGCTAGCCAGATATTCCCCAGAGCCTCAGGGAACTGACTAGACCACCTAACAAAAAGTACACGTGGAGGGACCCATGGCTCTGGGCCAATATGTGGCCTTGTTGAACATCAATGGGAGGGGCAGCTCTTGGGCCTGATGGGATTAGATGCCCCCTTGTAGGTGGATACCAGGGTAGGAAGTAGGTGTCTGGATAGGGGAACACATTCATAGAGGCAGGAGAAGGAGAGATGAGATAGTGGGTTTCCAGAGAGGGGAGAACTGGAAAGGGTAAAACATTTAAAATGTAAATAAAGAAAATATCCAATAAAACAAAAAAGTTAAGTGATAAAAATATTTGTCATGATATTTACAAATAATATGTTTTTAAATTGATCAAAATGATATGTTTGAGGTAACAGTATCTCAGGTAAATATATTTTTGTCATCAATAAGTTCAAATAATTATTTATTTTGTCACTTTCTGGGCTTTAGATTTCAGTGTAGTTTTTATAGTAATACAAATGTTAACCTGTGATGGTGATTTTTGTTAGTCTTGCTAGTTACTTTTAGTGTTGTCAGTCTCACTTCATTGGTTACTTAGGTTTTGCTACCACTGCTATTAGCAATGCAATAGCAATTGAGGTTGAAGTAAAAATGAATTCAGTACTATTAAAGTAAGTTTATGACCAAGCCAGTTCAGTCAACATGGTATCAAGGGAGGGAGTGAGGATTAAAGAAAGAAAAGACAATTAGGCAACACTAACTCAAGCCAGTGCTGAAGCTGAAGAACCTTGATTTTTTTTTCCCAGTCTGCTTTTATACCATTCTAGGGACATGCAAAGGATAGGGTCTGTTCTTAGATTAAAGACAAAGTAGTCAAACAAGGTAATAAACAAAGTCCTGTGCTCCCAGTGTTTAGGGGCTTATCAGGATGACCAAGATAAAAGAAATACCACACTCCCTTAGCTGTGTTTACCTTGAGCTTTGTATTCATCCAAATTTAAATATTCTTATCTGAGCTTACTCCCTTTTCCTCCTAGCCCAGTATAAATATTCTTGCCAATATCCTAGAAGCCCATCAAGGGCTCTCTACAAGATTATGAGTGTTGTAACAACAATAATTTAGAGCAAAGTCTAATTTCAATGCAGTATGCTATATTATGTATTTCAGTATTTCTATCTCATAGAGACAACATAGTTCTAAATGTTTTCTTTCTTTGCTGATAATGACTCTTCTGTTCTTAACACAATGACACCAGGTAGATAACAAGGATGCTAATGGTGATCTAATTGAACTTTTACAGTTTGTTAACAGTATTTTCTTGTATAGTCACTTATTCTTATTTTAATTAATGTCACATTTTATATTAATGGCATACCTTCCTTTCAAATCTTTCCTTCTAAGTATGTTTCAATTCAGTTTCATCGAATTTATTTGCCACTAAGATATTCTTTACTTCTTGAAGTAATATAAGTTCTTTAATTACTCATTGTAGAACATTGTAGGGAACTTATAAACACTAGGTATTTATAGTTATAGAACCCATATCAAGGAAGTTCAAAATTAATGTTCCAGCAGGTTTGGCACTTCCAAGATGACAAAGGTTGATGGAAGTTAAAAATGAATGTCAGAAGCAATAGAAGGCTATACACATTTTTTTTCTGCCTTTTTCACAAAGGTATTGTGATGGTTTGTATATTTTTTTTGCCCAGAGAGTGGCACTATTAGCAGGTCTGGCCTTGTAGGAGTAGGTGTGCCACTTGGGAGTGGGCTTTTTGACACTCATTCTAGCTTCCTGAAAGCTATTTTTTTTCCCAGAAACCTTCAGATAAGATAAGGATAAAGAACTCTCAGTTCCTCCTGCACCCTGTCTACCTTGCCATGTTCCCAACCTGATGATACTGTACTGAACTTTTGAGCCTGTAAGCCAGCCCCAATTAAGTATTATACTTATAAGATTTGCCTTGATCATGGTGTTTGTTCACAGCATCAAAACTACAATTAAGACAGATGTTATCCTCATCCATAGATATAGAGACATGGCAACCACATGACTGTCTCAGTTGGTCAACTTCTTAATACCAATACAACAGAATATATATTTCAATATGCTCTAAATGTCAACAGTCTTATTTCCTGGAGCAGTCTGATTGATTTTTTTATATATAATATACAACATTAGAAATTATTAATTATTGTTTCTCCTTATACTTCTAGTGAGCATTTGCTGGAATGACCTGATACATTGAAAGGTTTATTATATAATCTCCAGTATTAGAAATGATTATTATTTCACATTATATTTCTGTGAGAACTTATCTATATTTTAGTAAATATAAGCACTGTGAAACCATTTTTTGAGTATTCAATAAACCCCTGAGAATTATTAAAATTTTTCACTTTGCAAAATACGTTGATCCAATATTACAAAGCTATCAGTAACTAACATCTCTAAAATATTAAACCAATGTGGGTAATCCTTCATAACTAGTGCATAGTTGTCAGATCTCACTATGAATGTCAGCTGAGCAACCCAACACTATTATCCTATATCCAATAAAGAACTCAAAGCTTTAAACCAACACTGAAAGTACAGGACAAATGTAGATAACAAGATAATTTGATGATAATTTCAAAACTTATGTCCGAACAACATAAACTGCCCATAAATATACTCATATATATAGAATAACCTTTTGGAAAATAGTACTAAATACTATTTTCAACAAATGGTGCTTTAATTATCTACTATCAATATACAAAATATTAAAGACACCTGAATTAAATACATATATCTAACTGGGATATCTTTGCATGGAATTTTCTGTGCATTGAAACATTCGTTCCTTGAGAAGTGAGTGATGATAAGACTCTGGAGGTTTAAACAAATATCACATATATGATGGGAAAGTGGAAAATTGAGCTCTATTGTGGAAGGTGAGAATCCAGTTTCATAGTGGAAGTAAATGACTGACTGCTGGCGAGGAACCTCAACAACAACACTTCAGAGATTCCGTCTTCTTGTAGACCTGCCTGCAAGTTTTGCAGACTCCAGAATTGCAGCTTTCATGAGTGTTGGGGTCATCTTCTAGGTGATGCAGTTGCTGTTTTGCATCTCTCTGCTCCAGTGAATCATACCTCACTCATACTCTGGTTTCTAAGCTCAGACATTAAATTGGAACCCAAGATGGACTTTAATAAAATCATTGCTTTATTCTTTTGAGGAGTCTGTGCATGTATTGTGAGGAAAAGTCACTCACACACCAAAATTCTACAATGTATCATCTCTAGAATAACACATAACAGAAAGCCACTGCTAACATTTAAAAATTTAAAAAAAAATCCTGGAAAGAGACATATAACAAGCATTTGTAACAATAATATATATTCATTATCAGAGGTAAATGGAAATTAAAGGCACAATAACATACCCCACACATCAAGGCAATGAGCAGCTGATTAACAATGAAGATATAATTGATTTAAAATAGTTGAATGTAAAGGAAATAATAATAATAAAGAACAAAGCTCCTTTTAAAAATTAAAATAATCAATATTTGTTGATTAGTTTTAAAATTAGATCATATTTTCAATATTCTTATAAACACATTTAATACTATTTGCTTTTTTTGTTTTCATAAATGCCAAAGTCTGTTTTACCTTTCTCATTATAGTACAGAATATATTTCTTTGTTTTCCACATTTTCAAACAGTTACATAGATCAGTTTGTCCAAGTTCAAGGACAGTACAAAAGAGTACAAGTCTCACCTTAGGCATTCTAACTGAAAATGCAGTCTGTTGCTGGGTTTATACCTGAACATCCTAAATTATGAAAGACAAATTGTCCATTTGCCATTTTCATAGTAATACTCCTTACCCTAATTGCAGAAATATTATAATGTTTTAAGAAAAGCTGCATGCTTCAAAGAAACAATTCCTAGTAAATATGTAACAGAAATAACCAGATAGACTTATGATTGACACCTGATAGACAGATGACTTGAGTTTTTAAAAACTTTCCTTTTTGGCCCATACACAACTCAATTAAAATGTAGTAGACTAAAGAAAGAATTTCTTCAGTTAAGTTTAAGCATTCTTTGATCTATGTGTCTGTTGCTATACCAGTACCATGCAGTTTTTGTCACAATTGCTCTATAGTACAGCTTTAAGTCAGGCATGGTGATTCCACCAGAGGTTCTTTTATCATTGAAAAGAGTTTTTAGGCTCCGGGACACCTCTGAACTTAGTCTGCACAGGTGAGAGTGAGGACCACAGAGGCAGACAGATTCTGGGACAGGCGGGAGCCACAGAGCCGCTGAGGCAGCACCCTTTTGGGGCCGCAGACATCTGGCACCCTCCCAGCTGGAAGACAGTGGTCTGCCCTGCACAGGAGCCCTCTGCCTCAGTAGCAGGGAGCACATCTTGGATCCAGGACTCCATCAAACTTAGGAACTTAGTCTGCACAGGTGAGAGTGTGCACCACAGAAGCTGACAGCTTCTGTGACCTGCCAAAGCAACGCAGCATCTGGGAAAGATCCTGTTTTCGGCCTTCTTCTTAGGCCAGGAGGAGGTCCAAACACCAGATATCTGTATACCTTCCCTTTAAGAGGAAAGCTTGTCAGCAGAGAGTGCTCTAACCACTGAAACTCAGAGGAGAGAGCCTGTCTCCCAGGTCTGCTGACAGACAGTACTCAGAATCACCAGAAGAACAACCTCTGAACAGAGACAACTATAACAACTCCAGAGATTACCAGATGGCGAGAGATAAACGTAAGAATCTTACTAACAGAAACCAAGACCACTCACCATTATCAGAACCCAGCACTCCCACTTCGCCCAGTCCAGGGCACCCCAACACACCTGAAAAGCTAGACTTGGATTTAAAAGCATATCTCATGATGATGGTAGAGGACATCAAGAAGGACTTTAATAACTCACGTAAAGAACTACAGGAGAACATGGCTAAAGAGTTACAAGTCCTTAAAGAAAAACAGGAAAACACATCCAAACAGATGATGGAAATGAACAAAACCATACTAGACCTGAAAAGGGAAGTAGACACAATAAAGAAAACCCAAAATGAGGCAACACTGGAGATAGAAACCCTAGGAAAGAAATCTGGAACCATAGATGCGAGCATTAGCAACAGAATACAAGAGATGGAAGAGAGATTCTCAGGTGCAGAAGATTCCATAGAGAACATCGGCACAACAATCAAGGAAAATGGAAAATGCAAAAAGATCCTAACTCAAAACATCCAGGAAATACAGGACACAATGAGAAGACCAAACCTACGGATAATAGGAGTGGATGAGAATGAAGATTTTCAACTCAAAGGACCAGCAAACATCTTCAACAAAATTATAGAAGAAAACTTCCCAAATCTAAAGAAAGAGATGCCCATGAACATACAAGAAGCCTACAGAACTCCAAATAGGCTGGACCAGAAAAGAAATACCTCCCGACACATAATAATCAGAACAACAAATGCACTAAATAAAGATAGAATACTAAAAGCAGTAAGAGAAAACGGCCAAGTAACATATAAAGGCAAGCCTATCAGAATTACACCAGATTTTTCACCAGAGACTATGAAAGCCAGAAGATCCTGGACAGATGTTATACAGACACTAAAAGAATACAAATTCCAGTCCAGGCTACTATACCCAGCCAAACTCTCAATTAACATAGATGGAGAAACCAAAGTATTCCACGACAAAACCAAATTCACACATTTTCTCTCCAGGAATCCAGCCCTTCAAAGGATAATAACAGAAAAAAACCAATACAAGGACGGGAACCACGCCCTAGAAACAACAAGAAGATAATCCCTCAACAAACCTAAAAGAAGACAGCCACAAGAACAGAATGCCAACTTTAACAACAAAAATAACAGGAAACAACAATTACTTTTCCTTAATATCTCTTAATATCAATGGACTCAACTCCCCGATAAAAAGACATAGACAAACAAACTGGCTACACAAACAAGACCCAACATTTTGCTGCTTACAGGAAACTTATCTCAGAGAAAAAGATAGACACTACCTCAGAATGAAAGGCTGGAAAACAATTTTCCAAGCAAATAGTATGAAGAAACAAGCTGGAGTAGCCATTCTAATATCTGATAAGATTGACTTCCAACCCAAAGTCATCAAAAAAGACAGGGAGGGGCATTTCATACTCATCAAAGGTAAAATCCTCCAAGAGGAACTATCAATCCTGAATATCTATGCTCCAAATACAAAGGCAGCCACATTCATTAAAGAAACTTTAGTAAATCTCAAAGCACACATTGCACCTCATACAATAATAGTGGGAGACTTCAACACACCACTTTCACCAATGGACAGATCATGGAAAGAGCAACTAAACAGGGACACAGTGAAACTAACAGAAATTATGAATCAAATGGATCTGGCAGATATCGACACAACATTTTACCCTAAAACAAAAGGACATACCTTCTTCTCAGCACCTCATGGTACCTTCTCCAAAATTGACCACGTAATTGATCAAAAACAGGCCTCAACAGATACAAAAACATTGAAATTGTCCCATGCATCCTATCAGATCACCATGGACTAAGGCTGATCTTCAATAACAAAATAAATAATAGAAAGCCAACTTTCACGTAGAAACTGAACAACACTCTTCTCAATGATACCTTGGTCAAGGAAGGAATAAAGAAAGAAATTAAGGACTTTTTAGAGTTCAATAAAAATGAAGCCACAACATACCCAAACTTATGGGACGCAATGAAAGCATTTCTAAGAGGAAAACTCATAGCTCTGATTGCCTCCAAAAAGAAACTAGAGAGAGCACACATTAGCAGCTTGACAACACACCTAAAAGCACTAGAACAAAAGGAAGCAAATTCACCCAAGAGGAGTAGACAGCAGGAAATAATCAAACTCAGGGGCGAAATCAATCAAGTGGAAACAAGAACTATTCAAAGAATCAACCAATCAAGGAGCTGGTTCTTTGAGAAAATCAACAAGATAGATAATCCCTTAGCCAGACTCACTAGAGGGCACAAGGGAAGCATCCTAATTAACAAAATCAGAAATGAAAAAGGAGACATAACAACAGATCCTGAAGACATCCAAAACACCATCAGATCCTTCTACCAAAGGCTATACTCAACAAAACTGGAGAACCTGGATGAAATGGAGAAGTTCCTAGACAGATACCAGGTAACAAAGTTGAATCAAGATCAGGTTAATGATCTAAAGAGCCCTATATCCCCCAAAGAAATAGAAGCAGTCATTAATAGTCTCCCAACTAAAAAAAGCCCAGGACCAGATGGGTTTAGTGCAGAGTTCTATCAGACCTTCAAAGAAGATCTAATCCCAGTTCTTCACAAACTATTCCACAAAATAGAAACAGAAGGTACTCTACCCAACTCATTCTATGAAGCCACAATTACTCTGATACCTAAACCACAAAAAGACCCAACAAAGATAGAAAACTTCAGACCAATATCCCTTATGAATATTGATGCAAAAATCCTCAATAAAGTTCTTGCTAACCGAATCCAAGAACACATCAAAACAATCATCCATCCTGACCAAGTAGGTTTCATCCCAGGGATGCAGGGATGGTTCAATATACGGAAATCCATCAACGTAATCCAGTATATAAACAAACTCAAAGACAAAAACCACATGGTCATCTCGTTAGATGTGGAAAAAGCATTTGACAAGATCCAACACCCATTCATGATAAAAGTCTTGGAAAGATCAGGAATTCAAGGCCTGTACCTAAACATGATAAAAGAAATCTACAGCAAACCAGTAGCCAACATCAAAGTAAATGGTGAGAAGCTTGAAGCGATCCCTCTAAAATCAGGGACTAGACAAGGCTGTCCACTTTCTCCATACCTATTCAACATTGTATTTGAAGTCCTAGCCAGAGCAATTCGACAACAAAAGGGGATCAAAGGGATACAAATTGGAAAAGATGAAATCAAAATATCACTTTTTGCAGATGATATGATAGTATATATAAGTGACCCTAAAAATTCCACCAGAGAATTCCTAAACCTGATAAACAGCTTCGGTGAAGTAGCTGGAGATAAAATTAACTCAAACAAATCAATGGCCTTTCTCTACACAAAGAATAAACAGGCTGACAAAGAAATTAGGGAAACAACACCCTTCTCAATAGTCACAAAATATATAAACAATCTTGGCGTGACTCTAACAAAGGAAGTGAAAGATATGTATAATAAAAACTTCAAGTCTCTGAAGAAAGAAATTCTGGAAGATGTCAGAAGATGGAAAGATCTCCCATGCTCATGGATTGGCAGGATCAACATTGTAAAAATGGCTATCTTGCCAAAAGCAATCTACAGATTCAATGCAATCCCCATCAAAATTCCAAATCAATTCTTCAACGAATTAGAAAGTGCAATCTGCAAATTCATCTGGAATAACAAAAAATCTAGGATAGCAAAAACTCTTCTCAAGGATAAAAGAACCTCTGGTGGAATCACCATGCCGGACCTAAAGATTTACTACAGAGCAATTGTGATAAAAACTGCATGGTACTGGTATAGTGACAGACAAATAGACCAATGGAATAGAATTGAAGACCCAGATCTGAACCCACACACCTACGGTCACTTGATCTTAGACAAGGGAGCCAAAACCATCCAGTGGAAGAAAGACAGCATTTTCAACAAATGGTGCTGGCACAACTGGTTGCTATCATGTAGAAGAATGTGAATCGATCCATTCCTATCTCCTTGTACTAAGGTCAAGTCTAAGTGGATCAAGGAACTTCACATAAAACCAGAGACACTGAAACTTATAGAGGAGAAAGTGGGGAAAAGCCTTGAAGATATGGGCACAGGGGAAAAATTCTTGAATAGAACAGCAATGGCTTGTGCTGTAAGATTGAGAATTGACAAGTCGGACCTCATGAAACTGCAAAGCTTCTGCAAGGCAAAAGACACCATCAATAAGACAAAAAAACCACCAACAGATTGGGAAAGGATCTTTGCCTATCCTAAATCAGATAACGGACTAATATCCAATATATATAAAGAACTAAGAAGGTGGACTCCAGAAAGTCAAATAAACCCATTAAAAATTGGGGCTCAGAACTGAACAAAGAATTCTCACCTGAGGAATACCGAATGGCAGAGAAGCACCTGAAAAAAATGTTCAACATCCTTAATCATCAGGGAAATGCAAATCAAAACAACCCTGAGATTCCACCTCACACCAGTCAGAATGGCTAAGATCAAAAATTCAGGTGACAGCAGATGCTGGCGGGGATGTGGAGAAAGAGGAACACTCCTCCATTGTTGGTGGGATTGCAAGCTTGTACAACCACTCTGGAAATCAGTCTGGCGGTTCCTCAGAAAATTGGACATAGTACTACCGGAGGATCCAGCAATACCTCTCCTGGGCATATATCCAGAAGATGTCCCAACCGGTAAGAAGGACACATGCTCCACTATGTTCATAGCAGCCCTATTTATAATAGCCAGAAGCTGGAAAGAACCCAGATGTCTCTCAACAGAGGAATGGATACAGAAATTATGGTACATTTACACAATGGAGTACTACTCAGCTATTAAAAAGAATTAATTTATGAAATTCCTAGCCAAATGGATGGACCTGGAGGGCATCGTCTTGAGTGAAGTAACACAATCACAAAGGAACTCACACAATATGTATTCACTGATAAGTGGATATTAGCCCAAAACTTAGGATACCCAAGATATAAGATACAATTTGCTAAACGCATGAAACTCAAGAAGAATGAAGACCAAAATGTGGACAATATGCCCCTTCTTAGAATTGGGAACAAAACACCCATGGAAGGAGTTACAGAGACAAAGTTTAGAGCTGTGATGAAAAGATGGACCATCTAGAGACTGCCGTATCCAGGGATCCATCCCATAATCAGCTTCCAAACGCTGACACCATTGCATACACTAGCAAGATTTTGCTGAAAGGACCCAAATATAGCTGTCTCTTGTGAGACTATGCCGGGGCCTAGCAAACACAGGAGTGGATGCTCACAGTCAGCTATTGGATGTATCACAGGGCTCCCAATGGAGAAGCTAGAGATAGTACCCAAGAGCTAAAGGGATCTGCAAACCTATAGTTGGAACAACATGATGAACTAACCAGTACCCCGGAGCTCTTGTCTCTAATTGCATATGTATGGAAAGATGGCCTAGTCGGCCATCACTGGAAAGAGAGGCCCATTGGACTTGCAAACTTTATATGCCCCAATATAGGGGAATGCCAGGGCCAAAAGAATGGGAATGGGTGGGTAGGGGAGTGGGGGGGAGCTTGGGGGGGGACTTTTGGGGTAGCATTGGAAATGTAATTGAGGAAAATATGTAATAAAATATTAAAAATTAAAAAAAAAGAAATATCAAAAAAAAAGAAAAGAGTTTTTACTCTCCTAGGTTTTTTGTTATTCCAGATAAATTTGCAAATTGCCCTTTCTAATTCGTTGAAGAATTGAGTTGGAATTTTGATGGGGACTACATTGAATCTGTAGACTGCTTTCGGCAAGATAGCCATTTTTACTATATTGAACCTGCCAATCCATGAGCATGGGCGATCCTTCCAACTTCTGAGATCTTCTTTGATTTCTTTCTTCATACACTTGAAGTTCTTAGCATACATATCTTTCACTTCCTTAGTTAGAGTTACATCAAGGTATTTTATATTATTTGTGACTATTGTGAAGGGTGCTGTTTTCCTTATTTCTTTCTCAGCCTGTTTATCCTTTAGGTAAAGAAAGACCATTGATTGGTTTGAGTTAATTAATTATTTTTTTAAATTTTTAATATTTTTTATTACGTATTTTCTTCAATTACATTTCCAATGCTATCCCAAAAGTCCCCCATACCCTCCGCCCCACTTCCCTACCCACCCATTCCCATTTTTTTGGCCCTGGCTTTCCCCTTTACTGGGGCATAAAAAGTTTGTGTGTCCAATGGACCTCTCTTCCCAGTGATGGCTGACTAAGCCATCTTTTGATACATATGCAGCTAGAGTCAAGAGCTCCGGGGTACTGGTTAGTTCATAATGTTGTTCCACCTATAGATTTGCAGATCCCTTTAGCTTCTTGTGTACTTTCTCTAGTTCCTCCATTGGGAGCCCTGTGATACATCCAATAGCTGACTGTGAGCATCCACTTCTGTGTTTGCTAGGCCCCGGCATAGTCTCACAAGAGACAGCTATATCTGGGTCCTTTCAGCAAAATCTTGCTAGTGTATGCAATGGTGTCAGCGTTTGGAAGCTGATTATGGGATGGATCCCTGGATATGGCAGTTTCTAGATGGTCCATCCTTTCATCACAGCTCCAAACTTTGTCTCTGTAACTCCTTCCATGGGTGTTTTGTTCCCAATTCTAAGAAGGGGCACAGTGTCCACACTGTGAAGAATGAAGAATGGTCTTCATTCTTCCTGAGTTTCATGCGTTTAGCAAATTGTATCTTATATCTTGGGTATCCTAAGTTTTGGGCTAATATCCACTTATCAGTGAATACATATTGTGTGAGTTCCTTTGTGATTGTGTTACCTCACTCAAGATGATGCCCTCCAGGTCCATCCATTTGGCTAGGAATTTCATAAATTCATTCTTTTTAATAGCTGAGCCAGATATTTCACTGAAGCTGTTTAACAGGTTTAGGAGTTCTCTGGTGGAATTTTTAGGATCACTTATATATACTATCATATCATCAGCAAATAGTGATATTTTGAATTCTTCCTTTCTTATTTGTATCCCCTTGACCTTCTTTTGTTGTCTAATAGCTCTGGCTAGGACTTTGAGTACTATATTGAATAGGTAGGGAGAAAGTGAGCAACCTTGTCTAGTCCCTGATTTAAGTGGGATTGTTTCCAGCTTCTCTCCATTTACTTCAATGTTGGCTACAGGTTTGCTCTATATTGCTTTTATTATGTTTAGGTATGGGCCTTGAATTCCTGATTTTTCCAAGACTTTTTTTTTTTAAGACTTTTATCATGAATGGGTGTTGGATTATTTTCAAATGCTTGCTCAGTATCTAACAAGATGATCATGTGGTTTTTTTTTTTTTTTGTCTCTGAGCTTGTTTATATAGTGGATTATGCTGATGAATTTCCATATATTAAACCATCCGTGCATGTTTTCTATTAGTGAAAATTTTATTGAGTATTTTTGCATCGATATTCATAAAGGAAATTGGTCTGAAGTTCTCTATCTTTGCTGGGTCTTTATGTGGTTTAGGTAACAGAGTAATTGTGGCTTCATAGAATGAATTGGGTAGCGTACCTTCTGCTTCTATTTTGTGGAATAGTTTGAAGAGAGTTGCAATTAGGTCTTCTTTGAAGGTCTGATAGAATTCTGCACTAAACCCATCTGGTCCTTGACTTTTTTTGGTTGGAGACTATTAATGACTGCTTCTATTTCTTTAGGGGATATAGGACTGTTTAGGTCATTAATCTAATTTTGATTTAACTTTGGTACCTCGTATATGTCTAGAAATTTGTCCATTTCATCCAGTTTTTCCTCTTTTGTTGAGTATAGCCTTTTGTAGTAGGATCTGATGGTGTTTTGGATTTCCTCAGGTTCTGTTGTTATGTCTCCCTTTTCATTTCTGATTTTGTTAATTAGGATTTTGTCCCTGTGCAGTCTAGTGTGCCTGGCTAAGGGTTTATCTATATTGTTGATTTGCTTGGAGAACCAGTTCCTTGTTTGGTTGATTCTTTGAATAATTCTTTTTCTTTCCACTTGTTTGATTTCAGCCCTGCATTTGATTATTTCCTGCCATCTACTTCTTTTGGGTGAATTTGCTTCCTTTTGTTCTAGAGCTTTTAAGTGTGCTGTCAAGCTGCTAGTTTATGCTGTCTCTACGCACTCAGAACTATGAGTTTTCCTCATAGGAATGCTTTCATTGTGTCCCATAAGTTTGGGTATGTTGTGGCTTCATTTTCATTAAACTCTAAAATGTCTTCAATCTCTTTCTTTATTTCTTCCTTGACCAAGGTATCATTGAGTAGAGTATTACTTAGCTTCCATGTGAATGTTGGCTTTCTATTATTTATATTGTTATTGAGGATCAGCCTTAGTCTGTGGTGATGTGATAGGATGTATGGGATCATTTCAATATTTTTGTATCTGTTGAGGCCTGTTTTGTGACCAATTATATGGTCAATTTTGGAGAAGGTACCATGAGGTGCTGAGAAGAAGGTATATCCTTTAGTTTTAGGATAAAATGTTCTGTAGAAATCTGTTAAATCCATTTCTTTCATAACTTCTGTTAGGTTCAGTGTGTCTCTGTTTAGTTTTTGTTTCCAGGATCTGTCCATTGATCAGAGTGGGATGTTGAAGTCTCCCACTATTATTGTGTGAGGTGCAATATGTGCTTTGAGTTTTACTATAGTCTCTTTCAGTAATGAGGATCCCCTTGCATTTGAAGCATAGATATTCAGAATTGAGAGTTATTCTTGGAAGATTTTACCTTTGATGAGTTTGAAGTGCCAACCCTTGTCTTTTTTGATAACTTTGGGTTGGAGGTCAATTTTATTCCACATTAGAATGGTCTCCAGCTTGTTTCTTCAGATCATTTGCCTGAAAAATTGTTTTCCGGCCTTTTACCCTGAGATAGTGTCTGTCTTTTTCCCTGATGTGGGTTTCCTATAAGCAGCAAAAAGTTGGGTTCTGTTTATGTAGCCAGTCTGTTAGTCTATGTCTTTTTATTTGGGAATTGAGTCCATAGATATTAAGAGATATTAAGGAAAAGCAATTGTTGCTTCCTTTTATTTTTGTTGATAGAGTTGGGATTCTGTTCTTGTGGCTGTCTTCTTTTAGTTTGTTGAAGGATTACTTTCTTGCTTTTTCTAGGGCATGGTTTCTATCCTTGTGTTGGCATTTTCCCATTATTATCCTCTGATGGGCTGGGTTTGTGGAAAGATATTGTGGGAATTGGGTTTTGTCATGGAATACTTTGGTTTCTCTGTATATAGTAATTGAGAGTTTTGCCAGCCTGGGCTGCCATTTGTGTTCTCTTGGGGTATGTATAACATCTGTCCAGGAACTTCTGGCTTTCATAGTCTCTGGTGAGAAGTCTGGAGTAATCCTAATAGGCCTGCCTTCATATGTTACTTGACTTTTTTCCCTTACTGCTCTTAATATTCTGTCTTTATTTAGTGCATTTGTTGTTTTGATTATTATGTTTCAGGAGAAATTTCTTTTCTGGACCCATCTATTTGGAGTTCTGTAGGCTTCTTGTATGTTCATGGGAATCTCTTTCTTTACGTTAGGAAAGTTTTCTTCTATAATTTTGTTGAAGATACTTACTGGCCCTTTAATTAGAAAAATCTTCATTTCATCTACCCCTATTATCCATAGGTTTGGTCTTCTCATTGTGTCCTTGATTTCCTGGATGTTTTGAGTTAGGATCTTTTTGAATTTTGCATTTTCTTTGATTGTTGTGTGCATGTTCTCCATGGAATCTTCTGCACCTGAGATTCTCTCTTCCATCTCTTGTATTCTGTGGCCAATGCTCACACCTATGGTTTTTTATTTCTTTCCTAGGGTTTCTATCTTCAGAGTTGTCTTGCTTTGGGTTTTCTTCATTGTTTCTACCTCCATTTTCAGATCTTGGATGGTTTTGTTCAATTCCATCACACGTTTGGTTGTGTTTTCCTGTAATTCTTTAAGGGATATTTGTGTTTCCTCTTTAAGGTCTTCTACCTGTTTAGCAGTGTTTTCCTGTAATTCCTTGAGGGTTTTTTATGCTTCCTTTTTATGGGCTTCCACCTGTTTAGCAGTGTTCTCCTTTATTTCTTTAAGTGAGTTATTAATGTCCTTCTTAAAATCCTCTACTAGAATCATGAGTTATAATTTTAGATCCGAAACTTGCTTTTTGGGTGTGTTGGGGTTTCCAGGACTCACTGTGTTGGGCATACTGGGTTCTGATAATGCCCAGTGGTCTTGGTTTCCATTAGTAAGATTCTTTTGTTTGCCTTTTGTCATCTGGTAATCTCTGATGTTAGATGTTCTAGCTGTCTCTGGCTTGAGCTTGTTCCTCCTATGATTCTTTAGCCTCTGTTAGCACTCCTGGTAGACTAATGCTCTACTGCATCCCAGTGGTCAGAACACTCTCTGAAGGCAAGCTCTCCTCTTGCAGGGAAGGTGCACAGAAGTCTGGAGCTCAGATCCACCTCCTGATTCCTGGGGTCAGAGCACTCCCAGGAGGCCAACTCTACTCTGGCAGGGAAGGTGTCCAGCGGTCTGGGTCTCAGCTCTGTCTCCTGGCAGAGAATGAAGGCCTGAAGTGACCCTGTCCAAGAAGCTCTGTTGCTTCTGCCACCCACACGCTCTCCTGCGTAGACTGTTCTCAGTAGTCCCAAGATTCTAAGTGTGCTAGGGCCTGCCTTTGTCCTTTGACCCTGTTGCAGCTAGCACAAGACACTCTGGATTTTTTGGAAATGATGTTGCATGCCACTCACCAGTGATCTCAAAGTCCCGGGTGTGCTAGGGTGCCTGCAGCTTGGAGAGTCCTCTGGGGACATTGGTGCCCTCCTGCAAGATCAAGTGGAAGATGGAACAGGGCCTGTGCCCACCTTTATTCTTAGTAGTCAAGAGGAAGAGGCAGACAGATTTTGGTGAGTTTGAGGCCAATGAGAATGACATATTTATACCCTGTATTAAAAAAAGGGGGGGGGTAAGAAAGAAAGGAAGGAAGAAAGGAAGGAAGGGAAGAAGGAAGGAAGAAATGAAGGAAGAAATGAAGGAAGGAAGAAAGAGAGAGACAGAAAGAAAGAAAGAAAGAAAGAGAGAGAGAGAGAGAGAGAGAGAGAGAGAGAAGGGAAAGGATGAAAAAAGAAAGGAAAGGAAGTAAGGAGGAAAAAGAGAGACAGAGAGAGAGAGACAGAGAGAGACAGAGAGACAGAGAGACAGACAGACAGACAGAGAGAAAGAGAGAGATCTCAATTATAAAATGTTAAAAAGGATAAAAAATATTGGCATGGTCAAAATACTGCTATGTGCCCATATCCTCAGCTGCTCTGAGGACTGCACAGTGGACATGGTGACACGGACCTTTAATTCCACTCTCTCAGAGGCTTGGGAATATCTGAAAGGTTCAGGTACACTTCATCTAACCAGGAGTTGCAGGCCAGCTGGGTTACACAGTAAAGACCATCTCAAACACAGAGCACATAAACAACATTCAGGGGGCTAAGACAATCTAATAATCTCTTAGCCCAGAAGTTTGGGACCAGACAAAACCCTCACCCCATCTCTGAAAACAAGCAGATGTCTATGGGAATAAAGTGACCATGATAGCTATTCTTGGTTGTCAATGTGATTACATCTGGAATTAATGAAGAGCTAAAAAGAGAGGGCACACCTGTTTGGGATATTTGATTAATGTGACATGGGAAGATCCACCTCTAATTAAATCTTGAAGCAGGCAGGCAGGCAGGCAGGCAGGCAGGCAGGCAGGCAGGCAGGCAGGCAGACACAAACCTTTAATCTGAATATTGCCTAAGGGGGATCCACCTCTAATCTGGGCCACACCTTCTTCTGGAAGCCTACATAAAGACATGCAAGAGGAAGTGTTTGCTCATTTCCTAATTGCTCTTACCTTGCTACCAAGTCCATTCTTACCCTGGAATCCCAACATCTCTACAGAAGACCAGTTGAGACCTCCAGCCTTATGGACTGAGTGGATTGTGGATTCACAAATTTTCCATCCATAGAAAACCATTGGAATAGCCAGACCACAACTTGTAAGTCATTCAAATAAATCCCGTTTCTATATGTAGAGATTTATTCTGTAAGTTCTGCTTCTCTAGAAACCCTGATTAATATAGTGATGATGGTTTTCATTTTGAAGATTTAGAAGAAAGATACTTCTTTCAAAAATATTTCTCTAGGCTAGGCAGAGTGGCCCAAGGGTTTTATCTGAGGACTCAGTAGGGGAGGCAAACACAACTATGATTCTTAGGGAGGCCAGCCTGGGCTATGTATCAAGTTCCAGGCTTCATAATGTGACAAGGTCTTAAAGGGAAACAAAACAAAATAAAACAAAATGTTCTCTATCATCTCCACCATAAAAGAGGTTGAGATGAATCAGAATGGGGCCCAGAGATTCATTCTAAAGAAGTTGATGGCTGAGCCTAATGTCTTAAACACCAAGTCCCTGTACCTCAATGCCTTCCTGCTTTCGATATACTATCCATACATTTTTTCTCCTTCTTAACATTCTTCTCAGAGGACTCCAAGTGTGTCTCAGTGGCAGAACACTTGCTTGGCACATGTGCAGTCCTGGATTAGATTCTCATCAAGAAACGACTTGTCTGTCTGTGTGACTCCCCTTAAAAGGATAGTCTTAGTAACCCTGTCTGTTACAGTCATAGGATTCTATAAATTGTGACCATTTATTGGCTTTGATTTTTGTTCAATTTTTGTTTTCTTTATTTTTGTTTTTATGACCTACTGAGAGAAGTTTAGAAATGGTTTACTGAGTCATTAGGTGCCAACACCGTTCATTTAAGCAGTTGGGAGGCAGAGGTAGGCAGATCTCTCAATTGGAGGCCATCTCAGCTCTACAGAGATTTCAAGGACAGATATCTCAAAAACAAAACAAATAAAAACAAAACAAAACAAACAAGCAAACAAACAAACAAAAAACAAATCCAACTGATTTAATCATGTTAAGAGGGATACAGTGAAGTCATTTTAAAATAAAACTTTTAGTCTGATTATTGGGTATTGTGGAGAGCCGTGCCGCGAGTAATCGCTAGCCGTGAGCAATCGCCATTATAAGATGGCACTGGCCTCCGCTGTGCCTAACTAGTGAACAAGCCTTGTACACAGGTGTGAGAGTGAACACACTCCTAGTCACTGCCTATCTCGGGGCATAGTAGTGGGGTGATGGGCGAGCAACAAATCAGGATCTGACATGCCATATCAGGTGCTGAAACGCCATGGCTGAGGGCTATATAAGCGACTCCATTTTCTGGGGTTGGGGTCTTCCCTCTTGGAGAAGCAATAAAGCTTTTGCCACAGAAGATTCCAGTTGTCCCGAGTGTGTTCTTGCCGGCGAGAACCGTAGCTCGGGATAGGGTATTACACTGAATTAGCCACAGTCTTTTCTTCTGGCTTCTGTTACAGTTGTAAACATTGCTTTCTTCAGTATTATGTTTCTTTAAGGATTGTAAGTATATGTGGTGTGAAAAATGATTCAATTATTAGAGATAGGAGGCTTATCTAGGGAGTATAAAACGAGTTTGGAGAGGCTTGGATAGCACACTTGAGAGAGCTGAGGCAAGCTACAAAGAAAGCAAAGGGTTCTGCTCTGCAGTCTGCCCTGAGAGAGAAGGCTTGACAGAGAGGTGAGTGAACCACACCAACTAGGGAGTCTCTAGGAGCCAAAAGTGTCCTAAGAGAGTCCCATATCTTCAGAGATATGTAATATTTCTTTGCCTAGACTTAAACATAACACTCAAGTCTAAATACATTTGATTTTATTAATCAATTTAGTAATAATCCAGTTTTTGAAACTGGGTGTTGGTTTTCATTCTAATTATGTTTGTTAACATGTTTTATCTTCTTCTGGTAAAATATACAGATAAGGTCATTAATTTCTGAAATCCAGGAATTACTAGACAGCCCTGGACAGTCTAGAGCTGGCTGTGTGTACCAGGCTATCAAGGACGTTGGAAAGATCCTCCTGCCTCTGCTTCTTGAGGGTTGGGATTAAAAGCACTTGTTTTTATTTTACTGTATTTTGTTTGTGACAATATCCCCCTCTGTAGACCTGGACAAACTGGGTATAATTTGTTTTCTATTTAAATTCTTACTGTTGTGTTTGGTATTGTGTTTGTCCAGCAGGCAGGTAGAGGTCAAAAGACTTGCATGGGTGAATTTTCTCCTCTGACTCTGGCACCCAGAGATTGGGCTCAGCTCACTGGGTTTGCTTCTTCCAATATTTGCATTTTTTTTAAACTGTGATATTAAGGAACTGTGTTTGGGTAGGAATCATTCTGAGTAGACCAGAATGGCATTTAACTAGCTCTATCATTTGCAAAACGGTTAGAAGTTACAGTTACTTATACAGGTTAAATTCAAACCTTTGTGGGTATATATTGATCAAGTTCAAATTTCTTGTTTTTTCTAATCAAGTTCTCAGGAATTCTTCCCTATTGTTTAATGATTCAATATGCTGAAACAGCAGATGTACTTTCAACATAAATTAAAATTTTGTTTTTAAATTAGGTTAGCTGGATCCAAGGCCCAAATCCACGCCCACCATGGCTGACAAAATGGACATGTCTTTGGAAGACATCATTAAGCTGAACAAGAGCCACCAAGGATGTCAATGCAGACCTTATTCCTGGGTGAATCAAGGCCCTGGGCCTAAGAGGTAAAGGCCTGCCATCACCCATGATGGCAGGAACAGGCTAGCACCATACTGCAGACCAAAACAATTTCCAGACAAGTGGCAGCATGACCTATTCTTTGGCAACTTCAGGGGTGGAAACCGCATGGATACTGGTGGGAAGCTGCTCCTGTCAAACCTGCACTTCAGAATGTCAGATGCTGATATTCAGCAACTCTTTGCTGAATTTGGAACGTTGAAAAAAATCTGCTGTGCGCTATGATCATTCTGGAAAAAGTTTTGGGATAGCACATCTGCACTTTGAAAGGAAAGCAGATGCCCTGAAGGCTATGAGACAGTACAATGGTGCCTCTTTGGATGGCTGCCCTATGAATATCCAGCTTGTCACCTCACAGATTGATACACAAAGAAGACCTGCGCAAAGCAGAAAAAGGGGCGGCATGACAAGAAACCCTGTCTCTGGAGGTTTTTGTGGTGGAGGCAACAGGAGAGGGACACTTGAAGGCAGCCAGGAATAAGGGAGAGGCACCAACAGGAACTCAAAGCAGCAGTAGCAGCAGCAGCAGCAGCTGCTGCTGCTAACTGCAGAGGAGTTGGACACCCGGCTGGATGCTTATTGGGAAAGGATGGACACCAGCTAAACAACTGAGCATATCTGCACAAGAATGGGACCCAGAGGCCTGGTCTGTGACACCTAGATCAAGGGTTGGCTACTGGACTTTGTAGGCAATGGTGGATTCCTCCTTTGCTTCTTATGCTTTTTCTCCTGTTTTAAAAACCATGTAAAGCTCTCTCTCTCTCTCTCTCTCTCTCTCTCTCTCTCTCTCTCTCTCTCTCTCTCTTCTGAAATAAACCTGTTTTGTACCGAGTTCTTTTGTGGGTTAAATTGTAGTTGTTGCTTTTGTGAATGTGGCATTTTCACCTTTGCCATAATAAAAATGTGTGTAGAAATAAACAAGTATTATAGAGTCATGAAGTAATAAGACATCTTGATGATGATTTTTGTGGTAAAAGTGTAACTCTCACATAGTTTGGGTCTTCTGGGTCTATAGAAGAAAATTTCCCTAACCTAATGAAAGATCTGCCATGAACATACAAGAAGCCTACGGAACTCCAAATAGTTTGAACCAGAAAAGAAATTCCTCCCCTCACATAATAATCAAAACACTAAATGTACAAAGCAAACCAAAAAGAAGCAGTCAGGGGAAAAGGTTAATTAACATAAGAAGGAAGACCTATCAAAATTACACCAGACTTTTCACTAGAGACTTTGAAAGCTAGAAGGTCCTAGGAAGATCTCATACAGACCCTAATAGAACATAAATGCCAGCCCAGGCTACTACACACAGAAAAGCTCTCAATTACTGTAGATGAAGAAACCAAGATATTCCATCACAAAATCAAATTTACACAGTATCTTTCCACAAATCCAGCCCTGCAACGGTTAATAGATGAAAAATACCAACACAAGGGGGGAAACTACACCCTAGAAAAATCAAAAAAGTAATCTTCTTTCAACAAACCCAAAAGAAGATAACCACACAAACCTACAAATAGCATCAACAATAACAGAAAGTAAAAATCATATTCCTTAATATCTCTTAACATCAATATACTCAATTCCACAATACAGAGACAGAGATTAACAGACTGGATACCTACAGGACCCAGCTTTTTATTGCATATATGAAACAAATGTCCATGTCAAAGACATACACTACCTCAGAGTAAAGGGCTGGAAAACAGTTTTCCAAGCAAATGATTCCAAGAACGAAGCTAGAGTAGCCATTCGAATATCTGATAAAATTGACCTTTAGTAAAAAGTCATCAAAAGTATCAGGAAAGACACTTCATACTCATCAAAGTAAAAATATACCAAGAAGGATGAATACATCAATCCAATATAGGAGCTAGAGAAAGTACGGAAGAGCTGAAGGGCTATGCAATCCTATAGGTGGAACAACAATATGAACTAATCTGTAACCCCAGAGTTCATGTCTCTAGCTGCATATGTAGTACAAGATGGCCTAGTTGGCCATCATTGGGAAGAGAGGCCCCTTGGTCTAGCAAACTTTATATGCCCCAGTACAGGGGAACACCGGGGCCAAGAAGTGGGAATGAGTGGATAGGGGAGAAGGACGGGGGTGGGGGTATAGGAGACTTTTGGGATAGCATTTGAAATGTAAATGAAGAAAATATCTAATAAAAATGTGGGAAAAATATAATCCACTACATAAACAAACTCAAAGAAAAGAGATATATGATCATCTCATTAGATCATAAGAAAAACATTTGACAGTATCCAACATGACAAAAGTCTTGGAAAGATCAGGAATTCAAGGCACATACCTTAACATAGTAACAGTAAAATACAGCAAACCAGTAACCAATATCAACCTAAATTCAGAGAAGCTTGAAAAAAATCTCACTAAAATCAGAGACTAGACAAGATTATGCATACTCTCCTGTCTTATTATATATAGTACTTGAAGTCCAAGCCAGAGAAATTAGACAAGAAAAGGAGGTGAAAGAGAAACAAATTGGAAAGGAAGAATCAAACTATCACTATTTGCAGATGATATGAGAATATACATAAATGACGCCAAAAATTCCACCAGAGAACTACTAAAACTGATAAACAACTTCAGCAAAGTATCTGGATTCAAAATTAACTCAAGCAAATAAGTGGTCTTCCTCTTCACATAGGATAAACAGGCTGAGAAAGAAATTAGGGAAACAACACCCTTCACTATAGTCACAAATAATATAAAATACCTTGGTGGGACTCTAACTAAGCAAGTGAAAGATCTGTATGCTAAGAATTTCAAGTCTCTGAAGAAAGAAATCAAAGAAAAAAATCAGTAGATGGAAAGATCCCCCATGCTCATGGATTGACAGGATTAATATAGTAAAAATAGTCATTATGCTCAAAGCAATCTACACATTCAATGCAATCCCCATCAGAATTTCAAATCAATTCTTCACAGACTTAGAACAATTAGTAAAGTCATCTGGAATAATAATAATAATAATAATAATAATAATAGTAATAATAGTAATAGTAAAAAAAAACCTAGAATAGCAAAAAATATTCTTAACAATAAACACACTTCTTGTGGAATCACCATCCCTAACCTCAAGCTATACTACAGAGCAATTGTGATTAAAAAACAAAAAACAAACAAACAAACAAAAAACTGCATGGTGTTGGTAAAGTGACAGGCAGGTAGATCAAGGGTATAGAATTGAAGACCCAGAAATGAACCCACACACCTATGGTCACTAGATCTTTAACAGGGGAGCTAAAACCATCCAGTGGAAAAGAGACAGCATTTTCAACAAATGGTGCTGGCATAACTGGTGGTTATCATGTAGAAGAATGTGAATTGATCCATTCTTATCTCCTTGTACAAAGGTCAAGTCTAAGTGGATCAAGGAACTCCACATAAAACCAGAGACAGTGAAATTTATAGAGGAGAAAGTGGGAAAAAGCCTCGAAGATATGGGCACAGGGGAAAATTTCCTGAACAGAACAGCAATAGCTTGTGCTGTAAGATCAAGAATTGACAAATAGGACCTCATAAAATTGCAAAGCTTCTGTAAGGCAAAAGACACTGTCAAGAAGACAAAAAGGCGACCAACAGATTGGGAAAGGATCTTTACCTATCCTAAATCAGATAGGGGACTGTTATCCAATATATATATAAAGAACTCAAGAAGTTGGACTCCAGAAAATCAAATAACCCTATTAAAAGATAGGGTACAGAGCTAAGCAAGGAATTCTCCACTGAGGAATATAGAATGGCCGAGAAGCACCTGAAAAATGTTCAACACCCTTAATCATCAGGTGACAGCAGATGCTGGCGAGGATGTGGAGAAAGAGTGACACTCTTCCATTGCTGATGGGATTGCATGCTGATACAACCACTCTGACATCAGTCTGGCAGTCCTCAGAAAATTGGACATAGTACTACTGGAAGGTCCAACAATTCATCTCCTGAGCATATACCCAGAAGATGTTCCATCTTGTAATAAGGATACATGCTCCACTATGTTCATTGCAGCCTTATTTATAATAGCCAGAAGCTGGAAAGAGGAATGGATACAGAAAGTGTGGTACATTTACAGAGTCGAGTAGTACTCAACTATTAAAAACAATGAATTCATGAAATTTTTAGGCAAATATATGCATCTGGAGGGTATCATCCTGAGTGAGGTATCCCAATCACAAAAGAACACACATGATATGCACTTACTGATAAGTGGATATTAGCCCAGTAACTTAGAATATACAAGACACAATTTGCAAAACACATGAAACTCAAGAAGAAGGAAGACCAAAGTGTGGATACTTTGTTGCTTCTTAGAATGGGGAACAAAATATGCATGGAAGGAGTAACAGAGACTGGAGCTTAGAGGTAAGGAAAGACCATCCAGAGACTGCCCCACCCGGGGATCCATCCTATATACAACCACCAAACTCAGACACTATTGCATATGCCAGAAAGATTTTGCTGACAGGACCCTGACATAACTATCTCTTGTGAGTCTATGGCAATGCCTCGCAAATACATAAGTGGATGCTCACAGTCATCTATTGGATGGAACACAGGGCCCCTAAAGAAGGAGCTAGAGAAAGTACCCAAGAAGCTAAAGGGGTCTGCAGCTGCAGCCATATAAGAAATACAAAGATATGAACTAGCCAGGATTCCCCAGAGCTGTATCTTTAGTTGCATATATAGCAGAGGATGGCCTAGTTGGCCATCAATGGGAGGAGAGGCCCTTGATATTGGGAAGATCATATGCCCCACTACAGGGGATTGTCAGGGCCAGGAACCAGGAGTGGGTATGTTGGGGGAGCAAGATGCGGGGAGGGTATAGGGAGCTTTGGGGATAGCATTTGATATGTAAATGAAGAAAATATCTAATGAAAAGTTTTAGCATTCTTTAAAAATCAGTACAAAACACCCAGGGAAGGAGTTACAGAGACAAAGTTCGTAGCTGTGATGAAAGGATGGACCATTTAGAGACTGCTGTATCCAGGGATCCGTCCCATAATCAGCTTCTAAACGCTGACACCATTGCATACACTAGCAAGATTTTGCTGAAAGGACCCAAATATAGCTGTCTCTTGTGAGACGATGCCGGGGCCTAGCAAACACAGGAGTGGATGTTCACAGTCAGCTATTGGATGTATCACAGGGCTCCCAATGGAGAAGCTAGAGAAAGTTCCCAAGGAGCTAAAGGGATCTGCAACCCTATTGTTGGAACAACATGATGTACTAACCAGAACCCCGGAGCTCTTGTCTCTAGCTGCATATGTATCGAAAGATGGCCTAGTCGGCCATCAATGGAAAGAGAGGCCCATTGGACTTGCAAACTTTATATGCCCCAGTATAGGGGAATGCCAGGGCCAAAAGAATGGGAATGGGTGGGTAGGGAAGTGGGGGGCGCTATGGGGGACTTTTGGGATAGCATTGGAAATGTAATTGAGGAAAATATGTAATAAAAATATTAAAAATCAAAAAAAAAATCAGTACTAAAAGCATGTTTTAGGTTAGTCTTTCTAACTTTTCTCTTTACCCACATTTTAAATACTGTTTCTCTACAAATTAAAGTTTTGGTAATCAGTCCTCTCTTGAAAGCATAATGTAGGACTTATGTATCTTCATCAGTGCACTAAGACTTGAAACCCACATTTGCATCCACATGGTTACAGAGAAAGCTGCAGACAGATGTGTGGCTAAGTAGCATTCCCTGCTATGAACATCTCCCCTCTCGATTTCAGCACATTTGAACAAACTCTCACTACCAGTCATCCTAAAAGAGAAACTCAACATTGCGGTTTCTGTACATGTAAGGCTTCAGGAGTGACCGCAGCTGAAGAGAAAGCAACTCTTAAATAACAAATTCCATAGTAAAAAAAGAAGAAGAAGAAGAAAAAAGGAAAACAAAAAAGAGGCTTGCAGTGCTAAATAATCAACTCACAAATGGATAAAACAATTAGAATCATCTTTTGCCTTCCTCAACAAAGCAGTAAATGAAAACAAACTGTACTATTTAAAACTTAAGTCATCAGGATGCATGCAATTAGTACAGCTTTGTCTTGGGACTAATTTCTGTACTTTTAATGAAGGAGTAATACTATTGTATTTATATTAATACTTGAAATGGATTGAATCACTGCCTACACTTTCCACATGTCATACACACCAATCTGTTATATACAATAATTTTTATATTATCAGAAAGCTAATATAAAAATGCAATAGAGTGTGTTCCAGTTGGGAATAACCAATCTCAAGAGAAAGAAAGGAAGTCATTTCTAAGGGTCTAGCTATTCTCAGAGCTGATTATATACTGAATGAGTTCTGTTGAATATTGATAGAGGGAATGTAGGTATGAACTAAAGAATTTAAATGAAATCTGATGGAGAAAAGATTAACTATATATGTATATATAGTTATAGTTATATATATGTATGTACACACACATATATATATACATAATTTATACATACCTCTATATTTATTTTAAGTAGTACTCATTGTTCACTGCTTCTTAAAATAGATCTGTTTTGTGTACATGTTTTGTTTATTTTAAAACTTTAATATAAATATTCATATTATCACATTATTGTAAAGGGAAGCCTAATTTATGGAACAGAAGGCCTTGGCATAGTTTCCTATAACTTTCCTAGTGCTACCAAAACTTTTGAGGGTGCCACATAGAACATTCCGGAAATCTAGGGTCATTATAAAGTTTCTTAATCTTGTTAAAAAAATAATTCAAAGACTAACTCAGAAAGAAATTTGAAGACAAATTTTACTAGAGTCTAAGGGAAAAAAATAAAATAAGCTATAATCTTAGCGGCTGCAGGGAATAGAAAAAAATGAAGATATATAGAGAAAAGTCATGACTGTAGTGGTTGATGGTTGTGACTGCTGCTACCTTGTTTCCTGCTCTGAGCTGCTGGTCCACTTATTAATTCTCATTAGCGTTATTGTTCAATAACTCTCTGACTATGTGTACTTGTCAGAGGACTTAAAGCGACAAAGAAATGTGCTGTCATTAAAAGTTAATACGAACTCTTACACTGGGCTCCCCAGCTTACCCACCTCTCCAACATGATCTAGCACATTTTATTCCTCTTGTTCCCTCCAACACCACTCAACCCCCACATAGAAAGCCTCTGAATAGAAAAGGAGCCAAAAATCCCAGTCCTGAATTCCTGTGATTCTTGACAGGACTATCAACCCCCCACACCTGAAGTCACCAACAACCCAGTCCCACCCACCCACACACCTTCTACCCCCTTACCCATTCCATAAAAAGCTCCAATGCCTTGCCTGTCTGAACTTACTAGTTCTTCAGGATTCCTCTTCTGAGACTGGGGAATTCACCAGAGAGTGTGTTCCCAA
Source organism: Mus caroli (assembly GCF_978045245.1). NCBI lineage: Eukaryota > Metazoa > Chordata > Mammalia > Rodentia > Muridae > Mus > Mus caroli. Next base: position 46,958,342 of record NW_028227256.1, read on the forward strand.
ATATACCTGCCTTTTTAAAATTTGGCTGAATTTACTCATTTCTTCAGAGGAGAAAACCTTTCATGAACCAGCAGTATTCTTCAATAGATCTCCTAAACTCTTGAAAAATAAGGAATTTCATAGCTATAAGGTAAGGAAGGTCTAAACGTTGTCTCTTACATGTCTACTAACGTAAAAATCAGTTCCTTTTTATCAGGAAAGCAAAAGCTTCCTTACATCTTTAAGGAGTATAAAGTGGCTATAATTTTTAAAAAGGCAAGGATTTAGAAATCTCTCACGGATTAAGAGCATGGACCACCCTTCCAGAGAAAGCAAAGTTCGACCTGAACCATCAATAACATCATTCACAACAGCTCCAAGATATCTGATGCCTTATTGTTGCACTGGCAACAAGAACCATGTGGTGTATAGATATATACATTGAGGCAAAACAATGAAAATAAAATAAATTTTGAAGTGATTTCTATGGTGAATTAGGCTTTGAAGATTGTCTAGTATCTGCCACACCTCAGGCTCTTCTCCTACACACAGCTAAACATTTCTCAGTAAATCCTGATTTACAATGACTCCAGTTGGTTCCTTTTTTTTTTTTTTTTTTTTTTTGAGTATTGTTTTCATAGACTTTGTTTTAATCAATCACAAAGTAAGCGTTTATGGAATACACATTGAGGAGTGCTCCCTCAAAGCTCTGTGCTGAGTTTCCAAATCTTGAGTATGATTTCAAAGTTAGGAAAACTTTTTATAGAAACACAGTGATCACACAGGGGACATGTAATCTCTATTTAGCATAAAAGTCACTGTACAAATACATCATTGGTGATTTTACAGACTTAATATGTTGCTTTTTTATTATCTTTCCTTTTGAAAGGGTTAGTGTGGCAGCATTTCAAGGTTTCTGGCTAATCTCACCAGGGTTATTAGGGTCTAATGTGAATTGTGGATGCCACAGAGACAGGTGTCTGTGTGCATTACAATTGAAATCCATCCTGCTTTTCCCCAGACTTATTTGGCTTCAGACTTTTTCCTCAAATAAAATGTGTTTATGTGATAGAAACTGTTCTAAATATATAGCAATGACATTACTGAAAACTCATCAGGCAATTGGCCTATAGCATAATGCATCTCAGAATTAACATTCATTTTGAAGCCTAAATGGTTTAACTTCTTGCTATACCAGCTCTTATTTCATGGACTATAAAATTCACAAAATATTGAACTTCATGGGCTATGAAATAAAAGGCTATAAAATTGTCTTGGAATGTGTAATTATCTGCTAGATCAGGCCCTTTTACCAAACCCATCATAAAATACATGGGGATTTCTTGTTGGAATCACTTGACATCTAAAAGGAACAAAAACTAATTGGAAAATAGATAAGACCATCATGATATGCAAATAAAACAAATGAATGACAATTAATAACAAAATCTCATCCTTCTAGTTTTATTCAATACACTTACATTTTCCTAAACTGCTTTTATACCTGCTGCAAAATTCTAGAAAATGAGTAAACAGGTTTAATTACAGAAAATAAAAGGGAATTGCTACCACCAAAGGTCTAAATCTGACACTTGGCAGTTTTAGTACTTATTTTACATCCTCTCTGAAATGGACTGAGACAATGCTTAGAGTATTTAAATGTTCCTCACAGTGAGCTAAGAGGTGTCTCTCCCTGTTTTTTTTTTTTTTTTTTTTTTTTTCTTGAATGGTAGATTTGACGTGAAAACGACCTCCTAGAGAAAAAGTCACTCCACAGGACTCTTATTTATTTCTCACCATCCAGATATCTAATCTCACTATTCTTTAGAATTCAATACCTATCAATTGGATTGAAACCAGGAATGAAATTCTCAATGCAATTCTTCACTGCCTTCAGAATATTAAGGAATTTGACATTCTCTCATGCCTGTCCTGATAATGCTCCTTTTATCCTGTATGTAACTCATTTCTACTAGGACACATAGGTTGCAAGTCAACTCTTCTATCTCATCTCAGATCATTTGTTTTGATTCATGCTCACTAAGTAGCTAAACCTTCTCTTAAAATAAGACTTGACATAATATGCACAGTAGATTTTCCATGTTGGCTCTCTAGCTAGATTCTGCCATTTAGCTATCATGAAAGAACACACATTATGATTGTGTTTTTTATAGTGCTTTATTTTGTTCTGTATCTTCTGCTACTGACTTTTGAGCATAATTTTTCAAACAAAACCATGTGGAGCTCACTTACACTATCAATTTACCTTCTACCATAAGAAAACTGATGATAATTGCACTATTCACAGAGATAACAGATAAAATCCTCAGATACTCTTGAAGTTTTATGTGGCTCATTAACTATTTCTTAAAAATTGAATGTATGATGATTGGTTTTGGAATACCACAGAAAATGATCACTATTGTGTATGTTTTTCTCCACTTTTTTTTTTATAATCTAAGCCAGACAGTGTAAGATTTTTCTATGCAGTGCTGATGTACATACACAATGAAAAACAAAACCCGGGATTCTCACTTCAAAAATTATGTATAGTTTATTCTATAACAAAATATGAGAAACCATTGTACCAATAATACATATGTAAACACAATTTTATATTCTAATGTTGAAGCAGTTTTATAAAGTTTACAAAATATACAGAACAAAAAGTAACTGAAGTATATTACTCTTTAAGACACTTATCTAAACATCAGACAGGTTGGAAAACCTCTGTCATTTACCTCAGTTTATACCTAATAACACTCTTAGATTCTGGGCTGGTGGAAGCTGGTGATATGCTATGTCAATATAATCCAAAGGAAAATCAATGTTATGATGATATATTCCAAGTGATTTATCTAAAATTTACAAAAGCTAGTAGGCTAGATACAGAGGAGGAAAATAAGTGGTTGCTGAGGGCTAAACATGGATAATGATCATTTGACTATGGACTTGTAACACTAAAAAATTCTCTACAATCCTCAAGAACTCCTTAGTTAATCAGCATTGCAGAATGTTCAGTTGAAATTTCCTTCTGGGAACATTGATTTGGACAAGTGACACACTTCATAGGATATTTGCCCTATCTTCATGAATTCAGCTGTTAAGAAATAATAGAGTCCAAATGTATCCAAGCATATGAATTCAATTAATTGTACAATAGTTAATAAGCTTTGAACTTTTTTGTTCTATTGTACAACCCATCGTGTCTACCAAAGCTTTAGGCCCAAGGAGATGCTATAAAACTGGCCTGTCTTGTGATTCAAGAATGCTCGCCGACAAGGGCATTATCATCTTACTTTTTCTCCTTTGTCCATAAAATAAGAGCTGGTAAAGCCATAATAGCCTTAATTTAGCCCTTCAATATAATATGTGTGAAGAGCATACATCTTTTAGAGGTGTCGGTGTGCTAGAGACAGTGGGACTTGGGAGAATGGAATCAATAAACAAGGCATGAAAAGACAACATAAACCCCATTTGTCTCCATTTAAGAAACAGCCTGATTTCTTTTTAGATGTCAAAAGGTACCAGTACCAGGAACAGACCATAAGTCCAAAATGCTAGGACATATTACTAGGCCATAATACGCCAGCTCTAGGTATAGACCATTAAATCCAGAAACAAGGTCATACCCATGCCCCTGTCCCCCAAAGAACAGCTGGGGGATAACCACAAAAATGGGGAAATATCTTATCTGAAAATGGGTCATCTGTGCTGGGCAGCCTTATCCCATCGTATGATTAAATGTTCATGATATAGGAACCTCTGATCACCTCTGCACCCACCACTGAATATACTATCATAACGATGATTTTCCTTTGATTTGTATTGACATAGCATACCACTAGCTTCTACTAGCCCAGGATCTAAGTGTTATCAGGTCTAAGCTGACATAGATGGCAGAGGTTTTCCAAACTCTCTGATGTTTAGACAAGTGTCTTAAAGGGCAATACACTTCAGTAAGTTTTTGTTCTGTATATTTGTAAACTTCATAAAACTGACCCCTAACACCCACAAATGAAATTTTAGATTACCTCATCTTTCAAAAAAATTCCCTCAGTTCCCTATGAGGAGGCCTGTGAATCTTTTTCTATGCTCACTATTTTTGGAGAGTGGTTGGTCATGCTGGATGTTTCTGCAGAATAAACTTTAGTTGTTTTTGCATACTATCTGAGTGTTAGGTCTTCCTTCAGTGATTTTCAGATCCCTACAGGCAGAATTAAGTCTCATGCAATGCCAATTTTATTAAGAGTCTGAGATAGTTTATACTCAGAGAGTTAAGAAGGTCACATGAATAAAGGCATCATGTGTTCAAGGTCTATACAGTTACAAAGATGAGCTGCAGGCCAAAAAACATATTTTTTTCATATAGGCAAGTAAGGATAATTTAAACATTTCTTTGAATAAAATCAGCAAGCAATAATGAGTAATCTGAACTAAACTCATTCCTATTTGTTATACCTGGGAAAAGCACGAAAACATTCCAACAACAATTCTGTGTTTTGAAGGTCACAAGACACTTGTCTTGTTTTATAGGGTGCTCTCATAAGCACTCAGAAGTCATACATGACTCAATTACCCAATTGTGTTCTGACAGAATACATTCTGAGATGTCCAGGTATATTTCTTGGGTTTTGGCGAATTCTTACATGGCTTCTTTGCTTAAATGCCTTTATGAGCAGCATGCAGAAGTCATTTTCCTTAAGGTATGTGATAAAGGGGGTCACAGAATGAGTCTGGCTTCCTGGAGTTATCTTGAACCTTTGTTATGATATTAGCACTGGCTGTACACCTCATCATTTTGTCCAGGAAATTTCTGATGTTTTCAAATTTTGTCTCCATTATTACCCAAAATTAGACTAAATACTTAGTCATGTTTCTGATTATTCACTTAAACAATGTCAATAAAACATAATCTCTTCATCAATATAGGAAAAGTAGAAAATTAAAAGTAGGAAGAATTAAATTAGCATAATAAATATATCTAGGAGTAGATTTTTTCTAAAAAGTCAATCAAATCCTTACATAGTATTATGATGATATATGCATTCATATGTGCTGCCTACATTTCTTTCCACTTTGTGAATAAATTTAATGTTATAATAAGATGTGTTACACAATATTAAAATATGTGATGGTGAATAATATACAAAATCATATCTAAAAATTATTTTCTCTAAACACAGATGATTTTTTAATACATAAAGAAAAACCTCATATACAAGTTTGGACTATTATTATTTTTTCATAATTTGTCCTCTTCCAAATGAACTATAATTTTGTGTATTTATAGTGTATAAAACTTCTTTGTAACAATGTATCATCATATAATAACAATAATCATCATTTTTAGATTTGTTTCTCAATAAAAAGTATGTCTTCAGCTCTCAAGTGACTAATATTGTTTATAACTCATAATAACAATTTTAAATATATTATTTTAATCTGTAAAGTCACACAAATATGCCTATCCTGGGGTCTGTCAATACTGAGAGTGTCACACAATAATGTTACCTTCTGAACAGATTCCTACGCCTTTATCACACATCAAAATGGGGATCAGAAGATAACTTAAGCAGGTAAAGATGCTCATGCTGACAGCCAAGGACCTGTTTTCCTTTCCTGGTATCCATGAGGCAACAGAGAAGAACTCTATCTCCTTCTGTTCCTGGGAATGTATAAGCCTGCATATATATATATATGGAGAGAATAATAATAATAATAATAATAATAATAATAATAATATAATGTAAACATTTGATCATGAACTCTACATACCCCATTCTGACATGTTTAAAAAACTCTCTGGGTCCAGCTCTTTCTCTCATTCTTATATTTTTCTATAGTGTTACAATAATTTTCTTTAATTTTAAAAATAATGTTGTTCCTTGCTTTTTGCCTTTTCTCCTTCTGTTTTAACTTTTATTGATTTATTTTGTTTGGATACAGTCTCAAACTTGTGGTATTCCTTCAACATGCCTTAATACTATTATTTCTTTCCATAGCAGAAGTATACCGAGAGTTAAGAACTCTTCCTTGTACCACCTAATGCACTAATATTGCAGTAGCAAAGTTAACATAACATTCAAAATACATGTATTCACTATATTATAGACAGTATACTAAGTTTATATTATCTCTGTGCATCATTATGGAACAAACCTATCTTAGCTCAATGACAGTGTTGAATAAATACAAAATAGATGCTAATTAACAACTACATAGTTCTCATATTAATAAATAATAACCATGTTTTTCAATTTATTATTAATAATTTAAAATATTACCAGCAAATTAATATTATGTATCTAATTATCTATCTATCTATCTATCTATCTATCTATCTATCTATCTAATATTGTCTCTTCTAAACCTAATTTGACTTTCAATTATGTGGTGTTTTCCACTGTGGATTTCTGAGAGTGTCTTGTCTGAGAGCTATAAGTAAGATGTTATTTCAAAATGAAACCCCCCCAAATTATAGTGTCATTCTATCAAATCTTTAGAATATAGTCTAAGCTGCTGCTGCTATTCTGCCACAGAAAGTTGAAAAAGAACAAAAACATGGGGAGTCTTATTAATCTCTCTATCATAGCAAATGAGTCTGAATAAGGTAAGCTGATAATATAAATTTGAATAATGGTAATAGTCTGTCATTGGCTTCCAGGAGGCACTCATTAATTTTAACAACAGGATTCTCACTCATATTCTGAAATCCAAAATATTAAGGTAATCTACTAAAAGTGAAATACATACATAAAAGTTTTTTAACTGGAACAGTTTTGATAACAGGTTGCATAAAAATATGGAGGATTAATTAAATTGTGTTTGTAAAATACTCCAAACTTAGTTGATATTTAACTTTATGCATACTATCTAGAAGAAACTCGTTATATTTTGAGTACCTTTTTCATATTCCATCTATGCAAATTTGCAAAGTAGTAAAATTATATGCATAATGTTGATAAATACAAATCTTTTATAATTTGTGATGGGAAACATTTCTCAAGTTAACATGAGTATAAAAATTAAACAAAAGCTTTACGAAAATTATTGTAACTAAAATCCTCTTAGTGAAAAAAGAGACACTTAATGATATTCTTGAATCTTGAATTGATAATATCCTCACTTTACCCAGTAATTATACAAGGACTTTGAACCATTGACTGTTTAAGATCAACACAATTCTCACATTCATTGTACCTATTTAGAAGCTGTGCATGCCAGATATCATTAATTTCATAAACTGCTTTGCTCAATAATTGCTTCTGTTAAAGTATACCAGTATAGACTTGGACATTTGCTTGTTACTTGGATACAAGTTTCATTCTGATGCCTAGTTAATTACCATCTGTCTTTGGAAAGAGGTAAAATAAAATTAATGTATATCTAAAATGGTGTGTAAATTGACTGTAGATCTAATTTATACTTCTCTTACATTTTTCTGTAAATCTTGGTCATTCCTTACAAATGAACTGTGAACTAACGATATTATATGTACACCTAAGTTAGAGGTTTTATGGGACACCATCAATAAAGACTTGAAGAAGCCTAGATTAAACAAAAATCTTTGTGTTTGTGTTTGATAATTCTTACCTAAAGAAACATTTCACTTCTATGATATTTCATGATGTAACCTGCCATTTTATTTTTATATCCAGGGAATATGAATATGAATATGAATATATATATATATGCATGTATGTATGTATATATATATATAAAATATCAAATAATGATTGTTCTATGAGAGAAAAAATAATCACTTGTTATACTTTATTGAAGCTGAGTTAATTGTAAATATTTCTCTAAGAAATTAACATTTTCACTTAGGATTAAGTCAGTATTATAGAGTTCTTTAAACTCTTTTAATTTGCCTTTTAATTTCTGACCTGTGGGAGTAGGAATGCAAGTGTCTCTGATGCTTTTCCTATAATGTGAGACAATTTTCCTCCTACTACGCTGCCTCATCCCACCTTAATATAAGGGTTTATGCCTAGTATTATATTACCTTAATTTACTATGTTCGGTTCTGAAGAGAGAGAGAGACACACAGTTAATCTTGGGGAGAGGAAACGTAGGGGGAAATGGGAAAATGGGATGAAGTGAGGAGAGGAGGCTACAGTAGGAATGTATTGTAAAAGAATAAAGAAAAAGAAAAAATAATAAAATAAAACTAAAAAATGTTATAAGAAAATTTTATGGTATTCAACCATAAAAACAAATTCATTATAGATAAAAATAAATAAGATAGTAAGCAAAGGATGGAAACAAAACAGCCATGTAAAATGAAAACTTTGAGGAATATATATGCAATTTATCAATAACTCCACTGTGAATGAAGATGGCTCATTTCACTTCTGCAGTGAAACCAGAGAAAAACAAAACCAACCAACCAAAAAAGACTACATTGTCCTAAGAAGAGGAACAAATAAGTAAATATTTATTAAAGAAATGTATAAAATTAGCACAAAGCATGAAGTCTGCATTTTTAGGACTGGTATTATAACTTTGGCTCCTCCCAGATCAGTAAGGCAGACTGAAGGGTATCAAACAATGATTCCAGCCCTCAGTAGTGACATATAAGGCTTTCTGAGCAAGATGTAGTAAACCCAGTAGAGGATATATTTCCTCTTTCAGTGCCTCTACGTGATGCAGAATGTTTGGCAGAGGCAGATTTCATCATGCATCCAATTATCACTAAAGAAAATGAGACACTCTGTTGTAATTGTGATTTATTCTTAAATTTTATTAACACCAAACAATGGGTATATACTAGAAGAACTGTGATACTTCAATATATGGATACATTACACACTGATCAAATAAAATCAATAACAGTTTCCATCATTTTAACTTTCTTTCACTTTGTCACTTGCAATAAACCCTATTTCAGTTCTTCATAAAACAAGTTACTGTTAACTACTTACCAAACTATCCTATAGAAGAGCAGAGTATATTTGCTCCATCAGTGTTTTGCTATTCATTTCCAATCTATTCTAGCTGTGATTGTGTATGTTTTAGCATTATATTTGAAATATAGTTGTACTGTTGTCTTAATGTGTTTTCCCTTTGCTTTGTTTTTGTAATTTAATTGCTTCAGGTCCTTTTTCAGATTGGTGATCCACTGGGACTTTTTAAAAAAAAGTTGTTGAGAAATAGAAGTTATGCTGTTATTTCATGCTTCTGGGGAGAGATCATTCTTTCTCTAAGATATGACTTGTTGCTTTTGTCAATAAGAAGCTCACAATAAATGTGTGGAATTATTTCTAAGCTCTCTATTCTATTTCATTGACATCTTTTAGTATTTGTAGCATTATGGTACTGTCTACTGCAGCTCTGTAGTCTGAGAGATCAAACATTGTGACGATTTTGTCTTCAGTCTCAAGATCTCTTTGACTAGTTGATATTTTTTGTCCACAGAAATTTTAAGACTTTTCTCCTGCCTGGGAAATGTATAACTTGAATTTCCCTGGAGACTGCATAAAATCTTTATGTTACTTTGAGTTATGTACACACGTCAGAAAACCTGACTTTTCCACTTCATCAACACATGATTTCTTTCATATTTTCATCTTTAATCACTTAATTTTTGTTTTGTGATTTTCATAGTTAAGAAGTCATGTTCTTGATTAAATCTCAGTGTTCTGTTCATTTATTTATTATTATTGTGAATGATAATGCTTTCATGTTTTCTTTTTCAGTAAATTGATCATTGTATGAAGTGACATTTGCATGTCAAATTTGCCATACCTTAAATTTAACAGGATTTATTAATTTTAGACATATGGGCTTCTGTCCTTTATCCCTGTGTAATCTTCCTCTGTTGTTTTGCTAAGAGTCCTAATACTATGGGAAATAGGAGACTTAGAATGAATATACTTGCCTTTTTTAAAAAAGAGAGATCACTTTCAGCTTTTATTATGACATAATTTGTTACATAATCACATGGTTATGTTATACTCAATTTTTGAAATTCCTAATCTTTACAGAGTTTCTATCATGGAGAAAAGTATATTAGAGGTGTTTTTTCTGCATTTATGGCAATGTCCCCAAGATGCATTCTTTTCATTTTGATGAAATATTGTATCTACTAAACTTGAAGTGTTAAACCATCCTTATATCTAGGAGCACATCTAACATTACTTCAGTGACTTCATTCTTTGATGTTCTAGTGGATATCATTTACTAATATTTTGCTAAGAATGTATACATCTATTTCATCAGAATACCAACCTACCATTTTCTCTTCATCATCTTCCTACTTCTTATTTTTATTTTTTCTCCTATTAACATTTTTTTGGTAGTATTTCCTTGGCTAGACTTAGTATCTTAGTAATGCTGTGGTCCAAAAATTTGTTTGGAATAACCCCAGGTTACACTGTCTTGGACATGGCATAGTGAGATACTATGCTGCCAACCACTCAGCTATACCCTAAAACTGGAACTTTGTGCAATGTAAGAAAAGAGTAGCCAGTTGTGGTGGTGCACTCCAGTAGGGTTTGCTGAAGGAGGCAGAGGCAGGAGGATCACGAGTTCGAGGCCAGCCTGGGCTACACATTCTCAGGCATTATTGGTGGTGCACACCTTTAATTCCAGCACTTCAGAGGTAGAGTCAGGCAGATTTCTGAGTTCGAGGCCAGCCTGATCTACAGAGTGAGTTCCAGGACAGCCAGGGCTATAGAGAGAAACCCTGTCTGGGAAAACAAAAAACACAAAAACAAAACTACAACAACAACAAAAAACAAATAAGACTAGTCTGTCCAACAATAACTGCCTTTAACATCAAGGATTTCCCTCAGATAGACTATAATCAGTTTTCTTACTTTGATCTCAGATTCCAGATCCTCATTAGAACTAAGGAAACAAAATAAGTCATAAAGCAAGTGTGAATAACTTTTAATCTTTACTAATTTTAACTTTTAAAACTTTGTTATAAAATCATTATGCAGGAAACTTAAGCAGCTTAAATATCTCAACAAACTTCTATAGAGTTAAAATTTCTTTTTCATCTACTCTCTTGTTTAAACAATTGATTTACATAACATCTGTGAAAAAATATATCCAAGCATAATGCCCTTAAGTGTAATGAAAGGAATTTAGAGAGCCACAAACCAAACTATATTGAAAGCCAGCAATCCATGAAAGAAATATACATGAATTGTACTTGTGTTCAGAAAGGGAGAGGGCAATGAACATACATATTTGTTAAAATATGTAAAATGTGACTGAATAAATTGATACCAATGCATGTACTAAATATTTGTTGAGTACATTGGAAAAACTATCTAGAACACCTTTATATCTGCATTTTATTAGGGAAAATATCTTGTTGAATGATTGTCAATTCTGATGATTGGAGAAATATCTTCCTGAATAATGACATACAAGGACAAATGCTTTGTTAGTTAGTCAGTAGATAGATATTAGTAATAATAATAGAGGCATAAAAAAGGTAATATGATGAAGGACAGCTAATACCAAGGGTCATTATAGTGGCAATATGGAAACCTTGTATTGTAGAATCTTCATAAAGTATTTAGGCATATAAAATAAACATGAAAATAATTCACTAATAAAAGATGTCTAGTTGGGACACTTTGTCCCAACTAGACATCTTTTACCACCAAATTAAAATCTCAGGGCCAGATTAAAATCTCAGGGCCAGAAATGAATTGCATCTAGTTGAGTCATTGGCCAAAGGCACACTTAGAAACCTCCATATATCCCAGGGTATTGACAAGGCTATTGTTCAACCTCCATAAATCTATGGTAATTATTATTGAAGATAATCATTACATATTTCAATAAACATGGAGAAGTTAAGATGGTACCTAACTAGATATTTTGCTCCTACTGAATAGTATTCATGGTTATAAAAGATACTCTACCATGGGTGAGAGCTAAACGTCATGTCAACTCTGTGATCTAAAATGATGACTAGCTTGCAAGCTATGTTGGTAAAATAGTGGTAAAAGAGTTGAGGGAGCTACCAACTACTCTGATTAGATTGAAGGCCCTGTACATGTGATAAAACCCATACTTAACACTACTTGGAGTGTCAATAACCTGAGACTTGATAGGCCATTGGCATAAATAAGAACTATGTACTTTGTTCTGCTTAAGGAATAGTACAATGTAATGATTCATAATGATGTTAATTCTGCTATTCCATAGATAATCAGCTCATTCGGGTATCATCAGAAAGCTTCTTCTCATGGTCGATGGAAACTAACACAGAGACACACAACTGGAAAATATGCGGGAAATGAGAAGTTTTAGAACACACAGTATTAAATGAGAATTCTTAATCAAAACTCTTCCCTTCATGTACAGGGAACTCTTTCGAAAAGGAGGCATATTTTAAGAGCCAGAGTTAATAGATGACTCTAACGAAATAGTGTCTTCTAAACAAATAATTACTGATACATATATGAGCTCACAGAGATTTTGTAGCAGGAAAAGGCTCTGCACAGTAAATGGTTAACAGAAAATTAAATCAATGATTTTTTTGCAATATTTTTTGTCTCAAGTTGCTTTGTTTGGTGAACATTTTTGTATTGCCAATATTCGTATTTTGTTTTATATATTTTGTTTCTTTTTTTAAAATTCTGCATTCTTTATTTTGTTTGCATGTTTGTTTTATAAAGGAAGTGAGGAAGAAAGGGGGTGGAGTTGAGTTGGTGATGAGGAAGAACTGTTGGGGGGGGGAAGAAGACATGTTCAGAATATATTGTATAATTGTTTTTCAGAAAAAAAAAAAGTCCAAAAGTAAAAATACTATAAAACAGAAACAAGACATGGCAGAGAGACAAAGATAGAGAGAGAAGGGAAGAGAAGGGAAGAGAAGAGGAAAGGAGAGGAGAGAAGAGGAGAGGGGAGAGGAAGGGAGGGGAGGGGGGAGGGGGAGAGGGGGGAGGGGAGGGGAGGGAAGGGAAGGGAAGGGGAGGGGAGGGGAGGGGAGGGGAGGGGAGGAGAGGGGAGGGAAGAGAAGTGAAGAGAGTAATTAAATATAAATAAACATGGAAATGATACTAACAACATAGGAAAGATTGCAAATAGAGCTCAGTGACAAGGCACTTACAGTAACAAAGCTCTGAATTCAACCCTAGGGAAGTTAAATACCTTTTGCAGAGAGAGTGTCTGGGAAGAGAGTTTATTAGCTAAGCCTTCAGGCCTTTAGGTACCTCATTAAATGGAGATCTACCTTGAGGCTACATGATCTGTGGTCAGGTTCTCTACCTTTGGAGGGTCTTGGGACATTGCCCTTATGTGACTGATTGCCACAGATCTATGGAAAGCTGTGTCCTCGTGCCAGGAACCTGGTGTCCAGGAGTGGAGCGAAACACCTTCTGTCTCTTTAGGGTCACTGGGGTTTCTAGCTTTAACTCAGGCAGGAATCAGGTTGCCTTTCACGGTCCTATGCACTTCTTGGCATCAGCAATTGTGTAAAGGTTTGGTGTCTGCAGGTGGGATATATCACTAGGTGGGGCAGTCTCTGGATAGGCTTTCCTTCAGTCTCTGCTCCATTTTTTGTCTTTCATTTCCTTTTGATAGGTATCTTATTTAGAATGGGGAGCAAGGGCTGGAGAGATGGATCAGCAGTTAAGAGTACTGACTGCTTTTCAGGAGGTCCTGAGATCAAACCCCAACAACCACATGGTGACTCACAACCATCTGTAATGAGATCTGATGCTCTCTTCTGGTGTGTCTGAAGACAGGTATAGTGTACTTAAATATAATAATAAATAATAATAATAAAAATAGAAAGGGGAAAATAATCATGGGAGCTAGAGGGAAGGAGGGACCTGTGAGGCAGAGAGGAGAAGAAAGGAAAGGGGGAGGGGGCAGGATCAGGTTTAAGAAGAGACAGGAGAGAAGTGAAGAGGATCAGGAAATTGAACAGAAATATGTAGCAGTGAGGGATGGGGAACTATGTTTAGCCACTAGAAAGTCCCAGATGTCAGGGAAACAAGAGATTCCCAGGACCCAGTGGCAGCAATACCCAAAAGCACAGAGATAGAACAGGTAGAGACCATCTCCAGTAGATAAGCATAGCTCCCAGCTGAGGAACGGGGCCAACCAATCATCTAAAAAAAAAATTAACCCAGAATTGTTCCTATCTAAAGGAATTGCAAGTTTTCAATTAGTCATGCTATTAATTAACTTATGAACCCATTAAGAATAACATTGCAATTAGCATAGTTTTTCTATTTTATTGTTTTATTATCTTCTGTTTATATGTATGAAATATACAATACATTCAAGATTATTCACAAACACATTTTTGAAGACACTGTTTCTTAATAGCTTCAGAGGAAATCAGGTCACTATGTGAGTAATATGTTCTCTATTATTATTATGTATTTATCTGAAAATAAGTGGAGCAGTCATATACATTTAGACTCTCTTGGTAAATATAAACCTAATTACTATTATGTTCTTTTAAATTAAGATATAATTACATGACACAATTTTTAAAGTTAACATTTAAGAAACATTTTGCATGTATTGGCACAGCCTAAGTTTTCTTCTTGCGAATTTTTGTGTGTCTGAATTAGAATTTGTCTGATGGGTTTAGCTCTGCTAGCATGAATCCCTTGATACTAAAAATCTAACATCGCAAACATCTCACACACTTTGGGATCAATAAAGTCTGCATTTCAGATGTCAGGTCAGGAACCTTGTGTTCACCCTTTGCTTTGATGTCTGCAGGAGGCTTCCCCAGCTCCACAGAGTGCAGTCATACACTTAGAACTTCTTTTGCCTTCTGAAAACGTTTCCTGATTCATGTGATATTCACTGCAACTGCAGAGCTTTAAAAATTTTAATTCTTTTTTTTGCTATTCAGATATATCTTTTAAAGCATAGTTTGAAAAGAATTTCTTAGACTATTACTTTAAACTCATATTCCTATAATTAGTTTTCAAATAAAGATTGTTCTTTAGGTAAATATAAAAAATTATAATAGCACACAAAAATCTGAAATTATAGATTGTCAAGTAATCACTGTTTTATGTAAACATATGCTCATCTATTCAATAATTTATGAAAATAAAATTCAAGCAAACTCATGAAAGGGTTCTACTAATTTAATCTTGTTTTAAAAAGTAGTCATAATTATTTGTGTGTCATATGTACTGGTTTTCACCTCTTTGCTACACCTATTGCCTTGAAGCTTAATGTCATGTATAACTGGGGCAATCTCTTCTTATATAAAAGAGGTGGAATGCAATCTTCATAACTTTTCATTAAAATAGTTGTTTCTTTGCTTGAGATTCACACATCCATAAGGGCTGGATCTAAGAATTACAATCACAGTTTTAAAGAAGAGAACTCTAATTATTAGAAATTAAGTGAGAAACAGATGGCCCCATGAAAGCTTCCCATTCACAATTGGCCAGATAACATTAATGCATATGTATATTCATTCCATCATTACTAATCATACACATTTATTTCATGTTATTAACACAAAGTTTGCAAAGTTTCAGTAAATTATATGAGAAAGAAACCTACCATTTGTGCATTTAGAACCAGAGCAGCAAAATATCTATAATGTCATTTAGAATTTATAAATATCATTAATTAACTTGATAAAAATATGTACATTAACTTCCTATGTAAAATACTCCTACAATTGTTAGACAGTAGAAAATTTACAAAAATATAAAATTGTTATAGTTCTATATAGACAAAGTTAATTGGCTTTATTTTCACAAGCTTTTTCACAGTATGTCCTGTGGGTATGTTGGTATAACAAGTTAGTGCATATTAAATTAATAAGAGGCAATAACTTATCTTGACTTTTATACAGGTTGTCTTGAAGAATTTCAAGATATAGAGTTAGTAGTTAATGTTGATGGAATTTGCAGTTAATTTATATGATATCAAATATATACTACATTTAAGATATTATTGAAACATTTTATGTCCATTCCATCTAACACTCTCAGCATATCCAAAGACATTAATGTCTCCTTTATTGCCAAAAATTCATGATTAGAAAGTCAAAGTCACCATCCAAGTACTATATAAAACTTTGAAGGGTTGGAATATTTGAGCTGTGAATTAGTAGGTAAACAAAGATTGGTTATGATAAGTTTATTAATCAAACATTGATTATCTTGAAGGATTAGTTAGTACAAAATATATAATTCACTAAATAGTTATTTTACCTGACATTTTTCTTCTAGACATCAGAAAGATAGCTGAAATTAAGAAAATACATCCAATGACAATATTGATAACTCACTCATTAGGTATAAAACTAGCAGGTATTGCTCACAAAGGAACAGAATGCTCTATGTAGTCTATAGTCTATTATGCAAACTATACTGTGTGAGAAAACTGTTTTCTCAATTCAAATGCCTTAAGTCAAATGCTGTGTGACAGTATGAACCAGAAAACCGTGCTACAATCTGCTTTCAATTGCCTTCACGAATACTAATGCTAATGATTTATTTAATTTATGAAGTAACAGATGTCTTTTGCATGAAGATGAACTATGTAAAAACTTTCAGTTATGATAGTTCCATTATGATATCATGCTTAGTATGGTTTTAGTCTCTCATAATGCATATACATAATACAAAAAGTTTTGAAAAGTTAAAAATATATACAAATATATGTACATGTATATATTTGCACAGATACCCAGTTACTTTGAGTAATATTTTATAGTTTTCATGAAGTATTTCTGGACATCCCAATATTAGTGTTTATAGGGCTATTTAAATATGTACTATAAGTGCATATTCCTCATACTTTTATTATAATTTCTCTATTGTTTGTACGATTAGGGTACCAGTTATTCTACTGGTACTTATGTTTACTTACTATAATCAAAATTCAGGAACCTTCCTTCCTTCCTTCCTTCCTTCCTTCCTTCCTTCCTTCCTTCCTTCCTTCCTTCCTTTCTTTCTTTGCCATTTCCTCTGAAGTTTCCTGTTTATTTTTTACCACTTTATCTTCTTTTAAGTCATTATAATCAGTAAAACTAAGAATATAGCTCTAACTCCAAATGTAAAGAATGATTAATGACTAACAATGAGAAATTATAAACCATGGCTCCAACAAAAAGTAGTCTTTATTAAATGCAAAGAAAACATCCTAAGAAACAATAGTAACCTAATCTAAACAGTTGGAGTCATGAGTATTTTTGGTTATTTTCAAGGCTTTTCATCTCTCTTTTCCCACAACTCAAGTATCCCCTCTGCATCATGTAAAATCTCAACTCCTTTATTCACATGCTCATTTATAATAACTAATATATACAGGTTAAGCCTGTATCCCACCTTCATTATAAATGCTCATATGCCATAGCAAATGATTATGATAAAATATTCTATAAAATAAATTTAAAGAGACAGAATGTGTAAGAAGTTGATCTTGAAATATTTATTTATATGGTTCAAATGCCATTCTTTATTTTTACTTGTTAGGTTACACTACACCATTAACTGAAAACTTTTGTGTACTTATTACCTAAATGCTTGAGCCCTGAAAAATACTGCCTTCAAGTGTTTGGTGATAGTGAATATCACGTGGCTTAAGAATTAGGCATTTCTATCCTTACTTGGTTAGCAACTTATAGCAATACAAAGCCAATGAAAGAAGATGCTTTATACTGTACAACTATACTTAGACCCCTGTAAATTGTAATAGGTAATCAATACCTAGAAACAATAGTGGCAGGAAAAAATGGATAGAACTAGAAAATATCATCCTGAGTGAGGTAACTCAGACTCAAAACGACATGCACAGCAATAAGTAAATATTAGCCCAAAAGAAAAAAAGTACAGAATACACAAGATACAGTCCACAGAACTAAGAAAGATTAACAAGCTTAAGGACCCAAGTGAGGATGCCTCAGTCCCACTTGGGAAGGAGAATAAAGCAATCACAAGTGGGGAGGAAGAATCTGGGAGGGAAAGTGGACTGGGGCTGTGGGGGAGAGGAGAACCTGATCTGGTATTGGGTGAGGAAAAAGGATTGAAGGCCTGAGGGACAGCAGAAAGAATAGCATCAAGCAACCTCAGGAAGTAGGAGGTTGGGGGGACCCTCCAGAATGTACCAGAGACCTGAGAGGTGAAAGACTCTCAGGAATCAAAGGAAAGGACCTTGGACAATATTCCCTACAGTGGGAAGAAGGAACTTGTAGAGCTGACCTCCAACAGAGTCAGGACATCAAGTAAGGGAGGGGGGTTGATATCCCACAGTGAAAACTCTGATCCATACGTGTTCCTGTATGAAAGAACTGAGGGAATAGAAAGGTAAAGAGCCTGAGGAAAAGAAGGTCCAGCAATAGGCCCAAAGTGGGATCCAGCTCAAGGTTATGCCCTGAATCCTGACACTATTACTGAAGTCAAAGTAACAGGATGAGAAGTGTCTACTGTATGCCTTAGATAAAATATAATTAATTATCTCTGTAACACAGTCTGGAATAATATCAACATCAAGCCACAGCTTAACAGCTTAACAGAGACTGTGTGTGTGTGTATGTGTGGTGTGTGTGTGTGTGTGTGTGTGAGTGAGTGAGTGTGTGTGTGTCGTCTGTGAGAGTGTGTGCCAAGTTAATTAACTAAGTAAAATATCTACATTCATTAGTCTTAAAAATTGATATTGATCTTACTTAGACCTATCTAAATAAAAACACCTCTGATTTTAAACACATGAACATGTGTTGTTTATATCAAACTTTGTTACACCTCCCCTTTATTCCCTTTACTCTTGAAATATTTCTGGCAAAAGCCCCAGTGTGAGATCCAAAGATAATCCCAGTTGCCACATCAAGAGATGAAAACCTGGGTACATAAAACTTTAAGAAGGAAACACCCTTCTGTTCCACTCCATAAATTTTTTACATGCTGACATCTAATGTGTCAACAAAATTCCATAAGCAAGAAAAGGCAATCCCAAGGGAACCTCTAGAATATAGATGAGCATAATAAAGATAGGATAAGCACACTGCACCATGTATTGTCAACACTAACTCCACATTCTATAACTTTGAGCTAGTTTATATATTCTGTGAATTTTTTTTACTAGCTGGGTAAATTTACCTCAGACATATGTTTCATGTATTAGATTTCATCCTCCAAACCACATATCATTTAAGGCAGAGCATGGAGATAAAACAAATCAGCTTGTGACATACTGATAGCATATATATACATGAATGGGAAAATATGTATAGATTTTGAGAGAAGAATCTATTTAAAATTCTGTAACAGAAAACCTCATTTTATACATATATACCATTTGTATTTCAATTACTTGAAAAAGGTGGTTTAGCAATCATACTATATTTTAATGTATTACATTTTCTATTGTAAAATGAGGTTAATTACTAATAAATATGCACATCCATATGCAAAGTCATTGGTTCTCTTAGCAGCATAACAACCAGAAAACACATTATAGTGAGTGTAAGAATAAGAATAGCTACTCTGTCATGAAACTACATGGTACTAACAATACATTAATAATAACTTATATGCAAAACACAATCTAACATCAGAATTCTACCAGAATGTTCCCTAGCTACCACCAATCTGCATGTCTTTACCATAGCATATCTAATCTCCCTGCCAGACAAATCCAACATATGTAGCTCCAGTATCTAGGCTAGTTAATGAGTTTCCACACACCTTCTCCAACTTTGGAGATCATGCTTAGAATAAACAGCAAATGATTTGGCCTTCTCTAGCCAAACTTCCAAATATTTTTCTGCCAGGACACACCATACCTATGACCAATGCACATGTCTCTCCTATCCCACATCTAACATCTGCACTCAGCCATCTACACTCTCACACTGTAGGATTTTATCAAGAAACATATCCTACAAACCAACATAAGCCCCCTGCCCCGTCTCCTCGACTTCATCCCACCCAAACCATTTCCAACTCTAGGCTCAATTTGCTTGTACATCTTCTCTACTCCAAACATCTCTGTCCATATCAATCATCGAATTAACACATGTGCAGATCTCATTACAAATATACAATCAATATGAGAAATGAAGGATTATTTCCTCTACCAACTGTACAAGTTTAGTAGAAATGTTTGTCAATGAGAATTACTTCCCTGAAAC
Organism: Mus caroli; assembly: GCF_978045245.1. Taxonomy (NCBI): domain Eukaryota; kingdom Metazoa; phylum Chordata; class Mammalia; order Rodentia; family Muridae; genus Mus; species Mus caroli. Next base: position 46,978,419 of record NW_028227256.1, read on the forward strand.
CAGGGCACAGACTTTAAAAGAGCAGTCATAAAGTTCATCAAATATTTCAAAGAAGCTTGAAAAGAAACAAAGGAAAACTCAATGAAATTAATGAGGAAAAAACGTCTGAGTGACAGACAAATAAATATAAAGGTAACAGGGATGCAAGTCGTGATATGTATGTTGACAGAACTACAGAATTAAATGTAATAGAAACACTGAATAACATTAAACAAAAGTGAAGATGAGATTGAACAACACAATAAACCAACTAACAAACACGAAAGAATACTAATAGTTAGAAAAGATCAAGGAGAAGAAAACAATGGTTAGACATGAAGACAAACTAGAGAATTTAGAGCAAATAATCAAGGAATATGGGAAAAAACAAAACAACCTGTGAGTGAAACATACAGAAAATGTGGGGTACAAGTAAAAAAGCCAAACTTTGAATTATTGGTATGAGTGAGGGAGAAGAATCCAAAGTGATATAAAGCAGTTATTCAAAAAGTAGAGAGACAAAAGCTTTTCTTAACAGAGAAGTGCTATATACAAATCAATAGAAAGACATGCAATATACCAAACATACAAGATCTTAAAACAAAATCTCCATGACATATCATAGTTGAAACACTAAGTATATAAAAAAGAAAGTATATTGAAAGTTGAAAGAGGGAAAAAATAGTCACATTAAGGAAAATCCATCCAAAATAGCAGCTGATTTCTCATGGCAACTCAGAAAGCTAGAAAAGCCTTGAGCAATGCATTATATAAGGCTACAATGGCCAGCTAGATTGATATACCCAGCAATATTATCCACCATAGTTGAAGGAAAAAGAAAATCTTGTTATATTATAAATAGCCTGAAATAATTATATCCCCTAAGAAAATAAAAATATACAGTATTTTTGGCTGGAGAGATTAATAACTGAGAAACTTAAGAAATATGAAGCATAAAACTTAAAACACAAAGTACCAAAGGAAAAACAAATACACATGCACACACATACACACACCTCGACATCATTATTTAAATGAATATATTAACTTTTTGTATTTAAAATGAACTTTCATTGTATTTATGTTGCTTTCACACTATTCCTTTTAAAAACAACAGTTCACTTCTTTTACAGTATTAATATTTGGAGAGACAAGAAGGCAAAAAAATATAAAAATAGAAATAGAAATTGTAGATGATATGAGACCTCATGGAAGAAATCCAAAGATATTCTACCACAAATTTTTAAAGAAAAATAAATGAATTCAGCAATATGGCCAATTCACTTTCAATTAAAGAATTTCAAATCCAAACAACTTTGAGATTTATCTTACACCAGTAAAAGTGACAAAACCACAACCATACTTAAGTCACTCTGGGGTCATGAAACTCTCCTTCACTGTTGTTATGATTGCAAACTGGAACAGCTACTATGGAAATTAATGTGGAGAATTTTTAAAATACTAAAAATAAATCAAACATATGAACTAGGTTTAGCACTCTTTGGCGTAAAGGACTGGACATCATAATCTACAGGTACTTGGTCAAACATGCCCATAGCTCCTCTATTGACAATATCTAGGACATGTAAACAATTTACATGTCTTGTTGGCAAATATATAATGAAAATATGGTACATATATATTGGAAAACTATTCAGATATAAAGAATGAAATCATGAACTTTGAAAGTAAGTGGATGAAAATTGATTTATAGAATGGAATTTCAAAAACCAAAGGAACTCAAAAATATAAAAAATGCTGATAATGTTCATTCAGTTTGATAGAATGTAGAATATCTTATAGTTTTATACATTTTGACAAAAATGTCTAAAATGTTCAAAATTTCAAACTTTTAGAAAATTTCCATGCTTATATATCGAATAAAATGTTTAATTGACAAATAATCTATATTTGATAATATGAAAAAATTAATACCTATAAATAATGTATAATTTTTAATTCTGGTTGACAATGTGCCTGTGTTTTTAATATTATTAAGTACTTATCTTTTCTTATGCTAAGTAATTTATTTATGTCATTGTACTATTTTAAAATGTTTTTCAATGACTTATACATGAATTGCATATGTTACTCCCTTGCCCAAAATGTAGCTTTCAAATACTGTTCAATTTTGTCATTGTTATTTGACTTTCAAATTCCTGTTAAATTAAGGATATAATTTAATACCACACAGATTGTTGTATTCCTTCTATAACTCCTAATAGAGACATCATGAATAAATCTCCAAATTTTTCAGCTTCTATTTTCATGAATATATTACTCTGCTGATCTGAGAGAGAATACCCTCCATAGTCTCATATATTTTAATAATTGTTCCTCTATTGATGGAATTGCTTGAGAAAGATTAGAAGATGATGCCTTGTTGGAGAAGGTGTGTCACTGGGGCAGAGTATTGATATGTCAGAATCCCATACCACCCCCCCTGTGAGCTCTCTAGTTTTTGCTTTCTTTCCTTCTTTCTTTCTCTCTTTCCTTCCTTCCTTCCTTCTTTCTTTCTTTCTTTTCTTTCTTTCTTTCTTTCTTTCTTTCTCTCTCTCTCTCTCTCTCTCTCTCTTTCTTTCTTTCTTTCTTTCTTTCTTTCTTCTTTTCTATTTTCTTGGACACCGTGGTCATTAAGGAGAGTTGTTTAGTTTCCACAACTATGTAGGCTTTCTGTTTTACTGTTATTGTTGAAGTTCAGCTTTAATCCATGGTGATCTGATAAGATGTACGGGATTATTTCAATCTTCTTGAATCTATTTAGGCTTGTTTCATGGCTAATTATGTGGTCAATTTTGGAGAATGTTCCATGTGGTGCTGAGAAAAAGTTTTTTTTTTTTTTTTTTGGGTGTGTGTTTGCATAAAATGTTCTATTGGAACCTGTTAGGTGCACTTAATTTATAGCATACATTAGTTTAATATTTACCTGTTTAATTTTTGTCTGGATGACTTGTCCACTGGTAAGAGTGGGATGTTGATGTCTGCAATGACTAATGTGTGGGTTTACTCTGTGAATTAAGCTTTAGTAACAATTCTTTAATGAATGTGGGTACCCTTGTGTTTGTGGTATAGATGTTCATAACTGTGATGCCCATATGCTGGATTCTTAAATTTAATGAGTATAAAGTGTCTTTTCCCATCACCTTTGATAGCTTTTGGTTGATAGCCTTACTAGAATGGTTACTCCAGAATGTTTTTTGGGTCCACTTGCTTGGAAAATCTTTGTCTAGCCTTTTACACTTAGGTAATGTTTATCTTTGTTGCTGAGGTATGATTCTTATATACAACAGAATGATGAATACAGTTTGAGCATGCACTTGGTTACCCTGTATCTTTTTATTGAGAAATTGATTCCACTGATATTGAGAAATATTAGCAATCAAAGATGATTAATTCATGTTACTTTGATGTTGTTGGTGATAACATGTGTGTGTGTGTGTAAGTGTGTGTGTGTGTTCCTCTTCTTTTTCTTTTCTTTTTGGTTTTCCGAGACAGGGTTTCTCTGTATAGCCCTGGCTGTCCTGAAACTCACTTTGTAGACCAAGCTGGCCTCAAACTCAGAAATCCACCTGCCTCTGCCTCCCAAGTGCTGAGATTAAAGGCATGCACCACCACACCCAGCTTTCTTTTTCATTTTTCAATGATAAATTATTTATTTCTTAGGTTTTCTTGGGAAAAGTTACTCTGCTTGTGTTAGAGTTTTCTTCTCGTATACTGCATGATGCTGGATTAATGTAAAGAGGTATTTAATTTTGGATTTGTCAAGGAATAGCCTAATATCATGTTTTTCTCCATCTATGGGTTTTGAAAGTTTTGCTGGGTATAGTAGTCTAGAATGACATTTGTGGTCTCTTAGGATCTGCAACACATCCACCTAGGTTATTCTGGGTTTTAGAGTCTCTGTGAAGAAGTCAGGTGTTATTCTGATAGTTTTGTGCGTGTCCGCGTGCGCGTGCGCACACACACACACACACACACACACACACGCATATATATACATATATATATGAAATGCATATTTACATATAACATTAAATTTTCATTGCAGCTTTAAAACTTTGTTATTTTTTCTGTACATTTAGTGTTTTGATTATCATGTGGATGAAGGATTTTCTTTTTTGGTTCAATTGATTTGGTGTTTAGTAAACTTCTTATATGCTTATAGACAGCTTTTTCTTTTGGTTAGGAAATTTTTCTCTTACCATTTTCTCGCAGATATTTTCTTGGATTTTGTGCTGAGAACCTTCATCCTCTTTTCTTCTTATTATACTTAGATTGGCCTTTTCATAATGTTTCAGATTTCCTGGATGATTGTGACATGATATTTTTAGATATTGCATTTTATTTGACTCAGCTATCAATTTCTTCTATCATATCTTCTATACCTGAGATTCTCTCTTACATCTTTTCTATTGTGTTGTGTCTGTAGTATATGTTCTCTTTCCTAGCATATCCATTTTCAAAATTTCCCCAGTTTATGTTTTCTTTATTGTTTATGTTTTTATTTTCTGTTCTTGGATAGTTTTATTTATTTCTTCTTGTGCTGGATTGTATTTCCCTGAATTTCTTTAAAGGATATATTAATTTCCTCTGTAAAAGCCTCTATCATCTTTATAAGATTGGATTTAAGGTCATCTTCATGTGCTTTTTCTCTGTTAGGCTATATAGGCCTTCTTATAGCAGGTCACCAGGGCTCTGATGGTATCATATTGCCCTGCCTATTGTTGATACTTTTCTCACCCATTCTTCTATCCATCTTGTTGCCCCTGGTGTTTTCTGAATGATCCTGATTCTAACAGAATTACTCAAGAAGGCATTCAAAGCCTTGGTCCTGACAAAGGAGGTCAGGATAAAACTCAGCTGACCTCTTCTGGCTGTGCTTCAGAATATCTTGACTGGTTAGGGATTGGTGGAGAAGAAATCCAACCTGGTTGTTTCTCTCCCCTTTCTGCCCCCATGCAGACCTCCAAGGGTAAGCATGATGTTCTTTGGTACCCACAAGTCTCCTCTGGATAGCCAGGTGAGCTCAGAGTCAGACCATATGGCATTAAAAATTTCCAATTACATGTGGGTTTTGTTTGTTTGTTTAGTTTGTTTTTGTTAGTTTCCTAGGAAATGAGGTCTCCAAAATAAATATAAAATTAACTAAGATACTTTTAAGCATAAAGTTTTTTCAATCATGAATCAATTTTACAGTAATCAATCAGATATACATTTTGTTTTGCTTTCTTGCATTATTTTTTAAGGAGATTAAATTCGTTACTCTAGCATTTAAAAATTTTTATATATAATTAGTCAATATTCCTAATATTTATTTCTGGTTCTCTTCTATGTTCATTCCAGTGATAAATAAAAAATAGTGTATCTGCAGTGGCTTTTGTTTAACAACATCTAGAACAAACCGTGCTGATTTACCTGGATACCTACATGTAAAATAATGCAAATAGTTCCACCCTGCACAAAACCCAAGTCCATGTGAATCAAAGACCTCAACATAAATGCAGATACTCTAAATCTAACAGAAGAGGAAATGGGGGGATAGCTTTGAATGCATTGGTATAGGACACAATTTCCTTAACAAAAGGCCAATGGCTCAGGCACTAAGATTAACAATTAAAAGAAGGAACTTCATGAAACTGAAAAGCTCTGAAAGGCAAAGGACATTGTCAATAGGATAAAATGGCAGTCTACAGAATGGGGAAAATATCTTTACCAACCCTACACCAGAGAGCACATATTCAAAATATATAAAGAAGTCATCACATTAGATACCAACAAACGAAATAACCCAATTAAAATGCTGTACATAGCTAAACAGAAAATTCTCAACAGAGCAAGCTCTAATGGCCGAAAACACTTAAAGAAATCTTCAACATCATTAGTCATCATGAAAATGCAAATCACAATGACTCTGAGGCTCCACTTTACACCCATCAAAATTCCTAAGATCAAAAACTAGCAAGGATGTGAAGCAAGAACACTCCATCATTACTGGTGCTAGTACAAACTTGAACAACTCTGGAAATTAATTTTGGGGAAAATTGGGAATAGTTTTACCTCAAGACCCAGCTTAAGTAGAAATATTGGTTCTGTCATATGATATTCTACTAAAGTAGACTCATGTGATGTTTGACTGAAGAGACTTCTGAAAGAACTTTATGTTTGGAGAGAGTATAAATAGGACCCAAAAGGCAATTACAGTGTATTTGCATAGCTAACTGTGCAACACTTTACTTGGATTAGCATCTTGGTTTATCTTTACTTCATTAAGCAAGGCACAGTAAAGAACTTCTGGCATGCCAACTGATTCTGGTTGCTTCTGCTGACTCATGTGGATTTGCAGAGCCCTAGCTGTCTCTGCTGGATTATTCTGCTGCTGCCCCTGATTCATTTTTGGTAACACTTTTTGAACTGGGCTCTTAGTATCCTGATACTACAGTTGGGTTGATTGGAATTGCCACACAGACTTACATCTAAACAGGTTTGCATCCTTATTATGTCCTAGTTATCATCTTTTCTCCCCTACAGCTGAACAGTTGGCTAGAATGGTGGTCAAAGCATTTGAGAACCCTTATAAAAGTAGGTTTTGAAAAATGTAAACCTATACCCAGCTGTACCACTCCTAAGCATATACCCAAAAGATGCTCTACCATACCACAGAGACAGTTGTTCTATTATGTTCATATCAGCTTTATTCCTAACATTGAGGAATTGGAAACAGCCCATATTTCCCTCAAATGAAGACTGGATGAAGAAAATATGACTCATTTACATCATGGAATACTACTCAGCAACGCAAAACAAGAACATCATGAAATTTTCAGGCAAATGGATGAAACTAGAAAATATCTCAGAGTGAGGTAACTTATACCAAAAAGAATACACATACTATATACCCTTATCAGTGGATATTAGTCATAAAGTACAGGATTCCCACACTATAATCCATAGACTCAAAGAAACTATATAACAAGGAGGGCTTAAGGGAGGATGCTTTAATCTCACTCAGAAGAGGAAATCAAATAGGTGGAAGTAAGGGAAATGGGTTAGATAAGGCATGGAGAGGGAAATGTGGGTGTAGATCACATGTAGATAGGACTGGGGAGAGAGGGTGGGGAGAGTAAATGGAAATTGACTTCCAATGCCTTCATTGATATAAGGACACCAACCTACTCACAAAACCTTCAACCCAAAATTTATCCTGCTTACAAGAAGTGCAGGGACAAATATGGAGCAGAGATGGATGGAAAGGCCAACAAATGACTGTCACAAAATGATACCCATATCATGGACAAGAACCAATCTCTGACATGATTAATGATACTTTGTTATGTTTGCAGATAGAAGCCTAGCTTAAATGTACTCTGGAATCTTCACCCAGTATCTGATAGAAACAGGTACAGAGACCCATAGCCAAACACTAGATGGAGCTTTTGGGACATCTTCTGGAAACATTGGAGTAAGGATTGAAGGACCTGGAGAGGATAGGGAGTCTACAAGAAGATCAACAGATTCAAATAACCTGGTCGCCTGGTGGTTCCCAGCGACTGAACCACCACGAAAATGCATACATGGACTACACATATATAGCAGATGTAGAGCTTTGTTTTCTTGTGAGTCCCTGCAACAACTGGATATAAATGTGTCCCCGCCTCTATTATTTCCCATGAATCTTGTTCCCCTAACTTGACTGCCTTATTTGGCCTCATCAGAAAAAGATGTGCCTAGTACTGCAGTGACTTTATGTGCCAGGGTGTGTTTGTAACCAGGTATGACTTCTCTCTTCTCACAGAAGGGAAGGGAGTCTATTTTGGGAGGAGGAGAGCCTGTCTGTGTCCTGAATGTAAATAAGTAAATAAATTAATGGGAAAAATGACTGTCGTGACTGATTGCATGAGAGATGGCCCAACATTTAAGAGCAATTATTGAATTTCCAGAGGTCCTCAGTTCATTTTGCAGCATCCATATGACAGCTTACAACTATCTGTAACTCCAGTTTCAGGGGTTGTAGTGTCCTTTCTGGACATTTATACTTGCAAGAAAACTTTTATTTTTTAAAAAATGTTGCCAGATATAAGTTGATCAAGTTCTATTGGAAGGTTTCATATCCATGAAAATATGGGTAGCAAATACATGATCATTAGGGTTTGAGAGTCACTAAAGAAAGACCCCAGACTCAAATAGTATGCAAGAACCAAGAGTGTTTATTCTACAGAAACAACCAGCATACAGTGGTCACCACCACTTCATAATGGCAATTTAAAGCCACTAGAGCCTCTTTTATACTTGGACTAACTATGTAATCATTCCTGATGTCAAAACTGTGATGAGAACTCTGGCAGTCTTTAGGTGTCATAAGTTAATTGCTTCTGTGATAGCAAATAGGCATCTAAAACCTAGAGCAGATTCTAAGAGGTGATAATACTATTAACCAAAGGTCTTTCAAAAGGAGCTAAGTGTTGCCATCAGGAACTGGCTTTACAGTCAGGGACCAGCCTTACTGCTGCATAGTGGTCACCTCCGAGTCCAGTGATGATGGTGAGGTCACCCATAGGCTACAGGAACCCGTGCACCTGTTGCCATGGCAATCGCCATACATTCCCAGCATCCACCTTTACCTGCACCAGTGGTGCCAGTGGTTATGTCACAGCCTAAATAAAAGGCTGATCCTTCCTGACCTTAGCTTTCTTTCTCTCTTCACCTTTGTTGCCCCCTTTTGTCTCCCACCAACCACCAATACACCCATCTCCAATGGAACAGTGCTGGCCTGGTGTGATCTGTCCAGATAAGCCACTATTCTAACACAGCACTAAGGATTTACATTATTGGTTCAAGAATAAAAGATAAAATATTGACTAGGTTTATTTATTCAAAACTTCAAGGATAACTTATTTATTATCCTTAACTCTCCATGAACCTATAAAGCTATTAGCAAATGATGGATGTTTAGCCAGATAATTACTCTTAGGTGATATAGACATAGATATTCTCTGCTATTCAATTTATGACCTGAATTTATGTCCATTTGTAGTGAACATTCTACCTTGTGGCCACACATCCTGAAAGAGGTCCAAGAGCTGAGATCAAACAGCAAAAAAACAGGCCTCCTTCCCCTTTTAGTTCCCTTTGACTTCAGCTTAAAGCCTCTGAATTCTTGCAGAGATAGAACAAAAGCTATTTTACCTATCTCCAGCCCCTGGTCTTTTACTATGAGGTACTAAACCCTAAACTTCAGCTTCTGGCCTCAGAACAACTCAGAGAGGCAGCAGGAAGGTCAACTGCAGAAGCAAAGTGACTTACACTTAAGATGGATAAGTATTTTATTATTATATTGTTAGGTTAGGAAACCCAAAACCTCATTGATGGGGCCCAGGATGCCCCATATGGGCTGCATTCCTGTGTCATGGATGATTAACTACAGGATGGGCTGCCCAGCACAGATGGCCTATCCTGAGATAAGATATCTCCCATTCATATAACTATCTTGAAGCTGTTCCTCAAGTGGGGAATGTTATTGTTTTGTCCCTGGACTTTGGGGTCTTCTGCTGGAGCAAATGGTTTATGGGCTAGTTTCTGAGTGGAGAAAAAAAATGGAATAAAATGGTTGTTTCATGACCTGAAGCGTTAAAGATGAAAGGATATACAAAATGAAGGCTATTCTGCAAATTCTCAAAGGTATTTTGAGAAAAGGAATTAGGATTACCTAAACCAAGCATCATTTTTTGTACATGTTACATTACTTCTGATCATTTTATTTTAGTGCATAAAAATAATTTGAGATTATCCATGCATTATAGCTATATACAGCTGAACAATGTCTATATAAATTGCAATGTTTTCCATAGCATGACCAAGGAAGGGATTGAGTGGGTTTTCAATTATTATTATCCAACAGCACAATCAATGTAGTTTTTAAATAAAATACGTGGCAATTTTAGAAGAGGACATAATTATTGCTCTACTAAAGTCAAGTATAGATTAATGTAAAATTTTCTTCATTTTCTTTTCACATTTACTTTAAATAAACCAATGTATTATGAATACTCAGATGCCTCTGAGCTTTACAAATTCCAAATATATATTTCAGTTAATTGCGCTTTTCTTATTAAAGTAAATAAGAATCATTGTTAATAAAATGATGTTATATGGAGGATGGTTTTCAATAATACATCATAAGATTTGGTCCTCTTAAAATTTTTTCACACTTGAAAAAATTCACTTAAGTGAGAAAGGTGACCTCATGGATACAGAAGATAGGACCACTATGATTGATAAAATGCCACTCAAATTCAGAATCCCTTCTATTATTAGAGAAAATTGTGGATATTATTATTAGCTAGTTTTGATAAGCACATGATTTCTAATATTAGAATCCACTATAAATACATCTTGAATTAAAATTCATTGGCTTTTAGAATGAATATTAATGCAGATTTTGACATCTTCTTGTTCTTAAAAATCAATCAAATATTGTAAAATTCTGACAAATCAACTGTTATAAAGCCATTAAATTTTTTTATCTTAATTTCTGTTTCAAACAGACTTTATGCTAGTCTATTTTATTCTGGTAGTTTGGGAACACAGCTGGCTATTTTTGAGAGGCCTTTGATAGGCACTGTCATTCCTTGTATACCATAGTGAGTCCCTGACCCCAAAACAGTTGTTTAACAAATATTCCCATTAACAAAACTTCATCCAAAGTGTAGAAAATACAGATAGAAACTACTTTAATTCTTAATTTTTAACACTATACTAATAACAACCTTGTTGGAAAAATCCTTTAAACATCTATATATCATCCATATATCATGCACAGCCTTGTGCAGCCTCTTTTTATATATATAAAAGAAGAGTGAAACCAAAAATGAGCTGACTCACATAAGAACATATATTGATGATTTCTAATATAAAGGAGCCTATTACTTAAGAGTCAAGAAATATATAGCATCTGATGCTTTTGCTCTGTGCTCATACCTTTTATATTTAACTTGAGTCAACTGAAACTGAATTCTAGACTCTTGAATTAAAGACATATTTTATGTTTCATATATATAATAATTAATATTATTAAGTATAATTTTAACATTTATTTCCTTTAAACATCAGTCTTACACTAAAATTACAAGAATTAGAATACTTTTGTTTTTTTCCTAGACAGGGTTTCTCTGTGTAGCTCTGGCTGTCCTGGAACTCACTCTATAGAACAGGCTGGTCTCAAACTCAGAAATCTGCCTGCCTCTGTCTCCTAAGTTCTCGGATTAAAGGCATGTGCTACCACTGTCCAGCTGCTTTTTATTTTATTAATCTTCCTACTTTGGGATGAGTTCAATAGTAATACTTGGATATTTTTTATTTCATGTTTTTTTTTCTGTCTCTAAAATTTTAAGACAATTTTAAAACAATTTGAATGTTTCAATATAATATGCTGATTTCTATAATCATAACCTAGTATACAGTCAGTCTGATTTTAAGTGTTTTTTATTGTAAAGAATGTTACTGACATAAGAAATTCCAAATATAAAAGCCAATTGGTCAGAATTTCAAAATAGAATTCTACAGAGTAACTACTTTCATTAAATTATACCCTTATTTTTTGAATGAAAGAAATAAAATGATTCCATAAGCAAGAGTTTCTGTGTATAAATTCTGAAGTGCAATTTCATAGAACAGAAACAGATGAAGAGGTCAGGTAGTTATAAGCTAATGAGAAATAAATTGCTATAATCACTGACCTAACATTGCCTGAAGGATTGCTCTCTGCAGTAATGGATTCATCTGGCACAGGGTCTTAATGTTGCTGTTTGAAACTCTTGTTTGGCATTTGTAATATTATTCTAAGGTTTGATTATATCATGAACAAGTTAATCCATTACAAAGCACTTGCCTGAAGTGATTTGATTTTAATGTTTCATAAGTAGCCAGTTGTATGGGAGTAGAAGAATAATTGACTCTCTAACACTGTGCAAGGACTCGTCAGACTATACTCTATCCATTTAATTTTGTTTTATTGAACAACATATAGACATACTTTGTTTCTACTCTTAGCTTTGAAAAAAATATGATTGCTCATATCATATATGACCAAGTTGAACTCTCTCTTGACAATTTTTTATTATTGATATGTTATATCCAACCTTAAACTATTTACTAATCATGAGTATAACATTTTCTATATAATAATCTTTTAGTCACTCATCTTAAAACTTTCCCTTATACAGTTACCAAACCTAAACACTATTGAGGATAACAACAAGTGCTTACTGACTGGAGCCTGATATAGTTGTCTCCTGAGAAGCTCTGCCAGTGCCTGAAAAATACAGAAGTGGATGATCACAGCCATCCATTGGACTGAGCACAGGGTCCACAATGGAGGAGATAAAGGACGCAGGACCTGAACGGGTTTTCAGCCCTATAGAAGGAGCAAAAACATGAACCAACTAGTACCCCCAGAGTTCCCAGGGACTAAAACACCAACCAAAGGGTACACATGGAGGGACCCTTGTCACCAGCCGCATATATAACAGAGGATGGCTTTGTGGGACACCAATGAGAGTTAAGGTCCTTGGTCTTGTGAAAGCTCGTTGCTCCAGTGTAGGGGAATGCCAGTCCAGGGAAGTGGGAGTGTGTCAGTTAGTAAGCAAGAGGAGGGGGAATTGGATAGGGGAATTTTCGGAGGGGAAGTGTTTGGTGTGGGGAGCGGGTGTGGTGGCAGTCCCAAAGGCGCCAGGGACTGCAGCTAAGTCATATGACTTGCACCTGACTTCCTCATATAAACCACAAACATCTTGAGAGCTGCACAGGTGTACCAGGATACTGGTAAATCCATTTTGATGGAGATATGCCCCTACTGCCCTGATTAGCTGAAGCTGCATGCCTGGTGAGGTGGAGTGGCCTGCTGTGCATGGATGAGAACTGAGAGTATTTAAGAGAGGCCCAGGGCTCGGGGGGGTGGGGGTGGGGGGGATATAAACAAGAAGAAACAGGACTGAATAACTGCTGTTAGAAGGACTCATGGTCATGTCATTCTTGCTGGTCGAGAGCGGACACAACAGTTTGGAACTAAGCGGGGTGTAGGGGAAGGAGGGGGAGGGAAGGAATGCCCTTGTCCAGCCAGAGTTCCTCCTATGCTCTGGGCAGACAGATGTGGGAGGGCTGCCAGATGCTTTCCACTCAACCCTGGGTGGCCATAAAAGCCACTGACCCCACTTGATAGCAGAGGGGGGGTGTACAAGGGACAGTCCTTAATACCAGGGGCCCTCACCCCGGGGATACAGGAGAGAGGGCAGAGGGAGAGAGGCTCCCAGGCAGGTGAGAGTCCTTAGTCCTGGCCTTGACTAGAGCACAGGAAGGCCTTCCATTGGGAGATTAGAAATGGCTCATTAAGAGAAAGCCTATCCCATTGTCCAAGCACAGTGGGCCTTGATAAACAGAGACAGTCTATGGTTTTAGAGCTTTATTGTAGAAAGGCAGGGGGAAAGAGAGAAGAGGGAAAGAGGGAGAGACTGGCCATGGCCAAGAGGAGAGAAGGGAGAAAGGAAGAAAGAAAGAGAAGAAAGACAGAAGAAAGGCTAGAGTAAGAGCAAGAGGACAAAAGGGAGAGAGAGTAAGAGAGTGAGAGGAGAGAGTGAGGAGAAGTTAGAAAGTGAGGTGGGGTCAAGTAGCCCCTCTTATGGTGGGCTGTTATCTTACTGTTGCTAGGCAACTGGGAGGAGTTTAGTCTGAAGGTCAGAAGCTTGGGACATTGTCTATGTGACTACTAGCCACACTTCTCCTGTGGGGGCTGTGGGGGCTGTGGGGGCTGTGGGGGCTGTGGGGGCTGTGGGGGCTGTGGGGGCTGTGGGGGCTGTGGGGGCTGTGGGGGCTGTGGGGGCTGTGGGGGTGGTAACTTCGACAGAAGCCAAGATTCCAGGAGACATGAGGGAAAGCCTATCACCCCACGTAGGTGAATTATCACCATTCAGGTTCTACTGGGGTTCAGACCTTAACTCGACTGGAGACCAGACTGTCTGTGCATAGCCCAATGCCCCACAGGTAAGTGAGAAAAGGTCATAAAATTTGCAATGTAAATAAAGAAAACATCTAATATATAACAAAACTTTTCCTTGACATAGTTAATAAGCAATATTGAGAAATATTTATACAATTGTATTTGATGTCATTGTATTTTTGCTATTTATTCTGTGTCCTTTTATATATATATATATATATATATATATATATATATATATATATATATTCTTTGTTTAGTTTATAAGCATCAGACAGACATTATTATAGAATCCTGCAACTGGTCAAAATTTACAGAATAAATGATCTAAAACTCAATCTCTTCCCTGAATGTTCAGTGAACATTCCCAAGTCTTAAGGGGACAAATGGAAGGGTCAGAGGACCAGTATCTCTGTTGTGAAATAGTCTCTTAAAGATGTGAAAAAAAAAGAAGTTGTACCCATTAAATCTCAAAAACATCAGTACCTGAACAAGCCTTGAAAACTGACAACATATTCTTATGTGCCATCATACTTGGGGAAGATTTCACAAGGCTTCATCCAGAGATTAATATTTATAGGCAGCTAACTGCTGGTAGTAAAAGGACATCTTTTCTCAAGGGACCACCACTCAGATTATTCAATTCCATGGATATATACAATTCTGTTAACTAGTAGTTCTTCAGCCAACAGGCATATGTTTAGCCAAAAAGCATGAAATGCAAATGAAGTTTGAACAGTGTTAGATACAAAAGAAGGAGCTATTGAAAATATGAAGAGAAATCTATTAAAGAATGTGGTAAGTGTTTTGTTCATAAAGAACAAAAATGATATAATTTCACGCCATCTATTTCACTACATTTATATTTGGCATAAGAATTTAGAGAAATCTTAAGTCATAGCAGTAATCTGATTAGGAAATTTGCTTTGGAGTAACCTGTTTGACTTGATGTCCTATTTAGTATCTATCATGAATTTCCTTGCTAAAACCAGTACTTTCAAAAGGAATTAGGTCTCTTTAATGCACCCAGGAGACATGCTTTTTAAGTGCCTATTTGAATTTTTACTTATGGCCAATTCAGAAGGGGGAAATTAATAATTATTTTAGTAAAAAGACCAAATTAGAAGAAAATGATGAAAATTAATTAAATATTAGAATGGCTTAGAAGTCTACTTTGAGAAAAAACAAGGTCATGATTAAATTCTTTGTGATTTTTGAGATATGGAACATAATAAATCCCTATGAAATATTACAAAGAAAGACATAGCTATTTCAAAAATAATAATATGAAAGTTGACCTTAATTTGTGGTTGAAGAATATATATATATAAATTAGATATAGAATGAGAGAGGAAATATGAGTTAAATGAAAATTGTTTACAAGTGAAATTGATAGACTTATTCTTTTTCAAATATAAGAAAAACAGATCTCTACACATAGATTCATGTAATAGAAAACAGGAAGGAAAACATGTTACATTTGGAAATCATACATTATGATAAAACTCTCTAGTTTTTTCTTGCATAGTATCACATAGCAACATCCTATCTCTAAAAGGGTGAGCCCTTATTAAGACATCTGAAAGACTAAACATATATGAGTAAATCCACATTTTAATGATTCTAAAACTCTTTGGAATATCTGCACATGGTATAAAACAACTAATTTATGTATATCCTAAACACTTTACTTTTGACCAAGCAAATTCATTCTGTGAGAACTAAGAGAAATGAAAAGAATTGAGATGATCTTTTCAGTTAGGGGAAATAAAATGTCAAAAGAAAGACTATCAGAGGAGTGGCTGTCATGGCAGTGATGGCACTAAAGTCACAGCAAATAGGAAATAGGATGGAAGGTAGGTTCCTACTATGCTTTGGGAATAACACTGTTTCATATGTACTGATCCATGTTCTTCAAAACCATCCAGTGAGATATATTCTTTATCACTTCCAGATAACAACAAGAAAATGAAGAGATATAAGTTACTAATCTGCTCAGAAGTAGGAATTTACATCACACATTCAGAATCAATCTATAGCATGTGAGATATCACCTCAGTCAAGAATGCATTAGAGACCCCATTCTCAGTGCATTCAATCCACAACTGCCTGCCCTGTTAAGTCTTATCAAATCCATTCAAAGATCTGTTTCAGAAACAGAAATTGCTCTCCCCCAATCATTATGACTACGTATTTTCACCATCAAGGAGACAAAGAATGACTTCACACATTGAAGTGTAACTCACATACAGAGGTCATTCAATGTTGCTCTTGTCCCTAAAGTAATGAGAATTTTTCACTTTATTTTGTAAATATATACCTTGTAGAAATGATCATTTCCCCTTATAGACAAGTATTTCCTCTTTTCTATGTTTGGAATTTCTGTTGCAGACATTAGAAATAGTTTTAAGGGAATAATTTTAAACAAGTGCATAATAAAAATAATTAATAAAATTTAGTGATAAAGGAGTTGTTGAGAACATGTACAAAACAATGTGTCTTTACTTAGAAAATGCCCATCATTGTGTTTAACAAGTTTTATGAAGAAATAGTTAATCTGAGGTTATTGAGGTATAGTATTCCATGACAAAATGTGGTCATTGAAATTATTGTTATTTTGTATTGTCTCACATTAAAATGTTATAATTTTATCTACAAAATATGTTTTTAAAAATTATTCTCACAACACTTGGAATATACAAACAAATAAGTTATTATAACTTTGAGGTAATATGGATTACAGAGGAAATTGTGTCTCAATAGAAAAAAAAATAGAAAGAAAAATTGTAAAGTGGAATAAAAGATAAAATCCCGGAAACTATGTGCACACTTGTAGGCACGCATGGACACACACATACACACACACACACACACACACACACACATGCACACACAGAGAGAGAGAGAGAGAGAGAGAGAGAGAGAAGCAATTTGGGTGGGTATTTGCATATATGGACACACAATGCTATCACATAGTGACAATATTTTAGTAGCAGTCAGTGCTTTTTTCATTGCATATACTACTATATAACATAGATATGAAACAAAATTGCTGACATGAAGTGAAAATACAAGATATACTAAAATTTACAGATCTAAAAAGAACAAATCTGTAATCAGCAATGTAACTGATTTTGTAATAATTGACAAAAATAAAATATACTTGGATATTAAATATTCATTGACCAAGTCATCAGATCTCTAGTAGCAAATCATAATAATCTTTAATTAATTTAATAATATAGAAAATACAGTAAACCTACCAAAAATATTGTATGAAACTTTTTAATTTTGACACTGGATTCATATTTGTGTACAGCAATGACAACAGTAAAAACTACGAAGACAGATACATTTTCAATAAACTACTTACATTCACACTGAGTTCCAAATCACATTAGCAGGTATGTAAACTATAATACAGGAATATTTCAACCACACAAAAACAATAAATGTAATATATCACAGAAAGAGATATAAGGACAGAAGTCTCATGATCATTTCAGTAGAAACCTCAAAAAATTTTAAACTATTCAAACATCGTAAATGCCTTCCATAATACACAGGCAAAGATACACTGAGTGAGCAATGGTGGAGTGTATTTTCCTTTAATAGCAGGAAGGAATAAAGATGTCCTTGCTTCTCATTTGAATTTAGTATTTTATTTAGGCTCTTTATAAGAAACGAAAATTACAAGAGATACAAAGAAGAGATAATAACTGTTGCCAACTAATTTTACAAGTTTGTTAAAAGCACAGATTTGAGAAGAGATTACCTGTTCAAAACATGGTGTTGGTGAAAAAAATGGAAATCCAGATTATAAGAATGAAACAAGAATCTAAAATCTCACCTTGGACAAACACTTTGAAATTTGATCAAATAATATTAGATTTCAATTGTTTAAATGAGTGAAAGGAAAACCAGAGGGAAAATATTCCAGGCTAAACAGTTCTAGTCTCTTTAAGTCGGTTTATTTATGTATATACTAAGCTGTGTGGACATAATTTTCTATCTCAAAATATGTTTATAATATCAACATTTTTCAAAAGTAGCTGAACAATTCTTGTTTCCACCGGAAACCAAGAGTCCTCTTGCTTCAGATCATCTTGTGATTAGGTTAAGTTTCTCCTTAAATCTGGTCATTCTATCAGCGATGTAGAAAATAATTCAAAGTTTTTGTAATAATATATTATATAAACTTTAATTTTGCGGTGGTTTATGCGTTCTTTGGCAAACATTTTTCTCAGGCTTTAACGTATTTTTATGAATAGATTGTCTGTTGTCTTACTGCTCATCTTATTTGCATGCAAGTCCTTTCTTGACTTATGTTACCTTATCTTGACATTGTGTATCAAAGAGCTAGCCCTTTAATTTTAATGCATACCAGCTAATCAATTCCTTCCTCATACTTCCTGTTGAATATGCGGTATTGAAAAAGTTACGGTTGACAAATTAAAGTCACTAAGATAGTTTTTCTTCTTTTTTCACAGAAATATAAAAGTTTTTTATTTAACCATTTGGTTGATGATAGAATTCATTTATTATTTGCAGAAGTTGTAATATTTAAGTATTTAAATTTTCCTGTATTATTTTAATATAATTACTAATATATACATTCTACATACAGACACTTTGGTATTATTATATTTATATTATTATATTTATATTATTTACAGTAAATCTAGTAACTTACCTACTATACAGGAATGGGTCTTAGGTTGTATTTCACAGGTAAGAACAGTTGGAGCATGTATAAGATCTTGAGAATAATTGCTAGAACCCTTGATTCAATCTGTTCATTAAATAATAATACTTAGCATACCATGTGTGTCCTAAAAATTGTGACTTGAGACACATGGTAAATAATCATTTTTAAAGCAATAGTTCCTCAGCAAAAAAGAACCAAGTTTAGCCACTGAAAATTATATACATCAAAGAATCCATTTCTACTGAGTTTGTCAAAAGGATGACAACTTCACCACTAGTTGATGCTAGCTTCTGTTTGATATGGTGAACTTCCAGTGCTCTCATCAAATTTGCTTACTGTTAGCAAACTTTCTATATCTTTCTTAGTGAATACACACATTCTACTCCAACAGAGTTAGTATTGAATACAAGTATAACCTCACCAGTAAGAGTTGAGTATGTTAACATTCTCCAGTTTCTCTCACCACTCCCTTCAAGCATTAAAATAGTAAATGAACTGCCAACATTTCAATCATTTAAATATTATATAACCAAATATAAGGTGATTTCTTTTAGGTGTAGCATCAGAATGAGGTTGAAAACTAACAAATGGAAACATGTTATATGATGTATAAATGCCTGACAAAAAATATAAAAAGTGGTCCTTGGGGTTTCTTTGAAGAGCAAGAAACCATTTATAATGAATACTAATGATATGCTAAAAGAATAGTGGTTGACTCCCTAACAGGAAATACCGACAATAACTTACTTGTATAATTTTATGTGACAAGGAAAAAGCTTCTCTGTTTCTGGTAGCTAGTTTGAAGAATGTAATGAAATTGATTATATTTACGTGCTTCAGTTCTGAGTGCATTTGCACTAAAATTGGTGACTTATCATAATGAGAGAGATAATTACATTCTATCCACCACTGTGTTCATAAACACTAACTCAAATGACAAATTATACCATTTGTGTTAACCTTAACGAATGATTTGAAACATAAATGAGTGCAGCTATTCAGAATGTTAAGTTTGAAACCCCTGCATTATAAATCTTTGAAGTAGAATTTGTGTAACCCTGTAACAAAATTGCAAATGTGCACTGGAAGGAAGAAATAACTGAGTAGGGGATTGAGAAGCCAAGAGGAACAGATTGTGGGAGAGACCAAGAAGTCAAGCAAATTCAAATCTTACATTAAATTTAATGAACATATAAAAGAAGAAGAAACCTCATAATTTGAAATGATTTTATTTTCTAGATACTGTGTAATTGAGAACAAATTTCTGTACGAAAAAATATAACCAAAGTGAAATGGTGTGGTGACTGAGCGTATATGTCATTTTTCACTCAATTGTTTTCTTAATTGAATAAAGCTTACAAGCACGAGATGGAAATAATTCATTCAAATTTACTTGCAAAATGCAAGGAATCATGGCATAGCACCTATAAGATTCATTTCTCTGTTTAAAACTTGTATTTTTTAGAAAAATAGAGTGATAAACCACAGGAAGACAGTGTGAAATGATAAAAGAAAATTAAATACGAATGGTTAGATGATATCTGAATAAATGAAAAGTGAACCATCAGGACAAATCCACATATTCTTAGACAATGCCTCTTTTCTAAGAACAGGCAACAATCATTATCTAGTAGGGCTGTAAAATGAGGGTATATATTCCCAAGGGGATACAGGGCATTTTAAAAGAAAAGAGAAAATCTGGTGAGTAAATTTTGCACAGGACCTCTGCTTAAATTTATCCACAAACCACACATTTAAACTGAAAATAAATTTCTGGATTATGTTGTACTCTGAAAGTGAGGAATTAACTCCAAGCACTCAACTGAGGGAACAGAAGCACATGCTGAATCTAGAATTTTAGTTGAATCTACTTTAGCCAATGACCAAAAACATTAGTCAATGAAGCATCCTTAAACTACATGGCACACAACTCAAGTATTCCTAAAAGTAAAAAAATAAAAAAATATTAAAAAAGAAATTGCTAAATGTTTTCATGTCTGACATTATTGTGTTGAAAATAATATGGACACAATTTAATTTGCCTCACATATAAAACAAAGAAGCTATTAGTAATTTGACCCAAAGAGGTATAAAATCAAGGCTCAAAATTGTAATGGCAAAGCAGAATAAGAATGGAAATTTGTATAAAATAACAGAAGATGAGTTAAAAACTGGAGAATAATTTTAAAAAATAGAAAGAAGATATTTAAAATATATGAACAATAAGATTCTCACTAATAGTATTACAGGATTATAGTAATAGATTAAAATCAAGCTGGGCTTGGTGGTACATGCCTTTTACCCCAGGGCTTAGGAGTCAGAAACTTAGTGTTTGAGGCCAGGCTAGTCTACATAGGGAATTACAGGCTAGCCTGAGCTACACAGAAACACATATCTCAAAAAATTGGATAAAAGCAATTTTATCAAAATGAAAAAAAAATTACTCATTTAAATAATATTACTATGATCTATTAAAACATAACCTGCATATTTATAAAATAATGTAGTGATACAAAGAGAAATTCTTAAAATCCAAGTATAAATATTTATTTTACTTTTGGATGAGCAACAATAAAACTTTAAATGTTTCTTTAGCATAAAAAATGAAACAAAACAGACAAATCTTGGAACATTAACTGTTCAAAGAACACAACTGGCAAACTGTACAGCTTCCAACATTAAATTAAATGTAAACAGGCCAAATACAGAAGAGACGATTATTATTAGACTGGATTGGCATGTATATATGTATATAAGGCTTAAAGATAACTCCTTAATGAAATACATAATCCTTTAAAAAGCATTCAATACAAACAGTGACTTTTAAATGTAATTTATATATATCATTTAGGACTTCATTAGTGTTTTACTAATGAATTGTTTGCATTCTCAGAGCATTGTACTTTTGTTTTGTTTCAGCCTACTTAAAATATAATGGCATGTTATAATTGATTCTCTGTCTACACATATATATGAAATGGAAAGTTATCATAATAATAATGGACTTTCAGCACCTATTTGCAACTCTGAAAACATATTATTTTCCATTAATATCCAATACTTGACTTGGCCATCTAATTTATATTTTGTAAGAATATTTATGTGGCAGACAATGTTTAAGGAGTGAGTGATATATTCATTAGTAAATCTTGAAAGGTTTCTAACTCTCATAAAACTTAGATCGTTATTAATAAAATAAGCTAATCACTAGATAAATACAAGTGATCAATGGATGCTAATTAAGAAATAATTTTCTCGCCGGGCGTGGTGGCGCACGCCTTTAATCCCAGCACTCGGGAGGCAGAGGCAGGCGGATTTCTGAGTTCGAGGCCAGCCTGGTCTACAAAGTGAGCTCCAGGACAGCCAGGGCTACACAGAGAAACCCTGTCTCGTAAAAACCAAAAAAAAAAAAAAAAAAAAGGAAATAATTTTCTCAAGGACTATGAAGTTGTCATTAAGTCAAAATATGTGTGAACAGAATCTCTTAAGATGAACTTGAGAAGTGACTTCAATGAAATAAGGAAATATGTTATGATGTTCAGAGATAAGCAGGCTAGCAGTAGAAGCACTGACAAATATAAGCCAGAGTTAAAAGAAGAAAAATAACAAAGAAGAAAGGACCAGAACTCTCAGTGGCACTCTGAAGGAGATGAAAAACTATTGGAGGAATATGTGAGAAAGGATTTTATTTATTTATACATTTTAGCTCTGTACATATTCATCACCCTGACCTGAGACTTTGGGAAGTCCAAATATATGTAAGATATCATTGTACTCTAGAGGAAAGGAAATGGTGACATGGTGACATCATGGTTATCAACGAAACTGCTTTGTTCAATGGACTAAGAAAATATCAGAAAATAACAAGCAAACAATGAAGAGTTGTGGAACCCAAACCAAGTGGATACATCAAGTATAAACTCCTGTACCTAAGATTCAGTGAACTTTGTGGAAAAGTGAGGTGAGCATAGTTTCCTGTGAGATTGTGTTTTGTAATTATGTCAAAAGTTATAAACTATCACCAAAGTGACAGACCAAACATGAGCTGACCAAGAACACCAAAGGACATACTAAAATGGACTTGAGAAAAAAACAGCAAGGCCCCAAGCCTACACAAAAACTATAGTCAACTACAGAGGAACTGGGAGCAGGAGCTTCATCAGGAAGAGCACACTAATTAAGTATCCTCTGCCAAATGGCGATCGATCCATGAAAACATACATAAAAATATCCTTATAGAGACTGAGCAGGCTATATTTAGGAGTATATATATATAATATTATATAAAATATATATAATAAATAATAATATTATATAAAATATATATATATAATATTATATATATATACTCCTAAATATAGGTGTATATTTACCTCCATGGTAAACATGGAGGTAACAAACTCCATGGGTGTTTTGTTCCCATTTCTAAGAAGGGGCAAAGTGTCCACACTTTGGTCTTCGTTCTTCTTGAATTTCATGTGTTTAGCAAATTGTATCTTATATCTTGGGTATCCTAAGTTTCTGGGCTAATATCCACTTATCAGTGAGTACATATTGTGCATATTGAGTATATATAATATACTCCTAAATATATATTCATATATATGTATGTACATATACATATATATGCATCTAATAATAATTAATGAAATACGGTGCTATAGATTTGAAAGAACACCAAAAGGAGTATATGAGAAGGTTTGGAGGGAAAAAAAGGGAAGAAATGTTTTAATTACATTTTAATACTATAAGTCCTGGTTGGTTTTTTGATTGAATGTAGAGTCAAACAAAATTTTGAATGGTCAGATTTAGACAAACGTGGGACTAGGCAGGGTAAGTTAAACACCAAATTTTTTTTCCCATTTTTAACTTAGCTTTAATATCTATCAGTTTAACTGATAATAATAAACTTAATATTTAAGTTTCCATATGTGAAATACAGGGAAGTTTTAAAGTACCCACAGTTATCCTAGATGATAATTAAAACTCTTTTTTTTTTTTTGCAATAGCATTTTTTTTAATTAGGTATTTTCCTCGTTTACATTTTCAATGCTATCCCAAAAGTCCCCCATACCCACCCTCCCAATCCCCTACACACCCACTCCCCCTTTTTGGCCCTGGGGTTCCCCTGTACTGGGGCATATAAAGTTTGCAAGTCCAATGGGCCTCTCTTTGCAGTGATGGCCCACTAGGCCATCTTTTGATACATATGCAGCTAGAGACAAGAGCTCCGGGGTACTGGTTAGTTCATATTGTTGTTCCACCTATAGGGTTGCAGTTCCCTTTAGCTCCTTGGGTAATTTCTCTAGCTCCTCCATTGGGGGCCGTGTGATCCATCCAATAGCTGACTGTGAGCATCCACTTCTGTGTTTGCTAGGCCCCGGTATAATCTCACAAGAGACAGCTATATCTGGGTCTGGTCAGCAAAATCTTGCTAGTGTATGCAATGGGGTCAGCGTTTGGAAGCTGATTATAGGATGGATCCCTGCATATGGCAATCACTAGATGGTCCATCCTTTCGTCACAGTTCCAAATTTTATCTCTGTAACTCCTTCCATGGGTGTTTTGTTCCCATTTCTAAGAAGGGGCAAAGTGTCCACACTTTGGTCTTCGTTCTTCTTGAATTTCATGCGTTTAGCAAATTGTATCTTATATCTTGGGTATCCTAAGTTTCTGGGCTAATATCCACTTATCAGTGAATACATATTGTGCGAGTTCCTTTGTGATTGGGTTACCTCACTCAGGATGATGCCCTCCAGGTCCATCCATTTGCCTAGGAATTTCATAAATTCATTTTTTTAATAGCTGAGTAGTACTCCATTGTGTAAATGTACCACATTTTCTGTATCCATTCCTCTGTTGAGGGGCATCTGGGTTCTTTCCAGCTTCTGGCTATTATAAATAAGGCTGCTATGAACATAGTGGAGCATGTGTCCTTCTTACTGGTTGGGACATCTTCTGGATATATGCCCAGGAGAGGTATTGCGGGATCCTCCGGTAGTACTATGTCCAATTATCTGAGGAACCACCAGACTGATTTCCAGAGTGGTTGTACAAGCTTGCAATCCCACCAACAATGGAGGAGTGTTCCTCTTTCTCCACATCCTCACCAGCATCTGCTGTCCCCTGAATTTTTGATCTTAGCCATTCTGACTGGAGTGAAGTGGAATCTCAGGGTTGTTTTGATTTGCATTTCCCTGATGATTAAGGATGTTGAACAGTTTTTCAGGTGCTTCTCAGCCATTCGGTATTCCTCAGGTGAGAATTCTTTGTTCAGCTCTGAGCCCCATTTTTTAATGGGGTTATTTGATTTTCTGGAGTCCACCTTCTTGAGTTCTTTATATATATTAGATATTAGTCTCCTATCCTATTTGGGATAGATAAAGATCCTTTCCCAATCTGTTGGAAACACCAAATTTTACCTGAATATATAGACAGGGAAAATGTCATTTTATTAATGAAATGATTTGCTATTTTACTCTGCACATTGCAAATGTTGGCATGCTGTGCCTGTATTGTAAACTAGAGTTCTGTTGTGAGATTATTAAATCAAATTGATACAATCTAGAATCACCTGGGAGGCAGACACCTACATCATGTCTCTGAGGGTCATTCCTGAGAGTGTTTATTGAAATGAGAAATCTGTCATGTGAACTTGACAAAAGCTGCAATCATCAGAGAGGTGGAAACCTCAATTGAGTAAATGTCTCTATAAGACTGGACAATAAGAGAGCCTGTAGGACACTCTCTTTACTAGTTGTGGATAGAAGAGCCTGCCCATTATGGATAGTTCCATCTCTGGTCATCCTGCATTCTAAAGAAAGAGGGATGAGGAAGCCATGGGAAACCAGCCAGTAAGAAGAACCCCTTCCAAAGCCTATGCATCAGCTCCTGCCTCCAGGTTCCTGCCTTGTATGAATTCTACCCTTATTGATTTTGGTGGTGAACTGATATTTGAAACCGTGAGTAAAATAAACCTGTTCCTTCCCAAGTTGCTTTTGTTCTCAGTATTTCATCATGGCAATAGTAACACTTTAGGGTGCGCACTCTGAGTGTCACTTTCCTCTGAACACTGGATTCCTTGCTGTATGAGATAATAGGAAGTGGTCTGAGCACTCAAATGCATGAATACATTGACTGTTCTTTTCCCCTTAATGTGGATATATTGTGAGAACTTCCTTCAAGCTTTCACTTCTGTGACTTCTCTATCATGATCTACTGTAACCTGTAACCCATGAGCTGAATAAATTCCCCATTTCCTAAATGTATTCTTGTCAAGTTATCACAATAATATGCAAAGAAATCTGATCAGACATCTTGAAGAGAAGTTGCTACAAATTGTACAATACACAGAGAGACTAAGGAAATACTTAAGTTTGTACTAATAAACTGTTGGTGTAGAAATTCTTTTCTGTTACCATTGTGTAAGTGAGAATATATTCTCATATCTTCAAATGTTACATATTAAGATAGTCATTCTGAGACTGAATGTATCATTTCCATTTTCTCATAATTTACAGGGCTGCAAACTTATAACAAATTTAGTTTGTTTATAGTTAGACTAAATACCTAAATATTCTCCAAACACACACACATACACACACACATACACACACATACACACACACACACATGCATGTAAATGCACATGTATACTTACATGTATATGTACATTCACACATCCCCAGATGCACATGCACACAAAATATTAACTTCAAAATTACAATTTTGATTTGAAAATGTTTTCTTAATTTTTATTAAAAGCACACTGATTTTAAGGAATAAAAATCAAAATTAGAACTGAAATCCTGGGACAGTTGTCAAATCATTTATGCAATTCTCTTCTCATTTTCATGAGGAACTGTTTAAGTCAGAGCCTTCTTCTTCCACTCACTGTTTTTAGAATTGTATGTATTTCAATTTTTTATCTATTTCAGTTCACACTTCTGGAAAATGAATGTAAAAATTCTAATGAAGTGAATTGCTGAGTATACTTCATATGTATATAATTGTCTTAAAAATATTAGCTTTATTGTGATCAACTGGATAAGAGTCAAGATTCACAAGGGAAATATATATATTCAATAATGTACATATCTTATAAAATGTATAAATATATCAGTTTAAAGCAACTAACAAAGGGACAATCTTGTCATTCATAATACACATAAGATTATTTACACATAATATTTTAATATTAAGTAGGATTATGGAAACAATAAGTCATTTCACTAAGGTTGGGATATGCTTCAGTAATACAAATGCTTGCTTAGTATTTATGAAGCCCTGGCTGCTAAACTGAACACTATGTAAAATAGTGCATGTAAGAAAGGCCTGTAATTTCAGCACTCTAGAGGAAGGTCAACTTCAAAATTAGGCCATATACCTGTGTCTTCAAATTTCATCTTCTTAAAGTAAAAGGAATAATTTAAGAGACAAAGATTTATATCATAGCACGCATGTTCCTGAAATACATTGTTACAAATAATGAAGAGGCTAAGAATCTAAGAACAAAAGAACACATGGATTACTAATGAAAATAAACCAACACCATTTTGCAAATAAGCAATATAATTGAGAATCATTATATAAAGATTTTAGTACATGGAAATAAGTGATAGAATATTAAATTTTTTAAAAAATATTTTATTAGGTATTTTACTCATTTAAATTTGCAATGCTATCCCCAAACTCCCACATACCCTCCCCCCCAATCCCCTACCTACCCACTCCCACTTTTTGGCCTTGGCGTTCTCCTGTACTGGGGCATATAGAGTTTGCAAGTCCAATGGGCCTCTCTTTCCAGTGATGGCCAACTGGGCCATCTTTTGATACATATGCAGCTAGAGTCAAGACCTCCGGGGTACTGGTTAGTTCATAATGTTGTTCCACCTATATGGTTGCAGATCCCTTTAGCTCCTTGGGTACTTTCCCTAGATCCTCTATTGGGGGCCCTGTGATACATTCAATAGCTGACTGTGAGAATCCACTTCTGTGTTTGCTTGTGAGATTACCTACCAGCATAATCTCACAAGAGACAGCTATATCTGGGTCTGGTCAGCAAAATCTTGCTAGTGTATGCAATGCTGTCAGCATTTGGAAGCTGATTATGGGATGGATCCCCGGATATGGCAGTCTCTAGATTGTCCATCCTTTTGTCACAGCTCCAAACTTTGTCTCTGTAACTCCTTCCATGGGTGTTTTGTTCCCAATTCTAAGAAGGGGCACAGTGTCCACACTTTGGTCTTCATTCTTCTTGAGTTTCATTCGTATAGCAAATTGTATCTTATATCTTGGGTATCCTAAGTTTCTGGGCTAACATCAACTTATCAGTGAGTACATATTGTGTGAGTTCTTTTGTGATTGGGTTACCTCACTCAGGATTATGCCCTCCAGGTCCATCCATTTGCCTAGGAATTTCATGATTTCATTCTTTTTAATAGCTGAGTAGTACTCCATTGTGTAAATGTACAACATTTTCTGTATCCATTCCTATGTTAAGGGGCATCAGAGTTCTTTCCATCTTCTGGCTATTATAAATAAGGCTGCTCTGAACACAGTGGAGTATGTGTCCTTCTTACCGGCTGGGACATTTTCTGGATATATGCCCAGGAGAGGTATTGCTGGATCCTTTAGTAGTACTATGTCCAATTTTCTGAGGAACCGCCAGACTGATTTCCAGAGTGGTTGTACAAGCTTGCAATCTCACCAACAATGGAGGAGTGTTCCTCTTTCTCCACATCCTCACCAGCATCTGCTGTCACCTGAATTTTTGATCTTAGCCATTCTGACTGGTGTGAGGTGGAATCTCAGAGTTGTTTTGATTTGCATTTCCCTAATGATTAAGGATGTTGAACATTTTTTCAAGTGCTTCTCAGCCATTTGGTATTCCTCAGGTGAGAATTCTTTGTTTAGCTCTGAGCCCCATTTTTTAATGGGGTTATTTGATTTTCTGGAGTCCACCTTCTTGAGTTCTTTATATAAATTGGATATTATTCCACTATTTGATTTAGGATAGGTAAGGATCCTTTCCCAATCTGTTGCTGGTCTTTTTGTATTATTGACGGTGTCTTTTGTCTTGCAACTTTATGAGGTACCATTTGTAGATTCTAGATCTTACAGCACAAGCCATTGTTGTTCTATTCAGGAAATTTTCCCCTGTACCCATATCTTCGAGACTTTTCCTGACTTTCTCCTCTATAAGTTTCAGTGTCTCTAGTTTTATGTGGAGTTCCTTAATCCACTTAGATTTGACCTTAGTACAAGGAGATAGAAATGGATTAATTCGCATTCTTCTACATGATAACAGCCAGTTGTGCCAGCACCATTTGTTGAAATGCTGTCTTTTTTCCACTGGATGGTTTTAGCTCCCTTGTCAAAGATCAAGTGACCATAGGTGTGTGGGTTCATTTCTGGTTCTTCAATTCTATTCTATTGGTCTACTTGTCTGTCACTATACCAGTACATGCAGTTTTTATCACAATTGCTCTGTCGTACAGCTTTAGGTCAGGCTTGGTGATTCCACCAGAGGTTCTTTTATCCTTGAGAAGAGTTTTTGCTATCCTAGGATTTTTGTTATTCCAGAGGAATCTGCCAATTGCCCTTTCTAATTCGTTGAAGAATTGCTTTGGAATTTTGATGGACATTGCATTGAATCTGTAGATTGCTTTTGGTAAGATAGCCATTTTTACTATATTGATCCTGCCAATCCATGGGCATGGGAGATCTTTCCATCTTCTGAGATCTTCTTTAATACCTAAACCACAAAAAGACCCAACAAAGATAGAGAACTTCAGAACAATTTCCCTTATGAATATCGATGCAAAAATCCTCAATAAAGTTCTCGCTAACCGAATTCAAGAAAACATCAAAAAAATCATCCATCCTGACCAAGTAGGTTTCATCCCAGGGATGCAGGGATGGTTCAATATACAGAAATCCATCAACGTAATCCAGTACATAAACAAACTCAAATACAAAAACCACATGATCATCTTGTTAGATGCGGAGAAAGCATTTGACAAAATTCAACAACCATTCATGATAAAAGTCTTGGAAAGCTCAGGAATTCAAGGCCCATACCTAAACATGATAAAAGCAATCTACAGTAAACCAGTAGCCAACATCAAAGTAAATGGTGAGAAGCTGGAAGCAATACCACTAAAATCAGGGACTAGACAAGGCTGTCCACTCTCTCCCTACCTATTCAACATCGTACTTGAAGTCCTAGCCAGAGCAATTAGACAACAAAAGGAGATCAAGGGGATACAAATTGGAAAGGAAGAAGTCAAAATATCACTTTTTGCAGATGATATGATAGTATATATAAGTGACCCTAAAAATTCCACCAGAGAACTCCTAAACCTGATAAACAGCTTCAATGAAGTAGCTGGATTTAAAATTAACTCAAACAAGTCATTGGCCTTTCTGTACACAAAGGATAAACAGGCTGAGAGAGAAATTAGGGAAACAACACTCTTCTCAATAGTCACAAATAATATAAAATACCTTGGTGTGACTCTAACTAAGGAAATGAAAGATCTGTATGATAAGAATTTCAAGTCTCTGAAGAAAGAATCCTAAATTCTTAATGAACCAAAGTTAGGAAATTGGGATAGCTTACAATTTGCTGATGTGTGAGTAATAACACAGCAAATCCTGCAACTATGAAATATTGTTTACTTCCTATGACTGGTTTCAGGACAATGGGATCTCTGCCATTTATTCTAGTCAGCATTGTACTAAAAGGATGCATCAAATTTAAAAGGGAAATAGCTCATTTGGTAAACTCGTGAATGTGAAAAATGAAGTCCTAAAAGCAATGCTTAGTACCCCAGTACAACCAGTGTCACAATATACTGTCATTATGGAAACATTGTATCTTTCAATTCAAGTGATAGACAGTAAAATTAGAAACACCACATAAAAGTAACATTGTAGTAATGTTACATTACATTACATTAAACTACATTACATTACATTACATTACATTACATAATAAAGTAGCAATGCCAAGAAATAAATCTAATAATATGTGTTACCCTATAAGATATAAAAAATACTAATAAATATAAATAAAATAATGGTATACAAATATTAAAGCAATAATGAAATAATTTAACTAAGAATAATGATATAATAAATAAATAAAAATATTAAGATAATGTATAGTATAAATAAGTTACTCTCCTTGAAATTTTTATAAAATATTCTGCATGTCTATCTGTAGGTTGCGGCTAAACCTGATTTAAAAATAAAGACCATTAAATAGAGTAGGATGTTCTAACAAAATTAATTTATATCCAAATACCTTTTATTGGGGGGGGAAGGGTTTCTCTGTGTAGACCAGGCTGGCCTCGAACTCAGAAATCCGCCTGGCTCTGCCTCCCAAGTGCTGAGATTAAAGGCGTGTGCCACCCAAATGCCTTTTAAAGTTATGGAAAATTAGTCATACTTCAACACAAGTATAATCCAGGAAACACTAGAAAGCATGAACTCTATAGAAAGCATGGACTCTATAAATAAGTACACATTTCTGCAATTGTGTCATTTTTGATAAGATAGTATTATATATTCAATAGAGATAGGGTGAAATTTTTAATATGTTTTTGCTAATTATACATAGAAGTGTGCATAGAAAAATTAAACATAGATCTTAACTGACATAATATGTAGCATATGTATTGTCTATATTTCATTTTCATTAGATAAGGCATTATAATAATATCTTACTTTGGTTTTAAAATCAGTATTCTACTTTGTTATTTGTATTTTAAAGTTAAACTTATTTTTAACTTATCTAAAAATATTACTGTGGAGTGCATTTCAGAGCATATTTAGTGAAAGGCACAGATTTTATTGTCCTTACCATAATCTTTCATTACAAATCAAAATGTGCTCTCTATGAAATACATTTATACTGAATTACCTGATTTAAAAACACATACTTCTGATTCCTATCAGGGAATAGTCATTATGCACTACTGTATTCCAAGACTATAGAAATAAGTATTAATATTGGTGATTTTGCGTACTATATGTTTCTGTACTTATGCAGAAATCTGTGATTTAATGAAAACAACATTCTGGTGACATATAGCTCAAGTTACATATTTCCTTATGGTTAATATGATTTTCTCTCCACTCATTCTTTGTCTGTTCCAGAGTAAGGAGATGGAGTTACTTGTACTCTTTTCTGAAAGCTACATAAAATTTTATAAAATAATTTTATTCCACTTATATTCACAAGTATATAAGTATGAACAACTGCCAAGGTATAATTCAGGAAAAATATAGTATATTATTATCATCACCACACTATGATACGCAGTGGATTCAACCTGAAAATTACTCTTCTGTGAGCATCAGTAGAAGCATATATCAACAACTTAAGATTAATTAAAGTGATAAGCTTTCTGTGTATATGAATGCTTGTGCATGAGTGGTTGTGTAAGTATATGCTCCTCTGCGTTTGGGTAACTTCTACATAAGAATGTATCCATGCATGCGGTTTCAGAGCATAGCCTCTGATATTGTCCCTCAGGTACCATCCACCTACTCTTTTTTTTTGATACATCTTCTCTCCATAGCCAGGAACTCAGCAAATTTAGTAGACTGGCTTGCTAGTAACTGTGAGGTGACCTAAGTTAAAAAAAAAAAAAAAAAAAAAAAAGAACATGTAAATTTACATTTACATGAAGTAGAAAAATACTAAATTTAGCTTTAGAAGCCAACCTAGTCATTAGTGGGTTGCTAATAGTATCTTTAAAAAAAGATACTAAATATGCTTGAAATATGGGTTCATTTATTGATTATATATTTGTTCAATTGATTTTTTTTTTTTTTTTTTTTTTTTTTTTTTTTTTAGTTTTTGGTTTTTCGAGACAGGGTTTCTCTGTATAGCCCTGGCTGTCCTGGAGCTCACTTTGTAGACCAGGCTGGCCTCGAACTCAGAAATCCTCCTGCCTCTGCCTCCCGAGTGCTGGGATTAAAGGCATGCGCCACCACGCCCAGCTCAATTGATTTTTTTCTTTTTTCTTTTTTTTTTAGCACAGGGGAAAAATTCTTGAATAGAACAGCAATGGCTTGTGCTGTAAGATCGAGAATTGACAAGTGGGACCTCATGAAACTGCAAAGCTTCTGCAAGGCAAAAGACACCATCAATAAGACAAAAAAACCACCAACAGATTGGGAAAGGATCTTTACCTATCCTAAATCAGATAAGGGTCTAATATCCAATATATATAAGGAACTCAAGAAGGTGGACTCCAGAAAGTCAAATAACCCCATTAAAAAATGGGGCTCAGAACTGAACAAAGAATTCTCACCTGAAAAATACCAAATGGCAGAGAAGCACCTGAAAAAATGTTCAATATCCTTAATCATCAGGGAAATGCAAATCAAAACAACTCTGAGATTCCACCTCACACCAGTCAGAATAGCTAAGATCAAACATTCAGGTGACAGCAGATGCTGGCGAGGATGTGGAGAAAGAGGAACACTCCTCCATTGTTGGTGGGATTGCAAGCTTATACAACCACTCAATTGATTTTTTTCAAAGTTTAGGCTTATTTATTCATTCTTGCATAGTAGGTTAACATTAAATGTTTAATGAAATAGATAGTTTTGCAACAACATCTTCAAAATGGAGGATTTTCTGCTATGAAACCTGAATAACACAGAGTGGTTTTGAAAACAGGAGCAGAGAATTCTGTAGATAGTAAAAATTTTTCTAATACTGTATAGAAACTTTTCTACAGCGTGTTATTTTAAAAATTGTCATGTTCTCAAATATGTACACATAATAACACAACAGTAATAAGGATACTGTGCCTTTCCATGTTTGTTTGTCTCTGGGATTATGCAGGAAGAAAGGAGAACAAAAGGAGGGCTGGGTGAATCTGCAAATCCACCACATACTGCTGATCTGTCAACATCATAGTTTCTATGGATACACTGAAGGGAAAGTTGCCTAAATTTCCTTGCAATCTCAAAGTACATACATTTCCCATTTCTGCTCTCTTTCACGGGAAATGTCTTCCATGTTAAATTACAGTGACTTTTCTCTTATGGGAGTGATGTGCTCAGGAGGAAAAACTGACCAGGTTCAATTCTCACATAAGCCTTCTACTTTTATAGTGTTTCCCGTGAATACCCCCTTTCACTCTGCAATCCTTTGAGGAGCTAATATACAGAAGATCCTAAAATCATAGAACAGATAACCTCTCATTCCAATATGTTCTAAATAGTTTAGTATTGTCAAAAGTCACATCAGTGTGGGCAGTGGGGCTGACTTCCTTACAGTGCTGTTATGACTTTTCATTGAAGTTTCTGTGGATGACACTGGAGGGGGATCTCAATAATGTTCCCCTTACAAGAGCTATCCCACCATGACACATCATTTATGTACCATTCTTATCTCATAAGTACTTTTTTTCTAAATATGCACTATAAAAATGAAGTAGATATTAAATGTGTATACAATAAGACATGATCTGGCCTTTAAAGAGGTACATCTCAGTGCCCCTAATTCAGTGTTAATATGAACTCTGAAGTGAATATGAGTAAGTATGATGGATTATGTCCTGAATTAGTTGTTTTCATTAGCAACTTTTAATTTATTTCTAATAGGCACTTTCAGGATTAGTTTTTCATAGACTTGTCTTGACACTGAGAAATGTTTGCATAACTTTTATTAATGTGTATTTGAAAATGAAAAATACAGCTATACACTTAAATCAGTAGTTCTGAAGCATCCAAAGGCTATAACCCTAATACAGTTCCTCATGTTGTGGTGACCCCTAATCATAAAATTATTTTTGTGGCTATTTCATAACTGTGATTGTGCAGCTGTTATGAATTGCAATTTGAATACCTGTGTTTTCTGATGTGATGGTCTTATGTGACCCCTGTTAAAGGGTCATTCATTTCCCCACAGGGGAGGTAACCCACAGTTTGAGATGTACTTACTTAAATAAAGATATCATTCACTGTAGAACAGTCACTGAAGTTTTTCTTTTTTTTTTTTTCTTTTTAAATTAAACTGGCAAGCCTATATACCTAAAGCAACAGTCTAAACTCTCTTCTACTGAGCATCATCAACATTTTGATTTAGGTTTTTAAACTGCTTAGTGGAGTAGAAAGAACAAAAGCATAAAACATCTGTTTAATGGTGTCAAATGACAAACAGAGTTCAAAAACAGATCAGAAGATATGGCATCTTAACACACCTTTCAAATACTCAAAAAAGCAACTCAGGTGTATTAATATACATATATAGCTTTGTGAACAAGCCTATCAAAAGTTTATTGTTGGAAAATTCAACATTATTTCCTGGTAATTGCTTATGTCATAGTTCTGAAATGCAAATGAATATAGGTAATTGTGTGCATTTGACAATGCACTACTTATGACACTGCTCTTTTTTAGGCAGGATGCCTCCACTAAGGATCTGACATAACACTCTTTTGTAAGATCAGATCATGTGTGGTCATCAGCCCAAAAGCAAATTAGAAGTAGAGAGCAGAAGATGATATGAACCAAAGCATGTTCTGGAGGAGAAAAAAAAGGAGGCTTGCACATAATATAGTCAAATTGGATACTGAATTCATTTAATTCTTCAGATTTACATAAGTCCAAATAAGACACAGATGACATACACAAAATAAAATAATTAGTGAAATAGGTAATAAATGATTATTTAGGGAATATAGGTGGTGGGAAGGAGACCACATGTGAATATAGTAAATAACCTGCCAGATGCATTTAATGATGACTATTACTATTAGTGGGACAGGGATAGAAAAGAAAAAAACAGAAGAGGTACTGAAAAGAAAGAGGTTGAAACAGAGAAACAGGACACAAAGAAAAATATCCAGGAGGAGTCTGCAACTTTGGGCTATGTGGAATAGGATCAGGTCCAAGGTCCAACCACATGCCCAGGAAGTCAACTCCTAGTTGATACTAGGACACACGAAATCTAATTTTAGTGTTTTTTTTTTCTTTGACCTAAGCAGGAATCCTTATTAGAAGCATACAATGAAAAATTATGGACACAGGGCAGGCCATGTGTGTCTGTAGGTGTCTGTCATCTGGAGAGAAATAATAGTTCCGGAGATACAAATTGAATTTAAATGTAATAACAAAGAGTGTCTTTTTAGCACATGCAATCAAGTGCTGCAGAATTTTCCTAGATATAGGATTATTTTGTTTCTCCTACACTTATTTTTCTCATTCCAGTTTACTCTCTTTCCTCTATTGTGCTGAGACTTCAAATGTTTTTTGCAACAAATCTACAATAATGTTCAGTTATCAGGTTCATGTTGCTCTTTACCTGAGATGGAAATAATAGACATGTTAGAAGACAATATATACTGTCACTCAAACTATGCTTAATTATTAAACTTAACTGTATTAACTTAGGTTCCCGACTTAATAAAAGTATACAGTCCACAAAACCTTAGATTTTTATCTACTTTTAAGTCTTTTCACTAACTCTTGTGCAATTTCATTTTTTTCCTTTATGAAATTTTTATATTTCATAAAGCTTTATCATATAATAAAATCCCAAAATAATAAAAATGTCACTAAACTACATTATAAAATATTTTTTATTATATGTATATTCATCCCATGTCACAAATTCATCCACACAGCAAAATTGAATACTATCCATGCAATTTCTTAGCTAATTTATCTTAATAAATGAAATGTCCAATTGTACTTCACTGATTCATCCATTTATATTTTGCAAAAAAATCTTCATATTAAGCATTTTATTGAAATATGATCAATTCTTTCTTAACTGACCCTGTCTAGGAAATTGCCCAGTGATGGTAGCTTGACAGATCTTAGCATTCCATCTTATCCTATTTTCTTACCTCCCTGTAAAAATAGGTAATAAATGACTACCACCCTCCACTCCTTTACACAGTGCTGCTTGGTAGTGGGAAGCAGACATTCATCTTTTAAGTATAAGACAAAGATGTAGACATTGATTTGGGAATCATGCTCAGATTTGATAGTGATACACAGCGAGCTCAGTGAACTGAGATTTATGTGGACTCTCTCTATGTAGAATGGTTGTATTTCACCATCACTCTAACCTAACTTCATGGATTAATTGTTAATTTATTTCTTATACTCTTCTTTCCCTTTCAAAAATCCTAACTTGGATAATGAAGTATATGGGATTCTTCTTTTTGAGAATAGTAATTCTTACTAGGCCAAGTGGTTTAATCCCAATACTTTAATCCCAACACTCAGGATGCAGGAGTTCATGAATTTCAAGATTAGTGTTGTCTTTATGAACAGTTTCAGGCAAGCCAAAGCATAGTGAGATCTTGTTTCCCAAAATTAAAAATGTAAAACAAAACAAATAATAGTAATTAATTTCCTTTTAATAAACACTTCATGTTAAAATTAGTTGAAAGAAATAAATATTAAGCAATGTTACATTAAGACGGTTTGAATTATTTATAGACACTATTTTTAAAAAAAAACATTGTGATTATATAAACTGAATTTCTAAAAAAATATTATTATGATTATATAATCTGAATTGATTTCTCTGGTTCATTTGGTATATTTTAGGAATATTTCTTATTTTAAAAGGAAGTTTGGTTCATGACTATCTTCTCAAATGATATTTCAAAAAAAAATGTGGAGGTGTGATCTAAAAAAGACCTTTTTTCTAGACAGCTGTAACACTTCTGCTTGCCAGTCTCTGATCTGCTCTTGGCTGGTACTTCTCTTTTGCAAGTACTTATATCCTGGAGCTAGGACAATTGTATAATTTATCATGTGAAGAAGGCCATTTGAAAATAAAACAGTACACTGAGTAATTACACACAATCAGTGTGCAAAACCTAGGCCTGCCTCAGGTTAACCATGACACATGGCCAGTCTACACTGAAGTATATTTAGAAATTTGCTTTCCTTCAAATTGGTTTACCTTCATAACTGTTTGTCTTTGGTAGACTCCCCGTTGTTGCTGCTAAACAATAGCTAAGTACTGTTGAGGGCAGAACTCAATTTATAAAACTCGATCTTGAATAAGGGGCTCCATTTAAAATCTTATTTGAAAGCCCTTGTACAGCAGATTATTCAAGTAAAGCAAAGTTTCACAATATCAAGTACAAACAAAATACAAATTGTCATACTGGGTAAATATCATATCTTTGTTTGAATGAATATTTTTTATCTCTGTGCATTACCATCAGCATGTAAGATCAAATCTAAACAAAATATTATGGTAGAATTTTTTGGTGCTCAATACCAGTTTATTTATCATAAACTGCATGATGGACTAAACAAGAAGCATGGTATTTCAACACAGATCTTAACTTCATCTTACTGTCCAAATGCTGACCAAAACAAAACCAGTCACTTCTTGCTAAGGAATGTTTTCTTAACCCACATTACATAACTTTATTTTACTTTTACTTTTTTAAGTAGACAAGATATTTTATTTTATTAAAAATATATTGATACATTTTATAAATAAACAAATAAATTCGTACACAATCTCTTTTACTTTATTGTTGAAATTTTAAAATGTTTTTAGAGACAGTTATGTAAATCATTATGTAACTGTAGCTAAGCCTGATAACCTGATAGTTCCATCCTCTTCATGCACATAGTGAAAGAACAGAATTAATCAGTCAGTTCGTTCCCTGACTTGCACATATATGCTGAAACATGCATACTTTCAAATACATGTGCAAACACACACACATATGCAGGAAAGAGAAGATATGAGTGTATTGTGTAAATTTGCATATTTACATATATGAAAATTACAGGAGATCGCATGTCCTTTTTCTACCCTAGTGTTAACTGGGCATGCAAGTGGTGTGCAATACATTAAAATGAAATGCTCATATCAATTAAGAAAATATTTATAAATTAAAATGATTATCATTTTAAGTGAGAAAATTAATAGATTATGTTACATCAGTTAAGAGATCTGATAAAATTCACTTTCTCTCTTTTTTAAATAATGAGAGGGTCATATCTATGTTGGCTTACTATTATTATTTTACTTCTTTTTTTTAAATAGATAATAAAAAAGAAATGCCTTTCTCTGCCCCTTCATAGTTATCATAACCTCATACTGAAGGTAACGATGTGAAAGTGAGTTCAGCTGTGAGGAGTAAAGTCAGAGTGAGAATATGCACTGGTGGAATATGGGTCTTGTCAGAAAGTTCACAGAAGGCCAAGGACCACATCTTCATCTTTGACAGTATCCCCCAGTGCACCAATGGTGTCCCTTTGCCTGACAGATCAGAAGGCATACCCCCATTGCATATGGGCCTTTCAAAACCACAAGAGGAAAATCTGCAAACATCTACAAACCATGAAAATGTGGAAAAATTCAAAAAAGTTATTATATTATTTTAGTAATTTACTTCCCTTTCATCTTCTGAGCTCCATCTAAAGAAGTCTGCCAATGTTACTTTTGGGCATTCTTTATATTCCATTTTCTTCTGAAGTATATCACTTACTGTTTATTCTTCCACATAAACGATGTACAAAAATATTTATTTGGTCTGCATTTACTTTACTAAGTAATCAATATATCTTTTCTCATTAAAATAATATAATAAATATGCTTAATTTATTTAATTTGTTATTTTCATTTACTAGTTAATGTATATTAGTATTTTGCCTCCATGAATGCCTGTGTACCACATTATTCCTTACTAACAATGGAGTTCAGAATTGGACATTGGATCCCTAGAAGTGGAATTATGGATGGTTGTGAGTAGCCACCTGAGTACTAGGAATCAAACTAAGGTGTGGAAGAGCAGGCAGTGCTCAAGAACTGACCATTTCTATGCCCTCATATTTATTATTTTCAGGAATTTTTTATTAGATATTTTCTTTATGTACATTTCAAATGCTATCCTGAAAGTCTCCTATACCCTCCCCCAGACCTGCTCCCCTACCTACTCACTCCCACTTCTTGGGCCTGGCATTACCCTGTACTGAGGCATATAAAGTTTGTAAGACCAAGAGGCCTCTCTTCCCAATGATAGCTGACTAGGCCATCTTCTCCTACATATGCAGCTAGAGACACAAGCTCTGGGGGTAATGGTTAGTTCATATTGTTGTTCTACCTATAGGGTTGCAGACCCCTTCAGCTCCTTGGGTACTTTCTCTAGCTCCTCCACTGGGGGGGGGGGCTGTGTTCCATCCTATAGATGACTGTGAGCATCCACTTCTGTGTTTGCCAGGCACTGGCATAGCCTCACTCTAGATAGCTATATCAGGGTCCTTTCAGCAAAATCTTGCTGGCATATGCAATAGTGTCTGGGTTTGGTGGCTGATATGTGCACTAATGACTATTAATGCATTGTTTCTACAAATGATCAAATATTAAGAGTAACATCAGAAATTTCATGCAAATTTCTATGTTGGCTTCCAAATATCTGCCAATTTACCCAGATAATATATAATATAATATATTTTTAAACCATTAAAAATATTGTATGCTCCAATTAATGTCAGCGGCAGTCATGGGTCCATCCATTTGTTCTCTTCGACTGGCATCAGTGGGAGGAGAGACCCTTGGTCCTGCGAAGGCTCAATGCTCCAGCATAAGGGAATCCTAAGGCAGTGAGATAGGTGTAGGTCGGTGGTTGAGCACCCTCATAGAATCAGGGAT
Source organism: Mus caroli (assembly GCF_978045245.1). Lineage (NCBI taxonomy): Eukaryota > Metazoa > Chordata > Mammalia > Rodentia > Muridae > Mus > Mus caroli. The sequence continues at coordinate 47,018,760 of NW_028227256.1, forward strand.
GAGAGGGATTGGATAGTTAGTTTGTGGAGAGGACATTTGGAAGGGGAATAGTATTAGAAATGTAAATAAATAAAATAGCCAATAAAATTCAAATTCAAATTAAAAATTATATTGTATGCTCAACATAAAGTATCTCATTATCTGGGCAAGCAAGGCTATCTATTAAAGATATTTATAATCTGTAAAGTGCCTACATGGTGTCCAGTTGTAATTCTTCTCTTGATATCATTAGCTTGTTTTTTCACTTTACCTGTAAAGTGTTTTTAATCCATGAACATGCTATATTCACTCTAAGGACATTTTCTTTTTCATTTGTTATATAATAATCTCCTTTGTAATTCTCAAATAAATCTTTTTATGATTTACTTAGGTGCACTTGCTATTTGCATACAACTATATAATATAATACCTGTTATTTCATAAAATAGTAAATACTTTTATATTCCTCAACTTGAAATACAGAATTTTCAGAAGTTTTAAAATATAGTGTGTATGCTTCCTTAGTTGTCTCTTTCTTTATATACAATTGATATAAACACTATTCTTAATTCTTACTCATTAGTCAGTACAATCAAATATAGTACCTAAGGGAGATAACATTATCAAAATTATGTAGTGTTGCTGCATAAAACATTTTAAACTCCAGATTGGGTTTATACTTCAGTTTCTATAAAAAGTCTTTGTTTGATATTGTGGGATCTTGGAGTGAATTAATTGCTGGCTGAAATGTAAAAGAAACTAGAAAATGGCTTCAATTTCATACTCATTCCAGTTTTGGTAGAAATTATTGTCTCCTGCTAATTTTCACAAATTCAGTGAAGAAGGCACTTGGAAAATAATAATTTTATCTAAAAGTTCTAAATTTCTTCATTGAATATCACAGCTGCCCTGTCAATATTGTTTTCCATTTAGCTAATTGTATCTTTGCTTAACTTGTTTCTATGATGTCATACTCATAAATTTCTATTTCAAGAAAAAGTTGTGTTAAGAAAATTATCTTAATGTAAGTAGGTACATTTATCTCCCTTATCATTTCTATGCTTTTGGTTTGGGTTTTGTTGTTGTTGTTGTTGTTGTGGGTTTTTTTTTTAATTCCGAATTTTGTGTAATTTTTCAAATTAGTGCACTAAAATAATTTTATATAGGATAGAAAAATGTAAATTTGAAAGAGAATGAGAGGTATGTTGGTGGGTTTGGAGGAATAAAAGGGAATGAGGGGGTTATGTAATTATACTATAATTTCAAAAAATAAAATATAGAGTAAAATGGAATCAAAAACAAGAGAAAAGAAAATCATCTATGTAGCTTTCACCATCTGGCAGGTGGAAAGTAAATTCTTTTGGCAGTATGTTATTTAACCTCATCTAGTTTGTAAGAACTATAAATGTTTCTGATTCTTGGGAGAAAACAAGTGATAACCTCTGGTTTATGCCTGTCTATCACCAGCCTGTCTATCTCTTGCTATGACTGACTTGATGTGGATGTTCTGCTTGAAATAACAAATAACTCTGAGACCATTATTGTCAGAAACATGGGATTTCTGAAGGACAGCAATCAATTGATATCTTCTCAAGCTTTCTGTATTTGAAGCTATAGCGTGAGCATTCTGACTTCACATTTTCTTATTTGGCTACACACCCTCTTGGAGACATGCCATTTTTCAATAAGCAATACCCAGTGTACACCTGTTTTTATATAACTATTCCCTAACTTATTCATTAGGAATTTCTTTAGTACTAAAAATCTTATTATTAACATACTTTGATTTAGTTGACATGCCATACTCCTCCTTTTCTCTACTTGGGCATCACCTGAAAATTAACATGGTAGTTGTTTTTCTCTTTGTGTTTTGACTAATTACTTAAGTTGGTCAGGCTATCCTATATTTCACCATGTCCCTAAGATCATCTTGACCTCCTGATTCATCATCTATAAGTGATGAGATTAAAAACATAATACATGGTGCAGCTCAAAGGAGTTAAACTGATTCAGTAAAGATATAATTCTAACTCAGCAGCTTAAAGACCTTCCCATTAAATAAGGAAGAACTGAAGACAAAAGATAGAGTCCTAAACTCAGCATCTGCTGCCAAGACAGCAACTACTATTGTTTTACAAAATAAAAAGACTATATTTTCAGAATTATGAGATTCCATCTGTGATACTGCATGAAAACTTACTTTTATAAAATATTTACACTTTCTTGCCATGCCAATCCCTTCAAAGTTCAAGAAATCAATTTCCACATTATATTTAAGTTGATATGTGTAAAATACATAAATTATTAATGTAATAAAAAATCATTTCTCACAAACTACAAAGTTTTCAAATCCAATTTGTGTCTTCCTTGTCTGCATCTCTGCTGGGGCAGATTGGAGTGTCGGCTCGTCTCACCATCCTACAGTCTTCTGGAATCCTAGGATATCTGCTTCAGCCAGCACAACAGGTGAGACAACCTCCCAAATAAGTGCACAAGCTAGGACCCCCAAGGAGACCAACGAAGAAGTACCCCTCCCTTCTGCATTATCACTATGTCCCTTCCAGTCTGCACCTCTGCCAGCTTAGATCAGCAGTGTCTGCCCTGCTCATCACACTGAAATATGTAGGTCTCCCAAGAGATCTCCTGCAGCCAGCAACCAGGATCACAGGAGGCAGGTTCCAGAAAGAGACATCCAGGACACTTAACATCAGAGAAAATCAGATAGCAAGAGGCAAGCACAAGAACATCACTAACAGAAGCCAATACATTTTGATACCATTAGAATCTACATCTCTCATCACAGCCATCCCTGGATATGCCATCACACCGGAAAAGCATGACTCTGACATAAAATTCCATATCATGAAGATAATAGAAAAATTTTAAGGAGGATATAAATATCTCAGTTAAATATGTACTGGAAAACACAGCTGAACAGGTAAAGGAATTGAACAAAGCAGTCTAAGTCCTAAATATCGAGGTAGGAACAATAAAGAAATCACAATTGGAGGCAACGCTAAAAGTAGAAAACCTAGCAAAGAGGTCATGAACTACACATACAAGCATCACTAAAAGAATACAAGAGAAAGAAGAGAGAATCACAGGCTTAGAAAACACTATTGATGATATTGACAGTGGTCAAAGAAAATGCAAAGTATAAAAAGCTCAACCTCAAAACATCCAGGAAATCCAAGATACAATGAAAGATCAAACTTAAGAATAATAGGAATTGAAGAAAACAAAAATTTCCAACTTAAAGGACCAGAAAACATGTTCAGCAAAATCATAGAAGAAAACCTCCCCAAACTAAAGAAAGAGATAGCCAAAAATGTACAAGGAGCTTACAGAACACCAAGTAAATTGTACCAGAAAAGAAAACACTACATGCACATAATAAGCAAAACATTAAATGCACAAAACAAAGAAAGAATTTTAAAATTGGTAATGTAAAAATGTCGAGTAACATATAATGTCAGATCTATCAGAATATTCCCAACTTTTAATAAGAGATTCTAAAAGCCAGAAGATCCTGAACAGATATAGTGCAGAACATAAGAGAACAGGAAAAGAGAGAGAGAGAGAGAGAGAGAGAGAGAGAGAGAGAGAGAACACAACTGCCAGCCCAGGCTGCTACATCCACCAAACTGTCAATCATAATAAATGGAGAAAATAAAATATCATACAATAAAACTAAATTTAAACAATATCTATCTATCAATCCAACTCTAAAGAGAAATCTAGAAGGAAAACTCCAACACAAGGAGGTTAACTACATCAAAGAAAAAACAAGAAAATAAACATCTCTCAACAAACCTCAAAGAAGAGAATCACACACATAATATTACCTCCAACAAGCATATCAGGAACTAACAATCACCTGTCTTTAACATCTTTCAACATCAGTACATTCAATTCCCCTTCTTCTCAGCACCTCATGGTACCTTCTCGAAAATTGACCATATAATTGGTCACAAGTCAGACTTGAACATATATAAGAATATTGAAATAGTCTTATGCCTCCAAACAGATCACTAAGGATCAGCCTTAGCTGGTCTTCAATAGCAACAAAAACAACAGAAAACAAACATACATATGGAAGATGAACAATGCTCTACTCAATAACTTGGTCAAAGGAAAAAAAATAAAGAAAGAGAGCTTCAGACCAAATTTCCTTATGAATATTGATGCAAAAATACTTTTAAAAACCTCTTACAAACTAAATTCAAGAACACATCAAAATGATCACTCACCATGATCAAGTAGGAGTCATCCCAGGGATGCAGGGTTGGTTCAATATATGAAAATCCATCAATGTAATCAACTACATAAAAAAAAATCAAAGAAGAAAAAAAAAACCACATGATCATTTCATTAGATGCCAAAAAACCATTTGACACACTTCAACATTCCTTCATGTTAAAAGTCTTGGAAAACTCAAAAATTTAAGGCATATACCTATACATAGTAAAAGCAATACATAGCAAACCAGTAGCCAACAGCAAACTAAATGGAGAGAAACTTGAAGCAATCCCACTAAAATCAGGGACTAGACAAGACTGTCCCCTCTCCCCATTTATTCAATATAATACTTGAAGTTCTAGCTAGAGCAATTAGACAACAAAAGGAGGTCAAAGGGATACAATTTTGAAAGTAAGAAATCAAACTATTACTATTTGCAGATGATATGATAGTATACTTAAGTGACCCCAAAAACTCCACCAGAGAAAACTTACAGCTGATAAACAACTTCAGCAGAGTGGTTATATATAAAATTAACTCAAAATAATCAGTAGCCTTACTATACTAAAAGGATAAACAGGATGAGAAAGAAATTAGGGAAACAACAACCTTCACAATAGCCACAAAAAATATAAACTATCTTGGTGTGACTCTAACCAAACAAGTAAAAGATCTATAGAACAAGTACTTCAATTCTCTGAAGAAAGAAAATGAAAAAGACATCAGAAGATAGAAAGATCTTCCAAGCTCATGGATTGTCAGGAATAATATTGTAGAAATGGTCATCTTGCCAAAAGCAATCTACGGATTCAATGCAATCCCCATCAATATTCCAATTTAATTCTTCATGGAATTAGAAAAATCAATTCTCAAATTCATTTGGAGTAACAAAAAACCAAGGCTAACAAAAAATATTCTCAACAGTGAAAGAACATCTGGGAGGAATCTGCATTCCTGACCTCAAGCTGTTCTATAGAGAAATTGTACTAAAAACTTCATGGTATTAGTACAGTGACTGGTAGGTTGATCAATGGAATAGAATGAAAAACCCAGAAATGAATCCACAAAACTTCAGTCACTTGATTTTTGACAAAGGATCTAAAAACCACCCAGTGGAAAAAAGACAGCATTTTCAACAAATGCTGCTGGTTCAAGTGACAGTCAACATATAGAGGAATGCAAATTAACCCATTCTTATCTTCCTGTACAAAGCTCAAATCCAAGTGGAACAAGGACCTCCACATAGAACCAGATACTCTGAATCTAAAAGAAAAGAAGTAAGGAGATGTCTCAAACACATAGGCACAGGGGCAAAGTTCCTGAACAGAATACAAATGGCTTATGCTCTAAGATCAAGAATCAACAAATGGGACATCACATTGTCACATTGCAAAGCTCTGTAAGGCAAATTATACTCTCAATAGGACAAAACAGCAACCAACAGACTGGGAAATTATCTTTACCAATCCTATATCTGATAGAGGGCTAATATCCAACATATACAAAGAACTTAAGAAGTTATTTGTCAGAGAACCTAATAATCCTATGAAAAGATGGAGAACATAGCTAAGCAGAGAATTATAACTGAGAATACTCAAAGGCCTAAGATGCACTTAAAGAAATGTTCAACATCCTTAATCATCAGGGAAATGCAAATCAAAACAACCCTGAGATTCAACCTTACACCAGTCAGAATGGCCAAGATCAAAAACTCAGGTGACAGCAGATGCTGGGGAGGATGTGGAGAAAGAGGAACTCCACCATTGTTCATGGGATTGCAAGATGGTACAACCACTGTGGAAATCAATCTGGGGGTTCCTCAGAAAACTGGATGTAGCATTACCTGAGGACCCAGATATACCACTCCTGGGCATACACCTAAAAGATTCTCCAACATATAATAAGGACACATGCTCCCCTGTGTTCACACCAGCCTTATTTATAAAAGCCAGACACTGGAAAGAACCCAGATGTTCTTCAATATAGTAACAGATACCGAAAATGTGGTACATTTATACAATGGATTACTACACAGCTATTAAAAATGATGAATTCATGAAATTCTTAGGCAAATGGATGTACCTAGAAAATATCATCCCGAGTGAAGTAATCTGATCACAAAAGAACACACATGGTATGTACTCACTGATAAGTTGATATTAGCCCAAAAGCTCCTAATACCCAAGATACAATTCATAAACTGCATGAATCTCAAGAAGATGGAAGATCAAAGGCTGGGTAAGTTCCTTCTTAGAAATGGGAATGAAATACTCATGGGAGCAAGTATGGAGACAAAGTATAGAGCAGAGACTTAAAGAAAGGCTATCCAGAGACTGTCCCACCTGGGGATTCATCCCAGATACAGTCACCAAACCCTGACATTATTGTTGATGCTAAGAAATGATTGGTGAAAAGAGCCTGATATAGTTGTCTCCTGAGAGACCCTGCCAGAGTCTTACAAATAGAGTCACATGCTAGCAGCCAAACATTGCACTGAGTGTAGCGTCCCCAATAGAGGAGTTAGAGAAAGGACTAAAGGAGCTGAAAGGGTTTGCAACCCCATAGAAGATCAACAATATTAACCAACCAGATCCTCCAGAACTTCTAGGGACTAAGCCACTAACGAAAGAGTACACATGGCCCCAGCTACATACTTAGCATAGGATGGCCTTGTCAGGCATCAATGGGAGGAGAGTTCCTTGGTCCTCTGAAGGCTAGATAGATGTCCCAGTGTAGGGAAATTTAGGGCAGGGAAGCAGAAGTGGGTGGGTGGAAGAACACAATCATTGAAGTAGGGGGAGGGGTAATGGGATAGGAGTTTCTAGTAGGGGAAATGGGGAGGTAACATTTGAAATGTAAATAAATTAAAATAAACAAAATAATTAATTTTAAAAAGAATGAGAAATCTTACCACATTATAAGTATTACATGTCTGTTTAAAAAATCATTGAGTTAAAATAAACCATATCTTACTTAAAAAAAAAAAAAAAACTATATTCAACAAAAGTGGAAAATCTAGAAGAAATGGCTGATTTTCTAGACAGGTACTAATGTTAAACCAAGAGCAAGTAAACTATTTAAACAGTCCAATAACCTCTAAGGAAATAGAAGCAGTCATTAAAAACCTCCTCGGGGGGCTGGTGTGATGGCTCAGTGGTTAAGAGCACCAACTGCTCTTCTAAAGGTCCGGAGTTCAAATCCCAGCAACCACATGGTGGCTCACAACCATCCGTAATGAGATCTGATGCCCTCTTCTGGTGCATCTGAAGAAAGCTACGGTGTACTTAGATATAATAATAAATAAATCTTAAAAAAAAAACAAAAACAAACAAACAAACAAGAAAACCTCCTCACCAGAATAGGCTAAGGTCAAATGGCTTTAGTGTAGAATTCTTCCAGACCATCAAAAAAGAGCTAATAGCAATACTCCTTAAACTATTTCATAAAATAGAAACAGAAAGAGTACTACCTAATTCATTCTATGAGGCCACTGTTACTCTGATACTTAATTACACAAAAACCCAACAAAAAAGAGAACTTCAGATCAGGTTTGCTTAGAAATATCATTGCCAAACTACTCAAGAAAATTCTCAAAAACCTAATACAAGAACACAATCAAACCACTATTTACCAGAATCAAATAGGCTTCATACAAGGGATGAAAGTTTGGTTCAATATACAAAAATCCACCAACATAATTCACTATATAAACAAAGTGAAAGAAAAGCAATCACATTATGATCACATTAGGTACTGAATATGCATTTGACTAACTATAACACCCTTTCATGTTAAAATTATTGGTAAGATCAGGAATTCGTAGCCCATACCTAAACATAATAAAAGCAATATACACCCGACCAATACCAAATATCAAAATAAATGGAGAGATCCATGAAACAATTCCACTAAAATCAGGAACAAGTCTAGGCTTTCCCATCTCTTGGGATCTATTCCATATAGTGTTCAATGTACTAGGTAGAATAATAAGACAACAAAAGGAGATCAGGGGTATACAAATTGGCAAAGAAGAAGTCAATGTATCACTGTTTATAGATAATATCAAAGCATATCTATGTGACCCCAAAATTCTCTGAGATGACTTCTACAGCTGATAAACAACTGCAGCAAAGTGGGTGGATATAAAGCTAACTCAAACAAGTAAGCAGCCTTCTTTAATGTTAATGATAACTGGGCTGAGAAAGAAAATAGGGAAAAACGCCATTCACAATAGTCACAAATAATATAATATATCTTGGTGTACCTCTAACCAAACAAGTGTACGATCTGTATGACAAGAACTTCAAATCTCTAAAAAAGAAAAGAAAAAGAATTTGAAGAAGTCTACAAATTATGGAAAGATCTCCCGTGCTCATGACTTGCTCTAATAGACATAGTACAATTGGCTATCCTACCAAAAGCAATATACAGATTCAATGCAATCCCCATCAAAATTCCAACACAACTCTTCACAGGCATGGGAAGAGCAATTCTCAATTTCATATGGGGGAACAAATACCCAAGATATTAAAAACAATTCTCAAAAATAAAATAACTTATATTGAAATCAGCATCCCTAACCTCAAGGTGTACTACAGAGTGTGGGAAGCCACATGTGCCGTTGCAGAGTGGCACAGGCTTCTGCTGGCCACCATGCATACATAGGCAGGAAAGTTTTTTGCCAAGATGAGGTTTTGAGAATTGACCAAAATTGACCAATCAGAAGAGAGAGAAATTGACCAATCAGAAGAGAGAGAAATTGACCAATCAGAAGAGAGAGAAGTTAACCAATCAGATGAGAGAGAAAGTAACCAATCAGATGTAGGAATGCAAATGAGGTAGTAAGCATCAACCAAGCAAAACACAATCCGGGTGTGAGACACGCCTCTCCTAGGCCTATATAAAGCAGCACCAGGGCTGGGCTCAGGGTCTTTTCGCCTCTACAATCAAGCTCTCCCAATAAACGTGTGCAGAAGGATCCTGTTGCAGCATTGTTCTTGCTGGTTGAGTCGGATGCGCGCAAGAACAGAGCAATAATGATTAAAAAAAAATACCTGGTCCTAGTATAGAGATTAGAAGTGAGGACAGAGTTGAAGACCCAGAGATAAACCTACACACTTATGGACACTTGATCTTTGACAAAGAAGCCAAAAATATACTGGGGGGAAAGAAAGACACCTTCACTAAATGGTTCTGGTCTAACTGGCAGTCTGTATATAGAAAAGGAAAATAGATCCATATTTATCACCTTGCACAAAGCTGAAGTTCCAGTGGATCAAAGACCTCAACATAAAACTAGATATACTGATTATAAAATAACAGAATGTGGGAAACAGCTGTGAATGTACTGGCACAGAGGGGAATTTCCTGAACAGAAATCAAAAGGGTCAATTGATAATAGGACCCTATGAAATGGCTACTCAAGCTTGTTTCTTCAGACCATTTGCTTGGAAAATTGTTTTCCAGCCTTTCATTCTGAGGTAGTGTCTTTGGCTAATATCCACATATGAGTGAGTACATACCATGCATGTCCTTTTGGGTCTGAGTTACCTCACTCAGGATGACACTTTCTAGTTTCATCTGTTTGCCTGCAAAACTCATGATGTCCAAGTTCTTACTAGCTGAGTAGTATTCCATTGTATAAATGAAGCACCTTTTCTATATCCATTCTTTTGTTGTAGGATAGCTGGGTTGTTTCTGAATTCTGGTTATGAAAAATAAGGCTGCTATGAACATAGTGGAACACATGATTCTGTGTTATGGGACACTTTGAGTATACAAAAATGGAGAAGAGCCTGAGGAAAAGAAGGTCCACTGCCAGGCCCAAATTTTGGATCCAGCTCAAGGGAAGGCTCCAAGACCTAACATAACACTATTACTGATGCTATGGTGTGCTTACAGACAGGAGCCTAGCATTGCTGCCCACTGAGTGGCCTAACAGGCAACTGAAAGATTCAGATGCAGATACTTACATCCAACCAATGGACAGAAGCTAGGAACCAATGTAGTTGAATTAGAGAAAAACTGGAAGAAGCTGAGGATGAAAACCCAATTGGAGACATCTTGAATCCCAGACTCCACCAAGACTACTCTGCACAGAGGATAGGTGTCCTCCCGGTCCGGGAGGGCTTTGCTTGCGCATCTGCAGGAGACATCTTGGTTCCTGGACTCCACCGAGACTAGTATGCACAGGTGAGAGTGTAGACTACAGAAGCTAACAGCTTCAGGGACAGGTCCTGTTTTGGGCCTTCCTCCTCTGTCAGGAGGCAAGTCTGAACGCCAGATATCTGTGCACCTTCGCTGAAAGAGGAAAGCCTGCCTGCAGAGAGTTCTCTGACCACTGAAACTCAGGAGAGAGCTAGTCTCCCCAGTCTGCTGGTAGAGAATAACAGAATCAAGAGAGGAACAAGCTCTAATCAGAGACAACTATAACAACTGACTCTAGAGTTTACCAGATGGCAAAAGGCAGACATAAGAATCTTGCTAACAAAAACCAAGACCACTCACCTTCATAAGAACCCAGTACTCCCACCTCAGCCAGTCCAGGGCACCCCAACACACCTGAAAACCTAGACCCGGATTTAAAGGCATATCTCATGATGATGGTAGAAGACATCAAGAAGGTATTTAATAACTCACTTAAAGAAATACAGGAGAACACTGCTAAAGAGTTGCAAGTCCTTATAGAAAAACAGGAAAACACATCCAAACAGATGATGGAAATGAACAAAACCATACTAGACCTAAAAAGGGAAGTAGATACAATAAAGAACCCCAAAGTGGGGCAACGCTGGAGATAGAAACCCTAGGAAAGAAATCTGGAATCATAGATGCGAGCATCAGCAACAGAATACAAGAGATGGAAGAGAGAATCTCAGATGCAGAAGATTCCATAGAGAACATGGGCACAACAATCAAGGAAATGCAAAATGCAAAAAGATCCTAAGTCAAAACATCCAGGAAACCCAGGACACAATGAGAAGACCAAACCTACAGATAATAGGAATAGATGAGAATGAAGATTCTCAACTTAAAGGGCCAGCAAATATTTTCAACAAAATTATAGAAGAAAACTTCCCAAATCTAAAGAAGGAGATACCCATGAACATACAAGAAGCATATCGAACTCCAAATAGCCTGGACCAAAGAAATTCCTCCCGACACATAATAATCAGAACAACAAATGCACTAAATATAGAATATTAAAAGCAGTAAGGATAAAGGTCAAGTAACATGTAAAGGCAGGCCTATTGAAATTACACCAGACTTTTTACCAGAGACCATGAAAGCCAGAAGTTCCTGGACAGATGTTATACAGACATGAAGAGAACACAAATGCCAGCCCAGGCTACTATACCCAGCCAAAATTTCAATTACCATAGATGGTAAAACCAAAGTATTCCACGAGAAAACCAAATTCACAAACTATCTTTGCACAAATCCAGCCCTTCAAAGGATAATAACAGAAAAATACCCATACAAGTACGGAACTACGCCCTAGAAAAAGCAAGAAAGTAATCCTTCAACAAACCTAAAAGAAGACAGCCACAAGAACAGAATGCCAACTCTAACAACAAAAATAATACGAAGTAACAATTACTTTTCCTTAATATCTCTTAATATCAATGGACTCAATTCCCCAATAAAAAGACATAAACTAACACACTGGCTACACAAACAGAACCCAACATTTGCTGCTTACAGGAAACACATCTCAGGGAAAAAGACAGACATTACCTGAGAGTGAAAGGCTGGAAAAAAAATTCCAAGCAAATGTTCTGAAGAAACGAGCTGTAGTAGCCATTCAAATACCGAATAAAATCTACTTCCAACCCTAAGTTATCCAAAAAGACAAGGAGGGACACTTCATACTCATCAAAGATAAAATCTTCCAAGAGGAACTCTCAATTCGAAATATCTATGCTCCAAATGCAAGGGCAGCCACATTCATTAAAGAAACTTTAGTAAAACTCAAATTACACATTCCACCTCACACAATAATAGTGGGAGACTTCAACACAACACTTTCATCAATTGACAGATAGTGTAAACAGAAACTAAACAGGGACACAGTGTAACTAATAGAAGTTATGAAACAAATGGATCTAACAGATATCTACAGAACATTTTATCCTATAACAAAAGGATATACATTCTTCTCAGCACCTCATGGTATGCTCTCCAAAACTGAACATATAGTGGGTCAAAAAACAGGCCTCAACAAATACAAAAATATTGAATTTTTCCCATGCATCCTATCAGATCACCATGGACTAAGGTTGACATTCAATAACAACATCAATAATAGAAATTCAACATTCACGTGGAAACTGAACAACACTCAACTCAATGATACCTTGATCAAGGAAGGAATAAAGAATGAAATTAAAGACTTTTTAGAGTTTAATGAAAATGAAGCCACAACATACCCAAACTTATGGAACACTATAAAATCATTTCTAAGAGGGAAACTCATAGCTCTGAGTGCCTCCAAAAAGACTCTAGAGAGAGCACACATTAGCAGCTTGACAACACACCTAAAAGCTCTAGAAAAAAAGGAAGAAAATTCACCCAAGAGGAGTAGACGGCAGGAAATAATCAAACTCAGGGGCAAAATAAACCAAGTTGAAATAAGAAGAAAGATTCAAAGAATCAAACAAATGAGGAATTGATTCTTTGAAAAAATTTACAAGATAGATAAACCCTTAGCCAGACTCACTAGAGGGCACAGGGACAGCATGCTAATTAACAAAATCAGAAATGAAAAGGGAGACATAACAACATATCCTAAAGAAATCAAAAAGACCATCAGATCCTTCTACAAAAGGCTATATTCAACAAAACTGGAGAACCTGGATGAAATGGACAAATTTCAAGACAGATACCAGATACCAAAGTTAAATCAGGATCATATTAATGGTCTAAACAGTCCTATATCCCATAAAGAAATAGAACTAGTCATTAAAAGTATCCCAACCAAAAAAAGCCCAGGACCAGATGGGTTTAGTGCAGAGTTCCATCAGAACTTCAAAGAAGATCTAATCCCAGTTCTTCACAAACTATTCCACAAAATAGAAGCAGAAGGTACTCTACCCAACTCATTCTATGAAGCCAAAATTACTCTGATATGTAAACCACAAAAAGACCCAACAAAGATAGAGAACTTCAGACCAATTTCCCTTATGCATACCGATGCAAAAATCCTCAATAAAGTTCTCACTAACCGAATCCAAGAACACATCAAAACAATCATCCATCCTGACCAAGTAGGTTTCCTTCCAGGGATGCAGGAATGGTTTAATATACTGAAAACAATCAACATAATCCACTATATAAACAAACTCAAAGACAAAAACCACATGATCATCTCGTTAGATGCAGAGAAAACATTTGAAAAAATCCAACACCCATTCATGATAAAACCCAAGATATAAGATACAATTTGCTAAATGCATGGAACTCAAGAAGAATGAAGACCAAAGTGTGGACACTGTGCCCCTTCTTAGAAGTGGGAACAAAACACCCATGGAAGGAGTTACAGAGACAAAGTTTGGAGCTTTGATGAAAGGATGTACCATCTAGAGACTGCCATATCCAGGGATCCATCCCATAATCAGCTTCAAAACGCTGACACCATTGCATACACTAGCAAGATTTTGCTGAAAGGACCCAGATATAGCTCTCTCTTGTGAAACTATGCCGGGGCCAAACAAACACAGAAGTGGATGCTCACTGCGAGCAATTGGATGGATCACAGGGCTCCCAATGGAGAAGCTAGAGAAAGTACCCAAGGAGCTGAAGGGATCTGCAACCCTATAGTTGGAACAACATGATGAACTAACCAGTACCCCGGAGCTCTTGTCTCTAGCTGCATATGTATCGAAAGATGGCCTAGTCGGCCATCACTGGAAAGAGAGGCCCATTGGACTTGCAAACTTTATATGCCCCAATACAGGGGAATGCCAGGTCCAAAAGAATGGGAATGGGTGGGTAGGGAAGTGGGGGGGGTATGGGGGACTTTTGGGATAGCATTGGAAATGTAATTGAGGAAAATATGTAATAAAAAAAATCTAAAAAAATAAAAATAAAAAGTCTTGGAAAGATGAGGAATTCAAGGCCCATACCTAAACATGATAAAAATCAATCTACATCAAACCTGTAGCCAACATCAAAGTACATGGTGAGAAGCTGGAAGCAATCCCACTACAATCAGGGACTAGACAAGGCTGTACACTTTCTCCCTGCCTATTCAACATAGTACTTGAAGTCGTACCCAGAGCAATTCAACAACAAAAGGAGAACAAGGGGATCCAAATTGGAAAGGAAGAAGTCAAAATATAACTTTATGAAAATGATATGATAGTATATATATATGAGTGACCCTAAATATTCCACCACAGAACTCCTAAAAGTGATAAACAGCTTCAATGAAGTAGCTGGGTATAAAATGTACTCAAACAAGCCAATGGCCTTCCTCTACACAAAGGATAAACAGGCTGAGAAAGAAATTAGGGAAACAACACACTTCACAATAATCACAAATAATATAAAATTCCTTGGTGTGACTCTAACTAAGGAAGTGAAAAATTTGTATGATAAGTACTTCAAGACTCTGAAGAAAGAAATTAAAGAAGATCTCCGAAGATGGAAAGATCTCCCATGCTCATGGATTGGCAGGATCAATATAGTAAAAATGGCTATTTGCCAAAAGCAATCAACAGATTCAATGTAATCCCCATCAAAATTCCAACTCAATTCTTCAATGAATTAGAAATGGCAATCAGGAAATTCATGTGGAATAACAATAAACCTAGGATAGTAAAAACTTTTCTTAATGATAAAAGAACCTCTGGTGGAATCACCATGCCTGACCTAAAGCTGTACTACAGAACAATTTTGATAAAAACTTCATGGTACTGTTATAGCAACAGACATGTAGACCAATGAATTAGAATTGAAGACCCAGAAATGAACCCACACACCTATGGTCACTTAATATTTGACAAGGGAGCTAAAACCATCTAGTGGAAAAAAGACAGCATTTTCAACAAATGGTGCTGGAACAACTGGTGGTTATCATGTAGAAGAATGTGAATTGATCCATTCCTATCTCCTTGTACTAAGGTCAAATCTAAGTGGATCAAGGAATTCCACATAAAACCAGAGACAGTGAAACTTATAGAGGAGAAAGTGGGAAACAGCCTTGAAGATATGGGCACAGGAGAAAAATTCCTGAATAGAACAGCAATGGCTTGTGCTTTAAGATCGAGAATTGGCAAATGGGACCTCATGAAACTTCAAAGCTTCTGTAAGGCAAAAGACACCATCAATAAGTCAAAAAGGCCACCAACAGATTGTGAAAGAATCTTTACCTATCCTAAACCAGATAGAGGACTAATATCAAATATCAGGGAAATGCAAATCAAAACAACCCTGAGATTCCATCTCACACCAGTCAGAATTGCTAAGATCAAAAATTCAGGTGACAGCAGATGCTGGCAAGGATGTGGAGAAAGAGGAACACTCCTCCATTGTTGGTGGGATTGCAAGCTTGTAAAACCACTCTGGAAATCAGTCTGATGGTTCCTTATAAAATTGGACAGGGTACTACCGAAGGATCCTGCAATATACCTCTCCTGGGCATATATCCAGAAGATGTTCCAACTAGTACGAAACAAACATGCTCCAGTATGTTCATGGCTGCCTTATTTATAATATCCAGAAGCTGGAAAGAACCCAAATGCCCCTCAACAGGAGAATGGATACAAAAAATGTGCTACATTTACACAATGGAGTACTACTCAGCTATTAAAAAGAATGAATTTATGAAGTTCCTAAGCAAATGGTTGGACCTGTATGGCATTATCCTGAGTGAGGTAACCCAATCACAAAAGAACTCAAATGATATGTACTCACTGATAAGTGGATATTAGCCCAGAAACTTAGAATACCCAAGATATAAGTTACAATTTCCAAAACACATGAAACTCTAGAAGAACGAAGACCAAAGTGTGGACACTGTGCCCCTTCTTAGAATTGGGAACAAAACACCCATGGAAATAGTTACAGAGACAAAGTTTGGAGCTGAGACAAAAGGATGGACCATCTATAGACTGCCATATCCTGGGATCCATCCCATTATCAGCCTCCAAACGTTGACACCACTGCATACACTAGCAAGATTTTGCTGGAAGGACCCTGAGATAGTTGTCTCTTGTGATTCTACGCCGAGGCCTAGCAAACACATAAGTGGATGCTCACAGTCTGCTATTGGATGGATCACTGGGCCCCCAATGGAGGAGCTAGAGAAAATACCCAAGGAGCTAAAGGGATCTGCAACCCTATAGGAGGAACAACATTATGAACTAACCAGTACCCTGGAGCTCTTGTCTCTAGCTGCATATGTATCAAAAGATGGCCTAGTAGGCCATCACTAGGAAAAGAGGCCCATTGGACTTGCAAACTTTATAAGCCCCAGTACAGGGGAACACCAGGGCCAAAAAGTGGGAGTGGGTGGGTAGGTGAGTGGGAGAGAGAGTATGGGGGAATTTTGGGATAGCATTGGAAACATAAATGAGGAAAATACCTAAAAAAAAAAAAAACCTCATATGATATGTACTCACTGATAAGTGGATATTAGGTGAGAAACTTAGAATACGCAAGATACAAGATTCAATTTGCAAAACAAATGAAGTCAAGAAGAATGAAGACCAAAGTGTGGAAACTTTGCCCCTTCTTAGAATTGGGAACAAAACACCCATGGAAGGAGTTACAGAGACAAAATTTGGAGCTGGGATGAAAGGATGGACCATCTAGAGACTGCCATTCCCAGGGATCCATCCCATAATCAGCCTCCAAAGGCTGACACCCTTGCATATACCAACAAGTTTTTGCTGAAAGGACACTGATAAAGCTGTCTCTTGTGAGGTATGCCAGGGCCTGGCAAACACAGAATTGGATGCTCACAGTCAGGTAATGGATGGAGTGGAGGAACAGGGGTGGAGGAACTAGAGAAAGTATCCAAGGAGCTAAAGGTGTCTGCAACCCTATACGTGGAACAACTATATGAACTACCCAGTACCCCCAGGAGCTCGTATCTCTAGTTGCATATGTATCAGAAGATGGCCTAGTTGGCCATCAGTGGAAAGAGAGGCCCATTGGTCATGCAAACTTTATATGCCTCAGTACATGGGAACACCAGGGTCAAGAAGTGGGAGTGGGTGGGTAGGGAAGTGGGGGATGGAGGGTATAGGGGATTTTAGGGATAACATTTGAAATGTTATTTCATTTGAAATGTAAATGAAGAAAATACCCAATTATATAAAAATAAATTTAAAAATGAAGGGAGACAGAGGGTTAAAATTATATAAATACTGTATTCATGCATAAAATTCTAAAATAATGAAATTCAAAAAATGTAAACAAAATACAACATAGAATATTATCCTTACCTAAGCTATAAATTTCTTAAATCATCTCTATGCAGCTGTTTTTCTTCATATATATTTGGGTTTTGTTACAAAGAAATAATTCTCTGAGTGAAATAATTCTTCTATCAATGTAATATGATAATCTTTATAATAAAGGCAAGTACCTACTAAAAATTTCATGGCTACATCTGTCTACATTGAATATTTAACATTTAGCACAATGTTTTCCACATTTTCACCAAAGGAAAAAAAGAAATTTATAAAACATAATAATTAATTAATAGGTTTACAAAATGACCAACTAAATAGTAAAGGTTTCTTCGGAACTCCTGTAATGCCCATGTATTTATATGGACCTTCGTAGATCATGACAGTGGGATCATAAACACTCAAGTCACTTTGACCTGCTGCCAAATGTACTACTCTGTGGCTATAGATATACTTTCATATTCAGTTTTTAATTCTGTTCATGATTTTTTTGTTCAAAATATTTCAAGGACTCAGTAAAAAAATTAATCAACAGTCAACTGCTCTATGTTGTTGACATTCATATTATAATGCCCCTTAAAAGGTTGAATGTTTGTTTTAGCTAATTTTAGCATTTCTTCCTTATAATTTCTTTAGTATATTTTCAGAATAGTAGATCTTTTGATTATGAAAATGGCTACCAAAATGAAGCAAAGTAAAAGTTCAATCTTACTTAATTATCAAGCTTATGTAATATTACTCTTTCTATATTATAAAAACCAAAACATTATTGGAACCTACTCAGGCTTTAGGGAACAGGACAATATTTTAGGTACAAATTACAAAACTTCTGTAAGAGTTACATAAATATGTTATAATATCATAAATGTAGCCATAAAGATACATAAAATGAATGTAGGCTATACTGGAAAATTATTCATGGCAGAAGTTAAATTTTAGGCAATCCTTTCTTTTCCAGACGGGGCTTCTTTGTGTAGACCAGGTTATCCTAAAACTCACTTAGAAGGTCAAGCTAACTTCAGATCTGAGTTGCACTGTTTATGCATTCCCAGTGCTTGGATTGACGCATCACCACTGCTGCACTCCTGTAATAATTGAAAGAAAGAAAGAAAGGAAAAAGAAAGAAAGAAAGGAAGAAAGAAAGAAAGAAAGAAAGAAAGAAAGAAAGAAAGAAAGAAAGAAAGAAGGAAAGAAAGGAAAGAAATTTTACTTTTCTTTTATATTAGCTTAATGTCTGATAATGCAAAAACCATTCTTAGCTCATTAAATGTGGTAAATATCAAGTTTGCTATAAACTCATGAGAATATATGTATATGCATATGTATATGTATATGTATATGTATATACATCTATGAATAAATATGAGCCCCATTAACTAGACCTCATAAGTTAGAATATGTGTATAAATAAGTAAATAACAATTTTTAAATTGAACAATTGAAAGGGTAATTAGATGGTTGGTGGTCCTGAAGGATGTTCAATGGAAGAATCAAATGGTGAGTGTCTTCAATGGTGATGTTTCTAGAGAATACATTTTATATATGGAAATGGGTCTTATGAGCCACCAAATAGCTATTTTATCAAATTTCTGTCTACAGAGGATTCTAATACTGGTTTATTTAATTTATAGTAATTATGTATTTTATTATCATTCATTTATCATGTACACAATATTTCTTTGTGGGAATACAATCTAGAATCCAATTTAGTATTCTCTTTATAAGAGTACTTCATGCCTTTGAAATATGTCAAAATGCATGGTTATTATTCATTTCATATTTATTTACTATACATATATTATAAGACTATGTAATAAAATACTGCTTTCACCATCAATATTTTCAAAATTCTATGTAATATATGTATATACAAGAAAATAAATATACTTACATAATGAATAATAGTTGTTTTGATTTTTCAAGACATCAATATAGATACTTTTATACAAAGCCTCCACATAAGTTTTACTTTTATGATTGTCTTGACTGCATGCATGTCAGCATAACAAATGTGTGCCTGGTACACACACAGTCTGAAAGACATACTGGATAAACTGGAATTGATGCAGGAAATAGTTGTAAGCCAATATGTGTATACTAGGAATTGATCACAAGTCATCTGAAAGAGCAGCAAGTGATATGCTCAGCTGTCTTTTCTGCCTCCATTATAAAATTTTTTTTAAACATTCCTAATTCTGCATTAGAGCCCATGAAAGGTTCTGGAAACATTTGCCTTTATAATTTCAAAATAATTCTGATTTTTGGCTTAGTTTAAATATCTATATCATATATATATATATATATGTATGTATGGATGGATATGAAAATACTTGAAAGCACTCTCAAGATGGATTTTTTGTGTTCATAGGTCATAGTTAGGAAGCTTATAGCTATAGGGTTGACTTTGTCTTTAACCAGAGATGAAGTTTAAGTAGTCTGTTTTGATTTTGTTTTGAGATATTTTACTTTGAAAAGTTAAGTCTAAGAGAAATGGGATAAACTATTTTTGAATTCAATCTATCACATATTTCTTAATAACAATAAAATGTGGAAGGCTGTTCCTAATTTTTATTTTTTTCTGTGTTTCCCAGAGATAACATGAACCAAATCTACATTCTTCCTGACTTTCTCCTACCAAAATGAAGAAATCAGGGTCATATCCATTTTTCATATTATCAGAAGCAAACTCATTTATCTTTAGGCTGTCAGTACACATACTCAGTGCCCTTCTGGCTTTCTAGAGCTTCTGTTAAATTCTTCAACTTTTAGGGGTTTTCATTCTCCTTAAATCTGACCTACAACCTATCACCAATTGGCACAGAATTACATCCAATAATGTTGTAACATTTTTTCTATCTTTAATTGCAAATAAAAAATTTCAATCAATAGTATGGAACAGGAATTTATTTTGTCCCTATTCTAGCAAGAATTTAAGTAGGAATTCTTTGAACATACTACCATATTAATGTACTATCAAGTGTACAGATTTTGTTTAAAGATCACTCACAATATTGTTTCTCCAATTCTACTTAACTATTTTTACTTAGATTCCCCTTGCTACAATTAACACATCTAGGTACTCATTCTTCTGTCATTCATATTTTTGTACTTATTTAATTTTCATATAGTAAATTGTATTGTGTTTCCCCCTCTATCTTTTCCTAGATCATCTCAATCTCTCTATTGAATCTTCATGTATTTTTGTGCTATTCTTCATTCTCAAAAAATACCTAAATAAAAATAAAAAGTAAAAAGACAATAAACTCTAAAGTCCACACATACCATGGACCTGATATAGCAAACAGGGTCATTATTACTAAATTATATTAGTAAGAAATTTTGCAGGAATGGTCCAAGTGACAAGCAGGAGAAAATTCCATAATCCTTTGAAATGGAAAGGTAGAGAAAACACTTTTTCTAAGAAACAGTTTTAGTAGTGTTATAGTGGACCTTTGTGTGTAAGTATTTGCCACACTTAACATAAGGACTAATAACATAAGACACTTAAAGTGTCTACACTAAATCTATCATTTGATTAATATGCTAATAAGCATTCTGATTTATACAGCACTTATGGAATGTAGATACATTCTTTCTACTTATCCAAAAATGAAATGATTACTTTCTAACACAAGGTACAAAGGGAAAAGCTTTTTAAATTAATTCTTATGCTTTTATTGTTGGGGTACACTGTGTGTGGGGGGTATATCTGTGTGTTATAGGCCATTTCTGAGATTTGGGTTGACAATAATACATGAAAACATAAAACAACATTTAAAAAATGCTGGTATATTCAAATAATGGAGTATTATTCAATTGTTAATTTTAAAAAAAAGAATCATCATGATCTTTCTTCCTTTGCTTCCCCCAATCCAATACTCCTGTCCCACTCCAACTCTACATCAGAATACCTGGCTCCTTCCCTGCTTCCATGTCCAGAGAACCCTGGAGATCTTTCCATTTAACCTCTCTTCCCTTACTCAATTTCTCTGGTCCAGGACCAATTACAGAAGACACTAGTACTAACTCAAGGGCCACTTTAGTCACAGCAACGAATAGGCTTATAGAAGATCTGTACCTCTCCTTCTTCTACCAAAGATCCAGTATGCCCAGTCTTATTCCCAACTGTGTAAGAGACAAAGTACTGTGATCTATCTTTCCTATCTGACCCAATCTCCAATGGATCACAAAGATATTCTCCTCAACCTTCCTTCCTACAACTCATCTCAAACTCTCCAAATCCATTAGTCATTCATTGGGAATATACCATCTGAACAGGACCAGCAAAACAAGCTAGCTGAAAACCTTAAACACTCTCTCCTGCCCCTTTAAATACATTCCTCCAGTCTCATCCCAAACTTTGCCACAGACCACCTTTTGCAGCCTTTCTTATCTTTCTGCCCACATCTGCTATAAAACCCACAGACCACACCCTCCTAACCTTCCTCTCTCCACTTGTTGCTGTATCCCCAGCTCCTCATACCCAGAAAGCAATTTTACCTTGGTCAAGTGGCCATAACTATAGGGTTCAAATGAAAATTTCTACCAGGCAATAACTAGCCATCATCACATACTCTGAAAATCTAAAATAGAAACTTAAACCAAGGAACTAAATACCAATCCAATGAAGATAAACACATAAAATATCACCTAGGACTTTAATCAAGCCAATTAGAGAAGCCTAGACAGAAGTATAAAAATATAATCAGTATACTGTTATGCTTACATGCAGGATCAAGTTGTTCTCCGAGGGCCTCCACCTAGCAGCTGACTCAGACAAGTGCAGACACCCACAGCCAAAGAGTGGATGGTATTTGAGGACTCTTATGGGAGAACAGGAAGAATAGGAGTTTCAGACTCTGGAGGAACTCCACAAGAAATGCAACAGTGTCAACTCACCTAGGTAAGAAGCTCTCAGAATATAAACCACCAACAAAAGAACATACCCATTCTGGACCTGCACATATGTAGTAGATGTGCAGCTTCATCTTCTTGGTGATCTCTAACAACTTGAATAGGGGCTATCCAAAAATCTGTTGCCTGTACATGGGATATGTTTTCCTAGCTGAGATGCCTTGCCTTTTCTCAGGGGAAGAGGACACATCTAGTGTCATAGAAACTTGAAGTGACAGGATTAGGGGATACCTGTGGGGCCCCACCTGCTAAGAGGAGAAGGTGATAGGGAGGGGATGGGAGAGAGGGAAAGGACTGTTGGAGGGGGTGACCAGTGAATGGGATGTAAAGTGAATAAGTAAAAGAAAAATATAAATATCTGCCAAGTGAACATGTCTTTAATAAAGCCTATCTATCTTACCACAGGAGACCAGAATATTTCAACACTGTTGAAACCCAACAATGAAACCTTAGAACAACCTATATGAAGAGGATAGAAGTCTTCAAAGAACAAATTAGTAAATGTCCTAAAGAAATCCAGTAAAACATAAATAGTGTATAAAAAGAAAATGAATGAAAGTGTTCAAGACATGAATGTGGTAACATATTCTCAATAGAGAATACCTAAACTGAGGGATTTAGAAAATGAAAATGTATTAATTCAAACAGGTCATATAGAGGCAAGCTTCATGAACATAATACAAGGGATGGAAAAGAAAGTTCAAGGAATTGAATAAATGATCATAGCAATCTTATTTATAAGAGTCAGAAGCTAATAGCAACCCAGGTATCCCTCAATGTAGGAATGGATACAGAAAATGTGGTACATTTACACAATGGAGTACTATGCAGCTATTAAAAATAATTAGTTTATGAAAGTCACAGACAAATGGTTTAAACTAAAAAATATCATCCTGACTGAGGTAATGCTGTCACAGAAGAACACACATGCTATGTACTTACTGATAAGTGGATATTAGCCCCAAAGTTCAGAATACCCATGATACAACTCACAGACCATATGAAGCTCAAGAAGAAGGGAGAAAAGTGTGGATGATTCAGTCCTAATTAGAAGGGTGAACAAAATAATCATGAGAGGTAGAGGGAGAGAGGGATATGGGAGAGAGAGAAAAGGGGTAGAGGAAAAAGGGAAGTAGGGTCAGGTGTGGGAGGAGATGGTGAGAAGTACAGAGGGTCAGAAAATTGAGCAGAGTTGTGTATCAGTAGGGAAGGGGAACTGGAGGTAGCTACTAGAATGTCCCAGGTGCCAGGCAAGTAAGAAGTTCTCAGGACCCAATGGGGATGAAATTAGCTGAAATTCCCAACAAAAGGGAAAGAGAACCCATATAGAAA
Source organism: Mus caroli (assembly GCF_978045245.1). Lineage (NCBI taxonomy): Eukaryota > Metazoa > Chordata > Mammalia > Rodentia > Muridae > Mus > Mus caroli. Next base: position 47,042,642 of record NW_028227256.1, read on the forward strand.
ATAGCCAGTTGATAATCATGGCCCCAATTGGAGGAATGGGGCAACTCCCATATCTCAAAAATTTTAACTCATAATTTATGTTCTTAATTGGAAATGGAAGGACAAAGAATGGAGAAGAGAGTAAATGAAAGATCATCGAGATACCACCTCACCTAAGGATCCATCCCATATGCAGACACCAAACCCAGACACTATTGCTGATGCCATAAAGAACTTGCTGACAGGGACCTGTCTCAGGGACAGGTTCCCTGAGAGGCTTTGCCAGAACTTCACCAATACAGATGTGATGATAGTAGTAAACCATCAGAATAAGCACAGGGGCCCCAGTGGAGGAGTTACAGGAAGAATTAAAGGAGCTGAAAGGATTTGCAACCCCATAAGAAGAATAACAATATCAACCAACCAGCCCACTACCTGCTCCCAAAGCTCCCAGGGACTAAACCACCAACCAAAGCATACACATGTAGGAAGCCATGGCTCCAGATGCATATGCAGCGGAGGATTGCCGTATCTGGCATCAATGGGAGGGGAGACCTTGTAAAGCACCCATGTTGTATATTTATAAAAATTAAAATGTCTTAATATTATAAAATGAGAAAGTCAGATTGGAGACTACCAGTTATTTTTAGCAACTACAGGGATAAAGGAAACAGGAGATAATACAGAGAATGAAACACAGGAACAATGTCAGAATCAATTCCAAAAAGATCAATGATATTAATATGAACAAAATTTACATTTTAATTTAAAGGAATATATTGTTAAGATAAGTTGTGAATACAATTATTACATGCTGCTTTAAAACTCCTCTACATAAGTGAAGACATAGGAAGATAAATACTAAGATCATAAAACTGAATTACAATGGAAGTGCACAGTCCCAGGAAAGACAGAGAATATTTTATAATAAATTGTAGCAGTATTTTCTCACAGCATTTCTTGACATATATACACATAATTTCAATTTTTTAATGTATAAAAGCAAATATAACCCAAACGATATGTAATGAATAACTCAGATTTTATTTTAGATGTAGATAGATTAGATTATGTATAAATAGGTACATAGATAGATAGAAGATAGATAGATAGATAGATAGATAGATAGATACATACATACATACATACATACATATATACATACATACATACATACATTCATACATATATACATACAAGATGCATAGATAACATAGATACAAAGATACATAAATGAGAGAAAAATAATAGATCATATTTAATAGAGAAATAGAGAAACTAGTGATTATATTGAAACAATATCTATCTCTTTTTAAATGGTTGATAAAAATCACAAATTAAGTGATTAAATTAAATGATATATATTATAATATATCATATTGATGAACATGGGCATAAAGGGGACCATATATGACATTTACAGAAAGTTAAACTAATCATTTTCAACTTCATTTCACCATTAAATTTGGATTTTATTCTATAATAGTGTAATGAAAACAATACCTACACATTTCTTTAAGTATATTGCTACTGCAACTTATTATCTGTAATATATGAGTTCCTTTATAAGTTAAATGAACATATACTATTAGAAAAAAAGGCACACAGCTGTCATACATACTTTAAAGTATTCACAATTAGCAGATGAAAATCAAATTGTAGTTTTCTTCAGGTCTAATTCATTCCTTGGAGGAATTACTAAACTTGCCCAACTAGTTGGTGTTTCTGACTTTTCTAACTTAAATTTCTATCCAAAGGAACTGTGCAATGTCCTTAATACCTTAGGAATATAGCTATGATTCTGTCCTTTTCATGTGACTTCACAGAGTTAAATCATTAAACAGAAGCCTTACTGCTTTCCAAAGAATTTGTAATGATGCTCAACTTCAGCTCTTTTATACATTTAATTCATGTTTCAAGAGACTTAATGATGGTCACTCTCTGGTACACCGAGTTTTGGACAATTATCTTCCTAGAAATTGCAAATATATGGACATATGTTTGTTTATATGTGAATAGTAAATGTTAAATCAAAGATCATCAGCAACAATCTATAGAACCACAGAAGGAATATATAGAATAAAGTACTGTAAGGAACAGATATATCTTGTTAGAAAAAGGAAATAAAATAAATAGACATGGGTGGAAGGGGGAGGGCAATCAAATGGGAGTCAGGGAGAAGGAATAGAGGAAATATGGGAAGAAACACCTAAAATTAAGGGGCATTTTGGGCATAGAATAGAAACTGAATATCATAGAAACATCCAAAAATACACATATGAAAGTTATCTATAAAAACACCAAATAGTTGTGAGAGAGAATCACAACTGACTGTCCCATCACTCAGCAAAACTCACAGTATTATAATTGAGTTACATTTATGTGGCATTTGTCATAGAAATCTCATAAAAATCCTTAAAAAATCTCTGCTTTTTCCAAGAGTATAATTTATTGTAGTTGTTTGAATATGAATATGAGACCCCCATAAACTCATGTGTTTGAAACTTGGCTCGTGGGAAGTGACACTGTTAGGATGTGTGGCCTTGTAGGAGTAGCTGTGTCCTATAGGAAGATATATGTCAGTGAGGAGGGAAGCTTTGATGTCTCCAATGTTCAAGCAATGACCTGAGTGGAACATAGTCTCCTTCTGCTGTATTAGGATAAATATGTAGAACATAAGCTCATCCAGTACCATGCCTGCCTTCACATTGCCATGCTTCACATCAAGTCAATAATGGAATAAATGTAAGAAACTGCAATCCAACACCCATTAAATGATTTCCTTTACAAGATTTGCCATGGTCATGGTGTCTCTTCATAGCATGAAACCCTAAAGAAGAAACTAGCCTAATAAAAGAAGAAAAAAGAAATAATAAGACTCCTACTATATTATGAATATATTATGCTATAGTCATATATCAGTGCATTGTTCAGCCATCATCAAAGGAGCTTCCTCTAGTAGCATATAGGAATAAATATAAAGAGTCACAGCCAGATATTTCACAGAAAGCGAGATCTTCAGCCATTAATAGGCTCAATCAAACTCCAACCTTCAATTTGTAGAGCTGATTGTTTCTGGTGGCAACAGTATTCTAGAGATCCAGACAGAGTTTATAGTCCTTGATGACTTCAGAACGTTGGTTGTCCCAGGTGGTAGAAGACCTCCAGAGATTCATGCAGAGTTGAGGCTTGAAAAATGGAGTGTAGAGGGGGTAATGTGGAGCTTGTTGCTGCTGGGTTTCCCCAGAGGGTATTGGACTAGAAAATTGGGGTCTCACTTGGTGATCTCTGATGAGTACAGGCACCATGAATGTGGTTAAAGGTGTGGACAAGAGGATGGAGCACAGAGAGTACATGGCAGACCTCACGGCTTCTGTTTTTTTGTTTTTTTGTTTTTGTTTTTGTTTTGTTTTGTTTTGTTTTGTTTTGTTTTTTTCTGGGACAAAGTGGGCAGGAGTTTGGGCATAGGGGAAGCATCTCTACCTGCAATTCCAGAGGCCTTCTGACATCAGGGACTACCAGTTCTACTTGCAGTCTTATATGCATGGTCTCATCAGAGACTACCAGGCCTACTAATACTAGGGATAACCAGATAGTTCAAATTCAGTTTAAGAACACAATCAACAAAAGCCAGGGAAACATGTTACTACCAGAACCCAGCTGTACTACTACAACAAACCCTGAATATCCAAACACAATTGAGTCACAGGAAAATTACCTTAAATTTATTTTTCTGAATATGATAGAGGCCTTTAAAGAAGCAACTAATGAATCACTTAAAGAAATCCCGGGAAAAGCAATCAAATAGGTGAAATAATTTAATAAAACTGTTCAAGATCTGTAAAAGCAATAAAGGCAACACAATCTGAGGAAATCCTGGAGATGGAAAACGTAGGAAAGAGAACAAGAACTACAAACAAAGGCCTCACCGACCTAATATAAGAGATGGAAGCAAGAATCTCAGGCATGGAAGATACCTCAGAAGAGATTAATCATCTATCAAAGAAAATGGTAAATCTAAAAAGTTTCTATCACAATACATCAAGGAAATTTAGGACACTATGAAAAGACAAAATCTATGAATGTATAAAGGCTGACTAAATACTAAGTAAAGTGGACGAAAAAATAAAATCCTCTTTCCACATAATAATCAAACTAGTAAATGTACAGAACAATGAGACTATTAAAAACCTCAAGCATTAATGTCCAAGTCACATAATCCACAAGGGTCTGGGCAGATATCTTATAGATTTTAAGTGACCACAGATGCTAGCCATACTACTATAACAAGCAAAACTTTTAATCACCATAGACTTTTTTCAAAACCTTCTTTATTCAGAGTTCTTAAACACTTCAACCTCCCTTCTAACCCACTAACTAGAAGCCAGGAGAAATTTTATAGACCAAAAGGTATTCTGGACCTGTTTAAAAGTAATCTTGGGGATGATTTCACTCTTTGTTATCAAGATACCAATAGTTCACTTTTAGAGCTAGTACCAAACATGTATCAGTAGTGGTGGAACAATCTAGCAGAAAGAGCAAGGCTCTACTGAATTGGCACAAGTCAGCAGAAGTAGTCAAAACTACTTCCCTGAGAATTTCTTTGATTTATTTCTCTACAATAAGAAAAGACTTGGGAAGACAAGTTAAGACCAGCGAAACATTGCATAGCATAGCAATGCTATTTTGGGGATAATATAAATATATATATATATATATTATTATTATTATTATTATTATTTCTAAACATCATGTGCCCACTCATATGTCTGTTTTCATCCAAACATCATATGCCCTCCTGGCCGTGCCAAGCATCCTGTAGGTGCTGATTGACAAAGTCCCATTGCTTGGAAGACCTGAACTGACCTTTTACTTCTCTTGGTGGAAATTTTCTCCATACCTTTTGTTTACATTTATATTTCTCACTATTAAAGGCCACTATCCTCTTTCCAAAAGCTAGAGCTGGAATAACAAAATGTCAATGCAAACAAGAATGAAATTAATGAAAGTTCCCCAGGGGAAAAAACAGTTATGCAGAATATTGAATCTTTCTTAAGAACTTATTACTTAAATAAACATAGATAATTAATGATTCTTACTAATATGCATAAGACTTAAGATTTGAGAAAAATTATTAAAGAAAAACAGTAAAATTCTAGAAGCTGTCAAACTGTACACGAATCTCTAGGTTTTTATGTTCAGCATCAGAAAGAAGGAACTAGAGACCATATCCATAGGTTAGGCATAGCCCCTGGTTGAGAGATATATCCACCCACATGTCAAAAAAATTAACCCAGAGTTGCTCCTATCTAAAAGTAATGCAGGGACACAGAGTGGAGCCAATAGCTGTTGCTGCTGCTGCTGCTGCTGCTGCTGCTGCTGCTGCTGCTGCTGCTGCTGCTGCTTTGAGTTCCTGCTGGTGCCTCTCCCTCTTGCCTGGCTGCCTCCAAGTGTCCCTCTCCTGTTGCCTACACCACCAAAACCTCCAGAGACAGGGTTTCTCGTCATGTCGCCCCTTTTTCTGCTTTGTGCAGGTCTTCTTTGTGTATCAATCTATGAGGTGACAAGCTGGATGTTCATAGGGCAGCCATTCAAAGAGGCACCATTGTACTGTCTCATAGCCTCAGGGCATCTGCTTTCCTTTCAAAGTGCAGATGTGCTGTTCCTAAACTTCTTCCAGAGCGATCATAGTGCACAGCAGATTTTTTTCAACGTTCCAAATTCAGCAAAGAGTTGCTGAATATCAGGATCTGACACTCCAAAGTGCAGTTTTGACAGGAGCAGCTTCCCACCAGTATCCATGAGGTTTCTACCCCTGAAGCCACCAATGATTAGGTCATGCTGCCACTTGTCTGGAAGTTGTTATGGTGCCAGCCTGTTCCTGCCACCATGGGTGACCACGGGCCAGTACCTCTTAGGCCCAGGGCCTTGATTCATCCAGGAATCAGGCCTGTTTTGATGTCCTTGCTGGCTCTTGTTCAGCTTAATGATGTCTTCCAAAGACCTGTCCATTTTGTCAGCCATGGTGTGCGTGGATTTGTGCCTTGGATCCAGCTTACCTGATTTGAAAACAAAAGTTTAATTTATGTTGAAAGTACATCTGTCGTTTCAGCATATTGAATCATTAAACAATAGGGAAGAGTTCCTGAGAATTTGATTAGGAAAAACAAGAAGTTTGAACATGATCCCACAAAGGTTTGAATTTAACCTGTATAAGTAACTGTAACTTCTAACCGTTTTGCAAATAATAGAACTAGTTAAGTAACATTCTGTTCTACTTAGAATGATTCCTACCCAAACACAGTTCCTTAATGCCACAGTTTTTTTTTTTTTTTTTTTTTAAATGCAAATATTGGAAGAAGCAAACCCAGTGAGCTGAGCCCAGTTTCTGGGTGCCAGAGTCAGAGTAGAGAATTCACCCCTTCAAGTCTTTTGACCTCTATCAGCCTGCTGTAGAAACATAAAACCAAACACACCAGAAAGATTTGAATAGAAAGTAAAATATAACCAATTTTTCCAGGTCTACATAGGCGGATATTGTCATAAACAAAATACAGTAAAATAAAAACAAATGCTTTTAATCCCAGCCCTCAAGAAGCAGAGGCAGGAGGATCTTTCCAACTTCCATGATAGCCTGGTACACACAGCCAGCTCTAGACTGTCCAGGGCTGGCTAGTAAGTCCTGGACTTCAGAAATTAATGAAACTATCTGTATATTTTACCAAAAAAAGATAAAACATGTTAACCAACATAATTAGAATGAAAATCACCACCCAATTTCAAAAACTGGATTATTTAAAATCAAATGCATTTAGAGTTGAGTGTTATGTTTAAGTCTTGGGAAAGAACTATTTCACATCTCTGAAGTCGTACAACTCTCTTAGGAGACTTTTGGCTCTTTGAGACTCTCTAGTTGGTGTGGTTCATTCACCTCTCTGTCAAGCCTTCTCTCTCAGGGCTGACAGCAGAGGAGAACCCTTTGCTCTCTTTGTAGCTTGCCTCAGCTCTCTCAAGTGTGCTGTCCAAGCCTCTCCAAACTCCTTTTATACTCCTAAGGACCGCCCCCTCCCTAGATAAGCCTACTATCTCTGATAATTGAATCATTTTTTTCACACCACAAATAATTACAATACTTAAAGACACAGAATACTAAAGAAAGCAATGTTTACAACTGTAACAGATGCCTGAAGAAAAGACTGTAGTTAATTCAGTGTAATATCCAATAATCAGACTAAAAGTTTTATTTTAAAATGACTTCAGGTTATCCCTCTTAACATGATTAAATCAGTTGGGTTTGTGAGGGGGTTTTATTGTTGTTGTTTTTTGTTTTCTTGTTTGTTTGTTTGTTTGTTTGTTTTTTGAGATATCTGTCCTTGAAATCTCTGTAGAGCAGAGATGGCCTCCAATCGAGGGATCTGACTGCCTCTGCCTTCCAAGTGCTTAGATGAAAGGATTTGACAGCTAATGACTCAGTAAATCATTTCTAAACTTCTCACAGTAGATAATAAATACAAAAATAAAGAAAACAACAATGGAACAAAAATCAAAGCCAACAAAATGGTCACAATTTACAGGATTCTATGACTTTAACAGACAGGGTAACCAAGACTGTCCTTTAAAGGGGAGTCACACAGACAGAAAACTGCTGTGTTTCTTGCTGGGCATCTAACCCAGGGCTTCACATGTGCCAAGCAAATATTCTGCCACACTCAGAGTCCTCTGAGAAGAATGTTAAGAAGGAGAATAAAATATATGGATATTATATTAAAAGCAGGAAGGCATTGAGGTACAGGGACTTAATGTTTAAGTCATCAGGCTCAGCCATCAACTCCTTTAGAATGAATCTCATTGGGACCCATTATGATTCATCTCAACCTCTTTTATGGTAGAGATGGCAGAGAACATTTTGTTTTATTTTGTTTTGTTTCCCTTTAAGACCTTGTCACATTATGAAGCCTGGAACTTGATACATAGCCCTGGTTGGCCTCCCTCAGAATCTTAGGTGTGCTTGCCTCCCTCTACTGAGTCCTCAGATAAATCCCTTGGGCCACTCTGCCTAGCCTAGAGAAATATTTTTGAAAGACATATCTTTCTTCTAAATCTTCTAAATGAAAACAATTATCACTATATCAGTCAGGGTTTCTAGAGAAGCAGAACTTAAAGGATGAATCCCTACATATAGAAAGGAGATTTATTTGAATGACTTACAAGTTGTGGTCTGACTATTCCAATTGTGTTCTATGAATGGAAAGTTTGTGAATCCACAATCTACTCAGTCCACAAGGGTGGAGGTCTCAAATGGACTTCAGTAGAGATGCTGGGATCCCAGGGAATGAATAGACTTGCTAGCAAGGTGAGAGCAAGAAGACAATGAGCAAACACTTCCTCTGGCATGTCTAACATCTTCTGCAGCTTATGAGACCCCTTAGAACTTGTGGTTTCTCTAGGCCATGTGCTTCTGCTCTGATTTTCTCCATCTTCCTCTTCTTCTGCATCCTCTCCCTCTTCCATTTTCTCCTTCTTCTCCCTCCCTCCTTCAGCTTAACCTTCCCTTTGATCTGCCCAATATTCAGCTCTCCTTTATTTTAAAAATTAAAGTAGGAAGCAGGCTTATAGGAAATCACCTGAGTGCTGACACATTCCTTGTTCATAAACACTCATAGAAGAACAGAATTAACATAAAATATAATTAGTCCCAATGCTACCCACAACAGAAGTCCCTAGCAAATTAAAACAACTCTCAGATTCCATTTTATACCCATCAAAATGGCCAAAATGAAAACCTCAAGCACATGCAGGCTAGGCTATGGAGCATAGGGAACACTCCCCCATTGCAGGTGTGAGTGAAAACTTGAACACAAACTTGTAGACAGCCGACGCCTAAAAGATGGCACCAGTTTCCAGTACACCGTGGCCGTAAACAACACCACTGCACAGGCCCTAGCCCGAATCTGATGCCAAGCCCTACTGAGTGGGTGCATGCTAATGAAGTGTCGACAGGCCGGCCAATCCCAGAAGGACACATAGCCCTCCTCAGTGCTGGGGTGTATATAAGCAGTCCTCCCTGGGTTCCTGGGATCCCTGTAGCAGCATCGAGGTGTTCCTACAATAAAGCCGTTTAGAAGAATCCGACCTTGTTGTGTCTTCCTTGCTGGACGAGGTGGGCGAGACAAATTGGTGGCCCGCACGGAGACCCAAGGATCTCATGGATTCAGAACTCTTCAGCTGAGGAACGGAGGTACTGGTAATTCTCCCAAATTGATCCCCTGTTAAAGGGGGGATATATTTTTCTTGCCCGTGGACCCAGTGTGGGTAGCTCTTATCCTTGTTTTTTCATTTTTTGTAATTTCTGGCCTCTGCTTTTGTTTGATAGAAGCAGTTAAGGCAGGTCAAATAATTCTTCTGGAACAACAAGAAAATATGTCAGAGGAAGATAGGAAACACATAAGCAAAAGAAAGAAAAGGGGCGAAAAAGAGAGAGAAAAGGAGAAGGGAGAAAAGGCAAATTCAAAAGGAATAGGAAATAATGAGAAAGAAAAAGAAATAGCAAAAATATATCCCTCATTAAAAGACTTAACAATAAGTTCAGCAAGTTCTGACTCCAGGGACTCAGAGCTTGATAAAGATGAGGAAGTTGACCTAGAAGAGGCAGCTCGGTATGAGAGGGATAGGTATGATCCGGATTGGCCATATAGAGACAACCCAGTGAAAAAGGGAGTGTTGGTTAACAAAAGGTCAAAATTGAAAGTATCAACAGCTCCACCTTTCAATCCTGATTAAGAAGGAGAGGACATCCTCCTATGCATTTTGAAGACATTCCATGAACTAACAGTAGTGTTGTGGCAGTCAGGTCCTCTATTGTGGATTTATCCTCATGTGTCTCCCAATAAAATCCTTGAATATTATCCCATTGCTCTAGCTCAATTAGTGATTTTGGGCATTAAATCGTGTATTCAACATTTTGGAGCACCCCCTCAGAAAATCATTACACCTTATAATGCTAATCAAATACAGATCCTAAGTTCTTTGATAGATGATTGGGCCCTATTGTGCTGTAGTTTTGATGGGGAATTAGATAATCATTATCCCAAAGATCCTTTGCTACAATTTTTTAGTGAACATCTAGTGATTTTTCCCAAAGTCACAGCATCTAAACCCATATCAGGTGCATTGGATATTTATATGGATGGTTATAAAACAGGTGTTGGTGCCTATGTAGTTAATTCTCAAAAACCTGTTCTTTTTCAATACAATCCTGGCACCCCACAACTTACTGAATGTAAAATTGTGTTGGAAGTATTCAAAGCTTTTAAGGAATCTTTTAATCTAGTCTCTGATTCAGGTTATGTAGTAAATGCAGTGCATCCATTAGAAATTGCAAAAGATGGCCTAGTTGGCCATCACTGGAAAGAGAGGCCCATTGGACTTGCAAACTTTATATGTCTCAGTGCAGAGGAACGCCAGGGCCAAAAAGTGGGAGTGGGTGGGTAGGGGGGGTGGGGAGGAGGGTATGGAGGACTATTGGGATAGCATTGGAAATGTAAATGAGAAAAATACCTAATTTTTAAAAAAAGAAATTGCAGTACCCATTAGACACACCAGCTCCCTGACTCACCCACCCCCAAACACCTCTCATGCATCCATCCCTCACATCACCACCACCCCAGAATCCCTCTTCCTTGGGGTATTAAGTTTTAACAGCATTGGGCACATCCTCTCCCACTGAGACCAGACAAGGCAGTCCTCTGCTGCATATGTGTTAGGGACCATGCACCAGCCTATATATGCTCTTTGGTTGGTGGCTTTGTTCCTGGTAGCTCTGAAGATTCCAGAATATTTGATTCTGTTGTTCTTCTTATGGGGTTGCCATCCTCTTCAGCTCCTTTGATCCTTTTTCTATCTCTTCTATAATGGTCTACCACTTCATTCTAATGATTGGCTATAAGTAGATCTGTCAAAATCCAATGCAGATAGTACAACATGCAATCAGGAAGAGTGGAAGAGTTTCTTTCCTACCAATGTGATAGATCTCAAATTGAGTTGATCACTGGATGGTCTTTTCCTCAGTCTCTGTTCTATTTTGTCCCTGCATTTCTTTTAGACAGGAAGAATTATGGGTCAAAGAATTTGAAGGAACTTGAATAGCACCACCCCTCTACTGGAGGCCCTGTCTATCTATTCAGGAAGCCTCTTCAATTTCCTTTTCCAAATTGCTGGGAATTTAGACTGTTTATCTTCTTTAAGTCTTGGGACTTTCTAGGGGTACACTCCACACCCAACCCCCAGAGCTGCATATTTCCATTTATTCCTCTGGCCCTCTTGGCTAATCCCTGTCTCCCCCATACCTGATCTTACCTCCTCTTCCCCATTCCTCTCCCCTCTCCCACCCAGGTCACTAATCTGTATCCTATGATTATTTCCTTCATCCTTCTAAGTGGCCATCATTCAGGCCTTCTTATGGTATGTGGCTTGTGTCATGGGTATTCTGCACTTTTTGGCTAATATCCACTTATCACTGAGTATATACCATTCATGTCTTTGATGTCTGGGTTACTTCACTCAGGATAATATTTTCTAGTTCCATCTATTTGCCTGCAAAATTCATGATTCCCTCATTTTTAATATCAGAATATTCCATTTTGTAAATGAGCTACATTTTCTGTATCCATTCTTCAATTGAGGGATATCTGGGTTATTTACAACTATAGCTATTACAAATAAAGCTTCTAGGAACATAGTGGAGCACATGTACTTGTGGTATGATGGATAATCTTTGCAGTATTTGCGTAGGAGTGGTATAGATGTGTTTTCAGGTAGACCTACTTCCAATGTTTTGAGGAAATGCCAAAGTGATTTTCACAGTGGCTGTACCAGTTTGCAATCCTACCAACAATGGAGGAGTTGTCCCTCTTTCCTTACATTTTTGCCAGTATGTGTTATCACTTGAGTTTTTTATCTTAGCCATTCTAGTTGGTGCATGGTGAAATCTCAGGGTCATTTCGGTTTGCATTTACCTGATAACTAAGGATACTGAATATTTCTTTTGGTTTTTCTCACCCATTTGAGATTACTTAGTTGAGAATCTTTGTTTAGCACTGTACCCCATTTTATTTGCGCTATTTAGTTTTCTGTAGTCAAACTTCCTGAGTTCTTTGTATATTTTGGATATTACCCTTCTGTCTGAGGTAGGGTTTCCCTACCTGTAGGTTGACATTTCATCTTATTGACAGTGCCCTTTGTCTTACAGCAGCTTTTCAATATCATGAGGTCCCATTTGGCAATTGATGATCTTAGAACCTGAGACACTGATGTTCTATTCAGGAAATTTAACCCTGTGGTGATGTGTTTGAGGCTTTTCCCCAATTTCTCTTCTATTAGGTTCAACATATCTGGTTTTGTGTGGAGGTCCTTGATCTGCTTGGACTAGGGCTTTATACAAGTAGATAAAAATGAATCAATTTGCATTCTAATACATGCAGACCTCCAGTTAGACTTGTACCATTTGTTGCAAATGCTGTCTTTTTTTTCCATTGTATGGTTTTGATCCTTTGTCAAAGATCAAGTGACCATAGGTATGTGGATTTATTTCTGGGTGTTCAATTCTCTTCCACTGATCTACCTGTTTGTCTCTGAACCAAAACCATTTCTCTTTTTTATCATTATTGCCCTATAATACAGCTTGAGGTCAGGGATGATAATTCCCCAAGATATTCTTTTATTGTTGAGAATTGTTTTCACTATCCTGTGTTTTTTCCCCACATGAAGTTGAAAATTGCACTTTCTATATCAATGAAGAATTGAGTTGGAATTTTGATGGGGATTGCATTGAATCTGGAGATCATTTTCGGTAAGATGGTCATTTTTAATATGTTAATTCTACCAATCCATGAGCATGGGAGAAATTTCCATCCTCTGAAGTCCTTTTTTTTTTTTAATTTCTTTCTTAAAGGATTTGATGTTCTTTTCATACAGATCTTCAACTTATTGGGTTAGATTTACACCAAGATATTTTATATCATTTGTTTTTATTATGAAGTAGCTTATTTCCCTAATTTCTTTCTCAGCCAATTTATCATTTATATTAAAGATGGCTTCTGATTTTTTTAGTTAGATTTATATACAGTCACTTTGCTGACTTCTTTATCAACTAAGGAGTTTTCTGGAAGAATTTTTGAGGTGGCTTCTGCATACTATCATATCATCCACAAATAGTGATAAATTGACTTCTTTCCAATATGTATCCTTTTGATCTCTGTTTGTTGGCTAATTGTTCTAGCTAGACCTTCAAATATTACATTGAATAGATAGGGAGTAAATGTCCAGCCTTATCTTGTCTCTGATTTTCGTGGGAGTACTTCAAGTTTCTCTCCACTAAATTTGATGTTAACTATTGGTTTGCTGTATATTGCTGTTATTATGATTATATATGTGCCATGTATTCCTAATCTCTCCAAGACAATTAACAAGAAGGGGTGTTGTATTTTGTCAAAAGCTTTTCAACATCTAATAGCATGAGCATGTGGTCTTTTATCTATGCATTTGTTTATACAATGGCTTACACTATTGGCTTTTCTGATTCCTTTATATTGAATAATCCTTGTAACTCTGGGACAAACTCTACTTGATTGTGGTGAATGATTTTGACTCATTCTTAGGTTTGGTTTCAGAGAACGTTATTAAATATTTTTGCTTCAATATTCATAAGCAAAATTGGTCTGAAGATTTTTTTCTTTGTTTAGTCTATGTGGTTTCCATTTCAGAGTAACTGTGGCTTCATAGGATGTATTAGATAATGTTCCTTCTGTTTCTTCTTGTGGAATACTTTGAGAGTATTGGTATTAGCTCCTTTGAAGGTCTGGAAGAATTCTGCACTAAAACCACCTGGCCTTGGGCTTTTTTTAGTTGGGAAGTTTTTAATGATTGTTTCTATTTCCTTACAGGTTATTTAACTGTTTAGATGGTTGACTCGATCTTAATTTAAGTTTGTTACAGAATATCTGTATAGCAAATTATACACTTCATCTAAATTTCCAGATTTGTCAAGTATAGGTGTTTGTAGTAAGATCTGATGTTTTTTTTTTAATTCCCTTGGTTTCTGTTGTTATGTCTCTCTTTTTATTTCTAATTTTGTTAATTTGGACACTATTTCTGTGCCCATTCAAGGATAATAAAGGAAAAACTCTAGTACAAGAATAAAACAACACTGTAGATAAAGCAAGAATGTAATCTTTCAACAAACCTAAAGAAGATAGCCACATGAACAGAATCCCAAGACTAACAACAAAAATAACAGGAAGCAGAAATTAATTACTTTTCTTTATTATCAATGGACTCATTCCCCAATAAAAAGACATGGACTGCTGGGCGGTGGTGGCGCACGCTTTAATCCCAGCACTTGGGAGGCAGAGGCAGGTGTATTTCTGAGTTCGAGGCCAGCCTGGTCTATAGAGTGAGTCCAGGATAGCCAGGGCTATACAGAGAAACCATGTCTCAAAAAAAAAAAAAAAAGAATCCAAAACACCAAAAACAAAAACACAAACAAAAAACAAAAGAAAAACATAAACAAAAGACATGGACTAAACATAAACAGGACCCAACATTTTGCTGCATACAGGAAACCTACCTTAGTGACAAAGACAGATACTAAACAATTTTCCAAGTAAATGGTTCCAAGCTGGAGTAGCCATTCTAATATCTAATAAAATAGACTTTCAACCTGAAGTAATCAAAAAAGATAAGAAGGGCCACTTCATACTCATCAAAGGTAAAATCTACCAAGATGAACTCTCAATTCTGAATATCCATGCTCCAAATGCAAGGGCAGCCACATTCATTAAAGAAACTTTAGTAAAGCTCAAAGCACACATTGCACTGCACACAATAATAGTAGGAGTCTTCAACACACCACACTCATCAAAGGACAGATCATGGAAACAGAAACTAAACAGAGACACAGTGAAACTAACAGAACTCATGAAACAAATGGGTTTAACAGATATCTATAGAACATTTTATCCTAAAACCAAAGAACCTACCTTCTCAGCACCTCATGGTACCTTCTACAAAATTGACTATACTATGAATCCGGAAACAAAACAGGCCTCCACAGATACAATAATATTGAAATAATCCCATGCATTTTGAAACTTGCAAAGGGAAATTTGCAAATTCATCTGGAATAGCAACAACAACAACAACAACAACAAAAAAAAACTTGCACAGCAGAAACTACTCTCATCAATAAAATAACCTCTGGTGGGATCACCATCCCTGAACTCAAGCTGTACTACAGAACAATTGTGATTAAAAACTACATGGTACTGGTACAGTGACAGGCAGGTAGAAATAGAATTGAAGTCCCAGAAATGAATCCACATATCTGTGGTCACTTGATCTTTGACAAAGGAGCTAAAATCATCCAGTGGAAAAAAAGACACTATTTTCAACAAATGGCGCTGGCTCAACTGGCAATTACCACGTAGAAGAATATGAATTGATCCATTCTTATCTCTTTGTACAAAGCTCAAGTCTAAGTGGATCAAGAACCTCCACATAAAACCAGAGACACTGAAACTTATAGAGAAGTAAGTGGGGAAGAGCCTTGAACAAACAGCACAGGGGAAAAATTCCTGAACAGAACACTAATGGCTTGTACTCTAAGATCAAGATTTAACAAATGGGACCTCATAAAATTGCAAAGCGTCTATAAGGCAAAGGACACTGTCAATAAGACATAAAGGCAACTAACAGATTAGGAATAGCTCTTTACCAAATTTATATTCAATAAAGGGCTAATATCCAATATATACAAAGAACTCAAGATATTAGACTCCAGAAAACCAAATAACCCTATTAAAAATGGGGTACAGAGTTAAACAAAGAATCCCCAAGTGTGGAATGCTGACTGGCTAGGAGCACCTAAAAAATGTTCAACATCCTTAGTCATCAGGAATATGCAAATAAAAACGACCCTGAGATTCCACCTCACAGCAGTCAGAATGGCTAAGATCAAAAACTCAGATGACTACATGGATGCCCCTACCCTCCACCCCATCTGACTTCTAAACTCCCTGGGGCTTCCAGTCTCTTGATGGTTAGGTGCATCATCTCTGAATAAACATAGACCTGGAAGTCCTCTACTTTATGTGAGTTGGGGGCCTCATATCAGCTGGTGTATGCTGTCTTTTTGGTGGTCCAGTGTTTGAAAGATCTTGGGGGTCCAGATTAATTAATACTACTGGTCCTCTTATAGGATCGCCCTTCGCCTCAAAGTCTTTCAGGCTTCCCCAATTCAACAACAGGGGTCAGCTGCTTCTGTCCATTGGTTGGGAGCAAATATCTGCATGTGACTCTTTCAGCAGCTTGTTGGATCTTTCAGAGGGCAGTCATGATAGATCAATTTTTGTGAGTACTCCATAGCTTCAGTAATAGGGTCAGGCCTTGGGACCTCCCCTTGACCTGGATCCCACTTTGGGCTTGTCACTGGACCTTTTTTTCCTTAGGATCCTCTCCATTTCCATCCATGTAATTCTTACAGACAGAAACAATTATGTGTCAGAGCTTTGATTGTGGAATGGCAACCCCATCCCTCATTTGATGTCCTGTCTTCCTGCTGGAGAAGTGCTCTATAAGTTCCCTCTCCCTACTGTTGGACATTTCATCTAAGTTCCCTCCCTGTGAATCCTGTGAATCTCTCACCCTCCAGGTTTCTGGTGTACTCTGGGTGTGTGTGGGGGGGTTCCCCCAACCTCCTTTTTCCCCTCAAGGATGCCTGTTTACATTCTTTCTGCTGGCCCTCAGGGCTTCAGTCCTTTTCCCTCACCTAATACCAGATCAGGAATCCCCATTCCCATTCACTTTTCCTCCCAAGTCCCTTCCTTCCTCCCCACTCATGATTGCCTTTCTCTCTCCCAACTGGGATTGAGGCATCCTCACTTGTGGGGAGGAGGTCTGGGAAGTGGAGCAATTAGAGGGTTAGATGACAGGGGAAGAATAAAATATGAAGTGTAAATAATGAAATTCAAGTAAACTTAAATTAAAAAATACATGTACATAGCAAAAATAATATGAAATATTTAACATAAAAATTAAACTCTATAATAAATTAAAAAAAAAAAACTCTGTTGACCGCAGATGCTGGTGAGGATGTGGAGAAAGAGGAACACTCCTCCATTGCTAGTGGGATTGCAAGCTGGTACAATCACTCTGGAAATCAGTTTGGCAGGTACTCAGTATATTGGACATAGTACTACTGAAGGATCCAGCTATACCACTCCTGGACATATCCAACATGTAATAAGTACATATGTCCCACTATGTTTATAGCAGCCTTATGTATAATAGCCAGAAGCTGGAAAGAACCCAGATGTCCCTCAAGAGAGGAATGGATACAGAAAATGTGGCATATTTACACAATGAAATACTACTCAGCTATTAAAAACAATGAATTTATGAAATTCCTAGACAAATGGATATATCTGGAGGATATCATCCTGAGTTAACCCAATCATAAAAGAAGACACATGATATGCACTCAATGATAAGTGGATATTAGGCCAGAAACTCGGAATACCCAAGATACAATTTGCAAAATACCTGAAACTCTAAAAGAAGGAAGACCAAAGTGTGGATACTTTAGTCCTTCTTAGAAGGGAACTAAAATTTCCATGGAAGGAGTTACAGAGACAAAATGTGAAACAGAGAATGAAGGAATGACCATCCAGAGACTTCCCCTCCTCGGGATCCATCCCATAAACAGCCACCAAAACCAGACACTATTGTGGATGACAAGAGCTTGCTGATAGGAGCCTGATATAGCTATTTCCTGAGAGGCTCTGCCAGTGCCTTACAAATACAGAAGTGGATGCTCACAGCCATCCATTGGATAGAGCACAGGGTCCCCAATGAAGGAGTTAGAGAAAGTACCCAAAGACCTGAAGGGGTTTGTAGCCCCATAGCAGGAGCAACAATGTGATCTAACCAGTATCTCCAGATCCTCCTGGGATTAAACCACCAAGCAAAGAAAGCACATGGTGGGACTTGTGGCTCTAGCTGCATATGGTGCAGAGGATAGCCAGTCAGTCATCAATGGGAGGAGAGGCCCTTGATCCTGTGAAGGTTATATTCCCCAGTATAGGGGACTGCCAGGGCCAGGAAGCAGGAGTGGGTGGGTTGGGGAGCAGGAGGAAGGGGGAATGTACAGTGAATTTTCGGAGGGAAAAGGAGGAAAGGAGATAACATTTGAAATGTAAAAAAATATATATCTAACAAAAAAAGAAAAGGATATTGTTGAGTATGTAAGGAGGAATGAGGAATGAGAAGGAGTTAAGGGAAGGGTCAATATAATGAAAACAAATTTAATTCCAAGTAGAAATAAAGAATTAAATTAAATGTAAAATCTTTGAAAGGTTTATATTATAACATAGGATGAGAAATACTATAATGTCTTAGTTTGGGCTACTATTGCTGTTATGATGATGATGATGATGATGATGATGATGGTGGTGATGATCAAACACCATGACAAAAAAGTAAGTTGAAGAGGAAAGGGTTAACTTAGGTTATGCTTCTAAATAAATGGTCTAGAGAAAGCTGAAACAAGAGTTCAATCAGGATGAAAACTTAAGAGGTAGGAGCTGGTGCAAATGCCATAGAACTATTTACTGGCTTTTTCATAATGTTTTGTTAAAACTGGTATCTTATAGAACCCAGGACTACCAGCCTAGGGACGACACTATACACATTGTACTGAGCCCTCCTTCTATCAATCACTAATTAAGAAAATGAGATAAAGCCCGAGGCTCTGGAGAAAAATTTTTAATATATCTCAAATTGACATAACCAACTAGCACATTATGATAATGTGTCTTTGTACAATCCCCCAAAAGAAATATAACATGACATAATATGATAGAATATAATATGTCATTGTTAAATCACCAATATTTTCTCACCAATATTTAAGATAAAATTATGGAGAAATATTGAATATGCATGAATATTTAAAATATTCAAATTACAAAGTTTTTTGAGTGGTATACATTATTCTTCAAACTAGTAGTGTATAAAATCTATCAGTATAAAGGTGATAAAATGACCTTGGTAACCCTATATCTTCATTTTTGTATATAAGAATCATGAATAATCATTTTCACATAACGTCTTATTGCTATATATTGCTAGTTATAATTCTATTTGCATTGAACAACACTAAACCTGGATTGTTAAATAACAGAAGGATCTTCAAGAATCTAGGATGTGTACGTGTGGGTGAATGTAAATGTCTACATTAAATCGTCTTCAAGTTTCAGAGAAATGCAAGAAAATAGATATAAGAGAAACTTAGACATCATTCCTTCTTCTCATTCCTCCTTCTCCTCCTTCTTTTTCTTCTTCCTCATACTCATTTTCCTTTTCCTCCTCCTCTTTCTCCTTCCTTTTTCCCCCATTGCTTAACTTTTCCAGTTATCTATTGTTCAAATTGAAAGATGTGAGCCTTCAAAAGAGTAATTTAATTTGATGAAATACCAAAGCTGCTTTTCAAATGCAGTAAGCTCAAACAACAGGCTTTAAGTTTTTTATCCATTATCTACTACATATTAAGCATGTGCAACACCATTTATCTGTCAAATTGGTGAAATGATATGAACTGTATCAAAAGATGGCCTATTCGGCCATCACTGGAAAGAGAGGCCCATTGGACATGCAAACTTTATATGCCCCAGTACAGGGGAACGTCAGGGCCAAAAAAATGGGAATGGGTGGGTAGGGAAGTGGGGGGGAGAGGATATGCGGGACTTTTGGGATAGCATTGGAAATGTAATTGAGGAAAATACAAAATAAAAATATTAAAAATTAAAAAAAACACTGCTAGACTCACATAAGGAAGAGATGTTTAGATTATTTAATTTGACTGGAGAAGATTCAAAATCAGAGTAAAGAATGTAAAGAATGTAGTAATGTATAGAAGCCCTACTTTTATTTATCATGAATGATATTCATCATTGGTTTATATTCATCTTAAAACCATTTTTTTCTGGAGTGTTTTTATGAAAGATTGTAGGATTGTGACCACTGTATCTTTAGATATAATCAGCCATTGAGTTGGTCTGTGATTGGGTTGATTCCTTGCAACATCTTTATAATTTCTGTGATATGAACCATTACTTACCCGAGTCATCAATTTCATGTGTTCATCATTAGTAAATGTTATAATACATTGCTTGATATTTTAATATCAATAATGCTCTAAATTTATTATTTTATTGATGTTTACATCTATGTTCATTGACAACATAAGTCTGCAGTTTAATGCTTCTTTTTTTCATTTTTGGAGTATTATATAAAAAGAATTGGCATTGAATTATTCTTACATCCATAGCAGAGCTAGACAAGATCTTCTGTTTTCTCCCATTAATGCCATTACCTCTTAATTCCATGCCCTGAAACTGAGTGAATGGTTTTACATCATTATCTGATGACTTAGAATATTTCTTTGAGATGGTAGTAACAATTCCATTTCCATTTTTGATACAATTTCATTATTCTGCCTTGCATTAGAGTTGACTTTTTTATATCTTTAATGAACCATCAATTTATTTTAGTAGTTTCATTCACCATTTCCTCAGACTTTAGCATTTTATTTTACTCAGTGTATATTTGGTTTGCTGTTGTCTTAATTCTTCCCCTCTGTTGGGTATTTCAGCTAATGCCATCCCCATTGAATCCTGAGAACTTGCTTTCCTGGCATCTGGGACTTTCTAGTGGCTACCTCCAGTTCCCCATCCACCACTGCTACACACCTCTATACTTCTCTCCTGTCAACTGCCATATCCTGATCCATTTTCACCTTGCCATCCTCTCTTCCTCTCAGATTACTCCCTTCTTCTACCTCCTGTGATTACTTTGTTCCACCTTCTATGTAGGATTGACGCATCAAAAATTTGGTCTTCTTTCTTTTTGAGCTTCATATGGTCTGTGAGTTGTATTATGAGTATTGCAAGCTTTTTCCCTAATATCCACTAATGAGTGAGTATATACCATGTGTGTTCTTTTGTGACTGGGCTACCTCACTCAGGATGATATTTTCTAGTTCCATCCCTTTAGCTGTGAATTACATGAAGCCATTTTGATTGGTAAGAGGTAAAATCTCAGGGTTGCCTTGATTTATAGTCCCCTGATGAGTAAGGATGTTGAACATTTCTTTTTTTCTTTATCTTTTCTTTTTCTTTGTATCCCTGGCTGTCCTGAAATTCACTGTAGACCAGGCTGGCCTCGAACTCAGAAATCCACCTGTCTCTGCCTCCCAAGTGCTGGGATTAAAGGCATGTGCCACCACTGCCTGTCAAACATTTCTTTATGTGCTTCTCAGTCATTCATGATTGATTCCTCACTTGAGAATTCTGTGTCTAACTATGTACCCAGTTCTTAAATACAGTTATTTGTTCTATGGCATCTAACTTCTTGAGTTCTTTGTATATATTGGTTATTATCCCTGGATGGGATGCACTGTTAGTAAAGATATTTTCCCAATATGTAAGTTGCTGTTTTGTCCTGTTGACCAGATCCTTTGCCATACAGAACCTTTTCAATTTTATGAGATCCCATTGGTGTATAGTTGATCTTAGAGCCATTGATGTTCTGATCAGAAAAATTCCATTTCTGCTGAAGTGTTTGAGGCTCTTTCTTACTTTTTCTTCTATTAGATTCAGTGTGTCTGGTTTTATGTGGAGGTCCTTGATCTACTTGTTCTTGGAGCTCTGTAAAAGGAGGTAAGAATGGACCAATTTATATTCCTCTACATGCTGACCTCCAGTTGAGCCAGCACCAATTGCTGAATATTCAGTCTTTTTTTCCACTGGATGTTGTTGGCTTCTTTGTCAAAGATCAAGTGACCATAGGGGCATGGGTTTAATTCTGGGTCTTCAGTTCTATTCCATTGAACTTCCTGTCTGTCTCTGTATGAATATCATTTGTTGTTGTTGTTGTTGTTGTTTTTCTTTCCACTATTGCTATAGTAAAGCTTGAGGTCAGGAATGGTGATTTCCCCAGAAGTTCTATTTTTGTTGAGAATAGTTTTCACTATCCTGGGATTTTATTATTGCAAATGAATTTGAGAATTGCCTTTTCTATCTCTGGGAAGAACTGAGTGGGAATTTTGTTGGGGATTGCATTGAATATGTAGATTGATTTAGGATGGATGATTATTTTTACTATGTTAACCCTCCCAGTCCATGAGCATGGGAGATCTTTCTATCTTGTGAATTCTTATTCAACTTCTTTCTTCAGAGACTTAAAGTTCTTGTCATACTAAACTTTTCCTTGAATGGTTAGAGACACACCAAGGTGTTTTATATTGTTTGTGACTATTGTGAAAGGTGTCCTTTCATAATTTCTTTCTCATCCCTTTATCCTTTGAGTAGAGGAAGGCTACTGATTTGTTTGAGTTAATTTTATACCCAGCCACTTTACTGAAGTTGTTTATGAGCTGTAGCAGTTCTCTGGTGGAATTTTTTGGGTTACTTTAGTACTGTAATGTTATCTGCAAGTAGTTATGTCTTTACTTCTTCTTTTGCAGTTTGTATCCTCTTGACCTCCTTTTGTTGTCTAATTGCTCTTTCTAGAACTGTGCTGAGTAGATAGAGTAGGCAGCTTTGTCTAGTCCCAGATTTTAATGAGATTCCTTCAAATTTCTGTCCATATAGTTTGATGTTGGCTATTGATTTGTTTTATTATGTTTAGGTATGGACCTTGAATTTCTCATCTTTCCAAGACTTCTAAGATGAGGTGATGTTGAATTTTGTCAAATGCTTTTTCAGAATCTAATGAGATGATCATGTGGTTTTTTGTTTGTTTGTTTGTTTGTTGGAGTTTTTTTATACAGTAGATTATATTCATATATTTCTGTTTACTAAGTCATCACTGCATCCTTGGAATGAAGCCTACTTGCTCATGTTGAATCATTTTTTTTGATGTGTTCTTGGATTTGGTTTGTGAGAATTTTATTGAATAATTTTGCATAATGGAAACTAGTCTAAAGTTCTCCTTTTGGGGGGGTTCTTTATATGATTTAGGCATCAGTATAAGTGTGGCTTTGTAGAACGAAGTAGGTAGTGTTGCTTCAGTTTCTATTTTGTGAAAATATTTGAAGAGTATTGGTATTAGATCTTCTTTGAATGTTTGATAGAATTCTGCACTAAAAGAATCTGGCCCTAGGCTTTCTTTGGTTGGAAGACTTTTAATGACTGCTTCTATTTTTTTAGGGGTTATGGGACTATTTAGATGGTTAATCTGAACCTGATTTAACTTTGGTACATAGTATTTTCTAGAAAAATCACCCATTTCATCTATATTTTCCAGGGTTTTTGTTTTTTTGTTTTGTTTTGTTTTTAAGTATAGGCTTTTGTAATACAATCTGATACTTTTTTATTTTCTTCAGTTTCTGCTGTTGTGTCCATTTTCATTTAATTTTGTTAATTTGTAACTTTCTCTGTGCCCTTCTGTTTTTTAGCTAAGGATTTATTTATCTTGTTGATTTTCTCAAAGAACCAACTCCTTTTTGTGTTGATTCACTGTATTGTTCTCTTTGTTTTTATTTGATTGATTTTAGCCCTGAGTTTGATTATTTCCTATCTTCTACTACTCTTGGGTGTATTTGCTTCTTTTTATTCTAGAGCTTTCAGATGTTACACTGATAGTGTATGCTCTCCCCAGTTTCTTTATGGAGGCACTCAGTGAAAAGACTTTTCTTCTTTCTGTCACTGTTGAAATTCACAGTTAATCCATATGATAGGGCATAATAGGTTATTTAAATTTTCCTTTATCATTTGAAACTTGCTTTGTGACTGAGTGTATTTTTAGTTTTGGAGAAAGCTTTGTGAGATACTGAGAATAAGGTATATTTTTTGTGTTAGGTTGAAATGTGTTTTAATTCTTTGTTAGGATCATTTGGGTTTACTGATTGCTAGCCATAGTATTTTTTATGTAATATTTTTTCTGGATGTCTTGGTGAGAGTGGAGCATTTAAGTTCCCCATTATAAATACTCTCACAATTTGTGTGATTTTTAGCAGCAATAATGTTTCTTTACTAAATGTGCATGTTCTTTTATTTATGGAGGAGATGTTAAGAATTGAAATGTCATCTTGGTGAATTTTTCTTTTGATGTGTATGAAGGGACCTTCCACATCTCTTTTGATTAATTTTTGTTTGAAGTCTTTTTGTTTGATATTAAAATGGCCAGAAAAGCTTGCTTCTTAGGTCAATTTCCTTGTAGGCCCTGTTTGCAACCCTGTGTTCTGAGGTCTCTCTTTAATATTGAGATGTGTTTCCTCTATGCAGCAGAAGGATGGATCTTGTTTTCACCTATATTCTGTAGACTCTGTCTCTTTAAAAGGCTATTGAATCCATGGATACTAAGAGATAAATGATTATTAATTCCTACTGTTATTTTACTGTTGTTATTGTTTGTGGTGATGGTGGTGGTGGTGGTGGTATGCTTGTGTTTCCATTCTTTCACTCATCAAAACCAAAATGAATAATGGTTTTAGATTAGGGGGCTAACCAAGAAAATTGGAAATATACTATAAGAATTGGATATCTACCCAGAAAGGTTTATACCACTCAGCCACATCTTAAACTCTCCAAGAAACATTTTATTTATGCCTTTATTTCATCCCTGATACATTGTCTAATTCTGAGTACCTTAGTAATAACAGAAAGTTGAATAACACAGAGTGTGAATATTGAGAATAGAGAAAGTGGGTTCTTGTTGTAATTATTTAATAGTTATGCCTTATGAACATGTAAAACTATTGTGTAAAATTTAAGAAATAAAAAGCTATTAAAATGAAATTTGTCTATCTGTTTCATATAATCCTGAACTAATATATTTTGAAAGCTGGAAAAAAATATTTTCTTTTTCAATTCAGGTCTACAGTATTTGTGACAGTAGGTTAAACTTGGACCTGTCATTCCAGCCTCACTTCAAAGATCAGGACAACTTCAAAAACATGGACTTTTAAATCAATGCAAGCCACATCCCACATCTATGGCTTTGGTATCTGTGACAAGTAGTCTAGTTAACTCACTATCCATTGCAGTTGGTTTTTTACATAAAAATGGTATTATTAATTTTTTATTAATCTATATATTAGGCATTTAAAATTTTGAACCTCATTATTTATTCTAGTATTCTTCTGACTCAAGTAACTATTGAAGTTGTTCATAACTTAGTAAAACAGATGCTGTACTATATTGTTTTAGGAACAATCCAGAGCCTGACAAATACAGAGGTGAATGCTCACAACGAAACATTGGACTCAGGACAGAGTCCCCAGTGGAGGAGTTAGAAGAAGTACTAAGTCACAAAGGATGGCCTTGTTGGGCATCAGTGGGAGGAGAGGCCCTTGGTCTAGTGAAGATTGGATGCCCCAGTATAGGGGAATGCTAGGGTAGGTAGGTGGAAATGGGTGGGTGAGTGGGGGAGCACCCTCATGGAAGCAGAGGGAGGGAGTAAGGGGTAGGGGATTTTCAGAGGGGAAACCAAGAAAGGGAATAATGTTTGAAATATAAATAAAGAAAATATCCAATAAACAAAAAAGAGAGTTTTTTCCTTCAATATATTAAATGTACACCCCACACACACAAAAAAGAAAAAGAAATCTTATATACGGATACATTTTATTTTTCTGTAGTAGTTGTACATACAAATCATCAATACTTATAAAATTATCTTTATGTTAATAATTTTGAATCTTGAATCATAAATTTCCATAAATGAAGCAAATCCATTAAAATAATTGTATCATGTTTTTCTATAATTAAGAGTATTTAGTATTGTGAAATAATTCTTGGAATTACATTTTTTAAATTCTAATTTATAACTCATATATTGAAGTGAAAAATACTTATTATAAGTCAACCACAGGCTTCTGAGTAGGTACTATACTAAATATTCTCATGTATTTGCAAATAAATAAATAATAAATAAATAAATAAATAAATAAATAAATAATAGATTAAATGAGCAGTGATTTGTGCCATTTTTCTTGGCTAAGAATACACCTAGCAAACCACAGGTGTACTTTGTATGTGCTGTGGAGTAATACTTGGGCTGTGATTAAAGTTCCCTTTGAAATGCTTGATACCTGTGCTTGCCAATACCAAATTATATTTTGGCACATACTTACTATGTTCCATTCTTCCATATTCTGAGCTGAGCTGGCATGCGAGGTGGATAGAATCTGTAGTTCTCAGAAGTCTTTGAAATACATTAAGGGAGAAGAGGTTCAAAAGAAACAAACACACAACCACTTTTATCTTAGTAGAAACTTTGTGATGGCCACACAATTTCAGTTTTGTAAAATATGTAAGTTGCTTAATAGTTATATTTATTAATATATAAATAATACTGAAGATACATCCAGGTGGAGATAACTCTCCATATACAAAACACAAATAAATTGTTTCTTTGTTAATGAAGATTCAGAAAATTGAAGACAGACATATAAGCAAGTCTGGGTTCACAACCACATTAGCTATATGTGTCTGAGTTCACTGACATATTAGATGCATGTGTCTGGTTTTGAGACATACTTATGTTTAGACAACTTAGGCAAAACTGGTGAGGAACAGCAGAATTATGTTAATTAGAAAATAAGTGAGATGCTGTAAATCAGTGGTTCTCAACCTTCCTAGTGCTGCAATACTTTAAAACATTTCCTCATGTTATGATGACCCTACCCTGTTTAATACAATTCTTTATATTATGGTGATTTGTTGTTACTTCATAACTATAATTTGCTTCATTTTGAAAAAATATATATGAGTGTGTGTGTGTGTGTGTGTGTGTGTGTTTCAATGCTCTTATGTGACCCCTTGTGAAAAAATTGACTGTCAAAGGGATCATGATCCATAGGTTGACTACCACTGTTATAAACATAGGTGACTATTGGATGTTAAATAAGATGGGTAGATAAAAAGAAAAAAAAACTATGTGTGATCTTTTAATCAATAAGTATATGGTCTTTTTATATTTCAAGTAAAAGCTTTACTTAGCTATCATTAGTTTCATAGAAAGACTATAGAAACTTTCAAAACTAGGTATGATCAGCAACGCTGATTTCCACAATCATGGTTCTCAATAAATAATATAGATGTGTGTGTCTTTTTAGCAAGTTACATGAATTAATATATACTTTGCTAATTTTGTGGTTGAAATTTTGTGTATATATGATCCTTCGAATAAAGATTCACTGGAGAAACAATCTACATTTAATTCTTTTTAATGCCTTAATTCAAATATTTTTAAATATTAATGGAAAATGAAAATTCTAAATGATATCACTAAACTCTATAGTACAATCTCAAAAGGGAAAATAATTTTTTTTTTAATTTTTGCACATTATGTTTTCTTTGTAATGGTATTACAAACTATTGGAACCTGCTGGTTTTCCTGTAGCCAAGAACTGATTGTTATATTAGCCATATCCATTTTCCACACTCCACAAAATCATCTGTGTGAATTAACTCTTTCATTTCTTCATGATAGAGTGATTCTATATCTAAAATGATTGGTTTTGTTCCTAAATCTAAAATCTTAAAATAACCCCAAATTATCAAACTGATTATTTGAATATTTTTACTACAATAATCAAAATATATACAAAGTTTTCCACCACCTAAAAATGAGAAAATAAACATTGAAGAAAAAAAAAACAAAGTTGATAGTAAGTATACTTTGACCCACATGGAATAAAACTTCATATCATTTATAGACACTAAATTTATATATACACAAATGAAACAAAGAAAAGGTTAAAACCTATACCATACCTTTGACTATCAAACAAACTAAGTAAAAAAATCTTGGTGTTATTTAATATAACATTATATCTGAACACTTTACCAATTTAAGAGATATTAACTATATCCCAATGAGAAATAAACACACACAGAGACAGACAGACACACACATATGTTTATACACATATTTATACATATGCACATATATGTATATGTGTGATGTATCACTCTTGGATAATATTTAACATTCCTTGATAACAGAAATTGAAGCATTTCATAAGCATATTGACTAACTCAAAAATAAGAATTCTTTCTTAGCTGGTGTGATCCCTCTAATCCAGTCAGCAAGCATTTATTTGTATAAATTAATACATAATTGTGGTAACTAAACTCTGATTAATGCTAAATAAAGGTAATTCAATGTAACCCAGAATGTGAAGTTCCTTACACAATTGTTGGGATCTTTTAAAATTATTGTTATTAATTGTATAACCAGGTAAGTTTAAGTAATTTTTGAGCATCCACCATTGTCTGGGAGAAGGATAAATACCTAATTCAATTGTAATTTATATATTATGCATGTATTTTGAATTTTATTTGGACAAATTCCCGAGAAAAATTGGAAATATTCAGTTGTGTACAAGGTCATGCACTATCAGTGATATAGTCCAATACATTGATGGATGAGGCAGACTGTGAGTAACCACAAAGTTGAGATTTGGGAAAAAATCCCAGACAGAAATGGGATTTGGAGTGTTGCTTTTTATATCTGAAGCCTTTTTTAAAAAAATCTGCTCTTCCAGTATCATGTGTGAGAGCTGAGGGAAATGAGAAGTTTCAATGAGTTCATAAGAATAGAAAGATAAAAGTTGTAGGTCTAGTGAGGAAGAGAGTTCAAGTCTTTATTAATGTTCTAATTGTTGAGATGGATTTGAAACTGAGTGCAGGATAGTTGGACTGAGATGGAAAGGATATCAGTCAGTAAAAAAAATATAAAAAAAATCATTTTACTTCCTATTAGATTTCAAATTTTTAATTTAAAAAACTTAATTAATTTAATTTTTTATGTTTTTTAAAAAATTCATGTATTATAATTCAATGCTATTCTTTCCCCTCCCCCATATCTTCACATATGCTTCAATTTCCTAATCACTTAAATTTATGTATTTCATCTCAAAAACAAAAGGACAAAAGAAATTTAAAAAAATGTATCAAACAGACAATAAATGCACTCAAACAACATAGTCTGTTTTGTTTTGGTCAACTACTGGGCATATGGCCGCCCATGGAGTGGGGTTAATTTACTCACTGTTACTACATTAGAGAAAATTGATGTCCTTTCTCCTACCTGGTATCAATTGCAAGTAGTTTTTTAGTTCAGAGTGGGTCAAAATACTCTTTAATTTTTTATGTAACTTATGTGGACATAAATCTAAGATGTTTTTAGTGCAGTTTATGAGAAAGGTTAAATCATTTCAATTGTTCTGCTCTGTGTAAGAAAAATGCATCATTTGTGAACTATATCATAGAATTATAAACAATAGAAACATATTCCAATTTGAATTCCTCAAACAGAATGGCTATTATTTAGTCTTTCACATTTGGAAATTCATAAGCAAAATTAAAACTGAACGATATTCTTTATAGAAACATGTTGCTTGCCTTTCCATTGTGAGAAAATGTCTGATAAAGTATTTTAAAAGAACAAGTATTTTATTTTAGCACAAGGTTTTCAGTCCATCTTGATAGTGAGGTGCCAGAAGAACAGATCAAGTCAGGTCACAGCAGCTAAGAAGAAAGGGATGGAGGAGAGGATACTAACAAATCTAGCAAGCTATCTTTTTCCCATTTTCTTTCATTTGGACCATCTGTGAAGAGATGATGCTAACCATACTAAGAAGTTCTTTTTCCCTTAATATATTTTTCCTGAAAATTTTGTTATTGGTGTATGTAAGTAGTAATTTCTCTGGGCACATATAACTTTGATAAAATCCCTAGTCACCTGATATCCATGGCATATATTGCATTATGTCCCAGATACAGATGCTGCCATTAACACAAAGGTTTTCAAACAAAAAAAAATTTACATGAGATTTGCTTACTTTTTATAAAGACAAAGTGAAGAGTAGAAGTATTTGATATACTACAATTACAGATTTTATTCTATTTAAGAAGCAAAAGATTATCCATTTCCAATAGTCAATGTATCACTAAGAGAGAATACTGGAACCACATGGTAAGTCCCCTTCTGATAGATTGCCTCATCATAATAATCTAGACGTTTTCCTTTGCTGGAATGTGGGCACAGTGAGGAAAATCTTATGTCTATTTCTCTTCTTTGTATTCTACTTCTAGAAAAAAAAATGTCTGGCCAATCAAAGACACGAAATGAAAGCAACTGGCTTGACAAGAAGGCTAAAGCATAGCTGAAAAGATAAGATTAAATATAGAGATCCGATCTCCTGGAAACTGACACAAATCAGGGACATAACACATGGTAGTACTCAGTATTACTTTTTCACAAGAGTGATATTAACCTATTTTTTTCTCTTTATTTTTTCTTTTATTTCTTTTATTTTTGATATTGTAGTGCAATTGCATCATGTCCCTCTTTCCTGACACCTCCTACTTCTCTTTCAATTTTTTCAAATTTTTAAAATTTTTTATTTAGGAATATATGTATTATATAATATTTATAACCTGATTAATCTGTTTTTTGGGGTTTTTTTTTGTTGTTTTGGGGTTTTTTTGTGGTTTTTCGAGACAGGGTTTCTCTGTGTAGCTCTGGCTGTCCTGGAACTCACTTTGTAGACCAGGCTGGCCTCGAACTCAGAAATCCGCCTGCCTCTGCCTCCCTAGTGCTAGGATTAAAGGCGTGCGCCACCAAACCCGGCTCTGATTAATCTGTTTAGTGTCACTTATAGTTTTCCACAGGAAAGAGCATACCCTCTAACTATACAATAGCAATTAGTCAATCCTAAAGCCATATACAAAGTAACTGAAGTAAAAATGATTTACTATTGTTATTTCATTTTACCACAAATTCTAGGGAAAAAATATGCCATTGCAATTTCTGCCTTCTGTTTGAAGTTTAAAATGTATTTGTATGATGAGACTCTGTTCCTCCTGCTCCATGCCTTACCACTACAAAAAGCTTATTTCCATGTAGTGCTAAATTGGTTGTATTTCCACCTGCTCCCAAGCTCCCAGAGTAACAACTCAGACTCAAAATATGTTTACAGATTCCAAGTCCATATAGCTGACTAGCTCATTACCTGATTAGCTAATATCCTAAAGAAAAATGACACTAATTCACATTCTGCCACTTGACTGGTTACGTCTGCTCAGGTACCAACTGTCTGCCCTCCTCATCATCCCAGGTGAATCTCCTACACCTGGCTCTATCCCAGAATCCTTTCTTTCTACCTGCTGTCCCACCTTCCACTCTACCCTTCCTATAAGTAATAGCACGAGATACTCTCTCTACAAGGTAATGTTAGTACTACCATGTGGCCTACAAAATATGAGAAGTAGTGTGAACCCGAGTTCAGCCCAACAGAACCTAGAAGACCATTTCTGGACTTAGTTGACCGCTACTTCCATTGAGTCCTAGCCCTCATCAATGGAAACAACATTATTTTTCAATAAACATAATGTTTCTTTAGTAAATATAATCAAGCCATGTTTATACTTCCTTATGAGAAATGATGATATTCTTACCTTATAAAAATATAAGATCTGAAAACAAATTTGGATAAATTAGCTCTGTTAATGTTTCATCTTTTTCCTCCTCTGTGCTCAAAATCTAAAATTTGCCAGTAATAACTAATCTTTTATTCCACCTAAGCTGTTAAAAAAAAAAAGCTTCACATTACATAATTTGTTGACAGTTTCAATATTTCACTTGTTCTTTTAGAATTTTGTATTGAATATTTATGTTTGGCTAACTAACATCAAGGTTGCACAAACTTCTTGGAAGAACATATATTCCTGTATATAATTAGCTCTGTGAACTTAACCAGTTTATAGGATATGTTTTAAAAGCCATTTTTGTCTCCACTGAAAATGGTTGTTATTTATGTAATTTTCATGCAGAACAGTAGAAGCTATCATTACCAACTAGTAGAAGCAGAAAGATCATGTTTATACAATTGTAGGTTAAATCAGTTTTTTTTTTTTCTAAAATTAGGTCACAGAGTAGAAACATGTCCTAAAAATTAGAATTTGTTTTCTGTACATGCTGTTTCTGTTAGTGATTCATCACTATATATGTTGTTGCTTGCTCCTTCTGCTACAGAGCTGTCACAAGTAAAGTAAACGATAATTTGGGCTTCTACAAACCAACAAGTGTCAATCAATTCTTTGTCTAAATTAAAAAAAAAAAAGATTCTTTTAGTCTTGTTCTTTCAGATTTTGATTTTACATTGTAAAATATTGCCAACTTTACAACTGTTCTTACACCTTTGAGAAATTACTGCACAGGGCTCTCTGTGTTGCTGGGTGGTTTGATTAAGCTTTTCTATGTGATGTTGTATCCGGAATGTAGCATGATTCCCGTCAACAGGCTCAGCTAATTAAGTTCTATAATCGAGGACTCTGCAGCCAAGAGCTAATTTAAAAATTAAACACTGAAAACAGAACAACATAATTTACTCCACAATTAAACGATTAGAGTTGACAGGAGTATGACATATTGCTCCATTTGTAACACTGGAAAATATCCACAATGAATCTTAATTTTTTTTTCATTATAACATTAGGCATATTGAGTTTTTTTTTCTCCCACAAATATCTTTTTTCTTTTTTTTTCTTTTTTTTCCCTAATCTGACTAGCTGTAGGGACTTCCTAGCAGTTGGCTTTAAGCTGTGTACTGCATATAAGTTTAGAACTTGGGAAACCCTCTGGCAGTATGGCTTTGCAGTTTCTGCTTCCCTGTGATTGATGCTTAAAGATGACAGATCTCCACACTGATGGGAATTTGCAACTCTGTGATAGTAACACAAGAGCGTGGAGCAGTTGTGTGATCTTCCTCCAACCCCTTCCCGCCCTTCTCTTCAGTTTCATTTCTCTTTCCTTCCCCAGGTATCAAAGAATGGATGGGCTTGTCTCCTCAGGATATTTTCTGCAGCTAAAATTACAAAAATCAGAGATTTTCCACTTACCTTATTTGGTGAAACTATCATTGCTGGCTCTATAAAATGGCTGTAATTAATAGTGATGAGATGGACAAGCATATGGAATAGTAGCTTTGGTTATCTGCACCTCCCTGTCTGTGTAATAATACAACGTAGTTTGCTTACTGTGTGGGTGATTTCCAGATATACCTGTGACTAGTACTGAGTTGCAAAATACAACATTTTCAAAATGAATTAAGTTTTCCTCCACCAATAACACCCAAACTTAGAAAAATCCTATCCAAATATACTCATTGTATCCAGGAAAAAGAGTTTGGAAGGTTTGAAATAGTTGTGCTTTCATGGTTACATGTATGATAAAGAGAGTGCTCAAGGATTATGGAATCCTTGTTTGGCATTTTAAAATTAGATGTTATGTTGACGGGACATGTCTAGAACAGAAATGATAACAAATTAATTTATCAAATAAAACAGGAAAACCAAAGATAACTTTATTATTAAGTCTTCTGTTCTGTCTTTAAACTAGAACCTATTATTACCATCTTTCTAGAAAGTTATTATCTAGCCTTCTAATAGCTATCTGTATACCCAGAGACTAGCATAGTCCTTATTCCTCCTTTAAGAAACTTCCTTTTGCAACATTCAGAGAACAACTGGCAAAATGCCAAAGATTATTGAATGTAGAGTGCCATCACCAATTGGACTATCTCCAACATGACACTATCAGGAGAATCAGAGAAATGGAGGCAGAATGACTGTAAAATTTAGAAAACTCAGAGGGCTGCTTTAAAAGTGTGTCTTCTAAACATTATGGAGATGGGAAACCAGGAACTCACAACAGCTATCTTTGCCAGCAGAAGGCCTTCAAAATGCTACATCAGATATCATTGCAGCATTAATACTGAAATGGCTCTAAAAGTCCTACATCTAGTTTAATAACTATGGGCAACGAGTGGCTGGGCAACGAGTGGTTGCTGAGCATGGGAGTCAGGTTTCTTTAAAGACAAGGCTACTCATAGTTCATAGTACATCTAGACAACATTAATTGAACTCAGTAGGTTTTACATACACACACTATGTCTGTCTGTTTATCTGTCTGTCTGTCTCCATCTCTCTCTCTCTCTCTCTCTCTCTCTCTCTCTCTCTCTCTCTCTCTCTCTCTCTCATGTGAATTAGAAAAAAATTGACAAAATAATGGGGGAATACATGAAAGAAGTTTGAACTGAAAGAACTTGGAGGTAGGAAGTAGTGTAGAATAAGATCAAAATTCAGTGTATTCAAGTATGAAATTCTCAAATATGTATGTATATATGTGTCTATGTGTGTGTACATATAGCTAGATTAGATATATAGAAAGATATAGATACAGATACTCATACAAATACAGATATAGATATAAAGAACCAGAAACCAGAAGGTTCTTCCACAGAAACACAGGTCCTACAAAGTATTTGGAACACTTCATTAACATGGTTATTCCAAACAGTTTATTCTGATCTATTATGCAACTACCCTTAAATATCATAGCCTCCCTGATGTACATACTGTGTGAGGTTTCATTTCATTCTTTTTTTTTTTTTTTTTTTTTTTTTTTTTTTTTTTTTTTTTTTGGTTTTTCGAGACAGGGTTTTTCTGTATAGCCCTGGCTGTCCTGGCACTCACTTTGTAGACCAGGCTGGCCTCGAACTCAGAAATCCGCCTGCCTCTGCCTCCCGAGTGCTGGGATTAAAGGCGTGCGCCACCACGCCCGGCTTCATTTCATTCTTGAAAAAGAAGATGAGATTCTGGCCATGAGTAATTATGGTAGCTAAAGCTTTCATGATTTTATTGCATTATTCTCTTTCAAATGGTAATTAAAAGTCATTTGTAACTTGTGAAATTATTTTGAAGATGAGATCAGTAAAAACCTTAGATATTTATCTTATGCATTAACAAAACAAGGAGTAAAATATAAAATATTAATATTAAAATGTTTTTCCTAGTCAATTTATACTACTCAAAGAAAATTTATTTTGAATGTTAGTTAAGGACCATCATATTGACAAAAAATATTGCTGATTCAGGACATTTAACATGATTTGAGAACCACTCTCCATTTAAGAATAACATCTATGTATGTGTGTTTATGTCTGTGCCTATTTACTAGTAATTCTTGGACTTAGGGAGTATATCATAAAAATAAACATCTACGAATTTTAGTAAACAAGGTAAAATGAACACATTTTAAACTGAAACTATGACATAAGTAAAACAATATTCATAAATTATCTAAATTTAAATAAGAGCACTTCTTCCTTTTATACTGAATCCTTATTCCTCAATGAAATCTTTGTCTTTCTTTAAATGTTTTTAATGAAAGATTTTTGCATTAGGTAATGTAATTTCAGTTACCACACTTATTAAAGATTAGTTAATTTATAAATATCATTACTTCTATAATTAAAGATATTTGATTGAGATATTTACTGTATAAAATTTACTCTTTTTACATTATTATTTTGCTAACTAAAACAAAAATAAGCAAACTTTACTGGATTTTTAATATCTATCTATCTATCTATCTATCTATCTATCTATCTATCTATCTATCTACCTACCTACCTACCTATCTTTCTGCTATATGTGGCATTGGTGAGACAATTCAGGGCTTCAAGCATGGCAAAATAAGCATTCTATCTTGAATTAACAACCTCAGCCCACATTTTTTTCTAATTAAGATTTTTAAGAAAATTCATGAATACTTTTAAAACAATTTGTATAACTTTACAGATTGATTTAAGCATATGTACATAACTTTCTCCAAACCTGCATGTTCAAATCAGTTTTTACTTTTCATATACTGGTCGCTGTATGGCACATAGATTTAATTTCACTTCTGCCATTGGGTCTTTCTTTTTTGTATCAAAGTGAGTTATGAGTGGATGCTGAATTGATAAAAATATAGAATTCAGATATATTCAATATAAAAATAATTTTAATAATATAAATAACCATAAATTCCACAAAATGAGCCAGTGTTCTACAGGTCCCTAGCACTGCTAACCTTCTGATTTTAGCTTTAACCTTGAGATGCATTAGCATTGCCTAGGCTGTTCTTGAACTCACACTGTTCAGCCAGGCCTATAACTTCTGAGCCTCCTACCTCAGTTTTCAAATAAGCCAGGTTCTATCTTTGTCTCCTCAGCACATGTTCTCATAACCACTGAATGAGCAAAGTAGAGGAGTTTCTCGGAAATCATTATGGATGGCAGGATACAAGATGCTAGAGCTTGCTAGAAATGTTTTATATTTATAAATATCTATTTCATTGATGAATAGAATGTCCATTAATTTATCTAATGACACCTTCCCAACTTACTGGACTACTTTGAAAATAATGTTTCTCGTGATGTTTTATTCATGTTTATTTATAATTATTAAAACTATTATTTTTGAATTCTAAATTTTTATCAATTCGACATCTACTTGTAACTCACTTTGATATAAAAACCAAAGACCCAATACTAGAACTAAAATAAATCTATGTGCCATACAAAAACAAGTTCACCAGTACATGAAAATCAAACATTGACTTGCATGTGTAGGTTTGGAGAAAGTCATGCACATCCAAGAAAATACATTGACTTCAACATACATGTTCTAAGAAAGTGAAGTAGAACTGACTGGTACTGTCAATGTTTCTATTCCTGGACAAAACATCATGACCAAGAAGCAAGTTGGGGAGGAAAGGGTTTATTCAGCTTACACTTCCACACTGCTGTTCATCACTAAAGGAAGTCAGGACTGGAACTCAAGCAGGCCAGGAATCAGGAGCTGATGCAGAGGCCATGGAGGGATTTTCTTTACTGGCTTGCCTCCCCTGGCTTGCTCAGCCTGCTCTCTTATAGAATCCAAGTCTACCAGTCCAGAGATGGTCCCACCCACAAGGGGCCCTCCCCCCTTGATCGATAATTAAGAAAATGCCTTACAGCTGGATCTCATAGAGGCATTTTCCCAACTGAAGCTCCTTTCTCTGTGATAACTCCAGCTTGTGTCCAGTTGACACAAAACCAGTCAGTACAGGTACGTTTTGTAAATGTTACCTAAAAATACAACTTAAGGAGCCATGCACCCCTGAAGGCAAAGCATTTTTTCAACAGAAAGCATTATAATGCATGCATCTCAATTAAGCACAGCCGCCATTAAATTCAACAGAAATACATGTAGTTGAATTGATCATTCAGAGAACATAAAGCTTTGTATACCCAAAGAGTGATGTTGTTTCTTGACATGTAGAAACAATGTGAAATAGGTAAATTTAAGTTCATTTTGATAAACTGATTCCATCACATTGAGTTACTGAATTACTTTAAGTTGATGTGATTTCAAGAAGAAATTGCTTGACTTGAGTCACTGGTTTGCATTGTCCCCAAGATCAATCTGAATGTTTCCATTTCATATTACTAAGCAACAATAATCTCTAACTGTGGTCTCATAAAATCAAATGCCTTGCTCTTTATCCATTTATCAAATTCCTAGGCAGCATATACTAATACTTCATAATTGATACGATTTGATTTACAGAAATATCAGTAATCAGTTTGGGTAAGACAGGCTTTGACATAT
This sequence comes from Mus caroli, assembly GCF_978045245.1. NCBI lineage: Eukaryota > Metazoa > Chordata > Mammalia > Rodentia > Muridae > Mus > Mus caroli. The sequence goes on from NW_028227256.1 coordinate 47,080,165, forward strand.
TTGTTTAGAAAAACTACAAATTTATTCTAATCTATATCTACCCAGATTGTCAGATGGTTTCTAAAAAATCTTTTGAGAGATCATGGTAGAATGTTAATTAGCTAAGTAGAATTTAACACCTCTGATAGATAAATTGTACATATTTAATTAAACATTTTTGAAACATTTACGATTCTCTTAGTTAATACTGACTTATCTTTAAAATTGTTAGAGAAAGGCCATGTAGCCATGAAAACATATTTTTCACTTCAAATGTTATCCAAATATAAAGCATACAAATGAAGCATACGTTGTAAATAAAAGCTTTAGTTACCTTGTCCCACATATCCAAATCAAAATAAAATGACATTCAGTTTGCATATACATCAATTAAAGTGTATTATTTTCTGTAATGATTTGGAGGGAAACCTGAAAACTCTCACTAAATTTTGTACCAGTCCTATGTAAGAAATGATGCTAATTTGAAGAAAAGTCGTGACGTTTAGATTTCATTAAAATAATGTGTTAAATGATGCTACTCTGGTTTCCCAGAGAAGAAAAGCAGTAAGACACTGTGGAGATATCTCAGAAATTAAAAATATTTGCTTATCTTGCAATGAAAAGGGGCTCAGTTTTCAGAACCCACATTAAGTAGCTCACAAATCCATTTCCAAAAGACTCAAGGCCATTTTCTGGCCTCGGTGGACACTTCCACACATAGAGTGCACATGTAAAAAAGCAGGAGCACATATACATACACACAAATAAAGAAGCATATTTTTAATAGAAAAAGTGAATGTAGTCTATATAATAAATTCATAATCACCTTTTCCTAATTCTTCACGTGGGTAAGGTAATAGTGGGTACTGTAAAGTGAAAACTCTACAAATTTTATTTCATTTCTCATTGTATGACTTCCACCTGGGGTCATCCTTTAACCTCTCTGGTATCTTCCATTACAATATAGGATATAAAACCTCCCTCAGTCCCTTACTATATTTAGTACAGAGATTAGGTAATTTAGAAACCATTACACTAATTATTGTAAACTTTGTATTTTTATTCCATTTGTACAATATAAAATGTATCATTGTTTCATTAGCTATAAATTTGTAGTTTGTGGGATTTTTTTTTATCTTAGTTTGGGTGATTATATATTTTCTAATTATCAACTGGAAACTAGATGTAGGTTGTATACTTATTTATATGGATATGAAAATAATAGCTATAAATCAGAGAATTTCTGAGAAAAATGCTAAAAATTAATAGAACTTATACAAGATGTTAGATCTTTCTCCTAGACCAGAGGCTAACATCCATTTTATATTTATAACTATACTATAAATATTTATATATGCTAAAACAAAATCTCTGCTACAACTATTCAGTTTTACATTAAAAGTATAAAATATGCCATATATGATATAAAACCAATTGACATATCTCTGATTCCATAGGCTTTATTTACAGACATAGATGTTGTCATCTGCTCTGGGCCTAACATTCTTTACACTCCTAGAAAACTGGAGAAAGAATACATTTCAGATATTACAAGCTATTCTTAAACTGTCCAATCTATTTTATTAATATTATCCATTTTGTTTAACCTTATTTATAGTTTTTGACTATATAATAAAATCTCTACAGGTTGTATCCTTGGCATATTTGTCTTCCCTGTATGTAAACTTGTCTTTTTAATTATATTTTCAATTTTTGGACTTGGTGATTCAAAGGAGTTCTTAAATCAAGCATATGGAAAAATACAAAGCTTGATATATTTTTATCATATTTGTTTCACCCAGACTATGTTAGATATTATTCCTCATGCCTCTAAGACTAAAGACATTGGGGGTTTATATTTTTCTTTAATCCAATTTGAAATGTAATCAAACAAAAGGATGAGATGGTGACAGAGAGATGACTCAGTGTTTAAGAAGACTAACTCCTCTTCCAGAGGTCCTGAGTTCAATTCCCAGCAACCACATGGTGGGTCATATCAATCTGTAATGGGATCTGATGCCCTCTTCTGGTGTGTCTGAAAACAGCTACAGTGTATTCATATGCATAAAATAAATAAATCTTTTTAAAAAAAAAAAGAATGAAAGGGGATGTATGTGTTATTATATCTGATCTTTCATTATCATTGCCTCAGAACTATTAAGGTGTGGCACTTATAGAGTCTCCAATTGCCCCAAACCAGACAGCAGAAAATAAAAAAATTCAGTGTATTCTTGAAGAAACCAATATGGCTTTGTGTGCAAACACAGGAACAGATACGCACACACAAGATGCCAATATAACTTTCTTGTTACTCTGTGCTTCAGTTGCTACAGTAGGAAATTTTACTTGAAGCTTTTACCTCTCACAGACTTAAATTAATTTGTCTTAAATTATGTACTACACATATTTTACCCAGGCTTGGCATCTGTAAGTGTGACATTGCTGACATGAGATTCTGTGTGGTTATGCTGATATTCCATCATGTTACAGATTCCTACATTTCTAGGGAAAAACTCACTAAATGGGTTGACTACCTGATTTCCAATTCTGAATCCAAAGCAAATGGTCATTGTGAATGGGGAATTTTATATTGGAATAAATAAGCTCTATATATGACAGTGTCTGTCATATATACTTATAAAATATACAAAAGGAAGAATTCTTAGACTAGCTAACTTGACATTCTTGAGTTGTTAGAATTTGCTATTGGTAATGAAACTTATTGTTGTTCAAAATAAACAATGAGATTTTGGATTTTTCTTATTCTGATTATTTATTTATTCATTTGTTTCTCTTAATGACTTATTTTTCACTGAACCCAGACTTAGAAGTAGAAGCTTTCATTGGGAACAGCCTAGTTTATTGGAAATCTATTCCTGGACTTTTCTTTGGCTTCCTTCATTCTCATTGCTAAAAGTTTAACATATTCTGCAGCCTTTTCCTTGCTTTTCTAGGTGAATATTTTTGTTGTTGTTTTTTCAAGACAATATGTCAATGTTTGTGTTGCAGGATACATGGAGTAACAAGATGCTTCCCACCCGGGTTTCTTACTTCCTTTGTGTAAAGGATTTTCAATCTCTTTAATGATTTCTGTGAATGTGTCAGAAATGATAGTGTTTTATACTTCTTTGACTTAGTTTTATTTTAGAGAAAATAAAGACACAAACACTACGTAGTTTGAAATAAAACCCGTCAGCTTCATATAGGTTGTGGAGGTTTTAATAGGCCTTACCCTCATAGATTCATATGTTTGAATACTCGGATATAAGGAGTGGTACTATTACTAGTTGTGGTCTTTTTTAAGGAAGTGTGTCCTTATGGGAGAAAGTGTAGCCTGTTTGGAGGAAGTGTGTCACTGCTTACTAGGGCTTTGAAGTTTCCTATGATTAAGCTCTGCCCTGTGTGGAAGAGGACATCGTCCAGGCTGCCTGCAGAAAACAGTCTTCTTCTGAGTGCCTTTGGATCAAGGTGTAAAACTCAATTGATGGACATGTTGGCTAATTCTTTGACACATAGAAGAGATAATGAAAAAAACTGAAATGCAGACTGTCTATATAATATTTATTTCATTTCCTTTGAGTATTTTACAAGTATGGGAATTGGTAGATAACATGTTAAATAAAATGGTGAGCAAAATGAAATATTACATGACTTTAACTTTGACAGAACTTAAAACTTGTAATTTCATTGGAATAGAAGAGTTGATAACACAGACTATCCATGTGTTTCTCCACACAAATATATGTGTGTGTGTGTGTGTGTGTGTGTGTGTGTATGTGCATGAGAGAGAAACAACCCATATATGTGTGAGCGTATTTGTGATGGAAAGTGAACATTTTTGTGAGTGTGTGTACAAGACAGAGACAGACACAGACAGACACACACACACACAGGGACAGAGAGAGAGAGAGAGAAGTGGCATGTATGCGTGTGACAGATATGCCTGGGTGTGAATATGTGCATATACATGTGAATGTGTATGTGGCATATGCTTTGGAAAATGTGGCTAAGATTGATTAGAGTACACAAAGTTACATCTTAAAAGGCAAAATTCATTTCTACTGCTCTATTTTCTAGCAGCATTTGAGAAGTTAAGAACATTATCTTGAATATTTTATATTACAAGAATTTAATTGTTTTCATTTCCTAAACTACATTGTCATTTGAGACATAGAAAGGTCAAAATCTTTAACACTTAACAAATCTGACCCAATCAAACTATCAACAAGGCCTTTCAACATTTTTGTAGAATGAAGCCCTTGCTCTTGCTTTACTCATCTGATTCTCTGTACAGATTCTTCCTTCCTGGGAGAAGACTTCCCTAACTTCAATATTCATTTAGTGTTGCCGACTTAGACAGAGCATCTGTGCACTGGTATTTAGAAAGATTGGCTCTATTACCCTGTCCCTGTCCATTGTGAATGTGCTTTCTTCATGATTATCAGTCAATAATTTAACATGGTAATTAAAGTAAATGCTGAGGTATAATTTGTACACCTTTCGTGAACATTCTCTAAAGATAACCCATCATACTCCATATATATTGGACAGAAACATATCTGTTATATATGTGAAACTAAAACCACCCAAGGAAGGTATATATTCTGTGAGAGTCTCTGTCACCTGCACATGCATATGTCAGGGGACTTGATCTTGTTTCTATTTTGATAGTACTAATCATAACTATATCCTGCTGGACACAAATATTACTCTTTTCTTATAAGACTCCTGTATCTGTTGCACTGATTCTGTCAACCTTTCTTTGCAACACAGATCTTTTTTTTCTAATTTTAAAATAAGGTAAAGTATGTTAAATAATTCATCAAGAATGTATTGGTTCTAAAGGGCAGATTAAGAGCTAGCAGTCTCCATGTCCATCAATAAAAACCACACACATCATTCTACAATAATAAATACACTTTTCATTTCTACTTATGACAACTCTTGTATTTTTTTCTAATTTTGCTTGAAGGTTCATAATATACTTTATAGTTTTTCTCATAGAAATTCAATAGGAAATCAACAAAAAATATTTATAAGCTTGCAACTATAATCTTGGATCAAGACTCAGTTTAGAAAGAAGCAAGAAGCCAACATCAGTTCTTCATTGGTATCTATGAGTGTAAAAATTGTCAAAATACACAAATAGTGCTCAGCTAACTCTATTTTGCTGTATAATTAATTAAAATTTGAATCATTCTGCAAAATACAAACAATTCTATTACGATGAAAATATGCCGATAAAATGTAATTGCATATGTTAAAATGTATGCTGCATACATGACCCTATGAGATAAAGTCTCATTCTTTAGTACAAGGTAGAGCAAATGGGAAATAAGCCAGAGCATTGGGTTGTGCTTTAAAGAGGATTGTCCTGGGTAAATTGAAGGTTGTCTGTTTCATAGTGTATCCATGTATCCATTAGTGTAAGTTTAGCCAATATGCCTAATATTTACATCAAGGACATTTCAGAATAAAAACAAGCAAACAAAACACAGAGAGTGGGGGAGAGAAAGAGGGAAGGAGGGAGGGAGGGGGACAGAGGGGGAGAGAGAGGGGGAAAGAGAGGGGGGGAGAGAGGGAGAGAGAGAGAGAGAGAGAGAGAGAGAGAGAGAGAGAGAGAGAGAGAGAGAGAGAGAGAGAGAGAGAGAAGAACCACCACGCTTGATTAAGTTTCTCTTGAAGAATATTTTACCCTCACTCTTTTAAATGATTGCCTTCAAGGAAGCCTGTCCTTAGTGGAGTTGTATCTTTAAATTGTATTTGCACTCAGCATAATTGAAAGACCTGATTCCATTTGCAGTGGACTCCCCTCAGAAACTTCAATGCTTGTCAAAAGGAAACGAAATATTGGCAAGGGCACCTTTGTTTTCTGCCCACTTTTTATAAGGGGATTGTTTTTCTTAGTCAAATAAATGTGGTCATGCAGCCCTGGGATTGAAAAACAGACCATGGGCTCTACAGTGCCTGTTGGAGCTCTCTTCTGCTTTGGTCCAACAATTTTTTTTAAACTACCTTAGGAGGAAGCCTGCACTTTGTGACTTGGAGAAGCTCACCATAAATGCTTAAGCAAACCTGCTGTCCTGGGCTCACTTTCATACCTTCTCAGCAAGTGTCAGCAGTTCTTAGAACATCTAAGTTGCTGATGTCAAAGTGCCTCCCTGAGATGATTTTTCTTTTATTTTGGTTGATTTCATAAAAGGTCAAATGAAATAAACCCGCTGGGGTGAAAAATAATTTACTCTCCACCAATTTGTGCTTCCTTGGCATTTCCTCCTTGTTATTGTTTTTAACATTGGGCTTTTAAATGACACCTGGAGTAGCCACAGGGTGATTATGCAATGTGGAAATATAAATCCTGTGTTCTGGGGATTTTCTGTGGCCTGACAAGAAGACAACTAACCCTAAAGAAAAGTATAGTAAAATAATTTAAGTCTGTGGAAATTAACACAAAATAACCACATGCAGTTTGTCTCTAATGAGGTCTATAGACACTAACTTTCTCAAGGAAGCCTACCTAAATTGATTTTTCCCAAAATGTTAAAACTCACTGCAATGGTGGTCAGACAAAAAATATTTTAACCTCTTGTTTACAGCCCACTTTTTGTGTAGAGATTAATGCTTTGTTAGGAATGGCCACATTCACAGATCTAATCTACCTGTCCTAGGGGGATTTGAATCAACTACACTTATGTTTCTTACAATAAATATAGTGAAAATGTAAATGTCCCTAAAACAAATATCTACAGATGAGGCTATAATTCATACTAAGAGGATTTCACATGTGAATGTAAATTGTCATTAGAAGGCTATGAACAAGTGTCTCTAGTTTGTACTTTGAAAAATATATGTAGGGAGAAATCTTACATTTCTTAAAGACTTCAGGTTGCTGATATACTCTATATATTCATATATTATGATTCAGGCACAGAATACACAGGATAGAATCACATGTATACATGTTATTTGACTCTAATCCTATTATATATAATAAATCTTCCATATTATTTACCTTGCTCTCTTTTGTATGATGTTTTGTAGTGTTTCAGAAATTCTTAAATGAACTTATTGTTTCCTTTAGAACTGGGCACAGTGGCATTTGAAATAGCTCATAATAATGAATGAAAACAACGTTCTAAGGCTCCCATATTCATACATACAGAATACAAGCATCTGCTATTTGTATGACCTTTGCAGTGACCTAGCAAGTCCACATACTATCAGCAGCTCATTGGATAGCATCTGCTTTGTTTAGGACGGTGCGGTTAAACTCACATACTACAACCACTTTTGTTCAAAACAGCAAGCTTCACAGAAGCAATATATCATCAGATCATCTAAGTCAAAGTTCATGGATTCAAGCCAGATTTGATTGGATGCTGGAAGTCGACATAAATCTTAATCTATTATTTAAAAATCCATAATAAAAGTGAAGTAATTACAAGTGCTTCATTGATTTATCATGTTGGATACACAATGTCCCAGGAATAAATAACACATTCTAGTCACTGTGACATTCAAAGCCATAAGTTTTGGCTCTGGAGATGACACAATCAGGATAGAAATGACAACCAAATAATGCTAAGGAACCACGGATAATGGAAGACAATGATTGCATTCTTCTGTAATTTGTTACTCACAAAATTGCTTAGTAGTACTGAATACGTAAATCAAATTGCTTATGGTTGTAGTGCCTTTTCCTCCCCAATTAAATTTGTGTTAGTTTAAAAATTCTGTTTTCTTCCAGCAGTCATAAGTCATTCATGAATTTGTCTTCTCCAGGCCCCACATTCATTCTGCAATAAAGTCTGAGACTAGCTGAATGACACCCTGTATTCCTGGAAATTGTTCTTTTCTATGAGACAAAAAAAGGAATGGACATGGCAGGAAAGTAAAAAGAAACTGGGAAGAGTAGAGGGTTGAAAAACTATAATCAAATATATTGTAAGAAAAAATATATTTTCAATAAATGAAAATAGGTCAAAAGAAAGAACTGAAAAATAATATAGCTGATCATGTTCCACACTCCCCACCCTGTCCTCTTTCCCACACGGGTCCCTCCCTCCCTTCTCTCTTGTGATTGCTATCTTCTCCTTCCCAAGTGGGACTGAGGCATCCTCACTTGGGCCCATCAGCTTGTTGACCTTTTTGAGTTCTGTAGACTGTATCTTGGAAATTCTGTACCTTTTTGGGCTAACATCCAACTATTATTAAGTACACGCCATGCATGTCCTTTTGGATCCGAGTTACCTCACTCAGGATGATATTTTCTAGTTCCATCCATTTTCCTGTAAAACTCATGATGTCCTTGTTCTTAAGGGTTCCATTGTGTAAATGAACCACATTTTCTCTATCTATTCCTCTAATGTAGGAAATCTGGGTTGTTTCCAGCTTCTGGCTATCACAAACAAGACCGCTATGAACATAGTGGGACACATGCCCCTGTGTGGGGCATCTTTTGGGTATATTACCAAGAGTGGTATTGCTGGGTCTTCAGGTAGATCTATTTCCAGTTTTCTAAGGAGCCTCCAGATTGATTTCCAGAGTGGTTGTACCAGTTTGCAATTCCACCAACAATGGAGAGTGTTTCTCTTTCTCTACATCCTCGCCACCATGTGTTGTCACCTGAGGTTTTGATCTTTGCCATTCTGATAGGTGTATGGTGGAATCTCAGGCTCATTTGCATTTATCTAATCACTAAGGACTTTGAACATTTCTCTAGGTGCTTATATTTGAGATTTCTCTGTTGTGAATTCTCTGCTTAGTTCTATACCTCAATTTTTGATTGGGTTATTTGGTTTTCTTGGGTGGGAGGAAAAAGAACTAAAGCTCCGAGGGCCAGCTGAATGAATGGAGTTAGGCAACCTCAGGAAGTAGGAGGTGGAGGAACCCTCCAGAATGTATCAGAGACCTGGGAGGTAAGAGACTCTCAGTACTCAAAGGGAGGGACCTTAGATGACATGCCCTACAGTAGGGAGAAGGAATTTGTAGACCCACTTCCAGCAGAAAGATAATCTATCAAGTGAGGAATTGGGTTGCTGTTCCACAGTCAAAATTTGACCCATAATTCTTCCTGTCTGAAAGAAATAAAGGAATAGAAATGGAGAGGAGCCTGAGGAAAAGGAGGTCCAAAACCAGGCCCAAAGTATGGCATCCAGCTCAAGTTGAGGCCCCAAGACTCAACACTCTTACTGAGGCTATGAAGCACTAACAAAAAGGGACCTATCATCACTGCCCTCTAAAAGACCCAACAAGCAGCTTAAACAGTCAGATGCAGATATTTGTACCCAACCAATAGTCAGAAGCTGCTGACCTATGTGGTTGAATTAGGGAAGGCTAAAAGAAGCTAAGGAAGAGGGCAACCCTGTAGGAGTACTAACAGTATCAATTAACCTGCCCCCCGCCCCCGAGATCTCTCAAACACTGGACCACCAACCAGGCAGCATTCATCAGCTGATATGAGGCCCACAACATATATACATCAGAGGACTGCCAGGCCTGGGTTCAGTCAGAGAAGTTGCACCCTTAAGAGACTGTAGGCCGCAGGGAGTTTAGAGGTCTGGGGGAGGGAGTGAAGTGGGAGAGGAGATCCTCTTAGAAACAGGGGTTAGGAAGAAGGGATGGGATGGGAAACAGTCAGAGGGTGGACTGGGATGGAAATAACATCTGGAGTGTAAAAAAAAAAAAGATCAAATAAACATTTCTTTTTTTTTTTTGGTTTTTCGAGACAGGGTTTCTCTGTATAGCCCTGGCTGTCCTGGAACTCACTTTGTAGACCAGGCTGGCCTCGAACTCAGAAATCCGCCTGCCTCTGCCTCCCGAGTGCTGGGATTAAAGGCGTGAGCCACCACGCCCGGCCCAAATAAACATTTCTTAAATAGTAATAAAACTGTCAGATAAAAATATTTACAGACTTAGAGTTCAATTGTTTACACACAAAAATGGAATATATAATCTGATAACATTATTCTATCAAAAAATTTAGAAATTTGCCTCTTGAGGGTATGGGATGAAAAACATCTAAGACACAATTTGCTATATACCCCTAAAGATATAAAACACAGTCATTTTTATCTCCTTTAAGATTAAAAAAAATGTATATTTTAGAGTAATCATTAAGTATATCTACCCACAATCAATAACTGTTTTTTATTTTAATAAAAATGTAGTCTGATAAAGTAGCATTGTGAAGAGTGGGCATTTACTTCTCTATTCCAATACAGAAAAGCTAGAGGCATTTTCAGAAAACTTGAAGAAACTGTGGCTTTATTCATATAACAAGTTTTCTCTTCAGCATCTATTACATTGAATAATTGAAATCAGCAATGAACTTAAATTCTAGATGTCCCTTACAACACCAATAAATTTTTATTCTTGACCTCAAGAGCTATGGTTATACAACTCTTCTTATTTAAATTAACTCAGTTAAGATACTGTCAAAAGTATTTTGTCTGTTAAACATTGAGTGGGAAGCATGAGACATCAGATATTTACTTCCAACCAATGTACACCCCTCAGTTGCTGACCCCTGAGGTTGAATTAGGGAAAAGCTGGAATAAGCTGAGGAGTAGGGCAAGCCTGTATAAAGACCAGCAATCTTATCTAACCTGGACCCCAGAGATCTCTCAGATACTGGGCCACCAACCAGGCAGCATACACCAGCTGATGTGAGCCCCCCAACACATATACAGCAGAGAAATGACAGAACTTGACTCAGACAGAGAAGATGCATCTAACTCTCAAGAGACTGGAGGCCCCAGGAGTGGCGTGATGGGGGAGGGAATTCCTCATGGAGACTGATGATAGGGGAGAAGGTATGTCATGAGGAACAATCAGAGGGTAGGTGGGAAGGGAGATAAAAATCTGGACTGTAAAAAAATATTAAATAAAATTATAAATAAATAAATAAATAGATAGATAGATATACATATGTCAGTGTGTAATCTAGTCAACAAACTATTGTAACTAGTGAATTTCATGTGATAATTAAAATAATTGCTTATCTATTATACTCAAGAAATGAAATTTCCAAATTGCTTAACTATTATACTCAAGAAATGAAATTTCCAGCCTTGGGAATTATAAAATAGAAAACTAGTCTTATTTTGATTGAACAAAAAAACAGTATACATTTATTGCTCATGGCAAAAACATAAGGGAGTGGTCATTCAAGGACACCAACTGATTGAGTGCTTCTCTCTAGTGCCACTAGTTTTTAGGATCTCTCTCTCTCTCTCTCTGTGTTTCTCTCTGTGTCTCTGTGTCTCTGTGTCTCTGTGTCTCTGTCTCTGTCTCTGTCTCTGTCTCTGTCTCTGTCTGCTGTCTGTCTCTCTCTCTCTGTCTCTGTCTCTGTCTCTCTCTCTCTCTCTCTCTCTCTCTCTCTCTCACATCTTCTTTGCATATCACAGCATAGAGCACTTAGCTTCTTGGCTGCACACTGTGCTATCTTCTTAGTGAGGTTTTTAGATCAGGTTACACCATTCTAACCCAATAAAAATGAATGATTTTACACAGAAAATGAGACATATTAAAAGAACGTAGTTTGTTCTGTTGCTCATCAGGCTGATTCTTTGAGTTCTTGAGTATCTTCATAATAATAAAGTCCATTTAACCACTTTAACTGTACACTGATGCTATTTTCTTAGATAACTGACTCCATATATGTTCTCATCCTGTTATCTTACAGTTAATGTTAAATGAACTGATTTCTATGATCAACTAAAAACTATGAGCCTTTTATGAGAAAAATCTACATAGTGCTCATGTTTCTTTCCTGATATGTGTATGTTATACATAAAGCATAAAATAACCATGTATTTGACTATGTGATTTTTGTCTATTTGTAGTCAAATCTAAAATCTAAGTTTTATATGGGAGCAAAATGATCTAAACAGTCCTATATCCCTTAAAGAAATAGAAGCAGTCATTAATAGTTTCCCAACCAAAAAAAAAAAAAAAAAACCCAGGACGAGATGAGTTTAGTGTTTACTGCAGAGTTCTATCAGACCTTCAAAGAAGATCTAATTCCAGTTCTTCAAAAACTATTCCACAAAATAGAAGCAGAAGGTACTCTACCCAATTCATTCTATGAAGCCACAATTATTCTGATACCTAAACCACAGAAAGACCCAACAAAGATAGAGAACTTCAGACCAATTTCCCATATGTATATCAATGCAAAAATACTGAATAAAATTCTTGCTGACCGAATCCAAGAACACATCAAAACAATCATCCATCCTGACCAACTTGGTTTCATTGTAGGGATGCAAGGATGGTTTAATATACAGAAATCCATCAACTTAATCCATTATATAAACAAACTCAAAGACAAAAACCACATGATCATCTCGATAGATGAGGAGAAAGCATTTGACAAAATCCAACAACCATTCATGATAAAAGTCTTGGAAAGATCAGGAATTCAAGGCCCATACCTAAACATGATAAAAGCAATCTACAGCAAACCAGTAGCCAACATCAAAGTAAATGGTGAGAAGCTGGAAGCAATCCCACTAAAATCAGGGACTAGACAAGGCTGCCCACTTTCTACCTACCTATTCGACATTGTACTTGAAGTCCTAAACAGAGCAATTTGACAACAAAAGGAAATCAAGAGGACACAAATTGTAAAGGAAGAAGTCAAAATATCACTTTTTGCAGATAATATGATACTACATATAAGTGGCCCTAATAATTCCACCAAAAAACTCCTAAACCTGATAAACAGCTTCAGTGAAGTAGCTAGATATAAAATTAACTCAAACAAGTCAATGGCCTTTCTGTACACAAAGGATAAACAGGCTGAGAAAGAAATTACTGAAACAACACTCTTCTTGGTAGTCACAAAAAATATAATATACCTTGGCTTGACTCTAACTAAGGAAGTGAAAGATCTGTATGATAAGAACTTCAAGTCTCTGAAGAAAGAAATTATAGAAGATCTCAGAAGATGGAAAGATCTCCCATGCTGATGGATTGGCAGGATCAACATTGTAAAAATGGCTATCTTGCCAAAAGCAATCTACAGATTCAATGCAATCCCCATCAAAATTCCAACTCAATTCTTCAACGAATTAGAAAGGACAATCTGCAAATTCATCTGGAATAACAAAAAACCTAGGATAGCAAAAGTTCTTCTCAAGGATAAAAGAACCACTGGTGGAATCACCATGCCTGACCTACAGAGCAATAGTGATAAAAACTGCATGGTACTGTTATAGCAACAGACAAGTAGACCAATGGAATAGAATTGAAGACCCAGAAATGAACCCACACACCTATGGTCACTTGATCTTTGACAAGGGAGCAAAAACCATCCAATAGAAAAAAGACAGCATTTAGAACAAATGGTGCTGTCACAACTGGCAGTTATCATGTAGAAGAATTCTAATTGATTCATTACTATGTCCTTGTACTAAGGTCAAATCTAAGTGGATCAAGTAACTCCACATAAAACCAGATACAATTTGCAAAACACATGAAACTCAAGAAGAGCAAAGACCAAAGTGTGGACACTTTGCCTCTTCTTAGAATTGGGAACAAATCACCCATGGAAGGGTTTACAGAGACAAAGTTTGGAGCTAAGAGGAAAGGATGAACCATCTAGAGACTGCCATACCTGAAAATCCATCCCATAATCAGCCTCCAAATGCTAACACCATTGCTCACACTAGCAAGATTTTGCTTAAAGGACCCTGATATACCTGTATCTTGTGAGGCTATGCAGGGGCCTCACAGTCAACTATTGGTTGGACCACAGGGCCTCCAATGCAGGAGCTAGATAATGTACCCAAGGAGCTAAAGGGATCTGCAGCCCTATAGGTGGAACAACAATATAAAATATCCAGTACCACCTGGAGCTCGTGTCTCTAGCTGCATATGTATCAGAAGATGGCCTAGTCGGACAGTGGAAAGAAAGGCCCATTGGTCTTGCAAACTTTATATGCCTTAGTACAGGGGAATGGCAGGGCTAAGAAGTGGGAGTGGGTAGGTAGGGGAGTGGGGGGTGGGTATGGGGGACTTTTGGGATAGCATTGGAAATGTAAAGGAAGAAAATACTTAATTAAAATAAAATAAAAAATTTAAAAAATGAAAACAAAAAACAAAATACTGCAATAAAACAATATATGATGATTATTCCGAAAGAAAACTGATTTCACAATGCCTTGATTGTACCAACATGCCCCTTGGTATATTCACATGGCCGCATCCTTGCCTAAATTTTTGAAAGTATGGTAAATTAGCTTACATTTACCTCGTCATGAAGCTGGGAAATTCTTGCATTCTCAGAAATAAGTATCTTTCTGATGTCAGTATGATGGCTGGTAGGCAGAAACTTCTGGATATGCTTGAGGCGGCAACTGTGTGAAACTCACATTCACATGCTCTTAACTTCTGTTAGGAGAGAAGAAAAGTAAATCAACTCATTAACCAGTAAGAAACCACATACGTTCTCTTCCTTGGTTGGGTTTTTGTGAAGTTTTGCCAGGAAAAGTGATAACATTTAAATGTAAATAAAGAACATACTTCATAAATTAAAAAAGAAAATCATTGAGTGGAAAGAAAGACAGCATTTTCAGCAAATAGTGCTGGTTCAACTGGTGATCAACATGTAGAAGAATGCAAATTGATCCATTTTTCCTCATTGTACAAAGCTCAAGTCCAAGCAGATCAAGAACCTCCACATAAAACCAGATACACTTAATCTAACAGAAGAGAACATGGGGAAAAGTCTTAAACACATGGGCACAATGTAAAAGTTCCTGAACAGAACACCAATGGCTTATGCTCTAAGAATCAACAATAGACAAATAGGAGCTCATAAAATTGCAAAGCTTCTGTAAGGCAAAGGATAGTCAATAGGACAAAATGGCAATGAACAGATTGGGAAAAGATCTTTATAGATGGCTAATTTCTAATATATACAAAGAACACAAGAATGTTAGATTCCAAAGAATTAAATAACCCTATCAAAAAAAATGGGGAACATGGCTAAAGAGAGAATTCTCAACTGAGGAAATTCTAATGGCTGAGAAGCATCTAAAGACATGTTTAACAACTTTAGTCATCAGGGAAATGCAAATCAAAACGACCTTGAGATTCTACCTCACTTCAGTAAGAAGGAGTTAGAGCTGGAGCAGGGACTGAAGGAACTGAGGGTATTTGCAGGTCCATGGAGGGGCATCAACCAGCCAGACACCCAGGAGCTTCTGGGAACTGAACCAACAACCAACAAATATGCATGGAGGGTCTCATGGCACTGGCTACATATGTGACAGAGGATGGCCTTGTTGGACATCAGTGGAGGAGAGGCCCTTGGACCTGAAGGTGTTTGATGTCCCAGTGTAGGGGAATGCCAGGGCTGGAAGACAGGAGTAGGTGGGTGGGTGGGTGGGTAGAGGAGCACCATCATAGAGGCAGGGAAGGGGGGATAGGATAGGGGGTTTCCAAAGGGGAAATCTGG
Source organism: Mus caroli (assembly GCF_978045245.1). Taxonomy (NCBI): domain Eukaryota; kingdom Metazoa; phylum Chordata; class Mammalia; order Rodentia; family Muridae; genus Mus; species Mus caroli. Next base: position 47,095,610 of record NW_028227256.1, read on the forward strand.
AAAGGGGGAAACATTTGAAATGTAAATAAAGGAAATATCCAATAAAAAATACTATTGAAAAAAATTAAAAAGAAAAAAAAACTTCTTCTGGAGCCAAATATCAGTGACTATGACATAGTAAAACAGATTAGATTAATAAAAAGTCCATTTTCTTGTTTAAAAAAAGAGAGAAGTGATATCTGCCTCTCTCTACCTTTCAATTGTTGGGATTAAAACCATGCAGCAAGACCATATATATTGCTCCTATGTAAACATACACATATAAATGCATATGACACACAATAACAAAAATCAAGTAAGTTTACCTAGTTACTAATAATGCTCCACTCAGAATTATTTTTACCCTACGGAGTTCTAACAAGATATTAGGAAAAAATAAAACAAAACAACAACAACAAAAACAAACAAAAAGAACTCAGGTAAGTAACAACCACTCCACAGCAGGCCTCATATATTCAAAAGTAGCTGACCAACTTATAATGAACTGTAACTTATGTGTGTGTTAGTTTTGTGTTTTATCTTGGGTGTGGTGGTTTTATTTGTGAGTGTGTGTGTGTGTGTGTTTTATTATATTGGGTATTTCTTTGTTTGTTTGAAGAATATACAGTTTAGTGTGTAGGAAGGAGTATCAAAGTATATTTAAAATTTAAAAGTGTTTTAAACAAAAACAAATCACATAGGATTCGTTGATAGGCGTCTAACTGTTGAGTGCAGTGGGCTCACTATGGCCTGGCTGATCACCACAAGGAATACTGGCAGATACTTGGAAGCTCCCATCCTCCACTAATACTTTTCCTATACATATTCGGCAGTCTGTTCCTGAGTTGTAGAAATTAAAAATGAAGCAAATAAGAAGTAAATAAGCAAAGTGTCTCCTACAGTGTTCGAGCAGTTTCAGAAATATTTTTGTTCCAAAGAAAAACAGATATTGGGTCCTGGCCCATAAAATCAGGTCTCCACACCTGGACTGAGTCTTTCTTCTTTGCCCCTCCTCCATTCCATTCTAAATAGAAGATTAAGTCATTCTTCTAACTGCCTAGGTCAGGTGTTATCAAGGTTGCTGCTCCCTTACTTTTTGTTTTATCCCATTTTCTTATAGTAAATGAGTCTTGGCAATTTAGAAGCAGACTGGGTTTAATTTTCCTCATAGACTTGGAGTTATGAAAACTCAAGCAGGTGGCAGAGTTGATAGCAGGAGGCATAAAATCCTGCAGAAGAAGGAAATGTGAGGCAACCTTGCTTTATAGCAAATATCTCCACAGTAACTAACCTCATCCTTGTAAAGTGAGAATTCACATGCTAGGATGATAATTAGCCTTTTCTATCCTCCTTCCTCTCTGATGGTCTGATAACCTTTGAAAGCACCCATCACTCTATATTCTTCATTAGATTAGGTGGACTTTTTCAACATGAGTTTTAGAAAGAATAAACCACATTCAAGTTTTAGCTTCTTTCAACTCACTACAGTCAACAACTTAGCAAAGCTGATTATTTTGGTGCTTCAACTAATATCCCCAAAACTCCTTCACTCAGGTCTTTGACATGTGTCCATTTGAATACTACAAATCTCTGCTTTTGCTGTCTTTAGTGTAACTCCTTTAAGATCCATTCTGGGTAAGATGGCAGTGTGACATTTTAAAACTAATACAAAGCAATTAAAATAACGGTTTAGATTTTTAAACTACTCTGTGACTTTTAGCATGGTTGGCAAATTCATCATCATGGAAAAAGCCTAAGTGAGTTTGACAAGGATTTCGTTCTTTGGTCTTACAACTCAATATTTTCTTGGCATCCTATGTGGCAAGTTTTTCAAATGATTCTGTATTTTAAAATAATATATGGGTTCTAAAAATATTTTTAGATTTCATACATGAATATACTATTTTATATCTATTTAGACCTTCTGCTTGCCCCTCCAAATCATCTTATGTACACTACTCAGAGCCTCTTTGTCATGATCTGTTTATCTATTATTATTAAGGATACAAATATACACAAATGCATGTATAAAAATACACATGCTCACACAAATATACATACAAACGTGCATATACAAACATGTAAACATACACACAAACATGTCCATATACAAGCATACAAAGAAACACAACACACACATACATATACATACAAACAGAAAAACAAACACACACATAACCAAAGGTACATACACAAATAACACTCACATACACACATACACACTTGAAAGGATCAGCTCAGCAGGGAATGCTCCCTTCTGAGATTAAGTACTCAAAGACATTTTTTATTAAACAAGGCAAAGAAACAAGGGGGCTGAATCTGAATGGAAATGGCTGCTGTTTGAAAAGACAACATTAAAAAGAAAACAAGGAAGGTCTGAGTTAGAATGAGCTACAAGGAATTGGTAAATTCTGATTGGGCATCTTAATTAGGGTAGCCAGACCTTGATGTTTCCATACTTAAACCTCCTTGTTCAGGCCAAGGAATGAGTCAGGCACAAGAAAGTGACCAAATAAGGGAATACACCTTGGTGTGTTACTTTAGAAAGGTTGAAGTGACTAAGTAAAGAAATCGAAGGGGTGAGCAAAAGAGAAGGCATGGTGGAAGCAAAGACCAACCATTGTCATATTTGCTATTCTTGGGCTTATAAGGACTCTTCTTTCCCAACTTTTATTGATTTATTTTTCTTTTAATAGTAGATATTTTCTTTATTTACATTTCAAATGTTATTCCCTTTCCTAGTTTCCCCTCTGAAAATCCCCTATCCCCTCCCCTCTGCCCTGCTCCCCAATCCACCCACTCTGGTTTCTAGCCCTGGCATTCCCCTATACTGAGGCATAGAACCTTCACAGGACCAAGGGCCTCTTCTCCCATTGATGACCAACTTGGCCATCCTCTGATACATATGCAACTACAGCCACAAGTCCAATCGTGTGTTTTCTTTGATTGGTGGTTTAGTCCCAGGGATCTCTGGGTGTAGTGGTTTGTTCATATTATTGTTCCTCCAATAGAGCTGCAAACCCCTTCAGCTCCTGGGGTATTTTCTCTAGTTCTTCATTGGGTACTCTGTGCTCCATCCAATTGATTAATTAGAGGATCCACTTCTGTATTTTCCAGGCACTGGCAAAACTTCTTGGGGACAGATATATCAGGGTCCTGTCAACAAGTTTCTGTAAGGCAAAGGACACAGTCAATAAGACAAAACAGCAACGTACAGATTGGGAAAAGATCTTTACCAATCCTAAATCTGATATGGGGCTAATATCCAATATATATAAAGAACTCAAGAAGTTGGACTCCAGAAAACCAAATAACTCTATTTTAAAAATGGGGTACAGAGCTAAACAAAGAATTCTCAACTGAAAAATACTGAATGGCTGAGAAGCACCTAAAAAAATTGTTCACCATCCTCAGTCATCAGGGAAATGCAATTCAAAACAAACCTGAGATTCCACCTCACACCAGTCAGAATGGCTAAGGTCAAAAAATGAGGTGACCACTGATGCTATCAAGGATGTGGAGAAAAAGGAACACTCCTCCATTGCTGGTGAGATTGCAAGCTGGTACAAACACTCTGGAAATCAGTCTGTCAGTTCATCAGAAAATTGGACATAATACTACCAGAAGATCCAGCAATACCACTCCTGGGCATATTACCAGAAGATGCTCCAACTTGTAATAAGTACACATGCTCCACTATGTTCATAGAAGCCTTATTTATAATAGACAGAAGCTGGAAATAACCCAGATGTTCCTCAACAGAGGAATGGATACAGAAAATGTGGTACATTTACACAATGGAGCACTACTCAGCTATTAAAATCAACAAATATATGAAATTCCTAGACAAATGAATGGATCTGGAAGATATCATCCTAAGTGAGGTAACACAGTCACAAAAGAACACACATGAAATGCACTCACTAAGAAGTGGCTATTAGCACAGAAGCTGAAAATACCCAAGATACAGTTTGTCAAACACATGAAACTTAAGAAGAAAGACAAAAGTGTGCATTATTCAAGCCTTCTTAGAAGGGTGGACAAAATTCCCATGGAAGAATATACAGAGAAAAAGTTTGGATCAGAGACTGAAGAAATGGCTATCCAGAGACTGCCACACTTGGGGATCCACCCCATAATCAACCACCAATCCTAGACACTATTGCAGATGCCAACTTTTATTTTTTTATTGGATTGTTGTGTCTGGTAAGTAACAACATTTTTCTTGCTACTTCATGTTGATCAAGAGCAAAGATCATGAAATAAGAAAACACTAATCTTATGTGATTGAAATTGAGGCCATCAAGGAATTGAGAAAGTAGGAAGAGTAAGAGGCTTAGAAGAAATTTACAATGTTCAATAAACTCCAAGCTAAGAAGGTGAAAAGATCCTTGAAGCCACAGATCAGTGATTGTCTCATACAAGTCATCTGGCATGCAGAAGGCCATTTGTAGAAAGAAGCCAGGAATACTCCAGAAATGTCCAAATGCCCAGTTGAGGTATACTTTGGCCAGATGAGGAAACAATGCCATCTTCAGTAGTGAGAGGCTGGTAAAGCCAGAGGAGGAGTTTATCAAAAGTTTGGTTGTTGACTTGTTGAATTGGTTTGGTTAAGAAAGAGAAAATAGTTAAGGAATATAGGAACATGTATAATGATAATAAGGGGCCCATATAAGTCCAGACCCAATTTGGCAGGGGAAACTGAAGCATGTCTGTGGTGCTGAAATTAAATAAGAAAATTCTTTTTTATTTTAGCAGGTCCTCAGAAAGAGGGGTTAGTTGTAAAACACTTTCCTCTACTACTCCCTTTCATTGGCATAATACAAACATTCTTTTCTGAGGAGAACATTTCCCATTTTTTTTCTGCTGGTAAGAGATCTGGGTTTTGAGAGTTTTAAAGAAAACACAGGCAGAGAAGTTAGCTCTTGTTGGAGGGATGCCAGAGACTGAACTGTGGAATCTATAAAGATTGTAATTTGGTCTCAAAATCTTGAGCTGTGAGGATAGAATGACCCAAATCTCTACCAGCTACAGTTGCTAGAGCAGTGACCGGATAACAACCATGGGGAAAGAAGTTTTTGAAAGGATCCAATAGAATTCAGATTGGCTATGCTAGGTTAATTGGGGTACAACTGCCAACAAAAATCAAGACTGCCATTACTCCAGAATAGCTTTCCCTAGGGTGTCCAGAAATCGAAGCCTTCTGAGAACATGGATGATTAAGAAGCTCATTATTAGATAGTGAAATAGATGGTCAGTAACAAATTTTGTGGGTTGGTGTTGAGGAGCTGAGAAAACCCATCTCAATTTCCCAAAGGAAAGCTTGAAAGGCTGGGAAAAAGTGATTAGGAGTGGATGGTGGGGCATAGGCTACTGGGCTATCATTGCTAAAAGGGACTGAGGTTAAGGAAAGGCATTGAATTCAGAGAAAGCAGTGAGAGACGTTAAAGGAGGATCAGTGAAGTTGAAAAGTGAGTTTGTTATGACCTCAACCCAAGTGAGGGCTTGGCCATGAGAGTGAGTATAGAGAACGGGAGATGAGCAGGGAAGTTTGGGTTTGGTTGTTTCTTATAATTGGGAATGTAGGACTTGTTTAGAGTATTTCATGTCCAAGAACATGTGGACAACTAATATATTTAGGGGAGGTAATTGGTGGTGAATATTAACTAAGGACCCATGTGTCCAAAGGTTAAAGGCCAAAATGTAAAATAGAACTGAATTCTGAACTAGTGTAATCTAGTGTATATCGTATATATACAGCCTATTGAACTTATAAATTTAATGTGTATTTAAATATATACATATATATATACATATATATATACATATATATATATATATATATATATATACAGCCTATTGAACTTGTAAATTTAATGTATATTTAAAGCCCATTGTAAATTTTTCATAGAATACAAAACAATAATACAAAGTATTGAAAAGAAAGTAAAAAAATATTATCGGTAAAATTTATCTCACTGTCTCATATAGTAACTATTATACAGATATTAAATACTTGATTATTTTACACTATCCTATCTTCTTTTGCAGATACAAATATGCCTGGATTGTAATGATACAATTTAGGGATCTTCAAAATAAAGGGTGCTTGTGTTTAACATATTTACTTAGTATTTTCCATTGTTTTCTTTTTCATAGGTGACACATTTGTTTTAAAATATTGTTTACAGCTTTGGCAAAAAACTGGCCAGAAATTCATTGTAAGCAGATAACTAATAACTTCTACCTTTATCTAGGTACCCTTGCACATTGTTCTATGATGCTGAATTACAGAATTATTCTAAATGGTCAATCCTACTTGTCTATATTATTCTGGTCACTTACTGAAATATCTAGGAAAAAGACATGCAATATGAGACTATCACGTATCTACCCAACTTGCAATTCTGCTTGGAATCAAAAGATTTCATTCTATAACATAGGAAAAACTTTTGGAAGATCAAGCCAAATCTTAGCCATCTGCCATATTTTGTTTTCTTAATAATATGCATTTCATTGGATTCTTCATTTTAGTGGGTATCAAGATGCTAGATAGTAATACACTTCCTCACTTTTTTGGATACATAAATATGATGATAATTTTTGATCATCAGCTTACCAGGAAGTGGAACCATCTAAGACAAACCCCAGGTGTGGCATCTTTAAGTTGTCTCTTTGATCGTGTTATTTAAAATGGTAAGAGATTTTCAATGTTACTGGTACCTTCCAGTGGCAGCAGATAAAAAACAAACAAACAAATGAACAACAACAACAAAAACAGATCCAAAAAGTTCTTTTATTTTTCAGAAGTGTTTTACCAATCCTGTATTTTGTGTTTTCCCATATTAAGTTAAGAATTGCTCTTCCAAGCTCTGCAAAATATTGTGTTGGAATTCTGATGGGAACTTTTCTTTTTGTAAGATAGCCATTTTTATTATGTTAATCCTATCAATCAAGAGCATCATATTTTTTAATCTTCTGGTATCTTCCTCAATTTCTTTCTTCAGTGATTTGAAATTATTGTCATATAGGTCTTTCACTTGTTTGATTATAGTCACACCAAGATATTTTATATTACTCGTGGCTATTATAAAGGGTTTTGTTTTCCTAATTTCTTTCAAGGCCTGTTAATCGTTTGTTTTACAGAATGATACTGTTTTGTTGTTATTTCTGTATCCAACAACTTTGCTGAAAGTGTTGATCAATTGTCAGAGTTCTCTGGTAGAATTTGGGGGTTTACTTATGTATACTATTATATCATCCACAATGATGATTCTTTGAAGTCTTTCATTCCAAGCTGTATTCACTTGATCTCCTCTAGTTGTTTTATTGCTTTAGCTAGATTTTCAATTACTACATTGAATAGATAGGGAGAGTCTAGGCAGCAATGGCTTGTCCCAGATTTTAGTGGAATTGCTTTAAGTTTCTCTTCCTTTAATTTGATATCAAGTGTTGGCTTGCTATATATTGCTTTTATTACTTATACGTGAAGTGAAAATTTCTGGTTTCTTTGGAGACTCAGTTCTATCATATGTTTCTGGAGACTATCTTATGAGAGAATGAATGCTTTACTGAGAACAGACACATGATTTTTTTTTTTTTGAGGGTTCCATGGAAAAATGGAAAGTGATGATTTGTAGAGAAGATCCTTTAGAGAAAACTTGATGTTTGGAACATGTATACCTATAACCCAATAGAGAGGAAATGATGGTGTGTGTTATTGGTTCTCCTTGACACTCTTTGCTGGTCTTTGGTGGGCTCTGCTTACACTGTGTCTTTGGTTCTCTCTGCCTTCTTTGATGATCATCATTTATTGTTACTTCATAGAAAAGCATCAAAGGACTTCTGGTGATGTTGTGGCAGCTTCTTGCTGCTTCACAGCCTCAAGGTTTCTACTGGATTGAACTACTATTTCTGATTAATGGCTGGTATTTGTGAGTGGATTGAGCTGATGCTACTGGTTCATGTGAACTGAACTGCTGCTAACCTGACAATGAAGATTGGAATCTCCCTAAAAAACTATTTCTTTTTATTCAAAATAGACTATTTTTGTTCACATACTATACCCCAATTATAGCTTATCATCTCTTTATTCCTCCTAGTTACTCCTCACTTTCTTTCCCATCCAGATATATCCACTTTCTGTCTATCATTAGGAAACAACAACAACAAAAATGATTTATACTAAGATAAAACAAAAGCTAACATCCAAAATGAGATAAAACATACAAATAACAAAAAAATTCTGAATAAAAGGCATAAGAAACACATATCCATTTTTGGCACACTCAGAAGTCCAGTAAAAACACTAAATTGCAAGTCATATTCTATATGCAGAGGATGTGTAGCATAATAGAGAAAAGAAAATGAATATGAATAAAATAAATAGAAAATAATAAAATATTTTTTTTTAAAATAAAAGCTCTGATAGGACATTGTTGGAAAAGAAACTTCAAAGATGCTCTTGACTTTGTTTTCTGTTGAGCATCTACTGCTGGAAATACAACTTACCCTATGGATCTGTTTGCTTCACCAGTGAGACTCTCTTGGTGAAGGTGTTATCAATTGGAGGTTGCTTCTAAGTTAGGAATGGCAGCAAGTGTCCAATTCCCCTTGAAGCTTGGGGCTCCCATTTAATTCAGACATGTGCATGTTTCCTCACTCTGTGAGTTCATGTCCATGGATCTTGTTGATTTAGAGAACCTTGATTTTTTGTTGTTGTTACTATGTTGTTGTTGTGTTGCTGTTACCCATTCCCTTTGTCCCTCTTCTGTAGGATTCACTGAGCATTGAAAGGAGCATTTAATAGAGGCATTCCATTTACAGATAACTATTCCAAGTCCCCTCACTCTTTGCATAATTTTGTACTATATACAAATTTAATATGTATAGTCACTAAACTTTGTCATATTTTAAAATATTGAGTAGAAATTTTTAAAATAAATCACATTTAAAGTTGTATTAACACCAGGTACTAATGGTTTCTGAGAGAAGAAGAAACAATTTTTCCCCAGGAATAAATCCCCTAATAGATTACCCAACACTAAATCAGCCCAAAATAAATGTAATTACAAGCAATAGTAAATTGATCAAATTGGATTTAATGTTTAGTTTAGTTTAGTGCCAGTTCTGGCATGGCCACTGAAGGGAGAGTGAAATACAGGTCCCACCCCTGGAGCAGAGCCAGCTGGGAATGTGTCTTCTTCAGAGATGATGTTTTCTCAAGGGGAGAGGCTTTTTTTATATATAATAATATACATATTTTATGTTATAATCCTGCTTTGGGGAATGCCTTCCTGCCAAGTTTATAAATAGAAACAGCACAATTCCAAGAGGCAAGGATGTGTCTGGTGATCTTCAGCAACATAGTGACTGTGAACTTCAGGACAGCTCTTAAAACTGTGGAAAAGAACTCTGAAAACCTGAGTTCAAGAATACATAAGTCAGTGTGAGAACTCTTTACAAGATTTCTTAACTATGCAAAATGTTAGAGAGTAATATGAATTGTATGAGGAGCTTTACTAACCTGAAAGAACAGAGGCAGCTTCACTAATTAGCCAGCTTTGTCAAACAGATATTAAAGAAAGAGATAAAGAGATTTATGGAGTGGTGATCTCAGGGCAAGATCCTACACAGCTAAACTTATTGGTTGTGTATGCAGTTGAACAAGGAATAGTTTGGACTTTTAATCTGGAATGAACTACAATGTAGAAATGAAGGCTAGAAAGCACAGTCTTTTTACAGGGATTTTGGAAAGTAGCCATTAAGAAGGTTTCACCCACACTTCCGGTCAGAGCCAGCTCTAGGCCACGTTGGGCACAAAATCTGCAGATGGCCCCTAGGTCCGCAGAGGACTCTTCCCACAATCTTAGGATCACTGGTGAGTAGAACACAATATTTGTTCCAAACCACTCATGACAGGCCTGTGACAGCCTGTGACACAGGAGCCCTGCCTGACCAGTGTCTCAGGTTCCTTCTGATCAGTGCTGGTATACCTTGGTTTCAAATGCACCAGAGAGCTCCACTGTCCCCAGAGGAGACACCACTTCCAGGCACTGTAACATGCCCAGGATCTTAGGATTCCGAATCCCAGGAAAGAAGAAGCTTGGTCATAGCAGGATCTCAGGGTCTCAGAGGAAGCTTAACTACAAAGAATTCTGACACACCCAGAATCTAAGGTTCCTGGGAGCCCAGAATCACAGGATCACAGAGAAAGCTGAACTCTGAGGAGTCCTGAATCAACCTGGATTATAGGAAGGACAGGCTCCAATCAGATATATTAAGAAAAGTAAGCACTTGAAATAATCAGATGGCAGAGAGCAAGCATAATATCAGAAGCAAGGTTACTTGGCATCATCAGAAACAAACTCTCCCTCAATAGCAAGTCCTGGATACACCATCACACCAGAAAAGCAAAATATGGATCTAAAGTCACTTCTCATGATGATGATGGAGGATTTTTAAGACAGAAATAAATAACTCAAGTAAAGAAATACAGGAAAACACAGGTAAACAGCTAGAAGCCCTTAAAGAGGAAACATAAATATCCCTTAAAAAGTTACAGGAAAACACTACAAAACAGGTGAAAGAATTGAAAAAAAGCATTCAGGATCTAAAAATGGAAGAGGAAACAATAAAGAAATCACAAAGGGAGACAACTCTGGAGATAGAAATCCTAGGAAATAAATCAGGAACCATAGATGCAAGCATCAGCAACAGAATACAAGAAATGGAAGAAAGAATATCAGATGCAGAAGATTCCAGAGAAAACATGGACACAACAATCAAAGAAAATGCAAAATGCAAAAAAGATCCTAACTCAAAACATCCAGGAAATCCAGGACACAATGAAAAGACCAAACCTATGGATAATAGGAGTAGATGAGAATGAAGATTTTCAACTTAAAGGGCCAGTAAATATCTTCAACAAAATTATAGATGAAAACATCCCTAACCTAAGTAAAGAGGTGCTCATGAACATACAAGAAGCCTACAGAATTCCAAATACAGTGGATCAGAAAAGAAATTCCTCCCAACACATAATAACCAGAACAACAAATACATTAAATAAAGAGAATATTAAAAGCAGTAAGGGAAAAAGGTCAAGTAACATATAAAGGCAGACCTATCAGAATTACACCTGACTTCTCACCAGAGACTATGAAAGCCAGAAGATCCTGGACATAAGTTATACAGTCCCTAAGAGGACTCAAATGCCAGCCCAGGAAACTATACCCAGCAAAACTCTCAGTTACCATGGATGGAGAAACCATTCAAGTATTCCATGACAAAACCAAATTCACACAATTTGTTTCCACAAATCTAGCCCTTTAAAGGATAATAAAGGGAAAATTCCAACACAAGGAGGGAAATGAAACCCTAGAAAAAGCAAGAAAGTAATCCTTCCATGGACCTAAAAGACGACAGCCACAAAAACAGAATCCCAAGAAAAATAACAGGAAGTAACCATAAGTTTTCCTCAATACCTCTTCATATCAATGGAGTTTATTCCCCATTAAAAAGACATAGACTAACAGACTTGCTACATAACATTTTGCAGCATACAGAAAACCCATCTCAGGGACAAAGACAGACAAAACTTAAGAGTAAAAGTCTGGACAACAATTTTCCAAGCAATAGTCTGAAGAAACAAGCTGGAGTAGCCATTATAATATCGAATAAAATTGACTTCCAACAAAAAGTTATAATAAATAAATAAAAGGACAAGAAGGGGTACGTCATACTCATCAAAGGTAAAATCTTCCAAAATAAACTCTCAATTCTGAATATCTATGCTCCAAATGAAAGGGCATTCACATTCATAAAAGGAACTTTACTAAAGCTCAAAGCACACATTACACCAAACAAAGTATAATACTTGGAGACTTTAACACCCCAATCTCATCAACGACAGATACTGGAAACATAAACTAAATAAAAACACAGTGAAACTAACAGAAGTTATGAAACAAATGGATTTAACAGATATCTACAGGACATTTTACACTAAAACAAAAGGATATACCTTCTTCTTAGCACCTCATGATAACTTTTCCAAAATTGACCATATATATTCGGTCACAAAACAGGCCTCAACAGATAACAAAAATATTGAAATTCTCCCATGCATCCTATCAGATCACCACGGACTAAGGCTGATCTTCAATAACAACATAAATAATAGAAAGCCAACATAGACATGGAAGCTGAACAACACACTACTCAATGTTACATTGGTCAAGGAAGAAATAAAGAAAGAAATTAAAGACTTTTTAGAGTTTAATGAAAATGAAGCCACAACATACCCAAACTTATGGGACACAATGCAAGCATTCCTAAGAGGAAAACTCATAGCTTGGAATCCCACCAAAAAGAAACTAGAGAGAGCACACAATAGCAGCTTGAGAACACACCTACAAGTTCTGGAGCAAAAGGAAGCAAATTCATCCAAGAGGATTAGACTGCAGGAAATAATAAAACTCAAGGCTTTCAACAAAGTAGAAACAAAAAGAATCAAACAAACCATCACCTGTTTCTTTGAGAAAATTAACAAGATAAACCCTTAGCCAGATTCAATAGAGGGCACAGGGACAGTATTCAAATTTACAAAATCAGAAATGAAAAGGGAACCTGAAGAACCTGAAGAAATCCAAAGCATCATGAAATCCTACTACAAAAGGCTATACTCAACAAAACTGCAAAACTTGGATGAAACGAAGAATTTTCTAGACAGATACCCAATACCAACACTAAATCTAGATCACATCAATGAACTAAACAGCTCTATATCCCCTAAAGAAATAGAAGCAGTCATTAATAGTATCCCAACCCAAAAATGGCAAGGGCCAGGTGGGTTTAGTGCAGAGTTCTATCAGACCTTCAAAGAAGACTTAATTCAAATTCTGATCAATTTATTTCACAAAACAGAACTAGAAGGTACTCTACCCAATTCATTCTATGAAGCCACAATTACTCTGATACCTAAACCACACAAAGACCCAACAAAATAAGAGAACTTCAGAACAATTTCCTTTATGAATATTGATGCAAAAATACTCAATAAAATTCTCGCAAACTGAATCTAAGAATTCATCAAAACGATCATCCATCATGATCAAGTACTCTTCATCCCAGGGATGTAGGGATCATGTAATATATGGAAATCCATCAACATAATCCACTATATAAACAAAATCAAAGACAAAAACCACATGATCATCTCATTAGATGCTGAGAAAGCATTTGACAAAATCCAACACCCATTCATGGTAAAAGTCTTGGAAATACCAGTAATTCAAGGCCCATACCTAATCACAATAAAAGCAATCTACAGCAAACCAGTAGCCAACATCAAACGAAATGGAGAGAAACTTGAAGCAATCCCACTAAAATCATGGACTAGAAAAGGCCTCCTACTTTTTCCCTACCTATTCAATGCAGTACTTGAAGTCCTAGTCAGAGCAATTAGACAACAACAACAACAAAAAGATCAAGGGGATAAAATTGGAAAGGAAGAAGTCAAAATATTACTTTTTGCAGATGATATGATAATATATATATAACCCTAAAATTTCTACCAGAGAACTCCTAAACCTAATAAACAGCTTCAGTGAAGTAGCTGGATATCAAATTATCTGAAACAAATCAATGTCCTTTCTACACAAAGGATAAACAGGCTGAGAAAGAAATTAGGGAAATAATACCCTTCACAATAGTCACAAATAATATAAAATACCTTGGGGTGATTCTAACTAAGGAAGTGAAATATGTGTATGATAAGAAATTCAAGTCTCTGAAGAAAGAAATTAAAGTTCTCAGAAGATGGAAAGATCTCCCATGCACATGGATGGCAGGGTCAATATAGTAAAAATGGCTATCGTGCAAAAAGCAATGTACAGATTCAATGCAATCACCATCAAAGTTCCAACTCAATTCTTCACTAAGTTAGAAAGGGCAATTTGCAAATTCATCTGGAATAACAAAAAATCTAGGATAGGAAAAACTATTCTCAACAATAAAAGAAGCTCTGGGGGAATCATGCCTGACCTCAAGCTGCACTACAAAGCAATTGTGTTAAAAACTATGGTACAAAAAAATAGACCAAAAAACAAAACAAAACAAAACACCCTGCATGGTACTGGTACAGCAACAGACAGGTAGATCAATCGAGTAGAATTGAAAACCCAGAAATGAACCCACACACCTATGGTCACTTGACCTTTGACAAGGGAACTAAAAACATCCAGTAGAAAAAAAGACAGCATTTTCAAAGAATGGTGCTGGCCCAACTGGTGGTTATCATGTGGAAGAATGATAATTGATCCATTCATATCTCCTTGTACAAAGCTCAAGTCTAAGTGGATCAAGGAACTCCACATAAAACCAGAGACTGACACCTATAGAGGAGAAAGTGGGGAGAAGCCTCAAAGACATGGGCACAGGGGAAAAAATCCTGAATAGAACAGCAATTGCTTGTGCTATAAGATCAAGAATCCACAAATGGGACTGTATAAAATTGCAAAGCTTCTGTCAGGCAAATGACAATGTCAATAAGACAAAAAGGACACCAAAAGATTGGGAAAGGACCTTTACCAATCCTAAATCTGATAGGGGACTAATATCCAATATATCTAAAGAACTCAAGAAGCTGGACTCCAGAAAAGCAAAACTATTAAAAAATGGGGTGCAGAATCAAACAAAGAATTCTCAACTGAGGAATACTGAATGGCTGAGAATGACTTGAAAAAATGTTCAACATCCTTAATTATTAGGGAAATGCAAATCAAAACAACCCTGAGATTCCACCTCATACCAGTCAGAATGGCTAAGATAAAAAATTCAGGTGACAGCAGATGTTGGCAAGGATATTGAGAAAGAGGGAAACTCCTCCATTTTTTGTGGGATTGCAAGCTGGTACACCCACTCTGGAAATCAGTCTGGTGGTTCCTCAGATAATTGGACATAATACCACCAGAAGATCCAGCAATACCTCTCCTGGCCATATACCTAAAAGATGTTCCAACTTGTAATAAGGACACATGCTCCACTATGTTCATAGCAGCCTTATTTTTAATAGCCAGAAGCTGGAAAGAACCCAGATAACCCTCAACAGAGAAATGGATACAGAAAATGTGGTACACATTGGAGTACTACACAGGTATTAAAAACAATGAGTTTATGAAATTCTTAGGCAAGTGGGTGTATCTGGAGGATATCATCCTGAGTGAGGTAACCTAATCACAAGTAACACACATGAAATGCACTCACTAATAATTGGATATTAGCCCAGAAACTTAGAATACACAAGATACAATTTGCAAAACACATGAAACTCAAGAAGAAGGAAGACCAATGAGTGGATACTTCTTTCCTTCTTAGAATGGGGAACAAAATTCTCATGAAAGGAGTTACAGAGACCGTGTTTGGAGCTGAGATGGAAGGAAGGATGATCCAGAGACTGCCCCACCAGGGAATCCATCCCAAAAACAATCACCAAACCCAGACACTAGGCAGATGCCAAAAAGAGTCTGCTGACAGGAGCGTGATTTGGCTGTCTTTTGTGAGGCTCTACTAGTGCCTGACAAATACAGAAGTGGATGCTCACAGACTTCCATTGCAAGGAGCACAAGGTCCCCAATGAAGGAGCCAGAGAAATACCCAGGGAGCTGAAGGGGACGGAAGCCTCATAGAAGGAATATCAATATGAACTAACCAGTACCCCCAGAGCTCCTTGGAACTATATCACCAATCAAGGAAAACAAATGGTGGAACTTGTGGCTCTAGCTATATATGTAGTAGATAATGGCCTAGTTTTTTCATCAATGGAAGGAGCAGTCCTTGGTCCTGTGAAGGCTCTATGCTCAGGTATAGGGAAATGCCAGGACCAGGAATGGGAGTGGGTGGGTTGGGGATAAGGGTGAGGGGATAGGGGATAGGGGAATTTTGTGGGGAAAATAGGAAAGGGAACAACATTTGAAATGTAAATAAGGAAAATAGCTTAAAAATTAAACAGAAAAAAAAGAAATGTAAATAAAGAAAACATCTAATTAAAAAAAAAAAAACAGCATTCTTGATTTAGAGATACACATAGATCTCCTATTATGTAACATGGAGGACCCCTTCCTATCTTAGAGTACCACCCCTTCTAGGAAGTCCAGAGAAATTGATTTTTTATTGGATATTTTCTTTAATGCATTTCAAATGTTTTCAGATTTCTCAGTTTCCTCCTCCCCAATCCCTCTATTCCATTACTCTCTGCTTCTATGAAGCTTTTCCTCACCCACCCACCCTTTCACCCACTCCTGCCTCCCCACTCTTGCATTCCCCTACACTGGGGCATTGAACCTTCACAGAACCAAGGGATTCTTCTCTCATTGATGCAAGACAAAGATATACTCATATGTGTACATATACAGTTTGAGCCATAAGTCCTTCCATTTGTACTACTTGGTTGGTAATTAAGTCCCTGGGAGCTCTTCAGGGTCTGGTTGGTTGTTATTGTTGTTCTTCCTCTGGATTACAAACCCCTTTGTCCTGACCAACAGGAGCCAGTTATTCATGGGTACTAGGGGAACCACAAACCTGCAAGAGAAAGGGCGAGAGGGAATAAAGAGAGAGACCAAAGAGGATTCCTGTCAAGGTCTGTTTAATGAAGGCTAGGAACCTGATTATAAGCACACAGACATTTATTAACTTCTTTGACATCCAAATTTCAATATTCTTAAAAATAAATTATGATTTAAATAATGTACATGGGGGTTTAATTTCTCCCCTTCTTTGTTTTTAAGAAGATAGAGTTTTTAAACTTCCACAATACCTTGTCCTTGAGAATTATTAGATTGTTGACAAAACATTTTAATACTTGACTGTTTTAGTCAGTTTTAATATAACGTGGGTAGTGACTACACTTTCAATTGTTTCTCTTGAAGAGCAGTTGTAACTAGAATGCTTGAAAAGTTATTATAGTCACATGTGTATAATTTACTTATTTATTAATCAGAAATAAGAGCATTCATTTGCAGCAACTGATTAAGTATAGGTCCTCAAGAATTAATACCATTATGTGGAAACAGGTAGGAGCTGAGGACACCAGTATCATTTTTTTTTACAATTTGACATGCACATTCTCTAAAAATACCAAAATATTATCTTAAACCATTACTATTTTGAATATATAAAGAACGAGATTATATAGTCAATTTTTTAAAAGTACAATGAGCACGTTCATCTATTCCTTGTCTCATGTGGTTATAAGGAATTCCAGCTTTATGTTTGATGCCAAATTCTTTACAGAATGAAGTAAAATTCTTGCTAGAATAGATGCCTCTTTATCTGTCCTAATAAGTTTAAGCAATCTCATGGCATGAAAGACTTGTATGCAATGATCAATTACATTTTTCTCCTGTATGCAGAGAAGCAAAAGGAAATCCTGAACAAGTGTCAATACAAACATGTATATATTTTAATTTTCTAGATTCTGCATAATGAGTTACATCCATTTGCCAAATATGATTAGGTATAAGACCTCGTGGATTAACTCCTAAATGTGGCACTGGAGATAATGTAATACATTTAGGACATTGTTTTACAATATTGAGCTCTTTGCCAAAATAAGTTAGTGCCTGCTTCTTTCCAAGGATAACCATATGGGCTACTGCTTCATAATATGGTAAGATTTTACGTTTAGGAGAAATCCTCGAATGTATCTACATTAGAAGATACTTTTGCCATAACAATCCTGTAGGCATATGAATCGTATTAAAAATTAACAGATGTAAAGGCATAGAGTAATTTATATAAGTGACAAAATGCTCTTCAATAGCTTTTTCCACTTGTTGTAAGGCCAGCAATCCTTGTGAGGTTAAAGATCCAGGGGAGGTTGAATCAGAACTCCCTTTAAGACTATCAAACATAGGTTTGAACTCTCTTGTAGTACATTTTAAATAGGGACAAAGCCAACTAATATCACCTAACAATTTTTGAAAATCATTCAAAGTCCTTAAGTTGTCTCTGCGAATAACTATCTTCTAGGGAAAAACAGCTTGATTAGTAAGTCTAAAACCCAAATAATTATAAGGAGCCTGAGTTTGTATCTTTTCAAGAGCTATCTGTAATCCTTATCAGTTAAAGCTTTATGTAAACATCTATAACACAAAAGCAAATCCTGGGGTTCTTTTCCAGGTAACTGAGGACAATTTCTTAACTGTCCAAAAACAGTCTTCTTAAAGGAACAGTATTTTTCTTATAAGTTGCATAAGCAATTGCAAGCTTGAGAATTAATAGTATCCGAGGGATGAACAATTTTAAGCATTGTAAGCTCTGAGATATAATATTGACTATTAATATACAACTTAAAGATTGATTGTTCAACATTTTAAAACACCATCTACAGCACACAATTTATCTGTGCTGAAGCAGGAGAAAACTCAAAAGAATAAGTGTGTGATCCAATTTACATATACTTTTCTCCCATAGAAAGGCTTTTTTTTATACACAGTAAATGGGATGCATGCATGCATGAATTTATAGAAGGTACAGAATCATGCATAAAACAATTTTTTAACTGTCTTAGGATAATGATTATCAATTTTATTTAAAATGATGGTATGCAATAGATCAAACATCAATATTCTGTAATAACTAAATTAATGGATGTTTGGAACAAGGAACAGACAGTCAGGTTCTTAAGACACAATTTTTGTTATAGTTTTTCTAAAATGTATGAATGTATCTTACAATTCTTTATTAGAGCCACAGTCTCCTAATAGAATGCTAAAACTTTACTTTGAGGTGAAGAAGGTTGATTTGACAACAATGTTTTTTCTTGCCAAAGATTTGTTGTGGGAACATAAATAAAAGAAGCAGGTAATATTTAGTTACCATTAATTATAATTGATAACAATTGATCACAGAAGTTTCCTCTACTTTCTGTGAAACATTTTGTTTCTCACCAGTAATTTTGAATCTCACTAGATAGCACCTAACAAAGGTTTTAGTTCCTTTTTGGCCTCAAGGTGAGGTCTTAGCCAATTAACGTCTCCTGGAAGCTTTTGAAAATAAAATTTTGAAGCAAATCAATGTTTCTTTCTTAGATTTTTCTGTACCACGATTTTCTATTATATAACTAAAAACCCTAAGTATTAAAAGATATTGCCTCTGAATCTTATCTGGAGTTACAGCTACTCTCGAGAACTTAAAAGCTCATTGTGTGAGAACAAGGATTTAAAGTTAACGTCCCCTTAAAAGCATTAGTAACTAAAATACTTTTCACTTAGGAAATAATATACATATAAGCAAACTCTGTACACTATAAATTTATGTAAAGTAGGCAAGTCAAATGGCAATGTCCTGATAAATTCCACAACCTGATTGACCTTTTATAAACTTTGAATTTAAACTTTATTTAGAACAACACCTGGCTAGGTCTGCAACAAGGTTCTTTTAGCTAAAAGGAAGGAAGGGAAAGGTGAGGTCCCAGGAACTATCCAAGTGAAGGTTTGCGAAACAAAAGAAGTGCCACACAAGCCTCGCTGAGGCTGCAACTCCTCTGAGCTCAGCATCAATCTAAAAGCAAACATTTCTCAATCTGAGCACTCTGCCAGAGTCCTGGCCCAAAGGTTACCCCTATTTTGAAGTAGCTTTAAAGACCTGTTTTCCTGGGTTCATTCATGCCACATGTTGTTTAGAATGACTCCAACCCTGAGTTCCCAATTTTAAGCTTTCTGTTACAAGCAAAAGGCTGCCTGCCCCTTTAAGAGCTCTTGTGTAGATAATCAACCTCTAGCAGGGCTTTTCCAGCTGTATTTGACTCTCAGCCACAGTGCAGTGTAACTTATCAGTTTCTGCTGTGCAAACTGAGACTGCCTTTTAAACAAGTTAAACTAAATCAAAGGATGTACAGCCAGCAGATAAAGTTTTAACCATTTTTTTTCAACATGAAACACAGAACAACAATCATTCAAACAACAAAACAAAATCAAACATAAATAGACAGACATATGGACAAGTGGTGCACCAAGGACAGACAATTGACAGAGAGGGAATAGAACTTAATATCTCAAAGGAACCCAGATATCCTAACCAGTACTAAGAATATCTCCATAGGAACCAGAGAGGAAGCAGGACGTCTCCCGATTTCCTTCTGTCCCTAGGAGAGCTCTGAAATAGCTTATTTTCATTTTCCCTCTTTTTTGCTAAAAGGTCCTAAACAGGGGATAACTGCTTTCTGTAACCTATTCTCTCTCTCTCTCTCATGTTCAAATCCTAATTCTTTATCTCCTTCTTCTGGGAATTCTGCCAGAGAAGGGAGAGGAGGCACAGTGGTAGCTTCTGATAGTTACTCCCCAGTAAGAAAAGATGGTTGCAGGGACCACATCAGAACCCTCATTAGCTAAGTTTATCATTTAAATCTCTGGCTACCTTTCGCCATTTGTTACAGTGTATCTCTGCCCTGTCAATGATAAAGTAGGGACATGCTTGATCTATATAAATAAAAAAAGTTTATCAAATCTTTCTTTTTAACTCTAACCCCTTTTTCCCTGAAAGATGTCTTTAATCCTTTAATGAAGGCTGCCTTTTTCGAAAGTTTAGTTCCCATTTCTCAGTGGAGATGAATTACTTACCGAGGACTACTTTCTCCCATGAGCCATGAGAGCGTTCCTCAACTGCTTATTTTTTTCTTAATTGCTACGAACTTCTCTGGGGGAGTAAAACTCTGTAATCTCCACCTAAGGTAAAAGGTCCGCACCTTGGCCACACGTTGAGCGCCACATGTTCTGACCAGCAGGACCCAGTTATTCGTGGGTACGAGGGGAACCACAAACCTGCAAGAGAAACGGCGGGGAAAAAAGAGAGAGACCAAGGAGGATTCCTGTTGAGGTCTGTTTAATGAAAGCTAGGAGCCTGATTATAAGCACACATTGAGAGAAAATAGGGAAGAGTAGAGGGGGCATAAAAAAATACAGAGAAAGGAATGGACATCTGGGGCGAATGCTGATTACAGGCTTCTTGCAGCTTATCTTGGAATGTGGGCCCTAAAATTGTCCTGGGCGGCCTTCAAACATTCTGCAGTTTATTTTGGAGTGCTATAAACAGTCCCGGGCACCAAATGGAGAAATGGAGGAGGTGAAGCTGCCTTAATCTAAGCAGTTCTAGGCGCCAAGTGAAGGAGGGAGTGAAGCTGGCAGTCTCAGGCACCAGGTGGAGTCAATGAAGGAGGTGGTGACATAATTCCCTTCAAAGAGTCAACCGGATCTTTAGGGTGAGAGTAACTGTGGGACTTAGTTTCCCATGGTTTGATCTCTCGCATCCCTTCACCTCTTTCATACCTTTCTCTAACTGCTAATTTGATGACTCCATGATCTCTTGACTAGGACCCAGTCTTCAGGCCAGAATTAATGAGACTTCAGGGCTGGACCTGTTTCATAGAAGGCACAAAGTTAAAGCCAGATATAGTTGTGGGCCCATTGGACACCCTCAAGGTAGTCCAATAGTTAGTAGCCATCTGACTCAGTAATGACTTATGTCTGAAGATTACGAATAATGGGAGGGGAAGAACCAAATATGGTCTCAAAGTGGTTGAGTCCCATCTGGTACAGGGAATCCCATACCCTGCAAAGAGTGAAGGGGGTAGAAGAGTCACCTAGTCTACACCAGTCTTTAAGGTCAATTTAGTTAAGGTTTCTTTTAGAGTACTGTTCCTCCTTTCTACCTGTTCTGAACTCTGGGGACTATATGTAAAATGAAGTTTCCTGTTAATTCCCAGAATATCTGCTAATTTCTGACTTACCTGGGACACAAAAGGAAGCCCATTATCTGATCCTATAAGTTGAGGGAAACCGTACCTTGGAAGAATTTCATCTAATGGTTTCTTCACCATTGTTTGAGCAGTCTCATGCTTGATGGGAATGTCTCAGACCATTCTGAAAAGGTATCTATAAACAAGTAAATATAACCAAATTTCCCTGGTTTTACCTCTGTAAAGCCAGTCTTCTAGTAGGCTTTGTGCTTCTGAACCTATTATCAGGGGTGTCCTCATTAGGCACCATGTTAACTGGCAGGCTTTACAGTTCTTGATAACTTCAGCTATCCTCAAGTTGTCATCCTTTAACCTAATATTAGCATGCTATATCAAACCCTGCTTTCTCTGGATAACCATGTGAGATCTTATGAAGTATATATTGTCCTATTCCTTCTGGCACAATGACTTTGCAATCTGCTATTCTCCACCAACATCATGACACTGGGATATAGGCAAATCCCTAGCTCCGGTTATGTTATCCTTTGAATACTTAGGGTGAGATAGTCTTTTCTTCTGCCATCAGAAGGCCTATCTCCCTATAAAAAGCCACATGGACATGGACAATAGCAAAGGCTTTAGGGCTGTGCATGTAAATATGCCCATCTCTAATGCCTTGGATAGAATGATCAATTTGGCTTACTGGGCTAATGTTCCAGCAGGGAGTGGCTCCACCAATATTATCTCCATGTTGGAGATCACCTTTTCTTTCCTGAATAAAGCTGCTGACATTAGTGAGTCATATTACATCTGCGTCTATCAAGGGAGTATCCTGAAGGTCTGGTCCCAAGGATATGTTCCAAAATATCTAAGCAATCACACAATGGCCCATCAACGTCTGGGTCAGGCAGCAGGGTAGTGGGGCTCAGGGCACTTGGGGTATAGAAGGGGATTTAACAGGAGAGACAGGTAGTATGAGTCATTCTGGATTTGGTGAGCCACTGATCAGGGGGCTGTTTAAGTACCCCTTTATAGCCTGAGGCATAGTGATGATCAGGCTTTTGATCCAATGACAGTTTTTCAGCATCATTAAACAGGATGGTTCTTGTAGCAATGATGCAAAAACAAGAAGGCCAGCCTCTGCCTACTGGGTCTAATTTCCTTGAGAGATAGATAACTGCTCTATGTCAGGGTCCAAGAGTCTTGAGTTCATACCTTTTTCACTAGTTTAGATCACTTGTCCATGAACAGATGAAAGACCTTAGACACATCTGGCAACCCCAAGGCTGGTGCAGAAATTAAGGCCTTCTATAAGGCATTAAAGACTTTCTGATGTCTCTCCATTTAGACAAAGCTCTCAGGAGGCCCTTTGATGGTTTCATATAGTGGATTAGATATCTCTGCAAATCTTGGTATCCATATTCTGAAGAATCCAGCAGACCCCAAGAATCCCCTTACCTGGCAGGGAGTCTTGGGTGTTGGAAGGCACTGGGCAGTTTCCTTCCTGGCTTCAAAGATCTATCTCCGACCTTCCTCTAATATATATCCAAGGTACATTAATTATGGATGGCAGGGTTGGGTTTTCTTATTGGAGGCTTGTTAGCCCAAATATCCCCGGGCCTCCAAGAGGTCCTGAGTTCACTCCAGGCATTTTTTTTTTGTCTCTGCTAACAGCAGGAGATCATCTACATACATCAAGAGAGTCAGGTTTGCATGCTGGCTTCTGTTCTCACTCAGGTCTTCATGAAGGGTCTCATCAAAGATGCTAGGAGAGTTTTCAAATCCTTGGAGCAGATGAGTCCCGTAGAAGGAAATGTGCAGCCACCTCTGAATAAATGCTGGGACAGTGCAGCCTCAAAGGCATTTCCTGCAGGAAAATCTAATTAAGGACTACATGAGAGATCAAGGATTGCTGACAGACACAGACAATGCCAGCCAAATGGGAACTGCTGTTTAGAGGAGATACTGTCTTGAATGCAATGTGGCATGGTTAGAGGGTATTAAAGGAGTGTGTAGCACTGTTCAAAGGAGCTTGTTGTGGTGTTTCTCACCTGCTCCCAAAGTCTGTGTCATTGATTCCATACCATCTCATCTCCAGCAGGTAGCAGGGTTCAAGTCAGATGTTTGCTAATCTTGCACTCTGGATCATGCCATTCAAAAGTAAAGAGTTCTTGACTCTTGGGTGCATAAGAATGCATCCTTTAAATTCAGCACTGTATACCACTGATACTTAGGAAAAACCAAACTCAAGAGGTTGTAGGGATTAGGGACTGTTGTCTGGATATTCATAACCATTTATTTATCTCTCTTAAGCCTTTACAAGTCTATAGTTATTAGTTTCAGGCTTCTTGACTGGCAGTAGAAGATTGTTCCAGGCTGATTGACATGGTCTCAGGATCCCCATATTTAATAGCCTCCTCATAAGGGGGAGGGTGTTAAACCATTTCTGGCAATCAGGGGCATGGTGTACTTTCATACCTGTACATGTCCTGCCCGTGGCTTGAGTTCAGTCTAAGTAGAGGTCCAGTGTTTAGATCGCTTATATTGTGCTGTCTCTGGGGAAATGATCTAGTCAAGTTGTAATTTCATCCTCTGAGATGGGAAGAGGTGCACACAACCGGTAGTCTTCAGCTAGTGTGCTTGTCATGACACAAATAAGCTTTCCCTCTGAAATTAATAGTTTGGCTCCCTCTGGGGAAAATGTAGTTGTGTCTCCATTTTTGTCAACATATCTCTCCCAAAGAGGGCATATGTCAGGCTTTAGCAAGGCAGAATATTGAGCTCAAATATCTGCAAGGAAGCTGGTAGGTTTCTCCTTCACTTGTAGCTTACCCCTATTCCTCATATCTATATTCATCTTCAAAGGCTATGGTTTGAATAGGCTTCTTTTTTTCTTAGGGTACTCCCTGATCTAGTGTCCCTCTTCTTTACAATAAGCACATTAGTTCTTTTCCAAGCAGGGTTGTTCTCAGGGTCCCCTTCCTTACCTCCTTCTCTGAAATCCATTTGTTTTAGGCACCTGCTACAGTCCTCTGGTTCGAACACAGCTGCCAACAAGATCATTGGCAGATCAAGAGACTGTTGCTTCTGCTATTTTACTTGTCTTTTCTCCATCCATTTCTCTGCCTTCATCTGTTTCTCTTCTGTTTTATCTCTTCCATTAAACACTATATCTACCAATATCATTAAGTCTCTCAGATTCTTTTTTTTCCTAAATTCTCAATCCTCTGCAGCTTTTATCATATATTTTAGCCAAATTAGTCGGTCATTGTGAGGCCACCTTGAGACCTGTCAACAGAGTATGGCCATAGACCAAGAGTTGACCTTTACCTTCAAAAGTGCTGAAGTCTCAATTGGGAAGAGTCAAGGCAAAGCCAGTACCCATGCAAGAGCTGTTGTCAGTCACCCCAATTGTGCTGGTAGGTGAAGAGTATTGTCTCTAAGAGCCAAATTATATCTCTGGGGTTGTCTGAAAAGGGGAAGTTCTGAGTTCTCCAGTTGTAAAGGTCAGAAGTGAAAAAGAGCCAATAATGGTGAGATAGATTTCCATGATAATTACCTCGTGTTGCTGTCTAAAAGGGCAGGACACATATTCAGGTTAGTTGGACAAATTGGGCCGCTCCTGGGTCTCAAAATTCACATCCCATCCAACCTCTCTTGAGACACCAAGGTTTCACAACTGGAACTCATTTGACAGTGACTTTCCAGTGTGCTCGCCAAGTCAATTTGACCCTGACATACAGAATTTTTGTTTGTTTTTTTTTTTTGTTTTTTGTTTTTTTTTGTTTTTTCGAGACAGGGTTTATCTGTATAGTCCTGGGTTCCCTGGAACTCACTTTGTAGACCAGGCTGGCCTTGAACTCAGAAATCTGCCTGCCTCTGCCTCCCATGTGCTAGGATTAAAGGTGTGCACCACCACCTCCCAGATGAAATACAGATTTTTTTTTAGAACAGAATTCCCATGGACACTGTACAAAGAACAGAATTACTGCAGCACTGAATAGACTATGGACAGACAGATAGAAATTCATCACCAGTCATATTAAGACCCTTATGTTTGCTATTCACAGGGTTTGTGGGATTCCTGGCAAATGGACTACAGTGTTATGTCCATTCCTGGAACACTTTGTGAACCACAAAGACCACCAAGGAGCTGATTCTGATGCAATCACTAGGGTCTTTATTCAAGCTTGAGCATGGGCTCACCTGCCAACTCTGACCTGACAGGATGGGAGGGTAAAGCCCGAGCCTTCAGTGGCACAGATTTTATAGGAATTGGCAAGCAAACAGGAGGGTTTCCATCCTGGAAAGCATCTAATTTAATGATCATTATAAGCCTACAGGTGGGTTCTCTGAAGCAAATCACAAATGGTATGAAACTACAGCTGGAAATATCAGACTAATCCTAATTGGCTGTTGGTCATGAATATCTAGGAAGTAACTTAGGAATATGGGCCAGAGACAAGCTATGTGGTTCTTTCTGGAACTTGGGTGAAGTTTGAGTTCAGCTGCAGGTCAAGTTCTTAGGCCCCTTTTCTTTCAAAATCTATGCTGAACCCAAATGGAGTAGTTTGGACTCTCACATCAACTCCAAGGTTTTTGTTTTTGTTTTTTTGTTTTTGTTTTCTTTGGTTTTTGTCTTTTGCTTTTTTTTTTCCACTGCAGCCAATCACCCCTTCCTCAGGACACCCTACTCCCAAACAAGCTGAGCCTTGGTTTTATTTTAATTTAGTTTAGCTGTTTAGTTTAGTTCAGTTCCTTTTAGTTTAGTTGTTGCATATACATGTACAGGTGTAATCATAATAACTAAAGAAGCAGTAATAAAACTGAAAAGGAGATAGAGGGTCACTAGAGGAGTAGAGAAGTGATGGTAAAGATACACAGCACAGGTGTAGAAAATTCTCAAAAAATTATAAATATATATTAATAAAATATTTTAAAATTTTATATAATTTGAAAAGGATAAAATAGTTTTATTTAACCCATACACATAAAAATAATGCTATAATTTCTAGTTACTTTCACATAAATTTATAAGTGAGTATGTTCCCAGCACTGTACTTTCTTGTTAGATACTTACTTTTGTCTATTTGTTTTTATGTCAAGTATTGGCTCCCATTTCATACTTAGAAAGTAAAATTTCCAATTATAAGTACATCATTTTATACTTTTAGAACAAAAGGGAATACAAAATACCTCTGAAATAACCATATGATAATTAATTTAATAACATTCTCATTAAACTTAATGATGAAAATTAGTTAACTTTAATTGATAACATGATTCTTAAATGTCAAAATATTTATATGTTCATTTTTCAAAAAGTAGAAATAAATATAACATAATAACACTAAATATTCAAAAATATTGAAGTCACTTTAAATGCAAGATTACACTCAGAACAAGAAACAGAGTAAATCAACCTATGAAATGAGCCAGGGTGTGTAATCACGTCTGGTTTAAATAGATGTTCTGTGGATCCTGTCTTAGCTCAAGTGACTGATGTAGATGCCACAGCACCCTGCTGATGGCTTAGCTCTTTATATGACAGCAGTGATTAAGTATCATCGGTAAGTTTTCCTTCATTTTATCAAAATGAATCACTATTTTTCAATTAAATAAAAGATTCATTTGTCACAAATGTTCATAGAGCTCTTCTCAAATTATACAGTGATGTTAGAATCCTTTCACAGTCACATTTCAGGAGATAGATTAGAAACCTCATATGAAATATAAAAAATAGATAAAACACTTACTCCTATCACCTTTAATAATAAGAAAAAAGTTATGCAGGCATCCTCTAGCCAGATTTTATTCCAGAAAATACGTTATGGTATAAAAATATAACCTTTTTTATAAATGATTTAAAATGATTTTATAAATGTGTATAGTGTTTATTTATCTTAGATAGTTAGACAGACAGACAGAAAGACAGGCAGACAGACAGACAGACAGACAGACAGACAGGTGGCACGTGAACTTTTAGACACAAGGTTTCACTATGCAGCCCTGACCATTCTACAAATTACTATGTTAACCACTCCAGAACCAAGGTTATAGAAATCCACCTGACACTGCTTCCCAGGTATTAGGATTAAAGACTTTGTCTTTTACACCCACCCTTTGGCCTTTATTTTTAACTTATTCCTACTAGGAGGGACATTATCTGAAGAACATTGTGTCTTTCATATTATAAGATTTATCTCTATACATTTTTTTATCTCTATACTTTTACTAAAGAGAAATAGTAAAAGGAATTGAGAAGACTGGACACTTATATTGACTGGATCAGAAATATTATTAATAAAATAATTTAACTTGTCAGTTCTCTAGGCTGAAATACATCAGATCTTTTCTTTGCAAAAATCCTGAAAAAAATTAATGGTTGACTCTGTTCTTTGAGTTATGTCCAATGCTGTCTGTAGAAAAAGTCCAACCTGGAGTTAACAGCTTGCTTGTGGAGTCTTCTCCTGTCCTAGTTCCTGATTAGAAATAATTTGTTCATTCTGAATTATATTTCTTTCATTGATATTTTTCTATACTTCATGGGCAGTATTAGTAACACTTGGTGAGGCAGTTAGAAACTACAAAACAATAACATGATCTGTTTTCTGTTTATCAACTAACTAAAAAAAGTGTTTGTTCAACAACCCACCATTTCTGTAGTTCATATCTTACTAAAGAATGAGAAAAGAAAAGACAAAAATCACTGTATTAAAACAGTATTGTTAATTGGTAACTGTAATAAGGAGAATTGGAGAAGGGAATGGAGAAAGAATTAGTTCATTTTCTTCATGTAAAACAAAAATCTATTAATGTATTAACACATAGTATATGGAAAGTTGCTTTTAGATAAATGAGAACTATTATACATACAACACACACTCATGCACACACACTTTAACAAGGAAAACATAAAACTGTTAGAATAACTTCTTAATATTTTTACAAAGTTTATACTGTTATAAGAAGAAAAATAATATATTTTTATAAATATACAAATCACTAAAAATTGGAGAGGTGTAGAGGCACATTTAATTGTTGACATAGCTTAAAATGTCATCAAAATCCCCAAAAGAATCAAGATCACATTGTTGCTCTTCTCAGGTGTAGTCCTAATGTTAGCAGCAAGAGGTAATCTTTTGGGTGAATTTTTCTATCAAAGAAAACTCAGGCAACTTTGGATATAGATCATTGAAACTGTGGTACAAGAGGAGAGCAACAAAATAATTCAAATAAATTGCTCCTGGTATAGCATTTTTATTCTTTGTAAGTATTTAATTTGAGAACTTTATATACATATACAATGAAATATAATATCTACTAGTTAATCCTTTTCTACATCTCCTTTCATATTCCAACAAATGTACAGTCATTCAAACTTCATTATTTATATACTTATTTCTTAAATAATATACCAAATCTATTTACTGTTTATCATTATGTTGAAGACATTTTTAAATCCCAATCTCAGGTTTCTACCTTATCTTTTACCATTTAGTTTCTGGATAAAATACACACCCAATCTTTATATTTACAAAATCATCTTTACACAGCACAAGAGCAGGGTAGATATCTATGTTCTATACAATTAAAATCTAGCTTTCCTATCAATAACTCTGAGCTATTACTTACAATATTTCATCTGGGCTGCTCTTACTCCAATGAGCAAGCCTTTGGGTCCATGTTCCCTTGAACTCACCTAATTCACAGATGCTTCTCTTCCATTCCCTTTCTTCTCCTCCTGGTGGTTCTCCTCCAACCACAAGCCCATGAACCCTAAACTTCACCTATGCCTTTTCTGCCCAACGATTAGCTGTTGGCATCTTTATTTACCAATCAGAAATAACGTGGGAACAGAGTCACATAGTGTCACATGGTTTTATGTGCAGACTCCAGGTCTTGCACTTAGCATTACAATAGATGGCAAAACAAAACCTGGGTCATCTACTAGAGCATGGTTAACCTACAAGTGTCAACATCTTTTAAAAGAATGATTTTTCCTACCTATTACCAACATCTCAATAAGTGGTATCATATTTTATATAGACTATCTGTGCCAGACTTAGTTGGTTTGATATTGAATAGGTCTTGGGCACATAACCACAGCCTCTTTGAATTTAGAGTTGTATTAGCTATGTCACATGCAGAAGATACATATAACAGCTCTCTTTTCCAGCTTTTATATCATTTTTTCTTCCTCTTCTGCAATGAACACTCATTAACTTACTCTTAGGACATTACTAATTACGAATCTCTAATTGGCTACTACCAACTGCAAAAAAAGCTTCTCTAACCCACATGGTAAGAAGCCTAGTTCTATAGCTATAAAAACATTTATTTATAAAGCAATTTGATATTCAGACCATTGAGTAAAATAACAATGGCAGGATCTTCTAAGACATGTCTTCCAAAAGCATGACATTTTAAATTGGATTACAGTATCAGGTATGAAATTCCCTCCTGCCAACAGACTTCAAATTCGGTTGGAAAGCATTTTGGTGCCCCTGCAACAGTAATGTCAGTAGAACACCAATAAGCATACTTTGTCTGGAAGGTTGGTCTTACAGCATTCAAGCTCCAGTACTGGGTAAGACCAGTGATATCCTCTTTCCACCAGGAACAAAAGACCCCATTCATCTGGAGATAAAATTTCTGTGTTTTACGCCAATGTGAGTAGTGTCTTCAGCAATGGGATCTTAGTATGTAGTAACAGGGGGTAAGTAAGGGTTATAGCAAGAGTCATAATTTTAGATAAATTTTCATGAAATAAATCTTTGTAAATATGCATAAGTAGTCACCTTGTATCCTGTGATATCTAGAAGAAATGTGGCAAAATGTAAAGATCACTAACAGCTCATGTCTTGCATCAAACTTTGAATTGAATGCTAGAGAAGAGAGAGCACAATTTTCATTCTTGTTTCCCCTGAATGTGGATTTATATCTAGTGATAAAGAACTGCACTAAAACAAAACAAAACAAAGCAAAACAACTGTCATACTCAGCATTTTGATGAAGATGAGCCAATCCTATAATTACTGCGTGAATAAATGGGGAACCTGGGTCTCCTGCCACACACCTCTTACTCTCAGATCCTGTCCTCACCACTCAGGTATGCAGCATTTCTTTTCTGTAGATATGATTTAAATAACCTGACATTCTAAACTATGAGTCAGATATATTATAAAATAATAAAGTGTAAAAATTATAAATTAAAGCACAGTTGTCCAATTATTCTAGTTCTGATGACCATAGATTAACACATAGAAATGCTTTGCTTTGATCTTCTTTCCAGTCTTCAGGGGTATGATTTTACTCAACCATTATAGTATTATCTGATCTTTTGTTATTTATTTAAATACTTGTTTGATATCTAAATATTGGAGAGAGGTGAAGGAAAAGGAGAGAAAGGAAGAGGTGAGGAGAGGAGAGGAGAGGAGAGGAGAGGAGAGGAGAGGAGAGGAGAGGAGAGGAGAGGAGAGGAGAGGAGAGGAGAGGAGAGGAGAGAAGAGAAGAGAAGAGAAGAGAAGAGAAGAGAAGAGAAGAGAAGAGAAGAGAAGAGAAGAGAAGAGAAGAGAAGAGAAGAGAAGAGAAGAGAAGAGAAGAGAAGAGGTTGAAGAAAGGATGAGGAGAGAACAGGAGGAGTAGTGGAAGAAAGAGGTTAAAAGAGGAGAGAAGGATAACAGTGAGAAACAGAGCTAGAAAGAGATAGTGAATAGTCAAGAACTCTAAGATGTAATAGAGCCTAACAAGATTATAAATTATATTTCATAAATCTAATAATATATTCTATTTTCATTCTACATATATTTTAAATGTATTTTGATTAGGCATTTTTAATGTGATGTCCATAATAATAGCTTAGGAAACAAACATGCACAAAGCACAAATAAGTGTATAATTCAAGTGGCAGGCTAAAGAAAAAGAAACATAAGGGTCAGAGTAATTTCAGATCTGTGACTCACTGCAGATCCCTTAGACAATGTGATATTTCAGTAGATATAGAGATGAAGGACAAAGGAATAGCTTTACATGTCCCTACTTTCTGACCCCATCTCAAGTGGATCTTGGAGATCTTATCCTCCAAAACTTCTCCACATTCATCCGATTCTTCCAGTACCTAACTCTATCAAGCATTATCTGGATACAAAGCAGGCAAGACTGACAAAAAGCAAGTAATCTACAAAGCAGGGAGTGGGGCTTCAGATCAACACTCTTTCTTCTCTCCTCCTTATCCAATACCACACTCTCTCACCCTAATCTGTAACAGACTACCTGTTTTGGTCACTCTGCCTCTTCTGCCTCTACTCCTAGGGGACTAAATAGATCCTTCTGGAAAGTTCTTTTCTTTCTCCCGAGGACCCTGTCAGAATCTCTCCAGAAAATCCTATCAGCTCAAATTACCTAGGGAAACATTTTACCAAAACCCACTATTAGGTACATATATCAAGATCCCAAAATAATTTCCTAACAGGCAACACACAATCATCACGTTCTCCTATGAACCAGAGAAGAAAATGGAATCCAAGAAACAAAACACCCATCCAACAAAGAAAATACAGATATCAGCAGACAGAACTACAATCTTCCCAAAGCAGAAGAATATATGTTAGTATAAAAATATAATACACAACAGATGAGATAGTATGTCTCCACTAGGCTTCAGCAAACCTACCATAGCAGGACCTGAGTACTCTAACAGAGCTGGAGCATAAGACAAAGTCCTTAAACTAGTCTTTTACAATATGATAGAGGTCCTTAAAGATGAAATGCAAAAGAATTCATTGAGAAAAACAAACAAACAGTGAAAGAATATCAATAAATAGTTGAAAACCTGAAAATAGAAATAAAATCAATAAAGAAACCCAAACTGAGTTAAATATGGAAATGAAAATTTAGGAAGTTGCTCAGGAAAACCTGAGTCAAGTCTCACCAACAGAAAATGAAATATATAAGGTAAAAGCTCAGACAGTGAGGACACAGAAGTAGAAATTGATATCTTATTCAAAGAAAATGTTAAATTAACAAATTCTGGCACAAAAGGTGCAGGAATTCTGGGCATTGTGAAAAGACCCAATCTAAAAATGAGAAGAATAGAGGAAGAAGAAGAAACCTAAGTCAAAGATGCAAAAAGAATATTTTCAATAAAACCATAAAAGAAAACTTCCCTACCCTAAAAGGAAGCTATTTATAAATATATGAGAAACATAAAGAACATTAAATAGCCCATAGGTAGCATCCCATAGTCACATCATAATTAAACACTAAGTATACAGATAAAAGAAAAACATATTAAAACTTGAAAGGGAAAAAAAACAAAAAAGATATAAATACAGACTTATTTGAATAACACTTTACTTGTCAATGGAGCCTCTATATGCCAGAAGTTCGTGGACAACTATGCTAAAGATTTTAAGGTACCACAGATACTCTAAATGTTTCAAAAATTCCTCCAGGAAACTTCAACCACTGGCAATCACATCAGCAAAGTGGCAGGATACAAAAATTAACCCACAAAAATCAGTAGACCTCCTGTAAGCAGATTACAAACATACTAAGAAAGAAATAAGGGAAACAAGACCTTTCAAAATACCCTCACAATTGTAAAATATCCTGGTGGAACTCTAAAGAAACAAGTGAAACACTTGTATGATAAAATCCTTAAGACTTTGAAGCCAGAAACTGAAGAATGTTTTAGAAGATTGGGTGAGCTTGTAGTTCAATTAAGATCAACATACTAAAATGGGCTCACTACCAAAAGCAATCTACAAATTCAATGCAAACCCCATTAATAGATAGGAGCAAGTACAGAGACCCACAACCAAACAATATACAAAAAGTGAAGAGACCTTGGAACACTGAACCCAAAGGAGGGTGTATGAATCCAATTATTTCCCTCAGAGACCAGGGGACTTGCAGAAGAGGAGGCAGAAAAAGAGTGTAAGAGCCAGAGAGGTTGCCAAGAAAATAAAGCCTTCTAAACTCAACAGGACTTCTGAACTCATGGACTCAAAGAGATTGAGGCATGCACCTAGAGCTGAAAGGAAAAGTAAACACATGCCCATTCCCTACTCAGAAGCTATCTCAAACTGATGACCACATGCAGATGAAAATTGAGCTTCCTTCAAGGGAGTCTCAATAGGTAAGCAAACTGCTTTTAAGGGAAAGCTCATGCCCAAAATCAGATGGTCCACAGAAAACTAAATCAATGGAATTTTTAGAGCTTCCTTTTTTCATAATGCTGCCAGGAAACTTCTTTTTTCTTAATTTTATTTCATTATTTACTTAATATTTAATTCTTTTTTCGCACACCCCCCCCCCACACACACAGCCTCTATTTTTACCCCACAGGTCCTTTGTGTATGTATAAAGACTTTCAATTAACTGTTTAATGGGATTATTAAGCTTGTAAATGAATGATTCTGTTTTTTGTGAGTTCTTTTTGGATCCTTTCTTTTTTTATTAGATATTTTCTTTATTTACATTTCAAATGTTATTCCCTTTCCTAGTTTCCCCTCTGAAAATCCCCTATCTCCTCTCCCCCTCTCACTCCTATGCAACCCAGCCCCTCCCACTTCCTATCCCTGGTATTCCCCTATACTGGGCCTTTTCTTTATATTTATTTGGTTTAGTTTTATTTTATCTTAATTTAACTTATTTTTTGTCACTTAGAAACTTGTTTTCTTTACTTGTGATTATTCATTCATTTGTTTTAGTATTTGGGGTATATATGTTATAATTTGGGATTTTAATCTTCATTTTTCTAATGAGAGTGACAAAGGGGTGGATCCAGATGGAAGGCAAAATACAGAGGAATTTGAAGAAATACAAGTAGGGAAAACTGTAATCAAAATATACTATGTGAGAAAAAAGTCTATTTTCAATTAAAGGGGAAAAAAGAGAGAAATTTTCACAGAAGAAACAACAAAGGTAATATTATTAAAACTTAAAAAGAAAAGGAACAATGTATATTTTAACATCTCAGTGTTGCATTTCTTAATTCACATTTTCACATTTACAATATTTAAATTATGAAATACTTTTTTGAATATTTGTCTATTATATTAGAAACAGACTGAAATTGGAAATGTGTGTTTCTTAGAAATCCATGAAACATATAAAAATAATAGAAATATATAATTAAAATGTATAAACTAAATCCTACATAATTGCTATTAGGAGGCTCAGCACAATAATGGATAAAATTATATCTCACTATGCATATGCAAATGTGAGCCAATGGTTAAGCTCCACGGGAACATAAACAAGGTATTAGCATTAACAACTCACATATCTGAACTAATGAAGAGCTCAGGTCATTTCATAATGCAATATTACCCTATGCATCTATGAATATAATTGTATCATCATTTCAGTTCTGTGAATATGCTTAATGATTTCACTGTATTTAAAATTTTTAGAATCATCAAGAGTAGGTATCAGAAAAAATAAAGGGATAAAATACCTCTCATTTTCTCTATTAGAATATACCCAAACTTTATAATTTGTGTTTTATAAATTTCATCACACAAATATTTAACACTGAGTAGGATATATGAATGAATCTTTTTATTCATATTTAAAATTTAGCATGTTTATTATTATTATATTTTTATTATGTATTTTCCTCAATTACATTTCCAATGCTATCCCAAAAGTCCCCCATACCCCCCCCCCCACTTCCCTACCCACCCATTCCCATTCTTTTGGCCCTGGCATTCCCCTGTATTGGGGCATATAAAGTTTGCAAGTCCAATGGGCCTCTCTTTCCAGTGATGGCCGACTAGGCCATCTTTTGATACATATGCAGCTAGAGACAAGAGCTCCGGGGTACTGGTTAGTTCATCATGTTGTTCCCCCTATAGGGTTGCAGATCCCTTTAACTCCTTGGGTACTTTCTCTAGCTTCTCCATTGGGACCCCTGTGATCCAACCAATAGCTGACTGTGAGCATTCACTTCTGTGTTTGCTAGGCCCCGGCATAGTCTCACAAGAGACAGCTATATCTGGGACCTTTCAGCAAAATCTTGCTAGTGTATGCAATGGTGTCAGCGTTTGGAAGCTGATTATGGGATGGATCCCTGGATATGGCAGTCTCTAGATGGTCCATCCTTTCATCACAGCTCCAAACTGTGTCTCTGTAACTCCTTCCATGGGTGTTTTGTTCCCATTTCTAAGAAGGGGCATAGTGTCCACACTTTGGTCTTCATTCTTCTTGAGTTTCATGCGTTTAGCAAATTGTATCTTATATCTTGGGTATCCTAAGTTTTGGGCTAATATCCACTTATCAGTGAATACATATTCATAGATAGAGAAACCAAAGTTTATGGTTTTTTAAATTGAAGTTCCAAAGCTGTGAGCCATGGGACTTTAGGGCATCAGAGTAGGCTAATGGATGCACAGGAGGACACTCTGAAATTCAAGAAAAACACAGTCTTCTGCAGAGCATTGTGATATTTCTAATACAAATTCTAGCAACTACTCCATCATACTAATAGCATAGTGTCTTGTTTATTTTGAATTTGATGCTGGTACTTATGAAAAAATACACTAAGGCACTAAAAGTGTTACAAACTAAGGGATGTTGTGAACCATTACTTTATACAAATGTTCAGTAACATAGGTGGTAAAACTACAAAGCTACTAAGAAGGAGATCAGAATCTATCTGGAAAAGAGAACACAGATCCAGGTGTGACACTGTGTGCATTTAGCATCAACAAAGAGGCTCAGGCAGGAGGAATATAATTTACAAACTTGCCTGGAAAAAAACTGACACCTCTCTCTCTCTCTTTCTGTGTGTGTCTGTGTGTGTGTGTGTGTGTGTGTGGGTGGGTGGGTGTGTGTGTGTGTGCGTGTATTTAGAGAAGCATTATACATTAAAATCTAACTGCTTCTATCATAAATAAATACATAGATACAAAATAAAAGAAAGACTAGATTGATGATTCCTTTATGGTGAAATCCATATTATATATTATTAAAACTGTAAAATAAAGGAAAGATTCAACTAAGACAAATATATACATAGTAAAAAATAGACAGTACAGAGATAAAGATATGCAACAAACTAGAGATTATTATCAGCAGTATAACAATATCCTGTATCTCTTAAAATGTTAACTACTATAGAAAATAATTAAATAGAAAAATTAGGAAGACATAAGAAAAGTTTCTTTTAAAAATTCATATAAATGACTAAACTGAAATGTCTCAAACAACCATGCAAATTAGCACAGTGACCTTTTATGTTGCCAAATAAGCACAATTGTCATCTGAGTACCGAAAATGCTGTTGATGTGAGAACCTCTGTGGTCAGAAGCATATTAACAGTGTCCTAGGAAACCAGCACCACTGTTGGGAACATGTGCAGTACTTTCCTCAGTTTACACATCTGGTGGTCTTGAAACTCTTCATTCATACCTTACACACATGGCTCAAAAATATAAAAAAGGGTTAAAAATTCAAAATTTCAATTTTGGGGATGGCAAAATGAAAAACAGCAAAATAGTTACAGAGAAATCATTAAGTAAATGGAAAATATGAGATGTTAGAGAACTGAAAAGAAATATAGCAATAGAGTCTTCATAACTCAATAGATCTTACCAGTTTGATATTGCAAGAAACCACCAAGGCATGAGAAGTATAATTAAATTGTGAAATTTTGAAAATGTAAGAGAAATAAATGTATATTCTTATGAATACTAAATTTATACTAAATTTAAATAATTTAAGTTCAAGAAAGTGTGAAAAGAAGACAAGAGCCAGCACCCTGCAGACACAAAAAAGCAGATCTCTGTCACCGGCTAGTCTGCTCTACATTGTCCAGCAAGAATTACATAGAGAACCTGTATAAAAAATAAGATGGTTATTTCAATAGGGGAATTTAAATGTTAATTTTGTATTAATAATTTTGTAGAACATAAATATGTGAGTTCATACACGGTGCAACACTTTAAATTTGCAGATGGCTCAGGATAACTTTAAATTTTATACACAGAATACAGCATATACAGTTTTATCATTCAGTCTTCACAAACATACTGAGAATCATTAATTTCCATATTACTGAAAAGAAAGAAATAAATTCTCAGACTCACTTACCCATGTCACACATCTAATTAGAGTCAAATTGACATTAGTGTCTTTTCCAGTGCTCATACTGTGTTACACTGAACATCTTTTTGAGAAATGATTGAACATAACAGGATATCTGATAATATGGGGATTTCCCTAGACTCATTTGCGAAATCAGTTTAATGTCATAGTGGACTCATAAAAACACCATTTTAATTAATTTTTAACATGTCTTTGATATAAAACTATTTTA
Organism: Mus caroli; assembly: GCF_978045245.1. Classification (NCBI taxonomy): domain Eukaryota; kingdom Metazoa; phylum Chordata; class Mammalia; order Rodentia; family Muridae; genus Mus; species Mus caroli. The sequence continues at coordinate 47,133,652 of NW_028227256.1, forward strand.
TTAGTGTTCTGCTATAATGAGTGGCTGTGGGGATGCTGTGGCATTGACTCATTGAAATTCAATATGTAGACAAGCTGATGTAATATTCTTTTTTCTTGTTTATAGTATAGGGAAAATTCTGTATGTTAGATACTTGTCAGGATCATGAGTTTTAAAATGCACACATGGCAGTTTAGTGTAAATATATATTTAATCTGGTATAGTCTAGACTTCATTCCTCCACTTTACTCAGAAACTATTGGCAATTAATGGTTGCATAAGGTCGAAAAATCATTCTTCTTTATTGAGAGTAAGCATTTGGATGGTGCTTATCTTCAGGTGGATGTCCTCACACCCATGGATTGATGACATAAAGAGGCAAATATGAATCTGAGAGGGAGTGTGTTTGGGAGACCATGGAGAGAATATGGAAGAGGAATATCAGGATACAAATGATATCATTTCATTGTATACATTTATCCAACTCTCAAAGACTAAAACAAAGACCTGTATAAATATCATCCCAATTGAATGACCAAAAATGATTCTCCACATTCATTTAAAAATGGCTCTAGAAAGTATGATCAACAAACTCAGGAAATGCTCTGGCAAAGACATTGTGTGAAACTTATCAAAAGAGGCCAACCATTAAAAGAAACAAAAAACTATGGTGTAGATATTGGGGTGAGGGTAGTGGTTTCATAGTGTCCCTGAACACCTATTTCTGTGTAGGGCAGAGTTCCACTGGGGATGGCTTTATGCAGATTCAGTCTTTTTATTCTTCATCATATTTGAGTGTTCATACTTTATTTTCAAGAAATACTTCTGAATTTATTGTGGGGCTTTGTGACTTATTTTAACAGTTTATTGTGAACCCAAATATTTCCCAGGTTATTTCTTTCTGAGCATGAATCAGCAGCTGAATTTATATAGTCAATACATTTTTCTATGATTATCTAAAGGTTTCTCAGGTGTTTTACTTATGGTTTTAACCAGGTAAGTAATTGTTTCTTACAGGTAACTAGAAAGACAATATTGTTCAATAAATTGAATTGTCTGTACATTATTTACTTTTATTTAACTTTTTCTCAACTTGTGTTATTAGCAAAGTACTTATTTGAATGATAATTTGTATTTCTAAAAAATACAATTTTTAGAAATATATTTTTATTGCTCATTTGTATTTCCAATAATAATTAAAAACCAATTAATACCAATCATTAACTAATTTGAATTTTTTTAGAAATACAGTGGTCATTTATATTTTAAAATTGTCATAAAATTCTAGCAAACTTAATACAAGAACACATCAAAACCATCATTTACCAAAATTAAGTAGGCTTCATGCTAGGGATACAATGTTGATTCAATAATAAAAATCCATTAATGTAATCTACTATATGAACAAACTAAAAACAAAAACAAAAAACACATGATCATCTCGTTAGATACTGAAAAGGCATTTGACAAAATACAACACCCCTTCTTGTTAAAAGCTTTAGAGAGATCAGAAATTCAAGGCCCCTAAGCATAAGAAAAGCAATATACACCAAGCCAACAGCCAATATCAAATTAAATGGATAGATTCTTGAAGCAATCCCAATAAAATCAGGGACAAGACAAGGCTACCCACTTTACCATTTGTATTCAATATAAAATTTGAAGTTCTAGCAAGAGCAATAAGACAACAAAATGAAATCAAGCAGATGCAAATTGGCAAAAAGGAACTCGATGTACCACTATTTGAGGATGCTATGATAGTATACATAACTGACCCCAAAAATTCTACCAGGTGATAAACAGCTTCAGCAAAGTGTCTGAATATAAAATTAACCAAAGAAAATCACTAGCTTTCTTTATACAAATGGTAAATGGGCTGAAAAAATAAATAGTCACAATACTATACAATAGAACAGTATTACTTATTATATTATTAACAATAGTCACAAATGCTATATAATATCTTGGTGTATCTTTTACCAAGAAAGTGAAAGAGCTATGCTATAAGAACTTGAAATCCTTGAAAAAAAAAAAGGAAAATGAAGAAGATCTTAGTTAGAAGATCTAAAGAACTCCCAAGTTCATGGATTAGTAGGATTAGCATAGAAAAACTTCCAGCCTAACAAATGCAATCTACAGATTCAATGCAATCCCCGTCAAGATTACAACACAGGTTTTCACAGACATAGAAGAAGGAATTCTCAATTTCACACAGAAAAATCAAACAAAAAATAACAACAGCAACAACAACAGAGCAAGGAATGTGCAAACAATTCTTAACAATGAAAGAACTTCTGGAGGAATCCCTGACCTCAAGCTGTACTACCTAGCAATAGTGATAAAAACTGCATGGTATAGTTTCAGAAACAGACAGGTTGATCAATGGAATAGATGTGAAAACACAGCAAAAAACTCACACACACCTATGGTCCCTTGATCTTTGTCAAAGAAGCCAAAAATATACAATGGAAAAAAGAATGCATCTTCAATAAATAGTGCTGGTCTAACTGGCAGTCAGTATGTAGAAAAATGAAAATAGTTCCATATTTGTCACCTTGAACAAAGCTCAAGTCAAAATAGATCAAGGACCTCAATATAAAACTATATACATTTAATCTATTAGAAGAGAGAGTGGAAAAGAGCCTCAAACTCATTGGCATGGGGGTGGGAGAAGATTTCTTAAACAGAACTCCAATGGCTCATGCTCTAAGATCAACAATTGATAAATGGGACTTCATGAAACTGGAAACCTCCTGTAAGGCAAAGGACATAGTCAATAGGACAATTAATAAACATACAAACTGGGAAAAGAAAACTTCACTAATCCCACATCCAATAGATGACTAATATCCAAAATATATAAAGAACACAAGAAGATAACAAAAAAAAAATAACCCATATAAAAAGGAGTATAGAGCTAAACAGATAATTCATAACAGAGGAATCCTGAATGGCTGAGAAGCACTTAAAGAAATGTTGAGAGTCCTTAGTGATCACGGAGATGCAAATCAAAATGACCCTGAGATTCCACATTACATCTATCAGAATGGCTAAGATCAAAAACTCATGTAAAAGCACATGTTGGCAAAGATGTGGAGAAAGAGGAACACTCCTCCATCGTTGATGGGACAGCAAACTGGTATAACCACTCTGGAAATCAATCTGGAGATTCCTCAGAAAATTGGAAACAGATCTATATCTGAAGACCAAGCTATATCACTCTTGGTTGGGCATATGCCAAAATGACACCCCGGGGGTCTTACCACAAGGGTAAATACTCTTGTGTTCAAAGCAAAATGTCCTTGCTTCATATATAAACACATCATTTTCAAAAAGTAAAATATTATGTTAAATAGTTGTGCCATACATAACAATCACATTTTTTATCACTCCACCATACTCTTGATAGGCTAGGACTGCATATCATATAAATGAATATAAATGCAAAGTTAAATAGTTGCAATTTGCAACTTGATTTTTTCTCATACATTGTATGCAAATCACATGATTCAATCTCCTTTTCACTAGAGTCATTTTCTATAACTAGTTCTTTTCTATTACTTACTATGTAAAACAGCACAACTGTATAAAGTTCTCCAAATAATTAAGATTCTAACCATAACTTGCAACCATATTATTAGTTTTTATATTTGTAGTGATGATTAAATATACATCAGCTGTGTTCTAGTTTTCAGTAATTACACTGTTTTATTATGCTGTTCTTGGAGATCTTCATTACAGTTGATTGTGTCTCCAATTTTATTTTTTAGTAATTGTGTTTCAACTGATTTTGAAAGGTGAAATAGTGTTATTAACTACCATAGATTTATATAAACAATAGGTTTTAGTACTTTTATGTGAATCCTGGGGATTTGAAATCAGATCATATGCTTGTGGGCTAATGTCTTTTCTTAAGAACTTCTTACCCATGCCAAAACAGATACTTTAAGAGCTATTATTTGTTGAAGTATTGTTTCATTTTAGGTAATTCCCTACAATATTATGCAAAAAATTATCTGATACTAGATATCTTCTTTTATATTATTGAATAAATGTCTAGTTACATCTGCTTTAACTCACTCTCTGAAGTCATGCCCATCAATGTAGGTATCTACATTGCCACAGTACTACCCACAGGTGTCAGGACTCCCTTGGTAGTTTTTACATCTTCAAAGAAAACTTTACTAGTCCCAAGCTGTGCTAGTCTAACAAGCACTATTTAGAAAACTACAATTCCACTATTTAAACAAAACAAAACCACTACCATCACCACCACCACCACCACCAAGAACACAACAACAGAAAAAGAAAAAAAAAAAGCTTTCCTGATTTTGAGGGTAAATACTTATATTTGAGGGTACATCCATATATTTGGTGTTGCCACTTACTAATTAAAAATCTAAAAATGCTATTTATGCTACTAGAAATTTAAGTTAATTCTATAAGAGCCTTTGAGTTCTGATAATAAAAAATAATTGGATGTGTGACACCTACATAAGAATAATTTACAGAAAAATTTCCTTAGTACATTAAAATATTTAAAGTGAATATTCCTTCTGTGTTTTCGATAGATAGATAGATGATAGATAGATAGATAGATAGATAGAGATAAATTTTATTTATAACATATATCCAGAATTTTTATAACCAAATCCTTTGATTGTTTTGATTACTATTAATGTTTATTTTGATACTTCTGGAAAGGATAGAGAAAATGAGCTTCTCTCAACTGAGATTAAAATCAGTAATTTCCCGCAGATGGTTTTAAAAAGACAAATATGTGCATTGTTTACTCATGAGTTTCAATATAAGAAGCCCAGAAAAGATCCGTGTGAATGTATTATTTCTGAGATTTTAAGTTATCCATTTCATTGATATTTTGAATGTCTGTAGCTCATCCATCCTCAATGATTCATGACTTTTTTTTCAAGATGTGAAATGGTTATAGCAACATTTTCCTTCTTCCCAAATTCCTACATATTTGAAAAAGGGTTTTATGATTGTACCATCTTTAACTGGGAATAATCCTAATCCCTCAAGACTCTTATTCATATGTCATTGTTATTTCTGAGTAAGCAAATTTATTTGTGGAATTTAGAGGTTTAGTTATGTTCTTTTCTTTTCTTTTCTCTTTTTTTCTTTTCTTTTTCTTTTTTTTTTTTTTTTTTTTTTGGTTTTTTTCGAGACAGGGTTTCTCTGTACAGCCCTGGCTGTCCTGGAACTCACTTTGAAGACCAGGCTGGCCTCGAACTCAGAAATCCACCTGCCTCTGCCTCCTGAGTGCTGGGATTAAAGGCGTGCGTCACCACGCCCGGCTTTTTTTTTTTTTTCTTTGCTTTGCTTTTCTTTTCTTTTCTTTGTGAACAAGTCATTGTATTTCAAAAATAAGTAAAAAATTATATTGAAAAAATTCCTTTTTTTTTTGATTTTTATTACATATTTTCCTCACTTACATTTCCAATGCTATCCCAAAAGTCCCCCATAGCGCCCCCCACTTCCCTACCCACCCATTCACATTCTTTTGGCCCTGGCATTCACCTATATTGGGGCATATAAAGTTTGCAAGTCCAATGGGCCTCTCTTTCCATTGATGGCCGACTAGGCCATCTTTCGATACATATGCAGCTAGAGACAAGAGCTCCGGGGTTCATAACAACAGATCCTGAAGACATCCAAAACACCATCAGATCCTTCTACCAAAGGCTATACTCAACAAAACTGGAGAACCTGGATGAAATGGAGAAGTTCCTAGACAGATACCAGGTACCAAAGTTGAATCAAGATCAGGTTAATGATCTAAACAGCCCTATATCCCCCAAAGAAATAGAAGCAGTCATTAATAGTCTCCCAACTAAAAAAAGCCCAGGACCAGATGGGTTTAGTGCAGAGTTCTATCAGACCTTCAAAGAAGATCTAATCCCAGTTCTTCACAAACTATTCCACAAAATAGAAACAGAAGGTACTCTACCCAACTCATTCTATGAAGCCACAATTACTCTGATACCTAAACCGAAAAAATTCCTTAAATTGAAGCAGTATGATGGCAATTATATATTTGAAACATTTGCCTGATAGTATTGTTTAACAAGTCATAAGAATATTGATATTCATAGAGATCTTTTCTGGGCTTCTTATATTGAAACTTATAGTAAGAATAAACAGTGCACATATTTGTCTTTTTAAAACAGTATATGGAAAATTAGTGCTATTCATCACAGTGAAGATTAATAATCTTAGAAAATTCTTTATTTTTACCATAGTAAGAGATATACCAGCACTTGGGAGGCAGAGGTAGGTGTATTTCTGAGTTCAAGGCCAGCCTGGTCTACAGAGTGAGTTCTAGGACAGACAGAGCAATACAAAACTAAAATCACAATAATCCCTTCTCTGTATGAGGTATATAATTTAAAATCACGTTCACTTCTTTTTTTGGCTATGATTTGATACAACAGGAAGCAGAGATCACATACGGCATGAGCTGGTTAGTGAGGTAATATAAATACTGTAAGAAACATGAAGATTAGCCTGAGAGTGGAATCTACTAGGGAATCATTCTTAATATTATTAAATATAGCATGCTATGTTACCTATGACTTTATCTAGTCATAACTAAATGTGACATATAAGCTTATGGAAAAGTGAATTCTTCATTCAGAAGAAGCCTTCAGTATGGCCTTTTGAAGAAAGAAGAGGGAAGGGAGAACCCATTAACTTCAACTTGAGTATCCACTGGAGAGAGGTAGTTATCTTACTAGAAGCGATCAGTTCTGAACCATTCATAGTTAACCGAAAGACAACACTCTGGCTTCAGAAGTTTCTACCACAACCAATTAAATACAATCTTCAGTTCTAAGCAAGCATCAGGTAGCATAATGGATAACACTATAAATACAACATTAAGGGAAACAGTGACTTATGTTGTTATTTTGCTTTTCTATTCCTCAATGGGTAAAATTATGATATCTCAAATTCTAAACTTCTCTTTATATTTTGTGCTTTATATGGCTTCTCTCATTACTATTTCTTAGTTATAATAGTAAAGCCCAAACACTTTCATTTTCTTATTAAGGGGAATAAATACCATCATATTGATGAAATATTTAAGTGAAGAAAATTAAGATGGTTCCTTTGTGTTCTATAATAACCTCTCTTATGCTAGATTTTGCTGCCCTTTATTTACAAAAGAATACACATTTTGTCAGCTTAACAGCCAAAGACAGCATTTACAGCTTCTAAATAATTAGGTATTGATTAATTTCACTGTGGATATATGGGCCATTTTTCAAGGTTGCTCATTCTTATAGATCATATCATTTCCTTCTTCTTCTTTTTCTTTTTTCTTTTCGAATTCATTTTGTGCTTATTCAACTATGCCTGGGCATGAGGCCTTCCCTGGGGTTTGGTCCATTTATCTAGTGACACTCCACTGTAGAAAACTGGTTTTATATTTCCTAGCTTGTATCAAATACCTTCCTGGGTAGGGCTAGGACTTGGTGTCCACTTCTCAGTTTTAGGATTTTGTTTGGTTAGACTATCTGTAGGCCTTGTGCATGCCTCCCAGTCTCTATGAGTTTAAGAGAGTATTGGGACTGTTGTGTTTTGAAGATACTCTTTCCTGTGAGTTATACATAGCCTCATATATATATATATATATATATGTGTGTGTGTGTGTGTGTGTGTGTGTGTGTGTATGTCCATGAGCCTTGAGAGGAAGGGATTGATAATGTCATCTAATTAAGGCTGAATACTCCCAAATCTCTCACTATCTGCACACTGTCCAGAGATAGGTCTCTGAGTCAATTACCAGGAATTACAAGAAGTTTATCTGATGAGGATTGAGCAGTGCGTTGATCTAAGGATATAGTAGTATGCCATTAGAAGTCATTGTATTTTTATATTCTTTTATTAGAAGGGCCTGTGACTTACCTAGTTTCAGAATGTTGACCACATAGCAGTATCAGGTAAAAGTTCCATCTCTTGGAGAGGGCATTAAATCCAATCAAATAGCAGTGGGATTCTTCCATAACATCTGAGCCAGTATCATACCAGTATACTCTTAGAGTTTATGTGTTTGTACATGGGCAATATTGATGATTAGCTTTCTAATCACAGTAATACACAAAGTACACTTTTGCACCATGGTGTTAGTCTCTTGGGTAAGACTTGAAGATGGACACCAGATCAATTTCTTTGTGTTCAATGGCATATAAGTAAGTAGTTGTGGAAGGTAACAAATGGTCCTAACAATAGCGTGTGATGATTTATGCAGGTGTCAATGTGACCCCCTTGTCCACTGAAACTAAATGATACAACCAATCCTAAGCACCAGGGGTTTAACTTGCTTGCATAACATGCCTAGTTCAGGTATACTCTCTCTAATTATATGGGGATTCCATTTACAATCATTTCACATATGTACACATTTTAGGAAATGTCTACAGTCATATGTTTCTGTATGGCTTTTCAAAAGGTTTTGAGTACATTGGTTCTCCCTCCCTATATTCTCTCCTTTATCTTGCCATCCTACTCTCCTCCTCATTTAATCCTCCTTTTCTAGTCCCTCTTTATCTCTTTATAACACTGTATTATATTTTTCTTTTCTTGGGAGATCTTCTTTTCCCTTACTAGTCTCTTACTGGCTGCCTAACCTTTGTGTTTACTTTTGATTAAAAAATAGCTAAAGTTTAAAAGCTAACATTCATACATAAGGGAATATGTGCAACATTTTTCTTTTTGGGTATGAGTTCACTGAGGGTGATATTTTCTAACTCTATTTATTAAATTATGAAAACCCTGAACATTTCATAACTTCTTCTTCTTAAGAGAGAAATAATATTATGTGTTTTTTAATGTACTACATTTTCATTATTTACCCATCAGTTGAAGAAATCAAGTTTGTTTCCGTCTCTTGACTATTCCAAATAGAGCGGTATTAAATATCAAGAAGTAAGCATCTCTGTAGAATGTTGTATAGTCCTTGGGTATATGCCTGATAGTAGTATAGCTGGAGCTTATGGTAGTTCAGTTTTGGTTTTTTTTTTTAAGAACTTCCACACTAATGTCCTTAGTAGCTGTACCAGCTTGAACTCTTACCAGAAATGAACATATTCTCCTTTCCCCACATTCTGGTCAGCATATACTGTCATATGCTTAATTGATCTTGGCCATTCTGACTGCAATAAGGTGAAATCTCTATATTTTTGCTGTGAGCCCATCCTTTAATAGCAGTGCCATCTCTCCAACTCAAAAATGAAATTTCAAAGTACTTTAAATTTGCATTTTTCTGATGGCTAAGGATGTTTAGCATTTGTTTAAGTGTGCCTCAGCCTTTCATCTTTTCAGAACGCCCTGTTTATTTTTTCATTTTTAATTGGAATATTTTTTCTTTCTTTTAATTCTCAATATTTTTTTCAGAGAAAGCACAAAACAGATCTTCAACTCCTCACAACTATCTCTGATTACTCCCACAAATTACGCATGTGAGGGTCAATAACCCCAAGTAGTGTCTGGATGAGAGCCTCATTATGTTAAACAAGAGTTTCTATTAAGCTTGAACAGTCAACATGCCACATCTAAAGTTATGTGAGGAAGTCATGATTGATGTATTAGCTCAATCATGTTGGCTAGTGGGCATGTCTCTGGGGGCATTTTCACAACTGCACAAGAGAGACTAGTCCATGGTGATTGGTGCTGACCTAGCAAAGCATAGGTAAAGGATTGTGAGGATGGAAGCAAACCAGCAGACAGCATTCTCAATGGTTTCCATTTCAAAATCTAGCCTTGAGTTCCTGCCTTATATTTTCTGGATTCTGGCTATAACCTGTAAGTCAAATAAATACCTTTTTCCACTAACAAACAATATGTCATAGTGCTTATTACAACAAACCAAAAGCAAAACCTGACACTAAATCTCTATTCATTAAGCTGAGTTGAGAAACTTCATTAACTGTTGCGTCCAATTTTTTAACTCTTGAGATACAAATGAGTATGTGTTTTAAACATCTAAAATGCAATAAATATAACAGGCTCTACTGTGGAGACCCTATAGAGTGTGATCTTGGTTGCAACATGCAAACATGATTTAAGGAAGGGCTTATTAGTCCTGGACTACCACTGGAAGTTAGCCTGAACTCTAATATTTATTCCATGATTTTAATTGATACTAGGAACATAGCCACTTTGAAATTAATTAATTAAGTTTGTTAATTTCTACTTTAACAAATATTAACCAATGTAATAGAATTTTGGTTATGTACAAACATTTATTATTAGAGATTAGTATACAAAAAACTTTCTGTGTTCTGAAGACATTAACACAGTTTTGCTTATGCTAAACTAAAAACAAAGCAAAACTATTACCCTAAGTTTGTCAAAAAAGCAATCAATTTAAATTTTTTTAGATTGTTACCTCAAAGTAATAACTTTAGTTGAACAGGTATCTCTGAGCAATCTCTTACATATCAAAGTTAAGTCAGTCTATAAGCTACTCAATATTAATGAAAATAACTCATTGACAAGTGATTTAATTTTAAAATCAGTAATGTATTCAGAGTTAAAATTTATAGGAAAAAACATTAACTATATATATGATTTTACACACAATATGTATATGTTATATATTTATATATCATTAGTATATAGTATAAGTTATAAACAGATACATTCACAGACACATGCACACACACACACAAATATATATATATATATATATATATATATAATATAAACTAATTCCAATGTCATAGCTTTTAATTTCTTTTGTTTGTTATTCTGTTTGTTTGTTTGTTTTTATCTCAGGTAGTTGAATAAAGAACCTTTGGTTTAATATATCTCTATACATATAATTAATTATTTCACTAGTTCAAGAACTCTATGTATTACTTTATTCATTTATTTTTTGACACTGGGTATTAAGTTACATAGACACCTTGCTTGTTTTCAGTGCTCTTTACAATCTATGGTTGGATATGGAAATCATCCAGTAATGACAGCCAACAATTTATTTGCTATTTAATCCAACAATTATTTAGAGTGCCTTTTCTTTCCAATTAGATACTCTTCTTTACCATAGGATCCAGAAGTGAAGAAGAACTCCAGTACAAATACAAAACAGTAAAATAAATAAATATCATACATTTTAGATGATGAATGAGAAAGTGACTTAGCTAGAAGAATGACAGAGGAATTGAATGTTAGAACTGTGCATATGGTGAAAGCATTGGCCATCATGAGAAACTATGGTGGTCTCAGTGTCATTATGTGTGTACAGGCTTTTGGAGAGGACTGCTGTATATTAGAAGTTTTATCTGAAGGAAAACACACATACACAAAGACAGGAGGCTTAGCTACGATTAGGCAGCACCAGTTATAAACAAGGCACAGAAGAGACAATAACAATCATATAATTTTTCTGCATCTATGGGAAGTTGAATAATTTCTGTGGAAAATAAAAAATTTAGGACATTGTAAATGTAACTTTTAATTCCTAATTCAAATTTAATTATTATGACAATAATTGTATCTGATAATGTACTATCACCCTAGAAACTTGACCAACATGTTTTGTGGGTAGACAGATACAGATGCCCTGCATATGTTTATTATTTCAACATTGCATAAGTTATTCGAAATACCAAAGACAATTTTTTTGCTGTAATTCAGTGCACAAAATAATCCATATTTTGTATAAGCCAATCTACAATAGAACATTTACAAGCATGTAGTTTACTGAATTCTGGACCAATGAATTTGTCAAGGAGGAGTCACTGAGTCAGGCTCTTCTTTGTATGATGGAGTGACCAGCGTGTTTTGAAAGTTGCCTGGAGAAAGATATTTCAGCAGTAATGCTGGATCATGGCATAAATTGAAATAATAGCAGAAGGTGACAGTCTCATTCAAATATTGTTCATGGTACAGCAAGGAAAATGTAGGTTGTACTTCAGTATTTACCTAGGATCATATATGATACAAACGTCTTTCTCTGGTATTCATCTTAGAACTCAAAGCCCTGATTCCATAAAAAAAAACATGACCAGCTGGATGGCTTATTGGGGATGTTTTTCCAGAATCTTCTTAAAAAATAGTGATTTGGTTAGTTTTTCTTTAATCTCTCTCTCTCTCTCTCTCTCTCTCTCTCTCTCTCTCTCTCTCTCTCTCTCTCTCTCTCTCTCTCTCTGTGTGTGTGTGTGTTTGTTTGTGTGTGTGTGTGTGTCCTCCCCTCCTCCCTACCATGTGTATATATGTTATGGTTTTTAACACTTAATTTAACATGCTATGTTTCTTTAACTCAATGACATTTTGAATATTCTCACATAAGTTTAGCATTATAATAATACTAAATTTACTACAATAAATCCAAGTGAGGATGCTTCAATCCCACTTGGAAGGGAGATTAAACTAAGTATAGAAAGGAGATAGATGGAGGGACTTGGGAGCAGAGGGAAAAAGGAGAACATCATCAGGTATGGGGTGTGGGAGACAGGAGAGAAGCCCTGAGGGTCAGCAAAATGAATGGAAATATGAAACTTCAAGGGGAGTCAGGGTGGGAAGTGGGGGTGGGCATTCTAGAAAGTAACAGAGACTTGGGAGATGAGAGACTCTCACAACTCAAAGGGAGGGGTCATAGATGAAATGCCTAATAGAGGGGAGAGGGAACTCGTAGAGTCGACCTCAAATATAAAGGGCATCAAGTGGAGGGATGAGGTTGCAATACCACAATCAAGAATACTTACCCAGAATCGTTCCTGTCTAAAAGAACTGCAGGAACAACAATGGATAAGAGACAGAAGGAATGTGGTCCAGTGACCTGCCCAACGTGGGATCCATCTCAACGAGAGGCTCCAAGGCCTATTACTGGTGGTGTGGTATGCTTAAAAACAGTAGCCTAGCATGGCTATCCCCTGAGATGCCCAACAAGCAGCTGACTGAAATGTATGCAGATATTTACACCCAAATATTGGATGAAGCCAGGAACCCCTGTGGATGAATTAGGGAGAGGCTGGAAGTACCTGTGGAGGAGGGCAACCCAATAGGAAGATAGCAGTCTCACCAAGCCCAGAGGACCCCCCGACACATATATAGCAGAGGACTGCCTGATCTGACCTCAGTGGGAGATGATGTGCCTAAACCTCAACAGACTTGAGCAAGTGGGGAGGTCTAGTTGGGTGGCATACTCTAGGAAACAGGAAAGGAGGAACGTGATACAGAACTGTGGAAAAGGGACCAGGAGTGGACAACATCTGGATTGTAAGAAAACAAAACTAATGGAAATAAGTAAATAAATAAAATTTTAAACTATATTATCTGTAGCCACCTTTATGATCCAGTATTTTAAAGTTTGCAATCTGAATATGCTATATAGAAAATTAATGAAATTATAATACTCAGATGAGCAATAAATATGCTTTGATAAGTAAGGCAAGCCTTAGATAAGGCAGTGCAAATGAATTCTTTTATAATTTGTTGCTGGAGTCAAAGTCAAAACATGGAGTAGTTTTTCTCTTGAAGTTCACTGCTGCCTTGAAAATACTACCTCATATTTTATAGTTATGACTTAAACAAGGGATCATTTCTATTTCTCTGAAAATTTATTATGAGTTTTGAAATTTCTCTTCCTGATATTCTGTTGCATTATTTCAGGGTGTTATAAAATTAATACTGTGCACATAAGTAAAAATAAACCTTTTGAGATATAGTGTACTTATTTATACAGTGAAGGTGACATTGAACAAAGCCATACAGTCTCTGACAGTAGATCAACTTTTCTATTTCTAAAAGCTGCATATTACCTCAAAGTGAAGTAATATTTTCTTGTTAAAATTCCACTTGCAATATCACCAATCTAAACAGCTACAAATGCAGGTCTTCTAGCTATATTAGAACCTATAATGAGTAATTATGTAATTTCCTGACTAAATTCATTAAAATATATAGAAATAAATTTGGTATAAGAATGAATTTATGGGGTTACTTACCTAGGTTTATTGCTTTCTTCAGATTAATATCTAGAGGAGAAGATAATTAGTTCAAATTTATCACTTTTTTGAAATTTTCTTTTGTTCTCTGTGATTAAGTACTTTAATTGAAATTTCACAAATAATTACTAATTGGATATTTTCTATTTTTAATGTGTAACACACAATACATGGATAATATTTAAAAGCTGTTTTTCCCTGGATCACTGGGGTTCGATCTATTGTGCTACCACAGAATTGTAGCATCTTTACAAGGGAATGCTTTAAGCAAAGAAGGAGATAGTGACAAATATAGCTGTCAAATTCAGGAAAAAAATATGGATCTGGGACTGCTATATGAAATTCTCTCACCATAGCTGTATGGTACAAGTGATAGAAACTTGAGATGAAGGCTTTGGACTTGCTTGTTGGTTACAGCTGTGGGTATCTGTTCTTTTCTATAATTTCTTTATATCCACTGCTTCATTACTTGTACAAGGCAAATGCATTTGGGGTGAATATAGGTAGGGCTTCATGAATATAGGCAGAGTTGAGTGGGTAAAACCAACACAGAGCAACCTTTTTTCTTTTTGTTCATTTGGCCCTTCAAGTAGGAAAGGTATCTTTACTGACCCTTTCTTCTATGTTTGGAATAAATATCATATCCTTCCTCATATTAACATCTGAACCAATTAAGACATACATGGACTGATAAAACAACTGAGATTAAATATTGGAAATCAGAGTTTGAATAGATTGCAAAAAGTAATTTTGAATTGTCTATTATGAAATCATGCTATTTGCCTATCTATGAAAAATTACAAGTTCTCTTCTCTAAATTAAAATAAACAGGAAAAAACTATGATCTTTGCAAATAAAAAAAATTACAACTAGAGTTCATGATTCATTATAAATTTAATTCATTAAAAACACTGAGAATTTGGGATGTTGGGTAGAGACAGCCACACTGACAAATTATACTGAAATATATCCTTACAAGTACAAACAACAGCTATTTGATAAGTGAACCTCAAACCTTACATTACATCATTCTATATTTCCATATTAATCTATTGGTTATTTTAAATGTGTTTAAATAATTAAGGAAGTTCGCCAATTAATTAAGGAACACAAGTATAACACTTTAAAGAAGGGATGCCATATGCTTTAAACCCTTTAAGTATTTTTATTATGTCCCATATCCTTTGAATTAATACTAGGAATTATTTCCTCATCAAAATTCACGTTGAAAACTAGCAGATTATTTAACCATTTTCTGTTTAAGCCTTCTTCTTAAATTTTCTACATTCATTGTATTAGAGATCAATGAAAAGTTTCTAAAGTTTTGATGGAACTATGAGCAATGCTGTTTTTAATTTTTGTAAATATATAGTAGTTTTCTTTTCTTCAACAAGCAAATGTACAGCACTTTATTTATCTGGCATAACATATGGTTAACCCATTTCCTCAGCAATGGAGGACTATTAGGAATATGTTGGTAAGATTATATTTGTATTAATGGAACACAACAAAGCATGGACTGTTAAATGACAGACCACACAGGCAAAAGGCTGACAAGAGACAGAGTTTATAAATATTCTCAGGGTCTACAATAAAAATTTCTAAAATTTCTAGTAGTTTAGCAGATTAAAAATAAAACCAAAACAAAGAATAGAAAAGGTAATTGTATCATCTGTATGTACTACTGTCTCATTTATATACAAAGCATTACTTTGTGCCAGACAGATCTTTTCCTTTATTAGTTATTATGCAGGTTGAAGCTAAAAGCATAAATTCTCTACCTTTGTGAAGTTATTTGTAAATTTGCATTCAAACACATTTGGCTTGCAGACTCATAATGTTTCTTACACGGCATTTCTTATTACTATTCGCTTTGCCCTTGACCACAGCTAACCTGTCTAATCAGCAAAACTGATTGACTTAGAGCAATGGAATTATGTACTTTGGGATTTTAAAAGTTAAACAGAAGGTATAAAGAGAAATAATTTATTGAAAGTGAATTGTGCTTTTGGAAATAAATACAGAATGCATAATCATTTCCCTTAATTTCCTAGAATACTGTTTTTAATTCTATTTCATTCCATAATTAAGAATGAGGACTTTACAAATTAGTTTACAACACTCTAAATGTCATTTATTATACAAATCATAAAATGAAGTACAGTATTTCTGTGAGAAATCATAAACATTAATTTCATCATTTTACTCCAAGTTTTACCTCATAAGAATATCAAACACTATGAAATATTAGTTCTAAGTCATGTTTAATTATGTCAATAATTGTGAAGAGTGTAAATTAGAGAAAGTGTCTATCATTGAACTTACCCATGGCCACAAATAAACATGTATAGTATTTGTACTTTTGTACAGCTGCTGCTATATTCAATCTTTATTGAATAATGTAGTATGGATTCCGGGCATAATGGCTTTACTATAATCACTCAATATTCTTGCTATCTTTGCTTGATATAGTCATCATAGTATTCGTTGTACTAATGATATGTGCTGAGAAGACCTGAAAAGTATTTAGTCAGTAAATATTATATCCAAATAATTTAGATATGTGACACAAGATTGGATGAAATAAAATTGTTCCTTTGTTACAAAAACTTTTTTCTAAAATATTTACAAAAATATTTGTCTACATGTTTTTGTTTTCATGTATGACTATGCAGAGCGATTTGTCTGCCTCATGCCTTGCAGAGGTCTGAAAATGTCAGACTGAAGTTACAGACTAGAATTGAACCTAGATCCTCAGCAAAAGAATTCAGTAATTTTTCTTTTAACTGCTAAGACATTGTACCTGATCTGTATAGTGTTCTGAGTCTGATATGACCTGGAAATAGTACAAACTTTGAAGTTCCTGAGTTTCTTCCCATCAGGAAGCAAAGGTATCTAGTCACTTAGAAGTTAGTTCTATTCAATACTGAATGATGTATATATGTATGTATGTATGTATGTATGTATTATCTATAAACTATCATCATCTATCATTAGTCTATCTTCTATCTATTATGTATAATATTTATGTTTTTGTTTAAATTTTAGGAAGTGTCTCACTCTGGGCAGGCTATCCTAGAAGTCACTAAGTAGCACAAACCTCCCTGAAACTTACCTGATTTTCCTGTTTCAGTCCCAAAATGCAAAGACTAGAGTAATAAAAAATGAGAGATATTTTTCAGTGAGGATTAAGTAGTGATTATTACCTTGATAAATATGATTATTAACTTGATCAATATAGCACTTCCCCTGTTGGTTCAAACTGTTCCTTTTGTAATTTTCTGAAGACCAAGAGGTGAAGGGCCCAGGACCTAAAACCTCAAGTAGAACTTTTTCTATATATCCTCAGAGAGTAAAAGAGTTAGGATATTACCTAGATGACATGGGAACTGTAGCCCTTTCTTGTATCCATATGTACATATACTTAAAGAAATGGAATAAGAAAAAAAATAAAGACTACAAAAATTCAACTTCCAAAAGGAAAAATATATCAAGAAATTTATTTAAATTGAAAGTATAAAGTATATCAAAGTACATCATTTGGGTGCTTAAAAATAAACTCCCTTTATAAACATAATATGAAACTGCCAGTATTGTTTAATTATCCAAAGTGACTTCCATAATCAGTGCAAACATAGTAAAAATTAACTAAAATCTGCTCATTTAGGATTTCTAAATTTTTGAGTTTTTACATTATTCTTTACTCTTTTATACAGTCTGTAATTTTTTGTATAATATTTTACTTTATTTTTAATTATGTGTCCATGTGTGGTATAGACACATGATGTCAAATGCCCCCACAATCCAGAAGAGGGTTTTGGATATCTTAGCACTAGGGATACAAGCACTTATGTGATGCCAGATACAGTGCTTGAACCAAACTGGAGTCTATCTTCTCCTAAAGCAATATATGTTTCTCACCACTGAGACATATTTCCAGAATCAGAATTTTTTTGCCATTTCTATCCAGAATTATTTGTCAGTTCAAGTATCTAGCCTCTGAGGGGAGCTTAAGATTTATTTATTTTGTTCAGATTCATATTTTATAGGGCTTTCAACCTTGAAGAATGCTGATGTAGGTCACTGCCAAATGCATAAATATGTTTCTGAGCTAGAAGAGGTAGCTTTTAGTGGCAAAGTTAAAGAGCTTATAAATAGAAAATCTCAATTATCTTACATCACTTGGAATACTTTTCCTGATGGTACAAACTGTACTTTTTGTTCTTTTCTGCAGGCCAATACATGGGATGGGCCTGGTGCCTAAAACCTCAAGTAAAATATTTTCCATATATTCTCACAGAGTCAAAGGATTAGAATATTTCCTGCATGACATGAGAAGAGTGACTCTTCCTTGATAAAGCTTTGTATTGGTTTGTATTGTGTGATTGTCTGTTAAGAAAATATTTTGAATACTTTTTAGTAGTCAATATTCCATGATTTTTATCTAGAATCTATAAATTACTATTATTGACATGTAAATACCCATGCACATTTAAAGTAACTGTTTATTACAAGATCTATTAAAGTTTTTCAACAAGAAACAGTATTACACAAATTTATTGAACTATGTACAAAATTATTTTACTCTTTTCTACACTAATATATTCACTGAAGCTTAATTCTAAAGGAAATACGACCTATAACTACAAATAAAAGGATCAAGAATTAAAGATTGATCAAGATAAGACCCTAAATTGAAAACAGCCTTGATATTTTTTTTCATTCTGTGTGTTTATTCATGAGTGTGTGTGTGCATGTCTATATGCATGTGAACCAGAAGACAAACTCAGATGCGATTCTTCCATTTCTACATGTCTTTTGATCTAAGGCAGGGCCTGGAGCTGAGTTGCTCTATGAAGAGGAAGCTAGTGGAATAGAAAGCCCCAATGATCCATCCATCTCCTCCTCTACTCTGGGATTACAAGTGTAATTACTACCACACTTGGATTTTTCTATGTGTTCTGGGAACTAACCATAGGTCCTCATGCTTCCATGGAAAAATTATTTTATAAATGTAGTCATCTTTCTAGCACCTAAATCTCATTATTGTAATCTGAACCTAATGAGAAACACATGTACCACATAAGTAGTAAGACATAATTTAGACATATTCTCCGTGGTAAGTGTTACCAAAGAAGGAAAAAACAAGTGCTTCACTTTGAACACATGAAACTTGAATTAACAATAGCATCATTGGGAGGAGAGCCTCTTGGTCCTGTGGAGGCTTGATGACTCAGAGTAGGGGAATGCTAGGGTGCTGAGGCACCCTTATACAAACAATGGGTTGGAGGAGTGGATAGGGTTTAAGTCAGAAGGGGGATAATATTTGAAAGGTAAATAAATAAAATAGCTAAATTAAAAAAGAAAAAAATAACACATTAGTGTGGTGATTTACAGCTCTCTGAGTAGTGTAGAAAGGGAAGCCAGGAAGTATTTTATGAACATGAAGAAGAAACCTAAGTGAAATGAGTCAAGAGAAGCCTGTAATTCATGGTTAGAAGCTCTCCAATCTCATCACTAGGAAGTAAGAAGTATAAATATTAGGCAGTTGTGAAGTCTGCATAACATGTTTTTGTTAAACTAGAAAATAGTAAGGACAGTAAACACTTTGAATTTTGCCCTCCTAATATGGATATATATGTCTCAGTTACAAATGCTAGTAATTAAACATGCAATGAAAGTAAGTTAGACACAAGAATAAGCAAAAGCAAAATGAACTGCATTATGTTGCTTTTTACTAAAGATTTCTTTCCCCTCTGTGAGAGATGAGCCACCATTGCCATCAAGTTATATACATGAAATATGACTTTAATCTATTTCCTAAATATTGATCTTGAGAGAATATATTTTTCACTACCCTTTATGTTTTTTCTTTAAAATAGAATTTGGGGTATAAAACCAATAATGTTGTTACTTGTTACAACAATTTTATAGGAAAATTAATTTGAGATTAATAGTTATATTCAAGGGTGGGAAGGGTTATATAAAAGTAATTGGTTATTGATCTATCTTGATTTACGTACATAAAATAGCAACTTTTAAACCTTTACTTCAAATTAACAAATCCCTTTTTCCTTTTTTTCAAGAGTGAATTGAACTTTTATATATCTCAAGTCATAAAAGTATAAGAAAAGAATGATCAAAGATATTTTTCTAGAATGTTTTATAATTTGATTGATTCTTTGTGCCATTAGTCATGGTGTTTATTTTCCGATGCAATAAAATGTCATTTTTTTTTGTTCATTCCAAAATTTCTTTTGGACAAGTATCTTATTTGGTCAGCATTACACCTAAACTTTTAAAGTTACAACTCACTTTCTTCATCCCATAATTGCTTCTTGAATAGAATCCTTTCAATTAAAATGATTCCTTAGTAAATTTTCACTTATTAACATTTCTATGCTCTGCTTACCTATTAGATGTCAACATGAGAAAATGAAAAGTAGACTACACTTACTTTGAAAAGGGCAAGAAATAGAAGACAGAATACATTCAGGGAGTGGGAATTGCTCTGAGTAATGATACTCAGAAATCTTAATGTGAAAAGCTCTGTGCTGCTTCTATATCTTCTAATCTTCAACTTTTGACTTTTAATTGGAACAAAACATTTTCCATACCCATTTTGTTCTTGTTAAGAATCCTGTCACTGTTATTTTGAAAGTATGTACAATTTCATATTTTCTTGACATAGTAGTAAATATTGTCTACCCATATACTCACTTCATACTTGAACAGTCACTGATGTGAGAACATTAAAAGCAAATAATGGGACATTTTACATGTCCATCCTACCAAGTTAATCATATTACTTTAGACTATATTGCTTTCCTTTAACATTATAAATAATTGCAAAAATACATAATTTGTTCAACATCAAAGCATTCATAACCTATACTTTGAGAATAAAAATAGAAAATATGATTTTTCAGCCAGTGCTTATTAAGTTTAATATTTTGCTATCACTAGGGAACTGAGCTGTAAACCATACTCAGGCAAGCCCTTATGTAAGGTTAGAAAATGAATAGAAACCACAGGATAGTTATAATTCTCTGGATTAATAATTCTTTGCATCTAACAAGCAATAATATATTAATATATTAATTTCACATATTGATTAATGTACTATTATATCCATGCCACATTTCCATATATAATCTACTTATAAAAAATATAAATAATCAAATACATATGCACATTGAATAAAAGTCAGAGGACTATGACAGAATTATGATAAGACCTGAGTCTCCTACTGTGTTATATTTTAGTTTGATTCTGCTCATTGGATAATGTTGTACATTGCAATTATATGAACTAGAATTTATAGGTATTAATTATGAAATATGATTGTTTAGTTTTTGCCTGATGTCTAAAATATGGATTTGCCATTAATAATACTCTCTTCAACAACACCAACCTGTATGTATATGAACTGTGGAACTTACTATATATTCTACCAATGGGAGAGTTGTGAAGAAAAAAATAAATATAATAAGGTGTGTCTGCTGTGCAGGAGAGAGTGTGGATTGCAGAAGCTACACAACTTCTGGGACAGATCCCCGTTTCGGGCTGCAGAAATCTAGGCACCTTCCCTGCCAGAGGAGAAGTGTCTGCCTGGTAGGGCTCTGACTGCCTGAGCAGGTGAGAGAGCCATCTGTGTCCCAGGTCCCTTGGAGACCAGTCTGTGCAGGTCAGCACGCTGACTGCAGAGGCAAGATGTCTTCTGGAACAGGACCTGTTTCAGGCCTTCATCTTCAGCCAGGAGGCAGGTCTGAATGCCAAATCTTTGTGCACTTTCCCTGCAAGAGGAGACCTTGCCTACAGAGAGTACTCAGACCACTGAGATTCAAGAGAGAGCTGGACTCCCAAGACAGCTGTCAGAGGCTAACAGAATCACAGGAGGAACCAGCTCCAACCAGAGACAACTATAACAACTGACACCAGAAATTACCAGATGGCAAAAGGCAAAATTAAGAATCTTACTAACAGAAACCAAGACCACTCACCATCATCAGAACCCAGGACTCCCAACTCAGCCAATCTTGGACACCCCAACACAACTGAAAAACAAGACTTGAATCATATCTGATGATGCTGATAGATGACTTTGAGAAGGGCATTAATAACTCACTTAAATAAATACAGGAGCTGGGCTTGGTAGCGCAGGTCTTTAATCCCAGCACTCTGGAGGCAGAGGCAGGCGGATTTCTGAGTTCGAGGCCAGCCTGGTCTACAAAGTGAGTTCCAGGACAGCCAGGGCTATACAGAGAAACCCTATCTTGAAAAACCAAAAAAGAAAGAAAGAGAGAGAGAGAGAGAGAGAGAGAGAGAGAGAGAGAGAGAGAGAGAGAGAAAGAAAGAAAGAAAGAAAGAAAGAAAGAAAGAAAGAAAGAAAGAAAGAAAGAAAGAAAGAAAGAAATAAATACAGGAGAACACTGCTAAAGAGGTAGAAGTCCTTAAAAACTTACAGGAAAATACAACCAAACAGATGATGGAATTGAACAAAACCAACCAATATGTAAAAAGGGAAATAGAAACAATAAAGAAAACACAATATGAGACCACTCTGGAGATAGAAACCCTACGAAAGAAATCAGGAACCATAGATGCAAGCATCAGCAACAGAAAACAAGAGATGGAAGAGAGAATGTCAGGTGCAGAATATTCCATAGAGAACATGGGCACAACAATCAAAGAAAATGCAAAATGCAAACAGATTCTAACTCAAAACATGCAGGAAATCCAGGACACAATGAGAAGACCAAACCTACAGATAATAGGAGTAGATGAGAATGAAGATTTTCAACTTAAAGGGCCAGCAAATATCTTCAACTAAATTATAGAAAAAAAAAAAAAAAACTTCCCATACCTAAAGAAAGATGCGCATGAACATACAAGAAGCCTACAGAACTCCAAATAGAAGGGATCAGAAAAGAAATTCCTCCCGACACATAATAATCAGAAGCACTAAATAAAGATAGAATATTAAAAGCAGTAAGGGAAAAAGGTCAAGTAACACATAAAAGCAGGGCTATTAGAATTACATCAGACTTCTCACTAGAGACTATGAAAGCCAGAAGATCCTGGACATGTTATTCAGACCCTAAGAGAAAATAAATGCCAGCCCAGGCTACTATACTCAGCAAGACTCTCAATTACCATAGATGAAAAAAACAAAGTATTCCATGATAAAACCAAATTCACACAATATTTTTCCACAAATTCAGCCCTTCAAAGGATAATAAAGGGAAAACACCAACACAAGGACAGAAACTACACTGTAGAAAAAGCAAGAAAGTAATCTCTGAGCAGAACTAAAAGAAGACAGCCACAAGAACAGAATCCCAAATTTAACAACAAAAATAACAGAAAGTAACAATTACGTCTCTTTAATTTACTTTATCATCAATGAACTCAATTCTCCAATAAAAAGACATAGACTAATAGAATGGCTACGAAAATAGAACCCAACATTTTGCTGCTTACACGAAACCCAACTCATGGAAAAAGACAGACACTACCACAGAATGAAAAGCTGGAAAACAATTATCCAAGCAAATGGTCAGAATAAACAAGCTGGAGTAGCCATTCTAATATAGAAAAAAAACTGACTTCCAACACAAAGTTATCAAAAAAGACAAGGAGGGGCACTTCATACTCATCAAAGGTAAAATCTACGAAGATGGACTCTCAATTCTGAATATCTATACTCCAAATACAAGGGCAGTCACAGTCATTAAAGAAACTTTAGTAAAACTCAAAGCACACATCACACCTCACACAACAATAGTTGGAGACTTCAACACCCCCATTTAAGCAATGGACAGATCTGGAAAGAGAAACTAAACACAGACACATGGACACTAAGAGAAGTTATGAAACAGATGGATTTAATAAATATCTACACAACATTTTATCCTAAGACAAAAAGATATACCTTCTTCTCAGCACCACATGGTACCTCCTCCAAAATTGACCATATAATTGATCACAAAAAAGGCCTTGACAGATATAAAAATATTGAAATTATCTGATGCATCCTATCTGATCACCACAAACTGAGGATGATCTTCAATAACAGCATAAATATTAGAAAGCCAACATTCACGTGGAAACTGAACAACACTCTACCCAACAATTCCTTGCTCAAGGATCAAATAAAGAAAGAAATTAAAGACTTTTTAGAGTTTAATGAAAATGAACTCACAACATACCCAAACTTATGGGACACAACGAAAGCAGTCAAAGAGAAAAACTCATAGCCCTGAGTGCCTCCAAAGAGAAACTAGAGAGAGCATACACTAGCAGCCTGACAGCACACTTAGAAGCTCTAGAACTAAAGGAAGCAAATTCACCCAAGAGGAGGAGACATCAGGAAATAATCAAACTCAGGGCTGAAATCAATCAAGGAGTACAAAAAGAACTATACAAAGAATCAACCAGACCAGGAGCTGGTTCTTTGAGAAAAGCAACAAGACAAATAAACCCTTAGCCAGACTAACTAGAGGGCACAGGGACAGTATCACAGTTAATAAAAATCAGAAATGAAAATAGAGACATGACAACAGAACCTGAGGAAATACAAAACACCATCAGATCCTACTACAAAAGGCTCTACTCAACAAAACTAGAAAACCTGGATGAAATGAACAACTTCCTAAACAGATACCAGGTACCAAAGTTAAATCAGGATTAGATTAACGGTCTAAGCAGTCCCATTTACCCTAAAGAAATAGAAGCAATCATCAATAGTCTCCTAAACAAAAAGTCCAGGACCTAATGGGTTCAATGCAGAGTTCTATCAGACCTTCAAAGAAGATCTAATTCCAACTCTCCTCAAACTATTGCAGAAAATACAAACAGAAGGTACTCTACCCAATTCATTTTATGAAGCCACAGTTATTGTGATACCTAAACCACACAAAGATCCAACAAAGAAATTGAACATCAGACCAATTTCCCTTATGAATATCAGTGCAAGAATACTAAAAAAATCCTTGCAAACCAAATTCAAGAACATATCAATACGTTCATCCATCATGAGCAAGTAGGGTCCATCCCAGGAATGCAGGGATGGTTTAATATATGAAAATCCATCAATGTAATCCACTATATAAACAAACTCAAAGACAAAAGCCACATGATTATCTCGTTAGGTGCTGAGAAAGCATTTGACAAAATCCAACACCCATTCATGATAAAAGTCTTGGAAAGATCAGGAATTCAAGACCCATACCTAAACATAATAAATGCAATCTACAGTAAACCAGTAGCCAACATCAAACTAAATGGAGAGAAACTCGAAACAATCCCACTAAAATCAGTGACTAGACATGGTTGCCACCTTTCTCCCTACTTATTTAATATAGTATTTGAAGTCCTAACCAGAGCAATTTGACAAAAAAAGGAGGTCAGGGGATACAAATTGGAAAAGAAGAAGTCAAAATATCACTATTTGCAGATGATATGATAATATATATAAGTGACCCTAAAAATTCCACTAGAGAACTCCTAAACCTGATAAACAGCTTCAGTGCAGTAGCTGGATATAAAATTAACTCAAACAAATCATTGGCCTTTCTCTACACTAAGTATAAATATTGTGATGGGTGTTTCCCACTCTTTCTCAGATGGGAAACACCCATCACAATATTGTGATGGGAAACACCCATCACAATAGTCCCAAATAATATAAAATACCTTGGTATGACTATAACTAAACAAGTGAAAGATCTCTATGGTAACAACTTCACGTCTCTGAAGAAAGAAATTGAAGATCTCAGAAGATGGAAAGATCTCCCATGCTCATGGATTGGCAGGATTAATATAGTAAAAATGGCTATCCTGCCAAAAGCAATCTACAGATTCAATGCAATCCCTAACAAAATTCCAACTCAATTCTTCACTGAGTTAGAAAGAGCAATTTGCAAATTCATCTTAAATAATAAAAAATGTGGGATAGGAAAAACTATTCTCAACAATAAAAGAACCTCTAGTTCCTGATCTTAAGCTATACTACAGAGCAAGTATGATTAAAAACTGCAGGGTACTGGTACAGCAATACACAGGTAGATGAGTAGATAGAATTGAAGACCCAGAAATGAACCCACACACCTATGGTCACTTGATCTTTGACAAGGGTGCTAAAACCATCTTGTGGAAAAATGACAGCATTTTCAATAAATGGTGCTGGCACAACTGGCCATTATCATGTAGAAGAATGCGAACTGATCCATTATTACCTCCTTGTACAAAGCACAAGTCTAAGTGGATCAAAGTCCTCCACATAAAATGAGAGACACTGAAATTTATACGGGAGAAAGTAAGAAAAAGCCTTGAAGATATGGGCACAGGGGAAAAATTCCTAAACAGAACAGCAATGGCTTGTGCTACAAGATCAAAAACTGACAGACAAATGGGACATCATAAAACTGCAAAGCTTCTGTAAGGCAAAAGACACTGTCGATAATATAAGAAAGCCAACAACAGATTGGGAAAGGATTTTTGCCAATCCTAAATCTGATAGGGGACTAATATTTAATATATACAAAGAGCTCAAGAAGCTGGGCACCAGAAATTCAAATAACCCAATTATAAATGGGGTACAGAGCTAAAGAATGAATTCTCAACTAAGGAATACCAAATGGCTGAGAAGCACCTGAAAAACTGTTCAACATCCTTAATCATCAGGGAAATGCAAATAAAAATAACAGAGATTCCACCTCACACCAGTCAGAATGGCTAAGATAAAAAATTCAGGTGACAGCAGATGCTGGCAAGGATGTGGAGAAAGAGGAACACTCTACCATTGCTGGTGAGATTGCAAGCTTGTACAACCACTCTGGAAGTAAGTCTGGTGGCTCCTCAGAAATTTGGACATTGTACTACTGGAATATTCAGCAATACCTCTCCTGGGCATATACCCAAAAGATGTTCCATCTGGTAATAAGGGCACATGCTCCACTATGTTCATAGCAGCCTTATTTATAATAGCCCAAATCTGGAAAGAACCCAGATGTCCCTCAACAGAGGAATGAATGGATATAGAAAATGTGGTAATTTACACAATGGAGTACTACTCAACTATTATAAACAATGAATTTATGAAATTCTTGGGCAAATGGATATATCTCGAGGATATCATCTTTAGTGAGGTATCCCAATCACAAAAGAAGTCACTAGATATGCACTCACTGATAAGTGGATATTAGCCCAGAAACTAAGAATACCCAAAATACAATTTGCAAAACACAAGAAAATCAAGCAGGAAGACCAATGTGTGGATACTTCATTCCTCCTTAGAATAGGGAACAAAATATCCATGAAAGGAATTACAGAAACAAAGTTTGGAGCTAAGATGAAAGTATGGACTATTCAGAGACTACCCCACCCTGGGATACATCCCATAGTCACCCACCAAATACAGACACTATTGCATATGCCAACAAGATTTTGCTGACAGGACAGGACCCTGATATAGCTGTCTTCTATGAAGCTATGCCAGTGCCTGGCAAATATAGAAGTGGATGCTCACAGTCATCTATAGGATGGAACACAGGGCCCCCAATGGAGGAGCTAGAGAAAGTACCCAAGGAGCTGAAGGTGTCTGAAACCCTATAGGTGGAACAACAGTATGAACTAGCCAGTACTTCCGGAGCTAGTGTCTCTAACTGCATATGTATCAGAAGATGGCCTAGTCGACCATCATTGGGAAGAGAGGCTGCTAGGTCTTGCAAACTTTATATGCCCCAGTACAGGGAAACCCAGGGCTAAGAAGTGGGAGTGTGTGGGTAGGGGAGCAGGGCTGGGGGGAGGGTATAGGGGATAGCATTTGAAATGTAAAGGAAAAAAATATCTAATAAAATAAAATGTAAAAAAAAATAGAAAATAAAATGTCATTTGCCTCTCCCACTTCTCATTTTTCCATTTCCTCTCTAAAGTGAACTTGTTTATATATAGGATACATCGTTCTTTGTGTAAGTCTGAATTCTAGCTCTTTTTTTTTTTTTGTATTTCATTGTGTGCATTGCTTTTGTACAGATGTTCTTTACTTATAAAGGAGTTGTATCGTATTAAAATATAGAAAGCTGAAACTAGTATAAGCTGAAATTGCATCAAATACATGTAACTTATTGAATAATGAAGCTAAGCAATACTGTTCATTGAGTCTGTAGGGTCCTCTATTTCATAGTTATGGTGATGACTTGAAACCATGCACCTTGTTGCTGTCCTGATTCATATTGAATTGACAATGGAATGTTGTCTTTTATCTTGCTAGCCTACTAACTTTTTCATAGAATGTATACTACTTTTGTACCATTATGAAGTTAAGAATATCTAAGTTGGAACATAATAATAGCTTAATCTGATTTGGGCTATATGATATTTAATCTTATAATTCTCCCCTTCCCTTTCAATCATCTCTGCCAGAAATTCCAAAAATTAATATTTTGGTAGCAAAATAAAATGCTAAGATCCATGCGGATTTTGTTTAAAAAAACGAAATATAATAAGGTACTGAAGTGAACTACACATTGTGAAAAGTGCTGTGGTACCTGTAATTTAGAAATGTACAGGTGAACTCTCAATCACTGCAGGTTTTAAAGGTGAGAACCTGGTTGAGTCATGCTAAATAGCAGAAAACAGATTGAACAAGTGCAAAAGAATTAGATCTGTTCATGGACATAGTCTTAAAATGTATATTGAATGATGTACATGTTAATTTAATTAGTTATTTAAAGGCTGACATTTCTCTCCTAAAATTTTGGCCTGTCAAATGTTAACAATCACCTTTTATAATCCAGAAACTAAATATGACACTGTGCCAATTTAAATATCCCTGACTTTTCAAAAGGGATGATATGAAGCATGACATTTAATTTTTATTTAGAATGTGAAGGCATCAAAATACATGAATGATGTACATTGTGGAAAGATGACAAGAAAATTAAAATATGCTTGATGAAATAAAAACCTTACAGAAATGGTATTATGTTTGTTGTCAGAGATTATCTCAGTACACTCAATACAAGAATAAATATCATATGCTTACAGATTGGCATAGTTTATCAGTGAAGTCAAAAGCAAAATACTGACTGTCATTGACATTAAAAGAAAATGTCTACTACATCTGTAAGTTTCCCAGTTCAGTTCCTGGGGGCATTATTCTCTTCATTTTCTCAATTACAGCCAATAGGTGAACTTTTTCATCATTATCTTCTAGAAATCAAAGTTACAAAACGTATTAATGGCTTCCCACAAGTGTGTAGAACATTCCCTTCATACAACGTATTTGTTGCTTTGTTGTTTCTCACAGTATGTATTTCAATATAGATGTGTTTTGAGTGTATGTACATGTGTCTATGAGAGACAGGAGAGAAAGAGAGAGAGAGAGAGAGAGAGAGAGAGAGAGAGAGAGAGAGAGAGAGAGAGAGAGAGAGAGAGAGATTCTCCTTGTCTTTATCACTTTATTTGTAAGATGTACTTATAACATAGAGGCACAGAGTTTTTAGTACCATCAATATATAATCCCATAAAGTCTTACAATCATGACTCAAGCAACATTCAGTCCAACAAGGATTAGTGATTTTTAGAAAACTAGATGTCTGTTACAGCCTTTTGGAGCAACAGCTCTTTAAAATATCCACTATATTTATTTTTAATATTGTCTTTTATCTATTCTGAGCCCATGTAAGTCAAGCAATCAAATGCACATTGCTATAGAGCAGGTCATTTTTTATGACACTGTGAGATTACTTCCTACTGTTAGATATGTAGTTTTGTTTATGTTTGTTTCTACATGTCAATCCATTGTGTAAATGTACTACTAATTTATTAATTTACTAATTCACACTAATATGAATGAATAAATGAATTTCATTCATTTGGAGGATGATATTCTATAAATGTATTTCTGTCTATTTAAGATTTTTGTTTTACATTTTGAAAGTTATTAATCTATGCCTAACATTCTTTGTTCTATTACCAATTCTCTGGTGTTCTACCTGCTCAATCTAACCTGCTAATCACAGTTAGAATGTTTTCTTATTAGTTATTGTAACATTTGTCTGTTTCTGCCTGTTGTTGATACATGCCTTGTCTCATTTGGTTTATAGTTTTGCTTTTATCTACTTATGTTTGTGAAGAGAATTAATTTAACTATCATAATGTTTTTAATAAACTCCTCTGAATTTTTCAGAATTAATGGCAGTTCTGGTTTGGAACAATAGTTTGACTTGTTTGCTGTTATTGTTCTTCAATGTATTGAGAAGTTTAAAGGATTTTTCTTTTATTAAATATATTTTCATACATAATATACTGATTATGGTTCCACTTTCCAATTCTAATGGCATTCTCCCAATTTACCGTCCCATCCAAAAATACTCACTTTTTATCTCTTTTTAGAAAACAAACAGCGATCTAAAGAATATTATAGACATATAAAAATAAGAAGTCTATGTGTATCTGTCTTCCATTCAGAAAGCCAGACTATTGGGCCAGGTAGCAAGGAAAGTGCTGCCAATGCTGGTGAAACGCCCCCTACCTCAGATCAATTTGAGTATTTAATTGGGCACTGCTACAGATGGTGTTCAATGTATTGGCAATAACTAACTCTTAAAAATTGATTGGAAATTCCAAAATGGAAAACATTTGCTATGCCTTTATGATTTGGTTGTGGTGAGAATTGGTTTCTTATGAGAGCTGCATGGTTTTTGCCTAAGCCTTATGGTTTCTGGACTAGGACAAATATGTACTAGGTTGGCCTGCATAATTCTGAGGTTGTGTCATAAGCTAGGACAGTGGTGTGTACCCCAAGACAATCCAGACAACGCTGGATGGCAGGTGGCAGACACAGGATCCAGCTTGAGTCCTCTCAAAGTATTCTAAGTTGCCCCAGAGAGCTTGAGCCTCTGCTATGCAAGGAGGCAAGCTGCTCAGAGGGCAGAGAGTGACATTGCCTGCCTCCTACAATGGAAATTAAAGGAGTAAATACTATCATAAGCAACTGGGTTCTTTGAACAAGGGCTCCACAGAAATTCTGGGATGGCTTAGTCTTTCATATGACACATTGCTAGCCTGAGAATAAGCTTAAACAATAAATAGAAGGGAATTTAATTGAAGTCAGATAGGAAAGGACATTATTACAATTCATATAACAAGAAAGGTATATATATATACATATATGTGTATATATATATATATATATATATATATATATATACACACATACATATATATCCACAGAGATAGTAATCTTCATAGAAGGGGAGAATGAATGAATATTGCTTAATTGTTTCTATGTATTGATGCATGAATAAATATATGTTGGACTTTGATCTCAAATATAGGAACAAGGGCAAGGAATAGAAAGAGGACCATATCTCAGCAGATAATGGAAACTTAGACTTTTGATCTCATGTAGTATCAAAGTCAGGAGATGGGGAAGGGGTTCTGTCTCAACAAATAAAATTAATTTAGGCATTTGATCTTTAAACAAAAAACAAACAACAACTAAAAAAAACAAAAAACAAAAAACAAAGAAACAAAAAGTAAAATGAACGTCTCTCAGGATGTCTGCTACACATAGGACAACAAACCCCACAGTCTGGTCCCAAACAGACCCCACAGTATGATCTTAAAAAAAAAAAAAAAATCTGAAGGCCTCCCAGGAGGTCTGCTACAGCCAGGGCTCCCAACAGACCTGACCAAGGAACATAGGAAGAGGGCTGCAGAGATGACCAGATGGCAAGAGACAAACACAAGAACATAAGCAAGAGAAGCAGAAACTAAACAGAGACACAGTGAAACTAATAGATGTTATGAACCAAATGTAATTAAGGGATATTTACAGAACATTTCACCCTAAAGCAGAAGAAAATACCTTCTTCTAAGCACCTCATACTTTCTCTAAAATTCATGATATATTTTATCACAAAACAAGCCTCAACCTATAAAAGAAGATTGAAATGATTCCATACATCTTATCAGATCACCATGGAAAAATGAAAGACTTCAATAACAACATAAACAACAGAAAACACACTTACCTATGAAACTGAACACCTCTTTAATCAATGATAACTTGGTCAGAGAATAAATAAAGAAATTAAAATTTGGATCTGAGAAAGAAGGAAAGACCACCCAGAGATTGCCCTACTTTGGGATCCATCGCATATACAACCACCAGATGCTGACACTATTGCATATGTGAGCAAGATTTTGCTGAAAGAACCCTGATAGAGCTGTCTCTTGTGAGGCTATGCCAGTGCCTGAAAAATACACAAGTGAATGCTCACAGTCATCTATTGGATGGAACACAGGGTCCCTAATGAAGGAGCTAGAGAAAGTACCCAAGGAGCTAAAGGGGTCTGCAACCCTATAGGAGGAACAACAATATGAACTAACCAGTAACCCCCAGAGCTTGTGTCTCTAGTTGCATGTGTAGCAGAGGATGGCCTGGTTGGTTATCAATGGGAGGAGAGGCCCTTGGTCTTCTGAAGATCATATGCCCCAGTACAGGAGAAGGCCAGGGCCAGGAAGCAGGAGTAGGTGGGTTGGGGAGCAGGGTGGGGGGTGGGGCAGTATAGGGGACTTTCAGGATAGAATTTGAAATGTAAATGAAGAAAATATTTTTTTAAAACAAAAAAAAAAGACAGACAGACAGACAGACAGACAGACAGACAGACAGACAGAAAGAAAGAAAGAAAGAAAGAAAGAAAGAAAGAAAGAAAGGAAGGAAGAAAGAAATTAAAGACTTCTGGAATTCAATGAAAATGATGACACAGCATACGTATGCAACTTATGTGACTCATCTGGGCTAAGAGGAAAATTCATACCACTAAACGCCCTGGTAAAGAAGTTGGAGAGATCCTACACTAACAACTTACAGCACTCCTGAGAGCTCTAGAACAAAAAGAAGCAAACATACACAAGTATAGTAGTCAGCTAGAAATAGTCAAACTCAGTGCCAAAAGCCACAAAGTAGAAACAAAAAGACCTAGACAAAGAGTAGACAAAAACAAAAGCTTTTTTTTCTTTTTTCTTTTGAAAAAAATCAACAAGATTTTATCAAAACCCTATCCAAACTAACTAAGGTGCCCAGAGATAATATCTAAATAACAAAATTAGGCATATGCCTTTAATCCCAGCACTCGGGAGGCAGAGGCAGGAGGATTTGTGAGTTTGAGGCCAGCCTGGTCTACAAAGTGAGTTCCAGGACAGCCATGGCTATACAGAGAAACCCTGTCTCAAAAAACCAAAAAAAAAAAAAAAAAAGAAAAAGAAAAAGGAAAAAAGAAAAGAGAGACATGACAACACAAACTGGGATAATTGAAAAAAATCATCACATCCTACTACAAATAGCTATATACAACAAAACTGGAAAATATAGATGAAATAGATAATTTTCTCGACAGATACCACATACCGACGCTAAATCAAGAGCAGGTAACCTATCTAAATAAGTCCATATCTCCTCCTGAAAGAGAAGTAATTATTTAAAATCTCCCAACCCTGAAATTTTACATAACACCAATCAGAATGGCTAAGAAAAAAAAAAAAAAAAAAAAAAAAAAAAAACCTCAGGTGACAGCAGATGCTGATGAGGATATGCAGCAAGGGGAACAGTCCCCCATGCTGGACTATGTTCATAGCAGCCTTATTTATAATAGCCAGAAGCTAGAAACAACCCAGATGTCCCTCAACAGAAAAATGTATACAGAAAATGTGGTACATTTACACAACAGAGTCCTACTCAGCTATTAAAATAAATGATTTCCTGAAATTCACAGGCAAATGAATGGAACTAGAAAATATCAGAATGAACGAGGTAACCCAGTCACAAAAGAACACACATTGTATGTACTCACTGATAAGTGAATATTAACCCCAAATATCAGAATACCCATGATACAACTCACAGACCATATGAAGCTCAAAGAAGGAAGACCAAAGTGAGGATGCTTCACTCTTACTTAAAAATGGAATGGGGAGTAAAATAATCATGGGAGGTAGAGAGATGGGGGACTTGGGATGGAGACAGTACAAGGAGGGAAACGGGGCCATGATCAGATATGGGAGGAGATGGGAAGATTACAGAGGTTCAGGAAATGGAACAGAGGTGTGGAGCAGTTAGGGTTGAGGAACTGGGGGGTAGCCAACAGAAAGTCCCAGATGCCAAGAAAGCAAGAAACTCCCAGGACCCAAAGGGGATGACACTAGCTGAAATACACAACAAAGGGGAAAGAGCACCATATCCAGCAGTTAGGCAAACACCCCTGTTGAGGAATGGGACTACCCATCCATCTCCAAAATTTTAATCGAGAATTGTTCCTGTCTAAAGGAATTACAGGGACAAAGAATAGAATAGAGACTGAAAGAAAGGCTATTCAGAGACTGACCTACCTGGAGAACCATCCAATATGCAGATAAGAAACCCAGACACGACTACTGATAACAACATGTACCTGCCTTCAGGGGACTGATATAGCTTCCTCCTGAAAGTTTCTGACAGATCCTGACCAATACAGATGCAGATGCTCATACCGAACCATTTGGCTGAGCATCGGGACCCCAATGGAGGTACTAGAGGAAGGACTGAAGGACCTGACAGGGTTTGTAACATCATTGCAAGAACTGCAATATCGACCAACAAGACCCCCTAAGAGCTCCCAAGGAAAAACACACCAATTAAAGATTACACATGGAGGTACCCATGGCTCCAGCTGCATATGTAGCAGAGGATGGCCTTATCTAGGAAGATCTCCCTTAAACAGGAAGGGAGATCTTTGGTGCTGTGAAGGTCCAATGCTCCTGCATGGGAGAAAGGTAGAGCAGTGAGGGAAGAGTGGTTGTGTGGGTAGGGGAGCACCCTCATGGAGGCAGTAGAGAGAAGAGGTGGGAGGAGTGGTTTTTGGAGAATAAACTGGGAAGGAGGATAACATTTGAAATATAAATAAATAAAATAACCAATAAAAAGAAAATCAATAAAAATATATCTGAAATTTTGAAATGCTGAAAAAGTGGGAAATCTCATAGACATGAATATATTAAGGTTTATAACCTATAACCTGATTCTAGTATATAGTACAGACTACATTGAAATACTTGAATTAAGACAACATGTTATCTGAAAAAACTTTTATGATGTAGCATTTTTCATAATAAGAATTTAGTTGTGATATTTATACCATTTTTGATTCCAAGGATGTGGTGATTGTAAAATAAGTTCCATAATTATTTTCAGTTTTCATTTTTAGATCATTATATCTGTGTAAAATGAAGTGCTGAGATAAGAGTCATACAGAAGGTATGCAAATACACATCATAGGTTGAACCCAGAGAATTTCCTTCTCTTTTCTATCTCTAGACCTAGGACTTGAAGATTCTAGCCTCTTTACAATCTACTCTTCCATACTGACTGATTCAATCCAGCTTCTCTTGACTTCTGTGTGAATTACTTTGTTTGGCTTCATAGGAAGTTTTGTAATGTCTTAGAATTTTCTGGCTCCTTCTCATTCTTGAACTGTCTTCTGTCTTCGCCTGTTTTTTACTTTGTTCTCTCTGCAACCTCTCTCTGTAAAACTACATTACACATACCACATGGCACATACCACCCCCTTTTCTCCCACTGCTCTTAAGTTACCTCTGTATTCTGTTCTATTCTCAAGTGACTTGAGCATATTTTATCTCTGACTTATTCTATGAAATCTTTCACTAATTCTTCACTTTGCCTCTTAATTAGGCATAATTTTCAAATGTGGCTGTTTCCTTCTATAAACTATCCTTACTTTCATTGTTAGTGATCAAAGGTGTATACTTGGGGTATGTCTATATCCCAGCTGGATCCCACTATAATCCAGAGTGTGTCTACATGCTGACTAGATCATATAGACCTGGATCTTTGGATGTGATCCCTTGCCAGAGTGACCGAGTTGCTGGACTTTTACCTATTTCTCTTTTTCTATTTATACTAAAAATTGTAGACAGTTTGACTTTTATAACTGACACAAATATCAATTCCCAAAACTAAAATCTCTGAAAATTTTTACGAAGACCCTGGTTGATGAGATGATCCTTCACAACTGTAGTCCTGATCATCTGTCTTTCAGCAAATGTCCACCAAGATTTTCCAGTCTTCATCCTGATAAACAATCTGTCCTTTTTCAGCCTGTTTGTTGAGTTGTCCCCATGCAGAAGGATCGGTTTCCTGTGTGCTCTTCATTGCTGCCTTACTGCCTTACTGTGTCTCTACCTTCCTTGAGTCATGACTTTTATGTGGAAACTTCTCTTATTCAGATTGTATCTTACTCACTTTTGATGGAACCCATAATCTTTCATTACCTACAGAAATATAGACAAAACCTTATCCCCAATGTAACATATTTGAATCATGTAATATCAAAAACTAATAACAAAAATAAAAAAGCCAATAATTGAACCAAAATATTAATATGTTAGGTATCTATGAAGTACATAAAATTTAAAACCATTGAATACATTAAACTTTAATATTGTTTACATACATGGATTTTGTTCTAATTAATTTCATCTTATGAGTTAATAACTATATAAGTCTTAATTCTATGATTATTTACTGCTTCATCATTGAAATTTTTAAGTGTAGCCTTCATTAGCTTTCACTATATTTACTTCTGGATTGAAATACCTGACACATGCCATGAGGAAGTATTTTTCACCATGTGTTTCAGATTTTCTCCTAGGAAATTGGCATGCACTAGTATCACTAATATTGTTTTTGTTAAATATAATTTTCAAATACTCTGATTTAATTAACTTTCCATGAGCCACTAGATGACATAATGTGGTTCCTCACAGAACTTTAAGAGGATGAACATAGCAAGGGTTTTTCAACCTCAGGACCTTTTACCTTCATTATCTTTCCTAAACAATACACATTGTCATTGATAATGACGGCTTCACTTAACACTGTGCTCACCACCTGTTTATGGAACTTGCTGTCCTTTTCCACTGAATTTCCTTAAATATACACCTACCTTAACTTTGTCACATCTCACCCATATAACCACCATGAACCAAAAAACTCCTGAATATCAACTTGTATAATTTGAATTTGTTCAAACAGAAACTCTACCATTGATAGAAACCCATTTTGCTCACTAAATACCCCAAGTACTTAGAAAACTAATGGTACATGATAGAAACAAAATATTCTTAACAAATTGATTATATATATACATATATAGAGATGTGTGTGTGTGTGTCATTTTCCTTAAGATTGTAAAGTAGTCTAAAATCTTAAGTGAATATAAGTGCTTTGTTAAATACTATCTTACTAAACTATATTTTGAGAGGATAAGATGGGTATAGACTATGAAATC
This sequence comes from Mus caroli, assembly GCF_978045245.1. Lineage (NCBI taxonomy): Eukaryota > Metazoa > Chordata > Mammalia > Rodentia > Muridae > Mus > Mus caroli. The sequence goes on from NW_028227256.1 coordinate 47,170,961, forward strand.
CTGATTTAATTTCAATAAGCTTCCATAGATTTTAATTCAAGAGGAAAATAACCTTGAGAGATATAAGGCTACCTGTTGAGATAGCCTCATTTGTAAATGTCAGAACCTGAATTGAATTCTTATCCTTTAATTTGGAATCTCATGTTGTTCTTTCTGCAGGATGTTTCATCTGCTAATTAAAGCCATAACCACAGGTTTATTATTTTTTCTTCTGGATAGAGTGAAGATAATCTGCTCTAAGTATCTCTAGTGGTCCGAAGTATGAATAAGCATGTAATAGTAAAGGCTTCACACTTTAAAGCCCCCCCTTTCGGTCTCAGGGAAAGAACATGTTCTTGCCTTCTTGCTCTAAAGGATGTTCAGTGAATCTGTTAGAGGCCAGCCACTCAAATTCAAGGTGCTAAGTTTATGCAAACACTCATCCTACTTCAAGCTCTAACATGCAGGCATTTTTAATAGAGATAATCTGCTCCAAAGTACATCAGATCAGGAAATCTTTCCTGAGGCTTTTTGAATTACAAATTTTGTAAAGCTGAACTACAAGAAAGGGTGACTGTGAATCAGGCAGTGTACAAAAATGCCCTTACCAAATGTCATATTTAAAAAACCTCTCCATATTCAAACCATTGCACTCTGCCCCTTTAATTACAAGATAGATCAAGAATAAAAAAATAATAAATGACAAATTGGTGTTAAAATTCACTCCCAGATTCGCTCATGATTAAATATGTCTGTGTCCTAAAACATCTGCTAAGCCTTCTAATGTCACTGATTTTACTAAGTAGGTAACACTATTTACTGTCAGAAAATAGCAGGTGAAGCAAATGCAGTTACAGTTTCATTAACTAAGCTTGCAGGAAGGGTCACAAAGCATTTGGACACTGTAGGTGTTTCTCAAGGACCAGACAAGGGGTATCTGTGTCACTTCACTCCTTTGTAGCATAGCATGTAGTGGTCTGTGCAGAGCGCTAACATCTCCACTGTCTCCCAGCACACCTTAAGAGTTTTTGGTTTCCATTCTTTGCCTTCTGAGAAGAGTAAAATCTTGAGAATTATCCGATGCTTTTAGAGGAAGTAAAAGTGACTTAAATTTCACTCTTAAAAAAAAAACTCAATATGAGAAAATATTTAAATAATAAAAGTAATTCACAAGTCTTATTCTCAAGAATAATTCGGTAAGCTTAAATTAGAAGAAATACCAGAAGCTGGAAAGAACCAAGATGTCCCTCAACAGAGGAATGGATACAGAAAATGTGGTGCATTTACACAACTCAGCTATTAAAAACAATGCATTTATGAAATTCTTGGGCAAATAGATGTATCTGGAGGATATCATTCTGAGTGAGGTAACCCAATCACAAAAGAAGTCACTTGATATGCATTCACTGGTAAGTGATTATTAGCCCAGAAACCTAGAATACCCAAGATACAATTTGCAAAACACAAGAAAATCAAGAAGAAGGAAGACCAACCACCAACGCGTGGGTACTTTATTCCTCCCTAGAATTGGGAATAAAATACCAATGGAAGGAGTTACAGAGACACAGTTTGGAGCTAAGACGAAAGGATGGACCATCCAGAGACTGCTCCACCCAGGGATCCATCCCATAATCAGCCATCAAACCCAGACACTATTGCATATGCCAGCAAGATTTTGCTGAAAGGACCCTAATAGCTGTCTCTTGTGAAGCTATGCCAGTGCCTGGCAAATGCAGAAGTGGATGCTCACAGTCATCTATTGGATGGAATACAGGGCCCCCAGTGGAGGAGCTAGAGAAAGTACCCAAGGAGCTAAAGGGGTCTGCAACCCTATAGGTGGAACAATAATATGAACTAATCAGTACTCCTAGAGCTCATGTCTCTAGCTTCATATGTAGCAGAAGATGGCCTAGTCAGCCATCATTGGGAAGAGAGGCCCCTTGGTCTTGCAAATTTTATATGTCTCAGTATAGGGGAACACCAGGGCCAAGAAATGGGAGTGAGAGGGTAAGAGAGCAGGGCGAGGGGAGGGTTTAGGGGACTTTTGGGATAGCGTTTGCAATGTAAATGAAGAAAATATCTAATAAAAAAATTTTCAAAATAAAAAGAAGAAACACAAGACAGTCCTTAAGTATGGTATCTTGATTTTTGATATTTTTGTTTCTAAGATATTTTATTGAATAATTCATAAATACTCACTGTTCACAATATAAACTCTTAGAATTACAGCATATTTATTTTCTAGGAATACAATAACAAATTACAACAAAATTGAATGTATAACAAACAACAAGAAATCTCCTTCAGAGATCTCAGGGCAAGAGTGCCCTACACCCAGATAGCATGGAAGTCCTGCTCTCCTCAGTCGCCGTGGTAAACTCTTCTTGGGTAATCATTTGTCAGAAAAAATTTGTCTGTATTTCACTTTTAGATAAAGCAACCTAATTTTCACATATCTTTCTTCCTATTCAGGTATTTATGTCCTAAATTCTCTTTTATATACACACCAGAAATACTGGAAAAGTGTCTTCAAATGACTTCATTTCAACTCAGTTTTTTTTTTTTCTGTACAGATTGTCTCTGAATGAAGCCCTATTTGGAGCAATGTACTTGAAATATAATATTTATTTTCCTGAAGAGAATACTATTTAAATTATGGTTGATACTAAGTGGAATAAGACATAATTTTTATACCAATCTGATACATACATAATTTGAAAAGTTGACCAGTGATAATTTTTCTATGCAATACCAGAAAAAGTATTCAACAAAATGTTATTTTGAAAATGGAAATGTTGGAAAAATGGTATTTTGAATGTAAACAATACTAAAGACATGAAAAATGGATTTTAGTAAAATATAGCAGAGAATTTTTTATTGTGTTTGTGTTCATTCCACAGCTAATAGCTCTGGCCACCTCTGATTCACTGAGTCTTTCTTCCCTACCAGAAACCCCCCTTCAATTCTTTAGCTTCAAATGCGTACTTTTGCTTCTTTTCATGTTTTTAGACAAATTGCTTCTCAATTTTATTAGTTTATTTTTAAGTTTTAGAGGAATTCTATGAGTGAGTTCTATGTTTGTATATATGTCACTTATCTTTGTCCTGTCTCACCTCCTTCCTTGATTGCCCACCTCCTCTCACACTAATCTTCTTCCCACTTGATCTTATCATATGATCTTAAGGTTTTACCTTAATACACAGTTTAGTCTCCCAGCATTCTATCAGTAATGCTTGGAAAACTGTCATACAGTAAAATAAAATTTGATTCCATCAATTGTCATTCATAAGTATGTTTATTCTAAATTTCTCACTGTGATAACTTGTACTTTGCAGCTCTCCCTGCTATTGTGATGAGAACACAAACTGAATCTCAAAGAATTTCAAAACTAGATTATCTTCAGACCTATTTTCTTGCAATATATTTCCTATTGACTCAAAATTACCTTGTATACTGTTTGACATGTTCAAAAGTAATTTTGTAAACTCTTTGAAACCTGAAGTTATGTGTCATGAATCTGTCCATTCTACTTCATTCTAATTTTTATGCATGTTCTGTACACACACACACATAAAATATGTATAAGTATTTGTATATTGATATAATGGACTACTGTACCTGGTTGAAATGGATATAAGACAATCATGTTATTTTGATAATTATTATGTTTTTAGTAATTAAAGACTACAATAATTATGAAAACTTCTTGTCATATACACAATATAAATTATATATAAAGTCATTTGACATTATCTAGATATTTATTGAATATTTACCAGGAAGAGAGGTTGGAAGATTACATGGGGCATGACAGCAACAGGAGCAATTGGAAGTTGAATGTGTAATCAGTAACTCCAGTGATATTTAGAAATTTAGACTCAGTTAATTGATATAAAAGGAAAGTAATTATAGAGATGATCTTGAAGAATATTTATGGATGACAGCAAAACTTGTATGAATAGATTATATACCTGGGATATTGAAAAAAATGGTATCAGAAAGATAAACTCAAAACAAAGTAATTAATGAATTTATTAACTAAAATTGAGTTGCAAGGGGCCATTCAAACTCAGAAGATTAAAGTTGGGTTTATTTATATAATTGAAAATCATGGCTTATCTCTTGCTTGTGTTTATACTTGTAAGCATGGCATAATATCTACTTGGTGGAAATTCTGCAAAAAATATTTACTATTTTATCCCTTTCTTGTTTTTTTTTTTGCATATATGTTAAAAACACAAGATTTTGTTCTAACAAGTATAAAATAAGACTTTTTGGAGTACCAAAAAAAAGTACTCATGGAATTAAAAGGACACAATACCCTAAACTCATCAGTTCTGTTAAATCACAATAGGTTTTGAATACTACATAGCTTCTGAAATATATAGGAACATATTTTAAATTTAAAATAATTTTAAACAATTTTGGATTTTATATATTGTAGAAGAAAGGAAAAGATTCAAGTGATTTTCTTCTTTTGCCTTGATATTTACTTTGGTGTAGAGTATTTTTAGTTTTTTTTTTTTTTTTTAATATATTTTTATTACATATTTTCCTCAATTACATTTCCAATACTATCCCAAAAGTCCCCCATAGCGCCCCCCACTTCCCTACCCACCCATTCCCATTCTTTTGGCCCTGGCATTCCCCTATATTGGGGCATATAAAGTTTGCAAGTCCAATGGGCCTCTCTTTCCAGTGATGGCCGACTAGGCCATCTTTCGATACATATGCAGCTAGAGACAAGAGCTCCAGGGTTCTGGTTAGTACATCATGTTGTTCCAACAATAGGGTTGCAGATCCCTTTAGCTCCTTGGGTACTTTCTCTAGCTTCTCCATTGGGAGCCCTGTGATACATCCAATAGCTGACTGTGAACATCCACTCCTGTGTTTGCTAGGCCCCAGCATCGTCTCACAAGAGACAGCTATATTTGGGTCCTTTCAGCAAAATCTTGCTAGTGTATGCAATGGTGTCAGCGTTTAGAAGCTGATTATGGGACGGATCCCTGGATACAGCAGTCTCTAAATGGTTCATCCTTTCATCACAGCTACGAACTTTGTCTCTGTAACTCCTTCCCTGGGTGTTTTGTTCCCAATTCTAAGAAGGTGCACAGTGTCCACACTTTGGTCTTCATTCTTCTTGAGTTTCATGCATTTATCAAATTGTATCTTATATCTTGGGTATCCTAAGTTTTGGGCTAATATCCAATATCAATGAATACATATTGTGTGAGTTCTTTTGTGATTGTGTTACTTCACTCAAGATGATGCCCTCCAGGTCCATCCATTTGGCTAGGAATTTCATAAATTCATTCTTTTTAATAGCTGAGTAGTACTCCATTGTGTAAATGTACCATAATTTCTGTATCCATTCCTCTGTTGAGGGACATCTGGGTTCTTTCCAGCTTCTGGCTATTATAAATAGGGCTGCTATGAACATAGTGGAGCATGTGTCCTTTTTACCGGTTGGGACATCTTCTGAATATATGCCCAGGAGAGGTTTTGCTGGATCCTCCGGTAGTACTATGTCCAATTTTCTGAGGAACCGCCAGACTGATTTCCAGAGTGGTTGTACAAGCTTGCAATCCCACCAACAATGGAGGAGTGTTCCTCTTTCTCCACATCCTCGCCAGCATCTGCTGTCACCTGAATTTTTGATCTTAGCCATTCTGACTGGTGTGAGGTGGAATCTCAGGGTTGTTTTGATTTGCATTTCCCTGATGATTAAGGATGTTGAACATTTTTTCAGGTGCTTCTCTGCCATTCGGTATTCCTCAGGTGAGAATTCTTTGTTCAGTTCTGAGCCCCATTTTTTAATGGGGTTATTTGACTTTCTGGAGTCCACCTTCTTGAGTTCTTTATATATATTGGATATTAGTCCCTTATCTGATTTAGGATAGGTGAAGATCCTTTCCCAATCTGTTGGTGGTTTTTTTGTCTTATTGATGGTGTCTTTAGCCTTGCAGAAGCTTTGTAGTTTCATGAGGTCCCACTTGTCAATTCTCGATCTTACAGCACAAGCCATTACTGTTCTATTCAGGAATTTTTCCCCTGTGCCCATATCTTCAAGGCTTTTCCCCACTTTCTCCTCTATAAGTTTCAGTGTCTCGGGTTTTATGTGAAGTTCCTTGATCCACTTAGACTTGACCTTAGTACAAGGAGATAGGAATGGATCGATTCACATTCTTCTACATGTTAACAACCAGTTGTGCCAGCACCATTTGTTGAAAATGCTGTCTTTCTTCCACTGGATGTTTTTAGCTCCCTTGTCGAAGATCAAGTGACCATAGGTGTGTGGGTTCATTTCTGGGTCTTCAATTCTATTCCATTGGTCTATTTGTCTGTCACTATACCAGTACCATGCAGTTTTTATCACAATTGCTCTGTAGTAGAGCTTTAGGTCCGGCATGGTGATTCCACCAGAGGTTCTTTTATCCTTGAGAAGAGTTTTTGCTATCCTAGGTTTTTTGTTATTCCAGATGAATTTGCAGATTGTACTTTCTAATTCGTTGAAGAATTGATTTGGAATTTTGATGGGGATTGCATTGAATCTGTAGATTGCTTTTGGCAAGATAGCCATTTTTACAATGTTGATCCTGCCAATCCATGAGCATGGGAGATCTTTCCATCTTCTGAGATCTTCTATAATTTCTTTCTTCAGAGACTTGAAGTTTTTATTATACAGATCTTTCACTTCCTTAGTTAGAGTCACGCCAAGATATTTTATATTATTTGTGACTATTGAGAAGGGTGTTGTTTCCCTAATTTCTTTCTCAGCCTGTTTATTCTTTGTGTAGAGAAAGGCCATTGATTTGTTTGAGTTAATTTTATATCCAGCTACTTCACCGAAGCTGTTTATCAGGCTTAGGAGTTCTCTGGTGGAATTTTTAGGGTCACTTATATATACTATCATATCATCTGCAAAAAGTGATATTTTGACTTCATCTTTTCCAATTTGTATCCCTTTGATCTCCTTTTGTTGTCGAATTGCTCTGGCTAGGACTTCAAGTACAATGTTGAATAGGTATGGAGAAAGTGGACAGCCTTGTCTAGTCCCTGATTTTAGAGGGATTGCTTCAAGCTTCTCACCATTTACTTTGATGTTGGCTACTGGTTTGCTGTAGATTGCTTTTATCATGTTTAGGTATGGGCCTTGAATTCCTGATCTTTCCAAGACTTTTATCATGAATGGGTGTTGGATCTTGTCAAATGCTTTTTCCGCATCTAACGAGATGATCATGTGGTTTTTGTCTTTGAGTTTGTTTATATACTGGATTACGTTGATGGATTTCCGTATATTGAACCATCCCTGCATCCCTGGGATGAAACCTACTTGGTCAGGATGGATGATTGTTTTGATGTGTTCTTGGATTCGGTTAGCAAGAACTTTATTGAGGATTTTTGCATCAATATTCATAAGGGATATTGGTCTGAAGTTTTCTATCTTTGTTGGGTCTTTTTGTGGTTTAGGTATCAGAGTAATTGTGGCTTCATAGAATGAGTTGGGTAGACTACCTTCTGTTTCTATTTTGTGGAATAGTTTGTGAAGAACTGGGATTAGATCTTCTTTGAAGGTCTGATAGAACTCTGCACTAAACCCATTTGGTCCTGGGCTTTTTTTAGTTGGGAGACTATTAATGACTGCTTCTATTTCTTTGGGGGATATAGGGCTGTTTAGATCATTAACCTGATCTTGATTCAACTTTGGTACCTGGTATCTGTCTAGGAACTTCTCCATTTCATCCAGGTTCTCCAGTTTTGTTGAGTATAGCCTTTGGTAGAAGGATCTGATGGTGTTTTGGATGTCTTCAGGATCTGTTGTTATGTCTCCTTTTTCATTTCTGATTTTGTTAATTAGGATGCTTTCCCTGTGCCCTCTAGTGAGTCTGGCTAAGGGTTTATCTATCTTGTTGATTTTCTCAAAGAACCAGCTCCTTGATTGGTTGATTCTTTGAATAGTTTTTCTTGTTTCCACTTGGTTGATTTCACCCCTGAGTTTGATTATTTCCTGCCGTCTACTCCTCTTGGGTGAATTTGCTTCCTTTTGTTCTAGTGCTTTTAGGTGTGTTGTCAAGCTGCTAATGTGTGCTCTCTCTAGTTTCCTTTTGGACGCACTCAGAGCTATGAGTTTTCCTCTTAGAAATGCTTTCATTGCGTCCCATAAGTTTGGGTATGTTGTGGCTTCATTTTCATTGAACTCTAAAAAGTCCTTAATTTCTTTCTTTATTCCTTCCTTGACCAAGGTATCATTGAGAAGAGTGTTGTTCAGTTTCCACGTGAAGGTTGGCTTTCTATTATTTATTTTGTTATTGAAGATCAGCCTTAGGCCATGGTGATCTGATAGGATGCATGGGACAATTTCAATATTTTTATATCTGTTGAGGCCTGCTTTGTGACCAATTATGTGGTCAATTTTGGAGAAGGTACCATGAGGTGCTGAGAAGAAGGTATATCCTTTTGTTTTAGGATAGAATGTTCTGTAGATATCTGCCAGATCCATTTGATTCATAATTTCTCTTAGTTTCACTGTGTCCCTGTTTAGTTTCTGTTTCCATGATCTGTCCATTGGTGAAAGTGGTGTGTTGAAGTCTCCCACTATTATTGTATGAGGTGCAATGTGTGCTTTGAGCTTTACTAAAGTTTCTTTAATGAATGTGGCTGCCTTTGTATTTGGAGCATAGATATTCAGGATTGATAGTTCCTCTTGGAGGATTTTACCTTTGATGAGTATGAAGTGTCCCTCCCTGTCTTTTTTAATGACTTTGGGTTGGAAGTCAATCTTATCAGATATTAGAATGACTACTCCAGCTTGTTTCTTCATGCCATTTGCTTGGAAAATTGTTTTCCAGCCTTTCATTCTGAGGTAGTGTCTATCCTTTTCTCTGAGATGAGTTTCCTGTAAGCAGCAAAATGTTGGGTCTTGTTTGTGTAGCCAGTTTGTTAGTCTATGTCTTTTTATCGGGGAGTTGAGTCCATTGATATTAAGAGATATTAAGGAAAAGTAATTGTTGTTTCCTGTTATTTTTGTTGTTAAAGTTGGCATTTTGTTCTTGTGGCTGTCTTCTTTTAGGTTTGTTGAGGGATTACCTTCTTGTTGTTTCTAGGGCGTGGTTCCTGTCCTTGTATTGGTTTTTTTCTGTTATTATCCTTTGAAGGGCTGGATTCGTGGAGAGATAATGTGTGAATTTGGTTTTGTCGTGGAATACTTTGGTTTCTCCATCTATGTTAATTGAGAGTTTGGCTGGGTATAGTAGCCTGGGCTGGAATTTGTGTTCTTTTAGTGTCTGTATAACATCCGTCCAGGATCTTCTGGCTTTCATAGTCTCTGGTGAAAAATCTGGTGTAATTCTGATAGGCTTGCCTTTATATGTTACTTGGCCTTTTTCTCTTACTGCTTTTAGTATTCTATCTTTATTTAGAGCATTTGTTGCTCTGATTATTATGTGTCGGGAGGTATTTCTTTTCTGGTCCAGTCTATTTGGAGTTCTGTAGGCTTCTTGTATGTTCATGGGCATCTCTTTCTTTAGATTTGGGAAGTTTTCTTCTATAATTTTGTTGAAGATGTTTGCCGGTCCTTTGAGTTGAAAATCTTCATTCTCATCCACTCCTATTATCCGTAGGTTTGGTCTTCTCATTGCGTCCTGTATTTCTTGGATGTTTTGAGTTAGGATCTTTTTGCATTTTACATTTTCCTTGATTGTTGGGCCGATGTTCTCTATGGAATCTTCTGCACCTGAGATTCTCTCTTCCATCTCTTGTATTCTGTTGCTGATGCTCGTATCTATGGTTCCAGATTTCTTTCCTAGGGTTTCTATCTCCAGTGTTGCCTCATTTTGGGTTTTCTTTATTGTGTCTACTTCCCTTTTTAGGTCTAGTATGGTTTTGTTCATTTCCATCATCTGTTTGGATGTGTTTTCCTGTTTTTCTGTAAGGACTTCTACCTGTTTGATTATGTTATCGTGTTTTTCTTTAAGGATTTGTAACTCTTTAGCAGTGTTCTCCTGCAATTCTTTAAGGGATTTTTGTGCTTTCTCTTCATTGTCTTCTGCCTGTTTAGCAGTGTTCTCCTGCATTTCTTTAAGTGTGTTATTAAAGTCCTTCTTGAAGTTCTCTATCATCATCAGGAGATATGCTTTTAAATCCGTGTCTAGCTTTTCCGGTGTGTTGGGGTGCCCTGGACTGGGCGAAGTGGGGGTGCTGGGTTCTGATGATGGTGAGTGGTCTTGGTTTCTGTTAGTAAGATTATTACGTTTACCTTTCGCCATCTGGTAATTTCTGGGGTTAGTTGTTATCGTTGTCACTGTTTAAAGATTGGAGCAGAAGCTGTGTTCCACTCACCAGCAGTCTCTAAATCCTGCGGCGGGGGTCGTGGGTAGCTGATGGTACCCCGGTGCTGGTCCAGCCGGAAGAGGCCTGTGGTCCTACACAGGCCGTTTTTCTGCTTCCCTAACTAATGCAGTCTCTGGTCCCGCGAGCAATTGGATTGGAGCAGAAGCTGTGCTCCACTCACCAGAAGTCTTAAGATTCTGTGGCGGGTGTTGTGGGTAGCTGGCGAGTGTCAGCAGACCCTGCGCCCCAGCTGCCCCGGTGCTTTTCTGACCGGAAGAGGGTTGTGGCCCTATGTAGGCCGGATTTCTCTCTCCCCAACCAGAGCAGTCTCAGGTCCCGCGTGATTGGACTGGAGCAGAAGCTGTGTTCCACTCACCAGCAGTCCCAAAATCCTGTGGCGGGGGTCGTGGGTAGCTGGCGGGTGTCAGGCAACCCTGTGCTCCCGCTACCCCGGCGCTGATCTGGCCGGATGAGGCCTGTGGCCCTACTCAGGCTGGTTTCTGCTTCCCTAACTAATGCAGTCTCAGGTCCCGCACAATTGGATTGGAGCTGAAGCTGTGTTCCACTCACCAGCAGTCCCAAAATCCTGCGGCGGGGGTCGTGGGTAGCTGGCGGGTGTCAGGCAACCCTGCGCTCCCGCTACCCCGGCGCTGATCCAGCCGGATGAGGCCTGTGGTCCTACTCAGGCCGGTTTCTGCTTCCCTAACTCTATTTTTAGTTTTTTAAAATATGTTTTTTTAATGTGGTATTTGTATTTGCCTGTGTTAAAGAATCAAGGTAAACACAATGTGCATAATATTTATGTACATGCAAAGCATGCATATCCATGATGTTCATGTTTGAAAAAATATTAAGATTTTTATTCCTAATATTTTAAAAGTTCTTTTGAGGCTGGGAATGAACTTCAGTTGTAGATAATACAGCTAAACTGCTTGTTTAGCTTACAGGATTTGATCCTCAGGACCACATAAAACTCAAATGTGTTGGTGTAAGTCTTCATTCTCAGCATTTAGTGGAGTAGACAAGTATCAGAAATTCAATTTCAACTAGGTAGCAAGTCAGCAGTCATTTGTGATAGCTGAGTTTGTGTCTTGTATATACCTAGGACTGGAAAGATGACTCAGAGGTCAGGAGCACTGATTGCTCTTCTCAACGATCTGGGTTCAATTCCTAACACGCACACATGACAGTTCAAAGTAATCTATAATTCATGCATTAGCTATTTAAGGGCAGTCTCCTGACCTCTAACTGTACCACACAAACAAATGGTACACCATCAAATATGCAGGAAAACACCTATATAAATAAAATAACAAATAAATATTTTAAATTATTATTATTACTCTTCCTCTATTTTGATACATGCAAAATTGGCAGTAGCCACTCTAAACCACCCAGCTATCTCTAAGCCTCCCTGTCCGATGTTATTTTGTCTTCTCTTTATTTGTCCTTTCCTTATGTGGATTCTGAATTTTCTGTTTTGTGTTCCTTTTTGTTTGTTATTTTTCTTGTTTGTTGTTCATTAGGGCATATGACATATGTTAAATGACATGTGACTGACTGACCATTTTTCTATTAACTTGATACTTAACCTCCCAAGCCTGGAAGAAATAAATTTTGTTCCGTTTAATTTACACTATGATATTTTAAATATAATAAAACCTCTGTTTGCTCATAGTCACATATGATAATGTTTACTATTCTTTATAGTTTCTTCTGTTTAGCTTAATACTTCCTTACATTCAGATATGAACATTAGATGAATTTTTATTTTGATTTTTCTTAAGAGATCCTTACAATTATTTTTATTTTTATGTTAGTAATTATTTATTTCTCCTTTCAAAATATAAAATTATAATAAACAAGTGGATGAAGCCTTATTTGTAAATATGTCTAGGAGTTGACCCATGACACATAACCCTGTGTTTGCTATGTACTTGAAACAAAGTCATAACACAGGGTATAAAGTATACACATAACTATGACAATCACAGTTCAGACAACTGTTTTCCTAGGCACTGACTGAATATGTATTATTCTTTATTTAAGTATAGTATATATTTTATGATAAATTGATTTTGCACAGATCAATTTTGTTTGGGTCCCCGTTTTTCCCAACATTTAAGTTGCTTATAATTTTTGTTAGGTGGATTAATTGGGGAGTGAATTCGGGGAAAGACAGCTAAAACTAAGGACCATTTGAAGTGCACCACAAAAACCTAACACCTTAGAAGTTTTCTAAAATTTATATTTATATGAAGACCATCTAAATGAAGTAATTAAATCATGGGGGAGACAAAGTCCCAACCACACATCTCTTGTCACCAAGTGAAGCTTCCAATACTGGAAATGGTTTACATCAACTTGAGTTGTCTGTTAAAGAGTCCCATAGGAATCACAAAATAATCCAGGTTATTGCCAAGACTATAGGTTGCTACACACAAACTGATTACAAGGCCCCATTGCTAAAGAAAACATTTGCATAAATAATTAAACACAAAGAAGTTGAATTGGTGCCTATCATTACACTTTTAGAACCTTTACCCTTACATGCTAGCCCATAAATTATGGCTTTCAGATTAGAGTTTTTATGGGAATCCTGAGTGTGCAAAAGAATGGTTTCGTGCATCTATATCTGTTCCTTGTGCTTTTGCTCTGTTTGGGTATTTTTTGGTTTTTTGTTTGTTTGTTTGTTTGTTTTTGTTTGTTTCCAATCTGGTTATTTGTTTTGCCCTATTCTGGCATGTTAGTTTTGTTCTACTTATATTGTATTAATTGTATTATATTAATTATGTTACACTATGTTATTATTAATTTATACCTTAGAAGCCTGTTTGTTCTTTAATAGGAGACAGAAAGTGGGTGAATCACACGCAGAGAAGTAGTTAAGAACTGAGAAGAGTAGAGGAAGAGGAAACCATAATCAATATATACTATATGGAAAATTATTTTAAAGAAAAGAAAGAGAAAGGTATTATTTTAATATTTTTTAAAATACATTTTAAAGGAAGAATAAAAATTTCAGATATCTTTATGTCATAGTTTTTATTGAGCTTTGAGAATTCATGATTTATTCTCATGTGTCCTCATAGCATTGCTTTATCACTTCATCTTCTACCATGTCAAGTAAGGATATTTTGTGTTTTATCTTACTCCTAGTCAGTCTCACTAGATATGTCAACTGTACTCATTTTTTTTCTAAAAGTGTGAGTTTGCTTAACACACTATTTATCATTTTTTGTTATTGATATTGCTTCTGCCTTATTTTTAAAATATTTTATTTGTTCTTCCTCCTTTAGGACTGAGCTAAATTTTGATTCCTCTGTTGTTTTACATGGGAAGCTAAAATTACCGAGTAATTTTATATATCCATTGTGTGCCTATAGTAGTAATTGCTAGTCTTGCTCTTTTATGAAATAATTGTTTCTATTCCCTGGAATTCCTTTTTCTTAAAGAAATATCATATTCATTTATAAGAAACATAATATGATAGACAAAAAAGAGCAAATTAGATTATGAAGGTTGCTTACATTTGCTGTTAGCTATCATTTCAATCAGAAGTGAGAGGGATAATTTTTTTTTGATTAGCCAAAGGGAGCTATTCGCTATTTCAACTGTTTCAGTGATACTAACATAAATTTATTCCAAATGATTGCAGAACCTTCTTAGCATCCTACATTGTGACTATTAAAAATAGCTGAGAATTTCCATCATTGTAAATTCCCTTTAATTTTGAGTTGTGGCTTGGCAGAAGTGAAGCACAATTGAAGGGATTAAGGTAACTTAACTGCTATAGCCACAGTATGCTAATGACAGGAGCTATATAAATGAACCCATTGTTTTTCACTTAACTTGTCATACATATTACTATTAATTGAATAATGATCATTATGGAAATATTTCTTAATTTAGTTATTAACTCCATAACGCCTATTGCTGATTTCTTTTTTTTATTGTATAGTAGTTAACAATTTTATTAATTTTCTTTATTTTTATTTTAAAATTAGCTTACACTTTATGTATGCTAGGTTGACCTCATAACATATCACTAGGATGACCTTGACCCTCTGATCCTCATGCTTTTATGCTCCTTCCTGGGATGGGATTAAAGGCATTTTCTAGCACACTAGGTTTATGCACTGCTAGGGAATGAACCCACAGCTTTAATGCATACAACTAAGCATTCTGACAACCTGGCTTCATCTCTAGCCTCTTCTCTATACTTTAAACTACAATGGATATACATTGAATTATGTGGTTGTTACTATGTGTCAAAAGACAGGCGTTCTCTCTGTAGTCCTACCACTAACTACTGCTTATAGTGATTCATATTTTGGTTCTATGTCCACATTTGTGCTATCACATATATTTATTTTTCTACTCAAAATTTAGATTTATTTAATAGCATGTCCTTATTTTTGTCTCTAATTTGGATATTGTCTATTTGTTTCTAAATAATGAATGTAGAATCTTGAGAAAAATGATTGTTTTCAGTGTTTTCTCTGAATTTTATTGACTTTCTGTAACTTGTCACCTTTTTAAGCTCATGATTGCTCTTTTGTTTGAGACAGCTGAATGCACCTAATTGTGTATGTACTGGATTTTATTCTTTAAAATGGCCATCTCACTTTAGTAGTGAGATTAACAATTGAAAAATGGGACCTCATAAAACTGAAATGCTTCTGTAAGGCAAAGGACATTATTAATAGGCCATAATGGCAGCCTACAGATTGAGAACGAAGATTCACCAACCCTACATCTGGTAGTGTTAGTTTAAAAAATTTATAAGAAACTCAAGAAGTTAGATACCAATTATCCCAATACAGAGCTAAACAGAGAATTCTCAACAATGGAATCTCAACTGACCAAGAAGCATATGAAAATGGACAAACTCCTCACTCATCAGACAAATGCAATTCAAAAAAACTAAGATTCCATCTTACACCGTCAGAATGACTAAGATAAAAAAAAAATCTTAAGAGATAGCACATGCTGGCAAGGATGTGGAGCAAGGAAAAAACTTCTTCATTGCTGGTGGGATTGTGACCTTGTACCAGCACTTTGGAAGTCAATTCTGCAGTTTCTCAGAAAGCTGGGAGTCGTTATACCTTAAGACCCAGCTAGACCACTCCACGGCATATACCGAAAATATTCTCCATCATCTCACAAGGACCCTTGCTCAATTATGTTCATAGCAGCTTTATTCATAATAGCCTCAAACTAGAAACAATCTAGATGCCCCTCAAATGAAGAATGAAGAAATAAAGTGTGGTGCATCTATATGATGGAGTACTATGCAGTTATTAAAAACAAAGACATCATAAATTTTGCAGGCAAATGAATGGAACATAAGAATATCATGTTGAGTGAAATAACCCAGTCCCAGAAAGACATACATGGTATATACTCAATTATAAGTAGATATTAGCCATAAAATATAGGATATACATGCTACATTCCACAGGAAAAAATAACCAAAACAAGAAGGAAGAAACATGGGAGGATGCTTGAATCTCACTTACAAAGGGGAATAAAATGGCCATAAGAGGCAATTAGAAGAAGGAACCTGGGTGGGAGAGGGGATGGGGAAGAGAACAGGGATCAGGATCACATGTGGGGAGGGATAAAATAGATGGACAGATGAGAATGAATAGAAGTCTGAAACTGGCAGGACTGGGAGATGAAGCACATCTAGAGGATGTGCCCGATACCTGGGATAGGGGACATGCCCAAGAATCAATGGGGATGACCTTATCTATGATTCTCAGCATTTGTGATATGGAAACTGAAGAGCTCACCTCCTGTACCCAGGCAGGAACCCTAGCAGAGTCAGAGGGACACCAAACTACCTACAATTCCTTCATCCAAACTTATACTGTCTACCAAAAATCCAGGGACAGGGGATGAAATAGAGACTGAGGGAATAGCCAAGCAATAATAGACCCAACAAGAGAACCACCACATGGGCAAGCTCCAATCCCTGACACTATTAATGATACTCTGTTATGCTTGCAGACAGGAGTCTAATATGCCTGTCCCCTGAGAGGCTTACTCAGAACTATGCAGAGGTCTACATATTTACAGTGGATGGAGCTTGGTGACTTTCTGAAAGAGTTGAGAATAGGATTGCGATCTCTGAACATGATAGGAACTCCACAGGAAGACCAATATGGAACCTTGGAGCTCTCAGAGACTGAACCACCATCCAAAGAGCATATAGAGCTGGACCTAGTCTCCCAACCCCAATAAACATATGTAGCAGATATACAGCTTGGTCTTCATGTGGGTCACAAACAACTGGAAAGAAGGTTATCCACAAAGCTGTTTCCTGTCTGTGGGGTATATTCTTCTAGCTGGGCTGCCTTGACTGGCCTCATTGGAAGAGGATGCACCTAGCTTTGCAGAGACTTGATGTGCCAGGGTGGGGAAATACATTAGGGATTCTCTACCCTTTCAGAGGAGAAGGGAATGGGGTGGGGAGGATTGTGGGAGGTAATGACTGGGAGTGGAGACAATGACTGAGATGTAAAGTGAATAAAAAATTAGAAAAATAAAATTATTATCTCAATTTAGTTCTGTGTGTAGATTTGTATTTAATTTAATGTCCATAATTACTTTGTGCTATTGCCATTGGAGCCAGTTTTATAATATTAATGATATTCTATGCACACTAGAGTCATTGAAAGTATACTGAGTCAATATTCCACAAGGTCTTTCATGTTCATATTATTCTCTAGGAAACCTTTTGCCCTTAAAGATTATTTTAGTGGATATAGTATCTTTTGCTTATATTTGTATTCTTCATATATTTTAGGAATATTACAAGCTTGTTTGCTGGGATAAGTCAATAATATTGTTAATTCTGATTTCGAATCTACAGTAGATAGTTGTGTTTATTTAAACCAGAAATACTCAAAGAATTTTAATTTTTTCATAAAGTCACCAGTATTAGTTATTCAAGATTGATTTTTTTGAATAGTTAATAATAGGAATTACAAATTCAGACTATGTACAAGTGAATCTTATTCCAAACAAAATAAAAATATGAAGAATGAACAGTTTTAAAATCTATAGTATAGAATGAGTAACTCACCCAAAGTTTAAGACACCTTTTGGAATAAATATGCATATAAGTGAGTCTATTAAGAGTCATAGCATCACAATTGGACAACATGGGTTAAAAACAAAACAACAACAACAACAACAAAAACCTAGACTCCAAAATAGAATGCTGCCATTGAAAATTTTCAGTTCTAAAAGAACCACAAATATCCTATAATTAGATAATTAGATAGGATAGTCTTATAACCATGAGAAATAGATCTACCACATTTTATACTTAATCATCCAAGCAATAAATCCTTAGATGATAACAAGTGTTTGGGTCCCTAATGAGTCTCCTTTCACTTTGCCTGATTGTAATTTATGCTTCTTATATTTTATCAGTCAGAATATTAGTGCTGTAACAGGCTTTGTGATTGTACTATGTATAAAAGTGATGTTAGAACAAGAGCAGTATTGTATGTTCCAAAAAGGTGAAGTACAATTATACACAATTTGAATGTTGCATACAGTTTCTATAGGAGACATTAACACTTCAGATCACCAACGTCTGAAAATGATGTAGTTTTTGTCTAACACATGTCCTAACGAGTCTACCCCTATAATTCTACCTGGTGATTATTCATTAGTTGTGCTAGCTACTCTTAACTCAACAAACTAAAATTATGTGAAATGTGTAATATTTTCTTTCCTTTTTTTTTTACTGGTTATTTTATTTATTTACATTTCAAGTGTTATCCCCTTTCTCGGTTTCCCCTCTACAAACCCTGTATCACATCCCCTTTCCCTACCTAGCCTCCACTCCTCCCTGCCTCACAGCATTCCCTTATGCAGGGGCATCCAGCCTTTATAGGACCAAGAGCCTCCTCTCCCGCTGATACCAGATAAGACCATCCTCTGATACATATATGCATCTGGAGCCATAGGTCCCTCCATGTGTACTTTTTGGTGGTTTAGGGGAGTCTGGGAGTCAGGGGGTTCTGGTTGGTTGATATTGTTGTTCTTCTTATGTGCTTGCAAACCCCTTCTGCTCCTTCAGTCCTTCCCATAACTCCTCCATTGTGGTGACTATCCTTAGTCCAATGGTTGACTGTGAGCGTCCACATGTGTATTGGTCAGGCTCTAGCAGAGCCTCTCAGGAGACAGCTAAATCAGCCTCCTGTCAGAAAGCACTTCTTAGTATCAACAATAGTGTCTGGGTTTGGAATTTGCAAATGGGATGAATCCCTAGGTAGGACAGTCTTTGGATGACCTTACTCTTAATCTCTGCTGCATTTATTCCTGTATTACCTTTAGACAGGAGCAATTCTGTGTTAATATTTTTGAGATGGGTGGGTAGCCCCGAACCTTAAATGAAGGATGTGCCTATCCCCTGGATATGGTTCTCTTTCCCCTTTGTTGTGTATTTCAACTAATGTCATCCCCATTGAGTCCTGGGAGATTCTTACTTCTTTGGTATCTGGGACTTTCTGGTGGCTATCTCCCAGTTCCTCAACTCTAACTGCTCCACACCTCTGTTCTACTTCCTGAATCTCTGTAATCTTCCCATCTCCTCCCACACCTGATCATGGCCCTGTTTCCTTCCCTGTCCTGGATCCCTCCCAAGTCTCTCATCTCTCTACCTCCCATGATTATTTTTCCCCATTCCATTTTAAGGAAGAGTGAAGCATCCTCACATTGGTCTCCCTGCTTTGAGCTTCATGTGTTCTGTGAGTTGTATCATGGGTATTCTGAGATTTTGGGCTAATAGTCACTTATCAGTGAGTACATACCATATGTGTTCATTTGTGACTGTGATTCCTCCCTCATTGTGATATTTTGTAGTTCCATTCATTTGCCTGTGAATTTCATGAAATCATTGTTTTCAATAGCTGAGTAGGACTCTTGTATAAAAGTATCACATTTTCTGTATACATTTTTCTGTTGAGGGACATCTGGGTTGTTTCTAGCTTCTGGCTTTTATAAATAAGGCTTCTATGAACATAATGGAGCATGTATTGTTGTTATAACTCCATGGGATTTATTATAATACCTACTAAAATACAACATTTTGAAAGTACTGAATGCTATAAAGTTTGAAAAAATAAAACCAAAGTCTATATTTCTATCATCAATGTCTGCCCACAATAAAGATGACCAATGCATTCTACTTGTATAAGTGTTGACTTAGTCTTGCAATTTTGAGATTATTTTCTTCAACTTGCTGATTAATGTGTTAATTACATCATTGATCTAATTATAAAGTTCTCAAAATATTGTATAAATGTTGTTAAACCATTCATACATTTGTGTCCTGAACTGTTTATATTATATTGTATTCACTATTTTGTATTGCAACACTTACCAATTATTTCAAATGTATTTTACTTTTAAATGTTTGGGTTAATGTGTTTTCTTTCATATTGTACCTTATTTATCTCATGTGCACTGCCATTAATTCAATGAGTGTTAACTAACTGAAATGTCTTAGGTATATATCTAATTGTTAAATAAATTATTACTGTTTTATCTCTTAATCTTTATCTCTGTACTTTTCATAACTCCCTTGTTATCCCAAGGTCATGGAGAGCTAATCTTTGCTGTAAAGTAAGATTGACTAATATCTATTGACATCTTTATACACATATATTCATTCACAATGATAGCCTAGAATAATACAGTTGACTTTTTTGCTAAGTTTCCGTAAAATGAGTATTCAAAAATTCTACAAGTTAGAACATAAGAATATGTGAGAATCTGTAGCTAAGGGACCGTTATGCTGACATGACATTCATTATAAGCTGTTTATTTTATTTTAAGAGTTATGTGATATCATTTACCCTCCTTTCTCTATTACCTCATACTACTTCACCACTCATCAGTGCCTTTCTGAAATTATAACCTTTGAGTTATTCTGCTGGATTTTTTTTTACCTTGTATGATATATGCTCACAATGTTTTAAATTTAATTTGGAGAGTTAGCCAACATTTCATCCTAGAAAGGATTTGTGTTAGGCCTATGTCTCAGCATTGTGCCATTTCTGGATTCTACTTTTTGAGCATTAAATAGAAAGTTCTCAAAACCATTGTCTGACGAGAAAAGTTTGTTTTTTTTTTTTTGGGGGGGGGGGCAGGTGAGACAGGGTTTTTCTGTGTAGCCCTGGCTGTCCGGGAACTCACTTTGTAGACCAGGCTGGTCTTGAACTCAGAAATCTGCCTGCCTCTGCCTCCTGAGTGCTGGGATTATGTTTGTTCTTCCCTTTCATGTATAGAGGAAAGGTATACACAAACACCATAAGGAATAGCAGTATTCTAGGGAGGATTTATTGTATCAGAAATATAAAATTCATAAACATGAAAAATGTGAACTTGGACCAAAAATAATGATCATGGATTTCTTGCTTAAGATATCTGTTTTCATGATAACTTATGTATTATATAAAGTTAAATTTCTACTGTGAAGACAGACATATTTAATTAATTATTTATTTTTTTGAGACAAAGTTTTTCTGTGTAGCCTTAGAAAGTTTCTTTGTTATTTTTGAGATTATAATTACATCATTTTCCCCTTTCACTTTTCTTCCCTCCAACCTCCCCAAATGCCCCTCCTTTGTTTTTTCAAATTCATGGACTCTTTTCATTAATTATTGTCATGTGCATATATAAATACACATCTATATTCCTAAATACAACCTGCTCAGGCTGTATAATGTTACTTAGATGCATATGTTTTCAGGGCTGACCATTTGGTATTGGACAACCAATTGGTGTGCTCACCCTGGGGAAGGCTGTTTCTCCCACTCTCAGCATTCCTTAGATGCCTAGAGTTCTCTGTTTAGGGTTGAGGCCTCATGGGCTTTTCCCCATTCACTTTGGCCTGTTGTTTTTGTTAAGTTCACATTTATGCAGTCATGTTGGTGAGATTTGATGGGTGCAGTGTTTTTGTTGTTTTTGTTTTGTTTGTTTTGTTTTTTATCACAGAGAGAGACAGTCTCACAGCAATGTCCCCAATCCTATGTCTCTCACAGTCTCTCTGTCCTCTCTTCTGAAACATATCCCCCATAACTAACATCTTAAATGAGAACTAGTACTAGGTGGCAGTACACTTGGTATGTTGGTGAACCAATGTTGATATATTATTATTAAAGTTCCAGATTACTCAGGGCTCAGTCTTGGTGCGGCACATTCTATGAGTTCTGACAAAGAATACAATCATACGTATGTACCCTCTTAGTGTCTTACTAAGAAATGGTCAGAAAGGTTTGATTTATCAAACAATCTGTAGTATTGATTTTTGTATATTGATCTTTTTAAATTTTATTTTTATTGGATATATTTCATATACATTTCAAATGTTATTCCCTTTCTAAGTTTCCACCCTCCCAGAAATCCCATATTCCAACCCCTGTCCCCTGCTTCTATGAGGGTGTTTACCCACCCAACCATTCCCTCCTCCCTTCCTTCATATTCCCCTACATTGGGGCATCAAGCCTTCATAGGAACAAGGGCCTTTTCTCCCATTGATGCACAACAAGGCCATCCTCTGCTAAATATGCAGCTGGAGCCATGGGTCCCTCCATGTGTACTCTTTGGCTGGTAGTTTAGTTCCTGGAAGCTCTGGAGTTTCTGGTTGGTTGATATTGTGGTTCTTCCCATGGGGTTGCAAACTCCTTTAGCTCCTTCAGTCCTTCCCCTAGCATCTTCATTGGGGACCTCGTGCTCAGTGAGATGGTTGGTTGTGAGCATCTGCCTCTGTATTTGTAAGACTCTGGCAGAGCCTTTCAGGAGACAGCTATATATCCAACAGGTGATGAAGGGCCTCTTCTGGCATAGTCCCCTGCCAGCATGGGGCCAAGTGACCAGGGACTGACCCTGAACTGGGACATCCTGATATGACTACCAATAGCGTATATTATGACATACACAGCATTTCCCAGCACATAAGCCTGACAAAAAATGTGACCTGAATCTCTTCCTGCCTATGGCTTGATTTCCTGTTTCTAGGAAATACATCGGGTGTATTCAAGGGCACCTGAAAATGATCAAGCAAATTTAGAGAACGGGGCACTGCAAAATGACTCACTTGATAGCTTCATAAAGTCAGTGCTAAGAAAATGAATGGAAAGATTAAACTAAGGAATATATAAGTGACAATTCAATAGCCAATAATACATATATACTGTTTGTAAGTATTTTAAATAAACTGTGTGTGCTTACCAAAGGAAAAAAATGCACTATGAAATGAGGTTAGATTTATAAAAACTGTTAAGATAGTCGTTTTCATATAACCATTAAGCAATTTCTTTTATTAATGTAATATGTACATCTATAGAGTATTAATCAAAT
Source organism: Mus caroli (assembly GCF_978045245.1). NCBI lineage: Eukaryota > Metazoa > Chordata > Mammalia > Rodentia > Muridae > Mus > Mus caroli. The sequence continues at coordinate 47,193,656 of NW_028227256.1, forward strand.
GAAATGACTATTATATACTATTATTTGCTAATACTCCAACATACATTTCATGCTTTTCTGTGAATGCCCCTTTGTCCTCTATGATTCACTCCACCTAACTACACTGTATTCATCTGTCATTCCTTTTTAAGTTCTCCTGTTACTGTAATTTCTCATCCTTTCTTGTACACAGAAGTCTAAACTAGTGCTGATTTTTCATTCTCCAATCTAGGTTGCCTGGTCCTTTTCTAGCAGTTAGACTGAGTTTAATGTGCTCTGGAAAAGCATTGAGGAGAGATACTTACCTACTGACAAATACTGTCAGGTGACATGTACTCTATATGTGTGGCATCACTGGTAATAAGTGATGCCTTTGACCACATTCATCTACTCCTTTTACCCACTTTTCATTTTTGTTCTTTGGAAGTAGTTCCTTTTTTTTTAATTGAATATTTTCTTTATTTACATTTCAAATGATAATCCCCTTTCTAGGTCCCACCCAAGAAACCTTCTACCTCATCCCACCCCCCTCCTTCTATGAGAGTGTTTCCCCAACCACCCACCCACCCACTCCTGCCTCCCTACCCTCACATTCCCTTATACCGGGGCATCCAGCATCCACAGGACCAAGATCCTCTTCTCCCATTGATGCCCGGCAAGGCCATCCTCTGCTACATATGCATCTGGAGCCCGGGAGCCCTCCATGTGTACTCCTTGGTTGGTGGGAAGTAGTTTCTAAAATTGTCCAAGATGTACAGAGAAATAAGTTACACTTTTGGTAGGATGAGAATACTTAAAGATATATGTAAAATTATTCTATAAGAAGCATTTTTCTTCTGCCTAATTTATGAATTTATTCAACCATTTGCATAGATCAGAATGGACTCATGCATATTTATTTTTAACTTTGGATTACATTTTTATTTGGGTTACATTTGATGCAGCTTTATTTTTCTATTCACCACATTCTTTTGCCTTTGATGTCAGAATCTCTTTCAGTTTGGCTTCTTTGTCCATCTGCCATTTTTATACACTTTTGCTTTTGGAGAACATAGATAAGTGCTGGGAATTCAGGTGTCCCAGAGTCCCTTTGTGTTTTCCTATTGTAGACATAACAGCAAGTCTTTCTATAGTGTGCCTTGGTTTCTTTTATTGAATCATGACATTCAAAAATCAAGTTGCAGGACTGTAGGAATATTCACTTTTATTCCATATCAATGGTAACAAAGTGTGGTTTACTCTCATGCATGAAAAACAGGGATACCACAGTCTGGGTAGTGGAGATAGTATGAACTTATTTTCTCATAGTTTTGAAGAAATAACCTATGCCAACATACCATGATCATCCTGCAAATATCCCTAGCTATTGCATCGTTAATTGTTGATTGCCTCTCCTCACCAGTTACATCGGTTACTCCTTTCTATGTAACCAAATTTCTTCTAATAATGCTTCCTGTCAATATAAATCAGATTATATTTTGATAATTCCTTGAAGTAAGCAAGATTTTTTCTTTAGCATATATTTTCTTTAAATTGGGAAGTGCAATTCATTGAATAAACTCTATATACCAGTCAATAACTTTTTCTGCTTATCAATGCTGTGTAGTACAGTCTAATCATTTACACTTCTGCCTGATTCTTCCTTTGTCTTTATGCCAACTTACATGGCTGAACTATGTTCTGTGGTATAAAGTGTCTTAAACTGGAATCAGTGTTGGAAAGTGCCTTACATTTAGTAAGTACATTAATTAAAAACTTATTGGCTGTGACCACTGTTATTTTGTGAGGCAGGATCTTTTCATTCTTATTTTAATAGTTAGTAGTTTGTATAAAAATGTCCTGTAGCTATATTATTTAATATAGACTTGTTCATATTTAAAATTGAACATTTGAAGAATGTAAGCTTACAATGTGGGCATGGGTGACTAGTGGAGTGCTTGCCTAGCACATGTGAAATACTGTGTTCAACAAGAAATACTTCAAAAAAACTTCATTTTGTGTAGAGTGAGAATCTTAGTCACTACTCTTTCCATTTAATGAAACAACAATTGATTGAAATGACTTCCTTCCTTCCTTCCTTCCTTCCTTCCTTCCTTCCTTCCTTCCTTTCTTTCTTTCTTTCTTTCTTTCTTTCTTTCTTTCTTTCTTTCTTTCTTTCTTTCTTTTCCTTCCTTCCTTCCTTCCTTCCTTCCTTCCTTCCTTCCTTTCTTTCTTTCTTTCTTTCTTTCTTTCTTTCTTTCTTTCTTTCTTTCTTTCTTTCTTTCTTTCTTTTCCTTCCTTCCTTCCTTCCTTCCTTCCTTCCTTCCTTCCTTCCTTCCTTCCTTTCTTTCTTTCTTTCTTTCTTTCTTTCTTTCTTTCTTTCTTTCTTTCTTTCTTTCTTTTCCTTCCTTCCTTCCTTCCTTCCTTCCTTCCTTCCTTCCTTCCTTCCTTCCTTTCTTTATTAGTTTTTTGAGACAGGGTTTCTCTTTATATCCCTGGCTGTCCAGGAACTCACTTTGTAGACCAGGCTGGCCTCGAACTGAGAAATCCACCTGCTTCTGCCTCCCGAGTGCTGGGATTAAAAGGATGCACCACCACGCCCTGCACAAGACTTTTAGTTTGGTATTTCCCAGAATTAATGGGTGAAAGAATAAGTATTATAAATATCTTTTATTCTTAATTCTTCAAAAAAGGCATTTCAAATGAATTGTACTTTATTTCCGACTATGAAAGGGTACTGCTATTTCAGACTATGAAGTACAAGCCTGTAGCATTCACCTCTCACCCCATCATCCACCTTATTTCTTCCCTACACACATCCCATACAGCTGAGGCAGCTGTGTTATACGACTCTTCCAGGTGAAAGAGTTCCAAAAGCAACTCAATAAAAGTTAATGCTTAAAGAAAAGAAATGCCAGGGAACCATATTATTTTCAACATATCATGTTTTAATCCAAAGGAATATTGGGCAAAATTGATTTCTTGTTTTCTTGTGGTAAAAACAATAATAGGAAAATAAATGAAAGGATCAATTTACTATCTAGGCAGGAAAAAGTCTTTTCCAGATTTTTAGGCACTCTTTTCATATTTATACATATTTGAATCAAAGTCCTTCTAAAGCAGTATTTGTAAAAACCCATGAAGTTTACTTTATTTAGAAACAGGTTTTAGGCAGACATGATCAAGTTAAAGTGAATTTGTAATGAATTTATCTGAGTTAATTATAGAAGCAAATATTCTTTTCATGAAGAAATCAAAATTATATGAAATATGTGCAGAGAGCTGGATAAACAGAAAAGAGAATTTGTATGGACATGTCGACAAGTTTGAATGATAGGAGGCAAGTGCTTCCACCATGCCATTGGTGTACAAGAAGACACTTTTGTTATGGTAGCCGTAGATAGTGAATGCAGCAGAGACATTTTAATGACAAAGAATAAAAGATGAAAGATTTGAGAGACTTTATCATACTCTAAACTTAATCATTTTTTATAAAGTAAGAAAGTAATCTGGAATGAAACTTTTTTTTAAGCAAATCTTATGCTGCTAACAGTGCCCTTGCTAGCTGATCTTTTTAGAACATCTAAACTTCTAATTTAGAAGGAGCTAAATTTATCTACATAACTTCTCTAAATATGTAACTTACATATGGACACATACATATGTTCAAGTGTGTGACTTCATACCTAATAAATAGGAAGAGTTTAATTAGTGTCATTGAACATTCTTGATATATCAGGGCAAAGCAGCAAGAGGAAATAACTTAAGATGATAAGGTTAAAATGCAATTTATTTAGGAGAATTTTCCTTAGAGTGGGCAATTAGAGTTAAAAAGAAACAAACAATTGGAAAGTAACAAGCTATGTCTACCTAGAAACTAAGTCATATACTTGTGATAGATTAGATGTGTGAGATTCATGACCAGTTTATAAATGATTTTGGTGTATAATTTAAAATGGCATTTTTTTCCTCTGTAAGAAACTTCTTAGAATGGAAAGAAGAAAGAAAAAGAAAATATAGAGAAAGAAATATTTCACCAAAAATTAAAGGTAGAGAAACTCTAGAGAACATCTGGCTGCTATCAAAGAACAGAAGCCACCGTGCACTAAATACTCAAGGAAATGGTTGGACATTTAGTAAGTGGCAGTAATGATCCTTAAGAAGTCACCTCCATAGGAAAAGCTGAAGTCCTTGATGATTCCATTGTACATTTAATCTAGAAATTAAATATCCTCACCTATTTTACCTTCTCAATGGAGAGAATGTTTTGTTTCTTATATGTTCAATTGTAACTATAATCTCTAATTCTGTTATAAATGATGTAAATTACTAATCTACAACAGTCATGGCTAGTTCTAGGTATCATTGGAAGGGATGGGATTCTGTATACCCTTGTTTATCTCATGACTGATTAAAGCATTCAACAGGAGCCTTCTAAATTATATGTTGAATTCTTGTTCTTAAAGCAAGTAGCAACAGAAAAATGTAAGATCTTTCCTTGACAATTACAAGTTTTTCTCAAAGGTTTTCTACTACCTCAGACTCTTCTCCATTTTCTCAAACCAGAGGCTTTTTAGTCTCCCACTGCCTGTTTCAGTAGTGTTACTATTGTGATGATGATGACCAAAGAAACATGGGGAAAAAAAGGGTTTATTTGGTTTACATTTCCACATGGTAGTTTGTCCCCAAAGAAAATCAGGACAGGAAATCAAGCAGGCTAGATCTTGAAGTCAGGAGCTGATGCAGAGACGATGGAGGAGAGGCTATGCTGTTTACTGGGTTGCTTCTCCTAGAACCCAAGGCTACAAGCCTAGGGAGACATTAGCCATAATGGACTCCTTGACTTAACCAATGACAAATTAAGGCATGCCTTACCAACTTACCTACATGATCTTTGTATCTTATAACTGCACTCTTTTTTCTACTCAATTACTAATTATGTCACTTATTACTACATTCATGTAATGCTTGTTTATTCTTGCTGATTTATATCACTTAGAAGATATTAAGGTTTCTACATCTTGTAGTACACATGATTTTGTGATATATATATATATATATATATATCATCACATATACATATAGCAATGTGACATATATATATATACATATATATATATATATATTACATTGCCTTGATCACATCTACCACATTTAAAAACATTTTATTAATATGTGCATTGTAAATGATGATATATTTTAATTTTTTATTAGTTATTTTATTTATTTACATTTTAAATGTTATCCTCCTTCCTGGTTTCCCCCCACAAACTCCCTATCCCACACCCCTGCTTCTATGGTGGTGGTCCTCCATCAACCCACCCACTCCCACCTCACTGCCCTAGCATTCCCCTATATTTTATATGTGCATTTTCATTTAGTGTATTTTTACTTTTCATCATAGTTAACCTTTATGCTTATCTGTTACTGCTCTCAGCACTGTTTGTCCTCTTTATTACCATGAATATTCCCCTTTTGCTTTAACATTTATGCACATATACATTATTTTAAGAATATATTATGAGATATTTTTCTGTCAGTCTGCATTATTTTGCTAAATATGACTATCTCTATTTGAATCAACTTTATATGAAACAATCCAATATCACTCTTCTTTATGGCCAAATATAATACTAATTCATTCATCCATTTATTTAGTGAAAGAAATCTTTATTCATTCCATAGTTTGGCTATAGTGAATAGTGGTTATGGAAAGACATCCCTCAACTGGAGTTCTATCTTGCTTTTGTTGGGTATTTTGGCTAAAGCCCTCCATGTTAGGTCCTGGGAAACTCTTGGGTCTCTGACATGTGGAACTTTCTAGTGGTTACCCCAGTTTCCCCTCCCCCACTGCTGTACTCCCACTTTCAAATTTCTGGATCTCTGTACTTCTCTCCCATCTCCTTCCATATGTGAATTGGCCCCCCTTTCCCTCCCCTTCCTTTTTCCCTGCCAGATCCCTCTCTCTGACTTTCCAGAGATTATTATCTTACCTCTATTGAGTAGTACTCTAGCATCCACACTTTAGTGTGATCATCTTTCTTCATAGGTTTCATATGGTCTGTGAGTTTTATCTTGTGGCTCCATCGGTGTGAACCTGTGTACCAGAGGCTTTCCATGGAAATCTCTAGCCAGGCCTGGTGCGAGAGTTAAACTTCCATCTCTGTAATTTCATGCTGCCCTGCACTGAGTTGAGTCTGGCTGGGCCAAGGAGTGCAGCAGATCCTCAGGCCGGCTTAGGGAGAGCAGATCTCTTCCCAAGTGTTACAGCTCTTAGAACAAAAGTCTCAGACGAAGGAGTAGTTCTCTCACACCTTTTCTTCCCTGGATAGGACTTATATACAGTTTTGGGGATGATTCAGGGTTTGACAGCAGGCACTTCTCATTGGCTTGGACTGAGCTTTTGGGGAAACCTTATTTGCCTGTGGGAGGGCTTGGTGCAGCTACTAAGTGATTGAGGCCTCAGGGGAGCTGTGGGAGGCTGTAGTTATGAGACAGGAGCCATGTGCCCAGGAGGCATGGCCAAACTCCTGCTGCTCCATGCAGGTGGAAATCACTGCACACTGGGCTCCATGGTTCCAGACCAGTTGTGGACAGCCTACCATCCGATTAAGTGCATTTGGCTGTTAACTGAACGGTTGGTGGTTCAAGCCCACCAAGTGATGACAGATAGCTAGGTTGTACTTTAAATTTTGAGACATACCTATACTAGATTTCACAGCGGCTTGTCATTTAAAACTTGTCATCAGTTGTCAAGCATTTGCTTTTCTCTGAATTCATTTCAAATTATGTTGTAAATTGCTTGTTCAATCTGATGCAGTGAGATAGAGACTTGATGCATTTTTAATTAAGATTTTCTTGACAGCTATTATGTTGAGCATTATTCTTGTGGTTATTGGCCATTTGTTTTTCAAAAATTGAAACATGTGTATTCATTTCACTAGCTCCATTTATTGATTGAATTGTTTGGTATTTAGTTGTTCGAATATCTTACATATTATCGACATTAACTGTCTGCACAAACTGGGAGAATGATGACACATGCCTTTAATCCCACCATTTAGAAGGCAGAGGCAGGCAGATTTCTGAGTTCAAGGCCAGCCTGGTCTACAGAGTGAGTTCCAGGACAGCCAGGACTACAGAGAAACCCTGTCTCAAAACAACAACAACAACAACAACAACAACAAAAAAAAGCAAACAATCAAAAAACAACAACAAAAAAACCCAAAAAACAAACAAACAAACAAAAAACCCGTTTGCATAATATACAACTGACAGAAATTTGTTCCCATTCTGTAGCAACTCTTCAGTTTTCCATTTCCTTTGCTGTACAAACTATGTTTAATTTCATTCAGTCCTAGCTCCGAACTCCTACTTTTATTTACTGAACAACTGAAATCATTCATACAAAGCCATTACATAATCCATATCTTGAAATGTTGCTTGTTTTTAGAGAGTCGGAGTTTTATTCTGTTTGGAATTGATTATTTTATAAACTGAGCGAGTTGCATTTAGTTTCTTTTATCTCTAATTTGTGGATATTCAGTTTTCCTACTACCATCCCCTGAGGAAAATTTTCTCCCATGTGAGCTTTTCTTTCTTTTCCCCCCTTTGTCATCTTTGTGAAAACAATCAAGTAGCTATATAGGTTTATTTATGTGTGATTGCTCTCTTCTATTTATTTATGCCTATTTTGTTTTATTTGGTCAGTGTAAAACTATGTGTTTTAACTAGACTCTGTGTCACAATTTTTGTTTACATAAGATTATACCTCCACTTTTATTTTGTTTCATTCATTTATATATTTTTCTTTGGTAATATTGTATACCTATGTTTTATGGTACACTCTGAATTCAGGTAGAATAATGCCTGATTAGGATTGCATTCATTATCAAAATCATTTCTGTTTGCTTCCACCTGCATTGTAGTAATTTTTCAATTCTTGTGAAGATGAAATTTTGATAAAGGAAAGAACATTATTTTGAGGAGCATTCTTGTTTGTTTCAAATATTAATACTGATTTTAAAATTTTTCATATTTAGTACTGGTAATTTTTACTATTTTATGTCATATTTTCTTCTATATCTGATTCACTTAGAATTGTTATCTTGAAAAGATGATTAATTTTGTGAAACATCTACTAAATATCTCTTGAAATGTTTATTTATATTATTTTTGTATTGAGTTGTAGGAATATACGGAATCTTGTTTATTTGTATATGTTGAATGATTCTTGTATATCCGCCATTTGATTATAGCTAATATCAATGTGCTGACATATTTGTCTTGATAGCATTTTTGAGGATATTCTCATCTATATCCACAAAGAAAATTAGCCAATAATGTTGTCTTTATTCGTGTTTTATCTAGTGTTGTGTTTTGTCTCTGATAGCATTTTTCAGATTAGTACTAACCTATGAAATTTTTCTTTCAAAAGTTAGTCCCTTTAGTCTGCTTTGGAATAATTTTACAAGAACTTGTATTGGATATTTGTTGAAAAATATTGATAAATTCCATTAAAGGTGCCACTTATGCATTGTATGATAGGAAGCTTTTGATTGTGAATTCAATTTCATGATTGTTGTTGGCTTGCTCAGGTTTCCTGTTTTTGAATGATTCTGTCTTGGCAAGCTGTTCAAGCATTTGTCAATTCCATTTACATTAACACATTTGTTGGTACGCAGTTGCTCATAACAGTCTAACAATCAAATGGATCTGTTGTCAATTGTAAAAGCCTAATTTTCCATGCTTTTATTTGAATCTAGTATTTTTATTAGTCTGAATAAGCATTTGTCAATTTTTAATGTTTCAGAATATCAGGTTTTCATAACATTATTTGTTGGTGTAATATTTCATTTCTCCATTTCATTTAAGAATGCTTTACTAATTTTTTTTTTAAATTCCATCTGCTGACTGAGGGCTCAGACGTTACAGTTCATTGATTATTTGAATTTTTTTCTTCTTGTATTGATTTGGACATTGATGCCTATACACATTTTTGGTGAAGCACTTTACTCATTTTCTTTAGAATTTTGGTTTACTGTACATCTAATTTTATTTATCAAAAAAGTTACCTTATTTTCTTTCCATGATAGGCATGTTCTTAAACAAATCCCAGCATAAAATCAATTCAGAAACAGCTAAACTCTATTCATGTGAAGGATTGACCTTTCGTTTGGGTTTCTTACATTTCATTGTATTTCTTTCTCTATTGCTTATTTTGTGTTCTTTCTTTAGGGTCTGCCTCTCAACATATTAATATTTCTATTATTATTAATCTTAAATTGTGTCTTCATATTAAAGATAGGAATAATTTCTGCACATCATTTCTTTGTATTGCTTAAACAATGAATTTTATACCACTGTATGCTTTCCCTAATTATTATTATTCTTTGGTTGAAAAATCTGCCTTTAGCAATTATTGTAGGGCACATCTGGTATATATAAGTTCATTTTCTTTTCCTCGAATGACAATTCCAGGATCTCAGACACTCATAACATAGATTAGTAGTATTTATGGCTGGCAGTTCTTTTCTATTAATATTCAGTGAATTACATGTCACTGTCCATTGGCCTGCAATGCCCTGCTGAGAAGTATGCTGCCCGGAGAACTTGATATCTCTTCTGTGCAATTTTTTTTTCTGACTTGATAATTGACCTTTCACTCTTGGCAAGTTAATTATAATTATGTCTAGTGGTGCAATTGTTGGAGTTAAGTCTAAGTGCTGGTCTTTTGATTTTCCTCTATTGTGATGTTTATCCTTTTCCAGATTTCAGTTTTCTGCTATTAATCATCTAAAAAATTCTTCTTCCTCTTTTATATTCTAAGTCACTCTTTTAAGCAAGAAGTCATTTATAATTAATTATTTCTGGAAAAGGAATAAAACCAAATTTCTTTAACAGATATCACTTGATATAGCAGCCACATTCAATGACAGGCCCAATTTTTAAGAGTTGTTGGCCAACATAAAATAGAAACGATTGGGGCAGCTGCATTTTTGGTATTTTACACCATACCAGTTTTCTGATTGTTTTAAGTTTCATTCTTTTTCAGTTTTTATTAGTTGTTTTTTAATTTTTTTAATGAAACAAAGAACATGAGGTCAAAAATGTAGGATGAGTTGCAGAGGAAAATGAATAAAAGCAAAATACATTCCATAAAATAGATTTTTCTTTTATATATCAAAGTTTTTGACATTTTCTCTCATTTGTTAATCTTTTTTATTAGATATTTTCTTTATTTACATTTCAAATGCTATCCAGAAAGTCGCCTATACCCTCCCCCGCCTGGCTCCCCTACCCACCCACTGCCACTTCTTGGCCCTGGCATTCCCTTGTACTGGGACATATACAGTTTGCAAGACCTAGGGGCCTCTCTTCCAAATGAGGGCCGACTAGGCCATTTTCTGCTTCATATGCAGCTAGAGACATGAGCTCTGGGGGTACTGATTAGTTCATATTGTTCTTCCACATATAGGGTTGCAGACCCCTTCAGCTCCTTGGGTATTTTCTCTAGCTCCTCCATGGGGGGCTCTGTGTTCCACCCAATAGATGACTGTGAGCACCACTTCTGTATTTGTCAGGCACTGGCATAGTCTCAGAAGAGACAGCTCTATCAAGGTCATTTTTGCAAAATCTTGCTGGCATGTGCAATAGTGTCTGAGAGAGAGGGAGAGGGAGCATTTGCCTCGATTGTGCTTTATATTATTCTTAAGGGTCAAGGGGCTAAGGTCATAAAATTTTGTATCACAGAATGAATCGAAAGGGAACTTGGGGTAAATGATTACATTAGTATGTAATTCCTAAGGAATTAGCTTATGCAAATAAAAGTCTAGGTTTTGCTCTGCAAGAGAGAGCTATCTGGTGCAGATCACAGTGCTTTCAGCTTGCATCCATCACTGACCTTGATTCATTCTTCTGCTGCTCCCACACCTTACCTCCTCAGAACTCACTCTCATGCTGAAGCTCCAGCAAGGCACTGAGAGATGGTGGTTAGAAGGAGATGGAAGTTGAGAAGGGAGGCTACAGCTTGGCAATTAGTTGAATTAATAGATAGGAGACTAAGGAATTGGATCTGGGGGAACAGAGAATAAAGGTTATTTATTGAAGAAAATACAAAAAATTACTATAGAAAATTAATGCAGAGATTGAAATTGATACAAAAAGAGTGAAGAGGAAAAGGAAGAGAACATTGCTAAATTTGCTATTATTCACCTGCTGATTTTGCCATGCACTATTTGATGTAACTATATAGTAATCTCCTGTGTTAGCAAATAGAATTTGGTTTGGTAAAGACAGGGAATCAGTATTGTAATGTATCAGATACAGCTAATAATGGAAGTTTATGTTCAAGTATATCTCTCTGTGACACCAAATAAATTCCAACAAATCAAGCAAATGAAGTCAATTTTGGTGATGGAATAACATCTTCCAGTGTCTGAGACTTCAACAAAGAGAAACCTATTCCAGAGTTGCTGGAATTTAAGAGCTTAAAGACATTAATTATGTTCTAGTTAAATAATTTTTACTACTATTTGCGTTTTTTTCAGAAAGTAGGAAATATGACTGGAAATGACATACACCTACAAAGTAATTTTAAGTTAGAGATAAGCATAAATAGAGTATTCAGGGAGTTCTGAATAAAAAAATAAAATTTGATAAATATTGGATATTTGTTACTCATAGAGGAAAGAAAATCTAAAGATAAGTTACAGGAATACATTTTATGCAAAGAAAAGATTGTTAAAACTATGGGATATATTCTCAAATTATGAGGCAAAATAAACCCTTCTTTCATTGGGTAATTATTCATAGCACTAAAAATTAAATAATAGAGACTCACAATTGAATAGTATCAAAATTTGTATATTGATATAAATATTAAGTAGCCTGTAACTTAAGTGATATTTTACACTATTTATCGATATTACAGCACACTACCAGAGGTCTCTTTTTGATTTGAGATTTTATTTGCTCTACTTTCCCTATAAATTAGATTGACTTGAAATCCTAAAGATATGAAGGAATATCCATGAATACAGTTTTGGAGAACTTACAAAAGATCTATAGCAACCTATTATATAATCAATGCCATTGACGCTCAGAGGCTTCTTTGATTTCTGTAAAAACAAAGTTACACTTTTCCTCTAGAATTAAAATGCACCATGAGAATACATATGGTGTGACAAAAGACAAGTGCTACTTTGAGGAGATACATGAAATAACACTGGTTAGAAAGGAATATATTTTGTGACATTGTTCAGTAAATTGAAGCTGTCTCTAGATATATCCTACTCTTGAAATATTTAGTTCTATAATCCTTTTTATTTCGTGAATCTGAGGTATATCATCTGTTATTAATGTCCTTAATTGACAGAAATATAGGCAATATAATTGTACAAATTAAAATCTATGATCTCAAGGCTGGGAAGCTGACATTAAATTGTTTGATTCTGGAAGAAATTTTATACTACTGTAGATGTATTTGAAAAAACTTCTAATGATCTACCATATAACTGTCCTTTCTGGGTTATCTATGAAGAGGATAGATAGATATTTTTATTAGTTGCCCTAACTATATTCACAGAAGAAAGTATTAGAGGACCATCATTTTTATTATACTTTCAAAAGAATACTCTGGCTTACAACACGTAAAAAATAAAAAGCAAAAAGCATTGTGCAACTACATTATCATTTGAAAGATGGTTTATCTATTTTCATTCATGGGATTATTGAAAATCAATTTCAGAATATTATTAAATTGAAATGCTAGAATGCCATTTTCCCACTTTCATATAAATGTGAAATAGAACTATTTAAAATAGGCTGAGTTTTATTTGGAGATATACAGTATTCAGACTTATATGACTTTAGATTGCAAATCAATTATCCTATAGTTTTAGAAAGTACTGACATGTGCAGTGGCTGGAACATATTTACCATTAGTTTTTGACAGAGATGTATACAGCGTTTAAAATAGCAACACATTAGAAATCAAATTGAGGAATTTGATATATGATAATCTTTTCAGGAATGCATTTAAACTTGCTCTAAAAATATTTTGCAGAGGTATAAAATATATTGTGACTGTTTCACTTTCTACCTGATATATCCTATCATAATTCTTATGTGTTCAATATGAAAATTGTTCATAGTAATATTTTTTCTTGGACTTCTCTGGACTCCTTTGGTATAGATTTTAATCAGTAACCTGAACTCATTTAATGCAGATTGCTGTGAGAATGCTTTATCTGGTCTTTGTGATGTGTTGTTGTTATTTCAAATATCTGTATTTAGGTGTAGGACCAAAGATTTGGTATAGACTCCACTTATAATTGAAAAATGGGAAAGAACGGCCAGAAGTCTAAGTAAGGGAAAACTGTGCAACAAGTGGTTTATCTTTAGTTCGAAAGAGCTATCCTTCTGAATTCTGGATATAATCAAATAAAGACTAATTCAATTTTATTTAAAACAACTTTTTAGACCATACGTTTCTAGAAAATGGTATTAATTTGACAATATGGTTATTTTTAAATGTGATAAAATAAACAAAAATACAGGGATATTTATGCTGGTTGGAAAATGTAGTAGATATTTTCCTCTCCACTTGACCTTATTTAAATAATTCATGACTGCTTTGGCTTAACTGGTATATAAGAAAAAAAGATGGGTACAAGAGATATTTTTTATACAACCAAATTCTTTAGTTCATACAATGGATAATTCATGGAGATGGGAATACATTTTGAGGATTATGCACAAGTAGAGACACTTTTCTTAGTATAGAATGTAGAATATAGAATATTCTAAATGAATCATGAGGAGTTATTAATTCAATAATTTAACAATGATTTATTTATTTTTATTTTTCATGTTCAATTATTTTTACCCTCATGTTCATAAATGCACTGTATGTATGACTGCTGCTCATGTGGATAAAAAAGGGTGTCAGATCCCTGGAAATGGAGGTGTACACATTTGCAAGACTCCATGTGTGTGCTAGATACTTGATCTGTCCTCTGAAAGAGAACATGCTCTTAAACATTACTCCATTTCTCCACTCCTACAGTTCAATTGATTTACATAAGTAAATTGACTCTTGGAAAATGTGTGATACAGTATGACTCTTTTATACTGAATTATTTTCCCACTGGGGTGTGTAATGTTGAGGTAATAAAATCTTAAATTTTATTATGATTCCATGGAATTTCTTGTAAACACTCTCAGATCAAAAGGCCAGGAAAGGCTGTATGATATAAGTGAAGGAAGTCATGAATGAATGTATCTGCGAAAGTGTCAGATGAAACAGATACAACATGTATACCCATGTTTTATCATTCTTAGTTGTTGTAGAAACTGAATATGGGCATTATTTAGAAAGCTTAGATAGGCTCAAAAAATGCATGGATTGCCTTATAATGAAGTTCAGTACTTTTTAGGTGATGACTTCATGTCTTAACTTGGGTTTTACTGCTGTATACTGATACTGTGACAAGGCAACTCTTATAAAAGACAGCATTTAATTGGGGCTGGCTTACAAATACAGAGGTTCAGTCTATTATCATCAAGGCAGGAAACACAGCAGTGTACAGCAGGCATGGTACATTAATATGTGAGACTTCTACATCTTCATCAAAAGGAATTCAGAAGCAGACTTTTCAAGCGGCTAGGAGGTGTTTCTTAAAACTCATGTCCACAATGACACATTTCCTCCAAGGCCACACCACTTCCAACAAAGGCATACCTCCTAACATTTCCACTTCCTGGACCAAGCCATTCAAACCACCACATTCCACTCCCTGGCCACTACAAGTTTGTTAATCACAAGAGTCTATGGGGACCATACCTTGGCATAGCATAATGCAAACTACAATATCGTCCAATTTCAGAACTCCCATAATCTATAACAGTCACAATGTTAAAAGTCTAAAGTTCAAGGTTTCTTTTGAGACTCATGCTATCTCTTTACTGTAATCACATATAAAATCCAAATAAAAAAGCAGATCACATATTTCTCATATTAGAGGATATACATTAACATTCCAAAATGACATGGTGAAGAAATCATGTAAAAAAGTAAAAGCAAAATCCAGCTGGGCAAACTTCAAACTCAGCATGTCCAAGTCTGATGTCCAGCTCCTTTTCACTTTGCTGACTGTAACACAGTTCTTTCTCCTGGGCTGGTTCCATTCCCTGTTAGCAACTTTTCTTGGAAGTTATCTCACAGGTCTTCCATCTAACATCTTGGAGTATCCAAGGCAACTTTAACTTTACAGCTTTTTGTTACAACATCTGGGATCCACACATTACCTTCTCGGCTCTTTCAAATAGCTTGAGTCACATCTTCAGCAATGCCCTTTGTAGCATTCAAGAGTATGGTTGATTCTAAGCCACTGCTGCTGCTGTCCCTGCTGGTCATCCCATAATCTTCCTATGGCATCTGTAATATGCTGGGGATTCTGTTTCAACTGAAACAATAACCAATCTGCTTCACCATTAACCTTTCATAGGCTCCCTTTATGGTGCCAAGCCTCAAATTCTTTCCATGACCATTACAGTCCTTGGCTGTCAATTGCCACAGAGGCTACACCTTCACCAGTGGCATTCCTTGCCCTCTCACAGTTCCAGGCCTCAGCTGCTTTCTATGGCCCCGTCATACCTTCAAACCAGTACCATCTGGGTGACTCTTACACATTTCAAAGTCCAGCTACTAGAATGAAGTTCAACCTTGGCTACTTCTAGAACATAGCTTCTTTGTCCTCTCAGAAAATACTTCCCAGAAGACTTCACCTTAACAATGTTGATCTCATTTTAATCACTGCAAATTTCTTAGCTCCAGCTAACCTGCATCAGTTGTCACAATAGTTCCTTATCTCCTTGACTCTAAAGCCAAGGCTGCCAAATTATTCTAGTTTTTGAAGCTGGAACATGGCCTCCCTGTTCTATTACACTATCAACAGCTTTCTCTGTTCCAACTCCTTCACAGTCTAAGTATGCCTATTCTCGAACTTGCTCTGTAGATTGACCTTCAAATCAGAGATCTACATGTCTGTGTCTCCTGAATGTTGAGATTAAAGTCATGTACAACCACACCCTGATTTAAGCTTTTCTTCACCTAAAACTTGCTATGTTACAGGCTGGCCTTGAATTCAGAAAACTTTTGGATTGTGTCTCCTTGGATTAAAGGTATATATCACCAAGCCTAGGTCAAACACTTTCATGGCCACTATTTACCAAGATTGGAATCAATAGTGTATGTCTACCAGCCTCAAGGGCTGAATCACAAGTATGCTCTCAATTTCTAGTTTGTAGTTCATTTCAGATGAAAAGTCCAAATGCAAAGATAAGCAAATAATAATACCACCGAGATACAACTATGCAGTATACAACTGCATAAGCATAAATAATAAGCTTAGCTATGTGGGCTCTTTCCTCAAGGTCACCATAGGATTCTACTTCCTGGTGTCCCTTTAACTCTTAAACCACACATTTTGAATTTTTCCTTTCTTAGTTTGCTCCTTTTCATTAAAACACTCTTCATAAGAATGAACTTTAATAACCACAACAGAATTTATACCAGGCTATTTTGAGACTTCATTTGCCAACACAATAAATCAAAATCTCTTCACTTTAGCCTCAGCCAGACTCTGTGGAGATGGCAAAAAGCAGCCATGTTATTGGCCAAAACCTCACAGAAACAGTCTCTACATACTAATATTCTTGTCCACTGAAACCCCCTGGGTCTACACACCTCAAATCATCCTCAGCATGAATCTCCTACTAGGATGGTCCATCAAGCCACAACTAAAGCATTCCACTGTTTTCCAAATCCAAAGTCTCCAAATCCACATTGCTCCAAACAAAAGCATAGCTAGGTCTATCAGAGTAATACCCTCATCCATGGAACCGACTTCTGTTTACTTTGAGTTTTACTGCTGGAACCATACACCATAACCAAGGCAAGTCTTTTAAAGCACAACATTTAGATGAGGCTGTCTTGTAGCTTTAGAAGTTCAGTCCATTATCATGAAGGCAGTTATGGCACAGGAGGAGGTGAGAGTTCTATATCTTTATTGAAAGGAAGCCGTGAGCAGACTCTTTTCAAGCAGCTAGAAGGAGGGTGTTAAAACATATGCCCACACTAACATACTTCCTCTAACAAGGTCACACCTCCTACAACAAGGCTATATGCCCTAAAATGCCACTCTGAGGGACAAACATATCCAAATCACAACATTGCAAAAGCCATATTATACAATGCATAGTGCAAGATCTGTATGCAAGATAGTAAAGATATTTAAACAATATATTTTTACTGATCCAGCCATATAGAGGATACTAGAAGAAAAACTCTAAAAGGAAGACAATAACTACACCCAATGAAACACAAGAAAGATAACCATCTCACAAAAAAACAAAAACAAAAAACAAAAAGAAAAAAATAAAAAACAAAAGCAGAGTGATAAACCACATATAGTACCACCTCTAAAAACAAAATAATAGGAATTAAGATTCATTGGAGATTAATATCTCTTAACATGAGTGGACTCAATTTCCCAATAAAAAGACACAGGCTAACAGATGGGATATGAAAACAGGAGCCATCATTCTACTGCATTCAAGAAACACACTTAAGCAAAAAGATAGACACTACCTCAGAATAAAAGTCTTAAAAAATGTTTTCTAAGCAAATTGTCCCAAGAAAAAAGCCAGAGAAGCCATGCTAATATTCAATAAATTAGACTTTCAACCAAAATGGATAGTAAGGACACTTAGTACTTATCAAATGAAAAAGCCACCAAGATAAAGTATCAATTCAGAACATCTATGCCCCAAATTCTAAGTCACCCACATTTGTAAGGAAAAAGAACTTTACTAAAGCTCAAAACACACATTGAACCCCACAAAATAATAGTGGGAGACTTCAACACTTTCCACTCACCAATGTATAGATCACATTGAAACTAAACAGAGTCACAAGGAAACTAATAGAAGTTATGAACCAAACAAATTTAACAAATATCTACAGAACATTTAACCATGAGACAAAATACTATATAGTTGCTTCCCAGTACCTCAAGGAACCTTCTCCAGAATTGACTATATTATCAGATACAAAACAAGCCTCAACAGAAACTAGAAGACTGAATTATCTCCTTGCATTCTATCAGATCACCACAAACTAAAGCTGGACTTCAACAACAGAAACAACAGAAAGCCAACATTTTTATGGAAACTGAGCAATTCTCTATTCAATAATAACTTGGAAAGGGAAGAAATAAAGAAGGATATTAAAGACTTCCTTAGATTCAATAAAAAGAAGGCAAAACATACCCAAACTTATGGGACACAATGAAAGAAGGGTTAAGAGGAAAATTCATAACACTGAGTACCTTCATAACAAAATTGAAGAAATACTAAACTAGCAACTTGAATGTTGTAGAACAAATCAGGATCAAGTAAACTATCTAAACAGTCATAAAACCCCTAATGAAATAGCACCAATTACTGAAAACTTTCTCATCAACAAAAACACAGGACAAAATGGTTGTAGTACAGAATTATTCCAGACATTAAGAGAAGTGCTAATACCAATATGCCTGAAGCTCTTTGACAAAATTAAACAGAAAGAATAATATCTATTTACACGAGGCCACATCTACCTTGATACCAAAAGCACACAAAGATCCAATAAAGAAGGAGAACTTTAGACCAAATTCTCTTATGTATGCAACATAACTTTACTGAATAAAATTATCACAAACTGAATCCAAGAACACATCAAAAAGCATCAGTAATGGCTCAATATATGAAAATTTATCAATGTTATCCACTATGTAAACAAACTCAAAGAAAAACATCACGATTATCTTACTAATACCTTTGAAAAAATTCAACACACCTTCATTTTAAAAGTCATAGAAAAATCAGGAATTCAAGGCAGGTATCTAACATAATAAAAGCATTATACAGTAAACCTTTAACTCAAATTATATGAAATGGAGAGAAACTTGAATCAATTCCACTAAAATCGGGAACACAATAAGGCTTTCCACTCTTTCCCTATCTATTCAATACAATATCTGAATTTCTTGTTAGAGCAATAAAACTACAGAGATTATGCAGTTACAAATTAGAGAGGAAGAAGTCAAGGTAGCACTATTTTTGGATGATGTGATAGTATACATAGGTTACCTCCAAATTTCTACCAGAGAACTTCTACAGCTAATAAAGTCACTGGATACAAAATTAACTCAAAGATATCAGTATCCCTCCTTTGCACAGGCTGAGAAAGAAAGTAGGGGGGAAACACTGGATACAAAATTAACTCAAAGATATCAGTATCCCTCCTTTGCACAGGCTGAGAAAGAAAGTAGGGGGGAAACACTTTTTACAGTAGCAGCAAATATACGAAACATTCTAGTGTAACTTTAACCAAGTAAGTAAAAGGTATATAGGAAATGAATTCTATAACTGCTTGTTTCATATCCCCCAAAAAACTACAAGAGAAAGTCTGTAAGTAGCTTCTGGGAAGCTGCCTCTAGTTGGTGCTGATGGCATTTAAAGATGCCAGCAGTCAGTAGCTGGGGAGGACAGACAAAAGAGGGACTTTGGAATTTCCTGGGCTTGGCACTGGGAGGAGTAGAGGAAGAGAGAATCCAACATACTTGAGGAGAGTGTGGAAAGAGGAGAAACACCTGCAACCATGAGGTTTGTCTTTCATTCAGGAACATAGACTATTGAGGTGGGTAATAAACCATGTGCTAGGATTAATTAATTAATTAATTCAACAAACTATAAGTCCCTGGAGGAAGAAATCAAAGACCTCAGAAGATGGAAAGATATTCGAGTCTTATTAATCAGTAGGATTAACATAGTATGATGGCAATCTTACCAAAAGCAATATACAAATTCAATGCAAATCCCATCAATATTTCAACACAATTTTTTACAGACTTGGAAAGAATAGTTTTTAAGTTCATATGGAAAAAACAAAAATAACCCAGGATAGTCAAAACAATTCTCACAATTAGAGAACTTCCCTCACTTCAAGCTGTACTCTAGAGCAATAATGATAAAAATTGCATGGTATTGGAACAGAGACAGATATGATCAATGGAATAGAAGACCCAGAAATTAACCCACACATCTAAGGACATGTGATTTTTTTAACCAAGAAGCCAAAATCATACAGTGGAAAAAAAAAAGCATCTTCTCTACTTAAAGGTGCTGCTCCTTCCTGCTCTGGTGCGATGAGGCACAGGTTCCTTTTATTCAAAATTCCTTCGTGAAATTGGGCAAAGGAGAGGCTGAAACTGACTGTAGTCTTCTTAAAGTCAGTCTGTCTTTTTGTGCTGGTCATTTTGTTGCAACCTCATCAATCACAGAAATTTCCATCTTGACTCTAGTGCTCAGTTCAGGAATGGATGCATGATTCAAGCTTGTCCAATGATAATCAACCCTAGGTGTTTTCTCAGTTGTGGAGAAGTTCTCTTACATGCTTTAGCTTTGTAGGAGAAAACTCAAACCAACAAAGCCTACCTACTATGTTGAATGAGAAAATGATGACAATACAGAAGGAAATGGAGCCAAAAGAGACTTGAGTTCTGATGACGACATTTATGCCCCTGTATCAAACTGTGCCTGAAGCTAATAGTACATTACCTGCCTGGACTTGTCAGTTATGTGAACCAATAAATTCCTTATTTTCCTTTTTTGTTTTTAAAAAAAGTATTTTCTCTAAATGGTGATTGACTAACTGGAGATTTGCATGCAGAAGAATGCAAATGGATCCATATTCTTCACTATGTATAAAGCTCAATTCCAAGTGGATCAAGGATCTCAACAAATCTAGACATACTGAATCTTATAGAAGAGAAAGTGGCAAATAGCCTTGAACACATTGGTATAGGAGATACTTTCCTGAATAGACCACCAATGGCTCAGGTTCAAAGATCAAAAATTGATAAATGGGATTTCTTGAAACTTAAAAGCTTCTGCAAAGCCAAAGACACTATTCAATACAAGAGAACAGAAGTCTACAGATTGGGAAAAGTTCTTCAGTAACCCTACAACAGGTGGAGGGCAAATATCCAATATACATAAAGAACTCAAGAAGTTAAACTCCAACAAACAAACAAACAAACAAACAACCCAATTTTTAAAATGGGGTATAGAACTAAACAGAGAATCTCCCCAGAGGAATCTTAAATGGTTTAGAAACACTTAAAAGAAATATTCATCATTCTTAGTCATCAGGAAAATGCAAATCAAAATCACCCTGATATTCCACTTTATACCAATCAGAATGGATAAAATCAAAACCTTTAGTGACAGCACTCATTGGTGAGGATATAGAGAAAAGGGAAAACTTCTCCATAGCTGTTGGAGTCACATTGACCTCCATATCAAACACTCTGGAGGTCAATGTGATTGTTCCACAACATTTGGGATATAAATAAATAAAATAATTAATAACAAAAGAAAGAATTAGACAGTAAAGTGCTACAACATGTAATAAGAACATATGCTCCATTATGTTCATAGCAGCCATATTTATAATAGCCAGAAGCTGGAAACAACCCAGATGTCTCTCAACAGAGGAATGGATAGAGAAAATGTAGTACATTTACACAGTGGAATACTACTCAGCTATTAAAAACAGTAACTTCATGGCATTTATTGGCAAATGGATGGATGTGGAAAATATCAACCTGAGTGAGGTAACTCAGTCACAAAAGGACACACACCATATGTACTCACTGTTGAGTGATAAGCTTGGAATACCAAAGGTTCAATTCACAGACCATATGAAGCCTAAGAGGAAGGCAGACCAAAATAAGGATGCTCCAGTGCTTCTTAGAAGGGGGAACAAAATACTCATAGGAGCAAATATGGAGATAAAATGTGGAGCAGAGACCATAAGGACAGGCCTTCCAGAGACTGCACCACCTGGGGATCCACCCCATATACAGCCACTAAACCATGTTACTATTGTGGATGCAGGAAAGTGCTTGCTGACTAAAGCTTGATATGGCTGTCTCCTGAAAGGCTCTACCAGAGGCTAACAAATACAGGCACATACTCACAGCCAACCACTGGACTCAGTTCAGGGTCCCTAATGAAGGAGATGGAGAGGGGACTGAAGGAGCTGAGAGCATTTTCAGCCCCATGGAAGGAGCAACAGGTTCAACTGACGAGAACCCCACCCCCCAGAGTTCTTAGGGACTGGACCACAAACCAGAGTACACATGGCGGCACGCGTGTATATGGTAGCATATATGGCAGAGTATGGCCTTGTTGGACATCAGTGGAAGGAAAGACCCTTGGACCTGAGGGTGTTCATATTGTTGTTCCACCTATAGGGATGCAAACCTCTTCAGCTCCTTGGGTCCTTTCTCTAGCTCCTCCATTGGGGACCCTGTGCTCAATTCACACTGGCAAAGACTTTCAGGAGACAGCTATATCAGGTTCCTGTCAACAAGCACTTGTTACCATCCACAGTAAGTGTTTGGGTTTAGTAACTGTATATGGGATGGACCCCCAGGTTGGGTAGTCTCTAACTGGCTTTTCCTTCAGTCTCTGCTTGATACTTTGTTCTGTTTCTCCTGTCATGGGTATTTTGATCTGACTTCTAAGAAGGACCAAAGTATCCACACTTTGCTCTTCCTCCTTCTTGAGCTTCATGTGGTCTGTGAATTGTATCTTGAGTAGTCTGAGCTTCTGGGCTAATATTTACTTATCAGTGAGTGCATATCATGTGTGTTCTTTTGTGATTGGGTTATATCACTTAGGATATTATCTAGTTCCCTACAGTTGCCTAAGAATTTCATGAATTCATTGTATTTAGTAGCTGAGTAGTAAATTTTCTGTATCCACTCCTCTGATGAGGGACATCTGGGTTCTTTCCAGCTTCTGGATATTATAAATTAGGCTGCTATGAAGATAGTGGAACATGTTTCCTTATGACATGTTGGAGCATCTTCTGGGTATATGCCCAGGGAGTGGTATAGCTGGGTCCTCAGATAGTATTATGTCCAATTTTCTGAGGAGCCACCAAACTGATTTCCAGAGTGCTTGTACCAGCTTGCAATCCCACAAGAAATGGAGAAGGGTTCCTCTTTCTTCAAATCCTAACCAGCATCTGCTGTCACCTGAGTTTTTGATCTTAGCCATTCTTACTGGTGTGAAGTAGAATCTCAGGGTTGCTTTGATTTTCATTTCCTGATGACTAAGGATGCTGAACATTTTTTTAGGTGCTTCCCAGCCCTTTGGTATGCCTCAGTTTAGAATTCTTTGTTTAACTCTGTACCCCAATTTTAATAGGGTTATTTGTTTCTCTAGAATCTAACTTCTTGATTTCTTTGTATATATTGGATATCAGCCCTGTATTGGATATAAAATTGGCAAAGATCTTTTCATAATCTCTTGGTTGCCATTTTGTCCTATTGACAGAATTTGCCTTATAGAAGACTTGCAATTTTATGAGCTCCCTTTTGCCAATTCTTGATCTTAGAGCATAAGCTAAAGGTTTTCTACTCAGGAAATTCTCCCCTGTGCTGCCAATGTGCTTGAGGCTCTTCTCCACTTACTTTTAGTTTCAGTATATCTGGTTTTATGTGGAGGTCCTTGATTCATTTGGACTTGAGCTTTGTACAGTAGATAAGAATGGATCAATTTGCATTCGTCTACATGATAACTGCCAATTGAACCAGCACCATTTGTTGAAAATACTGTCTTTTGATCCACTGGATTGTTTTATCTCCCTTTCAAAGATCATGTGACCATTACTGTTTAGGTTCATTGCTGTATATTCAGTTCTAGTCCATTGATCTACCTTCCTGTCACCATATCAATACCATGCAGTCTTTATCATTTTGCTCTGTAATATAGCTTAAGGTCAGGGATGATGATTCCCACAGAAGTTCTTGTATTGTTGATAATAGTTTTCACTATTCTGGATTATTTGTTATTACAGATAAATTTGGAAATTGATCTTTCTAACTTTATGAAGAATTGAGTTAAACTTATGATGGCAATTGCATTAAATCTGTAGGGTGCTTTCCACAAGATGGCCATTTTTACTATACTAATCCTACCAATCAATGAGCATGGGAGATCTTTCCATCTTCTGAGATCTTTGATTTCTTTTGTCAGAGACTTGAAGTTCTTGTCATACAGATCTTTCACAAGCTTAGTTAGAGTTACAACAAGGTATTTTATATTATCTGTGACTATTGTGAATGGTGTTATCAGTCTGTTAATCCTTTGAGTTGAGGAAGGCTACTGATTTTTTTTTTTTTTAGTTAATTCTATATGCAGCCACTTTATTGAAGTTGTTTATTTGGTTTAGGAGTTCTCTGGTGGAAATTTTGGGGTCATTTAATTATATTATCATATCATCTTCAAATAGTGATATTTTGACTTCTGCCTTTACAATTTGTATCCCTTTGATATCCTTTTGTTGTCTAATTGTTCTTGCTATGACTTCAAGTACTATATTGAACAGGTAGGGAGAAAGAGGACTGCCTTTTCTAGTCCCTGAATTTAGTGAAATTGCTTAAAGTTTCTCTATATTTGGTTTGATGTTTGCTACTGGCTTGCAGTATATAGTTTTTATTATATTTAGGTATAGGCTTTGAATTCCTGATCTTTCCAAGACATTTATCATGAAAGGATGTTAGATTTTGTGAAATGCTTTCTCAGCATCTAATGAGATAATCATGTGGGTTTTTTCTTTGAGTTTGTTTATATAGTGGATTATGTCGATGGATTTCCATATGTTGAACCATCTCTGCATCTGTGAGATGAAGCCTAGTTGATCATGAAGGGTGATCTTTTTGATGTGCTCTTGGATTTAGTTTGTGAGAATTTCGAGTATTTTTGCATCGATATTCATAAGGGAAATTGGTCTGAAGTTCTCTTTCTTTGCTGGGTCTTTTTGTGTTTTAGGAATCAACATAATTGTGGCTTCATAAAATGAATTGGGTAATATTCCTTTCATTTCTAATTTGTGGAATAGTTTGAGGAGAGTTGGAATTAGGTCTTCTTTGAAAGTCTGATAGAACTCTGAACTAAACTAATCTGGTCCTGGGCTTTTTTAATTTAGTTTGGAGACTATTAGTGACTGTTTCTATATCTTTACAGGTTTTGGGATTGTTTAGATCATTTATCTGCTCCTGATTTAACTCTGTTATCTGGAATCTGCCTAGAAAATTGTCCATTTCATCCAGATTGTACAGTTTTCTTGAGTATAGGCTTTTGTAGTAGGATTTGATGATATATATATATTTTTTAAGACAGGTTTTCTCTGTGTAGCCCTGGCTGTCCTGGAACTCACTTTGTAGACCAGGCTGGCCTCGAACTCAGAAATCTGCCTGCCTCTGCCTCCCAAGTGCTGGGATTAAAGGTGTGCGCCACCACGCCCGGCTGATGTCTCCCTTTTCATTTCTGATTTTGTTGATTTGGATATTTTCTTTGTGCCCTGTAGTTAGTTTGACTAAGGGTTTAGCGATCTTGTTGATTTTCTCAAAGAACCAGTTCCTGGTTTTGTGGTTTCTTTTTTGTTTTTGTTTTTATTTTTGTTTTGTTTTTTTAAATTCTACTTGGCTGATTTCAGGCCCAGGTTTGATTATTTCCTGCTTTTTACTCCTCTTGGGTGTATTTGCTTCTTTTTGTTCTAGAGCCTTCAGATATGCTGTTAAGCTGCTAGTGTATGCTTTGTCCAGGTTCTTTTTGGAGGTACTTAAAGCTATGAGTTTTCCTCTTAGGACTGGTTTCATTGTGTCCCATATGTTTGGGTATGTTGTGGCTTTATTTTCATTAAATTCTAAAAAGTCTTTAATTTCTTTCTTTATTTCTCCCTTTACCAGGTTATCATTTAATAGAGTGTTGTTCAGCTTCTATGTGTATGTGGGCTTTCTGTTGTTTTTGTTGTAATTGAAGACCAGTCTTAATCCTTGGGGTGATCTGATAGGATGCATCAGATTATTTCAATCTTCTTATATCTGCTGAGGCCTGACCAATTATATGGTTCGTTTTAGAGAAGGTACCATGAGGTGCTGAAAAGAAGGTATATTCTTTTGTTTTAGGATAAAATGTTCTATAGATACTTGTTAAATCCATTTGTTTCATGAGTTCTGTTAGTTTCTCTGTTTCTCTGTTTAGTTTCTGTTTCCATGATCTGACCACTGATGAGAGTGGGGTGGTGAAGTCTCCCACTATTATTGTGTGAGGTACAATGTGTACTTTGAGCCTTAGTAAAGTTTATTTTATGAATGCGGGAGCCCTTGCAATTGGAGCATAGATGTTCAGAATAGAGAGTTTTTCTTGGTACATTTTTCTCTTGATGAGTATGAAGTGTTCTTTCTTACCTATTTTGATAACTTTATGTTGAAAGTTGATTTTATTCGATATTACAATGGTTACTCCAGCTTGTTTCTAGGAGTCATTTGCTTGGAAAATTGTTTTCCATCCTTTTAATCTAAGGTAGTGTCTGTCTTAGTCCCTGAGGTGGGTTTACTGTATGCAGCAAAATATTGGGTCCTGTTTATATATCCAGTCTGTTAGTCTATGTATCTTTATTGGGGAATTAATCCACTGATGTTAAGAGATATTAAGGAATATTAATTGTTGCTTCCTGTTATATTTGTTATTAGAAGTGGAATTATGTTTATGTGGCTATCTTCTTTTTGGTTTTAAAGATTACTTTCTTGCTTTTTCTAGGGTGTAATTTCCCTCCTTGTGTTGGCATTTTTTATCTATTTTCCTTTGTAGGACTGTATTTGTGGAAAGATATTGTCTAAATTTGTTTTTGTCATGGGATATCTTGCTTTCTCTAGGATAATCAAGAGTTTTGCTGAGTATAGTAGCCTTAACTGTCATTTGTGTTCTCTTAGGGTCAGTATAACCTCTGCCCAGGATCTTCTCTCTTTCATAGTCTGTTAAGACGTCTGGTGTACTTCTGATAATTCTGCTTTTATATTTTATTTGACCATTTTCCCTTACTGCTTTTAATATTCTTTCTTTGTTTTGTGCATTCAGTGTTTTGAGTATTATGTGAAAGGAGGAATTTCTTTTCTATTTCAATCTATTTGGTGTTCTGCAGGCTTTCTGTATGTTCATGGGCATCCTTTTCCTTAGGTTATGGAAGTTTTCTTCTATAATTTTATTGAAGATATTTACTGGCTCTTTAAGTTGGAAATCTTAGCTCTCTTCTATACCTATTATCCTTAGGTTTGGTTTTCTCATTGTGTCCTGGATTTCTTGGATGTTTTGGGTTAGAACCTTTTTGCATTTTGCATTTTACATTTTCTTTGACTGTTTTGTCAGTGTTTTCTATGTATCTTCTGCACCTGAGATTCTCTCTTCTATCTCTTGTATTCTGTTGGTTATGCTTGCATCTATGACTCCTGATCTCTTTCCTAGGTTTTATATATCCAGAGCTCTCTCCCTTTGTGATTTATTTATTCTTTATTGTTTCTACTTCCACTTTTAGATCCTGGATGGTTTTGTTTAATTCCTTCACCTATTTGTTTGTATTTTCCTGTAATTCTTAAAGGGATTTTTGTGTTTCCTCTATAAGGGCTTCTCCCTGTTTACCTGCGTTCTACTGTATTCCTTTAAGGGAGTTATTTATGTCTTTCTTGAAGTCCTCTATAAGCATCATGAGATATGATTTTAAATCCAAATCTTGTTTTTCAAGTATTTTGGCATATCCAGGACTTGTTGTGTGAGAACTGGGTTCTGATGATGCCATGTAGACCTGGTTTCTGTTGGTATGTTTCTTGTGCTGGCCTTTGGCCATCTGGCTATCTCTGGTGTTAGTTGGTCTTGCTGTCTCTGGGTGGAACTTGTCTCTCCTGTGGCCTTGTAAACCTGTGTCAGCACTCCTGGGAGACCAGTTCTCCCCTGGCAGGACTAATGCACACAGGGCTGTGGAACAGCCCCAGCTCCTGAATGCATATGGTGATCAGAAGGGCACAGTTCAATCTGCTACATATCTCTTGTGCCCTGTGTTCTCCTGGCTTCATCTGCCTTGTACAGTCACTAGAGAGAAAATTGGAGATCTCACCTCCAAGCCTGGGATTCAGAGCACTCCCTGAAGATCAGCTCTTCCCTGGCAGGCCATGTACACAGAGGCCTGTGGGACAGGCCTAGCTACCAGGTGCATATGATGTCAGGAAGGACCCTATCCCAGTTGCTCTGCCATTCCTGCACCCTGTGAATTCCCAAGTATTAAAAAGCCTTTCTTTCAAAATAAATGTGTCTTAAAGAAGTTCTTTTCAGAATTGAATTGTTCTATTTTTTTAATTAGATATTTTCTTTATTTATATTTCAAATGTTATCCCCTTACCTGGGTTGCCTCGCCTCCTGGAATATCCCTATACCACCTCCCTGCCCCTGCTCTATGAGGGTGTTCCTCCACCCACCCACCTACCCACTCCTGTCTCCCTGTCTTCAAATTCCCCTACACTGGGGGCAGCAATCTAGCCTTCATAGGAACAAAGACCTATTATCCTCCCACTGATGCCCAACAAGGCCATCCTCTGCTACATATGTAGCTGCAACCATGGGTCCCTTTATGTGTACTCCTTGTTTGATGACTTAACTTAGTCCCTGGGAGATCTGGGGGCTCTGATTGGTTGATACTTTTGGTCTGCCTAAGGGGTTGCAAACTCCTTCAGCACTTTCAGTCCTTTCTTAACTTTTCTGGGGGAGCCTACACTCAGTCCAATGGTTTGCTGAGAGCACCCCCCCCCCTGTATTTGGCAGGCTCTGGCAAATCCTCTCAGGAGACAGCTATTATATCAGACTCCTGTCAGCAAGCACTTCTTGGCATCTACAATAGTCTCCAGGTTTGGTGACTGTATTTGGGATGAATCCCTAGGTGGGGGAGTCCCTAAATGGCCTTTCCTTCAGTCTCTGCTCTACATTTTGTTTCTGTATTTGCTCCCATCAGTATATTGTTCCTCTTTTTAAGAAGGACTGAAGCACCCACACTTTAGTCTTCCTTGTTCTTGAGCTTCAGTTTGTCTGTGAATTTTATCTTGTGTATTCTGAACTCTTGGGCTATTATCCACTTACCAGTGAGTGCATACTATGTGTTTTGTTTGTGATTGAGTTACCTCACTCAGGATGATATTTTCTAGCTCCATCCAGTTGCCTAAGTATTTCATAAAGTCATTGTTTTTAATAGCTGAGTAGCACTCCATTGTTTAAATTTATTACATTTTCTCTATCTGTTCCTCTGTTGAAAGACATCTGGGACCTTTCCAGCTCTGGCTATTATAAATAAGGCTGCTTTGAACATTGTGGATCATGTGTCCATGTTATATGTTGGAGCATCTTTTCGGTATATGCCCAGGAGTGGTATAGCTGGGTCCTCATGTAATACTATATCCAATTTTCTGAAGAAACACCAGACTGATTTCCAGAGTGGTTGTATCAGCTTACAATCCCACCAACAAATTTCCTGAACAAAACACCAATGACTTCTGCTCTAACATGAAGCATCGACAAATGGAACCTCATAAAATTGCAAAGATTCTGTAATGCAAAGGACACTGTCAGAAGGACAAAATGGCAACTGACAGACTGGGGAAAGATCTTTACCAGTCTTACATCTGATAGAAGGTCTATATCCAGTATATACAAAGAAATCAAAAAGTTAGACCCAGAGAATCAAATTACTCTATTAAAAATGTGGCAGAGAACTAAGCAAAGAATTTTCAGCTGAGGAATATCAAATGACCAAGAAGCACCTAAAGAAATGTTCAACATCCTTAGTCATCATGGAAATGCAAATCAAAACAACCTTGAGATTCCACCTCACACCAATCAGAATGTCTAAGATCAAAAACTCAGGTGACAATAGATGCTGGTCAGGATGGGATTCTTTCAACTTGGAAGAAAAGGGCACAATAGTTGTATAGTTATCCATACATTTGTTGCATTTTCTTGATAAAGGCTTACTATACAGATAATTCAGATAGGAGTGATGCTATTGGTAGGTGGTGACTAGGCACTTCTCTGCACTCTAGAATGTTGGTATTAAAAGCCGACTTGAACGTTCATTTCTATTTCTGTAAGGAATGATTGTATGACCTTAGAGTTGAAGAGACTCTTAATTTTTTGTTCTAGAGAGGATCAAAAATGGCAAGTGCTTTCTAAGTACAGTTGTATTGTGTATGTTTGTATTTATTTATATGTTTATACCAACATGTGCTTTTCTTTTCAGAAGAAAATTTGTCACTTAATAACTTTAATAACAGTTCAAACCACTTTATTTCTATCACTATAATCTAACGGAATACTATATAATTTCAAGAATTAGTACAGTACTGTGAAAGCAGCCTTTAACTCTGATACATACTTTTTTATGGGAACATATGGCTTCATTTTTAAAGTCTTGTTTCTAAGGGAGAAATAATAACTGCTCCTTAAAACATCGCTTAAGACTTGGATGGTGAAATAACACTTCATGGCTACACATCAAGCAAAGCCTGAGAACCTAGGCTGCTGGCTCCAAGCAGAAGACCCTAGACAGATACTTAGATAAGCCATCTGCACTCAGGCATCTGCGCCCCAGATTTATAAATTTGTGCCTTGGGATCTTTATAAAGAGCTCTAAACCTTTACCATATCATTGAAATTTATGTGTTCTGTTTTGCAGTTTAATTGTGTATTCTGTTTCAATATTTTCTTTGCAAATGTAGTGTTGGCATTTTTAATGTGAAGCAACTGTTTTATATATGTTGAATTTATTCTACATATATTTACATTATTAAGTATTATTGTGTTTCATAATTTGTACTTGCCGACTCAATAGAAAGCTTCTTTCCATGATGATTTTATATTAACATTGGACCCTCCAAAATATCTTTTCAAGTCTGGCAAGTTATCTATTTCCCATCACCATTATTGGCTTAAATAATGTGCGTTATATCTGAAAGAGAAAGTTTTTTGGAACAGCAACCCATTTTCAGTCAAAGTAGGCAGAAAAAGGACACTGGAGGGTACATATCATCATATAAAAATGATTATACTTTTAATTGTCAATAGAAAATAATATATCTATTTTTATATCTACTTTAATATTTATGCAGATATAAAAGATCCTGAGTCATAGACTATTGAGCGTGAATGTCAATCTATAGAAAATTTGATGCAATACTTATGTGTATTTCAAGTAAAATATTCTCCCTTCTGAATGAACCCTAAAGAAAATTTGAGTTCCATTTGGGGCTCCCAAGAAAGATTAGAAACATCCCTTTATCCAAATACTTTACCTTGGTTTTAGTTTTCCTGTTTCAGTATTTTCTTCCTAGTGTTCAATAATATCACATCTAGATTGATAAAATAAGTTCAATTGCATCATTTATATTGAGAAGAAAAATAAATTTACATGCTAATAAATTATCATGCTATATAAAAATTATCCTTGCTTTCTGGGGGAAATTATAGGCAAGTATATCTTTTACTTTAATGTGATGATGATTAAAGAACATTTGTGCTCAGAGAATTGTTCCTTGCGTGAGTTCTTGTGCTTAGAATTCTTTGGTGCTCCTGGAGATGGTAGAGTGAAAAGAATACTTCACTAGAAATGAGATCTTTGTTGAACACCAGTGCTCCCTATGTTCACATGACTAGTTACTTTTAGATTAACTGCAACTTTCATAATATAGACATTGCCACTACTGCTGGTGCTTAGATATCAATGATTTTTAGTTGAAATTTTACTTTATTCTTGTCATGTGTTTCTAGGATCAATGACACTTGTTTTGGGTTTATTTTTGTTTGTTTTCTTGTTTTGTTTTGTTTTTGTGTGTGTGTGAAGAATTTTTTTCTTTCTTATCTTTTCTCCATTTTCTGACTAGTTTTAGGTCTTTCCTATACTTTATTTAATAATACTTAAAGATTTTTTACATGCATACACTATTTATCAATCATAATGAAGTATATTTATACTTCAAATTTACTCTATTCTAATTCCCACCCCCATTGCATCATCAATTTCTATTCCCAACATTATGTGTTTTCATTTTTTTGCCATCTAGGTTTATTATGTGCAGTCAGTATGTGTAGAGATGGAAAACGCTTTATATGTTGTATTACAAGTGCTACATACATGCAGTCTATCGTTGATAACTCCTCAGCCATGGTAGGTCTTCCTGACAATCTCATCTTCATGCTGGGACTTTATGCAGTTTCAGCTTCTGCAGGTTTTCTGAGTCTGTCAGAACTATAAGGTAAAATGTAAAACTGTCCTGTAATGATTTCAAAATAGTCTCTTTGTAGTTCTCACCACCTCTGTTACTTACAGTTTTCCGTCCTCTCTTCTTTAATGAATCCAGAGGCTTAGGAGGACAAAGTGTGATGTAGTTGCCACATTTGTGAAAAAGCACTACATAATAGTTTTAATAATAGATTGTTAGACTTATAGATCAGTGTAACAGTCAATTCTTTCCAAAGAAGTTTCATTTTGCAACAGATGGCAACTAACAGAAAGACTGACATCTGACCAAGTGTAAAGAATGAGAGGCTGTAGAATCCTTGGCCCTAAATATGACATCTATATCACACATGCTCTCAACCCAAACCTTAAGGGTTATGGCAGAAGAGGGGAGGGTCAGTTTAAAAGATCCACATACACTGAATGAATACATTAAAAGTGATTACAGAACACAAAGTGGCAGTTTCACCTATGAACTCATAGTGATTGTGACAGATGCAGAAAACATACAAAATCTCAAATTAAGCAGGGTAAGCAGCTAAGGAGTTACTCACATTTGATAGATTCTAGGGGAGAGGGAGGGAGGGAGGGAGGGAGGGAGGGAGGGAGGGAGGGAGGGAGGGAGGGAGGGAGGGAGAGAGAAAGAGAGAGAGAGAGAGAGAGAGAGAGAGAGAGAGAGAGAGAGAGAGAGAGAGAGAGATTTCTTAAAGGGCATGACTCCTGGTAGATCAAACACAGTCCAGAACAGACTCCTAAGTCAAAGTATTTGAGTAACACAAAGGGAACATTATGGGTTAAGAAAACAACATGAAGATGGATGGGTAGGGGGTATGTATCTTGGATGAGTTTGCGAAGGGATTGTGTAAAATTTGGACCTATTAACTAAATTTTTAAAAAATTGTACTTTGTGTATTATAAAACAAAGTCCTTTAAAGTATTTCAAGGATTTTTGGTCATTTGGTATTGTTCTAGTTAATATCAAAATGTTTACTACTTCTCTGGTTTTAAATTTAGATTTCTTTTATTGGGTTCTGGTTTTTGCCCTACATTCTACCACAAGTACAAATGATCCATTCTTTTATTAAACTGTTATGGAAAAGACATGTCAGAAGAATGAATATTTTATTATTTAGCATTTTATATATTCCCTTTTAAATGTCTGACCAAATGAAAGTGGGATAAGCCTAGATTAGTCTCTCTCCAAAGAGCATTTGAAGGTGATACATGTTCCTCATTCAATTTTTAACTATCTCATTTGAGATCTTTGAGAGCAATTGTTCTTTTTATTTTGTCCCTTAAAAATAGCCTTATCTACTATGTAATATTCATATTGTATATGACTTTTCAATATAGGAAAAAGTCCAGTATTTAATTTATAAAATTAATGATTATTAATGCATATCTTTAGTTTTCTATTACTGTAGAAATAACTATAATCTTATTTTCGTGCAAAACATAAATGGTAAGAGACAATGAGAATGAGTCATACATTTTGTTTGTAAACCTATCTTAAAAAGAACTTTCACTGTTACATAGTACTCATGTTTATATTGGAAAAATACTTGAAAACAAGTTTATTACAATAAGTTATGCATATTTTAAATGAGTAAACATTTAGTCTAAACAATGCAAATTTAGAAAAGACTTTTATAATTGATATTATCTAAGTTTCTGTGACATATATTAATATATAAATTTCATTACACTTGTGTGTGTGTGTGTGTGTGTGTGTGTGTGCATGTCTCTGTATGCATACTAACAAAACTCAAGTTCAAAAGACAACTTTCAAGATTTATGTCTCTCCCTCTGATCTTGGGATTATTAGATTTGGTGCCATCCTTACAGTTCAAGTATAAATTTTACTTTGCATTCTATATTTCTATAGTTTCTTAGCTTAGCAGCTAAGAGAATTTGTTGTTCTTTCAAAGGACCATTTTAAGATTCTATCCTGACTTCTGGTCCCTCAGAGTGGTCTAGGTCTTCAGGCCCAGAGCATCTGATTCTCTCTCTGGTTCTAAGGGACTTATACTCACACCATACACATATACATATATATATATATATATATATATATATACACACACACACATGGACATCTGCATACACAAACACATCCAAAGACACATAACAAAACAGTCAACTTTTTCCTATAGAAGGCTTGTTGCCTTTTACTTCCTCAGTGATTTCTGAAATTTTACTTAACCTCCTCACTGTACTCCCTCACATCTTTTTAAAATGTTCATACAATGAATAACATTAATTATTGATATAAAAGGTCTACAGCTGTGACTCACTAACCTCTCTGTAGGTATTACTCCATTGGGAGCACTTTAGCAATTGAGTGTCTGATAGCTAAGGATGACAATATAATAATGAATCTGTCTTGTTTTAAATCACTGTTTGTGGTAAATTGACATGGTAACAAAATAATATATTGTTTTTTGGAGAGCAATGTGGAATTTATTTCAATTTGATGTCATATGAAAGGTATATATTTTATATAAAAAAGTAATGACAGGCTTGCTGCCCTTCTGTCACTGTCAGGTAATGTCCACTGTTCTTTGACCTGTAGTATATGAACATTTTTTAAAAGATGTGACATTAGTAATTTACTTTGTAACATGAGATGATTACATGGTTTAGAATAACTTATGGAACTGTTAAAAACAAAACCCAATACAATAGCTGCTATTTGCTTACAAGTGCATAAAAAGCTAATATATGTATGTCACAATTTTGATGACAGTTATGAAGTTTAGTTTGTTTTAGGAAACACTATGATATTGAAGGATGTATTCCAACTACATTTATCAAAATCATTTTATATTCAGTGCATCAAAGTATATATATTTTATCCAAGAATGCTTACAGTACATAACTGGAAAGACAATTCACATCCAACACTAACATTCAGTTCAGTAGAAAAATAATCCAGTGTCATTGCTGGGGAATCTTTAAGATGAGAGGAAAATCAAACTCCACTGTGAGTAAAGAGGGACTGTTCTCAAGCTTTTAAAATCACATTTCAAAGTAAATTGGAAGCAAACATGGGAGAACAAGAGATAAATGATTTTTTGTTACAATATTCCAGATGGTCTGACTATTTAAAAGTATGTATTCACATCAAGACACTTCTCTCTTTGCATTCATCTGATATTTGGAGGAGCTGCTTAATGTTAAAGATTATTGGTAGCAAGTATTAATTGATACTAATAATAGAAGTTGGTTTTAAACACAGATTATGCTACAAGAATTATATATGAAATAGCATCTGTGCACTGTGTCAGAGGTACTGAATTATTTTCTACAAAAAGAATGTTGATCTATAAAATATATATGCATTTCATTGTTCTGTTTAACTCAAACCACCTGACAAAATCATGCTCTAGATTAATTAACACATGAGCCTTCAATTTGGTGCAGTTATCTTATTCTTCAAATTTGTGTAAGGGCAAAGCTGACATCTCTAAAGGTTACAAAGAACTTAGAATGAAGTTGCCTTAATAACCCCCTTTTTAAAAAAAGTATTGAACATGGTGAAGGATAATGTGGCTATTGCTCTTTTTCAAGGATAGGTAGAAGTCAGTTATTACATATAATAAATCTTTTCATCACTGGTTAAATGGGACAAAAATGAGTGATGATAATGATACAATTAAACCCAATTTAAATATAACCAAGTAACTTTATTTTAAAGAATTACCAAACTTTAATTTACTTAAATAGCATTTTGTTTGACAAGAGCTGATTGAATTGAAACAATTTTCTTTCTCATGATTTCATTAAATATAGACATAAATAGGAGCATCTGAAATAACTGTAAACCCTGGGCCTTAGCTTATGGTGAGCTAAAGAGTCTGTGGTCAATGGTAGGCTTCTAATAAATTGGTCAGCATAAATCAACCCTAAATACTTTTAACTTCCTTTTGTCTAATCATACTGTAACAATCAAAAGAGATTACTTTTCTATTTGGTAAGAATACGTTTTATTCCCCAAAAGTTAGCTCTTAAGAAAAACAAACTGAGGGCAGAGCTTTGGTGGACATCAGTTTCTTCATGACTAGATGCAGTACTGTTCATCATCTTTTTAGCTTTTATATAATAATCATGGTAGATTCTACAGAAATCTCATGACTACATCAATAAATGCACAAGGAAGATATTTATGTGCTTCATGAATTTTCTTCTCTAGAATATATTTTAAGTGAAAAACACCACAGAGATCATCAATAGGTCAGAGTTACTGTATTGGTTCATATTGAGATGGTACAGAAATCATAAATCAGTACTTCTAGGGTACTGTTATTTTGAATCTCAATTTATTACCAGTTTTTTTTAAAGAACCCATTCTTGTCAGCTGTTTGTCACTTACAAATTGTGTGTGTTTGTAACAAAGTGAAATAATATTCAATAATGAATAAGAATTTTCATGTGAAGTTGGTAGAGACCCACCCTTGTCAGAATTTTACATTGTGCAAAGTTTTCTAATGTAATAGAGTAAGCATACTTAGAGCACAATTAATCTATCCCTAATTACAGCCTGCCAGATACTCCCTTCTTGTCTTCCCATAATGCTTCTAACCTGACAGGAGCCTACTTACCTTTTATTGCCTTCATCAACCCTGTAGATCCTTGTTTTGTGGTACCAACAGCAAAGTGATCCGAGATCTGTCAGTAATTCATTTGTAGTTGTTAATATCTACTGAAAATAAAATAAATTCAGTTAACTTACTATTAATTCTGAAGGTATTTACTTTCATTTTAACAAGTGACTTGATTATTAAGCAATGTACTTGCATTTACAAATCATAGCAAAACTGTGTGAGGTGGAAGATTTTGTATGTTTATAAAGTTGTACTAAGATCACTGTGATGAATTTTTGGAAAATTGTCATTCAGAAAGAAAATAAAATGTGCCAGTTGGCCATTATTCCCCAGCATTTACAGAGGCAGCCCTGCTATTCCTACTACAATCTTTGTCTCTTACACCTTTTCTACATCTCTTTTTCAATGTTTCCTGAGCCTTAGATATGGGAGGGTTTTTATAGATTAACTTGTTGGTGCTGGGCTTCACAACTGTGCTGTATATTGATTGTTTTTCATTAATATTCTGTCTGTTTCAAAGAGCTTTATAGTTGGATTTAAGACACACTGAAAAAGAGAAAACCATGCCTGTGAGTGGAAACTAGGAAAATAGTTAATATTAAGTCATGGTTCTTAGTGGAGAATCGACTACCACTATGTTACTAAATAGTCATAGTCTCTAACATTTTAAACATTTGTCCTTATACCCATAGAAAAATTTAGTCCTTACCCTCATCAAAAATACACCCCGCCCTCTTAGTTTATGTGTGTCTTGACCCTTAATTACAAATATCTATAGAGGCCAAAATCATTAGATTCCACTGGAGCTAGAGACACAGACAAGTGTAGTTACTGACATGGTTGCTATGAACAGAGTACAAGTATAGTTACTGCCATGGTTGCTATGTGTGTGAAGAACATGTTCTTATATGCTGAACTCCCTATGTAGTCCTTCTCTATATAATTATTAACCCTGTTACCTCTGATTTTAATTTGCTCACCTTGGGTATTTTCTTTGGAGTTGTATCATGTTTTCCTGGTGCATAACTTGTCCTCCTTTTTTGAGAACACAAAGAAGATCTATGCCAAAAGTCTGCATTATTTAAGGCATTAAGTCACTTGTGTTTTGATTTTTACTATTTCTTTTTAAGTTTACTTTTATTTTTTAAAATTCTCATTCATTAATATAAATTATTTGTATATATTTCTCTACTCTACATTTCTCTACTCTAATTTCTAATTTGACCCAGCAGCACATCTCTACCCATCTTCATGTTCTCCTTTCATTTATTATTAATAGTATTCTAATCTTGGTTCTTTCTGGCTCCTGCCTATTATAAATAAGGCTGCTATGAACATAGTGGAGCATGTGTCCTTAATACATGTTACAGCATCTTCTGGGTTTATGCCCAGGAGTGGTATAGCTGGATCCTCAGGTAGTACTATGTCCAATTTTCTGAAGAACTGCCAAGCTGATTTTCAGAGTGGTTGAACCAGCTTGTAATCCCACCAGAAATGGAGAAGTATTCCTTTTCCACACATCCTTGCTAGCATCTGCTGTCACCTGAGTTTTTGATCTTAGCCTTTCTGACTGGTGTGAGGTGGAATCTCAGGCTTGTTTTGATTTGCATTTCCCTGATGACTAAGGATGCTGAACATTTCTATAGCATCCTTACTTATAATAGCCAGGAACTGGAAAGAGCCCAGGTGTCCTTCAACAGAGGAATGCATTCAGAAAATGTGGTACATTTACACAATGGAGTACTACTCAGCTATTAAAAATAATGAATTCATGAAATTCTTTGGCAAATGGACAGAACTTGAAAATACCTTTCTGAGTGAGGTAACCCAATTGCAAAAAAACACACATGGTTTACATACTCACTGATAAGTTTATATTAGCCCAAAAGTTCCAAATAACCAAGATACAATTCACAGACCACATGAAGCTCAAGAAGAAGGATGACCAAAATGTGGGGCTTTGGAGCTTCTTAGGAGAAGAAAATACTCATAGAAGCAAATATGGAGATAAAGTGTAGGGCAGAGACTGAAGGAAAGGACATCCAGAGACTGTCCCACCTGGGAATTCATCCCATATACTGTTACCAAACACACACACACTATTGTAGATGCCAAGAGTGCATGCTAAATGGAGCATGATATGGCTGTCTCCTGAGAGGCCCTGCCAGAGCCTTACAAATACAGAGGCAGATGCTCACAGCCAACTATTAGACTGAGTGTGGGGTCCCCAAGAGAGGAGTTAGAGAAAGGACTGAAGGAGATGAAGGGGTTTGCAACCCCATAGGAAGATCAACAATATCAACCAACCAGACTCCCCCCTCCCCTGAACTCCCTGGAACTAAGCTATCAACAGAGAAGTACACATGGCTCCAGCTGCATATGTAGCAGAGGATGGCCTTGTCATGCAACAATGGGAGGAGAGGTCCTTGATCCTATGAAGGCTAGATTGATGCCATAGTGTAGGGGAATTGAGAGTGGTGAGTTGGGTGTGGGTGGGTGGGTGCAGAAACACCTTCATAGAAGCAGGGGGAGGGAGGATGGGATAGGGGTTTTCTGGGAGGGAAAAATCTGGAAAGGGGATAACATTTGAAATGTAAGTAAAGAAAATATCCAGTAAAAATATAATATCCTAATCAGCATTGGTTGCTATTATTGCTGACCATGAGGATAGTCTTAATATTTTCCTTTTCATATTAGAACAACAGGTAGAAAATGATTCTCAATTCCCCTTTTCTTATCCTTGTGGTTTTCTTTTAGCATAAGTTATCTTTAGTTATTACATTAATCTGTTTGCTTTTCTCACTCAAGGTTTGTGTTGTTTGTGTGTATTGTTCATTTTTACTGTTATTATTAATTACCTTTATTTTTGTCAAAATTTCATCTATATATAATGTATATTGACCACTTTTATCTCCTACCTCCCTATCAATGTTGTTCTACCTCCTTTATTTCCAGCAACCATGTAAAATTAACTTCTATTTCTTTTGTTTCGTGATCCACTGAGATCAACCTCAGCTGTCCGTGGGGCAACAGGTTTGTGGCATCTTTTAGCATATAAAAATAATATATTTAGTCTTTAAAATGATGTTAATATCCTTTAAAATTCAGCCATTATTGATTTTTAGTATTGACCTATTTTATTATTATATTCACTATAATATGTTTTTTATTATGGAAACTACACTCTGTAAAAATTCCTTTTAAAAGTGGATGCAGACTAATTTGGTTTGTATATTTTCCCTCTGCATATTTAACATTACAGCATTCCCATTAATTTTCTGTTTGCTACATTTTACTTTTTCTGACAGTGTGCAATACCAGCAGTAGGTACAGTTCTCAGTCTGGTGTATGAGTTTAAATGCCATAGTTAACATTTCCTACAAGAAGTAATGACTTTGTAAAACTGATAAGATATGCAATGGGGTGCATTATGATATCATTCTATAGAAGACACTGGATGAATGACCTGGCATTCTTAAATATGAGCTCTGCTTTATGAGACAAAATGCTAAGAGTGATAGGCAAGATGTTTTAGATAATATGCTGTCTAAATCATTCCCTCAACTTGGTTCATTTAATTTCTTTTTAAGCT
This sequence comes from Mus caroli, assembly GCF_978045245.1. Classification (NCBI taxonomy): domain Eukaryota; kingdom Metazoa; phylum Chordata; class Mammalia; order Rodentia; family Muridae; genus Mus; species Mus caroli. The sequence continues at coordinate 47,234,043 of NW_028227256.1, forward strand.
AGTGACAGAGATGATATATTACTCATTATTTTAAAAGGTTCTTCAATAGACCAGAAAAATAATGAATAGCTCTTTTGACCCCAAACCCAGGGATAATTATGATTATCTGCACTATTTGGTGTGAAAATAGTCAGACAATGTTCGTGGTCTATTACTTCAACTGTGATATTTGTGTGATATTTGATATAATACACATCAAATCATGAAGGTTATTCAACCTTAGAGTTCTGAAAATGGACTTAGCCCTAAATGAAAGTTAAGTATATGTGCTACTTTTCTGCAGTCTGCCTTTGTTGAGTCTTCCTGGATATGGATCACTGGAAGCTGAGCATACTATTTCATCTCCCATGGACAAAACTTAAAAAAAAAAAGTTAGTTCTTCTTTACTTTTAAATACTCCACTGAATAGAATACTAGAAAAGAAGGTAGCTTGACACTGTAAGTATGCACGTACACCTGAAGCCAGAACAACTTTATTATTATCTGTTTTACTAGATTGTCTGGAAACAGATTCACTTTGATACAGTACACAGTATTTAGGGAACATGCTCAGAAAACCAAAGAAACATACAGATAATTTGTTGTATAATTTCAATCAACAGATCCTAAAACAATAATTGTTACATATGAAACTCACGATTGTCTTTAGTTCTGTGGCATCAAATTACTATACCTGCTAGTGCAATATATATTATGATCTTGTAATAGATTGACAACTCAATCCTGTTTATAAGATTCTTGTGCCAATAGTTAACTGTGAACTTTTAACATTCTGTGAGTTTTCAATATTTGTATATACATAAAGAATCTGGTAGTTAATTATTTTGATAACATCTTATATTTGAAACAGGAAGTTTTCAGTCGTTTCAAAATTTCTGTATATCTTACTATTGAGCACAGAAAGAATCAGTTGTTTAATTAACTTCTCAAAAGTGTTTGAGTATATTTTCAATCCATTATTATTGAAAACATACTTACATTAGTAACAAAATAATTCGAGTATATAATCATATACTTTTCAGCTACCACTATCATTATGACACAGCCATACATACACAAGTTATGTAGTAACAGTCTAAATCCTTAAATAATCCACAGATATCCTTAAGTCATGTTCACCAGCAGAACCTGCCCCTTTATGCTCTTTAATGAGATATTTGAAGGCACATATAGCTTGTGTCTTCAATTTCTTTTAATTATAATTACCTGAAACTCCAATTGCATCAAGTAATATTTTGGCATTTTTACATATATAATAAATAATTAAGACACAAGAAATTTAATTTTTATAGAGATAAGATATAATAAGGCATTTTGTGTTATACTCTATCCGAAGCTTGTGCTTTGTAGATTTGGGATATTTAGAGCCACATGTGAGAGAATTGTTATTGGCATACTCTTATTTTTGATGTATCAAGTATATCAGTATCAAGGGTAAATTTTGATACATGACAACTCTTCTATTAAAGTAATTTGACACCGGGATAAATGTTTTCATAAGTGGGAAGCTAAATGCTATTACTTCACAAAAAAAGTAAGACTAGTAAATCTGCAGTACGATTTCTACCGAAGCCATATACTGTCTCCTTCCTTGTAGGTAGAGAATAATTGAAGTATATTCTTTGAGTACTCTTTCAAACATTATCAATAAAATAAAATAGGTTTTCCCTGTGGTTTTCTGAACTGTATTTGATGGCTTATTTATTTTCTGTGGAAAGAACAGGGTCTTTACTGTGGCATTGTTCCAAACTAACAAGTGTAGCACAGAGCCATCTTTTTGTAATGGATTAAATGGAGGTGAACTTCAAACCTAGTACATAAGATCACTGGAAATACCTCTTACAAGAAAACATTGTATTTGAAAGAAACTGGCATGGAATTATTATTTAGTGAAACAGCTTATCTGTTAGGGATCCAGATAAATTCTTAGCCTTCTAAATACAGATCATAGAGAAACTTTCTCCCTTTTCTCAGAAGAACCTCACACAGCTTGTAAGAAATATAAATATCCAACATTCAAGTCAGAGTCATTTGTTTTCATAGTATTAGTAGCAAAGTAAAATACAGAAATAGAATTACATTAACAGACTCTAAAGGCATTTTATTTGTATGGTGTGTGTGTGTGTGTGTTTGTGTGTGTGTGTGAATGAAGAGATAATCTCAGATGTATTTTTTTTTTGTTAAAACTTGTTTTTAAAGTTTCCTGTAGATGAATTTTAATTCAGTAATATGGCAGCTCTGTAAATGGATCACATCCAAAGACCTTCTGTGTCTATATAATAAATACAGAACACAAACCTACTCTGGATTACAGTAGGATATGACTGGAATACAGACCTGTCCTTAGTATATACCTTTAATACCTGACAATGGAGGAAAACTTAATTTATAAAAAAGTGATGTCTAATTGAGGAGCAAAATGACATATCAGAGAAAAATTTGACCAAATGAGTCAGAGATAGGATATTCCTAACCCACTGGAGAACAGCACAAGAAAGTGAGAGGAAGAGGAAGAGGGAGAGGGAGAGGGAGAGGGAGAGGGAGAGGGAGAGGGAGAGGGAGAGGGAGAGGGAGAGGGAGAGGGAGAGGGAGAGGGAGAGGGAGAGGGAGAGGGAGAGGGAGAGGGAGAGGGAGAGGGAGAGAGAGAGAGAGAGAGAGAGAGAGAGAGAGAGAGAGAGAGAGAGAGGTTTTCAATTTAGCTTAAGGCCAGGCAGAGCAATTCAGTCAACAAAAGCTGAGAGAAACCGGCTTGAACCAGTCCACTATTAGAATAAATTAAGGCAGATAGCTGACATAACCATCCAGCCAGAGTTTTAAAAGACCTAAGAAGTATGAATTTATACAGCAGTAATCCTCTGATATAACAATTACATTTGCTGAATAAAAGTTACTTTTACATTCTCTCCAGCATCTGCTGTCACTTGAGTTTTTGATCTTAGCCATTCTGACTGGTGTGAGGTGAAATCTCGGGATTGTTTTGACTTGCATTTCCCTGATGACTAAGGATGCTGAACATTTCTTCAGATGCTTCCCAGCCATTTAGTATTCCTCAGTTGAGAATTTTTTGTGTAGCTCTGTACCCCATTTTTTAATATTTTTTAAATTTTTATTATGTATTTTCCTCAATTACATTTCCAATGCTATCCCAAAAGTCCCCCATACCCTTCCCCTAACTTCCCTACACACCCATTCCCATTTTTGGGCCCTGGCGTTCCCCTGTACTGGGGCATATAAAGTTTGCAAGTCCAATGGGCCTCTCTTTCCAGTGATGGCCAACTAGGCCATCTTTTGATACATATGCAGCTAGAGTCAAGAGCTCCAGGGTACTGGTTAGTTCATAAAGTTGCTGCACCTACAGAGTTGCAGATCTCTTTAGCTCCTTGGAAACTTTCTCTAGCTCCTCCATTGGTGGCCCTGTGATCCATCCAATAGCTGACTGTTTTTTTTTTTTTTTTTTTGACTGATGTTATAACCCAACACGCTAAGTAAATCTCCTCAATCTCCTCTTTGTATTTTTTGTGGAACATTCTGTATCCCCCAGCATGGCTAAAACATCTTCATTAGAATCAGCCAACAAATCATCATCCATGTAATGATAAATGTCATTTATGTAAATGATAAATAAAAATTTGCCTACAAATTATTTCTAATGGTTGTTGTACAAAATATTTACATAAAGTTGGACTATTTAACATTTTCCCAGAAAGTAATGTCCAATGGTATTTTTTCATTAGATCACTCTTGTTCAGAATATGTCCTGAGAAATCAAAACTTTCCCTATCCTGTTCATGTAAGTATATTGTCAAAAATCAACCATTCCTGTCAATTATTATTATAAGTCCTGATCTCAGTAACAAAAATGATAAAGGAAGTTTAGACTGCAAAGGACCCATTGGTTGAATTAGTTTATTAACTGCTCTTAAATTTGTTATCATTCTTTGTTTACCTGATTTTCTTTTTTACCAAATAGAGGGGAATTCCATGGGCTAATAGATTTTTGTATCAGTTGTTTAAGTGCCTGAAAATTTTCTTTTCTTGTAGGTCACTTGTTCTTGCCACACTGATTTGTTTCATAACTACTGTAGGGGCAAGGCAGTTGGTATGTCAGCAGTGACCCATTTTTTTTCTTAAATTTGAAAGTCAGTCCCTGTGATGTCCTGTGTTTAGAGAATGGGCACAGCTTGTGAATGTTCTTGATCACCCTTGTCAATACCTTCCCCCAGAGTATCTACTGTGTCATCACTAATTTTTTTTTTCATTTTCTTTCCCTAGAATTACAGGAATATTAATTTGAGTGCTCCGTTGTAGTTAAAGATCCATTCCCCACAAGTTTATGGTTGTGTCATTCACATAAGGTCACAACTTCCCTTTTGCTTTTCTGGTCCCACACAGTTAATCTATGGAACATCTATTTCTAAATTTTTGCCATTGGAATTGCAGGAATATAAAGTTGAGTACCCCCATTGTTGTAAAAGATACTTTCCTTGAAAATTTATGAGTATGTCAGTCTTATAAGGTCTCAACTTCCCTGTTTGTCTTTCTGGTCCCACATAGTTATTCCATTGAATACTTGGTCTTATTTGTGATATTTTCCAAATTCCTACAAGCTATGTGTAAACCTTCTGAAGTGACTAATCTGGATTCTAAGCCATTTGGCAAAATAAACTAATGTCAGCTCCTTTATCCACCAAGGCTTCTATATCAACACCATAAATTTGGACCATTAATTTAGATCTTTAATCATTTGATGGAATAAGTTTTCCAGTAATCCCACGAGCCCCTGTTCTTGCTATTGCAGCACCCTTTCCTTTGATGTAAGGAAACAACAACAGCGGAATAACTCTATTCTTTCGTCATGTTAATTCCAGATTTCCAACATCAACCCTGAATCTGACTGTTCTCCCTCCAATGGATCTTTTTTATTTCCATGCACTTCAACCTCTATCTACAAGCTCTTGAAGGGCATAACCAACTCTGCAATCTATTCTAACAGGAGAGAAATGGGTTAACTTTCTGAGTTTTCAGGTTTCCCTCCAACCTTTTTCTTTTTTTAAAATTTTTAATATTTTTTATTATGTATTTTCCTCAATTACATTTCCAATGCTATCCCAAAAGTCCCCCATACCCTCCCCCCCCACTTCCCTATACACCCATTCCCATTTTTTTGGCCCTGGCGTTCCCCTGTACTGGGGCATATAAAGTTTGTGTGGCCAATGGGCCTCTCTTTCCAGTGATGGCCGACTTTTGATACATATGCAGCTAGAGTCAAGAGCTCTGGGGTACTGGTTAGTTCATAATGTTGTTGCACCTACAGGGTTGCAGATCTCTTTAGCTCCTTGGATACTTTCTCTAGCTCCTTCATTGGGAGCCCTGTGATCCATCCAATAGCTGACTGTCAGCATCCACTTATGTGTTTGCTAGGCCCTGGCCTAGTCTCACAAGAGACAGCTATATCAGGGTCCTTTCAATGATGATACCATTGTATACACTAGCAAGGGTTTTCTGTACCCCATTTTTATTAGGGTTATTTGGTTCTCTGGATTTTTAACTTTTTGAGTTCTTTGTATATATTGAATATTAGCCCTCAATCAGATGTAGGGTTGGTAAAGATCTTTTCCTAATCAGATGGTTGCTGTTTTGTCCTATTGACAGTGTCCTTTGCCTTATAGAAGCTTTGCAATTTTGAGGTCCCATTTGTCAATTCTTGATCTTAGAGCATAAGCTATTGGTGTTCTGTTCAGGAAATTTTCCCCTGTGCCCATGTGCTCGAGGCTCTTCCCCACTTTATTTTCTATTAGTTTCAGTGTATCTGATTTTATGTGGAGGTCCTTGATCCACTTGGACTTGAGCTTTGTACAAGGAGATAAGAATGGATCGATTTACATTCCTCTACATGCTAACTGCCAGTTGAACCAGCACTATTTGTTGAAAATGCTGCCTTTAGGGCTGCAGATCCCTTCAGTTCCTTGGGTACTTTCTCTACCTCCTCCATTGGGGTCCTGTGTTCCATCCAATAGATGACTAGGAGAATCCATATCTGTATTTGCCAGGCACTGGCATAGCCTCACCAGAGACAGCTATATCTGAGTCCTTTTAGGAAAAACTTGCTGGCATATGTAATAGTACCTGCATTTGGTGGCTGATTAACACTATGAACTAACCAGTACCCTCAGAACTAGTATCTCTAGCTGCATATGTAGCAGAAGATGGCCTAGTCAGCCATCATTGGGAAGACAGGCCCCTTGGTGTTTCAAACTTTATATGCCCCAGTACAAGGGAATGCCAGGGCCAAGAAGTGGGAGTGGGTGGGTAGGGGAGCAGGGCAGGAAGAGTGTATACGGGACTTTTGGGATAGCATTTGCAATATAAATGAAGAAAATATCTAATAAAAACTTGAAAAAAATGCTGCCTTTTTTCCATTGGTTGGTTTACAGTTTCCACTTGGCTTTCTAAGATAGATTATTGAAATAAGAAGTAAGAACATTCTGAAGCAATTGGGACAAAAGTTAAGAGCTAAGAAGAAGAAAAATACAAAGACAGTAAAAGGTTTAGTGGGTGGGTTGGTGTCCCTGTCCTTCCACTGGGAGTCCTGGATGGCTACAGGAAGGTGGCCTCTCTAAGTTTCATGTCCCTACTTGAAGACATCTCAGCTAACGCCACCCACATTTACTCCTAGGAGCCTCTTCTATCACAGGTCTCTGGTACTTCCTAGATATTCTCCCCTCTGTAATTCCCTAGAGAGGTGCAAAAGTCCATTCTTTTCCTTGGCACACTGGGATTCTCTCCTGTATCTCCCCATACCTAACCCTACTTCCCCATTCCTCTCCCTGTCCTCTCTCCTCCTAAGTTCGGTTCATTCCTCTATCTCCTATGACTATTTTGTTTCCTCTTCTAAGTGTGACTCAAGCATCTTTGTTTGGTCCTTCCTTCTTATTTAACTCCTTTGGGTCTTTGGGGTTTTTTGTAGGTATTCTGCACATTTTGGCTAATATCTATATCTTAGTGAGTACATGCCATGCATGCCCTTTTTGGTTTGGGTTACCTAACTCAAGATTATATTTTCTAGTTCTATCCATTTTCCTGAAATATTCATCATGTTCTCATTTTTAATATTGTGTAAAGTTTAATATTGTGTAAATGAGCCACATTTTCTGTGGCTCCATTCTTAGGTTGAGGGATAACTGGGTTGATTCCAAGTTCTGGCTATTATGAAGAATGCTGCTATGAACATAGTGGTACATGTGTCCCTTGGGTAGAGTAGTGCAACTTCTGTTTGTCTCATCATATTTCAAAGAGCCAGAGAACCCCAAAGTATCAGTAAATTTAATGCTGTATATGATTACCATTAAAGAAATAATTTTTTTCAAAATTCACCATAACATGTATGGAGCTGCCCATAATTCTGCCTGTCATTCCTGACACCTGAGTACAGAAGAATTTCTCAAACTTTATTAACTTTGAGTTACATAGGAATGTTCACAGTTGTAACAATTGACTTGATTTTCTTTACTTCTATCTCTAATAAATGAGAATGGGCATTAAAAAGAAAAAAGAAAGAAAGGGGAGAAAGAAAGAAAGAAAGAAAGAAAGAAAGAAAGAAAGAAAGAAAGAAAGAAAGAAAGAAAGAAAGGAGGAAATAAAAAAAGAAATTTACATCTTAAAATGCACATGTATTCCCTGTGGCTTCCCACACTCCAAATATTGTCTTAGTAAATTAATAATTCCATTGGCATCTGGGACTTTCTGGTGGCTAACCCCCAGTTCCCCATCCCCACCACTGCTGGTGGGACTGCAAGCTGATACAACCAGTTTGGCAGTTCCTCAGAAAACTGGAAATAGTTCTTCTTGGGGATCCAGCTATACCCTACTGGGCATATATCCAAAAGATGCTCCAATATATAACATGGACACGTGTTCCACTATGTCCATAGTAGCCTTCTTTATAATAGCCAGAAGTTGGAAAGAACCCAGATGTCTCTCAACAAAGAAATGCATACAGAAAATGTGGACTGCTCAGCTATTAAAAACAATGATTTCATGAAATTGGCAGGCAAATGAATGGAACTTGAAAATGTCATCCTAAGTGAGGTAGGCTAGTCACAAAATAATACACATGATCTGTACTCACTGACAAGTGGATATTAGCCAAAAAGAAGCTTGGAACACTCATAATTCAACTCACAGATCATATGAAACCCAAGAACAAAGATCATACCAAAGTGTGGATGTTACAGCCCTCCTGAGTAAGGAGAAGAGAATAATCACTGGGAAGTAGAGAGAAAGAGGGATCTGAGAGGGAGAAAGCAGGGAGAGAGAAAAAAGGGGGCCAGTTCAGATATGTGAGAAGATGGGGGAGAAGTACAGAAGGTCAGGAATTTGAATGTATATGTGTAGCAGTGGGGGTGGGAACAGAACTAGGGGGAGCCACTAGAAAATCCAAGATACCATGTTCATGGATTAGCAGAATTAATATGGTAAAAATGGCCATTCTACCAAAAGCAATCAACAGATTCAATGCAATCCCCATCATAATTCCAAAACAATTCTTCAAAGACATGGAAAGAGCAATTCTCAATTTCATATGAAAAATCAAGAAACCCAAAATATTGAAAACAGTTTTTAAAAATAAAAGAAATTCTGGGAGTGTCACTTTCCCTAACCTCAACTATACCACAGAACAATAGTGACAAAAACTACATGGTATTTTTACAGATACAGACAAGTTGATCAATGAAATAGTACTGAAGACCCAGAAATAAAACCAAACACTTACAGAGAGTTGATCTTTGACAAAGAAGCCAAAAATACAATGGAATAAGTGCATCTTCAAAAAGTGGTGCTGGACTAACTGGCAGTCAGTATGTAGAAAAATAAATATAGACCCACATTTGAAACCTGGCACAAAGATCAAGTCCAAGTGGATCAAGGACCTCAACATAAAACAGAGTCACTGAATCTAAGAGAAGAGAAAGACTTATAACCAAAATATATGAAGAACTCAAGAAGCTTAACTCCAAAACAAGCAAACAAACAACAAAAAATCCAAACCACCAAATCAAAATATGGAGCATAGAACTAATTGAAGAATTTACAACAGAGGAATCTCAAATGGCTGAGAAGCACTTAAAGAAGTGTTAAAAGTCCTTAGTGATCAGGGAAATGCAAATCAAAATGACCCCAAGAGTCTACCTTCTACCAATCAGAATGGTTAAGATAAAAAACTCTGATGACAGCACATATTGTCCAGGCTGTGAAGAAAGAGGAACACTCCTTTATTGCTGTTAGAATTGGAAGCTGATACAACCACTTTGGAAATCAATCTCATGGTTCCTCAGAAAACTGGAAATAGATCTACCAGAAGTCGCAGCTATACCAACAACTCTTGGACATATATCCAAAAGATATCCTACCATGCCATAGGGGCAAATGTTCTACTATCTTCATCGTGCTTTATTTGTGATAGCTAGAAGCTGGAAACAACCCAGATGTCCCACAATGGAAAAATGGATACAGAATATGTGGTTAATTTACACAATTGAATACAACTCAGCTATCAAGAACAAAGACATCATGAGTTTTTCGGGCAAACGAATGGAACTAGAAAATGTCATCCTGTTGAGTGATATAACTCAGACCCAAAATAACATGCATAGTATATACTCACTAATAAGTGGATAATTGTCAGAAAAGTACAGAGTACCCAGGATACAATCCACAGAATTCAAGAAGGTTAATAAGCTGAAGGACCCAAGTGAGGATGCCTTAATCCTACTTTGAAGGGAGAAGAACATAATCATGGTGAGGGCAGAATGAGGGGGTGACCCGAGTGGGAGAGGGTACAGAGAGGTGAAAAGGGAAACTGAACCAGAAATTGTAGATACAACAGGAGTAATCCCTGAATGCCAGCAGAATAAACTGAAATAGGCAATTTCGGAATTTAGGAGATGGGGTGTTGGGAACTAATAAGGGGGCCCGGAGGAAGAGGGGGAAGGGAAAGGCCCACACCCTACCAGAGTTTTACCTATTCTCTGGTCTGTCAGGCATGGGAGAGCTGCCATACACTTTCCACTCATCTCTAGGTGGGCATTTGAGCTATGAACCACTCTTCAAGGGTGCCTAAAGGGCAGCCTTACCTGGGAGTCTTGGAGCTAATTTGCTAAAGCCACCAGGGTTATAGGAGAGAGGGATGAGGGAAGAGGTTCCCAACACCAGTGAGAGTGAGTGCAGCGGATCTTGACTGGAACACAGGAAGGCCTTTTAATGGGAGATTAGGAACAACTCATTAGGAGAAAGCTTGTCCCATCTTCCAAGCACAGTGGGCCTTGATGAGCAGAGATTTTCTATGGTTTTAGAGCTTTATTATAAAAAGGCAGGGGAAAAGAGAGAAGGTAGAAAAGAGAGAGGGGGTAAAAGACTAGAGAGAAGGAAAGAGTAAGAGGGAGAGAGGAGAGTAGAGGAGAAGACAAAGAGAGAGGAGAGAAGACAAAGAGAGGAGAGAGAGTGAGAATAAGGGGTAAGAAGTAATAGAGAGATAAGTAAGAGAGTAGGGGAGCAAGGTGGGGGCCTAACAGCCCCTTTTACTGTCTTTACTGTTGCTAAGTAACTGGGAAGGTGTTTAGCCTGAAGGTCAGAAGCTTGGGCCATTGCCTATGTGACTACTGACCATGCTTCTCTTGTGGGGGCTGTCAGGGGCGGTAGAAGTCAGAGTTCCAGGAGCATGAGGGAACCATGCTCATGTCATGAAGGTGAACCCTTTGGGGTTCAGATCTCAGCTCAACTGGAGACAAGCCTGCAATTCCCCACAATGGAGGACCCTCTAGAATGTACCAGAGACCTGGGAGGTAAGAGAGACTCAGGACATAAAGCAGGGGATTTTAGATGAAATGACCAACAGTGGAGATAGTAATCTTGTAGAGTCCACTTCTAGTAGAAAGACAGAGCATCAAGTGGAGGGATAGGGTTGCCATCCCAGTCAAAAATTCTGACCCAGTATTGTTCCTGTAGAAAATAACTGCAGGGATAAAAATAAAGATGAATCTGAGGGAAAGGAGTTTCAGTGACCAGCACAAATTGGGATCTATTTCAAGGGGAAGACTCAAGGCCTGACCTTATTACTGTTTCTATGGTATACTTATAGACAGGACCCTAGCATGGCTGCCTCTGAGAGACCCAACAAGCATCTGAAGTCAGATGCAAATACACCCAACCAATGGATAGAAGCCAGGGACCCCTGTGGTTGAATTACAGAAAAGCTGGAAGAAGCTTAGAAAAAGGGCAAGCCTATAGGAAGACCAGAAGGCCCAACTCACCTGTATCCCTGAAATCTCTCAGACCCTGAGCCACCAACCAGGCTTCATACTCTAGCTGATATGAGGCTCCTAACAAATATATATCAGAGGACTGCCTTGGCTGGCCTCAGTGAGAGAAGAGGCACCTAATCCTCGAGAGACTTGAGGCCCCAGGGAGTGAGGAGGCCTTGTTTGAGTGTTGAGTTGGTGGGGTGGTGAGATCCTACTGAAGACAGGGCGAGGTGGAATGGGATGAGGAACTGTTGGAAGGCAGACTGGGGAGGGGATAATGACTGGACTGTAAAAATAATAAAAGTAATAAATAAAAATGGGGTACAGAGCTAAACAGAATTCTCAACAGAGGAATCTTGAATGGCCAAGAAGTAGCTGTCTCCACTATTGGAGACACCCCACATTAAGTACCAGATGCCTGGGACCCCTGAAGAAAAACCTGCCAGGAGTACTGTGTTTCAGAGCATGAGGCTATCGGCTCTTGTGGGCTCCAGTATGAGTACTGAGAGGCCTCAAAGACTGCTTCTTTGGCACAAGCACCTCTTGATGGCATTTCCTTAACTATTCTTAGTACTTACCATTCTCCTTAGCTATTTACTGCTCATTCTTTTTCCTCCTTCCTTGATTAAAACTGTATTTGGTGGCCTGGCAAGACCGAATAGGAGCCAGCTTGTTATTCAGAAAGTAGATATCACCAATAATATTAAGGTGAAAGCTGTTCATGAATTCAAGAGAAATGTATTATAGGGCTAGTTACACAAGGTGGAAATGAAAGTAACCTAGAGCTGTGGGCAGAGATGAATAAATCTGCAACTGTTCCCCCAGTATTAGTCTCAATTCTGTATAATTAAAAACAGGACATTTTTACTAAAACCCTGATGATAGAATAAATAGATATTTCCTAGAAAGTCAGCAATGGGTTCCTTGGGTTCAGGGATGATGATGGCAGCCCCCCCACCTAGGAATTCTCCATACAGCTTAAGTGACTGTTTTGTTGACAGACAGATGGAGTCCAAAAATTTCAAAGATTTCAGGGTCAGCAGTATGACCTCATGTTTGCCCTTTTTATGAAACCATACTGTCTCACACATGTCTGAAAGATACTGACTTTGTAACCACAATATGGTTGCTCCCAACTACACCAGAGACTGATTGTCAGGATATATATATATATATATATATATATATATATATATATATATATATATATATATGCTGTAATACATTTATGTTTAAGAGTGTATAGTTCTCATTTTTCTCTTCTAAATCTGTACTATTCTGTATCACAAAAAAGAAAATGTTGACACAGGAAAAAAAAACAGAGAAGCATATACCCACCCCACTCCCATGAACTTTGTAATGCAACTTCCTTGTATGATTCCAATAAAAGACTGGGTCTGAGTCAAGTCTATACGGGCATTCTGACTTCCAAATTCAGAAAGCTCTAACAGAAATAAACAAGCCTGTCAGTTTCCTCAATTGATATGTCTTCTTATCTGCCTACCAGGTATCCCTAGCTCTTGATGACTCCCAACTTGTGTCAAGGTTGGACCCTGCATACCACTACTTTGCATATGCCCCAAAGATGCTCCAATATATATCAAGAACACATGTACAACTATGTTTATAGCATCCTTATTTATAATAGCTAGGAGCTAGAAATAACCCAGATGTCCGCAATAGATGAATGGACATAGAAAACGCAGTACATTTACACAATGTAATACTACTCAGCTATTAGGAATGAGGACATAATGAGTTTTGCATGCAAATTGATGGAACTAGAAAATATCATCCTGAGTGAGGTAGCCCAGACTCAAAAGTGCATACATGGTATATTCTCAGCGATAAGGAAATATTAGTGCAAAAGATCAGAATAACTATAATACAACTCACAGACCATATAAAGCTTAATGAGAAAGAAGGCCAAAGTATGAATGCTTCAATCCCACTTAGAAGGGGAAACAAAATAAGCCAGAAATGGTGACACATGCCTTTAATCCCAGCACTTGGGAGGCAGTGGCAGGCGAATTTCTGTGTTTGAGGCCAGCCTGGTCTACAGAGTGAGTTCCAGGACAGGCAGGATTACACAGAGAAACCCTGTCTTGAAAAAAAATTATAATAACAGCAGGCTGAGGGATGGGGATCTGGATGGGAAAGGATAGGGGGAGGAATAAAAGGGATCATAGTCAGGTGTGAAAAGAGAAAGGAGAAAAGTCCAAAGGGCCAGGATAATGAAGAGAAATAAGCAGCAGTGAAGGTAGGGTGAGGGCACCACTAAAAAGTCACAGACACCAGGGATGAGAAAGGCTTCCAGGAGCCAACGAGGAGGACATTAGCCAAAATATCCAACAGATAGAAGATAGAACTTAAAGAGACCAACTCTAGTAAATAGACATGGCCCCAGGGAGCCACCCACCCATCTCAAAACTGTTATTCCAGAATTGTCCTTGTCTAAAGGAAACACAGAGACAAAAATGGAGCAGAGACTAAAGTAAAGGCCATCCAGAGACTGCACCACCTTGGGATCCAAACCCTTATACAATTCTGATGCCAAGAAGTGCTGGAAGACAGGCTCCTGATATGGCTGTCTTTTGGGAGGTTCTGCCAGCACCTGACTAAGACAGATATAGATCCTCAGAGTCAACTATTGAAATAAACCAGGGGACCCCAATGATAGAGTTAGGGGAAGGACTGATAGATCTGAAACAGATTGCAACCCCATAGGAAGAACAACATCAACTACCTGTAACCCACAGAGTTCCCAGGGACTCAACCACCAACCAAAAAGTATGCATGGGTGGGTCCGTGGCTATATATATATATATATATATATATATATATATATATATATATATATATATATATATATATGTAGCAGAGGACTACCTAATTGGCATCAATGGGAGGGGAGGAGATTGGTCCTGTGGAGGTTTGTTGCTCCAGAAAGGATGCTAGACTGGTGAGGCAGGAGTAGGTGGTTGGGTTGGGGAGTACACTCTTAGAGGTAAAGGGGAGGAGGGAGATATGGAGGGTTTAAAGGAGAAATCAGGAAGGGGGAAAACATTTGAAATGTAAATAAATAAATTAATTAATTTTAAAAGAGTTGACCATCAAAGGAAATTAATTTAATTTATCTAAATCCAATGATTCTTTCCTTTAAAATTAGAGTATTTTTTCATCATTTTGAAGATTATTAAATCATGGAAATGGAATGAGGGAGGGAAGAAGAAATGTGGATACTGACAGAGAGAGGAGAGTGAGAAAGAGAGACAGAGAGACAGAGATACAGAGAGGCAGAGAGAGAGACAGAGTGTGTAAAGTCCAAGGAAAAGGAAAAGAAAATGGTCTGTTCATAAGATTTAAGTTTTGGAGAAAGACAGAACAAAAAAAATAGCTTCCAGAAATTAAAAAAAAAACAAAAACAAACAAAATCAAACAAACAAACAAAAAACAACTAGCAAAAGAATTTACTTTTTAGTAACAAGGAATACAATTGTGGTTTCAATTTACAAAGCAGATTAAATACAAAAATTTTATTATCTTTGGAAACTCTCTTTGAATATTTACTTATTTACATTATTGCAAATATCTTTTTAAAGAGCAAAGGGTGTAACTCCATTAGATTTCCTATTCACACTTTACTCAAATATAATAGAAAGTGACAATATGCAATAGAGAGGAAGGTTGAACACGGGGAAGCATAATTATTGCTTCTTCATTTCTTAGGTGAAATGTGTGTGTGTTGTGTTTCTTAATGTGCATCTATATTTATGGTTGTAATATTTTTGGATATTTTTCCATTTTTATTAGATATTTCTTTATTTACATTTCAAATGTTATCCCCTTTCCTCATTTTCCCTCAGAAAAACCCCTATTCCATCCCTCCTCCTCCTGATCACCAATCCACCCACTCCCACTTTTTTGTCCTGGCATTCCTCTAAAATGTGTTGGATAACATATAATCTGTTGGATAATTTAGAACAAACATATTCATTGAGACTCTTTTATCAAGAGGAATGAAGATTTATGCTCTATTCATGAATTTTCTAATGTGACTTGTTTGAAGTAGAGACATACAGTCCAGTAATCAATGGGTGAACAAATTTTTAGTAGAAAGCTTAAAAAAAACCTTAAGTTGTGGTCTCATGTGAACAGTGTAGCTCAAAAAATTTCAGTTTTTATCTAGTGATTATTCACACATACACACTTTGGAATTTGTATCTTGTCATGAGTTTAGGGAATTTTTACAGCTCTGGCCCTGGAATCCACTGACCTTATTCCACAGAACAGCCACCTACATGGTATGGTCTGACTTATTGCCACAAAATTAGCTCTGATCAGCTAGGATTATTCATATTTGTATGAAGTTGATTTGCAAAGCTCATATTTGTATGGCAGACCTTGAATGACTAGACATTCATCTCCTTACATTATGAAACTGTAGCTGTCCTGAACTGTACCTCTGAATCTGGATTGCCCTTCCATTTGTGGTGCAGACTGCCTTCAAGCATCTACACACTGACACTCATTATAGCAAAAGGACAAATGGAGACCCTTGAAACTGTATGAAAGTACAAGTATTTAGTCATTTCTCTTTTTTCCCATGTAGAATATTCAAGACACACTAGTCTTTTCTGTGCCAAATGGCAAATTCAACCCTGATTTTCTAACCCTTATCATAATGTTCAGCTTCTTAGTCTATTATCAAAAAGTAAAATGCAAATATCTTATAAACATTGTTGTACTGGAAAATGTTGAACAGTTAAAGATCAGAAAAGTGTTCCTGTAAGTCATAACAGTTCTATGGAAAACAGTTTGCAAATTTTAGATCCTTTCATAGGGTTACTTAATAATAGATGTGAAAAATGCACTTTTTTGGATCATTTTTTTCTGTATTCTTTTTCAATATACAGAGAAAATCAATGTGATGACACATATTTGAAAGAATTTTTAAATCATTGGACAAATGTAATGGATGTTCATTGATATGTGGATCAATACAACTGTGGTATTGATTGAAAACATTTATGTTTCAAATATTGATAAATATGATTCATTATTAACAAGTTTACTATGTTAAATTGTATAAGACTACTCACTGTTTTAAATATTAATATAAAAACTAGGTTTTAATAACTTTGAAGGCATTTCAAGATTTTTAAAATAGTCAAGTGTATTTTACTACAATATTCTTCACAGATTTTCATACTTCATTTTATAACTGAATTCTTTCATTTTTGTAAGTTTCTCTTTCTTATTACAAGCACATTGAATTAGTGGAGCAATCTTTAAAAATAATATAATTAAAGGACTTATTTCATGATATTCAATAATTTTTAATTTAGTTACTAATTTTAGCATTGTTTTATAATAACTTAAGGCTACTTTTATTTTTTTTTAATTTTTAATATTTTTTATTACATATTTTCCTCAATTACATTTCCAATGCTATCCCAAAAGTCCCCCATAGCGCCCCCCACTTCCCTACCCACCCATTCCCATTCTTTTGGCCCTGGCATTCCCCTATATTGGGGCATATAAAGTTTGCAAGTCCAATGGGCCTCTCTTTCCATTGATGGCCGAATAGGCCATCTTTCGATACATATGCAGCTAGAGACAAGAGCTCCGGGGTATTGGTTAGTTCATAATGTTGTTCCAACTATAGGGTTGCAGATCCCTTTAGCTCCTTGGGTACTTTCTCTAGCTTCTCGATTGGGAGCCCTGTGATACATCCAATAGCTGACTGTGAGCATCCACTCCTGTGTTTGCTAGGCCCCTGCATAGTCTCACAAGAGACAGCTATCTTTGGGTCCTTTCAGCAAAATCTTGCTAGTGTATGCAATGGTGTCTGCTTTAGAAGCTGATTATGGGATGGATCCCTGGATACGGCAGTCTCTAGATGGTCCATCCTTTCATCACAGCTCATAAAAACAGGATTTTGTAGATACTTTGATTGAAAAATAGTTGCATAATTATGTTTTCTATCTGCACTATCTGCCCAATCCTACTGTCAAGCAGATCTGCATTTCCTCATTATCTTTCCAAATAGTTGATAGTTTTTCATGGAAGGAGTTGTCAAAGTTCCCATACCATATGGGAAACTATCATTACTTGATCTTAGCAACTTGAAAACTTGGGGCACTACATACATTAAGATGTTGGTCAATCTGCAAAGTTCGGGCCAACAAAAAGTTGATATGATGATGATTAGAGTGGTATGTTGTTTTATGTGTTTGAAAATATTAATGATGGGTCTCATTGATCCCTGAGCATAACAGGCATTACTATACTCTTTAGCATCTTCTCAAACTGAACAGTTAAATCCAATGGATGAGAATTTAAGCACAAAAATGTTTTAACATTCCTTATAACAATTTATATATAAAGTAACTTTATGTTCATACATATATATTATAATATATTATATATATATATATGTTTTTTTCTTTTTTGTTTGTTATTTTATTTATTTACATTTCAATTTTTTGTCATTTTCTGATTTCTGCTCTACAAATTGCCTACCCCATTCTTCTTACCCTGCCTCTATGAGGGTGCTCCCTCAACCACCCACCCAATCATGCCTCACCACCTTAGCATCCAACTTTGCTGGGGCATCAAGCCTTCACAAGACCAAGGGCCTCTCCTCCCATGGATGCCAGATAAGGTAATCCTCTACTATATATACATCTGGAGCCATGTGTTCCTCCATGTGTATACTTTAGTTCTGGGTTCTCTGAGGGGTCCAGTCAGTAGATATTTTTCTTCCTATGGGGATGTCGTCCCTTAAACTCCTTCAGTCTATTCCCTAATTCTTCCATTAGGTTCCCCAAGCTCAATTTGATGGTTTGCTACAAGCATCTGCATCTGTATTGGTCAGGCTCCAGCAGAGCCTCTTAGGATACAGCTATATCAGGCTCCTGTCAGCAATTGCTTCTAGGCATCAGCAATAGTGTCAGAGTTTGGTGTCTGCAGATGGGATAGATCCCTAGGTGGGGTGGTCTCTGTTTGGCCTTTCATTCAGTCTCTGCTCTACTTTTTGTCCCTTAATTTCATTTAGACAGGAACAATTCTGCATTAAAAATTTTTACTTTGGTGGATGACCCTTTCCCTCAACTGGGAATGAAGGTTATTCAATGGATATGGTCTCTATAGGTTCTATATTTCCTTTATTTGGTATTTTGGCTAATGTCATCCCGGTTGGGTAATGGGAACTTCTTGCATCCATGGCATCTGTGACTTACTTTTGGCTAACAATACTTCCACATCCTCCACTGCTACATATTTCTATTCAATTTCCAGACCCTGTACACTTCTCTCCTGTCCATTCCCATATCTGATCATGTCCCCCTTTTTTCCCTTCCCCTTCTCTCTCCCCCCTGAGTCCGCAACTCACTCAACCTCCAGTGATTATTTTGTTCCCCTTCTAGGAGGACTGAAGCATCCACACTTTGGACTTCCTAATTCTTGAGCTTCATGTGGTCTATGAGTTGTATTATGGCTATTCTGAACTTTTGGGTAAATATCCACTTACCAGTGAGTGCCTATCATATGTGTTCTTTTGTGAATGAGTTACCTCACTAAGGATAATATTTTCTAGGTCCATGCATTTGCTGTAAATTTCATGAAGTCATTGTTTTTAAAAGCTGATTAATATTTCATTGTGTAAGTACAATTTCATTTTCTGTATCCATTCTTCCATGTAGGTACATCTCAGTTTCTAGTTTCTGGCTATTATATATACATATAAAAAGTCTGCTATGGAGCTGGGCGTGGTGGCACACGCCTTTAATCCCAGCACTCGGGAGGCAGAGGCAGTCGGATTTCTGAGTTCGAGGCCAGCCTGGTCTACAAAGTGAGTTCCAGGACTATACAGAGAAACCCTGTCTCGAAAAACCAAAAAAAACAAAAACAAAAACAAAAACAAAAAACAAAAAACAAAAAACAAAAAACAAAACAAAACAAAAAAACCAACAACAACAAAAAACAAAACAAACAAACAAACAAACAAAGAGTCTGCTATGAAAATAGTGGGGCATGTACCCTTGATATATGTTGGAGCATATTTTGGATACATACCTAGAAGTGGTATAGCTGGGTCCTTAGGAAAAGCTATTTTCTGAGGCTCTGCCAGACAGATTTCCAGAATGATTTTACCAGCTAATAATTCCACAGGCAATGGAGGAGTGTTCTTCTTTCTCCACACCCTTGCCAGCACCTTCTGTCACTTGAGGTTTTTTGTTTGTTTTTTGTTTTGGTTGGTTTTTTGTTTGTTTGTTTTTTGTTGTTTTGTTTGTTTGGTTTTTTGTTTGTTTTGGTTTTTTTGTTCTTTTTGTTTTTCAAGACAGGGTTTCTCTGTGTAGCCCTGGCTGTCCTGGAACTCACTTTGTAGACAAGGCTGGCCTCCAATTCAGAAATCTGCCTGCCTCTGCCTCCCAAGTGCTGGGATTAGAGGCATGTGCCACCACCGCCCAGCTGTCACTTGAGTTTTTGATCTTAGCTATTCGGGAATGGTTTGAGAGTAGAATCTAAGAGTTGTTTTGATGTGAATTTCTATCATGACTAAGTATGTTGAACATTTCTTTAGGTGCTTCTCGGCCATTTGAGATTCCCCAGTTGAGAATTTTTTTTCAAGATCTGTTCTCTGTTTTTAATAGGGTTATTTGGTTCTCTAGAGTCTAATTTCTTGACTTCTTTGAACACATTAGATATTAGCCCTCTCTGTGATATAGTGTTGGTAAAGATCTTTCCCAATCTATAGGTTGCCAGTTTGTTCTATTGATAGTTTTCTTTGATTTGCAGAAGCTTTTCAATTTTATAAAATCCTATTTGTCAATAGATGATCTTAGAGATTGAACCATTGATGTTCTGTTTAGAAATTTTTCTTCTGTGCCAATGTGTTCCAGGTTCTTTCCCACTATCTCTTCTATTAGATTCAATGTATCTGGTTTTATGTGGAGGTGTTTGATGTACTTGTACTTGAGCTTTGTACAAGAAGATAAGAATGGATCGATTTGCATTCTTCTACATGCTGACTGCCAGTTGAACCAGCACCATTTGCTGAATATGCTGTCTTTTTCCACTGGATGGTTTTGGTTTCTTTGTGAAAGATCAGGTGACAATAGAATTGTGTGTTTAATTCTGGATCTTCAATTCTATTCCACTGATCTACCTGTCTGTCTCTGTACCAACACCATGCGATTTTGTATCACAATTACTCTGTAATACAGCTTGAGATCAAGTATAGTGATTCCCCTACAAGTTCTTTTATTGTTAAGAATTGATTTCATTATCCTGGGTGGGTTTTTTTTCCACCTCTTTCCATCTCTTTGAAAATTTTTGTTGAAATTTTGATGGGGATTGCATTGAATTTGGAGATTTGCTTTTAGTAGGATGACCATTTTTACTATGTTAATCCTGCTGCTGCATGAGCATGGGAGGTCTTTGCATCTTCTGACGTCTTCTTCAATTTCTTTCTTCAGAGACTTGAAGTTATTGTCATTGAGATCTTACACGTGCTTGATAAGATCCAGTCCGTGTTGTTTTATGTTATTTGTGAAGAATGCAATTTTTCTAATTTCTTTCTTAGCTCATTTATTCTTTGAATTAAGGACGGCTACATATTTGTTTGAGTTAATTTTATATCCACCCACATTGCTGAAGATGTTTATCAGGTTTAGGAGTTCTGTGGTTGAATTTTTGGGTATGCTTAGGTATACTGTCATATTATTCAAAAATATGGATATGTTTTTACTTTGATAATTTTTATATCTTTACATGGAAAATTTAGTGTAATATTAAATGTTGCAAATTTCAAACATGCTTCCTATATTGCTATAGGAATAGCAATATAATGCTACTTCCTATAATGCTTCCTATAATGCTACTTCCTATAATGCTACTATATTTGATCAATATAAAACATAATATGTTACAGTTATTTCATAATAACTGTATTATTTCATATGTTTATATTAAGAAACTCAACTGAATAAAAATACTTGAGAAATCTATTGATAATGTGACATTAATATTTACTGTTATAAAATATAACATAGTATGTATGTGTGTATGTATGTATGTATGTATATATGTAGAGAGTCACATTACTGTGAATCCATGACATATATTGATATCTGTTGGGAGCTATTAAGACAACTCTATCGTCTTGATCTCTGAATTGGGCCTCTCCTCACCCCCCGAGAAGAAAAGGGGGTCAAAAGCGGGCCACCAATGCACCGCTCCGAGAACAACCACAGATTGTTCCAGCCCTAAGTCAGCACCGGATGTCCTGACCACAAGATGTACCCTGATACCACCAAGTTCCTGCTTCTCCATGTAGTTGCCAAAAGAAAATTTTCCGCTGCCCCATTCCTCCTGCTGAGAAGTACTTCCCCTTTTGCTTGTGCATCTAAGCCTTGAGCCTTGCTGAATACCTTGAAACCTTGATGCTAATCAGACTGCTTCCGTGTGTTCTTACACTTGGTGTCTGTCTCTCCCTCCCCCCATTTGGTTCTTAGGAGAAGGTCCCCTTGAGACCCTCGAATAACTGGACCTGCTGGATGGGTCAGATATCTATAACATTTCCAGTTATTTAAAACTTTAAAATGTTATTAAACAAGCAATCTGCTTCCTTCTCTCCTACAAATCCTGCTGTCTCCTTAAGTTTGCCTGTTTTAAGTATGTTAGTGTAGTTATACTGTATTTGCTATTTTGTGACTGGCTTATATTATTTAAGATTTTTGAAGTTAATGTATGTTTATATGATATGATATAATTTCCTGTCCTTGTATGTCTTACCAATGTTTTATTTCAGTATGAAACATGTATTGCTAATCCATTCATTTCTTTCTACAGTGAGATATTTTAAACTTCTAGCTTTGCTGGTATAAATGATGCTACAGTAAAACATAATTAACATATGCATCCATGTCTGTCACATCTTTTCTTGATAAATGATACAAGATAAATGCTGGATAACATATACCCTCTCTTTTGAATTATTTTGAGAAACTGGAAAACTCATATCCATATAGGTCTACATCATTTTACATTCCCTTCAACAGAACATGTGTTTCAGTTTCTTCAAAACCCTTCTAAAGAATTTTTTTAATGCACATGAAAGACTAGCAAACATGGTATTTTGCTGTATTACTGTGCCATTTGGTTTGTTGTTATTCTCAAATTGCTCTTCCTTCCTTCCTTCCTTCCTTCCTTCCTTCCTTCCTTCCTTCCTTCCTTCCTTTCCTTCTTTCTTTCTTTCTTTCTTTCTTTCTTACTTTCTTTCTTTCTTTCTTTCTTTCTTTCTTTCTTTCTTTCTTTCTTTCTTTCTTTCTTTCTTTTTTCTTTCTTTCCAAGACAAGGTTTCTCTGTATAGGCCTGGATGTCCTGGAAATAACTTTGTAGACCAGGCTGGCTTTGAACTCAGAAATCTGCCTGCCTCTGCCTCCCAAGTGCTGGGATTAAAGGTGTGTGCCCCACTCCTGGCTCTGTTTCTTTACTTACCTAGTGTTTACTGTGTAGAGATGCTTAGAGTTGCTATGTCTTCTATTTGTGACCTAAGATTTGTATCTTAATGTCACTGTTTTATTTTATTTTATGCTCATTTGCCTCACTCTGTTTTCCTTCCAGGACTGTTTTTTCACCATTGTCATGACTGACTCCAAGGACTGTGATACAGGCTCTGTGTATCATCATGGAGTTGATCGTGTCTTTGTGATTGTTTATGTTTGCACCATCATTTGCAGGTTTTCAACAGTTGAAATACAGTATGCTTTGATGTGAGTTGATTTGAAGTTTTCATTCTTAAGTTTCATCAAGCTATTTACATGTTTTTACTAATGCATTCCATCAAATTTGGGAAATACAGGGTTATTATTTATCTAATTAAACTTTCTTACTCTATGCTTTCAACCATGAGTGTTTGGAATAACTTTATAATTATCCTGGTTCCTTAAGATTTTTTCAAAGTTTATGCTTGTTTTATTATTCTACTTTTTAAATAGATAGCCCTCCCACCAATGAAAGAAAAATAAATTGGTGTGTGTGTGTGTGGGGGGGGGTGCTTGTTTCTTTGAATTTCCTGAGAAGCAATGCAACTAAAATGTGGAGTGGCTGAGAGTAAAGATTGCTAATCCTGGTTGTTCTGCCTGGGGATGAGAAGCATCCATCATGACTCAAGGCCCCAACCTAAATGAACTCCTATGTGGTACATTCACACTTCCTTTTCTAGGAGTTTGGACAATGCATGAGTAGGAATTAACTATGTAACTATCACTGCCAATATTTTACTACCATTAATTCTTTTCAACTTTGCATTTCTTAAATAGACTTAGGAGATCTGAAAGAGTTACATTGGGCATTTCTACAACTGCAGGTTCCCAGGCAGAAAGTCAGATTTCAAAAGATCCCTAGAGCCTTTATTCTAAAGAAGAATATTTATAAACATATATTTGTTTTTCTAAACAACTATATATGAGGATATCTTTAGATAAGATCTCTAATCAAGGACTGAGTAGTATTTGTTGGAAATTAACTGAGCAAAGAATATTAAGAACATTACACTGGAAAAGATCTGTGTGTGCAAATCTATAGTTGAAGAAGAATGTAGTAATTATTGAATTCTGAACTATACATAGAACACAATTGTAGTTTTGAAAAACAGATTAGGAGTATTTTCTTAGCATGAGTATAGCTTTTGGAGTTTTCATCAACCTCACACAAATACACACATGCACACACACACATGAATGCATGCAAGCATGCATGCACACATGCACATATAGATATGTGCTTTAGGATATCTGTTATACAGAGTGTGATTTCTTTATGCTCAACAGCATGTATTAACAAAACTGTCCTTTAGCCACTACATGCTTTGACATCATTAACAAAAATAGTATGTAAATGTATAGATTTAATTGTTGACTCTCACTGTTCCATTGGTCTATGTGTCTGTTTTATCCCCATATTTTATGATTTTGAAGACTTACAGTAGATTTCTAAATGTTGACTGAGATGCTCCATCCAGTTTTATATTCTCTCTTCCATGTTGTGTTAGCTATTTGGGATAATTGTGAATTCAGTTATTTTGTGCTTTCTTCAGAATCATTTTCTCCTTTTTCTATGAAAAAAAATTACAAGAGGATTTTGCGAGTCACTGCATTGCACCTTGCTTTGTTTTATACAGACATTTTAATGATGGGTCCGATCTATGAACAAAGTATATATTTCCATTTATGTGTATATATTTCAGATTTAATCAGTGTGCTACAATTTTCACTTTAGAGAAATAGCATAGCTTTTACCCAGATGTTAAGAAGGCTTTTGTATGATGAACATCTTCCTGGCATACTGCCATAAATTTTGGGTCCAACATCTGTCCCAAAAAATAGAACCTTAAGTTTTGTTTCTAAATAAAATCTAAATTATATATATACTGCTTAACACACACTGTGACCCTGAATAAGTAGAAACAATGTAAATATCTAACAAAATGTTCAGCTTCATATGTTTTATAATGAGATACTGTGAATAGAACATTAATATCAATATTACTTGTATAACAGGTAAACAATTTATGTTATATAATAGTGAAATACATCAAATAAGCAAGATGCATTTTTAAGTTTATAAATATTTAGTGTCACTTGCACATCTTGGGGTGGTCCCATGTGTGGTTTGTGTTTTCATAATGGCTACAATGAAGATTATTGTTTCCTGTCTATGAACTGGATGGTGGAAGGAACTTACAAAGGCTTATGATAATTGTGAAATAAAAAAACTATAGTTAAACTAGTTTCAGCTTATATATGTCTAAAATTTATGGGACTATTTGAAAATCAATATGCATACAATAATTTTCAGAAGAATTTTGTGTCCTAAGGCTTTTATATACACCTAATTTGAGTGTGAGCAATATTGTGCATAAAAGGAAATAAGAAAAAATGTATCTTTCATCAAGCACATATTTAATATGTTTCCAAACAAGGAGGCAATATATATTTCATGCTCCATGTAGATAATGGCCATTTTAATGCAACTGTCCTAGCATATATATGTGTTTCTAGAAAATGAACTCATGCCATATCTAGCTAATTTTGCATTGAGCCACATTCAAACCCAGAACATAGAGAAATATGTACATTTACTAGTGGCATATAGATCTTATTGAGTGATGTCACATCCCCTAAAAATGGATATTAGACATTTCATTTAATTAAGTTACTTTGATTTTTTCCTTTGACTGTAAAATTATTTATATAATCCAAAAAAATTTCTGTGTCCAAAATATATGAAGAATAATTTAAAAATACCTATGAATATAAATGTTCTTGTCTGGTAATTATTCTATGATCAATTACCTTTTAATATTTATTTGTACTGAAAGATATAAAATGTGTTTAAATATCCAGGGATTTGTTTATAATAGGACAGTAATAGGAACATTTGACAAATTTTTATTTTATGTTGATATATTTTCATTGCAAAGTAAATAACATTGTTGTTTATTTATATAAGGAACACTATTTTAATGGCTGTATTATTTGTTATTAATGATAACATATTTGATGATAAATTTCAGCAGTCTTTCAATGTTAGATATGCAGATTTTCCATATATTTCCCCATTACAAATGATAAAAGAAGTAACTTTTTAAATTTTATTTTTTATTTGAAAACTATGCAAAAGTAAACAAATGTGAAATCAGTTATATATAATTTGATTAATTGTTATAGCAGAAGTTTCAGTATGAAGATTCATCTTTTAACATGTGTGGGTTTGTGTGTGTGTGTGTGTGTGTGTTTGTTTGTTAGTGAAAATGACCTTGGACTAAGAAACTTACAAAACACATAGATCTATTGTTGGCTCATCGCTCTTCAGGGGTTTTAGACTATGAAAGTTTATTTCATCCAAAATTATAGGTGACCCAATCACAAAAGAACTCAAATGATATGTACTCACTGATAAGTGGATATTAGCCCAAAAACTTAGAATACCCAAGATATAAGTTACAATTTGCAACACACATGAAACTCAAGAAGAACGAAGACCAAAGTGTGAACACTTTGCCCCTTCATAGAATTGGGAACAAAACACCCATGGAAGTAGTTACAGAGACAAAGTTTGGAGCTGAGACAAAAGGATGGACCATCAAGAGACTGCCATATCCAGGGATCCATCCCATAATCAGCCTCCAAACGCTGACACCATTGCATACACTATCAAGATTGTGCTGATAGGACCCTGATATAGCAGTCTCTAGTGAGACTACGCCGGGGCCTAGCAAACACATAAGTGGAAGCTCACAGTCAGCATTTGGACGGATCACAGGGCCCCCAATGGAGGAACTAGAGAAAATACCCAAGGAGCTAAAGGAATCTGCAACCCTATAGGTGGAACACCATTATGAAATATCCAGTACCCTGGAGCTCTTGACTCTAACTGCATATGTATCAAAAGATGGCCTAGTCGGCCATCACTGCAAAGAGAGGCCCATTGGACTTGCAAACTTTATATACCCCAGTACAGGGGAACGCCAGGGCCAAAAAGTGGGAGTGGGTGGGTAGGGGGTTGGGGGGAGGGTATGGGGACTTTTGGGATAGGATTGGAAATGTATCCTATTAAAAAAAATGTATCCTATGTATACCTAATTAAAAAATGTTTTAAAGTAGAAAAAAAATTACAGGTTTGTAATGAGGCATTAATGGGAGGAGAGAGAGAGGAGAGAGAGAGAGAGAGAGAGAGAGAGAGAGAGAGAGAGAGAGAGAGAGAGAGAGAGAATCAATAGAAAGTATATCTTTCCATTCCATATCTCTGAGCAGTTTATGACTGTGATCCTCACTGCATTATTTGTTCTAACATATTATAAAGCCACCATATTCTGAATCTTTCAATAGATTGATTGATTGATTGATGATTGATTTTTCACGACAGGGTTTCTTTGTATAGCTCTGGCTGTCCTGGAACTCACTGTGTAGACCAGGCTTGCCTCAAACTCAGAAATTTATCTGCTTCTGCCTCCCAATTGCTGTGAATGAAAACATGCGTCACCACTGCCCAGCTTCAATGGGTTTATCAATTGATTAAATGAGACTATTTTTTGATCTAGTACTTTCCAAACATCACACCTCTGAGTATTGAGATCTAAGCTTTCAACTCACAAGCTGCGGCAGATTTCATATCCACATCATTAAATAATCAAGTATAAAGGTACTTTGTATTCCAGTAATAATTTAAGCTACTGTTTAATTTTGATATCTTTCTGTCCTTGATAATTTTCATGTTTTTACATTTTTAACTGCATTTTCAGGTCATAGAAAATTTTACATCCTTATAAAATAAATGATTTTTGCATAATTATGTATAAAAGTAACTTTTATTTGCCAGGTATGCTTGTTGATTTCGAGGCTTATTGCTGAATAAACTTACCCCTTCTAGCTCTTTCTGAACTCTGGCTTACTGGTTCAACTCCATTTATTTAGCTCAAACTCCTCTCCAAGATGATTGATTCAATCTGGCTTCTCTTGCCTTCTCATTGAACTGCTCTGCTTGGCTTTAAACTAGCTCTGGCAATTTCATCTATACTCCCAACTCCTTCTGATTCTGGCTTTAATTATCTCTGTTGCCCTGCACTAATCTTCAGAAAAAAATCAAATTCACTGCATTGTACTCACTGAAGTGACTCCAAACTGACTGACTCTCTTTACTCTGATCTTTTCTTTCCATTATTTTTTGAATTTTATTGGTTATTTTATTTCCGTACATTCAAATGGTATCTCTCTTCACAGTTTCCCCTCCACAAGCCCTCTATTCCCTCCCCACTCCCTCTATGGGGATGCTTCCCGACCTACCCACCCATTCCTGTCTTTTTTTTTTTTTTTTATTAGGTATTTTCCTCGTTTACATTTTCTTTTTTTTTATTTTTAATATTTTTATTACATATTTTCCTCAACTACATTTCCAATGCAATCCCAAAAGTCCCCCATAGCGCCCCCCACTTCCCTACCCACCCATTCCCATTCTTTTGGCCCTGGCATTCCCCTATATTGGGGCATGTAAAGTTTGCAAGTCCAATGGGCCTCTCTTTCCATTGATGGCCAACTAGGCCATCTTTCAATACATATGCAGCTAGAGACAAGAGCTCCGGGGTTCTGGTTAGTCCATCATGTTGTTCCAACAATAGGGTTGCAGATCCCTTTAGCTCCTTGGGTACTTTCTCTAGCTTCTCCATTGGGAGCCCTGTGATACATCCAATAGCTGACTGTGAACATCCACTCCTGTGTTTGCTAGGCCCCGGCATCGTCTCACAAGAGACAGCTATATTTGGGTCCTTTCAGCAAAATCTTGCTAGTGTATGCAATGGTGTCAGCATTTAGAAGCTGATTATGGGACGGATCCCTGGATACGGCAGTCTCTAAATGGTCCATCCTTTCATCACAGCTACGAACTTTGTCTCTGTAACTCCTTCCCTGGGTGTTTTGTTCCCAATTCTAAGAAGGTGCACAGTGTCCACACTTTGGTCTTCATTCTTCTTGAGTTTCATGCGTTTAGCAAATTGTATCTTATATCTTGGGTATCCTAAGTTTTGGGCTAATATCCACTTATCAGTGAATACATATTGTGTGAGTTCTTTTGTGATTGTGTTACTTCACTCAAGATGATGCCCTCCAGGTCCATCCATTTGGCTAGGAATTTCATAAATTCATTCTTTTTAATAGCTGAGTAGTACTCCATTGTGTAAATGTACCATAATTTCTGTATCCATTCCTCTGTTGAGGGACATCTGGGTTCTTTCCAGCTTCTGGCTATTATAAATAGGGCTGCTATGAACATAGTGGAACATGTGTCCTTCTTACCGGTTGGGACATCTTCTGGATATATGCCCAGGAGAGGTATTGCTGGATCCTCTGGTAGTACTATGTCCAATTTTCTGAGGAACCGCCAGACTGATTTCCAGAGTGGTTGTACAAGCTTGCAATCCCACCAACAATGGAGGAGTGTTCCTCTTTCTCCACATCCTCGCCAGCATCTGCTGTCACCTGAATTTTTTATCTTAGTCATTCTGACTGGTGTGAGGTGGAATCTCAGGGTTGTTTTGATTTGCATTTCCCTGATGATTAAGGATGTTGAACATTTTTTCAGGTGTTTCTCTGCCATTCGGTATTCCTCAGGTGAGAATTCTTTGTTCAGTTCTGAGCCCCATTTTTTAATGGGGTTATTTGACTTTCTGGAGTCCACCTTCTTGAGTTCTTTATATATATTGGATATTAGTCCCTTATCTGATTTAGGGTAGGTGAAGATCCTTTCCCAATCTGTTGGTGGTTTTTTTGTCTTATTGATGGTGTCTTTAGCCTTGCAGAAGCTTTGTAGTTTCATGAGGTCCCACTTGTCAATTCTCGATCTTACAGCACAAGCCATTACTGTTCTATTCAGGAATTTTTCCCCTGTGCCCATATCTTCAAGGCTTTCCCCCCCTTTCTCCTCTATAAGTTTCAGTGTCTCTGGTTTTATGTGAAGTTCCTTGATCCACTTAGACTTGACCTTAGTACAAGGAGATAGGAATGGATCGATTCGCATTCTTCTACATGTTAACAACCAGTTGTGCCAGCACCATTTGTTGAAAATGCTGTCTTTCTTCCACTGGATGTTTTTAGCTCCCTTGTCGAAGATCAAGTGAACATAGGTGTGTGGGTTCATTTCTGGGTCTTCAATTCTATTCCATTGGTCTATTTGTCTGTCACTATACCAGCACCATGCAGTTTTTATCACAATTGCTCTGTAGTAGAGCTTTAGGTCCTGCATGGTGATTCCACCAGAGGTTCTTTTATCCTTGAGAAGAGTTTTTGCTATCCTAGGATTTTTGTTATTCCAGATGAATTTGCAGATTGCACTTTCTAATTTGTTGAAGAATTGATTTGGAATTTTGATGGGGATTGCATTGAATCTGTAGATTGCTTTTGGCAAGATAGCTATTTTTACAATGTTGATCCTGCCAATCCATGAGCATGGGAGATCTTTCCATCTTCTGAGATCTTCTATAATTTCTTTCTTCAGAGACTTGAAGTTTTTATTATACAGATCTTTCACTTCCTTAGTTAGAGTCACGCCAAGATATTTTATATTATTTGTGACTATTGAGAAGGGTGTTGTTTCCCTAATTTCTTTCTCAGCCTGTTTATTCTTTGTGTAGAGAAAGGCCATTGATTTGTTTGAGTTAATTTTATATCCAGCTACTTCACCGAAGCTGTTTATCAGGCTTAGGAGTTCTCTGGTGGAATTTTTAGGGTCACTTATATATACTATCATATCATCTGCAAAAAGTGATATTTTGACTTCATCTTTTCCAATTTGTATCCCTTTGATCTCCTTTTGTTGTCGAATTGCTCTGGCTAGGACTTCAAGTACAATGTTGAATAGGTATGGAGAAATTGGACAGCCTTGTCTAGTCCCTGATTTTAGAGGGATTGCTTCAAGCTTCTGACCATTTACTTTGATGTTGGCTACTGGTTTGCTGTAGATTGCTTTTATCATGTTTAGGTATGGGCCTTGAATTCCTGATCTTTCCAAGACTTTTATCATGAATGGGTGTTGGATCTTGTCAAATGCTTTTTCCGCATCTAACGAGATGACCATGTGGTTTTTGTCTTTGAGTTTGTTTATATACTGGATTACGTTGATGGATTTCCGTATATTGAACCATCCCTGCATCCCTTGGATGAAACCTACTTGGTCAGGATGGATGATTGTTTTGATGTGTTCTTGGATTCGGTTAGCAAGAACTTTATTGAGGATTTTTGCATCAATATTAATAAGGGATATTGGTCTGAAGTTTTCTATCTTTGTTGGGTCTTTTTGTGGTTTAGGTATCAGAGTAATTGTGGCTTCATAGAATGAGTTGGGTAGAGTACCTTCTGTTTCTATTTTGTGGAATAGTTTGTGAAGAACTGGGATTAGATCTTCTTTGAAGGTCTGATAGAACTCTGCACTAAACCCATCTGGTCCTGGGCTCTTTTTAGTTGGGAGACTATTAATGACTGCTTCTATTTCTTTGGGGGATATAGGGCTGTTTAGATCATTAACCTGATCTTGATTCAACTTTGGTACCTGGTATCTGTCTAGGAACTTCTCCATTTCATCCAGGTTCTCCAGTTTTGTTGAGTATAGCCTTTGGTAGAAGGATCTGATGGTGTTTTGGATGTCTTCAGGATCTGTTGTTATGTCTCCTTTTTCATTTCTGATTTTGTTAATTAGGATGCTTTCCCTGTGCCCTCTAGTGAGTCTGGCTAAGGGTTTATCTATCTTGTTGATTTTCTCAAAGAACCAGCTCCTTGATTGGTTGATTCTTTGAATAGTTTTTCTTGTTTCCACTTGGTTGATTTCACCCCTGAGTTTGATTATTTCCTGCCTTCTACTCCTCTTGGGTGAATTTGCTTCCTTTTGTTCTAGTGCTTTTAGGTGTGTTGTCAAGCTGCTAATGTGTGCTCTCTCTAGTTTCCTTTTGGAGGCACTCAGAGCTATGAGTTTTCCTCTTAGAAATGATTTCATTGCGTCCCATAAGTTTGGGTATGTGTGGCTTCATTTTCATTGAACTCTAAAAAGTCCTTAATTTCTTTCTTTATTCCTTCCTTGACCAAGGTATCATTGAGAAAAGTGTTGTTCAGTTTCCACGTAAAGGTTGGCTTTCTATTATTTATTTTGTTATTGAAGATCAGCCTTAGTCCATGGTGATCTGATAGGATGCATGGGACAATTTCAATATTTTTGTATCTGTTGAGGCCTTTTTTGTGACCAATTATGTGGTCAATTTTGGAGAAGGTACCATGAGGTGCTGAGAAGAAGGTATATTCTTTTGTTTTAGGATAGAATGTTCTGTAGATATCTGCCAGATCCATTTGATCCATAATTTCTCTTAGTTTCTCTGTGTTCCTGTTTAGTTTCTGTTTCCATGATCTGTCCATTGGTGAAAGCGGTGTGTTGAAGTCTCCCACTATTATTGTATGAGGTGCAATGTGTGCTTTGAGATTTACTAAAGTTTCTTTAATGAATGTGGCTGCCTTTGTATTTGGAGCATAGATATTCAGGATTGATAGTTCCTCTTGGAGGATTTTACCTTTGATGAGTATGAAGTGTCCCTCCCTGTCTTTTTTAATGACTTTGGGTTGGAAGTCAATCTTATCAGATATTAGAATGGCTACTCCAGCTTGTTTCTTCATGCCATTTGCTTGGAAAATTGTTTTCCAGCCTTTCATTCTGAGGTAGTGTCTATCCTTTTCTCTGAGATGAGTTTCCTGTAAGCAGCAAAATGTTGGGTCTTGTTTGTGTAGCCAGTTTGTTAGTCTATGTCTTTTTATCGGGGAGTTGAGTCCATTGATATTAAGAGATATTAAGGAAAAGTAATTGTTGTTTCCTGTTATTTTTGTTGTTAAAGTTGGCATTTTGTTCTTATGGCTGTCTTCTTTTAGGTTTGTTGAGGGATTACCTTCTTGTTGTTTCTAGGGCGTGGTTCCTGTCCTTGTATTGTTTTTTTTTCTGTTATTATCCTTTGAAGGGCTGGATTCGTGGAGAGATAATGTGTGAATTTGGTTTTGTCGTGGAATACTTTGGTTTCTCCATCTATGTTAATTGAGAGTTTGGCTGGGTATAGTAGCCTGGGCTGGAATTTGTGTTCTTTTAGTGTCTGTATAACATCCGTCCAGGATCTTCTGGCTTTCATAGTCTCTGGTGAAAAATCTGGTGTAATTCTGATAGGCTTGCCTTTATATGTTATTTGGCCTTTTTCTCTTACTGCTTTTAGTATTCTATCTTTATTTAGAGCATTTGTTGTTCTGATTATTATGTGTCGGGAGGTATTTCTTTTCTGGTCCAGTCTATTTGGAGTTCTGTAGGCTTCTTGTATGTTCATGGGCATCTCTTTCTTTAGATTTGGGAAGTTTTCTTCTATAATTTTGTTGAAGATGTTTGCTGGTCCTTTGAGTTGAAAATCTTCATTCTCATCCACTCCTGTTATCCGTAGGTTTGGTCTTCTCATTGTGTCCTGTATTTCTTGGATGTTTTGAGTTAGGATCTTTTTGCATTGTACATTTTCCTTGATTGTTGTGCTGATGTTCTCTATGGAATCTTCTGCACCTGAGATTCTCTCTTCCATCTCTTGTATTCTGTTGCTGATGCTGGTATCTATGGTTCCAGATTTCTTTCCTAGGGTTTCTATCTCCAGTGTTGCCTCATTTTGGGTTTTCTTTATTGTGTCTACTTCCCTTTTTAGGTCTAGTATGGTTTTGTTCATTTCCATCATCTGTTTGGATGTCTTTTCCTGTTTTTCATTAAGGACTTCTACCTGTTTGATTAGGTTATCCTGTTTTTCTTTAAGGATTTGTAACTCTTTAGCAGTGTTCTCCTGCAATTCTTTAAGGGATTTTTGTGTTTCCTCTTTATTGTCTTCTACCTGTTTACCAGTGTTCCTTTGTATTTCTTTAAGTGTGTTATTAAAGTCCTTCTTGAAGTCCTCTACCATCATCAGGAGATATGCTTTTAGATCCGTGTCTATCTTTTCCGGTGTGTTGGGGTGCCCTGGACTGGGCGACGTGGGAGTGCTGGATTCTGATGATGGTGAGTGGTCTTGGTTTCTGTTAGTAAGATTATTATGTTTACCTTTCGCCATCTGGTAATCTCTGGGGTTAGTTGTTGTCGTTGTCACTGTTTAAAGATTGGAGCAGAAGCTGTGTTCCACTCACCAGCAGTCTCAAAATCCTGTGGGGGGGGTCGTGGGTAGCTGGCAGTACCCCGGTGCTGGTCCAGCCGGAAGAGGCCTGTGGTCCTACTCAGGCCGGTTTTCTGCTTCCCTAACTAATGCAGTCTCTGGTCCCGCGTGCAATTGGATTGGAGCAGAAGCTGTGTTCCACTCACCAGAAGTCTTAAGATCCTGTGGCAGGTGTTGTGGGTAGCTGGCGAGTGTCAGCCAACCCTGCGCCCCAGCTGCCCCGGTGCTTTTCTGACCGGAAGAGGCTTGTGGCCCTATGTAGGCCGGATTTCTCTCTCCCCAACCAGAGCAGTCTCAGGTCCTGTGTGATTGGACTGGAGCAGAAGCTGTGTTCCACTCACCAGCAGTCCCAAAATCCTGCGGCGGGGGTCGTGGGTAGCTGGCGGGTGTCAGGCAACCCTGCGCTCCAGCTAC
This sequence comes from Mus caroli, assembly GCF_978045245.1. Lineage (NCBI taxonomy): Eukaryota > Metazoa > Chordata > Mammalia > Rodentia > Muridae > Mus > Mus caroli. The sequence goes on from NW_028227256.1 coordinate 47,268,516, forward strand.
CCTGGTGCTGATCTGGCCGGATGAGGCCTGTTTCCCTACTCAGGCCGGTTTCTGCTTCCCTAACTAATGCAGTCTCAGGTCCCGTGCGCAATTGGATTGGAGCAGAAGCTGTGCTCCACTCACCAGAAGTCTTAAGATCCTGTGGCGGGTGTTGTGGGTAGCTGGCGAGTGTCAGCCGACCCTGCGCCCCAGCTGCCCTGGTGCTTTTCTGACAGGAAGAGCCCTCGTTTACATTTTCAATGCTATTCCAAAAGTCCCCCATACCTACCCCCCCCAATCCCCTACCCACCCACTCCCCCTTTTTGGCCCTGGGGTTCCCCTGTACTGGGGCATATAAAGTTTGCAAGTCCAATGGGCCTCTCTTTGCAGTGATGGCCGACTAGGCCATCTTTTGATACATATGCAGCTAGAGACAAGAGCTCCGGGGTACTGGTTAGTTCATATTGTTGTTCCACCTATAGGGTTGCAGTTCCCTTTAGTTCCTTGGGTAATTTCTCTAGCTCCTCCATTGGGGGCCGTGTGATCCATCCAATAGCTGACTGTGATCATCCACTTCTGTGTTTGCTAGGCCCCGGCATAGTCTCACAAGAGACAGCTATATATGGGTCCTTTCAGCAAAATCTTGCTAGTGTATGCAATTGTGTCAGCGTTTGGAAGCTGATTATGGGATGGATCCCTGCATGTGGCAATCACTAGATGGTCCATCCTTTCGTCACCAGACAAGTAGACCAATGGAACAAAATTGAAAACCCAGAGATGAACCCACACACCTATGGTCACTTGATCTTTGACAAGGGAGCTAAAACCATTCCTGTCTTAGAGCCCTATCATTCTCAGACACTGGCTCATCAAACCTCCACAGGGCCAAATGGATCCCAAATTGATGCCATATAAGGCAATCCTCTGCTATATCCAGCTGGAGTCATGGGTACCACCATGTATACTCTTTAGTTGGTGATTTAGTCCCTCGGAGCTTTGGCGTAGCCTGGTTGCTTGATATTGTTCTTCCTATGAGGTTACAAACCCCTTCAGTTCTTTCTGTCCTTGCCCTAATTACTCCATTGGGGCCACCATGCTCAGTCTGATATTTGGCTGTGTGCATCTACATCTGGCAGAGTGAAGGATGACATGATGAATCTTAAGGATTCCATAACCAACAAGATTTATTGGCTAATTTTAGCTGAAGTTTTGGCTTGGGCATTTTTATGTCTAAGCTAGTTTCAGGGCTTTTCCCATATGTAAGCATCGGTATATCATGTTACCTGTCCTGTTTGATCTTCTTAAATTATTCTTTCCTGCATGTAACCAAGACCTCCAGGGGATCTTTCTCCAACATATTTGATCCATTATCACTTTGGAAGGGATCCAAAGCCTTTTCTTTCTTCCTGTTAACAAAAATACAGAACCCCTCTCCCAGAATAGCAGCGGGTCCAGCTACATGAAATCATCAAAAGTATATATTGATTCAAATTATCAGCTCCTTTTTCTTTAGACCTGTTCTATTATGACCTTTATCACAGATATTTATGATACCATAACCACCAAACTTATAACCACTTGCATTTTGATAATTAAAACAATTCAAAGCAATTAAAGCAATCTTAAATATTATTATCCATTGAGACAGGGTTCAATGGAGGACTCCATCTCCTGCATTTGTTCCTTCTTTCCTATTTCTCATTTTTTTCTTTCTTTAAAGTTGATTGTTATTATTATTTGATAATTTATTTACAGTCCAGTCATTATCCTCCTCTCAGTCTGCCCTCCAACTGTTTCTCATCCCAATCTTCCTCTGCCATTTCTAAAAATATGTTCCCCAGGCCCTACCCACACCCCACCAGATCTCCCCCACTTCAATCTATTGGTTGGGTGTGAGTATCTGCTTCTGTCTCAGTCAGCTGCTTGTTGGACCTCTTGGAGGGAAGCTGTGCTAGGCTTCTTTCTGTAAGCACACCATAGCATCAGAAAGTATCAGGATTTAGAGCCTCCACTTGAGATGAATCCCAATTTACTTTTAGTCCCTTCTTCATTTTTTTTCCCTGAAGTTCATTTAAACAGGAAGAATTCTGGGTCAAAGTTTATGACTTTGGGATGGCAACCCTTCCCACTTCATGGTCTTTGACTTTATGGCCTGTCTTTCTATTGGAGGTGGACTCCACAAGTTCCTTCTCCCCAGTGTTGCACATTCATATAAGGTCCTTCCCTTTGAGTTCAGAGAGTCTCTCACCTCCCAGGTCTCCAGTACATTCTAGAGGGTCCTCCCACTTCTCATTTCCCAAGGTTTCATATTTCCATTCATTCAACTGGCTCTCATGGCTTCACTCCCACTCCTGCCACTACCTAGCCATGTTCTATTTCCCCCACTTTCCCTTTCCCGCCAAGGTCCCTTTCTCTGTCCCTGTGATTGCTTTCTTGGCTCTCCCAAGTGAGATTGAAGCATCTCTACTTGGGCCCTTTAGTTTGTTAACCTTCTTGAGCTCTATGGGCTGTATCCTGTGTATTTTGTACTTTTTTGGCCCAATATCCACTTATTGTTCAGCACATATTATGCAAGTCTTTTTGGTTCTTAGTTACCTCATTCAGGATGATATTTTCTAGTTCCACCCACTTGGTTGCAAAACTCATAATGTCCTCATTCAAATAGCTGAATAGTACTCCATTATGTAAATGAACCACAAGTTCTGTATCCATTCGTCTCTTGTAGAATATCTGGGCTGTTTCCAGCTTCAGGTTAATACAAATAATGTAAACTAAATACAAGAACAAATCAAAATCATAACTCACCATGACCAAGAATTCTTCATGCCAGGGTTTCAAGGCTAAATCAATATACAAAATTTCATTAAAGTAATTCACTATATGAACAAACTAAAAAAAAACCACATGATTATCTCATTAGATACTGAAAAGACATTTGAAAAATACAACACTCATTCATGTTAAAAGTATTAGAGAGATCAGGAATTCAAGACCCATACATAAATATAATAAAAGCAATACACATCAAACCATCAGCCAATATCAAATTAAATGGAGAAATCCTTGAAGGAGTTCCACTAAAATCAGAGACAAGACAATGATGCCCACTGTCACCTAATCTAGCTATAACAATAAGACAACAAAAGGAAATCAAGAGGATACAAATATGCAAAGAAGTCAAGGTATCACTATTTGCAAATGATATGATATTATAAATACAAAACTCCAAAAAGTCTACCATGGAACTTCTGCATCTGATAAGCACCTCCAGCAATGTGCCCGGATATAAAATTAATACAAACAAACCAGTAGCCTCCCTTTATACAGATTGTAAATGGGCTGACAAAGAAATTAGAAAAACAACACCCTTTACTATGGTCGCAAATAATATAAAATATCTTGGAATAACTCTAACCAAACAAGTGAAAAATCTGAATGACAAGAACTTTATGCCTCTAAAGAAAGAAGTCAAAAGACGATCTCAGAAAATGGAGTGATCTACCATGCTCATGAATTGGTAAGATTAATAGTAAAAAACAGCCATGCAAAAACAGTTCTTAACAATAAAAGAACTTCTGAGGGAATCACCATCTCTGACTTCAAGCCATACTACTGAGCAATAGTGTTTACTGTCCTATTTTGTAGTTCTGTTGTAGAAATTATTTAATCCCAATCTGGTGTTTCTATCCCACTTTTGATCATTTCAATACCCAGATAAAAGAAATACACAGCCTTAATATTTAAAATAAGCCTTAAGAATCACAAGAGCTGGCAGTTGTCTACACTCTATGCTATTAGAATCTGCTTGTGTGTTGATGATCCCGAGTTATTGCTTATCATCTTTCATCTGGCCTGTGCTTAATTCCAATTTCTATTTCCTTATTACCATGCCTTTTGTCTTTTAACCCACAGTGTCTTTTTCCTCTCTCCACCTTCTTTTCTCTCTCTCATGGTCTCTTCCAACCCAAAGTCTGAGAACCCAAAAGCCTCACCTATCTCAATTATTTACAGCTACATGCCATAGGCATTTGTGTTTAACCATTAGAAATAAGTTGGGTCTAAGGTCAGATAGAATCACTTGGGCACAAATTCAGACTCTCTCTTAAATCTGGGGCCTTGGTAGCTAAACTTAGCATTGCAATACACAGAAATAGAACAATCCTCAACATAGTTCTGGCAATTAAAGCAATGTTTTGAAGCTAGGAAAGTGCATCATTGCTCAAATACCTGGCATATAAGGTATTTTATTTATATGCAGTTTGAACCCATGATCAGAGGGATTTTTTTGTTGTTGGGTTTTTGTTTGTTTGCTTGTTGTTTGTTTGTTTTGGTTTTTTTGTTTTTTGGTTTTGTTTGTTTGTTTTTTTTTTTTGGTTTTTTTTTGTTTTGTTTTCTTTTTGGTTCTGTCCCTTTGGTTTGGTTTGCCTTGGTTTGATTTTGATGGGTTTTTTTGTTTGCTTGGGTTTTGTTTTGTTATTTTTTGTTTGTTTGTATTTTTACTTTTTGCTTTCTTCCTGAAGAACTTATCTTCTCAAGTAATATCCAGGAGTGGTTGATAACAATGATTCTAGGAAAACCAATGACAATGATTATACAATGGCTTCATTTTTGTTATTGCCTTGGGGTGCTCTACTGTTCTCTGGCTCATATTGTTAAATAGTTTTAATCAATTATTTGCCATTATTTTGTACAATAATTTTCCTACACTGTTCTCAGTAATATTCCTCTAGAATCAACTTATAGGTGCAGTGGAATTATTCTCTGTGCAACATTCTGTGCACTCTCTCTCTCTCTCTCCCTCCCACCCTCTCTTTCTCTGTCATACTCCATTACCTCCTACTTCCCTCTATGCCCCTCCTTCTTTATTTTCTTGCCACATTATTTCTCTGTTTTACATTTATCTTTCTCTTACAGTGTTGCATCCTGTTACACTGTCAACACACAAACTTTTTAACAAAGCCTTTGGAAATAAAACCTCAAAACATTTTACTGTTCACAAGATGAGGTTTCTAAGTTTAGTACATTACATGTGGAAGCAATCACAATATTTTATTAATTTATGAGTTTTAAGATATGTTCACTGTTTCACTTCTCTTATTCCTTTTAATCATAATTTTAACAGACCAATTTACTTTGTTTAAATTGTTGTTTATATCTGAAGATTAAACATCTTCAACATAAGCATTTTGCCAGAACATGTTAATAATTATATACTTTCTTTGAGTAGTTATTAACTTGTCTTCCTTATATCAGTCTTTAGGTTGAAAATCACAATTCTAAAGCTTTTAACATAATGAATGTTTTTCTTGCTAACTGGTTTCTATAGATTTACTTTATCTTCCAAGTCATTAACAAGTACTGTCTGAGGTATGTGTTATAAATCTTAGATGGAAAAATTATTTTTTCAAGGCAGGGTTTCTCTGTGTAGCCCTGGCTGTCCTGGAACTCACTCTGTAGACCAGGCTAGCCTCAAACTCAGAAATCTGCCTGCCTCTGCCTCCCAAGTGCTGAGCAAAATTCTTTACCTAATAACCAAAGTTCCCAATGTTCTAAGTATGCCAAACAGGTTTAGAGTATCTACATAATGCCACTAGAAGACATGTCTACCTAATTTCATGTACTATGTTTTAACTAGGGTACAGGTGTAATACAAATGCTATATGAATTATCATCAATCTGTTGTTGTTTTAGTTGTCTGTAATGATGTAATTCTGATGAATAAATTCTGTGTTTTGGGTTGAATTCAATTTTCAGGGTTACATGAAGACAATATTTTTGGCTTATACTCTTTCAAGCAAAGGGTGATCAACTTCAATATACTTAAAATAACATAAATCACAGGCCATTAGAAACAGGAATAATTGGGTCAATATTCTTAAGGATACGACAGAATTATGGTGAAGAACAAGAATTCAACAATTCATTGTAAGTATCACATAAAATAATCAATTTAGTTTTATTCCAGGAAGACAAAGATGATTCAATACTTGCAAATCAATAAATGTTGTCTGATATATAAGTAGGCAACACGTAAAAATATCAATAAGTGTTTAAGATCCTTTTACAGAATTCAATATCCCTTCATAACTGAACATAATAAAAGCACTGCTAAATACAACCTACTTCATACTCATAAAATCTGAAAACTATTTACCCAAATCAAGTAGAAGGCAAGATTTTCTACTGTCACTAATTGTTTTTATTATAGTGCTTTATATATTACATAGCTAAATCAGTAAGAGATAAAAATAAAAGTTATTACAATAATAGATATTTGCTTAAGATATTACCTTGTGCATTAAAACTTTTCAAAACTCCACTAGATATGAAAATATTTTTAAGAAAATTGTACAATAAAAAATATAAAAATATTTACTTGTTACTATATCCACAATAAACACATTAGAAAATAAACATATGACACAGTCATATGCCTAAACATTCACACAATTTCTAAGAACAAGTCTAAAAGATAAGAAAGATCTCTACTACAAATGTGATTAAAGGCTATCATTGGGGACATCTGATATGGTATAATGGTCTATTACTTCTATGAACCAACACATTAAAATGATCACACTGTTAAAAGTCATCTATAGAATTGCATGCAGTAACTATATTCTTTGACATTCTTGTAAGAATTAGATAAAGCATCCTGAATTTCAAATAAAAACATTAGTTTCATAGTAGCTAAAATAATCTTGAGCACAAAAACTTAATGATAATAACAAAATATTCAACCTTGATTTACAACATAGGGCTATTTTAACAAAACTAGCATACATTTGACACAAAATAAGACCTGAGGGCCATCACAACAGAATTGAGGCTCCAAAATACCCACAACACCACCATCTGGTTCTTGAATAAGTTTCCAAAATAAACATTGAAGAGAAAATATTTTGCTTAATTGATAGGATTAGACAGTTGGATACCCATATCTAGAAGGTTCAGTTTGATACATAGTTCTATGTTATATAAAAACCAATTCAAAATAGATCCATGTAAGATCTTCAACTGAGCATCTTACAAAAACAACACAGTAAAACCACTTAGCAATTTACCTTTAGGTAATGATTTTGAACATGAATGTAATAAGGAAGAAAATAATACCAATATTTGGCAATAGAAATCCCATTAAATTAAAAGGCTTCTAAGCAGAAATTAAATTGATTATCAGACTTAGAGAAAAATAGTTGTCAAGTATCCATATGATAGTGATTAGCAAACAGTAGGTATAAGGACTAAAGATATAAACATTAAAAGTATTTCAAACAATAGATTTTTTATTATTATTATTTTTATTAGGTATTTCCTTCATTTACATTTCCAATGCTATCCCAAAAGTCACCCATATCCTCCCCCCCCACCACTCCCCTACCCACCCACTCCCACTTATTGGCCCTGGAGCTCCCCTGTACTGAGGAATATAAAGTTTGCAGGACCAATGGGCCTCTCTTTCCACTGATGGCCAACTAGGCCATCTTCTGATACATATGCAGCTAGAGACACTAGCTCTGGGGGGGGCGTGTACTGGTTAGCTCATATTGTTGTTCCACCTATAGGGTTGCAGATCCCTTTAGCTCCTTGGGTACTTTCTCTAGCTCCAAACTGTGTCTCTGTAACTCCTTCCATGGCTGTTTTGTTCCCAATTCTAAGAATGTACTCACTGATAAGTGGATATTAGCCCAGAAACTTAGAATACCCAAGATATAAGATAAAACGTTCAAAACACATGAAATTCAAGAAGAACGAAGACCAAAGTGTGGACACTTAGCCCCTTCTTAGAATTGGGAACAAACAATATATTAATAAATGAACTAACTAGACAATTTTCAAAAAATGAAAACAAATATGAAAAAAATGCTCTGTTTTAAAGTTGTGTTGTGACTTCAGCTCACAGCAGCTGGGATGGTTATCAGAATTAACACAAGATGGTAACTTAACAGGAAAAAAAAAAAGAATTGTGGGTCAAACACATATTTTAAACTGCAGCCAACTTGGAAGTTAGTCTAGAGAATCCTCAAATTCTAGAATTAAGACTACCATATGCTTCAGCTTTCTTATTATATGCAAAATAAATAGAATAGAGAAACTAATATACTCATATTTAATGTAACACCACTGATGATAGCTAAGCCATAGAAGTACCTATGAACCCATAAGCAAATGAATTAATAAATAAAACAGGGTAGCTGAACACAGTGTTTCATCACTGATCCAAGAACCCAGATGCCCCTCAACAGAGGAATGGATACAGAAAATGTGGTACATTTACACAATGGAGTACTACTCAGCTATTAAAAAGAATGAATGTATGAAATTTCTAGGCAAATTGATGGACCTGGAGGGCATCATCCTGAGTGAGGTAACCCAATCACAAAAGAACTCACATGATATGTACTCACTGATAAGTGGATATTAGCCTAGAAACTTAGAATACCCAAGATATAAGTTACAATTTGCAACACATGTGAAACTCAAGAAGAGCAAAGATCAAAGTGTGGACACTTTGCCTCTTCTTAGAATTGGGAACAAGACACCCATGGAAGGAGTTAGAGAGACAAAGTTTGGAGCTGAGACAAAAGGTTGGACTATCTAGAGACTGCAATATCTGGGGATCCATCCCATAATTAGCCTCCAAACGCTGACACCATTGCATACACTAGCAAGATTTTGCTGAAAGGACCCAGATATAGCTATCTCTTGTGAGACTATGCTTGGGCCTAGCAAACACAGAAGTGGATGCTCACAATCAGCTATTGGATGAATCACAGGGCCCCCAATGGAAGAGCTAGAGAAAGTACCCAAGGAGCTAAAGGGATCTGAAACCCTATAGGTGGAACAACAATATGAACTAATGCTTGTGTTTCCAGCTGCATATGTATCAGAAGATGGCCTAGTTGGCCATCAGTGGAAAGAGAGGCCCATTGGTTGTGCAAACTTTATCTTCTAGAATATTCTAGAATATTATCTTCTAGAATATTCTACAATATTCTACAATATTCTTCTAGAATATTGTAGGCACTGTCTACAGGGAAAACATTGCTATAAGTATTGTATGTCCAACAGAGACATAGTAAATAACCTCTTGTCATTGGCAAATGAACAGAGAACCCTGTCAGCTTAAGGTCCTTCAACAAACAGAATGATCTGTTTTCCTTTGATCAGCCAAGACATTAGGAATAATCTTAGGACAAATTGGAATAACTTCTCAATCATGTATTGTGCATTCAGGTACAGTAAATGGGGATAGCAAGGAAGAAGTTAAAATTATGGTATGTGTGAAAAAAAGAGATGCAAATTAATATAGAGAATAGAGTTATTGAAGTTGTTGTTTCCTTACATCAAAGGAAAGGGTGCTGCAATAGCAAGAACAGGGGCTCCTGGGATTACTGTAAAACTTATTCCATCAAATGATTAAAGATTCAAATTAATGGTACAAATGAATGGTGTTGATATAGAAGCCTTGGTGGATAAAGGAGCTGACATTAGTTTATTTTGCCAAATGGCTTAGAATCCAGATTAGCCACTTCAGAAGGTTTACACATAGCTTGTAGAAATTTGGAAAATATCACAAATAAGACCAAGTATTCAATGGAATAACTATGTGGGACCAGAAAGACAAACAGGGAATTTGAGACCTTATATGGCTGACATGCCCATAAATTTTCAAGGAAGGTATCTTTTACAACATTGGGGGTACTCAAATTTATATTCCTGCAATTCCAATGGCAAAAATTTAGAAATAGATGTTCCATAGATTAACTGTGTGGGACCAGAAAAGCAAAAGGGAAGTTGTGACCTTATGTGAATGACACAACCATAAACTTGTGGGGAATGGATCTTTAACTACAATGGAGCACTCAAATTAATATTCCTGTAATTCTAGGGAAAGAAAATGAAAAAAATTAGTGATGACACAGTAGATACTCTGGGGGAAGGTATTGACAAGGGTGATCAAGAACATTCACAAGCTGTGCCCATTCTCTAAACACAGGACATCACAGGGACTGACTTTCAAATTTAAGAAAAAAAATGGGTCACTGCTGACATACAAACTGCCTTGCCCCTACAGTGGTTATCAAACAAATGAGTGTGGCAAGAACAAGTGACCTATAACAAAAGAAAATTTTCAGGCATTTAAACAACTGATTCAAGAATCTACTAGCCCATGGAATTCCCCTCTATTTAGTAAAAAAGAAAATCAGGTAAACAAAGAATGATAACAAATTTAAGAGCAGTTAATAAACTAATTCAACCAATGGGTCCTTTGCAGTCTAAACTTCCTTTATCATTTTTGTTACTGAGATCAGGACTTATAATAATAATTGACTGGAATGGTTGATTTTTGACAATATACTTACATGAGCAGGATAGGGAAAGTTTTGATTTCTCAGGACATATTCTGAACAAGAGTGATCTAATGAAAAGGTACCATTGGACATTACTTTCTGGGAGAATGTTAAATAGTCCAACTTTATGTCAATATTTTGTACAACAACCATTAGAAATAATTTGTAGGCAAATTTTAATTTATCATTTACATAAATTACATTTATCATTAAATGGATGATGTTTTGTTGGCTGATTCTGATGAAGATGTTTTAGCCATGCTGGGGGATACAGATTGCTCCACAAAAAATACAAAGAGGAGATTTACTTAGCGTGTTGGGTTATAAAATCAGTCAAAAAAACAGTCAGCTATTGGATGGATCACAGGGCCCCCAATGGAGGAGCTAGAGAAAGTACCCAAGGAGCTAAAGGGAACTGCAACTCTATAGGTGGAACAACAATATGAACTAACCAGTACTCTGGAGCTCTTGACTCTAGCTGCATATGTATAAAAAGATGGCCTAGTCAGCCATCATTGGAAAGATGGACTTGCAAACTTTATATGGACTTGCAAACTTTATTTGCCCCAATACAGGGGAACGCCAGGGCCAAAAAGTGGGAATGGGTGGGTAGGGCAGTGGGAGGGAGGGAATGGGGGACTTTTGGGATAGCATTGGAAATGTAAATGAGGAAAATACCTAGGAAAAATATTTTTTTAAAATGTACAGATTCATAGGGACCAATTGCAAATTCTTACCAATTTTCAAAAATTAATGGGAGATAGTAACTGGCTGAGGCTTATAATTGAATTAATTATTCATTAGTTAAGCAATTGTTTTTCAAACCTTACAAGGAAATTCAAATTTAAACATTAAAATGATATCCAACACCTGAAGTAGAAAAAAAGTTAACTCTTATAGAACAAAGATGCATATGTGGATCAAATTTGTTCTAAACTTGTTTGTACTTTAGTTGTTTTGCCTTGAACTCATTCTCCTACTAGACTCATTATACAACGCGAAGATAGTATTATAGAATGGATTTCTTTAGCCTATGAACAAAGTAAAAATTGAAGACATATGTAGAAAAGATTTCTGAATTAATTATAAAAGTTAGACTAAGTCTATATCAATTGTCAGGAACATATCTGGTGAAATTATAAAACCTCTCAATAATGTTGAGACTATGTCATTACAGGTGATCAATGAAAGTTGGCAAAGAGCTTGATTATCTACTTGGAAAAATTTGATAACAAATGTCTGAAAATCAAATTTATCCAGTTTATAAAAAGAACTAATTCAATCCTTCAAAATATTGTAAGAACATCAATTCCAGAGGTGCCAATATTCTGCACTGACACAAATACGATGGGGATAGGGATAGCAAGTTAAAAGTTTGACAAGAATAAGTAAGGTGATCAAAAGTCAAAATAATCAGTTCAAATCCAGAATTGTATGCAATCCTTATGGTATTATTATATTATTGTGTATCTCTTAAGATAATTACTGATTCTTTACTTTCAGAAAGAGTTATTTTGTATAGTGACTTCTGAATTTGTCCCTGATAATAAAAAATAACTTTTTTATTTACACAATAGCAACAGGCCATCAGAAGTAGAAACAATCTATCATATATTACTAGTATTTGATCTCATAGAGATTTTTCAGGCCCATTAGCAAAAAAGAAAAAAAGTTGAAACTGACCAATTACTAACTAATAGGAAATATGTTAGATGCCTCAAAATTTCATTAGAAACATGTAAAAAGGAAATTTTTAAATAGAAAATATTCTATCACTTGGCAGCAAGCCGATTTAAAAATGCCCTGTGTGTTCTCTGTACAACCAATCTATGTTATCTGCTTGCAGTAACTTCATGGATATAGAACAAATGGCATCTGGGAGATAGATTTTTTTTCACTTTGCAGAATTTGGAAAACAAATGCATATGCACCATACCATTGACACATACGTAGGGTTTCAAGTGGCAATTGATTTAAGTTCTGAAAAGGCTGGCTTTGTATTATATACTTTTTGAAAATAATGGCAATTATGGGGATAACGGCCCAAAATAAGATTGATAATGCTCCTGAATATGTATCCAATAAGATGAAACAATTCTTTGAATAATACAATATAAAACATCTTACTGGTATACTACATAATTCCACAGGACAAGCAATTGTAGAAAGAGTCTCTTAAAAGAGTTGTTTATTAAACAAAAATAAGAGACACCACAAAGACAGATTAAATAATGCTTAGTTAACTCTAAGTATTCTTCACATTTGTGAAAAATATACAACAGTAGCTAAGAGACACTGTATTATCAAGAGAAATTGAGGTACTAGGCCACCTAATATAATCTGAGAACATGATGACATTAGAATGGAAACCTGCAATAGTTTTAATGTGTGAAAATGGTTATTATTATGTATCTACAGAGAATGAAAAATATGGTGACCCAGAAAATTTATAAAGATTATATTTGACTTGAGAAAATCTTTTATCATTTGAGACATAAATGTCTTTACAAAGTAAATAGCCCAGGTGATTTATTCTCATAAACTGTCTCAGTTACTGAGTTTTCTGTAATATACATGCAAATGAACTTTAAAAAGTCTATCCCAAATGATCAATCACACAGACACTGGACTGACAACACAGAGACTGGACAATAAATGCTTCTGCTAGCTTTTTAAAGACTAACCATCTTTTTCTTGTACCCTAAACAGGAATTCTTAGTCCTCATTGAGCAGGAAGCAATTATAAGAAGAGTGTCTTCTCAGTCCCTTCAGTTAGAGTATATAGTGTTGGTTCTTTGATGTGTTATGGTTGTCATCTAGGGTGGTAGTGGAGAGATGGGATTGCCATCCCACAGTCATAAATTCTGACCCAGAATTTTTCCTGTCTAAAAGAACTGAGGGACACAATTGGAGAAGAGACTGAAGGAAAGGCAGTCCAGTGACCAGCCCAACTTGGGAACCTGTCTCAAGGGGAGGCTCCAAGGCCTGACAATACTATTGATATTATGGTATGCTTACAGAGAGGAGAGTATCATGGCTCTCTCCTGAGAGGCCCAAAAAGCAGCTGACTGAGACAGATGCAGATAATTACACCCAACCATTAGACTGAAGTAGGGGACTCCTGTGGTTGATTTGGGGAAAAGCTGGAACAAGCTGAGGAGGACTACCCCATAGGAAGGCCAGCAGTTTCAACTAACCTGCACCTCTGACCCTATACAGCAGAAAACTAGCTGGTCTACACTCAGTGGGAGAAACTCCTAACCCTCTAGAAACTTGAGGCCCCAGAGAAGGAAAAAGCCTAGAGTTTGGGGAGATATCTTCTTGGAAACAGCAGGGAGTAGGATTGGAATGGGAACTATGAGATGGCAGACTGGGAGTGGGGCAGTGACTAGATTATATAAAAAAAAAAATAAAAGTAATAAAAAATTGAAAAAACTAGCCAACACATATTAGAAGTTAGTACTATTTAAAATTAAAGACTAATGTGAGTTTTTACCGAGTCTTCCTAGAAAAAGCATGTTTGTGTGCTTCCTTCCTTCCTTTCCTTCCATTCTTGCTACCTTCTTTCCTTTCTTCTTTCTTTCCTCACTTCCTTCATTCCTTCCATTTTTTCTTTTTCTTTTTTTTCAAGATAAGGGTTTTCTATGTAGCTGTGGCTATCCCAGGAACTCACTCTGTAGGCCAAGCTTGCCCTCAAACTAAGAAATCCACATCCCTCTGCCTCCTGAGTGCTAGGCTTAAAGGTGTGTGTCAAAATGAGTACTTCTCTGAGGCTTTTTGAAATCCAAGGGTTTTTTGTTGTTGTTAATGAACTCATCTAGTCAATTTACTTCTACCAAAATATTGCAATTTATATATATATATATATATATATATATATAAATATATATATATATATATTACTGCTAAAATTCCTATTAGAATATTAGTTATAATAACCAAGTATAATCTAATATTTTCTTTCTCTGTGTCAGGTATTATATTCTATTCACATATACTAGTAATCCTGAACTCTATCTAGCAACTTATTTTTGATTGTGAGTCTTGACTTTAGTGGCTGAGCCATCACTCCAGCCCCAATCAAGTTATTTTATATTTTATTACATTTTTAAGTTTTTGTATATTTATTCTATAATATGTTACTTGTAATTTTTTCTCTTTTATTAGATATTTTATTTATTTACATTTCAAATGTTATTCCCTTTCCTGGTTTCCCCTCTGAAAACACCCTTTGACTTCCTCCCACCCTCATCAATCCACCCACTCCTGCATCCTTGCCCTGGAATTCCCCTATAAAGGGGCATCGAACATTCACAAGACCAAGGGCCTCTCTGCCCATTGATGACCAACTAGGCCATCATCTGCTACATACGCAGCTAGAGTCATGAGTCCCACCATGTGTTTTCTTTGGTTGATGGTTTAGTCTCAGGAAGCTCTGGGGGTACTTATTAGTTCATATTGTTGTTCCTTCTATGGGGATGGGGCTGCAAATTCATTCAGCTCCTTTGGTACATTCTCTAGCTCCTTCACTGGGGACTATGTGCTCTGTCCAATGAATAGCTGTGAGTATCCACTTCTGTATTTGTCAGGCACTGGCAGTGCCTCTAAGGAGACAGCTATATCGGGCTCCTGTCAGCACACATTTGTTAGCATCCACAATAGTGTCTGGGTTTGATGGTTGTATATGGGATGGATCCTGGGGGAGGGGCAGTCTCTGGATGGCCGTTCCTTCAGTCTCTGCTCCAAACTTTGTCTCTGTAAATCCTTCCATGGGTATTTTGTTCCCCCTTCTAAGAAGTATTGAAGTATCCACACATTGGTCTGCCTTCGTCTTGAGTTTCATGTGTTTTGCAAACTGTATCTTGGGTATTCTGAGCTTCTGGGCTAATATCCACTTATCAGTGAGTGCATATCATGTGTGTTCTTTTTTGATTGGGTTACTTCACTCAGGATAATATCCTACAGACCCATCCATTTGTCTAAGAAATTCATAAGTTCATTGTTTTTAATAGTTGTGTAGTACTCTGTTGTGTAAATGTACCACATTTTCTGTATTCATTCCTCTGTTGAGGGACATCTGGGTTCTTTCCAGATTCTGCTTTTTATAGATAAGGCTGCTATGAACTGCATGTGTCCTTATTACATGTTGAAGCATCTTCTGGGGATATGCCCAGGAGTGGTATAGATGTATCCTCTGGTAATACTATTCCCAAATTTCTAAAGAAATGACAAACTGATATCCAGAGTGGTTGTATCAGCTTGCAATCCCACCAGCAAAGAAGGAGTGTTCCCTTTTCTCCACATCCTTGCCAGCATCAAGTGTCTCTCCGTTTAATTTGATGCTGGCTACTATTTTGCTGTATATTGCTTTTAATATGTTTAAGTATTGACCTTGAATTCCTGGTGATTCCAAGACTTTTACCATGAATTGTGGTTGGATTTTGTTAAATGCTTTCTTAGCATCTAGTGAGATGATGATGTGTTTTTTTCCTGTGAGTTTGTTTTTATAGTGGATTATGTTGAATCATTCCTGCATCCCTGGGATGAAGCCTACTTGATCATGATGGTGATCCTATTGATGTGTTCTAGACTTCAGATTGTGAGAATTTTATTGAATAATTTTGCATCAATATTCTTAAGGGAAATTGGTCTGAAGTTCTCTTCCTTTGTTTAGGTCTTTGTGTGGTTTAGGTATCAGAGTAACTGTGGATTCATAGAATGAATTGGGTTGAGTACCTTCTGTTTCAATTTTGTAGAGTAGTTTTAGGAGTATTGGTATTATGTCTTCTTTGAAGGTCTGCTAGAACTTTGCACTAATCCCATCCAGATCTGGACTTTTTTTTTTTTTTTTTTTTTTTTTTGGTTGTGAGACTATTAATGACTGTTTCTATTTCTTTAGGGGAAATGGGACTGTTTAGATTGGCAATCTGATCCTGATTTAAATTTGGTACCTGTTATCTGTCTAAAAAGTTCTCCATTTCATCCAGGTTTTCCAGTTTTGCTGAGTATAGCCTTTTGTAGTAGGATCTGATGTTACTTTGGATTTCCTTGGTTTCTGTTGTTATGTCTCCCTTTTCATTTCTGATTTTTTTTTTTAATTAGAATACTGTCCCTGTGCTCTCTACTTAGTCTGGCTAAGAGTTTATCTATCTTCTTGATTTTCTCAAAGAACCAGGTACTGGTTTTGTTGATTCTTTGTATAGTTCTTTTTGTTTCCACATGGTTGATTTCAGTCCTGAGTTTGATTATTCCCTGATGTTTATTCCTCTTGGGTGAATTTTCTTCTTTTTTGTTTTAGAGCTAAAAGGTGTTCTTTCAATCTGCTAGTGTATGCTCTCTCCAGTTTCTTTTTGGAAGTACTCATAGCTGCTTTCATTGAGTCCCATAAGTTTGGGTATGTTGTGGCTTCATTTTCCTTAAACTCTAAAAAGTCTTTAATTTCTTTCATTATTTCTTCCTTGACCAAGTTATCATTGAGTAGGGTGATTTTCAGCTTCCACATTTACTTGGACTTTCTATTATTTATGATGTTATTCAAGACCAGCCTTAGTCTATGGTGATCTGATAGCATGTATGAGATTATTTCAATATTTTTGTATCTCTTGAGTTCTGTTTTGTGGACAATTATATGGTCAGCTTTGGAGAAGGTACGATGGGGTGTTGATAAGAAGTTATATCCTTTTGTTTTAGGATAAAATGTTCTGTAGATATATGTTAAATCTATTTCTTTCATAACTTCTGTCAATTTCACTGTGTCCAGTTTCTGTTTGCATGATCTGTCCATTGCTGAGAGTGGGGTGTTGCAGTCTCCCAGTATTTTTATGTGGGTTGAGATGTGTGCTTGGATCTTTAGTAAAGTGTTTTTTTGTTTGTTTGTTGTTGTTGTTTTTTTTTTTAATGAATGTGGATGCCTTTTCATTTGGAGTATATATGTTTAGAATTGGGAGTTCATCTTGGTATATTTTATCTTTGATATGTATGAAGTGTCTGTCCTTGTCTTTTTTGAGAACTTTAGATTGAAAGTTGGTTTTATTCAATATTAGAATGGCTACTCCAGATTGTTTCTTGTGGCCATTTGCTTGGGAAATTGTTTTCCAGCCTTTTACTCTGAGGTAGTGTCTTTCTTTGTCCCTGAGATGTCCCTTGTATGCAGGAAAATGTTGGGTCTTGTTTACCTATCCAGTCTATATTAGTCTATGTCTTCTTATTGGGGAATTGAGTCCATTGATAATAAGAGATATCAAGGAAAAGTAATTGTTGCTTCCAGTTGTTTCTGTTGTTCAAGTTAGGATTCTGTTCATGTGACTAGTTTCTTTTAGGTTTGTTGAAAGATTACTTTCATGCTTTTTCTAGGGTGTATTTTCCCTCTTGTGTTGGAGTTTTCCCTTTATTATCCTTTGAAGGGCTGGATTCGTGGAAAGATATTGTATAGATTTGGTTTTGTCATGGAATACTTTGGTTTCTCCATATATATTAATTGAGAGTTTTTCTGGGTATAGTAGTCTGGGGTGGCATTGGTGTAATCTTAGGATCTGTATGATATCCGTCTAGGATCTTCTGGCTTTCATAGTCTCTGGTGAGAAGTCTGGTATAATTCTGGTAGGTCTCCCTTTTTATGTTACCTGATCTTTTTCCCTTACTGTTTTAAATATTCTTTATTTTATGCATTTGGTGTTTTGATTATTATATGACAAGAGCAATTTCTTTTCTGATCCAATCAATTTGGTGTTCTATGGGCTTCTTGTATGTTAATGGGCATCTCTTCTTCCTGTTAGGAAAGTTTTACTCTATAATTTTATTGAAGATATTTACTGGACCTTTAAGGTGGAAATCTTCCTTCCCATCTATACATATTATCCTTAGGTTTGTTCTTCTCATTTTGTCCTAAATTTCCTAGATGTTTTGGGTTAGGATCTTTTTGAATTTTGCATTTTCTTTGATTGTGGTGTCTATGTTTTCTATGGAATTTTCTGCACCTGAGATTATTTTTTCTAGCTCTTTTATTCTGTTAGTGATGCTTGCATTATGACTCCTGGTTTCCTTCCTAGATTTTCTATCTCCAGAGTTGTCTCCCTTTGTGATTTCTCTATTGTTTCTACTTCCATTTTTAGATCCTGGTTGGTTTTGTTCAATTCCTTCATCTGTTTGGTTGTGTTTTCCTGTAATTCTTTAAGGGATTTTGTATTTCCTCTTTCAGGGCTTCTACCTGTTTACCTGTGTTCTACTGTAATTCATTAAGGGATTTTTGTGTTCCTTTTTAAGGGCTTCTACCTGTTTAGCTGTCTTCTCCTGTTTTTCTTTCAGGGAGTTATTTATGTCTGTCTTAAAATCCTGTACCAGCATCTTGAGATATGATTTTAAATCTGAATCTTTATTTTTTTGTTTGTTTGTTTGTTTGTTTTTTGGTGTGTTGCGGTATCCTGGACTTGCTGTGTTGGGAGTACTGGGTTCTGATCAAACTAATTAGCCTTGGTTTCTGTTGGTAAGATTCTTGCATTTTCCTTTTGCCATCTGGTAATCTCTGGTGTTAGATGTTCTTGCTGTCTCTGGCTGGAGCTTGTTCCTCCTGTGAGTCTGTAAACCTGTGTCAGCACTCCTGGAAGACCAGCTCTCTCTTGGCAAGACAAGTGCATAGAGGGCTGCAGGATAGCCAAATCTCCTGGATGCAGATGTAGGCCAATAGGACTCTGTCCCAGCTGCTCTGCTCCTTCTGTGTCCTGTGCCCTCCTGAGTGGTTCTGCCTTAGAGAGTCACTGGAGAGAATATGGTGATCACCCCTGCATCCTGTTGGCAGAGCACTTCCTGAAGGCAAGCTCTCCTCTGGCAGGGAAGTTACACAGTTTGCAGAACAACTCTACCTCCTGGATGCAGATGTAGGCCCGTAGGTCCCTCTCCCAGCTGCTCTGCTGCTCCTCCAGTCTGTGAGCTCCTTAGTTGTCCTGCCTTAGAGAGTCGTTACTTGTATTTCTCATGCCACGGAAGGCCATAGGAGGTTATCAGATGCCCTGAAATTGGAAGTTGAAGGTAATTGTGAGTAAATGTGACTGCTGGAAATAGAACCCTTGTCCTCTGGAAGAACAGCAAAGCCTTCTACCTACTGAACTATCTGTCCAGCACCATCAAATCAATTTTATAAGCATAATTTTATTCGTATATATATATATATATATATATATATATATATATATATATATATATGTAAATTTTGGTTCTTATAGAGTCTCATATATTCTTTGATACATTATACTTGAGAAGTACTAGACATTTGAAAAGTATAGATATAATGTCAGGTTATGTTTACATGCTTTAGCTTTCAAAGTTCAGCTTGGCTAGAGCACCAGGTAACATAAACAAAGTGAATCTGTTCCAAGCTTTAGTTCACTTTGCCTTCTAATTTATAATCATTTATAATTATTTGAAGACTCAACCAAATACATGGGGATATTT
This sequence comes from Mus caroli, assembly GCF_978045245.1. NCBI lineage: Eukaryota > Metazoa > Chordata > Mammalia > Rodentia > Muridae > Mus > Mus caroli. The sequence goes on from NW_028227256.1 coordinate 47,288,297, forward strand.
TTCAGACCTGTTTTGACCTCCTTCATGGTCCTGAATTTCCAGTTTATTTCCTCCTGGTATCCTAAGAATTTTGTAAACTTGTTGTAGCCTTTTAGAAGTTCAAAATTCCTTTTTTTTCATTCTGAAAATATAATGAAAAGAAGACCAACCCCTCTTCTTGTTTTCATTTCTTTGTTATTATGTGCAAATGTGTCTTGATTAGAGAATAGATACTTTCAAACAGGTGTTTTCTTTATCAATGCTTTCTAGTTATCTTCAGCAGAGTTAAAATTAGATAATTCTGACAGTGTCCAAAGAAGAAATATCAAATCAAAGATTTTAATGCATTCGAGATGAAAATCCAGTACAAACATATAAGGACTCAGAAATGAGAATTGTCTACAATGCAATCACAGATGAAACCATCATAGTTTACTATTAACAAAGCTTCAGAATCTGTATATGAAGGAAATTTTTTAAAAAATACTTATTTTGGAGCAAGAAGACTTGTTTTAAAAGTTTGAGCAGCTCTGTTCTCAATATATATATATATATATATATATATATATATATATATATATATCCTTAGACTGGGAAATGTGATTATATTTATAAATAAGTTCTTAAAATTACAGTTAAGTCTCTTAAAATGACAATGTTTTAAAATGGGGATGTTCTTCATGTAATCTTATAATTAGCATCCTTAAACATAAAAGAAAGCCTAGAGTTCAATCATAGTCATGCGGGGCTGGGCAGACTGGGTGAGGAAATTTGATGTGGACTCAAGGTTAAATCCAGTGGGTTTGAATAGGTGCCTGGAAAGGAAGATAATGTAGATATTCTCCAGGTTAGATTGTATAGTAGAGTGTATAGGATATGACTGGGTTGAGACGATACATGTGAGTAGGTGGGGCAGGCAGTTCAAGGGTAGGCAGGAAAAGTCTTGGCAGTAGCCTAACAATTAGACACACCCATCAAGAGAAAGGTCATACCTGGTGCTGGGAACCTATCCAGTGACCCAGAGCTAGTGAAGCTATGGATCTTAGAGGAGAACCAATAACCACCACTTTAAAACCATAATCTCTAACTAAAATCTAAGTCGTTGTCCTCATACAAAGAGAGAAGTGCTTTAAGGTGAGTAATGTTTGAGACACCATAGTATAGAAGAAACCAGCATGGTCCATGCTTTTGTACTTTGGAGATGCATGGCACTGGTGCCACTTTGATTCTGTTGTCCTATCTAAAATTCTCAGAATTATTTTTTCAATATAAGATACAGATTAATGTTGGTGTTAGTGGTAATAAGAAAACTACAAGCAACATGGTGTCATGGGCTCCAATGTATTCACCAGTTCTCAGTATTTTTAAAAATAATCTGAAGGGGAAACTTAAGGATTCTTGCTGGGGAAGCCACGTGAAGGAGTGTTTTTCTGAAGCAATCATATGTGAAATGATGATCTGCTAAAAGAAGCATGTGAAGGATGTGTGATGAAGGGTTCTATGTTAATGACACACATGTATTGGTCTGCCTTACATTAGGCAGTTGACTTCCATTTTTCAGGACTCCATGGAGAGAAATGCACAAAATAATTCTGGTATTGTGCAGCTTCTAGCTCTGCAACAATTCTTGTTCTCCTGTCTTCACTGCTCTTCGAATCATTGAATGGGGATAGCAGAGAACTTCTCCTCATGTCCTGTTTGGTCCTGGTCCCTCCCACTGACACATGCTGATTCAGCTGAGGCCTAGCTGTTCCTGTTAGGTTGTTTCACCACTGATGTCATCCTGACACTACCAAACTAGACTGTGAAGTATTTGGGAGTGGTTTGAGCTGCAGCTGCTGACCTGTAAACTACTGATTTCTTGACATTGCAAATGGGATTAGCTCCAAGAACCATTTCTAAACAGGTGGTTTGTGAGCTAGAAAGGTGCCTACAACCTTTATTAATAATCATAAAAAATAGGCTTGGTAAAAAATTAAAGTGACAATAGTCTACTCTGCATTTTTTTCTCTAGATCATTATAAAATTTACCAATAATTGGACTAACAAAACAATACTTGAAATCATTTAGCTGTAAAGAGTTGGTGCATAAAGGCCTTCATGTTTAGAAGTTATTAATCCAGTATTTTCACATGGTTGACACAAAATACACAATAAAACCAACTTAATAAAAAGAGTTTATTTTGTACCCTTTTTAATGCAGGTGCAAGTGAAGGTAACAGAAGTTGAGATCCTGGCCACACTGCACTCACACAAATAAACAAATAGCACTGAAGGCTAGAGGTCAACTTTCCTTTTACATTTTACTCAGTCTATTACATAAATGCAGAAAATTGTATGGCTCACATTAGGGACAGTCTTCACAACTCAATGAATCCAATCTAGAAATTCCCTAGCAAATAACCATGAAAGGTTGTGTCATGAAAAATTGGCAATGAATGTTAGTCATCACTGGTATCTTTGAGAGTGAGAAAATGTAATGCTATATCGCTTTCCAATATTATTAGGAATATTTTCATATTTACCATCTATTGCCTCCTTTGTTAGATTCCAAGAGTTCCACACATGCCCGTGCCCACCCCATGCCTTGTTTTTACTCCTTGTTTCTTTTTTTTTTTTTTTTTTTTGATAAGTGAGATTATGAAGTGGCTCTGGAGGTATCTTAGATGGAATTATCAACTTAAAGGATAAACACAGGAGTTATTAGTAATGTTAGTGGAGTTTAATACATGTTTTTGGCCCAGAAAATCAGGTTTCCAGTAAATTTTCTAGATAAATGTAAATTAACAGTGGGAAAAGACCAGAAACTTGGAATACCCAAGATACAATTTCTAAAACACATGAAACTCAAGAAGAAGGAAGTCCAAAGAGTGGATAATTCATTCCTTCTTAGAATAGGGGACAAAATACCCAAGGAAGGAGTTACAGAGACAAAGTTCAGTTCGGAGCTGAGATGGAGGGAAGGCCCATCCAGAGACTGCCCCAACTGGGGATCCATCCCATAAACAACCACCTAACCCAGATACTATTGCATTTGCCAGAAAGATTTTGCTGACAGGACCCTGATATAGCTATCTATTGTGAGGCTATATCGGTGCCTGGCAATGACAGAAGTGGATGCTCACAGTCATCTATAAGATAGAACACAGGGCCCCCAATGGAGAAGCTAGAGAAAGCACCCAAGGAGCTAAAGGTGTCTACAACCCTATAGGAGGAACAATAATATGAACTAACCAGTAACCCCCAGAGCTTGTGTCTCTAGTTGCATATGTAGCAGAGGATGGCCTAGTAGGCCATCAATGGAAAGAGAGGCACTTGGTCTTGTGAAGATTATATGCCACAGTACAGGGGAATGCCAGGGCCAGGAAGCAGGAGTGGGTGGGTTGGGGAACAGGGCAGAGGGAGGGGATAGGGGCTTTGGGGATAGCATTTGAAATGTAAACAAAAAAAATCTAATAAAAAAAAAGTAGGAAAGGAGGGAGGTCTCTAGTAGCTGTTATTTGTACTGGAATTCTTGATTTTTCTATTGGCCAAGGCTTTAACCAGATTCGTGGGTATGGGATCTCTTACTGTTCATTTTTGTTCATATTTACCCACTAAAGAAGCAATATGCAATCAATATGCAATGCAGTAGGAAGCTCAGTAGATTGATGAATCTCTTATCTGTGTTCTGGAATAATTTGATGTGAACCACACAGAAAATATCTTCTATCAACAATTTTTTTGGGGGGTTGGTCATTTCTTATCTTGGAGGCACTAACATTTGTCTTCCTTGACCTGTTCTACAAGGCCAGAGGAGTGCGGCATTTGGTCTATATTATGAGAAAAGAAATGAGTCTATTGAGAATTTGGAAATAGTTTAATGTTTTTGTTTTTGTTTGTTTTTGTTTTGTTTTGTTTTGTTTTTTTAGTGAACCTTTAAACCACAAAGATAAATAAGAAAATGACAGAAACTAGCACATGCATTTCATTCATAACCTTGAACAAAGTCACAAGAGACACAGGCTCACTTAAATTATAAGCAATTAGCATGTGGAAAGCTGAAGCATGTGAAAGCTGAGTTGTAGTCTCCTTACCGGTCAGCTTAAAGTTCCCTCGAACTTCCCTTCATTCTTTTCCATGATAATATTAATGTGATAGGTGGAGTTTCTCTAAGAGCTAGAAACTGAAATAAGATTGACACGGAATAGTGTAGTTGATGAACAACATTCTGGATGTGGACTTGAATGTGTAATGAACTGGGATGTCATTAAGTCAGAAAATAATAATCACTTCAAATAATATTTATCTTCAAAGACAAGAGCAATAGTTGATGCTGTAGTTTGAATGAGAACTGTCCCCACAGAGACTTATGTATCTGGATTCTAATTTTGTAGTACTATAGTGGAAGTAGAGGAAGACTCCCTTAAAGCAGGCTTTAAGAAACTATTATCCCTTGGGAGGCAGAAGCAGGCAGACTTCTGATTTCTGAGTTCAAGGCCAGTCTGGTCTAGAGAATGAGTTCCAGGACAGCCAGGGCTACACAGAGAAACCCTGTCTCAAGGAAAAAAAAATAGAAAAAACAAAAAAAAACAAAAACAAAAAGAAAGAAACTATAATCCATCTCCACTTATTGGTCTTTGGATGCTATGTATGAATAAATGTGATCAGCCAACATCCAAGGTAAACCACCTGCCACTATATCACCCTTATAATTATGGACTGTTTCTTTGGAACTATAAGCCAAAATAAAGTTCTTATTCTAATATTTCTTTTGGTCAATATATTTTAGCCCTGTAACGCAAAAATAACCCGTACAATTTTCTGAACAAAGGAAACAGTCTATGAAGAAGATCCATTTGTCAATACATATGAAGCAAAAATCAGAGCACAGAACTCTATAAAAGATGCAATATTGTAAAAAATAGAGATATGAATGCCCAAATAGTAATAATAGCTGACTTCATTATATCAGGGTAACCAATAGATTGCTTATTGAGATTAGTAAGCGAAAATAGAAATGTCAAAATTAAATCATTTTTATAGGAATGCACTTAATTATACTGTATATTTATTATAATATTCATTAATATACTTAAGTAATCTATAGAATCTGTCCCATCAAACAGCTAGTAACTAGGCAGTCTTTTCCTCAGTGTATCAAACATTATTTAAAACAGATCCTAGATGAAGGTATGAGGCAATCCTTAGAAAATTTTATAAATGAAATAAATTTGTACATATACTCAGAACACAGTAAAATAACAATAAAAATCAGTAGGGGTAATCACAAAGATTGTGCAAACACCTGGAGAATGAGCATCATGAGTGAATGTGGCCCTGAATAAATTAAAGGAGGTTCCAGAGAGATAATTTAGTAGTTTAAGAGCCCTTATCTGCATTTCAAAAGATGAGAGTTTAGTTCCCAGCACTCACCTGGCTGCTAATGACTCTAGGCTACTCCATTTCCAGGAATTCTGATGCCCTCTTTCCAAAATCTTCCAATCTGCAATTATACTTTACATAGGAAAAGGGCTGAGGTTCCAAGTTGTTGCACACTTGGTACCTCTACATTAGAGTTGACAAGCCTCTATCTGTTTTTGTAGAAACCTTTGTGTTTCCATCCACACTATTTCCTCATTTCTTCAGTCAGGCATAGTAACTGTACTTAGGCCTGCTCTATAACATAGAACGTATACATTAACTGTGCATTAACACGTATCGGGGAAGATTATAGGGTCTAGAAAGAACCTATCATTATTTGCTAAACAAAAATATTAAACTACCTACTCTGTACTTATCTTTGTATTTATAGATAAGTGTTTGGTAGTGTCAGAATGACATCAGTGTACCTCTAAACTGTTCTGAGAGAAGCTTCTTTTTGAGGAAAATAACAATACAGAGACAAAAACTAGTGCAAAGTATAAGAGACCTCAGAGTACTTATTTCTAAATGGGATATCTTTGTCATACCCACCCCCCAACCCCCAAATCTCAGGGATCATTGTGAAAGCAATTACAAAACACACTATGCTTAGATGACCACAGCATAATAGTATTTTCTGACACATATGAACTCACAAGTCTGTGAATACATGCACCATGCCTGCTTTAAGATTAAACTTGACAAAACATGGAGTTATGAGGTCTAACACTTGTCTGAGAAGATATTGGAAACTGATGACACTGAGAGAGGGGGAGTCAGTTTTCTTCAGAGATGGACTCCCTGCTGATTCTCTATGCTACAGTAGATGGGTTTACACATATCCATGTACTAACCATATTAAGCAGACTCAGTAGGTTTAAAAAAGAAAGAGCATATCAAGGTTAAAGGAAAGCTAGTGGCAGAATAAGGGAAAATTTCAGGGAGCATTAGTAGGCATGGCTTTGATAACTTCCTTTTTTAAAATATAAAATTAGATTAAAAGTATTAAATTCCTATGACACTCTTCTCAGAAGTGGGTGGGGCAACTTTAAAAGGCAGGTGGGAATTAAATTATTAATAACCAAAGCAATCCTAAGAAAAATGGGTGTTTGATCCACCTGGGAAGAGAGTCTCTGACAGAATGTCTTTATTCAAAGGGCCTGTTGGCATATCTATGGGCTCTTGACCTAATAAAGTCTAATGCTGTGAAAAGATATTGTCCATTTTGGACAGCACAACTCCCTACACAGTGTGTACCATTGTAGAATTGTACTAATGAAGAAATTGACCCGAGCACATACAATCAAGCAAGCAAATGTGATGCACTAAGTCTCAATGTTGACAACCATGGATGTACCAGAGTCCTTCAAGTTCCTGCTATATTTATTTCTCTACAGCTTAGATTGGAAGTTAGAATTGTGAACTAATCTAAATCCTTTCTCTCCTAAGTTCCCCTTTGTCAGGATATTTGTCACAACAGAATAAATGAGCCTATAACAAAACAGATCAAAATACTATACTTCAATGTTGCAGAACAAAAGCAACAACAAACAAAAACAATAACGAAATAATGTGATATGGGAATTAAAGCATACACAGAGGACAATGAGACAGAATAATAGACCACATGATAAACACATGCATCTTCAATTACTGATTATCATAAGACAGGTAACAGTAATGTAGAACAGAAAAAAAGACTGTACAAATGATAGGCATATAACAAGATAATCATGTGTAGAAGATTGACTCTAAATCTCTACCTGTATAAAAATGTATTGAGAGTATTAAAAATAATTAAAAATATGCTGTAGTAACAACTATGAAACTGCTACCAGAATATTCAGAACTTATAAATATTGCTGCAGGCCAATACTAGGAAACCAGAATCCCATAAAATAAAACCAAAGACTGACAAAATTAGACTGTCTGTATAGCAAGGGGAAAAAAAATAAAACAAAATTTTAAGAGATAACCTACACAGTGGGAAAGAAAAACATACTATCCTTCTAAAAAAGACATACTATTCAGGATATGTAAAGTTTTTAAACATCATTAAACAGACAATAAATCAATGTAAAAATGACCAAATAACATGAGAAAGCTCTTCTTAAATGAAGAATTACAAATGATCAATATAATATATGATATAGTGCTGCACATTTATAACAAACAGGTAAGTGCAAACCTGAACAATATTGATAAACAAATTTATCCCAATAGGAAGGACTAATATACAAATAAATGATAACAAATATTGGCGAGGAGGTGACATAACAGGAATCCTTATATGCTATGGGTAGGTATTCAGATATGTCAGGTACTATGGCTATCAGTGTTGATTGTCTTCAAAAAACCCTTAAAATAAAAGCACTATATGATCCTACTAGGAATCTTCTGAATATTAATCTAAATGAAGTGATTTCAACAAACACACACACATACACACACACACACACACACACACACACACACACGCGCCTGCATGTCCACGTTCATTTTGTAGCACAATTCCAAAAACTCAAGATATGAAAGTAGATCAAAGGATCATAAATATATCACTGAAAGAAGTTCATTTATATTAAGTGCAATATTACTGGGATATAAAGATTAATATAATTTCAAAAACAGAAACAGGCATGGTGTTAGATATAATGTATAGTGAAATAAGTCAAATATAGAAAAAATTGTGCCATATAATTTCTCTAAATATAAGAACAAAGTGACATGAACTTTGAAGAACTATTAGGAAAAGAGAAGGGGTGGTAGGAAAGAGTGAACCAAATCAATTTTTCCTGACTTTATGTGAAGGTTCCAGGAAAAGCAGAGTATTACAAACCCAAGTATACCGTATAAATCCTCATCTCTGCTTTTCAGTCCTAGCAATTCAATTCACATATTGTATTATCTTTCTAAGATCAGCAATGACTGCTACCTCACTGCCCCTAGCAAAGTAGGATGGATTTACATACTTGTTTCTGTTAAAGGGTTATAATTCATATTCTGATTGGCTGAATAGCCTGTTTATTTCCCTTGGATAAAACATGTTGATCACGTATATATTGCTTTTATGAATTTGATAATTTTACCATTTTGTTGTGTTACTTCTGCATCTCCTGTATAAAACATTAATAGATAGCAAAGTAACTTGAGACCATGATCCTGAATGATTTAACACAGAGCCAGAAAGACACACATGGTATGTACTTATTTATAAGTGGATATCAGCTATAAGTACAGAATAACTGGGTAATAAGGAGGTCCTAAGGGAAGATTTGTGAATATCTCTAAAAGGGGAATATAAATAGTCATTGGGTCATTAGAAGTGGATGAAAGTGAACTGGATAGCAGCAGGGGTGAGGAGAGGAACTGAGATGTTGACCAGAAAGAGAGGGGACTGGAGAGGGCTCTGAATAGTAATAGAAAATGTTGAGGTCATGTCTGGTGGCTAGCTGAAGGTCTGGGATGGGAGAAGGTAGGGGGAAAGGATAAAGGAAGCCTATGGAGTTCACTCTGGCTGAGACTCCTACCAGAGGGTGATATAGAGACCATAGTGGCCACCTCCTGTAGACAAGCAGGAATTCCAGAGGAGAAAGGTGTGCATCAATCCACACACAAAACCTTCAAGCCAAAGTTCCTCTTGCCCACAATATGTGTAAAAATAAAGATGGAGCAGAGACTGAGGGAACAGTCAACTAGTGACTGCCCCAGCTAGAGATTCATCCCATGAGAGAGAATCAACCTGACACTCTCAATGATACTCTGTTATGCTTGCAGAAGGAGTATAGCATAACTGTCTTCTGAGAGGCTTCATCTACCAGCAGCTTGATGCAGAGACCAACAGCCAACCAGCAGACATGCATGAGAAAGACTAGGGAATAGTATTGAGTAAGGTGGAAGGGTCAAGGACACTACAAGGAAACCTACAGAGTCAATGAATCTGAAACTATGGGAGCTCACAGAACTTGGGCCTCCAACCAGGGAGCATGTTGTAGCTACATCTAGACCACCTACATATTTGTAGCAAATGTGAAGCTTGGTCTTCATGTTGGTCCCCCTAACAAATGGAGTGGGTGTTATCTGTGTCTCTGTTCCCTGCCATTGGATTCCCTCCCTGCTACCTGCACAGCTTGTTTGGGCCTCAATGGGAGAGGATATACCTAGTTCTGTTGAGACCAGATGTCTCAGAGTGGGATGGTACACAAAGGGGTTCCCTTTCTCTGAGGAGAAGGGGAGAGTCATTGGTGGAACGGATTTGTAAAGATGTGACTGAGAAGAGAGGAGAAATGGTGAGCTGTGACCAGGATGTAAACTGAATAAAAAATTTCCAAATAAATAAATAATAAGCTTTCTCCATTCCATCTCAAAAATCATTCAAACTGAATCTCCCTCCCTTCTCTTTCTCTGTGTCCCTATCCATCCTCCTGACTTCTTGCTCTCTACGGGTTTTTCCTTATGTTCACTCCCACTCAATTGGTTGTCTGCTCACTTGCTTGAACTATGGTTGACATTACCTAATCCTGTTTAAAATAAACAGAAACCTCTTGGATTAAAGATATGTGCTAAGGACTGAGCCGTACCACAACTAGAAACAAGATTTTCTAGTAATAACACAATCTCAGGATTCACAGTATAATTGTCAAATATCTTTAACATATCTCCCCTTCTTGTCAAAAAAGAAAAAAAATATCTTAAGCTTAACACAGTAAAACTATTTATAATAGTGAAGCTATTTCTGTGAAGCTTTTTACAATTTACAGCCTGAGTCTTTTAGGATTAGTTCATGTTCGTCTCCCAAACTCAGCAGTTTGAAGATCAATTTGGATTAGAGTTTGTAATTAAAAGCTGATCTTTGGATGATGTTTGTCAGCTTTGTGGCAATCCTGGCTAGGTAGAACACAGCCGTTGACCCATAACCGTCCACTGTTTGCACAGAACTTGGCAGTAGAGGAAGCATGGTGCAGGTTGCCCAGTAGTTAGCAGTACCAAAATCCAGGTGGATTCGTCATTGCAGGGCCCATCATTTTCTTAGAAACCTGAAAGGTTACTAATAGAAATGGTAAAAAAAATTTGAACAGTTTAAATGCTATTATTAAGCAGATCTAAAAGGGTATAACGATGTTGCCTGTACTTTTAAAAATATTCTTGCTCCTTGCCAGGTGCTGCAGCATGCTCTAAGATTACCCACTGCAATGGCCATCTCACTCAGCCCCCACAGCTAGCTTGGCCAAGCTGCCTGGTCTCACTTAACTCCGCCAAGCCAGCAGCTCTGAAACTTTTCCCAGTGGGAAATGTGCTACCTCTTAGCAGGCCAACCGCATCACTGGCTAGATCTGACAATTTCTGCCCCTGTTGTGCCTCTTCTCCTGCCCACCTGAGTCTATGGATGGAAACGGCAGTTCTATTCTAACATTTTAAAACCAGCCAGATAACGCAAGTGTTGGGCACAGAAACTATTGTCCTAAACTCATCAGCTATCACAATACTGCCACCAGCAGAGGATGCTACTAATTCAAGTCCCCCCCCCCCCCAGGCCTTACATGGCTTTCATGCTCCTCTCCATAAAGCCTGGATGAAAAACCCTGTATCTTTTATAGTCCTCTTCCTCCTGGGACGAGGAAATCCTGCCTTTTTAAATTCTCCCAACAATTGGCTTCCGCTGTCTTTATTGACACAATCAAGAACCAGTTAGGGAAGGACACATCCACTTACATAAGGACCACAATCTATTAAGTTCATACAAGGTAAACAAAATTTGTTCCTAGTTATCTACTTCAGACTCAAACCTGAAAACACATACAGGAAGTTAGATCACACTTATTTTTAGAATTAGTACTGTGCATAACTACTAGTATCAAGACCGAAAGTTTAGGCAGACATCTAGTTAGAACAGCACCAATTTTTGGAGATACGTTCTTTTTATCCGTTGTTTGGTTTTTGAATTCTTTGTCAAAAATCAAGTTTCCATAGATGTGTGGTTTTATTTCTGGATCTTCAATTCTATTCCATTGATCAATTTGTCTTTTCCTGTACCAGTACTCTGAGGTTTGTGTTTTTGTTTTTGTTTTGTTTCTTTTGTTTTGTTTATCACTATTGCTCTGTAGTAGAGCTTGAGGTAAGGGATGGTGATTCCTCCCAAAGTTCTTATATTGTCCAGAATTATTTTAGCTATCCTGAGTTTTTGTTTTCCAATATGAAGTTGAGATTTTTTTTCTTTCAAAGTCTGTAAAAAATATGTTGTAATTTTGATGGGAATTTCATTGAATCTATACATTGCTTTTGATAACATGGCTGTTTTCACTATAATTCTGCTAATTCAAGAGCATGGGAGATCTTTTCCATTTTCTGATATCTTCTTCAATTTCTTTCTTCAGGGACTTGAAGCTCTTGTCATACACATCTTTCATTTGCTTGGTTAGGGTTATGCCATTATATTTTATATTATTTTTGGCTACTGCAAAGGGTATTATTTCCCTAATTTCTTTCTCAAACCATTTATCATGTATATAAAGGAGGGCTACTGATATCTTTGAGTTAATTTTATATGAAGTCACTTTGCTAAAATTGTTTATCAGCTGTGGGAGTTCTCTGGTAGAATTTTGGGGCTCAGGTATGTATAATGTCATATCATCTGCAAATAGTGTTACCTTGACTTCTTCCAAAAGATTATGAGATTAGTGGCAAATAGAAAAGTGGCTAGGATTGTTACAATGATTACTCGCTTAAGGTTGTCCTTCTATAATGTGGTTCTCCATTTCCTCTTAATTTTTAGTGTTAGAGATAAACTTTCAAGTTTTTCAAATGTAGAATGAGTCATTCTTGCCGACTTTTTCTGAATCTATGTCAAATTTTAATATTCTAGTCTTAAATAAACATGAGGTCAATTTTTCTATTATTTCACTATTTTCAGATGGTTTGCCTATCTTGCTTATAAAAGCTAAATAAAATTTGATAAATTGGCTAAGTTTTGCTAGGTTTTTCCCTATGTTTTCCTGTCTCCTATGACCTTTGCCATTTATCTATCAGTTAGTGTTTTTACATTTTGATGACCATATACATGTACCATTGTATTCACATCATAAAATGGGAGGATTTAGGAACTCATTTTGCTTTTCTATTTGTTTTTCTATTCAATAGTGCTGTGTTGATTTCACTGTTCCTTCATGAGCATTGGCCTTGTCTGTACACTGCTGCTTCTTACGAGTTTTAGTTTCATCAGTGGTTGATGAACCATCAGTAAACCATGCTTTAGCCAAATGTGACCATTCCATTGGTCCACACAGTTCAAAAGGTATCTCTTTTGATGTATATGTGATTGGCTTAGGGATAAGCAATATAGCCAGCTGAGCTCTTTTGTCAGAGTGGGAAGGTACAGACCCCTTTGCTGCTACATCCTGGTGAAGAAGGAATTTAGATAAGCACCAGTTCCACTATAAAAATCTTTCTTCTATGGCTAGGTCAAAAAAGGACTATGACTTCAAACAGAGCCTATCTATCATTGCAAGGGGTACCCTTATCATTAGTGACTAAGTGTAAGGTTCTCCATGCCTCATGAAATATGCAGATTTTCTTTTCAAAGAGAGAATATTTATTCTCCCTATATGGAAAACACTTGCAATAGAAGCCAACAGGCAAATGTTGGTAGAACTCTCTTTTGCTTATACTCAACAAAAATGAAAAAAATCTAGATGAAATGGATGACTTTCTATATAGATATCATGTACCAAAGTTAAATCAAGAGCAGGTAAACTATCTAAATATTCCCTAAAGATATAAAGGAATTCATTACAAACCTCCGAGTCAAACAAAAGCCCAGGACCAGATGTCTATAATGCAGAATTCTACCAGACCTTCAAAAAACAGCTAATACCAAAACTCCTCAAATTATTCAGTAAAACAGAAACAAAATGAACACTTACTTATTTTTTCTATGAAGCCACAATTACTAAGATAACTAAACTATAGAAATGTCCAAAAGGAAAGACCAATTTAATTTATGAGTATCTATGCAAAATACTCAATAAAATTCTAGCAAACCGAAACCAAGAACACATCAAAACCATCATTCAGTACAATCAAGTAGGCTTCATCCCAGGGATGGAAGGTCATCCAATATATAAAATTCCATTAACGTAATCCACTATATAAACAAAATAAAGAAAAAAACTCACATGATCATCCCATTAGAAGCTGAAAAAGTATTTGACAAAATACAACACTCCAGGTTAAAAGTATTGTAGGTATCAGGAATTCAAGGAGCATACCTAAACATAATAAAAGCAATATAGAGTAAATAATCAGCCAATATCAAAATAAATGTAGAGATACTTGAAGTAACCCCTCCAAAGTCTGGGCCAACACAAGGACGACTAGCATTGCCTTATCTATTCCATACTGTACTCAAATTTCTAAAACAACAGAAGGAAATCAAGGAGATTTCCAAATTGGCAAAGAAGTCAAGGTATCACTATTTGCAGATGATATGATAGTATATATAAGCGACCTGAAAGTATCTACCAAAGAACTCATACAACTAGTAAACAACTTCAGTAAAGTTACTACAGTAAAACTAGCTCAAGCAAATCAGTAGCCTTTCTTTATACAAATGATAAATGGCCTGACAAAGAAAATAAGGCAACAACACGCTTCACAATAGTTACAAATAGTAAAAAATATCTTTGGGGTAACTCTAACTAAACAAATGAAAGACCAGTATGACAAGAACTTCAAGTTTCTCAAGAAAGAAAACAGAGAAGATCTCAGAAAATGGAGACACCTCCCATGGTCATGTATCCGTAGGACTAACATAGTAAAATTGACCATTCTACCAAAGCAATATACAGATTTAATACATTCTCCATCAAAGTTACAACACAATTCTTCAAAGACATGGAAAGAGCAATTCTCAAGGTTATATGGAAAATCAAAAAACCCAGGAGAGTGAGAACCATTTTTAACAATAAAAGAAATTCTAGGAGTGTCACCATCCCTGATCTCAACTATACTACAGAGTAATAGTGATAAAAACTGCTTGGTACTTTTACAGAGACAGACAGGTTGATCACTGGAATAGAATTAAAGACCCAGATATAAAAACACACTAAAGGACACTTGATCTTTGACAAAGAAGGCAAAAATATACAATAGAAAATAGAAACTCTCTTCAATAAATGATGCTAGTTTAACTGGAAGGCTGAACAGTAGGTGGATAATGACTGAATAAAAAAAAAACAATTAAAGATCATTTTTAAAAAAAAAGAGTTGAGCATCCTCTTGTCAATCCCATTCTGTTCTTTTAGTCTAAGACATCATAGTTTGTCTCTGAACATCTTGATGTAAGCAAAGAACAGGATTAATCCTTCAAAATCCCAGGGGTATCATCATCTTGGAACCTGCAGATGGGATTTCCAGGGTCTACATCTAAATGGCTTCTCTAACTCAAAAAGAAAATCTAACATATTAAATCATCATTGAAGACCCCAATTATCTTTAGAATTTTACAGTGTATTAATTTTCATATGTATCAAGAAAAGTTGATTGTCCAATATTTAGACTTATAAACAATGAAAATCTGGTTCTTTATATTTAGCTGCAGGTCATGTAAACAGTTCTTATGCAAAACACATTATTTTGCTAGCAGCAGAAGAATAAATACTGTATTGTGTAAAAAAAAACAAAAACAAACAAACAAACAAACAAAAACCATGGGCTAGGTATCTGCCCAACTCTTGTGCTGATCAAGGCTTATTAAAAAATATTAAGTCTGTGAATGTGTATTTCTTTCAGGAACTCAATAATGAAAGGTAGGATAGAAACCCCAGGCTGGAAATTAAATATTTTCTACAACATATGGCACCTCAACATCTGGTAAAAACTCACTTAAAAAGCCAAAATTAAAGATTCCAGAATGGAAAATACACACTGTCCCTTTAGGATTAGGAGGTGGGAGATTTGACTTTTCTTAGCAGAAACCTGTTACTTTTCTTTAAGCTGCTTGAGTGTGGGACTAAGACAAAATATGTGCTGAATTTGCACACATAATTTTGGGGTTCATGGCATAAGCTATGATGCAGCTGTATTCCACAAGACTGACCCAGATTTCACACTGTGCAGAGGGCTCTGACTCCAGCAGTCAAAAACAAAATGAGAATAAATGGAAAATTAAGAAATCAATACTATAGCAAACATCTGAGTTCTTTGAAAGTAGGCTCCACAGGACCACTGGGACTGCTTAGCTTAACATATGACACACACATTGGCCTGAACAAAGGTTTGTACAGTAAATATATGGGAATTTAACTAAAGTTAAATATATAGAAATGGGCATTAATTTATACAAAGACAAAGGAGACATACGTATATTTATCCACAAAAATATTAATCTCCATAGAAGGAAATAAATGAAAATTATTTTAATTTTCTTTAAGGATGAAGGGAGAAATAAATGGAAATTTCTTTAAATATTTTTAAGGATGCATGGATGAATTAATACATCCAGGCTTTTGATCTCAACATGTAGGAGACACAGGTTTATTGTTTGAAGTAAACCTAGTCTATAAATAAATCTGGGTCAGGCTCAGGTTACACAGAGGAAACTGTCTCAGTAAATGAAAAGTGTTTTAATTGTTTTAAATTGTTTCATCATCAAAGTGAAGATGGTCATAAGTTTGGTGATTATAGTGGTATTACAAATCCTCTGTTAGAGAGGTTGAAGTAGAGCAAGCCTAAATGAAAATGAGGCTGTTAAGTTGATTCAATTTATAGTTTTGATGACTTCAGTTTGCTGGACCAAGGCCATGGTCTTTTGGGAGAAAGGCTCTGTATTTCAGGAATACAGGAAAGAAAAAAGGACTCTGGACTCCTTCCAATGTGAAATCGATCAGATATGACAGAAAAAGAACCCCTGAAGTTCTTGGCTGCAGTCAGAAAAGTAAACTTCAGGAAGACCAAACAGGACAGACAACATGATTTGCTGATCACTCTACATGGGAACAGCCCTGAAACTGACGGAGACATGAACATGTCTCTAGCCAAAACTTCAGCCTGTTTGTCTTTTTAGCTACAAAGTCCTCAAAAATTCATCATGCCATCCTTCATGTGAAATCAATGAAGATTTATTACAATTTGGTTATTGATCAAACTGACTCATAAAAGAAGACAATTGCCTTTCACCTGCTCGAACAAGGAGCAAAACTTCATCTTTAACGACTCTATGTACCCTTCACAATCCATACAAATATCTTTATAGAACTAAATAGTGGTTGTGAGTTTCATACATTACAGAGAATTAATATATTACCAAGAATGCAGTGCTGACATGATTCACCCTTGAGAATGCTGAAATGACCTGCTGCTCCAGCACCCTGTTGGATCCTGCCTCAACTGATGCTATTTCCAGTGATTTGCTTCCAGAAGAGATTCAGGAATGGCTCCTGATCCCCAATGATCTCAGTTCATCCAGCTTTTCACATAGCTCCAGTCAGAACTTCAATTAAGCTCTGAGCTTTTCCAGCATATTTTAATTTTAAAATTCTGCAAAATGAAACATATAATCTATTGTATTAAATTGTTCTAAGGTAGCATCATTAAGTAGAATCTAGATCCTCAACTCAGAATATCTCTCTGGGCTGCCATTATAATTCCTTGGGCCTTTGTTTTCTCATCTGGAGCTACCTTTTCTGCTGTATCTGTAGGTTTCAGATTAGATTCCTTTGAAGGTTTTTTTTTAATCCATTTTAAATAACCCTCTAACCTCTGTTCAATTATTTATTACCTAGCATTCCATCTTTCAGTCTTCCCCTTATCTAAATCTGTTTAATTCTGACCTTTTTTAAAGAGGATATATACATCTACAATCACTACTTAACATATAATTATTTGCACGCTGGTAATCAGAACGAAATTATAGAGTCCAAGTGCCCACTATCATTGTGTTTTTCTCCATTATTTTAACATGGAAAACATTTTCTTTTTAATCTCTTACTCTCTCTTTAAGGACTTCTCAAGTATCTGCCAAGTCTGTTGACTTTTCAGCTTTTTCTACCTTTTTTCATATGACTAAAATTTGCATGTCTCTGTCACTCAGTTAACATGTTATGCAGGCTTCTGGCTCCTGGCTCCAACCCCCTATGGTTTGTCCATAGGGACAACTCTTAGCATGACTTTGGTTGGTTGTAGTCTTTTCAAGCTTAGACTAAAATTGGGCCATCTAACCTTCTCTAGCACTTTTTAACTTTTCACTGGAGCTTGGGAAAAAGCCTTCAGACTTCTGTCTGAGAGAGGCAGCCTCTACTGCTATCCTTTGCTAGCTTTGACACTGGTTTCTTTTGCGGGAGCTATGCCTCTGAAATGCACTTAGTTTTGGTTCCCCACGTCTATGAAGGACCTGTTTTATTTCTAGGGAGTACTTGTTTGTCCCATCCACCTAGAACTTTTCAGGCTCTAAGCCTGGTTCTATGTTCGGCTTATATGACCCACATTGGGTACCATTTGAAACATTGGGCTTTTTGTTTTTATCCCCACCCAAAAATGACCTGGAATTTATATATGCCTAGAATCCCTTTTGAATGATCTTGCGTACCATAATTAAAACATTTCACATTTTAATTTTTCTTAAAACTGTTTGAAATTACTTTTCTTATTAGAGTAGCATCATAAAAGTGAGATCCAATGTGAGCTGTCCTTCTAATCCATTAATCTATTGGTGCTTATTTGTCCTTTAAAGGTCTAATCACCCTTTTGCATTCTAAATTTGCATTTTCAAATGTCAAAGATGTGATTAGTACTTTTCTGATTTCTCAATCTGATACTATTCTATTTACAGCTGAAATCAATCTTTGCTAAAATATCAGTGACGGCATTTTGTGGACATTGCATAATTGTAGTAAATGATTGAGACTTCTTTCCTGATTCTTCAACCTAGGTCCAACTGAGACTCTTAATCTCAAGGTTCATGCCCCACATTGGGTGCCATTTTTTGCAAGAAATAATAAAAAAGTGAACCTGCCAACTCTTCAAGTTCCTGCTTCTCTCAACCCGCCAACTCTCTTTCCCCACTGGGTCACTTTCCCATTCTAATACTGGCACTGGTGGGCCACAACAGTATGTCCTGGTGGGGGACCAGTAGCTCTGTCCCACATCACAATGACCAAGTAGGTCCACCATCCTCTCGGTTTGATAACAAAATACCCAGTAATCTGGTAAAAACAAGACTCAATGCTTATAGTAAACCAATCAAATTTATATAACAATAAATTCTCAGTACACATAATGCCAATGCAATAATTTCAGAACCAATTGATAATGATAAAAGCTG
The DNA here is from genome assembly GCF_978045245.1 of Mus caroli. Taxonomy (NCBI): domain Eukaryota; kingdom Metazoa; phylum Chordata; class Mammalia; order Rodentia; family Muridae; genus Mus; species Mus caroli. The sequence continues at coordinate 47,306,994 of NW_028227256.1, forward strand.
CAAATCATCCCAATATTCTAACCTTTATGATATCATAATGACTTGTGGCTGGTCATAGCCACCCTGATTCACAGAACACAATTTGTGTCAAAGGTTTTTTTGGTGAGATGGTATCCTTATGTCTTCACTGGGAGTCTTGCCTGGCTACAAGATGTGGCCACTTCAGGCTACAATTTCCCACTCCTAGGAGTCTCAGCTAGAGTCACCCCATAGAATCTCTGGAGCCTCCCCTATCATAGGTCTGTGGCAGCATCTAAAGATGGCCTCCCTGGCCACAAATTTCTGTTATTTCTCCCCTGCTATCCCTCGCCAACTCTCCCTACAGATAATCCACCACAATGCTCCATTCCTCATCCCATCTCCTACCCAGTTTTCTTCCTCTACTGATGTCTATTTCGTTTTCCCTTCTAAGTGAGGTTCAAGAATCTACCCTTGGACTTCTTGTTATTTAGTTTCTTTGGGTTTGTAGACTGGTGCCACAGACTGGACCCAGTGGGTCCCTCAACCTGAGGGTAATCAGAGTCCCAGTATTAAGGTGGACAAGGAGTTAGCAGGATGACAAACAGACATTGACACACAGAGAGAGTGCTGTATCTGAATGTAATTTCTCAGAACGAGCATCAGTCTTATATTAAGGTCATCAAAGGGATATTGAGGTTACCCAATGCAAAATGACTTTTGCACAAAACAGAGGAATTCATACATAAAAGCTAACATTAACCAACTGGGTTGAAAATCAATGTTAACAACTGGGATCAAAAGCAGCCCCACCTAATGTCAGTTTATTCTTAGAAGCCAGCAGCAAGGGCTTCATACCCTTGCCATAGTTCCAATTCTAGTCTATTGTATAATCCACCTTCCCCTTAGGACATTATAAATTCCTGTGTATGGGAGTGACTCAGCTATTGTTCTAAGTATTTACTCTAGTTCCTTAGACCACAACCTTCCTTCTTCCTTGGCCATTGTAAATTCCTGTGTATGGGAGTGACTTGGCTATTGTACTATGTATACTTTGTAGACTAGCCCTAGCTCTATTCCAATAAAATGTAATGCCTGATTACTTTCACTCTCTCTGTCAACACTGGAGGATTTTCATCTGAATGAGTAGCATTCTTATAAAAATCAAAGCCCAAGGTTGGCTCAATGAATTCCTAGGATATTGGAACACTGGTGGAGTTAATCTAATTTAGCTCTATGTCAAAAATCTATCCTTAGAGGCACTTATAATAAAACCATATTGAAAGAAAGTACACAGATCCATTCCCCGACTAATGCAAGGACAGGTTTGGGGCATTCGTTTTACAGGATACCAAGGCTCCAGGAGACTAAAGTGTGCATGAAACTTTTTTGCCTCAGAACTGTGTCCAAGCTTTTGGGCCTGTACACGGATTCCACTGGAGTGGGTGTGGTAGACTGGAGTGTGTTTATCTTGTACTTTATGACTAATATCCATTTTTAAGTGAATATATACCTCGCATGTCCTTTTGGATCTGTGTTACCTCACTTTGGATGATATTTTCTGGTCCCATCCATTGACTGACAATGTCATGGTGTCTTTGTTTTCAATAGCTGAGTAGTAAGTATTCTATTTTGTAAATAAACCATATTTTATTCATTCTTTAGCTGAGGGACATCTGGATTGTTTTCAATTTCTGGCTATTATGAATAAAGTTATTATGAATGTAGTTAAGCAAGTGTCCTTGTGGTATGGTAGAGCTTCTTTTGTGTATGTAACCAGGAGACCCTAGTGGGTTCTCAGAGACTGAACCACCAACTAAAGAGAAAGCATGGGTTGGAATTTGATCCAATACACATATATAATAGATGTGAAGCCTTCATGCAGGTCCCCCAACAACTGGAGCAGGAATTGTTACTGAATCTGTTGCCTGCTTGTGGATCCTATTACCCTAACTGGACCACCTTTTCTGGCCTCAGAGAAAGAGTCCTGCAGTGACTTGAAGTGCTATGGTAGGTTGGTACCCAGGAGGGTCTCCCCATTCCTGGAGGAGAAGGAGAGGGGATGATGGGTAAGGGGTTGTGTGAGGGGGAGACTTGGAGGGGGAATGTAAATTGAATAAGTAAATTGATGAAACAAATAAAAATAAGATAGTGTAAAAGAAAATACTTTAAAAGATTTACATCAAATGAATGATATTATACACATATTTTAGCAAGTCTCTAACACAAGAACAATATTTCATGGACATGCACCTCTACTTTCATTAGCTCAAAGGTTCTCCCAAAATATATTATAAAAATATATTGGAATTAATATTTACTTTTTATAGAGCATAGAGCCAAAATACAAACCCTTTGAGGAATGTATGTTGTGAAACCACAAGGTTATGGCCCTATGTGGACAGATAACCTGACTAGTCATAGTGTCCATCCCTAACCCTCTTCCCCCTAACCCTCTTCCTCTTTCTATAGCAGTGTCAGAGTAGAGTGTTCAGCGACTATAATAGATGTGAATATCATGAATTGAGTATTTGAAAAACAATATGTTTTTGACAAGCTTAATCACATGTGTTAGGGTTTTAGTAATTCATGAGCACATATTTCTGTAAATTTAATATGTAATTAAATCTGATTTAAAGAATTCTATTTGACAAGTCTTATAATAAAATGTTATTAGGCCTTGGGGGTAATGTTTCTTGAGTTTCATGATTTCAAGATTAATCACAATTCCATAGTTGTAAAATAAAAAAGCAAGCACAGAATCTGGATTTTTCCTTTAAATATATGTCTGAGTTTATGGATCTCTTGCGTGATATCAGAAGTCCACAGAAAAATGGATTTGGAACTTCAACAAAGCACTAAATATTTGCATTGTACCCACATAAATATATTACAAGGTGTATTAGTTAGGGGTTTACTGCTGTGAACAGACACCATGACCAAAGCAAGTCTTATAAAAAACAACATTCAATTGAGGTTGGCTTACAAGTTCAGAGGTTCAGTCCATTATCATCAAGGTGGGAGCATGGCAGTATCCAGGCAGGCATGGTGCAGGCAGAGCTGAGAGTTCTATGTCTTCAAAGGCTGCTAGTGGAAGACTGATTTCCAGGCAACTAGGGTGAGGATCTTATGCCCACACCCACAGTGACACACCTACTCCAACCAGGTCACACCAATTCCAACAAGGCCACACCTCCAAATGGTGCCACTCCCTGGTCTGAGAAAATACAAACCATCACATTCCACTCCCTGGCCCCCATACACTTGTTCAAACAAATGAGTCTATAGGGGGCAGGGGGCATACTTAAACAGAGCATAATGCAAAATGCATTTAGTCCAACTTTCTAAGTCTTCATAGTCTATAGCAGTCTCAACAATGTTAAAAGTCCAAAGGCCAAGGTCTCTTCTGAGATTCATCCATCACTTAACTATAATCCTCAAAGAAAGATAGGAAACCAGCTGGGCAAATTCCAAACTCTACATATCCATGGATGATGGCAAAGTGGTCTTCAGATCTCCAATCCTTTTTCATCTTTGTTGACTGCAACAAACTGCTTTCTTCTGGGCTGGTTCCACTCCCTGTTAGCAGCTTTCCTCAGCATGTATCCCATGGCTCTGACATCTTTAACATCTTTGAGTCTCCAAGGCAATTTTAATGTTACAGCTTCTTGTTTCAGTGTCTGGGATTCCACTTGATCTTTTGGGCTCCTCCTAAGGGCTTGCATCACTTCTCCAGCTCTGCCCTCTGTAGTTCTCTAAGCTCAGATTAATCCACTCCACTACAGCTGCTGTTCTTGGTGATCATCCCATGGTACTGACATCTCCAATACAGTGGGTTGTTCCACTCTTACTAGGTTTCACCAATAGCCTTTCATAGGCTTTCTTCATGGTACCAAACCTCAAATCTTTTATACGACCCCTTCAGTCCTGGGTCATCAACTGCAACTGAGGCTGCACCTTTTCCAATGGCCTTCCATGACCTCTCTCAGTGCCAAGCCTCAGCTGTACTTCATGACACCTTCATGCCTTCAAAACCAATACCACCTGGTTGACTCTTACACATTACCAAGTCCAGCTGCAGCACGAGGTACAACTTTGGCTATCTCTGAAACACAGCTTCTTTGTGCTCCCAGAAAACAACTCCCGAAAGATTTCACCTCAGTGATGCTGGTCTCTTCTTAATCATTTCTAATTTCTTAGCTCCAGCTAACCAGCATCAATTGTTCCAGTAGTTCCTTCCATTCTTAACTCTAGAGCCAGAGCCACATGGCTGAAGCTGCCAAGTTCTGCTGCTTACAAGAACTAGAACATGACTCCCTTGTACTATTGCATTATCACTGGCTTTCTGTTTTCCAACTCCTTCACTACCTAAGCTTGGCTGTCCTGGATCTTGCTCTGTAGATTGACCTTGAATGCAAAGATCAGGATGCCAGTCTCCTGGGATTAAAGGTGTGTACCACCATGCCTGGATCTAAATTTAGCTGGGTAGGATCTTACCCCAAGGTTCCACTTCCTTAATCTGGATTTTGCTTCTTGGTAGTTCTTTAATACTTGAACCACATATTTTATATTTTTTCTTTCTAAGCTTGCTATGCTTGTTCAAACTTCTCTTCATAAGATTTAACCAGAGAACAAAGTCACTGCTGGGCTTTTTTGAAACTTCCTTTGTCAATGCAATTAAGCTGAGTCTCTTTACCTTAGCCTTAGGCAGACTTTTCAGACAAGGGCAAAAAGTTGCCACATTCTTCAACAAAATACCACAAAAACAGTCTTTATGCCACATTCTGAAATTCTTCTCCTGTGAAATCTCTTGGGCCAGGTCAACACAGTTCAAATTACTCCCAGCAACAAAATCTTTAATATTCCTACTAGGATGATCCATTGAGCCCCATTTAAAGCATTCGACTGTGTTCCAGATCCAAAGTCCCAAAATCCACATTCTTTCAAATGAAAGCACGGTCAGGCCTATCACAGCAATACCCTACTCCTGGTACCAACTTCTGTATTAGTCAGGGTTCTCTAGAGTCACAGAACTTATGGATAGTCTCTATATAGTAAAGGAATTTATTGATGACTAACAGTCTGCAGTCCAGTTCCCAACAATGGTTCAGTAGTAGCTGTGAATGGAAGTCCAAGGATCTAGCAGTTTCTCAGTCTCACATAGAAAGCAGGCGAAGGAGCTAGAGCACTTCCCTTCTTCCAATGTCCTTATATGGTCTCCATTAGAAGGTGTAGCCCAGATTAAAGGTGTGTGCCACCACACCTTTAATCCCAGATGGCCTTGAACTCTGAGATCTCCCTGTCTTCAAGATCTCCATACCAAGATCCAGGTCAGAAACTTCTATCTCCCAGCATCCAGATTAGGGTCACTGGTGACAATTCCAATTCTGAGTTGTAGTTCATTCCAAATATAGTCAAGTTAACAATCAGGAATTCAGTCACACAAGGATTCAGTCAATGAGAAACTTGCTCTGGAATTAAAAAACTAGAATTTGTTTGAGCACATTTTTATCTGAGACTTTAGGAAAGTAAAATCACCAGTCCTATCTTCTTCTTTTTTTTATTTTTTTATTTTTTTGGCTTTTCAACATTTATTTTGTTTTTCTTTTAATTAGGTATTTATTTCATTTACATTTCCAATGCTATCACAAAAGTCCCCCACACGCTCCCCCACCTACTCCCCCCCCCACCCATTCCCAATCTTGGCCCTGGCATTCCCCTGTACTGAGGCATATAAAGTTTGCATGACCAATGGGCCTCTCTTTCCACTGATGGCTGATTAGGCCATCTTCTGATACATATGCAGCTAGAGACACGAGCTCCAGGGTGTACTGGTTAGTTCATATTTTTGTTCCACCTATAGGGTTGCAGATCCCTTTAGCTCCTTGGTTACTTTCTCTAGCTCCTCCATTGCGGGCCCTGTGATCCATCCAATAGCTGACTGTGAGCATCCACTTCTGTGTTTGCTAGGCCCCGACATAGTCTCACAAAAGACAGCTATATCTGGGTCCTTTCAGCAAAATCTTGCTAGTGTATGCAATGGTGTCAGTGTTTGGAAGCTGATTATGAGATGGATCCCTGGGTATGGAAGTTTATAGATGGTCCATCCTTTCGTCTCAGCTCCAAACATTGTCTCTGTAACTTCTTCCATGGGTGTTTTGTTCCCAATTCTAAGAAGGGGCAAAATGTCCACACTTTGGTCTTTGTTCTTCTTGAGTTTCCTGTGTTTTGCAAATTGTATCTTATATCTCGGGTATTCTAAGTTTCTGAACTAATATCCACTTATCAGTGAGTACATATTGTGTGAGTTCTTTTGTGATTGGGTTACCTCACTCAGGATGATGCCCTCCAGGTCCATCCATTTACCTAGGAATTTCATAAATTCATTCTTTTTAATAGCTGAGTAGTACTCCATTGTGTAAATGTACCACATTTTCTGTATCCATTCCTCTGTTGAGGGGCATCTGGGTTCTTTTCAGCTTCTAGCTATTATAAATAAGGCTGCTATGAGTCCTATTTTCATTTTCTATAAAATGCACTCTAATAATATCAACTCATGAACTGTTGTGAGAACCAGATGTAATATGTGTAGAAAACTCTACCCAAATATGATTTCAAATGTTAAATTAAATATCTTTGTATTTATTTTATAATAAAACCTTGTTTCATGTTGCCAATTAAAATTATTTGCTTTATATTTTTCTCAGCAGTACAGAATTTATATTTTTGTATTCTTATTTTATTGAAAATGGATTTTTTCCATGTGTACATAATTTCATAGAGGCCAGAGCTAATGGTTTCTTTGAAGCTGGAGTTACAGGCACAGAGCTGCTGCAGTGGATATTGGGAAGTGAACTCAAGATTTCGTCCACAGCAGTTCATAGTCTACTTTATTGAGCTCCCATTCCAATCTTTGATTACTAATTTTAAGTTTGTATGTGCTATACATTACAATATTAAAGTGTTTTTTTTAATTTTCAGATGTTTTAACTAGGCTTTATTGACATGACCTACTCATTTTGCTTGCTGAGGTAGTGAGTCTTCTAGGGACTATCATGTTGTCTGAATCACATTCAGCTACATAAAAATAAATGCCAAACTGTTCTTAGCCAAGGGGGAAACAAACTGTATGATTTTAGATAAAAGGAAACAATGTAGTCATTAAACAAAATTTATAAAATTTCCTGGGCAAGAGACATTTCAGTAAATATATCACTTGCTGCACAAGTGTAAGGGCCTGGGTTCCATCCCTAGCATCCATGTAAAAGGCTGGAAATGTCTGTAACCCCAACCTTTAGATAGGCAAATCCCAGAGGTTTGCAAGCCAAACTGGTCTAGCCTAAATGGTGCTCCCAATTAATGCAGAAACACTAGCTCAATAAATAAAGGAAGTTTTGAGGACATTCCAATGTCAATTTTTGGCTTCTGTGTATGGGACACAGGCAAGCAACCCTCATATTCTGTTATACATTACAGTATACTACACACATACACATTCAGACACATATGTACACACAAAACACACACACACCAAATACAACATCAACAAAAATATTTTTAAAATATTTTTTAGAGTTCCAATATTGAATCCTTGACTAAGAGAAACAAGGAATGAGACCGGGTATAAAAGTGAGCTGGAAACATTTGAACACAAAGTTAAGTGCTTTTATTTCATCTACGAACCCTTAGAATCCAGCAATTTCAGAAGTTTATGATTAGTCCACTGCTATGAAGGACCTGGTATTTCAAGAATCAATCAGATGAATATCAGAAAAATGAAGAGTGCTATAGATTGGTGTGGATGTGGTGGTGAGAATAAGGCTTAAGTTGACTAGAGGTGGGTTTGAGCTCTAAAGACTCTTTTCTTTGGTAATTCACAACAACAGTTGCTAGAATGAAAACATTTGAAGAAAACATGGTTTGTAGAAACTCAAGGCAATCCCATTTAATTCTGGACATACTGAAGCTAAAACCCCTGGAAACATTCAGCACAACCTGGTCTGTGGAGAAGAAAGGTAGCAAAGTCTGGAATATCGACAGCCTAAACCACAAACACATGGAAAACTTCTCCAGTGTCCTGAGACTTGATCATGTTTGCTCCCTGGCAAATGGGTTGTCCTACAAACATGCCACAGCTAAGCAGAGTTCTGGGAGATAGTGGGTGCATTCCTGCTCACTGCCATTTAGACATCTTGAAACCCATCCTTACAGTGGTTACTGCTTTCTTCACAAGTCCCACAGGCAACATTAAACAGCCTTGGTGAGTACTATGCACACAACTGAGAAACAGAAATTTAGGAAATCCTCATCTTTTCAAAGAAGACACTACAACAAGCTTCAGCTGTCTCAAAGGGAGACATTTTCCTATGGAGGCATTATCTTTATTGTACTTGTCATGAAAAAAAAAAAAAGTCTAACTTACTCTCCAAGGGAAGATTTATTTCCCAGACTGTTGGTTATGTGAATATCCTTGAAATGATAGATGAGTACATAAACTTTCAGATGAGAAAACACAGAGAAATATCACTCAGTCAATTCATTTTCTCTCTCACTAAGCCCACTGCACAACATCTCCTATGACCAGCATTCTCAAGTGGTGAGATGGATATTGAAGGCTGTTTCTTTTTGTGGTACTGGATCTACTTAAAAGTCATGACTAAAAACTAATGCTCAAGTGTCACACATAATAATATTTAAGATGTGTACTACAATATTAGTAATTCTTACTTTTGCTAATTAATGATGGAAGCTTTATGTATTAAGAGAATCAATCACATTTCACCTACCATCTTTGAAATCTCGAGTTTTATAAGATGATAGAAATAAAATTTTCAATTGTGGCAGCCCTGAGTAGGAATAATCCCCCAGATAGTGCCAAACTTATCTGAAGCATATCCTCAAATGGAGATAAATTTATAACGGAGACAAACGAATTCTCTGTATATGCAACTTGAATACAAAGGGATGCAATAGTAGTATAAGGAAGTTGAATAGAGTAACTACCAGTGCTTTAGCACTTCTTTGTAACAGCTGAATAATACTTTCCTTTCCTTCCTTAGTAGTATGAATGTCTCAATCTCTAGCTCCTAGAACCATGATGCATGAGTTGGAGGAACAGCTGTCATGCAGGACACCGTAAATGCTGTGGGACAAAACAGAGTTTCAAGTACAGCTAACGCTACAGCTAACGGTCAGCACTTCTACAGAGCCAAAACCTATGTCTCATCTAGTTAATACTGTGATGATTAATCTAAATATACAGTTCCAGTATAATGTAACTGATACAGTTTCTCCTCCATCTCCATTTCAGAAGACACTCAAGATATTATTTCATGTTTTCATATGTTTTAGCCACCACATACACATAGATATTACTACTGCAAACACATTGCTAAAAACATAAGAAAAAGAAATTATTATTTTATTTAACCTAATGTCAATTTAACCCTTAATGCAAGTGTATTTTTTATTGTATATCTTCTTTTGAAAATATATTTTAGGACTACTTGAATGGTAACTCTACTAACAAAAAAAAATCTGTTCAGCTGTCAGGACAGTCCTTATTCTTTTTTTCTCTTCAAATATATTTGTCTTGCATATGGATTTGACTCTTAACCCATGGCCACTGCTCCTCCTCCTCCTGGGCCTTCTTCTCTAGTGGTCCTCCTCTGACACCAAGTCCAGAAACCTAAGCCCCACTTATGTCTCTTCTGTCCAGCATTGGCTGTTGGCATCTTTATTCATCAATCAGAAATAACATGGGGGCAGGGTCACAAGGGTTAAGTGTAGACTCCAGGTCCTGGAGAGGTGCACTTAGCATTACAATAGATAGTAAAAGACAAAGCCTCAATACATTACTACTTCTTACTTCCAAAGCTATCACTCAGACTATTTCCTGTTTTGTCTTACTTTTATCTCAAGTTTAATTTTCACATTTTTATATTTTACTGTTTTACATTAGATTCCAACTATATTATATGCAATATTCACAGAGCACAGCATGCATATTCTTTATCATGAGGTTTATTTAACACACCTGATAGCAATCACTCTATCTTAAATTAATCTTCGTTTAACCAATATCTGTTTCTTAAAACTCTGTATCTAAAATGGGTGCCCAATGAAGGAGGTAGAGAAAGTACCCAAGGAGAACTTGAAATGGTTTGCAGCCCCATAGGAGGAACAACAATATGAATTAACCAGTACCCCCAGAGCTCCCTGGGACTAAACCACCAACCAAAGAAAACACATGGCCAGACTCATGGCTCTAGCTGCATATGTAGCAGAGGATGGCCTAGTCAGTCATCAATGGAAGAGAAGCCTTTGGTCCTGTGAAGGTTCTATGCCACAGTATAGGGGAATGCCAGGCCCAGGAAGGGAGAGTGGGTGGGTTGGTGAGCAGGGGGAGAGGGGAGAGGATAGGGGGTTTTAGGAAGGGTAACCAGAGAAGGGGATAACATTTGAAACGTAAATAAAGAAAATATCTAATAAAAAATAAACAAAACGTGTGTCCTCTATCTATTATTTCTGAAAGTGAATCTTTATTTTTTCCACTGAGGCAAGTATCCCAAAATGGTTTCCATATTATATAATTGTAATTCCCAAAGAAGAGACTTTTACTGGGAGACATGGTGGAAAACGGTGAGTATATAGAAAATATCACATTTGATCTTGCAGCATTGCTTTCTTGGGATCTAAATTCATTCAATGACAAAAACTGATAGAAAAGGAAATCTATGATGAGTATTTTTCAAGGATTAGAAGTGTTATGCTACAAGAGACCCTGGCAGGGGTCACCCTGTTCTTAAATAAGGTTCATAAGAATTTTTGTGATTGAGACTACATATATATATACTCAAGCCCTGCTTCTACCCTGTGTTGTGCTGTTTATAGCTTTTGACATCCTGCACTTGCTTGGATGTGTTTACTCAATGTCTATTTTAATGTAGTTAAGGTGCCAAAAAGTCTTTCTGTTTTCAATTTACACATTCTCTTGGGTGCTGTAGGGATTTCCCTCCCTTCCTTCCTCCCTTCCTTCCTCCCTTCCTTCCTCCCTTTCCTTCCTTTCTTCCTTCCTTCCTTCTCTCTCTCTCTCTCTCTCTCTCTCTCTCTCTCTCTCTCTTCCTTTATTTCTTTTTTCATAAAAGTATTTGGCACAAGCTTTAGAAGCAAATCTCTGCTGTTTTCACGGTCTTCCCTTTCTGCAATCAGTTGTCTTACAATTTTATGAAATGCATGATTAAAATGAACATATTATGAGCAAGTGCTATAAAAAGCAAACAAAAGACAGTCACCATATGGGAAAATAATTGCTTTAATAATTTTATACAGAAGCATGGCATTCCCATGGGCCATTTTACACATAGGAGAGGAAAAATGTTTCTGAAAATGAAGTTCATTTTTATAATGATCCTGAGGATATTTTTTCTGCTAAAACATATATATTACTGTGCCTGCCTTTGGAAAATATGGTAAAAATGAGAACACATTTTATAGATAGCGTGAAAAACCTTTAGTTCCTTCAAAATGGACCATAAACTTCTGTAATCTTAAAGGTTTATCTCTAAAATTTTTATTGAATTAACTGTACTGCTCCTATCAACATTATCAATATTTAGACTGTTTTCATAACATGCTTTTAAAACTGTGATTTTATTTAATACCTGTACCTGCAGAATAAATACAAGCAAGAGAACAAAATGAGCTAAATTTCTTAGAGGACAGCAGCAGATCCACGGGAATGAAGCTTGAGCTGCCATTGACAAAGATGATTAAAAGCACATGTGTGAGTCAGAAAATAAATATTCTCCTCAGTGTGATGTTTCAAGGGACTTTAATTATCTCCAGCTGAATCTCAGATCTATCATCATATCAGATCATCAGCAACAAGAAAGGTCCCATTATTCACTTGCAGAAGATTTATGAGCATGCAGATATATGCACACACATGTACAAATACACATATGTGATCATTTAGAAATTATGTACACTTCAGGTTATAATGAGTAAATATAAAGTATGTTATATATCGAGAAAGTATCCTTAATTTTTCTGAGTTAATTTAAGAAAGTTTTCATATGGATGGAAGAAAAATAAGCAAAACTGAGTTTGTCCAAATTTATATTTGGAACAAAACAGATGTTTCTGTTGAATATGTTTTGAGAATTTTTCTGGTCTCTGTGACAAACTAGTGAGGGTAGCCATTGAGGGAGATGAATTCCTAAGGTCCATTCTTCAGGGTTTCAATCAAGAGCGAGAAAAGATGGTGGAGTCACGGGTTGATTTAATCATAATGTGGTATGAAAAGATTTTCACACCTAAAATGATCATAAGGCTATTTTACCAGGCTTAGCTTATTAATATGATTTGAATGAATGAATGAATGAATGAATGAATGAATGAATGAAAAGAAGCAAAATTTGAAGCCTGATTTTGATGGGAGGAAGATAAAGTATACTTATGGCATATATTATATAAAATATATAAATATAATATATAAAACTATTATATATCATAGGTATAATATGAACATATATTTATTGGTATAACATGTTTATATATAACATAGATATAAAACAAAATAATACATTGACATATGTATATACAATTGAATAGATAGGTACATAGTACATAGGTAGTTATATAGATAATACATAGATGATAGATAGATAGATTGATACATACATACATACATACATAGTCAATTTGTGTATCACTGTGCTTAAGCAAAAATACAAACAATATATTTGAATTTGTATCTTCGTCCAAAGCTAGCTGAGTTGAATTTGAAAATGTATTTAACACTTTTACCCATTACTCTACATATATAAAATAGACTTATCAATGCTTAGTTTGTACAGATGGTAGGATGGATAAATGAATTAAATACAGAATGATGGAACTAAACTTGATAAAACAATTTTTGTTAAATTGATTTAACAGGTTTACTCTTTAGAAACTTAGAAAATCAATAACCAGATATGTTCCGCATAAAGTCCTTGGGGATATGGTCTCTGCCCATCTTCAAGCAAAATCTCTCTATTTTTGTGAGTGTGTAAGTCTGTGAATACCCCATATGTGTGAGAAAATCCTATTTTGTCCTATCTTTAAAGGTTCTACTTTGTTTACTATATTTTTTAAATCATATGTTACCAATATTATATGGCTTCAAATGGAGAATATGGAAATTCATTTCACAGTAAAAAGAAAGTCAGACAGAGAAACAGAAAGACAAAAAGAAAGAACACAATTGTAAATTAGAACACATGGCACCTGATATTATATGTATGTCCACTTTACTTAAGCATGAACAACTTAAGGAATATATAAAATCATGCCTTTATATTACTAAATTATACCTAATTCTATATTTAGTAACGCACATACGAGACCATCCATTAATATCATAGTACCTTAGATAACCATGATGGCCTTCTATACACTCATTTTTGACCCTCATCTAAGCACTTAGTTTTCTGGTCTCTTTTCCTTTTTTGAAAATTCATCACAGTCTTCTATTTTGGTAACAATTTGTATAGAGATTTTCATTCTGCTATTCAAGAGAGAACCTTGCACAGTAATATGAAAATACCTTTCATATGGCAGCACACTTAATTTATCCCCGAGGCATCATGTAGCCATTTGAAAAGTAATTACTAGACATTCATAATACATACTGATCTAGAAAATGAAAAGCACACGTAAGGAATACAGTTGCCTGAATTATTAGCTTAGACCTAGCATTAACCTATTTTATTTTCTCCAATTTACAAACAAATGCAAACAAAAATAGGGCTAATAAGACTTGCAATTTTGGTTTCTGTAAATATTTGAGAGAATAAACAACTAATGCTAGACATTTGTTATGATTTAATGCTCGATTGTGATGGATAGGTGTTTGTTTGTTTGTTTTACACTCTAGATTTTATTCCTCTCCCAGTCTACCCTTCAATTGTTCCACATCCCATACATCCTCCCTGCTCCTCTCTCCACTAGGATGTCCCTACCACCCACCACCCACCTCCCTCCCCACCAGACCTCTAAACTCCCTGAAGTTTCCAGTCTCTTGAGGGTTAGGTGCATCTTCTCTGATTGAACCCAGACCCAGCAGTCCTCTGCTGTATATGTATTGGCCGGGCGGGGGGGGGGGGGGGAGGGGGGGAGGGGAGGGGAGGTATCTCATATCAGCTGGTGTAGGCTGCCTGATTGGTGGTCCAGTGTTTGAGAGAAGTCAAGGATCCAGGTTAATTGAGACGGATGATCCTCCTACATGGTCACCCTCCTCCTTAGCTTCTTCCAGCTTTTTCCTAATTTAACCACAGGGGTTAGCAGCTTCGGTCTATTGGATGGGTACAAATAGCTGCATCTGACTCTTTCAGCTGCGTATTGGGTCTTTCTGAGAGGAGTCATGATAGGTCCTTTTTTTGTGTGAACACTTCATAGCCTGAGTAATAGTGTCAGGCCTATTCTTGAGCTGGATCCCACTTTGGGTCACTGAACCTTCTTTCCCTTAGGCTCCTTTCCATTTCTATCCCTGCAGTTCTTGAAGACATGAACAACTATGGGTTAGAGTTTAGACTGTGAGATGGCAAATCCCTCCCTCACTTGCTGCCCAGTCTTTCTGCTTGAGGTGGACTCTATAAGTTCCCTCTCCCTACTTTAGGCATTTCATCTAAGATCACTTCCTTTGAGTCCTGAGAGGCTCTCATCTCCATGTCTCTGGTACATTCTGGAGGGTCCCCCCAACCTCCTATCTCCCAGGTTGCCTGTTTCCATTCTTCTGCCAGCCCTCAGGGTTTCAGTCCTTTTCCTTCACCAAATGACAGATCTGGTTCCCCTCTTCAACAATCTGTCCCCTTTCTCTTCCAGGTCCCTCTTTCCCTCCCCCTATCCCCTGTGAATGCTTTCTTCTCCCTCCCAAGTGTGACTAAGATGTCCTCACTTGGACCCTTCAGCTTGTTGAACATTTTAGATTCGGTAGACTGTATCTTGGGTATTCTGTAGGCTTTTGTTTATTTTTTGTTTGTTTTTGGCTAATATCCATTTATTTATGAGGACATACCATTCATATCCTTTTGGGTCTGGGTTACCTCACTCAGGATGATATTTTCTAGCTCCATCTATTTGTCTGCAAAACTCAGGATGTCCTCATTCTTAATACCTAAGTAGCCTTCCCTTGTGTAAATGAACCACATTTTGTGTATCCATTCCTCTGTCCTGGGACATATGGTTGTGTACAGCTACTAGTTATCACAAACAAGGTTGCTATGAACGTAATGGAGCATGTACCCCTGTGGCCTGGTGGGGAATCTTTTCGGTATATTCCCAAGAGTGGTATTGCTGGGTAGATCTATATCCAATTTTCTGAGGAACCTCCAGATTGATTTCCAGAGTGGTTGTACAAATTTGCAATGCCTCAAGCAAGGAAGGAGTGTTCCTTTTTCTCCACATCCTCTCCAACATGTGTTGTCACCTGAGATTTTGATTTTAACCATTCTGATTGGTGTAAGGTGGAATCTCAGGGTCTTTTGGATACATTTCTCTGATCACTATGGACTTTGAACATTTCTTTAGATACTTCTCAGGCATTAGAGATTCCTCTGTTGTGAATGCTTGGCTTAGTTCTATACCCCATTTTTTAATTGGGTTGTTGGGGTTTTGGTGGTTAGCTTCTTGAGTTCTTTATATATTATGGATTATTAGCCCTATATCAGATGTTGGACTTTTGAAGATTTTTTCCCCAATCTGTAGGCTTCCAATTTGTCTTATTGACTATGTCATTTGCCTTACAGAAGCTTTCAAGTTTCATGAGGTTCCATTTATCAATTCTTGATCTTAGAACCTGAGCCACTGGAGTTCTGTTTAGGAAATTTCCCTCTGTGCCAATGAGTTCAAGGCTCTTTTCCACTTTCTCTTCTATTAGATTCAGTATATCTGGTTTAATGTTACGATCCTTGATTCACTTGGATTTGAGTTTTGTGAACGGTGACAAATATGGGTCTATTTTCATTTTTCTACATACAGACAGCCAGGTAGACCAGCACCATTTATTGAAGATGCTTTCTTTTTCCATTGTATATTTTTGACTTGTCAAAGATCAAGTGTCCATAAGTGTGTGTGTCTCTGTGTGTGTGTGTTTGTGTGTGTGTTTCCGGGTGTCCAATTCTGTCCCATTGATCAAAGTTTCTATCTCTGTACCAATACCATACAGTTTTTCTCACTATTGCTCTGTAGGAAAGCTTGAGGTTAGGGATGGTGATTCCTCCAGCTGTTCTTTTATTGTTAGGATTTTCTTTTTCACTATTATGTTTTGGTTTTGGTTTTGATTTTTTCTTTTGTTTGTTTGTTTGTTTTGCCTCTCTGGATGAATTTGAAAATTACTCTTTTCATGTCTTTGAAGAATTCTGTTGGGATTTTCGTGGGGATTACATTGAATGTGTAGATTGCCTTTGGTAGGATAGCCATTTTTACTATGTTATTCTGCCCTTCCATGAGCATGGAAGATCTCCCCATTTTCTGAGATCTTCTATTTATTTCTTGAGAGATTTGAAGTTATTGTCATACAGGTCTTTCACTTGTTTCATTAGAGTTGTCCCAAGGTATTTTTTATTATTTGTGGCTATTATGAAGGGAGTTGTTTTCCTAATTTCTTTCTGAGCCTGTTTATCATTTTTTATAAAGGAAGACTACTGATTTATTTGAGTTAATTTTATATCCTGCCACTTTGATAAAGTTGTTTATCAGCTGGAGAAGTTCTCTGGTAAAATTTTTGGGGTCACTCATGTATACTACCATATTATCTGAAAATAGTGATACCTTTATTTCTTCTTTGCCAATTTGTATCCCCTTGATCTCTTTGTTGTCTTATTGTTCTAGCTAGCACTATATTGCTTAGATATGGGGAGAGTGGGAATCCTTTTCCTGTCCCAACTTTAGTTGGATTGCTTCAAGTATGTCTCCATTTAATTTAATTTGTCTGTTTTGCCATAAATTTCTTTTATTATGTTTAGGTATGGGCCATGAATTCTTGATCTCTCCAATAGAAGGAGTGTTGTATTTTGTCAAATGCTTTTTCTGCATATAGGGAAATGATCATGTGTTTTTTTTGTTTATTTATATAGTGTATTACGTTAATAGATTTTTATATATTAAACTAACCTTGGATCCTACATGATCATAGTGAATAATGGCTTTGATGTGTTCTTGGATTCAGTTTGCAAGAATTTCATTGAGTAGTTTTGCATTGATATTCATAAGTGAGATTGGTGTGAAGTTCTCTTTTTGATTGGGTCCTTAAGTGGTTTAGGTATCAGAGTGATTACAGCTTCCTTGGAACAGTTTAAGTAATATTGGTGATGGATAGTTTTATGTCACCTTGACATAAAGAAAAATAATGAGAGGAGGAAGTCCCAATTTGAAAAAGAAAAATACCTCCACAAGATCTGTTTGTAACAAAGTCTTTTGGGGATTTTCTTAAGCAGTGATTAATAGGGAAGGCTGCAGCCCACTATCCCTGGGCTGGTGGTACTGGGTTCTATATGAAAGTAAGCTGATCAAGCCAAAAGAGCAAGTCCAGTTAGCAGCACACTCCATGACCTCTCCATTGACTCCTGTATCCAGGTCCCTGCCCTCCCTGAGTTCCTATTCTGACTTCCTTCACTGATAAGCAATGTTGTGAAAAGGTAGCAAAATAAACTTTTTCCTCCCCAAGTTGCTTTTGGTCATGGTGTTTTATTACAAAAATAGAAAATGGAAACTGATAGATTAACAACCTTCTACTCTTCCTTCTCCATGTTATGACTGCATCCTATTCTTCAAGATGGAAAAATCTGTGATGTATTTCAATGGAAGTAATTTACAACCAAATAATCATATAGTTACTTAAAAAAGAAATCATGTGAAATTCATAGTGCATGTTGTTCTAGAAAATGAGAGCACATACAAGTATGTCTTACTCGAAGGCTTAAGCATAGCTTTAACCCATATTAGTTTTTTCTAATTAAAGTTTTGACTAATAAGGTTTGCATTCCTTACTTTCCTTAAAAACTAAAAGGAATGGAGTAAAAATGTAGGGACTTTAGAATGATTTCATTCTGTCTTCAATTATTGACATAAATCTATATATTGCAATCACAGGAAAAGTTGCATTTGTAAGAAAACTAATGGTAAGTTATGCTTACCTTTGATTCTGGTTGCTGGTTACTTTCTCCATATCCAGGAAAATACAACAATGTCTAGTCTAGTTATATGTCATTTAGCACAGATGTACATTTTTTTCCACAGGAACAATTTTAAACAGAGGGCATAAGTTTTAGGAATGCTGATATTTGAGAGCTTGGCGTTGCTCCCAGAAATGTGACAAACCAACACCTGAGTACTCTTTCCTTCATAACCAGCAGGTTTAAATAGAAGTATGCTTGGTTTCTGAATTGAGACATGTGTTAGTCCCTTAGAGTCTCTGCATGAGAGAAATATTAGCAGTTCTTTAACATGGCAGTATTAAAACCTGAGCATTGAGCATGAAAATTTTTCATTCTTCCTATTGATCATGTTTGTCCAAGTGACTCACAAAACTACGTAGTCTACTGCTGTTATCCTTAGTTCCCTCACAAAGTTGATCTCCTCCCCCCACCCCTGAAGAAATAATTTCTTTCTTTTACTTTATTTTTTTACTAGATATTTTCTTTATTTACATTACAAATGTTAGTCCCCTTCCTGGTTTCCTCTTCTAAAACCACTTATCCCCTCCCCTTCCCCCTGCTCACCAACCCACCCACTCCTGAT
Source organism: Mus caroli (assembly GCF_978045245.1). Lineage (NCBI taxonomy): Eukaryota > Metazoa > Chordata > Mammalia > Rodentia > Muridae > Mus > Mus caroli. Next base: position 47,325,735 of record NW_028227256.1, read on the forward strand.
TCCTGGTCCTGGTATTCCCCTATACTGGGGCATAGAACCTTCACAGGACCAAGGGCCTCTCCTCCCATTGATGACCAACTAGGCTACCCTCTGCTACATATGCAGCTAGAGCTATGAGTCCCATCATGTGTTTTCTTTGGTTGGTGGTTTAGTCCCAGGGAGTTCTGAGAGTCTGCCATTGCCTGACAAATACAGAAGTGGATGCTCACAGCCATCCATTGGTCAGAGCACAGGGTCCCCAATGAAGGAGCTAGAAAAAGTACCAGAGGAGCTGAAGGGTTTTGCAGCCCCATAGGAAGAACAATAATATGAACTAAACAAAGGTTGACCTTAGGTTTCTAGAAAGATACACTTAGGATACATGATTCTGATGGTGTCTAGCTGAACCTAACGCTAAAACCTTCAACAGTATCACTTACATAGCATCAGAAGGCCCTAGGCAAACTATCAAAGAAAAAAATCAGTCAATACTGCTATAGAGTAGTGATGATTGTATATTATACTAATGATCACAATGCATGATAGTCCTAAAGGTGTAATAGTTATACTTCGATGTTGGTGGTAAGGTAATAAGCATCATATGACTTACAATACACTCACCAGAAAGGAAATTTTGCCTGTTACCAGAATCCTAGATAACTACCTAGGCATAGAAGTTGTATGAATCTTAGGAGACATGCTACTTTACTAGACCAGCATAATTACTAAAAAATCATCTCTCACTCCTCATCAAACAAATTGTTTTACAACTGATGGAGACCTTCACAGAAAACTACAACCAGACATAATGCAGAGATCAATAGTACATGGGGCGTCCAGCTTCAAACAAATGACGAGCCTTGGTACTAAATCTCAGGGATCATGATAAAATTGGTAATTAAGATTAAGAGACCAGGAGAACCAGAAAGTTTGCTGTGATTCTATGTCTAGCAGGATAGCTGCATAAACAAAATGTTCGCTGATAATGAGCATGTAAATGATAATATCAATACAAATGCTAATATGGAAGAAGAAAAAATTCATTGAGGCTAATCCTTAGATGAACAACTAGAGACAGCTATTGACTTGCTGACTGCTAAGACAGAGGGAATTTGCCCAGAAATGTGACCCACAATGGGGTTTACAAAAAGAGAGAGAGAGAGAGAGAGAGAGAGAGAGAGAGAGAGAGAGAGAGAGAGAGAGAGAGAGAAAGAAAAACTACACACACACACACACACACACACACACACACACGGTTATGTGGTGATTTAGAGGTGGGAAAGAAAAGGAGAAATGATCTAATAATATTTTTGTTAAAACATAGGTGTTTGTTTGTTTCTTTGTTGTTTGTTTTGATTTTTTTTGGAGACAGGGTTTCTCTGTATAGTCCTGGTTGTCCTGAAACTCACTTTGTAGACCAGGCTGGCCTCAAACTCAGAAATCAGCCTGCCTCTGCCTCCCGAGTGCTGGAATTAAAGGCATGCGCCACCATGCCAGGCTTTGTTAAAACATTTTAAAAAAAAAAAAAAGCATGCTAGATGTGGTAAATGGAAATGTTTCTTTTTAGAGCATAACTCTACTATGCAAGGAAACTGGTGAAACCCTGCTCTCTCCATCACACTTTTATATTTACATTTTGTGAATTCCTTGTTTATTGATGTTAGTTAGTGAAGAATAAAGGCATTATGGGAAGTTCCTAGAGCTGTGTAAACAGGCATGCTCTGCTGTGCTTTGTACTACTAGTCTTGTGGTCACAATTGATTTCAGTGAAGTCTAGTAATATAGTCTGGTAAGAGGGAGAAGAACAAATCGGTTTGGTAAATGTTCACTACCACACGAATTTCACAGCATGTTTCATAGCACTCTTTTCTATGAAATACTTTCTAAGACAAATGAAAACATCATATACTAAATATCAGCAAGTATATAAGAACAAATTTCATTTATGCAATAAGTATTACAAATTTGATTGAGTGATATCAATGTGTTAAAATAGGGCCAGTGAAGATGAATAAAATGGCTCAGGCCTACAGTGTCCTAGCACTCAAGAAGGTAAAACTTGACATTAGGAGCTGAGAGACCAATCCAAGAAACATTGTGATAGCCTGTTAAAGAATTTTGTATAGATGATCCTGGTCAGAACACACAGATCATCTGAAGACAGCATATGTGTACAACAAATCAAATTAAGATAAGTTAATTCACCTTTTAGTTTCCCTTATGGCTTCCTAGCCCTAATGATTTAATTTTTGTTGAAAAAATATTTCCAGTATCATTTTATTTTTATTGTAATAATACATAAACTTGATTATGGCTATTAAAGTTTCCTAATATCTGGAAAAATTACGTTTTCATAAAATTTGATTTGTGAGATCAAGGATTCTATTATTTAACATTTTTAAATTATCTAAATAAAACTGAAAGCACATTTTTGCATCCTACTATATAAAAACTCTTTTCATTTAATAATCAAGATCTTAGTCCCCAGATTTTTTAACTATATCATGAAAATCAGCAGTATTGCAAGCTAATCAAAAACTACAGAAAATAAAGGACTCTTACCAATGCTTTGCTTGGTATTTTTACTACCTCCAACAGCTTTCTCCAGATGTTGCCAGGCAACAACAGCTCATGTAAAGCAATTCTTATTGCTAAACTGAACCTCAGTGTGAATACAATGACACTTGAGGTTTTTACCACCTATTCAGGAAGGAGTAGAAGGAAAGTGGCTTTATTCATAATCTTGTGGGGGAAAATTACTATAATGTTTCTAAAACTTATAACAGTGATGTTAGCAGGAAGGTTGTCAGTGTGAATGACAGCTGGTGTTATAGGTATCAATAGTGTTTGTTTCATTAAACAAAATGAGAAGTTTCAGAAAGAAATTTCACAATAACAATAGAGAACATACTTTAGGTATAGAAGTTGCATGAGACAGAGATACAATGGCTCATGTGGTAAATTATTAGACACTTAGAGTGTAAAGAATGTATCTTGTGACAGAATTTTGGATTTAACAGTTGAACCATTTAATAAATGATTTTTAGATAAGTACAATACAAATGTGTATAAAAGTGATTTGCTGCTACATATCTTGTATAGCTATTCACATACATCTGTGTTAATGGGTTAATTTTCAAAGCAGAATGTCATAGAAAAGTAATGTTTAGCAGTAGCTTCCATTAATAGCTAAAATACAGGCTTCTCTTACCTCTGCATTTAGTTAAACATTGCTAATAGAATCATGAACATTATTTCTTGTGTTTGTTTCCACGTTTGTGAAATTCTTACATGTCCTTGCTGGATAGAGAACTGAAGATGTTTTTCTCAGTTGAGAAAAACATTTTAGAGAAATTCTTGAGTGTGAGTCAAACAATTGCAAACAAATGTGTTGAATATGTATCTAAGTGGAGAATAATATTTTAAAAATTACCATGACTACTAGATACTTCCTTTTGAAATTCCTAGCATGTTTCATCACTTTATAAATATAGTGTGATTCAGATTCTAATTTGTTCACATCATGTCTTCTACCATTCTTTTTCTTTAACTTTCAATGAAGCCATATTCACCCAATGGCTACCAATAAACTTTCTATTTTCAATTATACTCAATTCTTTGTTATCAAGCTTGACCAGAAAACATAGTGTTATTCTTTTAAATTTAGTACACTGATATGTATCAAACATGGATCATTAATTTCTAGTTAGATTTCTACATAAATATTTTATGGATAAAATTATTTATTCGTACACATGACATATTAGCACTTAATTTAATTACGTCATTTTTTACATTGGAACATACACAGCAATAAGTATTGTCTTATATTCCCTTTTTTCAAAAGTTGTATTTCAAGATTCCCAGTTTCTATCAGTTTTGTATAATTACAAACAGAATGAAATTACCTAGGTAGATAGATAGACATGGATAGATAGATGGATATTGAGGTAGATTGATTAATAGATAAGATAAAAGAGTTTGTTCTAGTCTCCAAAGGTATTTATTATAAATTATTATAATGTTAACCTTCACATTATTTTGAGTAAAATTAAATTATCAATTTTTAAGGTCCTAAACCATATACAATATTTTACCTATTTCTTGTGTTGAGTAAGTCTCAAGGCTTACTCAGTTCTAGTTTTAGTTCTCTACAATTGTCTTTTGTGGCCTTTGAATTGCCACTTTTGTCAGAGAAGTATTTGACTTTACAGACTTTCAGAGTGATAAACCAATTTTCTGAAAATATTAAGTTTAGCACTAATGTATGATCATTCCTATCACTGAACTGCCTGGTATTTATAGTTCCTGGATCTAACTTGACATCTAAGGCTATTTAGCAAAATATGTCTTTATTTTTTTTTTTTACATTTTATAGCTAAATAAAGTAAGAAAATAAATTGCAGAGATCATAGACTAAAGAAATTTACTATTTGTAAAAAAAAAAAAAAAAAAAGAAAGAAAGAAAGATTTAAGAGTCAGAAAACCACAGAGTGAATAGACAGGTTCATGCAGAGACTATAAAATATCTGCTGTTGCTGTAATAATTACTTTTTTTCTTTTTTTATTAGGTATTTTCTTCATTTACATTTCCAATGCTATCCCAAAAGTCCGCACATACCCTCCCTCCCCACTCCCCTTCCTCCCGACTCCCACTTCTTGGCCCTGGCGTTCCCCTGTACTGAGGCATATAACATTTGCATGACCAATGGGCCTCTCTTTCCACTGATGGCCTACTGACTAGGCCATCTGCTGATACATATGCAGCTAGAGACACGAGCTCTGGAGGGTACTGGCTAGTTCATATTGCTGTTCCACCTATAGGGTTACGGATCCCTTTAGCTCCTTGGTTACTTTCTCTAGCTCCTCTATTGGGGGCCCTGTGATCCATCCAATAGCTGACTGTGAGCATCAACTTCTGTGTTTACTAGGCCCTGATATAGTCTCACAAGAGACAGCTATATCTGGGTCCTTTCAGCAAAATCTTGCTAGTGTATGCAATGGTGTCAGTGTTTGGAATCTGATTATGGGATAGATTCCCCAGATATAGCAGTCTCTAGATGGTCCATCCTTTCGTCTCAGCTCCAAACTTTGTCTCTGTAACTCCTTCTATGGGTGTTTTGTTCCCAATTCTAAGAAGGGGCAAAGTGTCCACACTTTGGTCTTCGTTCTTCTTGAGTTTCATGTGTTTCGCAAATTGTATCTTATATCTTGGATATTCTAAGTTTCTGGGCTAATATCCACTTATCAGTGAGTACATATCATGTGAGTTCTTTTGTGATTGTGTTACTTCACTTAGGATGATGCCCTCCAGGTCCATCCATTTGCCTAGGAATTTCATAAATTCATTCCTTTTAATAGCTGAGTAGTACTCCATTGTGTAAATGTACCACATTTTCTGTATCCATTCCTCTGTTGAGGGGTATCTGGGCTCTTTCCAGCTTCTGGCTATTATAAATAAGGCTGCTATGAACATAGTGGAACATGTGTCCTTCTTACCGGTTGGAACATCTTCTGGACATATGCCCAGGAGAGGTACTGCGGGCTCCTCCAGTAGTATATAAAATAGTATATAAATAGTGTATAAAATAAATAGTATATAAAATATCTGTTGCTGTAATAATTACTTTTTAAAAAAATTCAAAATATCATAGATGTGTCACCTGATAATATTAATTACTTGAAGTCTGAAATAAGTCTTACAGGGACAACTCAATATGCTTTCAGAACTGCATGCTATCTCAGGTGCCTAGAAATCCAGCACCTCCTCCTCCTCTTTATCACGTTTGTTAAGAGCCCCTTTCAGGAATCATATGACTGACACATGAACCCACTAAGAGTATGCAGATAGGTGATCCAATATGACATATTAAAAGCAAGACCTTCTTTTTATTTATAACTGTCTCAAATTCTTTATCATATTGCATATCATATTGAGAATAAAAATTGAGGTATTTTTATCAGCTGTCGTTCTGCCTATGAAAGAAAGAAGATAACATTAGTGTGAAGCCAAATCAGCCAGATCTTCTTTGCACTGTTGGTAGTTTGAAACTCTGCAGCAGGAAAGTTTGAGTAAAGAGCCACGGTAGCAAAGATACCAAAAGCATCAGAGTATACTTTGGCTTTTAGCACTATATTGGATTTGTGAACAAATCTAATTTCTGTGTTAGGAATACAGAATTGACATATTAATACAACAAAGAAAGAAGACCATATATTACATCACTATATTTTGTAAAATTTTGTCTCAAGGCATAAAACATACTCTAGTATGATTTTCTGTAGCTTTCAAAATAAGTTAACCATAAAGACACTAATCAGAAGGCAATTGCACAAAGTCATAAGCTCTCACAGATCAACAGCAATGTTTTCTTCCTCCAGGACCTGCCAAGCTTTATCTTTGTGTTTCCCATGAATAAACCTTCCTTTTAAATATAAAATATTTTGAAGGTAGTAGGATGCTACTGTCACTTAGGTAAGAACGGAGATGTCAGTTACCCATTCTAGTTACTCATTTTTCTCTTATTACTAAAAACAAGCAGTTATTGGGGAGTTTCTGACAAGTTGGTTACTCTGACAAAATTTTAGGCTGATTATAAGCACTAAGATTCCTCCAGCAATCACCAATTAGATATCTGGAACAGTACTCAGCATCACCCTGCAGTAACACATTCTACTTACAGCAAGAATGGGGATTTGATTGTGTTCTTCCTTAACTGGTGTCCAATTCAGAAAAATGAGAAACTGACACTTGAAGGGCATCATAGGTATGCTCAGACGTCCAGCAGAGAAGTTACAAAATCATGAGTAATTTAACGTATTCTATATTTTTCAAGACTTATGTGTTTATAAATATTAAAAAAAAGCCCCGAGAAAAGGCATATAGTTGATATACCACAGTGCACCCTTCCAAGATTTCCCTGTTATTAATATCTGGTATTTGTGTGACTTATTGACTATGGTGACTAACACAATATTGATATCTTGCTGTTAAATGAAGTATTAATACATAATTCTCATTATTATATACTTATGTGTAACAGAAAAGTCAGGGCAACCTCTATGTAAGTGCCAGAAGCCACACAGCTGCAAATATATTTCCTGCAGGAGGATCTAATTGAGGACTACTTGAGAAAACAAGAATTGCTGGCACAGACAATGCCAGCCAATCATGCTTTCTTGGGACCAATGGGGTAAAGGTGAAGGGTATTAAAAGAGCTTACAGCAGAGTTCAGATGAGCTTGCTGCTTTGTTTCTCACCTGCTCCCAGAGTCTGTGTCATCGACTTTATACCACCTCATCTGCTACAGCCTAGGGCAGGCAGGTAGGGTTAGGTGGCAAGTAGTTCAAGGCTCACGCAGCATTCATCTCATATATTTTGAAGAGCCTGACAAATATTCACTGGCATTATCCACTATTATAACACCATTCTGATAGCCTCACTCTTCTAAATATACAAACTCCATCTTGCAAACATACTCCTGGAAATTACTCAGATTTTTAAAATTATTTTTATAGTTTTTTTTTCTTTCAGAATTTTATGTAGTTTGAATCATACAGCATGGAAATGTGTAAGATTTCCAAGTAGTAATAGTAATTGAAGATTCACTTATGATGTTTTTGTTGTAGAAAAAATTATTGTATTGTATGAAACTCTGAAAAGTTCCCCACCATAGCAAGATCTTGATATGAGGAGAGAGGATGAAATTTTCTCCTACACTTAACAAGGGATGCTTTCTGAGCTACCTGACTACTCTTTTTGTATGAATAGCATTTCCATGTTAGTGTAAAATTCCTTCTAAGTGTTCTTTATTTCAAGTAGGTAACTACTACAATTCGTTCAATGTTAAACTTTTCAGAAAATAAGATAGAATCTATTCAAGAATACTAAATACTTACAAAAATATTTAAATCCCATTAAAAATTTGTAAATTGTCAGTTACTTATGAAAAACAATGGATTTACAAAATAATTAAGTAAATTTAGATCATAGAGCAATATACAATGTAATATTAAGTTGGTTTCCAAAATAGTAGCATGCAAGGTCAGAGAAATATACAAGCTATGTATGGGGATGGGTTCAGTTTTGTTTATTATAGATTCCTTAAAATTTTAACTTTAATTAAATCCAGGCAACATGTCATAAAGATTGTTAAACTAATTGGAGATGATTTAGCCACACTGAACATAATTTGTAGCAAAATGAAAATTTTTCCAATCTAATCATGTTCATGGTTCTGCATCCAGTTTTCCAAAATTTCTTTATGTTTGTTTCATAATGAAAAATAACATTAATAATAGGTAATATTTATTTTATACAATTTAACAAGAGTTTGTTAAAATAACAACTGTTTGATTTACTCTTATTTCTCACTTGGTTTGAACACTTATGCATGCATGTAACCCACTTGTATTTGTTGAAAAAGCAATCAATTAGGATAAATTGCTCTGCTGAGAATCTGATTACTATAAATGTATATCTGCTGAGAATCAATCACTTTCATAATATGGGGAGTTCTAACAATGCCCCACAATACACATCATAAATGTATGCAATAACTTCTTATATACAGATTATGATTATATATATGTTGGAAAAGTACAGTAATAAAGTAAAATTGCAACTATATGAACAGTTAAACAAAAAATTATGAGTAAATTTTATAATATATAATTCTTCCCTTTGTGTGGCTTTTTAATTTACACATTTAAAGAGAAAAATGAATTAGTATTGTTTCCAAATACCCATAGTTTCTACATGAAAACTTTCTAGAGCTGAAAGACTTTACACTTAAATCTTCATCTTGAAGGAATTAAGTATGCAAGATGGTATACTATTCTTAAATAAACTGGATTTTTATTAGCTGGAATGGAAACAAAAATATTGTGCACTGGAATAACATAGGCATAATTCTTCTTCCTACCCAAAAACTCTACAGATTATTAGCTCAAAATCAACACTTACCATACAAGTATTAATTAAGTAAATACTTAATTCGATTTTTTTTCAGATTTTATGTTTAATGATTAGTCTTAAAATTACATTGACATATATATAGGCCTGAAAATAACATTGAACTATGAGGTGAGGAATTTGGTAATCAAATTAATCTTGAATCTTTTCTGGTTCTTGATGAGGAGTTTACAACCTAAGCAGTGAAACAGAATTCCTTTCCCAAGACTTCTATGACCTTGTGATGTGTGCTTGGTATTTCCAGAACAATTTAAGGAAAATCAAAATGGTTACCTAATTAAAGACAAATTAATCTATTTAATACTCTAGAAGGAGAGGCAGCATTGAATAGTTCTACATATTATCTCAAGAGGAAAAAAAAAACCCTATTGCTGTTTGAATAGAGGTTAATAGAGGCATTTGTGTATCCTGTGGATCATTCACTGTCTTTAAACTCACGTATTGTCTTCACTAAATTGTCTCCTATACAAATTATAGGACAAGATGATAAATCTTTGTAATGGATTTATTTACATCATAAAGGATATAAAATGCTAAATTTTTACCTAACTCTCCTTGCTCAATTAATAAATCGTGTGACAACCCAAAATCAAAAGTTATATGCATTTGATCCTTGCTGTATTATATTACCATTAACTAAAAATCAGTTTTTAAGAGCTTTATATAACTCTATGGATTTTCAAATTTTATTTTCAGATTACTATAGAAAGATAGAAAACCATCCAGCTGGTAAGCTAAGAGATTTTTCCATATGAACTAAAACCAAAAATTGTCCAAAGTTCTTCTATTCCACAGAAGATACATATTTTATTGATGGTTCATTTAAGGTCACAGCAAAAAGTCATGGTCCAGAAATTCATCAACCTCATATTAATACTTCTTTCTCCTCTGCCAAACAGGTGAAGTTGGCTGTTTTTATTAATTTATTATCATTAATTCATAAACCTTTAAATATTGTTTCATATTCTGGTTATACTATAGAATTTTTCCAGCCACAGTCTCATACGTGTACATAATATAATCTCCCTGGTTTTATTGCAAAAGAAAAGAAATACTTCTCCAGAAGAACATTATGAAAGGGTATGCATCTGTCTTTGCATGTGGAGCCACTGGAACATTATGGGTTCCATTAGCACCTCTGATACCAAACCAGTAAGGAGAGTGTCAGGGAGTGAGGAGATAGAATCACCAGAGAGATAGCAAATGTCTAGCTAAACTGCAAGAAGTGATATTGATCATATCATTAGAAATCAAATCTGCCATCCTGGAAACAAGTTAAGGCTCTATGCACCAAGGACGAAGTTATTCTATAAAACACTGTGCCATCATCATCTAAGAATCACTTTCTGGTGATGGTAGCTACTTTGACCTGAGCATTTGTGGTGATTGCCTCTGAACAAATATGTTAGTCTCATCCTCCTTTGCTTCAACTTGTATATTGGATGGAGCCAGTTCCAGTTATATTTACTAATGATTCTTTGTTTTTGACTATACCTTGGGTGTGGCCTCCCTTCCCCCAGCCTGGAACCTGCCTGCTCAAGGGTGGAGCTACCGGCTCATTCGTCCTGCCACGCCCACTGCTGGAACCTGCCTCTGCTGCCTGGAGTCACACACGTGTTCGTCCTGCTACTGGACCCTGAGTTACTTGGCGGGAAATTGGGTTCCCTCCCCCTTCCTTTATAAACTGAGTGTCTGGAAATATTAAATTGAGTCTTGATCAGAGTCTTGTCTTGACTTCATTCTTTTCTTCCGCCCCGTCTAGATTCCTCTCTTTGCAGGGAACTGCCATTCTCAGTGAACCGTTCCTGTTGTGGACCGCGGGCGGGCCGCAACAGTTGGCGCCAGAACTGGGACCTGAAGAATGGCAAAGAGATGTTAAGAGAAACGACTGCTGTGTGGAGCTCCACAAGAAAGGAAAGAATCTTCGTATCGGAGGAGCATCGGAGCAACGGACAGGTACACATGCTAGCGCTAGCCTAAAAAATTTCAGTTTTGTAAAGTGTTGCTGAGGATGCGGTAGGATACGAACAAGTTTGAAGCAGTGCTGACCCAACACTGTTTCTGCTTGGGGTCAGCAGTTTCGTTAATCGGAACTAGATACGGAGACAGGCGGTGTGCCGCAGTTTTTTAGAAAACTGCTTAGGTGGAAGAAAGAAGGGTTCAAAATCATGGATCAGGCGATTGTGTTTAGTTTTCAGGAGTTGCTTAAGGAAAAAGGAGTAAGGCTTGAAGTACAATTAGTAAGAAATTTTTTAGATAAGATAGATAGCTGTTGTCCATGGTTCAAAGAAGAAGAAACGATAGATTGTGGAACCTGGGAGAAAGTTGGTAAGGCCCTGAATATCGCTCAGACAGATAATTTTACCCTAGGTCTCTGGGCGCTTGTAAATGATGCTATAAAAGATGCAACTTCCCCAGGGCTAAATTGCCCTCAGGCGGAGCTTGTGGTATCTCAGGAGGAGTGCCTATCAGAGAAGGCCTCTTCAGGAAAAGATCTTCTTAACTCAAAAATTGATAATTGTGGAAACTCTGATGATGGACTGAATTTTAACAAAAATCACTCAGATAGAGGAATGGCCCATTACCCTAATGAGAATTGGTCCTCTTGCGAATCTCCCGCTTCACCCATAGTCACCACTTCGGGAGGTGCTACGCATAGGGACACACGGCTAATCGAGTTAGAATTTGAAATTAAGCTTCAGAGGCTGACTAATGAGCTTCGGGAACTAAAAAAGATCTCAGAAGCGGAGAAGAGTAACTCTTCTGTAGTTCACCAGGTGCCGCTAGAAAGAGTTGTGAGTCAGACTCGTGGGAAAGGACAGAATTCGTCTAATACGCTGGCCTTTCCTGTGGTCGAGGCAGTTGATCAGCAAGATGCTAGGACCAGACATTACCAGATCTTGGATTTCAAGTTGTTAAAAGAGTTAAAGGCAGCTGTTGTGCAATATGGTCCTTCAGCCCCATTCACTCAAGCATTACTGGACACAGTGGCGGAGTCAAACTTAACCCCCTCAGATTGGAAGACTCTGTCCAAGGCTACCCTGTCAGGAGGAGATTTTTTGCTTTGGGATTCTGAATGGCGAGACGCCAGTAAGAAAACTGCTGCTTCTAATGCTCACGCTGGTAACCCAGACTGGGATAGCAACATGCTTTTAGGAGAGGGTCCATATGAGGGACAGACAAATCAGATTGATTTTCCCATTGCAGTGTACGTGCAAGTTGCGACAGCCGCACGCCGTGCTTGGGGAAAGTTGCCAGTTAAAGGAGATACTAGTGGAAGTTTAGCTAGCATTCGGCAGGGTTCTGATGAACCATATCAGGACTTTGTGGACAGGCTGTTGATTTCCGCTAGTAGAATCCTTGGAAGTCCAGACACAGGTAGTCCCTTTGTTATGCAGCTGGCTTATGAGAATGCTAACGCAACTTGCCGAGCTGCAATTCAACCGCATAAGGGACAGACAGATTTGGCGGGATATGTCCGTCTTTGCACAGACATCAGGCCTTCCTGCGAGTTCTCGCAGGGAACCCACGCGCAAGCAATGTTCTCGAGGAAACGAGAAAATAATGCATGCTTTAATTGTGGAAGTTTGGATCATTTTAGAAGTAATTGTCCTAAGAACAAGGGCGCCAAGGGTAGACAAACAGGCCGTACCCCAGGAATTTGTCCCAAGTGTGGGAAGGGCCGCCACTGGGCAAAAGATTGTAAGCATAAACCAAGGGTTTTGAGCCGCCCGGTGCCGGGAAACGAGGAAAGGGGTCAGCCCCAGGCCCCGAGTTACTCAAAGAGGACAGCTTATGGGGCCATAAATCTGCTGCCCAGCCAACAAGATCAGTTCTTGAACTTGTCAGGTCAAACCCAGGAAATGCAAGACTGGACCTCTGTTCCACTGTCCACGCAGTATTAACCCCAGAAATGGGAGTCCAAACTCTGCCTACCAGAGTCTTTGGACCACTGCCCACAGAAACCTGTGGCTTTCTCTTGGGACGAAGCAGTTCTATTGTAGAAGGCCTGCAGATTTTTCCAGGTGTTATAAATAATGATTATGAGGGAGAACTTAAAATCATAGCCGCTTGCCCTCGTGGTGTTATAACTATACCTGCTAATCAAAAAATTGCTCAACTTACTTTGATCCCTTTACGCCAGTCACTGTATAGATTCTTTGAAAGTGAGGAAGGACAAAATAATTTTGACTCCTCGGGCGTAAATTGGGTGAAATCTATCACAAATCAGAGACCTAACCTTAAATTGACTCTTGATGGAAAAGGCTTTGAAGGATTAATAGATACCGGGGCCGACGTAACAATTATTAGAGGGCAGGACTGGCCCTCAAACTGGCCCTTGACTGCTTCCTTGACTCATCTTCAAGGAATTGGGTACGCCAGTAACCCAAAACGTAGTTCCAAATTGCTAACCTGGAGAGATGAGGAAGGGAAATCAGGAAAGATTCAGCCGTATGTTATGTCAAATTTGCCTGTGACCCTGTGGGGAAGAGATCTGTTGTCACAGATGGGTGTTGTTCTGTGCAGTTCTAAGGAGATGGTGACTGGACAGACATTCAGGCAGGGACTCCTGCCTGCTCTTGAACTAGTAAAAAAAGGACAGGGAATTAAGACCTTTAAGGATCTTAAACCCCACTCTAACATGAGAGGTTTAAAGTATTTTCAATAGCGACCACTATCTTGCCTGCATCCCACGCGGAAAAAATTCAATGGCATAATGATATTCCGGTGTGGGTAGATCAGTGGTCTTTACCTAAAGAGAAAATAGAGGCCGCTTCTTTGCTAGTGCAGGAGCAGTTAGAAGCAGGACATTTGGTAGAGTCTCACTCTCCCTGGAATACACCCATTTTCATTATCAGAAAGAAATCTGGAAAATGGAGACTGTTACAAGATTTAAGAAAAGTTAATGAGACCATGGTACTTATGGGAACCTTACAACCGGGGCTCCCCTCCCCAGTGGCCATTCCTAAGGGATATTATAAGATTGTTATAGATTTGAAAGATTGTTTCTTTACCATCCCTTTGCATCCAAAGGATTGTGAGAGATTTGCTTTTAGTGTTCCTTCTGTAAATTTCAAGGAACCCATGAAAAGATATCAATGGACAGTCCTTCCGCAGGGGATGGCTAATAGTCCCACATTATGTCAAAGGTTTGTGGCGAAAGCAATTCAGCCTGTTAGACAACAATGGCCAAATATTTACATCGTTCATTTCACAGATGATGTCTTGATGGCGGGAAAGGACCCCCAAGAATTGCTTTTGTGTTATAAAGGTTTACAAAAAGCCCTAGCTGATAAGGGATTGCAAATTGCTTCTGAAAAGGTACAAACTCAGGATCCTTATAATTATTTGGGTTTTAGACTCACTGATCAAGCTGTTGCGGGCGGGCCGCAACACTTGGGAACATAAAAGACTCATTAATTCTTCTGAATTAATTTTTCCTTGGGATTTTTATTACTTCCTGTTTGCAGGGGCTAGCATAACATTTATATTTACATTAAAGTAAAAAAAATGGGCTTATATTCTACAAGATACCAGATATACTAATCATATATGTTTCTTTTCAAGCTATTGTTCAGATTTTTCTGATCAATACAATAATGCAACCATTAGTACCTGACATAATTTAAATTTCTGTTTACACTTTAAATCCACTGTTACAGAATATTTTATTGTTCTACTTATTATGTATGTAAGTTGCCTTTTTATAGGATACTATGTATCAAATGATAATTAGATTTATCTACAAGATATCAAATCAAACTACTATGACTATTGTGTGAAATGAATTAATTGGCCTGAGCCAGGCTGACTTCATGACAGGCTACAACCTAGAAGTTCAGAACAGCCCTGAGTTAATACTTCCCAGAACTAAGTAAGCAAGTTACTGGAACAGCTACAGACTTACATAAAAAGGAGCCTTTCCCATCTTGCAAAAGGACAGCTAGCCAAGTTTGCAACCAAGCAATCCAGAGCTACACCTTCTTGGTATGAAGCAAGAACTGTTAGTCAAGTAGGCTTGAAGTAAGACCCTAACCAATCATAGCACTATCAAGACCCGGAGAGATAAAACCCACCAATCATGATGTAGACCACCAACCCCTTGCTAATGCTCCTCCTTTTAGCTTAACAAAATCTGCAAATTCATCTGGGGTCCTTCCATCTTGATGGAATTGGTTCAGTGAACATTGTTTGCTTTTGCATACTATTTGAGTCTGGTGTATTATTCTTCACCAATTCACAGACACTAACACCTGCACTTAAAAATTAAAAGGGGGACCTCTTGGAACTGAGTTCAAAAATAGAATCATAAGAGGAGAATTCTGGGTGCTATGAGAAAACTCCAATAAAACAGGACAAGGTAATTGTGACTCCAGTTTCTTCAAAACACTGAATTTCTTTTGGGAAATGTGTTTTCATGCTTCTCCCAGGTTTAGTGGGTAAGAGTGAATTTACTTCAGATTTTTCATTACCTCTAGATATTGTTATTTGTTTGTATGCCTCTATGAAAAAGAATTACTCTATGTGTAGCTGGCTCATAACATTAGGCTTGCCCTTGTAATTGTATGCTTTATTCATGTGACTCTTTCTCAACCCTGAGAGTATAAATTGTCCGATGCTCTGAATAAATTTGGCTTTTGCATGAGACTTTAGCCTGCCTCACTTATTCCCGCTATTCTCCCAGGTCACACTGTCTCTAGAGTCATACATATAAACAAATAGAATTTCAGGGTATTATTTAATGACACTATCTCAAAAAATTCAGAAAAGCACTTCTAGAACATTCAAAAAGTGAAATACTATTGTAATAGGAATACACTTATTTAGGTTGAAGAATTATTAAGCACTGCTCATGAGCAGAGACTACCACAATTTTTATTAAGCAGTAGGCTTAGACAGTAAGACACCAACATTAAGGATTAAAGGAAAAGGTATATTGATTCAACTGGTCATACTCCTTTAGATTGTTAATTGCAAGTGTATTTTTGGAGAAATTTCAAACCACTAGGGATAATAATTTATTTGAAATCTGTTGTATTTTACCTGAAGTTTCTCTGGGTTCCTTTAACTCTTCAGTTCGAAATGATGGTGGCTGATTTGACCTATAGTTCAACCTATGAATTGTAAGTTGATTTTGAGAAATCTTTATTCTGTTCTTTTCCTTAATCTTCCCACACATTTGCTAATGACTTTTTTTAGATTTTCCAATCCTCCCTTTCAAAATCTCTCTTGTATGTTTGAGAAAATAAGCAATGTCCAATAAACTTCACGGAAAATTTGAGAAAATCACAAATATAAGAACTTATCTTCATTTGTACTCAAATTTATTATGAATTTCAGGTATTTATAATTTTATTGAACTGTAACTGGCATTCAATAAAATCTATAAGCATTAAGAATCAATTAGGACATTTCTTTTTGTAATTACATGTATCTGTGGAACTATCACATTAATAAAATTATATACCTTTCTAATTATTTTTTAATGTGTATTAGTTTTTTGCCTGCAAGGATGCATGCATGCATGCATGCATGTGCGATACAGATCTCCTGTGCTTGTAGAGACCAGGAAAGGATTAAAATCCCTGACGCAGTGGTTACAGAGAGTTGTATTCTTGGGAGTATAGGGAAAACGACTATAGGTCCTCCAAAAGAGCAGCAAGTGATCTTAAATCTTGAACTATCTACCTAGTCCCAGAATATGCAACTTTTATTAATTGAAATTATTTTTCTTATGTACCTTTTCATTTATCTAATCCTTTCATTATATTTTGTAAATAAAATTTAGCACTGTACATAGTATATTAAAATCCACTTGAAACAGTAAATAAGAATTTCTTACAGTTTAAAGTGGGATGAACCTGAGAATGTTAAGGAGACAGAAAAATGAAAAATTATACTGTAGTAAAATTTTAATTCATAATAAAATGTGTGTAAGAAACATAAAGAGAAAAATGTCATAAGAATAAAGAGACATTTGTCATAAGACGAAATATCTCTGAAGGCATGTGTTACTAACTAAAATTATGCTTTGATCCACCTATTAGCTTCAGTATGATATTTAAGCACGATTCACAAACGAGAACTTTCTCACTTTTTGAGAGAGAACATGTCTAACCACTTTAATTAATTTTTCCTTCACTTTATCATTTTCTAATAAAGTTATTATTGAGCACATTGAATCGTCTATAGAGAACAGAGTGGGTAAAACACAATGGAATAGCGTGCACTGAAAGCACACTCTCCTCATATAGTAACTAAAGCCTTCATAGCTCATTCCTTCCTTGGACTGCTGTAGTTTCGATCTTGCATCTGTCAGATTTTGAATATTGTGACTATCATCTGTGGAACACTGAACATAAGTTTGAGTGGGCTATGTTCTCAGATGTATCATCAAGTGGCTGGCAGCTAAGTATAGCTGGGAACTCAGCTGGGACCTTCACAGACCAGCCACAGGATCCATCCACTGTAGCGATCTCAAGACAAATAGAGAATTTACAACAATGGTGGCTCTTCCTGATAGGAGCAGGACAAGGAACTTGGCAAAAGCTCCACAACATTTTAACTTTGGCCTCCAAAAGGTTAAATCTCATTTTCTCTGTGCTGGTCTGGTTTAGATGCTGACAGGAACAGCTGTAATCAATAGAAGGGAATGCATGCTCCACCAGGTCTTCTGTGAGTGGAGAAATATTGACCTTAGCACCAGCAAGAATAATACATATCGAGGTGTTTCATTGCTAGACATCACTCTTCATACATCCTAAAGCATACCAAACCCTAGGAGAATGCATTAATTTAAGATTTCATATTATAATTATAAAATATGGCCAGCTATTGACTTTAAAAAGAAACAGTTTTGTAAAATAAATTGCTTATCTGAATTTATTATTTTTACCATTTTAAATTTCAATATATTTAACTGATGAAAGCAAATAATTGTACCTACATGTATTATATTATTGGTGTCTCAATGTACTATATACTATTTAACAATTTTAAGCAATGAAATATTTTCTATCACTTTAAAGTGAAAATATTTAAAATCTTTCTTCTAATTTTTGAAATAAATTTTATGTTATCACCTATACCCATCCTTGTGTTCAATAGCACATCAGAATATACCACACATATCAAAGCATATATTGGAATTCTTTAATCAATCTCTCCATAATATTTCTTCTTCTTTATAATTCCAGCACTTGTAAATTACATTGTGGCTGAAATCTCTGGAATACTGATATGGAAATTTCTATGTCTTTCTTATTTTATGTAACATAAGGATATTCATTTCCATTTCTGTTGTAATAACAGGCTTCATATTTTATAGCTGAATTCTAATCCATTATGCATATGTGACACATTTTCTTTATTCATTATTAGTTGAAGCTGTTTCCATTTTCTACAAAGGAGAAGGCAGATGTCCCTTCATACTGATTTCCTTTCCATTGAATACATATGCATGGAACTGCTGCCTTGTGTGATCATTTTCCTTCTAAACTTTGAGGAACTTCTATATGGTGTTCTAAAACAGCATCGATAATTTATGTTCTCAACACAAAGCATGGAAGAAGTCCCTCACATCAAACCCATCAATACTTTCTATCACTTTCACTTTCTGTGGAGTTGTTACTTGAATGACCCAATATCACAATGTGATTTTGAGCCATTTGTTTGTAGATAGCCTATGCCTATCATTTCCACATACCTCTTTTTCACTTACACATACCTTTGAAAACTATCACTTAAAATATACTTATGTATTTTCAATTGGAGTATTTGATTTTTTGTTTTGTTGTTGTTGGTTTGGTTTGTTCTTGGTTTTTCAAAACTGGGTTTCTCTGGAACTTGCTCTGTAGACTAGGTTAGCCTCAAACTTAGAGATTGGCCTGTCTCTGCCTCTTAAGTACTGGAATAAAGGCATGCGATACCATGCCCAGTTTGGATATTTTCATTTTTCTGAGTCTGAAATGACTTTATTACTGAGTTTTATTTTTAGCCTTTTGTGTATCCCAGCTAATGATCTCTCTCAAGTTTATAAATATCTTCCCTAACTATATAGATTTTCTTTGCAATCTGTTGATATTTTCTTTGTATCCCTTTGTCTGTTTCTGTTTCAAAGCAACAAATCACTCAGGACTAACTAGGAGATCTAAACCAATAATGTTTATCATCTAATTGATTTAAGAATTATTAGTCTGGATCCTTTTTAGAAGGGTCTCACAAATAAAGAACTCTCAGCAAGTTTTAAGGGTCAGTGGGGAAGATTCACTTCCATCTTAACTAAACTTGCTGTTGTAACATTTGATTTCTCAAGTATTTGAATTGAAGATCTCTGTTTCTTACTGCCCTTTTCTTGGTGCAACACTTAATTCCACTTTGTATTGTTGTCTCATTCAACAAATTACACCATTGAAACTTACTCCAAAAATGCTAGCAAGTAACAGAGAAAGAATGAATACAAATTGAACTAATGCAAATTTCTATAACAGCTCTTGAGCTGCATTACAATGACCTTGACCTCCTTCTGCTGTCTATAATTTCAGGCATCTTCATTTTAGACAATGGCCTAATGCCTATCTACCTTTCTCTCCTCTAACCTGTTTCCCTCCCTTCTTCTCATCCTCCTTCCTACACTCCTCCCTTTCTCTCTCTCTCTCTCTCTCTCTCTCTCTCTCTCTCTCTCTCTCTCTCTCTCTCTCTCCTTGTCTCTTTCTCCTTGCTCTCTCTCCTCTCATCTTTATAGCCTCTAATCTTTCTTTCTCAAATCTGTTTTTCACATAAAGGACTGCTATTTTAAGGAATTGGCTGCTGAGCTATCTCCTCTCTTCAGCTCTCTCACTAATCAGATTTAAAGGCTAATGTTTATGTTATGTATTTCTTACTTTATTTTTACTTTTCATGTCTTTATTTGCTGTTTATTTTCTCTTTATCTTGACAACTTATTTTTCCCAAAAACTTTCGTTTAAATATTTACTAAGGAAATGGAAGATAATATAGCTACATGAGTAGACACTCTTTTTCTTGTAAAAGTCATAGACTTGGAGAAAGAAACTCTTATGTAGTGTGTAGGAACATCACATGTCAATAAAAGCCTGATGGTCAATGAGCTGAGGCAGGAATAGAAGGTGAGACATTCAGCAAAGGGAGATAGGAATATTAGAAAAGAGTTAAGACTGGGACATTTTGAGCCAGACTAGCAGGAGTCAGACCTATGAAGTTGAGGAGTGATAACCAGCCACATGGCAGAACTTAGACTGGCTCCCATGTGACAACTGAATCACAATGTAGTGGGAACAAGCCAAAGATTAAGGTACAGGCATTTGTTTTTAAATAATAAGCCTCTGAGTAATTATTTGGGTAACTGGGACACAGTTGAAAAGCCCATGGTTAGGTAGACTTCATATATGATCCAGTAAATATGCTTCTTGATATTAACCAAAAGGATTTGAACATTTTAAATACATACATAGAATATATATGAACATATAAGTATATACTTGTATGTGTGTACACATATATATTTATCCATATAAAATCTTTCACCAGACATTATGACATTTTTTAAATGTATTGAATGTAAAGGAAACTAAGATTTCCTAAAGAAGACAAGTAATTGATATAGCCAATCAAGAAAATATTCTTCAGCTATAAAAGAAATGGAGGTGCCAAACTTTATAAGCTACAAAGGAAATATAGATTTTCATAATTATGTAAGATAAATCAATCTGATAATTGTTTTCAAATATACTTGATGCTGAACAAAAGCATATATAGGAAAATAACTATGGTGGAATATAATATGGAAATAGGAAGGTATAGATAAACAACTTATGTTTTCTTAGGCAATAAAAGTGGTTTGAATTATAATAATTGTCACTAAAAATTATAAATTTATCCAAATATATAACATTTACTGAGTAAAAGTAAATATAACCAATATAAGTTATGTGCCATGGGTTAAGGCATATCAATAAATGATGATTAATTTTAAAAAGTTTCATGTTCCTTTATATTAATATATGAATTCAACTATAAGTTTGTAAGCTATTACACTTAAGTGCTATACAGGCAACAGTTGAATGGACATGTAAGAAAATCTGTCTAAATATAAGATTGGACACAAAACATGATATATTACTTCTGCACTATTCCTTCCAGATTTTCAGAGCTTTAACCACTCCCATCCTCAAACTATTATTACTTTTTGAAATTTTAACAATATCACTGTTACTGAACTCATGAGCTTCTTTAGAACCCTGCAAAATCTTTGATCTTTTATTAAAAATATGTTTTATAAGTAACATATTTTTTTTAATTAGGCATTTTCCTCAATTACATTTCCAATGCTATCCAAAAAGTCCCCAATACACTCCCCCCCCCAGTCCCCCACCCACCCACCCCACCCCTTGGCCCTGGCATTCCCCTGTACTGGGGCATATAAAGTTGGCAAGTCCAATGGGCCCCTCTTTCCAGTGATGGCCGACTAGGCCATCTTTTGATACAAATGCAGCTAGAGTCAAGAGCTCTGGGGTACTGGTTAGTTAACAATAATGTTCCACCTATGGGGTTGCAGTTCCCTTTAGCTCCTTGGGTACTTTCTCTAGCTCCTCCATTGGGGGCCCTGTGATCCATCCAATAGCTGACTGTGAGCATCCACTTCTGTGTTTCCTAGGCTCCGGCATTGTCTCACAAGAGACAGCTATATCTGGGTCCTTTCAGCAAAATCTTGCTAGTGTATGCAATGGTGTCAGCGTTTGGAAGCTGATTATGGGATGGATCCCTGGATATGGCAGTCTTTAGATGGTCCATCCTTTCTTCACAGCTCCAAACTTTATCTCTGTAACTCTTTCCATGGGTGTTTTGTTCCCAATTCCAAGAAGGGGCACAGTGTCCACACTTTGGTCTTCGTTCTTCTTGAGTTTCATGTGTTTAATAAATTGTATCTTATATCTTGGGTATCCTAAGTTTTTGGGCTAATATCCACTTATCAGTGAGTACATATTGTGTGAGTTCCTTTGTGAATATGTTACCTCACTCAGGATGATGCCCTCCAGATCCATCCATTTGCCTAGGAATTTCATAAATTCATTCCTTTTAATAGCTGAGTAGTACTCCATTGTGTAAATGTACCACATTTTTTGTATCCATTCCTCTGTTGAGGGACATCTGGGTTCTTTCCAGCTTCTGGCTATTATAAATAAGGCTGCTATGAACATAGTTGAGCATGTGTCCTTCTTACCGGTTGGAACATCTTCTGGATATATGCCCAGGAGAGACTGGATCCTCTGGTAGTATTATGTCCAATTTTCTGAGGAACCACCAAACTGATTTCCAGAGTGGTTGTACCAGCTTGCAATCCCACCAACAATGAAGGAGTGTTCCTCTTTCTCCACATCCTCACCAGCATCTGCTGTCACCTGAATTTTTGATCTTAGCCATTCTGACTGGTGTGAGGTGGAATCTCAGGGTTGTTTTGATTTGCATTTCCCTGATGATATAAGGATGTTGAACATTTTTTCAGGTGTTTCTCTGCCATTCGGTATTCCTCAGGTGAGAATTCTTTGTTCAGTTCTGAGCCCCATTTTTTAACGGGGTTATTTGATTTTCTGGAGTCCACCTTCTTGAGTTCTTTATATATATTGGATATTAGTCCCCTATCTGATTTAGGATAGGTAAAGATCCTTTCCCAATCTGTTGGTGGTCTTTTTGTCTTATTGACGGTGTCTTTTGCCTTGCAGAAGCTTTGCAACTTTATGAGGTCCCATTTATCGATTCTCGATCTTACAGCACAAGCCTTTGCTGTTCTGTTCATGAATTTTTCCACTGTATCCATATGTTCGAGGCTTTTCCCTACTTTCTCCTCTAGAAGTTTCAGTGTCTCTGGTTTTATGTGGAGTTCCTTAATCCACTTAGATTTGACCTTGGTACAAGGAGATAGGAATGAATCAATTCACATTCTTCTACATGATAACCGCCAGTTGTGCCAGCACCATTTGTTGAAAATGCTGTCTTTTTTCCACTGGATGGTTTTTGCTCCCTTGTCAAAGATCAAGTGACCATAGGTATGTGGGTTGATCTCAGGGTCTTCAATTCTGTTCCATTGGTCTACTTGTCTGTCGTTATACCAGTACCATGCAGTTTTTATCACAATTGCTCTGTAGTACAGCTTTAGGTCAGGCATGGTGATTCCACCAGAGGTTCTTTTATCCTTGAGAAGATTTTTTGCTGTTTTGTTGTTCCAGATGAATTTGCAGATTGCCCTTTCTAATTCGTTGAAGAATTGAGTTGGAATTTTCATGGTGATTGCATTGAATCTGTAGATTGCTTTTGGTAAGGTAGCCATTTTTACAATGTTGATCCTGCCAATCCATGAGCATGGGAGGTCTTTCCATCTTCTGAGATCTTCTTTAATTTCTTTCTTCAGGGACTTGAAGTACTTGTCATACAGATCTTTCACTTCCTTAGTTAGAGTCACGTCAAGGTATTTTATATTGTTTGTGACTATTGAGAAGGGTGTTGTTTCCCTAATTTCCTTCTCTGCCTGTTTATCCTTTGTGTACAGAAAGGCCATTGACTTGCTTGAGTTAATTTTATATCCAGCTACTTCACCGAAGCTATTTATCAGGCTTAGGAGTTCTCTGGTGGAATTTTTAGGGTCACTTATGTATACTATCATATCATCTGCAAAAAGTGATATTTTGACTTCTTCTTTTCCAATTTGTATCCCCTTAATCTCCTTTTATTGTCTAATTGCTCTGGCTAGGACTTCAAGTACAATATTGAATAGGTAGGGAGAGAGTGGGCAGCCTTGTCTAGTCCCTGATTTTAGTGGGATTTCTTCCAGCTTCTCACCATTTACTTTGATGTTGGCTACTGGTTTGCTGTTTATTGCTTTTATCATGGTTAGGTATGGGCCTTGAATTTCTGATCTTTCCAAGACTTTTATCATGAATGGGTGTTGGATTTTGTCAAATGTTTTTTCAGCATCTAAGGAGATGATCATGTGTTTTTTGTCTTTGAGTTTGTTTATATAATGGATTACATTGATGGATTTTTGTATATTGAACCATCCTTGCATCCCTGGGATGAAACCTACTTGGTCAGGATGGATGATTGTTTTGATGTGTTCTTGAATTCGGTTAGCGAGAACTTTATTGAGGATTTTTGCATCAATATTCATAAGGGAAATTGGTCTGAAGTTCTCTATTTTTGTTGGGGCTTTATGTGGTTTAGGTATCAGAGTAATTGTGGCTTCATAGAATGAGATGGGTAGAGTACCTTCTGATTCTATTTTGTGGAATAGTTTGTGAAGAACTAGGATTACATCTTCTTTGAAGGTTTGATAGAACTATGCACTAAACCCATCTGGTCCTGGGCTTTTTTTGGTTGGGAGACTATTAATGACTGCTTCCATTTCTTTAGGGGATATGGGACTGTTTAGATCATTAACCTGATCTTGATTTAACTTTGGTACCTGGTATCTGTCTAGAAACTTGTCCATTTCATCCAGGTTCTCCAGTTTTGTTGAGTATAGCCTTTTGTAGAAGGATCTGATGGTGTTTTGGATTTCTTCAGGGTCTGTTGTTATGTCTCCTTTTTCATTTCTGATTTTGTTAATTAGAATACTTTCCCTATGCCCTCTAGTGAGTCTGGCTAAGGTTTATCTATCTTGTTGATTTTCTCAAAGAACCAGCTCCTCGATTGGTTGATTCTTTGAATTGATCTTCTTGTTTCCACTTGGTTGATTTCACCCCTGAGATTGATTATTTCTTGCCATCTACTCCTCTTGGGTGAATTTGCTTCCTTTCGTTATAGATCTTTTAGGTGTGTTGTCAAGCTGCTAATATGTGCTCTCTGTAGTTTCTTTTTGGAGGCACTCAGAGCTATGAGTTTTCCTCTTAGAAATGCTTTCATTGTGTCCCATAAGTTTGGGTATGTTGTGGCTTCATTTTCATTAAACTCCAGAAAGTCCTTAATTTCTTTCTTTATTCCTTCCTTGACAAAGGTATCATTGAGAAGAGTCTTGTTTAGTTTCCACGTGTGTGTTGGATTTCTATTATTTATTTTGTTATTGAAGATCAGTCTTAGTCCATGGTGATCTGATAGGATGCATGGGACAATTTCAATATTTTTGTATATGTTGAGGCTTGTTTTGTGACCAATTATGTGGTCAGTTTTGGAGAAGGTATCGTGAGGTGCTGAGAAGAAGGTATATCCTTTTGTTTTAGGATAAAATGTTCTGTAGATATCTGTCAGATCCATTTGTTTCATAACCTCTGTTAGTTTCACTGTGTCCCTGTTTAGTTTCTGCTTCCATGATCTGTCCATTGGTGAAAGTGGTGTGTTGAAGTCTCCCACTATTATTGTGTGAGGTGCAATGTGTGCTTTGAGCTTTACTAAAGTATCTTTAATGAATGTGGCTGCCCTTCTATTTGGAGCATATATATTCAGAATTGATAGTTCCTCTTGGAGGGTTTTACCTTTGATGAGAATGAAGTGCCCTTCCTTGTCTTTTTTGATGACTTTGGGTTGAAAATAAATCTTATCAGATATTATAATGGCTACTCCAGCTTGTTTCTTCCTACCATTTGCCTGGAAAATTGTTTTCCAGCCTTTCATTCTGAGGTAGTGTCTATCTTTTTCTCTGAGATGAGTTTCCTGTAAGCAGCAAAATGTTGGGTCCTGTTTCTGTAGCCAGTCTGTTAGTCTATGTCTTTTTATTGGGGAGTTGAGTCCATTGATATTAAGAGATATTAGGGAGAAGTAATTGTTGCTTCCTTTTATTTTTGTTGTTAGAGTTGGTGTTCTGTTCTTGTGGCTGTCTTCTTTTAGGTTTGTTGAGGGATTACCTTCTTGCTTTTTCTAGGACGTGGTTTCCATCCTTGTATTGGTTTTTTTCTGTTATTATCATTTGAAGGGCTGGATTAGTGGAAAGATAATGTGTGAATTTGGTTTTGTCGTGGAATACTTTGGTTTCTCCATCTATGGTAATTGATAGTTTGGCTGGGTATAGTAGCCTGGGCTGGAAATTGTGTTCTCTTAGTTTCTGTATAACATCTGTCCAGGCCGTTCTGGATTTCATAGTCTCTGGTGAAAAATCTGGTGTAATTCTGATAGGCTTGCCTTTATATGTTACTTGAACTTTTTCCCTTACTGCTTTTAGTATTCTGTCTTTATTTAGTGCATTTGTTGTTCTGATTATTATGTGTCGGAAGGAATTTCTTTTCTGGTCCAGTCTATTTGGAGTTCTGTAAGATTCTTGTATGTTCATGGGCATCTCTTTCTTTAGGTTTGGGAAGTTTTCTTCTATAATTTTGTTGAAGATATTTGCTGGTCCTTTGAGTTGAAAATCTTCATTCTCATCTACTCCTATTATCCTTAGGTTTGGTCTTCTCATTTTGTCCTGGATTTCTTGGATGTTTAGAGTTAGGATCTTTTTGGATTTTGTATTTTCTTTGATTGTCATGCCGATGTTCTCCATGGAGTCTTCTGCACCTGAGATTCTCTCTTCCATCTCTTGTATTCTGTTGCTGATGCTCGTATCTATGGTTCCAGATTTCTTTCCTAGGGTTTCTATCTCCAGCGTTGCCTCAATTTGGGTTTTCTTCATTGTCTCTACTTCCCTTTTTAGGTCCTGGTTGGTTTTATTTAATTCCATCACCTGTTTGGTCTGGTTTTCCTGCAATTCTTTAAGGGATTTTTGTGCTTCCTCTTTAATGTCTTCTACCTGTTTAGCAGTGTTCTCCTGCAATTCTTTAAGGGATTTTTGTGCTTCCTCTTTAATGTCTTCTACCTGTTTAGCAGTGTTCTCCTGTATTTCTTTAAGTGTGTTATTAAAGTCCTTCTTGATGTCCTCTACCATCATCATGAGATATGCTTTTAGATCCGGGTCTAGCTTCTCCGGTGTGTTGGGGTGCCCTGGACTGGGCGAAGTGGGAGTGCTGGGTTCTGATGATGGTGAGTGGTCTTGGTTTCTGTTAGTAAGATTATTACGTTTACCTTTCGCCATCTGGTAATCTCTGGGGTTACTTGTTCTCATTGTCACTTTTTAAAGATTGGAGCAGATGCTGTGTTCCACTCACCAGAAGTCTCAAGATCCTGTGGCGGGTGTTATGGGTAGCTGGAGAGTGTCAGCCGACCCTGCTCCCTAGCTACCCTGGTGCTGGTCAGGCCGGAAGAGGCTTGTGGCCCTACTCAGGCCGGTTTTCTGCCTTTCCAACCAAAGCAGTCTCAGGTCCTGCGCGATTGGACTGGAGCAGAAGCTGTGTTCCACTCACCAGAAGTCTCAAGATCCTGTGGCGGGTGTCGTGGTTAGCTGGCGGGTGTCAGCCGACCCTGCTCCCTAGCTACCCTGGTGCTGGTCAGACTGGAAGAGGCTACATAAGTAACATATTTTTATATCAAATTAAAATATATCAAACAGTTGTATTACTTTGTGGGAAGTTAAATGTTAGAAATTCTTAGAATCATCTCTATATAATGGTTAAATATTGAATAGCCATACAATCAAATAATTCCATATTATAAAAATTGTTTCCATTAAGTAAAGAGCCTAATTAAAATCATTTGTCTAAGAATAATTGAGATCTAGTGCTTGACTTTCAGAATTAGAAGAAAACAGACAAATAAAATTTCCAAGCCTTACCTTATTTACTTCTTACCTAGGGTTTTGGAAGTTCAGGTTAAATTGACTCACTGTCTTCCAATTCTTAGGAAATAACCCCAAGTGATTCCTTCTCAAATATTTATTTATACATACACACAATATATTTGCATGCCTCCATTTTGTACTTTTTTTAAATTACCACTTCCCTGTCTAGATATTTAATATGCATTTGTCAATAAATTAAAAAATTCTAGAAACAAAGCTCACGAAAATGTGTATTAGTTACTTTCTTATGTCTGTAACTAAAACATCTTGTGGAAAATTTTATTTGAATCAGTTTCAGTTGCAATCACATACAAATGTAGTATGCATGTAGCAGACACTTTTCATAATTCAGTTGGATAGAGGAAAGGTTGAGATAGAATGAGATCTACACACCTAGGTGCTCAGGACTCATCCTTACAGAGTAAGAATCTGCAACCTCCTGAACAGGCACATGAGCCTATCAGAGGTATTCCCAAGGGACTTGGACATTGACAGAGAATGGAAACACAGACTGTGATCTATTGAGCATCCAAACTTGAGAACCTAAAATTAATCAACTCAGAAATCTAAAATTAATTAATCTAAATTTAATTAAATGAGAAACATTAATTCATTGCTGAAATTTTTCTGCATCTGGAAAAGTTTGCAATTTCCTATGAGGTATAGACCTCACAGAAAATTTTTATTTAAATGTTTTCAAAGTACTTATTTAAATGCATTAATTTCTCAAACTTTAAGATTAAAGAACTTAATGACATTATGACAGAGTATAATGACTGAAGGAGGCAGCCCTTTGAAATTGATTGTTGGCACTTAAACCTGGAAATTAGTGATTGATAGTTTGTTTTCTCTTTTTCTTATTTCCTGTGTATTTATGAACACTTATTCAGTAGTAGTAGTTGTATTAATAAAATAACTTCAAATAAGTTTTGTTTTGTTTTGGTTTTGTTTTGTTTTGTTTTTTAGAGACAGGGTATTTCTGTGTAGCCCTGGCTGTCCTGGAGCTCACTCTGTAGACCAGACTGGTCAAATAAGTATTTTAATAGATAAGTATTGATTTTCAGTTTTTCACTAGTGTGCTGTGTATAATGCATACATATTTTAAATTAAAATCTACCACTAGTGTTTCAAAGGAAGTTAGTCAATGAGTTTGTATTAGGAGAGGATGGTCCAGGAATTCTTTCCTCTAGGAATTGAAATATTTTTGTGCCCAACTGTTACACTCTACAAGGGCAAACTCTGTATTAAGATAAAAAGATGGTATGCTGGTTGGTTCTGTCAATCTGACATAAACTTGTCTGAGGCATCTTGACAGAGAGACTCTCAATTCAGGAAAAGTCTCCATCAGATTAGCCTGTCAACAAGTATATGGGGCATTTTCTTGATTGATGATTGATGTAAGAGGGCCTCCCCTCCCTGCTCCCAGTTGATTGTGCTACCTCTGAGTAGGTTGTCCAGAGGTTTATAAGAAAGCAAGCTCAATGCCCAGTGCCTCCCTCCAGGTATCTTTGATAGCTTTGCTCATGTGACCTGGGAAATGTGTGAGAGCCAAAAATAAACACAAAAACAAAAACAACATGTTCTCGACAGTGTTTTGCCATAGTAAAACTCAAAGCAAAACACATGGGTTATTTGTTTCATTTATTTTCTGCTGCACTGTTTTTTCTTTTCTTTTCTTTTCTTTTCTTTTCTTTTCTTTTCTTTTCTTTTCTTTTCTTTTCTTTTCTTTTTAATGTGAAGAAAAGTGGTTTATTAGGCATATTTATATAGTCAGTCCTTCTGTAATTTTCAAGTTTTCACTTCTTTTCATTTTAACTGAAGATAGTTAAATGGTTATTTGACTAAGAATGACTTTCAATTTCTATGTTCACCTCTACTTGAATAATTAAATGAAGACTAAAGAAAGGATTACCAAGTTCCCATTTCATTAATTGAAGGTGGGGGTTTCACGATAAACAAAGACCAAGTAAAAGGAGTAAAAATTACAGTTGGGTGTCCCTATGCTTTATAAGAAATTCATTATGAATTAGACTTAAAATGTAGTTTAAATAGTGAGCACTGACATTCTGAGCTATTTCATTCATTTCAAATCCAATTCTTAAAAGCCTGTTACCGTATTTCCAAGGCACTACAAGTCCTGACAATAACCTTTCTCTAGAAAATAATTTCAGTCAGCATTATCATTCAATGTAACCAGGAACAAGCAGAAATCCACTTGAAATGTCCTCCACAGAGCTGAAAGATGAATTCAAGGAGATACAAAATGCAAAATGTGTAAGATGAGGTTTGACTTTGACACTTACTTGATCTGATAGAGTAATTTTGTCTCTACATAGATCTCACTGTATGAGAAAAGAGAACAGGGATGGAAGCTGTAATGTGTCGCCTTATCTAAATAAGATAACTGTCATTTCTGGAATTCTCTTTAAACTATGATAGATGTTCTGAATCAACAGAGATTATTTCTTCCTAGAAAACTCTTCCTCTTAGAAGAAACAGTAGTGAAAGTCAACTATGTTTTCTTCCTGAAGGTACAGAGAACAGTGAGAATTTAGGTCTTTATTGCTCATAACGCAGAATTTATATTCTAAGATATACATTATTCATTGTGCTGAGGTTGGGGGATTTTATTTAATGTGAATTCCACAATGACTTATTGTTTAGTTTGTCACCCAGGTCCTATTAAATTTAATAAAGTTGTTCACCATCCTTTTCATGGCTGGATTATCACCTTCATGAAGGAACTGAGAACTTTTACATGAAGAATATACTGAGCATGTCACAGGTTTCGCAGAGCTGGGAAGAATCAAAGGTTTCCTCATTAAACAAGGAGAAAATGCTATTTAAGAGAGCAGTTTTGTTTTCCTCTCTTCTGTTCACGAATATTAACTTATCCAAAGTTCATTTGCAAGAGAGTTGTACTTCCTAGCTGTCCTTCTAAAATCAAAGCTGACTTTCATCAAAAAGTAAGTTCACATATTTGATCATCACATTTATATTGCAACTACATTTTGACTAAGCAAGTTGACTAAGCAATATTTCTACTTGCTTCAACTATATACATTAAGTCGAAGGAACATAAAATGAAAACCAGAGATTTGATACTCAACTGAAGGAACCAGCTGATGCAATGGCCACTGAAGCATGGGCACAGGATGAAGGCACAGTTCTAGAAAAAAGAAACCACTGATTCCCCACTATTTCATAAACTATAATAAACCTGTAAGGCAACACAAACACCTGTGTGTGGATATAATATTAATAAATACCAAATAGATAGAATACTCTAATTATTAGCAGGCAACACATACTTTATTCTTTCCCATTTGGCACTAAAGATAGATTTAGAAATATTTCCCATTTAATTTTGAGGTATATATCATCAAAATAATGGCCAGTTTTTGTGTATTTGATGACTAACAAATTATGGAATATAGAATATTATGCCATAAATTTATGTTCTTTAAGCACATATTGAAAATATTTGATAAAACTGGAGGTGATAGATATTAGTATATTAACCACAATAAAAATATTATGCATGATATACAGCTATTACAAATATACAGAATTTTTTAATGATTTTTGATCATAGCCTTTTAATGTCACTTCCACAACTCCCATGCACACATATATACTTTCATTTATTTCAGCATTAAATTATGATCAACACTTAATAATCAAATTATCTAAATAATATGAAATGATAAATATTAGTTGAACATGACAATTAACCAATGTATAAAAGTCAGTATCCATGAAAAAAAAATACATATAATTCATGAGTTTCCTGGAAGGTAAGATTAAGGATAAAAATAATTAAAAATAACATGAAAATATTTATCTGTCAAACATTCTAAATACACAAATAGCAAAATATCCAAATTTTATTTTTAAACAAGTAAAACTAGAAAAGTTGTGAAATAACACTATTTAACCATTTAATTCTTCTACCAGCTAAGATGAGGCAATATACTAAATTTACTTTTCCAGATAACTACTAATATGTCTACAGATTTTTTAGATATTTGATGTTAGACATAAAAGAACAATAACATTGAAGGGAAGGGAGTGATCCTTGTAATAGTTTAATGTCTTAAAAGAATTCCCAGAATGTATGTGAAAGAAAAGTAACCCAGACACATTTCAGCTAAATTCCCAAGTTTAAAATGAGCAGCTTAGAGTTGTGAGGCCACAGCAGATAGACTGCACAGAGAATTACACCCTTAATGATCTTCAAGGACTCTCTTAAACCTACATGAAGCAAAAAAGCATATTTCCAGGAGTATACGAACCTGCTAAAGTACACTGGAAATGTCTCCAAAGACTAGGTCATCCATATCTTTACTGCCAACCATAATGCAATATTTCATAATTAAAGTCACCAGAAAATTACTCAGAGTATAGTCTAATTGTTGAGAAAAATAAACTTCTTACTAATGACTGCTCTTGTCTAAAAAGATCAAAACCAATCTCTTCAGTTATCAAACTACTTTTGAATTAGTTTCTTATAAATATAGAGCTTGAAAATATTTATGAAAATACAAATATGTTCAATACAAATGAGGAAGAATTCTAAGTATTTGAACAGAAAGAAATATTAATACTTAATATGCAGTAACTATTGCCAATTACCCAAAGGAAGAAAAATATAGTTTATAATTGTAAAACAAAAATAGAAATATTGAAGAGAAACATGCAATTAAAAAGATAAATGTCCAAATCAGAAAGCTCAGGGAAATTATTCCAAATAGCATGAATCAAGCAGAGGAGTGAGAATAAAGACTTGAAGATAAAGTAGAGAGTCCAAATAAAATAAGTATAGAAAAATGACAAGATTCTTAAAGCAAAGGTAAGGGACATACAGGAAAAATATGGAACACAATCAAACATAAAATCTTTGAATTATAGGCATAAAAAGGGGAGAAGAGTCCCAGGTGAATTGCAAAGGCCAAATCTTTAACAAGATCACTGGGTAAAACACCTCCAGCTATGGAAAAGTTTTCCCATACAAATAGAAAAAGATCACAAAACCCCAACCATATAAGACCAAAAACCAAGCAACAACAAAACAAAACAAAATTACAAACAAAAAACTAAGGGCCCTGTATATCTCCTAGTCAAATACCAATCACATATAATGAAAAATCCATCAGAATAGCAACCGATTTCTCAATGGAAACTAAAACCCAGAAGACAACCCTGGACCAAAAGATCACAAAGGCTAATTTTTATTATTATGCACAGTAGTATAAACTTCTATAGTTGAATTATAAAGAAAACGTATGCATGATCCATAAAACCTAAAAAGAAAACGATCCATATTGAAAATGAAAATAAAATATCAACAAAATGCTAAGCAATTAGAAGTGACACTTTGGCGCATGCCTTTAATCCCAGCACTCGGGAAGCAGAGGCAGGTGGATTTCTGAGTTCGAGGCCAGCCTGGTGTACAGAGTGAGTTCCAGGACAGCCAGGGCTAGACAGAGAAACCCTGTCTCGAAAAACAATAAAACAAAACAAAACAAAACAACAACAAAAAAGTGACGCTTTGAATATAAAAGAGGATCAAGAACAGTCAAGAGGCCCTAGAAAGAAAATAAATGAAGCTAGTATATAACAACAAGGAAACTACAGGTACAAAACAGCAAACATGAAAATGACAGCAGTCTGCATTCAACTATTAATAATATCACTAAATATTAATGACTTCTACTGTCCAAACAAATAACAGAGTCTAGGTGAACTGATAAAAAGCCAAATTGCCTCTATCTGTTGTCTATAAGAAACTCAGCTGTAAAGATATGTACCACCTTAAAATGAAAAGATTGACATATGTATTCCATGCAGAGAGACTCAAGAAACAAACTGTAGACTTAGATTTTTAAACCTGCTTTATTTAGGGTTCTAAACTGCTTCAATATCTCTTCTATCCCACCAACCAGAGGAGGGATAAGGGGTTCACAGAGGGGAAATCAGGAAAGGTGGTAACACTTGAAATGTAATTAAAGAAAATATCTAATAAAAAAGAAAAAAAAAGAGTATGAACAGTTAAAAAAAAGAAAAGAAAAGAAAAAGAAGAGAAGAGAAAAGAAGAGAAAAAATTAGAAAAAAAAAAAGAAGTAGGACAAAAGATTAGTAGGAAAAGGCTGCTTTGGATGTGTTTAGAAGTAGTTGTTTGGGATGATTTCAGTCTTTATTGTCAGGATACCAGCAGTTCAATTCAATAACAAACACCAAACATGAATCAGTAGGGTGTGCTCAATCCAACAGAATCAGGAAGGCTCTACCAAATGAGAATCACCATGAGTCAGCAGAAGTGGACAGAAATCAGCAGAAGTACCAAGAGGAGTTCTTTGGGATATTTCCCTCTACGAAGTGAAGACTATTGAAGCAAAGCATTACAGGGCATAGCATTGCAAAATCCTCTCATTGTTTGTGGGGTCCTGTCTGTACTCTCTCTAAGGACCACTCATCCTCTCCTCTGTATTCAGTGAAACATCACATGTCCTCTCATAAGACAACTGCCAGAGAAACACCACATGACACAACTGAGTTTGTTATTAAAGAAGCCAGAAAGTTCCACTTCAACAGATACTGCCATTCTAATTTCTGATCAAACAGACTTCAAACTGAAACTAATCAGAAAAGATGAAGAAGAGCATTTCTAATCAGAAAAATATCATAATACTAAGCCTGCATGTGACAAACTCTGAAACACATACTAATGGAAATAAATAAATTAATGCAGAGTTATAGAAGGTTATTTTAAGTCCCCATTTTCTTTAAGTCATCTGAACAAAAAAATAGGGAAACCTCAGAATTAGAAGGCATTTTATCTCAAATTAAACTAACAAATATCTATATAATGTTTTATGCCAATATGAAAATATAAACATAGATAAAATAAGTACACAAAATACATATTTTCATTTGTGTAAATTCATTATAGAGTTTCATCATCTTAAAAGTCCCACAGCCAACCTGATTAGAGTCTCAGGAATAATCACATCCTCTCTTGCATAATATCTTTCTATAAATCTACTTTGATAAAAAGTGGTATAGATATGGTAAAAATGTGTTTATACTTTAATTAAGAAAGGTATCTGAGCCCTATTCTAAGAGGACACAATACAGTAAGTGTAGAAACCTCTATGTATTACTTTGTCTGCTACAGTGACAACATATTTGAAGAAAGCAACTTCAGAGGTAAGGGTTTGTTTCAGCTCACAGCTTAAAAGTCTTATCCATAAGATAGGGAAATAACCATAGGTAGTTTTCTAGACAGCTTGTGACATTGTGTCTTCAAATGAAGCAGAGAGAGGTCATTTCTGCTCAGCATTCTTCCTCTTTTACTTTCTGTTGTGAATCCTAACCAAGAAAATGCTACCATTCAGGTTTAGGATAGATCTTCCATATCAGATAACTCGAACTAGAAACTCTCTTTCAGACATATCCTAGAGCGTTTTTTTTTTCCCCAGGGTGATTCTAAATCCCATCAAATTAATAAATAACCACCACAATATATGAGTTCATGGTAATCTTTACTTTTTATATTTTGCTTAATATATGATGAATAGCTAATATGTTCATGTTTCTAGAACCTTTCTGTGGCTGTGTAGATTCAGATGATAAAACTTTGTTGCTAACACCCTACAACTAATGAGTCTAGACAAAGAAAATTCCTGTGGCCAACTTGGAATGCATTAACTTTTAGCTTGGTAATGGCTAGGTATCCTCCCAGAAAGTTTATCTTTTTTTTTTTTCTCGAAACAATGAGATCCCTTTTCCTGCATATTGAAATGTGTAAGTGGCTAATGAAACATTTACATGTGTCTGTTATAGTCACATGACTTTTTATTTAGTGAACCACAATTACAACTGTAGTTTCAAATTAAGGTTGACCAGTTTTAAACACAGCCTGATACATGATATCTGAAGCAGATTTTGTCCTCTGGACTCTGGATGTCAGCCACAAAAAAGTAATCCTCTGATACACCTGTGATCAAAATATAATCCTGACAAAATCACTGTAATTATGCCTTTGACACCTATAGCATTGGACCAGAGCTGAATGGTATAATTTTCAAAGTTTCTTCTTGGTTCCCTCTTGCTCTCCCATATCCCTGGCAGCCCCACCTCCTTTTAAATACATTCATCATGCCATGGCATTTCTCTCCCCTTTCTTGCTTCGTTTTCTGGCACCATTATCATCTTCATGCAACCAATATGTAGCTGATGAACTTGGATAGGTTACCTAAATTCTTTAAGTTGATCCGTTTTATCTTTTAGAAATCGGTACAATGAGGTTAGGGGGTGTTCAGGGTGGTTTCTGGAGGAGAGTAGGCTGCCACTCTTGCAAGCTTTGGAGGCAGAGCTACCACAATGTTCTGGATCGAGGATCTCATGCCAAAGTTGGACCTGGAAGAGCTGAAGGAGAAGATGTATGGAGGAGAAGATGTGGTCTCCTCCATTTGGAAGTTCCTCATCTATGTGGCCCTGCTGTGAGTCACTCCATATATCTTAAAGAAGCAGGATAGCATATGAGGACTGGGAGTCACGTGGATGCATGGCATGAAGACCTGGTGACGGTTTCTTCTCCTGTCTGCAGATGAGTTGGCCAAGAAAGGTGTAAGACTGTTTAAATGGACATAAAACCGACTTGTTGAGAACAAGTTGGGCTTTGAGAACTGACCTCCATAGCTGAAATATAAAGCCACTTGGGAAGTACAAAAAGATGTTTTGTGTTCAAGGTGCCCTTAAGCCCATCAAATCCACTCCTATGAGTGTTGATGGAATGGTAAATAATGTCTCCTCTTTAAGAGGAGACATTTCTGTTTATGACTTCTGTTCAAAGTGTTATTTGTCAAGTCTGTTTGGAAGTCAGCATATACCCACAATGATATTTAATCAGTGTATATTTTAAAAAAGTATTCTGATGAACAACAACAATAACAACAACAACAAAAAGAAATGGATACAATGGTTAAGATAATGTCATGCTGGAAAAATAAAATGAGACAGTCCATTATTTTGTAATTTTTAATTCCAATCCAGGGATTCTACCTGACCTTTGAACATTTAGTTCCTGGATAAAAGACCTTTATATTTACAATAAGCCTTAATCAGCTCTACAACTGAGCAGATATCTACCCTTTATGTTACTAGAATCTACTTTTCACAGTGTGGTGTGGGAGCTGGAGAAACCTCTAGAAAGTCCCAGAGGTCTAGGATGTTAGAGGCTCCAAGGACTCAGTGAAGATGACCTCAGTTGATATTTCCAACAGTGGGGAGATGGAACCTGAAGAGACCACCTCCAGTAGATAGACATGATCTTCACTTGAGGCAGGGGCCACCTATCCATCTTTAAATTCTTTTTTTAGGGATAGATAGATAGATAGATAGATAGATAGATAGATAGATGTTTTCCATTTTCTTTATTTACATTTCAAATGTTTTCCCCTTACCAGGTCTCCTCTTCAGAAGCCCCCTTTCCCATCCTTCCTGCCCCAGCCCCTATGAGGGTGCTATCCCACCCACCTACCCACTCTGATCTTCACACACTGGCATCCCCCTACACTGGGGCATTGAACACCCTCAGGTCCAAGGGCCTCTCTTCACACTGAAGTCCAACAAGGCCATCCTCTGTCACATATGCAGCCAGAGCCATTGTTCCCTCCATGTGTATTCTTTGATTGATGATCAAGTCCCTGGGAGCTCCTGGGATCTGGCCTTTTGACACTGTTGTTTCCACCATGGGGCTGCAAATCCCCTCAGCTCCTTCAGTCCCTTTTCCAACTCCTCCATCAGGGACCCCTACGCTCAGTCCAATGGTTGGCTCTGAGCATCCACCTCTGTATTTGTCAGGCTTTGGCAGGGACTCTTAGTAGACAAACAACCATATCAGGCTTTCATCAGCAAGCACTTCCATGCATCCACAATAGCATCTGGGTTTGGTGTCTGTATACAGGATGGATCCCCAGGTGGGTCAATCTATGGATGGCCTTTCCTTTAGTCTCTGCTCCACACTTTGTCTCTGTATTTCCTCCTGGGAGTATTTATAATATCCAGAACCTGGAAACAACTCAGATGTCTCCCAACAGAGGAATGGATACAGAAAATGTGGTGCATTTATACAACGGAGTACTCAACTATTTAAAACAATGATTTCATGAAATTCTTAAGCAAATGGATGGAACTTAAAAATATCCTGAGTGAGGTAACTCAGTCACAAAAGAGCACACATGGGATATATTCACTGATTAGTGGATATTAGCCCAAAAGTTTAGAATACTCCAGATTCAATTCACAGACCATATGAAGCCTAAGAAGAAGGAAGACCAAATGTGGATGCATCTTAAATATTTTTGACCCAGAATTGTTCCTGTCTAAAGGAAATACAGGGACAAAACAAAGCAGTGACTGCCCCAACTTGGGATCCATCCTGTGCACAAGTCCAAAACCCTGACATTATGACTCCTGTTATGTTGTGCTTTCAGACAGGAGCCTAGCATGGCTGACCTCTGAATGACTCTACCAGCAGCTGACTGAGACAAATGCAGATAATTACAGCCAATCATTAGATTTAGGTCATGGGCCCTTACGGAAGAGTTAGGAAAAAGACTAAAGGAACTGAAGAGGATTGCAACTGCATTGGAAGAAAAATAATATCAACTATCCAGAACCCTCAGAGCTTCCAGAGACTAATAAGCCACCAACCAAAGAGTATATGTGGGCTGGTCCATGCTCCTTCTACTGCTACTGCACATACATAAGAGAAGAATGCCTAGTCTGGCCTCAGTGGGAGAAGATACACTTAATCCTGCAGAAACTTGATACCCTTAACTCCAATTTTCCAGCACTCAGGATCATGTTTCATGACTCCTTACCAACCCATAGTGATTTCTTTCTCTTCATCCATCTTCTTTTTCCTCTTGTGGTTCACCTTGGGCCCCCAGGTGAATCCTAAACCACACCTAGATCTCTTCTGCCCAGCTATTGGCTGTCAACATCTTTATTTACCAATCAGAAATAATCTGGAGACAAGGTCACATATTGTCTACATGTAGAATCTCTTGTCTCTGGGACAACCAGTCTTGAGGAACCAATATTAGCATTAGAGTACAAGCAGTATCGGGCCAGCATACTATAGTTTATAGTGAGAATGAGATACACATTCCAGGCCTAGAATATAGCTCCTCTGAAACTTAGAGCCACTTAATAATGTGTAAATCAGAATCTCCATATATTATTTAGATAGTAGGCTAAGACCCAGGGGTGAAGTTTACGATTAACTATGTATTACAGCCACGAAGGTGGCCACTCAGACTTCTTTCTAGGCTGCACTTCTTCATGTCACTCAGACTATTTCTTAATATGCATGTTGTTCCAATGAGCTGCTTTAGAGGAGGACTAGTAAATAATGAGTAAAATATTCATACAATGTCTTATCAAGCATATTTCTTTTTTGAAACTGTTCTCAAGTCCATTACATATTATATAAATATTAATATTTGTAATACATAAGCATTTTGAAATGTGAGAAATAATAGACTTCAAGTATCTTAAGCCAAAAATGTAAATAAAGTAAATTCAACCTGTTTCAGTAGGTTTGCCAACAAACTCTTCTATAAATAAGTAGTAATGCAGAGGCTTGAAGATGCCATTGACACATTTTTACACTATTGATTGTATCTATAATCAATGACCACACGTCAAATGACAATGCTGTGTAAAACATGATTTTCCAAATTAGAAATCCTTTTTTTTTTCATATCAGCAGAAGTATTGGCTACTTCAAATATCTATGGAAGATTCATAAACCCAAATAATGCACAAAGCTAGTTATTGTAAACAACAGATGAAAGCATTTCAGAAAACTTTGAGAAAGGTGCACACATTTTCTATGGAACCCTAAGTATAAAACTATAACTAAGAGCCTGTGTGTTTTTGAATTTGTCAGGGTATAAAATCCTGCAATTTTCTGTGGGAGTGGGTATTATTTATGCCTGACTTTTTTATAATGAGGCCAATGATAAAAAGCATTAAAGAAAGGCACATTGAAATAGAAAATACATACAATACATTAATATTTACCTGCAAAATCTCATTTCTAGAATCTTTTCTGTCAGCCTAACTTGAGAGGGAAAGGCAACAGTTCATGAGCACATTTTTTAATCATCTTGAAATGCCCTTTACTGGAGTAATTTACTTCCCAGCTCTGAATGCAATCTAAACAACTACTTTGTTGAAATGTGAAAGATGTTAAAAAGTAAAATGAACATATCATGTGCTAAAGAAGAATATGGAAGAAAGTTGAGGTCATTCAATTATTGGTAAAAAGCTTAAACTTCATAATGATGATCATAGCAATGAAGAGAAAAGACAGAAAAGAACCATCAAAGCAAATGCCAAGTTGCCCAATGTGTAAGCATGATGCCATCCCCTTGCTTGGACACTCAAACAGTATGGATGCCCTTGTCATAGAAAACAGCTGTATTCCCCAGTGTCAAATCAGAATATAAATTTATCACAAATCATCAAGTAGTCTGTAGTGGGGAAATAGAGAAATGATATAACTTCTTATTTTTCTCATTTTTTAATGAAATCTTTTGCTCTTAGAAATATTCTAATAGCATAAACCACAGCTACAGTATTTACCCAGAAGTCTAACCTATCATTTACACTCTAAGCAATAGTGGGTTTTTCTACTCTTGCCCTCAAGTTAACCTACTTCCACTATACTTCTCTTAGATTTAAGGTCCATACTGTTTACTTCCATGACATTTACAACTAACAGTTCCTTCCACAGGTATCAGAGGAAATGAGTAATAAAACAATTGCAGGACAAGTTGGGAATAAATATATCTTACTATCCTGGATAAGAGCAATTCATACTGGAGTTTGGATGAAAGAACTTTCCCAAAATGCCTGCTGGAGTGCTCCAGCAATTCATGGATATTTGAAGCTGAAGACATTAGACATTAAGGACTTTCCTAAGGCATTCTTATTAGA
This sequence comes from Mus caroli, assembly GCF_978045245.1. Taxonomy (NCBI): domain Eukaryota; kingdom Metazoa; phylum Chordata; class Mammalia; order Rodentia; family Muridae; genus Mus; species Mus caroli. The sequence continues at coordinate 47,366,354 of NW_028227256.1, forward strand.
CACTTATGAAATCTGCAACAAAATCCTAGATGGTATATGAGGAGTTCCCCATATTTATTGACATCATGATAACAGTGTATGTTGCTTCTGATGAACAGCCATAACTCACTCAATAATAACATTGGATAGGACAACTTTTGTGAAATTTAGAATCAGAAATCTTAGAGTTACATACAATACTTAATAACAATATTTACTTAAGCAGCATTACTGGCATATCATATTCTGATTGTCTAATCTGAATTGACTTAATTTACACATGTGCAATGGAATAGGAAAACACTGGAAGCAAATGACACCAATGATAGTATTTACATAGTGTGGGCTTTCACAATCATGAACCATAAGATACTCTGCTAAATCCTCCGAGGTCAGAATTCTAAATATACATTCTTTATCTATTTTAAAGCAACAATAGCTATATTTCTCACTATTGTTTATCATAGTCTACTTCTTCAATGTGGATATAATTGTCTGCTTCCAAATATGTTGAAATATGGAACTGTTTTAAAGCTTCTTACTGTCTAAATAAATATGCAAACCAAAAATCAAATGTGTCCCAGGCCTTCCATGAACTCCAAGACCCTATGGCCTACTTTCAGCCATTGCTCTCAGCATAGTTCTCTACAGTTTTATCTTTTATTCCTGCCTCATAAATCAGGAACTCAGTTTCCCTATCATGTTTGAGAATCTTTTCACAACTCCCAATCATTTTCCTGTCCCTGAATCTGTATTTGAAATCAAACACCAAAATCAAATAGAAACATGTCTTATATTGCACATATCCAGGGCAATTTTTCCATTTGATGGATTTGAGTTTTTCAATTCCTTTAAAACCTCCTTGAATACACTGTCTACTGTGGTTAGCTCAGTCTTTTTCAGCACTTTTACTTATCAAGTATTTGCACTTACTCTCTGCATGGGCTTCCAGGGTAGGTGATGGTTATCATAGTCCAGGTTTATAATTTCACTGCACTTTACATTGCTCTTCAATTTCTTATGTTAGTAGTTTTACAGATTTTTAATGCTGATTATCTTACCATATTTCATTTTGAAATGGAAAGAAACTTTTAAAATCCTATGCACATTACTTTTTTAATAAATCTGAAAGCCTAGTTGTTTGGCAGTTATTTCTATCTCATGTTGGTATTTCCCCTAGGATTTTTGAGAAATATAATTCAGTCTTGCCCAGGCTTAGTTGTGAGTGAAGAAACTTCTGAAGACAGATGAAAATACTAGGTAAATTTCTGACTTCATTGCTACATTCTGATACTTCCTGTATTTATATCACAGGTTAATAAAGGCTTGGGGCAGGTATTGTGATCTTGACTAATCCTAATACTCAGTATTGGTTGTGTAGCAATCTCTAACTGGCAATTAAAACAAGCATTTACTAGGTCTCAATCATGTGGGTTTTGGAATTTGCCCTAGACTTAGGTGGGTCACAGTTAACTGATCTCCAGAGAGGACTTTAGCAATCACATAATTCTTTGGTAAACTGAGAGGCACTTTGGGTGAATAGTGGACTGCATGTATCCAGTACCTGCGGAGTGAATGCATACTTTTGCATAGGACAGCTGTGCTTCAGTAAGAAAAACATCACCAGATGCTAGATAGTCAGTCCCTTTGTAGGAAGAGTGATAAAGACATATTGCAGGGGGTGGGGTCAAAGTAATAAATAATACAAATAATTAAAACCTATTTTTGGCCTTAATAATCACTTCTTAACTTATACTTATTAGTTAATAGAAACTTAAAGATAATTTTATTTAGTGAGTTATTAAGTGGAATTTCTTCTAAGACTTTTCTTTCAAAATATACCGTTATAACCCACATTTATGAGTTAAACTTTTTGTTACTTGAAAATATGTAAATTGATTAGAACTTAGCATACATAAAAGTAGTCTGAACACAAAGAAAATTTGAAACTGTTGCCCTGGTAGTTTTACAAATATGTCTTTTTTATTAGATATTTTCTTTATTACATTTCAAATGTTATCCCCTTTCCTGCTTTCCCCTCAGAAACCCCTCTATCCCATCTAGCCACTCCTTGCTCACCAACCCACCCACTTCCACTTCCCTGACTTGGCCTTCCCCTACACTGGGGCATCAAGCCTTCACAGGACCATGGGCCTCTCCTTCCATTGATGACCTACAAGGCCATCCTCTACTACATATGCAGCTGGAGTCATGGGTCCCTCCATGTGTACTCTTTAGTTGGTGGTTTAGCCCTGGGTGCTCTGGCAGTACTGGTTGGATCATATTGTTGTTCCTCCTATGGGGCTGCAGACCCATTCTTCTCCTTCAGGCCTTTCTCTAGCTCCTCTACTGGGGACCCTGTGCTAGATCAATGGTTGGCTAAGAACATCTGACTCTGTATTTCTCAGCTACTAGCAGAGCCTCTCAGGAGACAGCTATATTAGATTCCTGTCCGCAAGTACATGTTGGTATCCACAATAGTGTCTGGGTTTGGTGACTGTATACAGGATGGATCCCCAGATGGGACAGTCTCTAGATGTCCTTCAGTCTCTACCCCACACTTTGTCCCTTTTCTTCTTCCCTTGGGTATTTTCCCCCTTCTAAGAAGGACCTAAGTATCCACATTTTGGTCATCCTTCATCTTGAGATTCATTTGGTCTGTGAATTATATCTTGGGTAATCTGAGCTTCTGAGCTAATAATCACTTATAAGTTAGTGCATACCATGTATGTTCTTTTGTGATCAGGTTACCTCACTTGGGATGATATTTTCTAGTTCCATCCATTTGCCTAAGAATTTCATGAATTCATTGTTTTAAAATCTGAGTAGTATTCCATTGTGTAAATGTACCACATTTTCTGTATCCATTCCTCTGTTGAGGGACACCTGGGTTGTTTTCAGATTCTGGCTCTTATAAATAAGGCCATTATGAACATAGTGGAGCATATGTCCTTATTGCATAGTGGAGCATCTTCTATATATATGCCCAGGAGTAGTATAGCTGGGTCCTAAATTAGTACTATGCACAATTTTCTGAGGAACTGCCAAACTGATTTCCAGAGTGGTTGGACAGGCTTGCAATCCCACCAAGGAGGGAAGAGAGTTCCTCTTTCCCCACATCCTCACAGTATCTACTTTCACCTGAGTTTTTTATCTCATTCATTGTGACTGGTGTGAGGTGAAATCACAGGGTTGTTTTGATTTACATTTCCCTGATGAATAAGGATGTTGAACATTTCTTTAGGTGTTCCTCATTCCTTTGAGTACCCTCAGTTGAGAATTCTCTGCTTACCTCTGTTCCCCATTTTCAATAGGGTTGTTTGTTTCTCTGGAGTCTAACTTCTTGAGTTCTTTCTATAAATTAGATATTAGCCCTTTATTGGATGTAGAATTGGTAAATATCTTTTATCTAGCTGTTGGTTGCTGTTTTGTCCTATTGACACTTTCCTTTGTCTTACAGAATTTGCAACGTTATGGGGTCCCATTTATGATTTCTTGATCTTAGAGCATGATCTGTTGGTGTTCTGTTCAAGAAATTTTCCCTGTACCCATGTGCCTGAGGCTCTTCTCCACTTTCTTTCCTATCAGTTTCAGTGTATCTGGTTTTATGTGGAAGTCTTTGATACACTTAGACTTGATCTTTGTACAAGGAGATAAGAATGGATGAATTTGCATTCTTCTACATGCTAAGCACCACCAGAACCATATGTTGAAAATGTTGTCTTTTTTCCCACTAGTTTTAGCTCCTTTGTCAAAGATTAAGTGTGTGGTATCATTTCTGGGTCTTCAATTCTATTTCATTGATCTACCTGTCTATCACTGTACCAATACCATGCAGTTTTTAATCACTATTGCTCTGTAGTATAGCTTGAGGTCTGGGATGGCAATTTTCTCCAGAAGCTCTTTTATTTTTGAGAATAGATTTCTCTATCCTGGGCTTTTTTTTATTCCAAATGAATTTGCAAATTACTTTTTCTAACTCTATGGAAAATTGAGTTGGAATTTTGAATATGTACATTGGTTTCAGCAAGATGGCTATTTTTACTATATTAATCCTGCCAATCAATGATTATGGGAGATCTTTCCTTCTTCTGAGATATTCTTCGATTTCTTTCTTCAGAGACTTGAAGTTATTGTCATACAGATATTTTACTTGCTTAGTTAGAGCCACACCAAGGTATTTTATATTATTTGTGACTATTGTGAAAGGTGTTGCTTCCCTAATTTCTTTCACAGTCTGTTTATCCTTTGTGTAGAGAAAGACCACTGATTTGTTGGAGTTAGTTTTACAACCAATTTGCTAAACTTCTTTATCATATTTAGGATTTCTCTGGTAGAATTTTTGGGGTCACTTAAATATACTATCATATCATCTGCAAATGCTTTCTCAGCATCTAAAGAAATGATCACGAGAGCTTTCTTTTCATTGAGTTTGTTTATCTAGTGGGTTACATTTGATGGATTGCCATACATTGGACCATAACTGCGTCCCTGGGATGAAGTCTACTTGATCATGATGGATGATAGTTGGATGTGTTTTGGATTCTGCTTGCAAGAATATTATTGAGTTTATTTGCATCAATACTCATAAGGGAAATTGGTCTGAAGTCCTCTTCCTTTGCTGGGTCTTTGTGTGGCTTCATAGAACAAATTGCGTTGCTTCTGTTTCTATTTTGTGGAATATTTTGAAGAGTATTGTTATTATGTCCTCTTTGAAGGTCTTTTATAGAATTTGGCACTAAACTCATCTGGTCCTGGGCTTTCTATGGTTGGGAGACTATTAATGACTCCTTCTATTTCTTAAGGGATTTTGGATTGTTTAGATCATTTATTGATCCTGATTTAACTTTGGTACCTGGTATCTGTCTAGAAAATTGTCCATGTCATGCAGGTTTTCCAGTTTTGTTGAGTATAGGCTTTTGCCGTAGGATCTGATGAATTTTTTGGATTTCCTCAGATTCTGTTTTTATGTCTCCCTTTTCATTTCTGATTTTGTTGATTTGGATACTGTCTCTGTACCCTCTGGTTAATCTGGCTAAGGATTTATTGATCTTGTTGATTTTCTCAGAGAATCAGCTCCTGGTTTCATCGATTTTTTTGTATACTTCTTTTTGTTTCTACTTGGTTTATTTCTGCCTTGACTTTGATTATTTCCTAGCATGTATTCCTTTTGGGTGTAGTTGCTTCTTTTTGTTCTAGAGCTTTCAAATGCACTGTCAAGCTGCTAGTGTATGCTCTCTCCAGTTTCTTTTTGAAGGTGTTCAGAGCTATGAGTTTCCCTTAGCACTGTTTTAATTGTGTCCCATAAGTTTCGGTATGTTGTGGTTTCATTTTCATTATACTCTAAAAAGTCTTTAATTTCTTTCCTTATTTCTTCCTTAACCAATTATCATTGAGTAGAGTGTTGTTCGGTTTCCATGTTTACATAGGCTTTCTATTGTTTATGTTTTTATTGAAAACCAGTCTTAATCCTTGGACTAAGGATCTGATAGGATGCATGGAATTATTTCAATCTTCTTGTATCTGTTGAGGATTGTTTTGTGGTCAATTTTGGAGAAGATACATTGAGGTGCCGAGAAGAAGGTATATTCTTTTGTTTTAGGATGAAATGTTCTATAGATATCTGTTAAATCCATTTGGTCCATAACTTCTGTTAGTTTCACTGTGCCTCTGTTTATTTTCTATTTTCATTATCTGTCCATTGATGAGAGTGGGTTGTTGAAGTTTCGCAATATTATTCTGTGAGGTGCAATGTGTGTTTTGAGCTTTAGTAAAGATTCTTTTATAAATGTGGTTGCCTTTGCAATTGTAGCATAGATGTTCAGAATTGAGAGCTCTTCTTGGTAGATTTTTCCATTGATGAGTATGAAATGATCTTCATTATCTTTTTTGATATATAACTTTAGGTTGAAAGCAGATTTTATTTGATATTAGGATGACTACTCCAGCTTGTTTCTTTGGGCCATTTGCATGGAGTATTGTTTTCCAGCCTTTTACTCTGAGGTATGGTGTGTCTTTTTCACTGAGTTGGGCTTCTGGTATGCAGCAAACTGTTAGGTGATGTTTATGAATCTAGTCTTTTAGTCTATGACTTTTTTTATTGGGAAATTGTGGCTATTGATATTAAGAGATGTTAAGGAAAAGTTGTTGCTCCATGTTATTTTTGTTGTTAGAGGTTGAATTTTGTTCATGTGGCTATCTTCTTTTTGGTTTGCTAAAAGATTTTTTTTTTTTTGCTTTGCTTTGCTTTGTCTTTTATAGGGTGTAGTTTCCCTCCTTGTGTTGGAGTATTCCTTTTATTATCCTTTGAAGGGTCTGATTTCTGGAAAGATATTCTGTAAATTTCATTTTGCCATGGAATATCTTGCTTTCTCCATCTATGGTAATTGAGAGTTTTGCTGGGTATGGTAGCCTGGCCTGGCATTTGTGTTCTCTTAGGGTCTGTATAACATCTGCCCAGGATTCTTTAGCTTTATAGTCTCTGGCGAGAAGTCTGGTGAAATTCTGATAGGTCTGCCTGTATATGTTTCTTGACCTTTTTCCTTTACTGTTTTTAATATTCTTTGTTTTTGTGCATTTGGTGTTTTGATTATTATATGACAGGAGAAATTTCTTTTCTTATCCACTCTATCTGGAGTTCTATAGGTTTCTTGTACGTTCATGGGCATCTCTTTCTTTAGTTTAGGGACATTTTTTCTATAATTTTGTTGAAGATATTTACTGGTCCTTTAAATTGGGAACTTTCACTCTCTTCTATACCTATTATCCTTAGGTTTGGTCTTCTTATTGTGTTCTGGATTTCCTGTATGTTTTGGATTAGAAGATTTTTTTTTCATTTTGCATTTTTCTTGGACTGTTGTGTCAATGTTTTCTATGGTATCTTCTGTCTCTTGTATTCTGTTGGTGATGCTTGCATCTATGACTCCTGATCTCTTTCTTAGGTTTTCTATTTCCAGAGTTGTCTCCCTTACTGATTTCTTTATTGTGTTTACCTCCATTTTTAGATCCTGGATAGTTTTGTTCATTTTCTTTACCTGTTTGTTTATGTATTCCTTTAATTCTTTATGAGATTTTTGTGTTTCCTCTTTAAGTGCTTCTACCTATTTACCTGTGTTCTTCTCTGTTTCTTAAAGGGAGTGATTTATGTCCTTTATAAAGTCCTTTATCATCATCATAAAATATGATTTTAAATCCAAGTCCTGCTTTCCCTGTGTTTTGGCATATCCAGAACTTGCTGTGGTAGGAGAACTGGGTTCTAATGATACCAAGTCTCCTTTGTTTCTGTAGGTAAGGTTCTTGTGCTTGCCTTTCCCCATCTGGTTATCTTTGATGTTCATTTGGTCTTGCTGTTTCTGGCTGGAGCTAGTTCCTCCTGTGGGCCTGTAAGTCTGCATCAGCACTACTGGGAGACCAGCTGTCTCTGGGAAGGACCTGTGTACAAAAGGCTGTAGAACAGCCTTAGCTCCCAGGTGTAGATGTTTACAGAAAGGATTCTGTTCCAGCTGTTCCCCTGTTCCTGTGCCCTTTATGTGCCTGGCCAGTCCTGCTTTGGTCAGTTACTAGAGAAAAAGTGGCTGTCTCACCTCAGAGACTGGTGGTGAGAGCCTTTCTGGGAGACCAGCTCTCTCCTGGCAGGACCTATGTAGAGAGGGTTGTAGAACAGCGGAACTCCTGGGTGCAGAGAGTGACTGGAACCCAAATATTTCATTTATTGAATCATAAAGCAATTGTCAAATGAACTCAAAACTTTCCTATATTATGCTTAAGATCATGCCTTGTATTTCTCATTCAATTGTGCTTCATTAATTCCTATAAACTTTAGAACAGAGGAGATTTTTTTTTAATTGATGGTGTATTTCTTTCGGTATATACACATGAACATTTGTGCCTTACCTTACATGCCATTGATAATATCTGAAGTTAGAAGACAACTTGAGAAAATTGCTAGCACTGTAGGGGTTGGTTCCAGAGCTACACTGAGGTTCTCAGGCTTATTGGAAAATCAGGCTGGGCTATTTCATCAGTCATGATATTGGAGATTTTTATTGAATATAAAATTATTTCCTAATACATTTTATATCTATCTTTACAGCTGTACATGGTGTCTTTTTCAAAGTTTTTGATTAAACCAGTAAAGAAAATATATTTCATTATTTACTTACTAATCAAGTTTGGGACATAGAAACATAGTGACAATATATATCCATATTAATGCTATAACATAAAAAATACATTACCAAGACTTTTGAAATCTTTGGCTCATATTTTATGGAGTGATTTAAAGATACTGTTAATATATAATTTATTGGATATATAATTTCATTATCTTTTTGGAAATTATAAACAAGCACTATCATTTTCATGGAGTGTTAAACAATAGTGGTCTTCTAATCTAAAATTTTAAACAACATAATTGATGTAATAATGTATTATTCCTAATCACTAATCAAATTGTAAACTAATTTTTCTATAGTACATCAGTAGATGCACTTCTAAATATATGCATATATGCATATTCTTTATTAAGTAAAGATAACTTTTTCTTAGACTACCCTATATCTACACTCCAGAAAGCCCTAGATAATAATGGGAGGAATACTTTCCTGACAGAGCTGAATAATAAGATTACTTCTGATATGCTGTGTACTTTAATAAGGATTCAAAATGATGTGTACTGTGGAGTCTTTATATCCTTAAGTACTTACATCGCTCTATGCTACTCATTAAAAATGTATTTCATATGACCAGAAGCAATTTTAAATAACCTCACAAGACTAAGGTTGTGTGGTTCAGTGGCATGAATTTAATTGCTTTAATACAGAGATAAGTTCAATTTCCCAGGAGGGTACTTGTTTCTATTACTTGATAAAAATGATAAATCCCTTCTATTAATTTGTATCATTGCAAGCAGCAGTTTCATCAGATAATGTATCAGCATATTATATGCTGTGCAAAAAAAAAAAAAAAAATCCCAGGGGCAAAACAAAGTTAGAATCTTTATTTAGCAAAGTTTCTTTTCTACTGGCTTCTACATTATCATGCAACTTAAATAAACCTTGTTATTATGAAAACCCCTGACAAATCACAACTAAATCACAATAACTCTAGAAGGATTTACTATCCATCATATTTAATGGACACAAGAATGAAACTTAGTATTATATTTGAAATATGGAACTCTTGTTACTAAAAGGGCATGATTTTGAATCTGCTTCCAATGCTGTTAGAGCTACAAAAAGTGAAAACATGAGAATAGCTTCTTAGACTAGAAGCTATTTTAATTATTCAATACTAGCTTTCAGAATTAAAATGTAATTTTAAAAGGTAAAAATATTAGTAAACAGAAATTCTTTTTTATTATATTTTTATTAGATATTTTCTTTATCTACATTTCAAATGCTATCCTGAAAGTTCTCTACAACTTCTCCCTGCCCTGCTACCCTACCCACCCAGTCCCACTTCTTGTCCTTGGCATTCCCCTGTACTTGGGCATATAAAGTTTGCAAGATCTAGGGGCCTATCTTCCCAATGATGGCCGACTAGGTTATATACTGCTACATATGCAGCTAGAGACACTAGAGACACGAGCTCTGGGGTTACTGGTTAGTTCATATTGTTGTTCCACCTATAGAATAGGGGACAAAATACCCATGGAAGTAGTTACATAAACAAAGGTTGGAGCTAAGACGAAAGGATGGAACATTCAGAGACTACCTCACCCTGGGATCCATCCCATAATCAGCCTCCAAACCCAGACACAATTGCATATGCCAGCAAGATTTTGCTGAAAGGACCCTGATATAGATATCTCGAGTGAGGCTATGCCAGTGCCTGGCAAATACAGAAGTGGATTCTCACAGTCATCTATAGGATGGAACACAGGGCCACAAATGGAGGAACTAGAGAAAGTATCCAAGAAGCTGAAGGGCTCTGCAACCCTATAGGTGGAACAAGTAAGCAGAAATTCTCCAGAAAATCAAACAAACAAAGAAACCCCTAAAAATGGATGAACAGAAAAATGCTTGCATATGATGTAATTTATTATTTAAAGCCTGAAGAAACACTCTGTTCCTTCCAAGATGATTATACCTCAGATACATGAAAACCCAGAGAAAGATCCTCGAGAAACCCATCATTTAAGTCAGAAATATGGCTGCAGTCTATTTCGTCTCAGGTGAACATGCCTATAAAAATATAATTCCAGTTCTAATAGGAGACAACTTTGAAATGTATCATTACAAAATTGTAGCCACATCTTCTGATTTGCAAAAACTATTTTGAAATCTAGACACATGTATTTAATACCTTCACTTTTCAAGTAGAGGAATCCCTTATAGTGGAACTATAAAGGTCATCTTAAGATGAATGATGCCTAATTTCTGGTTTAGAAATTAAAAGTAGGTTGAGGAGAATTTTGTTCTTTACAATGAGTCAAGGACATATTCTGATGGCTTTTTAGAGGGTATTACATGATTTTTTTGATCATGAGAGGACATGGTATTGCTTCATTGAAAGTGCAATTATTGAGGTTCAACGTCTAGTGTCTCTGTGTGTGTGTGTGTTCATTGTAGAAATTCATTTGTAAAATATTATGAGTAATTCTAGGAAATAATATTTTGGGGATTTTAGTAACATAAATGATATTACAATATGATTCCTATGAGATGGGCAATATTAAAAAAAAAGAATAATTTCTAGGATATATCTATTGGTAAAACAGTACTGTCTAGACAATATTGAACTCAAGCCAGCAGATTGGGGAACAAGTGTGTGACTCCTTTTAAAAAAGTTTATTCTACTTTTAAAAAATCCTTGCAAAAATGCACAGAGATTATTCAGATGTTTCTTTCTGCTAAGTCAGTACTCAAAAAAGCTACTTTTTAAGAGGCAGGGCTGCATTTTAGAAACTAGATAGATAGCAAACTTGAAGCTTCATCAAAGTACTCCTATGTATTTAGTACCAGCATCACCAACCTCATTCTTCACAAAATTTAGTAGTATTCTCTGTTATACAACTAAGGAAAATAAGATGAAATTGAATGTAATTTAATGGCCTAAAATGTCACTGACAAAGTGGATGGTAATTGTTTATTTAACAGGAAATCATTTACAGTGTCTGTAATTCTCATATCAGAAGAAGGAAATGTCTTGCCTACAGTATGGAGTATATGCAAGGTGCATAATTTATTTCTAGTTTTCCTATCCAGAATTGTGGTAATAGGTTATGTGTAGTCAAATATGTATACATAAAATAAAAGAATGAAATTCAATGAAAGAACACTAGGTATGTCAGTGCTCCTTGTCCAAAAATAAACTAGTTGATCCACCATCTGAGGGGCCCCATGATGCTTATAGACTCTGAAGAAAAAGGTTGTGTAAAAATTATAAGGCACAAAGTATTCAGAATATACCCTAGATTTTATAGTTAATACAAACTTTTGTAGTTCTTGAATAAATTGTTTTATTTCTGTGTTTCCATATTATAGCAATGTTCATATATTAGATGTTGGTTACAGGCTCTGTGACAGGTTAACTATGAGCAATATATTGAGGGAGCTGATCATAATACACCTACACATGAAAAAATTAACACCAATAACAACGAAGATATTTCAAAGACACTACAATGAGGAAGGGTAATGGACCAAATTGTAGACTTGGTAAAGTGTCAAATTGCTTTCTAAACATAAGTTAGTGAGAAGAATATAAATGTTATTAATTTCCAATAGAAATATTTGAAAATAAAATTGTACTTGTTATTAAGAAAGCCAAATAACAGAGACAAAAATTTATGCAATATGTCATTGAATATTTTTTTTACAATACTCTGTCCCATTGTCTAAAATGGTAAGAGATCTAGCACTGAGAGACCATAAGTCAATTGACTCCAATAACTTAAGTCATGAATATGAATGTTAAAAAGCCAATTTACGCAACTTGTTTCCTTCATTATCGAAAGATTTCCCTTATTGTTTTGTTTAAACATAAAGTTATTGTTAGTATGCACAAAACTTCATATTTTTTATAATTTTATGTTTATCAGTTTTAATTAATCATACCACTTTTCCCATCCCTTTCCTCCAGCATCCCAAGACCCCTTTCACCAACACAGTTATATTGCAATAGTCCCAATCTTGTTTATGCAGCCATTTCTAAGAGAAGTTGTTTCACAGCAGACTTTCTTATATTCTGAATTTTACAATCTTTCTTTGTCCATCTTTTGGGATGTTTCCTAGGCTACTAATGCAAGAATTCTACTTTAGATGTATCCATTAGGGCTTGGCTCCTCACAAAACTTTGATCTATATACTGCATCCTTATAAGGATATTACTAATTTCCCAAAATGAGATACTTTATATTACTTTCCTTTCTCTTCTTCATAAATTCTGGTCTGCATACCAACTGATAAGTGAATAATAGCCCCAAAGCTCAAAATACCCAAGACACAATTCAAAGACCACATAGAGCTCAAGAAGAAGGGAGACCAAAGTGTGAACGCTTTACTTCTTTTTAGAAGGGGGGACAAAATACTCACTAGGGGAAATACGGATAAAGTGTGGAGCAGAGACTGAACGAAAGGCCATCCAGAGACTGCCCCACCTGGGGATTGATCCTATATGAAATCACCAAACCCAGGCACTATTGTGGATACCAAAAAGTACTTGCTGACAGAGGCATGATATAGCTTTCTAATAAGAGGCTTTGCCAGCCTGACAAATACAGAGGCAGATGCTCACAGTCAACCATTAGACTGAGCATGAGGTTCTCAATAGAGGAGTTAGAGAAACGACTAAAGGACCTGAAGGGATTTGCAACCCCATAAGAAGTACAACAATAACAACCAAACAGATCCTCCCTCTACTCCCTAGTTCCCAGGGACTAAACCAGCAACCAAAGAGTACACCTGGAGGGACCCATGGCTCCAACTGCATATATAGCAGAGGATAGTCTTATTGGGCATTAATGGGAGGAGAGCCCCTTGGTTCTGTGAAGGCTGGATACCCCAGTGTAGGGGAATGCCAGGGTGAGGAGGCAAGAGTACCAGGGGGAGCACCCTCATAGAAGCAGAAGGAGGGAAAATGAAATAGGGTGATTCCAGAGGGGAAACCATGAAAAGGGATAACATTTGAAATGTAAATAAAGAAAATATCTAATAAGAGTAAAGGAAAAAATGATAAGGCTCTTTCCTACAAAAACTCTTCAAAGTACATGGTAGACATTCAATAAATGTCAGTTCTCTTTTTTTTCAAAAAAAAAAAGGAGGAAAATAAAAATAAATAAATGCTGGTCTGGATAGACTTCCATAACTAAGCCTTGCCAGACAATGTGATAATTATATCAGTCATAATAGCAATGGCTATATTCTGTTTCAAAATGTTCAGGAAATAGAAATGACTTTTTCCATTTGATATTATTTATTGATCTATCATCAGTATTTTAATTCACCAATAAAAATCATAAGAGGAAATTGCTTTTGATGATATGCCCGTATAATTACCATAGACTCACATAATCACAGAGACTACAAATGATATCTCAACATAGAAAGCTATGACTTTAGTCCTATTGAAGTAGAATAATAGCTACTTTTTACTTAAAATCAATATTTCTATAAAGATTCATGACAAGTAGAACAGAGTCAAGTTGTACTATCCTTAGGAAACACTAGATAGCTGTTAACAAAAAGTCAACAAGCATATTCTTGCTATCAAAAAAACACTGAATATCTTTCTGAGAACTTATAATACAATTCTGACTTTAAAAATATTAAACTCAAGTTCATAGAGCTAAGGATTAGTATGAAGAGCCATAGCACTTTTAAAAATTCTTTTAACATGTAAGCAAATTGTATAATGTTACATGAAAAAATGATCTTGCCTGTATAAATTCCTGTAACTCAATTTGTGAATTATACAAGGCAAATTTATGCCACAGTTCTTTGAATTGCAAATCAAAATGTTAAAGATAATATTTATACCTAAACTTAAATATTTTCCTTAATTCATACCTATCTGTATTCATATCACAGTATAAAACTATAATAACTCCATTTCAAACTATTTGTCTTAAACTTGCAATCCAAAAATATGACATAAATAAAAAGAAATGCACATATGAATTATTCCCTCAGAACTTCCTCTAACATCTACCATTGGCCATCTAAATGGAAATTTCAAAACTAATAATCTGAAAATTGCTTAGATGCAGATGCCTATTTGATGGCTAGATGGGGTCAACTTATAAAATGATACACTCTGACTTGAGGGAACATCAGTAAGAAAATGCTTCCATAAGATCAGGCTGTAGATGTGCAAGCCTGTAGGAAAATTTCATGTTTGACTGATGAGTAAGGGGCCACCTCACAGTGGGTGATACTAGTTCTGTGATGGTAGCCCTAAATTCTATAAGAATGCAGGATGATAAATACAGGAAAAACAAGCCAGTAAGCAGCATTCCTCCATGGCTGCTAAGTCATCTCTTGCCTCCAGGTTCTAGCTCTGCTTGAGTTCCTACCCTGCCTTCATGATAGACTGGGATGTGGAAATTTAAGCCAAATAAAATTAAAAACAAAGAACTTAAGGAGAATAAATGCATGAATGATGCTCAAGAAACATAAATATAAGATTTATGGAAATTAAAAACTCAGTCCAGGACTTGAGAACAGAATTCAATAAGGAGATAGTTACATAGATGACTCAAGCTGAAATGAACATGGAATTTAAAATCCCAGTAACTAACAAGAAAATTCAGAGGAAATCTTCACAATAGAATGAATCAAGCAGAAGATAGAAAGTGAATATTCAATGATAAATAGATGATATATACCCAGTAATCAAGAAATACAAATAAAAATTAAAAGCAGTGAAGCACTTAAAAGAAATTTAAGAGACCATGAAAGCCAAACCAAACCAGAACAGAAACTTTGGATTAGAAGTATAAAAGACAAAGAAGAATGGAACGCAATGCTGTAGAACAGATCTTCAACAAGGCAATAAGCACAAACTTCCCTAAATTCACCCCATACCACCCTCACCCAGAGAAAGCCTGACCCCCAGGAGTTCTACATACTCAGGATCACAAGTGAGGCATTAACCCTCACCCCAATACCTGTGCTAGCCTGGACCTCCTGGGGCTCAAGGAAGCTGTGGGTCAAAAATGGGATCCAGTGTTCCCTTGGGGCTAAGGCCTCTGGGCAAGGCAGGATGTGGAAAGTTTGACTATGTGAATCCCCATGGCATGCTGGGTGGGCATCAGGCTGTGGTAACCCGCTAGACCCAGCTCAGCAGGTGGGAAAGGCAGAGTCTGTTGTCCCCTCTGAACCTGCTAGACTTGGGCTCAGACTCTTGGGCACCACAGACACCTCTGAGTGCCTTGGAAGAGCCGATTATGGTGTCCCTGGGATGCACAGAGGCCAGAGAGGTCAGGTTCTCAGTCTTGAACACCTCAGACACTGCTGAATGTCATGGAATCTTGCGTGCATCGGACTCAACCAGCAAGAACGATGCTGCAACAGGATCCTTCTGCACACGTTTCTTGGGGGAACTTGATTGTAGAGGCGAAGAGACCCCGAGCCCAGAACTGGTGCTGCTTATATAGGCCTAGGAGAGGCGTGTCTCACACCCGGATTGGTTATGCACTATACCTCATTTGCATGTCTCACATCTGATTGGTTATTCTCTCAGTACCTCATTATCATACCTGGGCCAGGCAGTGTTTTGGCGAAAAACTTGACTGCATAAGTAAGCATTGGTCGTTTGCCCAAACTTATGCGTGGTGGCCAGCAGTAGCCTGTACCACTCTGCAACGGCACATGTGGCTTCCCACAATGGAAGAGCTGAGAACAGAGTGAGTACCTGCAGGTGGACTCTGGCCTTGGGCCAAAGGGAAAGGGGCAGGGGGAGAGAGTTTGGTTTGGTGTAGACAATGGCTGGAGTGCAGGGATGCCTCCTGACAAGAGATTAAATGAGAGGTTCATCAGGGAAAGACCTGCTCCATTGCTCAAGCACAGCTGATCCAATGAGAAGAGGCAGTCCATGGTTTTAAGGTGTTTATTGGCAGAGAGAGTGAGAGAGTAGGGAAGTAGAGGCCAGCCATGGCCACATTTGGGGAGGGAGGGAGAAGGAGCATGGAGGTGAGAAGCAAGAGTAAGAGCAAGAGAGGAAGAGAGGAAGGGGTAGGGGGCAAACAGCCCCCTTTATAGTGGGTCTGGCCTACTTTACTGTTGCCTGGTAACTGTGGGAAGGAGCATACCTGGCTGTTGTCAGGAAACTGTTGGGGTGGAGTCCAGACAAAATACCAGGAACTTGGGGCAGTGCCTATGTGACTGATGGCCACACACCTCTCGACCAGGTACTGTGGGAGGCTGTAGCTTCAACAGGATTCAGGGGCCCAGGAGGCATGGCTGAACACCATGGGGAGACACACATTCTTTCCAACTTTCATCTTTGCCTGGGAATGGATCCTGTGCTCTAGTCCCTCCACCCTGCCTACATCCAGAGTTAGCTTATCCCCAAGGAGTTCTGACACATCCAGGATAAGAGATTATGTTCCCCAGGCCCCTTCCCATACCCAGAGACAGCCTGACCCAAGGAGGCTCAAGATAATCAGGCTTAGAGGAGGGACAGGCTCCAGTCATAGACAGCAAAGCCAGTTAACAACAGAAATAACAAGATGATAAGAGGCAAGAGGAAGAACATAAGCAACAAAAAACAATGCAACTTGACAACATCAGAACCCAGTTCTCCTACCAAAGTAAGCGCTGGATACCCAAACATAATTGAAAAGCAAAATTATGATCTAAAGATCCCATCTCATGAAGATGATAGAGGACTTTAAGAAGGACATAAATAACTCCCTTAAAGAAATACAGAAGAACACAAGTAAACAGGGAGAAGCCCTTAAAGAGAAAACACATAAATATATCTTAAAGAAATTATGGAAAACACAATGAAACAGATAAAGAAATTGAACAAAACAATCCAGGATCTAAAAATAGCAATAATCAATACAATAAATAAATCACAAAGGGAGGCAACTTTGGAAATGGAAACCCTAAGAAAGAGCAGGAGTCACAAATAGAGGCATCACCAACAGAATACAGGACATCGAAGAGAGAATCACAGGGGTAGAAGATACCATAGAAAATATTGAAACAACAGTCAAAGAAACTACAAACTGCAAATACTCCTAACCCTAAACATCCAAGAAAACTAAGATGTAATAAAAAAAAAAAAACTAAGAAAAATAGGTATAGAAGATAATCCCAGCACTTGGGAGGCAGAGGCACGTGGAGTTCTGAGTTTGAGAACATCCTGCTCTACAGAGTGAGTTCCAGGACAGCCAGGACTGCACATAGAAACTCCATTTCAAACAACCCAATAAATAAATAAATAAATAAATAAATAAATAAATAAATAAATAAATGCAGGAGAACACAGGTAAAGTGCAAAATGCAAAAATTTCCTGGCCCAAAACATTCAGGAAATCCAGGATACAATAAAAAGACTAAACCTAAAGATACTATGTATAGAAAAGATTGAAGATTCCCAATTCAAAGGGCCAGTAATATCTTCAAAATAAATTATAGAATAAAACTTCCCTAAACTAAAGAAAGAGATGTCCATAATGAACATATAAGAAGCCTAAAGAACTCCAAATAGACTGGACCAGAAAAGAAATTCCTCCTGTCACATAATAATCAAAACACCAAAATGCACAAAACAATTAAAGAATATTAAATACTATAAGAGAAACAGGTGAAGTAACCTATGAAGTCAGACTTACCAGAATGACACTAAAGTTTTCAACAGAGACTATTAAGCCAGACAATCTTGGGCATATGTAATACAGACCTTAAGAGAACACAAATGCTTGCCCAGGCTGCTATACCCAGCAAAACTCTCAATTGCTATATATGGAAAAACCAGGACATTCTGTGACAAAATCAAATTTAAACAATATCTTTCCACTAATCTAGCCCTACAGAGGATAATAGAAAGAAAACTCCAATACAGGAGGGAAATTACACCCAAGAAAAAGCTCGAAATTAATCTTCTCAAAACAAACCCAAAAGAGGAGAACCACACAAACATAATTCCACATAACAAGAAGCAGCAATCATTGAGCCTTAATATTTCTCAATATCAGTGGACTTAACTTCCCAATAAAAAAGACATGGGCTTATAGACTGTATTTGTAAGCAGGGCTCAGCAGTTTGCTGCATACAGGAAACACACTTCACTGACAGGCCCTATGTCCAAGTAAAGGACAGGGAAAAATGTTTCCAAGAAAATAGTTCCAAAAGCAACCTGGAGTAGTCATTCTAAATCCATTAAAATAAACTTTCAGGAAAAAATTATTTTAAAAAATGGGGAAGGACACTCCACACACAGTAATGGAAAAATCCACCAAGATGAACTCTCAGTTCTGAGCATCTGAACAAATGCAAGGTTACTACATTTGTAAAAGAAACATTACTAAAAGTCAAAGCATACATTGAACCTCATAAAACAATAGTGGGAAGACTTCAACATCCCACTCTCAGCAATGGACAGATCATGAAAACAGAAACTAAACAGAGACACACTGAAACAAGAAGTTATGAAGCAAATTAATTTAACAAATAACTACAGAAGATTTCACCCTAAAACAAAAGAATATACCTTTTTTCAGTACCTCATATTACCTCCAAAATAGATCATATAATCAGACATAAAACAAACCTCAACCAGTACAAGGTGATCGAATTAATCCCATGCATTCTACTGTACCACCACAAACTAAGGCTGTTCTTCATTAAGAACAAAAACAACATAAAGCCCACATACACATGTAAGCTGAGCAACTCTCCACTCAAACATAACTTGGTCAGGGAAGAAATAAAGAAAGAATTAAGGACTTTTTATAATTTAATGAAATGAAGGCACAGGATATCCAAACTTGAAAGCAGTGCTAAGGGGAAAATTCATAGCCCTGAGTGCCTTCATAAAAAATAAATGGAGAAATCATACATTAGCAGCTTAATGGCACATCTGAAAGCATTAGAACAAAATGAAGCAAATATACCAAAGAGGAGTAGGCTGCATGAAATAATCAAATTCATGGATGAAATCATCCAAGTATAAACAAGGAGAACTATACAAAGAATCAACAAAACTTGAAACTGGTTCTTTGAGTAAACCAACAAGATAGGTAAATCCTTAGCTGAACTAACTAGAAGGTACAGAGACAGTATCCAAATTAACAAAATCAGAAATGAAAAGAGAGACATATCAACAGAAACTGAGGAAATTAAAAAATATCATCAGATCCTACTACAAAAGTCTTTACTTAACAAAACTAGAAAACCTAGAAGAAATGGATGATTTTCTAGATAGGTAAGAAGTAGCTAAGTTAAATCACAATCAGATAAACCAACTAAACAGTCCCATAACCTCTAAGCTAATACATGCATTCATTAAAAGTCTCCCAAGTAAAAACAAAAACAAACAAACAAAACCAGGGCTGGATCATTTTAGTTCAGAATTGTATGAGACCTTTGTTTCACAAAACATAAACAGAAGGAACATTACCTAATCATTCTATTAAGCCACAGATACACTGATTCCTAATCCACACAAAGACCCAACAAAGAAAGAGAACTTCAGACCAATATTTCTTATGAACATCAATGCAAAAGTATTCAATAAAATTCTCGTAAACCAAATCCAAGAACACATCAAGAAGATCATTCACCATCATCAAACAGTCTTCATGCCAGGGATGTAGGGATGGTTCAAAATACAGAAATCCATCAATGTAAACCACTATATAAATAAACTTAAAACAAAACAAAACAAAAAACCATGACAATCTCATTAGATGCAGAAAAATCCTTTGACAAAATAGGACACCCTTTCATGTTAAAAGTCTTGGCAAGATCAGGAATTCCAGGTGCATACCAATACATAATAAAAGCAATATATAGCAAACCAACCACCAACATCAAACTAAATGGAGAGAAGCTTGAAGCAATTCCACTAAAACCTGGGACAAGAGAAGGATGCCTACTCTCTCCCTATTTGTTAAACAAAATCAGTAGCCTTCCTCAACACAGAGGATAAACAGGCTGAGAAAGAAATTAGGGAAATAACACCCTTCACAATAATCACAAATAATATAAAATATCTTGGTATAACTGTAACTAAGCATATAAATGAACTGTATGAAAATAACACCAAGTATTTGAAGAAAGAAATCAAAGAAGACCTCAGAAGATGGAAAGATCTCCCATGCTCATGGATTGGCAGGATTCACATAGTAAAAGTAATCACAGGAGGTAGAGGGAGGTTGGGACCTGGGAGGAAGAGAGAAACAGAGGGGAAAAGAGGGGGTCTGGAATATTAGAAGGGACATGAGAGAAGTACAGAGTCAGGAAGTTGAATAGAAATATTCAACAGTGGGGCATAGGAAACTGGGCATAGTTGCTAGAAAGTCCAAGATGCCAGGGAAATGAAAGGCTCCCAGGATACAACAAGTATGACTTTAGCCAAAATACCTAACAAAGGGGAGATAGAAAATGTGGAGACCACCTCCAGTTGATAGACATGAAACCAGTTGAGGAATGGGACCACCACCCAACTCAAAAAAATTTTTTTTATTCTTTAATCTTTTTTACAGTCTAGCCATTATAACCCTCCCAGATTGCCTTATGACTATTCCTCATCCTATACCTCTTCCCTGGTTTCTAAGAGGATTTCCAAACCCATCCCCAACCCCATCCCACCATACCTTCCCACTCCCTGGGGCCTCAAGTCTCTTTAGGGTTAGGTGCTTCTTCTCTCACTGGGGCCAGACCAGGGCATTCCTCTGCTATATACGTGTCGGGGGCCTCATATTAACTGATGTGTGTTGTCTTGTTGGTGGTTCAGTGTCTGAGACATCTCAGGGGTCCAGAGGGCAATCTCACTGTGACATCTCTCACCCCACTGATAGCCAGAGTTGATTCAGCTGATCAGAATGGCTAGGAGGGTGTCCATTTCCTCCCTTATTGTTCCATGTGTGTCCCTCACAAAGCTGTGAGCTCTGTCTTCCCTGAATAGAGGAGGACACATCTTTTGTCAAGGGTGTATAAGTAGCTGTGCTTCCCTACTAGAACCTCCAAATAAACCCTCCATCTCAAAAGTTTTAACTCAGAAATGTTCCTGTCCAAAGGAAAGACAGGAACAAAAAAATGGAGCAGAAACTGAAGGAAATACCATACAGAGACTGCCCCGACCTAGGGACCCATCCCATCTGAAAACACCAAACCCACACACAATTGATGATGCCATGAAGCTCTTGCTTACAGGATCTTGGTATGGTTGTTCTCTGAGAGGTTCTACCAGCATCTGACCAATACAGATGATGATACTTAACAGCCAACTGTCAGACTGAGCCCAGGGACTCCAATGGTGAGTTAAGGGAAGGACTGAAGGAGAAAGAAAGGATTTGTAACCGGACTACCCAAAACTTTCAGGGACTAAACCATCAACCAAAGAGTATATACATGGAGGGTTCTGTGGCTCTAGCTACATATAGAGCAGATGATGGCCTTATCTGGCATCTATGGTCATGAGGAGCCTTAATCCCCCATTGTAAGGGGGTGCTGGAGCAGGTATGCAGGAATAGGTGAGTAGGTAGAGGGACACCCTCATAGAGGAAAAGGGGAGGGGGCATAGAATGGGGGATTTGCAGAGAGGAAATGGGGAGGGGACATAGACTGAGGGATTTGCAGAGAGGAAATGGGGAAGGGGGATTTCAATTGAAATGTAAAGGAATAAAATGATAAGAAAAGACTTTCCTAAACTCAATAATGTCACACTGATACACATATAAGAACCACACAGAACACAAAATAGACAAGACCAGGAGAAAACAAACAAACAAACAAACAAATAAAAACAAAACAAAACATTGCATATCATAGTGAAACCATTGAGCATACAAAACAAAATAAAATGTACTAAAAGATGAAAGTAAAACAAAACAACAAAAATGTCACATCTAAAGGTAAGCCTATCCAAAAAAAAAAAAAAAAGCTAGTTTCTCTCTCTTTTTTTTTAATTTATTTTTTTTATTTATTCACTTTACATTCTTATTCACTGCCCCCTTCCTGGTCACCACCTACCCCATCCTCTCTTCTCTTCTGTGTGGGTGAGGTGCCCCCTGGGTATCCTCCTACCAGGTACTTTAAGCCTCTGTGAGCCTAGTCAAATTCTGATTGTTTAATTGTAAAAACTGAAAGACAGAAAAGCATGAGCAACACATTCCAAATCAAATAGTTTATGCTAGCAGCACTACACAGACTGGAATAGTTGCTTGATTCCAACCATACAGCATTTTGACTTTTAAGAAAATATTAAATTACCTGATCTTCAAGTTCATCAGCTGTAGCGTATGCGACCCTTACATTATATTCTATAGCTCAAACTACTATGGGTAAATTTGAAACTTTTTTTTTTTTTATTTTTTAAGATACGAAGTTTGCTTACTAATATTTTGTAATCACTAGGCACATTTTAAAATGTTTACTTTTGAAATTTCAATTTAATATTTAATATAATAAAAGGTTTCTGTCCAACAGTCTTCTTCCCTCTTTTGTTGTCCCGGATATGCATTTAGTTAGAGCATCAGTGTGAGTTATATTCTAAAATGCTGACTCAATATTAAAAATGAAGAATTCATAATAAAAAAGTTTTATCAAAGATCCTTTTTATTTATTAATTTTATCTCAGGAGTAAATGGAGTTAAAGCTTCTCCTAGTTTCTACAGTTGGTTTGGTTAGAATGGTCATGTGGAAGAAATGATGCTACACAAGAAGCAATATGAAAATTGATACTAGAGAGAAATGCTTCTTGACATATTAGCAGAACCAGAATAGGAAATCAGTGCTTTAAGTGAACCAAAGTGTCTTCTACTACATGTTTAAAAAATGAAAAAGAACGATCTAAATACTTAGGCAAAAAGTGTCCAAAAATTTATGGTATAGACCTGATGTACGTTTCATGTTCATTTACTATGGTTTGTTAAACAGCATACAGTTTGACAATTTGGTAACTAGAAATTGCACACTTATGTTGTAATACCAAATTGTAGCTTCTAGATGAAATTTAAGATTCTACTTATTATTTGCAAGGAACAGGCATAATTTTTTGGAGAAAATCTGAAAACAATAATCACAACCCACTCTCAAGAATATCTACTTAATCAAGAGTACTCCCTGGATGATCTATGGACTTGCACTGTTAGTGCTGGTGGCTTAGCAGATTGATGCCATCTTTGTCTTCCGATTTACTCACCAAACCATATTATAGGCGAGTATGGAAATAAATCAGTTAGGAATTGCCATTTTAATAAAATTCTTGAATTTATTTGTAATGTAAAACATATGCATGTTTTGAATGTTTAAATACATGGAGAGAAGCTGGAAGAGATAGATAGATAGAGTATTAAGATAAAAGCCCAGTGGCAGGGATTGAAGGGTAAGTCACTGAAACAGAAATCATAATTATTTGCTGAGGCAAATAGAGTAATTCTTATTGGAATGCTGATCTCTTGTTAGATGTTAGCCTGTCTGTCTACAGTTGATTATCAATGTTGCCATTATTAGTGTATTCAACTGTGCCATCAGTCATTTAGCTCATTTGAAATATCTTTGGCATCATAGATAGCATGCACATTCCCTGAAGTTACCTACTACAAATGTTTTTCTTGATTCTGAGACTGAGTACCTGGAAGAAGCAACTAAGAAGAATCATGTATGTAGGCATAGTTTGAGAGAGGACAGTGTGTCAGGTGGCAGTGGTGGCAGTGTAGTGAGGTAGTCAATAAATTAATTTTTAATTATTTTTAATTTGGGGGTGAATATCATAGGTAGGGCATTCTGTTTAAAGTAAGGAGAGAGTTGACTGGAATTGTAATAGACTACATGATCCTTCAGTGAGCTTCCAGCACCCTCCTGAAGACTCTATAACATTACACAACTTAACCAACTACTCAGACACATGACCTACCAATGGCCTAGGAGTATGGATGAATTTCAAATCAACCCTGTACTTCTTTAACACATGGTTATTCATTAAAAATAAATTTGAATATAGATCTTATAGGCTTAATGACCTCGCAAGTTGCCAGATTCAACATATTGATTTGTTCATAATATAAGGATTGAAATTACTCTAATGTTCCATGGTAACATTGGTTAAATGTGTGGCTATTATGAGGCAGTAAGAAATGACTGTTAAACTGATGCTATTCACCAATATCTTAAGATGGTAATAGTAGTCCCTTTTTTGTTTGTTTGATTTTTGTTTTTTGCTGTTTTGTTTTTCAAGACAGGGCTTCTCTGTGTAGCCCTGTCTGTCCTGGAACTCACTCTGTAGCCCAGGCTGGCCTCAAACTCAGAAATCTGCCTACCTCTGCCTTCCAAGTGCTGGGATTCAAGGCATGCACCACCACTGCCCGGCTAGTAGTCCCTTATTAAAGTTAGTTATTTAATTCAAGTTATGGACACAAACCATCTAGGACTTTTCTCTCTGTGTACAAAAGTATAGTGTATCACAATATACAATTTACAAAATACATTGTAGAAATTTAGACATATTAGAAATAAAATATGGCTATCTTCAGATAATACCACAAAGGATTTTACTTATTATTGTTTTCATATTTTTTACTTTGCATTTTCTAGATTCCAAATAACCAACTCACAACATTTTGTTTCTAATAAGTGTGTTTCTTACACTAGTTTTCTATAAGCTCCAGGATTAATATGTATATAAAAAGCATTCCATGGGTTAGGAGTAAAAATCTCCAGATTGCCTCAGGCTGCGGCACACACTACAAACATCAAATTGACCTTCAGTGGTAACACAGACCCTGGTCTCAGTAAAACCGTGGATCCAAAGATGGTCCTCAGTAGTAAGACAGAACCAGGTATCACCATGACCTTGGATGACAGCACAGACCATTTAATCACCTCAGTATAGCCTTTGGTGGCAGCATGGCCCAGAGTCATCAACATGCCACCTGAGGTCATGTTGATACCCATGGTTCGTGCTGCCTTTAAAGGTTTGTCTGGGTCTCTGGTCCTACTGCAGCCAGAGGCTGTGTTCATGGTCTTTGCTATTGTCAGAATCCGTGTGAAGGCCCAGGACCTATGCTCCCACTGACTATGAAAAGAAAGAAGGATATTTTTGTTGTGATATCAAGGAGTGGTATGCACAGATGAGAGGGAGGAACAAGGAAGGTTCCTTTAACAAACCCTACCCCACATTCCCACTCCAAAAGTAACAGCCTAGAAATGAAGCCATCAAAGAGAACTTTTCAGTAGTGTGATGAAGATGCTGAAGTGTAGCTCTCCACGGCTGATGGCTTCTGGCATAGATATGTGAGGGGAAGGACTCATTTCTATTTAAAGGGCAGGGTATTGAGAGTTTGACCATAGTCCAGTGAGTATTTTCATTATTAAATTTAATTTATTAATTTTAATTATTGAAAATTATTTTTTAAATTATTTTTAATTTGGAGGCAAATATCATAGGTGGGGGAATAGATATGGAAGGGCTATGAAGTGAATGTGATGAGGTGCATAATCTGAGAGTCACAGAGAATGAAAAAACATCTTATGTTGAAATTTTTTAATGTAAGAATTGTTAAAAAAATAGGAATAAAAAATAAGATGTAGGGCTGATATGGTGAATCAGTGATTATCTTCCAGAGGACACAGATTCATACATGGAGTCTCAAAACTTACATCACAACTTTCTGTAACTCCATCTAGAATACCTGGTATCTTCTTCATGCCTCTTCTGGAACTAAGCATACATATGGTACACAGACATATATGCCGCCAGAAAAACACCCATGTATGATTCATTTATATTACAATTGTAAGAATTAATTTTAAAAACCTTTAGTAAATAGATAAATACATTTCCTATAAAGTATATATTGATATTTTAACAACCACCTATTATGTTCCTTTTTATTTGAAAATAATAAATTCACATGAATAAACTAGAATATGATGCTTTAATCTTTGTGTTTTGTAATAATGTTGAATCAAGATAGTTATCATATTGATCACCTTAACCTGCCATTTATTGGCATATATAAAATAAATATTTTTTCATATTTAAAGTATATAATTAGTTTGAATTTTGTAATACATAATATAGGACTCTATAGGGGCAGTTGGGAAAGATAATTTAGTGAGATGGATTAGCAGAATGTAAGGAATATGAATGGTAAAGGAAAATAATTGAGATAGGGCATTTGGTATCTGCCTTGAGTTCCTGCCTTGACACATTCAGTAATGGACTGCACGATGTAAAACTATAAGTGAAAATAATCCCTTTCCTCCACAAGCTGATTTTGGTCATGATGTTTTACACAGTAATATACACTTAAAATAAAACACATACAATGTCTCACAGATCATTACGGAAGGAGTGGAAAGAGTGTAAGGACAGAGGCATGGTATATTGATTACATTGAAACAGTATCTTCTGGGTAAAACAGATAAGCAGTCCATATGAATTCAGAAAGGATGTAACAGTGTGCGCATGGCCTGAATAAACTGAAGATATACCATCCCAACATGAGTACTAGTATTTGTAGCAAAGTTCACTCCTAACCTATAAAGTAATGGCAATTACAGGGAGCAGGAGTTGGAAAGTCAGGGCATTTGTTGTTGTTGTTGTTGTTGTTTTTCCTTTCTGTTGTAGTTTGTTTGTATTTGTTTGTTTTGTTGTTTGTCTGTTTGTTTGTTTTTTAATGAATATAGCCACTGGTAAATCATCTGTGCTTCAGGAAAAGATCGCACATCCAAGCATATACTAGCAGCACAAAAATTAATGGAGGTAAAAACAAAGAAAGAAAGAAAACACAAAGACTGGTGGTTAGAGTAGGAAAGGGTTTGGGAGGATTCTGAATATGTTCAAAACAGAGTGAAGCAGAGTGTATGAAATTTCCAGAAAACTAATAAAATGTTTTTAAAATGACTTATTATTTAGGTGCGTTAATTATAGTAAGGAAAGAGTTCTGCATATACCATACTGCAAGTTTCCTTATTAATTTGGTCTCATTGTTTTAAGTCTCCTGTGTTATATTTTGTAATAGTCTGGATTCTTAGGAAGAAAAGAAGCTGTCTTTTGATATTTAGGCAAGGCTAAAATGGATAAGGCAAAATAAATGTAAATGCACTATTTGTTTCTTCTATCATTTCATGTGTGTGTTAATGTGTATGTACAAGTGTGTGTACATTTATTTGTAAGTGGAGGCCAGAAATCAATATCAGGTTCCCTCTTCAGTTGATTTCTACATTATGGTGTAGTCTAGGCAGAGCTCAGAGTCAATAACATGCCAATGCACCTGGATATTATGTCTGTGCTGAATATACTTGGATTCTCATTCTTTTGAAGCAAACGCTTACTGGTTCAGCCATATACTCGATTATACTTTTTCCTAAAAATGCAACATGTAACACATAAAGTTCAATGTAATAATGTGGCCAGAGTACCAAAACATTCTCCAAGGAAACAAAATACAGTAGCTCCTAATCATTTTTTAATGCTTTATCACTCAAAAGCAAAAGAGTAAGAATTTCATGAATTCATTGTTTTTAATAGATGAGTAGTACTCCATTGTGTAAATATACCACATCTTCTGTATCCATTCCTCTGTTGAAGGACATCTGGGTTCTTTCCAGCTTCTGGCTATTATAATTGAGGCTGCTATGAACATAGAGGAGCACGTGTACTTCTTACAAGTTGGAACATCTTCTGGGTATATGGCCAGGAGTGGCATTGCTGGATCTTCTGATAGAACTATGTCCAATTTTCTGAGTAACCACCAAACTGATTCCCAGAGTGGTTGTACCAGCTTGCAATCCTTTCTCTACATCCTCGCCAGCATCTGCTGTCACCTGAGTTTTTGATCTTAGCCATTCTGACTGATGTGAGGTGGAATATCAGAGTTGTTTTGATTTGCATTTCCCTGGTGATTAAGGACATTGAACTTTTTTTTTTTTTTTTTTAGGTGCTTCTCAGCCCTTCAGTATTCCTCAGTTGAGAATTCTTTATTTAGCTCTGTACTCCATTTCTTAATAGGGTTATTTGGTTTTTTGGAGTCCAACTTCTTGAGTTCTTTATATATATATTGGATATTAGCCCCCTATCAGATTTAGGCCTGGTAAAGATCTGTCCCTAATGTGTTGGTTGCTGTTTTATCTTTTTAACAGTGTCCTGTGCCTTACAGAAGCTTTGCAATTTTATGAGGTCCCATTTGTCAATTCTTGATCTTAGCACACAAGCCATTGCTGTTCTGTTTAGGTATTTTTCCCCTGTGTCCATATCTTCAAGGCTCTTCCCCACTTTCTCCTCTATAAGTTCCAGTGTCTCTGGTTTTATGTGGAGGTCCTTGATCCACTTAGACTTGAGCTTTGTACAGGGAGATAAGAATGGATCAATTTACATTCTTCTATATGCTAACTGCCAGTTGAACCAGCGCCACTTGTTGAAAATGCTGTCTTCTTTCCACTGGATGGCTTTAGCTTCTTTGTCAAAGATCAAGTGACCATAGGTGTGTGGGTTCATTTCTGGGTCTTCAGTTCTATTGCATTGATCTACCTGTCCGTCACTGTACTAGTACCATGCAGTTTTTAATCACAACTGCTCTGTAGTACAGCTTGAGACTGGGGATGGTGATTCCACCAGGATCTGATGGATACCATCCTAAGTGAGGTAACCCTTAGCAAAAGAACACACATGGTATGCACTCACTGATAAGTGGATATTAGCCCAGAAGCTCATAATATTCAAGATAAAATTTGCAAAACACATGAAACTCAAGAAGAAGGAAGACCAAAGTGTAGATACTCTGATCCTTCTTAGAAGGGGAAACAAAATACCCATGGAAGGAGTTACGGAAACAAAGTTCTGAGCAGAGACTGAAGGAATGACCATCCAGAGACTGCCCCACTTGGGGATCCATTCCATAAACAACCACCAAACCCAGACAGTATTGCAAATGCCAACAAGAACTTGCTGACAGGAGCCTGCTGAGAGGCTCTGCCAGTGCTGGACTAATTCAGAGGTGGATGCTCACAATCATCCATTTGACGGAGCCCAGGATCCCCAATGAAGGAGCTAGAGAAAGTTCCCAAAAAGCTGAAGGGGTTTGTAGCCTCCTAGGAGGAACAGCAATATGAACAAACCAGTAATCCCAGAGATCCCTAATCTACCAATAAAAACAAAACAAAACAAAACAAAACAAAACAAAACAAAACAAAACAAAACAAAACAAAACAAAACAAAACAAAACAAAACAAACATGGTGAGGCTCGTGGCTCTAGCTACATACAAAGCAGAGGATGGCCTTTTTGGTCATCAATGGGAGGAGAGGTCCTTGGTCCTGTGAAGGTTCTATGCCCCAGTATAGGGGAATGCCAGAAAGCAGGATTGGGTGGGTTGGGGAGCAGGTGGAGAGGGGAGTGGATAGGGGATTTACGGAGAGGAAATTAGGAAAGGGAATAACATTTGAAATGTAAATAAAGAAAACATCTAATTTAAAAAGCAAACAAAAACAAAAGACTTAAAATCAAATTTCAATGAAATTAATCGATGCATTAATAAATGAATGCATGAGACTGGATCAACTGAGTAGCTTGTTTCTGGCCCAAGCTCAACTGATCTCAGCTGTACTTATTAATGTTTCAATTGTGAATAAGGCAAACGGCTTTCTGAGGTTGGCTAGACTTTTGTTTCTGAGCTTTCGCTTGAAAATAGGTATTGACCTTACATTTTCCAGCATCCCAGCCTACAACATTTTCATCAGAGTTTTATGACTTTATGAACATAAGTAGGATTTCAAATAACAGCTTTTATCTCCAAAAGCTCAGCCACATTTACAGGGGTTTGCAAAAAGATATGGCCTCTTGAAAGGGGGAAATGAGAGGGCTGTAGCCATGGACATGAACACAGAGTGACATTTCTGCTATTCTATGAAAATAATGACTCACATTTGTATCTACAAAAATGTTTCTGTTAAGAGCAAGTATGGTTTTAATATTCTCTTTCAAAAAGTTACAATGATCAGTTATTTTTAATGATAATTATCATTAGCATTGATAATTAACTTTATTTTGAATGTATACAGGTTTATTTCCTATTTTTGTTTTAAATATGAATCTTGCAGAACTGCATGAACTGTCACTTATAAAATTGTCTCTAAAAGATAGTAGGTAAACTTTTTCTTAAGGATAACATAGTAAAATGCGGCAGTAAATCTATCTTACTTTTGGAGAGGAAAGAAACATTTATTTGTGTGTTATTGCTTTTCCATAAAAATATGAGGTATTAATCACAAACAAAACTTTAAAAGCTCCCTACTATATCACCCAAGAGTCTGTTTTACATATTAATCTTGGTTTTGCCCTCCTCAGTCACCTTTATATCAAGTCTAAAAAATATAACCCTCCTTGATCGCTTACCTGTAGATAAGGCTATAGGTAAAATTAAATGCATAACTGTCATCTTGTCCACACCTATGTTTTTAATTTCAGGCTGTCATTACCTTGTTGTTTTATTTTTCCCCCGTATCTTATTTATTGTGTTACACAATGACTATTTTGCAAATAAAAGGTCAAACACCTCTAAGAAGTAATGAAAAGGTATTTGACAGTTAAGAACTGTCAAGAGAACCCATTAGGTTCTAGAAAATATCCATGTTAAAAACTCTTGAAGGTGCACAGGGAAATCTCCATTTTCCTGAGACAAAGCCTCCTTTCCCTCAGGCAAAGAATGAGAATAATTAGCATTAATGATTCTCTTTTTCTTAAATGCATACAACTCCTGCAGTGAATTTCTCATTTTTTTCATAGGGATTAAATATAAATTTTGGAAAGCTGCATGAACTGCCATTTATAACATTGTTTCTAAGAGCCTATATATTAACATTTCAATAATGCTATCTACAGCTGAACATTTAACCTACAACAGGCTTTTAATTTGGGCTCTTTCTGTAGTAAATACAGTTTTCAATCTAAACAGTATTATGTTTTTGTTGATATTACAATTTGGTGAATTCAAAGGTTAAATAATCACTCATAAAAGACATTGGACAAATGAGATGGTAAAAATCCTTTTCCCTGACATTTAGATATAACAAGCAAAATTCAGTTTCAGTAATTGTAATCCATTTAATGCCGCTTTTAGAAGATTGATACTTGGTGGTTTGTCAACTGACATTTGCAAGCAGACCAAACTTTTATTTCACTTTGTTTAGATATAACTAAAACAAATAAAATTTAGTTAAGATAAAAATACAGGAAGGGAAAATGGAAAAGTAATTTACCTATAATTGACAAAAATATATTTCTGTAGAATACTTTTTCTCTAGATAGCTAAATTTCATAACAAATCTAACCAGCTTAACATAATGAAAAATTTATTAAAAAGTCCTTGAGAGTTTAAAATATTTTGGTAATTTACTTGATAATTTTTATTATAACTGATAAATAGAATGACATGGAAAATAATATTAAAACATATTTACTATTTCTAGATCTAATGTTAAATATCTGTGGTTTTCATAGGAAATCTTATTAAAAATACTTAGAATCTTTGTCACTTGGGTTTCAGCTATTATGTTGCTTAGGGCACCACATATTAAGAATGGCCAGTTGTCTTACTTCGTCTGATTACAAGGAAAAAAAAAACAAGAAAGGATGTATTTAAGAATCAATATTAGACTCATCAATATTGTATTCATCAATATTATAGAAAATAGGTAAGAGCGAGTGTGAGCACATTGCATTAGAAACTCATTTGTATCTTGTGTTATATTTGTTTTCCTATACTATAGCAGCATTATAACTAAAACCCCTAGTGATAGATCATTCTTAAATGGGTGATCTCCATATGCATTTTATATCTCTTTTATTTGAAAAAAATAAGTCAATGCAGGTTAACATGAGTATTATTTTCTCTTGTTTGGAAACTTTCTCTAAAAACATTCCCAAAGATGGCCAAAGTCCAGAGATTTAATTTCTGTTGCTTCACAGTGTTTCACAACCTACATTTCTCAGCATGGGAATTTCCCTGGTATAGATGGTTAGAAAATAAAATACTTATGTATTGAATTTAAAGTATTTTAAGAAAGAAGGGGGTTTTGTATTTAAATAGGCATATAGATTTTGACATAAAAAGAAAATGTAGTCTTCACCTATTTATATTTGCTAGTTTTGAAAGGAAGGCAAGACACAAACCCACTGCTTCGACTTTTCTTAGAGCAATGGATAGGAAACTGAAGCAGGGTCTATTGGCATCACCAGCATGCAGAAGGCCCTGAGTTCAATCTCCACCACAGACAAAGCCACAGAAAAATAAAATCATGCCTGTCATTGTCTAGTAAATTTTGTTCAATTCTCATAGGCAGCTTTTGTGTTAACTTTTAAAATAGGAACCAGTTAGGACAATGTAAAATTGTTTAATTAGTTACCTAGAATTGCATGATTAATATTTTGTAATTTGTGTAAGACATCTGATCAAATTGTATTTAATACCCTTTATCGATAGAAGAAGGTATAGCAATGAAAGGAAGTTGGCATATATTAAAGTAGAAGTTTCAAACTCTGATCTATGAATTTTTAATTAAATTTACATATTTACACTCAAAGTTGTTACTATTTTTTTAATTTAGTAAATATCATTGAAGGTTTACTAGTTTCTAGGTGCTAATTTGGTTATTTAATGTGGAAAAAAATAATGTTTCCTTTACTTTTAAAGGAACGTTATTCAAAGGCAATAATGACAAGGTAAGATAAAAAATAAAAGTGACATTCAAATTAGAGAGCTGACTATATTACAAGAAGCATATTTCAAATTATAAGACTAGCATATTAAAAGATTCACAGATGTGAGGTTCCGTGGCATAGTAAAATCATCAATAAGGGAGACTTCAGGGCACTGCAGACAATTTTACAGAAAGCCATTGTCCTAAATAGTTATGAATTGCCTAATTTTGCTTTAGAACAAAGGATAGAGGCTCTTTTTGGGCTAGCCAGTTAAATGCTGTAGCTCTGAAATCAGTGATTTGAATGTACTTGTGAGAATAATATGGGGAAGCAATATAGTGAAGCTAAAGGAAGTGGAGATGTGTGAATATCAGCCACAGACAGAGGTGAGAGTGCACACCTGAAATGAAGAAATAGAATGTGGGGGCAGGGAGCAGGCTGCAAAGTCAGGCTCATCACTTAGGGGTAAGTGAGATCTAAGGACCTATTCCGTTTGGAACAGTTTTAAGAGTTGAACAGAAGAGTAAAGGAATACCTAAAACCTTTAGTGGGTACTAGAAACAGTGG
The DNA here is from genome assembly GCF_978045245.1 of Mus caroli. Classification (NCBI taxonomy): domain Eukaryota; kingdom Metazoa; phylum Chordata; class Mammalia; order Rodentia; family Muridae; genus Mus; species Mus caroli. The sequence continues at coordinate 47,399,716 of NW_028227256.1, forward strand.
GGTGAGTTTAGAATAGAGATTATCAGAGGCATGAAGATCTCCCTGGTTAAAACAGAGGCCAAACTAGTAAAATCAAGGAAAGCATTTTAGGTGGGAAATCAAGTTGCCTGAGAATGATGTGTGAAACTAAGTGTCAGCCAAGCAGCAAAGAGGAGGTAGAGAGAAAACCAAGAAAAAAACACTGTCTGAAATAATATATTGACTGCCAAAGCTCTCCAGAGAATCTGTTCACATTAAAGCCACTTATATTTATGAAGCCTGCATTGTTGAAAAAACAATATGATAGAAAGTATCATTAGATTTTTGTAGACAACTGATAGTTCTCTAAGTGGAAAAAAAAATTAGAGAAACCAGATTTAATTTAGAACCACGCCTCTCTGAGTTTGTTCCCTGAAAAGGGCATTGGTAGTGTGAGGATCAATACGGAGTGGAGTATCAAGCACATGTTAACAGAATATTGGGACAAGAGACAAACTGAGGAAATATCTTAAAGGAATCTGTCTTACACTGAGACTCTTTACTATACTTTGCTTACATGTTATCTTTAATAAGGAAGTTCTGCTTTTAATTTTAGAGATTTCAAGTTCTCTAAAAATAGTTGTAAAACAATATTGAAGATTCAATATGGAGCCTTACCCAGCTATGCAAGTGCTTTATAACAAAGATAACACCCTCAGCCTGCATTTTACTTGAGGTTTGAAATGGACTCAATAAGTGCCTAGGCTATCATGAATCCCCACTCTGTAGTTCAGTTTCAAAATGTCCATGATCTCCAGTGATGGATGGGATGAGAAATGAAGACTTTACCACATGCTACTTCCTAATGCCTTACAAAGTTTTCTGTTCTTTCACCCTGTCTTAATCTCAATCTTTTCTCTCCCTCTCCCCACCTCTCTCTTTTATACCCTTCTCTTTAGTGCAATAATAAGTACAAAGCTATGAAATATTTAACAAAAATTATAAGCATATTTTTTTGAAAACCGATTATTGTGTCATTTCTATGGAATGAAACAGGCAAAGCATCCTGGTTTGTGAACGGTTTATTTTTGCAGCTTTCTTGGTGGTAGGTGAAACACCTTTCTTTTTAAAAATTGATGATTGCTCTTAGTAGAGTTAGAAATATAATTAATTTAAGATACAGAAAGCTGTACTTCCAGAGACTAACACAATAGCTCTCCTAATACCCAAAATAGTAAAAGTATGTATACTTACCCCATCAGATTTTTCTCTTTCTGCTTATTAGGCACTAAAAAGCTTCCATGATGCTAAAATATTTGCTGTAGCATTGTAAAGGTCACACACATAGAGTGGGCATGCCCCCAAATTGCTATCATATCCAGAGTCATCTACACACCTAGATATAACTTCCATACCTATTTGCAAATGCTTGTTTTACCTATTCAAAATTCACTTTCACATTAGTATTCAGGGAGTAAGGGAAGGAAGGGAAAAGGTACAAATGATGTATTAGAAACATCTCAGTTATTTAACAGAGAAGCCTAAATCTTCAAATGATATCTGGAAGTAAAGATATTGTTGCTTTGCAGGCAGGTTTTGATAAAATTAGGAAAAAAACGCAGCATTTGTGCCAATGTCCTCATCTACATTTTAGAATGGTGATATATGCCTTGGCAGCCTATTTGAAAATTTTATGATTTTATATAGGTGGATTTGGGTGCTGCTACCTAACAACATTATATCAAAGATTCACAAAATGCTAAAAGGAGAGTACTTACTAATAGTCTTAGTCAGGGTTTCTATTCCTGCACAAACTTCATGACCAAGAAGCAAATTGGGGAGGAAAGGATTTATTCAGATTACACTGCCACATGGCTTTTCATCACCAAAAGAAGTTAGTACTGGAACTCAAGCACGTTAGGAAGCAGGAGCTGATGCAGAGGCCATGAAGGTATGTTACTGGCTTGCTTCCCCTGGCTTACTCAGCTTGCTTCCTTATAGAATCCAGGACTACCAGCCCAGGAATGGCACCACCCAAAATGGGCCCTTACAGCTGGACCCCATGGAAGCGTTTTCTCAAAGGAGGCTGGTTTCTTGTGATAAAGCCAACTTGTATCCAGTTAATACACAAAACCAGCCATTACACCAGTACTTTCACTGCCTGCTCAAAACGTAGAACTAGAACCAAGTAGAAAAAGAGGAAGGAACTCTGGGAGAGAAGGGGCTTTTAGGCTTTCCATGTCATTACTGGTTTTCTCTATCTGGACCTACCTTCCTCATAAACTTGTGCCTCATATAATAGAAGGAGACTGAGTTGGGTTTAGCAGGTTAAAATCTGTTGAAAAAGACATATATGGCTAGAGATACCTAAAGTGCAGTCTATATTCCACACAGATAGAAAGTACAAAAACAAGAACCAGGGAACCAGACCTCAGATGTCTGAGGAAGCAGGAACAGTAGATAACAAATTCTTAGTGAGGACCACAGAGGCAGACAGCTTCTGGGACAGGCGGGAGCCACAGAGCCGCTGAGGCAGCACCGTTTTGGGGCTGCAGACATCCGGCACCCTCCCAGCCAGAGGACAGTGATCCGCCCCACAGGGAGCGCCATCTTGGCTCCGGGGCTCCTCCGAACTTAGTCTGCAGAGGTGAGAGTGAGGACCACAGAGGCAGACAGCTTCTGGGACAGGCGGGAGCCACAGAGCCCCTGAGGCAGCACCCTTTTGGGGCCACAGACATCCAGCACCCTCCCAGCTGGAAGACTGTAGTCTGCCCTGCACAGGAGCCCTCTGCCTCAGGAGCAGGGAGCACATCTTGGATCCAGGACTCCACTGAACTTAGGAACGTAGTCTGCACAGCTGAAAGTGTGCACCATAGAAGCTGACAGATTCTGTGACCTGCCAAAGCAACACAGCATCTGGGAAAGGTCCTGTTTTCGGCCTTCTTCTTCGGCCAGGAGGAGGTCCAAATGCCAGATATCTGTACACCTTCCCTTTAAGAGAAAAGCTTGTCAGCAGGGAGTGCTCTAACCACTGAAACTCAGAGGAGAGAGCCTATCTCCCAGGTCTGCTGACAGACAATACTTAGAATCACCAGAAGAACAACCTCTGAACAGAGACAACTATAACAACTCCAGAGATTACCAGATGGCGAGAGGTAAACGTAAGAATCCTACTAACAGAAACCAAGACCACTCACCATCATCAGGACCCAGCACTCCCACTTCGCCCAGTCCAGGGCACCCCAACACACCTGAAAAGCTAGACCTGGATTTAAAAGCATATCTCATGATGATGATAGAGGACATCAAGAAGGACTTTAAAGAACTACAGGAGAACATGGCTAAGGAGTTACAAGTCCTTAAAGAAAAACAGGAAAACACAACCAAACTGGTAGAAGTCCTTAAAGAGAAACAGGAAAACACATCCAATCAGATGATGGAAATGAACAAAACCATACTAGACCTAAAAAGGGAAGTAGACACAATAAAGAAAACCCAAAATGAGGCAACACTGGAGATAGAAACCCTAGGAAAGAAATCTGGAACCATAGATGCGAGCATCAGCAACAGAATACAAGAGATGGAAGAGAGAATCTCAGGTGCAGAAGATTGCATAGAGAACATCACCACAACAATCAAGGAAAATGGAAAATGCAAAAAGACCCTAACTCAAAACATCCAGGAAATACAGGACACAATGAGAAGACCAAACCTACGGATAATAGGAGTGGATGAGAATGAAGATTTTCAACTCAAAGGACCAGCAAACATCTTCAACAAAATTATAGAAGAAAACTTCCCAAATCTAAAGAAAGAGAAGCCCATGAACATACAAGAAGCCTACAGAACTCCAAATAGGCTGGACCAGAAAAGAAATACCTCCCGACACATAATAATCAGAACAACAAGTGCACTAAATAAAGATAGAATACTAAAAGCAGTAAGAGAAAAAGGCCAAGTAACATATAAAGGCAAGCCTATCAGAATTACACCAGATTTTTCACCAGAGACTATGAAAGCCAGAAGATCCTGGACAGATGTTATACAGACACTAAAAGAACACAAATTCCAGCCCAGGCTACTATACCCAGCCAAACTCTCAATTAACATAGATGGAGAAACCAAAGTATTCCACGACAAAACCAAATTCACACATTATCTCTCCACGAATCCAGCCCTTCAAAGGATAATAACAGGAAAAAACCAATACAAGGATGGGAACCACGCCCTAGAAACAACAAGAAGGTAATCCCTCAACAAACCTAAAAGAAGACAGCCACAAGAACAGAATGCCAACTTTAACAACAAAAATAACAGGAAACAACAATTACTTTTCCTTAATATCTCTTAATATCAATGGACTCAACTCCCCAATAAAAAGACATAGACTAACAAACTGGCTACACAAACAAGAACCAACATTTTGCTGCTTACAGGAAACTCATCTCAGAGAAAAAGATAGACACTACCTCAGAATGAAAGGCTGGAAAACAATTTTCCAAGCAAATGGTATGAAGAAACAAGCTGGAGTAGCCATTCTAATATCTGATAAGATTGACTTCCAACCCAAAGTCATCAAAAAAGACAGGGAGGGGCACTTCGTACTCATCAAAGGTAAAATCCTCCAAGAGGAACTATCAATCCTGAATATCTATGCTCCAAATACAAAGGCAGCCTCATTCATTAAAGAAACTTTAGTAAATCTCAAAGCACACATTGCACCTCATACAATAATAGTGGGAGACTTCAACACACCACTTTCACCAATGGAGAGATCATGGAAACAGAAACACAGTGAAACTAACAGAAGTTATGGATCAAATGGATCTGGCAGATATCTACAGAATATTTTACCGTAAAACAAAAGGATATACCTTCTTCTCAGCACCTCATGGTACATTCTCCAAAATTGACCACGTAATTGGGCACAAAACAAGACTCAACAGATACAAAAATATTGAAATTGTCTCATGCATCCTATAAGATCACCATGGACTAAGGCTGATCTTCAATAACAAAATAAATAATAGAAAGCCAACATTCACGTGGAAACTGAACAACACTCTTCTCAATGATACCTGGGTCAAGGAAGGAATAAAGAAAGAAATTAAGGACTTTTTAGAGTTCAATGAAAATGAAGCCACAACATACCCAAACTTATGGGACGCAATGAAAGCATTTCTAAGAGGAAAACTCATAGCTCTGAGTGCCTCCAAAAAGAAACTAGAAAGAGCACACATTAGCAGCTTGACAACACACCTAAAAGCACTAGAACAAAAGGAAGCAAATTCACCCAAGAGGAGTAGACAGCAGGAAATAATCAAACTCAGGGGCGAAATCAATCAAGTGGAAACAAGAAGAACTATTCAAAGAATCAACCAATCAAGGAGCTGGTTCTTTGAGAAAATCAACAAGATAGATAAACCCTTAGCCAGACTCACTAGAGGGCACAGGGAAAGCATTCCAATTAACAAAATCAGAAATGAAAAAGGAGACATAACAACAGATCCTGAAGACATCCAAAACACCATCAGATCCTTCTAGCAAAGGCTATACTCAACAAAACTGGAGAACCTGGATGAAATGGTAAGTTCCTAGACAGATACCAGGTACCAAAGTTGAACCAAGATCAGGTTAATGATCTAAACAGCCCTATATCCCCCAAAGAAATAGAAGCAGTCATTAATAGTCTCCCAACCAAAAAAAGCCCAGGACCAGATGGGTTTAGTGCAGAATTCTATCAGACCTTCAAAGAAGATCTAATCCCAGTTCTTCACAAACTATTCCACAAAATAGAAACAGAAGGTACTCTACCCAACTCATTCTATGAAGCCACAATTACTCTGATACCTAAACCACAAAAAGACCCAACAAAGATAGAAAACTTCAGACAAATATCCCTTATGAATATTGATGCAAAAATCCTCAATAAAGTTCTTGCTAACCGAATCCAAGAACACATCAAAACAATCATCCATCCTGAACAAGTAGGTTTCATCCCAGGGATGCAGGGATGGTTCAATATACGGAAATCCATCAACGTAATCCAGTATATAAACAAACTCAAAGACAAAAACCACATGGTTATCTCATTAGATGCGGAAAAAGCATTTGACAAGATCCAACACCCATTCATGATAAAAGTCTTGGAAAGATCAGGAATTCAAGGCCCATACTTAAACATGATAAAAGCAATCTACAGCAAACCAGTAGCCAACATCAAAGTAAATGGTCAGAAGCTTGAAGCAATCCCTCTAAAATCAGGGACTAGACAAGGCTGTCCACTTTCTCCATACCTATTCAACATAGTACTTGAAGTCCTAGCCAGAGCAATTCGACAACAAAAGGAGATCAAAGGGATACAAATTGGAAAAGATGAAGTCAAAATATCACTTTTTGCAGATGATATGATACTATATATAAGTGACCCTAAAAATTCCACCAGAGAACTCCTAAACCTGATAAACAGCTTCGGTGAAGTAGCTGGATATAAAATTAACTCAAACAAATCAATGGCCTTTCTCTACACAAAGAATAAACAGGCTAAGAAAGAAATTAGGGAAACAACACCCTTCTCAATAGTCACAAATAATATAAAATATCTTGGCGTGACTCTAACTAAGGAAGTGAAAGATCTGTATAATAAAAACTTCAAGTCTCTGAAGAAAGAAATTATAGAAGATCTCAGAAGATGGAAAGATCTCCCATGCTCATGGATTGGCAGGATCAACATTTTAAAAATGGCTATTTTGCCAAAAGCAATCTACAGATTCAATGCAATCTCCATCAAAATTCCAACTCAATTCTTCAACGAATTAGAAAGTGCAATCTGCAAATTCATCTGGAATAACAAAAAACCTAGGATAGCAAAAACTCTTCTCAAGGATAAAAGAACCTCTGATGGAATCACCATGACAGACCTAAAGCTTTACTACAGAGCAATTGTGATAAAAACTGCATGGTACTGGTATAGTGACAGACAAATACACCAATGGAATAGAATTGAAGATCCAGAAATGAACCCACACACCTACGGTCACTTGATCTTCGACAAGGGAGTTAAAACCATCCAGTGGAAGAAAGACAGCATTTTCAACAAATGGTGTTGGCACAACTGGTTGTTATCATGTAGAAGAATGCGATTCCTATCTCCTTGTACTAAGGTCAAGTCTACGTGGATCAAGGAACTTCACATAAAACCAGAGACACTGAAACTTATAGAGGAGAAAGTGGGGAAAAGCCTTGAAGATATGGGCACAGGGGAAAAATTCTTGAATAGAACAGCAATGGCTTGTGCTGTAAGATCGAGAATTGACAAGTGGGACCTCATGAAACTGCAAAGCTTCTGCAAGGCAAAAGACACTGTCAATAAGACAAAAAAACCACCAACAGATTGGGAAAGGATCTTTACCTATCCTAAATCAGATAAGGTTCTAATATCCAATATATATAAGGAACTCAAGAAGGTGGACTCCAGAAAGTCAAATAACCCCATTAAAAAATGGGGCTCAGAACTGAACAAAGAATTCTCACCTGAGGACTACCGAATGGCAGAGAAGCACCTGAAAAAATGTTCAACATCCTTATTCATCAGGAAAATGCAAATCAAAACAACCCTGAGATTCCACCTCACACCAGTCAGAATGGCTAAGATCAAAAATTCAGGTGACAGCAGATGCTGGCGAGGATGTGGAGAAAGAGGAACACTCCTCCATTGTTGGTGGGATTGCAAGCTTGTACAACCACTCTGGAAATCAGTCTGGCGGTTCCTCAGAAAATTGGACATAGTACTACCGGAGGATCCAGCAATACCTCTCCTGGGCATATATCCAGAAGATGTCCCAACCGGTAAGAAGGACACATGCTCCACTATGTTCATAGCAGCCCTATTTATAATAGCCAGAAGCTGGAAAGAACCCAGATGTCCCTCAACAGAGGAATGGATACAGAAATTATGGTACATTTACACAATGGAGTACTACTCAGCTATTAAAAAGAATGAATTTATGAAATTCCTAGCCAAATGGATGGACCTGGAGGGCATCATCTTGAGTGAGGTAACACAATCACAAAGGAACTCACACAATATGTATTCACTGATAAGTGGATATTAGCCCAAAACTTAGGATATCCAAGATACAAGATATAATTTGCTAAACGCATGAAACTCAAGAAGAATGAAGACCAAAATGTGGACACTTTGCCCCTTCTTAGAATTGGGAATAAAACACCCATGGAAGGAGTTACAGAGACAAAGCTTGGAGCTTTGATGAAAGGATGGACCATTTAGAGACTGCCGTATCCAGGGATCCATCCCATAATCAGCTTCTAAACGCGGACACCATTGCATACACTAGCAAGATTTTGCTGAAAGGACCCAAATATAGCTGTCTCTTGTGAGACTATGCAGGGGCCTAGCAAACACAGGAGTGGATGCTCACAGTCAGCTATGGATGTATCACAGGGCTCCCAATGGAGAAGCTAGAGAAAGTACCCAAGGAGCTAAAGGGATCTGCAACCCTATAGTTGGAACAACATGATGAACTAACCAGTACCCCGGAGCTCTTGTCTCTAGCTGCATATGTATTGAAAGATGGCCTAGTCGGCCATCACTGGAAAGAGAGGCCCATTGGACTTGCAAACTTTATATGCCCCAATATAGGGGAATGCCAGGGCCAAAAGAATGGCAATGGGTGGGTAGGGAAGTGGGGGGCGGTATGGGGGACTTTTGGGATAGCATTTGAAATGTAATTGAGGAAAATATGTAATAAAAAATATTAAAAATTAAAAACAAAACAAAACAAAACAAAACAAAAAAAAAAACAAATTCTTTCCAGTCAAGCCAGTTTACCTTCATCCTCTTCCAAATATGGCATCATGACATGCTTGAAAGTTGACTGTCTGTTCACTTGAAACATGGCTTCACTGTTTTACCTCTCTTAATTTTAAATATTGGATGGAAACTATTTCATATTGATATGTTTGACACTGATGTGCATTTTTCTTTTTAGCTCCTGTATCTCTTCATTATGAACAACATGGATAAATTCCTCTTTTATCAGTAGCTTCCATAAGTACACTTCTTTCCTCCATTCTGATGAAATGTACATACCAACAGTTATAGACCCAAGCGTTTCACATCAATATATACTTTTCTCTGACTGATCTATTGATTATACTTCTCTTTTATTATTTTTCTAAAATGAAACTGTAGCCAAACCTAGCATTTATTGATAGAATAAATTCATCTTCTGTGACAAAATTTCAAATATCCATCTCATTAACATTGGTCTCCCTGTCCTCTCTGTTCCTCAATTTCCTGCCTGAGTAAGGATTTTATTTAAAGAGAAAATTTGTCCCTGCCCTTTATAAACTTCCATTAATCGCTTCCCAGATTCACTTTATTTTTGCTCAGTCTTTGTTTTGAGATTTATCACATATCCTCTTTACAACCTCTGTTTTCCTTCTATCCTTTATCCTTCAATTGTATTTACAGTAAATGGAAATTATTAAGTAGTTTAATGTTAAATACAAAGAGTTGAAGTTTTCTGAAAAAAAGTCATAGAATGTGCATATCCAGCTTTATTTTTAATTAGATTTGTGAGCTATAAATTTCATAGTATAAATTCAGTCAATGTTTATAGACAGCAGTCTATAATTTTACATGTATATATAATAAAAACCACTACAATGGAAATATGGGAAATTTCTTCTGCTCACCTCCCCCATTCTTGGCAAGCACTTGTAAGATTGAATACAAAAAAAAAAAAAAAAAACCAGCCAAATCACATATAAAATAAAAATTTACCCACAATCTATAGCAAATGGTAAAGGGATCTAAACTCCAAATCTGCAGCAGTCAGTCCCAGTGGACAGAATTTGAATGAGCAAGTTCTCTAACTTTTGCTTTTTCTCTCAACTTATGACCACCCACAGTAAGCCACTGAAACAAGCAAAGATGCTGTGATTTAGGAAAACCATCTCCAGCCTTTGCAGACCAGAGACTTTAGCCAAAGCCTATCTGAGCTTTATTTTTACATTATAAAGCTGCCAACCCTCTGGAAAAAAGCAAGCTGTGATACCTGATTGCCTGGCTATACAAAGACTTAAATCAACAGGGTATTCTCACTTGAAGACAATACTGACGAATAAAACATATTAAAACATATCAAAAACATTATAAGTAAATACCCTGATCGAACCCTGCCTATAAAGAAATAGGAATAAATAACATAACTCAGATATCAAATTGAAAACAAGACCCCAAAGTGGTGGATTCAGAAAGAGGAGACAGTTGAGATGTGGTCCTGACAGGCAGTAGAGCATCAGTGAAAGTCCCAGGCCTTTAACAGCAAGACAGGAGGTACTTTGGAAAAGACCACAATTTGTTGGCAGATGGGCTCTTCATGTGTTGGGGTAACTGTGAACCCAGTTTTGTCACAATATCTTCTACACAAATGTTCACAGAAATTTTATCTATAAAGCCTGAAAATTGAACACATCACAAATTTCTTTCAGCTGTGGTACATTTAAGATATAAACATTATACAACAATATGAACTAACCAGTACACCCCCCCCCGTGCTGCGTCTCTAGTTGCATATGTAGCAGAGGATGGCCTAGTTGGCCATTAATGGGAGGAGAGGCCAGGAAGTGGGAGTGAGTAGGTTGAAGATCAGCGTGGGGGGAGAGTATAGGGGACTTTTGGGATAGCATTTGAAATGAAAATGAAGAAAATATCTAATAAAAAAGAATATAATTTAGAAATAATAATAAAAAAACATTAGTGCACTCCCTGTTAATCAAGGATGTTCTGTGTGAAGGTACTGTTTGAGCCCTGATCTACTGAAATGGTTTGAGTAGCCAAGAGATAGCTGACTAGAAGTTTAGAAAGGGAAGTGTGACTGATAAATCTTACACTGTCAACTTTGAATTTTGTTTCATAGGAAAGGCATGTACAATTCATTAAAGAAGCAAATGGCTCTGGATTCAAAGCACTGGGAGTTCTAGCCAAAGAAACACACACTTTAGAGACCATAAAGAGTTTAAGGGCTTATTACTGAAGTACCCTTTCCACATTGAATAATGGGGGCTAAGCTATTATGTCTTTTTATGCTTTTTAATTTGTTTAATAAAGATTAAGAATTGGTGAAGCAAAACACACACACAGAGATATAAATACTATTCATATAAATAAATAAATAAATAAATAAATAAATAAATCTTGTAGTTGTAACTGATGTCATGACTTGGAAGGATGCTGGGTATCAAGCTGGAGAAGGATAGGGAAAGGCACAATCCCAGAAATGATGGAGATGAGGGAATAGGAAGATCTTTTCCATTGCCAAGAATTATGGTTAGAGGAAAAACGGATTATTAAGAAAAAATATTGACATTCATATGGAACTAAATATTTGATACATTATCGGGAAATTAAACCCACAGATACACATTCACACAGAGCAAAAGTGGAAACTACTGAAATCTGAATTGTATCTATCTTGTTCTCCTGTTTCACAACAAGGTGATTCATATGAAATCAAAATTCTAATAAAATACAAAATATTTTTCTAGTATCCAGAAATACTATATGAGAGTACTATCAGGGTTAGTGCATGAAGGAAACTGCTTATTGGTCCTGGAAGATAGTCTCCTCTTGCAGCATCCTATAAAGCATAGCCCTCTCTAACAGCAAGTAAGCAAGGATAGGGGAGGCTCTTTGCAGAATTAGCATGCTAGGTAAACCACTTTAAAAAGAGCACTTAATGCCATTGTTGGAGACAATGTACTCTGAACTCACTTGCATGCCACATCAAGGACTGAATTTTAAATCTATTTTTAGGAGCTACCCATACATTCATTCCCAATACACAACCTACATTTAATGGCATTCTAATGGTGCCAATTACTTTGTTTGTAATAGCGCCATGATTTTGTATGATTTTTATCATAGGGATATTCTTAGTAAAAGTTAAAAATAGAATTCTGCAAGGGCTTGTACTAAACCATTTGAAAATATATTTTTTAATCACTACATTATTTAGGTTTTCATCAGTCTCAATTTCTGTGTTTATAATTTTCATATACTTACTATTATTTCCTAGTTAGATTGAAATATCATCATAAATTCTACAATCATAATTTCTATTATTTAATGTATTTTTTCCTAACTTGCCTCTGTCATGTAGCAGATATTTTATAAAGTTTAGTTTATATAAGAAATATTATTATGATTATCATGAAAGATATCCCTAGAGGTACAATACTAGGTAGCACTGATCTCCTGATAGTAACCCACAGTTGCCTAATTAGACTCAAGACCTACTTAACAGGATTGAACTTATACCTAGTACTATAACTCTAGCCCAACTCACTAGTGAAGTCATGGATCTTGGCTGATATCCTACTAATGACATTAAATTAGTATAATTTCTTAATACATTTTAAAATACATACTCTTATAACATAGAAAAGTGTAGATCTAACACCCTCATCAAAATTAATTATTTCTGAAGAAGAAGGCGATCACTATGGCAAGCTGCAACGAGTCAAAATGCAAAGCAGAACTGACCAGGGGGAGTAGGGAGTATGTATACATCTACAGCACCACTCCTATACCCAAGGCTCCAGAGCAGCTAGGTAGAGCAGAACATATGCACTGTAAGAGCCAGGAACCCACAAAATCTGCTGTATGGTTTGCCATCTGCTATATCAGGGAAGCTCTACACATAAAATCTCAACATTTTGCCTAAAAGAGACATGTACATATCCAAGACCAGTTCATTTTCCATTATAGATGAGAGTGATCTTGCCTACTCCTAAGTACAGATGAAGAGCTATAAGCAATTAATTACAGCTTAAAGCAGAACGATTCATTCTTCCCAGACATGACCCCACTGATGTCCAAGTAGTCAGACCTAGAAACATTCTGGCAGGCAGTACAGAAAAGACATATTAGTTTGTATTTTATGTTAATTGTTTATTTATATTTATGACAACTTGATTAAATATGAAAAGGATAGAGATTTATAAGGAACTGAGAGGTTGCAGAATAGGAAAGGTAAGAGAGGGAGGAAGAACTAATGGAATTATATTTGAAGGGTTTTGTTTTGTTTTGTTTTGTTTTGGCTTTGCTTTTAAAGAAGCACTCAGAGACACAGGGACAGGCATTTGCTTATAGATACCACAGTCCAATCCAAAGTTAAAAGCAAAACTAACGTAATTTTAATGTATCTTAGTGTTTGGTTTCAGAGCACAGGACACGGGGCTGAGGTGCACATTTTACACACCAAAGCAGACTTGGCGTCCAGGTTCTTCCAGCATCCCTCAGTCCCTATCCGCCATATCCTGCCACGAACTATAATTTATCAGCCCAGTGGTTTCTCTGCTCTTCCCAAAGAAGCTCTTCCCTTTGTAATACAGACATTTTTTTCTCGCATCCCATGCTCTCTCTCTCTGTCTCTCCTCTCCCTCTGTACATGGCCATTCTTACATTCTCTCTTCCTACTCCCTTCTTTCTCCCTCCCCATGTCAACTTCTCAGGGCTTCCTCAGGTCCTTGGGGCCAGTGAACCTGCCCTAGATAGCTTCCAGATGAACCTGCATATATATGGCTTGAATGGAGTCCATCATCTCTAAAGAGTTTACCAGCATTCTGCAAGTGTTCTTACAATAGCACCTAATGCCACAGGTGGGAGCAAAGCCTTCAGTATTCAATCACTATGAAAGGGCTGTGGAGGATAGTCCTTCCCCACAGAAAATTAAAAGTTTATGAATGTGAGTTCTCTGACATTTGCTCCTGCTTGTTATGATTGAGAAGGTCTTTTGTCATCTGTAATCTGAATAGGTCACAGAAGATGTTATCCTTAGAGCACTTTAGCTAATTGCTGCTTGGGTTGAACATGCCTTTTGAGAGGACTGGAACAAGATGGAGTTGTTCCATTGCCATTTTTCAGGTTTTTTTCAAAGATGTTTAATTGTATAATGAAAATATTATATTTTCTTTTTATACAAAATGACCATATATTCTTATTCATGTTAACTTATTAATGTAAAGAAGGTTGGGGAAGTTTTTCTAACTTGTATGGTATCTCTGTTTTAATTTTATGAATCAAGAGATGGGATATGCTTTCACTGATCAGACTAAACCTATTTTCATCCTTGGAAGTTTTTAAATGTAGTCCATCTGTAGTAGTTTTGTCAACAGAGTCTCTAGTTGCCAATTGACCCCAGATGTGAAGCAGCTGAAGAGAGTTTCTTTATTACCACCACCACCTTCTCACCAAGCCCAGCGGCTTGAAGGACAAAGGTGTGGGTGTGCATAGTTTAGGGCAGAAAGTTCAGCTCTTCCCATGCTGTTTAATAAGGTTCAGGAGGCTGACATTTGAGGATTCAACTTCTCCCTCTTCTGGTTAAAATGCCTTTTTATTCTTTTTATATCGTACTCCCAAAACAAACCCATAATGTCTATCTAAAAACTACTCAATCTCTGGCAATAATTTTAGATCTTATTAAAACCATCTTTCCCTAATTTATCGATATTTTAAATACCAAATTATATTTCAATATTTGCTTATATAATATTGATTATGAAAATGCACATGTGAAAAATGTAAGATAGTATTTTTCTTAATATATATATACATATATATATACATGCATTATATTAACCAATACACTTAGACACACAGACTATTGATGGCAACATATAAACTATTATGTAGTTTTAATTACACTGTATTCTGGTGTTTCTAGTGTGTACCTATTTGAATAAAGGTCTAGGAAATAAGTAATAATCCAGTTCATTCAATGTCAGATAACATGTAAAGTATGGGTTTTTTCCATAAATGTTCAGTTTTGTCTTAACAGTACAGAATATTATGTTGAACAGAGCTTATTTCAGAATTTGTAGGATATTGATTTTTTTAGTGCAGTTAAAAAATTAAAACCACATAGACAGTAAAGTTTAAGGATATCTCTTTTTATTTTATTTTATTTTAAGGAGACTTTTTTTTTAATTGGATATTTTCTTTGTTTACATTTCAAATGTTATCCCCTTTCCTGGTATCCCTCCCTCCCGGAAACACCCTATCACATCCTCCCTCCCCATGCTTCTAGGAAGATGTTCCTCTACACACCCACCTACTCCCACCTCCCTGCCCTCGATTCCCTACACTGGGGCATCTATCGAGCCTTCATAGGACCAGGCGCTCTCCTTTCATTGGTGCATGACAAGGCCATCCTCTGCTACATATGCAGCTGGAGTCATGTGTACTCCTTGGTTGATGACTGAGTCCCAGGGAACAATGTAGGGTGGGTTTGGTTAATATTGTTGTTCTTCCTATAGTGTTGCAAACCCTTTCAACTCCTTCAGTCCTTTCTCTAACTCCTCTATTAGAGACCCCACATGCAGTCCAATGATTGGCTGCTAAACATCTGCCTCTGTATTTGTAAAACTCTGGCAGGGTCTCTCAGGAGACAGCCATATCAGGCTCCTATTATCATGCACTTCTTGGCATCCACAATAATGTCTGGGTTTGGTAATTTACATCGGATGAATCCCCAGATGGGACAGTCTCAGAGTGGCCTTTCCCTTAGTCTCTGCTGTACAGTTTGTCTCCATATTTTCTCCTGTGAGAGTTTTGTTCGCCTTCTAAGAAGGACCAAAACATCCACACATTGGTCTTCCTTCTTATAGAGTTTCATGTGGTCTGTGAATTGTATCTTGGTTATTTGGAGATTTGGGGCTATTATCCACTTATCACTGTGTGCATACCATGTGTGTTCTTTTGTGATTGGGTTATCTCACTCAGGAGGATATTTTCTAGTTCTATCCATTGTCTAAAAATTTCATGAATTCATTGTTTTTAATAGCTGATAGTACAACATTGTGTAAATGTACCACATTTCTTGTATCCATTCTCTGTTGAAGGACATCTAGGTTCTTTCCAGCTCCTGCTATGAACATAGTGGAGCATGTGTCCTTTTTACATGTTTGAGCATCTTCTGGGTATATGCCCAGGAGTGGTATAACTGGGTCCTCAGGTAATACTATGTCCAATTTTCTGAGGAACCACCAAACTGATTTCCAGAGTAGATGCACCAGCATGCATTTCCACCACGAATGGAGGAGTGTTCCTCTTTCTCCACATCCTCACCAGCATCTACTGTCAACTAAGTTTTTGATCTTAGCCATTCTGACTGGTATGAGGTGGAATCCCAATGTTGTTTTGATTTGCATTTCCCTGATCCTAAGGATTTTGATCATTTCTTTAGGTGCTTCTTAACCATTTGATATTCCTCAGCTGAGAATTCTTTGTTTATCTCTGTACCCCATCTTTTAATAGGATTATTTGGTTCTCTGGAGTCTAAGTTCTTGAGATCTTTGTATGTATTGGAGATTTGCCCTCTATTAGATGGAGGATTGGTAAATATTTTTCCCAATCTGTTGGTTGTCTGTCTTATTGACAGTGTCCTTTGGCTTTCAGAAACTTTGCAATTTTATGAGGTCCAATTTGTTGATTTTTGACCTTACAGCACAAGCCTTTGTTGTTCGTTCAGAAATTTTCCCACTGTGTCCATATGTTCAAGGCTCTTTCCTACTTTCTCTTCTATAAATTTGGTGTATCTGGTTTTATGTGGAGTTCCTTGATTTACTTGGACTTTAGCTTTGTACAAGGAGATGAGAAGACCAACTCTTTCCATGGTTATTTTGTTCCCTATTCTAAGAAGGAATAAAGTATCCATGTGTTGGTCTTCCATCTTCTTGATTTTCTTGTGTTTTGCAAATTGTATCTTGGGTATTCCAAGTTTCTGGGCTAATATCCACTTATCAGTGAGAGCATATCAAGTAAGTTCTTTTGTGATTGGGTTCCCTCACTCAGGGTTATATCTTACAGATACATCCATTTGCCTAATAATTTCATAAATTCTTTATCTTTAATAGCTAAGTAGTACTCCATTGTGTAAATGTACCACCTTTTTTGTATCCATTCCTCTGTTGAGGGACATCTGTGTTCTTTCCAGCTTCTGGCTATTATAAATAAGGCTGCTATGAACATAGTGGAGCATGTGTCCTTATTACCAGTTGGAACATCTTC
Organism: Mus caroli; assembly: GCF_978045245.1. NCBI lineage: Eukaryota > Metazoa > Chordata > Mammalia > Rodentia > Muridae > Mus > Mus caroli. Next base: position 47,416,772 of record NW_028227256.1, read on the forward strand.
TGGGTATATGCCCAGGAGAGGTATTGCTGGATCTTCCAGTAGTACTATGTCCAATTTTCTGAGGAACCGCCAGACTGATTTCCAGAGTGGTTGTAATAACCATGGAAGGAGATACAGAGAAAAAGTTTGGAGCTGAGACAAAGGAAGGACCATCCAGAAACTGCCCCACCTGAGATCCATCAGATAATCTGCCACCAAACGCAGACACTATTGCATATGCCAGCAAGATTTTGCTGAAAGGACCCTGATATAGTTCTCTCTTGTGAGGCTATGCCAGTGCCTGGATAATACAGAAGTGGATGCTCACAGTCATCTATTGGATGGAACACATGACCCCCAGTGGAGGAGCCAGAGAAAGTACCCAAGGCGCTGAAGGGGTCTGCAACTCGATAGGTGGAACAACAATATGAACTAACCATTACCCCCAGAGCTTGTGTCTCTAGCTGCAAATGTAGCAGAAGATGGCCAAGTCAGCCATCATTGGTAAGAAAGGCCCCTTGATCTTGCAAACTTTATATGCCCCAGTACAGGGGAACACCATGGCCAAGAAGTGGGAGTGGGTGGGTAGGGGAGATTGGTCTGGGGAAGGTAGAGGGGACTTTCGGGATAGCATTTGAAATGTAAATGAAGAAAATATCTAATAAAAATTGAAAAAAAAAGTATGGATCGATTTGAGAGTTGAACTAGCACCATTTGTTAAAAAATGCTGTCTTTTTTCCACTGGATGGTTTTAGCTCCTTTGTCAAAGATCAAGTGACCATATTTGTGTGGGTTCATTTCTGGGTCTTCAATCCTATTCCATTGATCTTCCTACCTAACTCTGTTCCAATACCATGCAATTTTTAATCACTATTGCTCTGTAATACAGCTTGAGGTCAGGGATGGTGATTTCCCCAGAAGTTTGTTTATTGTTGAGAATAGTTCTCCCTATTCTGGTTTTTTTGTTATTCCAAATGAATTTGAGAATTACTCTTTCTAACTCTATAAAGAATTGAGTTTTAATTTTGATGAGGATTCCATTGAATCTGTAGATTTCTTTAGCCAAGATGACCAATTTTACTATATTAATCCTGCCAATCCATGAGCATAGGATATCTTTCCATTTTCTGAGATCTTCTTTTATTTCTTTCTTCAGAAACTTGTTGCTCTTGTCATACAGATATTCCACCTGCTTAGTTAGAGTCATACCAAGCTATGCAATAGTATTTGTGGTTATTATGAAAGATGTCATTTCCCTAATTTCTTGCTCAGCCTGTTTAGCCTTTGAGTATAGGAAGGCTATGTGGGACTGTGAAAGGAAGCCTGTTTTGGTTGCATGATGCTTGCTCTGGAGACCCAGTAGAAAACGCTACAAAGGATGTTACAGTGAGCCACATTCCCTGGTACAGGTTCCTGACACCACAGAAGCCCCAACTTCATAATTCTGTGACTATCAGCCATGCATACAAAACCCCAAGCTCCTGACATTCTATTCTAGCTAGACTACACACTCACAGTTACCTGACAATAGCCAGCTATGCTCCTCCCCACAGCCACCATGCAACTACAAGATAGCCCAGCCCACTATAAAAGGGGCTGCTTGGGACCTCCTCTCTCTCTTAAGCTCTCACCTTTCTTACTCTCATTTCTAGCTCTCCTTTCCCCCCCTCCCTTCCCCCCTTCTCTCCACGTGGCCATGGCTGGCCTCTCTCTTCCTTTTACCTTCGCTCTTTCTCTCTGTCTTTCTACAATAAAGCTAAAAAAACATAGACCATCTCTACTCATCAAGGTCCACTGTACTTGAAAGACGGGTTAGGTTTTCCCCTAAATAGCTGTGTTTAAATTCCAGCCAGAAGGCTTACTGTGATCCAGTCATGGACCTGACCAAAGACTCTCACCCACATGGGAACCACTCAGTGTTCCCCTCTCTCCCTGCCCTCTCCTCTTTTCCACCTCAGGGTGGCTGAACTGGCCACAGGCCCTCCACTTTGTTCTCAGCACTTCAACGGTACTTATAGATGTCTGGAATGCCTGAGAATGAGAACCTGCTATCTCTGGCATCCATGAGGCCCAGAGACCTCAGACTGCCCCTTGTCCATCCCCCACAGGCTGGGGTCCATTGTTTCCCACAGACAGACATCCACCTGGTGCTGCATGGAAAGCATGCAGCTGTCTTCCATGTCCACCCACCCAGAGCACTGAAACTCTGGTAGGACATGGGTTTTCTCCAACACTCTTTAGTCCCCACTGCCCTACAAGGCTACTGATATGTTTGAGTTAATTTTATATCCAGTCACTTTGAAGAAGTTGTTTATCAGCTTTAGGAATTCTCTGGTGGAATTTTTGGGGTCTTTTAAGTATACAATCATATCTGCAAATAGTGATATTTTGGCTTCTTCCTTCCAATTTGTATCCCTTTGACCTCCTTGTGATGTCTAATTGCCCTAGCTAGAACTTCAAGTACGATGTTGAACAGATAGGGAGAGAGTGGCATCTAGTCCCAACTTTAGTGGGATTGCTTCAAGTTTCTCTCCATTTAATTTGATGTTGGCTACAGGTTTGCTGTATAATGCTTTTACTGTGTTTAGTTATGGGCCTTGAATTCCTGCTCTTTCCAAGACTTTTAACATGAAGAGATGCTGAATTTTGTCAAATGCTTTCTCAGCATCTAATTGTCTATGTAGTGAATTATGTTGGTGGATTCCATATATTGAACCATCCCTGCATCCCTGGGTGAAGCCTACTTGATCGTAGTGAATGATAGTTTTGATGTGTTCTTGGATTCAGTTGGCAAGAATTTTATTGAGTATTTTTGCATAAATGTGCATTTGGGAGGTTGGTCTGAAGTTCTCTTTCTTCATTTGGTCTTTGTGTGGTTTAGGAATAAGTATAATTGTGGCTTCACAGAGTGAGTTGGGTAGTGAATCTTCTCTTTCTATTTTGTGGTATAGTTTGAAGAGTATTTGTATTAGGTCTCTTTAAATGTGTGATAGAATTGTCCATTAAACCCATCTGGTCGTGGGCTTTTTAAATTGTATTATTTATTTATTTATTTATTTATTTATTTATTTATTTATTTATTTTTGGTTGGGAGACGATTAATGACTGCTTCTATTTCTTTAGGGGTTATGGGACTGTTAGATTGTTTATATTATCCTGTTATAACTTTGGTACCTTGTATGTGTCTAGAAAATTGGCCATTTCATCTAGATTTTCCAATTTAGCTGAGTATAAACTTTTGTATAGGAAGACCTTTTTATCTTTACATTGATATCTAAAATTTCATGATAGTCTTTTGAGGATATTTTTAATTCATTCCTTATATTATTGAAGTATAGACTAGACATTTGCATTTTTAATATAGTGTCTTCTCTAAATGACCTCAGTGATTTAGTTGTGACTATTATGTGTTAAATATTATCATGTATAACTGATATAGACCTTAAAATAAAAGTCAAAATACCTTCTAGAATAAGATTTACATCAGTCTTCAATAAAATTTTAAGCCAACATTTATGAAAGTGGCCCTAGTTTAAATTCTCATTTTAGAAGCTTTCATTTTTATCAGAGTTTGAGAGGTTCTCCATCATTAGTCTGTTTTCTTTTCCTTGGCTGCCCTTTCCATATGTTCAATTTTGTCAACTAAGTCAGGTGATCTATTCACCCATTCATTAGCTTACTTGAAATTTTGTTGAAATTCTTCATGATATTTTCATGAACATAGATAGGCACAGTGTCTTTTAGACTCAGTTACTAAAATAAAGTATGACTGACCAGGAGATGGAAGGAGATGGTATATAGGAGTAAGGATCTCAAGGGAGATGGAGTGGAGGGAGTGAGGGTGAAATTGATCAAAACACGTTGCCATATAAAATATAAATATGCAATGTGAAATTCTTAAAGAATAAATTAAAATGTATTTAAAGCTATGTTGTTTGACTTTTAGTTGAAATTTAATATAAAATTAGAGAACACAATTTATATACAGCCCATTTTCTTCATATGTCTAGTGAATTCTGTTTAACTGAACTTTAACAAGGCATATAATTTCAGTTTTTGCATAGATGATATATAATAGTTACCAAGCAAGTGATGAATTTTTCAAAGAGATAATTGCAATTTCTCTAGTTTTTCATGTTTTATGTTTCTTAGAGTCAAGTTTTAATTTCACTCCATGACTATATTAATGGAATTTCTCAGTAGAGAGATAGTGAAGCAAGAATGATATGAATTAGTTTTCAAAAGAAAAGGGTGGAGGCAATCTTACACAGTGATTTCATTTAGACACAAACACAGATTTCATTTTAAGATTGATTGTACCAGTCGTATCATTAATAACTTCACAAACCACCTCACATAGATTTTACCAACGATGGACAAACTTGTAAAAATTATCCCTATTAAACTTATTTTCACTGTGTATTCTTCAGAATGAACAATTTTAACACAATACAATGAATGGTAACACTTCACTCAGGACTAATGTGAACTATCTTGGCTAAAAGAATATATATACTTCTGGAAATATGCACATGCCCTGGAATTTAGTAACATAAATAGGTATATATTTTAGTTTGGCATTATCAATCCTTAATACAACTCATGCTGACCATTTTTAAAGTTAAACATTAAGAAAAATAATACATGTTGGGAATTCAATTATTCCTCAAAAATGTTCTCAGTCTTCTTTCATTTCCTAGGGAGAGATTATTGTCCACACATTCCTAACTTTTGTTCAACAGTGTGATTTGTTAGGATAATAGTTTTTGGGATGATATACACCCAGAATACTGTTGAAATGTTTGTATAATGAAGTGCAAGATTCTCATGAGGATTGGCTGGTACACTAGTCTATGACTTGGAATGAGAACATGTTGGCGCATGCTACATGCATCATGAGCAACCTGCAACTTAACATCATAATTGGAAACATCAATCCATTGGCACTATGATATGAAGTCAAGACCAGCATTTCATGCTATTCATATCATATGTAAGTTTGTTATTAAATTAAAAATATTATAAAGGTTCCTATTCCTGACAAATTATAAGAAGTGGGACTGGTTTCAGGATGAACAGTGAGTGACAAGCACATTCTTATAAGAACTGTGAATAAAAGATAAGATGATGAAGGAAAAAATGTGACCTGAATTAAAATATAGTGCCAAAATATTTGCCAAAATAATCTTGCTGTAATTTAACAATTTTAAAAGTTTGAATTTATAATTTTGGCCATAATCCTTTGTGATCCAAATATTTAAAATATGCTAACTTACTATTGGTATACTAATACTCTATTATCAAAGTCTCACCTTTGCAGTGAATTCTGAGCTTTCAAGGAGGTAATGAAATGAAACTTAAGAACATATTCCTATTGCCCATATACTTCAGTGATATAGGTGATTTTAAAATGGAAGTGTGCATTAAAATGGAAGGGAAAAGGCTATGTCTTAAAAATAATTTAGAATAATAAATCAGCCCTGAGAGCAAAACATAATTATTCAGGTCTACATATGTGGCCTGGATATTTTGAGATATTGAGAATATATAAAAAGTTCAATAGAATTATGCTTTGCGTAGGATTTAGGATGCCATTATCAGGAAAAAAAAGAATTACCAATAGGAAAAATAAAATGAGGCAAATAAAATGATAATCAATAATAGTAATTGAAGAGTAGTTGGTAGCTACTTTTGCCAAATCTTGAAAGATTTCATTATTGCCTCTCCAGAGCTGTGTAGAATGATAGTAACATTCCTGACCAGTGAAATTTTAACACAGACTCTGAATCATCTATGAATACATTCTGCTGTTCCCTTTAGATCTCCTTCCTGTACACAGTCCTGATGACTTGTAATCTTTCAGAGAGTCTTCCTATTGGCCTTCTTTCATATAATCACATTGTCTTAGACAGCATGAACTGTGATATGAGAAAAAATATTAGACTGTCAATTTTACTACTTAAATATATTTTGGTTGTGCTTCAGGTCTGTGAACTAAAAATTGAAACAAGTACAATAAGAGAATTAGTGGATACATTAGTACTCACTTTCTGACCTACAAAGTTCATGCCTGTTTTTTAGGTAGGGCTCATAATATACACACATGGATGTATATTTACATAACTGTTTTCCTAACATTTTAGATTTTATATAAAAGAGAAATTACTTCCTAAACTGTCAGGGGTTAAAATGATGAAGCAAATATCTAAGTATAACTGGAGTCAGCAAAATGTGACCCATGGGTCAGACCTAGCAAGTCTCTATTTTGAAAATGAAGATATAGTGCAAAAGAGTAACACAATTTGATTTCCAGATTGTAAATGGATGATTCACCTTACTGCCAAAGAGTTCAACAGCTATGATTCAATGAGTGGTACCACAAGGACTAAGGCATCTGTGACAGGAAAAGTTGATTGACACCACCTTCAAACTCTTTGAAACCAAGTCAGAAAGATGACCTAAGATGCATCTTTGTAGAAAGTTCAGTTACAGAGCAAAAGAACAAACAACAATACTACCATTAAAGTCTAGAGAGAAAATTGAATCTGTAATTTAGAAAGATACTGATGCTATTAAATATGAAAGAACAAACCAAAAATGAAAGATGATGTGCTCAATACTATTATTATCAGAATGAGCTTCAGAGGAGTGGATCTTCAGGGCATTCATAAGAAAGGTTGACTTAACAGGCAGGAGGAATAAAAAAAATGATGATTTATATCTTTGAATATGTTAAAAACTAACAGTTATTCCAAATTCATTATATTCTTAATAACTAAAATATAGAATTTCTAAAACCTATATAATATTACAATAAATCATTAATTTTTATTCTTTTTTTTTGTTCTGGTAAGCATGTAGATCTTATATTTGAGCTACAGGGGTCTATGCAGGTGCAATACTCCTTTTGGTTTGATATTGATAGCATCTAATGATTGCTATAATAAATCAACACTTCCATGTTCAATCATTTACTTCACAGGAACTATATGTAACAAAAGCAATGTGAAAAGATGTGCAAGCAGACATTGTTGACAAAAAAAACATAAGGGCAGAGCTTTATAAATTTAATAAGATCAGTCTGCATCACACCCTAAAACATGGGATAAAATCATATGTCTGAATTAGACCAGTTTACAGAATTCTAAATTTAGTTTGACAAATGCTGCATAAAATTCTCTAATCCTTTTGCAGTGATGAACTGGAATTTTTTAAAAGTTATTGTATTTTTGTAGGCGAAGACTATTTTCCTGATTCCCTATCTCTAAGAATTGTTTTAGTATTTCTACCACAGAAAGAAATGATAATGATGACGGTGATGGTAGTGATGATGATGATGATGATGATGTATTTAGGTGTGTGTGTGTGAGTGTGTATAAATATGTATGGCTTCCCCTTCCCACCCAGCATGTAAATAACCTGAGGGGAAGTACAGACTGCACAGCCCATTCCTGAATTCCAGCAGTACACTATTAGTATCTGGGTACCAAGAGAGGAGACCAGAAACCATAGCATTCTTCAAAGACACTGTTTCCCCTCCTTGTCTGGCAAAAGAAGACACAAATTGTGAACCACTGTTTTGAACTTTAGTTCTACCTCTTCTGAGAGGCAGAATAAAGCACAGCAAAGACTATCAAAATTGAGAGTGCAAATTTGAGAGAATATAGCTATGAGTAATTTTTAACTTGTTTTATTGAATAAATATCTTTATTTACATTTGAAATATCACCCCTTTCCCAGTAGTTCCCTCCCCCTGGAATGCCCTATCCTACCCCCTTCCCCTGCTTCTATGAGAGTGTTCTCCCACCCACCTACCCACTCCCACCCCCCAACCTCACATTCCACTACGCTGGGGCCTTCCCAGGACCAAGGGCCTCTCCCCCCACTGATGCCATACAAGGTCACCCTCTGCTACATATGCAGCTGGAGCTATGAGTTCCTCCATGTGTACTCATTGGTTGGTGGTCTAGTCCCTAGGAGCGCTGGGAGGGTTTGGTTGGTTGATATTGTTGTTCTTTCTATGGGGATGCAAACCACTTCAGCTCATACAGTCCTTTCTCTACCTCCTCAATTGGGGTCATTGGGGAGCCCGTGCTCAGTCCAATGGTTGGCTGCAAGCAGGCACCTCTGTATTTGTCAGAGATAGCTATATCAGAATCCTGTCAGCATGCACTTATTGACAAACACAAGTGGTTGCGTTTGGTGACTGTATATGGTATGGATACCCAGGTGAGTCAGTCTCTGGATGACCTTTCCTTCAGTCGCTGCTCCACACTTTGTATTTGCTCCTGGGAGTATTTTGTACCTCCTTCTAAGGAGGACTGAAGCATCAACACTTTGGACTTCCTGCTTCTTGAACTTCATGTGGTCTGTGTATTTTACCTTCGGTATTCTGAGCATTTGAGCTAATATCCACTTATCCTTGAGGACAGACTATGTGTGTTCTTTTGTGAATGGGTTACCTCACTCAGAATGATATTTTCTAGTTGCATTCATTTGCCTAAGAATTTCATGAAGTCACTGTTTTTAATAGCTGAGTAGTACACAATTCTGTAAATGTACCCTATTTTCAGTATCCATTCCTTTTTTAAAGGATATCTGGGTTCATCCCAGCTTCTGGCTATTATAAATACGGCTGTTATCAACATACTAGAGCATATGTCCTTGTTATATGTTAGAGCATCTTTTGGGTATATGCCCAGGAGTGGTATTGCTGGGTCCTCAGATAATACTATGTTCAATTTTCTGAGAAATTGCCAGGCTAATTTCTAAGACAGTGGACCACCTTGCAATCCCTCCAACAATTCTACATCCTCAAGAGCATCTGCTGTCACCTATGTTTTGATTTTAGTCATTCTTACTGGTGTGAAGTGGAATCTCAGGGTTTTTTTATTTGAATTTCCCTGATGACAAAGGATCTTAGACATTTTTAGGTGCTTCTCAACCATTGAATACTCCTCGGTTGGAAATTTTTTGTTTAGCTCTGTACCCCATTTTTAATAGGGCTATTTGATTGTCTGGAGTTTACCATCTTAAGTTCTTTGTGTATATTGGATATTAGCCCTCTATCAGATGGAGGATTGGTAAAGATCCTTTACCAATCTGTTGTTTGCTCTTTTGTCCTATTGACAGTGTCCTTTGCCTTATAGAAGCTTTGCAATTTTATGAGGTCCTGTTTGTCCATTCTTAATCTTACAGCAATGCCATTGGTGACCTGTTCAGGAACTATCCCCCTGTGCCCATGTGTTCAAAGTTATTCCCCACTTTCTTTTCTGTTAGTTTCAGTGTATCTGGTTGTATGTGGAGATCCTTTATCCACTTGGACTTGAGCTTTGTACAAGGAGATAAGAATGAATAAATTTGCATTCTTCTACATGATGACCTCTAGTTGAACAAGCATCATTTGTTGAAAATGCTGTCTTTTTTCCACTGGAGTGTTTTAGCTCCCCCAGAAGTTCTTCTATAGTTGAGAATAGTTTTCCCTATTCTGGGTTTTTTTTTATTCCAAATGAATTTGAGATTTGCTCTTTCTAACTCTATGAAGAATTGAATTGGAATTTTGATGGGGATTACATTGAATCTGTAGATTGTTTTCAGCAAGATGGCCAATTATATTGTATTAAACCTGCCAATCCATGAACATGGGAGATCTTTCTGTCTTCTAAGGTTTTATTCGATTTCTTTCTTGAGACACTTGAAGTTCTTGTCATACAGATCTTTCATTTGCTTAGTTAGAGTCACAACAAGATATCTTATAGTATATGTGACTATTGTGAAGGGTGTCATTTCCCTAATTTCTTTCTCAGCCTGCTCATCCTTAGAGTATAGCAAGGCAACTGATTTCTTTGAGTTAATTTTATATCCAGCTACTTGGCTGAAGTTGTTTATCACCTTTAGGAGTTCTCTGGTGGATTTTTTGGGTCACTGAAGTATACTATATTATCTTTAAATAGTGATGTTTGACTTCTTCCTTTCAAATTTGTATCCCTTTGACTTCCTTTTGTTGTTTAATTTCTCTTACTAGGACTTTGAGTACTATATTGAATAGGTAGTGATAGAGTGGACAGCCTTGTCCAGTCCCTGATTTTAGTGGAATTGCTTTAAGTTTCTTTCCATTCAGTTTGATGTTGGCTATTGCTTTGGTGTTTATTGCTTTTACTATGTTTAGGTATTGGCCTTGAATTCCTGATCTTTCCAAGACATTTATCATGAGTGGGGTGTTGAATTTTGTCAAGTGGTTTCTCAGAATCTAAAGATATGATCATGTGTTTTTTTCATTGAGTTTCTTTATATAGTTGATTTCATTGATGGATTTCTGTAAAGAAGACATAATACCAATATTCTTCAAACTATTCCACAAAATAGAAACAGGAGAAACACTACCTATTTTGTTCTATGCAGTCACAATTATGCTTATACCTAAACCACACAATGAGCCAACAAAGAAAGATCTTCAGACCAATTTCTCTTATGAATATCAATGCAAAGATACTCAATAAAAGCCTTGTAAACTGAATCCAAGAACACATCAAAACAAATATCCATCTTGATCAAGTAGGCTTCATCCTAGGGAAGTAATGTTTATTCTTTCTTTTTAAATTTTGTTTTAGAATTTTTCATGTAATATATGTTCATATAGTACATCCCCATCTACTCCCATATATTGCCCTTTTCTATCCACCCAATTTAATGTTCTGTATCTCTCTCTTAATTTTTTTAAAGGAAAGAAGAAAACAAGAACACATCAAACCAAAAAAAGCATAGAAAATCTATGGAAACCATTTTATGTTGGCCCACTTCCCTTAAGCAAAGCTTGCCCTGAAATGTGGTTGATAAACCCAACATCACTCCATCGGGGAGAAATGATGCTCTCTCAATTTAAATCATATTTCTCACTATAAGGATCAAACATACTTTATTTAGCTATAATTTTGCATAGTTATGTGCTTGTTTCTAAAACAATGTATCACATCAAACTGGCTAGTTTAGGAGACCCTCAGAGACCCCAAGGGCTTCTATTACCATTGTATTGGGAAGGGTAAACTGGTTTATTTTGTGTTTTGTATATAGTAAGATCCAATAGAACCATGGGGCTCTCATACTTTGTCAATAAAACTAATTCCATAGGAAAATTACACATCCATTCAAGAAATGTGCCATTAATTACTATTGTTTATAGTATGTATTTATGCAAAACTAATGTAAAAATAGAATTTTTAAAAATGGATGATTTTTATATGAAATTTTAAAATATTTAATAATGTAACAGAATTGTCATGTGGTTTTAACTTATTAGTATGTTACAAAAAGAAGAAGGTCAGAAGCAGACTTTTTTTGAGTAAATAATGAATGTTTAACCACAATTATCACAGACTTTGTCAAGGATACTGATTACATTCTACAACCCATGGTAAGACCCTATCACTGAAGGCAATGCTTATTATATATGCCACTGAACTAAGAGAAACTAAGCTGTTACCTAATTAAAAGTTTCACTCAGAGTTACTAGCATTTTTGGTACTGGAAGTTATTCTGAAAGGTTCCTGAAGAGAAAGATAATCATTAATATCTCCCAGTTATGATCTCTATGATGAATAATAGTCACATCCTTGCAAGATATATACTGGTGCAATAGTGACAAAAAATGTTATGGGAGTAACCGGCCACCTCAGTACATGATATAGAATCCATACCTGACACAAGTAAAATAGCTAAAAGCCAACAACTAGATATGTCATGGGCCTAAAGAAAAACAAAATAAACAAAATACTATTATTTTACTAAAGAAATATAGCAATAAAATGATAACTAATGACATAATATTATACCCATAATACCCAGTGTTTAAATCAACTCTCATCAGAGAACCTGCTTCTTGCAGTAGATGGAAATTAACATGATTGCCCACAAATGAACACATTTGGATAATTAATTCTAAACAATACATCTTCATTAAAGCCCTTTGTTAAAGGATCAGAGGTCAGTGCAGAAAAGGAGGCAAAAAGATTGTTATATGCAAACAAATGGATGACTCTAGGGAAACAGCGTCTTCCAGACACAATAGGTCACAGAATCTATGGATGTGTACATAAATGCACAAGGCTTGCATACATTCAAGCCAAATACAGTCCCAGAATTTACAGCTTACATTCTAAACTAAGAAGCTATATGCAGTTGCTACCTGCTAGCAAAGAGAAAATCAGTTTTCTCCAATTGGGTCTTGCAGAGTATATTGACCATATTGCTATGCAAACTCCTTGCCCAGGAGTAGTTGGCCAACTGATAATGAACTCAATACTATTTTGGAGACAACTTGTCTCATTTTTCTTTGTGTTATCATGGTTTTAATTACTTATTTTGATTTACATTTTTGTGACATCATTTTAATATATGTACTACTATTGAAATGCAATATATTCTACAATATAAAATAGATTTCATATAATTTATTTGAATTAGAATTATGTCTTTTGTGCTTCTTGTTCTGTTTTGTTGTTTTTGTTTTGTTTTGTTTTGGTTTGGTTTGGTTTGGTTTGGTTTGGTTTGTTGTTTCTATAAAAGACAGAGAGACAGAAAATAAAAGACCATAAAGTTGTAAAGGTGTAAACAATCTGGAAGGAATTAGGGATAGTGGAAAAACACTGTCAAAATATGATATCTGAAAAAATATTTCTACCAAAAATGTTTAAAAGAAAATATAAATGATAGGAAAAGAAAGGTTTAAAGACAAGTAATAGTGAAAACTGCTCAAGTCCCCAGCATTTAGGTTAGAGGAAATCCTCTAGTTTGAGACGACCCTGAACTGTAGTAGAACATAGTATGTATACTATGTTCTAGGCAAGCCTGAGTTAAGTCTATATATATAAGTAAATAAACAAACTAATTAAAAAAGAGTGAGAGAATAGAAAAGAGAGAGAACAGTAATATATATTCCCATTTTCCAGTGAATATTTGATATGGTAAATGCAATAGACTCGTTAGCTAATAAACAGTAGCAGCAACAGAAACAACAAATCAAAACTATTTTCTGTTAATTATATACACCAGAAACTCTAACATCAACACATAAGCAGCTAAGGTGTCTGGTTGCCATTCACTTCCTGGTTCATCATCTTTCTTGTTCTCATTGTGTCCTACCATATTTGAAGGCAAAGAAAGTTGTTTGATATTCTTTCCATAAAACCATATATAACAGCCTAACCTAATCATTTATCCCAAACACTGGCTATTAATAACATCATATTGAGTACAATATAACCTGTAAGTTAGAAGGGGACATAAATATCATGTCTATCATTGTCTTGTTATGAAGAAGGAGAGAGAGAGGGAAAGAAAGAGAGAGAGAGAGAAAGAGAGAGAGAGAGAGAGAGAGAGAGAGAGAGAGAGAGGAAGGAAGGAAGGAAGGAAGGAAGGAAGGAAGGAAGGAAGGAAGGAAGGAAGGAACTTAGTTCACAGGTAAATAGATGAAAATAGAAAAATAACAGCATGAGTGAGATACTAGATTGAGAAAGACAAATATGGTTTATATTCACTTATTGTGTATACTAGCTGTTAAATCAACAATGAATGGGACATATTGGTAGAACCACAGACATTAGGTATAGAGAGATGGACTTAGGGGACAGACCTTGTTAGGAAAGGGAAATAGAATAGCTATGGTTGAATGGTAGAGGATGTAGCAGGAGATAGAAGAAGGAAGAAATACAGGAGAGACAGCTAAAAATAAGCGGGCATTTCAGGGTAGTATGGAAACCTAATATAGTAGAAGTTTCTTATATCAAACCAACCTAAATAAGAGAGGCAACTAATGGGGGAGACAATGTTCCAACTGACTATCTCTTGTCACCAAATAAAGCTTCTAGGACCTAGACTGGGGGGTACATATAATTGAGCTCTTAACCAAAGGAGTTTCATGGGAACTCCCAAATAACTCAGGATGATGCTAAGGCTATACGTTGCTCTCCACAAACTGACATCAAAGCACGATATCTAAAGACAACACAGACAGCATTGATTGAATACGGGGAAAGTCAAACTGGTGACTAAATAAAATCTTCACCTTTACATGCAAACTCCTATGATACAGTAAAATACTCAGTATATTACCAAAGATGAGACATAAAATCCAACCAGCCACAAACCCTTTAATAAGCAATGGTGTCCAGCCTGCAGGATATAATGGTGCACTAGTGGCATGAGAGTTGTGGGAGTAACTTGCCAATATTTCAAGCTCCTTCAATGAGATGGAATCCATACTCAAAACTGCTAGGATAGCAAAAATGTAAAACAAGATAGGCCATAAATCTAGGGGGAAAATAAATACTACAATTCTTTTAAAAATAGCAATAAAATGGGTCCCAATGCCATTATGCTATATTTAGAACAATACCTTGCTCTGTCCCCATCCGACTAGCCTCCTTCTGCAGCAGAAGAAAACAAATATAGAGACAGCCAAACATTATGCAGAGAATGAGAGACCTTGGAACAATCAGTACTAAGTGTGATGTCTCTATCAAATCCCTCCCCAAGAGCCAGAGATCATGGTATACATCAAGTAAATGGGCCCTCTAAATCAGCATGTTAAAAGCAGGAGTGGGTCAGTTGGTGGAGGAGCACCCTGATAGAGACAAAGGGGAGGAGGGAAAGGGAGATGGGAAGAGGATGTTGTGGAAGGGTAAATGGGAAGGGGGTATCATTTGAGATGTAAACAAATAAAATGATTAATTTAAACAGAAAGGAAAAATAAAGAAGCACAAGAACAAAACAAATGAACAAAGAAGCTAAAAACCAAAAGAACAACCAAAATATAAAAAATAAAACAAACAAAAACCTAATAAAAACCAAAAAAGTATTTTCTTTATCTTAAAAGGTTCTCTTGGTTTAACCAGAAGACATAAAAATATTATATAAAGATTATGTCAAGATGCACAGTAAAAATTAGTCCTTTCTGCATGGAGTTGTGCATAAGGCAAAAAGAAACCATAGCTAGTTTATCTACCTTACTTAAAATTGCAAAAAGTAACCATAGATATTGGGTGATTCCCCTCTCTTCATCTCATTAGACATTGTCACGGCATTGTCTCAAAGGGAGTGCATTTTAAGTGACATATTTTGAAAAAAAAAAAGAGAGAGACTACATTGAACTGTTTGCCATACTCCATTGCTATACTTTATTATTATTGATGATTGTTGCTAAGTTCTTATTTTCATTGATTTACAAATAAACACTGTCTTGAGTATCATTAAATATTATTAAAAGGTAAAATTCATCACAGGCATTTTCAACTTAATTTGGGACTATATCTAAAGAAAAAACTCAGCATCTATTCCAGATTCTATAAGTCAAAAATAAATTTACAACCTTGGTAAATTATAGGTTTTTGAACTATTCTACACTAGAGACCATCTACAGTGCTAGGTGATAGAGGTTTTAGGCATTTAGAGTATTGATAACTTCTCCTTATCAATAAGGTAGAGTATGAACATTGTAATATTTCATTCTTAATAATTTCTTTTCTACTTTTTCAAATCTTCCTAGGAAAATTTTGATAGAGTATCATTTATTCCCTGTGCTATTACATCCTAATTTCATTTTTCAAATATACTGAAGATGCTCCTATTATAAATCAGACCTGATAAATTCAATATCTGCTTTTCTTGTGGATCTCACTCTTTTGTTAGTAATTTCAGCTAATTTTCATCCATCATAGGCTCCATGATTTTAAAAGGTTTAATTTCATGTACCTGACAAATTTTTCTTTAAAAAAATGTTTGAGAACTCATTTTGAAGAATGTCATTAGGAGTTGCTTATTCACCAAAAAAAAAAAAAAAAAAAAAAAAAAGGCTTGAGAGATTAGTTACACAGAGCCCTCATGGCTTTTTGAATGGGCTTAGAATCCATCCATCTCCTGTCATTTGTAAACAGGCACCAATAGAGGGTAAAGCTCTGTAGATATGCATTTATTGTTTCTTATTCTCATCAGAACCAAGACTCACAATACCTGCATGGTAATGATTCTTGGTTTTTAGAGTTATTAGGAATGTTAATCCAATATTGGTGCATGTCACCTCTCAAAAGTGTTACCTTGTACAAGAGTCTTGAGTTTCTATTTTACCCGGTGTTATCTTCTGTTAAGGGCAAATTTGTGGCTTCTTTAAATATGAAGTTCAGATTAGGAGCAGTCGAAAACTAAGTACACACTTTAATAGGTTAGGCTTTTTGGATTTCTCTTCAGAGAAATTAGTCTTACCATGGTCTCACCATGTTCTCTTTGCTCAGTATTACCTTACTCTCAATAACAACAGCAATAAGGTGTGCCTACTTATTTCCTTTCCATTAGAAGTTAATCCTGTGCTTTTCCTATAAGCAGTACTTCTACATAGGTCACAGAAAACAGATTTTTTTTTTGCATACAGTTTATTCTATTCACAGTTTTCCCCAAAAATATTTCTATATTTCAACTTAGTTCATAAATATTACATTGAGTTCAAATATATAAACATGTATTAAAGACTATTTGTTATATACTATCTATTATTTTTGTTGAAGGTTTAAGCATAGGCTATCACTTTTTGGTCAAGAAATGTGTATCTCTATAATCTGCTATGTATAAAAGAATTATGAAAAGTATATTAAAGTATAATTAATGCTGATTATTAAATTTGGATAGTAATTTAAGTATTAATACTTTATATAATTATATATATGCAGGAGAAAATGTAATTGAATAAAATATAATTTGAATTCCATTTGATTAGCAAAAGATTCTCAGCAGAAATTTCAAAAAAGAAATGACTTAATATTATGTATCATAACATTCAAAGATGAAGTACAGAACCCAACAAAAATGTGCTCAGACTGTAGATTATGTCTTCAGTGGATAGCACAACTTTATGGATGTTTCAAGTGATACTTCTTTATGAACATAAAATTAAAAAAAAAAGAAATCCCTCCAAACACACTATTTTTGCAGATTACTTGGAAGTATATTTAAATATTCCTATACCATAATTTGAAACCAACTTTAAATGGAACTCTGTAAATATAGGTTTATACTGATCATGATGATTGAGACAAAAATCATTTTTAGGTAAGAAAAGAGCAAGGGGAATATCAAATATTTCAATTTTCTGTCACAGAGCTTAATTTAATTTTTTCTTTGTACCATGTATTAAAAGTACATGCTATACTAAAGTTAATTTTAATTTAATAAATATTCAAAGGCAGCGAGAAAAACAGAGAGAGAAAAGAATAAAATCATAATGTAAATAAAGACTTCCAATTAATAATTCGTATTCACAAACAATCTTTTACTGAGATGGTGAGGATGTATTACCTGCCTACTTGCACAAGGATGTTAGTTTGACAAGGGAAAAACAGGCTACATCACTTTCCATACCAGAAGTCTTTGGCACACTGAAAACCATCTCTGGGGCTCAGTTTATTTACAAACTATCATAGTTAGCATCAGTTGACAATATGACACACACTAGAGTCACCTAGAAAACAGAAAACTCAATTGAGAAATAACCTCCATCAGACTGGTCTGCCATGCTTTTTCCTTCAGTATTGACTATGAAGACATAGTTGTCTCTAGGAGTTTATTTCCTTGTACCTTGTGAAACATATTGTAGGATCAAAAATCAAAACTGACGAACAGAAATTTAATATGTTCTGGACTGTACAGTTCAACATTTTTGAAAAGGTATTTTAATGCATTTTTAGTAATTATAATTTATTTCTAATATGATTAAGCAAAAATGAAGATTATATTTATTCTTGAATTGCTTTATGGTCAGGCAGTGCTGGCACACACCTTTAATCCCAACACTTGGGAGACAGAGGCAGGCAGATTTCTGAGTTCGAGGCCAGTCTTGTCTACAAAGTGAGTTCCAGGACAGCCAGAGCTATACAAAGAAACCCTGTCTCGAAAAAAACAAACAAAAAAAGAGTTGCTTTATGTTTTATTTTTATTTATTGAAAATAGATTTTTTCTTTTTACATAATATGTCCTGACTATAAGTTTTCCTCTTCCTCTGCCTCAGACTTCCTCCATGTATTTCTTCCTATTCAGATCTACTCCCTTTGTGTCTCCCATAAAGCAACCAGGCTCCTAATTTTATTTTATTATTTTAATAAATATAACAAATACTAACTCATCAGAATTGGATAAAACAAACTAACAAAAGGAAATGGGCCCCAAAGAAGGCACATGAATCAGAGTCCCACCTCTTTGCACACCCTGGTTCAGTTACACAATGGAATACTACTCAGTTATTAAAAATGAGGACATCCTGAGTTCTGCAGACAAATAGAATTAACTAGAAAATATCATCCTGAGTGAGGTAATTCAGACCCAAAAGGACATGCATGGTATATACTCACTAATAAGTGGATATTAGCAAAAAGAAAGAAAGAAAGAAAGAAAGAAAGAAAGAAAGAAAGAAAGAAAGAAAGAAAGAAAGGAAGGAAGGAAGGAAGGAAGGAAGGAAGGAAGGAAGGAAGGAAGGAAGGAAGGAAGGAAGGAAGAAGAAAGAAAAGAAAAAAGAAAAAGAATAAGAAAAAGAAAAAGTATAGAATACCCAAGATACAGTCCACAGAACTCAAATAGATCAACAAACTGAAGGGCCCAAGTGGGGTCTCTTCAGCCCCAATTAAGAGAGAGAAGAAAGCAATAGCAAGTGTCGAGGGAGGGAGGGACCTGGGATGGAAACTGGATTGGGAGTGGGTGGAAGAGAGGAATATGATCTGGTATTGGGTGAGGGGAAAGACTGAAGGCCTGAGGGGCAGTGGAGAGAGTGGAACAGGCAACCTCAGGAGGTAGGAGGTTTGGGGGACTCTCTAGAATGCACCAGAGACATGGGAAGTAAAAGGCTCTCAGGACTCAAAGGGAGAAACTTTAGATGAAATGCCTGAAAATAGGGAGAGAAAACTTATAGAGCCCACCTCCAGCAGGAAGACAGGTCATCAAGTGAGGGAGGGGGTTGCCATCCCACAGTCAAACTCTGACCAATAATTGCCCCTGTCTGAAAGAACTGCAAGGATATAAATGGAGAGGGGTCTGAGGAAAAGAAGGTCAAGTGACAGGCCCAAAGTGGATCCTGCTCCAGGGGAGACCCCAATACCTGACACTATTACTGAGGCTATGAATCACTCACAAAAATAAAGGACCTATCATGTTTGCATTCTGGAAGTCCCAACAAGCAGCTGAAAGAGTCACATGCAGATATTTGCATCCAACAAATGGACAGAAGCTGCTGCACCCCTGTGGTTGAATTAGGAAAAAGTTGGAAGAAACTGAGGAGGAGGGCAACCTATAGGAGGACCAGCAGTCTCAATTAACTTTGGACCCATGTGATCTCTCAGACACTGGACCACCAATCAGACAGCATACACCAGCTGATATGTGGCCCCTAACACATATACAGCAGAGGAATGCAGTGCCTGGGTTCATCCAGAGAAGATGCACCTAACCCTCAAGAGACTGGAGGCTCCAGGGAATTTAGAGGTATGGTTGGGTGGGTGGTGCATGGTGGGGACATCCTCCTGGAGACAGGGGAGTGGGGAGGAGGTATAGAATATGGAACAGTCACTGGGTAGACTGGGAGGGGGGAATAAAATATGGAAAAGAAAAGAAAGAAAGACAGAAAGAAAGAGAGAGAGGGAGAGAGAGAGAGAGAGAGAGGGAGAGGGAGAGAGAGAGAGAGAGAGAGAGAGAGAGAGGGAGGGAGGGAGGGAGGGAGGGAGGGAGAGAGAGAGAGAGAAGAGAGAGAGAGAGAAAGAAGGAAGGAAAGAAAGAAAGAAAAAAAGAGAGAGAGAGAGAGAGAGAGAGAGAGAGAAAGAAAGAAAGAAAGAAAGAAAGAAAGAAAGAAAGAAAGAAAGAAAGAAAGAAAGAAAGAAAGAAAGAAGTCCCTTCCAGTCGGTGCCAGCACCGGGGCACCTTAGTCATGGAGTCTGGGGACACCCCCAAGGTCCCCACAGGACTCTCCATGGGATCTAAGGACCTCTGGTGAGTGGAACACAACTGCTGCTCCAATCCAATAGTGCAGGACCTGAGACTGCATTAATTAGGGAAGCAGAAAACCCGGCCTGACCAGGGTCACAAGTCCCTTCTGGTGGGTGCCAGCACCTGGGCACCTTGGGCACAGAGTCTGCAGACACACCCAAGATCCCCAGAGGACTCTCCACAGGATCTTAGGACCTCTGGTGAGTGGAACACAACATCTACCAGGAGGCACATTCGAAAACCAGATATCTGGGCACCTTCACTACAAGAGGAGAGCTTGCCTGCAGAGAATACTCTGACTACTGAAACTCAGGGGAGAGCCAGTCTCCCAGGTCTGCTGATAGAGGCTAACATAATCACCTGAGGAAAAAGCTCTAACCAGAGACAACTATAACAACTAACTACAGAGATTACCAGATGGCAAAAGGCAAATGTAAGAATCTTACTAACAGAAACCAAGACCACTCACCATCATCAAAATGTAGCACTCCCACAATACCCAGTCGTGGGCACCCCAACACACCCGAAAAGGTAGACCCAGAATTAAAAGCATATCTCATGATGATGGTAGAGGACATCAAGAAGGACTTTAATTTAAAGAAATACAGGAGAACACTGCTAAACAGGTAGAAGACCTTAAAGAGGAAGCACAAATATCCCTTAAAGAATTGCAGGAAAACACGACCAAACAGGTGATGGAATTGAATAAAACCATCAAAGACCTAAAAAGGGAAGTAGACACAATAAAGAAAACCCAAAGTGAGGCAATGCTGGAGATAGAAACCCTAGGAAAGAAATCTGGAACCATAGATGTGAGCATCAGCAACAGAATACAAGACATGGAAGAGAGAATCTAAGGTGCAGAAGATTCCATAGAGAACATCAGCACAACAATCAAAGAAAATATAAAATGCAAAAATATCCTAACTCAAAACATCCAGGAAATACAGGACACAATGAGAAGACCAAACCTACGCATAATAGGAGTAGATGAGAATGAAGATTTTCAACTTAAAGGGCCAGCAAATATCTTCAACAAAATTATAGAAGAAAACTTCCCAAACCTAAAGAAAGAGATGCCCATGAACATACAAGAAGCCTATAGAACTCCAAATAGACTGGACCAGAAAAGAAATTCCTCCCGACACATAATAATCACAACACCAAATGCACTAAATAAAGATAGACTATTAAAAGCAGTAAGGGAAAAAGGTCAAGTAACATATAAAGGCAGGCCTATCAGAATTACACCAGACTTTTCACCAAAGACTATGAAAGCTAGAATATCCTGGACAGATGTTATACAGACACTAAGAGAACACAAATGCCAGCACAGGCTACTATACCCAGCCAAACTCTCAATTACCATAGATGGAGAAACCAATGTATTCAATGACAAAACCAAAATCACACATTGTCTTTCCATGAATCCAGCCCTTCAAAGGATAATAAAAAATAAAAAAAGGAGAAAAAAACCAATACAAGGACAGAAACCACACCCTAGAAAAAGCGAGAAAGTAATCCCTCAACAAAACAAAAAGAAGACAGCCACAAGAACAGAATGCCAACTCTAAAAACAAAAATAATAGGAAACAACAATCACTTTTCTTTAATATCTCTTATTATCAATAGACTCAATTCTCCAATAAAAAGACATAGACTAACAGACTGGGTACACAATCAGGACCCAACATTTTGCTGCTTATAGGAAACCTATCTCAGGGAAAAAGACAGACACTACCTCAGAGTGAAAGGCTGGAAAACAATTTTCCAAGCAAATGGTCTGAAGAAACCAGCTGGAGTAGCCATTCTAATATCAAATAAAAATCGATTTTCCAACCCAAAGTTATCAAAAAAGACAAGGAGGAGCACTTCATACTCATCAAAGGTAAAATCCTCCAAGAGGTTCTCTCAATTCTGAATATCTATGCTCCAAATGCAAGGGCAGCCACATCCATTAAAGAAACTTTAGTAAAGCTCAAAGCACACATTTCACCTCACACAATAATACTGGGAGACTTCAACACACCACTTTCATCAATGGACAGATCGTGGAAACCAAAACTAAACAGGGACACGGTGAAACTAACAGAAGTTATGAAACAAATGGACTTAACAGATATCTACAGAACATATTATCCTAAAACAGAAGGATATACCTTCTTCTCAGCACCTCATGGTACCTATCCAAATTGACCATATAATTTGTCATAAAACAGGCCTCAACAGATACAAAAATATTTAAATTCTCCCATGCATCCTATGAAACCACCATGGACTAAGGCTGATCTTCAATAACAATATAAATAATGGAAAGCCAATATTCATGTGGAAACTGAACAGCACTCTTCTCAATGATACCTTGGTCAAGGAAGGAATAAAGAAAGAAATTAAAAACTTTTTAAAAGTGTAATGAAAATGAAGCCACAACTTACCCAAATTATGGGACACAATGAAGGCATTTCTAAGAGGGAAACTCATAGCTTTGAGTGCCTCCAAAAAGAAACTAGAGAGAGCAAACACCAGCAGCATGACAACACACCTAAAAGCTCTAGAAAAAAAGGAAGCAAATTCACCCAAGAGGAGTAGCCAGCAGGAAATAGTCAAATTCAGGGGTGAAATCGACCAAGTAGAAACAAGAAGAACTATTCAAAGAATCAACCAAATGAGGAGCTGGTTCTTTGAAAAAATCAACAAGATAGATAAACCCTTAGCCAGACACACTAGAGGGCACAGGGACAGCATCCTAATTAACAAAATCAGAAATGAAAAGGGAGACATAACAACAGATCCTGAAGAAATCCAAAACACCATCAGATCCTTCTACAAAAAGCTATACTCAACAAAACTGGAAAACCTGGATGAAATGGACAGATTTCTAGACAGATACCAGGTATCAAAGTTAAATCAGGATCAAGTTAATGATCTAAACAGTCCTATATCGCCTAAAGAAATAGAAGCAGTCATTAATAGTCTCCCAACCAAAAAAAGCCCAGGACCAGATGTGTTTAGTGCAGAGATATATCAGACCTTCAAAGAAAATCTAATTCCAGTTCTGCACAAACTATTCCACAAAATAGAAGTAGAAGGTACTCTACCCAACTCATTCTATGAAGCCACAATTACTCTGATTCCTAAACCACAGAAAGATCCAACAAAGATAGAGAACTTCAGACGAATTTCCATTATGAATTTCAATGCAAAAATACTGAATAAAATTCTGGCTAATGGAATCCAAGAACACATCAAAACAATCATCCATTCTGACCAAGTAGGTTTTATTCCAGGGATGCAGGGATGGTTTAACACAGGGAAATCCAACAATGTAATACATTATATAAACAAACTCAAAGAAAAAAACCACATGATCATCTCCTTAGATTCTGAGAAAGCATTTGACAAAATCCAACACCCATCTATGATAAAAGTCTTGGAAAGATCAGGAATTCAAGGCCCATACATAAACATGATAAAAGCAATCTACAGCAAACCAGTATCCAACATCAGTGTAAATGGTAAGAACCTGAAACAATCCCATTAAAATCAAGGACTAGACGAGGCTGCCCACTTTCTCCCTACCTATTCAACACTGTACTTGAAGTCCTAGCCAGAGCAATTTGACAACAAAAGGAGATCAAGGGGAAAAATTGGAAAGGAAGAAGTCAAAATATCACTTTTTGCAGATGATATGATAGTAGATATTAGTGACCCTAAAAACCAGAGAACTCCTAAACCTGATAAACAGCTTCGGTGAAGTAGCTGGATATAAAACTAACTCAAACAAGTCAATGGCTTTTCTCTGCACAAAGAATAATCTGAGAAAGAAATTAGGGAAAGAACACCATTCTCAATAGTCACAAATAATATATAATACCTTGGCATGACTCTAACTAAGGAAGTGAAAGATCTCTAGGATAACAACTTTAAGTCTCTGAAGCAAGAAATTAAAGAAGTCCTCAGAAGATGGAAACATCTCCCATGCTCATGGTTTGGCAGGATCAACACTGTAAAAATGTCTATCTTCCTAAAAGCAATCTACAGATTCAATGCAATCCCCATCAAAATTCCAACTCAATTCTTCAACGAATTAGAAAGAGCAATCTTCAAATTCATCTGGAATAACAAAAAACCTAGGATAGCAAAAACTCTTCTCAAGGATAAAAAAACCTCTGCTGAAACACCATGCCTGAACTAAAGCTGTACTACAGAGCAATTGTGATAAAAACTGCATGGTTGTGGTATAGCAACAGACAAGTAGACCAATGGAATAGAATTGAAGACCCAGAAATGAACCCACACACCTATGGTTACTTGATCTTTGACAAGGGGGCTAAAACCATCCAGTGGAAAAAAAGACAGCATTTTCAACAAATGGTGCTGGCACAACTGGCAGTTATCATGTAGAAGAATGTGAATTGATCCATTCCTATCTCCTTGTACTAAGGTCAAATCTAAGTGGATCAAGGTGTTCCACATAAAACCAGAGACACTGAAACTTATAGAGGAGAAAGTGGGGGAAAGCCTCGAAGATATGGGCACAGGGGAAAAATTCATGAATAGAACAGCAATGGCTTGTGCTGTAAGAACGAGAATTGACAAATGGGACCTCATAAAACTTCAAAGCTTCTGTAAGGCAAACGACACCGTCAATAAGACAAAAAGGCCACCAACAGATTGGGAAAGGATCTTTACCTATCCTAAATCAGATAAAGGACTAATATCCAGTAGATATAAAGAACTCAAGAAGGTGGACTCCAGAAAATCATATAACCCCATTAAAAAAGGGGGCTCAGAGCTAAACAAAGAATTCTCACCTGAGGAATACCGAATGGCTGAGAAGTATTTGAAAAAATGTTCAGCATCCTTAATCATCAGGGAAATGCAAATCAAAACAACCCTGAGATTCCACCTCACACCAGACAGAATGGCTAAGATCAAAAATTCAGGTGACAGCAGATCCTGGCGAGGATGTGGAGAATGAGGAACACTCCTCCATTGTTGATGGGATTGTAAACTTGTACAACCACTCTGGAAATCAGTCTGGAGGTTCCTCAGAAAAATGGACATAGTACTACTGGAGGATCCCGCAATACCTCTCCTGGGCATATATCCAGAAGATGTTCCAATTCTTAAGAAAGACATATGCTCTACTATGTTCATAGCAGCCTTATTTATATTAGCCAGAAGCTGGAAAGAACCCAGATGCCCCTTAACAGAGGAATGAATACAAAAAAATGTGGTACATTTACACAATGGATTACTACTCAGCTATTAAAAAGAATAAATTTATGAAATTCCTACGCAAATGGTTGCACCTGGAGGGCATCATCCTGAGTGAGGTAACCCAATCACAAAAGAACTCAAATGATATGTACTCACTGATAAGTGGATATTAGCCCATAAACTTAGAATACCTAAGGTATGTAAGATACAATTTGCAAAACACATGAAACTCAATAAGAACGAAGACCAAAGTGTGGACACTTTGTCCTTTCTTAGAATTGGGAACAAAACACCCATGGAAGGAGTTACAGAGACAAAGTTTGGAGCTGTGACGAAAGGATGGACTATCTAGAGACTGTCATATTCAGGGATCCATCCATGATCTACCTCCAAACCCTGACACCATTGTATACACTAGCAAGATTTTCCTGAAAGGACCCTGATATAGCTGTCTCTTTTGAGACTTCGCCAGGGCCTAGCAAACACAGAAGTGGATGTTCATAGTCAGCTATTGGATGGATCACAGGGCCCCCCAATGGAGGAGCTAGAAAAAGTACCCAAGGATCTAAAGGTATCTGTAACCCTATAGTTGGAACATCAATATGATCTAACCAGTACCCCGGAGATCTTGTCTCTAGCTGTATATGTATCAAAAGATGGCCTAGTCAGCCATCCCTGGAAAGAGAGGCCCATTGGTCATCCAAACTTTGTATGCCCCTGAATAGGGGAAGGCCAGGGCCAAAAAGTGGGAATGGGTGGGTAGAGGAGTGGGAGGGGGGTAATGGGGGACTTTTTGGATAGCATTGGAAATGTAAATGAGGAAAATACCTAATAAAAATATTGAAAAAAAGAAAGAAAGAAAGAAAGAAAGAAAGAAAGAAAGAAAGAAAGAAAGAAAGGAAGGAAGGAAGGAAGGAAGGAAGGAAGGAAGGAAGGAAGGAAGGAAGGAAGGAAGGAAAGGGAAGGGAAGGGAAGGGAAGGAAGGAAAGAATGAAAGAAAGAAAGAAAGAAAGAAAGAAAGAAAGAAAGAAAGAAAGAAAGAAAGAAAGAAAGAGAAAGAAAGGAAATAATATAATAATAATAATAATAATAATAATAATAATAAAGAAATCTACTATTGAAAAAAAAGAAATCCCATAAAATCACTAAACTAGAAGACATAATATATTATGTAGAGGACTGGATGCAGAACTGTGCAAGCCCTGGGTATACTGCTTCAATGTCCATGAGCTAGTTACTGCTGTACCATCCTCCTAAACTGGGGCATCAAACCTCTACAGGACCAAGGGCCTCCCCTACCATTGATGTCAGATAAGAACATTCTCTACTACAGTCTAGTTGTGCCACACTCCTGGTCTGCCCTCCCATAGTTCCTAATCCCATTCTTCCTCTCCAAGAGGATGTCTCCCTCCCCTGGTTCCCACCCCTGCAACTTCCAGGGACCTCAAGTCTTTCATGGGTTAGGCACATCTTCTCTCACTGAGGACAAAACAGACAGCTATATATGTTTTAGTAACCTCAGACCACCTTCTGTATGCTGCCTAGTTGGTGGCTCAGTGTCTGTAAGAAATATTTCATGGGTACAGGTTAGTTGAGACTGTTGGTCTTCCTATGGGTCATTCTTCCTTCTCAGCTTGCTTCAACCTTTCCCAAATTCAACCACATGGGTCCTTGACTTCAATCCATTGGTTGGTATAAGTACCTGCGTGATGGTTTGTATATTCTTTGACAAGGGAGTGGCACCATTTGGAGGTGTGGCCTTGTTGGAAAAGGTGTGACCTGGTTGTAGTAGGTGTGTCACTGTGGGTGTGGGCTTAAGATTTTCACCCTAGTTGCCTGAAAGTCAGTCTTCCACTAGCAGCCTTTGGATGAAGACATAGAACTCTCAACTGTCAGCTCAGCCTGTGCCATGCCTGCCAGTATGTTGCCATGCTCCCACCTTGATGATAATGAACTAAACCTCTGAATCTGTAAGCCAGACCCAATTAAATGTTGTTTTTCTATAAGCTTTGCCTTGGTCATGGTGTCTGTTCACAGCAGTAAAACCCTGACTAAGACAGAAGTTGGTATCAGGGACTGGGGTATTGCTGTGATAGGCCTGACCATGCTTTTATTTGAAAGAATGTGGTGGATTTTGGGACTTTGAGATGAGTGAAGCAAAGAATATGCATATATATATATATGCATATTCTTTGCTTCACTCATTTTTTGCTGTGCCTCTAAGTGTTCTTTAAGGGAATGTTTTACTATTATTTCTTTTTTGTTGCCTGTGTTTTGGAATATTTGTCAATATTAAGGTGTTATCTGTATACATATTACAAAAACACTATCTCATTACCTAATCTCAGTTTTCTTGATAAATCTATAATCTTTTTCTATTACCTATTGGTATTGATAGAAGTAGCCAATACCTATTTATTACTACATAATACTTTTTAAAGTATCTGTGTTATGCTTGTGAATGACATAGTTGGCCATGCATTCATGGCTTTCTATTATGATTCATTAGATGATATACTTTACGTCACAGCTATATGTTGTAAGCTTATAATGTCTGCTGAATTCAATAATAGTGACTTCTATAATTTTATTCTGTTTCTCAAACTTAATCTGTTCAGGAATTTTTTATTTACTATTACTTTCAAAATATTTTATCTATGTTAAAATCTGCCAGTGGAGTTATACTAATTCTTAGAGATTTTATAGAATATGTACATTTTGCCAAGGTAGTGAGAGTTAGAATTTTCTTCTTGTATGTGTATGTTGAAGGAAAATCTAAGCCCCGGTACTTTGAACTGATTATATTTGATCTTTGATAATCAATAATCTAAATTATTATATTATTTTAGACAACATCCGTATTTAGGTAACCTATCAATATGGATCATAATGGTTTTCACAATAAAAAAAATTAAAGTTCACATTTAAAATATAAATTTGAAAGTAGTCTCAAAACTAATGTAATAATAAACTATAAATACTATAAAGTATTTTGAACATCATTAAATAAGAAATAAGCTAAGCATGATATTATAACACAACAGAACTTCATAAAATACATAGAAATATGTATGTTATATGTATGCATGCTTGTAAATGAGATTGATATGAGAATGAAACTATAAACTCATTATAATTTTATGAGAAAAAGCAAAATCAGATCCATGAATATGTGTGTGTTGCTGTAGTGGAAGGGCCAGGTCTCATGGGTTTGACTAGAATCATCCTGAGCATGTTGCTCAGTGGTTTCCCTTTTAGTCAAACAGAATTTGTATTTAGAAAACACTTTCAAGCAATTGTAAAATAAACCAACTTGGTTACATTGTCAGTGTTTTAATATTACTTATGGATAACAATAATATAAATCAAAACCGTTAAGAGAAAAGTTAAAGTTCACTGTGATTTTACAACAGCACTTTAAATATATAGTTTAATGTTTGATACTGGGTAAAGAATGCTCCTAAAAAATGGCTTCATAGTAACAAAATTCATGGTTAATCTCCTAAATCTCATTGTTTAATGTCATTTTAGTCCAAACTAAATTTGATATTGGCTGTTGGCTTGCAGTAAATTGCTTTTATTATGTTTACGTATGGGCCTTGAATTCCTGTTATCTCCAATACTTTTGACATGAAGGGGGGGTTGTATTTTGTCAAAAGCTTTTTCTGCATCTAAGGAGATGATCATGTGATTTTTTTCTTTAAGTTTGTTCATATAGTGGATTATGTTAATTAATGGATTTTCAGATATTGAACCAATCTTGCATTACTGGGATGAAGCCTACTTGATCATGCTGAATGATGATTTTGATGTGTTCTTGAATTCAGTTTGCAAGAATTTTGTTGAGTATTTTTTGCATTGATATTCATTAGCAAGATTGTTCTAAAGTTCTCTTTCTTTGCTGGGCCTTTGTGTGGTTTAGGTGTCAGAGTAATTGTGACTTCACAGAATGAATTATGTAACGTTCCTTCTGTTTCTAATTTTATAGAATAGTTTGAGAAATATTGGTGTCAGTTCTTCTTTGAAAGTGGTAGAATTCTGCACTAAATTCATCTGATCCTGGACTTTTTTTGGTCGGGGGTTTTTAAATAACTTTTTCTATTTCCTTGTGAAATATGGACCTGTTTATATACTTTAAAGAATGGCTGGGGGAATCACCATTCCTAGCCTAAGCTTTACTACAGAGCAATAGTGATTTAAAAACAAACAAACAAACAAACAAAAACTTCCTGGTATTGGTACAAAGACAAACATGTTGATCAATGGAATAGAATTGAAGACACAGAAATAAAACCACACATTATGCACACTTGATCTTTGACAAAGTGCCAAAAATATACAATGGAAAAAAGAAAGCATCTTCACTAAATGGAGCTGCTCTAACTGGCTGTCTGTAGTAGACAAATGAAAATAGACCCATATTTGTCATCTTGTACAACACTCAAGTCCAAGAGAATCCATGGCTGCAACATAAAAGCAGATAAACTGAATATAATAGAAGAGAAAGTGGGAAAGAGCCTTGATCTCTTTGTCACAGGGGGAAAATTCCTAAACAGAATGCCAATGATTCATGCTATAAGATCAAGAGTTGATACATGGGACCTCATAAAACTGGAAAGTTTCTGTAATTCAAAGAATATTGTCAATAAGACAAATCAGAAACCTACAAATTGGGAAAAAACACTTCACTACCCCCACACCTGATAGAGGACTAATATTCAAAAACTATAAAGAACTCAAGAAGCTAATTACACACAAAAAAATGAAAGGTCAAAAATTGGAGTATAGAACTTAACAAAGATTTCACAACAAAGGAATCTTGAATGGCTGAGAAGCAACTAAAGAAATGTTCAAAGTCCTTAGTGATGAGAGAAATGCAAATCAAAACAACCCTGAGATTACAACTTACACCAATCAGAATGGATAAGACCAAAACCTCAGATGACAACACATGTTGGCAAGGATGTGGGAAAAGAGAAACAGTCCTCCATTGCTGGTGGGATTGCACACTGGTATATTATCCACTCTGACATCAATCTGGAGATTCCTCAGAAAATTGGAAATAGATCTACCTGAAAACCCAGCAATACCACTTTTGGGAATGTAGCCAAAAGATACCCCTTCCAGTAGAGGCATGTGTTTCCGTATGTTCATAACGGCCTTATTTGTGATAGCCAGAAGCTGGAAATAAGCCAGTTGTTCCAGGTCAGAAGAGTGAGCACTACTTAGCTACTAAGATCGAGGACGTACTGAATTTTGTAGGTAAGTGGATGGAACTAGAAACAAAAAAGCATTCTGAATGAGATAACTCAGATCCAAAAGGACATACATGCTATTTTCAGTAATAAGTGGATACTAGCCAAAAAAAAAAAGTACAAAATACCCAAAATAGAGTCCACAGAATTCAAAAGGTTCAACAAAGCTGAAGGACCCAAGTAAGGACACCTCAGTCCCACTTGGAAGGGAGAAGGAAGCAGCCACAAGGGAGGAGGGAATGAGGGACAAGAGAGGGAAAGTGGATGGGGTAAAGAGGGAGAGGGGAACCTGACTTGGTATTGGGTCGGGAAAAGGACTGAAGCCCTGGGGGCCAGCAGAAAGAATGGAAACAGGCAACCTCAGTAGGTAGGAGATTGGGGTAACCCTCTAAAACGTACCAGAGACATGGGAGGTGAGAGACTCTCATGACTCAAAGGGAGAGACCCTAGATGAAATGCCTTACAGTCAGGAGAGGGAACTTGTAGAGCCCTCCTCCATCAGAAAGACCAGGCATCTAGTGAGGGATTGAGTTGCTATCCCACAGTCAAAAATCTGACCAACAATTGTTTCTGTCTTAAAGAACTACAGGGAATGAAATGGAGAAGAGCCTGAAGAAAAGAAGATCCAGAGACAGACCCAAAGTAAGATCCAGCTCAAGGGGAGGTCCCAAGGCCTGACATTATTACTGAGAC
Organism: Mus caroli; assembly: GCF_978045245.1. Lineage (NCBI taxonomy): Eukaryota > Metazoa > Chordata > Mammalia > Rodentia > Muridae > Mus > Mus caroli. Next base: position 47,447,929 of record NW_028227256.1, read on the forward strand.
TATGGAGCGCTCACAAAAATGAGACCTATCATGACTGCCCTCTGAAAGACCCAACAAGAAGCTGAAAGAGTCAGATGTAAATATTTGCATCCAACCAGTGGACAGAAGGTACTGACCCTGTGGTTGAATTAAGGAAAAGCTGAAAAAAGCTAAGGAAGAGAGTGACCCTGTAGGAGAACCATCAGTCTCAATTAACCTGGACCCAAGATCTCTCAAACACTAGATCACCAACCATGCAGGCGAAAACAACTGATATGAGGCCCCCAACACATATACAGCAGACAACTGCTGGGTCTGGGTTTAAGCAGAGAAGATGCACCGAACCCTCAAGAGACTGAAGCCCCCAGAGATTTTAGAGGTCTGGTGGGCGGCGGGGGGGGGGGGAGCTCATCCTCATGGAGACAGCGGGGCAGGGAGGAGGTATGGAATGTGGAACAGTTAGAAGGTGAACTGGGAAAAAAGTAAATCTGGAGTGAGAAGGAGGAGGAGGAGAAGGAGGAGGAAAGACGAAGAGAAAATAATAATAATCAAAAATAATGTTTCTGTGTGTGTGTGTTTGTGTGTGTGTGTGCGTGTTTGTGTGTCTGTGTGTGTGTGCATGTGTGTTTGTGTGTGTGTGTGTTTTATTCTTTCTAGGAGGTCCGAATTAAAACAATAAATACAGTAAATGACTAGAGAATAAAATCAGTATTACTTTGGGGTACAGTTGTTTTTTTTGTTTTTTTGTTTTTTATATGTAAGTTCACTGTAGCTATCCTCAGACACTCCAGAAGAGGGCGCCAGATCTCGTTACGGATGGTTGTGAGCCACAATGTGGTTGCTGGGATTTGAACTCTGGACCTCTGGAAGAGCAGTCGGGTGCTCTTACCCACTGAGCCATCTCACCAGCCCGGTACAGTTGTTCTTGATTATTAAAATTTACTATTGATGAAATTATTCTCTGGCAAAATTAGAGAATCGCTAAAATCATCCACATTTTGTTGAAAAAAAAAAAACCATAAATAAACATCTTAATGTCTTCAGATAATAGCCTGTGATTTGGGTTTATAATATTGAAAATAAAGTAGGCATGTCCCTTTATCTTATTAACTTAAAATGTATGCAGGAAAGAATGATATTAATGTAATAGGCCCACAAATTAAGTATTCAATTCAAATTTAAATAAAGAATGCAGAACAGCATCACAATTGAGACAGAAAGTAATTGAGAGAGGTAAAATAAGAGATAAAAATGAGACAAAATCAACCAGGCAGTAAATAGATAACTGGTGCCAATCATAAGCACACATAAAGAAAAACATTGAGATAAGTGCAAACCTGGGTGTTCTAAGCATATGAAAGAAGGTGAGAGTGATCCTAGGAGTAAGATGAAAGTAGACAGGCACAGTCCCACATGCTTTCTTACTATAAGATGTTACCTACTATAAGAAGACTGTAATGCATTCAAATCTTTGCACATGAGGAAATTTTTGTCTCAATCTGTAAACACACACACACACACACACATATGATTTTAATGTATTAGCTTACTTTATTAAGTCAGTGGGTAGAAGAATTCACTAGAAACTCGGTGAAATCATTTGGGAAAATACTGTGTTGCTTAATCAAGGAATGATCCTGGCTTGAATTAGAATTTTGGCAGTACAAAGTGAGAAATAGAAAAATGTTTATCAAGAAGTTAGACTCCAGAGAATCAAATAACCCTATTAAAAGATGGAGTACAGATCTAAGAATTTTCAACTGAGGAATATCACAAAAGAACACACATGGCATGCATTCATTGCTAAGTGGATATTAGCTCAAAAGGCTCAAAATACCCAAGATACAAATCACAGAACATATGAAGCTCAAGAAGACAGTAGACTAACATGTGGGTGCCTTGGTCCTTCTTAGAAAAGGAACACCCTCATAGAAGTAGAGGGAAGAGGGATGGAATAGGGGTGGAATAGGGTTTCTCTCCTGGGAGGGGGAGAAACCAGGAAACAGGGTAACATTTGAAAAGTAAATAAGGAAAATATCCAATAAAAGATTTTAAAAAAAAGGAAAAAATGTTTAAGTCAAAATAGTAACTGTTTGAAAGGTGTAGGAAGAAAATAGGAAAGAGTAAGAGATGGGAGTAGCCACTATTCATTATTTGCATGCATAAAACTCTTAAAAAACATATTTAACAACAACAACAAAATAAAACAACAGAAATTTTATGAAGATAAAGAAGTGCAGTTTGCAAAAAATGATTCTAAACATTTTATCTGAGCAAGAGTTCTTTCTTCCCAGCACTCGGGAGGCAGAGGCAGGCAGATTTCTTAGTTCGCGGCCAGCCTGGTCTACAAAGTGAGTTCCAGGACAGCCAGGGGTATACAGAGAAACCCTGTCTAGAAAAATAAAAAACAATAAAAAAAAAAGTTCCTTCTAATAAGTGGTCAATTATTCCAAATTCAATTAAAAATAGATTGAACTTAAATGTCTATAAATTTCTCTAAAACCCAAACATTGACATTCTCCTTCTCTCTCCAGTTCCCTGCATACATCGGTTACCTTACCTCATCTCTGTTAACCCAGTTTTTGTACATAATCCAGATTTGTAAATTCATATTCATTAGAGTATGCAAACATATTCTAAATTAAGATATTTCTTTTTTAAGGCAACTGCTGGTCTGGAGTTCAACTCTACTTCTACTTTGCAAAAATCAACCATTGTGCGAACATTTCATATAAGTACTCCTTTCTATACCAGTGTTATGTTTGCTATGTATCCTCCATCTGACAATATGGTGCGAATTTGGTATCATCCCAGGAATACTACTTTAAATGTTTCTCTCTACGCCTTCATAATTGCTTCCTCTTTGATAACCAGCATAGCTGAGAGATGACATGAATTCACAGGTAGACCACTTCTAGTTGAGAGCAGTTTTTCTATTGAATCACTTTGCTCTGTTGCTTGCCAAGACTATATGCATGAAGACTTCAAAAATGCTTTAGAGGATGAAAAGATCCACATGTTGGTTCAGGCAAAGCCAAGTGTGCTTGCTTCCTCAAATAAGCTTTGTGTTTCATCTGGGCTATGAAGCTAAAGGAAAGGAATGTGTTCATTTTGCACTAGTTTTAAAAACAGCCATGCCTAAGACCTTGGGAATAAGCATTACAATGCAGTGTACATAGTATTTTTCAAGCAACTCAGGAAATTAAAGATTAGACAATAGTGATGACTATAGTCAAAATGAAATTGGGATGATTTCCCTCCACATATCTATATATTATAGGGTATAGATATTTATATATTTTGTTCCAGTGAAACATTTATTCTGAATAGTGTTAATTGTTGAATATCTGATAGCCATTAACAGAGATTTTATTTTAATTTACTTTACAGGTACCTTTTACTTTGACCTCTGTAGAAGTCAACATCTGTTTATTGAGAAATGAGTATCAGTAAATCTCTTTTATTATTATGGTAATATCAGTTCAAGTTAATTCCCCAGTGAGAAGGCAAAATATGAGTCAGACAATGAAAACCATATGTTTTAGTGAGACAGTTTGCCATCAAACTACATCAACAATTTAAATGATTAAAATGTTTCTATAAACATCCTTTTCCTTGTCAGTAATAGATGAGGCAAACTTACTCCCCATTGTTTTATTTATCTTTTTGAACAGATGGTAATGTAGTGAAGGAAATGTATTGTTATAATATTATAATTAAAACCATATATTATTACCTCTTTTGTCATATATATTAAATGAAACCTAATTATTTTGATAGCTAATCTTATGCATGAGATTCTTTAATAGAAAACTGAAACATGACATGTAACAATGCACTGATACCTGCATGCCTTTTGTTTGTACCAGATAGTAGAAGAAACATTTAATTTCACATAGTTTGAATACAAATGTATATATGTCTGGAAAATAAGGTTCCAGCATGTGAATTATAGATTAAAATGTATGTAACTAAGCAGTCTGTTTTTGCTTAATCTGGTTGGTGACTGCCCATATAAATTCTACTAGAATTTAAATAAGATGCACGAAGAGTCTTAGAAACTTCACATCTCAATCAATAGTTTTAGCTGACACTCCCTTTGAACTGCTCTTACAGAATGAATTACTGATAGTTTAAATGTTACATTTACATTTATTATCCTCTGACATAGCACAAGAAATGACTGAGATCAAAGCCATATTTCAGATTAGGTGTTGAAAAGGAAATTTGAGCTGAGTAGTGCCTTAAAAGATTGAGTCTAGATAAGATTCATCTATATTTTAAGCCATGTTTTTCACAAGATAGAAGGTGTCTCTTTAAAATGTTTTTCCATTTAGACACTACTCTGTTTCTTAGTCACAAAAAAAACTGAAGAAAGAAAAAATTTTTATTCCAAACCAAATATATTATATAGGAAAACTAAAACCCATCTCAAATATGAATTTTTTTAAAAAAATTTGATAACAATGATTTCTAGCTTCTGTAATTTTCTTTTTTTATAATTCCTTATTTCTGGCCACCCTCTAACTTGAATGAGGGATGGATTTGCTGTTTAAAATTGCTATTTCCTCAAAGCACTCTTTTTCTCGAGATTTTAGTGTATGTGTATTCACTGCCCTCGCAAAGTTAACATTTAGATTCAGCAATCACTTTTGTGAAAAGTTATTTACAAGAGCTAAATTAAAAGCAGTGGAAAAAAATATTAGATCACAGTTGAGCTCACAGTGAGCTTAGTTAATGAAGAAGCCTGATAAGCTAAACATCAAGCCAATCTGTGATCAGTACTGATACTGTAATCATGATAATGGAATAACATATTATTGGATAACTTATGGAAGTGTCATTTTGTCTGGTTTTTACTTCATGTTAAAAATGAAATATCTATAAAATGTAAAAAGCAGTAGCTGCTAGTTTACATTTGGCAACATGGTACTGACATGGATAGCCAGCATGAGCCAAGATGGAGAATAGTAATAGTAATGTTTCTCAATGAGCCAAGATGGCTCAGGCTGGACATCTAGGGGTTATAAATCAGCACAAAATGGCTGGCATCAGATGTTTGAACATCCCAAGAGTGAATAGTCATCTAATCTGTTCTATAACTAACGATTTGTGGCAGAATAACACCACGCCTAAGTTGTGTCTAAGTGTGACTTTGAGGTCAGGGTTAAGTTCCTTAGTCTTGCCCCTTACCTTTATCAGACTGCTTGAATTTGTTCCGCTGTAGGCTTGTGTGCCTATCTCCATGCATCCCATGTATGTGTCAGTCCTTCGGGTATTTACCCACTTGCGTGTGCCCTATGTATGCTGACATGTGCCTAAATTCTAACCGGCTTCACAGCAAGCCCTGTTCCAGAAACATCTGTGTTATCTGCCTCAAAATCTTTACGCCTCCTGTAACCATGCTCCTTCCATGGCATCAGAGACTGGACATCACAATATTCATTTACACTCTGATCCATTTGAGGTGGGGAAGCTTAATGCTGTAGTAAATTTTTTCCATCAAATCAAGTTGTGCACAGTTGCATTACACTGAAGGCAAACCGTGTGCCATATTTTCTAAACTGTTTTCAATATCAGAGGAGATTCAGAAGCTGGGCCATGGTATTTCTATGAAGAAACAATGTTATATATAAAGAAAATATAGATGTGGTAACATGATCAACACAATGTTTGCCAAATATTTAGGCTTAATACTAAAAAGTACAGAAGCAGTTTAATTCTCTACTGAACTTCGATACAAAAATTTATGTTAACATTCTGTGAATTGACTTTGCCTCAATATATCATTCAGTCTAGGAACAATTATCACTACATCCTCATATATTTATTTTCAAACATTTATCAAACATGAGCCACAATGTTTTATATAATTTCACCTGAATAGTTTTAACTTTATATAATTAACAACAAATCCTTGTAGAGAATCTTTATATCTATATAAACATTAGAGAGATAGATGGATATAATTTTAATTTTTGGCACACACACACACACACACACACACACACATATATATATATGTATATATATATATATATGTATATAATTTAGATGGCAGGCATACTTCTGGTGTCCCTTGACTAATGAGTATATGTTCACCTTTTGTCATTCATACAACAGCTATAGATGAATATCCATTATGTAGGTAAATAATTAAAAATTTGTGTTAAATATTGATATTTTAATGTTTCCTAAAGAGTCTGTATTCCAGGGCTCATCTTATAAGCGTATGGCTTTTTCTTCTTTTTTTTTTTTTTTTTTTTGGTTTTTCGAGACAGGGTTTCTCTGTATAGCCTTGGCTGTCCTGGAACTCACTTTGTAGACCAGGCTGGCCTCGAACTCAGAAATCCGCCTGCCTCTGCCTCCCGAGTGCTGGGATTAAAGGCGTGCGCCACCACGCCCGGCTGCTTTTTCTTAACTATATTGGCATATTCAAAGATAAGGATATGAGTTAAAGTTATCTAACCAAAATTACCACCTATAAAACTACAAAAACTAAATAAAAATAAAGTATATATGGAAAAACAGAAAAGAATAATAAACTCAAAGAGGGAAAATAATTCATTTACATTGACCATAAAATTTCTTCTTCATATGAAGACAGAGATATATAAGCTGATAAATGTTTCCAGGTGGTTCTGGCTGACGTTTACATTTGTGGATAGGATTGCTCCAATTGATGAGTGTATGATTTGCATATAGGCATTGAAAGCAAAACCTGTGGCAGTTTACCATTAATTTGTATTGATGAGAATGAAGGACAAGACTCAAGATTTTGAGTACTACAGATTTAAGATATGCAAACTCTTTATTAACACAGAAAACATTGATTTTTGCATGTTGACATAAAACTAAAGAGGGAATGAACAGTACTAGCAATATTAATAAGTTTTCTGTAGTTATACTACATCTTTTCAGCTTGATAGAAAATTTCTGTCTTTGCAATAACCTAATTTAGCATATGATGAATAATTACATGCATTCATGACTTTATTTGGATTTTATGTACAATAATGTTCAAGGAAATCTCTTTAAAGTGCGCAATTCCTTCCAATTAAGTTCTACATTAATTTTGAGAAGGAATAAAATTTTACATCAGAGTTAAGTTTCTTACATGTAATGTTCAGAGTTAGACTTCATGGTTGAGCAGAAATTTTTCAAATGTCTCTATATCTGCTAAAAATATACATAGAAATGATAACGTTGTATCATTTATTCTCTTGAATCCTCCATCATTTAGTTGCCACTACAAGAAACTTTTGTTGACATCAGTGTTTTTCTTTTCTTTTTTTTAATTAGGTATTTTCCTCATTTACATTTTCAATGCTATCCCAAAAGTCCCCCATACCCACCCCCCTACTCCCCTACCCACCCACTCCCCCTTTTTGGCCCTGGGGTTCCCCTGTACTGGGGCATATAAAGTTTGCAAGTCCAATGGGCCTCTCTTTCCAGTGATGGCCTACTAGGCCATCTTTTGATACATATGCAGCTAGAGACAAGAGCTCCGGGCTACTGGTTAGTTCATAATAATGTTCCACCTATAGAGTTGCAGTTCCCGTTAGCTCCTTGGGTACTTTCTCTAGCTCCTCCATTGGGGGCCATTTGATCCATCCAATAGCTGACTGTGATCATCCACTTCTGTGTTTGCTAGGCCCCGGCATAGTCTCACAAGAGACAGCTATATCTGGGTCCTTTCAGCAAAATCTTGCTAGTGTATGGGATGGATCCCTGTATATGGCAGAGGCTGGAAAGAACCCAGTGTTTTTCTAGATGTGGCCCCTGATGGAACTGTCTTAGTAATTATGCAGTTGTTCCAGTCCCACTTGCGAGAAGATACTTTTTTCTTCAAGAACAGAGTCAGGTAGAAAAAATGGTTATGTATTTGGCCATAACAGTAACCAGATGTTCTTTCCTGTCTCCTGACAGTTATTGTAGTTGGGTTATAGGCTCAATTCTCCCTTGGCCTGCTTGCAATTTGTGATGCTAACACTTTTACAGGAATTTTCTCCTGAGGATACAGCAGACATTGCGTGAAATGGTTTACTGGATTGCTTTACTTGAGGTTTTTATTTGTTTGCTCTGACTATAAGAGAAGCTCATTTCCTACCCATGTGTGAGTTGAAATCTAGAATCTCATTTTTTTTTAAAGATAAGCAATCAATAGTTAGACTTTCACTTATAAGAATTTCATCACGATTCACTGAAAACAAGAGATAATTATTCATTTGTGTTTGGAAAACATATTTTAAATAATTTTTTGTTGAAAAACTAGCCAGAAATGACGTGATATACAGTAACTGCCTCATCTACATTTATTATTATTTAAAGAAAGAACTTATGGATTCTAAGACATTCACACCATTTCAGAAACTTGAGATTTACATAGATGATATATATCTTATTGTCTTGTCACAGCTGTCTTGTCTCTGTGCAGTCATAAACCACCACAGCCTGTAGGGTGACTTTCAAGGTCAGCCTTAAGATATAAAAGCCTCCAGCATTTGCTCTGACTTGCCAGCGTGTGTATACCTTGGATTTTGCTCATTGATTTCTGAATCTCTGCTTCCACTGATACCTAGAGAAAAGATATTTTTCTGTACAGTTTTACTTCTATCAACACTAAAATATATTGCTGGTGTCTTCTAGGCTCATTAGATTCTACAGCCTCCCTTCCAAAGGTCTTGGGCACTAGGTCTTGCTACATACTTTGAACTTTTATATCCTACTTCATTACATTTTCAACTGCTTCCAGAACTTACACATACTGTGAGGTACATTCTTGGACCTTTATTCACAGTATAACATTATGTCATTTATCATTTTTATATCCTTTGGCTACTACCTTCACCTGTCAACTCCATGCTAGTCAGTCAGTGATAGAGCAGGGCCTGCCCTGTTTATTGAAATTGTTTATGTTATTGAGTTGGACAAATTCTTTATATTTTTTAAAAAGTTATTATCTATCAGATATAAAATATAAAATAACTTTAGCTATTTTAGTTTTTTTCTTTTAATTTGTGTATGATTATTATTTTTATAATTATATACTTTACTGTCTAAATAAACTTAATCACAATTGTGTATTTTTCATTTTGGTTTAATGGCCATGAGGCAATTGCCAATAATACCGCTAAAAGTTTTTTTTTTTTTAATTTCTTTTCCTTATGTGTTTTAGGTTTAATGTTTTGATAAACTTTGAATTAATAGTTTTGTATGTATTATGAAGTAACATTTTAAATTCTTCATGTGTATATTCATTTAACATAAAAGACTCCATTAAAGAGACTGTCTATATATATGTTTATGAATATATATATCCATATCTATATCTACATCTCTCTATATATGGATCTATGCATTTATTTTATTAGTCTATTTAGGTCAATATGTTAGTTACTGTAGCTTTGTACTGTACATTGAAATTAAGAGAGTTGTTGCCTATATTTTTGTTACTCAACTTGTTTTGTTCAATAAATATTTCTATGGAAAATGCAATTAAAATTGTGATATGGGTACCTTATTGATATAAATGATTACTTAAATATTAAAGAATCACTACATGTAAACTTGCTTTTAACTACAAATTTTGTTTGAAACAAATAAAATTCTATGCATTTTCATATGAAAAGCATGCATGTGGGTATATATAGGGTGTGTGTGTGTGTGTGTTTGTGTGTGTGTATAATGTGGAAAAAATGAGTACAGGGGTAACTGGTTACTCTCAAATCCACTTGGTGGGTTTTACATGAAAAATCAAGTCTAGATTCAGTTGTGAGAGCATTATACAAAGAATTCTCCCTCAGGGAAACAGTTTTTATAATATAAAAAAAAATCGTACCTGAAATATGTCTCTGGAAGTTACTTATTCATGTATTATTTCCTATCTTATTTTTAAATATCTGAATTTTAAATTTAAGCACACTAAAGTTCAGTTTATTTAAAATGGCTTTGATTTAAGCAAACTTTTAATAGTCAGTAACTTTGTTCACAATCTGATGAAGCTAAGAGCAGCCTTTTTGAGTTTCTGTAACAGAGTAATATGTGCTGTTTAATTTATTCTTCGCTAGGTTCTTGACTTTACTACTACAATTATAATTCAGAGCACACCTCTCCTGATGATAAGGAACTGGAACTGTGTGTGTTCCATTTCAACCAAATGCATGTGTCGACAACAGTTTCTTACACATTTCCTGTCCTCATTTACTTTTATAGCCTACATATAGAGTAATCAAGAGGGTCTTACCTTTCATCTTTGTTATGTTACCAATCATCTGTTATGATGGAGAACATGTTGTGACCATGCTGTATCAGTGTCCAGAGTTCCTCCCCACTGTCTTGTTTTTCTTGTTGTCTCTTTGTTTGTCCCATCATTTATGTTAGGTTGACTAAGGGTTGATTTTCTTCTGCTTTGCCAGTATCCTGTTTCTCATGCTTAGTAGATCTGCAGGTATGTGATAAGAACTGAAATACTTATTTGATTTAATGAATGAATGTTTCTGATTATAGAGATCTTCATTAAACAAAATAATCCACAGTAGACCACAATGCTATATGACTACATGACATGTTTACATACAATATAATTCATGCTCAGCTTATTGCCGGTGTTAAAATTAATCCCATAAAAATAATAAATCTATAGCTTTACCTTGATGAAACAATACCTGTTATAATCCATCATTCTCAGAAAATTATTGACATAATGTACTCATTTTGCTTTTATTATGTATAAAAATGTGAAAAAAATCAAATTGAATATTTGCGGAAAAGCATGTTTACTTGTGGTCTCAGCTAGTTCTGCCCACACATTATTTGACATAGGACAAGTAGTATTTTGAAAGCCCATTTGCATTATGGTGGAAAATTCTCCTAATTTTTCATATATGTTTCTCATATTTAGTCAAGACAAGAAAAATTAAGTAATGAATGTAGAAAGTTCTCCAAGATTTTAATAAATGGTGCTGTTTGCTGGTTGAATGACTCGTATTTATAAACATGAAACTAAGAAAAGAATAAAAATAATATAATTTGTCATACTAAGGCCAATTATTCAAATTATCTCTCTATCCTGATACCAGTTTTACACTATACATGTTAGTCTTTATAAGTTACCAGTAATCTAGACTTAGATCTTAATTTATTAAATATGTCCTATATGTACATTTAACTGGCACCTCTCTGTGCTGATATTTGAGTTTTCTAGAATTGTTCCCACATATAGTGATATCTTTTCAGGAAATATACAGGATGTGAGGAATACTGACCAAGGTTTATATTCATGATTAGACAGTGGCAATCTCATAAAATACACATATATTTTCCAAGAAAGTGGTTAATCACTATTTCCATTTGACAAACAAAACATAAATATTTCAAATAATTCCTCTGTTGCAAATATTATGATAGATTTGTATACTATTTCAAAACAGATCTTGTATTTTTAAAGCATAGCTATTTTTGTTGTTGTTGAGGAGAGACATAAAACTAAATTGAAGTGCTTAAATGCAGAGATAAAAGATTCAGAAACTAGGCTTAGAAAGAAGAGTATAAGTACTAAATTGAATTTTTTATTAGATATTTACTTTATTTACATTTCAAATGGAAGTTTCCTTAAATCCTTCCTCCAAAATGCCTTGTCCTGCACTACACCTGAAAATGGAGTTTTATATGTTTTGATTTAAGCATTATTTATCTTAGTCTCCCTGTCCCTTTCTCCCTCTCCCTCTCTCCCTCTTCCTCTCCCTCTCCCTCTCTCTCTCTCTCTGTATATATATATATATTTCAAGTGTAATAAGAGCATGTTAACAGCTCTGCTCTGGAGGAGTCAAATCTGTTTGCCAACAGAATGTTCTCCCCACCAAGGTTACAACTAGAAAGCACCATCAAATAGACTCAGGGTTTTTAGTTTTTTGTTTTTGTTTTTGTCTTTGTCTTTTTGGGTTTTTTTGTTTGTTTGTTTGTTTTTGGTTTTGAGAATAAACCATAGAGAATAAAAGAGCATATAGATTTAAAATCACTTAATTTCATACAACAATAATACTTAGAGCTAGCCAAGGATTGATTTGCTTTACTGAGAAATAAACACATAGTATTCTAGTTTCTAAGGTGACCAAGAAATTAATTTAGATTTTGACATCCACCCTAATCAGCTAATCTGCAATAAGACTACTGCCTATAAAAGTTAAAGACAAAGTATTCTGAAACCTACAGGCTGATCCAGCTGAGCATATGAATGCTGATCCTTGATCTTTAATGATTTGGGAGATGCAAGAAAAATGAGTATTTCTTAATTTGAAGAAACAATATATCTGACATTTAGCAGACACAGGTTTTAAGTAATTAACTGCACATTTCTTTCCCAATTGATAGATTTCACATTCTTTGTTTCTAATAGCTTCTAGTTTCTTTCTTTCTTTATTTCTAATGACATATAATATATTATATAAATAATGTATTATATGTGTATATATATATTCATATATCCTACTACAATTGTATTAGTATTCTGTGAGTCTTCTTGCTGACAGCCTCGATATGACAGGTAGCATTGTGTCACATGACAGAAGAAATTAATATACTGAGGTGTACTGTATGGTTTCTCTCCCTTAGCATAAGAAGACACCAAGAATCTCTTCCTAATGGCCTTATCTAGTGTTAATCAATTTTCAAAGACAATACCTTAGATGTCATGGCCATACAAAATGCTTACCATTTTACTACTATTAACGTTGGATTTGGGAGGTGGGCTTCTCCATTATTTCATGGGGGCCAAACCCTAACATTGGCTAACTCAGTGTTTGTACAAGGAAAACTACACTACATATTAATATTTAAAATTGATGTGACAATTGAGATATCCCCAATGGAAACAAGCAAGTATATTAAATCCAACGCTTTGTAATTCTACTGTGTTTTGCTTTATTTTCTGAATTGCTCTTTTCTCCAAGAGAGTCTGCACATCTGCTCTCTGATTCAGTTCAGTACATTGATACTAAGGTCATCAGACGTCCTTTATTTTAATAAGATTTCAAACTTCAAAGAAATTCCCTTGTGAGATGAGCAGTCCCAAATCAAAGTCTCAGCTAAGATTAGATAACCAGAGTGTGATCAGGTGAAAACAGTCTCAAAGGGGAAGGGCTAGATTTAAGTTAATTGTCACCATGTCATGGGGCATTTGTCTTTGGTTGAGAAACAGCATTGGAGACTACAGAGAATTAGCCATTTTCCGGTTACTGTGGGCTCACAACACTGACTCAAGATGGATATTGCACACTCTACTTGACCCCCACCCAACAGTATAAAGGAGAAATGTGATGCCAGAACAAGAATTAACTGCTCTAGGAAGGAAGCTTATTGCCCTTAATGAAAAGACACAGGCATTTTATTTGCTAGAAGGAAATTGAAGCAACATAAAAGTCATAAACACAATTTGTTTAAACTACAGAAAGAGTTAACTTAATTAGTTTGGAAACAGGAAATTTTGATGGTTCTAATAAAATGTACTCTTTCCTGTTCCACTGTGTATAATTCAGTCTGCAATGATTTTCCCTATTACACATATCAGTGGCAAGCCCCTTATGCAGCTGACCCTCATTAATTAATAATTGTATGTCATGAGTAAGATGAGTCTCTGTATCAACCCCTTTGTTGGGCAGATTTAAGATCCATTAAGGTATATTTAATCCTGAGTGGGGAAAAGGAATAATTAGGATCGATGTGCGAGATATCAAGCACCTTGGCAACTCAAGGATGCAGTTGTCTAAGAAAAACATGTGGTACTGCAAATGCACTGACATCTTCCCCCATGTGATGGGGGAAAGTTAACCTCTGGACATATCATGGCATCAATTTTTAATATTGATTCATATTCAGTATTTTCTAGTGTTTTGAATGTATCTCCATCAATCATTTTAGGAAGATGCATCTCGGTAGATAAAACTATATATTAATTATGTATAACTGGGTTTCTTTTGTGCTGCATTTTGCAAGCCCACTTGTTACTAAAGGATATATTTTTAATTAGCTCTGTTTGCCTGGCACTCAGATCTTGACTTCAACTCTCTCTAGAGGCTTTTTAGCCAATGGCCTATTTAGAATCATGTGGCTTTTTCTCTCTTAGACAAAACCAATGACATGCATTTTATTCAAAAGCCAATCTCAAAAGATCTATATTAATTTTAGTATCACCTCCCCTGATTCCTCCCCGCAAAATCATTGTCTGCCATTGTTGCACTTACTTCTTATTTTTAGGCAAATTTACTTACTTATTTCCCTACTCTTTATGCCCTGTATTTTAGCTATCAATCTGTCTCCCAAATCTCAAAGACTTTTTTGAATCAACTCATCAGTAAGACTTTAAGCTCAAAAAATGTTTCATAAATACCATTGATACTTCCACCAATATGTATGTATGTATTTGTAGGTATTTGTATATGTATATGTATGTGAACGATGTATAACCAATTTATATTGTAGAAAATGTTATAAAGATTAAACTAAAATCCCTTAGTGACAAAATATATCTTTAAGTCACTAATGGGTACTCTAAACATTCATTGGTTTGCTGAATCTTAGGGACACATCAAAAACCAATATATTTGATATGTTTATTCTTGTATAAATTTGATTTCATGAAATTATATCTTACCCATACAATAAAAACAATTTTAATATATATATTTCAAGGAGTAAGGGAAACTTAAATCACTAAAATACTTGACTTACAGTAAATTAAATTACAATAAATTGCAATAGGGCCTAAATTTGAAATTTCCAGCATCCATAGAAAAAGCAAGACATGATAGCTTGTACCTATACAAGAATGTAGGTAAATTGAAAGTAACTGAGTCACCACAAGCCCACACCAACATGAACTTCTAATGAAAGTTTCTTAACAGGACTTCACTGTAAGACTTCTTTGTAACATGAGCAGTGAGTTACCTATCCCACGTGCATATCTGTTGCTTGGATACCTTTGAAGAAATCCCTCAAAAATCTTGTGATATTTTTCAACCTCTAGAGCCTTATAAGTTTTATTTATTTCCTGAGTCTTAAGAACCTCTGTTCTTGGGGAGTAGGAACATCATCTTGGAGACAGGGGAACAGGGGAATGGGGAGTGGTTTGAGGGTAAACTGGGAGGGGGATGACATCTAGACTGTAAAAAAAAAAGGATTAAAGAATAAATAAATTTTGAAAAAAAAGAACCCCTGTCCTCTCTCTAAAAAAGAATATTTCAATTAGAAGGAAATAGCTAGACATCAATGTCTACATAGAGGGTTACAACTGGAAAAGATAGGCCTTTTCAAGGGATATTTGCACATATATCACTAACACATATACCTGTAATGCTTGCCATTAGTTATGTAAGATTAGATAAATTTTGTAGTACTACAACGTCACTTAACATAATAAATATGTAGATAACAGTATACTAGATATCAAAAATTAAAATTTAAAAGTAAAATAAGATTAAAATGAAAGCAAAAATAGTATGGACTTGTACAACCTGTTTAATGGTCTATGAGAATGTGAAGCGAATCCTAACTAGCCCTATCAGTTAAAACAATAAGATGGCAGAAACTGATAGGGTTTAACATCTTGTAGCACAATACAAATATGTTGGTCCATAATGCATGGTATGTTCTCACTTATAAATAGATTCTAGCCATAAAATACAACTACCATGTTATACTCCACAGACCCAAAGAAGCTAAAGAAGGAAAGCCCAAATGAGGATGTTTGAATCTCACTTAGAAGGGAGAATTAAATAGTCAAAAGAGGCAGATAGAGGGAGGGAACTAGGAGAGAGGGGTAATGGGGGATTCAGGAACAAGTATGGGGAAGAACAGGAGAGATGGCTAGATGACCAAGAAAATAAATGGAAATCTGAAACTGATAGGAGTGAGGAGGTCGGGTACATCTCCAGAAAAGATAGAAACCTGGGATAAGGAAGGCATCCAAGAATCAGTATGGGTAATTTTATTTGAAACACACTACATTACGGATATGGAACCTGAAGAGGCCACCTACTATAGCCAGACAGGAACCCCAGTGGATCAATAGAGACACCAACCAACCACCAAAACTTTCACAACAAAATTTATCCTGTCTACAATAAATGCAGTTATGGGGAATGGAACAGAGGCTGAAGGAATGGCTAATCACAACTGGCCTAACTTGAGACCCATCCCATGGGCAAGCACCAGTCGGTGACACTATTAATGATACTCTGCTATGCTTGCAAACAGGAGCCTAGTATGGCTGTCCTCTGAGAGGGTCCACCTAGTAGTTGACTCAGACATGTACAAACACCCACAGTCAAGCAGTGAGTGGAACTTGGGGACGCCTGTGGAAGAATAAGAGGAAGGATTGTGAGTCTCAAAATGTATAGGAACTCCAAAGGAAAACCAACAAAGTCAACTAACCTGGACCCTCAGAGCTTTCAGAGTCTGAACCACCAAGCAAAGAACATACATGGGCTGGATCTAGGCCTTCCTGGACATATGTAGAAGATGCAGAACTTGCCCTCCATGTGTGTCCTAAACAAATGGAACAGGAGTTATCCCAAAAGATGTTGCCTGTATGTGGGATATGTTCTACTATCTGTGCAGCCTTGTCTGGCCTCAGTGGGGGAGGAGACACTTAGTATAGCTGAGATTTGAAGTGCTAGAGTAGAAGGGGGGATACCCAGGTCCCCACCTGTTCAGAGGAAAAGAGGAGGGGGAATGGAAGAAGGATTGTGGGATGTGGTGACTGGGAGGGGTACAGTGAGCAAGATGTAAAGTGAATAAGTAAAAAATTAAATTTAATTTTAAAAGGTGTTGGTGCTAATTACTATTACTACAAAAATAATTTGAATATTATAAAGAAGAGGAAAAGGTAGGTAGATGGAAAATTGATGAGAGAGGGTAGGAGAGTAGACTACATAATGATTCCTAAGTAAAGAATTTAAGAAACACAAGAAATAATATTTCATTTAAATGGACAAAAGGAAATAGTGGAGCAATACAGAAGGGTATCAGAGAAACAGATGTAGATTAAAATTTGTTACCAAAGATTCAACTTTTAGATGATTTTGTGTCTTAGTTAGGGTTTTACCACTGTGAACAGATACCATGACCAAGGCAATTCTTATAAAAGACAACATTTAATTGGGGCTGGTTTACAGGTTCAAAGGGTCAGTCCATTATTATCAAGGAAGGAGCATGGAAGCATGCAGGCAAGTATGGTACAGGAAGAACTGAAAGTTCTACATCTTCATCTGAATGATGATAGTGGAAGACTAACTTCCAGGCAGCAAGGGTGAGGGTCATAAGCCCATACCCACAGTAACACACCTATTCCAACAAGCCCACACCTCCCAATAGTGCCACTCCCTGGGCCAAGCATATACAAACCATCACATTTGGTAGCTGGAAGAAATATTTTATTTAACAAAGTGGCATATTAAACATTCAGCAGAAAAAAATGTGAGCCAATTGAGAATATTAAAAAAATTTAAACTATGAAAAGACAGCAATAGAATTTTTATATGTTATTTCCATTAGAATTAATTTTAAGAGACAAAAATATGAAACAAAACAAATGAAAATCTTTGAGGAGGTGGAAGAGTAGGAGGAAGAAAGAAAGAGAAGAGAAGTAAAAGGAGAAGAAGGAAGAGGAGGAAGAGAAGGAGGAGAAGAAGGGAAGGAGGAGCAGGAGGAGGAGGGAAAGGGAAAGGGAAGGGAAAGGGAAAGGGGAAGGGGAAGCTCTCCTAGCTGTCCAGCATGCTGTAAGATCTTTGAGAGTCTAAAACCTGGTCAGCATTTTCCTTAATTTTCCCCTAGGACAATCTTTGCTTATATGTATCATATGCACATTAGCTCAACCTCTTCCTAATAATGTATTCACATCCAGAGTGTTCCAGTATGTATGCTGGGGAAATTATATGATTCCCTAGAGATGGATTCAGTGAGATTCATCTTCTTCACAAACAAAAACTGCAATTTGAAGCAGTGTGCTTTCAAAATCAAGTGTAATTCAAATAAGTAAGACATTTTTATTGCCATTAAAACTACAGAATTCATGTTTGTTAACTACAGAATTTTAAAATCAGTCTTTCCATATAAAATATAATAGGCTAATTTAATGCTATCAACTGCCATGGAATATTATTGACTGATTATAGATGATTATTGAATATGAAAATATAGTATTCATGTAGACAAATGAAAGACAAAAATGACAAAAGACGTAAATATTTCTGAAGTTCCAGAGTTTTTCAGAAAGTAAGTATAAAGTATATTGAATAAGGATCACCAGAATACATTTTAGAAATATGAGAAATTGGCAGAGAAATATGATGCAAACAACACCTAGCCTCAGAGAGATAAGGAAACACTGCATGGACGAAAGAGAGTGGTGAGGGCAATCAGTGCATGTGCACGGGAGACAGGCATAAGTAGTGATGACTCATGTTAGTAAATTCAAAATAGTTTTAAATGCCAATGAGTGAACTATGTATAAATATCCTCCTTTTACCTATGAAAATAATAAAAACTCAATATTATGGTTAAAGACAAAACCATGATAGAATCTTTAGAAAATTTTCTAAAAATTATTATATTTATTAACCAATACAACTACTTTCGGAGATTATTATGTGAGGAAGGTTTAAGATCTGCATTTCACTAAATATTTTTTATCAGACTCTTTCTGTTAAATACATATTACTAAATTAGAGTACTTTCAAGTTCACCCAGGAAATATATTTCTAATTGATTTACACACTTCAGGCCTTTTACATAAACCTCTTTCTGAGGGTTATGGGTCGGTAAGGGTGTGTGGGCTGCCATACTTTCCTGTGTGTGCCTTTGTGCTCACAGAGACAGCAAGTCCTTTGTCATTCTGCCAGAGCTGGTTGAAATTCGCCTCTGGGATCAGAAGTTATTAGTGGAAAAGGATAGGGCAGATTGACACAGTGATTTTATAATTCTATTGTCCTGGGAAAGTAGGCTAATGAGGGTTGACTGATACAAATAAAAATGATCATGAAATGCTCCAGGCACCACACCTCTATAAATAGTGAGGAGAGGCAGCTCATAAAACCAGTGCTGCTGCCAAGGATACTGGCAGGTAAGGTGATGTGGCTGGTTTAGGAGGGAGCAGGGTACAATCCGCCCCTGTGATATGTCCTTTTCATCTCCTTGACAAAGAGACAATCTTCATTACATTTGGAACAAAGGAGACTAATATATGATAAAACATTCTCTGATTTTGCTGTTATCCTGAATTAATTGATGTGTTAACATTTCTTATAGGTGCCTATAGAACCACCTTATAGATAAAGTTACTGTTTAGTAGAAGAAACTCTAAAAATCATCCCTTAGTTTGAGAGAGGCATTCCTTCACAAGTTATTTAAATGGGTAAGTTTATTTATAAGTTTATTTCAATGAGTAAGTTTATTTATAAGTTTATTTCCTCATTCATAAGGAAACCCCCCAGACTGGGTGAAAACTTATTTAAAAAAGATACACATTCTTTCCAAAATGGTAGAAAGGCAAAAATCTTGCAGATATGCCAATTCATAATTAATGAATTTTCTTAGGTTATCTTGACTCCATAATAGTAATTTCTTACATTATTTGTATCCAGTCTACTATATTTGTAAATATTTAGGTAAATCTGATATTACTATCAATGAATTTGAACAGTGTATGATTTTCTTTTCTGTTTATATTTGTAAAAATCATCAAACCATTAGTATGTTAGAATATTGCATGTTGGATAACCTGGATCTGGGTTGCAAGGCCATAATGACTTCTATTTAGCTCCAAAATAAACCATTTCTTATTTACTTGATTTGATTGCTATGGTTTTACCTTTCCATATGTTTTTTCCTTTCCTTTGCATATCTCTCATATTTTGAGTCAATTTGCAGCACACTCAATTCTTGCAGTTTGATTTCTTATAAGAATTTGGCACTGTGAACCTTGTAAGCGAAATATATTTTGTGTGAACACACATACTCTAGATACTAGAGGACAAATATGTGGAATAGCAATGGGAAAAAGAAAGGCTCAATGAATCAAAGGTCCAAGTTTGTGTTACTATAGGAACTTCACATAGACGATTTTGAGCAAATATGGTCAATGGGAACCAATGACCTATTGATTGAACTGTGCTTGGGTAACTGACTCACTATCTAGAGAAATAGAAGATGTCCATGTAATACTACATAAAGCATTTTAGTCTGTATGAATTTCATACTTCATTGGAGCAGGCAAAACTAGAAAAACAGTACACAAAAAGGTAAAATAGATTTTCAAACTAAAAGCATGAAATAACTTCAGAGACACTAAACAGTAACTACAGATACTTAATTGTATTCTGAAATTATTTCAGATTACTACTTCGTAAAAGTCTCTCATGTAAGCTCCTTTAGTGTTAATAGACATGTAAAGAAAGAGGAAAATAAAATGTGCCTGTTTGAAAGATATTTTGGAAGAAGATCTTTCTAATGTTTAAAATACGTGCATTTGACACTCAACAATGTAAAGTAATTGCAATGTGATCTCCAGTAGTCTAGACTAACCTCAAGCTCACTGTATGACTGAGGATGATGAAAATCTGATCCACAAGCTTATCTTCCTATTGCGAGATCACCATCATGAGCTTCAACTCTCACTGACATCTTAGAACATGCAATTTAAAGAAAAAAAAGTAAATAAATACTTAATTATGCTAGCAACCAGAAGTGTGAAAGGGAGTTAAATAAAAAGTGATACCATTTTTGCTAATCTTATAAAATCTTCAACTAAATAAGATTGTCACACACCAAAATTAACCACAACAAAATTTATACAACACAAGGAACCTGTATTCATTAGAAATAGGTTTTTGGAATGGAAACTGTAGGGCTTCACATTAAATTTTACTTTCATTATTGAAAATGCTTTATGCAATTAAAGACCACAAACAAATTTAATGACAGATTTAGAACTGAAAATTACAATTAAATTTATATCTTCTTTAATTACTCATGTCTATTCTATTTTAAACTTTTTTATTGGTATAATTGGTATAATTAAAAAGTTAAGTGTGAAGACTGATGAAACATCAAACACTGACAATTCATGTCTTCACATCCTAAAGAAATATCATGGGAAATATTTTTGAATATATTCACTTAAATCTTGTTCATGATAGTACAGAAATATCTAGGTCCATGTTTGGAGGAGAAAGTAGACACTTTGTGGAATATTAGACATGGAACAAAAATGGGTCAACTATACATACATAAATATATTGGCATTGGAATCATAGATTTATAACAAATATCAATGTATTAATTTTTAGAATGATAAATAATACATCATTAACAATGATAATTATATACTAAAAATAGTACATTGCTTTCAAGATCATAACAAATTACCAGTATATGGTATTTCTATAAGAACCTATTACTTAATAGGCATGAAAGGACTGAATATATGGAATGTAATTAAAGACAGAATCAATACTAGCATTAGTATTAGCTGAAGAGAGTATCCCGATTAGATCAATGAAATGTATTTACTAGGTCTGAGAGATTTAACTAAATCAGACATTTTTATGGACCAAATATTCAGACAAAACAAAGAGCTATAACTTCTATTATTTTCTGACATCTTCTAAAATCAGTTCTTTTATTTTTTAAGTTTATAATACAATTACATATTATCCCTCTTCTATTTCTTCATTGTAAGCTTTATATATATACCACTCATTGTTTCTATATATACCACTCATTGTTCCTTCTCTATTCATGATCTTTTTATACTAATTATTGTTGTATGAATATATGTAACAATGTATATGTATTCCTAAACACCTAAATGCTACCTCCTCAGTCTGTATAATGTTACATGTATATAAGCTGTGAAGGCTGACCACTTGGTGTTAGTTAACCAGTTGATATGCTCTTTCCTGGGGAACACTACTCCTCCAGCTTTTCCCTATTTTCCTTTTTATATATTTCTCTACAGTAATTTTATATAAAGCATAAGATGAGAATATTATTATTTTCTGAGGCTCTAAAAATTCTTTGTAATTATTGCAAGCATTCAGAGACAATGAGAAATAATCTGTGGGTGCCAGAGCCTGCTGGTGAGAACAACCATTATGCACTTCTCAAGCACAATAGCAGATGCTTATAGTGTGGAAAGCTCTACTAAACCTCCATTATACTTGAAAGTGTTGGTATTGGCAAATTCCTAAGCATTCATGTGTGTTTATTCTTGTAGAGTCTCAGAAATCATCCCCAGAACTCTGCTCCAGAATGTCAGCTTTCAGTTGAACCTTGCTTGAATTGTGAGTCAGACAATCCAAGTTCAGTTCAACAATAAACATTTGCTAGATCCAAAAGATTGAAACCTTTCACTATGCCCGAGCTTTGCTTTGCTTTACTTAAATATTCAGTTTGTAAAATGATGTTTACCTAAATAATAAATTTTGAACATGTGATTTGTTGACTTATGAATTGAACTGAATGAGCAGATTTGACCAGAGAGACTATATATAGTCCCCCTCTTGTGGAATTCATGTAATATTAACCAATTACAGAATTCTATAGAAAGTATTTGGAGCTGCTACAGATAAATGTGTGAGGGAAAATCATCTGCCTTTCTTAATAGTTTAGAAGTGGGGAGATTGAATGGCAATGGGGTTCAGTGTCTTACCACCCCCTCATAGGTACATAGTACTAAAATAGGATATACAGACCATGTCATGGAACCCAAAAAGCTCTACTTCTATGATTGGTTCTATAATTAACTTAAAAAACTACATGATTTCATTATCTTGTAAGTTCAAAACTTATTTTTCACACATATTATAAATTGTCAAATTGTAGTAACCTGTTTGTCAAATTGTAGCAACCTGTATATTTAGTGAAGCAGATATTGACATAGGAGAAGGTCAAGCAATTGCAGAGGTTCCTGGATTTGTACTTTCAGGAATAGTCAGGCTGCATGCATTCCAGTTCAGTAAATAATTACCCTATATTGTTAGGTTTAGAATGTTACATCATTTTAATTTCTATGAATCAAAGAGATTTTAGAATCAAAAGAGCACATTCAAAAACAACAAAGGAAGTCTGTCCTGCTTAGTGCCCTAGACATTGCTGCTGGCAGGCTCCAGGAGTTAAACAATGTCTCCTGAAAACAGTCCCTGTTCCTAAGCTGCCATAGAGTCTTTACAACAACCACCTTACAAATGATCAAGTATCTGGTCCTTTAATTTTGTTAGAATTTAAAACTGTGAAAAACAGAATCTTTAACTCTCATTCTTCTTACGAAAAGGTTGTCTGATCTCACTTAAGGCTTTTAGAAACAGTGTTAAATAGTATAATATTGAATACATTTATGATAGTCCTCTCATAATTTAGCTTTATAATTTTGATATCTACCTTGGAGCCCTGAAATTCAGAACAGTCAGAAAAAGATATTACCACATCATTCTTGGCACAATAGGCCAAATGCCAGGAACCCCACAAGTATAACCAATTAAGGTATAGCAAAGATATCAAGTATACTGTTCTTTATACAGTGAAGGCCAATAAAATCCAACCACCTAACAGCTCATACCACCCTCAACAAAAATATCAATTTACAATGAACAGACACAAAGCTTTGAAGAGCCAGACATCCAGATAAAAGATAAACTTCAGGAGGCCTGATTACTTTTACACACCTAAAATAGTCCATCACTAAAATAACAGCAGCTCAAAATTTGAATCCTTTCTCTGAGTCATTTCTTCTGGGAATATATCTATAAAAAAAAAAATGGAGCTGTTTCCTAGGGTCTCACAATCTCTCCTTAAGTGGAATCACTGATATAATTTAACAAATTAAAATAACTACTTCTTCTTTTAGAATGAGTCATTCACCCGGATGCAGGTTTGCAAATACTATATGACTGGATTATCACAGCTCACGACTGTTCTGTTTGTGCATCACTGAAGGGTAAAACCTCTCAGGAGCTTCCCTGAGCACCCATGGCTGAAAAATCACTCTCTCTGTCAACTAGTCAGAAAAGCTCTCTCCACCAGTGTCTGTAGCTACATAAGTTACTTTATCAAGTTTGTAGTATGTGTCTATATTCTGTACGAAACTGGAGATTTTAAAATGGAGAGTGACTAGAAGAGATTATTAACAAATTAACCATAAATTGTCTCTTCCATGAAAACATAAACTCCAATATATACCTATTTCAAAACAAACCTTTGCTCATTTCTTTCATAACCAATTAAGTATTCTTCACACTGCTGAAATACTAGCTCCATTTAAATAACAGTTACTAATTTACTAATTTGTTTACTAACTAGGTTTATTGAACTAAATTTACTAATATGTACAACAATATGGATATTTTTAATTAGCTTAGAAAGTTCCTAGCATTTTCTATACTCATATAAATAAAATGTATCCTGGACTTCTTTATTTTATAAAAACAACAAGAAAACACCGAATGCAAACAAAATTCATGGGTACATTTTTAAACTTGTATTGAAAATACTTTTTTTTATATTTTATATCCTGATGATTGTTCCCAATTCTTCCAAGGTTCCAAGGTCCACCCAAGCTCCTCATCTATCCAACTCCATTTTTCATTTTACAAACAGGTAAATAAAAATAACCATGTCAGAATAAGAGAGAGAGAAAGACAGAGAGAGAGAGAGAGAGAGAGAGAGAGAGAGAGAGAGAGAGAGAGAGAGAAAGCAGAAAAAGCATATATATATACAATAGAAATATACACAGAAATAACAACCCCATTAAAAAAAACACAAAAAAAGAAACCAACTATGTTATGCAAGCAAAAGATCACTAAAGTAAAAAATGTCCAAGCAGTATGAAACATTAATCTTCAAAAATACCTGTGAGTTAGTTTTGTGTTTGTCTTCTGATGTTGAGCATGGGGTCTGCTTAAGTGTGCTTTATGTACCCAGTAAGACCCCATTGAAGAAAACTAATAGATCTTTCCCAAGCAGTTGCCAATTGAAGATAGGTTAGGGATGGGAGGCTGTGTCTATTTCCTTCTCTCAGTACTAGGATCCTATATGGCTTGGAGTTGTGCATACCCTGCATGTACTTTCACAGTCTCTGTAAATTTATCTGCTGTGTCTGCAAGACATTGTTTCATTGGTGCCAACCATCCCCACTGACTCTTGGAAACATTTTCCCTCCTTTCTATGTAGCTCCCTCAACCCTTAGGGAAGGGATTTAATGGAACTGAGAGAGCGAAGGTCTCTTGGTCTCTGCACACTGTATAGCTTTGTGTGTTTGTATTTGTTTCCATTACTATGGAAGGAATCTTCTCTGATGATGCTTGAGCAAGACTATGAACTATGGATACAGCAGAATGCCATTAGGACTCATTTTATTGATGCTTTTTTTAGCAGAACAATGATAAATTAATACATTTTAAAGCTATTTTAATATATGAAGAAATACCATGATTATTATAGATGTGCACGCGCACACACACAGGAATAAAGGGATTAACTCCTCAGATTTTCTTCTTTTTGCTTTTTCTACTTCTTACATATCAGATCAAAAGATAAAATTTAAAGCTCTAACATATTTGCTTCTTACAAAGCTTTAAATTTTACTTTTAAATTTTTAAAAAAGATCTGAAGAAAGAATACAGAAGTTTTGGGCCTTGGAGAAGTTCAAACTCTGTGTGTATTCAGAACAGGCAGCATTTGGTAAATCTTAAGAACACAGCCAAATTAAGACAGCAGTTCCATGTGTACTGCTTACGAATGGGCCTGGCTTTTGTCAGAGTAATCAGATAAAGTACATTTCTGTTCAGTATATGGTGATAATAAGCAATAGAGCCACCTGGCTTTTGTTCTGAAACCCTATGTGCTCCACAAAGACAAAGAAGATAATTGTTTGCTTCTATCAAATTTCAAGAGGTACATTGTTTCTCTTTTCTGTTGTTCTCTTGGAACACAGTCCAAAAAAAAAAAAAAAAAAAAAGGAGCTTTGTGAAATTTTTGGGTGCTTGTGAGAAAACTTCAAGAAAACAAAACAAGAGTCTTGTGACTTTAGTTTTTTTTCATAATATGAAATTTTCTTGAAATGTGTTTTCATGTTTGTCCCAGGAGTATTAGATAAGAGTGGGCTTATTTCAGCTGTTGTTATTAATATGCCTCTATGAAAAAACATGATTTTGCCATGTGTGACATATCCTTGTAAGTGAACAATTTATTCATGTGATTATTCTTTTTTCTTTTTTTTTTTTTAGTTTTTTTTTTTTTTTTTTAGTTTGTTTGTTTGTTTGTTTGGTTGGTTGGTTGGTTGGTTTGGTTTGGTTTGGTTTGGTTTGGTTTGGTTTGGTTTGGTTTGGTTTGGTTTGGTTTGGTTTTTTGGGACAGGGTTTCTCTGTATAGGCCTGGCTGTCCTGGAACTAACTCTGTAGACCAGGCTGGCTCTGAACTCAGAAATCTGCCTGCCTCTACCTCCCTAGTGCTGGGATTAAAGGCATGCACCACCACCGCCTGGCTCATGTGATTATTCGTAACTCCAGAGTACACAAATTATCTGATGCTTTGGATAAAACTGCCAATTGAGATTTAGTCTGCATCATAATTAGGCTCCTCTCTCCAAAGTTCACAATGCCATTCTTCTATATGTATTGGTATACAAATCTATGAAATGCTAGTAGAGGCAGAAATGTCTTATCACAATATAGATATATTTATTCATGTTCATTTCTCTAAAATTAAGATGTTTTTATTTTAATTTCTCTTACCAAAAAAAACGCATTCAGAACTGTCCAATACCTTTATTCTCTATTCTACAATAAGAATGATGTCAGAAGAGTACAAAGAATTGAATATGAGAATATTTACATTGTGTTGTTAGTCATTCAGAAGATTTTTAATTATTCCTAAAGATATAAATGATATAGAGTAATGTAGAATGTCATAGCACAAATTTATCCAATCTGCCAGAAACTTCAATTTACTGCTAGAAGCTGATGTGTTTGAATAGTAGTATCTGCAGAGCAAACCTTAGGAACGTATTTGACCTAGATAAGGGAGCAAAGAGAAATATGGAAGAGGATTGGGAAGATGACTTAACATTCCTGAACATACACACTTAATGAAATAATTATGCTAGTGTTTCTATACAAGACCACAAATACACAATAAGGTACGAAGATGAATGGAAAGTGAAATGTTGAAGGATATATTTTCAAAAATCACAGTGCTCAATTATTGAATGAATATTTTTAAAGATTCTATTTAGTACCTCAATTAATGAGGATGTTGGTAAGACATAACAAGCCATTCAACGGACAACCATTAGTCAGACATTTTTAAAGGTGATTAAGCCTGATGAAATGAATTCATTTGGTGGATGCAAAACATGTATCTCCTAAAGGGAAGAAAGGAAATCAATTGTACTTGATGAGGGAAATTCATTTGCATGTCTGTGGACAACAATGATTTGTGTTGCTATCCTTTATCTCATGTTGTGAAGTAGTAAATCTCCAAGACAATGAAAGTTTAGAGATGCCAGGGAATTAAAGGGGTACAATAAACATTACATCATTTCTCATTAAACATAGCTAATAATATCTTTAATTCACTTAAATTGCTTTACAATTTTTGTATCTAGGACTGATTTAGTAACATTGTACAAACATTACAGAAATCTCTAGTTCTGGGTCTATATCCTTTTCAATATATATAAAAACATATCTCAACCTTCATAAAGAGGAATGAGCTAAAGTTGCTCTTCAAAGAAGGGGAGTCTAAAAGAGAGTGCCATTTTTATTCCATTCTTGAACATTAATACCTATATTAACAAAATAAATGTCACTAAAATGATACTCCATTTTGGAAAAAATGAGTATTTTGATAAAACAAATAATATTTTTTACACATCTTTAATTTACTTTCTAATTCAAAGTGAAACTTGTGGCTGGCTGGTTCAAGTATTTTTAAGAGATGAAACATAAGTCTTTTAAAGAATTCATTCTGAAATAAAGTAAAAATGAATTATTTTGAAAAATATTCATCAATTGGAAAAAACATCTTCAGAAAACAATAGCAAAAAAAATGTATGGATCAACATTTACTATTTGACTTGTGTTTGAGGCAATTAATATTTAGATGCCTCAAATTCTGGACACAATATTTATTTAAGCATTTACTATTTTAAATGCTCTCTTTCTGTCTTTCATTTTTGCCTGAAAGGCTTTTTAATGGATTAATCTTGAAGGTTCACAATACTTTCTTCATAATAGACTTTCTTGGCATTAAAGAAATATTGGTGACCACAGACAATGGTTAATAACATTCCTACTTATTTGACCCTTGAGCATTACAAAATTTACCATCCCATATTCCTCTCATAGGACTTACCAAATTCAGCATAATACTGGAATCAGAAATGAAGACATGATCTGTTATTCTGTTCAAATGATAAGCTCTGGGGAATTTACAAGTTGCTCCGAAGATCTTACCATGTTTTTTGTGTGTTTTAATAATTGTGTTAGAAGCAAGTGAAAGTGCCTGTTGTTTTGTAGTAGCTATAAATAACTTTATGTACAGACAACAGATACTATCATTTAAATGTGTAGAACTTGAAATTGGTCCCATTCAACTTAGTAGTATTTTAAAGAACACAGAACTAACAAAAGTTGAAGTGGATTTCTAGTAGGCTATCAGTTGTGGTGTCACTATATGTAGTCTTCAAATATCTATTATGTTTGCACTTACATTTAAGATGAACATTTTAAAAAAGCAGGCCTGTTCACCCTGCTTAAAGACTGAATAAGCTAAGTGTCCATTGATATAAAAGCTGCCTCTGATTGGCTTATGGGAGCTTTGCTTTTCCATGGTATTCACTTGTATTCACTATATTCTTTGTTTTTTTAATATGTGATGTATATTTCACATGGATTAAACAAATATAAATACATATACCTAATTTTAAGAACTTTCTTCATACTTAATGAAGAGTTAAATTCAATAGATAACCCTCAGACCAACAAAGAATGCAGTGAGTTCTAAGAGGAAAAAGGTGTTTCTAAAAAGTTAATGTGGGGGGAAAAACAGATAATGCAAAGCAAATCAGATTAAGGACATGCTCAAATTTTTATCAATAAGAAATAACTGGAGAAAAAAGTGGAGATATCCATTTTTAAAACTGTAGCACAATTTTAGATTTTATACTTCAGTAAGAAACACATGTAGTCAATGATGAACCCAGGACTTTGATGTCACCCCCTTTAGTTTCATTGATTTAAGTGTTGCAGCTTTTGAGTTACTGTGAAGAGGCAGAGGCAGAGGCCGAAGGTGATGTGTATTAAATGAGAGATGCCCATAGGGTCATGTATTTAAGCATGTGATGGTGCTCTTTATGGAACTTATAGAATTAGAGTTGTGAATGCATGAAGGAGGTAAAGCAATGAGTTGGGCTTGGGTTTGGAGAACTTACATCACTGCACTTTGTTAACTCTCTGTTTTTGTTTTGTTTTGTTTTGTTTTTGGGTTTTTTTGGGGGGCAAGATCTCTGTTGTGTAACTCTAGCAGTCCTTGAACTAGCAATGTATACACACCAGGCTTGCCTCAACTCACAGGGTTGTACTTGCCTCTGCCCTCTGAATGCTGGAATCATCAGCGTGCATTGCCCTGCTTGGTTACCTGACACTATCAACTTTCATTCTAGAAAAGGAAGCACAAATAAACTTTTTCTTCCATAAGTTGCCTTGGATCTAATTGGTGATATTTGGATCAATGAGAAAATCTTTCCTACAAGAACCGGACAGCATTGTGAAAGTAACCACCCACATAGACAGTGATCCTGAAATCACTCATACATGATAGTAGGCAATATTTATGGATATTTTAACACTCACAAATCGTTATTTTTATTTGTATGGATCATAAAATTATTTCACAAAGCATGCATACTTGACAAAGCCTCTAAATCTACCTGAAGTAATAAAACTGTCAAATAATTATAAAGTTGATGGTTTAACAAATATTTTAGACTGCTTTAGATAGATTAATAATCTCCATTCCTTTAATGTGTTTGAAACTGATCCACACCTTTGTGATAAAATCTGTTGTGAAGAAGTTCTATATAATTATTATTCCAAATGTGTGTACCTGTATGTGTGTGTGTGTGTTTAACTGATGACTTCATCTCCACATGACCTACATTGGTGAAATGCCAAGATACAATTTATTCACAGTAAAACAATAAATAAGGCAAGTGAACCGAATGGATTAGTACTTATGTATGTATAAAATAACTTTTAATACCAAGAATAATTCACAATAATATCTTAAGCAATATATCAATGGTAATCCAATTAATCTACTTAATTCTCATTAGACTGAGAATGTGATAGCTCATGAGCAAGAGGCATACAGAAAAGAGAGAGACCAAAAGAATCACTCAAGGTTTGTGCAGGAAAGGGAGATATCTCGATGATGGCTGATACGGAGTCTACTTATCACAGTTTCATCATCTACAAAACTGAGGAACTCCCACTAGGTTCCCATGGGTAACTTTCAGTCTTGCTGAAATATTTGCAGATGCAGATGGTTTCCCCCTCCCCCCATAGTTATTTTTCCAAGTATAAATGACTACTTGGAAAATTGACATTTATTATAATAGAAATTTAACAGAGGATGCATTCCATTTTCACTTTTACCATCTGGATCTTACTCTATTGTGAAGAATAAGAAATTATTCCTCCAAACACCTAACATTTACCCTACTGAATAATGTTTGACTTGATTGTCTTTTTCTTTCATAATTAAGAGAAAAGAAGGTTAAAGGCATTATTTATATTTGAAGTTTTCTCCTAATATGGAAAATAGCTCAGCAGTGAAAAGCAGTTAATGCTGTTGCTGAGGACCAGAGTCCAGTTTCCAGAACTCACAGGAGGATGGGAACTATCTGTCATACCAGTTATAGGAGATCCTGTGTCACCTTCTTATTTCTGTGGGGATTGACTACATGCAGGGTATATATTTACCTAAAGTAAATGAATACAAAAAAGGTTAAAAAGTCATTCTCTTTTAATGTTTATGAATCACATATTATCATTTTCAACATATAAGTGAGAAAATATGATTTGTTTCATTCTTTAGCCTTGTGTGTGAACATGGCAGAGATATTTAGTGCCTATATAGTGATATTTTCCCACTCAGCAAATATGTGTACAGAGAACAGTAATTTAGCTGGATTGTAAACTTTGCACTTGTATGCAAAGAACTGGACAACTAAGGCACTACCTGCAAACATGCACACCTTTCACCTTTATCAATAATGTATGAAGGAATAAAAGACAAAGGAACTGAAACTCCTCTAATATGTGGATCAATAAAACCCTGTGTATTCAGCTGTCTAACCTCATTACCCACTAAGCACAAAGTCTCCTGTAGCTGTGAAATTAGTGGTTAGTTATTGTGAACTCTTGTTGTATTCATCACCTCTTTCATCTACGTATCACTAAACAAACAAATATAAAATGAGGTGCAGAGTTCTTAATTTTTCATATTCCAACTGGAAAAAGAATTGAACAAATTCTTTTCATCCAAATAAGGAGACACTCAGGTCAGTTCATTCATGTATTTCCAACTTTCATGCTACTTCCATTTTTATATCTATTGCTCATTTTAATTTCTTTAATTAGCCTGAAATATAAAAATAAATTAACCTCATAAGTTCCCCAGGAGACAACAAAAGAAGATAAATGTAAAGAGTTAACAATGTATTTAGTTTGCACCTCTCTGACCAGCCTCTGATTTTCACACCACCCTTGTGAAGGTTGTCAGTATGTGCAACAACAGACAGACTTCTTACTGCTTAACAAACTTTCATTGTATATATGACACTGTAGTCTGTGGATAATTCTTGCTCTTGAAATACAGAAAGCAGATATCATTGATAGTAAAATGAATTAAAATATTGCATCAGGGTCCTCCAGAGAAACATGGCCCATAATATGAATGGGAAAATAGGTTTATTATGAGAAACTCTTTCATACAAACCTTCTGTAACTTTTTGTTATTTGAAGGCCTAAAAATAACAAAATGTTATTTTGTTAGGTGTTTGATACTCACCCACACTGACAGGAAATCTGCCTAATGATTCCATCATTGGCTCCAGATGTTCCATAGATCCAGAAATACTCTTTATTCTGGAACCACTTTAACCACTCAAAGACATCCTGCAAATTAATCTTCACAAATACCGACAAACTATAATAAAAGGTTCTCACATAGCTTATTGTGGATTTATCATAATTTTTATAAGTAATTTACAATTTAAAAATAATTCTTAAATTGACTTTTGTCCTATATTCTCTACATAGAACTAAAACAAAAGTCAATGTTTAAAATTTTACACTTCTATATTTGTTATTAAAAATCACATATGGAATTAAAACTCTAACAAAAGGGGAAATGTTCATTTATACAACAATGTGATTCAACTTTAAATGGAATAACCTAGTGATGAGTCCATATATATAGAATGTAATTTATTTCCATTATGATTTCTGTTCAATTATGCATGTGCAAATTTGAAGCTTTCTTCCTGTTAATATTTTCCCACAATGGCCACATAACTATATCTAAAGATTACTTTTTACATAAAAGGATTTAATTGATTTTTTTAAAGCAAAATAATCCTTATGTGTCAGAGAGTTACAACATATTAATTACTCTTTAAGTACAAGTTACAGGAAGAAAATGATAAGTGTTTATGATACACAGAAGTAGTTCTTCATTGAACATTTCACCTATGAATTTACATAAGAGAAAAAAATAAAATTGATAATCATTTTAGAAAAAGCTACTGAAAAAAATGAAAACAAATAAAATTTGAAAAAGAGAACTTGCTATGTGATCAGGAGACAGAGTTGACTACTCTTAGATTAAATTAAGAGAAGAATTACTTTGTTTATTTTGAACTACCCATGTATCTTGGAATAAAGCTGACTTGATCATAGTTAATAATCCTTTTGATGTGTTCTTGAATTAAGTTTGCATGAATTTTATTGAGGATTTTTGTGTCTATGTTCATTCAAAATAATGGCCTAAAACTGTCTTTTGTTTTCTAAATAATTCTGATTTTTAGTATTACATTAATACTGGCTTCATAAATGGAATTTGGAAACAAAAAGCCCAGTGTGAAGAATGGGTTGTTTCTTTTGTTGTTGTTGGCCAGCAGCATTTCAAAAGCATACAAACAAT
The DNA here is from genome assembly GCF_978045245.1 of Mus caroli. Classification (NCBI taxonomy): domain Eukaryota; kingdom Metazoa; phylum Chordata; class Mammalia; order Rodentia; family Muridae; genus Mus; species Mus caroli. The sequence continues at coordinate 47,481,166 of NW_028227256.1, forward strand.
ACAGAGGTCTTGTTTATGTTCTAGTACTTGATCTTATTGCTGAAGGTACATCTTGAGTCACAAATTTAGAGAAATCAAGCTAGTATTTACCTGGAAACTTCATTGCTACTAGTTAGCTTACATGGTCCTGGTAGCTGTTATGCTTACTACAAAAGTATTTGTGCAGTGCTGCTCAACTAAGAACTATAGCATATGCCTACTGTTGCACTAGCAGCATGAACATCATGAGAGTTAACAACCACTTTCTGATTGGATTGAAGCCACACTCCACACGGTGATACTGCACCTCTGCCATTATTTGGCTAAGAACTGTGGTCAAGCAGGTTAGCAGTCCTAGAAAAGAACCTATGACTCTGATAAATAACACTAAACCAACTCCTGCCAACTTAATTATATGCATAGATGAATGCATCTTTACACCATCAGAGAAACTTCTATTTGCAGTACATGATGATTAATACAGAGACCAAACAAACTAAAGATTGTAAAATGTTCACTTCTAAATGGAATGTATATTTGTGACTTTTCTAGGCAAGGTTCTGCAATCACCATGGAAGATGGAGATGGAAAGTTTGTAAAAGACAGGGTAGTAGATGACTCCAGCGAAACAGTGCCCATGAATACTTCAGGGTAACTTCACAAATGAACTCACAGTAGTTATGACAGCATACACAGACTCATATACACAAGACCTGTGCAAGTTCAAGCAAGAACAAATCCTAGAGTTGGGCATGAAATCCTATTCCTTCAAGTTCCTTATCTACTTTGTTCAGATCAACATGATCAACATGATTTTACATTCCCAAGGTTTACTGATAGTAGAAATGTGCTCTTCCAGTGAATCTTAGAAATGTGTAATTATAGTCATATTCACACAGAGCATGATTAAAACCCCAATATGTTTTGTCTTGACACATCCATAACATTAGTCAGACATAGCAGGGTTCAAAAGTAGTAGGTCAAGGAAACAGATTACCCAAAGTTGGAGAGGGGAAGATAATAATGTAATCAATAAAATATGTCTTATTAGGAAATGGTATTTCAATTATACAGATGACTTAGCTAACATTCAGATAGTATTTAATACTTCAAAATAAACAATTAACAGATATAAGTGTGAAACATCAACAGAATTTAAAATAACACAATATTAATCATGTGTTATTTTACCACTCTGATACTCTTCTGATTTTATGGGCATAAAACTATATGCACTTATGTACACACATACCCACACACACCACACCAACACATTTAAATCATAACTACTGCAAATTTACTGTTATATTTTATTATGATGTTTTGTCTCACCTCAAAAAATATTGCCCTGAATATTTGTGGCATGATATTAATCAGTCATGTTTTCAAAATATATGTAATTTGAGGCAACTTGTCTTTAGGATTGTATTGTTGAGGTCATGTTTAGAGAAAATTTAAACATATATTTGAGGGATATAATGTGCCTGTGATAAATACACTAAAACAATAGCAGTTGAAATACATAGAATGTGTTCTGTGTGAAAACTGAAATATGAAACAGCTTCCTGTGACTCCTGTAGATACTAATTCACAAACAAAACTCTCCAGCAACGTAGAGAGCGTTAGTCTCACTGAAACTCCAAACTGGATCAAGGTCTTTGTTTCTATTCTGTGTCTGACAAACTCAAGGAACAAATATGATCACTTTGGTTTCTTCAAATTGAAGAATTCCAATCAATATCCTAAGAAATTTAATACAATAAATTAATCAAAAAATTCTTTTTCAGCGACAAAGACTTAACATGTCTAAAAATTCAATATCAAATGTGTGGCATTGGACGAGGAAAATGTACTGAAATAAAAAGTCCGAAATGACTACTCACATTTACATCAGGCACTTGAGTTGAGCAGCAAGCCTGTACATACCTAGATGATGGAGAGCTAGTATCCTATTTAGTATCTGCTAAGAAATGCTATTCAGTTTCATAATATCCCCTCAGGGATGTGAATGAGAACAAAGCATGTGAAAAAGCCCAATACAATGTAAAGAATAATAACAAAATGTTGCTGATAAACACCATACTGTTGAGAGCTAAATGAAATAATTCACAAAGACTTTCTATAGTTTTTCCCTTTAAATATCACTTTTAAGGATTTCTTTTTTAAATAGTGCATCTTTTATGTGTAAGTATTTTTAATATCAAATGAGCCATGATCCATTTAAAAATTTTAAGCAGTTTATTTATTAGTATATATCATGATGCATGAATACCTCTTTTAGACAAACAAACCTAATTGTGGTTAACTTTCAAATTCTCATGTTAATAGGCAAGCAATGAATAGTGACAAAAAGCTTAATTCAAGCTACTTAATTAGTGTACACTTTCTTTTTACATTTCTGGAATTATGTCCTCTTCTATAGATGATAAAATCATATATATATATATATATATATACATATATATATATATATATATATGAACAAAAATATCCTTTTACTGTATCTGACACACTTCTTATTGCCTAACTACAATTAAGGATATTCCTTCTATCCTATAATTTTTAGGGAATTATATTAAATAATCAATAAAGTGAAGTATCACATTGAATACTTCAGCTACCATGAGACCCGTTCTTAAATGGGAAAATTATATTTAATGATATGCTTTTTCTGTTTATGTTGTGAAAATGAGTATTAATGTTTAATTCATTGTTTATAAGCAAGGGTAATTAGGTAAAATGATAGAAATTGTTGAATATAAATAGTGAAATATAAAATGAAATCAGATTTTGCTTCTATAGGCATCTATACAATCTGTTATTTTTGGATTGCTTTCAATAGTATAGGGATGCTTGATTGGAGGCAAGCACCCCACATAAGCACTCTCACAGAATATATTCACTATGTCTCCATTGGTCAAAAACTAAGTTATTAAAATATTTTTTCTTCTTAAAGCTCTATGCCTCTCAGGTCCACACATACACATTTCTACACCATCCTGCATGCATAGCTTTAAACCCCAGTTCAGTTATCAGTTCCTGTCAATCAATATTACAACAGCTTGGGTTGGAGGCAAATTGTTCTAAGGGTCTGGTTTGCTATTATCAACTATTATCCATTGTTCTAAAAGGAACTTTCAGATGTACTAGACATTTTTACCCCATTTTGCTAGATGACATCCTATGATAATGGCCTTAACATGATGGGAAATTAATTGAGAAAGCATTTCCACCCTGCCATAATTTTATCATCCATTCTATTGCTGCTATTAGCAGGAATCCATAACCCCATGGGTGTATGAAGTGAATCTCTTTCAGCAAAGCTAACAGTCTGGAGGTCATGCTGTTAGCTACTCCCATCAGGCAGGTGTCAAATCATTGTCAAAAAGAAATTACTGGTGTATTCTCTCTCTCTCTTTTTTTTAAGCTTCTAGCCTTGTGCTGTGTTATATGAGGTGATTTGTAGAGAGCCATGGGGGAAAAGAGTGGCTGATAGCCACTGAAGGCTTCTTTCACATCAGCACTTAGAGTCGTTACAAAATTAACTAGGTACTGCCTGCAGTTGAGCTCCTTTTTCAGACAGTTTAGAAATGTTAGATTCCAATTCTCAGTGGAATTGAATTTTTTCTCACCTAGTAACAATATAGAGAAAAAGCGTATGACTCATGGCATTAAGGCACATTGTAAAGATATGTTTTAAGCAGATCCTCCATCATATTGAGAAAAATTCAACAGCTTTGTATTAAAGCAAAATGGAGAAAGACTATCATGTTACTGTTCAAAGAAGAAAATATCCCCATGTGTGTTTTTAAATATCTTATACATTGTTTGGAAATGTGCACTCACATGTGCATGCACTCGCACGCACACACACACACACACACACACACACGGACACACACACACACACACACACCAGAGAGAGAGATGGGAGAGAGAAGGACAGGGAGAGGAAGAGGGAGAGGAAAAAGATAGACTAATATGTTATAGCCAAAAAGATTGCCTTCTCTTAAGTCTGTATAATTTACTGTTTCTGTTCTTATACTGTAGTTGTTGATTTTTGTCTTCGTTGACATGTCAGAAGCAAGAAGCAAATGTATAGCATCTTTTTGTGCCTATTTTTACAAATAATTACTGGTCTGCAATGATTTTCCACATATAAAAACTGGATAAAATATAATTTAATTATTGATTTCTATTTTTAGAGTCAGAAGTGTGATTGTTGTTTTTCTAATAATATTTGTTCCAGAAGGCAATGCAGTACAAAGAAAACCACTATTAATTTCATGTGTGTGTATTACTAAATTTAATTGAAACAATTACTTAAATACAACATTAAAATAGCATCTTAAAAGAAATCTCATGACTACCACAATCACTCATTTAAAAATCAATGGCACTCGTGACAGGCAAATAAACTGCCACAATCAAAATTATCTTTTAGAAATATTTCTCAAAAGTTAAATGACTTCAATTAGTATATTACCAAGCTGCTAGGGCATGGTAGGTTTGTCTTCAAGTGAAATCTTAATTAGTAGAAGTGTCCACCTCTTCAAAATAGGACACACAGATTATACATCGCATTTAATAAAAAGCAAGACTAGATAACACAAATAATGGAAGTACCAATCATAAGGAATATGTAGTAATATGGATATCATCTGCTTCAACTAAATACTTGGGACTTTAATATCCATACCCAAGAAAATTTCCTAGAATTAAAAATAACTATAAAAATTATATATGCACATTAAGTGGTGCACACCTTTAATCCCAGCACTTGGGAGGCATGGGCAGGCAAATTTCTGAGTTTGAGGACAGCCTGGTCTACAAAATGAACTCCAGGACAGCCATGGCTACACAGAGAAATCCTGTCGCGAAAAACCAAAAAAAAAAAAAAAAAAAAAATAGCCATACAAATTAAACTTGTTGTTCTCTATAATATTCTCTCAATGACTCGATTGTCATTCATGACAGCATGAAAAATCTTCTGGACATACGTTACTAACAACAAGCCCTTCAAGGCAGTAATCTCTTCTTTTGTATCAAACATAAAGTGAGTGTTCTAGGAGGAGCTAGAGAAAGTATCCAAGGAGCTATAGAGATCTGCAACCCTGTAGGTGCAACATTATGAACTAACCAGTAACCCGGAACTCTTGATTCTAGATGCATATGTATCAAAAGATGGCCTAGTAGGCCATCACTGGAAAGAGAGGCCCATTGGACATGCAAACTTTATATGCCCCAGTGCAGGGGAATGCCAGGGCCAAAAAGTGGGAATGGGTGGGTAGGGAAGTGGGGGGGAGGGTATGGGGGACTTTTGGGATAGCATTGGAAATGTAATTGAAGAAAATACGTAATAAAAATTTTTTTAAAAAAAGTGAGTGTTCTTAAGGAGTTCTCAAAAACAAAGATTATACAGATAATACATATTGCATGTTAAACAGAATGACAAAACTAAATGTGTTTCTAGACTTGCAGAACCTAGCCTGCAGGTGCATTTCTAGTTCATAGACACTAGCGAAATATGATACAAAGATCTCCTGACAGGTAAATGCAAATGACAAGATATTCTAAGGAAAATGGTACCTCTATGGAATTTTTGTGACTAAAGAGTACGCTTGATTAAATTTCCTCTTGAAAGTTCTGATAACTTTGTTCTGGTTCTAAAATGGTTTTACAATGAAGTATATACAAAAGATGGACATTTCCCATAATGTTGAACATCTTCATGAGACAATTGTGGTATTACATTACTGGCCACAGCATTCAGCTTACATGAAGAAAACATGCTATTCTAAACAACTTGTAAAAAAGGGACAGTCTGGGTTTTTTACGTGTAGAAAACATATTTGTATCAAATCTTCACTCTATCAGTGGTTGAAATTCAAGATTAATCACATTTACTCTAAATAAATTGTCTACCATAATTGTTTGTAAATTTAGACCCTTATATTCAATAAACATCATGAAAATTTAAGAAACTAATACATTCTGTCTCATTAATTCTTATTGGAAATGCATAATTTGGTGTTGTCGACATTTCTATTTTAATTATACTCAGAAACACTTCATTTCATGGATTCTATTAAAGTCTTGAAGAGCAACCGCAAAATTTCACAAATAAAGCTTATTATATTGTCATGCTCTTATAATTCTATCAGATAAAAGTTTTCTCTATATATGATCTATGCTAATTTTGTGACATAGTTCTAAAAATATGAGCTCATATTTGAATAAATTTACTTTTGTTTGGATGTTTAATGTATGCTATTACTGGACTTTATAAAAAAAAACTTTCCATTAATTCTCATGTAGATAAATGAATCTATAATCACATATAGGTGAAGATAAATGTTTGCTTACGGAAACAAAATTGCATCATGGTTTCCATCTGTTTCTTCATTTATATGTTACTGTTTGTAAACTGCAGTGACAGACTCAGAAGTGTAGCTCAAAGCATTGTACTTGTTAGGCAAATACAATGCCACTGAACTACACGCTAAGTAAATTTGATTTGATTCCATAAATTTTGAGTTTTGACAGTTTTGTATGTGTGTATGTATATATAATGTATTCTCATGCCTCTTTCCCTCTTTCTCTTCCTCCCTCCATCCTTTCCCTCCATCCCTCTCCACCTTCTTTTATTTCTTCCCCACTCTACAGGTAGGATATAGTGAAAGGCAGGACTCCTGAGGCCTTCCTCCACCCATGCCCAGCTGTTGACAGTCTTTTTCTTGTTTAGATCCAGTATAGTAACCCACAGTTTTTGAGAGTTCATGATTCCAATGGATATGTCATACCCAGATGAAAACTTTAAAGGCATCTCCCCACCTTCTATTCTTTCATTCTTTCTTCCTCTGTTTTTGCAATGTATTAGTGCCACGACTGTGATGGGTATGATCAAGCACTTGTGGATTTCATGCTCATTCCATAAGAGAGATTCCATACCTGCAGAAGAATCCTACACAAAAGTACATGCTTCAGGATTAGGGAGAGTTATAGACACTAGGAAGGAACTAAATTATTTTGTTTAGTTAAAAATTGATTTAGCATCAAGCTGCCTACTTGCTAAATATATGTTTATACCCATAGATAATTATTACTCTCAGTCTTAATCAGAGATATGACTCTTTCAAGTAAAATGCTTTTAATGAAAAGTTATGATTGGACATGTTCTAAGAATAGGTAATCATTAAATCCTCAGCCATAAACAAGACATTTGTAATATGTTTTAACAATCTTTCCTTTTTATTTTGAGAAAGTTTTTTTTTTTTTTTTTTTTTACTGAATTGAATATATTGTCCTTGAATTTGTAATTCCTCTTCCTCAGCCTACTGACTACATGGCATCAAAGTCCTAGACCTCTAAGATTGACTTATCGTGCTGATGAATTAGGGCACTGGTCAACTATACATACATACATACATACATACATACATACATACATAATATATATATGTATATATATATATTAGTAGTTTTTTGTTTTGTTTTGGTGTGTGTGTTATCTATGCAAAAACATTCATAAAAGATGAAAGTAAAAAAGAATAAAATAGATTCAAAGCAAAAGTTTTACTTTGAGAAAACCTAGTTCAGAATCCCTGCTTATACCAGGCTGCCTGCCATTTTTCCTTTACACTAAAGCTCAACTTCTGTGTGAAAACACATTATAAAATATGCTGGTTTAAATATTCTGATCATTCTTATTAGGGTCTTTATTTGATCCACCCTAACAGCATTTTGTTCTGTCAACTGTTTGTTAGACTATTTCCATTCTGAGAAAATTGAGCTTCCCTCCTGTGACCATAGATCACAATATGCATACATTTTTGACTCTGCACAGGCAGGTATCTATGTTCCCGAATAACACAGGAATATAATTGGCTTCAGCTCTCTGTGTTGTCCCCTGAAATTGCTTCTTTCCTCTGTCACCTGACCTAAGCTGCAAGGACATATTTTAAATTCAGCTTGTCTTAAATTGCTATGTTACAGATTTTTTTTTTAATAAACCCCAAGTGTTACTAAAGTGACAAAAATTGCTTGTTTTTCAAAATACTCTATAGGTTTTGGTGAGCTGTGTTTGTAAAAGTACTTTTTGGAATTACAAAACACTGAGAGGTATAAAAGCATTTGGCCTATAAATCATACCCTCTGGGTTTTGTCTGTTTGTATCCAAATTGTAAAAAAAAAAAAAAAAAAAAAAAAAAAAAGCAAAGAACAAAAAAACTACAACTGCAGTCGTTATTAAAAGTCAGAATAGTTTTCGTTGCATATTAATTGAAGTTGCACTCATTGTGTGCACTATGAATACACTAACATGTATTTAAGCATGCTCCTTGGCCAAAATTTTATAGCCAGTGGTTTAAGAACACAGATGAGTACCAACATGATTAGGCAGTTCCCTGCCAAGGAGGGAGATTAGAGGGAGAGCAGCATTGGAAATTTCTTGGCTCATTAGACGCATATTTATCTTAATGGGGCATCAAAGTTTAAAACTATAATGCATTCCCTTCATTTAATTCATCAGAGAATATCCACCTTAACCACAGGAAAGGAGAAAGATTTCAACACTTTGAAGCTGCAAAGCAGGTGTCATCTTTCCAGTTAGGCAGGAAGGAAAGGGAAACCTGATTAGTCTAATGCTGTCTGAGCAGCTCAAGTAACAGCAGCCACAACATCCCCTGTGGATGGAGAACAGTGCATCACCACTTCAGATCAGGCACAAATTGAATTGCCCTAGGCTACATGTTCAGAGAGTGAAGGAAGTGGGGGAGAGCAAGGCAACCATTAAAAGTTTTTTTTTTTTTTTAAATCACTTGTTACTTATATTCATTAGCACCTTTCTCTTATTATATAATGCAACACTGTCTTCATTAGAGTGAAAATTTTGATCCAATTTTTAGGAAAAGACTAACAGTAGATGTAATAGTGCTTTAGCTTTCTAGCTCAAAAGAGATTTTACACTAATAGATTTATTTTAATTTATTCTTCAAAATCTAACTTAACCAGACATCTGGTGTATTTGTTACCTAAAAAAAAATTACTTCTTGCTTACTATTTTTATAATAACAAAATGATATTTTGTATTGTTGGAGCTTATTTTTTTTCTCTAAATAAAATTATAAATATTAATTTACAGTTAATACTTGTCTTAAATAAAATGACCAAAATTCTTTATACTTCTTTCACAGTAAAGGGGTAAATCTTACTTTGTTTTAGGAAGAGAAGAAAATGGTAGAAGAGAAGATTATATATTTTGTTAAAATGCAATTTCTTTGTAATAGTCTCATGGATTTGTTTTAAATTAATACAGAATTAAAGAGTATCTCAATGCTGGCAAAATATTACAAATTACCTAAATTGGGTCTTCATGCTAAAAAGAAGTTTGTATCCATATGTAGCTTATTTTGAGTACAATCAGTAAAATGATGTAGAGAAATATATGAACAGGAAAATAAACTGAGACCATGCAAAGTTAGAATTGTTCAGAACCACTCTGAAATCCAGAAACATTGTGTAGCAGGCAACTATAAGTTAGAAATATTCAAATCTGTTCATGTACTTGAAAGTAAAACAATCTTATACATGTGTGCAGGATGTATAAAATTAAGATGTTACAATATCTGTGTGTGTGTGTGTAGGTAGGTAGAAAGGTAGATAAGGTGCACCTGTCTGTATAGGGCAAAGGATATCATTGGGACATCCTCAGGAATGTCATGCATTTCCTAGGAGCTGGTTCTCTCTTTGTCCTTGACCTCTCCAAGGAGATTCAGAAGGCTGTCCAGGGAGCCTGAGGGATCTGCTGGTCTCTGCCTCCTCGAATTTAACATTTTACCATGTATTTTGGTTTTGGTGCTTGAATAATAAATACTTTTACGACTAAACCCACTACCCAAGCTCAGGAAGTCAATGTAAGCCTTTGTGTCAATGTTGCCTGTTCTAGAGGAAAGTACGATACATTTCTTTTATCTAACACACCCTGGATGTGTTAGGAAATAAAAAATTGAAAAGTTCTTATGAAATTTATGCTTTGCTACATACATTATATTTACAATTTAAATTAAATATTGCTAGTGATGCTTATTCTTCAAACTATTAAACTTGTGGTGGCTTATTTTCACTTGGCAAATACAAGGACAATAGCTATCTATTTTGCTAAGGAATAAACATTTGGAAAATATAATCTGAAGAGGACATCTAGAAGTTGCTGTCTGAGCAGCATGTTGCTTATCAGTTCGTAAGGATCACATAAGTATAAGTGGCATACAGATTGAAGTGTTTAATGTACATATATGTGTATGTCACCTGATAATACTCATTAACCTATTTTTTGCTATATTTAAATAACTAAATAAGGAAATCACATTTCAGAATTAGAACATGATTTATTATGTTCCTGGAGAAGAATTCTAGGTCACAAACATGTAGATCTCTTGCTCATTTTACCCATAATGTTGGGGTCTTCCTTCAGTTAGTCATATTTAACCTAATCATAGTTAATCTAGTGTTTACTTGGCAAAATTAAATGCACACTCCTTAATGAGTGAGATTCAAGCATTTCCTTCACTTTTCTAGCATTTGTAACAAGATACTTTGGGATACAACATGCAAAAGAGTCAGAATTCATTGCATACCTGAATATTTACTCTTCCACTGTTTGATGTGGTCAAATACCTTCTGGAACTACAGTTTGGATCAACCCTCCTTTCTTACCACTACTAACACTTGTAACCAAGCAGCAAAAATCCTATTCAAACTGGGACTGTCAAATTCTTTTTTTTAATTAGGTATTTTCCTCATTTACATTTCCAATGCTATCCAAAAAGTCCCCAGTACACTCCCCCCCCCAACTCCCCTACCCAGCCACTCCCACTTTTTGGCCCTGGCGTTCCCCTGTACTGGGGGATATAAAGTTTGCAAGTCCAATGGGCCTCTCTTTCCAGTGATGGCCTACTAGGCCATCTTTTGATACATATGCAGCTAGAGTCAAGAGCTCTGGGGTACTGGTTAGTTCATAATGTTGTTCCACCTATAGGGTTGCAGATCCCTTTAGCTCCTTAGGTACTTTCTCTAGCTCCTCCATTGGGGGCCCTGTGATCCATCCAATAGCTGACTGTGAGCATCCACTTCTGTGTTTGTTAGGACCCAGCATAGTCTCACAAGAGACAGCTATATCTGGGTCCTTTCAGCAAAATCTTGCTAGTGTATGCAATGGTGTCAGCGTTTGGAAGCTGATTATGGGATGGATCCCTGGATATGGCAGTCTTTAGATGGTTCATCCTTTTGTCACAGCTCCAAACTTTATCTCTGTAACTCTTTCCATGGGTGTTTTGTTCCCAATTCTAAGAAGGGCACTGTGACCACACTTTGGTCTTCGTTCTTCTTGAGTTTCATGTGTTTAACAAATTGTATCTTATATCTTGGGTATCCTAAGTTTTTGGGCTAATATCCACTTATCAGTGAGTACATATTGTGCGAGTTCCTTTGTGGTTGTGTTACCTCACTCAGGATGATGCCCTCCAGGTCCATCTATTTGCCTAGGAATTTTATAAATTCATTCCTTTTAATAGCTGAGTAGTACTCCATTGTGTAAATGTACCACATTTTCTGTATCCATTCCTCTGTTGAGGGGCATCTGGGTTCTTTCCAGCTTCTGGCTCTTATAAATAAGGCTGCTATGAACATAGTGGAGCATGTGTCCTTCTTACCGGTTGGAACATCAAATTCTTACAGAAGAAAACTTCCCTAGAGTCTCTAAATCCAGAAGCCAACAAAAGATGAGTGACACAATTTATTTCATTCAGTCACAATATTAGCTTCACAACAGAGGAAGACTATCCATACATCTCTTTCCCACAGTAGCTGGTGTACATGGTTTCCTTTTATTGGGTGGTCAAGGGAGTTAAGAATATGTGTATTTCTTATATCTGTTGACCTGTAATCAATATTGAGGATTCAACAGAAGAGCTATTAAAGATGCCAAACTTTGCTTAAGTTCACTAAATACATCTTGAATAATCATAATTAAAATCCTTATTTGTAATACTAATTTACAAAGAGTGGAAAATACAAATATTACATTTTATCATATTTAGAAACCAGAGTATACATGGACATATACACAAACACAGCAGACACACATACATGCACACACTCATACATATAACAGACACATTTATGTTATATGTGTGAGTGTGTGCATATGTGTTTGTATAGATAAATGATAAGTAGATATAGAGCTAATAGATCCATAGATATAAGCAGTGCATCAATATATATATGATATTACTGTAGAAGGAAAATTAATGGGAGGAGAAGAAGGATTATTGAGAGTGGAAAATGAAGAGGAGAGAAAGGAGAATGAGTAGGTTTAACATGATATATTTTCATGAAAATATCAGAAAAAAACAACATATATGATATAATATAGTTATAATTTTTAAATCTTAAATATAATATATTTTGACTATATTATTTCCTTATCACACTCTTCCCAAGCTCTCACCATCCCTACCCATCCAGGTTATTTTCTTCTCTGTTTGAAAACTAAACTAAAACAAAAAAGTGGACACACACACACACACACAGATATACAAAACAAACAAATATATGGAGTTCATTTTTTAATTAGGTATTTATCTCATTTACATTTACAATGCTATTCCAAAAGTCCCCCACATGCTCCCAAACCCACTCCCCAAACCACCCACTCCCACTTCTTGGCCCTGGAGTTCCCCTGTACTGAGACATATAAAATTTGCACTACCAATGGGCCTCTCTTTCCACTGATACATATGCAGCTAGAGACATGAGCTCTGGGGGTTACTGGCTAGTTCATATTGTTGTTCCACCTATAGTGTTGCATATCCCTTTAGCTCCTTGGTTACTTTCTCTAGCTCCTCCACTGGGGGCCCTGTGATCCATCAAATAGCTGACTGTGAGAATACAATTGGCTAAACACATGAAACTCAAGAAGAACAAAGACCAAAGTGTGGACACTTTGACCCTTCTTAGAATTTGGAACAAAACACCCATGGAAGGAGTTACAGAGACAAAGTTTGGAGCTGAGATGAAAGGATGGACCATCTAGAGACTGCCATATTCGGGGATCCATCCCATAATCAGCTTCCAAACGCTACACCATTGCATACACTAGCAAGATATTGCTGAAAGGACCCAGATATAGCTGTCTCTTGTGAAGACTATGGAGTTCATTGTATGTTAACCAACTACTCCTGAGTATTAGGCTTGTCCTGAAGTGTGGTTGACGAGCGTACTATCATTCCTTTGGAGAAAACACCCTTTTCCCTTTCACAGCCATTATTTGAAAATAGCTTCTTGGGTAGGAGTGGTACTTTGTATCTTCTTTCCCTCCTCCAGGCTGTGTTCTTGTCTGGCTTGAACATGTTCAGGTCATGTTAATATGTCACAGTACTGTGAGTTCTTCAGTCCATCTTCTTCGGTGTGTCTAGAGAACACTTGATCCTCAAAGTTGTGCACTACCCCTGATTCTTATGATTTCCCCCTTTTCTCTTCCACGTAACTCCCTTAGCTTTGAGAGCATGATTTGATAAAGACATCACATTTAGAAATAAATATCCCCAAGTCTTTCAATGAAGCTACTTTTTGATTGAATTAAGATCCTCTCTATGTAAAGAAACCCATAACTGATACTCTTACTGAATCCAAGAACAAAAGACTAGGTAGGTATTGGGACCCAGGGAAACACTCTTACTAGTAATTCTAGTAAATGACTGCTAATGGCACATTTCTATACCCAAAGATCAATTCAGTGTTCAACTCTCATTACAAAAGCTTCTTGAAGTAGATAGTATGTAACACTGAGACACACAACTAGACAATGTGCACTGATGAAAATTTTAATAACAATTATTAAATTCCTAGCTAGACTTAAAAAACAAAACTTGTATTTTCATATGCTGTATAAGAGTTTCGATGATGCATCTTCTGGGAGCTACAAAGGTATAGGATTTTGACCCAATTTTATCATTGACTAGTGCAATAACTTTACAATATACCTTAATTCAGTTATCCTCATTTCATTCATTAATACAGTAAAAATAAATAGAGAAAATATTTGCCACAACAAATGTCTAATTAAATGAAAACAGGCATAGTAAGTATATAGTTTAATTTGTAGTTCATAAGACATACATTACAGTTAATTAAAGCAAATATTATAGCCAGGCATTCTAAATTAACAAAATATTTAATTGGCCTCGAGTTACAAAATTTTTAGTTATAAAAATATCTCCAGGAGAAAAGTATTTAGAAAATTTTAAAATTTTTATATTTTAATGAAAATACAGTTAAAACAATTATCTCCTTGCCTTTCCTAAGTCTCCTCCCTGGAGTCTCCATGTCCTCCTGGATTCTCAAAATTATAGCCTCATTTTATTATTATTGTTGCTTCTATTAGTAACATAAATGCAAAAGTATTCATAAATATTTTAATACAACCAAATCTGCTGAGTCTGGGGTGTTATTTTTGGTGTTATATGCACTTGATTTAAGAAGTGACCACTTTATATTGTCTTTAGTTCTTTGTCTAGTGGCTGAACTCCTCAAATTTCCCCTTTTTACATTAGCATGTCTACTGATTCTATATTGCTCAGGACTTGTTTATGAAGCCATTTCTAAGAAAGACTGTTTCAAGCAGACCTCCTAGTATTCTGTCTCTTACAAACTTTCCACCCTCCTTTCTGTTATGTTCCTTGAGCCATAGATGCAGGGCCTGGGTTGTAGATGTATCCCTTGGGCCTGGGATGTAGATGTATCCCTTGGGACTGAGCTCCCCATGCTCCATTGGTCTCTGTCTTTTTTTTTTTCCTTTTTTATTAGATATTTTCTTTATTTACATTTCAAATGTTATCCTCTTTCCTAGTTTCCCCTCCAAATATTCTCTATACCCACCTCTAACTCCCCAACCTACCCATTCCCATTACCAGTCCTAGCATTTCCGGCATATACCCAGAAGATGCTCCATCATGTCATAAGGTCACATGCTCCACTGTGTTCATAGCAGCCTTATTTATAATAGCCAGAACCTGGAAAGAACCCAGATGTCCCTCAACAGAGGAATGGATACAGAAAATGCGGTACATTTACACAGTGGAGTCTACTCAGCTATTAAAAACAGTGAACTTAGGAAATTCTTAGACAAATAGATAGATCTGGAGGATATCATCTTGAGTGAGTTAACCCAACCACAAAAGAACACACATGATACATATGTACTCACTGGTAAGTGGATATTAGCCCAGAAGCCCAGAATGCTTCTTAGAAGGGGGGAACAAAATGCCCATGGAAGGAGTTACAGAGACAAAGAAGAGATTGAAGTAACAGCCATCCAGAGACTGCCCCACTTGGGGATCCATCCCATAAACAACCACCAAACCCAGGCACTATGGCAGATGCCAACAAGAGCCTGCTCTCATTGGTGTCTGTCTTGAGTCCAGCTGTGGTTTTCTATTAAGGTCTATATTTGCTGTAAAGAGAAACTTCCTTGATGATGTGTAATATCCCCACTTATCTTTGGGAATTAGAACAATTTTTAGATAAGACTTGTGCTGATCTAACAAACTAGCAGTAGTAAAATCTTTTCTGTGATTCATGATTTCACTAGTCTGCTAGGGTAGCTGGCTAGGTTTCTAATAACAAGCATCATTATCCTCCTATTAAGAGAACCTTAACTCAAATTAGATACCTTTTGGTTATCACCAACATTTGAGTGCCTTGTATGCACCTGTATGTATATCTTGCCATGCTGTTTATTGTTATGTTCATGCATATTATAGTGGCTAATGTTTCCCTACATTTACAAATTACATAGTATTTTCAGATACTGTGGAATAGACTGTAGCAAGAAGGCTTTCATATTAGGGCCACATTGAGTTATTGAGTTCTGTGACCTATGCTCTCCATGTCTTCAGCAATAGTGGCTGGCTTTCAACCTGAGAGGACAACAGCAATAGTCTATGATTTGAGAAATCAATCAGACTACCCTGACGAACCAATGGGAATGAGGTTTCTTGTGTCTGCTGCTCAGGATTTTATTAGACTGTCGTTCTTGGGAGAAGCTTTGGATTTATAACTTTTTAACTATATACACAAATGAATTGTTAGTACTGAGTAACTGCACATATTTTTTTCTAAAAACTGATCAGTTTAACAAAAACTGAGTCATCTCTTAAAGGGTGTTTTTCTTTCAAAGTTATTTCAAAAGGGGTCAGATGAGAAATACTTAAATAATGTAATCTACATTATGTATCTAAACTCCTGTGGTTCTAATACATTCTGGTAGCTCACTTGAATCTTCATGCTATAGTTTAGACCTAGCCCACACTTTGCTTTGGTCAAATTTATGATCCCATTTTCAAAGTTTTCCACCCATCTGTATCTCAAGGGTGCTACTTGAAACTGCGATTTTGTTTATCTTTAAAGTGCTTCTTCTGTATTCTCGTCTAAAAATTATCCTCTTCAGTTGTAGTTCAAAGCTCCTTGAGAGTCCTGCTGCTATCTGGTCTTTAGCAATCTCTACCCAGTACGCTTCATTAAACAGCATCTTAGTGCCAGCAGTGAAGCTGTGAATAAGAATTTTGTACTTTACTGATAGGTATTTGTTAGAACTAATAGTTGATGCTGACCAGGCACATTGATCCAGGATGCAGACATTTTACTTTTACGAATATTAAAGATATCTGATATTACCATCACTTAATAGACTTTTACTTGTAACTCCATGAAGAAGGAACTTAAAGGACACCCCTTCCAAATGGGGAAAAGACTTTTACCCTTGTGTGTGGATGGGAAGGTTTGAATGATAAATTTGATTTCTATGAAAAAAAAATATTATAAAATTTCTATACTTTCCAAAGTTTAAGGAATAGCTTCTACAATTTTAACTTTTATCCATAGATATTAAGATAATAGAAATAAAAATTAAATGGAGTGGTTTAAGAGATGGAATAGCAATTAAAACTAGTGCCTACTCTTGCAAAAGATGCTGATTTGGTTCTCAGCATCTACAAGGCAGGATTCACTACCTGTAACTCTAATCCTTGAGATCTGACATCTTCTGCTATCCTTCAGGGCACCAGATGGCACAAGATGACACACATATAGACAAACAGTTATCAAAAAATATACATGGGAATTTGACTATTTTTCTGGAAATAATTTTTATATATTAAGTTTCTACAGTTTCACATTTAGGAAAATATGAATGAGCTTTTACACTTTAATAACCAAAGAGTACACATGGAGAGACCCATGGCTCCAACCTCATATGAAGCAGAGGATGGCCTTGTCGGCCATCAATGGGAGAAGAGGCCCTTAGTCCTATGAAGGCTGGATGCCCCAGTATAGGAGAATGCTAGGGAGAAGAGGCTGGAGTGGATGGGTGGGTGAGGGAACACCCTCATAGAAGCAGGGCAAGGTGGATGGGATAGTGGGGTTCTGGAGGAAAAACTGGGAAAGGGGCTAACATTTGAAATGTAAATAAAGAAATTGTTCAATAAAAGAAAGAAAAGAAAAAGATAAAGTTGAATGAATCATGTGATTTAAATGAGTATCCCTGTATCTCATATATTTAAAGAATTTGGCCCCAGTTAGTGACACTCTTAGATAGTGAAGTTAAGAGATTCACCCTTGCTAGAGGAAGTAATTCACTGTAGGCAGGCTTTGAGAGTTTAAAGACTTCTGCCATTTCATTTTTCTATCTTTGCTTAGGCTTGCTGTTCAGCAACCTACTGTTCCAGGTACCATGACATCTGGTTGCCTCTATCCTGCCATCATGGACTTTTACACCAGAGCTCTAAGCCAAAGTAAACTGTCTTGTTTTTTCTATACATTGTCTTGGTCATTGTGTTTTGATACAGAAATAGAAAGGTAGGTAGTACAGATCATCAACAATCTCACTGCAAAATATTTCCTCTAGAGATAAGTTGAAACCCAAAACTGCTTGGTCAGCATTAAACTTAGTATTGTCACAACCATGACAATATATTTCTTCAGCAATCAAAATAAGTAAAAGTCTTCCTATAAAAGTATTCTGAAATACCATGATAGAAAGAAACTATAAGAAAGAATTAAGGTATCTTCCATAATGAGTGACGACAACAACAAATGATTGTATACATTCTCTTCTTTTACAGTTGTGAAAGTTAAGGATGGCATTGACTATACAATTTCATAACATGAGTAAATGAAAATTAAACCATTCTATGAAATCAGTGTGAATGCTTCTTAAACAAGTAAAATTAGAACAGTCATATTGTCCCAATATAACCCTCCTGGGCATATACCCAAATGACTGTATCTTACACAGAGATACTTGCATACCCATGTATAATAAGTACTGATGGATGGAATCAAATTGAATACCCAAATAAAAATCTACACCTTTATGAACACCTAATCAACTCCCAAAAGAAACAAGACAAAAATATTCACTGGAATCTTCAGCAAATGGTCTTGCTCAAACTGGATGGCAGCATGTAAAAAATACAAATAAATCCATGGTTATCATCCTGCAAAAACACAGAACATCAAATACATCAATGACTTCAACATAAGACTACATCTTCTGTATGTGAATGAAGTGATAATAGCAAATGGACTTGAAAAAGGCAAGGATAGCAAAGGAACAAAAACCAAAAATTAAAACAAATGAAACTTTTTTAATGCCAAAACATTTCTGTTCAGCAAAAGACAAAACCATTCAGGTAAAACAGCAACATATAGAATGGGAAAAGATATTGACCAAATATATGACTTATAAAGGATTAGTATTTAAAATATATTAAGAACAAGTACAAGAAGAAAAAAGTTCTGATCATCAAGAGAACAATCCAATATTTTTATTTTTTCAGATTAGATGAAACACAATTGGCTAAGAAACTTTCTAAAATTGTTCGATATGCTGAGCCATCAGGGTAAGATGAATTAAAACTACTGTGTGTTTTCATATTATCTAATATTATTTCATATTATAGCCAAGAGAAATAAATAAAATGGTGGAATAAGTAGACAAGACTGTGTAGTAAAAAAAACACTTATTCATTATTGGTCTGAATGTAAACTTAGATAGCAACTGTGGAAATCAGTATAGACATTCCTCAAAAGGCTGAAATGGATCTGGCATACAATCCAACCATACTTCTCTTGCACATATATCCAAAAGACTTGACATCTTACTGAAAAATAGGTTCTTGTTCATAGTTATTGCTGCTCTATTCATAAAAGCCAATATTTGAAACTGACCTAAATATCCATCAACTAATGAATGACTAATAAGAATGTGGTACATTTACACACTGGAATGTTGTCCAGATATTAAGAAAAAACAAAATTATGAGTTTTCCAGTTAAGAGGGTAGAGCTTAAAACAATTATCTTAAATGAGATAACCCAGAAGCAAAAGGACAAATCTTACGCTGGTATGTAGATTTAGTCTGTATGCTTTAGATATATGTGTTTAAATCATAAAATTTAGATACCTAGTGAGTGACTGTAATACCTGAAAACCTGTTTCAGTCTGATATAATCTTACTTATCTTTAAAGTCTATGTTTTTTAACTTTCCTTGTATTTAAAGTGCTGAAAAAAATTAGGTGCTTGTAATATATATATATATGTATATATATATATATATATATATATATATATATATATAATACTTTATTATATATATTAATTATATATTATATATTATATATTGTATATTATATATTATATATCATATATCATATATCATATATCATGTATCATGTATCATGTATCATGTATCATGTATCATGTATCATATATCATATATTATGTATTATGTATTATGTATTATATATTATGTATTATATATAATAATTTATATCAATAATATTTGGATATATGTGTGTGTGTCTGTGTGTGTGTTAAAAAAAGAAAAGATGAAGTCAAAATATCACTTTATGCAGATGATATGATGGTATATATAAGTGACCCTAAAAATTCCACCAGAGAACTCCTAAACCTGATAAACAGCTTCGGTGAAGTAGCTGGATATAAAATTAACTCAAACAAGTCAATGGCCTTTCTCTACACAAAGAATAAACAGGCTGAGAAAGAAATTAGGGAAACAACACCCTTCTCAATAGTCACAAATAATATAAAATATTTGGAGTGACTCTAACTAAGGAAGTGAAAGATCTGTATAATAAAAACTTCAAGTCTCTGAAGAAAGAAATTATAGAAGATCTCAGAAGATGGAAAGATCTCCCATGCTCATGGATTGGCAGGATCAACATTGTAAAAATGGCTATCTTGCCAAAAGGAATCTACAGATTCAATGCAATCCCCATCAAAATTCCAAATCAATTCTTCAACGAATTAGAAAGTGCAATCTGCAAATTCATCTGAAATAACAAAAAACCTAGCATAGCAAAAACTCTTCTCAAGGATAAAAGAACCTCTGGTGGAATCACCATGTCTGACCTAAAGCTTTACTACAGAGCAATTGTGATAAAAACTGCATGGTACTGGTATAGTGACAGACAAGTAGACCAATGGAATAGAATTGAAGACCCAGAAATGAAGCCACACATCTATGGTCACTAGATTTTCGACAAGGGAGCTAAAACCATCCAGTGGAAGAAAGACAGCATTTTCAACAAATGGTGCTGGCACAACTGGTTGTTAACATGTAGAAGAATGCGAATTGATCCATTCCTATCTCCTTGTACTAAGGTCAAATCTAAGTGGATCAAGGAACTTCACATAAAACCAGAGACACTGAAACTTATAGAGGATAAAGTGGGGAAAAGCCTTGAAGATATGGGCACAGGGGAAAAATTCTTGAATAGAATAGCAATGGCTTGTGCTGTAAGATCAAAAATTGACAATTGGGACCTCATGGAAATGTAAAAAAAATATTAAAAATTAAATTTAAAAAAATTTTAAAAAACGAAACTGCAAAGCTTCTGCAAGGCAAAAGACACCATCAATAAGACAAAAAGACCACCAACAGATTGGGAAAGGATCTTTACCTATCCTAAATCAGATAAGGGACTAATATCCAATATATATAAAGAACTCAAGAAGGTGGACTCCAGAAAATCAAATAACCCCATTAAAAAAATGGGGCTCAGAACTGAACAAAGAATTCTCACCTGAGGAATACGGAATGGCAGAGAAGCACCTGAAAAAATGTTCAACATCCTTAATCATTAGGGAAATGCAAATCAAAACAACCCTGAGATTCCACCTCACACCAGTCAGAATGGCTAAGATCAAAAATTCAGGTGACAGCAGATGCTGGCGAGAATGTGGAGAAAGAGGAACACTCCTCCATTGTTGGTGGGATTGCAAGCTTGTACAACCACTCTGGAAATCAGTCTGGCGGTTCCTCAGAAAATTGGACATAGTACTACCGGAGGATCCAGCAATACCCCTCCTGGGCATATATCCAGAAGATGTCCCAACCGGTAAGAAGGACACATGCTCCACTATGTTCATAGCAGCCTTATTTATAATAGCCAGAAGCTGGAAAGAACCCAGATGCTCCTCAAAAGAGGAATGGATACAGAAATTATGGTACATTTACACAATGGAGTACTACTCAGCTATTAAAAAGAAAGAATTTATGAAATTCCTAGCCAAATGGATGGACCTGGAGGGCATCATCTTGAGTGAAGTAACCCAATCACAAACGAACTCAATCAATATGTATTCACTGATAAGTGGATATTAGCCCAAAACTTAGGATATCCAAGATATAAGATACAATTTGCTAAACGCATGAAACTCAAGAAGAATGAAGACCAAAGTGTGGACACTGTGCCCCTTCTTAGAAGTGGGAACAAAACACCCATGGAAGGAGTTACAGAGACAAAGTTTGGAGCTGTGATGAAAGGATGGACCATCCAGAGACTGCCATATCCAGGGATCCATCCCATAATCAGCTTCCAAACGCTGACACCATTGCATACACTAGCAAGATTTTGCTGAAAGGACCCAGATATAGCTCTCTCTTGTGAAACTATGTCGGGGCCAAACAAACACAGAAGTGGATGCTCACTGTCAGCTATTGGATGGATCACAGGGCTCCCAATGGAGAAGCTAGAGAAAGTACCCAAGGAGTTAAAGGGATCTGCAACCCTATAGTTGGAACATCATGATGAACTAACCAGTACCCCGGAGCTCTTGTCTCTAGCTGCATATGTATCGAAAGATGGCCTAGTTGGCCATCACTGGAAAGAGAGGCCCATTGGACTTGCAAACTTTATATGCCCCAATACAGGGGAATGCCAGGGCCAAAAAAATGGGAATGGGTGGGTAGGGAAGTGGGTGGGGGTATGGGGGACTTTTGGGATAGAATTGGAAATGTAATTGAGGAAAATATGTAAAAAAAAAATAAAGTGCTGAAAAAATTAGGTGCTTGTAATATATATATATGTATAATACTTTATTATAGATATTAATTATATATATCAAATATCATATATCATATATCATATATCATTTATCATATATCATATATCATATATCATATATCATGTATCATGTATCATGTATCATGTATCATGTATCATGTATCATGTATCATGTATCATGTATCATATATCATATATTATATATCATAATATATATCAATAATATTTGGGTATATGTGTGTGTGTCTGTGTGTGTGTTAACTTCTGTGTTAATTTCTTAAAAGAAATACTACACAAGAATTAATGTACAATTCTAAATGGCTACTACATTTATATCATATCTGTAGGCACTTAACCTCTGGAGTCACCACATACAAATAGATTCAACAAATGGAATTCTTCTTACAAAAGCAAACAAGCAAGCAAGCAAACAAACAAACAAACATACTGCCTTCATCATTGTCTGAATGTGTGTACAGCATCTAAATCATCTATGTCTCTGTGGTGGTTTGAATATATTTGGCCCAGGAAATGGTACTATTTGGAGGTGTTGTCTTATTAAAGTAGGTATGGCTTTGTTGAAAGAAGTGTCACAATGTGGACATAGACTTTAAGACCATCTTCCTAGCAGCCTTGAAGCCATTTTTCTCCTATCAGCTTTCAGATAAAGATGTAGAATTCTCAGCTCCTCCTTTACCATGTCTGCATGGATACTGCCATGTTCCTACCTTGAGGATAAAGGATTGAATCTCTCAACCTGTAAGCCAGGCCCAATTAAAGGTTGTTCCTATAAGAATTGCCATGTTCATGGTTTCTGTTCACAGCATTAAAACCTAAGATATCCTGCCTTCCCATCATTAGGATAAAACACATGAGAAAAATATGCATCTTAAAACGGACCTTATATCATGATTTTATGAAGACAGATACAACTAGGATTGGCTTAAACCTTGACTTATTCTACTCTGAATGATCAAAAATTGTTATATTTGAAAAATATAATCACCTACCATGTAAAATTGATAATAATAGAAATTTCAGCCTTTGTAGCAGAATGAAACACAGAGTAGCTATGTTTTTATTTTGTTTCATATTTGCTTTATCAGTGCCAGTGCTAGAAAGACCTTTAGAGACACCTAGGCTGTATACAGCCAACATCTGTTCAAATGAGTACAACTTCATTGTGCTGGTATTTTTTATATCCAGATTCCCAAGCCATCTTTCATTTCAGTTTTATAACTTTTGAATGTGAATATTCACAATACTAACTTCATGGATTTTGTCTTTCTGAGTTAGCTAAGTTAATTTAGACAGGGCAGCTAGCCTTGCAATCTGGTATATAGTGAGTATCTGAGAGGTAAAAGCTATTACACTCATCTCATTTTCCCCTCAGACCATTGAAACTAGCCATCAGGGTAAGGTAGTAACGAATATTTATTACTACCCAGGAACCTCAGAATCATTTTCCTGTCACTTATTACTGAATAATCATCTGAGGTGCTCTCTTGTGAAGATATTATTACCTGGAATTTTATATAAGAAGCATTTGTTCATGAAAAAGAAAAGCCATTGTAATGCAGAACTGGAGACTAAAAGAATAATAAATTATGTGTTAATATCAAGATAGTGGTTCAGAGAAAAGGGACCAGAAGACCTACAACCAGGGACTCAATAAATATGTGTCACCAACAGTGAAGTCCATGTTTGTTCACTACAAATTTGTATATGAGAAGAGCAAGGCCAAGCTAAGATGGTAAAGCAGCTGCCTCAGATGTAGACGTGCTATCTGAGAAGCAGGGATTTATTAACATAGCAGAAGGAATTTAACATAATAGAAATTTATGACAAATAATTTACATCTCCTAAAAGCCAATAGGTTGATAAAAACAAATTCAATTTTCTTAATGACTTAGGTTTGGCAAGTGTCCTAGATAGAGTTCTCTTGTGCTGTTCTAGACATCATGAACACAGTGTGTGGACTGTCTTAGTTACTTTTCTATTGCCGTGAAAAGACACTATGAGCAAAGCAATTAGTAAAAGAAAGCATTTAATTTGAAAGCTCACCCTTTCAGATATGAGACCCACAATTATCATGGTAGGGAACACGTCATCAGGCAGGCAAGCAGTCTTTGAGAGCTTAAATATTATCCATAATCAGGAGACAGAAGTACACGTCCATGCGCACGCACGCACGCACGCACGCACGCATGCATGCGCGCACGCACACACACACACACACACACAGAGAGAGAGAGAGAGAGAGAGAGAGAGAGAGAGAGAGAGAGAGAGAAAGACAGTGATTCAGAGAGATACACACAGAGAGGTACAGGGACCTACAGAATCAGAAGCAGAAAAATACACAGAGAAATTACACAAAGACAAAGTCTGGGAAAACTGACTTCAGTGACACACTTCCTCCAAAAGGCCACACTTTATAGTCATTTTCAAACAGTTCTGCTAACTAGGGACCAACATTCAAATATATAAGCCTATGGGAGCCAATCTTTGTCAAGACACTGCAGGGTTGGGAGGTGAATTTATTTGGCTTACATTTTCAGGTTACCCTTCATTATTGAAGGAAGTTAGAATGAGAGCTGAAGCAGAAGTCTGAATAAAGGGACCAACACAGAGACCACGATACTACTTACTAGTTTGATATTGATGGCTGGCTCAACCTGCTTTCTTATCGACCCTACAACGATGTCTCTACGATGTGTTCTACTACCAGTGGGTTGGTCCTTGCCAGAACCATTACTGATCAAGAAAATACCACACAAACATGCCTATAAGCCAATTTGATGGGGACATTTTCTCAATTGAGGTTCCATCTTCCCAGATAACGAGTATCACACTGACAAAACACTAACCAAGACAGCATGGAAAGTCAGCTAAAGTCTATATCCCAAGTGATTTCTATTTCTGGAAACATTTATTTATGAATCCATGAAATATGACAACTTAGAAAAAAGGTAGTCTTACAAATCAGAAGGTAGGCAAATAGTTTTCATAACTCTCTTTAATTCTAGTATGATGGAGTAAAGTTGATAAATCTCTTAGGCAAAAAAGCTACTCCAACATTGAGTAAGATATTCAAAATGAATACTCAAGAAGTAGGTCCAAAATGTCTGTATAATGATACAGATCTGTGAAACTTTTGTCCGGGACTCTTTTCCTACAATCTGTAGTCAGAGCTCTGTTATCAACAAAGAAAGGGGTAAAGTAGGAAAGTGGGGGTGTGATAGAGTACTGAAATGTGAGACAGCTGTTATGGGATCCATTTGTCACATATCCTAGCAACAAAATTTACATATACATCAGTGTAACCAGGGTTGATAGCCACCATTTGCAAGTATCCAGTTCAGAGGACACATGGAGACAGATGACATCAGAAATGACAAGAAAAACACTGCAGAACCTAAAACATGACAAATTTGGAGTAAAACCACAAGTGAAATCTACATCTTAGCCCACACTAAGACATTTGTAAATGATAATGTCTTGCTAACTTGACCTATTAGAGAGCAAATTTTGATCAATAATTTGTTTTCTCCCTTATGCCAACAAAAGAACCACAGCCTAAAAATAAAACCAAGTAGAAAACTTTTAAGGAGAGATCAGCATTTAACATGTAGAATTATGAACCTATATTTTATAGTTGTAGCCTTGTCAAGTTCCTGAAGGGAGTAAAATCCCAATCAAAACAAAAACAAAATGGGAAACATGGAAAGAAAGAAGAAAATGGGCTACAAACACGCAAAAAGAAAGAGATCAAAACCTTTTCTGAATAACTCCAGGTAGTCAGACTAAATGACAGGTTTAAAGATTTTAATATAAATATATTCTAATAACAATAGAAATCAAACAAAAATGAGAAGTAACATGATAACAATGATAGCATAAATAGTACTCAACCAAAGAGTTTAAAACTTCTTTTAATAAAGGATCAACTGAAAATCGTGGAAATAAAATACACAAGGTATAGAGTACCATGGTCCTGGGGCAGCTAGAAGGAAGATATCCAAGCACCACTTCACTGAATAAATATGTGATGGAGAGAAGAGAAAGTTAGTGAATATGTGGTGGAAAAGGAAAAGAAAGCAAAACCACCTGATTAATTCACTGAGGAGAGAGGTAGAACTGGAGACTCAATGGCACTGAGGAACAGGCATATATGAGGAACCTATACAACCACCTGAGATCATGGTGATATCCAGCTGCTACCAAGAGCCATGTCTGAGTCTCTAGTCCTACTGTGCCTGTACTGATGTCTGTGTCCATGTTATCACAGAAGACCATCTGGATGACAGTTGTCTAGGCTCCTGACTGAGACTGTATTGATGGCTGGAAGCCATACTGAGATCATGTTGATGGCTGAAGGTCATATTGACACCAAAGACCAAACTGATATGAGTGGCCACCTGAGGCTATGGTAACATCTGGACCAAGACTACTGCTAAGGGGCATATCTGAATCTGTGGTAATGCTGCCAAAGGGGTCTGTGTTGATTTCCAAGGCTTGTCTTACAACAAAAGTCCACATAGATGCCCTTGGTCTGTGCTGCCAATGAGGCCATGTTAATGTCTGAGCACAATGCTAAGCTGGCCCTGCCCTCTTGCTTGTGCAGCATGGGAGAGCTGGCACTGGTGATGTTGGTACAAGAGAACAGACCCTGATGGAGTTAGTGTAGAAGATCTGGCCTCATCCCTCACTAGAACTGTCTCCAGTGGAGGAGGCATGGACGAGTTTGCTCCTAGGACTTGAGCACGGGAGAGACATCCCTGACCCTAATCTGCCATGTGGTAGTGATGTGGATGAATGAGACATGACAACACTTTCTCTTATCACCTGTGGTAGGTAGGTGAGCTGTCCCCAAGGGCAGGAGAGCAGGTGAGATGGCCCTATCCTAAATCTTTAGTGTGATGAGAAAATTATGCCCTGCCTCACAGCCCCAATATCTGTAGAACTCACACTTGGAAGGACAGGCTGCATCCAACACTGAGCAGCAACTCAGGGCTATCTCTGGTAGCATCAGCATGGGCATAGGAAAGCTATTGGTCAGCTTCCACCCAGGCCCAGATCTAGGGCTCTAAGTTGACTCACCCCAACATACACCCCATCTATGAACTGCTGGAGTATGTGTAGGGGTTTGTCCTGCATAATCAAAGCTACAAGATCTCCATGACACAAGGCAACAACAGGATATCCAAGAGAAGTCCTAGTGAGGATCCAATATTGATAATGTAGCAAAAGTCAGTAACCTCAAACCAGAGCAATGATTCAGTGCAATGAACACTTGCAAGTAGCATGCTATGGGCAAAAAATTAAAAAATAAAAATAAAAAAGTATACTGTGTGACATATCTCAGCTTCCATAGAGAGATTTTTCTTTTCTTTTTTGGGGTGGGATGGTTTCAAGGGCAGAGGGCATTATGAAGCTATGGGGAGACAAATGGGATTACAATACATGACACAAAATTTGCAAGAAAAAAAAATCAAAGTTTAAAAAGAGAGAAAGAGAGAGGGAGGGAGAGAGAGAGACAGAGAGGAGAGAGAGACAGAGAGAGAGAGAAAGGAGAGAGAGAGAGGAGGGAGAGAGAGAGAGAGAGAGAGAGAGAGAGAGAGAGAGAGAGAGAGAGAGAGAGAGAGAGAGAGAGAAATAGATGTGACCTTTACTCATGGTCCCAACAACAGATTCTGGAAGCCAAAAATTAGACCCAAGAACTTGAAATTAAGCAATAGAAATTAATGAATTTAAAGAATAGCTAGTAAACAGTTAAAGGAATATGAGACTGAGAAATGGAAAAGAAAGTGTCAATTAGAACATGATATGAGTAGTAAAAGTTCTAGAAGAGAGTGAACTCTCCAAGAAACATATGCAAGTACATATGCAAGTAGTAGATTAAGATATATATAGTTTATTTAAAGGAAATAAATTTATTAATAAATTCAAACAACTCTACCAACTTCCAGTTGATTCCTTAAATATTATTTTGTGTGAATGAGTGCTACTCTGCACATGAGTCTGTGCACCACATGTCAGCCTGATATGCTCAGATAGAGTCTAGAAGAAGGCATTCAGTCTCCTGGAACCGAAGTAGGAAATAGTTGTGAGCTAATATGTGGGTACTAGAAATTGAACCCAGATCCTATGAAAAAATCTGACTTATCTTTCTAGTTGTTTCAAGTCAAATAGATTCATACCAAGAAAATATAATCGAGTCACCAAAAATCAAAGACCAAAGAGTATTTTTAAAAATATCAAGAGAAAACTGACTCCCCTTATGCAAAAGTACATAAACAAAGTAAATACTGATTTCTATTAAGCCCTAGATGGCCATAGGTGGTAGATTAACAATTCTATGTATTGAAATCCAGAAATAAAGAAATAATTATGTTATATATCAAATGTGATTTGAAGTATTCATTTACCAATAACATAGGAAGAAAGAGAAAATACTATTTCCACACCTATCTTACTAATTAAATCATAAAATAACTGCTTCAGGCTAATAGGGAACAAAATCTGATGTCAAATATCAAAGAAGAAATGCAGATGAGTATAAATATTAAATGTGGGAAATTAACATTATAAGATATGTATAGGAAGCAAAGGTTTTTATACAGCATATGTGTAATTATAACATTTATTGATACAGTATGGCAATGAAATTGCAAAGAAATATAAGAAGAAAAAGTAAAAAGAAGAAAACATAGTTTGGAAACGAGAAAAAAAGAAAAGAATAGAGACAGATGGTGAGAAGAAAGGAAAAAATGGACAGAAGTAAGGAAAAATATAAAAGGGAAAAAAAGGGAGCCTAAAGCGATAAATACCTTAAAAAATATCTGGCAACCCTATGTTAAATAACAAACAACTATATAATAATTTTTGTAGATGACTAAGTTTTGTTTTCCTACTAAATATAATTAAATGAAAATGTGTTAATCAATGGAATAGAATTGAAGACCGATAAATAAAATCACACCCTTATAGACTTATCTGATCTTTGACAAAGAAGCCAAAATGGAAAAAAGAAGCCATCTTCATGGCCTAGTCGGCCATCATTGGGAAGAGAGACCCCTTGATCTTGAAAACTTTATATGCCCCAGTATAGGGGAACACCAGGGCCAAGAAGTGTCAGTGGGTGGGTAGGGGAGCGCAGAAGGTGGGGTGGTAGAGGGGACTTTCAGGATAGCATTTGAAATGTAAATGAAGAAAATATCTAATAAAAAATTGGAAAAAGAAAAAAAAAAGAAGCCATCTTCAATAAATGGTACAGGTCTAACTGACAGTCTGTATGTAGAAAAATAAAATAAATCCATTTTTGTCACCTTGCATAAAACTCAATTCCAAGTGGATCAAGGACCTCAACATAAAACCAGATACTAATAAAAGAAAAAGTGAGAAAGGGCCTTGAACTCATTGGCATGGGCAGACAGAACGCCAATGGCTCAGGCTCTAAGATCAAAAATTGACAAATGGAACCTCAAGAAAAGCTTCTGTAAGGCAAAGGACATAGTCAATATGACAAATCAGCAACCTACAGATTGGGAAAAAATTCTTCACAAACTCTACATCCAATAGAGGGCTAATATCCAAAATATATAAAAAATTCAAGAAGCTAACCTCCACAAATCCAAACAATCCAACCAAAAATAAGGGGTATAGAACTAAACAAAGAATTCACAACAGAGGAATCTCAAATGGCCAAGAAACACTTAAAGAAATGTTCAAAGTCCTTAGTGATCATGGAAATGCAAATCAAAACAACCCTGAGATTCCACCTTACACCAATCAGAATGGCTAAAATCAAAAATTCAGGTTACAGCACAAGTTGGTGAGACTGTGGAAAAAGAAGAATGCTCCTTCATTGCTGGTGAGATTGCAAACTGGTAGAACCACTATGGAAATCAATCTGGCAGTTTCTCTGAAAATTGGAAACAAATCTACCTGAAGACCCAACTTTACTACCTCCTGTAATTCTCTACATAGTACTCTTAAATAAGTAGCATGACTGTCAGAGAAGCAGGTAGGCTTTTTGCAGATCTTCACCTCTCCTGCTTCTGCTCCAGTCCCAACCCCCACCATCTCATACTCAGCTCAGTAGCTCAGCTCCTGCTGTGGTTTCTCTTTTCTCTCTTTACCACATTCCAGACCCAAACTTTCTGTCTCACCTCCAATCTTCTGCAAAAGAACAACTATTGCAGCCTACTCTGCCTCCTTCATTTGTGTGCTGTGGATCCTAAAGATCTCCTAATCTCCATCCCAGGAGTCATTGCTTTATTTCAGCCTGAGACTCCAGCAGGTACTACATACTAAGCCAAAGGCCAATCCTTCCAGGGAAGCAGATGGGATACCTGAATATTTCGCCTTTCCTGCTGTTTCTCTAGATTCAATTCCCCAGTTTCGTCATAGAACTAGAGCAGACCTGGGTGAAGTGAACACTTTTCACTATCTATTCCAACCAGACTAAATAATATGATGCTGGTGAAACAATCTGCTCTCCCCACCTCCTGTGAAACCATTCATTTCCCTAGCCTATCCTCTTTTCTAATAGCATAGGTTATCTTCTTACCCAGACTCACATTTTGCTGGGAACTCCATGATCACTCCTATCAGGGCCACAGAAAATTTACTAGTAGCTAACACACAGCCTTAACACTCTCTGAAAATCCAGAGAGGAAACAAAAACCAGGGAAGAAAGTAGGTACCCAACAAATACTAACCTAGAAATTAGATCCCATTCCTACACTCATCACAATCCCCAATACCTCTGTAAAAACACAATAACAATGAATGAAATATGTTTTCATTGGATCCCAGCAACTCTACCACAGCAGACATTGAATATTAAAACACAGCTGAGGTACAAAAAACAGACCTTAAAATAGACTGGATGTAGAAGATAGAGGCCCTTGGATTAAAAATGAGTGAATCCCATTAAAGAAAAACAGGAAAACATAAATAAATAGTTGGAATGCACACTGTATTCAAGTCAGTTAAGTATAATATTGAAATTCTGAGTAAATAGAAATCATCTAAATAATATATAGAAAATTCACGTGAGAACACTGAAAGATACAGCAAAGAAATGGAGACCTGTTTGACATTATAATTATCCATGATAAAACAATTTAAGGAGATATATGTCTATATTGTATACATTAAATAGAAAAGAAGAAAGAATCCTGAAAAAAATAAGTATCAGGAAGATACAGGCTAGAATTAGATGAGCTAAGATGCTTCAACACTAGTCTCCATCCTCTTCAATCCACCCTGGACACAGGTATGAACCGTAACACGTGTCTCTATGTCATTGGCCTTTGTTTCACAGTGGTGTCCACCTAAAGAAAACTCCAGAGCACTGAAGAAGATAGAGAAATATGAAATTTTCTGCTCTGTTCTGGTCTCCTTTTTCCTGGTTTCCCCTCTGGAACCCCCATCCCCTATTCCCAGCCCCTGCTTCTGTAAGGGTGCTCTCCATCCATCCCACCCATTCCCACCTCACCACCCTGGCATTCCCCTACACTGCCTTCTCCTCCTGTTGATGCCAGATAATGCCATTCTCTGCTACATATGCAGCTGGAGCCATGGTACCCTCCATGTGTACTTTTTGATTGGTAGTTTAGTCCCTGGGAGCTTGGGGACTCTGGTTGGTTGATATTGTTTTTCTTCCTATAGGGTTGCAAATCCCATCAGCTCCTTCAGTCCTTTCTCTAACTCTTACATTAGGGACCTCATACTAAGTCTAATGGTTGGCTGCAAGCATCTGCCTCTGTATTTGTTAGGCTCTGGCAGAACCTCTCAGGAGTCAGTTATCTCCTGTCAGCAAGCACTTATTGGAATTAGCAGTAGTGTCTGTTCTGGTTGTCTCTAAAGGCCTTGGCCATGCTTGTTTGTAATTTTTATCTATGTACTTTCTAGCAGCTAAACCCAGTTTCCCAGAATAATAAGCTTCATAGGTAAGCACTAAACTTATAGGATCACACTTAAGATTGTTTTTGCAACTTGCCCATATCTTTAATAAGAAATTTTGTACAAAATTGTACCAAAAATGATCTGCATTCAGCATACTGTATTTTTCTTGACAGAGTTTAGACTGAGTCCTGAGATTAAATGGTGGATAAAATTCAAATATTTACCTACATTGCATTCACCAGTTGAATGAAATCATTGAATATAGGGCATCCATATAAGCATATCAGCATAATAAGGATGAAAATTCACCTGCTGCTCTCACTGAATATATGTTATAGACATGGGCAGAGACATGTATTTCTTCTTTATATAGTTCATAAACAGGAATGTAGAATTCTTACAAAAGAATTTTGTAAGAACAAGTTAAAATGCATGGACAAATGACACATTTATCATCCTATACAATTAGGTACAAACAATGAATTTAAGAACAGCAAAAGGAATACTGAATATTTAAAATTAGAAACACATAATTCAATTAAAATCACATTAAAAACAATAATAAAAATAAGCATGGGTCTCTTACTACATGAATCATTGTTTCAGTGTCTTTGAAAGCAGGAGGAACATTGCAAAGATTTAAAATTCTATCTATATTGATATTGTCTTTATTTAAAATGTGAAACAAAAGAAGAAAGTACTTTTAAAATGTCTAAAGTGATTGATTGATAGGCATGTGTCTTTAATTAATATCTATATAAGCATATGAACATAATATTTTATTATTTAAACAATATAAAGAAAAGATAACTGGTAAGAAGGTTCAGTTGTAATAGGAACAACAATGAGAACCAGAACCTGAATATCAGGAGTTCATGTAGATGCCAGATAGGCATACCATCATGCCTGTAGTGCTAAGGCTTAGAAGCTGGAGACAAGATCCCCAAAGCATGTTGACTGGCTGTAAGTGTGAGCTCTGGGTTAAACTGGAGGCTCTGCCTCAATGAATTTCAATGATATTGAAAGTCTATCAGCATCAGTCTCATGCCTCCAATACACATAAGCACATCTGTGCTCATACATACATGCAAAGTGTACATAGAATATCACATATCACATATTCATGGAAAATGAAAGTAAGTTTAGACCTCTGATGTAAAAGTAAAATTGGTTGAGATACTTTCTCTCCTGTCTCTAAACTATGCTAAAGTAATGGTGTCACAGAACTTGTGGGAGTAGCCAACCATTATTTGATTTCACTCAAGGCCCATTCTATAATATTGAACCCATACCAGATAGTAGTTGAATAACCAAGAAAGTAGCCTTGATAATCCAAAGATTCAGGATAAAACCAAATACATTTTTTCATTCATAAATAAATACAACAAATAAAATGATTCCTAGCAATATTTTACTATATTCATAGATCAGTTCCCTGCCAAGTCATCATCAGACAAGTTTCCTCAGACAGCAATTGGGAGCATATACCAAGACACACAGACAAACATATGGAAAGACAGTCTAAATTGAATATATTCATCAAATCCCTGTCCTCACAGCTCAGGAAATTTCATAGAAGAGGAGGTGGGAAGTTTATAAGAGTTAGATTAAATGGAGGACACCAGGAAAACACAGCACCCTGAGTCAACTATACAAGGTGCATAAGATCACAGATACTTAACAAGCAAGCACATGGCATATATGGGTGGATACAGGGTCCTCTGAATATATATTATATCTAAAATCTTAGTATTTTTATAAGAATCCTAACTATGATAAAGAGTGGTTTTCTGATTCTTTTACCTGTTTGGGGGACTCTTTTCCTCCTTTTATATTGCTGTGTCCAAAATTGATAAGAATTATTGGCTTCCTCTTGTTATATTTTATCTGGTCATGTTTGGTTGTTATCTCTTAGAAACATGTCTTATTCTAAAGAGAAGCAGAAAGTGAATGGATCACAATAGGGGAGATAGGAAGAAATAAAGAAAGGGGAAGGAAGGGAAACTATAATCATGATATACTGTATAGGAAAAGAATCTATTTTCAGTAAAATAAATAAAATTGCAATCCTAAAATTAGAGTATATAATGTAAACCCCAATGACAAATGGTATTTGAATCTACTTACTGCCCCAAAGACACCACTTATGAACAAATTCATAATGGGTGGCACAAAAATGAGCAGAATATTAGTAAAGATCTGAATAGCTACCCTAATGAGTCTTAACAATGTTATGCCTGTCCATTCAGCAGACAAAGTTTAAAAGTCACTATCATTCATTTATTAACTATACTATTTCAACTGTATATATAATCATCCAGATACAATTGTATGGCAGAAAATATGGAAATTGACTCAAACTTTTACTTTAGTTGAGGATGGTCACGAGATTCATAAACTAATTAATCAGAAAGTATTTATTACTAGAAGTTATAATAATGAGTTATTTTTGGAGAGAGAAACAATTCTAACTGGGATTTGCTTTATACAGACTAGTGAATTACAGAATTGTTGAAAGTGCTGAGCTCTAAATAAGCTGAACAAAACAACTGAACACATGTCTTAACAGATGCCCACCTTAATTATTTTTATGAGCAGTTATTCTGATGCCCAATTTTTATACTCAGTTTTAGTTTACATATGTACACAAGAGAGAAAGATAAATGAGGTAGAGTTCAATATTAACCATATTTAGCAATACCTTTGGGCATAACACAGTCACCAGTTCAGGCTCAAATTGTTCCTGGGAAAACTGGATGGAATGATTGCGGCTTTTAAGCATGTCATTTTGTATTCAGTGCTAGGATGAGAGCTGATAAGGTTCATCAGGTTATGACCCTAATTCCTGAAAAAAAAAAATCTCTGAAAAGGAGGAACAACAACAACAAAAAAATCATCACTACCACCAACATCAGAAACATGAAGCAGACCAGTGGGAAAAGGACACCTCACATTAAGTAAATGTAGAAAATACCTGTACTAGGAATACACTCTGAACTTAAGGACCATTTACAATGTCTCTCCATTGTAGCCAAGTATAACCAAGTGATAGAACTTGGCAAATTACATCCTCATAAATTACAAATCTATGTATCTTATATATTAAGAATTTATCACATTGGATCCTAACATGGGTAATCACAACAGCTATGGATATCTATGTCCTTTGTTGAACCATATCCCATTTAATAAAAAATAGAACCATTGATTCTAATAGTGTGCTTTCCCAGCAGTGAGATTCTGTAAGAATAAGCGAGTATCTTTCTGAGTTCTGTGGACTGTATCTTGGGTATTATGTACTTTGGAGGGGGGGGGCTAATATCCACTTATTAGTAAGTAGATACCATGCATGTCCTTTGGGTCCGAGTTATCTCACACAGGATGGTATTTTCTAGTTCCATCCATGAGGCCCCCAACAACATATAGCAGAGGACTGACATATCTGTGT
This sequence comes from Mus caroli, assembly GCF_978045245.1. Taxonomy (NCBI): domain Eukaryota; kingdom Metazoa; phylum Chordata; class Mammalia; order Rodentia; family Muridae; genus Mus; species Mus caroli. The sequence continues at coordinate 47,516,936 of NW_028227256.1, forward strand.
TCATTCAGAGATGATGCACCTAACCCTCAAGAGACTGAAGGCCCTGGGGAGTATAGAGGTCAGGTGGGGTGGGGGTGGGGATATCCACGTGGAGACAGGGGGTAGGGAGGAGGTGTGGGACATGGAATAGTTAGAGGGTAGATGGGGGGAGCAAAATGTGGAGTGTAAAAATGAAATAAATAATTTTAAAAAACAGAAAACAAAAGAATAAGCAGGTATCAAAAACATGATAATGTAAAAATGGCATGTGATCTTACCAAATCCAAAGCAGATTGTACTGAGTCTTTGGCTCCATTAAAACACCCCTTAATTATGAATCACAAATTCTGTTATATCTTTTGCAAAATATTTTCACGGGAAACATGTAGCAACTAAGCATAATTTTCACGCCTTACTGGAAGAAGCATTCTCATAAACAGGCAAGTACAGCCAAGAGAAGGCTCATCCCTGTGTTATAGACACATGGATTTTTGTTCTAAAGATAGTTATTGAAAGGTACACATTATATTTATGGGATGGCATTTCAAATGCTGCTGGTTGGCTTTCATTATCTTTATAACCAACATTTTGGGTTAAATAACAAAGATCTCAGAACTTTGGAGCTCTCCTTTTCCTTTCCTAGCACAGCAATAGTGGCTTGCATCCAAAAGAGTAGATTAGATTACTCTATATTTGCACATAGTATAAAGGGTTATGTTAGATGAGTACTTTTGTGTAGCTTCTGTTCTTGACATCATGACATCTGTGCTTTGTATACCTCTTCTTCATGCACCTTTTAACATTTTTTTTATTTTATTGCATAGCTTTTAAGTTCAAGATATGAAATTAGCATGGAATTCTAAAAGAAAAATATGATACTGGCTTAAAAATATTAAGTTTGCAAGATGACAAATATGGGGCTATTTTCATTTTTCTATATACAGACAGCCAGTTAGACCAGCACTATTTAATATTTGTCATCTTGCACAAAGCTCAAATACAAGTGAACCAAGGACCTCAACATAAAACCAGATACACTGAATCTAATAGAAGAGAAAGTAGGAAAGAACCTTAAACTCATTGGCATAGGGGGAAATTTCCTAAACAGAACTCAAATGGCTCATGCTCTAAGATCAACAATTGATAAATGGGACCTCATGAAACTGGAAAGCTTCTGTAAGGCAAAGGACATAGTCAATAAGACAAATTGACAACCTTCAGATTTGGAAAAAATCTTCATCTGATAGAGGGCTAATAAATAGAATATATTTTAAAAAACTCAAGAAGCTAACCACCAAAAACTAAACAACCTAATCAAAAAATGGGGTATAGAACTAAACCAAGAATTCACAACAGAGGAATTTCAAATGGCTGAGAAACATCTAAGAAATGTTCAAAGTACTTAGTGATAAGAGAAATGCAAATCAAAACAACCTTGAGATTCCACCTTACACCAATCAGAATAGATAGGATCAAAACCTCAGGTAACAAAACATGTAGGTGAGGATGTGGAGAAAGAGGAACACTCCTCCATTGTGGGTGGGATTGCAAACTGGCACAACCACTCTGAAAATCAACCTGGAGGTTCCTCAGAAAATTGGGAATATAACTACCTGAAGACCCAGCAATAACACTCTTTGGAATAAACCCAAAAGATGCCCCACCATGCCAAAGGGGCATGTGTTCCACTATGTTCATAGTGGCCTTATTTGTGATAGCCAGAAGCTAGAAACAACCCAGATGTCCATGACAGAAGAATGGATACAGAAAAAGTGGTTCCTTTACACAATGGAATACTATTCAGTTATTTAAAATGAGGACATTCTGAATTTTGCAGGCAAATGTATAGAACAAGAAAAAAATCATCCAGAGTGAGGTAACTCAGACCCAAAAGGACATGCATGGTATGTACTTACTGATAAGTGAATATCAGAAAAAAAAAAGTATAGAATACCCAAGATACAGTTCACAGAACTAAAAAAGGTCAACAAGCTGAAGGGCCCAAGTGAGGATGTCTCCGTCCCAAATGGGAGGAAGAAGGAAGCAATCACAAGAGGAGAGGGAGGGAGGGTTGGAGGGAGGGAGGGAGGAAATATTTATTCATTACAATCTATAAAATAGACAGTGCCCGTTTACAACAGGAAAGAACTAACAAATGTTATCTTAATTTGTGATGAAGCATAACTGGTGATGGAACAAACCAAAATTGTGAACCTCCTGAAGAGTTTTCAAAGAAGAACAGCACTTCTGTGTTACCATGGGCAAAACCCCATTTTGAAATGAGGAACCAGCGACCACTGAGGATTCAAGCGACTTCTTCAAAATAATTGTCCTGTTCTCTTGCTTGGAGTCAAGGTCATGCATGAAAGACAAAAAGGTCCCAAAGAACTTCTTCAGATGGAAGGAAATGAAAACAACTTGGCAATTAATGGCAAAGTGACTGGATCTTATTACTGTTACAGACATCTTTAGGAGAACTGGAGAACATAAGCAGGGCCTACGGATTTGATAGTGGTGATATTTCCATGTTAATTTCCTGGCATAAAGGCCTGTGCTGTGGTTATGCAGGAAAATATTTTTATTTTCAGGAAATAGTTTGCAATTTATTCCCTAGTATATCAAAGGGGAAATAAAGATTCTCATATTATATTTTTAAGATTCCTATGAGCTGGAAATTTATTCTTAAGTAATGTAATAGAGGCAGGAAGGAGATAAAAGTTTAAAGGCTAAAAAATTTCAGATTTTTTAAGATGAAAACTTGCTAGGCAAAATGTTTCACAAAAATTAAAATAAAACAGTAAAATTAACACCACTTATATGTATATTTTTAATGATTATGAGAATAAATACTGTGCTATACATTCTCTGCTACAATAATAGTAGTTTTAAATGAATCAAAATCTGCTTATCATTAAGGATATTGATTCTCCACTTTTAACAAGGTTTTTGAAGAAAGTACAGACACTCAAATCGCAGTACTTTAGGTTATGACTCAGTGTGTCTGGATTGTAGTTTGAGGTTTTTCACAAGCAGCCACGGGTGTAAAAATGATGATCACACTTTCCAGTTACAAGTGGAAAGAAGCTGCCATGATTAAAGAGAAAAGGCGTTGATCCAGTTAAAAGCGTTCCAGTTACTAGTTTTAGGACCTTGGACAAATCACGTCACCACTCTCATCTTTAAGGCTTTCATCTATAAAATGGGGATAATAATTCCTGGCTCATAATATTACTGAGCTGCTACCAGAAAGTGGTGTAGGTATATGCACTGCAGAAATATCAAGCGATGTTGTAGTAGAAAAATTAATGAGCAAATTTCTATTCTACAAAAAGAGTCAAATAATATTCTATCCCTAAATAATGGCTATAAAATGGCTTTCTGTAGCAGGCTTTAAGAGATTCAATGTTTTGGGGTATGCCATTCTACGATCTTGGATGATACACTTGTGCAGTTCTTAGAGTACGAACATACAGCTTTAGAAACTAGCAGGCAAATTATCAGAAACAATATTCAAATTCTGTCAGTTTAAAATAAATCAAGTATTGTCAGTAAAATTACAATTGATCAGTGGTATCCAATAGTGGGGGTGATGGGGGAGAAAATTACATAACACTTTGAATGGTACAAAACATCTTGACTCTCAGAAAATTTGGCCAAAATCAGCTCTCTGATTATTGTACGCAAATGGATAGTGCAAGCATTGCTCGAGTCGAGTGAAGGTTGATGGAGGTCATTGACTTTTGAGACTAAACATGAGTTTAGAATCAGAGACCACAGGCCAAATTCCAAACCCAACTTGAAAACTGAAACACATTTCTTATCTCTGAATTCCAGATTGCAAATAGAAAAAGGGTACTAATGATAGACTGAACCTCCTCTGGTTAAATGATTAACACAACAAAAATTTGATAACTGTTAGTTATGACTTCTCACAAGTGAAGTATCCAGCTTACTTGTCTTCTGTCTCTTCATAGGCAAGTTAACACTTAAGATGGTGACTTAGATTAGTGAGAACATACCCTGAAATAAGCCACTAGGCACATTGATACTGCAAAATTAAATAAATTAATGAAATCACTCTAGCTTACATGGGTTAAACTTTGTGTCAGCACCTGAAATGCAGAGTACTGTTAGGATGCCAAAAGCATTTTGGTGAACATGTAAGGAGTTTTGCACAGCATAAAAATTGACCTTCTAAGCCACAAATGGTTCTTTTCATCAGATTGTCCCCAAAATATTGCTATTCTTACTTAATAGACCTTATTGCCCCTCTCTGTAAGTTTACTATCCATTATTCAACCAATTGCAAAAGGGAAATAGTTAAAAACACAGTTGTTCCTGAGCTGGACATGGATAGGAACATTTCCTGTCATTTTTCCACAAGCATCCATTATTCCAGTACCATTGTATGAATGATGCTTTCATATTCTACCTCACCACTAATTTAAAAACTGCATTTTAGGGAACAACCTCCCACAAGCAGCAAAGGGGAGGGCCTGTTTATTCTCCAGGGAAAAATATATTATCATAACATATAGCATAGACTGAGAACAAACATCTTTTTAGAAGTCAGTTTCTTTAGGAATGAGAAAAAAATCAGTTGAATTTTTGTGTGTGCATTTTTCAAATTCATTTAAGAAAATAAAAATTTCCCAATACAGCTAATGATCTTAAATGCTTGCTTTGCAGGCTTCTTTTTAGGCTACCCTGGTACAACACAAAAAAAGAAGTTTTTTTTATTTTTTTCTTTTTATATTTTTTATAAAATTTTATGATTTTTATTTGTATTTCTTCAGCTTCTTAAAGTTCAATTAAAAAAAAACCTTCCAATACAAATGGAAAAGTCTTTCTTCCTATCATACTAATTTGATTAAAATACTGTTACTAATGTGCAAATAATGGCCAAGTTCTCATTTGATTGTTCATATTCAAAATTATGGCCTGGAATATGAACTATCAATTCTATAGACTGGGCCATCAAAACATTCAAGAACTCTTTTAATTTTATAGTGATTTTTTGATACTTAGTCCATATACTTTTCAATGGTCTTTGACATACTCCCTCTTGTCAGGCTTCCAAAAGAGTTTGGAAACTTCCAGATGAGCTTTCTTTTAAGTACATTAGCAATCAGGTTGTTAAAGTGTTTTCTAAGTATTCACATGAAAGTAGAAAACACTACTACTGTTAATTCCTTTGCCATTTAAAAAGACCTTGAAGTTCCCAGTCTCCTCTTTCTGTCTATGAGGAAATGACAGCCAGAGAGATGTCTTCAAGAGAAACATACAGAGTAGAAAAAGTTCCATGCTATCACTGTAGATAAACTAAACTAAGGTGAAACAAAGCATGTTATTAGTGGCCTATGTTTTTTCACAATAGTCAGTTGATTTCTTAAACACTGTAAAATAATTTAGAGAAAAGAAAAAAAAACAATATCAAATGATTTTGATGGAGTCTGTGCAATGTATTGCTTAGCAAGGAGCATTTTTCATGATGATTGAAAACTTTTGTGGCACAATGTAAAAGAATTGGAAAGAATGAAGCCCACGGTTTGATTGATGTGAGCTGCACAAAACTTTCTAGCATGTTGCTCCTACATTTGCATACACTGTTTTGGCATTTTGGAGTAATTATCACTGTGAAACTTTCACAAGTATACCTTATTTCCACAGGTAATTAAGGTGACCTAGTTATGCCTGCATAACGATTAGTCTGTGAATAGTGCAGACCCTAGGGAGACTAGCAGGTCAGTAAAAGCAATCAGTGTAACTGATGGGAAAGGAAAGAATGTTATACATGATGTTTCCTTTACACCACTCTATGGCTATTTTAAAAATGCATCATTTCATCAATATTATTCTGAGAACATAAAAATCATTCCTTCTGCACTATTCATGGTTACTTTTAGGTTTCTTTTTAAACTTTAGGTGTTACGCTCCTAATCCTTGGCAACAAAAATAATTGAGATTACTTTTTATTTCCCAAAATAAGCATTTGACAAAAGAAACAAAGATTTTTGCTTATTTACAAAACCATGGGTGAAGAATTTTCCCAGTGTAGATCATTAACAGGGCCGTGGCCAATTTTCTTTTGTCTGTGGACAGCTACCCCTTAGCAAGTCCTTACTAACACTTTGGCACACTAGAATGTCACCAGTCCCTCATGCCACCCTCTTCCCCAAGACAGATATGAGAACAAAGCTTCTTCTCTTCTGCCAACATAAAGTCAATATTCTGGCAGCTGATAGCTCTCACTGAAAGAACTGGAAATGCTGGTGGCTAGCACCAACCCACAATTTACAGCTTCTATTGTCCTTACACACAACCTTGGAATCTGTTGCAGAAAATCAATGCATCAGATGCACCACACCAGAAACATAATCTGGCTCAATAAAGAAGGTCACAAGTACATTTATTTCAAACATGCATTCGGGTAATTAGAGGACATAGATTCAGATGGGAAAAAACCTGAACTAAAAGCAAAATGATATATAGCATAAATGAAAGAATCTGAAGTTTATTTAAAGCCTGGTACTGCTCTATCTCGTATCACTAGGACTAGGAAGAGCTGGATAATGCAGTTCACATTTTACTTACAAATGAGTTTTCATTTCATCTTCTGGGAAACACTAACAAATCAAACTCAGCTTCTTAAAGTGATATTGTCTCTGTTCTTAGACATTAAAATCCATATAGCTAAAACCACAGCATATAAAATGAAAATATGTACTATTAAGTATGCAAAGCATCCGCATTCTCTCTTGAATCATTGCTTGATTGAAGCATGAGTTATCAAATAACAGGGATGATACTTGGATAAAAGCACTGCTTGTTTGAGAGTGACTGCCATGTGCATTTTTTTCTGGAGTTCCTAATAAGTGACACACTTATGTCATTACATTTGAGGTGAATCAGAACCTCCTGTCATAGTCAATTCACATGGGCAATCCCCAGTGGCAAGCGTCTGATTAACTAGCAAAGCCATTGTTGTTAACATCTGTACTCTTGCAAAGATTGCATGTATTCAGTCTATTTATCAGCCAAATGTGTTAAAATCACTATAGGTCACTGATATCCAAAAGTTACTGCTACACAAATAAATTAATTATAAAATAGTTACATGTAAATGAAGCAGTGTATTTATAATCTACATTGCCTAACCAGATCATTTTCAACTTACCATCAATAAACCCATTTTAATAATATATACATGAACACAGTAAATTTAATGATGGTTTCATGTCTTCGTTTGTAGAAGAAAATTTTTAATAATAAAGGTGAATAAATATTTCAAGAAAATCTCCAATAGTAAAAGAAGCTCAATGTAGAAATAAAATTGCAACAAGCTATATGTACTCATGAGAATAAAGCTTTAAAGATTCAATATTATCAGACCTTAGGGGCTCATGCATTTATTTATTCACTTTACATTCTGATTGCAGGGCCTCACCTGCTCTTCTCCCAGTACTCTCTACATGCCCTCCTCTCAGGTCCTCTTCTCTTCTCCTCAGAGAGGGGGAGTTCCCTACATTGGTACTACTCTGCCCTGGCACACCAAGTCACAGCAGAACTAAGTGCATCCTCTCTCACTGAGGCCAGACAAGGCAGTCAGCTGGGAAAAGGGTTCCAAAGGCAGGCATCAGAGTCTGAGACAGCCCCTACTTCAATTGTCAGGGAACCCACATGAACACCAAGCTGCACATCTGCGGCATCTGTGTAGGGTTTCTAGGTCCAGCCCATGCATGATCTTTGTTTGGTGGTCAGTCTCTGTGAGTCTTCATGGGCCTCACAGAGCTAGGTGGCTCTTTAGGTCTTCTTGTGGTGTCTTTGACCTCTCCAGCTTCCTCAATTTTTGCCCCTACTCTTACACAAAACTCCCAAGCTCTATTTCTATTTTTACTAGTCTAAAATTTCTCAAATAAGTCTTCCAGAAAAATATATTATCATAAGTTCTATTGTTCTAAATGGAAAATATTCCCAATCTTGTAACCACAGACCTGTGAGTCTCTATGACTTATTGAGGTTCTGACGTGGTATGCATGCTAATTATTTGAACATATTTTAATCAAATAATCTTCTAAGACACATGTTTATAAGTTATAAATTAATCCCTAAAGTGATTAACTGATCCGATTTGGCAAATCTTTTTCAATTTTTTAGCTGATAACCATGTAAAATGAAGATATTGTTAAAAGTAACAAGGTGCCTCTGGGTGAATAAATGACATCAAATGAAAATCCAAAATGAACTAAAATTGAATGTATATTTTATGCTATAAAATTTAATTTTCAATTAATTTTTAGTAGTTAATTATTTTTATTTAATTTGTTAATTTAATAATACTAGTAATTAGTAATTAGTAAATTGATTTATTCAACTTTTAAGTTCATGTATAGGAAAATATACTTCAAACTTTACTCACCCATCACTCAGTGTTAGTATCACTGCTATAGGGCTTGCTGCCCTATTCTAATCCACCCGACACTGGCAGTACCTTCCACTCTCTTCTGAAACAGAATGTTGTTATACAATTTAACTAAAAGGTTTATAATACTTTGTTTTATGTACCTTCATTTGATAGGGGTTTTCATGCATAAACCAGAATAAACACATTTATAAAAATAATCTGCTTAAGGGTAAACATGTCTTGAAGTATAACTTGAAGTCTTGTGAAGGTGTGGGAAGAACACGTTAGTGGAAATTAAATAAACACATTTGAAGACTCTAAGGGAAAAATAACTAGGTAGTGCAGTGCTATTGATATGATACTTACAGTAGTTTTAATGTCTTAATCCAAAATGTGCTATCAAAACAATGGGTATAACTACCTAGATTGACATTAAGAAACAAAATTCACCACCTCTATATATCATCCTGGTGGTATAAAGACAGATAAATGTTATAACAATAAATGACTTTATGACTTTATGTTTGTTTGCTGTATTTTCAGCTAGGAAAATGTTACATTTGTGGACAACTGAACAATACCAACACTCAACATTATATGCTTTCTTTGCTGAATATTATTAATAAAACATATTTATTCAAACTACAGATAGCAAGACCAAATACAATCCATAGCACACAAACATGAATGTGTTTTAGTTTTCTTTTGGGATGAATAATCTTAACTAATACAACCTCCACTATGCATCAACTCACCCATTCCCAACAATGCTGTGCTTCACATAGCTGAGACATTGGACTCCCAATTGCCCAGACATCTGCTTCTGCCAAGACATGCCTACAGATTAGTAAAATATGAGGGTTTGCCTCCATTGACACAAAACTAATGTGCCTCCTCTTCTACATTCCCTGCCGTTCAGAGCCCTTAATGGGTTCCCAGCACAAATGTCAGTTTCTAAGATATGATATCCCTCTTTCTGTCAGGACAGGGTTCTGTTTTTCTTCCTTTATCTGTGGAAATGCAGAGTCACAGTATGACTATAAGACAAGGTTCCTATCTATGAAGGACAGAAAGCTTTCTGTAACTTTATCCCATGTAGCTACAGTAAAGGGAAGCACCTTCTACTGATTTGGAATCTCACTTTAGGGAGTCTTGACTTCATGTTTCATCAATACCATATGTCAGCATTTACAGTTTTCATGTGGTGAAAATCATATTTAAATGTGAATTTTTTTAAAAAAAAATTAAGAGCTTTTGTGGTTTTAGCTTAGTTTTGTTTTGTTTTTAAACAATTACCTGCTTAAAATGACAAGGATATTGTATTAGTATATTTTAGGCCCAATCCCCAAAAGATAGTAATTTAAGAAAGGAATAGTTTACTTCATCTAGTGTGATATTGGGAGCATTCTTGCCCATTTGGGCAGCAGAGTAAAGATGCTTGTTCAAATCTTGACAGATAAAGAAGAGGTGAATGGGCAGTAACAGTGTTCACTGTTCTGTCCCTGTTTATTCATCCTGGGTTCTGAACCCACTGCATGGTACCGCTCAGTGGCAGGGTGGGCTCTTCCTCCTCTCTAAATTCCTTAAAAGTTATATGAAAAGCTGTGTCTAAATTAATCCTCACATTTATTCACATTTGTTTCTACACATCTTATTTTGCAATCCCACACTCTTCTATACTATCCAGAGAAACACGCACACCTCCAAAATGCTTCATGTGGTTCAGGTGTTGGTTCCCCTTCACCAGCCTGTGAAGAACAGAAGGAGGCAAAACTTGAGATGGAGTAAAGCCAGGAAAATGTGAATTTTTTTAAAAAAAATTAAGAGCTTTTGTGGTTTTAGCTTAGTTTTGTTTTGTTTTTAAACAATTACCTGCTTAAAATGGCAAGGATATTGTATTAGTATATTTTAGGCCCAAATAGTTATTATAGACTATTGGGCCTATTATATTTAGGCCCAAATAGTTATTCAAATAGTTATTATAAAACAAAATATTTTATTTATAAAAGCCCTGAAAGACACAAGTTAATAATTGTTTAAAGACCATTTCACGTAAGATAATTCTCTGGAATAAATGGAGGAAAAAGAAATTAATCCTACTCTGTTTATCAGTTTTGATTGAGAAAATTTAAAAGCTATAAGAACATTTTCTACCTGTAGAAACGCAGTCAGGATATGCCTTATATTTTTATTAAATAAAATAATAATAATTAAACTGGCAGAGAGAAGATAAGTACTTAAAACTCATTGTGAAATCTTATACATTTTTACTTCAAAGAAAAGTTCAATTGGACTTGAAATATCTAATATTTAGTAGCTTGCTTTTAGCTATTTTTCTTTACTAATAGTAATATTTGCTTAACAAGCACTTAAAGTTAGACTAGAAATTAAGTAATCTTGATAAGTCAAATGGTCCCCCAAAATGGAATTCGATGAGTAAGTAATAGGTTAACTATTGACCTGTGTATGTGATACAGTACAATAAAAAGATCATGAAAGAATTCTCAGCGACATAGGCATGACCTGTGTGACAGCTTCCACTTCACACATTCCTGCTAAGGACCCAGGACACCTAATCCCTCATTAACCATTAGCCATTAGGTTTTTTTCATAATCTTAGAATTAATATTCATGTATATCATTTCATCTGTTTTTTCTTAATACCCTGTTAAATACTGTGGTTAGATATTTTCTCTTCTTGGTGGTTTAAGTAGCCTCAAGTGAAATCAGATTTTTAATTCTAGTGACATTTAATGGTGTTTTCTGAACTTTATGGTTCCTTAAAGATTTTGAAATTCATTAATAAGTGAGGCTGTTAGGTATTCTTCTACCAAGCACCTTGAACATAGGCATAAAGAGTAATATAGCTATCATGTAGACAGTCAAAGAATAAGCATGGGACATCTCTGTTCCATTTATTTAAAATGGTATCATTTTAAGAAAGGATTGCACTATGTGCTTTTGAAAATCGTCAACAGACCACAATGGCAGGAGTCACCAGATGCTTAGAACAAAGCAACACCATAGCAGAGTCGCCTACTCAGCACTGCAGGAATCATTTGGAGAATTAGACCAGAATAATATAATATTCTAAAACAATATTAGAAAGCGCAGCACATGGTCTCTTTGACAGATATTACAATCACTTGACAGGTAGAATGCCCTTTGCATAACAGGTAATTAGTACATACTCAATAAATAAGTGTGTATTCTATCCTTAATGTGTTGTTTAATATAAACCATTGATTTGATCTGTTTACAGGTATGAATGAATTATTGTATAAATCAATGAACTAGTAAATGACTTTCTATAAATATCCAAATAAGCATTCTAAATGTTAGATAGAAAATACCATAAACCAAGTTATTGTTGCCTAGAAATACTTCTATTTGCAAATGTACATTATTGGGAAAAGTTGTTTAGTTAACCTTTATTTAATAGTAATATTGCTTGTAGACATTTTATAATCAATTTCTCTTTTTTAATTTTTTATTAGATATTTTCTTTATTTATATTTCAAATGTTACCCCTTTTCTAGTTTACCCCCCCAATCCCCTCTCCCCTCTCCCCTCCTCCTGCTCCCCAACCCACCCACTCCCATTCCTGGTCCTGGCATTCCCCTATACTGGGGCATAGAGCTTTCACGAAACCAAGGGCCTCTCCTCCCATTGATGACTGACTAGGCCATCCTCTGCTACATATACAGTTAGAGCCACAAGTTCCACCATGTGTTTTCTTTGACTGGTAGTTCACATTTGAGGAGCTCTGGGGGTGCTGGTTAGTTCATATTGATGTTCCTCCTATGGGGCTTCAGACCCCTTCAATTCACTGGGTATTTTCCCTATCTCCTTCATTGGGAACCGTGTGCTCCATCCAATGGATGACTGTGAGCATCCACTTCAGTATTTGCCAGGCACTGGCAGATCCTCACAGGAGACACCTATATCAGGCTCCTGTCAGCAGGCTCTTGTTGGCATCTGCCTAGTGTCTGGGTTTGGTGGTTGTTTATGGGATGGATTCCCAAGTAGGGCAGTCTCTGGATAGCTGTTCCTTCAATCTCTGCCCCCAACATTGTATCTATCACTCCTCCCATAGGTATTTTGTTCCCTCTTCTAAAAAGGATTCTGAGCTTCTGGGCTAATATCCATTTATCAGTGAGTGCATATCATGTGTGTTCTTTTGTGACTGGGTTACCTCACTCAAGATGATATCCTCCAGATCCACCCATTTGTCTAAGACTTTCATAAATTTATTGTTTTAAATAGTTGTGTAGTACTCCATTGTGTAAATGTACCACATTTGCGGTATCCATTCCTCTGTTGAGGGACATCTGGGTTTTTTCCAGCTTCTGGCTATTATAAACAAGGCTGCTATGAATTTAGCACAGAATGTGTCTTTATTATATGTTGGAACATCTTCTGGATATATGCCCAGTACTGGTATTGCTGGATCTCCCAGAAGAACTATGTCCAATTTTCTAAGGAACTGCCAGACTGATTTTCAGAGTAGTTGTAAAAGCTTGTAGTCCCACCAGCAAGTTGCTGGTGGAGCAGTGTTGCTTTTTCTCTACATCCTTTCCAAAATCTGCTGTCATCTGCGTTTTTGAACTGGTTTGAGGTGGAATCTCAGGGGTGTTTTGATTTGCATTTCCCTAATGACTAAAGATGTTGAACATTTTTTTTTTTTAGGTGCTTCTCAGTCATTTAATATTCATCAGTTGAGAATTCTTTGTTTATCTCTGTACTCCATTTTTAATAGGGTTGTTTAGCTTTCTGGAGTCCAATTTCTTGAGTTCTTTATATATATTTGATATTAGTCCCCTATCAGGTTTAGGATTGGTAAAAACCTTTTCCCATTCTGTTGGTTGCCTTTTGGTCTCATTGACAGTGTTCTTTGCCTTACAGAAGCTTTGAAATTTTATGAGGTCCCATTTGTTGATTCTAGATCTTACAGCACAAGCCATTGGTGTTCTGTTCAGGAATCTGTCCCCTGAGCCCATATCTTTGAGGCTCTTCCAATCTCTTCTATCAGTTTCAGTGTCTCTAGTTTTATGTGGAGTTCTTGGGTCCACTTTTGAGCTTTGAACAAAGAGATAAGAATGGATCAATTTGCATTCTTCTACATACTAACCACCAGTTGACCCAGCACTACTTGTTGAACATGCTGTCTTCTTTCCCCTGGATGGTTTTAGCTCCTTTGTAAAAGATCAAGTGACCATAGATGTGTGGGTTCATTTCTGGGTCTTCAATTCTGTTCCATTGATCTACCTGTCTGTCACTGTACCAGTACCATGCAGTTTTTTATCACAATGGCTCTGTGGTACAGCTTGAGGTTAGGGATTGTGATTTTATCAGAGATTCTTTTATTGTTGAGAATAGTTTTTGCTACCCTCAGATACTTGTTATTCCAGATGAATTTGCAAATTGCCCTTTCTAACTCTGTGAAGAATTGAGTTGTAATTTTGATGGGGATTGTATTGAATCTGTAGATTGCTTTCGGCAAGATAGCCATTTTGACTATATTGATCCCGCCAATCCATGAGCATGGGAGATCTTTCCATCTTCTGAGATCTTCATTGATTTCTTTCCTCAGAGATGTGAAGTTCTTATCATACAGATATTTCACTTCCTTAGTTAGAGTCACACCCAGGTATTTTATATTATTTGTAACTATTTTGAGGGGTGTTATTTCCATAATTTCTTTCTCAGCCTGTTTATCCTTTGTGTAGAGAAAGGCCACTGATTTGTTGGAGTTAATTTTATATCCAGCTACTAGACTGAAGTTATTTATGAGGTTTAGGAGTTCTCTGGTGGAATTTTTGGGGCCACTAATATATGCTATCATATATTCTGCAAATAAATATAAAATATATTAATAATGTAATCTTTAAATATATACTATAATTAATTTACTAATCATGTAAGACATGTAGCCTGTAATAACTTAGCTACTCTCATGTTCTGAACAGCTTAACAGAAGATAGCAGAGAGGAAGCTAAGGCACATTTCCTGAAGGACTAGTAATGTGGTAGATTTCTCTCCTCTAAGATGCAGTGAATGTTTACATGTTTTTATATTATTGTAAGACACTAAGCAAATCAATATATGTTTATAAAAGGAACATATTTTTCATGAAAAATGTAAAAATATTTTATTCCAAGAAAATTGTACAAGGAAAATCAGAAGAGAACAAATGAAATTTTTTATGTAAGCTATTCATACATAGGCACCCTTGTCCAAACCACATAACTGGACACATTGAAACAACATAGAGTATGCAACGATCACTTTTTTCCTCTTTGAATTAACAATATCCTTTAATTTAATCTTCTGTTATCCATGAATAATAATAACACTAACTCAACAGAAACTTCATGCTGACTTGACTGCAACAAAATTAGAAATTTCACCTTCTTTATCTTGATTAGTTAATAAACAAGTAATAAGAACCAAGGTGATAATTGCTATGTTTAAAAATTACATGACTATTCCCTAAAGGATGTTGCCTAGCATGACATTCTTCTAGATTTTTCTAAAGCTGGACTTGTATGAACAAACTGGATTAGAAAATTGCTATCCTTCTGGATTCACTGCAAGCATTTTAATATGAAGTTCTCATAAGTAATTCATTAATGTAAAGCATAATTATTCATCATCAAACATTTACTGAGTGCCTACCATGGAAAGAGTAATAAAGAAACTGATTCCATTTTTTGACACTTGCCCATGGACAGCTGCTACCGTCTCATCTTTCCCTATTCCCACCAGATACACATCTAGACTGGTAAAAATCTACACATTCCTACCTCTGGATCTACTAGTGAAAATCAAAACCTCAGAAAACCCTTTTTGTGCAATAGGACCCTTATCCAAGCCAGCGTCTAGAAGGAATGCAAACCTCTAGCCACCCTTTGTTCCCAAACTATTCTGAACATGCTTGAGATGTCTTCCCTACTGTTCCAAGCTGCCTTTTTTATGCCAAGACTTTTCACACTCTGTTGTCTACCTCATCAGTCTTGGTATCTGACCCAGATTGTAGGAAGATCAGCAGTCTCAACTAACTGGGACCCCAGGGACCTCAGCAACATACATGGGCTGGTCTGAGGCCCCCAACATATAGATAGCAGAGAACTGCCTAGCCTAGTGAGAGAAGAAGCACTGAATCCTGGAGAGACTTGAGACTCCAGGGAAAAGGAAGGGCCTTGGAGGGCCCATCCTCCCTCATCCTTCCCTCCCACTCCTTCCCTCTCACCCCCTCCCTGTTATGGGGAAGGCAGAATGGGATGAGGAACTGTGGGATGGGGGACTGATAGGGGTCAATAGCTGGAATGTAAAAATAAAATAAAGTAAGATAAAAAAAAAAAACAACTAATTGTTAGCTTCAGGGAGACCAGAACAAGTATGGTTTTGAGAGGAAAGCTGCTGAAATTCAGACACAGCAATAGGAAGCTTCTCCAGTGGCTATGCTCTACAGCACAGGTTCTATTGATGAATCCTAGCATACCCACACAACTAGGTTCATTGAAAAGATGTTGACTTGACTGAAAATGTAGACTAGAGAAACTGACAATATAAGAGGAAGAGCAAGAACCAGAAGACTTACTGAGGGATGATACCCATTGACAAGATCTGGAAATCCAGGAAATGAAGAAAAAGAAGCCTTCTGGCAAAGGCTAGGCTTACAACAGGGGCTCAGTGTCAGGCACATGTGCCAAAAATCCTTCTCTGTTCTTTACTCTTTCCTAATCACTTGCATACCTCATACTACCAAATATTAAAAACATTAAATTAAACATTAAGGTATTCGTGTCTACATGACATAAGCCACAGTACTGGAAAAGATACAGTGAGTTTCTATGAAAGACAAACCTAACATGGTAATAATACATTTTTTAATAACATGCAGTACTTTTTAAACTGCAAATGGAATAAGATATGTCAACTGATAAGAACTTTTTTCACATAAACAAGTTGACAGGAACATGATAGTTGTAGATCAAATACAGTTTCACAGTTTAGTTAACTACTGGGTACATGGCTGTCTCATCTATATTCATGCTGTTTTGTTTTTCTATTTTAAACTCAGATTAATTAATTTATTTTTAAGTATTTTTAATTTTTGAGATTATTATAATTACATCATTTCCCCATTTCTTTTTCTCTCTTTGAGCCCTCCCATGCATCCCCTATTCCTTGTTCTTTCAAATTCATGGCCTCATTTTTCTTTAATTGTTGTTACATACATAGTGTTGCATATAAATACACAACTATGCTCCATTTGTATTATGATAATCAAATATATATGTTTTCAAGACTGACCAATGGGTATTATATAACCAGTTATGTGGGGGGTGGGGCTTTTTCCTTGGGAAGATTATTTCTCCTGCTCTCTCCATGACTGTACTCTTCTGTTGTAGAATTGGGGCCACTTGGGCTTTCCTCCATCCATGTTAACATTACTAGTCCTGTCATCCTTAAACTCATGTTTAAGCAATGATGTTTGTGATTTTGTGGATGTAGATTATGGCATTGCTAGGAGACATCATCTTACAGCACACTCCAGACCTCTAGCTCTCACAATCTTTCTGGCCCTTGTTCTGCAGTGATCCCTGGGCTTTTAGGTTAAGGAATGTATCCATAAGGACTTGGCTCCACAACTCTTTATTTTTAATGTAATGAATAAAAAAATATTTTGAAAGTAAGAACAGTATTGTATGAAGCCCAATATATATATATATATATATATATATATATATATATATATATAAAACCTTATAATTCAGAATTCATATTTTGAGGTCTTAAAATGATTTCTCTTCACAAGTACTGTAGTCTAGCCTCATGGCACCCAGATTCCCTGCCTTCACACAAAGAAAAGCCTCAAAGACACAATAACACATGGGCCTTATAAAGAACTCAACCACGTTATCTTTCTCCTAAATTAAATAGTCCATAGCCAAAAGACTTCAAAACTAGCCAAGATACATAAGACATACTTGTTTCTACTTCTTTGCTCAATTTCACCTGCTAGTAAACCTGTGCATATCAGCATGGGAGGTGGGGCGCAGTGGAGGCATTGGTCTGGATCTGGTTGCTACTCAGTTCTGTACCAGCACACACCTGCTTCAAAGAGAGTCAGTCCAAGAGATAGTGAAGTAGGAGGGACAGATGCTCAGCATGCCAGCTTTGTGAGGTGCTAAAAATACCACACTGGCAATGATACTGTAGAGAATGAAAAGCTACACAGGAGCTGCTATTAGTGTCCACTGCTCTGTCACACTGCTGCAAATGTGTGCCTTAGATAGAAACACATAGGTTTATCTCTTCTGGAAAAAGCACAGTTCCCTCCCTCATGTATATACTTTTTTAGTCTCACCATTGGATTAAGACCTGGGATGATGGGTGATGTTTCCATCTGTCTGTAAAGGTTCAGTGTTAAACACCATCTTGGAAATAAAAAATAAAGATAATTTCATGTTCTTATTCAGCTGGAAATAGACAAGGTTATTTCATGTGGTGAGATCATGGTATAGGAATCTTGGGTGAGGCACCAGTTAGCTATCAGTTATCAGCTTAACTTTCATGAGTGGGCCTGGGTAAGAGCTCTGATCAGGACTGGGGTAGGGACAAGTTTTAACAGGAGCATTGTTATAACACAGCATACCCAATTGTAGCCAATAGCATTAAAGGAGAGTCTGAGAAAAGCTTTTTTTTTTAACAAGAACTTTAAAAGTAGCACATGATAAAAGTAAAGGCAATAAACCTGTTGAAGCAATGTTTCAGCGATTATTTATAGAACTAGGAGCTGGGGGGCCCCACAAGAGCAACAGAGCAAACAGTTGATGGACGACTTTGGTACTAAGACTTACCCTGAATCTCCTTGGAACATTCACTAAAATGAAGTACAATAAACCTTAAACGCAAACAACTCAAAACCCAGACAGAGGAAAAAAAATGTTTGGTAGGAAAACTTCACAGGCTGTGACCTTCCTGTAAGATCACTCAAAGCATACACACTACAGCAGGAAATAAATGATAGACAGTACACTGGCAGGCAAATCCCAGAGGTCTCAGCAATGTAATACCACGCAGTTTATAAAGGCATGGATATTTGTCACCACAGACTGCATGAAGGACACATACTGTGAAAACTTTATTAATGTGTTCCATTACTATGGAGTATGTGACTTGTTCGCCTACATCCATTATGTGGAGCTGCCTGGCATTCTTCACCTTGCTTAATAAAGGCTGCAGTCAACTATGCAAATACTTCGTTATTACAGTATGCACCTACATACTACAACTCCCTTATAAATTTTATCCTACATTAAAACTGTTTAAGTGTAATCTCCACCTTTCCCATCATGGGAGTATCCTCATCTGGGAGGAATGAGGCATATGTTTACAAGAATCTAGGAGACATCTTTCTACCCAAAGGCCCAGAGTATTCAGAAGTAAGCACTGGGGGAGGGGGTGCAGCTATATATTATGTATTGAGTATGTATTATCAGAGTCTAAACAATAAAGCTATTCTTGATCATAAGTGAATTTTTAACAATTTGATCACGATTTTAAAAGAGCTATTCCATTACATCCTTGAAAGCACATAAAAACCTTGACAACAAAAGTTCTCTAACAGTAGAACTGAGACAAATGATGGCAGTAAGTACTTTTGAACAACTGTATTGAATCTTTGGTAGCACAGTACATATTTTTTAAATAAATACATTTAAACTCATGGTAAATAACTAGAAATTCTACAAAATATTGTTAGTTTAATTGAAAATATCATAACACTAAGTCATTTATTTAGTTTGATTTGTGTGGTCATATTCCAAGAGATGATTTTAAGTTGCTTATACTATATGACCATTACAAAAGTATCTACAAGTATCAACAATAAATTTAAAAGAAATAGGAGAAATCAAATAGAAACAATACAATAAAATACAAATGTAACTAAGGCACAAAATTCACAAGAGAATAGGATTGCAACTTTTATTCTCACCATTCTAGTAGCTAATCCCAAATATCAAATCTAATCTGTATTTACACAATCTCTAATTCAGTGAACAGAAAATTTCCTATAAGTATCCTTTATCTTAATGTTGAGGGAAAAAAACCTTTTTGTTATATTATTCTGTTATCACATTTTTATGAACTACATAATTTTTACCATATTTAAAGCAATGTAAGTCAGCAATGGCTGGGCGTGGTGGCTCATGCCTTTAATCCCAGCACTTAGGAGGCAGGCGCTGGCAGATTTCTGAGTTCGAGGACAGCCTGGTCTACAGAGTGAGTTCCAGGACAGCCAAGGCTACACAGAGAAACCCTGTCTCTGGAAAAAAAAAGTCAGCAATGAGTTGTTTGGGGATTTTTCTAGTAATGTCACTTAATGTGACCTAACTACATAATATGTAAATGAAGTTCATTAGAAGCTATTTCATGTTTAACATTATAAAATCTTAGCACCATTGACTCTAACTCTCTGATTATATCTAAAAGACATGTCTAGATTCCAGATTGAATCAAAAATGTACTTTAGTCTCTCTATTAAAATTTACATGAAATTCAAAATTTATTTTTAAATTTACCTGGTGTTAAAGATAACCATGGTTAATATCCTAAAGCTCAAGTTAAAGAAGAGCTTCCCCTGCCTGCAAGTGTGGACAAAGAAAACTCAGGACTAACCAGACAAATAACATATATTAGATGGCCTGGCTTATTTGCAATCCTGGATTTGAATCTTCAGAGATAAGTACATAACCTAGAGAAACTCCCAAAGGAAGGAAAGTAGAAAAGGACCATTGTCTGAGGCTGGAGGAAGTGCATCAAGAGAGGGGGATATTCCCAAGTTCCATCCATTTGCCTGCAAAATTCATGATGCCTCTGTTTTTAATAGCTTTATTGTATTTTATTATGTAAATATACCATATTTTCTTTATTGATTCTTCAGCTGAGAGACATCTAGGTTGTTTCTGGCTGTTAAGAATAAAGCTGCTATGAACATAGTGGAGCAAGTATCCTTATGAGGTGCTGGAACATCTTTTGGGTGTATGTCCAGGGTTGGTATATCTGACTCTTGAGGTAGAACTATTTCCAGTTTTAAGAGGCACCACCAAGCAGCTGACTCAGACAGATAAAGACTCCCACAGCCAGTGAATGGAGGGTGGGGACTCATATGGAAGAATAGGAGGTAGGATTGTGGGTCCTGAATGGGATAGGAACTCAACAGGAAGACCATCAGAATCAACTAACCTGGACCTTTGGTTCTTTCAGAGTTTGAACTACCAACCAAAGAACTTATGTGGGTTATACCTAGGCCTCCACACTCCTATGTAGCAGGTGTGCAGCTTGGCTTTCATGTGGGTCCCAACCAACTTGAACTGGGGTTATCCTCAAAACTGTTGCCTGTACGTGGGATGTGTTCTGCTAGCTGGGATGCCTTGTCTAACCTCAGTGGAAGAAGCAGCACCTAGCCTTGCAGAAACTTGAAATGCTAGGGTGGGGAGGATGCCCAGATAGCCCTACCAGCTCAGAGAAGAAGAGAAAGGGGTATGGGGAAAGGATTGTGGGAAGGGATGAGCAGGAGGAGAGTAAATGAGAGGGATATAAAGTAATTAAGTAAAAATAAGTAAAATTAAATTCTAAAAATAGAAAGAGGGAGATATTAGAACACAGATGCTGTAAAAGGGGGGAAGGGAAAACAGTGGTGAGACTTTTCTTATGGAGGAGACAGAAAGTGTAATAGAGTGAGATGGAACAAGAAAAATCAATATCACTAACAAAAAATGCAATAAAGAAACAATATTTTGTAAGCTTATATATAATTATATAAACATAAATATGTACATATTGACAGAGTGTTAATGACCCCCTCCCCAAACTACCCATAGACTAATAAAAAACACCAATGCCAAGTCATGGGAAACCTTGCTTTACTTGTCAGTCAGAGATGTCCCAGAGACCAAGAAACTACCAAAACAACATAGACTTTTGTTATTTCTCAGAATTTGAAGATAAAACCCTATTGCTGAAGGCACCACATGAATCAAACAGGACCTGAAGGAACTAGATGGAACTGCCTCAAAAGCCTCTTCCTTGAGGCCTCCTGGCATTCATAGTATAAGAAGGTGCTATGCCAGCTGCCAAGGGAGAGAGCCATCAGTAAGCCTACCAAGCTGTAAAGTCTGTGAACCATAATAATGACTAGCCCAGCAAGACATCCTCAGGGATGAAATAGTGGCAATTTTATCTTGGGGATATTAATAGCCTCCTAATTGGATTTAGAGCCAGCTCAGTAGGAGAGCTTTCCTTTCCTTTCACACCTGGTCTTGGAAACCTAGCCAACTACCTTGGGCTTGAGAAGTCAAAGACTTCTGCATTTTTCCCTAAACCAATATAATTTCTAATTGCATTCTAAATTGTTCATCTACATATCCAAAGACAAATGATGATCCCATCCTCATCAAAGGAGTTTCTTCATTGTTGTTTTTACTTGTTTGTTCTTGGGATTGTAAAAAATTATAGTTTTTCTTTCTTCCATTCACTCTCTCCAAATATGCTAATATACCCTTCCTCACTCTTTCAATTTGATGGCCTGTTTTCATTAATTGTTATTGTACACATATATGTATTTATATGTACATATATATTTCTATATATATAACTTGTTCAGGTCATATAATGTTACCTGTATATGTGTTTTCAGGACTGACCATTTGGCACTGAACAAAAAGAAGCTTCCTTTTGCACCTGATGGAGACCATTACAAAGCTCCACAACTGGTCAAGTACAAAGAGTAAATAACAATTGGCAGGCCCAATTCACACATCTATAATCCAACTCCTACACCTAAGGCTGATGCACTACTGAAGAACACAATGAAAGATTGTAAAACCTATAGGACTAGGAGATTTTCTGTAACATGGTGTCTTCTAGTCATGACTGGGAATTGGCACCCATAAAATTTCAACCATATGCTTGCATAAGCAAGACCTGAATAATTAAAACACTGGTTGACATGCAGATATGGATGGGGAATTTCACAAAGTTTCACCCCTAGAAGAGGAGCTGTGGACAATCAATGGCTCCTGGATAAGGGCAAGTCAATTTTCTTCAGGGAAACACTCCTGGTGTGTCATTCATATGCAATTTTAAGCAGGAAGTCCTAAACACAAGTTTATACAAGCAACAATAAATAATAAATAGGTTAAATGTGTGTGTGTGTGTGTGTGTGTGTTTGTGTGAGGAGTAATAATTAAAGAAGAGTTCATTAATATGAGAAAGAGTGGAAAAGGTATTGGGGAGATACTGGAGAGGGTGAGAAAAGCATAAAAATGGTGAAAATGTAGTACTAACGTATGGAATTCTCAAAAATTAATAAAATTAAGTAGGAAATAATATACCAGAAATTTGAAAAAAATAAGGAAGGAAATGAACAGTAAAAAAAAAAAAAAAAAAAAAAAAAAAAAAGGCACAATAGAAAGATGAGGTAGATAAGAATCCAGACCATAGAATCAACTAACCTGGACTCATCAGGGTGTCACAGAGACTGAACCAAAAATCAGTAAGCCTGTATGCTTCTGACCTAGGTCCTCTGGATATGTTATTGTTATTGTAGCTTGATGTTCTTCTGGGACTGCCTCTAACTCTTTTGCCTGGTTTTGAACACGTCTTGCCCTGTTGGGTTACTTGGTCCAACCTTAATATGAGGGGAGGTGCTTCGTCTTATTGTGACTTGATATGCCATGTTTGGTTAATATCCCTGGGCCATCTAGTCTTTTCTGAAGGGAAACAGAGAGGTCAAATGGGTGGGTAAAGACACTGAGAGTGTGGAGGGAGGGAAAACTGTGGTCAGGTTGTAATATATGAGAGAAGAATAAATACTATATATATATACATATATATATATATGGTAGGATATTGGAATATGAGGGCATCCTAGAAAGTGGGCTTCCTCTATGGGAGTATACATTCCATAAATAGGGGCAGGGCTACAGATGGAAGGGTGCTGTCCAAAGCCACCAGCAGGGAGCGTGGAGAGCAATCATTACTGGAATCCAGGACACAGGTTTGGCATGATGGCTGCTCCAAAGGTCCCAGACAAGCTGGTGATTGGTAGTCTAGATTTAAGTGTTCTCTGTTATATAGCCTAATGGGGAAAGGTTAGCCAATGTAGCCACATGTAGCAACATTATCCACAAAGGAACAATTGTGAAAGGCTAAATAGCCTTTGTATTCTAAAGCACTCAACCACTTTAGTTAATTTTCCTGCAGGTGGAGGGTAACAGCCAGGAGGTAGAGGAAGCCTGGGTAGCTTGTGATAGCTTGCCCCAGGAAGGGTGAGACAGGAAGGATTAAACAGAAACTCCTTGCTTAGTTCCTGTCTATAACAAGTTCCCCCTTTGGCTTTCCACAACCAGAGCCTGTTGGTATCATGCAGGGAAGAGAAAGGAGCCTATGGGATGGAAGATAATCACGGCCACATCTTTAGCATCTACTTTAGGGAACAAACACACAAATATATGAGCATATGCATATAGTATCCATAAAGTCCTCAGTGTAATGTTTGATTCAAAGGCCCTTATCCTGTCACTGAAATTTTTATGTTTTAAAGATTTCAGATATAGGGCTGGGAAATTGGGTCAGAGGGTAAAAGTACATGCTGTAGAAGTTTGAGGATCTCAAATCCCCAAACCCACAGAAAATGCATCCAACAACTTCAGGGTGATACAAGAAAGTCCCTGGATGATGGTTGGCCAAAAAACTTAGAGCATATAGCAGGCTCTGTCTCCAAGTAGAAGGGGAGGTCCTATACCTCTTTCCTCACACCTATGTTGTGGCATTCATATGCCTCCAAAATCATACATTTGCATGCACATACAGATAGAGAAATAAAGTAGACATTTTCAGTATCTTCAGTGTGATGTGAACAGGCAAAACACAATATACAGTTCCTTCAGTGAGAATGTCAGAGCTTCCAAGGCACTCCACATAACAACCTAGTGTGAAGCCCAGAACAATTTTCTCTACGCTTGTTATCCATAAGTATACCCAACTCACTCATGAACTTTCCTAGAATATTCTTAATTGGCTTACCCAGAATCTCATCCTTTGTAAGTTAGCTAACCTAGTAGTAAGACATATCCCAAAAGTAGACAGTCAGTTTTCTAAAATGGGATTCTCCACTGAAGATTTGCTCAGAACTTCTTATTCTTTACATTTTAACCTTTTATTTTATTTTCATCTTCCAGAAGATTAGGATTTGGGTAGAAGAGCAGTCATTAAATTTTTAAATGTCTTTTTCCTTACACTTAAGACAAATGTAATCATTGCACCCCCACATCTTCATGTCAAACATCTAATGTATGTTGTTATTTGCCATGTACCACATGGCACAAACCTTATTTATATGCATAATGCCACAGTAGAAGTTACACTCTCATCGAATATTTATCTCTGGCAAGTTATTGTTGTTCACAAGATATTAGCACAAAATTTTATTACTAAAATTATCTATTTTGCCATAAATAAAAAAACTGTCTTATAAATTTCACAGTAGCAGTATTAGTGAATAAGTAAAAGACAGGCTTCATTGATCCCATGTACTTTATCTCAGTCTTCTAAATCTCACTTTTAATTTGAGAAACTATCTTAGTAGTAAGGTATGTCAAGGATTAAGGAAAGCTCTCAGATTCTGGAGATCAGGGTATGCGTTTTCAACCACAGTGTTACCACTATGCAATTTGGTGATGTAAGCTCTTTGAAATTCACTGATGTTTCCACCAATGAAATGGCTATTACAAAGATGTTAATGTGAGAAGTGGCACCCTGTATACACCTTTACATTGGTAAAGATCCACTTTTATTCATATCTCCACATTTATGAAGAAAGTAATGAACATCAATTAGCTAATGTATTCTTCACTTGTTGCTTAAGTCATTAAACTAGTATAAATTCATTTGAACAGTAACTAAAGAAAAATCCATTTGTAAGGCATTACTGTCCACTGGATAAAACACCTTTGGGAACTTGTGAGAATTATTAGATATTTTCCAAATGAATAGAAAAATCCAAAGTACTTAGCTTTTACTACTTCACAAGAAATCATACTTGTCAACTCATTAAATTATTGCACTGGGATTCAGTAAATTGTATCCCCATTTCTGCAATTTTCTTGTTATGATATTGGAAAGTCATTATACCTTTCTGTGTCAGAGACATCATTTACTTTTTTTTTTCTTTTTTTTTTTTTTTTTTTTTTTTTTTTTTGATATATACAGCTTTCTCTGACCACACTTAACTAGACTTGTATTTGCTATTGTTTGGTTTCTGGCCTGAGGTGCATATTTTACATATCAATGCAGATCTGGGCACCAGGTTCTCCTTGAATCTCTCAGTCCCTACCTGGCATAATCTGACCCAACTTTGAACTTTCTAGTCCAGGGACTGGGCTGCCCTTACCCCAGAGGCTCTTCCTATATATTTTTCTTATATAATCCAGACATTTTGGGTCTCTCTCTTCTCTCTCCTTTTCTCTTGCTGCGTGCATCTCTTCTCTCTTTCTCTTTTCTTCTCCCCGACTCTCACCCTCATGGCAACACCCATGGGCCTCAATCCTTGGGGCCAGTGACCTCTTCCAAGGGCATCTTTCCAATAAACCTACCTTTAATATAATCTAATCTTGTTTGAATTGGCTCGTTTCACTGGCAATAGAGAAGTAACCTATCAGCTATTACAATGCAAAGAGTAATAATATATTTTCAATAGAATTTCTAAATGCTGTAGAGAAATTTTAATCCAGCAATATGGCTGCTTTGGCAAGAAATCACATCCAAGACATGGCCTGGATATCAGTATGATCTGGGGGAATACAGAAACACCCTTTGTGGACACTTTACCTTTAAAACCTAACAATAAAAGTAAGGTTAGTTTGTAGTAGAAAGAAGCTATGTTTGGAAGTGGCTTCTAATTGAAGGGCAAAATGATGAATAAAAGAAATATTTGGCAGAATAAATCAAAGATTATATATGCCTAACTCTTAGGAAAACAAATAAGAAAGAGAGGCTACATAAGAGCAGGGGGAAGAGGGGCTAGTCTGTGGTGTGTATATGGAAATTTTGCCAGGACATTTTTACAGAGATAGGCTGCAAATAATTCAAGCTAGACACAGTAAAGATAGAACAAGTCAGCACACGCCTTTAATCCCAGCACTCGGGAGGCAGAGGCAGGCAGATTTCTGAGTTCAAGGCCAGCCTGGTCTACAAAGTGTGTTCCAGGACAGCCAGGGCTATACAGAGAAACCCTGTCTTGAAAAACCAAAAAAAAAAAAAAATATATATAGAACAAGTCAGAGAAAGAGAAAGAACGAGAAGATTAGAGCATATTGCCAAAGTTAGTATGAGGCCAAGCAGAACAATTCCTTCAGAAGCCAAGAGAAGCCAGAATAAAGCAATCAGCTTAGATGATTAGATTGGAGGCTCAATGTTTCCAGAGCTTAGGTCTAGAAATAGTTAGAACTGAGAAAGAAAGACTCTAAATTCAGCCCAAACCATGTATTCACACAGCTTTGGTACAAAGCTTTGCTACACTTTGCTATAAAACATGTCTTTTAAAGTAGATTTTTGATTTTTAATGAATGTAACTTTATTGAAGAAAAGATTGCATGGAAATATTTTGAAGGGTTAATTATTTGATTTTCATTTAAGACAAAGTGATTAAAATAAATTAATATGTAAAAGTGGCATACATCAAAAACTTCCTCCTACAAATCAATAAAGGAATCTGAAGTGGAAACAAGGTTCTTTGGAAAATCAGTTGGATGGCATTTTGCTGGGACAAGCACATAAAGGAACATTTCCTTAAAGTAGCCACAGGTGTGAAAGGGTAAGGCAGATTTATGAAGTAATGTTTTGCTGAAGCAGACACAGGAGAGAGGATGTTCTGCTAAAGCTATCACTTGAAAGGACATATGATGAAAGATTCTTTGCTAATGACAGGCATGTATTGGTCTGCCCTACATTTTGTAGTTGAGCTGCATTTGTTGGGAAGCCAAAGAGAAAAACACCCCCCAAAATTTCTGGTGGTGTATTGCAGTTTGTTGCCACTTCATTGGACTGTTGGATGCACATGCTGAGGCAAGACCATGTGGATGCAAGGTACATGAAAGACATGTGATGTTTGGAGGGTACAAATAGGACTCCATAGAATGATGGATACATAGCTTGGTTTGCTAGTTGTGCAACCCTTCTGTGTCTTCCCTTCTCACTTCCCTGAGAAGAGACACAGCTGAGAACTTCTCCTGGTGTTCCTCCTGATCGCTCCTGCTGGCTCAAGCATAGCCTGAGGCCTGATGTCTCCGCTAGGTAGTGCTACCAGTTAAGCCAACCCTACCAAACTGTACTGTTAATGTATCTGTGAGGTATTTGCAAGAGGATCTAACTGCCGCTGCCGGCTAACCTGTGAGCTAACCTACTGATTTCCAGACAACACAGACAGGAATTGCTTCAAATAACCTTTCTAAACAGGTCTACTTGCCTCTTATACTTTGTTTCCCACTACCTCTGGTGGCTGATGAGTTACAAGGAAGGTTAAACCATTTAAGAACCATCATTAAAAATAGGATTTAAAAAACTTAAAGTTATAGAAATCCAATATTCACCTATAGAAAATGCACATAGTAATTGAGTAGCCAGAAAATAGTAAAAACAGGAAAAACACTATCTATTGCTACAAATATATCACCTTCTGTCAAATTTCAATATTTCCTTACTAAATTTTCAGATAAGTCATAAGATTTATAATATTTAAGGGAAAATTAGACAATAAATATCAAGAATATTAAAACATGCATAATTATACCATGAATAATATTATATTATATAATATTTCCTATCAATCCTGAATTCGTAATATATTTCTTTCTACTGATAACAACATAAGATGGCCCTGTGTTCCATCTTATAGATGACTGTGCATCCACTTCTGTATTTGCCAGGCACTGAGACAGAGACAATTATAACAGGGTCCCTTCGGCGAAATATTTCTTGCATATGCAATAGTGTCTGGGTTTGGTGGCTGATTATGGGATGGGTCACCAGGTGGGGTAGTATCTGGATAGCCCATCCTTTCGACTTAGCTCCAAACTTTGTCTCTGTAACTCCTTTCAATGGAGAAGCTAGAGAAAGCACTCAAGGAGCTGAAGGAGTCTGCAACCCTATAGGTGGAACAACAATATGAACTAATCAGTACCCCCAGAGCTCATATCTCTAGCTGCATATATAGCAGAAGATGGCCTAGTCAGCCATCACTGGGAAGAGAGGCTCCTTGGTATTGCAAACTTTATATGCCCCATTACAAGGGAATGCCACGGCCAAGAATTGGGAGTGGGTGGGTAGGGGAGCATGGTGGAGGGAAGGTATAGGGAACTTTCTGGATAGCATTTGAAATGTATATAAAGAAAATATCTAATAAGAAAGAAAGAAAGAAAGAAAGAAAGAAAGAAAGAAAGAAAGAAAGAAAGAAAGAAAGAAAGAAAGAAAGAAAGGAAGGAAGGAAGGAAGGAAGGAAGGAAGAAAAGGAAGAAAGAGAGAGAGAAAGGAAAAAGAAAAGAAAAGAAAAGAAAAGAAAAGAAAAGAAAAGAAAAGAAAAGAAAAGAAAAGAAAAGAAAAGAGAAAAGAAAAGAGAAGAAAAGAAAAGATGGGAGGCTTAGTTCACAAAACAGTTTAATGTCTAACTGTGAATAATGCTTCACCTTATTCTCAAGATTTCTTTTAAGTCAATGATTGATGTTTATTTTTTAATAACTGCAACAACTACTTTCTAAAAGTTTATGATTTACTGAATCAGCAAGCTATTGGTAAACTTTTACAGAATGCATTTTCAGTATATATAAACCATTGTGACCATTATCAGTGTCCTCACATAATCCTGTATCTGCTTCAGTGTTATTAACTACCAATATCACCTAAGATTCCAACAACTATCAAATTGCCCTCATGGGTTGTATGGTCCTTGATTTTATTTCTGTGACTAAGTGATGAGAAAGACACTACAAAATGGAGTGCCACTACCATCTCAGCAGGTAATAAGAAAAAAACTATTCTTCTGTGTTTCATGTGCTGTGTGAGTTGTATGATGGTCATTCTGAGCTTTTGGGCCAATATCTACTTATCATTGAGTACATGCCATGTGTGTTCTTTTTTAAGTGGATTATCTCACTCAGGATGATATTTTCAAGTTCCATCCATTTGCCTGAGAATTTTATGCAGTTACTGTTTTTAATAATAGTAATCCATTGTACAAATGTACCACATTTTCTGTATCCATTCCTTTGTTGAGGTATACTTGGGTTGTTTCCAGTTTCTGGATAATATATATAAGACTGCTATAAACATAGTGGAGCATGTGTCCTTGTTATATGTTGGAGCATCGTTTGAGAATATACCCAGGAGTGATACAGCTGGGTCTTCTGGTAGTACTATGTCCAATTTTCTGAGGAACTACCAGACTGATTTCCAGAGTGGTTGTACCAGCTTGCAATCCCACCAGCAAGGGAGCAGTGTTCCTCTTTCTCCAAATCCTCACCAGTATCTGCTGACATCTGAGTTTTTGATTTTAGCCATTGTTACTGCTGTGAGGTAGAATCTCAGAGTTGTTTTGATTTGCATTCCTCTGATGAATAATAATGTTGAACATTTCTCTAGGTGCTTCTTGGACATTCAAATTTCTCAGATGAGAATTCTCTGTTTAGCTCTGTATCCATTTTTAATAGAGTTATTTGGTTCTCTGGAGTTGAACTTCTTGAGTTCTTTGTATAATTTGGATATTAGTCCTCTATCAATATAAGGTTGATAAAGATATTTTCCCAATCTGTGGGTTGCCCTCTTGTTCTATTAACAATGTCCTTTGCCTTACAGAAGCTTTTCAGTTTTATGAGTTCCCATTTGTTAATTGCTGATCTTTTAGCATGAGCCACTGGTATTCTGTTCAGGAAATTTCCCCCTCTTCCAATGTGTTCAAAGTTCTCAAAGTGTGGATGCTTTGGTCCTACTGAAAGGGGTGAAAAAATCATCTTGGGAAGTAGGAGAGAGGGATCTTGGAGTGTAAGAGGAGAGGGAAGGAAAAGGGGAGGCAGTTCATATATAGGAGGAGATGGGGAGAAGTACAGAGGATGAGGAATTTAAAAGGAGGTATGTAGCAGTGGAGGAGGAGGAATTTGGAGTGCCCACTAGAATGTTCCGGATGCCAGGGACTCAAGAAGTTTCCAGGACCCAAGAGGGCAGACATTAGCCCAAATAACCAACAAAGGGGAGATAGAGCCTATAGAGATCATATCCAGTGGATAGATATGGCCCCCAGTTGAGGGATGAAGCCATTCATTCACCATAAAAATATTAATCCAGAATTCCTCTTGTCTACAAGAAATGAAGGGACAAAGAGTGGAGCAGAGTCTGATAGAAAGGCCACCAAAAAACTGCTCCACCTAGGAATCCATCCAATCTGCAGACACCAAACCCAGACTGTGGGGCATTGTGCTATACGCAGACAATCTGGTCTCCAGTCGAGCTGAGATGTGGAACCCCAGGACCTGGTGGTGATAATTCACCTACATAGGACAAAAGGAGTTCTTTCATGTCTCCTGGTACTCTGGCTCCTGTCAAAATTACCGCCCCCTCAGCCCCTACAAGAGAAACATGGTTAGTAGTCAGTAGGCAATGTCCCAAGCTTCTGACCTTCAGGCTAGACTCCTCCAAGTTACCTACCAACAGTATAGATCATAAGAGGGCAGCTTGAGCCCAGCTTCCTCTCTTACTCTTACTCCTCTTACTCCTTTTACTCTCCTCTCTCCTCTCCTCTCCTCTCTCCTCCTACTCTCTTCCTCTTTCTCTCCCTCTTACTCTCTAGCCTTTTCTCTCTCTCTTTCTCCTTTCCCCCTTCTCTCCTCTTGGCAATGGCTGGTCTCTCTTTCCACTTTTTCTCTTTCCCCATGCCTGCCCCCCCACCTCTCTCTCTCTATCTCTCTCTCTCTCTCTCCCTCTCTCTTTCTCTCTCTCTCTCCACATTTTCTCTTTCTCCCTGCCTTTCAACAATAAAGCTCTAAAACTGTAGACTGTCTCTGTTCATCTAGGCCCACTGCACAGACTCTCGCCTGTGTGGGAACCTTAACCTAAGTTCTCTTAATCATTCTCCCTCAGCCCTCTCTCCCATAACCCTGGGGCTACCCTGGTCAGGGGCTGTCCCTTGTTCACACCACCCCACCCCACCTCTGTCGAGTGGAGTCAGTGGCTTAGATGTCGTCCCCGGGCTGAGTTGAAAGCGTCTGGCAGCCCTCCCTCGTCTGCCTGCCCAGAGCATAGTAGGTCTGGCTGGATGTGGGCTATCCTCCTTCCCCTATACTCTTTTAGTTCCCACACCAGACACCTTTGTTGATGACAAGAAGTGCTTGCTGACAGGAGCCAAGCAACGTTGTTCCCTTGGAGGCTCTGCCAGAGCTTGAACAATACATAAGTGGATACATGCAGCCAAACATTGGACTGAGCATGGGGACATCAAGGGAGAAGTTAGAGCAAGGACTAAAGGAGCTGAGGGGTTTGTAACTCCATAGGAAGAACAACAATATCAACCAAACAAATTCCCCAAAGCTCTCAGAGACTAAACCACCAACCAAAGAATACACATGGGGCACCCATGACTCCAGCTGGAGATGTAACAGAGGATTGCCTTATCTGGTATTAATGGGAGGTGAGTCCCTTGGTCCTGAAGAGGCTTGATAAGCCAGCACAGGGAAATGCTATGGCACTGAAGTAGGAGTGGGTGGGTGGGTGGGGGAACACCCTCATAGACACAGGGGCAAGGGGGAGGTGATAGGGGGTTGTGGAGGGGAAACTGAGAAAGTAGATTACATTTGAAATGTAAATATATAAAGTAATGAATTTTTAAAAATAAAGATTGAAAACAAAAACAAAAACAAAAAACTGTTGTCTTTCTCATCAAATACTGAAGGCAATATGTCTTTGCAATGGAGCTTTAAAAGGGGTCCAAAATTAAACATGGGGAATAAAGGCTTAAGAAATAGCTTACTGTATAATCCAATTCAAGTCAAAACATATCAATATTGAAATATTTACTTACAAAGAATTCTTTTTAAATTGGCAGGGACTTCAGGACTCTCATATGAACACAGTTCATTAGCAAACCTCACTTGTTCATCACAAAAAGGCCAAAGGTGAGGAAAATTGGATATAATGCCTTCAATTCAAACCAGCCTCCAAAGACACACTCATGATTCGCTAATCACTTTGGAGCATGTTAAAAAAGGTGCTGGATAAATGATAAGGATTTTAATCAAGGTTTAGTCTCTGACAGAGCAGAATAATATATTTGATGGATGAGAACCTAAATCTCTCCTGACCAGTCCTTGATTCCCACCACATCTTGCATTCATGTGACAGTGAGAGGGAATTAAGTCCACGGTCTGAGCACTTCATCAGAAGGCTCCTCCAAGTCTTCCATGTTGCTTTACATCACCTAGGGATCAACACCCGTAGAAATAATAGAATCCGTATATACCATGTTGTTGTCCAGCTCTACTAAGATAGTATTTTATCTTCCATTCTCCAGGGTGTAATTCATACTCACCTTCAAAAATATGAATATTGGATTCTCCAGCAAGATCTAGTTCAGGGTTTTAAGTCAGGAGTAAGCAGCACACACAAATGCCAAGCCAAGGAAGTACACTTCAAAGTTCATATATACTTCTATACAACTACAATTCAAAATCAAATTACCTGTTCAAACTAGGGAAAAACATTTTCAGTGATCATGATACTGAACTGATGACCTTAAGTCATTTTCTTAAAGAAGAGAAAGAATGTTTTTTAAATTAATGTTCCTTTCTCTACATAGTTCAGGACTATAGAAATATTGTAACTTGGTAACTTACACAAAAACAGAATTCATTTTTTGTAGAATTTAGCTTCAATAAAGAAATTATTGTTTCATATAATCATAGGTATTATGTTTTAACTCATTTTTAAAAATTGAGCTACGATAAATATTCTAAACTAAGTAGCCAACACTAAAAATAGAAGTGTTAAATATATTTACTTATAATGTATACCTAGTGGAGGTCATTAAGTGAATGCAGAAATTTCATCGTTTAAAATTGAGTGAGAATTCTCATCTTTAAGAAATTTAATCAGTGCATCTAAGGGCAGTTTCAATGAAACTTAGACCCAAAACTCAAACAAAGTTTAATAAGGTTCATAAATTCTTTGAAATCTAAACAAGATTCCCCATGTATATACATTGTTGCAATTTGTTCCCTTATCACTACCCCTATGTTTGAAGGAAAAATAATAAAATTAAAAAACAAAAAACTTAAGAAGTCCTTCTACTGTTAGAGTTCCTTTTGTCATGTCTCCTTTCACTTCTTTTCTAATTTCCAGGCTTCTCTCTGGCTCAATGTCTTTGTTAATTCTATACAGTCTCCATTTCCTTGCCTTCTAACTTATCATTCTCTCATAGACGTGAATCTTCTTTGTCTATGGCACTGTAGAATTGATCTCTGGTAAAACCAATGTCAGTTTGTTCTGTAGTACCCATTGCTGTAGTATATATTTTTTAGGAGTTCTCTTAATCATTCACAGCAATCGTAGAACTTATGAACCCTGTTCACTTCCTGATTTCCTTAGCACTTGTCGTTCCTCTTCCCCAATTGGTTCTTGATCAATCATTAAAGATACCAACAACCAATGACTGATGACAGATTTGCTTGGGAGAATACAGACAGAATTGGGAGAACTGGAGAAGAAGAAGAAGGGAGTGAGTTTTCAGTTTGAATGACCAATGGCCACTTTATCCAATTATGTCTGGGGGGAAAGGTGAAGTTGAGTAGTGCCCAATCATTGAGTTATCAAAGACATTTTAAGAGTATCTAGTGAGACCGAGTGTGTGTGTGTGTGTGTGTGTGTGTGTGTGTTGTTTTTTTATCTATGGATCCAAGGAAATATGGGTGGAGCCTGGTTGCAGAGCCCATTCCTTAGCTTAAGGTAGGGTTAGCAAAAGCTACACAGTACAGATGACATGAAACATGGAAGGCAAGAATCTACTATTAATTTAGGAATTTGCAGATGAATTACACACACATAGTGATCCAAGTCTAGGTAGAATTGGTTTCTCAGCAAGCAGAGTGAATCACCTGACTTCAGCACACCAAACATGAACAAAATAACACAAGAAGAGCATCAGCTCAGCAATGCTAGGAGCTCCTGCTGTGCAAAAGAACCACAGGCCAGCTGCTCCAAGGTAGTGACAGATACACAGTAAAAGCTGCCTGCTTCCTCCAAACAGATAAGCAAAGAATAGATTTTTAAAATTTGATTTAATTTTTTTAAGGATGGAAGGGAATATAGATTTTGCCCAAGCCACATGGGGATTTCTCCCTTCTGTACAGAACAGATACAAAGAGCTCAAGATGAGAGGTAGAGAGCCAGGTAGTATATACAACAATGTTAAGCATCACAGAAGAGAGAAGTTAGGGAAATTCAATGAAAAAATGTTTTAAAGAAGATTTGAAAAAGTCTTGCCAGGACAATTTCCCGGGATATTTGAACATGGTCTACAAATGGAATTTCTGGGATTTCTTTGCTTGGTAGAACAAAAATAGAGCCTAGAGATTGGCTTATGCAGTAAATAAACAAAGGTAATAAAATATTGAGGTATTCAATCTTTAAAAAAAATAGATCAAAGGCAGGGCCGAGGTCATGTAGCTTATCTGAGGTCATCTTGCCTCATCCAACCTTTAGACAGGTCCTGTCAGAACTTCAGTCAAGCTCTGAACTTTCCAAATATCCAGATATTTTATAATACATGCTAAAGCTAGCATTCTTAAGTATTATCAGGTTTTTTTAAAATTTTTTTCTACCCCTCCCACCCTTTAGAGAATATCTCATTGCCCATATTCAGCAGGAAGTAACTATGGCAAATTATCAGCCCAATTCTCTGGGTTTGGTTTTCTAGTAATGGTTATTTTACAAATTATAGATAAGTTATCATTTTAAGGGAAATAAAAATAATTTTACACCAGGAGGAAATAGGTGGAATGAATTTCTAAATTTTATCCTCAAATAAAACATTGTATAGTCATAATCTTTGTTTGTTTGTTTGTTTGTATGGTTGGGTATTTTTGTTTTCTTTTTTTGTTTTTGTTTTGTTGTTGTTGTTTGGTTTTTTGGTTTTGTTTTGGTTTTTTTTGTTTTGTTTTTTTGTTTTTTGAGACAGAGTTTCTCTGTATAGCTCTGGCTGTCCTGGAACTCACTTTGTAGACTAGACTGGCCTCGAACTCAGAAATCCACCTGCCTCTGCCTCCCTAGTGCTGGGATTAAATGTGTGTGCCACCATGCCCGGCATATAGCCATAAGCTTAACTGATAGAAATCTTTATAATTGATACAAATTGATGTTATAATTTCTTATATTGGTATAGAATTTATAGAATGATATAGATTTAAGGTTTTCTTTGGTGTGAATTTCTTATGTTGATACAAAATTTGAATATTATTACTCTTTGATAGGCATTGTGCTATGTACCTCATCTAAGAATACAAGGTTTATAACTACCATTACAATCTCTTTAGGATGACTAAGTAACACAAGCTAAGGACCAAATAGCAAACTCATAATTATGTTAGATTCTGAATTAATTTTAATAAAGTACTTTTAATTTACACAAATAGAAATGTCTAAAAGTAGCTAAGGTTTAACAGTTCAAGATACTTTACTTAGACTTCAGAAACATCAGAAATATACAAAATGTGCCATTTAACGTTATTTAATCATTTGACAATGAGACATGTCTACTCCGGACAATTTCCCCATCTACTTCAAATCAAAATTGAACATTTTTACCTTCAGGCAAGGCTGCTTATCATGGCAATGTAGCCTCAGGACAGAGACTGCCTCTATTTCTTCTACAGACAAGAGACTGTCCAGGAAAAGGACACATTATGTAAAATAGTTAACTGATAGCTCTGCCAACACAGGGTAAACAGTCTTTTATAATACTGCTTTGAAAAGCTCTATCAGATGATCCTGGGTCTATAGGCTAAAGACAGATGTTTCATGTTTATAAGAAATTAGGGGACTGCTCAGGTAGTGAGCTGTCTCTACAATTCTTTAAGTTTGAGAAGCTCTGTTTGGTGCTACCTATATACCCAAGTAATGTTTAAGTAGGATTTTTGACTTGGTTGAAGACTAGTTATATAGTCAAAGACTAGTCAAACTCAAGCTGTTTAATATTGAGAAAGAGTTTACAGAGTAGAAGTTAAATCTAAACATAATTCAGTGATAGAATTATAACTCCTTAAGTTAAGAATGATGGTAGAATACCTTATCTAATTAATAAATATGATGGACTAGATATTGTATATCATACTTTGTAATTTACATGATTATTATGGTTTTGTTCTATTTATATCTGGGAGAAGAGGATTTTTGTATAGCTTGCTTGTTTTTGTTTTGTTTATTGGATAGAAAAGGTGAAATGTCGGGTTTGGTTCTGATCTAAGGTTCTGTTCCCCAATTAGTTCTTGATCCATCAATAAAGATACCAGATACCAATGACTGATGACAGGGAAGGACACTTGAGAGAGGGGACCTAGGCAAAATCAGAAGAACTGAGGGAGAAGAAG
Source organism: Mus caroli (assembly GCF_978045245.1). NCBI lineage: Eukaryota > Metazoa > Chordata > Mammalia > Rodentia > Muridae > Mus > Mus caroli. The sequence goes on from NW_028227256.1 coordinate 47,554,013, forward strand.
GAGGGAGTACATGCAGGAGATAAAACCAACCAGCCATGTGAGTTTTCAGTTTGAATGGCCAATGGCCACTCTATCTGATTATGCCTGAGGTTGAAGGGGAGGTTTAGCAGTGCCCAGTTATTGAGTTAGCAAAGGCATTTTAAGATTAACTGGTACGTGTTTGTATTGTTTTTTATCAATGGATCCAAGGATATCTTGGTGGGAGCTAGTACTGTGGCCCATTCCCGGAGCTTATGGCAGGGTACTAAAAGCTACATAGTACAAGCACTGAGCATCTCAGTGCTGGTATCTGCCCCTTTCTGTTTACTGCAGTGCCTTAAGTTTCACACATCACCTTCCTGTCATCAAATGATGGGCTTCTTCAGTCTTAGAATCTCATCAACTTCCAGGTAATTAAAATCCAGTTCTCTTAGTAATTCTCAGTTTTACATAGAACATGGCTCCTTGTTGCTATATGTACTACCTGGGCTGTAGCCAGACAGCAGTGAAAGTAACCTTCATCACCATTGTTATATTTTAAGTTTATTGTTTCCTCTCCACATAAACAGCATTGTTTGCCTCATCTTTTTATGGCTTCCCTCCCATATTGACTGTACATGAACCTGAATTTTATGTATTTATCATATAAATAGATAAAAAAGAATTGCAGTATTGGAAAAATTATTATTGAGAATGGAGTACCTGATATAAATAATCAAAAATGAAACCAGAGTTTTAAATAGCATTAGAAGTTTATTTAGAGATTCTGTATAATGGTTCATTACTCAATTCATGAAGAAGATTTTTAATGAACATGTTGTATGTGAAAGTCAAATATGTTGACTATATGTGCATCAGTGCCATGTGTGTGTGTGTGTGTGTGTGTGTGTGTGTGTGTGTGTGTGTGTGTTTGTAAGAGGGTGGATTAGGAATAATCATTTAGTTTTGGTTTCTAATGAATGAGCAGTGCTTGACTTTAGCATCACAGCTAGTGAGAAGCACAGAGAGAACGCTGGTAAAATGCTGACTAATAAATGCACTGATTCTTTCTGGATTGTTTAAGTTTCCTTTTGTTCTTGATCCTAGCATTAATATTTGGTTCTGAGAGCTAATGAATCAGCCCTGAGTCCAAAAGGATTTCATAAGGAGGAAGAAGAAGAAGAAGAAGAAGAAGAAGAAGAAGAAGGAGGAGGAGGAGGAGGAGGAGGAGGAGGAGGAGGAGGAGGAGGAGGAGGAGGAGGAGGAGGAGGAGGAGAAGAAGAAGAAGAAGAAGAAGAAGAAGAAGAAGAAGAAGAAGAAGAAGAAGAAGAAGAAGAAGAAGAAGAAGAAGAAGAAGTTGTTGTTGTTATTAGGACTTGCCCTCCTGACTCTTGTTCAAGAGCCAAGCTTATCTGCTTTCTTAATTGTCCATAGAATCACCTTAATTTTAAACTTTGGATTCTTAGTTTGGAAATTCTACTTTTAATTGTTTAAAATATTTTATTACCAATACCTTAAGTAAAATTGCACTTCTATATATGTATTTTACAATACATGTAAAACATAATACATGTATATATATTTTTTTTTACAATACAAAATGAATAATTTTCCCAACATAATTTTTATTAAGTATCTGGAATATTAAATATTTGGGAATTTCCTACAGTGCACCCTGATCACACTTGCTTCCACCCTTCCACTCTGGTTCTATATGCCTGCCCTTCTGCCCCCATGCCTACCTCTCCAACACAACCCACCAAGTCCACATTATGTTATTCATATACTCATTGGAACCTGGTCAAAGTTCTAGTAGCCAGCCCCTTAAAGAAAAGTGAGTCTTTCCCCACTGCTGTACACCCCTCTCCAGAAGCTATTAATTGTGAAAACTATACCACAGAATCTTCATAGCAATTTTTTTAAGGACTCTTTAATAGCTTCTTTTTTTGAGTTTTTCATTTGTGGGGAGACTGTGGGAGCATTGTCACAGAACCCTTCATTATCTCTCATTCTCACTTCTAAGAGGCTTCCTTGCCCATGGCCTCAGACTTCAGCACAGACCTGCATCACAGACCATGGACATCATTAATATAGCTTCCAGAAGCAGTATTGATCAAGGACATCCCACATCAGGTCAAGCAGAACCAGTAGCAGCAGAAACAATGGTTCGTCAGTGGGTTAGATGGAGGCACTAGCCTAGAAGGCAGCTAAAGGGAGAGGCGAGCCTGTGGTGGCCCAAGACTTCCTCTAATCTGAGGACCAGGTCTACCTAGCAAGGAAGTGCTCCTTTATTGTCCAGCCATACACCCCCTTAGTTCTGTTTCTCTCTGCTTAGTGTTCCATCATCTTTTTCTCCAATTCCATGAAACCACATTTTAAAAGCACCTGCCTTTAAAAAATTTATATGCCCCAGTACAGGGGAATGCCAGGGCCAAAAAGTGGGAGTGGGTGGGTAGGGGAGTAGGGGGGGTATGGGGTACTTTTGGGATAGCATTGGATATGTAAATGAGGAAAATATCTAATAAAAATATTTTTAAAAAACTGACGTTTTAGTTTTTCCAGAGATGTTGTGTGATCCACAGGCTCATCCTCTGGGGCAGTTGTCTCTCCCTCCAAGCCTCTCTGACTCTCTCAGTATCCTGAGCTTGTAACCGCCACCATCTTGAATCATCTCTCAGGAATCATTTTACATACCTGAAATTTTTAAATAAATAAATAAATAAATAAATAAATAAATAAAAGCACAACAGGCATAAAGCTCAATTTATGTTACTTCCTAAAATTCCATTCTAATGTTCAGGGATCCTTGTGAAAGAGTAGGAAGAAATAATAAAAGAATTTGACAGTGTAATGATGAGAGGAAACAACTCAGGAGTTTTACTTGTGAACTTAAAACAATTGGCACAGCATGTGCACAACCTATGCAGACACAAGCCAGATAATCCCAGGACAGAGAGAGGTGCTGTTAACTGCTAGGAGAGGAAGAAGCAGTTCTCTTTAATAGTATTCACCTGGTAACTCAACCACTCCCTTGTGGAAGAATCTAAGATTATCTGGGCAGTGGCTTGAGGTTTTGTTTTATTTTAAGTTATTTATTATTTATTAATTTAAAAAATGTACATGAATTTGTGTTTTATGAGTTTATATGCCACACGTGGATTTAGGAGTCTACAAAGCAAAAGAGGGAGAGAGACTGGGACTAGAGTTACAGAAAATTGTGTGTTGCTGGAAATTCAACCCAGATCCTCTGAAAGAGCAGCCATTGTTCTTACCCATGAACCATCACTTCAGCCCCATTCATGATTTTTGTTTTGTTCTATATGTTTGTTTCTTTGCATAAATAAAAAGGAAACAAAGTTTTGTGACTATGGTAGAGAAGTTGTGTCTGGGAATAGTTGGATGAGAAACATGGCTATGGTCAAAACACAATAAAATTCTAAAAAAAAAAAAAACAATAAAAATTAAAAAAAAACTTTAAATGACTATTGTAAAGATTTTCTTAAAGATATTTATCACCTCTTCCAGTCAGAAAAGCACCGGGGCAGTTGGGGCGCAGGGTCGGCTGACACTCGCCAGCTACCCACAACACCCGCCACAGGATCTTAAGACTTCTGGTGAGTGGAGCACAGCTTCTGCTCCAATCCAATTGCGCGCGGGACCTGAGACTGCATTAGTTAGGGAAGCAGAAACCGGCCTGAGTAGGGCCACAGGCCTCATCCGGCCGGATCAGCGCCGGGGTAGCTGGAGCACAGGGTTGCCTGACACCTGCCAGCTACCCACGACCACCGCCACAGGATTTTGGGACTGCTGGTGAGTGGAACACAGCTTCTGCTCCAGTCCAATCACGCGGGACCTGAGACTGCACTGGTTGGGGAGAGAGAAATCCGGCCTACATAGGGCCACAAGCCTCTTCCAGTCAGAAAAGCACCAGGGCAGCTGGGGCGCAGGGTCGGCTCACACTCGCCAGCTACCCACAACACCCGCCACAAGATCTTAAGACTTCTGGTGAGTGGAACACAGCTTCTGCTCCAATCCAATTGCACGGGGGATCAGAGACTGCATTAGTTAGGGAAGCAGAAAACCGGCCTGAGTAGGACCACAGGCCTCTTCCGGCTGGACCAGCACCTGGGTACCATCAGCTACCCACGACCCCCGCCACAGGATTTTGAGACTGCTGGTGAGTGGAACACAGCTTCTGCTCCAATCTTTAAACAGTGACAACGATAACAACTAACCCCAGAGATTACCAGATGGTGAAAGGTAAACGTAATAATCTTACTAACAGAAACCAAGACCACTCACCATCATCAGAACCCAGCACCCCCACTTCGCCCAGTCCAGGGCACCCCAACACACCGGAAAAGCTAGACACGGATCTAAAAGCATATCTCCTGATGATGGTAGAGGACTTCAAGAAGGACTTTAATAACACACTTAAAGAAATACAGGAGAACACTGCTAAACAGGTAGAAGACAATAAAGAGGAAGCACAAAAATCCCTTAAAGAATTGCAGGAGAACACTGCTAAAGAGTTACAAATCCTTAAAGAAAAACAGGATAACATAATCAAACAGGTAGAAGTCCTTACAGAAAAACAGGAAAACACATCCAAACAGATGATGGAAATGAACAAAACCATACTAGACCTAAAAAGGGAAGTAGACACAATAAAGAAAACCCAAAATGAGGCAACACTGGAGATAGAAACCCTAGGAAAGAAATCTGGAACCATAGATACGAGCATCAGCAACAGGATACAAGAGATGGAAGAGAGAATCTCAGGTGCAGAAGATTCCATAGAGAACATCGGCACAACAATCAAGGAAAATGTAAAATGCAAAAAGATCCTAACTCAAAACATCCAAGAAATACAGGACACAATGAGAAGACCAAACCTACGGATAATAGGAGTGGATGAGAATGAAGATTTTCAACTCAAAGGACCAGCAAACATCTTCAACAAAATTATAGAAGAAAACTTCCCAAATCTAAAGAAAGAGATGCCCATGAACATACAAGAAGCCTACAGAACTCCAAATAGACTGGACCAGAAAAGAAATACCTCCTGACACATAATAATCAGAACAACAAATGCTCTAAAGATAGAATACTAAAAGCAGTAAGAGAAAAAGGCCAAGTAACATATAAAGGCAAGCCTATCAGAATTACACCAGATTTTTCACCAGAGACTATGAAAGCCAGAAGATCCTGGACGGATGTTATACAGACACTAAAAGAACACAAATTCCAGCCCAGGCTACTATACCCAGCCAAACTCTCAATTAACATAGATGGAGAAACCAAAGTATTCCACGACAAAACCAAATTCACACATTATCTCTCCACGAATCCAGCCCTTCAAAGGATAATAACAGAAAAAAACCAATACAAGGACAGGAACCACGCCCTAGAAACAACAAGAAGGTAATCCCTCAACAAACCTAAAAGAAGACAGCCACAAGAACAAAATGCCAACTTTAACAACAAAAATAACAGGAAACAACAATTACTTTTCCTTAATATCTCTTAATATCAATGGACTCAACTCCCCGATAAAAAGACATAGACTAACAAACTGGCTACACAAACAAGACCCAACATTTTGCTGCTTACTGGAAACTCATCTCAGAGAAAAGGATAGACACTACCTCAGAATGAAAGGCTGGAAAACAATTTTCCAAGCAAATGGCATGAAGAAACAAGCTGGAGTAGCCATTCTAATATCTGATAAGATTGACTTCCAACCCAAAGTCATTAAAAAAGACAGGGAGGGACACTTCATACTCATCAAAGGTAAAATCCTCCAAGAGGAACTATCAATCCTGAATATCTATGCTCCAAATACAAAGGCAGCCACATTCATTAAAGAAACTTTAGTAAATCTCAAAGCACACATTGCACCTCATACAATAATAGTGGGAGACTTCAACACACCACTTTCACCAATGGACAGATCATGGAAACAGAAACTAAACAGGGACACAGAGAAACTAAGAGAAATTATGAATCAAATGAATCTGGCAGATATCTACAGAACATTCTATCCTAAAACAAAAGGATATACCTTCTTCTCAGCACCTCATGGTACCTTCTCCAAAACTGACCACATAATTGGTCACAAAATAGGCCTCAACTGATACAAAATTATTGAAATTGTCCCATGCATCCTATCAGATCACCATGGACTAAGGCTGATCTTCAATAACAAAATAAATAATAGAAAGCCAACCTTCACGTGGAAACTGAACAACACTCTTCTCAATGATACCTTGGTCAAGGAAGGAATAAAGAAAGAAATTAAGGACTTTTTAGAGTTCAATGAAAATGAAGCCACAACATACCCAAACTTATGGGACGCAATGAAAGCATTTCTAAGAGGAAAACTCATAGCTATGAGTGCCTCCCAAAGGAAACTAGAGAGAGCACACATTAGCAGCTTGACAAAACACCTAAAAGCACTAGAACAAAAGGAAGCAAATTCACCCAAGAGGAGTAGACGGCAGGAAATAATCAAACTCAGGGGTGAAATCAACCAAGTGGAAACAAGAAAAACTATTCAAAGAATCAACCAATCAAGGAGCTGGTTCTTTGAGAAAATCAACAAGATAGATAAACCCTTAGCCAGACTCACTAGAGGGCACAGGGAAAGCATCCTAATTAACAAAATCAGAAATGAAAAAGGAGACATAACAACAGATCCTGAAGACATCCAAAACACCATCAGATCCTTATACCAATGGCTATACTCAACAAAACTGGAGAACCTGGATGAAATGGAGAAGTTCCTAGAGAGATACCAGGTACTAAAGTTGAATCAAGATCAGGTCAATGATCTAAACAGCCCTATATCCCCCAAAGAAATAGAAGCAGTCATTAATAGTCTCCCAACTAAAAAAAGCCCAGGACCAGATGGGTTTAGTGCAGAGTTCTATCAGACCTTCAAAGAAGATCTAATCCCAGTTCTTCACAAACTATTCCACAAAATAGAAACAGAAGGTACTCTACCGAACTCCTTCTATGAAGCCACAATTACTCTGATACCTAAACCACAAAAGACCCAACAAAGATAGAAAACTTCAGACCAATATCCCTTATGAATATTGATGCAAAAATCCTCAATAAAGTTCTTGCTAACGGAATACAAGAACACATCAAAACAATCATCCACCCTGACCAAGTAGGTTTCATCCCAGGGATGCAGGGATGGTTCAATATACGGAAATCCATCAACATAATCCAGTATATAAACAAACTCAAAGACAAAAACCACATGGTCATCTCGTTAGATTCGGAGAAAGCATTTGACAAGATCCAACACCCATTCATGATAAAAGTCTTGGAAAGATCAGGAATTCAAGGCCCATACCTAAACATGATAAAAGCAATCTACAGCAAACCAGTAGCCAACATCAAAGTAAATGGTGAGAAGCTTGAAGCAATCCCTCTAAAATCAGGGACTAGACAAGGCTGTCCACTTTCTCCATACCTATTCAACATTGTACTTGAAGTCCTAGCCAGAGCAATTCGACAACAAAAGGAGATCAAAGGGATACAAATTGGAAAAGATGAAGTCAAAATATCACTTTTTGCAGATGATATGATAGTATATATAAGTGACCCTAAAAATTCCACCAGAGAACTCCTAAGCCTGATAAACAGCTTCGGTGAAGTAGCTGGATATAAAATTAACTCAACCAAATCAATGGCCTTTCTCTACACAAAGAATAAACAGGCTGAGAAAGAAATTAGGGAAACAACACCCTTCTCAATAGTCACAAATAATATAAAATATCTTGGCGTGACTCTAACTAAGGAAGTGAAAGATCTGTATAATAAAAACTTCAAGTCTCTGAAGAAAGAAATTATAGAAGATTTCAGAAGATGGAAAGATCTCCCATGCTCATGGATTGGCAGGATCAACATTGTAAAAATGGCTATCTTGCCAAAAGCAATCTACAGATTCAATGCAATCCCCATCAAAATTCCAAATCAATTCTTCAACGAATTAGAAAGTGCAATCTGCAAATTCATCTGGAATAACAAAAAACCTAGGATAGCAAAAACTCTTCTCAAGGATAAAAGAACCTCTGGTGGAATCACCATGCCGGACCTAAAGCTCTACTACAGAGCAATTGTGATAAAAACTGCATGGTACTGGTATAGTGACAGACAAATAGACCAATGGAATAGAATTGAAGACCCAGAAATGAACCCACACACCTATGGTCACTTGATCTTTGACAAGGGAGCTAAAAACATCCAGTGGAAGAAAGACAGCATTTTCAACAAATGGTGCTGGCACAACTGGTTGTTAACATGTAGAAGAATGCGAATCGATCCATTCCTATCTCCTTGTACTAAGGTAAAGTCTAAGTGGACCAAGGAACTTCACATAAAACCAGAGACACTGAAACTTATAGAGGAGAAAGTGGGGAAAAGCCTTGAAGATATGGGCACAGGGGAAAAATTCCTGAATAGAACAGTAATGGCTTGTGCTGTAAGATCGAGAATTGACAAGTGGGACCTCATGAAACTACAAAGCTTCTGCAAGGCTAAAGACACCATCAATAAGACAAAAAAACCACCAACAGATTGGGAAAGGATCTTCACCTATCCTAAATCAGATAAGGGACTAATATCCAATATATATAAAGAACTCAAGAAGGTGGACTCCAGAAAGTCAAATAACCCCATTAAAAAATGGGGCTCAGTACTGAACAAAGAATTCTCACCTGAGGAATACCGAATGGCAGAGAAACACCTGAAAAAATGTTCAACATCCTTAATCATCAGGGAAATGCAAATCAAAACAACCCTGAGATTCCACCTCACACCAGTCAGAATGGCTAAGATCAAAAATTCAGGTGACAGCAGATGCTGGCGAGGATGTGGAGAAAGAGGAACACTCCTCCATTTTTGGTGGGATTGCAAGCTTGTACAACCACTCTGGAAATCAGTCTGGCGGTTCCTCAGAAAATTGGACATAGTACTACCGGAGGATCCAGCAATACCTCTCCTGGGCATATATCCAGAAGATGTCCCAACCGGTAAAAAGGACACATGCTCCACTATGTTCATAGCAGCCCTATTTATAATAGCCAGAAGCTGGAAAGAACCCAGATGTCCCTCAACAGAGGAATGGATACAGAAATTATGGTACATTTACACAATGGAGTACTACTCAGCTATTAAAAAGAATGAATTTATGAAATTCCTAGCCAAATGGATGGACCTGGAGGGCATCATCTTGAGTGAAATAACACAATCACAAAAGAACTCACACAATATGTATTCACTGATAAGTTGATATTAGCCCAAAACTTAGGATACCCAAGATATAAGATACAATTTCCTAAACGCATGAAACTCAAGAAGAATGAAGACCAAAGTGTGGACACTGTGCACCTTCTTAGAATTGGGAACAAAACACCCAGGGAAGGAGTTACAGAGACAAAGTTCGTAGCTGTGATGAAAGGATGGACCATTTAGAGACTGCTGTATCCAGGGATCCTTCCCATAAGCAGCTTCTAAACGCTGACACCATTGCATACACTAGCAAGATTTTGCTGAAAGGACCCAAATATAGCTGTCTCTTGTGAGACGATGCCGGGGCCTAGCAAACACAGGAGTGGATGTTCACAGTCAGCTATTGGATGTATCACAGGGCTCCCAATGGAGAAGCTAGAGAAAGTACCCAAGGAGCTAAAGGGATCTGCAATCCTATTGTTGGAACAACATGATGTACTAACCAGAACCCCGGAGCTCTTGTCTCTAGCTGCATATGTATCGAAAGATGGCCTAGTCGGCCATCAATGGAAAGAGAGGCCCATTGCACTTGCAAACTTTATATGCCCCAATATAGGGGAATGCCAGGGCCAAAAGAATGGGAATGAGAGGGTAGGGAAGTGGGGGGCGCTATGGGGGACTTTTGGGATAGCATTGGAAATGTAATTGAGGAAAATATGTAATCAAAATATTAAAAAAAAGATATTTATCACATATTATATGTATTACTAAAATAGGGCATTTTTTATACTACTTGATTCATATAAACAATGTTTCCAAAATCTTTTTCATAAGTGTTTTCTGCTAAATGATATATTTTCTCCTTTTTCCTTTTTTTTTGTTTTCATAGCAAATATATAGCCAAGAGTTAGACTCAATATTTACCTGATTTCATGTCTTACTTTTCATTTATTTATAAATTGTTCTACTTACTTTTGAATGGAATGTGATAGAAAAAATTTGCAATTTTTTTCTTGAAATCTATCAAAAACTCATTAACCAAATAATAAGATCAGTGAATACATAATAAAGCAAACAAATAGCAAAAATTATTTCTATGTTTTGAAATAAATTCTGAATATCAAGGAACCCAAAATATTAAAGGTCTGGGAAGAACAATCATAAAAACCTACAAACATGTCAAAGGTGGGAGGCTACAAGGCATTCAATATCTATTTAGGGAAAGATACATACCTTGCAATCAAGTTGTATAAGAAAAACTGGGACAAGTCCCTTTCGGTCAGTGCCAGCACCTACTCACCTTGGGCACAGTCTGCGGACACCCCCAAGGTCCCCAGAGGACTCTCCAGAGGATCTTAGTACCTTTGGTGAGTGGAACACAACTTGTGCCAGGAGGCAGGTTCAAACGCCAGATATCTGGGCACCTTCCCTGCAAGAGGAGAGCTTGCATGTAGAGAGTACTCTGACCACTGAAACTCAGGAGAGAGCTAGTCTCCCATGTCTGCTGATAGAGGCTAACATAATCACCTGAGGAACAAGCTCTAACCAGAGACAACTATGACAACTAACTAGAGATTACCATATGGCGAAACGCAACCGTAAGAATCTTACTAAAAGAAACCAAGACCACACACCATCATCAGAACACAGCACTCCCACCACACCCAGTCCTGGGCACCCCAACATGGTAGATAGACCGGGATTTAAAAGCATATCTCATGATGATGATAGAGGACATCAAGAAGGACTTTAATAACTCACTTAAAGAAATACAGGAGAACACTGCTAAACAGGTAGAAGAACTTAAAGAGGAAGCACAAAAATCCCTTAAAGAGTTGCAGGAAAACATGAACAAACAGGTGATGGAATTGAATAACACCAACCAAGACCTAAAAAGGGAAGTACACACAATAAAGAAAACCCAAAGTGAGGCAACAATGGAGATAGAAGCCCTAGGAAAGAAATCAGGAACCATAGATGTGAGCATCAGCAACCGAATACAAGAGATGGAAGAGAGAATCTCAGGTGCAGAAGATTCCAAAGAGAACATCAGCACAACAATCAAAGAAAATACAAAATGCAAAAAGATCCTAACTCAAAACATCCAGGAAATCCAGGACACAATGAGAAGATCAAACCTATGGATAATAGGAGTAGATGAGAATGAAGATTTTCAACTTAAAGGGTCAGCAAATATCTTCAACAAAATTATAGAAGAAAACTTCCCAAACCTAAAGAAAGAGATGCCCATGAACATACAAGAAGCCTATAGAACTCCAAATAGACTGGACCAGAAAAGAAATTCCTCCCAACACATAATAATCACAACAACAAATGCACTAAATAAAGATAGAATATTAAAAGCAGTAAGGGAAAAAGGTCAAGTAACATATAAAGGCAGGCCTATCAGAATTACACCAGATTTTCCACCAGAGACTATGAAAGCCAAAAGATCCTGGACGGATGATATATAGACCCTAAGAGAACACAAATGCCAGCCAAGGCTACTATACCCAGCCAAACTATCAATGACCATAGATGGAGAAACCAAAGTATTTCACAACAAAACCAAATTCACACATTATCTTTCCTTGAATCCAGACCTTCAAAGGAAAATAACAGGAAAAAAAAAATACAAGGACAGAAACCACACCCTAGAAAAAGCAAGAAAATAATTCTTCAACAAACCAAAAAGAAGACAGCCACAAGAACAGAATACCAACTCTAACAACAAAAATAATAGGAAGCAACAATTACTTTTCCTTAATATCGCTTAACATCAATGGACTCAACTCCCCAATAAAAAGACATAGAGTAACATAATGGCTACACAAACAGGACCCAACATTTTGCTGCTTGCAGGAAACCCATCTCAGGGAAAAAGACAGACACTACATCAGTTTGAAAGGATGGAAAACAATTTTGCAAGCAAATGGTCTGAAGAAACAAGCTGGAGTAGCCATTCTAATGTCTAATAAAATCGACTTCCAACCCAAGTTATCAAAAAAAAAAAAAAAACAAAAAAACAAAAAAACAAGGAGGGACACTTCATACTCATCAGAGGTAAAATCCTCCAAGAGGAACTCTCAATTCTGAATATCTATGCTCCAAATACAAGGGCAGCCACATTCATTAAAGAAATTTTAGTAAAGCTCAAAGCACACCTCACACCTAACACAATAATAGTGGGAGACTTCAACACACCACTTTCACCAATGGACAGATCATGGAAACAGAAACTAAGCAGGGACACAGTGAAACTAACAGAAGTTATGAAACAAATGGATTTAACAGATATCTACAGAAAATTTTATCCTAAAACAAAAGGATATACCTCCTTCTCAGCACCTAATGGTACCTTCTCCAAAATTGACCATAAAATTGGTCACAATTGAAATTGTCCCATACATCCTATCAGACCATCATGGATTAAGGCTGATCTTCAATAAAAAAATAAATAATGGAAAGCCAACATTCACGTGGAAACTGAACAAAACTCTTCTCAATGATACCTGGGTCAAGGAAGGAATAAAGATAAGAATTAAGGACTTTTTAGAGTTTAATGAAAATGAAGTCACAACATACCCAAACTTACGGGACACAATGAAAGCATTTCTAAGAGGGAAACTCATAGCTCTGAGTGCCTCCATAAAGAAACTAGAGAGAGCACACACTAGCATCTTGACAACACACCTAAAAGCTCTACAAAAAAAGGAAGCAAATTCACCCAAGAGGAGTAGAGGGCAGGACATAATCAAACTCAGGGAAAAAAATCAACCAAGTGAAAACAAGAACTATTCAAAGAATCAACCAAATGAGGAGCTGATTCTTTGAGAAAAACAACAAGATAGATAAACCTTTAGCCAGACACACTACAGGGCACAGGGACAACATCCTAATTAACAAAATCAGAAATGAAAAGGGAGACATAACAACAGATCTTGAAGAAATCCAAAACACCATCAGATCCTTTTACAAAGGGCTATACTCAACAAAACTGGAAAATCTGGATGAAATGGACAAATTTCTCCACAGATACCAGGAACTAAAGTTAAATTAGGATAAAGTTAACTATCTAAACAGTCCCATATCCCCTAAAGATATTGAAGTAGTCATTAATAGTCTCCCAACCAAAAAAAGCCCAGGACCAGATATGTTTAGTGCAGAGTTCTATCAGACCTTCAAAGAAAATCTAATTCCAGTTCTTCACAATCTATTCCACAAAATAGAAGTAGAAGGAACTCTACCAAACTCATGCTATGAATCCACAATCACTCTGATACCTAAACCACAGAAATATCCAACAAAGATAGACAACTTCAGACCAATTTCCCTTATGAATATCGATGCAAAAATACTCAATAAAATTCTCGCTAACCAACTCCCAGAACACATTAAAAAATTCATCCATCCTGACCAAGTAGGTTTTATTCCAGGGATGCAGGGATGGTTTAATATACGGAAATCCATCTACGTAATCCATTATATAAACAAACTCAAAGAAAAAACACATGATCATCTCCTTAGAAGGGAAGAAAGCATTTGACAAAATCCAACAACCATTCATCATAAAGGTTTTGGAAAGATCAGGAATTCAAGGCCCATACATAAACATGATAAAAGCAATCTACAGCAAACCAGTAGCCAACATCAAAGTAAATGGTGAGAAGCTGGAAGGAATCCTACTAAAATCTGGGACTAGACCAGGCTGCCCACTCTCTCCCTACCTATTCAACATTGTACTTGAAGTCCTAGCCAGAGCAATTCAAGAAAAAAAGGAGATCAAGGAGATACAATTGGAAAGGAAGAAGTCAAAATATCACATTTTGCAGATGATATGATAGTATATATAATTGACCCTGAAAATTCCACCAGAGAACTCCTAAACCTGACAAACAGTTTCAGTGAAGTAGCTGGATATAAAATTAACTCAAACAAGTCAATGGCCTTTCTCTACACAAAGAATAAACAGTCTGAAAAAGAAATTAGGGAAACAACATCCTTCTCAATAGTCACAAATAATATAAAATACCTTGGCATGACTCTAACTAAGGAAGTGAAAGAACTGTATGATAAGAACTTCAAGTCTCTGAAGAAAGAAATTAAAGATCTCAGAAGATGGAAAGACCTCCCATGCTCATGGATTAGCAGGATAAACATTGTAAAAATGGCTATTTTGCCAAAAGCAGTCTACAGATTCAATGCAATCCCCATCAAAATTCCAACTCAATTCTTCAACGAAATAGAAAGGGCAATCTGGAATAACAAAAAACCTAGGATAGCAAAAACTCTTCTCAAGAATAAAAGAACCACTGGTGTAATCATCATGCCTGACCTAAAGATTTACTACAGATCAATTGTGATGAAAAAAAAAAAAACTGCATGGTACTGGTATAATAACAGACAAGTAGACCAATGGAATAGAAATGAATACCCAGAGATGAACCCACACACCTATGGTCAGTTGATCTTTGACAAGAGATCTAAAACCATCCAGTGGAAAAAAGACAGCATTTTCAACAAATGGTGCTGGCACAACTGGTGGTTATTATGTAGGAGAATGCGAATTGATCCATTCCTATCTCCTTATACTAAGGTCAAATCTAAGTGGATCAAGGAGCTGCACACACAAAAAAAAAAAAAACCAGAGACACTGAAACTTATAGAGGAGAAAGTGGGGGAAAGCCTCAAAGATATTGGCACAGGGGAAAAATTCCAGAATAGAACAGCAATGGCTTGTGCTATAAGATCGAGAATTGACAATTGGGACCTCAGGAAACTGCAAAGCTTCTGTAAAGCAAAAGACACCGTCAATAAGACAGAAAGGCCACCAACAGTTTGGGAAAGAATCTTTACCTATCCTAAATCAATTAGAGGACTAATATCCAATACATATAAAGAACTCAAGAAGGTGGACTCCAGATAATCAAATAACCCCATTAAAAAATTGGGCTCAGAGCTAAACAAAGAATTCTCACCTGAGGAATACCGAATGGCTGAGAAACACCTGAAAAAATGTTTAGCATCCTTAACCATCAGGGAAATGCAAATCAAAGCAACCCTGAGATTCCATCTCACAACAGTCAGAATGGCTAAGATCAAAAACTCAGGTGACAGCCGATGCTGGCGAGGATGTGGAGAAAGAGGAACACTCCTCCATTGTTGGTGGGATTGCAAGCTTGTACAACCACTCTGGAAATCAGTCTGGTGGTGTCTCACAAAATTGGACATGGTACTACAAGAGGATCCTGCAATACCTCTCCTGGGCATATAGCCAGAAGATGTTCCTACTAGTAAGAAGGAAACATGCTCCACTATGGTCAGAGCAGCCTCATTTATAATAGCCAGAAGCTGGAAAGAAGCCAGATGCCCCTCAACAGAGGAATGGATACAAAAAATGTGGTACATTACCACAATGGAGTACTACTCAGCTATTAAAAAGAATGAATTTATGAAATTCCTAGGCAAATTGTTGGACCTGGAGGGCATTCTCCAGAGTGAGGTAACCCAATCTCAAAAGAACTCAAATGATATGTACTCACTGATAAATGGATATTAGCCCAGAAACTTAGGATACCCAAGATATAAGATACAATTTGCAAAACACATGAAACTCAAGAGAACGAAGACCAAAGTGTGGACACTTTGCACCTTCTTAGAATTGGGAACAAAACACCTATGGAAGGAGTTACAGAGACAAAGTTTGGAGTTGAGACAAAATGATGGACCATCTAGAGACTGGAATATCCAGGGATCCATCCCATAATCAGCCTCCAAACGCTGACACCATTGCATACACTAGCAAGATTGTGCTTTAAGGACCCTGATATAGCTGTCTCTAGTGAGACTACCCCGGGGCCTAGCACACACAGAAGTGGACGCTCACAGTCAGCTATTGAATGAATCACAGGGCCCCAAATGGAGGAGCTAGAGAAAATACCCATGGAGCTAAAGGGATCTACAACACTATAGGTGGAACAACATTATGAACTAACCAGTATCCTGGAGATCTTGACTCTAGCTGCATATGTAGCAAAAGATGGCCTAGACAGCCATTAAGGGAAAGAGAGGCCCATTGGACTTGCAAACCTTATATACCCCAGTATAGGGGAATGCCAGGGTCAAAAAGTGGGAGTGGGTGGGTAGGGGGTTGTGGGGAGGATAAGGGGGGACTTTTGGGATAGCATTAGAAATGTAAATGAGGAAAATACCTAATAAAAAATAAATAAAATAAATAAATAAATCAGAGCATTTAAAAAAAAAAGAACTTCAAGTCTCTGAAGAAAGAAATTAAAGAATATCTTAGAAGATGGAAAGATCTCCCATGCTGATGGATTGGCAGGTTCAACATTGTAAAAATGGTTATCTTGCCAAAAGCAATCTACAGATTCAATCAATCTCCATCAAAATTCCAACTCAATTCTTCAACGAATTAGAAAGAACAATCTGCAAGTTCATAAGGAATAACAAAAAACCTAGGATAGCAAAATCTCTTCTCAAGGATAAAAAAACTCTGGTGGAATCACTATGCCTGATTTAAAGCTTTACTACAGAGCAATTGTGATAAATACTGCATGGTACTGGTACAGTGACAGAAAAGTAGACCAATGGAATAGAATTGAAGACCCAGAAATGAGCCCACACACCTATGGTCAGTTGATCTTTGACAAGGGAGCAAAAACTATCCAGTGGAAAAAAGACAGCATTTTCAACAAATGGTGCTGTCACAACTGGTGGTTATCATGTAGAAGAATGTGAATTGATCCATTCCTATCTCCTTGTGCTAAGGTCAAAACTAAGTGGATCAAGGAACTCCACATAAAACCAGACACTGAAACTTATACAGGAGAAAGTGGGGGAAAGCCTCGAAGATATGAGTACAGGGGAAAAATTCCAGAATAGAACAGCAATGGCTTGTGCTGTAAGATTGAGAATTGACAAGTTAGACCTCATAAAACTGCAAATCTTCTGTAAGGCAAAAGACAATGTCAATAAGACAAAAGGTCACCAACAGATTGGGAAAGGATCTTTACCTATCCTAAATCAGATAGGGGACTAATATCCTATATATATAAAGAAATCAAGAAGGTGGACTCCAGAAAATCAACCCCTTTAAAAAATGGGGCTCAGAGCTAAACAAAGAATTTTCACCTGAGGAATACCGAATGGCTGAGAAGCACATGAAAAAATGTTCAGCGTCCTTAACCATCAGGGAAATGCAAATCAAAACAACCCTGAGATTCCACCTCACACCAGTCAGAATGGCTAAGATATAAAATTCAGGTGACAGCAGATGCTGGCAATGATGTGGAGAATGAGGAACACTCCTCCATTGTTGGTGGAATTTCAAGCTTTTACAACCACTCTGGAAATCAGTCTGGCGGTTTCTCAGAAAATTGGACATAGTACTACAGGAGGATCCTGCAATACCTCTCCTGGGCACATATTCAGAAGATGCTCCAACTGGTAAGTAAGACACATGCTCCACTATGTTCATAGCAGCCTTATTTATAATAGCCAGATGCTGAAAAAAACCCAGATGCCCCTCAACAGAGGAATGGATACAAAAAAATGTGGTACATTTACACAATGGAGTACAACTCAGCTATTAAAAAGAATGAATTTATGAAATTCCTAGGCAAATGGTTGAACCCAGAGGGCATCATCCTGAGTGAGGTAACCCAATCACGAAATAACTCAAATGATATGTTCTCACTGATAAGTGCATATTAGCCCAGAAACTTAGAATACCCAAGAATGCCCCTTCTTAGATTTGGGAACAAAATACCCATGGAAGGAGTTACAGAGACAAAGTTTGGAGCTGAGACAAAAGGATGGACCATCTAGAGACTGCCATATCCAGAGATCCATCCCATAATCAGCCTCCAAATGCTGACACCATTGCATACACTAGCAACATTTTGCTGAAAGGACCCTGATATTGCTTTCTCTTGTGAGACTATGCTGGGGCCCTAGCAAACACAGAAGTGGATGCTCACAGTCAGCTATTGGATGGATCACAGGGCCCCCAATGGAGGCGCTAGAGAAACTACCCAAGGAGCTAAAGGGAACTGCAAACTATAGGTGGAACAACAATATGAACTATCCAGTACCCAGGAAATCTTGTCTCTAGCAGCATATGTATCAAAAGATGGCCTAGTTGGCCATCACTGGAAAGAGAGGCCCATTGGTCATGCAAACTTTATATGCCCCAGTACAGGGGAACGCCAGGGCCAAAAAGTGGTAGTGGGTGGGTAGGGGAGTGGAGGGCAGGGTATTGGTTACTTTTGGGATAGCATTGGAAATGTAAATGAGGAAAATACCTAATAAAAGATATTTAAAAAGAGAAAAAATAAATATTTTGATATTAGGCCTTCCTCTCTCAACCTGTCTGTATTCAATACAAACTCAATGGAAAAAAAAATAAAAAAAAAGAAAAGAAAAGAAAAGAAAAGAAAAGAAAAGAAAAGAAAAGAAAAGAAAAGAAAAGAAAAATTGTTCAGTGTGGTAGTTAAAAGTTACAGTTCAAAATGAGAGCACAGTCTTGCTGGAAGCTATGGTGCAAAAGCCAAGAGTCAAATGTAGAAATTTTATAGGTTCAGGAAGAGGAAATTTGAAAACTGCATGTCCCCTAGAGCAAAGGAAAAGGTCAGAACAAATTGTTAAAGAAAAAACTCAAATAAGAATACAGATTCAGTATGCATTAAGATATATATATATATATATATATATATATATATATATATATATGCCCTACATTATCAGCTCAGAAGAAATACTACCAGTCTGTACTTAAAGCCAATAGAAATGTCATGAAAGGTGAGAGAATGGCAAATCACCATGAATATCTGATAACTAAAGACAAAAATTAAAATTTAATCTTTATACAGAATTCAGAGAAAGACAATAAAAATAAACATCTTGACATTACATACAAATGCATATTAATGAGGACAGCATACCTGGGATAGTATCACTAGACTGTCTCAACCAGCCAGCCAACCAAGTAATGATGCACTTGTTGTAGTACACAATTAAATTCTCAAATCGATCCCAGCAGCACAGTGGAGTGTTCTTTGCTACTTGCTCCAATGTTCTGGGTTCCCAAATACAAGACAACCTTTATATCTTTATATACCTTAATCAGCTCAATGGCTGGGCCACTATCTAAGGTCCACATGACTAATCCACATCCCTCCAATATTCCTAACCCATTACTTACTAAAACCTATATTCCATCTTGGCTACCCCAAACCCAGATGTGCTGTATTTCTCTGGCTCCTACATGGGGGCTCTGCTTTCTGTCCTGCACCTCTTAAGCTTGGCGTCTCTCCTCTCCTTCTCCTAGCATGGTAGTTCTCCTTTCTTCATCCTTCCTCGGTTCCTTGCCCAGGAATCCTAAAAGTCCCACCTTTGTCTGCCCTGCCTAGCCCTTGACTACTGGCAACATTATATACCAATCAAACCAACTGGGGACAGGCTCTCTCCATGTCTTGGGTGTGAGCATGCAGATTCTCATGCAATTTGGGATACTCAAATTAACATAATTCAAATAGCTTTAGAGCAGACACACTACACATATCTTTCATTAATTATGAAAGCTTGGCCTTAACTGGCTTGTTCCCAACTATCTTGTATAACTTAAATTAACCTGTTTATATTAATTTACTTTCTGCCTTGTGGCTCATTACCTCTGCTCAGTACTGGTAACTGTTTTCCATTTCTGGCTAGGGAATCCTTGCATGTTTTTCTTTTCCAGAGTTTCTATCTCTGCCCAGAAGTTATGCCCATCTTCTCTCTATTAATCTCTGTATTAAACCAATCAGAGGTGATAGAGAACAATATTTGCAAAATATAATACAGGTACTGAGCAATAACAATAACCATACCGATATTCACCTGATCTTAACTCTCTGCCATAACAGAAATCAGCATTTTAACAATACAAAGAGAATCTTTATATAGTATAAAATAGACTTTCCCAGCATGATGACCTTCTAGCCCATGGATGTTTCATACATACTATGGTTTCCATGTGATGTACAGATGTTCATTCAGATTTAAACCCAGTACTATGGAAAGCACAGAACAGGAAACCAGAAGATGACAACTAGGATTATGTAAAACTAAGAAGAACCTGAGGACTACTTACAAAGCAAACACACAACCCAAAGAATTGGATAACACATAAGCTACTCAAAAAACAAGTCACAATTAAAATGTTCACATAATCTGAACGGACAATTTGCAAAAGAAGATGTATCGGTAGTTAACCTATGTATGAGTAAAAGAGTTCACTATAATTAACCATTGTGTAAATACAAATCAGGGAGTATCTCAGTCAGAATTGCTTATACCAAAATACCAAAGAAAGAACAAGTGGTAGAGAAGGTGTAGGGAAAGAGTCTTTGTAATTTATGATTATACATGGAACTTACTATAGACACTATGGAAATTAGCATGGAAATTACTAAAAAAAAAAATACCTGCAATAGATCTATCATATGATCCACCCATACCAATGTTGGGTATATACCCTAAGGAATGAAATTCAGTGTACAATGAAAATAACAACATTTATAATATTTATAGGGATATTATTTACAATAGCTAAGAAAGGAAGTAAGAGTAAGAGAGCATAGACCCATGGGTTGATAAAATATGGTTTACATATATGTTAGAGTGTTCATCTGTAAAGACGAATAAAATGTTTTCATTTACAGCAAATAGAACTAGAAGACACTGTTAAGTAAAATAAGCCAGGCAAAGAAAGGCAAGGACCACATGTTCTCCCCCAAATGTTGAAGCTAAAAATGGAATCACCAAGACAACATAATTACTACAGTTTGGGTAGTAAATAGATGGGGAAGTGAAGTAATTAGATTTGTTTAGGACATAGTGTATATGTGCATAAAAAAATGTCAGGCTTAACTTGCCATAGAATTTATGTAGTCAGAACAAATGCCATTTTACAAAATAAGGGATTGTGCAAATTTTTCTATAACATTTAGTTTGGATGTTTCAAAATGACAAATGAGATATATTTTCAATTGTAGAATCTTTCATCCAGGCCAACAATGACATAAATATGCAAAATCGGACCCAAAATTTTCCTCCATGCTTTGTACTTCCATGGTCTCTCTGTGTGTGAACCATAGCATTGTGAACCCTAATAAATTCTATCTTCATCCCAGGCTTGTATTACACAAAACAGTCACTATCCAAAGGTTCTGAAAAAAAATTAAACTCAGGAATTGGGGAGGAGTTTGTAAATATCTTTTGACAACACGGCAGGTGTTACTATCAGTCTCTTCAAGTTTCTACCTAAAGGTGAGCTAGCTATCTTCTTCAAGCTCACTCTCTGATAAAATGTAAATGTCAACCTCTCCAGGAGATGGAAGAGAAAAGAATAAGATCCACATTAGCTTTATGTTGAAGCAAAAGAAATATACAAGTTATTTTTCTTTAATTTCAAACAGAATTCTCAGTTGCATCCCATGAAATGAATGTTTTTAAAAATACACTTTATGTCATATTATACACTATGAAAACTGGAGTTTGGTCTCAAGGAGTTTACTGTGAAAACTGCACATTTTTTATATCATTGCACACAATCAAATGGCCCAGTAGGTACTTAGTGATACAGGACTCTATAGATCATTCCAGCAGTAACTACCAAAACATAGCTATTTGTATTATCATAGTTCAATCCTAATGCTATTGCATATAGCCTTTCACATAATACCAATGCAACATGAGGAAAAAAATATGCAATGAGCAGAATAAGAACTTATTTTCAAAAACATACACAAACACATGCTCACATACACATACAGTAGTATATATAAAGTTAAAAATATGTACAACCATACATTATGACTTATTTTGACTTGAAGGAGAAAATGGACTATGTGGTCGTTTAGCATTTTCTTCTCATATAAATGCAGATTCTAGTCTCTAATTACATATATATTACTGAAACCCGGTCAAATCTGAATTTTGGCTATCTTACAGCCCAAATATCAGGTGTGTCTCTGTCAGTCAGAAGTTATCTAATTCATTGAAATCGCTATGCAAACATGAGTACCGTTTATTTAAAATCCTATAGCTCCCCTTTTCAAACGTTTCTATTTAAAGGATTTCTTGAGGGTACAGAAGAGATGTCTTATTATGTCACTATCTGTAAGTTTCACATCCCTTCCTCTTGCTATGGAACATAATTTCACCACGACCACACCATGTCTCTAGTTTGGAGTGATGTTTGATTATACCAGGACCTCTATTATATTATATCTGGTGTTGTCCTCAGAAAATTGGAAATAATTCTACCTAAAGACCCAGCTGTACCACTCCTGGGCATATAACCAAAAGATGCTCCAACATATAACAAGGACACATGCTCCCCTATTTTCATAGCAGCTTTATTTATAATAGCCAGAACCTGGAAACAACCCAGATATCCCTCAATGGAAGAATAGATACAGAGAATATGGTACATTTACTCAGTAGAATACTACTCAGCTATTGAGAATAAGAACTTCATGAATTTTGCAGGCAAATAGACGGAACTAGAAAATGTCATCCTGAGTGAGCTAACACAGACCCAAAAGGACATTCATGGTATGTACTCAGTGAATAGTTGTTATTAGGCCAAAACTCAGAATAGCCATGATACAATGTACACCATATGAAGCATAACAGGAAGTAAGGCCAAAGTGTAGATGCTCCAATACCACTTAGAAAGGGCAACAAAATAATCACTAGAGGCAGAGGGAGGAAGGTTCCTTGGGAGGGGGCACAGGGAAATGGGTACAGGTTCAGGTATGGGAAGAGTCAGGAGAAGAAGACAGGGGGCCAGAAGAATAAGTTGAAATATATAGCAGTGAGAGGGGAGGAAAAAGAGGAGTGAGGGAACCACTAGAAAGTCATAGACACCAGAGATGTGAGAAGCTCCCAGGACCCAATGGGGATGACATTAGCCAAAATACTCAAAAATGGGGAGGTAGAACCTGTAGAAATTGCATCTAGTAGACAGGTATGGCCCTCAATTGAGGGAAGGTACAACTCACCCATCTCAAAAAATTTAACCCAGAATTGATCCTGACTAAAGGAAATACAAGGGTGAAAAAAAAAAAATCAGAGACTGAACTAACAGCCATGCAGAGACCTCCCCACCATGGAATCCATTCCATCTGCAGACACCAAACCCCAACACTATTGTTGATGCCAAGAAATGCTTTAAGACAGGAACCTAGTAAGCTGTCCTCTGAGAAGCTTTGCCAGTACCTAAGTCAGAGGTAGACACTCACAGTCAGCCATTGGACTGAACCTGAGGACCCCAGTGGTTAGGAAAGGACTGAAGGAGTTGAAGGGTTCAACAACCCCATAGGGAGATGGACAGTATCAACTAACCAGACCCCTCAGAGCTCCCATGGACTAAACCACCAATTAAAGAATATACATGAGTGGGTCTATGGTTCCCACTACATATGAAGCAGAGGATTGCCTTATCTGGAATCAATGAGAGGGGAGGCACTTGCTCCTGTGGAGGCTTGTTGCCCTAGCAAAGGGAGATGCTAGAGGAGTGAGGCAGGAGTGGGTGGGTAGGTGAGGGAGTACCTTTCTAGAGACAAGGTAGAGTTAGGATATCATGGGTGGAGTTTCAGAGAGGGGACTGGGAAGAGAGACAGTATTTGACTTGTAAATAAATAAAATAATCAATAATGAATAAAAGAAAATAAAAATTAAAAAAAAGAAGAAAAGAAAAAATGCAATAAAAGTTGGCATATAAACATACAGAACGAAAAAGGTTTATCCTGAGCAAAATAAACCAAACCTAGAAAAACAAATATGGTATATATTTTTATGTGGATATTGGCTATTAAGCAATGATAAGCAAGCTACAATCCATTGAACCACAGAGGTTAAGTATAGAGTAAGGAACTAGTGGTGACAGATCTCCCTAGGAAAGAGAAATGGAATAAATAATTGTGACTACGTGACTGCAAAGTGGGGATGCTAAAGGAAGGGTCAGGCAGGGAGGAGTAGAAAAGAGTAGGGCAAGAGAGAGTATACAGAGAGCCACAACTGAAGTTAAGGGCCATTTGAGAGAAACCATGGAAACTTTACTGAGCAGAGGCTTCCTTAAATAAATATGTATATGAAAGCAAGACTCTCTAAATGAAATGACCATATAATGGTAGAGATAGAGTTTAAACTAGACATTTCTTGTCACCAAATGAAGCTTCTAGTACCAGGAGTGGGTTGCATATAATTGAGTTTTGGCTAAAGTTGTCACATGGAAGCCCTTGCACAACCCAGGCAATTTCTAAGGCTATTGGCTATTCTCTGCAAACTGCCTATAATGCTCCATTTAAAAACCAACATCCACTATCAGTGGGAGGAGAGGACCTTGGTCTTGCGAAGATTATGTGCCCCAGTACAGGGGAATGTCAGGGTCAGAAAGTGGGAGTGGGTGGATTGGGGAACAAGGCCCGGGGAGAGTATAGAGATAACATTTGAAATGTAAATGAAGAAAATATATAATAAAAAAATAGAATAAAATAATTTCCAAAAATCAAAATCAAAACAAAACAACATCCACACACTCCACAGTCATTGAACATGGAGAAGTCAAACTGGTGCCTACATAGGCACTTTAATTGCTATGTGTTAATGTTCTTTGTACTCAAAGCCACTCTACCTGCTATCATGGGAGATATGTAAACACCAATTTAATGACAAACCCTACATTGACAAGGTGTTCTGCCTGCAAAATATGCTAGGATAATGATGTCAGAAAGCTTGCGGGAATTACCAGTCAATATCCAATTTGACTTAAGATCTACTGTAGGAGATGGAACCCAACCAGTGCTTTTTGGGTGACAAAGAGCCTGAGACTATATATCCTAGGTACCGAGGGAAAAACCAAATACTACTGTTCTGCTTAAATAATAAAGGAAAATGATTCCTAATGAAACACTGCTATACTCATAGTGTCATGCTCAGAGAAGTTTCTTCCTATAGCAAATGGAAATGGATACAGAGTCCCACAGCCAGAATGAGAAACTTTGGAACACTCAGTCCTAAATATGATGTCTTTATGAAATCTCTTCCCTAGGCTTCAGGGAACCCCATGGAATGGGAGCCAGAAGAGGTTTAAGAATCAGAGGGTATAATCTAAACCAAAATGGTCAGTGAATTCACTAAGACTATGTCAGTATGCACAGGGCCTTACTGGTCTGCACCAGTTGGGTCCTAGAGTTGCAAGAACACATGGCTACATCCTTAACGCAGATACAATCTTCAATTAAAAATCACTCTCTTATGAAAATTTAATTTCCTCCAAGGGTGTCTCACTGAAGAAACATACTACTCTTAGGTGTAGGCTGCCTGCCCCGTAGGCACGAGCCAACATGAATTCAGTGGCATCTTTGAAGGTTCCTTGGGCCATAATATCATGTCTGGTCTTTTTCTCCTTTTAAATTTTACTTCTTTATGGCCGTATTTCCCCAGATAGATAGATAGATAGATAGATAGATAGATAGATAGATAGATAGATAGATAGATAGATAGATTCATATATATTCATCCTTTTCATATATATTACATCCTATCCAAGTTTGTTTCTTTGTTTTATCTTATTCTATCTCATCATTATCATTTAGAATCCTTTTTTTTTTTTTTCTAAAAAGAGACAGAAAGGGGACAATTCTGAATGGAAGGAAGGTAGGAAGGAACTGGAGTGGGAAAAGGAGAACAAACCATAATCAGAATGTAATATATGTCAAAAATATTTTCAATAAGAGAAAAACATACTTGTTTAATCAAAACAAGTTATAACAACTAAAAATAATAATTGGTTTCTCAATAAAAAATGGATTGTATGAAATTGTACCTATAAACAACAAAAACAAATTACCAGATTTCATTTACACACACACACACCAGAAAATTAAAAATTCAAGGAATAAGAAAGAGTCATCAATTTGAGCAGGAAACAGAAGAGGGAAGATGAAAAGGTTTGGGTGAGGAGGACATGGGAGGAGTTGAAGTGCAGAAGGTTTGAGAGACAACTATATTTTAATTAAAATAATAATGATGAAAAGTAATCTCACTGATTTGAGGGAGGGGAACTACTAAGCTTGTAGATGTAATTGGTTCTGACTGTGTAATATATACTTATTAGTGTCTTTCAAGTATTAGGCCATTTGATCACATAATCAGAATTCCAGTCATCTGTAACCAACCAAACTATCAAAAATTAAATAGGATGCTTGTCATTGTTTATCTGTGTACCTTGCTTTCTATCCACCATTCCTCATTAATACTTACTGGAACTCTGGGTAAATTATTGCACTGAAACTTAAGTATCAGTCCAATATCACCAAAATATTAAAATCAAAGAACTTACACTTCTGCAAACTACAAAGTGACCATAGATATTCTTAGATACTTATAGACATTTTAGAAATGTTTTGTGTTATGATTATTCTCTTGTTTGCTGAATTCGCATTTCAAAAACTCTTAAGTGAACCTAGTATATATTGGAAAGTTCACATTAGTAAAATGAAGAACAAAAAAAAGTGGCCTCTCATAGAAGGATAAGGAAAGAGGCAAGAAAGGGAGAAGAAAAAGAAGAAAGTGGAAGAAAGTTTTATTCCTTTTGAAATCTGGCTAAAGAAAATAAGCTAACACTGAGTTTGCAGTCCAGAAAACTCTGACAGGATGTAT
Source organism: Mus caroli (assembly GCF_978045245.1). Taxonomy (NCBI): domain Eukaryota; kingdom Metazoa; phylum Chordata; class Mammalia; order Rodentia; family Muridae; genus Mus; species Mus caroli. The sequence goes on from NW_028227256.1 coordinate 47,580,950, forward strand.
AAAAAATTTTAAAAAAAGAAAACACAACATAAAACTGTTACAGAATGTATGAATTGAAATTTGCAATAGTTACTTTTTATTGTGTAGCAAAATGCCCTATAAAAGTAATTTAAGGAAATAAGGAATTAGATCTGCTCATAGATTAAGGGTCCATCATGGTGAGGGGGGACCATGTTGGCAGGATGTTGAGACTGATGATCACATTCCATCTCCAGGCAGGAAGGAGAAGGAGAGGGAGAGGGAGAAGAAGAGGGACAGGGACAGGAAGAAAGAGGGAGAGGAGACCCACGCTCACCCCCCTTTGTTTCCTTCTATTAAATCTTCTAGGCTTTGTTCATGAAATAATCACTCTACCCTAAATTAGTGTGGGTCTTCTTAGTTCAAAACCCAACCCTGAAACTTCATGACAAGTGTGCCCAAAATGTCTTCTTCTAAATCCCAAATCCTAAATTTTTAATTCAGAAATTCTAAATTCTTTCAAGTTGGTAATCAATATTAATGATCACACAATTCTAATTTGAAAATAAATATAATCCAAAAGTCATTATACCGAGGGGGAAATGATGTATTTAGTGCTAATAAATGTTTATATTGATAAATACTATTATAAAGGTTTTGTGAGAAGGAAATATTTATACTTAACATTTACACAAGAAAATAGCAAAATGCACAAAGTTTTGTCTTATTTATTTTACATTACTCTGTAACATACAAGATTTAGAATTGATTTGTATATTTTATTTTACCTTTTTGTATTTTATTTTCATTTTATTTTACTTTTAACATCATTTTTTTTCATTTAACAGTTTACAATATGTACTTAAGTTCTGTTATACTTGTGATGTGTTTCTGTGACTCCCAATCACATTTATGTGTTTCACTAAATTAGCACACACTGAATCTTCAGTCCTTGCCAACATATCTCCCAATCTGTAGGAATTATTATTCATGTTCACATGCCCTTGAAGAAGTTTTCAGGTCTTTGCCTTTGTTTATGAGAATGCTACAACAACATCCAGATTACAAACACTTGTTGCCCCTATGTCTGGTGGTTTTTGTTTTTTTCTTTTTCATTTTTTTTCCTGAGTGATACAATGTGATAGGCTTGAGCATGAATAATCTTAACCTAGCAGCCTATAACTACCTCAACAGGTGCAGACTGTGGCACCTTTTGCTGGCTGGTAACTGTCCAATCTTTCTCTGCTTCTGAATTATGGAAAGATAGGGTAAAATTTAGTTGTTTACTGTTCTAAATTTTGGGTAGGATTTAGACTGCCTATGTACCACAGACAATTTGTTATAGAATCTACCTTTTTCTTTAGGCAGACTCCTAATATGAAGCATTCTGTCTTCTAATCTGCCATCCTCCTACTGCAGACTTCCTAGTGCCACACTGCCCAACTCTGATTCTGTTTCTTGACAAGTCATACTATATACACACTTAAAAGCTCCTGAAAAATTTTAACAAAGTAAAACAAATACAAAATAAAGTAAACATCTTTAACCTTGCTTAACTCAGGATTTCCCTGTAGTTCTTATCAGAATTCCCACTGAACTGATAATGAACATTGATGTTGCAATTTTAAAAGTCATGAATTTCAAGGTAGAACATTCTTGTTTTAGCACAATGCCTTTGTTAAAATGATACATTTGCTTATTTAACTCCCCTTATCTGACTTTTTGATTTCATTATTTAAAATATTAATATGTAGTCCATGAAGAGCTCATTTTGTATTTTTTCCCACAAGAACTTTTAAACAATACGTGACAGATGGCTCTGTTTCTTGCTAGAAATGTTTCCCTGAGAAGCTCCTCTGTAATCTTTTGAAACCACCTGTTCAAATGTCCAGCTGTCCCGCCTAATCAAGAGTATTTATTTAGATTTCAGCAACAAAGAAAATTAAATGTTCAAAAGCAAAATAATAATAACATCTTTTTTTTGTCAGTCTTAGCACCTGGCCCACAGAGAATGTCAGACATCATTATTTTCTAGGATGTATAACACTTTGTTGTTGCTGTTATTCTGTCTTGTTTTTCTTGGTTTTTTTTTTTTTTTTTTTTTTAAGACTGGGGATTTTGGTGTAGCCCTGGCAGTGTTGGAACTGGCTTTATAGAACATGCTGGCCTTGAACTCACATAGATCTGCCTGTTCCTCTGCCTCTGCCTCTGCCTCTGTCTCCTCTAACTCTGCCTTCTTCAGAGTACTGAGACTAAAATTATGTACCACCGTACCCTGCTGGCTCATTTTTTTTTCCTCAGGGCTGGTGACTGAACCCAGGATATGCCTGAATATTAAGCAAATGCTATATCCTCAGATCTTTAGTTCATTTTAAAAGTTCAGGTTCTAATTAAGGGAGTATTAAAGACTTAAAATAGTGTTCATGTATATACTTTGAATATATCCCTAAATCTATAGATCTTGTTTTGGCTGCATTCAGACAGTGATGATTTTATTCTATTACTGACAGTGTCTTGATACATGTTATTAGATACTAAGAATTTTTGAATTTGTCAGAAGTTATTGGAATGTGATAATAGTCAAGAACTGAATCATATCTCTGACTGTAGAGAGTTTGTCTGGTGCTCAAAAGCCCTCCATCATTAGATACTGAGAAGCATTGCCAACATGCTCAATAGGTTTCTCAAAATAGCCTTTTTACTCCTATTTATACATCTTTTTTTGTGGTTCCTAAAATTGTCATATGTATTATTATTATTATAGTAGAAAATGAATGCTGGGTAGCACCACTTTCTCTCATGTAAATCTCTGAAGCATAGTTTGTGGTGAGGCAGGAGTGCCTGGGTGTGGGGGGAGCTCCCTCATAGAAGCAGGGGGTTGGGGTAGGTGGTTTATGGAGGGGAAAGCAGGAAGGGGGATAACATTTGAAATGTAAATAAATAAAATAACCAATTTAAAAAAAAAAGAAAGAAAACTCATTCACCAGACAATATCCTACATCCATGCATTCTCTTCTTTTCTCATTATCCAGAAATCTATAATCTTTTTAGGAGTGTTGAATTGTGGACATTGCTAGCACTTTTTAAAACATGGTGTCTCTAAGATTTAGAATATGCCACTTTATTTATTTTGGTTCTAAATTTGTGTCAGTCAATTTTAGCATTTTGTTTCTTAGTCTCTAGAGAGAAAAGATTAAGGTTGATCTCCAGTTCAACAAATGTTTGTTTAAGCTTACTTTAAGCCCCTTGTATCCTAACCTCTATTATTCCTTAAACAACAGCTGAATGTGTTATGAGTTTCTCTCAGCTTATTCTTTTAAAATCAGTTTCTATCAATTTTGTTCTGTTATTCCGGTGCCACGCTCATCTCTGTCGAGATGATTTTACAGGTTAATTTTAGAACATTCAATCATTCTAGCTCATTTATTTGAGTACCTATATACTTTGTTAGTCCACATTTGTTATCACTCTGAATGTACATAGATTATAAGATTATATCTGGCAATTGTGTCTGAATGGAAATCTGCCACTCTTAGTGTCTTAATGCTGTGCAGTCTGTGCTCAGAGATGAGTGCCCCACACGTTCACGTGTTATTGGAGGGACAGATATTACATTGCCCTGGGGTTATCTGATCACATCTGTGTTGCATATATATTCTCCTTGTATAAGTCAGTGAGAATTGACCTGGAAGCAATAAAACAAGTGTATCTTGGAGGTATCTCACATTCGTACACGATCTTTTGTAAAAGAAGACATATTCTCATGTCAAAATTAATACTTTAATTTAAATATATTTAAAATGTATTAAGAATGTCATAAATGTGTATTGTTTAGCTATTTGCAGCCTTGGCTCCCACACATAAGTGAAAAGATAATTTATATTACCAAGAATTTCACACTCTAAGGAAATAATAAATAGTTTTTCTGGATTTTGATTCAAAATACAGATAAAAATCCAAATGGGAATTTAGATTTCATAATATTTTCCCTCGCATGTGGTTTTTGGCTTGAAACTTGGAACTAAGTGTCCTCCTTGTGACTTAGCCAACTGCAATAATTCTATTTTCCAAACTGTAGAGAAAGGAGCAGGATTTCTGTAGATTTAGTGGCCTGAAGATGTCTTATCATCAATTGTCACCAGCAACAAAGTAGGTCTCAGGTACAAAGTCACAGGCACATTCACATCAAACATATTAATCTCACTTGGTAATGTGAATAGGACTGTCAGTATGCCTAGTATTAATCAAGGGCAGGCTGACTGAAGAAAACAGAGATGGGGCGAGGAGTTCATTTTTGTTTTTGTATCTCTGCTGAGAAGTCTATTCATGGACAGAGGAGAAAGCAGGAATAATATTTTCTCCTGACAAAGTGCCAAAGGTGTACCCAAAGGGTACTGAAGGACATTTCACTCAACCTACTTTATGAAAGGGTGGCCATTCTGGACATGTTAGAAGATAAAGAAATTGACAACGGTACAACACTTATAGTAAAATAGGAACAATGAAAGCAGTGTATCCAAAGTTTCTCCCAAGATTGATGCTAGTAAGGAAATGTTACTTTTATATGTACTGCACTTAGAATGATACAAACAAAAACAGATAAAGGTATGAGGGGCTGGTAAAACAAAATGAGGTTTTAAGAGGTTTTGCCAGATTTATTCAAAGAAACAGAAAGATGGAGACACAAAGTAACTTAAAAGTGTGAAGCAAGATGAAGAATGGGCCTAAACTTGGGCATGGGGGCTGCAGATAAAGAAGTGAACATCTTCCAGGATTTGAGTCAAAAACCTTCAGAAAAGTCACACTGAATGTAGGGATGAATTACAAAAGACTCCAAAGAAAGATCTGTGTCTCAACTGGGGGTAAAAGGCAGGCTAGTGGAGCCAAAGAAGGCCACTGGTGGGTTTACAAAACAACTACAAACAAGCCCAGTTCCTGGCTCCTTCTAATCCTGAAACTCAGACAGAAGCAGCATAGCAGAGGATGAAGTCCTTCCACAGAAAGCTGCACACAAACAAAAAAGAAAAACAAGCACAACTTCAAAAGCACATGAAAACATAATAAGACATATTCGTGTAGGGAAAGAAACAGTTGAAATCAAATCCTTGTGAATTCAAAGCATTATTTCCAAAGCACTTTCTGACACCAATATTAAGTTTACAATAACTATATTAATTTCTGGAGATGTATTAAAAACACCCTGCTGCCTAGAAAGAATGAGAAGCAATAGTAACAAGGATGCATTATAATGCATGTAAGGAGTTGTCAAAGAAAAAATGTTACATAAGAATTTTTTTAATTGGATATTTTCTATATTTACTTTTCAAATATTTTCCTTTCCAAGTCTCCCTTTCAGAAAGCCCCTATCCCAACCCCTGTCCCCCTGCCTCTATAATAATTTTCCTAGTTTTAAATCTTATTTTTTTATTAAGTTCATTAGGTCTATGTAAGTGCCATTGCTAAGCAGTCATATGGAACTGTTGTACTTTTCCCTTTCTGATTAAACACAAGACAAAGTAACTCAAACTCAGGAATCACAAATACCTGACTAACAAGAATGAAAGGCTGGGACAATGCCAGACATTCCAAAATGAGCACTGCTTTGCAGTCAGAATGATCAGCACAGTATCATGTCTGTCTTCTTCTCTTTACCAAATTGTCAAATGTTTAAGAAAGAAATAGACTGTTGAGAAGGCTTGCATAAACACAGATGCTGGGTCATCATTGTTTTTTCTCCTGAAAATAATGAAATGGAAATTATTTGTACTCATTTGAGAAAGCAGACCCCAGATTCATTGGTAGAGGAGTTCCTACACAGGCAAAGGAAAGGCCTGTTCACAATGAACAGTACAAAAGGAACTCTAAGCTCCTCTTAAGCATCAGATTTTCCCCATTTAAGGACCAAGGAGTTAAGATATTTATCCTCCCATTTACATGGTTAACAAAGAACTGTCCAAAGAAAGTAATTTCTTTGGACTACATAATATATTTACATGTCCTAAAAATGAGATTTTATCTTCCACCTATCATCTTATCATCTATCTATCTATCTATCTATCTATCTATCTATCTATCTATCTATCTATCTTCTATCTATCTATCATTTATCTATAGATCTATCATCTGTCTGTTATCTATTTATCATTTACATGACTACCTATCTATCATCAATTCTATATCAATATATTTATTAATTTATCTATTCATGTTCTTTATAACACTTTTTATCCACCTCTGTCTACATTTTTCACACAGAAGTTAGTCAAACTTCTTTAATAGTCAGATATTGGGCTTCATTATATATTTTCACTGAAATTATGAATTCCTGATTTGATATGTAATAACGTACATGAGTACTTTCTCTTTTGCTTTTACTGTTGGGATTTTTATGTCTTTAATTTTTTAATTATCTTTAATCTTTTTTTACACTCCAGTATTTATCTCATCCCACTCCACCCTCTGACAATTCCTCATCCCATCCCTCTTCCACCCCCACCTCCAAGAGGATGTCTCCACTCTCCCACACTACTCAGCCAGGCCTGCCCACTCCCTGGGGCTGCAAATCTCTTGATGCCTAGGTTCTTCTTCTATCACTGAGGCCAGACCAGGCAGTACTCTCCTATACATGTGTCAGGGGCATTGTAACAGCTAATGTATGCTGCCTAGTTGGTGGCTCAGTGACTGAGAGATCTCAGGAGCCCCGGTTAGTTGAGACTGCTAGTTTTCCTATGGAGTCTCCCTCCTGCTCAACTTCTTTCAGCTTTTCCCTCATTCAACCACAGGGGTTCCCGACTTCAGTCCATTGGTTGGGTATCTGCATCTGTATCAGATGATTGTTGGGCCTCTCAGAGGACAGTTATACTAGGATCCTGTCTTTAAGTACAACAAAGAATCAATAAAAGTGTCAGGAGTTAAAGCCTTCCCTTGAGATGGGTCCCAAGTTGGGCCAGTCACTGGTCCTTCTTTATTCAGTCTCTTCTCCATGTTTGTCCCTACAGTTCTTTTAGGCAGGAACAATTCTGGGTCAGAGTTTTTGACTGTGGCATGGCAACCCCTTCCCTCCACTTGATGCTCTGTCTTTCTACTGGAGGTGGATTCTACAAGTTCCCTCTCTACACTGTGAGCATTTCATCTAAGGCCCTTCCTTTTGAGTCTTGAGATTTTCTAATCTCCCAGGTCTTTAGTACATTCTAGAGGGTTCCCCCAATTTCCACTCACCAAGGTTTCATTAATTCTTCCACGGCTCAGGGCTTCTCTCCTGTTTCCCCCAATACCTGATCATGTTCCCCTATTCCTCTTCCTGCCCCTCTGCCACTCAGGTCCTTCCCTCCCTCTGCCTCCAATGATTGCTTTCTTCTCCCTCTGAAGTGGTGTTGAAGCATACTCACTTGGGCCTTTCTCCTTGTTATCCTTCTTGAGTTCTGTGGATTTTGTCCTGTATGTTATGTAGTTTTATGGCTAATATCTATCTGTTAGTGAGTACATATCATGCACTTTCTTTTTGGTCTGAGTTACATCACTCAGGATATCTTCTTGTTCCATCTATTTGCCTACAAAACTCATGATGCCCTTGTTCAGCCTTAATAGCTAAATAGTATTTCATCGTGTAAATGAACCATAAATTCTGTATCCATTCTTCTATTGTGAGACATCTGTTTTTTTTTTCCAGCTAGCAGCTATCAAAAATAAGGCTGCTATGAAAATGATAGAGCATGTGCCCCTGTAGCATGATAGGGTATCTTTTGGGTATATGCCAAAGAGTGATATTGCTGGGTCTTCACATAGATCTATCTATTTCCGATTTTCTGAGGAACCTCCAGATTGATTTCCAGAGTGGTTGTACCAGTTTTCAATCACACCATAAATGGAGGAGTGTTCCTCTTTTTCCATATTCTCACCAACTTGTGCTGTCACGTGAGATTTTATCTTAGCCATTCTGATTGGTGTAAGGTGGAATCTTGGTGTTATTTTGATTTACATTTCCTGATCACTAATAACTTTGAACATTTCTTTAAGTGCTTCTCAGTCATTCAAGATCCCTCTCTTGTGAATTCTCTGTTTAGTTCTGTACCCATTTTTTAAATTGGGTTTTGTGGTTTTTTTGGAGGATGACTTCTTGAGTTCTTTATATATTTTGGATATTAGCACTCCATCAGATATGGGGTTAGAAAGAAAATACAGAAACAACACCCTTTGTACTCACTACTAGAACTAGAACTTCAGTCTCCTCAGAAAGAAATCAAAGAAGACCTCAGAAAATGGAGCTCTCCCAGGTTCATGGATTGGTAAGATTAATATAGCAAACGTGACCATCCTACCAAAAGCAATCTACAGATTCAACACAATCCCCATCAAAATTCCAACACAATTCTTCAAGGACATGGAAAGAGCAATTCTGGATCTTACAGACTTTCAGACCCATGTTAGGGCCTGGGGTGTGATACAAATATCCCATTTAGTGCTGAGCATTCAACAGTCTCTAGCTCTCTGCACATTGTCCAGTTGTTTTCTGTGTTGTTGTATGTAGCAAGTACATGCTTCTCAGATGATTGTTAAGAGGTAGATTATTCTATAGGTGTATCAGTAAGTTACTGTGTGAACACATAGTAATAGGGTCTCCTCTGAATCCTAATGACTTAAATAATGGGTTCTTGGTCTGTTAACAGAGTCAAGCATTGGCTCCATCTTATAGAGTAACCCTTGGATCTAACCAACTGTTGGTTAGTTATGCCAACATTAGTAACAAAGCATTTTGTGTTAGTAATGCTTTGAGGGCATAACTTGCAAGACTAGTATGATTGTGGACCACCGAGTTCACAGCTGAGTAAAAATCAATGAATTTTTCCAGGGGTAGCATGTGCAGAACCTTCTAGCACTGGGATAAAACTTCTAGGCTAGGGACATTTTTATCTTTCCATGTTTACAGTCTCCCCTCCCTCTATTCCTCTCAGCTTCTCCAAATTTCTTCTTCTATCTGTATCCACCCTCTATTTCTCATTAAGAAACAAACAAGCTTATGAGGAATAATAACAAAACAAGATAAAATATAACAGCCGGACAGTGGTGGTGCACGCCTTTAATCCCAGCACTCGGGAGGCAGAGGCAGGCGAATTTCTGATTTCAAGGCCAGCCTGGTCAACAGAGTGAGTTCCAGGACTTCCAGGGCTACACAGAGAAACCCTATCTTGAAAAACAAACAAATAAACAAACAAAAAGATAAAATATAAAATAAATAAAAGCAAACACATTGAAATAGGCCTAAACAAAGAGAAGGAAAATAGTCTTTAAAAGGCATGAGCAACAGCTATAACTCAGAGATCCACTCATTCGTACTCTCAGGAATCCCATAAAAATACAAAATGGAATTCAAAAAATATACATGAATGAGCTGTAAGGTAAAAAGAAAAGTATTTTTAAAATATAAGTAATATGGTGTTAAAATTAAAATAAAATAAAAGTTTTTAAAATGCTCAGACACAGTACCATGAAACAAAGAACCTACAAAGATGCCCTTGAGCTAATTTTCTGTTGGTTCTGCTGGAAATGCAGCTTACCTGTAAAACTCGTTTGTTTCCCCATCGAGACTCCCTTGTAAAAAAAAAAAAAAAAAATTCGTTTGCAAGTGGTTATCAGTTGGTGATGACTTCTAGGTGAGGGATGAGGGCATTTGTCCACTTTCCCTTTCAGTTCTAGGTCCCTATTTCATGCCCACTTGTGCTGGACCTGTGTTAGTGTCTCAGTCTCTGAGAGCTCATATGTATGCCTGCCATGCTGTGTTTAGAAGGCCTTGTTTTCTAAGTAGATCATATCCCCTCCGGCTCTCACTCTTCCCATCTCCTCTTCTGCAGGGTGCCCTGAGCCCCAAAACAGGGATGAGTATGTGTTCTTTTTTTTCTTCCAGTTTATTTACATGAATATATTTTGATAGATATATCTATCAATATATCTAGATATCTAAGTGCTATGAACTTGCCTCTCAGAAGTGCCAAAATTGTGTCATGAAAGCTTTATTATGCTGTATATTCATTTTTATTCAATTCTAGGTCATCTTTAATATCTTTTTAAATCTGCCTTGAGCAATTTTTTATTCAGTTGTGAATTGTTTAGTTTCCATGAGTTTGTAAGTTTTCTATTGTTTTGTGGTTGTTGACATTAATCTTTAATCTTTAGTGATTAGATAGAATGCAGGGTGTTATTTCCATCTTCTTGTATCTGTTGAGACATACTTTGTGCCTGAGTCTGTGGTCAGTTTTGTAGTACATTCCATGAACTAGTTAGGAGATGCTATATTCTTTTATGTGTGGATGACTGTCCTTGTCCTACTCCGGCCGGCGAAAGGAGCCACACAGACACCAAGGCGGGTTCACACAGCAACTTTACTTCAGGCTTTTTCTTTTACAGCTCTCTTCCCCAGCAGCTTCTTCTTAGGACAAGGGCTAAACTACTATTCTACTTCTGGTTTCTACCTAGGGTAAGGACTAAACAAACTCTCTTCACTACTACTGGCTTCTTTTACAACAGCTAGCTTCTACCACTTACAACAGCAGCTTCTACTACTTCATCCTTCTCGCAGCAAGCTAAACTCTTCTCCCTACTTGTGCAGACTCCTTCTTCTAGTTCCACCCCACCTCATCTAATCAGAATTCACACACACGCTCCAGACAAGAGCTTAGGTCATTCACAGATAGGCTGGCAGGTCTGGATCTTAAGGAACTGTCCAGCCTGGCAGGCAGCCCATGCATGCAGCCTCACTGAGCATGCTTGGGCAAGGCAGTAAACAAGTGGGTTTCGTGGGGCCTGCGGCAGCACCCGCTTCCCACAGTTGACATATTCTGAAAATATCTGTTAGGTACATTGGCTTCATACATCAGATAGCTCCAGCATTACTCTGTTTATTTTTTTGTATGGATGATCATTTATTGGTGTAAGTGGAGTATTCACTTACACCAATCTTCCACTATCAGTGTATAAGTGTAAATATGATTATGCTGTAGTAGTGTTTCTTTTGTAAATGTGGGTGCCCCCGTGTTCTGAACATAGATGTTAAGAACTGAAATGTTATCTTGATGCATTTTTCTTTTTTTTTTGAAAAGAAAAAATATTTTTATAAACAGCAAAGCATTTTTCAATGTAAGTTGAACCCAGACAATTTAAACAAATAGTAGAAGACAACAGATATTAAATTATAAAGGCAAGAAACTTAAATCCTTTGACATAATAGAAATTACTTTTGAAAATCAATAATGGCCTATTGAAAAATTATTAACATACATATTTTGCATGAAATATGTTGTGGCATATAACAATTAATACAAAATATCATTGACTTAGAAACCTCAAGCATCATATTTACATCGCATGTACCCAGAAGAATCATCTGAAAGATCTGATCTTTTCTTTCTACAATGCATTATGTATGTATGTATGTATGTATGCATGCATGTATGCACATATATATACATATATGTTTGTGAATTCATTTTACATATATATACATATGATAGATAGATAGATAGATAGATAGATAGATAGATGATAGATATCATTGATGCATTTTTCATTTGCTAAATATATAATGTCCTTCCATATCTCTTCAAATTAGTTTTGGTTTGAGTCTATTTTGTCAAATATTAAAGTAGCTGCACCAGTTTGTTTCTTATGCCCATTTACTTGGAATATCTTTTCCAAATTTTTACACAGAGGTGATGTCTATACTTGATATTGGAATGTGTTTCTTGGATATAGTAAAAATACATATCCTGGGTTTGCTTACATTTAATTAATCTTTATCTTTTGGGGGGAATTGAGAACACTGATGTTGAGAGATATCAATGAGCAGTGTTTATTAATTTTTTTCTTTATGTTGTTGTGATGTGGTGATGGTTAGTATGTGCATTTTGACTTGTTAGACTGGGATTTTATTTTTATTCTTTATGTTTTCTTTGGTGTGCTTACCCTCTGTAGAATTGTGTTTTCAATTTAGCACCTTCTGTAGAACTGGATTTGTATATGGATGTTGCTTAAATTTGTTCTTATCACAGAGTATCTTAATTTTTTGTCTATTTTAATGAAAGTTTTGCTAGGTGTAGTAGTCTGAACTGACATCTGTTGTCTTAGAGTCTGTAGCACATCTTTCTGAGCACTTCTGGCTTTACACTCTCCATTAAGAAGCCAAGTCATGTTTCTTGGTCTTTTTCCCTTACAGCTTTTAATATTTTTGCCTTGTATGTTTTCTGATGTGATTATTATGTCTCAATGGGTATCTCTTTTCTGGTGCAGTCTCTTTCTGTTCTGAATGGTTTGTGTACCTTGATATGTATCATTTTCTTTATAGTAGGACAGTTTTCTTCTATGATTTTGTTGATGATATTTCCTGTGCTTTTGACTTGGTTTATTTCCCCCTCTTTCTTCTATTACTGTTATTCTTGAATTTAGACTTTCCATAGTGTCCCAAATTTCCTGAATGTTTAGCCAGGAGTTTTTTGGATTTATCATTTTCTTTAACTGAGGCATCCATTTCTTTTATTATGTCTTCAATATTTTCTATCTCTTGTATTTTGTTGGTTAGGCTTGCCTCTGAAGTTTTTGTTAAAGTTCCTAAATTTTGATTTGACTTGAGTTTCTAAAATTTTGTTTCTTTCAGTTTGATTTTTCTTTCTTTATTCTATTTCCACTTTCAAGTCTTAAACTATTTTATGGAATTACCTATCACTGTTTGTATTTTTATAGATTTAAGGACTTTCTTCATTTCATCTTTGTGTACCATTATCATATTCATAATGGCTACTTTAAAACCTTTTTCTTCCACTAAATTGGAATATTCAAGGCCTCCTGCAATAGAGTTACTGGATTCTAGTGGAGACATCTTGTTTTGGCTGCTATTGATATTGTTTTCATACTATCATTTAAACATGTTGGATATGGAAGACTATAGTCCGCAGTGCTGATATCTGGTCTTTCCTTTGTGGTGTGTGTGTTTTGTTCCTTGCTTGCTTTTGTTTTCCCTCTGATTCTTAGGAGAGTGTGTTTCTGGATAGAAAATTCTTCTTGCATTCTGATAGTTATAAACACTGGTACTTCTAGGTAAAATGTGTTTCTTAGTATTGGAAGCTAAACCTTAGAAACTAGAATTGCCTGGTATTGGGGCACTGGTTGAAAGGGTCCACAGGAGGGAGGATTTTAGGGTATTTTATAAAGATCTGCTTAGTATCCTGGGAATGGGGGCAAATAATGAGAGGCCATAGCAGAGGGTCTGCTACAGAGCTGGCAATGTGACATGGGGATTGGTCTTGAAGAAAGTAAGGAAGAGGTAAAGATCTGCTTCCCTGCTTCTACTGCTTCCCTGGCGAGTGACCTATGAGTTTTTAGACAGTGCCTTCTGGGGCTGACATAAGGAAATGAGTGGGGTGAGGCAGATTAGGGAGATAACCTGTGTAATCTACTCATAATGAGGGCAGTGGAGGAAGGGAAGTTGTGTCAGAACACAGAACTGCAGAGGCAGCAATGAGCCTGTGATATTAGATTAGAGGTGAAAGTCTGTATTTAGCCTGCATACTTTGTGGTCTGGGTCTGTTATCCATTTTAAGGACCAGAAAATCCTTAGGCCTTTCTTTGTATTTCACAAGCTATAGAATAAACTGAGTACACCTTTCCCTGAAAATACCACTCCAATTATTCCATTTTTTAATCTATCTCTCTATTTCTTTTATCACAAGCCTTGTCTCCAACATGAAAGTTCTTAGTGTTCACTCTTTCCACTTAAACTGTACATCTTGTCTTTCTTTTACCCTACTTACTCTTTCTCATTGTGAACCTGGATACCAACATTTACTGAAAAACAATGGACAGAGTCAATATTGGGTTATTTTAAAATTTTTCTGCTGCCATTTAAATTGGTGAAAACTTTTCAATTTTGCCTCTGGCAGCAGGCAAGCAGGCATGGCACTGATGCACAACTGAAAGTTCATGCCCACACCTGCAATTAGAAGGCAGAGTACTAACTGGGAATGGTGTAAGTCATTTGAAATCTTAAAGACAACCTTCATTGACACACCATCTACAATAAGCCTAATCAATCCCAAATAGTTCTACTAACTGGGAACCAATGAACTAATGGAAGGTATTCTCATCTAAAACATCATAACACTAGATTTCAGTCAGTATATCGCACACTAATCAACTATGTCATCAAATTTAAAAATAAGAGCAAAGTATCAGTATCCTTTCCCTCTATGCTGATGAATTTATGTGGGTACAGTCATCCCATTTCAGAAGAGAATTTTACACCTTGAAATTTGACCACACTGGTGAAAATTTAGAATCTCTAAGAAATTGGATTATTGACAATCGATTGTAATTTTAATTATGGAAATTCTTTTGATACTACTATGTGTACTATTTGTAGTAAACTTTCACTGAACATTGAGGTTGTAGGACAATACAGAACTAGTGGACTGACTATTTCCTAGTAATAAACACAGTATATTCATATCTATGTTTCATCTTTCAAGGATAGCTAAATAAATGTTTTTGCCTTTAATTCATTACTACGGGATTTGTAACAAATGGGAAAGCATAGATCTGGCATTTTTTTCAAGATTTCCTTTGCATCTTTAACTCTTATTTCTCAATCTGTTTTCATTATCATTTTCCTACTGGGACAATCCACTTTAATTTAACTAGTTAAAATATATTACCTACTTAATTAAAAGAATTAAATATTAATTAACAAGAGACATGTCAGTTATAGTTCAACTTTGGAGGACCATAAATCATTGAAAGATCTGAGACATTTTACTTTTCTCACGTCTTATTGCAAATCAATTTTGGCCTCTTGAGGGCAATAATGTTCCCACTAGGAATGTATGCTGGGCATGTCTCAATATTCCTATATCCATTTAGTGCCATTTCCCAAGCTTTTCACATATTGCTTCTTCATCTAGCATTCATTGTTTTTATCTTTTCATTCATATAGTATATTTCCATGCCTGGGATATAACTCTAATACCCCAATATTTGTGAATACTCACTTATAATGAAAGTATAGATTTAAAAATTTACTTTTATGGCTTATTTAAAAATCTTTTAAGACTTTATTTTATCAAATGCATTTATTGTTTATTCTGAATATCAAATTAGATTTTATAAACGCTGCACATATGGTGTATACATGTAAAAAGCCAGATTAGTAGTAATTACCTTCATATTATATTTATATTTGCCTATTTATAAGAAGTGATATTGTATTACACATTTAAGTTGTTCTGTGAATTTTTTTAGTACTACTGAAATTCAACTGCTTAGTTAAGTCTAGAGAAAGGATTCAGTGACTAAGGGCACTGGCTAATATTCCAGATGACCTGGATTTGATTCCCAACACCCCATATGGCAACTCACAACCATCTACAACTTGAGTAGTAGTGCATCACATTACCATTTCTGATGTCTTTGAACACCAGGTTTACATGTGATACACAGATATACATGCAGGTAAAACACCCATACACATAAAATCAAATTAAAATTTACATCATTCAATGACATACTAACTTATATACTTGCTGTCTATTTATTCCATAAATCATAACAAGAATTCCACAGTTTTTGACTCCACCCACATTGCTCTGAGATATCTCATCCCATTGACTCCTTCCCAGAAACTTGGTCCGTAGATATCAAGTCATGGCACTATAAAAGGAGTCTTGAAATGCACAAAATGAAAGGCATAGGTAAGATCAACCTCTATAGCAATGAAAACTTTAAAATGATAACCATAAAATTCCAATTATTACCTGATGCAGAGAGCTTAGCACTTCTGTAGAAGAATGGCAGGAGATGATTGTTTCAGAGAAGCAAAGGGTGTACCATGACTGGTTCTACTGTC
Source organism: Mus caroli (assembly GCF_978045245.1). Lineage (NCBI taxonomy): Eukaryota > Metazoa > Chordata > Mammalia > Rodentia > Muridae > Mus > Mus caroli. The sequence continues at coordinate 47,596,791 of NW_028227256.1, forward strand.
TTGAGATGGTCTGAATGTATATCCATGAGTTTTTCCTCATTCTGGCATTATCTATTAACTAACACTGAACTTCTTCCAGCTTTTCATGGTCTGGTTTTAGTTGATTTTTATAAATGCTTCCTCGTTTCTGTACCTATTGATATCCTATTTTTATGCATAACAACTGGGCTAACAAATTGATTTTTTCCAAACTTAATCTAAGTTTACATAAAATAGAAATATGTTTTAGGTATTGTCTTTATGATTAATGCATTTGTACTGAGCATACAAGTTATATATTCATAAATGCTTTGAATGAAATATAAGTTTTAAAGAATTCAGTTAAGAAAACAATGCACAACTTTTCAAAAATTTTATACTCATAAAATTTATTGATTCTCTGCTTTAAAGCCTTCTACAAGGCTTTTGTATGTCCACAAATTCACTTAAGTTGAAATATTCTTTTTAGCCAAACAATTCAGTTGTATTTGAACTAAATATGTAATCATATATAACTTAAAATCAGTGTCAAACAAAGTATATTTGAAAGAATAGATGTCTGAGCTGAATTTATTGGTAATAACAGTGATTGTAATATAGTTTAGGACAAATAACATGAAAATAATGGGAAGTTAATATAAGTCATGGAATTCCAGATATACAAGGCAGCCATCTAATTAAAAACTAAATTTAAATTCACAAATATTTATATTTAAGTTTCAATATTCAAACACCTTTTTCCATATACCAAGAAATTATGTTTTTCAATCAAGATGCAATAAGAAAATCACACTTCTCTTCATTCTATTTAGAATTTACAGTATAAGGAGGATATTAAATAGGGAACACATGCAGTCACATTTTGAGATGGTCTCACATTATAGCTTAGCCTAGCCTTAAACCCCTGACAATATTCCTGAGTTAGTTTCACTGGTGCTAGGTTTATAAGCATGAGCTCCTATACCCATCTTTTATTTCAAGAAACTTTTCTCACTTTGAAAGTTGTTTTTAGAATTATGGAAAGACAGGGTAAGACACATAACAAGGCAGAGCTGAAACACCACAATGTAATTTCTCCTCTGAGCATGTCTCAGACTCCTTCCCTTCTTTCTCATCTTTTCATCAGCAAAATTTACCACTGCTTTTGTCACTGGCAATATCTCATTCTTTCTAGTTGCAATTATAAACTCATCCAGTTCACCAAGTTAGAACATACATCTGTAAATTAAGCTCATTAGAGAACAAAGAAAGTAGCAGTTTTATTTAAATGAGTCAGCAGAGAGCTGTAGTTTAAGACTGATATTTATGTGAACATAATTAGCCAGGACTAGGCAGGGATTACACCACTCTCTAGAAACCAAGCAATCTATACAAACTATGAGAACTATCATGCAATGGTTAATAGTCCACCATCTATTGAACTAAGAATTGTAGAACACAGAAAAACAAACACCGGGATTCCATATTCAAACCACTACACTCCTGAGAAGGAGCCAATACATAAAGACTCAGAAGCTCTTATAATGAACAATTAGGAGAGAAATGGGTGTTCTTAACAAAATTTAAAAATTATGATAGACAGGTAGATGTGGTGATAAAGAGATAAGCACAAAGATATAATATAAATGTGGCATTAGATATAATAGATATAATTTATGTATTTTTAAAATTTAGGAATATTTAATTGAGGAAGGAAAGCATTCTGTTAATACAACAGTTGAAAAAGACCAGAAGCTGGAAAGAATCCAGATGTCCTTCAATAGAGGAATGGATACAGAAAATGTGGTACATTTACAGAATGGTGAGATGGTCTCACATTATAGCCTAGCCTAGCCTTAAACCCCTGACAATAATCCTGAGTCAATTTCACTGGTGCTAGGTTTATAAGCATGAGCTCCTATACCCATCTTTTATTTCAAGAAACTTTTCTCATTTTGATAAGTTGTTTATAGAATTATGGAAAGACAGAGTAAGACACATAATAAAGCAGAACTGAAACACCACAATGTAATTTCACAATGTAACTACTCAGCTATTAAAAAACAATGAATTCATGAAATTCTAAGGCAAATGGATGGAACTAGATAATACCATCCTGAGTGAGATAACCCAGTCACAAAAGTACACACATGGTATGCACTCACTGATAAGTGGATATTAGCCCCAAAGCTCAGAATACCCAAGATAAAATTCACAGACCACATGAAACTCAAGAAGAAAGAAAACTAAAGTGTAGAGTCCTTCACACTTTGCTTTAGTCCTTTTTAGAAGCGGGAACAAAAAACACATGGGAGGAAATTCAGAGACAGACTGTGGAGAAGAAACTGAAGGAACGGCCATCCGGAGACCACCCTACTTGGGCATCCATTCCATATACAAACACCAAATCCAGACAACTGTGGATATTAATAAGTACTTGATGACAAGAACCTGATATAGATGTCTCCTGAGAGGCTCTGCTAGAGACTAACAAATACAGAGGATGATGCTCACAGTCAACCATTGGACTGAGAGTGGGGTCCCCAGTGGAGGAGTTAGAAAAAGAACTGAAGGAGTTGAAGGGATTTACAACCCATAGGTAGAACAACGATATCAACCAACCAGACCCACCAGAGCTCCCAGGGACTAGATCACCAACCAAGGAGGCATGAGGGGACCCATGGCTCCAGCAGCATATGTAGCTGAGGATGGCCTCATAGGTCATCAGTTGGAAGAGATGTCCTTGGTCCTGTGAAAGCTTGATGCCCCAGTGTAGGGGAATGTGAGGGCAGAAAGGTGGGAGTGGGTAGATGCTTAGAGGAACACTCTCACAGAAGCAGGGGGAGGAGTGATGAGATAGAAGGGTTAGGGAGGAACCGGAAAGAGGAGAACATTTGAAATGTAAATATAGAAAATATCCAATAAAAATAAAAGGGAAAAACGAAAAGATCCAAAAAGGAAAGAAGAAAGAAAACAGAGCTTAAGTTATGTTTATCTTTCTTATCCACCAAGAATTCTAAATATTTTTCAGTTTCCACACCTACAGGTATTTGCAATCATTGGCCTACTAGTTTGTGTATCTTATTATAAAGCAGATATAATTTATAGAAAATTTGATATAGTAAACATGGAACAATGTACTTGGAATCATATTGCTTAGTAGAATAAAGAATATATATTCAAGCAAAGAAAAGAAGGTGGAAATGGGAAAAGTACACATAAAGCCTATGGTAATTGTTTGGAGAAAGCTGGAGTTTGAGACCAAAATCTTCAAGTGAGTTTCATCTCTAATAAAATATTAAGAAAAAAATATAAAAATAATTTAAATATATTTTTCTATAATTCTCAGTTTTATGAATTTTGATGTGCTTAAGGTATTTGATGGCTATTTCTAGGACCTATTCTTCCCAACTCTGAGAAAGAGATTACATACCATACAAAAATATCATATATATGTGCACATGTATTATGTCATTTATCTCCATGAAACTCTACTTACTTTTAAATCAAACCAGAATCATTATATCAATTAAATGTGTTCATTAACAGTTTCAAATGTATATACAATATATGCTGATTAGTCTTACCCTCCACCTGTTCTTATCTCCTTTTTACTATTATCTCCCTCTTCTTCTTCTTTATAAATCTATTTCTAATACAAGTTTGAAGCAATGGCATCCATATAATCCTAGATTTGTACCTATACATCAGAGCCTGGTGAATTCAGCAGTGGCTGCACAAATGGAAACAGTGGTTTCTCCTCTCTAAGAATCTATCAATAGCTGATCAGCAGTAAGGGGTATACTTTGTGATACCCACTTCTTCTATGATTGCTACAGGGCCAGTCTTAACAACCTCGTGTCAATATCTGCAATTATTACACTTTCATTATTGCATTGGTTGCATGGAGTCATGCTATGGCATTTGCAGTCTTTTGTTCTATCTTCTAGCTCTTTTGTGCTCCCTGACTGCCCTGTTTTCTGTAGCGTATGCTGAGCCTTAGAGAGATGATATAAATGTTTCACTTAAGGCTCAATCCATAACTGTCATTTATTCTCAGAATCATGAAGAACCTGAAAAATGAGTCTTTTCTGATTAAGGTTAATAATAGCTTTTGTTTATGGTTATAAACATAGAAATTTCGAAGCAGCTTGATGCTATTACCAGTTTAGTTAAACAACAAACTATGACCTCTCCAAGCATGGTTTCTTAACTGGACTTATAGCACCATCTATGAATCCTCTCACATAGAGTGATCTGATATTCAGTAGTGAGTTGATTACCTCCACAACAGATAGTCTTTCTCAAGGAAAAGTACAACAGTTGGTTATTCAATACCAAATAGCTAGTTCAAAAATTATCTGTAAAAGTAACATTAGCTGAGCAAGGTATATTTATTTATTTCAGAATATATATGTATATACACATGCACATATGCATGTAACAACAATTTTAAAGAGTCCATGAATTTCAAAGAGAACAAGGAGGTGTAAATGGGATGGGTTAGGAGGAAGGAAGGAAAAGGAAGAAATGATGTAATTATAATCTTAAAAATTAAGAGGAATAATTCTATGAAATTTTTATTTTCTATCTTGCATTTTCTACAACTTGCACCTGAGCTATGTGGAGTCTTCAGTGACAGGATGATAACTTCTAGTTCTGAAGAGCAGCCAAGCTTCCTGACTAGTTCCTGTAGAGGGAATCCACAGTTGGAACTTGAAATTTTGTTTAGTGGACCACTGTTTCTAGGAACCGCGTTGTCTAACTCTACAGAGTAACTTCCTTCAACCACCAATGTCCCCCTGCACTTTTGTGCTTTTTAAAATTTAGATTATAAAATAGTAGGTTTCTTACAGACTTTCCATAATGTCTTCATTTTCGTTAACTATGTTTTCCTCTCCCTTTCTTCTAAATCTTTTTACCTTCTTCCCTGTTACACTTTTCCTCCCCAGTATTCTCACTCTTTACTCTCCTTTTTACCTATACTTCTCTATACCACATATCCTAAGACACTCCCCTCCCCAGGCTTCTGCCTAGTTTCCATGGTTATTCATGTGAAATGAGCAGTGTTCCACAGAACCTAACAGAATTGACTGCTCAGACACAGTTTATAGCCAACTAAAGCAGCTACTCCCATTCATAGTCAAGAGAGGGGAGAAATAAAGGTATGTTTGCTTAGTACTCAATCCTTTTACTCCATTTACATAGTCTAGAGTAACAAGCCAAGTAATGGAACCCTACAGTTTGATTCTCAGTACCCAAATAAACTCCAAGTGGGTTTCAGGTTTCCAACACACTCCTCTTGACTCCATGGACATTCTCTCTCTCTCCTCTCTCTCTCTCTCTCTCTCTCTCTCTCTCTCTCTCTCTCTCTCTCTTTCATACACACACAGTTTTTGCAAAATAATAAAACTAAGATTAAAATTGGGGCATAAAAGACAATAACAAGATTTACAAAGGTATTTTAAAGTAATATTTGTTCATATCTACAACCAGATTTGGAAAATGTAACATTTTTAAATTAAATCCTAGGAAAGATAACAATTCAGAGACACCAGAGAAAAACAGGAGAAAGACAGTTGAATTAAGTTAGAAGAATGAACATATTATAATAGTCTATCAAAATGCATTGCTGTGAGGAAAATTTATGTTTTCTCACAATACACAAAAGAGAGTATTCTCTTAGGCCACTGATTATGGTTTCAACCTGGAAAATTTAAGAATACATAAGAAAAAGAAGATGAAAAGAAAAGACAGTCTTTAAAAATTGTCTGAATTTATAAAGAAATTTTTTATAAAGATAATAAGCAAATTTAAAAACTAGTGATTTAAATAAGTAATAATTGTGAATGGAAAAAAAAATAAAAGGGGCTAAGTTATATTGACCACCATCTCGTCCAATCCTGTCACTGCCAGGACATGCAACTCATCTCATGCAAGCTGTCTGAATTTTCCATTGTCCTCTTTCAGGGGCTTTCATTGTTGATTGTATATTGGTGGTGTTTATTTCCCTTTGCCAGTCCCAGCACACTGAATGGTATCCACTGTGAAACTGACAACATGGGGCCACTACTCTAACAGGTTTAATCATTTCAAAAGGCTTGAAAATGACTGCCAAGCACCAACACAAGAGCTTTAAACATTCTATTGGACTCTATCTCACAATTTCATATTACTTATGTTAATATTCAGTAATTCTGGAAGTCTGTCATTGAACTCTACAAAGAACAAAGACAGCCTCTGTCTTTCAAGCATTTCATTATTCAAGAAAATGTTGTAAAGGAAGTCTGTGAGTGGAGTGCCTATGGCAAGTACAAAAATTGACAGATCCTCAATTGTACCTATATCTAGTTCCTCTGAAGACATAGTATACACAGCAGAAACTGTCACACTACCTGTTATCATTTGAGCATCTTTACAGTATGATCTAGACAATGAAGAAAGAATATAAGGAGAGTTTTCATTTTTTCACTACCTGTCCTTTGAAGTTTCTCATCAATCTTTCAGAGTATTATCGTGCATTAATGTCTCCCTCTAGAATACTAATGTCTCTAATTTAAGAAAAGTAAAGTTGTTGCCTTTCAAGCTCTCTTGGTTTAGCTTCTTGGTCCTTTGGCTAAAGCCTATGTAAAGCTCTCCCTAGTACCTTTCTCTGTGATAACTGTTATTTGAGTCATTCGTGTAATAAATGGCTGTGACTTTGGGAGGGGCTGTTTTAGCAATTTTCAGCTATTAACATTTTAAATTACCAAGATTTTTGGTCTTGCCTCCACATGATGTCCAACAAGGCCATCCTCTGTCACATATGCGACCTGAGCCATGTGCACTCTTTGGTTGGTGGTCCAGTTCCCAGGAGTTCCAGGAGTCTGGTCAGTTGACACCGTTGCTCCCTCCATGGGGCTGCAAAGCCCCTCAGCTCCTTCAGTCCTTTCTCCAACTCATCCATCAGGGACCCCACACTCAGTCCAATGATTGACTGCAATCATCCACCTCTGTATTTATCAGGCTCTGGCAGAGCCTCTCAGGAGACACCCATATCAGGCGAGCACTTCCAGGCATCCACAATAGAGTCCGGGTTTGGTGGCTAAATATGGAATGGATCACCAGGTGGGACAGTCTCTGGATGGCCCTGCCCCTCCTCTCCCTATCTATTCAATATAGTGCTTGAATTTCTAGCTAAAGCAATTAGACAACAAAACTAGTTCAAAGGGGTACAAATTGGAAAGAAAGAAGCAAAATATCACTATTAGAAGATGATATGATCTATACTTAAGTGACCCCAAAAACTCCATGAGAGAACTCCTCCATCTGGTAAATAACTTCAGCAAAGAAGCTGGATATGAAATTAGTTCAAACAAATCAGTTGCCTTCCTATAAGGATAAACAGACTGTGAAAGAAATTAGGGAAACGACACCCTTCACAATTGTCACAAACAATATAAAATATCATGATATGACTCTAATCAAACATGTGAAAGATCTGTATGACAAGAACTTTGAGTCTCTAAAGAAAGAACTCAAAGAATATCTCAGAAGATGGAAAGATATCCCATGCTCGTGAATTGGCAGGATTAATATAGTGAAAATGTCCATCTTACTGAAAGCAATCTACAGATTCAATGCAATCTCCATCAAAATACCAATTTAATTCTTCATAGATCTAGAAAGAGCAATTCCCAAATTCATTTGTGATAATAAAAAATCCAGGAGAGCTATTCTCAACAATAAAAGAACTTCTGGGGGAATTATTATCCCTTACTGCAAACTGTACTACAGAGCAATAGTGAAAACAAACAAACAAACAAACAAACAAACAAACACTGCATGGTATTGGTACAGTGACAGACAGAAAGATCAAGGGAATATAATTGAACACTGTTAACACTTCTTATTAGGACCACAGTGATTGCATTGTGATTGGTGATAATCCAGGATAATTCATGGTAATCTCATTTTAAGATTTCTATCTATGAACTCCATTCTTTTATATAAGGTAACATGAATTGTTGCTGAAAACTAAGGGGGAATTCTGTCTTCGCACTTGCAAGCACATAAACATCAGCCTGAACTGCACCTTTGTTCTTTCATTTCAGACTTCTTACAACTTGAGCTAGTCAGGTAATTTCAAGATTTATAAAGTACTTATTAATACAGAGAACATGAGAGAAAATAGTTGGGTAAAGTCATTTATAAAGAGCAGTTTTACTTTTCTTTCCATGGACTCTCTTTCCAACACATAATGAATGCCTTTCTGAAAATTGCTAAATGTTGGTCACAAGAAGAATATGTCAAATAAAATCAATTTCCATTCTTAACTACCACAATGACAACAAAAATATTTACTCATTAATACAGATACATGGGTACCACTTAAAAATTTAAATGATTGTATCTAGATTTACCATCCTCTAATAGATTCAATATTGTGTTGATATTAATAACATGACTAAGATATTTTCTTTGTGGATATAACTGTGTGTGTAGTGAATGTATGTGTACCTGTGTGCATGCAAGTACATGTGCCTGTATGTTTATGTGCATATGAATGCAAGAGAGCAATGGCTGAGGACTTTCTTGCCATCAATCAGATTTTTTGAAACAGGGCTACACACAGGCACAGGAAATCTCTGATTGGTTAAACTGGCTGACCAATGAGCTACAAATGTGGACCAGGTGCCCCCTTCCCCAGTGTCAGGTTTACAGACACATACTTCCCTGATCAACTTTTAAGTCAATGCTAAGGATCTGAACTTGGCTCTTTATGTGTGTGTGGAAGGCATTTTACTAACTGAGAAATTCCCACAGCTCTTTCATCAGTTTTAATCAAAATGCAGGTTCAGCATCTCCCAGATAAGTGGACTTTACATGGACCCTAATTTAAGAAAAAAATCAGGACACATAGTTAACATTAAATGCTAAACCTGTACAGTGGGTGAGATACCCAGTCAGGAAGAACCACACAGAGCAAGGTTTTACAAATACACATCCTCTGACATTTTTTCACTAACATCTTCTATGAAGAGTCGGTGAGTGTCAGTCGGGGTTCTGTAAAGGAACAGAATCAGTATGGTGAATTTATATATTAAAATAATTAATTAATTCAGCTTATGTTAAAATAGTAAATGTCAGAATCTGCTGATTATGCAGTCCTAGAACTGGGTGCATCAAGCAGTCAAAGTGGTCCTATAGTGTCTGTCTCATACTGGAGATGTAGACAACCTAGTAATTCCTCGGTTTATAAGGCTGGGTGCATCAATAGTCCTAATCTGGTCCCAAAACTTGTAAGATTTCTGGAGACTTCCCCTAACCCAACAGTAACAACCTGTAAAGTTCTGATGTCAGCAAAGCAAGCAGGCAAAGCAGCAGTGTGAAGCAGCTGAGGCCAGAGAAATGGCCTAATAGCAGAAACAATATAATCCTTCTGTTAGACTGCCCTTATCTAAGCAATACAGAAGGTACTGTATACATACAGGGTAGATCTTCCCACATCAGTAGGATAATCAGGACAATTCTTCCCCTGAAGGTCCATCCATACTCTGGTAATTTCAAATCATGGCAAGGTGACATTAAAAGTAACCATCACAGTGGGTAAAGGCCAGCGGTGAGAGCTATTTCATATAATGGCATATTTACAAAAATGTCCCTCTATATCTTCCCAAATCCTATTTGTTTATTATATTGATGTTGTTCTTATTAAGCAAGCATTGTAAGTCATTGTTTATATTGGCCTTTAAATACTTTTCCAATCAATGTTAGTCAAAAGTCTGCATTAAAATTACATTATAACTCTTACAGTGTTAAAAGTAAAACTAATTAAATTTTTCTAAAAATATTCACGTATTTTTCTAATTAAATCAATTTATTTTTTAGTTACATTTTCCGTACTAGCAACACACTTGAATTTCCCTAATACTAAAATCTTTTGAGAAAATGTAACAATGAAATAAACTTCTCAAGCCAAAAATCCATTCTTTATGCATGACTATATTTCCAGTCCCTTCTGTGATGTCTGGCACATTGTAAATTCCAGAAATGATTGTTAGTCTGCCCTTTGCTTTCCTTCAGAATAGTATTGCTCACAGTGCGCACCTGAAAAGCCCATTAGAACAATGGGTCTTCTTAGTGCTTGAAAACTAAAAATGATACCTTTACATGTAAGCCTTTGGCATAGCATTATGATGTTTGGTTACACAGTGTTTGCGATTATGCTTATTTATTATATTTTACATGACATGTAGCTGATTATCTATCTCTAACAGCACATGGATTCATTGTATGCATGTTCTTCAAAAATAATGGCATAAGCCCACATACTTTGATTAACTACAGAAATCAGTCTGATTTCTGTCTGAGCCTCTTTTCCTGGCTTCCAAGCAATGGAGAAAATTCTCTGCTGTGAGTTCACCATGCTCTTATTAACTGTGATTCCTCACCCAAGATGATTACTTCAGAAGCAAACAATGTGGCTCCTATAATGCATTATGTTGTAAATTGGTTGTGGCAGTTTTTCAAAGTGCCTTGATACCCATCTGTTGACAAGGTCATTTCTAAATATAGCATTCCCATAATAAGATATTTCAGAGCCTGCTATTGGACTTCTGATTAGTGAAAGAAATCAGGTGCCATGTTAGGAACAAAGCCCCTTCAGTATAAAATGTAAGCTGTATCCTCCCATCCCTGAGGCATTAGGTCCTACAATGGGGCAACTGTCTCTTCTACACTGTAAGAAGCTTGCCAATGATCTCTGAAATACACAGTGTTCCTAATTAAGGCTGTGATTATTTCTCAGCTCTAAGAGCCTGACACTCACTTTTACTTAATTTTGTCATTAAATCCCTTATTTATTTTTTTCATTTTATTGAAGGTGTTTCCATTTACTTCTTATGTGCAAACACAGTGAGATAGAGATATCTACTAATAAAAAGTCATAAACCATACAATATAAATAAAAGTTTAAGGAACACAGTAATTTTAACCAGCAAGTGTTTAACACTCAGAGGTCACATCTAATGAGTTAGATTAAAGAAAGGTGCCTAGGAATTGATAAGTATTTTCAAATAGCAGAGGCAAAAAGGTAAAGCCTAAGTATGTTGTGTATTTCTTTGTGTACTAGTAAAATAGAAAAAATACTGGGAGAGGTGTCCACCCCGCCTGGGAGGGGTGCCAGAGCATCTGCGGGAGCCATCCTCTTTCCCAAATCCCACCAAGACTAGTCTTCACAGGTGAGAGTGTGGACTACAGAAGCTAACAGCTTCTGGCACAGGCCCTGTTTCAGGCCTTCATCTTCTGCCAGGAGACAAGTCTGTGCACCTTCTCTGCAAGAGGGGAGCTTGCCTGCAGAGAGTGCTCTAACCACTGAAACTCAGGAGAGAGCTACTCTCCCAGATCTGCTGGTAGAGGCTAACAGAATCATGAAAGGAACAAGCTCTAACCAGAGACAACTATAACAACTGACTCCAAAGATTACCAGATGGCGAAAGGCAGACTTATAAAGAGTTACAAATCCTTAAAGAAAAAGAGGAAAACACATCCAAAAAGGTGATGGAAATCAACAAAACAATACTAGACCTAAAAAGGGAAGTGGACACAATAAAGAAAACCCAAAGTGAGGCAACAATGGAGATAGAAACCTAGGAAAGAAATCTGGAACCATAGATAAGAGCATCAGTGACAGAATACAAGATATGAAAGACAGAATCTCAGGTGCAGAAGATTCCATAGAGAACATTGGCACAACAAACAAAGTAAATGGAAAATACAAAAAGATCCTAACTCAAAACATCCAGGAAATCCAGGACACAATGAGAAGACCAAACCTACAGATAATAGTAGATGAGAATGAAGATTATCAACTTAAAGGGCCAGCAAATATCTTCAACAAAACTATAGAAGAAAACTTCCCAAACCTAAAGAAAGAGATGCCCATGATCATACAAGAAGTCTAAAGAACTCCAAATAGACTGGACCGGAAAAGAAATTCCTCACGACACATAATAATCAGAACAACAAATGCACTAGATAAAGATAGAATACTAAAAGCAGTAAGGGAAAAAGGTCAAGTAACATATAAATGCAAGCCTATCAGAATTACACCAGATTTTTCACCAGAGACTATGAAAGCCAGAAGATCCTGGACAGATGTTATACAGACACTAAGAGAACACAAATAACAGCCCAGGCTACTATACCCAGCCAAACTTTCAATTACCATACATGGAGAAACCAACGTATTCCAAGACAAAACCAAAGCCACACATTATTTTTCCACGAATCCAGCCCTTCAAAGGATAATAACAACAAAAAAAAAAACATAAAAACAACAAAAAAAACAATACAAGGATGGAAACCACGCCCTAGAAAAAGCAAGAAAATAATCCTTCAACAAACCTAAAAGAAGATGGCCACAAAAACAGAATACCAAATTTAACAACAAAAATAATAGGAAGCGACAATTATTTTTCCTTAATATCTCTTAATATCAATGGACTTCAAATCCCCAATAAAAAGAAATAGACTAACAGACTGGCTACACAAACAGGACCCAACATTTTGCTGTTTACAGGAAACCCATCTCAGGGAAAAAGACAGACACTACCTCAGAGTGAAAGGCTGGAAAACAATTTTCCAATCAAATGGTCTGAAGAAACAAGCTGGAGTAGCCATTCTAATATCGAATAAAATCGACTTCCAACCCAAAGTCATCAAAAAAGACAAGGAGGGGAACTTCATACTCATCAAATGTAAAATTTTCCAAGAGGAACTCTCAATTCTGAATATCTATGCTCCAAACAAGGGCAGCCACATTCATTAAAGAAACTTTAGTAAAGTTCAAAGCGCACATTGCACCACACACAATAATAGTGGGAGACTTCAACACACCACTTTCATGAATGGACAGATCATGGAAACAGAAACTAAACGGGGACGCAGTGAAACTAACAGAAGTTATGAAACAAATGGATCTAACAGATATCTGCAGAACATTTCTATCCTAAAACAAAAGGTTATACCTTCTTAGCACCTCATGATACCTTCTCCAAAATTGACCATATAATTGGTCACAAAACAGGCCTCAACAGATACAAAAAATATTGAAATTGTCCCATGCATCCTATCAGATCACCATGGACTAAGGCTGATCTTCAATAACAACATAAATAATGGAAAGGCAACATTCACGTGGAAAATAAACAACACTCTTATCAATGATACCTTCGTCAAGGAAGGAATAAAGAAAGAAATTAAAGACTTTTTAGAATTTAATGAAAATGAAGCCACAACATACCTGTGATGGTTTGTATATCCTTGGACCAGGGAGTGTCACCATCTGAAGGTGTGGCCTCCTTGGAATAGGTGTGACCTGTTTGGAATGGGTGTGTCACTGTGGATGTGGGTATAAGATCCTCACCCTAGTTGCCTGGAAGTCAGTCTTCCACTAGCAGCCTTTGGATGAAGACATAGATGTCTCAGCTCCTCCTGTGCCATGCCTGCCTGGATACTGCCATGCTCCCACCTTGATGATAATGGACTGAACCTCTGAACCTGTAAGCCAGCCCCAATTAAATGTTGTTTTTTATAAGACTTGCCTTGGTCATGGTGTCTGTTCACAGCAGTAAAACCCTAACTAAGACAGAAGTTGATACCAGAAGTGGGGTATCACTGTGATAGGCCTGACCATGCTTTTATTTGAAAGAATGTGGATTTTGGGACTTTGGATTTGGAAAGCAGTGGAATGCTTTAAATGGGGTGTAATAGGTCATCTTAGTAGGAATATGGAAGATTTTGTTGCTGAGAGTGATTTGAACTGTGTTGACCTGGTCCAAGAGATTTCAAAGGAGAAGAATTTCAGAATGTGGCATAAAGACTGGTTTTGTGGTATTTTGGTGAAGAATGTGGCTACTTTTTGCCCTTGTCTGAAAAGTTTGCCTGAGGCTAAGGTGAAGAGACTTGGATTAATTGCATTGACAAAAGAAGTTTCAAAAAGTCCAGCAGAGACTTTGTTCTCTGGTTAAGTCTCACAAAGAGAAGTTTGAACAAGCATAGCAAGCTTAGAAAGGCAAAATATAAAATATATGGTTCGAGTATTAAAGGAGTACCAGGAAGTGAAATGGAGCAAAATCTTGTGTTCTAGGAGATAACAGATTAAGGGAGTGGGACATTGGGGCAAGATTCTACCCAGCTTAATTAGATCCAGGCATGGTGGTACACACCTTTAATCCCATGAGACAAGCATGCTGATCTCTGCATTCAAGGTCAATCTACAGAGCAAGAACCAGGATAGCCAAGCTTAGGCAGTAAAGGATTTAGAGAACATAAAGCTAGTGATAATGTAATAGTACAAGGGGATCATATTCTAGTTCCTGTAAACAGCTTCAGTCATGTGGCTCTGGCTCTAGAGTTAAGAATGGAAGGAACTACTGGGAAAATTGATGCTGGTTAGCTGGAGCTAAGGAATTAGCAGTGATTAAGAAAAGACCAGCATCACTGAGGTGAAATCTTCTGGAAAGTGTTTTCTGGGAGCACAAAGAAGCTGTGTTCCGGAGATACCCAAGGTTGTTCCTCATGCTGAGGCTGGACTTGGTAATGTGTAAGAGTCACTCAGATGGTACTGCTTGTGAAGGAATGAAGGGATCATGGAGAGAAGCTGAGGCTTTGCACTGTGAGAGGCCAGGGAAGGCCATTGGAGAAGGTGAAGCCTCGTCTGTAGTTGATGGCCCAGGACTGAAGGGGTCAGGAAAAGGATTTGAGGCTTGGCACCCAGAAGAGAGCCTATGAGAGGCTATTGGTGAAGCCTAGTTGGAGTAGAATACCCCAGTATATTGGAGATGTCAGTACCATGGGATGATCACCAAGAACAGCACCCATAATAGAGTGGATCAACCTGAGCTTAGAGTCCTACAGAGGGCATAGCTGGAAAAGTGATGCCAGCCCTTAGGAGGAGTCCAAAAGATCAACTGGATCCCAGACACTGAAACAAGAAGCTGTAACATTGAAATTGGCTTGGAGACTCAAAGATGTTAAAGATGCCAGAGCCAAGGGATACATGCTGAGGAAAGCTGCTAACAGGGAGTGGAACCAGCCCAGGAGAAAGCAGTTCGTTGCAGTCAACAAAGACGAAAAAGGAGTGGAGATCTGAAGACATCAGCCATGGAGATGCAGAGTTTGGAATTTGCCAAGCTGTTTTCCTGCCTTGCTTTGGGGATTACGGTTAATTAAGTTGAATGAATCTCAGAGGAGACCTTGAATTTTGGACTTTTAACATTGTTGCAACTGCTATAAACTATGAGGACTTTAAAAGTTGGACTAAATGCATTTTGCATTATGCTATGTTTAAGTATGACCCCTATATACTTGTGTTTTTTTTTTTAACAAGTCTATGAAGACCAGGGAGTGGAATGTGATGGTTTGTATATCCTTGGACCAGGGAGTGGCACCATCTGAAGGTGTGGCCTCCTTGGAATAGGTGTGACCTGATTGGAATGGGTGTGTCACTGTGGATGTGGGTATAAGATCCTCACCCTAGTTGCCTGGAAGTCAGTCTTCCACTAGCAGCCTTTGGATGAAGACATAGATCTCTCAGGTCCTCCTGTGCCATGCCTGCCTGGATACTGCCATGCTCCCACCTTGATGATAATTGGACTGAACCTCTGAACCTGTAAGCCAGCCCCAATTAAATGTTGTTTTTTTATAAGACTTGCCTTAGTCATGGTGTCTGTTCACAGCAGTAAAACCCTAACTAAGATAATACCCAAACCTATGTGACACAATGAAAGCATTTCTAAGAGGGAAACTCATAGCTCTGAGTGCCTCCAAAAAGAAACTAGAGAGAGCACACATTATCAGCTTGACAACACACCTAAAACCTCTAGAACAAAAGGAAGCAAATTCAACCAAGAGGAGTAGATGGCAGGAAATAATCAAACTCAGGGGAGAAATCAACCAAGTGGAAAGAAGAAGAACTATTCAAAGAATCAAGCAAATGAGGAGCTGGTTCTTTGAGAAAATCAACAAGGTAGATAAACCCTTAGCCAGACTCACTAAAGGGCACAGGGAAAGCATCCTAATTAACAAAATCAGAAATGAAAAGGAAGACATAACAACAGATCCTGAAGAAATACAAAACACCATCAGATCCATCTACAAAAGCCTATACTCAACAAAACAGGAGAACCTGGATGAAATGGACAAATTTCTAGACAGATATCAGGTACCAAAGTTAAATCTGGATCAGGTTAATGATCTAAACAGTCCTATATTCCCTAAAGAAATAGAAGCAGTCATTAATAGTCTCCCAACCAAAAAAAGCCCAGGACAAGATGGGTTTAGTGCAGAGTTCTATCAGACCTTTAAAGAAGATTTAATTCCAGTTCTTCACAAACTATTCCACCAAATAGAAGCAGAATGTACTCTAACTAACTCATTCTATGAAGCCACAATTACTCTGATACCTAAACCACAGAAAGACCCAACAAAGATAGAGAACTTCAGACCAATTTCCCTTATGAATATCGATGCAAAAATACTCAATGAAGTTCTCACTACCCGAATCCAAGAACACATCAAACCAAGCATCCATCCTGACCAAGTAGATTTCATTCCAGGGATAAAGGGCTGGTTTAATATATGGAAATCCATCAACATAATCCACTATATAAACAAACACAAAGACAAAAACCACATGATCATCTCGTTAGATGCAGAGAAAGCATTTGACAAAATCTAACACCCATTCATGATAAAAGTCTTGGAAAGATCAGGAATTCAAGGCCCATATATAAACATGATAAAAGCAATCTACAACAAACCAGTAGCCAACATCAAAGTAAATGGTGAGAAACTGGAAGAAATCCCACTAAAATCAGGGACTAGACAAGGCTGCCCACTCTCTCCCTATCTATTCAACATTGTACTTGAAGTCCTAGCTAGAGCAATTCAACAACAAAAGGAGATCAAGGGGATACAAATTGGAAAGAAAGAAGTCAAAATATCACTTTTTGCAGATGATACGATAGTATATATATGTGACCCTAAAATTCCACCAGAGAACTCCTAAACCTAATAAACAGCTTCAGTGAAGTAGCTGGACATAAAATTAACTCAAACAAGTCAATGGCCTTTCTCTACACAAAGGATAAAGAGGCTGAGAAAGAAATTAAGGAAACAACACCCTTCTCAATAGTCACAAATAATATAAAATACCTTGGCATGACTCTAACTAAGGAAGTGAAAGGTCTGTATGATAACAATTTCAAATATCTGAAAAAAGAAATTAAAAAAGATCTCAGAAGATGGAAAGATCTCCCATGCTCATGGATTGGCAGGATCAATATAGTAAAAATGACTATCTTGCCAAAAGCAATCTACAGATTCAATGCAATCCCCTTCAAAATCCCAAATCAATTCTTCAATGAATTACAAAGGGCAATCTGCAAATTCATCTGGAATAACAAACAAACCTAGGATAGCAAAAGCTCTTCTCAAGGATAAAAGAACCTCTGGTGGAATCACCATGCCTGACCTAAAGCTGTACTACAGAGCAATTGTGATAAAAACTGTATGGTTGTGGTATAGCGACAGACAAGTAGACCAATGGAATAGAATTGAAGACACAGAAATGAACCCAAACACCTATGGTCACTTGATATTTGACAAGGGAACTAAAATCATCCAGTGGAAAAAAGGACAGCATTTTCAACAAATGGTGCTGTCACAACTGGCACTTATGCAGAAGAATGCAAATTGATTCATTCCTATCTCCTTGTACTAAGGTCAAATCTAACTGGACTAAGGAACTCCACATAAAACCAGAGACACTGAAACTTATAGAGGAGAAAGTGGGGAAAAGCCTCGATGATATGGGCACAGGGGAAATATTCCTGAATAGAACAACAATGGCTTGTGCTGTAAGATCAAGAATCAACAAATGGGACCTCAAAAAATTGCAAAGTTTCTCTAAGGCAAAAGACACTGTCAATAAGACAAAAAGACCACCAACAGATTGGGAAAGGATCTTTATCTATCCTAAGTCAGATAAGAGACCTATATCCAATATATAAAAAGTACTCAAGAAAGTGGACTCCAGAAAAATCAAATAACCCCATTAAAAGAGCTAAACAAAGAATTCTTACCTGAGGAATACCAAATGGCTGAGAAGCACCTGAAAAAATGTTAAACATCATTAATCATCAGAAAAATGCAAATCAAAACCACCCTGAGATTCCACCTCACTCCAGTCAGAATGGCTAAGATGAAAAATTCAGGTGACAGCAGATGCTGGCTTGGATGTGGAGAAAGAGGAACACTCCTCCATTGTTGGTGGGATTGAAAGCTTGTACAACCACTCTGGAAATCAGTTTGGCGGTTCCTCAAAAAATAGGACATAGTACTACCAGAGGATCCCGCAGTACCTCGCCTGGACTTATAACCAAAAATGTTCCAACCGGTAAGAAGGACACATGCTCCACTATGTTCATAGCAGCCTTATTTATAATAGCCAGAAGCTGGAAAGAACCCAGGTGCCCCTCAACAGAGGAATGGATACAGAAAATGTGGTACATTTACACAATGGAGTACTACTCAGCTATTTAAAAAGAATGAATTTATGAAATTCCTAGGCAAATGGATGGACCTGGAGGGCATCATCCTGAGTGAGGTAACTCAATAACAAAAGAACTCATATAATATATACTCACTGATAAGTGGATATTAGCCTAGAAACTTAGAATATCCAAGATATAAGATACAATTTGCGAAACACATGAAGCTTGGGAAGAACAAAGACGAAGGTATGCATACTTTGCCCCTTCTTGGAATTGGGAGCAAGGCACCCATGGAAGGAGCTACATAGACAGAGTTTGGAGCTGAGACGAAATGATGGACCATCTAGAGACTGCCATACCCGGGGATCCATCCCATAATCAGCCCCCAAACGCTGACACCATTGCATACACTAACCAGATTTTGCTGAAAGGACCCTGATATATCTGTCTCTTTTGAGACTATGCTGGGGCCTAGCAAACACAGAAGTGGATTCTCACAGTCAGCTATTGGATGGATCACAGGGTCCCCAGTGTAGGAGCTGGAGGAAGTACCCAGGGAGCTGGGGGGATCTGCAACCCTATAGGTGGAACAACAATATGAACTAACCAGTACCCCCCCACACACACCTGAGCTCGTGTCTCTAGCTGCATATGTATTCAGAAGATGGCCTGGTTGGTCATCAGCAGAAAGAGAGGCCCATTGATCATACAGACCTTATATGCCTCAGTACAGGGGAACACCAGGGCCAAGAGGTGGGAGTGGGTGTGTGGGAGAGTGGGTGTGGGAGGGTGTGGGCGACTTTTGGGACAGAACTGGAAATGTAAATGAATTAAATACCTAATAATAATAAAAAAAGAAAAATATTAATGAACAAATTAGCAAAACAGTTTTTTTCATTAAAATGTCAATTACAAATACAATGCAAATGTCAATATTAAATTTCAAAGTGTACATTTATAATAATTACCCTAAATTTAAATGTGATTGAAGGGTAGCTGGGCTATAGGTAAAGGCCCTTGAATCCAAGTGTAGGAACTTTAGTTGAGTGGGAGTTATGAGAGAATCCACTGCAAAAAAAAAAAAAAAAAATCATCTGCTATGAGCATGTACTTTTGTGAAGTGTGCATGAACACACACACACACACACAAATTAAGAGATTGGCTTCTTTAAATGTTTGAATAGTTCATGTTATATTCATAAATTGACTATTAAAAATCAAGGCATCTGGGCTGGTGAGATGGCTCAGTGGGTAAGAGCACCCGACTGCTCTTCTGAAGGTCAGGAGTTCAACTCCCAGCAACCACATGGTGGCTCACAACCATCTGTAACGAGATCAGGCGCCCTCTTCTGGAGTGTCTGAAGACAGCTACAGTGTACTTACATATAATAAATAAATAAATCTTTAAAAAAAAAAATCAAGGCATCTAATGTCCTTAGAAATATCAACATGCAAGCTGTAGCTAAGAACTGTTAGATTGTTTTTATACTTGTGCTTATGCAAGACCTCATGAGATGCTCTCATTTCTCCACATCTTCTGAATGAAGCACTGAGTCAATTTATTCTAGACCATATTTCAAAGATTTATATAACAAATCTTAGTGGGGCTAGAAATGGTGATTCACTTAGCAGCAATAGCGAACTTCTTTAATACACACTGGAAAAGATATGGGTTCACCAAAGTCTGATCTTGTTCTGTGATGAAAATCAGTGCACAGCCGTTCTAACTTATGACTTCTGCCTGAACAGATCATCAGCTTGTCTGCTCCTCTGAAGACCCCAGAGTCTGAAGGATCCCAGGAGATCTGCTGTACCCAGGGCAACAGGTAAGGGACACTCTCAAATAACCACAGCAGCTGCAAAACCAAAGGAGCACAGCACACACAGGATTTCATCTCCCTTCCCTCTGGGGCAGATAATCAGCATGTCTGGGTCCTGAAGGTCTCACTATCTGAAGGGCTGGACAAAGGCCATGCAGATCCTAAGAGAAGCCAAATACCAGCCAAGGTTACTTTACCCTGCAAAATTCTCAATCATCATGAATGGAGAAGCTAAAATATTCCAAGACAAAACCAAATTTAAACAATATCTATCTACCAACCCCTACAGGGGATTCTAGAAGTAAAACTCCAACACAAGGAGGGTACCTACATCAAGGCAAAAACAAGAAATTAATCATCTCACAACAAAACCAAAAGGAACTAATCACATACACAAAATGGAACATACAACAAACAATGAGCACAACGAGAACTAACAATATCTATCTTAACTATCTCCCAATATCAACTAACTGAATTCCCCCAATAAAAAGACACAGGTTAACAGCCTGGATATGTAAACAGGATACAGCGTTTTACTGCATACCAAAAAAGACACCACAAGGACAAAGACAGACAATACCTCAGAGTAAAAGGCTGGAAAAAAAGGCTTCCAAGCAAATGGTCCCAAGAAACAAGCTGGAGTTGCCATCCTAATATCCAATAAAATAGACTTTCAACCAAAAGTTATCAAGCAAAATACAGGAGGAATCTTCATATTCATAAATTGGAAAAATCCACCAAGAGAAAGTTTCAATTCTGAATATCTATTCCCCAAATACAAGGGCGTCTACATTCATAAAAGAAACTTTACTAAAGCTTAAAACACACATTGAAATGCTCAAAATAATATTGGCAGACTTGAACACCCCACTCTTGCCAGTGGACAAATCACTGAAACAGAAACTAAACCAGGACACAGTGAAACTAATAGAGGTTATGTACCAAATGGATTTAACAGACATATAGAGAGAGAACACTTCACTCTAGAAACAAAAAAATGTACCTTCTCAGCACTTCATGATACTGTCTCCAAAATTGACCATATAATAGGTCACCAAGCAAGCTTCTACAAATACAAAAAAGGATTGAAATAATCCCATGCATCCTATAAGATCACCATGGACTATGGCTAGACTTCAATTTTAAAAAGCAACAGAAAACCCACAAACCAATGGAAACTTAACAACACTACCCAATGATAACTTGTTCAGGGAAGTAATAAAGAAATTAAGGACTTCCTGGAGTTCAATGAAAATAATGAAACACTATACTGAAACAAAGCAGTGATGAGAAGAAAATTCATAGCACTAAGTATCTTCATAAAGAAATTGGAGAGATACCATATACACAGCTTAGCAGCACAACTGAAAGACCTAGAACACAAAGAAGCAAACAGGCTTGAGAGAGGAGAAGTCAGCAGGAAATAATCAAATTCAGGGTGGAAGTCAATAAATTAGAAACAAAGAGACCTATACAAGGAATGAATAAAACCAAAAGCTGTTTTTTCAAGGAAATCAACAGGATAGATAAACCCCTAGCCAAACTTACTAAAGGACACAGAGGCGGTATCCAAATTAACAAAATTAGAAATGAAAAGAAATAAATAACAACAGGAGATGAGGAAAATCAAAAACTCATCAGATTCTATTACAAAGCCTATACTCAAAAATCTGGAAAATATAGATGAAATGGATGACTTTCTAGACAGCTACTGCTTACCAAAGTTAAATCAAAAGCAGGTAAACTCTCTAAACAATCCCATATCCTCTGAAGAGATAGAAGTCATTAAAAACCTCCAACTCCAAAGAAGCACAGGACCAGATAGCTTTAGAGCAGAATTCTATCAGACCTTTGAAAAGGGAGCTAATAACAACACACCTCAAACTATTCCATAAAATAGAAACAGAAGGAACACTGCCTAATTCATTCAATGAAGCCACAATTCCTGATACCTAAACCACACAAAGACCCAACAAAGAAAGAGAACTTCAGACCATTTTCACTTATGAATATAGATACAAAAAATACTCAACAAAATGCCAGCAAACTGATTCTAAGAACACATCAAAATCATCATTTACCGTAATCAAATAGGCTTCATCTCAGTGATGCAAGTTTGGTTCAATATATGAAAATCCAATATTGTAACCCACTATATAAACAAACTCAAAGGAAAAACATTCACATGATCACCTAATTAGATGCTGAAAAAGCATTTGACAAAACACAACACCTCTTCATGTTAAAAGTATTGAAGAGATCAGGAATTCAAGGCCCATACATAAATATAATAAAAGCAATATACAGCAAACAAAAGGAGATAAAGGGACATACAAATTGGCAAAGAAGAAATCATGGTATCACTATTTGCAGAGAAAATGATTGTAAATATAAGTGACCCCCAAAAATTCTACCAGAGAACTTCTACAGCTGATAATAAAACTTCAGCAAAATGGCTAAATATAAAATTAACTCAATCAAATAAGTAGCCTTCCTTTATAAAAATAATAAATGGGCTAAGAAAGACAATAGAGAAAGCTTATATGACAAAACAAATGAAAATTTATATAACAAAAACTTCAAGTCTCTCGCAAAAGAAATTAAAGAAGACCTCAGAAAATGGAGAGGTCACCGATGCTCATGGATTGGTAGAATTAATATAGTAAAAAAATGTACATCCTACCAAAAACAATATTCAGATTCAATGCAATCCCCATCAAAATTCCAACACAATTCTTTAAAGACATGGAAAGAGCAATTCTCAATTACATAGGGAAAAATAAAAAACCCAGGAAAGTATAAAAAATTCTTAACAATGAAAATACTTCTGGGGGAATCAAATCCTTAACCTCTAGTTGTACTATAGAGCAATAGTGATTAAAAGACTGCATAGTATTGGTACAAAGACAAGACAGGTTGGTCAATGGAATAGAATTAAAGACCCAGCCATAAATCCACACACTTATGGACACTTGATCTTTGACAAAGAAGCAAAAATATACAGTGGACAAAAGAAAGCATCTTTAATAAATGGTGCTGGTCTAACTGGTAGTTGATATGCAGAAAAAGAAAAATAGATCCATATTTGTGACTTTGCACAAAGCTCAAGTCCAAGTGGATCAAGGACCTTAACATAAAACCAGATACACTGAATCTAATAAAAGAGAAGGTAGAAAAGATCCGCAAAACTCATTGGCATAGAGAAGGGCGATCTTTAAACAGAATGCCTGTGGAACAGGCTCTAAGATCAGTAATTAATAAATGAGACCTCATAAAATTAAAAAGCTTCTGTAAAGCAAAGAACACTCTCAATAGGAAAAATCTACATTCTAGAAATTAGGGAAAAGTTCAATAACCCCACATCTGACAAAGGGCTAATATCCAAAATATATCAAGAACTAAAGAAATGAAGGACCATTCTCATAGAAGCAGCGGGGAGAGGGTATGGGATGGTGGGTTTGTTTAGGAGAAACTGGGAAGGAGAATAACATTTGAAATATATATAATTAAAAATAACAAATAATAAAAGAAGCTCACCTCCAAAACACCAAACAATGCAATCAAAAAATGGGGATAGAGAGCTAAACAGAGAATTCACAACAGAGGAATATCAAATGGCTGAAAAGCACTTAAAGCAATGTTCAAAGTTATTAGTAATCATGGAAATGCAAATCAAAATGACCCTGAGATTCTACCTCAGAACAATCAGAATGGCTAAGATCAAAAACTCAGGTGACAGAACATGTTGGAGAGGATGTCGAGAAAGATGAACACTACTCCATTGGGATTGCAAACTGGAAATCAATCTGTAGGTTCCTCAGAAAATTTGATACAGAGCTACATGAAAACACAGCTGTACCACTCTTGGGCATATAACCAAAAAATACCACACCATACCACAGGTGTATGTGCTCCACTATGTTCATAGTGGCCTTATTTGTGATAACCAAAAGCTGGAAACAACCTAGATGCCCCACGACAGAAGAATGAAAACAGAAAATGTGGTTCATTTATATAATGGAATTCTACTCAGCTATTAATAATGAGGACACCCTGAATTGTGCAGGCTAATGGATGGAACTAGAAAATATCCTGAATGAGGTAACTTAGACCCAAAAGGATATGCATGGTTTGTACTCACTTATAAGTGGATATTAGCACCAACCCCAAATAAAGAATACCCAGGATATAATCCACAAACTCAAGGTTAACAAGCAGAAGGGCCCAAGTGAGGATGTTTCAATACCATTTTGGAGGGAGAAGAAAGGTATCATGGGAGGTAGAAGGAGGGAGGGACCTGGGTGGGAGTGGGACAGGGAGGTGTAAAGGGGAACATGGTTAGGTATTGGAGGGAACAGGAGAAAATCCCTGAAGGAGAAGCAGAATGAATGGAAATATGCACCCTTGGAGGTTGGGAAGTAGGGGGACCCTCTGGAATGTACTAAAGACTTGAGAGGTGAGAGATGCTCAAGACTCAGGTACCTTAGATGAAATGCCCAACAGTGGGGAGAGGTACCTTGTAGAGTCTACTTCCAGTAGAAAGACAGGGGGGCATCAAGTGTAGGATAGGGTTGCCCATCCCACAGTCAAAAAACTCTGACCCAGAATTGTTCCTGTCTTAAAGAGCTCCACGGTCAAAAATGGAGAAATGACTGAGGGAAAGGAGTTCTAGGGACTGGCCCAAATTGTGCCCGTATCAAGGGGAGGCTCCAAGGCCTGAGCCTATTACTGATGCTACGGTGTGCTTACAGACAGGAGCTGCCCTCTGAAGGGCCCAACAAGCAGCTGACTGAGACTGAAAAAGATACACCCAACCTATGGACTATAGTCGGGGACCCCTATGGTTGAATTAGGGAAAGGCTGGAAGAATCTGAAGAGGAGGGCGACCCCATAGAAATACCAGTAGTCTCAACTAACCCAGATCCCTGAGATCTCTCAGGTACTGATCCCCCAACCAGGCAGCGTACACTAGCAGATAGGAAGTCCCTGGCACATATGCATCAGAGGAATGTCTGGTCTGGCCTCAGTGAGAGAAGGTGTACCTAACCCTTGAGATACTTGTGGGCCCAGGGAGTGGCGAATCCTGGTGGGGGGTAGGACATCCTCTTTGGGACAGGGGGAGGAGCAATGGAATGAGAAACTGTGGGAGGGGCGACTGGGACAGGGGTATCAACTGGACTGTAGGAAAATAAAAGTTATAAGAAAAGAAAGAAAAAAGAGTGAGAGAAAGGAAGAAAGAAAAGAAAAGAAAACCAGTGCACAAGGAGTCTTCCCAGAAAGAACCATCACTTAGTGAATGAGCTTCCAAATGCTAAGACTATAGATGCTCTTTTTTATTGTATGTTTTCTTTTTTTACATTTCAAAGGTCTTCCCCTCTCCAGGTCTCCCCTTCGGAAGCCCCCATTATATCCCTCCTCCCCCTGCCTCTATGAGGGTGTTCTGCCACCCACCCACTCCTGTCTTCCCTCCCTGGCATACCCCTACACTGGAGCATTGAACACACTCAGGCCCAAGGGCCTCTCCTCCTACTGATGCCAACGTGGTCATTGTCTCCCATAGGTACCTCCATGTGTAATCTTTGGTTTGTGATTGAGTCCCTGGGAGCTCGGGGTATGTGACCAGTTGACACTGTTGCTCCCGCCATGAGGCTGCATACCCACTCAGCTCATTCAGTATCATCTCCAACTCCTCCACTGGGGACCCCACACTTAGTCCAATGGTTGGCTGAAAGCATTTACCTCTGTATTTGTCAGGCTCTGGCAGAGCTTCTCAGGAGAGAGTCATATCAGGCTCCTGTCAGCAAGCACTTCCCAATATCTACAATAGCTTCTGGGTTTGGTGACTATATTTGGTATGGCTAATATCCACTAATCAGTAAGTACATACCATGTGTGGTCTTTTGTGACTGAGTTACCTTACTCAGGATGTTATTTTTAATTTCCATCCATTTGCCTTCAAATCTCATGAAGTCATTGTTTTTAATAGCTGTGTAGTACTCCGTTGTGTAAATGCACCACATTTTCTATCCAGTCCTATGTTAAGGGACATCTGGGTTCTTTCCAGTTTCTGGAAATTATAAATATGGCTGCTAAGAATATAATGGAGCATATGTACTTATTACATGCTGGAGCATCAGGGTATATGCACAGGAGTAGTATAGCTGGGTCCTCAGATAGGACGATGTCCAGTTTTCTGAGGAACAGCCAGACTTATTTCTAGAGTGGTTGTACCAGCTTGCAAACCTCCCAGCAATGGAAGAGTGTTCCTCTTTCTCTACATCCTTGCCAATATCTACTGTCACCTGAGGTTTTGATCTTACCCATTCTGACTGGTGTAAGGTGGAATCTCAGGGTCCTTTTGATTTGCATTTCCCTGATGACTAAGAGTGTTGAACATTTATTTAGGTGCTTCTAGGCCTTTCAAGTTTCCTCAGTTGAGAATTCTCTGTTTAGCACTGTTCCCCATTTATAATAGGGTTATTTGGATCTCTGGAGTCTAACTCCTTGAATTCTTCGTATATATAGGATATTAGCCCTCTATTAGGTGTGGGGTTGGTAAAGATCTTTTCCCAATCTGTTGATTGCTGTCTTGTCCTGTTGACAAGAAATGAACCCACACACCTATGGTCACTTGATCTTTGACACAGGAGTTAAAATAATTCAGTGGGAAAAAGACAGCATTTTCAACAAATGGTGCTGGTTCACTGGTGGTCAACATGTAGAAGAATGCAAATAGATCCATTCTTATCTCCCTATACAGAGATCAAGTCCAAGTGGATTAAGGACCTCCACATGAAACCAGATACACTGAATCTATAGAAGAGAAACTGGGGAAAAACTTTGAACACATGGGCACAGGGTAAGTTCCTGAACAGAACACCAATGGCTTATCCTTTAAGATCAAGATTTGACCAGCAGTGGAGGATTGTTTCTCTTTCTCCACATCCTCACCAGCATCTGCTGTCATTTGAGTTTTTGTACTTAGTCATTCTGACTGGTGTGAGGTGGAATCTCAGGGTTGTTTTGATTTGCATTTCCCTGATAACTAAGGATTTTGAATATTTTTTCAGTTGCTTCTCAGCCATTAGGTATTTCACAGTTGAGAATTCTTTGTTTAGCTCTACACCCCATTTTTAATAGGGTTATTTGTTTTTCTGGAGTCAAACTTCTTGAGTTCTTTATATATATTGGATATTAGCCCCCCATCAGATTTAGGATTGGTAAAGATCTTTTCCAAATCTGTTAGTTCAATTCTTGAACACTGCTAGAAACTGTTGCTTTCCTTGGTGACCTTGGCTATGCTGAACAAGGGTAGTTTTATTCTAGCCTTGATTTCTTTATTTAGTAAGATTTATGATATGATATGATTAGATTCTTCCCCATTCCAATTTTTTTTATATTCTTCCAACTTCTCTACCCACTCAACTTCATCTTCTTTCTGTTTCTTTCTTTTAAAAAATGATATCTATCAAAAACTGAAAATCAAAACAAATTAAAAATGAAAAATCAATACAACAAACATTACCCAAGGCAAAATAAAAAACACAAAATAAACCATAGAATTTGTTTTATTTAAAATAGCCAACTATTCCTGTGCATAGAGCCTCGTCTGTACTGTGGTTAATATGTTCAGTAACACTGCATTGGAGAAAACTGATTTTCCATCTCTAAGCAAGAACAAATTAGAAACAGCTTCCCAGTTGGGGATGGAGATTTTGATTTTACTTCCTATTCACAATGCTTGGATTTTGTCTGTTTAGAACCTTAGCAGATCGTTTTCATCCTATGACTATCAATGTAGGTTCACGTGGGTATCAGTCCTGCTATCTGCAACAGGCTGGCTTTTTGGGGTCATTGCTTTTACAATCTTTCTATTGAGTAAGGGTTTTTATAAAGACTTCCATTTAGGATTGAGTACTCCAAAGTTTCTCCCTTTCTGTACATTGTGCTGGTATGGGTATCATTGTTATTTGCTTGAATAGCATGACAGTGAACTTCACTGTCTGTCTACCTGTATGTATGTATGTATGTATGTATGTATGTAAGTATATGTGTCTATATGTATGTATGTCCATCTGTCTGTCTATCTATCTAACCCTCCATGCATCTATTATATGTATATACTCATGTAGGCCATGGAATGGCTATAAATGTTTAAGAAGCCACAGTAGAGGTCAAGGGCTTAGAGAGGTGCTGAAAAGCAGAGACATTGTAAGTAGTGTTTTTACTGAGAGGACAAGGAATCAAGCCAAGGTACAGAGAAGATGTGAAAGCTTAAAGTCAAGATGCTACAGGTGCACATGTTTAGGAAGGAAGCTGAGAGACAAGTCCAGCTGCACAGGTGGCAAAGGAAGACTCTTTTGGGATGAAAAAATGTATAGAATGATAGATGGCAAGTACAAACTGGAAAAATAGGATGTATGGTTGACAATAGTTGAGTACTTGTATCAACAGTGGATCAAACTATGACCCTGGGATAATAAGGAGTTTTTTGCCTAAATGTCATTGATTCACACACAGGTGGTCAGAGGGCAATTCAGTGGGACAATCACCATATCTGTGTTAAGTGTCTCTTTATGGGGGTCTATGTGAGGGAGGTATACACTTTCCCTGTGTGTCTAGTATGTCTGATAGGTTATTTGGACATGTTTTGCAGATATCATTTTAATCCCATTAACCTGAGCAATCTCAACTCATGCTGATATATTTGAATAGTATTACTCTTTCTATTCTAAGAAATAAATTATCAGTTCCTGATAAATGATTGTTGGCTGAAAGACAATGTCATTGAATTGTCCAACCAGTGATATAGTCATTTTTTCTTCAGAATTGAGTCAAAAGCTGTTTGTAAAATGGAGTCTTTGGAGGTAAGACATTGCCTGAAAAACACTATATACAGTAACATAGAACACAGCAGATTTACCTCGATTCTTTGTATTCACCTTCCCACTCACCCTCTAGCCCATACTTCATTTATTCCTCAGAGTTCTGAATTAAGTCTGGGCACACTCTTAAACACATCTTCTATATTATTGTCCAATATCTTTACATTTACAAATCCATAAGATGTTTTTATCATTGTCTTCTATATAGTTCACCTAAGTTACTTAACTTATCCTACTTACTTTGAATTCACATCCATGGAATTGACAACATTTACATAATTTAAAAACTAATCTCTCATCTCCTAGCCTCTCTTGGATGCTTAAGTTCAAGTACATTGCCTAATACTTCTGGTATGTCTACCTTGGATCAAGGCTGTGCTGTTTAGACACCTTCAGTTTGTTCAGTCTTCCCATTGTCTTCATCTTCTTCCTTGGTTCCCAGCCACATTTCTGTTTCCCCACTGTCCACAGTATTCCTATCCCTCTACTTCCATGCCAGAAGCTGTCTTCTCTCCACATGAACATTTCCTCTTCCTTCCTCCAATAAAGCTCCATTTGTAGGGGTTTTTTATGTCATTACAAACATTCCAATTTATATGAACAAATCTGAAACTTAGAAGCTATGTGCCACAAAGCATGAAAACCATGGCATTCATTTTTCTGGGTATGGGTCACCTCATACATATTTTCAGATTTTTTTATATTTTAGAAAAACACTGGTTTTTGTTACAGCAGAATGAATTTTCTATTACAGGTGTGTGTATAAGTACTACATTTTCATTTTACTCTCATTGGTTGTTGGAGATCTAAGTTTATCCCATTCCCCAGCTATTGTGAATGCAGCTACATTGAATGAGGATTGTCAAGAATGTCTATTATAGATTGTATTTGAGGATACATCAAAAAAGATTTAATGTGGCAGTTCCAGACAGATTTCCATAGCTGTTTTACCAATTTACCCTTCTACTAACAGTGTGTAAGGATTCTTCTTCTCACATACTAGCCAGAATTTCTCTTTATTCCCCCACATTGATTATAGCCACTCTGACTAGAGTGAGATGTGTTCTTAACTAACATTTTCTTGATAGTTAATTTCTTATATTAGCTGCTTGTATTTCTTCTTTTTTGAAATCTTTGTAGTGACTAGGATGGATAATGTGAGTAGGATAGGAATTAGAAATGGTAGGGAAATGAGTGTGATCACAGTGTATCATAAATATTCAATTGTCTGAGGTATAATTAATAATTAAAAGAAGGCAGTTGATCTTAAGACTCCTACCATCTCAGGAGGAGATAGAGCACTGTCTCTCCATCAATTCTGATCTTCAAACTGGTTCAGGTTTGTTTGGTTTTAATGACTTATTTTTATTTTATGTGCATTGGTGGTTTGCCCATATGTATATCCTTGAGAAGTAATCAGATTGCTTGGATCTGGAGTTGCAGATAGTAATAGTTACCATGTGGATGATGGGAGTTGATTCCAGGTGTTCTGGAAGAGAAGCCAGTGCTTCACTACCAAGACATCTTTGCAGCCCATGATTCCTGGGTTTTAGAGACAAACATTTCTGAGATTCCAAAGCAGCAGACCTGAAAATATGTTCATACTTTTCAAAGCTACAGTAATAGTACTTATAAGGCTTCAAAATTAAGAACCCAGATGCCCCTCAACAGAGGAATGGATACAGAAAATGTGGTACATTTACTCAATGGAGTACTACTTAGCTATTAAAAAGAATGAATTTATGAAATTCCTAGGCAAATGGATGGACCTGGAGGGCATCATCCTGAGTGAGGTAACCCAATCACAAAGGAACTCGCACAATATGTACTCACTGATAAGTGGATATTATCCCAGAAACTTAGAATACCCAAGATATAAGATACAATTTGCTAAACACATGAAACTCAAGAAGAATGAAGACCAAAGTGTGGACACTTTGCCCCTTCTTAGAATAGGGAACAAAACACCCATGGAAGGAGTTACAGAGACAAAGTTTGGAGCTGAGATGAAAGGATGGACCATCTAGAAACTTCCATATCCGGGGATCCATCCCATAATCAGTTTTCAAACGCTGACACCATTGCATACACTAGCAAGATTTTGCTGAAAGGACCCAGATATAGCTGTCTCTTGTGAGACTATGCCGGGGCCTGGCAAACACAGAAGTGGATGATCACAGTCAGCTATTGGATGGATCACAGGGCCCCCAGTGGAGGAGCTAGAGAGAGTACCCAAGGATCTGAGGGGATCTGCAACCCTATGGGTGGAAGAACAATATGAACTAACCAGTACCCCCAGAGCTCGTGTCTCTAGCTGCATATGTATCAGAGGATGGCCTGGTCAGCCATCAGTGGAAAGAGGAGGCCCATTGGTTGTGCAGACTTTATATGCCTCAGAGCAGGGGAATGTCAGGGCTGGGAAGTGGGAGTAGGGAGGGAGTCGGGGGGGGAGGGTGTGAGGGACTTTTGGCATAGCAATGGAGATGTGAATGAAAAAAGTACCTATTTAAAAAAAAAAAAAGAATGGCTGAGAGAGGAATGTTGCTTTAAATACTGCCAAAAGAGGAACTATTAACCCAAACGTTTTGTTAGCCAGTTCCTGTTAAATTCATTCTTTGTTATCTCAACCAATAGGCAGAGAGCTTGCATTAACTGTACCGATCCATGTACAGCCAAGTGGAGCTGTACATTGTAATAGGGTAGCTCGGGATATTGAACTGTGCAAAAGATGGCTTTCTTTTCACAATCTGAAAACAAGTTCCCTTCCCTTTATAGCCTTGGTATCTACCTTAGATGCTCCATAGCTAAGGAGAAACCATTTTCCAAGGATTATCAGATAATAAAATGAACCTTCTGGATCTTAAATGTTCCCAAGCACACTTAGATACAAATTTTCATTTTCTGGAGAGCTTAGGTGACAAAACTTGGTGTCCTAATCATGGCCTCCTCCATCCTTAATTATGTAACATTGAACACTTATTTAGATGACATTTTTTACTTGGTCCTAAATATGCATTGTTCAGTCTGCTTTGCCTTGTTATATTTATTAAAATATTAAAACTATTACATACACAAACACACAAACACACAAACACAGATACACACACATATTGAATGAGAAGAGAGGGAGAGAGAGAGATCTGAATCAAATCTTTTATTATGGTATCATAGAGGAAAATTATATCATTATTTTTAATCTTCTGAGGATGTATTTCTTCATTACATTAAAAATGGAAGATATTGACACATCTCTCAGAATGAAAATAAAATATCTTCTATCAAAAAGTTCTACTTCTCTAGTGAAATCTGACTTAATCCAGTGCTTACCACAAGACATTTCTTTTCTCTTAATTACTATCTTACAATTTTTTAAGATCATTCTTATATATCTAATGGCTTATCTGGATCATCAACTTTATTACTGGATCTTAGAAGACAATTAATTCATTCTTTTTCATCTTTATTCCTAGAATGTTTTAAATAAATTCAAAAATCTGGGCCCTGGAGACAGAACAAAATCTGAATTGTAAACATTGAAATCTTAGAAATTCCCTAAATTGAAGAATATAAAATATGTCACACCAGATTGTTGCCATGACAAGATATAAAGTGATACATATCAACCAAATTATAAAAGCTCTGGTAGAGAATAATTTTTATATGTTATTCCTGTTAATTTAGTAAAGAGAACTGTCAAATTTTCCCAAGTGCTTAATCTACTTTAGAGAATGTGTGTGTGTATATATACATATATATATATATATATATATATATATATATATATATATATATATACACATATATATAGAGAGAGAGGGAGGGAGGGAGGGAGAGAGAGGGAGAGAGAGGAAGAGAGAGAATATATACATGTATATATATTATATATATATACATATTTTTGATTATCTGTGTTATATATAAATGAATCTTTGTATAGCACTTTCATAGTTAACTTTTCAATTGCTGTGACAAAACATTGTGGATAAAGGCAAGTTATAGGAGAAAGAATTTATTAAGAGATTTTCAGAGACTGCGTTCATGATCATCATGGTGGGGAACCTGTCACCAAGTAGGCACACATGGCATTAGAGCATTAGCTGAGAGCTTACAAGCAAATATAAAGAGAAATAGGATATAGGAGAGGGGCACTAACTTGGAATGGCACAGGATTTCCAAACTTTAAATACCATCTTCAGTGACACTTCTCCAACCTCTGAAACCTTCCCAAACCATCCACTGACTGGGAATCAAGTATTCAAATATATCAAGTAGAAAGTTTATGTTGAAATTATGATTATAAATCACCAATTATATCCATAGTTACAATGAAAATATAAAGTACATACTGCTATAACAATACATTTTTGAGTATTTGCATATTCTCTTGAAAATGTTCAATCTTGCCTATTTCCCAAACCAAAAACTTATAATAATATCTACTCAGCCAGAGTCTGATTTCTTTATTACTTGTATTTCTGAGCAAAATATTAATGATCTCAGGAAGCCATTTACCACTAACTGTTCAAAGTCATCTATTTTCAGCCATTTATATCAGTTTCTCACATTTTTTAATAATTTTTATTCTGATACAATAATGATTATTCATAAAGCAAGTATGTTCTGCACAAAAATTAACTAAAAATGTTTCTCCATAGGGTACATAATACGAAAATACAAAAACATTTCTTGATAATTTCATTTAAAATTGGACGCTGGGAAAAGAAATATCATCTGGATAATTAAATGATCTGAAACTACATTCAATAACTTTTGTCCAAATGCTAAAATGAAAGGTCAATATATTAAATTTGTTATACTTCATTAATCATAAACTTTTAATCATGGAGCTGGTGAGATGGCTCAACGGTTAAATGCACTTGTTCTTGAGGAAGACCCAGAATCAGACTCCAGCTTCCACATTGTGGCTAGTAATTGTCCTTAACCACAGTTCCAGAGGATTGGGTGGCCCCTTCTGGCTGCCAAATGCACCAGACAGACAATCTTACATCCAGGAAAAAATACCCATGTGTAAAATAAATAAAGTTATTTTTAAAATTTATTACTATTCATTTGGAAGTGAGCCAATGATATGAATCAAGATTCTTCATTTCATATCCTTAGTCATTTTTAACCTTTTTATTATATGAAAACTAAGAACAATAGTTCTCAGCAACTTGCCATAATACGTATTGAATTGCTACTGTGAAAGTGTTCCCACTTCATCTTGCACAGGTATTGAAAATTCATTTCATGTATCTTGATAAGAAACAAACAGCAATTACTTTTATCACTATCAGAAAGTTATATTCATATAGGAAAAGTATAGTTTAACTGGAAATAAGTGTCCTAAGTATAATTTTATCTTACATTTTGTGTTAAATTTAACTTACTCTAGTTTTGAATATATAAACAAGGCATTTTTAGGCACACTGCAACTATAAAGTTATAACATACAGTATTTTCTAGGTGTATCTTTTCACAGGTGCTTATTACATTATTTTCTGTTAGTGTGGTCACAAAGTATGCTAAACAATTTCTATTTCTAAATTTCAAACATTAATGTCTGCATTTATGCCATTAGTCTTGGAAAAATGGACAACAATGACTGTGCTTTTAAAATAGATAGGAAGCGAGGGAAACCAGGAGTTCCTTACAAGTATGCTCTGCTTTAATTTTTCAAACAGAGCTGCAAACAACCAATGAAGTTCATCACAAATAAGTGCATAGTATTCACATTTAAATTATTATGAAACTAACATATAATCATATATATCATTAGAAATATTTATATATCTACTATCCTTAACTAATTAATTAAGAATTATTTAATATAATTTCTATATCTAGACAATTGAAATTTTCCTGTGATAATACTAATTTTTGGGTTATTGTATTTTAATGCCTTACTAGTATAAGGAAATGATTTGAACAACTAATTAATGCAACTGTGTACTAAGAATAAAAATTCATTGATATTCAACATTTACAATAATTATGTTATTGGTTTAAGACATTCATGGCAGAGGTTCATAAAGACCCTAATTGTGCTCTCTGGTTCTACTTATGTGTTTCTTAGATTCCCTACAGTTTTAAAAAACTGTTAATTTTGAGATGACTTTAGAAACTTAGATATTTTTCTGCATGTTGCATTAGAAAATTCACATATTTCTTTTAAACTATTTGACATTATTTTGCATATGTATATCATCACCTTAATCAAAATGTTAAAGATGCCCGTACTCCAAACACCTTTTTATTTGTAACTTCCACATACTTCTCCATAAGCTGTAGTTTATTGTTAGTATAAATTAGTTTTAATTACTTATTAGTTTGAATTGTATAAAAATGTATAAAACTAGAATTATAAAGTAAATACCATTGTAAGTCTGGTTCTTTTTACATAATATTATTATTATTATGCAGAAATATTTTATCTGCAACGACTGTAGAGAAGAAGGGAAGACAATGTACTGTTTTTACTCGGAACACTTACAGTGGTTATATTGATGAACTAGCTGTATATTCTGCAAGTGTTATTGTGGCAATCTACCAGGAAATAATTTATTATGTAAAGATGGCTATGATATTACTGCTTAATATCATGTTTTTAAGTGTCAAGATATTAACACTTTTTATATGTGATCTTTTATAGCATCTGATGCATACATGTATTTCTTCCTTCATTGTTTTAAAACTTTTCATGTTACTTTTTAATTTTATGTATATGTAGGTCCTAAAAAGTCCAGTCGAATGTGTCAGAATCTGGAGTTAGCGGAGGTGGGGGGAGGTCTGAGCCACCTAACATGAGTGCTGGAAACCAATTTGGGGTCTTCTTGGAGAGCTGTGAATGCTATTAACCACTCTTGGAGAGCGATCTCTTCACCCACTATTACTTCCTGTTTGATGAACCAAATATCTCTCTCTTTCTCTCTCCCTCTCCCTGTCCCTCTCCCTGTCCCTGTCCCTCTCCCTCTCCCTCTCCCTCCCCTCTCCTTCTCCCTCTCCCTCCCCCCCTGTCTGTGTGTGTGTGTGTGTGTGTGTCAACACACACACACACACACACACACACACACACACACACACACACACACGTTGAGACAGAAAGCAGCCAGCATTTGCCTCAGTGCAAGCCCTGGCGCAGAATTTAGCAGCACCAGCACCCCAGCACCAGCACAGGCATGGCCAACTTGTAACAACAGGGAAGAATGCACTGGTCATTGATAAAGTGAAGAGTTATTTCTTTCCAGGTCAAAGGTTCCTGTCCAAATGTATGGTCCCTCCTTGCTGTCTGAACAAACGTTATCTGTTTGAAGGAAAGCATTCTTTACCCCCTTACCCAATCACATAATGCCAAGACTTGAAAGTCCCAGCTTCTGCATTTTCCCTATATAAACCCGGAGCCCCGAGACCTGGCAATTGCATTCCTAAACTGCTGAGCAAGGAGGATAGCGTCCAGGGTTCAAACTTGAATAAACAGACTTTCATGTGCTTCCATTGGCATTGTGGTCCCTGGCGGTCTCCTGGGTTTCTTGTGCACTGGGCATAGCACTTGTTATAGACAAGAATGGCTGCCAGGCAGTGGTGGTGCATGCCTTTAATCCCAGCACTTGGGAGGCAAAGGCAGGCAGATTTCTGAGTTTGAGGCCACCCTGGTCTGCAGAGTGAGTTCCAGGACAGCCAGTGCTATACAGAGAAACCCTGTCTCGAAAAAAAAAAAAAAAAGGTTAATGAATTTGAAAACAAACAAGAAAATGGTCAGAAGTGTTTTAGGAATCACTTCTGGTGAACCTAATTAAATCCCCATATCAACAGCATGTGGTAGGTACGTTTCTTGGTTCTCTGGTCTTCAGTCCTGATCTATAGTTTGTAGCATTCACTCTCTGTATCTCAGTTACTTGACATACCTTACTGTCTTTCTTAGGGATCAGGTATTACTTGCAGAAGCTCAACTACTATGTGCTGCCACCCAGTGCTTATGATCCATCTCACTTCTACACCTAAGTGCTTCCTTTCTCTGGAGAACTCCAACTAATAATACAGCAACACAGACGAGGAAAGGAACAGAAATGTCCTCTTTTTTCTTCTTTTATGCATGTGTGTGTGCGCACATGTGTGCATCCGATGAGCTTGTGTGTGTGTGTGTGTGTGTGTGTGTGTGTGTGTGTGCGTGTGCGTGTGCATGTGGATGTGTGTGTTCATGTGCATACTAGTGCTAGTGTGGGAG
Source organism: Mus caroli (assembly GCF_978045245.1). NCBI lineage: Eukaryota > Metazoa > Chordata > Mammalia > Rodentia > Muridae > Mus > Mus caroli. Next base: position 47,634,220 of record NW_028227256.1, read on the forward strand.
TATATGTACCTGTATGCATGCATGCATATAAAGGACAGATTATAACCTCCAATGTCATCTTTAGGAGTGCTGCAAATAATTTAGTTTCTAAGAAAATGGGAAACGAGCTCTGTGGAGAAATAAGATATTAAACACATTGGGTTATCTGGCAGGACTACTCAGAAGACCCCTTTGCCAAAACTCATCTGAGTCCCCACATTACTGAAATACTTTACACTCAATAAGGAAATACTTATGTACATGAGAACGAAAGTCCCTTTTTCAGAACTCTAGAAATTGACTTGAACACAGAAAAACATTACTAAAATTTGCAAACTTTATTTAATGAAACTCTTTAGGAGCTACTCATATGGTAGTTTCCAAGATATAACTTAATTTTCAGAAATAAGTTTAATTTACAAAAATGGTTTACGAATATTATTACTTCATGCATCTCTAAAGCTACAAAGAAACTGTCATGGCCCTTTCTGTGGATGCTTTGTCTAAAATACATGTCAGTTTGGCTTTGTGAAGTACGTTTCAAAACTGCAAACATCCATAGTAAGAAATGAGAGACCTCAGGGCCCAATGCAAGAGGATCTGGGAAGATCTAAATTAGATAAATTGTCAGGGGTGTATGGTGAGTGTACACAAAATGTATGTTGACCAAGTGAAGATCCGATGAGCCAAAGTAAAAGGGGAAGTAAGAGCAGCATTCACTCATTTCTAACTTTCCATACACTCAGGGCCAATCTCAATCCTGTGCAGCACAGCTCATCGTCAAAATAGCATCAAGAAACAACAAAGGCTGAATAAGTGATCACAGTGCTGAGCAAATGGTCTCTTAGTATAAATTAAAAAGTGCTCACAGCACATCCCTGGAGGGCCAGATTGGGAAGACAGGTTAGTAAAAGAATGAGTTTAAAAAGGAGGAGGAGGAGGAGGAGATGAGATGATGATGAAAACAACAATGATGACAATCGTGTCTTGTTAGATTTGAATAGAATAAAACGAACCAGTTTTTGTCTGGACCAAAGTAAGCTACAGTCTGGTAAAACAGTTTCCCTAGTGTATCCCCTCATTGCATGAGAGAAAAGCAGCATTGCACAAGCAAACAGAAGGAGCTTGATCAGTGCTTCAGAAGCACTGAGCAACAGCAAAAGGAAAGAAATCGTAAATTATTTTAGATTGTTATAATAAATTTTACAGATAAATAAACACAGGAGTTTTCATTTTAAAATAATAAGTCATATTAGTCAATTTGTAATGTTTCTGTATGTTAAATCTCCAAAAAGTCAGAATTTAAGAATGACTATCCAAGACTGGCTTGGGTTACCTAATGACTCTTTTGTTTGATAAATTATTTAAAATAGTGATTAGAAAAAAGTATGTAATATCGTGTCAGACTTTTTCAATGAAATATTTCTAAAGAGAGGAAAATAATCTATCCATTGTCTGTATGAGAAATTATCATCATTATTTCAGCTATTATAGAATGTCATTTAAAATCAACAAACATAAACTATATAAACTCTTTTATAGTGTATCGTGGACACTTTGAAAAGATAAAAAGAATATGTAAAGTTAATTGAAAGACTATACTTTGCTAAATATATTATATTGTAAATATCTTATATTTTATTTCACTATGGAGCAAAGGATATCATCTGGGGGAAATACTATAAAAGTAATTCCATTCACTCCTGTGAAATTCATTCACAATAAATTGAGGGATATTAAGATGGAAAGCAACTCTAAATATGTCGGAATTAATAAATGTTCTTTAAATTCTCTCAAAATTTCCTCTCACTTCCTCCAACGCTTAATGATTAAATTTTAAATCTGCATGTAACTCCACTTCGATATTTTGTATAAAATCTGTCTAAGTTCTTTGTACTATGAAATCTGTGAATGTCACAGTAATGATCACTTTGAGCAGGGAAGCAGCAGATGGGCTTTCTTTTCCTTGGAGCTTCTCACTGGCTCCTGCAGTGTGCTACCAGTGAATGACAGATTTCATGCTGCCATTTCTTTGTTTCTAGGTACCTGAAATTTCAGCAAGCTTAGTAAGTAAACTTTAGTAAGACAATTAGAAATCAAAATAACACAACAGAAAATTATTGCAAATCTTTGTACATAGTTCAATCAGTTGTTAAAGAGCACAGGTTCTTAAAGAATTAGCTATTTATTTCAGCAATGCCACAAACAGGAGGAAATCTATATAACAACATTTTAGAAGTTATAATCTGACTGAGTGATAAGAGTCTCTGCAGTTGGAAGTATATGCCATGGTAGAATAGAGCAAGGGAATGATCCCCTCTTCCACAAACACCTCCTGCACTTGGATTTTTATCTTTTAGGTTAGCATAGCTATAATACTGTCTATCATAATAGAAATTGTTTTCATATATCCAGATGAAATAGTTTCTTGTTGAATATAGAAAATTGAATGCAAACATTTACTTGACAAATTTTCTTTGGGAAATAAATTTTGTTCGTTATCACAGAATTGTAAATCTTCTGGGCCATCTACTACAAGGCAATCTGTGGGTGTAGCAAAGTCATTCAGTGTCATCTCACGTCTATATCCACTTAAGAGTTCTCACTTAGAGTCTATGACTTCAGCCCGACCTAGCCAGAGGTTAGGTAATAATGATATGATTACAGCTTTACACAACTTTATTCTGAAATTGTGTGTGTGTGTGTACATATGGGTGACTAAATCAGTATTGAAATTGTCATTTTTAAATTTAACATTAAAGAAATGTTTCAAATAATTGGACATAAACATTATATAACCCTTGACTTTCAGAATTTTGAAATATGGGAGCCCATAAATGGGATTAAAAGTTCGAATGACCAACATTAAATCAGCACTATAAATTATAATCTTAAGACAATATTCACCTATAAAGAGAAAACAAACATATAATATAAAGAATATCAAATCTCTACATTGCAACATACTTTAATTTATTCATTGTTTTAATTACTTTCATTGGCTTAAAGGCAAAATATTAATTCATTTATAAGAACAGTGATTTATTTTAATCTTTTAAAAATAGATTAAATGGGATAACATCTCTATTACAGATATACACAGCATTTATATTCTACCATTGAAATGTTTGGACTATTTTCTGTCTTTTTGATGGACTATTTACAGTAAATCGTTTCTGTGTCTTGTTATAACTATTGTTCTGTGATCAATCTTTTGTTCTCTCATTTCACTAAATTAATGAGAGATTGATACTTTTAGTTATCTTGCAACTGAAGCTTTTTAAATATTTTATTATTTTTCAAGATGGCAATAAACCACAGTGTTTAAGTTTGAATAAAAGTAATAACTTTTTATAGTTGGTATATTTAATTGTCTTTTGTAGCTGTCCAGCAGCTTTAGTCAAACTGGATATACCTGAAAGTGGGCGCTAGAAATGAAAAAGGATGGGCAGGCAAGAGAACGATGAAGTCAAGACAAAGTTTTTTGATCAAGGCTCAAAGTTTAATAGTTAGCACTGTATTTATATAGGGAGAACCCACAGACCCATCCTGTGTTTCAGCTGGATTATGTTCAGAGGGCAATCTACTTCTATAGGAAATTGCAGGTGCTGCAAGGCAGAACACTCTACCTAGGTTGGATGACTCCACCAAAGTAGGCAGAAGAAAAAGTGTGGTAAACACTTAAGGTCCATTTATCCCGCTGAAGGCTGGGGGAAGTCTTTATCTTACATTAAGGTAAAAATACTATAATAAATGTACATATTCATCCATAAAAATAAAAGGAAATAAAAGGCTAATTACCTTTTAAAGTGTTAAGTATCTAGGAGAGAATCCTTTAAATTCTAAATAAATAAATAAAAAAACTCACCTACTTAAGGAAAAATAAAAATCACAAGAAGATACATGGATGGAGAAGGTAGAATTTTATGTGTAGTTTCTATAACTATTGCATGCAATAATAAAATTCAAAAAGAAAAAAAAGAAAAGAAAAAACAGAAAAAGACAGATTAAACCAACTGTTCCTTACATAAAATGAAGATAAATATAAAGAAAATTACTTGGGTGATAATGAAGAAGAATATTTCAATGACAGATGTATATATTTAAAATTACATGTTTGGGAGATGGCTAAGCAATTAAGAGCACTCACTGTTCTTGCAAAGCTCATGGGTTCAGTTTCCAGCACACATAGCAGGTCTATCAACCACACTGAGGACGGGCTCCATGCCCAAGAAGAGTTATCCAACACAAAACAGATTCCATGACTTGGTGTTCCTTTTATTTGGTTTGGTTGGTTATTTTTCTTTCATATTATTTTTCATTTGTTTTGATTTTCATGGCTCTAATTTTTATGTTTGTTTCGATTTTCATGTGTTTTTTGAGAGGAACAAAGGGAGGGAGGGAGAGTCCAATTTGTGATGAGTAGAGAAGTTACAAGGATAGAAAGTGTTAGGAAGGGGAAATAAGGAAATCAGAATGGATACTATATGAAAGAAACAATACTATAATCAATTTTAGGAAGATTAAAAATATATAATTTTAAGACAGCTTATGTATTTTATTTTTTATATTAAAGCTGTTTTTGGCTTCTAAGAGTCAACAAAGCACAAGTTGGACATGTCTAAATTTGAAGACTCTTTCTCAATTTTCAAAAATTAGATTTTACAATAACATATCCAAGAATCATTATTCTACTCATGTTTTATAAAAAGCTTACACAGAAATCCTATTTTTAGCTATATTAATTGTTAAGATACTTAATGACATGAAATTCAGAGATACAGAATCTAAATTATAATACTTAATAGTTATATATATGTATATATGTATATGCATATTTCCATGATGTCTTAATGGTTGCAGTGATGGAGTCCATATTCTCATACATTCTAAGCATGTAGAGTAAAATTAAGCTACATGCACTGATTTATTTTTGATTCAGAATCTTATTAAGTCATATAGACAAACTTGAACTCACTTCAAAGTTCAAGCAAATACTGAACTTATAGTTCTTTTCTTAGCATCTCAAGTAGCTGAGTTACAGGTTAGACCTACCAGTCCTGATTAACTATATGTCCTGCTATATCTTTTTATTTCATCATTTAATATTCTTCTTCTTAAGTACAAACTACTGATTTCAAATATATGGCCTTAACATTTCACTAATTTGCTATTGCTAGTGTGACTAATACATTAAAGGAAACTGTAAAGAAGGGGAGATATGTTTTAGGTTATGGTTCCAGAAGTATTCATACATCATGGGAGAGCATAGCAGAATAGAGCAGTTCCCATCCTGGAGGCAAAGAAGCAGAGAAAGAAACAGGAAATGTTCAAGGAAAAAATGCCCTTCCCCAACATAATGACCACCTTCGGTTGTCAATTTAACTGCATCTGGAATCAAAAGTGCAAGGGGATTGTATCTGTGCACTTCTGTGAGGGAATTTCATCATAATATTCAAAGTAAGTAGACTCTTCCTCATTCGGGCCATATTATCTTATGACATTTCAGATAAAAGTACCTAAGCTAAAGATACTTTGCCTTTGCCTGCCTACCCTCAGTTTCACTGTCCAGTTAATGAACCCTGTTGCTGAATCATTCCATACTTCTTCAGAAATATTAAATATGCAGAAGAGCGGTATATTCTCTAGGAATGCCCCCAGATTTCCAGTGCCAGATTGAGACTTCTGAAACATCAAGTCTCTTGGATTTAACAACTACCAGGTTTTAAGTATTTCAGTCCTGCAATAGCCACCTTTGGACTACCCAGACCATACACAGGCTTTAAGGGAGCTGGTTAGCTATTTCTTCCTTTGAATTGGCCCTATATTTGCATACAGTTTAACAACTTTGAATACTACATGCATTGCTGCACAGCAAAAGCTACCTGTTTGCATGGGTTTTTGCATGTAGATCAAGATACGGATAAAGAAGCTGACTGAATCTTGTCTATCTCCACTAATCCCCACTTCAAGCTCTGTCATTTTACTCTCCAATTACTCATTCCTTGCTGACAGTCATTGTGACCTTTTGCATAACACTGAATCGAAACTTTTATTGCCTGTTCAATGTATCTTAAATAAGTCATTTCATTCAATTTGGGACTGCCTCAAATGGAACTTAAAAATGTATTTTCTACTAAGTCCATTTTAATGACTTGAATTTGGTCCCATTTCCCCAACCATGAATATGTCCATTTGTGTAACTATGGATAGCTAAGAACCAAGGTACATCAAAGATATGAAAGTGGGTAGTTAAAGCTGATTTCCTCTTTATGCTTGCCTGAAATAACCTTTTGCCACAAGGTCCTCTAATATAAATTGGTATGACTTACAGAAGCAATTTGTATGTTTGAAACCAAAAACAGAAGCAACAAACAGAATACTTATCTGAAAGAAAAGAGGATTCCAAGTTAAGAAAGTCTAATAAACCAATATATCTGCTGAATAAAGCATTACATCAAAACCAAATAATCATTTCTTGAAACTTTTCTAACACTACACAGTTTTCACTAAATGGGAAACAAAATTACCTGTTAGAACTGTGTGGTGCTCTAGTGAGAGATAAGTTAGTACCAAAACCATCCTTAAGTTTCAAGCACATGGGAACAAGCACATCAGGATTAGATGTGTTCAGTTTCATCTACGAGGAAATGAACTTGCTGTAAAATGCTTTTAAAGCATTTTCCTCCACTAAACTGCAAGAAGCATAGATGTGAAATTTAGTGAAATATTCAGATTAAACTGCTCTGTTCAATTTATCAAAATTAAAACTATGCAAGTTTGATTTAATTACTTAACTCACTAACAAGCACTGCAGATGTATAACCTTGAGGCTTTTGTATTTTATTGCCTATTTTCTATATAATTAAATGAATAACAATACTTTCTCTAAAGTAATATAACTGAAGTACTTCTCAAGAAATTCTTTTCATAGGTTTTTGTTCTACTAAGGTTGTTATGGTAATACTTGTAATAAATATCTTTTTATTTTCTGTTAGTGAACTATGACACAGGCAATATAAAATAGGAGCATATCTGGAAATAAGGGATGCAGTTTGGAAACTGCCAACATACTTACTGCTTTCAGATTCATGTAGTCAGTGGCAAATTATACTCCACATAGCTTCTTTTATGGGAGAATTTTAAAAGTACTTCACAAAGGTGCATATTATCTCACAAAAATAGGCTCAAATTCTGTTTATCTAGTCCATAAATAATTAAAATTCATATTTCTAAATTAGATTACTTTAACACAAATACTGTTTCTATGACTGCTCATAATACCTAAATATTATGCCCAATCAAAAATGTGTTGGATGTCTTAAATGGCTTCTAGAACATGTTAGCATAGAATTTTAAAAAGACAGTAGTAATTATGTTCTCTGATAAGACTGCCTTTACTTTGGAATCACAGTTATTAAATGAATGAATGAATTAATTAATTAATTAAAAAACATAAAAAACAATGGAGTAAATGGAGAGTAGGGATTTAACTTTAGATGGAGTAAGAAGGATATTACAAGGAAAAAGGAATGGTGGCAGGATAAATAATAGTAGAGATGTTTGGAAAAGCCACAGGTCAACTTATTATCTTATGAGCTTACGTGTGTGTGTGTGTGTGTGTGTGTGTGTGTGTGTGTGTGTGTGTGTAGACAGAGAAAGGCAGAGAGACTCCAGTATTGTCTACTGTCATTTCCTGTTCTCCTTTTCCAAATGTCCTTCTATATTCAGAAATGCCTTCTCTGAGCCATGGTGTTTCAGGCTCCATGCAGTGTCATCACAGTAGTTAAAGACAAGCATACCAGTCTATGATGGCAGAAAGAGGGACATTCAGATTCTTAGAAGTTTATGACCTCCCTTTCTACCATTGATGGTCAAGGCACAGTTTTTTAGAAGCTCTTGAACCAACCTGAGTTTAGACTCTGGTACCCACATGTAAACTGTATGGTATACTCCAAGTTCCATCATGACAGCATTTGAGAGTGAGAATGGAGATAGGAGGATCAATAGGGCTTTGTGCTTACCAGCCTAACCAACACCAGCAAGCTCTAGGTTCTTGTATTAGTCAGGGTTTTACAGCTGTGAACAGACACCATGACCAAGGCAAGTTACAAAAACATTTAATTGGGGCTGGCTTACAGGTTCAGAGGTTCAGTCCATTATCATCAAGGTGGGAGCATAGCAGCATCCAGGCAGGCATGTCGCAGACAGAGCTGAGAGTTCTACATCTTCATCTGAAGGCTGCTAAGTGGAAGACTGACTTCCAGGCAGCTAGGATGAGGGTCTTAATCCCACACTCACAATGACACATCTACTCCAACAAGGTCATACCTCTTAATAGTGCTACTCCCTGAATCAAGCATATACAAACCATCCAAGTTCTCAAGGAAAAAGGTGGAAAGTCAGAAAATAGAGCATAGTATATCTACCTGTAGCCTCTGAACAGTGTCTGTGAGCAAGAGAAATGAAGCCACATAAATAGATACACATCCATCCCAACTTCTTTTTCTACAAAGAAACAGGGAGGGTGGTTACTGCTTCTCCAAGGCAAGGCAGAGCTGTATCCTTCAGGTGTTCTTCGATATTAGTCCCCAGGTTATGTCCGCCAATCTTCACTGTCAGCTGAGCCTAGCACTGTATAGAACACCAGTGTCACGGGGCTGATACTGGTGAATACAGAAAAATTACCATGAAACAATAAATTGCTCTGTTAGTCTAGCAATCATAATATGACCCTATTCCAAAAGCAAGGTATCTGTCTCTTATTTTCAGTTTCTAAAATATGTTTTTGGTATTCTTTCCCTCAAAATATAGACTTTCAAACAAAAGGTACTGACAGGGTTATCAATGATGTTGATCTCACCTAACTAGAGGATGCTCCCTGTCTGCTTATGCAGTGTACAAACTCTCTTAATTGTCTCACAAAATCCCCATAATGCTGAGCTTCAGAGAGACCCCCACAGTTCTGCAATAATAGACCACATAGCAAAACAAACAAACCAAAAAAAAAAAAAAAAACCAAAACAGACAAAAAAATGTCATGTTAATCAGTAACTCTAACACACACCTTGAATTAAGCAACAATAAAATAATAAAATGCAATCCTCTTGAAGGTCCTTAACACTTCCTTCTATGAATGATCATCTACAGAAACACTGAGTGTAATTAAGGAGAAACTGTGCACAGAGTGTGTAGAAATGGGGCACTGTGCAATGTGTAGGAAGAATAGGGTACCTCAGCTGACTGCCAAAGCTGGAATGCAGAGACACAACCCACATGTGCTGGCTTTGTAGGCAGCTGTTAGTCACTTTTGAGAAGAAAAAAAAAAAAGACTCCCCAAGTAAATATATTTAGAAATTTGGTCTGAGCTCAATGTTTGTTGGTTTGCATGTGCTAAAGAAAACAGAAAGGGGATTCAAAAGAAATAAAAGGATATTGAAATGTCAATAGTGAAAAAATATGAGGCAATTTCACAACTGGACTCCTTATATAACATAGAAGAGTAAATTTGTATGTGAAAACTGACTTTTCTGAGTTACATAAATATTTGCTTTTGAAAATAATCTATAACCCAAAATAACTCTTTCTTCTGAAATCATTATGCTTCTGGGAATTGGACAAGTCACATCACTTAGAATTCATTTCCCTGAGATTTTTTTCACAGGAAAATAATCAATTCAGCTCAGGAAAACAAATCATTTTATGGTTGGCACCATCTGCATGATCAGATGAGTCACTGAAGAGTGGAGCATCCTGCCTCTTTAAAGTCAGAAAATGTGGTGGGATTAAATTGGAAAATTATATAAACACACATGTTGCAAATAGGGGAAGATACATAATGAGCCATCACTCATTTCGCTAATGCAAATAAAGTAGCAATAAATATGCTCCATCTAACAACTGTCAAAGTTGGTGTTTGCATTATACTTGATTTTAAAAATACTCAGTGATCAAAGTATAAGCAGAGTATAGGGAATGATATCTTCATGTGGAATTCTTGAGAAATAAATTTGAGTTCAATCTTTTATGAGAGCAATTTGCATTGGGTAATAGAGAGCCTCAAAACATTTATTTGCTTCTGTTCAATAATTCCATTTATGGAAATCTATCCTTAGAAAATGATTTTTAAAATACAGCAAATACAAACTGGTAGGAAATATTCATGGTGTTACACTTAATGGGGAATGTGGAGGAAAATCAAATCCTAATTTCAAGAATTACTCAAGCATGATACATAAATAAAAATAAGCTTTTGAAACTATGGTAACAAGGTGTTTTTAATTAACATGAAGAATTAGCTAAAAATAGAGTTGGTTACAAACATATCAGTTATAGATATAATTTGTTTCAGTTATATAAAAACAGATGGAGAGAGATCTATGGCCACTGAGATGTCTCAGCTGGTAACAGTTTGGCTATGCAAGCCTGATGACTAGGGTTTGATTACTAAATGCCAAATAATGATAAAAGGGGAAAACCTAACACACAAAGCTGTCACAGCCTTAGCATGCATACCTAAGCACATATATATTCTGTGTGTCTCCCTCAGTCCCACACATATATAACATAAAGTATGTATATATGCCTCCTCCATATATGAATACACACACATATAACACATTGATTACACACTTATTATGTGTTTATGTTTATTTGTATATTTGTATCCTCCATATATAAATTCATATATATATGTGGTACACATATATGTATGTGTATATAATAATTTATATAGGGCTGTGAATATATACAGATATGGAGCATATTCAATAATAAATTTTAAATATATGGAGATATAAATGTATAATTTATCTACCGAGAAATAAAATTCAAGTCTGTTTATAAACAAAACTGCATATATCAGTCACAGTGAATGATACTGCAACACAGACATAAACATTGAATCGTTTATTTATATAAGTAAGAGAAAAAGCCAAAAACTATAGCATTATAATTTGAAACATTACCATACTTTGCTATATTCTAACATGGACTATGTCTGTATACCCATAACCCTGAATATGGATTTTCTATTTATATGTGTGGTAAATTTGTGTGAAAATACAAATATAGGTAAGGGTGAATAATGATATAATAACATAAAAGTCAAATATAGGTAGAATTTGTTTAAGTCACATTCTCTGTAATCAAAGGCAATTTAGATATCTTGAAGTTTAATCACTTTTTGGCAAATGCAAAAGCATAACATGACCGTCTATGTAACAAACAAAATTACTCAGATTTACAGATCCAAATATCTTTAATACAGACAGAAAGAAAATATCCAGGAAACTTCATTTTTATTGCTCAATTAATTTGCTTTAAATATTATCACACTCAACCATTATAGGTTTAATTTCATGGTATAGTAATGCATCTTGCCTCATTTTTATTCATTATATTGATTCTTATGTTGATACAATTAACCTTATATCTGTACAATTAACTACTGCGTGTTTGATAAAACAAGTAGATTAACCTTTGGCAGTAGGAAGGATTAACCACAGGACTTCATGAATTATAGGCAACTCTTCTAACACTATGCACTCATTCCATAATTTAATTATCAATTTAGCTTAAGCCACAGTTACAGAATAGCATGAACAAGGTGGAAGGCTAAATTTTGAAAGAGGAAACAAAACCAATAATTGTCTCTGCCTCAAAGAGTCTACAAAGGGAGGCTGTATCCATTCTGTTTGTGGGAAAGCAATAAGGAGAAATAATCAATATTTGATCAATATTAAGACCGACTGGGAAATACTGGCCTGTTGCTAAGTGGTCATCACAGTAGTTCTATAAAAGGATTCTATCCTCCCATCATTCGGTGGTATACAGGGACTCAGATTCAAGTGATTAACTTGCCAAGGACCTGCATGTCTCATACAGCAAAAATGAGATTTGAATGCAAGTATACCTATAGCCAAGTTTCAAATATTTGTAAATGTATTTACTTATTTTTGATTAATTAACTAATTAATTAGTTAAGTGGAGACCATGGACACTTTGGAGGAGACATGTTTTTCCACTGTGGGTTCAGGAAGTCATAAGATACAGAAAACTACAACAACAACAACAACAAAAAACAAAAACAAAAACAAAAAAAAAAACACACACCTATATGCTGAGCCTTCTCTCTCTGTCCCTGACAATTACAAATTTTCCTAAAAATTCTGTATGTGCACACTTTATTTTATGTCTTCTAAAAAGGGTTTGTGAAGTTCTTTGGCAGAAACACATATTTTACATTTTTGGACTATTGAGACCTACTAATATCTAACACTCTCTGGAGGACATGTCTAAAGAACGTAAATGAAGCTAGTAAATAGAAACAAGAGAGGTAGAAAATTACCAGTGGTCTCTGGCTTTCCTGGTCTCCCCATAGGGAATGAACTGTAGAGTTTTTCTCTCTGTTTTAGAAAGAAAGAGTGAATTAGAGCCTGACAAGTAATTTCAACGTCCTTTTAGGACCTCCAACTCACTTTCAAACAACTTTCTTATTACTAAAGAACATTTCCTATTTGAGGAACTGCTAGACTGATTTCCAGAGAGGTTGCACCAGCTTTCAATCCCACCAGCAATGGAGGAGTGTTGGTACTCCTTACCCTTTCATTTGGAGTCCTTCTCTCCAAATAATGAACACATTACTGATGTATATAAACAGCTCCACACTCCTGTCAGCCTATGAAACAGTGGAGTTCAGAACCATGAAGCATGAACAAATTAAGTGGTATTATATAGAACCATCCAATCTATAAGTAAAACATGATAATTAAGTTCAACTATATTTACATAAATAAGTTGAGTCACCCACAGAAGTGATTTGCATTGTCTTCATTTGTAAGTGACAATTACTGTAATGCTCTAAAGCTTCCCTACACTAAGGGAAAACAAACTACTCACCATCCTTTATAAGGCTGGGTTCACAGTTCTACTGTATTGCAGTGCCAAAATTAAAATTGTTAGATTTGTGCTTTTCCTAACTGTTACATACTCATGGAGAACAGATAGTAACAATAGTTTATACATCCACTGATATATAAAAACACTAGTGGGGTGGTGGTAATCACCATTTCAAGTCACTTCCTGATTAGCCCTTATTCTTTAGCCTCTTGGCCTCTTGTTCTAGAAACTGCATTTTAAGGGAACTTATCTTTCTATTCTATCTGCTCTGTTCAAAGAATGTCACCACCTCCCAATCATAAGGGTGCACAAAAAAAAGGGATTGTAGTAGATCTATGATGGAAATTAAATATTTCATTTGCAGAATATAAATTCTTGCCAATGAGGCTATAGCTAATGTCACATTTTTTAATATAGGAAAGAACTTTCTCTGACATTTTAATTTTCACCCACATAATAGTCTTCATCAAATATAAAAGCAAATTAAATTACTTTGAATACAACGACTCTGTGCTTGGAGGAAGAAGAATGTCCAGTCTTTACAGGATGAATTAACACAATATAATATTCTTGTTAACACCCAAAGGTTGATATTATAATCTAATTCTTTGTGATATGTTTTATAATCTGTCTTAGTTTTTTAGTTTGATCTATAGATAACTGTGTTTTACAGAAAAACAGAAAAATCACAGAAATTATGGGCATTACCCTATCTATATAAAACATGTATTGTGATGATGTATTCTAATGTATAAAAGAAAAGTGGCTAGTAATGGTTTTAATTTTTTCCTTTTGACCTAGTTTAATTCTTTTTATAAGGATTACTGTTTTCCTATATATAAATTTAAGATTTATCATCGTACCTTGTAACAGAATTAATATTTGGTAATAAGTCCATGTCTTTGTCAGCTTTCTATTACTGTGAAGACATATCATGACCATGGCAAGTCTTATAAAGAAAAGCATTTAATTGAGGCTTGCTTACAACAGCAGAGGTTTAGTCCATTTTCCTGGTGGTAGGGAGAATTGCAGCATGTAGACATGGTTACTGATGATGTTACATACAGATCTTCAGTCAGCAGGAAGAAATATATTTAGTGGGTCTGGCTTGAGCTTTTGAAAACTCAAAGCTCCCCCACCTCAGTGACATGTTTCCTCCAATAAGGCTACACCTACTCCAACAAGTCTACATCTCTTAATCCTTTCAAACAGTGCCAGTAGATCTCTAATTCTTTTTGGGAAAAGTGGGTATTTCTGTGACAGACCAGACCATGTACTTGTTGGTAGAATGTGAATATTTGAGACTTTGGACTAGGAAAAAGATTTGAAAAATTTAAATAGGGACTTAGTGGGCCATTCTAGTAGGAATGTATAAGACAGGGGTGCTGAGAATAATGTAGACAGCCTTGCTCAGGATGTTTGAGATGAGAAGAATACCAGTAAGTGGCCTGAAGACTATTCTTGAGAAATTTTGGTGGAAAATGTGGCTGCTTTCTTCCCTTGTCCAAAAAAAAAAAAAAAAAAAAAAAAAGATCTGCCTAAGACTAAATTGGAAAATTTAGGATTAATGGCATTGGCAGTAGAAGTTTCAAGAAAGTCTAGTATTGATTATGACCTGTAATAATTACTAGTCATTCTTAAACATGTCTATAATGAAAAGAAGCAAACTGAGAAAGGAAAAATAGAAAATGTACAGTTCAAGGAGAAAGGGGGCACTAGAAAATCTAAGGGAGCTAAATCCAGTGACCTAGGAAATAAAAAGTTAAAGGAAAACATGATGCTAAATTGAATAAAGGAAGTGGCAGCTTCAAGGCAAAACCCCACCCAACTAAGCTTCTAACCCATGAAAAGGAATTAAAGAAAAGCTTAATTGATGGAGGAAATAATCAGAAACAGAAAAACAGTTAAATTGTATCTGAACAAGAGGATCAAGTTCCACCCCACCAAGCAGCAGACGTTAGCAGCTTCTGCCACATGATTCTGGATTTAGAGTCAATGATATGAGAAATAGCTTGTGGAATCTCCCTCCAAGACTAAGAAAAGCTGTTAGGTGTGTGTTAGGGGGTCTCGGTGCATAGAGGCCCAAGATCTTTGCCTGAAAATGTGAAAGTGAGACCTGGATTTTATTGAAGAACTTAAGATGTTAGAGATGCTGTAATGGAATACCTGCCAAGGAGAGCTGCTAAAAGTGTGTGGAACCAGCCCAAGAGATAAAAGTGTGTTACAGTCAACAAAGCAGAAAGGAGTTGGAGATCCAAGGAACTCTTTCCCATCCGTCATGGAGATGCAGTTTTGGAATTTTCCCTGCTTATTTTGTTCTGTTATGGTCCAGTATTTCCTCACTATGCTCCCTTTCTTCCCCTTTTAAATAATGTATATTCTGTGCTACTGTATGTTTGAAATATATAACTTACTTTTTCATTTTTATGTCACAGAGGGTCACAAAGAAAAGACTGTCATGAGTCTCAGAAGAGTCTTTGAACTTCAGACTTCTAAAGACTGTTGAGACTGTAATAGAGCATGAGAATTTTTAAAGTTGGACTAAATACGTTTTGCATTATAATGTGGTTATGAGAGCCAGGGAGTGGAATGTGGTAGTTTGAATGAAAATGACCCCCATTGGTTCACAGGAACTGTCACTATTAGGAGATGTGGCTATAAAGTAGGTGGGTCCTTGTTAGAAGGGTGTCACTGGGAGGTGGGCTTTGAGGGTTCAGATGCTCAAGTCAGGCCCACTGTGCCTCTCTGTTCCTGCTGTCTGACCATTTGCATGTCAAATTCTTGGATCCCTCTCTTATATGTTTTCTGTCTGCCACGATGATAGTGAACTCATAATACTCTGAACTATAAGCCAGCCCCAATTAAATGTTCTCCTTTATAAGACTTGCTGTGGTCATGACATCTTTTCACAGCAGTACACCCTAAGGCAATACACCATATGCTATGGTCATAAATGTGTGCCTCCTCCCTTAAACTGTTTCTCAAAATCTTAACTTTTCAAGGTGATAGCACTTAGTGAACCTTTAGGGATTTAATTTGCTCATGAGAGGAATATATATTTTGTCAATGGCACTTGTCATCTTATAAAGGAAAAACAAAAGAGTTCATTCACTACCTCTCCCATGTGACACATAAACAGTAAGGGTAACCTGAATATGTGCTCTCATCAGACCCTGAAAATAGCAACATCAGTGGATTTTTACTCTCTAGTCTCAAAAGTTGTAAAAAATTATTTTTTGTCTCCAAGCCATTCTGACCATGCTGTTTTGTTATGCACAGAAAAACAAGAAATGGGAAATTAAAGTATTTCTGGAAATGATGCTTTAGGCTCTTATTGATTGTCCAAAGCAGAGTGGTCAGCAACAAAATCAAGTGTCAGAGCTATTTATGAAGCATTTAACTCTGCTAAGAATCTGACATAAACAATTGTTCCTTTTGATGAATCAAATTGAGATTTAAAGTTAGAAGCAAATGCCTGGAATTTATGATTGACAGAAATAACTGTGAAAGTTGTTTGTCAGGGTTGGTTTTTTCTTTTCAAATTGCAGAATTTGTCTGTCTTTCTTTCTTTCTTTCTTTCTTTCTTTCTTTCTTTCTTTCTTTCTTTCTTAGATATTTTCTTTATATACATTTAAAAATCAGGGTTATTCTAATGGCTTGGCTCTCCCTGTGTCACTCTTTACATTGTGGTCATTTTCTATGAAAGGATTAAATGAAGCTTTGTATCCTGGAACACACTTATGTGCATAAAATATATTATAAATAACCTATACATAAAACAATTCTTATTAGATGAAACATTTTTAAGCAACATAGAAGGGCTCTAGCAGGCCTGAGCATGGCAATCAATTGCTGACAGGCTTTTTCTCCACTCTCCCTTCTCTACCATTCCTCTACCTTGTTAAACTGTTAGGTTACATTCCTAAAGCTAGCCTGAAAGGCCTGTTTACTTATTTAGCCAATGATTCATTTCTAAGATAAAACACCAAGTTCTAACAATCAAAATTCATTAATTGGCTAACAAGTCCAATAGGATTTACCACCTCACCCTAGTAAGGCTCCCACTTTTCCCCTTAAAAACATGCTCCTACAAAAACACCCTCTGTTGCTTTTCTTGCACTTGTTACTGCTACTTGCTGTCTGCTTTTCTTTGTAGCTACTGCTTGCCCCTCAATGTAATAAATCTCCTGTTTACTAAGACTTTAGTATCTGGGTATGTATCTCCTATACTGACTCTGAGGGGGTATCCTTCCCTATAAACATAACTAGAAGAAATGATTGACTAGCCTAACTTGGATGTTCATACAACATATATTTTTTAATTTAATATGCAAATTGTACAAGCTTTAGCTAGTACCCTCGTTAGTACAAAAAACTGAATCCCTATGATCAATGTCAAATATTTTTATTACTGCAATTGTAGTCACTCACACCTATAATCTTAGCACTCTGGAGGCTGAGGCAGAAGGGTAACTGTGAGTTGGAAGTCAATCTACACTACATCGTGAGGCTACATACATGGCTTCAGAATAAAATAATAAAAAGAAAGAAGGAAAGAAAAGGAAAAAATTCACCACTGGCCCTCAGGCCCACATCCTCAATATTTCCATCACTCCTTTTTATGATTTTCAGTAGTCTTCCTTTTCCCTCTGTCCTAGATAAGTTTCTACTACAGCCTTTGGGGGTTTCAAAACAGGGTTTCTCTGTGTAGCCCTGGCTGTCCTGGAACTCACTCTGTAGATCAGGCTGGCCTCAAACTCAGAAATCTGCCTGCCTCTGTCTCCCAAGTGCTGGGACTAAAGGTGTGTGTCACGACTGTCCAGCCGACCACACACTCTTATATCTCTAAGAGGCTGGAGTCTTCACTATAACTGAGGCTGCACTTTACTAATAGCTTCTTAGCCGCCTTCCGTGGTACATTATGGCCTCATCCTGATATATGGTAGCAAGTCTCACTGTCATTTCTAAAACTCCTTCAATTCTGGAGTATCCATTGCTTCCAAGGCCACATCTGCACTCATGGCCTCTCATGTTACCAAGCCCAGCTTCCTCTATGACTCTTTTAATCCTGAGGTTTTCATGTTAACAAAACCAGTATCACCTGGGAAACTAAAGTTTAGCAAGTTTGCTTGCCTGCCTAAGATGTAGTCTTGCCTCTTTCTGTACCACAGCTTCTGTGTGATGACCCCAACGAACTACTTTCTAGATTAGTCTCAGTAATGTGTTTCTGTTATTAACCACAGCTGATTCTTCAGCCACAGCTAACCAGCATCAATTATGCCAGTAAAGCATAAATCTCACTTCAGTGGTGTTTGTCTCATGTTAATCACAGACAGTTCTTCAACTTCATCTGACAAAACCCCACAGATTCTTAATTCAGAAATATCACAAAACTTTTTGCATCCCTGTGAAACTTCACAAGCCATTCCTCCACTGTCTGCATGTCTCTCAATACACCCATCTTCTAAGCTCGCAATGAACCATCCATTAAGCTTTGAGCACCCAATGGCTTTTGAAGCCCAAAGTTCCAAACATTCCTCCCCAGAACAACTTAGTTAGGTCTATCACAACAATAACTTACACTCTGGCAACAATTTCTATCTTAGATTGCTTTCTATTGCTATAATAAAACACTGGTAAAAACAGACATCAGGAGGAAATGGTTTATTTAATTCATCTAGCAGCTAACCATCCATCAGGAAGGAAAATCTGAACAGCAACTGAAGGCAGAAACCTGGAGACAAAGCCATCAGTTATCCTCTCTGGTCTGTTTTATCACAGCAATAGGAAGCAAACTAAGGCTGTTTCAATGATTTTGACATGAAGCCTTACAGAGTAGGCAAGACATCCACAAACAAAATTGTTTTCAACTCAGTGTAGGTAACATTTACATGCTTAAAAATGTTGGCATTATGTTATTGTGCATTGTGTAAAGTTTATTCTTGTGTTATTCAAATGCTGGTTTTTCTACCCTCATATTTTGTTGAAATCCTGACACAGCATTGTAATGTTTACTTCAAGAATCTCTAGTTTGAAGTTTGGGTAAACAATGCTCACCATTTATTCTCTGCCTTGGAAAAGCCAATAACTAGGCAATAGGTACTTGTGCCAGGTAGGGGATGAGGGAGAGAAAGAGAGGAAGAGGGATAACGCCATGAGGAAGGGATCCACAAAGACATCAAACAGTATACCTGAAGACCAGAGAGCCAGACAAATACAAAACTGCAAATATCACAGGGATTTTGGCTGGGATATAGACAGATTATACTAGAGGATTAGGATAGAATTATAATGTCTAGTTATTGTACTTTAAATTGAAAGTAAATCTTGGTCTTTCTCTGTTGTTATTGAAAAACTAGCTAGGATAAAGAAAAACACCCACAGTATTAATGTACTGCTTACATTGATATTAAAATTAGTTACAATAATTGTGGAAGAATGAGCTTCACTAAGTTTCTTGGAATCCATACATTAGAGTATATAGTGACCTCTGACCTCCATTTTGCTCACAAGTTTTTCTTTTAACAGAGAAAGCAATGAGGGCTTGGAAAGTTGCCCAGCATACTCTGTATAGTATTTGATGACTTTTTGCCCTGATAATGTGACACTCAAGTCTTTAATTTGCTTAACTGTAAGCTTATTCCACTATGCATATGCAATAAAAATGAAGAAAGGACTTTTTTTCTATGAGAAGTGTTCAGGAAATCTAGTGATTGAGATGAGCCACAAAAGTGGATTTTATGAATGGTTT
This sequence comes from Mus caroli, assembly GCF_978045245.1. NCBI lineage: Eukaryota > Metazoa > Chordata > Mammalia > Rodentia > Muridae > Mus > Mus caroli. Next base: position 47,653,850 of record NW_028227256.1, read on the forward strand.
GCTGGAAAGCTCATAAAATGTTAGCATCAGTTCAGATGTGACATTTGCATCATTTGTATTCCAAGTCTGTACAGATGGGCAATCTACTCTGCGAGGAATTTTCATGACTGAGATAACAAACCGTCATGCTGGCCTTAGACAAACTACTTTATGCTATAACTGTATTGGCCAGTTATCTTTCATAAAGTCCCAAATAAAACAGTATGTTAGACAGTACAGGAGTTAGAAATCTGGAAGTACTTTTCTGAAGAAAGTCTGTGGGTCTCAAACTGACAGGCAGTGTCATTTTAAAGTACCCTTCGTGATCTGATTTCAAGACTAATATAATTCCCTATATGAACAAAATTACTTGCAACTATTTCCTTAGAAGTTTGACTATCTAAAAGGAAAATAAACATAGAACACAGTTATAGTGTAAATAAAATATCTTAGGCATAATTAAAAGTAATGGGACAGGACTGCAACAAACACATGCACACCCCCATTAGAGGAAGGGATTGGGACAAGATGACTGGGAATAGTAGTGGGGCCTGGGTTTCCATAGCCAAGGGCTCTGACTGTAGCTGAAAGGTAAAGAATTGTCCAGCATGCAGCAGCAGGCTCTTCATTCAATCCCTAACTCAAGAGGAGGAGAAGGGGAACAAGAGTCCTGAAAACTGCTTGCTAACATGTTTTTATGGTAGCACATAGATTTTCATAACTAATCAGCATACCAACCTGCTGACTTATTAAATAGGCAACTGAAGACAGCAAATCTCAGCCTTTCTCAAGAGAATCCAACGAAGTCCTTCAGTGCTAGGTTGAGAATATAAACCAGAGAATTTTCCCATACTATGTAGAGTGTACACATTAACATGAATTATGAATTGTGTCATGACAAAGATAAAATATTTACATGCCATTTGCAGATATTTTCTACTTCAGGTGCACATTTTCTGTAATTCATAAGTAAGGGCTTTTGCAGAGAATATGTTCAAGCAATACACCAACACTTTTATTTGTTCTTGCTAAAAAAATATTATATAAAATTGTACAATGAGATATAACACTTCAACCTGGGGGCTGTGGAGGGGTCTCAGCTGTTAAGAGCATTTTATGCTCCCACAGGGGACTCATTTTTGTTCCCACCACCCATATCATGTAGCTTACTGTAACTCCTGTTTCAGGGGATCTGATGTGCTCCTGACCTCCACCGGCACCTGGAGACATATAGTAAGCATAAATCCACACAGGAACACACATCCATACACATAAGTAAAAGTAAATAAATAAAAACTTTAATGAAACTTAAATGTTTATAATGACATATATATGATGCTTAACTCTGCTAAAGAAAATAGGTATTCAAAACTTTTTGGTTAATATCTCTCGTTTTGTGTGTGTGTGTGTATACACAGTGACCGACATAAACACACACAGCATACACATGCGTGCGCGCGCACACACACACACACACAGACACTAGCTGCCTGTAAATAAATAATGTCAGGTTAAACACATTCATCAGTGAAAACTAATCATGTGAAGGATCGTTTGCTTAGACTTGAATCAATGAGATAAGTGGGACTGCAAGTTTGGTAGACAAAGTTAATAGACTGCCAGTTTGCTATGTATTTGTGGATGATAAAGTTGTTGAATATGAAGCCATGATTTATAAAACTATAATTATCTAAGATTTTGAAGGAGGAGAATTTTTTTAACAAGAATGTAAGGAAAACTCTCTATGGTGATGAGAAATATTGGATTCAATTCTGAAAATAAAATCCCAGCTATTTCTTTTAGGGGACTGAATCTCCTGACCACTTTGTGGAAGGAGTATAATAGAATAGACTTGCTACAACTGACAACATCCAGGCAAAGTCAATTCCTGCCTGTATTTAATATCTGTGACAGGCACAATTCAAACCTGCTGATTTTACCCAATTGAACTGAGAGAGAGAGAGAGAGAGAGAGAGAGAGAGAGAGAGAGAGAGAGAGAGAGAGAGAAAACAACCAAGAGAGATGATTGTCTCCTATGAAGGACAGTAAGTCTCTGTTATACTGCCTAGGAAAAAACAAAGACTAGCTGCTTTTGTTGAGATCTACAAAAGTGTGTTGAAGAGCTTACAAAATGGCTAATAAGGCAATGCTGACTGCTGATAAGCTGGAGGATCTGAGTTCAATCTGAGATACCTATATGGTAGAAAGAGAAACTCCTGCATGTTACCCTATGAATATCAAATGTATAATACCATATGAGTGCACATGCACAGACATAATGTTACTGTATTTAAATCATCTTGGTTTAGAAGATATTCTCATTTGTAACTATAAAATTAAACTAAAAATGTCAATATAAACAGTGATCCCTGTGGTCAAGATGAGCAGGCTGTGGCTCTGTAATCTATTATGCATACAGCCACTTGGATGAGCACTCTGAAGACTAGGGATTCTCTCTACCAGGATTCGTTCACTGTCAACATTTTCTCTGTTTGATGGCTTCCTTGTGAGTTGTAAGATACTTACTCATCAGACAACCTGGCACCCAGCAAGGTATTCCATCAAGATCTTCCCTGAGAATTGGGGCAGAAGATAAGAAGAGACTACAGTAGGTACTCTGCTACAGAATTGGGATGAGACTTGGGAACTAAATGTAGAGAAGAGAGTGGTGATCTAAAGCTTGCCTCTCTGCTTTCCTGGCCTACTTGCTTCTTTGGCAGAATTGGCTACTATGTTCATAGGAAACATCTGTTGGAGTTGGGGTATAAAAGAAAAGGATGAGTAGGGAGGAAAGTTAGAGGACAATATCTGTGTGATTCACTGGATATGGGGGCAGAAAGAAGAGGGTGGCTGCAATACATGTTCTGCTACAGAGATGGAAGTCTGCCTCAGAATGTAAACTTAGAGGAGAGGAGGGAAAGGTGAAGATCTGCAGACCGTACAGGTGGGAAGTCTGACAGGGCAGATATTGTATAGAATCTAAGAGACCACAGATGTTAGCACAGACTACTATAACCAGATGGCAACAGATGGAAAACTAAGGTATTTCATGACAAAAACAAATTTAAGCATTATCTACCTACATATCCAGCCCTACAGATAGTGGTAGAAGAAAATTTCCTACCTAAAGAGGGTAACCAGATTGAACAGAATGAAAGAAATAAATAATCACAGACAAGCAAATTCAAGAAAAGAAACACACATGCACACAAAACCCACCACTTCTATTACTATTACCACCATCACAAAACAACAAAATAACAGGAATTAACAATCACTACACAGTGAAATATCTCAAAACAAATAGTCTCAATTCCTCAATAAAAAGATACCAACTAACAGAATGGAAGCAAAAAGAGAATCCTTGTGCTACAACAACAACAACATACCTACCAACCAACCAAACAGACAAACAAACAAACAAACACAAACCACCTTAACTGCGAAGATAGCTATCATGTCGGTTGAAAGAGTAGGAAAAGATATTCCAAGGAAATAGTCCTTAGAAGTAAGCTGTTTAAGCCATTTTAACGTCTGATAAAATAGGTTTTAAGACTAGATTAATCAGAAGATATAAAGAAGGCCCTACATAGTCATCTCAAAAAAAAATCAACCAACAGGACATTAATATTCTTAACATGTATGCACACCAAATACAAGGGCATCCAACTTCATAAAAGAAACACTACTGCAGATTAAGTACATACTGATAATGGGAGACTTCAAATTTCAATACACAGATTATTCAGAAAAAAAACTAAACAGGGAAATGTTGAAAATATCTGATGTTGTGAAACAAATAGACTTAAGAGATAATTGCAGACTATTTTACCTAAATACAAAAGAATATATCTTCTTCTTAGAAGTTCATACTTACTGAAAAATGACCACATACTTACACACAAAGCAAGTTTCAACAGATATAAGAAAATTGAAATCACATGCAGCCTTCTATCTGACAACCATGAATTAAAGATGGATATCAAGAGCAAGAATATCAGAAAGCTTAAAAATTCTTGGATACGGAACAACTCAATACTGAGTGAAAAAAATGTCTGGTTAGAAACTAAGAAATTAAAGACTTTCTGGAACTGAAGGAATGAATACACAACATAACCATACTCATTGGAAATACCGAAGGTAAGAGTCAAGTTCATAGCATCAAGAGACTACATTTAAAAATTGGATCTCATTCTAGTAACTTCATATCATACCTGAAAGCTTTAGAGAAAAAAAATCAAAGCCAAAAGGAGAAGAAATAATCCACCCAAATCCACCACCAGAAGATTTTTAACATAAAATAGTTGATGAGTTTAGGATGATAAATTACATGTCCAGAGGTTGTGTTATCTGTTGATTCTACCGCATGGGAAGCATGACTGGGGATGTGAACAGTTCAGCAGCAAGTGAACTGTGAGAAACTGGGCTATCCACCCCTCGGGGATAGCCATGGGGGTGTGGAGACCACTATTGCTGGCACATAGCCGGTGATAGCGTGGGTTTGTTTGTTTGTTTGTTTGTTTTTAAATAATTTCATGCTACAGGCAAACCCTTAAAAAAACTAACTCAGAGGCCGAAAGAAAGAATATCTAATTTAACACTTGTAGAAATGAAAGGCATGACATAACAACAGACAAGCAGAAAATCAGAAGGACGGACTTTAAAAGCCTATTCTCCCAAATTGAAAAAGAATCTATGAAACGAGATAATTTTCTCAATACATACCACTTTTCAAAGTTAAGTTAATCTTAAACGGACAATTTAAAGAGATAAATCTATGTGCCCTAGTCAAATCAAGGCAATCATTAAGTTCTCCATCCAAGAAAAGCCCAGTGCCAGATGGTTTTAGCACAAAATTTTACTGAACTTTCAAAGAAGAGCTAATGCCAATAATTCTCAAATATTTCCACAAAATAGACCCAGGAGCATTTTTCAAATTAATTTTATGGTACCACAGTCACCCTTATACCTAAACCCTAAACCACACAAAGACTCAGCAAGAGAGAGAGAGAGAGAGAAACAGAGAGAGAGAGAGAGAGAGAGAGAGAGAGAGAGAGAGAGAGAGAGAGAGAGAGAGAGAGAGAGAGAGAATGAATGGGTCATGTGAACACAGATACAAAAATTCTCAGTAAAATCCTTGCAAACCAAATCCAAGATCACATCAAAAAGATCTACTGTGATGAAGTAAGCTTCATTCCAGAGATTCTGGAGTGTTTTAACACATGTAAATCAATAAATATAAACCACCATACAAACACACATGATTATCTCATTAGACGCACAAAAGTCCTTTGACAGCATCCAACACTCCTACATGATAAAAAGTCCTCAAAATAATAAGGAAAGTTTATTCCAAGCCTATACCCTACATCCTAGGAAGTAAGAAACTAATAGCATTTCCACTAAAATCAGAAAGAAGTTAAGGTTGTCTATTTCCTACATATCTGTTCAATATACTACTTGAAGTTTCAGCTAAAACAATAAAAAATCTGAAGAAGGTCAACAGGGTATGGATTGAAAGAGAAGAAATCAAAGTATTTGTATTTGCAGATGCTATGACAGTTACATAAATTACCCTAAAAATTCCCCTGCACCAAAGGAAAAACAAAAACAACAACCCAGCCACAAACCATTTGATCTACAATATAATTTGACATAAGACCTGCTCTAGGAGATGGTACACATATCTGACACTACGTGAGTGACTAATAACCTAAGACTAGATACACAGGGACCAAAGATAAGACAAAATAGTACTATTCTAAAGTAAAAACAAACAATGTCGCGATACAATGACTTTTTATCATATTCTACTCTCCTCAGAGATCAGTGCCTTCCTCAGCCATCATCAGAAAAGCTCTGTCCTACAAAGATAGAAACTAATATAGAAACCACCATTCAGATGCTCTACAGAGAATGAAAGACTATGGAACATTCAACCCTATAGGGATATCTCCATCAAATCATGCCCCTCAAGGAACTTTGGGTCAGGAGGCAAAAAACCTGAAGTTGCTAAAGTGATAGGTAACACCCAGAAAACAAGGCCCTCTTAATCAGCCTGTTGATGCACAAATGAACTCACAGAGACCAAAGTAGCATGCAGAGGGCCTGCAGGGGTCTGCACCAGGTAGGTTCCTAGAGCTGAAACAAATGAGCATAGCCTTACATTCCTACTCCAGTAACTATTTCCAATTGGTCACCACTTGGAAACAAAAATTTACTTTTCTCCAAAGTAGTTTTACTTGGGTAACAAACTTCTGTTAAGGGTAGGCCACACCCGCAGTACTAGATGGCCAACAGAAATAAACACACCAACATCATAGGAAGTCCTCGCCTTGTAAGGTTATGTCAGAACTCTTTTTTCATCTTATTTTTATTTTACTTTATTTATATATTTCCTCTTTTAACTCTACACATTTTTGCTTATATATTATGGCTTCCAGTTTAGTATTATATGGGATTCTTGAGTGTGTGAACAATGAAATCTCTGTGTCTGTATATCTGTTTAATGTGTCTTTTCTTGGGCTCTTTTCTTTCTCTCTTTCTCTCTTTCTCTCTTTCTTTCTTTCTTTCTTTCTTTCTTTCTTTCTTTCTTTCTTTCTTTCTTCCTTCCTTCCTTTCTTTCTTTCTTTCTTTCTTTCTTTCTTTCTTTCTTTCTTCCTTCCTTCCTTTCACTTTTCCTTCTTCTTTTCTTCCTTCCTTTCTATTTGTACTCTGATGTATTAGTGTTTGTTTTAATTCATCTTATTTTATTATCATCCCTTAACAATCCCCTCTGACTGTTTGTGGTCTAATGAACACAGAAAGCGGGTGGTTCTAGATAGGGGAGAAGGTAAGGAGGAAATACTAGGATTAAAGAAGGGGAAAACTACATTCACAAGATATTATTTGAAAAAAATCTATTTTCAATAAATGGACTTTTAAAAGTTAAAAATGCCAATAAAATGAATAAATCAACATATAACATAATTTTCAAATTTTGAGTATATTATATTGAAACCTATTCAGTCTGTTTATGTTAATTGTGACCACTTGTATCTGGCTACTGACTTTGTCCATTTTTATATGTGTTTGTTTGTACATGTTCATGTGCATATGTGTACATGTGTGTGTGCATGTACTCATTTCTGCATATGCACATGGAGGCCAGAGCAGGTGTTTTCCTCAGTCACTCTCTGCCTTATTTTTAGAGACCAGCTTCTTGCTATCATTAGACCTCACTAATTTGTCTAGGCCTGCTGGCCAGTGAGCCTGTAGATTCTTCTACTCTGCTCCTCCAGCCCAGTTGTTATAGGTAGCCACATCATGCCTGGCTCTTACATAGGGGTTGCATCTAACACAGGTACTCACTTTTGCATGTTAATCATTTCACACACTCATAATTTTTACAGCTCTTTATTTCTAGTTTTCTTATTATGAATTTAAATTATTTTTAAGTATATGATATAACCTTTCCTGCTCTGTCTCATGATCATGTAAGTTCTTTTCTTTTCTCCTAAAGTCACATTACTGACATGTATTGAACTATTGCACGATCTTAATACTATGGAATCCTCAAATGCCTTTCTATCTGCTTTCTGTCTCTCTTTTTTATTCAATTTGAAGGCTATAGTTAAATGAATCACTCAGCTACAATTTTTTAAAAAATTAAATCTTAAGCTTCAAATGGGTAAGAGCCTGTTTTTCAGTCTTTAGAAATTTTAATCTTTTCTCACCTTCCATCTTCTCAATAGTTTCTTTTCTGGATTGTGACTTTACCTATTTATACATGAATCTGTAGCCATTTTATGTCACACTCTGTGATATCACCACGTTGCACATACTGTTCAAATCTCTTTCCTCCCTTTTCCTTATGTGACATACCTCCTCTCTTGGCTTGTTTTGACTTCTTGAAAAGACCTTCTGTTAATACTTGTCTTGTGGGAGTCTGTGGGTGGTACGATATTTGAGGAATTGAAACTACTAAAGTATTTTTAAATTTTTCATTCTATTAAATTCTAATTTCTGTTCTTTTCACTAATGTTTTGTAGAAGTATCTCTACCTCTCCAGAATAACTTGCTTATGTGGAAGATTCTCATGCACTCCTACTTGCCTTGCACTCCTTTCTTTTTTTAATTGAATATTTTATTTACATTACAAATGTTCTCCACTTTCCAGGTTCCCCCTCAGAAACCCTCTATCCTATCCCCTCCCCCTGCTTCTGTGAGGGTTACCCCCATCCACCTACCCACTCCCAACTCACTACCTTAGCATTTGAGTACACTGGGGCATAGAGCCTTCACAAGACCAAGGACCTTTCCTCCCATTGATGCCCAACAAGACCATCTTCTGCTACATATGTAGCTGGAGCCATGGGTCCCTCCATGTGTACTCTTTGGTTGATGGTTTAGTCCCTGGGAGCTCTGGGGCAGGGGTGTCTAGCTGTATTGTTCTTCTTCCTGTGGGGTTGCAAACCCCTTCAGCTCCTTCAGTCCTTTCTCTAACTCCTCTATTCGGGACCCTGTGCTGGATTTAATGATTGGCTGTGAGCATCAGCCTCTGTATTTTTCAAGCTCTGACAGAACCTCTCAGAAGACAGCTATATTAGGCTTCTGTCATCAAGCACTTCTTGGCATCCACAATAGTGTCTGGGGTTGGTAACTGTATATGTGGTGGATACCCAGGCAAGGCAGTCTCTGGAAGACCTTTTCTTCAGTCTCTGTACCAACTTTGTCTCCGTATTTCCACCTGTGAGTATTTTGCTCCCCCTTCAATGATGGACTGAAGCATCCACACTTTGGTCTTCCTTCTTCTTGAGCTCTATATGGTCTGTGAATTGTATCTTGGGTATTACAAGCTTTAAGGCTAATATCCACTTATCAGTGAGTGCATATCATGTGTGTTCTTTTGTTATTTGGTTACCTCACTCAGGATGATAGTTTCTAGTTCCATTCATTTGGCTAGGAATTTCATGAAATCATTGTTTTTAGATGCTGAGTAGGATTCCATTCTTAGAGTATGGCTGCCTGTCAGGCATGGTGTGCATGGATTTTCTGCATCATATGTTCATTCTCCAGGAATGGACTCACTTAATTTCATAGCTGAGTTATGATTATGCATGTGCATCTGAAGACTGAGGTCTTTCTTCAGTTCCAACATTTATCACCTACTATTACTTCAGCTATACCTTTACTGCCATGTCTTGTATTTTAGATTTCTAGATCGCTCATGGCTTGTGCACTGAGGCCTCAGTCCAGCCTCAGGGTCTATAGTTTCCCATGTATTTGTTTGCAACATGTATGCGAAGACATATGTATGCATCCTATTCCTTGAAAAATCTACCTTCAAACTAACTCCTCTATTAATTGTATAGAGTCTGAAGGCTATGAAACTTTGGTTGATTTGGCATTCTAAGGTAAATTTCAATTACAAATTCAAATACATCTAAGTCTGTGTGAACCTGCTCTTTAACAATTGCAACTCTTTCGGGGTAGAAGTTTGAAAATCTAGGCCTGTTCTAAATTGATTTGCAAGGAGTAAAGTATCAGAAAATAAAATATTCATTAGACTTCATCCACAAACCTCACCATCAGAAGCATTCCAGGAGTCACCCAAGCAAAACCAAAAAGCCCATCACCATTATATCATGAAACAAATGCTCTACTTCAAACAAATGCTGCATTGCACTGTTTGACACATCCATCACATGTCATACGGCATTGACATCAAACAAGATTATAATGGCATCTCATCATTTCACACACATCACAAACCAGAAACTGGCAGTTGGACAAAAAACATTTTCCTTGTCCGTGTCTGTGGCTGGTGATCAACATATTACAGTGCCTGAGAGATATCTCCTACTTCTGGACACATTCTCATGCACACACATCATGCACACAGAGGGTTTGGGATAACTATTTGTTCATCTCTGACTCATTCTGTGGAAACAAGCTTCTTTAAGAGTTAGCACGAAACACTGAAAGCAGGGCAGAATATCTTCTAATCAACTAGAAATATATGAAATTATTCTTTCTTCAGATGCAACACAATAACACAAATAAATGGAATGGGGAATATAAAACATGTTCTAGTGTAGGCCTGTGTTCAATAAATATCAATCAATTGAAATTAAACCCAGGTCTATTTCTATATGCTCAACTGATCACAAAGATTCAAGGACAAGAGCTTAAATCTGAATGTTTTTGCCATTAAAGGACTTATATTAGTGTGCAACCTCTCAAACTCTCATAAGTTAAAGAGTACTTGAGAATCTCATAAAAGGTCATAATTGATTTCATTTAGATATAAACAAGTAAGCACCACATAAAATGTAGCAATGGGAAGGGATCTGACTGTGATTTGACTTAGACAATAGAAAACATCAAGCCCAGCATTGGGCAGTTAAATCCTGGGTGTCACTGCAAACAGGGACATGGAAGCATGACAGTGTACCATTGCTCTGGAATTAGGACCCAAAGGCAATGTAGCCATTAACAAAGCACAGGCTCATTAGATGCAGATAAATATGGGCTCCAACACTGGCCCTTCATACAGCAGAAAGATAGGATAACTCTAATGAGAAACATTATCCTATCTAATGTATAATTTCCTTGAATATTCCGTGTTATGGTATATGTAATTTGCTAGCATTGTATGACCGACTAGAAAAAAATAGCAGGTTCAATAGCATTTTTACAGAATTTAGGCTGGTGAGATTTAAGTATTGAAAGTAGAAAGGAACTTCAATAACAAGAGTAGGGCCAGATTAGAGAACCATAACGGTCTCAGGATGCTCATGTTCCACTAGGAAATCAAACTCAGGAAAAAAAAAACTCATAAATCTTGGAAGAATTTGCATTATAGAATTCAATATCTTAATAGTTTTTTTAACAGACTTTGTGTGTCAAAATAAAATATTATTTTATCTTAGTTATCTAGCTACTGATAAAGGCAATTCTAGAATATAGCAATTTATAATCCAGTGGTGGTACAGGGCTATAAATTTTCAGTACAAGGTTAACTGGTGCAGGAGAATTGACACAGCTTTAATACCAATCTGCTCTAAATAGCAAATACAAGGTCATACAGGACTAAATAGTGAGCTGCCATCTCTTAATTTAAAACACGTGTCTTTAGAGTTGTCTTATTTTATGTGTATAAGTATTTTGCCCATATGTATGATTGTAGACCATGTGTGTCTGGTGCCCTCCAAAGGCCAGAAGAGGGCATCAGATTCTCTGGAATTGGAGTTATATATGGTTGTGAACTTCCATGTGATTGTTGGGAACTGAGCCTAAGGTCTCAGAAGGGTCAGCAAAAGCTGTTAACCTCTAAGCCATCCCAATACATTTCAAAAAAGTATGAATTATCATATAGAACATTCTTTATACTCTCTCTCTCTCTCTCTCTCTCTCTCTCTCTCTCTATATATATATATATATATATATATATATATATATATATATATACATATGTGTGTGTGTGTGTGTGTGTGTGTGCATGTATTTGAGCAAACGCATTCACACACATGCCCATGAAAGTCTGAAGAGGGTTTCAAAGTCCCTGAAATTATGATTATAAGCCATTCTGAGCTGCCCAATGTGGGTGTTAGGAACTAAGTTCTAGTCTTCTGGAAGATCAGCAACTGAAACATCTTTCCAGCTTGGAACTATTCAAAGATGTAGGTTGCAGATCTTAGGGAAAATTAAAGACTAAGTTTCTTAAATTTATATTAAAAAAAAGTTTCAAGTGAACAACAGAAGGGGTTTCCTACATGCTAATGACATTATATATGCTATATAAAACACAGACATCATAGGAAAACGTTTGAAACTGAAATAAAAATATTTGTGAATTACTTGAACTGTTCACATTGCTCATCTTCTGGTTTCAGTCCCCCTCCAATTAAGTGGTTTGCTGCTTGCCTTCAAAGGTTGATTTTCATTGCTTTTCTACTCATCATTCTTGAATAGAATTCTCTCTGTTAATAAAGATTTATAGAAATCCAGACCTTCACTAAATTCTCTAAACAACCTTGCTCTCAATGATTGTTTTGCAACTTAGGGAAACTAAATAAAACCACTTACATATTTATTTTTCTCATTCTGCAGCTTACAGCCCCCTAGTCTAAATCAGTGTGCACCAGCCTATCATGTATGTGACAAATGAATATGCTAAGTATGAGGATTTTCAGATCCATGGAAGTGTGGGGACAAAGGGCACTCTTCATCTGTGTTTGTCTGCCAAATAAATGATTTTTCATATCATGTAAGATAAAGCATTCTAAACTCAAATGTTGATCATTGATAAAATCATGTAATAAATATTAGTGCATTTAGTGATTCGTTGTGTATTAGGATTCCCAAAGGACAAGAATCAATGAAAAGGATATATATTTTAAATGGATGTATTACATGAGCTTATACTGCCTAAGCAGTAGAAAGATGGAAGATTTGATATTCCTCAGTTCGCACGGCTACATAAGTTCTGCAGCAGTGCCAATCGAGTCTTAGGAGTCCTGAGGATTCCTGAAGAGCCACTGAATTGAAGTCAAATTTTTAAAGGCTAAAGATGAGTTTTTTTAATTGAGTATTTATTTCATTTACATTTCCAATGCTATCCCAAAAGTCCCCCACACGCTCCCCCACCCACTCCCCCACCCACCCACTCCCCCACCCACCCACTCCCACTTCTTGGCGCTGGCGTTCCCCTGTACCGAGGCATATAAAGTTTGCACGACCAATGGACCTCTCTTTCCACTGATGGCCGTCTAGGCCATCTTCTGAAACATATGCCGCTAGAGACACGAGCTCCGGGGGAGTACTGGTTACTTCATATTGTTGTTCCACCTATAGGATTGCGGATCCCTGTAGCTCCTTGGGTACTTTCTCTAGCTTCTCCATTGGGGGCCCTGTGTTCCATCCAATAGTTCTTAAGCCAGAAAAGAATGATAGTAGCAGTGGTATTAGCTATGGTGGCAGTGGCAGCATACATGATACACACAGGGTTGAAAGGGTGAAGAGTGCAGAGAAGGTGGAATTCTGCAAGATCCTGTCCTATAGGGAGTGAGTGCTGGGGGTTAGGGGACTAGTTGGGGAGGAGGGGAGAAGGGCTTCTCCAAGGATGTTAGTGTTACATCTCTTTTAGGTGAAGGCCTTCTCTGACAATCTTCAATGAAACCACTTTCTGAGACAATCTTAACGTGTGCATATACCTTTATTTGGGATGAACTTGTATGCATATACTTTATTCGGGGTGAACTAAGGGTTATACAATTTTAAGGAAGGGGATAGGAATATTCAGGTTGGCCAAAGGCTAAGATACTGAGATGCCTCATTAACATAGGGGGCGGGGCATTCCAGAAATCACAGATGCTTGCTGAATGGGTTTCTTATGGGGCCAGGCAGAGGGTAGGGGTGGGGATTGATGGACCTGTAATTTCACTAATGTTACATGACATTGTGCAAGTAGAGAGTGTAGGGGTTTCAGGCTCCACAGACAAGGTCAAAGAAGCAGGAGCCCTGCTGTAAGGGAGTCTTCCATTTCCATAGAACTCAGTAGGCTATCCAGATAATGGTAGACTTGTATCTTGATTAGCGGGATCCATCATTTTTTTTTGTTTTGTTTTGTTTTGTTTTTGTTTTTCGAGACAGGGTTTCTCTGTATAGCCCTGGCTGTCCTGGAACTCACTTTGTAGACCAGGCTGGCCTCGAACTCAGAAATCCGCCTGCCTCTGCCTCCCGAGTTCTGGGATTAAAGGCGTGTGCCACCACGCCCGGCCGGATCCATCATTTTGATTGCTTTAAAAGAACTTGTGTTTCTCTCCTGATTGGTTTACTTTTGTTGATAAAATTTATCAAAGGCTTAATAAACGAATCCCTCTGCCCAAGATGGACAGTTTATATGAACTTCAGGGATTATCTTGTTATAATTTAAAGTAAGCCAAATATATCACCTATAGACCAACAGATGTAATATACAAAGAAAATAAATCTCACAAAATATAAGTTTTTCTAATTTCTTTTTTATATTTCTTTTAAGGAAGTCCATGACCTAACTTTCTTCTAAGCCTCATATAGAATATGTGTTTGTATGTGATTTGAGAAAATATGATTTGACATAAAATTATATCTAGTGTAAATATTTTGTATTAACTCGATCTCTCAATTAATCATTTATTGTCTTTACTGGGCAGTGAAAGTTTCCCTCTCTCACAGGAGAATGTGCCTTGTGATTTTTGCACATTTATATTCTATGACCCAGTTAGTCTAAAATGTATTCCTGTATATATAAGACTTGTCCAGGAAATGGGTAATCTTTATTTGTTCTCTATATAGAGAATTAGTCAGATACTGGAAAAGTGACAGTGAATCATCCAGATTCAGACTAAAGACAAGATCTAAGTGCTACACAAAAGCAGAATGTTTCTGATGGAGGGTCAGACAGAAAACATAATCTCATGCTATTACAATTCAGTTGTAATATATTGTAAAGTATTGATCTCTAAAAGCATTGATTGAGATGGGTATGCATTGCTGCAGCCTCAACCCTCTTGAAGAAGGGGCAAGAGGACCAGAAGTTTATAACCATGCAATTACAGTGAGCTTAAAGCCAGCCTGGCCTACATGGACTTCTTGCAAAATGAAAGTTATTGAAATCCAGCTAAGGCTCTGTACATTCATTTTTTCTGGAGTGATAGGAATGAACATCTACTCCCCCAAGATAAATCACTAATGACAGAACAATGTAGCACTTCATTCCATTAATGTCCTACTTGATAAACCAATGTATTTATCAGCCTTACATATAGATAATGGATAAGATATGATTTACAGATGTGTAACTCCACAAGAGCTGCACCACCACAAAGTCCCATCCTGTCATGGGTGATCACATGAAACCCTCTTATTTAACGTGCAGAGTGCTGGTATGACACGTATGTGCAACACCTTTTGCTGCATAGTTAGAAAGTCCTCACTTGCATGGAAAATTTCCCATGTGCAGTAACTACTCAGAACCTTTGTCCTTACTTATTCTTTGTGTCTATTAGCCTTATCTGGTTTAAGCTATTATAACAAAATACCACATACTGTGTTGCTTATGAAGAACTTAAAGTAATTTCTCACAGTTCTAGAGACCAAGTTCCATCATGCTTTAGTTTGAGCAGGAAGATTTTCCCAGAGGGCAAACTGGGAAAAAAGGGTATTGTATCTTTTTTGTGTCAGAAGAGAGAAAGAAGTCTCTGGAACCTTTTGCATGAGTATTAATCCCATGTATAACATTTCCAGTTGTGATAAAACTACTTCAGGAAGAAGACACTTCCTATTTGTAGCCACTATCAAAATGTATATTAGGATTTCTCACATGAGCCTGGACAACTGGGAGAGTGGACACAAACATTAACTATGAATCATTGTCTCTGCCTCCAGGATATAAGCAAGTATATTGATGGTTTTCACTCCTCATGAAAGATAACAGGATCTGAGAGGGAACAAGAAAATGTAATGATCAAAACAATAGAGCCAAATGGAGAAAGATGATATATATGAAACCTAGTGTTGTCTATGTACAGTTCTTCTATTATACAAAATGTTACTAATTAATTTTAAGTTTATTTTTAATTAATTAAATGAATATTAAATCTAAAATAATTTTCAATCTAACACAGCATAATGAACTAAATCATTGTAGTATTAATTATAAATATAAGCAAATTTTAGAAAAGAAGGAAATTAGGGCAAGGTGAAGTTGTCAGAAAGACTTGATATACTTGTATAATTTCAAGAAATGAGGGTATAATTGCATTTGCTACTTTCTGTGTTCTATTTTTCAAAAAAAAGGAGTCAGAGTAAAGTAATCAGTTAACAACTTTAACCAGGTTAGGGTAATTACACATATTTTCATATTTAAACTTGAGTTATTCTATCTCTGGAAGTAATGTCCTGCAGAAGGAAGTACATGTTTCATCTTCCAGAATTCCTTCAAATGACACTTAAAATAATTCTTTGCTCATCTCTATAATGTAACTTCCCGTCCCCCCACACACACAATCTTCCACTAACAGAAAATATTATTGAAGGCAAGAGAAACTGGGTCAGATTCTTGGGAACCATCAGACCTGAAGCTGCAGTTTTGATTTTAATATTTCATTGTTTAACAAATGTGCATTATTCCTTCCTCTGAAGCTAAGGAAAGTAGCATATTGGATCCTCCTGTACTTCCTGTCCAACCCTGCATGGGCACGTTCTGTTGGTCATGAAGGAAATTCTTGGCAGCCTGTTCCTACTACATGAGTTTGCATGCTAGTTGCACTTGACTAAGTCAGTGACTGACAGCAGCAGTGCCTTTTGGGGGGATTTTAAGTTCCAGTTCAAAGATACTACAAGAAGATTAATGAGAAACAAGCGTGAAGCATCCTCATCTCTAGGTCAAGTTCACGCAGAGGTTCAGATTAACTCTCCTCGTGCTGGCTTTCCTGACACACGCAAATTGTTAAAATAACAAGACAAGTTTTCTCCTTTGCTTCCTGGAATGTTTTTGCCTCCTGCCAAAGCAAGTAACATGGATGATAAGAATCAACAGAAGTTGAGGCTCATGCTTTCCAGGCAAAATTAACTCTAAGATAATATGCTAGTGCCTCAATTTCAATAACAAGACTGCTCGGCAAAGCAATGATTACCTTAGAGCAGTGGCAGATTAAAAGACTTGGTATGATGGCATGGAAGCCTGCACTTGTCTAGTATTTTAGATTTTACAAAATGTAAGGAAGGGAAATACCATGAGCTTCTGAGTCTCACTTACAAGGAATATTTTATGGCCTGGGAAAACTGGAATAATTGATCAGAGTTTTTTTTCTCAAATAAGACAATAACCAAGGTATTTGCTGAGACATAACAATTAATTGTTGTTTTTGAATTGTGATTTCTATTTTTATAGCAGTACATTGCATTTAAATGAGGCTAAGACTAAATATTTTGTCTATGATGAGAAAAGAATCAAATTTACTTAACACACCAATTTTTAAAAGATATTAAATGTAACTTATTTAGTGAAATAGCTTTCAAACAGTATGAATCATTTTTTCACAATAATATGTCATCTAAATTCAGAACCATTTGGTACAAAAACCAGTTCACACAAGTTCAGGTGTCAAGGACATGAGCATGAGAACCTCAGACCAACATTTCTTATTCCAACTATCACCACAAGACATGGTCAAAGCTGCTTGAATTTCATAAACTGTTTTAACTAATAAAATTAGAGAGTTGCAATGCATGGTTTAAAACATTACATACCATTGTACATGTGAAAAAATACACACACAACATTACCTACATAAGGTATGCAGTTAGTGTTAGATGCTATTCAGTCCCATTCAGTTACCATCAAGAAAGGGAGTATGATAGCAATTTTACTTGAAAGGATCCAGGGCTCAGGGCTATAAATACCAAAGAAATTGAGAATGTGTTAAAGCCTGTTTGTGAAATAAATTTCTCTAATTTGAGAACAAGAATGTGTTCTTGTGCACTGAATTTCCATCCGGGCAAAACTTTAAAAGATCTGAGACTTTGTGGGGTTTTTCTTTTACATGCGAAAGTATGTGTGTTTGTTCATGTGCATATGTGTTGTTGTGAACATGTACACCATCCACATGTGGCAATCACAGACGCATTGAGTATATGCCTTTATCACTGTGTTTCCATGTATTTTTATATTTGAGGATAAAAATAAACTAAGTTGTGCTTAGTTATGATTTACATATGATTCTTACATATTTTACATAAGATCCAAAGAAATAAGGGAAATAACATGAAAAAATAGTATCTTGCAAATAGATACAAGTGTTATAATATTAACATTATTTTTGTTTTGGTCTCTATAGGAAATAATACAGATATCACTATTTATTCCTTCAATAGACAGACATTATCTAAAATCTGTCACTACATGGTTGTAAATATTAAACAAAGAATATACTACGAAGAACAACCAAGAAATGTAGATAACACCTTAAATTTTTCCTACATAATAAAGAATATATTTATTGATTTATTTTAATAAAAAGCTATGATTTTTACCTTGTTTCTTTTTTTTATTTTTTATTACATCTTTTCCTCAATTACATTTCTAATGCTATCCCAAAAGTCCCCCATACCCTCCCCCCCCACACTTCCCTACCCACCCATTCCCAATTTTTTTGGTCCTGGCATTCACCTGTACTGGGGCATATAAAGTTTGCATGTCCAATGGGCCTCTCTTTCCAGTGATGGCCGACTAGGCCATCTTTTGATACATATGCAGATAGAGTCAAGAGCTCCGGGGTACTGGTTAGTTCATAATGTTGTTCCACCCATAGGGTTGCGAATCCCTTCAGCTCCTTGGGTACTTTCTCCAGCTCCTCCATTGGGAGCCCTGTGATCCATTCACTAGCTGACTGTGAGCATCCACTTATGTGTTTGCCAGGCCCCAGCATAGTCTCACAAGAGACAGCTATATCTGGGTCCTTTCAGCAAAATCTTGCTAGTGAATGCAATGGTGTCAGCGTTTGGATGCTGATCATGGGATGATTTTAATATAATAAAAATTAGTGCAATTAATGTTTGGGAAAACTAGTATCTGGTTCTAATTCTTATCTTCTGGATTTCAAACACCATTTAGATAATAAAATAAAAAAAAATTATATGGGAAGAGTTCAGCTGGGCACTTTCTTTGTGATTGACTAACTGGAGGGAGGAATATGAGTGACAGATTTATACAAGTAAAACAGGAAAGTTATTTGTCAGCTCATTGGTTCATAACACCGTTAGTTGCAATTTTCATGGCATTTGTTTGTTTGTTTGTTTACAGGGTCAGGAAGAATTTGCCTGCCATTGAGAATTTGTGTACATTAGTAAACAATTTATTTATAGGAGTCATTTCTCTCCTTCCACTGTTTGGAAGTTCTAAGGATCAAAACTGGGTTATCAGCCTTGGCTGCAAGTGGCTTTACCAGCAGAGCCATCTCTCTTGTCTCAATTCACAAGTTAATACTTTTATCAAACAAGCACACACTAAATGTATCGCTAAGTGTACTGCTAAGTACTTAGCAAAAGCAAACTTATTTACCTTCCATAGAGAAACAGCATCAAAAAAGATTAATCATGAAATGAAAGTGTTTATAACTCTTTAGTGTACTCGAAAAAAGTATGTGTTTATATAAAATTGTTCTTTCATATATATGATTGTTGATGTTATATATTAGGTTGACAGTCACAAGATGCTTAGTTAATGTGCTAATTGTTCTTCTTAGGTCTGTGAGACTTTTTTCCAGAAAATACTAATTCATGAGTAAATTCTCCAGTAAAGTAGATGATTCTCCCTAACGTGGGTTAGCTTCATATGAACCATTGAGGTACTGAATAAGGAAGACAAATTCTATCACAACGGTTGATATGTTGCGTATATTCTGCTCATCTGCACCTCTCTTCCTGAACACACTATTCAGAATATTAGTTCTTCTCTCTCTGAGCACTACTGTTTCTCATAGCTTAAGGCTTAGGATAGTGTAATTGTAGAGTTGCCTCAATGGTTAAAAATACTTTCTATGAAACTCAAGAAGAACGAAGACCAAAGTGTGGACACTCTGCCCCTTCTTAGAATTGGGAACAAAACACCCATAGAAGGAGTTACAGAGACAAAGTTTGGAGCTGAGACGAAAGGATGGACCATCTAGAGACTGCCATATCCGGGGATCCATCCCATAATCAGCTTCCAAATGCTGACACCATTGAATACACTAGCAAGATTTTGCTGAAAGCCAGATATAGCTGTCTCTTGTGAGACTATACCAGGGCCTAGCAAACACAGAAGTGGATGCTCACAGTCAGCTATTGGATGGATCACAGGGCCCCGTATGGAGGAGCTAGAGAAAGTACCCAAGGAGCTAAAGGGATCTGCAATCCTATAGGTGGAACAACAATATGAACTAACCAGTACCACCTTGGAGCTCGTGTCTCTAGCTGCATATGAATCAGAAGATGGGCTAGTCGGCCATCAGTGGAAAGAGAGGCCCATTGGTCGTGCAAACTTTATATGCCTCAGTACAGGGGAATGCCAGGGCCAAGAAGTGGGAGTGGGTGGGTGGGGGAATGGGTGGGGGAGCGTGTGAGGGATTTTGGGATAGCATTGGAAATGTAGATGAAATAAATACCCAATTAACAAAATACTTTCTGATCTCACAGATAACTAGGGTTTAGTTTCCAGCACTTAAATATTGGCCCATAAGAATCCATAACTCAAAGTCCAAGAAATTCAATACCCTTTTCTGACTTCTGTGATGGAACACATGTCACAATGCCTATAAGCAGGCGAAGCACTGGTGTGCATAAAAGATAAAATAAACAAATCAGAGAGACAAAGACAGAGACAGAGAGGGGTGGGTGGGCTAGAAATCATGAGACCTCCTGGTTTTCCTGTCATCATACATAGAAAAAAATCTACCTCAATATCAACCAACCAGTCCCCCCTCCCCAGCCAGAGCTACCAGGGACTAAACCACCAACCAAGAAGTATAAATGGAAGGACCCATGACTCCAACTGCATGTGTAGCAGAGGATGGCCTTGTTGGGCATCAATGAGAGGAAAGGCCCTTGGTCCTGTGAAGGCTCGATGCCCAGTGTATGGGAATAGGATAAGGAGTGAGGAGGAGGGTGTGTTTGGTGGGTGGGGGAGCACCCTCATAGAAGAGAGAAAAAGGAGGAAATAGGCGTTTAGGGGGTAATGGGAAAAGGGGATAACATTTGAAATGTACATAAAGAAAATATCCAATTTAAAAGAAAAAAAAAAAGAAAAGACCTACCTCAGTTGCTTGGTACACATTTGTAGCATATTTCTTACCTTCTAGGATATCATGTGCATCAATTTCTTTCAAAAATTAAACACATCTGTGTTTCTGTCTTCTGTCACTTTATCTCTAGACACATGGATGGAAAGATTAAAAAATAACAAGCAGAAAGATATCTCTAAGTTATTTTTGTCTCTTTAAAAAACCTAATAATATAATGTACTATAACTTCCATGATGGAATTTCCCCCCTCTTTCCTGCTTGTCATTTCCCTCTAAGCCTACATTACGATCTATACATGCACCAAGGATGTATCACTATGTTCATAGTTAATTTTCTCAGTGCATAATTAATACTAGGGTCAAATTTTCTATGTTCATTTCATGCATGTATACATTCAGATATTCATGCAAATTTACAAATATATGAACACACACAAACTTTGAAAGCTCAAACAACCCTACAGAAAGAACTATAGACAACGTAGGATTGCTGAAAGCAAGAGAAACAGTCTTCCCTAGGGGAAAGCATACCAACTGGTTATGGATGGTAAAATAATCAGCCCTGTAAAACACACACACAAATTGTACAGATTGTACTTAGGCATGTGCCAGTGTTTTTGTGTGTATGTCATATGTCTATGTGTGTGTGTGTGTGTGTGTGTGTGTGTGTGTTTATATGTGTGTGTGTTATAACAATGGATAGAAAAAGAGGTCGAGAATATGACAAGGAAAAGGGAATGGTATGTAGAAGGGTTTGAGATTAGGAAAAGAAGAAATGGTATGACTATATTATCTCCTCCTCCCAAAAAAAGAAAAGATAAAAAGGAAAAATATCTTCTATGTCCAAATAAAAAATGTAATAATGTATGGATTACTAGGCAGTGACAACAAAAGCCTAATTTATAAGTCTAAAATATACCAGTTTATGCCAGAAAGGGCAGCTCTCTAAGCTGAGTAAGATTCCATAGTTTAATATTTGTGGGGATTTAGTCGTTTTATTTGCTGCCTATTTATAACACTTTATATATAAATAAGTTTTGGTATTCTATTTTTTTATTGTAGCATTTACCAGACTAATAGCATTAATTTACATTTTTGCTTAATGCCACATTTATTATTTTTATTGTCTGATTATAGTTTTATTTTTGGTATTGACATTTCCATGTACAAATATTGATTAATAAATTAATATGTAAATGATATTGATCTTTTATCTGTGAATTTTGGGGAATTCTTCAACAATTTGCTTTGTCTTTTAACTCTGTTTAAAGTGCTTGGATATAGACAGCTTCAATTTTTTACTAGTGGCTGGCTCAATCCATTACTTCCACCCATACTGCACATTTGGCTTTTCTCAGTGAGAAAGAGCTTTGTACATCTTATATTTAGCTTCAAATTTACAGTACCTTATCATCATAGCAGGTAACATGGTAGCATGCTGGCAGATGCTGCAGCAGTAGCTAAGATACATATTCTCATCAGTGAGCAGAAAGAAACAGACAGATACACAAGAGACAGAGACAGGGACAGAGACAGACAGAGACAGAGACAGACAGACAGAGACAGACAGACAGTGACAGACAGACACAGAGACAGAGACAAAGATGTAGAGGCAGACAGACAAACAGACAGACAGACACTATGGTTTTGGAATAGGCTTTTAATACCTCAAAGTTCACTGCCAGTGACACACTTCCCATAACAAAGCCACACTTCCTAATCCTTCTAAAACTATCAAAGAGTTCCATCAACACTGAATAAGCATTCAAATGCATGAGCCTATGGACCCATGTTCACTGCTGCTCCATTCATATTAGTCAGAAATTGGAAACAACCTAGACCCTCAACAGAACTAATTGTGGCTCATTTCCACAGTGGACTATTACTCAGTTTTTTTTTTTAAATATGACATCATGATATTTGCAGACAAATGGACAGAACTAGAAAAAATTATCCTGAGAGAGGTAATCCATACCCAGAAAGATTAATATAGTATTATTCACTTGTATCTATATATTAACCATTAAATAAATGATAAACCAGCTATAACAATAGACTCAGAGAGGTTAGGCATAAAAGAAGGGATTAGCAGAGACATTTGGATAGCGCTGGAAGGAGGAAATAGAATAGATTTTACGAGTAGACTATCCGAAGGGATGGGAGGAATGGGTACAGGGAAGAAAGATGAGATTGAGGGATGGAATGAGGGGAGAGACAGATAGAATTGAAGGCTATTTGCGAGGCAGTATGGAAAGTTAGTATAGTGAATTTTCCTATAATATATGAAGGCAATCCTAATGAAATCTCCAAATGAGGGAGAAGGAACCCCAAATGGTCATCTCTTCTCATCAAATGAAGCATCCAGAACAGGTACTGGCTTTCATCCAATTGATTGTTGGCTGAAAAGGTGCTATGGAAATCCCCAGACAACTTAAGCTACTGATAAGACAAGAGGTTCCTCTCCACAAACTGACAGCAAGCTGACCCATTGGTGAAGACTACTTTTGTTGAGCATCTGTGTGAGATGCAATGTACTGTCTGATAGGCAGCAGACCCAGCCAATCCAACAGTTATGACAAAAGGAGTTTTGAATAGATTCAGAAGAAACACCTACTGGGTCCTACTGTGGACATCCTAGCTATTATAGAGAGTTTAAAGAAAGCAGAATCAAGCTAATCCAGCTTGGGACTAATATAGACATCCTGCAGAACCCAGGGTTGTGCTGAAGAGAGAACAGAGGATGCTCCCTAGAGGCAACAGACACCGTGTCTTCAAAGGCACTAATCGAATTTAAATTTCTGAGTTTGGAGAATATCAAAGAGGTTTTTGACAGCACTTGTTGAAATTGTGGGAAAAAAAATCACACAATCCCACTTTCTCTTGGCAAGACAACACTTAAATTCATATGTAGTTAGATCTAGAATTCATCTTAGGTTTTTATTAGCCAGAAATAAGATGGTAAAACTTTTCCTTCTAAGTGTTTGGTTAGAAAAATAAATATTTGATGTATTATTCAAGCTACACAAGCAGTTCAGCTGCCTCTCAATGCCTATGGATGCTTTGCCATTCATCATTGTTTTAAAATTGGTGATGTTTGTTCATGTGTATCTATATGTTTGTTTAACAACTTCATTAACAGTTTTTGCACATGTAATACCAAATATAGTAAAACGGGAGCATGCTTTACAGTTTCCATTCCTAGTTTGAATTTATTATTTTTCAGTCCCAATTCATGTAGTTTTTACTTGTTATGGTCATACCTCTGGATTGAATTATCATTATGCTCCTAGTTTACCTTCAGGATTTACCCTCTCTTTGTGAATGTGTGTATGTGCATATCCATATGTGTGTGTGTGTGTATGTGTGTGTGTGTGTGTGTGTGTGTGTGTGTGTATACTCATATGTGAGCATGTTACTGCATATATTCATGTGTGTATGTGAATATTCATGTGTGCACATATATTCATCTTTGTATGTTCATGTGTGTGTATGCATATATTCAAGAGAGTGTGTTATTCATGTGTGTGTATATTCATGTGTCTATGTATGTAAGCATATCTTCACATGAGTGTGTGTTCATGTGTGTGTATATTCATTTGTGTATGTGTGTATGTGTATATTCATATGTGTATATCTGTGTGTGTATAAAAGCCAAAGGACAACACTGGGTGGTAGATCTCAATTAGCATGAACATTTTATTTTCTGAACGAGGGTCTCTCATTTGCTAAGTAGGCTAGGCTAAGTAGTCAGTGATCTTGTGGAGCCTTTAGACACTGCCTCACCAGTTGTAGAATTACAGGCAAGCACACCACCATGTCCAGAGTTTTAACGTAGTTTCTGGAGATTAAGCACAAGTCCTTGCCTTTCTATGGAGAATATTTGCAAATTGAACTATCTATTATCTTGGCCACAAAGTTGACTGCTTCTTTTTCCAAAGATCTAGCCATCAAGATTAAAATGCAATATTAGGGCTACTCTTTACATTTCCAGCTCTCAGTCCTGCCCTACATAGGGCTTTGCAGTTCATATATTATTTGAATTAATTCTATAACATAAATATTTTTTTCTTTTTTTGATCTTTCCTTTTTTTAAATTAGCTATTTTCCTCATTGACATTTTCAATGCTATCCCAAAAGTCCCTCATACCCTCCCCCCAACTTCCCTACCCACCCACTCCCACTTTTTGGACCTGGCATTCCCCTGTACTGGGGCATATAAAGTTTGCATGTCCAATGGGCCTCTCTTTCCAGTGATGGCCAACTAGGCCATCTTTTGATACATATGCAGCTAGAGTCACGACCTCCGGGGTACTGGTTAGTTCATAATGTTGTTCCACCTATAGGGTTGCAGATCCCTTTAGCTCCTTGGGTATTTTCTCTAGCTCCTCCATTGGGGGCCCTGTGATCCATCCAATAGTTGACTGTGAGCATCCACTTATGTGTTTGCTAGGCCCCAGCATAGTCTCACAAGAGACAGCTATATCAGAGTCCTTTCAGCAAAATCTTGCTTGTATATGCAATGGTATCAGCGTTTGGAGGCTGATTATAGGATGGATCCCTGGATATGCAGCCTCTAGATGGTCCATCCTTTTGTCTCAGCTCCAAACTTTGTCTCTGTAACTCCTTCCATGGGTGTTTTGTTCCCAATTCTAAGAAGGGGCAAAGTGTCCACACTTTGGTCTTTGTTCTTCTTGAGTTTCATGTGTTTTGCAAATTGTAACTTATATTTTGGGTATTCTAAATTTCTGGGCTAATATCCACTTATCAGTGAGTACATATCATTTGAGTTCTTTTGTGATTGGGTTACCTCACTCAGGATAATGACCTCCAGGTACAGAATTTATGAAATTCCTAGGCAAATGTTTAGACTTGGAGGGCATAAATATTTTTTATATATCAGTATAGATTATTTGTTTTGTTTCTCTGTGTAATATAAATATAATCTCTATTATGTGCATAGAAAATTGGTTGTGAATATAAATAATCAGCTAACACATTCATGGAAACCAAGAATGTTTTCAAACCTAGTTGACTGGATAGATAATATAAGCAATTGCCTAATTTCTCAAATTTCCACCTCAAAGCATCTACCAGCACCACATAAAAATGTATAAACTTTCAACAGTTAATGAAAAGTAGAAGTCATGAGTTTCAAAGCAAGGATATTGTTGGAAAGTTTGGAGGAAGGAAAGAGAAGGGGAAATTTAGGATCTCAAAGCTAAAAGAAATAATAAAAATAAATAAAAACTTTCTTCAATAAGTTTTAAGATGAATTAAAGTATATAGTTTGGAATATCTTTAACCTTATTTCAAAGGTGAAACCCAGAGTACCCTACCTCATTCATGAAGCATCAGTCTTTTCCACTGCTCATTAAGTCTTCTAAATATGAAGCTTCAATCCAATTATTCTTCCTTCAAATTTAGCTGGAAAGTAGATATCTCTGGACTTATTTCTCATCACATACGACACCACTAAAAAACATCCACCAGACTTCGTAAAATAAGCATTCTTTGTTTTCTGAAACATCTTCCAAGATTTTGAGAAGAGATAATTTAAAGAAAAATACTAGAAATATACCTCTAGTTACATCTAAGTTTTCTTAATTTTTCTTTCATTTTTCCTTTATCTTATGTCAGCCTGCCCCAGACTGCATGTACATACCATTCCATCTCTAGAACATTTTATTCCTCACAGTCATATCTAATAAGTAACAAATATAATCCATTCATTTTCAAATCATCTGTTTACTCTTCTTTTTCTCTCTTTTTAAGTACGCTTTACAGTATATAACTAAATATTTTACTTACTGAAAAAATTTCTAATCATTTATTGACTTCAATATTTCTATCCCATCTCAATAGATTGATCATATTTTTATTCCTGGTGTGTTTTCTTCACTCTCACATGGTCTTATGCCTTGAGCCACATGATTTTATACTTCAGAAAAGACTGTCTCCTGTGTACCATTAATTATGTGTAGCTAGCTGCTTAAACAACAGAATAGTATTGTCTTACTTTTCTACTGCTGTGCTAAGGCATTATGACCATAGAAACCCATAGGATAAAGAGTTTACTGCAGGTTTACCATTTCTAAGTGTGAGTCTACAAGCATTGTGCTGGGGAAAATAGCAGCAGGCAGGCAGGCATAGAGCTGGAGCAGTAGCTGAGCACTTGTATCTTTATCAGCAAGTAGGAGGCAAGTAGAAAGAGAATGCTAACTGGGCCTAACTAAAAGCCCACCCCGTTTAGACATCACCTCTAATAAGAGCACACCACCAATTCTTTCCCAAAAAAATTCTAACAACTGGTAAAGTAATATTCAAATATATACACCTATGCAAGCCATTCTCATTCTATCCACCATAGTAAAAATAGTTCATAATTTTTATGATTTGATTTTTCAGACCTGTTAGTCATCATTACTCTTGTTATTGTTATCCAAATGCTTTTTTTTTTTTTACAGAAAAGCATAATGTGTAAAATCACTCATTTCAGATTTTTTAAATTACATGTCAGTGTGTTCCCTAAAGTACCTGTGAGCACAGATTTCTTTTTTCAGCATCTTGGGAAGCCATCCTAAAAATCATCAATCTCTGAACATCCTCCTCTGTAAAGAAAGAAAGTAGCCTGCCAACTTACATGTGAAACATTCAGAGACACAGGGCATCAAAGTCTACACAGGACATCTACTGTGCCCTAGGTCTGTGTCTGCTGGAGCTAAATTGGATGAGAACAGAGTCAACTTTTAAATTGACTGATCATTATGATAAAAGGATTGACTTTTATTTTTATTCTTTTGAGGAGAAGAATGAGCTGGAATCCTAGCCAATTTATCCCAAATGATTGCATAACATGGAGTTATCTGTGGTAATAGAGAATAGAGATTAGAAATTTCTCAGGAAATCTCTGGACTTCATTTTAGGCATTATTTAAATGTCAATGATAAGAAATATTTAATCTAGCTTCAACTAAATTCTTTTCTTTGGAACATTAATTCTGTTTTATGTCTTAGAAATGAAGGAAAAGGAAAACTCTCTAAAGAGCTAAGCTTGGGAAATATTAGATTCAAAAGAATTTAAACCAGTTTCCTTACTGTAAGAGAGACCCAAACTTTTGGTACCCCAGTGTGCACTTGGAATCTCTACTGAGAAAGCGCAATATACAGCACCATTCAACATAAAGAACAGCAAGTTCTTAGAGAAGCAGACTATAGATCACATATTAGAAAATGGTTTACAAGTCAGAATTTGTAGGAAATAGTAAATTGATAGGATTCTACTAAATGTTTTATCTTCCTTGATAACCCTACGAAACTGAGCAAAATGTCTTAAGGGCAAGTAAAAGAAAAATTTTCAGATAACCAGCATGCAAGGACTCCAGACTAAACTATCCTTGTAGTAGCAATTTGCTTCCAGATTGTTCTGCAAATATGTATTTGACAGGAAGTAGGAGTACATTGACACAATCCCAATACACACCTTTTAAAAACTGATGTATTTCCAGAGCAATAATATTTCATTCCTTCCTTTAGAGTCAGGGTGTTCTCCACCAGTATCCAGTCTGCTACTGCCTGGGAAAACATCCAGCAGATCCATGGGTGAGCACTTCCCTGCTCAAAGTGAGGGACCACATTGATTAGTTGCTGTTTGATAGGAGCGGGGAAACAGATGCCTTGTTCTAATTACAGTTTTAGCACCTCCTAGTCCACATTTCCTTGCTACTGAGGGTGCTGTGAAGTCCCTGCAGCTGCCTAAAAGCCAAACTTCATTTTGAATACAGAATGCTATTATTTCCTCACAGGAACTCAAAGTCAGGCTAAATTTGTGTAAAGTGATCCCAAATCTCACCAGCATAATATAAAGCAGACTAGATCGTAGCACCTTATTGTTACCAAGGTGTTGAGGCAACTACTTGAGCTTCCCATAACTATACTGAGCCGAGGGTTAATCTAGAATATAGTGAGGAGTGAAACAAGTACAGATCATTCCAAGCATCTGCCCCAAAGGATCATGGGAAAGTGGGGAGTGAATGAAAGAGTAAAGAATGTTAATGAATGCCATGGATTGCTGTTCACTTGGTAGTGGGACTTGGTTGCATCTTTGAGTGTTTTCTTAGTTTCTTTCATTGTTTCCCCCCATTCACTTATTATGAATACTGATTCATTTTCTACATCCATATTCTTAAAAATACTGTTTTCCCCCTTGATACTTTTTATTGGGGTTCTAATTCCACATCTCATGACTTCTCTCATCAACTAATTGGAAACTAAGAGAATTCTGCCTAAACCCCACCTTTCGCATGATCCACAGAGACCTATTTTCATGTTCTTGAAAAACTTTTTCATGTCTGTTCAACTTGTAACTGGAATGAGTACATCAAAAGTACATTTCTCTTGACTTATCCATTTTTCTAAGCCCATCGTTCAAAAAAAATGATTTTTTAAAGATATTTATATTAAGCTAAATACCTAGACTTTGGTTCCAACAGTTATTCACTGAGAGTCTCTTCTGGATAAGAAAATAGTCTAGAGATGAGAACTACAAAATTGGTTCTTTGCCAATGCTCCTATTCTAATGAATTGTGACAATTTAACAATCCAAATATATACCATATCAGAACATGATACAGCCACGAGAGAAACTTAGCAGATATAAAGACTCTAAGGCAGACAGATGTTTGATATGTTTTACAAATATCACAGAAGCCAAATGGGACCTAAGCACAACAAGATAATTTAAAAAGGAAAAAAAAATCAGTTCAAAGAAATAATGAGAACAAATAACAAGACAAAAGTTTTCAAGTCTAGTTGGTTGTTTAGAATTATTTTCCCTTCCTTCCTTCCTTCCTTCCTTCCTTCCTTCCTTCCTTCCTTCCTTCCTTCCTTCCTTCCTTCCTTCCTTCCTTCCTTCTTTCCTCCTTCTTCACTCCCTCTCTCTCTCTCTTTCTCTCTTTCTTTCTTTCTTTCTTTCTTTCTTTCTTTCTTTCTTTCTTTCTTCCTGTTTTTATTTTCTTGTTAGTACTTAAACTCACGGTCTTATTGCATGTAAAATATACACTCTGTCACTGAGCTACACATCTTCAGGACACAAATGCCCCCCAATTTTTTAAACCAATAACAATATCCCATATAAGATTTGTAAGACATTTTAGGATGTGCCCCTAGTGGGAGTGTATTTTAGAAGTGCCTCAAGTGAATTAAACATAAAACATATGAAAAAACTGAGGTGTTGGCATAGTCTTCTTCTCTGAATAAAAATAAAGACTTGTGTAGAGTAGTCACATTACTCCATTTTATACTTTAAAATGATAACTCTGATAAGTGCATGGTAAATATACTGTGGATACTAGTGACGTGGTATTAGAGAGTTAGAAGGATTAACGCCCAACAACAGATCAAGTTACAGAACCAATAGTAATCAAAGTAGTAAGTGATCATATTCTGGAGATATTTATCATGTAGAATCAACAGAATTTTGCATGTATACAACAGATATTAAGTGATAGTGCAAAGTATGCCCATGGGAAGTACTGAAATAACAGGATGGAGGAAGAAAGGTTCAGGGCAATGAGTGAATGAGAAGTTTGAGAGCTACTTGTGAAATGCTGATTATTTTATGATTCCAGTAGAAATGATATAAAATAAAACAGTTGAAGAATATGAAATAAAATATATTTAAAACTAGGAAACATAAGATAGAGTTGAAGATAGTGGCTTGAAAATAATGAGCAAACAAATGACTTAAAAGCCATCTGACTATGTGGAAGCAAGTAGCGAGTTGGTGAAATAGAGGAGGAAAACACAAGCCCTGCCTCCTATGGGAAAAAGAGAGAAGTTAGCAGCCAGAGGATTCTACCACACAAATGAATGAAAGAGATGAGCAAATGAACAGAGGTGGAAGAGAGGCTTGCAGAAATCTGTTGATCTATCATGCTGTTGCTTATTAAGATAAGGACTTGGTATTGTCTATTGATCAAAGTTTCTAACTGTGGGTCACAACCTCATATCAGGTACTACAAGTGAGTGTTGAGTTTGATGAAATTGGGAATTCTGAATATGCAACAGGCAAAAGTTAATTGGAAGTCTAACATTAAAATGTAAACACAAAGTATTTCTGAAGTGTTCATAAATATTGCACCATGAAAATGTACTGTCCCCTTCAGTCTGAACATACAGAAAGTGCATGTATATGACACGTTCTGTCATGCTACCCAGTAACAACAAATGCTTCCTGAAACACCTCTGCTTAGATCTGAGATGGTGATTCTGCTGATTTAACTAAATGTGTAAAAGTTTTCTCCTATTTCAGAAACACAAAGCCTTAATTACTAAAAACAAAGACTTCTAATACTTTCTTATATTCAGTTTTCAAAGTATAATCATCAAATTAGTGTATCTTTGTACTCTGTTATGTTAAAGTTGTAGATTTTGAAGGACTGTACTGGCTAGTTTTGTGTTAACTTGACACAGCTAGAGTTACCACAGAAAAAGGAGCTTCAGTTGAGGAAATGCCTCCATGAGATCCAACTGTAAGGCATTTTCTCAATTAGTGGTCAAGGGGGAAAGGCCCCTTATGGGTGGGACCATCTCTGGGCTGGTAGTCTTGGTTCTATAAGAGAGCAAGCTGAGCAAACCAGGAGACACAAGCCAGTAAAGAACATCTCTCCATGGCCTCTGCATCAGCTCCTGCTTTCTGACCTGCTTGAGTTCCAGTTCTGACTTCCTTTGGTGATGAACAGCAGCATGGAAGCCGAATAAACCCTTTCCTCCCCAACTTGCTTCTTGGTCATGATGTTTGTGCAGCAATAGAAACCCTGACTAAGACAAATTGGTACCAGCAGAGTGGGGTATTCCTGTGACAACCTGACCATGTTTTGGGGAGGACTGTGGAAGGACTTTGGAACTTTGGGCTTGAAGATCCATTCTTTGTTAAGAGCTCTGTCAGATGTTGTGTAGGAGCTTGGAAGAAAATGTTGAGAACAGTGCAGAAGATGGAGGTCTGGCTTGTGAAATTTCAGAGGGAAAATTAAAGACTCTTTTCAGGGCCATTGCTGTTTTGATTGTGAAGATTCTGTGGTTCTGGTTAGCTGGGGCTGAAAAATCAGCTGTGATTAACAAGATACCAGAACTACTAAAGCAAAAACTTGGCATTACTGGGACTATTGATGCTGGTTAATTGGAGCTAAGAAATTAGCGGTGATTAAGAAGGGACCAGCATCAT
The DNA here is from genome assembly GCF_978045245.1 of Mus caroli. NCBI lineage: Eukaryota > Metazoa > Chordata > Mammalia > Rodentia > Muridae > Mus > Mus caroli. The sequence continues at coordinate 47,685,855 of NW_028227256.1, forward strand.
TGAGGTGACATCTTCTGGGAAGTGTTTTCTGAAAGCACAAAGAGGCTGTGTTCCAGAGATAGCCAAGGTTGTACTCCTGCTGCAGCTGGACTTGGTAATATGTAAGGGTCACCCAGGTAGTACTGGTTTTGAAGGCATGAAGGGGTCATGAAGAGCAGCTGAGGCTTGATACTGTGAGAGGCCATGGAAGGCCATTGGTGAAGGTGCAGCCTCAGTTGCAATTGAAGGCCCAGGTCTGAAGGGGTCATGCAGTGTTTTGGAGATGCCGGTACCATGAGATGACCACCAAGAGCAGCAGCAGCAGCAGTGGAGTACAGGCATCTGGAGCCTAGAGGACAACATGTGTGCTACAAAGGGCATGGCTGGAGAGGTGACCCAAGCCCTTGGGGGAGCCCAGAAGATTGTGAGTTGGATCCCAGACGTTGGAAGGTTGGAGATTGACTTTTGCTTTTGATTGTGACTGTGCCCTGATATTTTCCCTCTTGAAGGAAGAAACTATTTTAGTGGAGCCCACAGTTAAGAGACTTTTAATTGTAAAAAGACTTTGGATTTTAAAAGAGATGGATATTTTAAAGAGATCGAAATTTTAAGAATATATAAAGACTGTGAGATGATTAAAGTTATTTAGACCTTGGGGATGAATAAGAATGTAAGGGTTGAGGCTTACTAGTGATGTGTTTGTGTGTCAAGTTGACAAGGGGTCAATTGTACTGGCTATTTTTGTGTCAACTTGACACAGTTGAAGTTACCACAGAGAAAGGAGCTTCAGTTGAGGAAATGCCTCCATGAGATCCAGCTGTAAGGCATTTTTTCAATTAGTGATCAAGGGGGAAAGGCCCCTTATGGGTGGGACCATCTCTGGGCTGGTAGTCTTGGTTCTATAAGAGAGCAGGCTGAGCAAACCAGCAGAGGCAAGCCAGTAAAGAACATCCCTCCATGGCCTCTGCATCAGCTCCTGCTCCCTGACCTGCTTGAGTTCCAGTTCTGACTTCCTTTGGTGATGAACAGCAGCATGGAAGTGTAAGCCGAATAAACCCTTTCCTTCCCAACTTGGTTCTTGGTCATGATGTTTGTGCAGGAATAGAAACCCTGACTAAAACAAGGACTATTACTTGAGATATTGACTTGAGAATTCATTTTAAAACTATTAAATGCATTTTGGTTTAAAAACAGGACACGGTTTCCAATAATTTTTTGAATGGCCCAAGACTTATTTTTATCATTTTGTACTATACAGATATGTAATGTGACAATATCAGCATTAATAGTATCAAATCAAAATGTCACTCAACTCTAAAATATATTGAAAATTCACTATGATCTTTGGTATCAAATTTTTAACCAAGATTTAAATTTTAATATATATATATATATATATATATATATATATATATATGTGTGTGTGTGTGTGTGTGTGTGTGTATACATATACATATATATGTGTGTGTATTACATATTTGGTTTCCTCTTTAATACATACTAAAATATATGCATAAAAATAATTTTATAATTTTTTTCACAATTTAATGTCAATAACAAATTTCCATATCTATTTAATAAAGTATATAGAAATGGTCATATAAAAGTCTCTTGATAGAAAGAGATTGTAAGTGGAAAACTTTTTATTCTTTCTTCAATTTGTGCTGCCCATATACACTTTGGTCTGTGGAAATCCACAGGAATGTGATCAACCTCTCAGGGGTCATACCTCTATGAAAGCATTTTCCTTCCATCTGATTGCAATTAAGAACTGTTCCACAATGCCAAGAAGTGCATGGTGACAGGAGCCTGATACAGCTGTCTCCTTAGAGGCCCTGCTAGAGCCTTACAAATAAGAGACAGATATACACAGCCAACCATTGGGCTGAGCACAGAGACCCCAATAGACGAGTTAGAGAAAGGACTGGAACATTTGAAGGGGTTTTCAACCCAATAGGAAGAATAACAATATCAATCAACCAGACCCCCCAGAGCTCCGAGGGACTAAGCTATCAACCAAGGAGTACACATGGTTCCAGCTGCATATGTAGCAGATGATGACCTTGTCAGGCATCAATGGGAGGAGAGGTCCTTGGTCCTATGAAGACTTGATAGATGCCTCAATGTAGGGAAATAGAGGGCAGGGAGGTGGGAGTGGGTGGGTGGGTGGAGGAACACCCTCATAGAAGCAGGGGGAGGGAGGATGTGATAGGGGTTTGTCCAGGAGGGTGGGAAACCAGGAAAGGGGATAACATTCGAAATGTAAATAAAGAAAATATCCAAAAAAAAAAAAAAAAAGAACTGTTCCACAGCTACGGGTGGGATTTCATGTCTCCCTCTCTTCTCCATTCTATGATTTTTTTTCTGGCTTGAGGTTTTACGAGTATATGAATAGTTGGTTCATATGTATAACTGCTCTCTTGTATTTGGAAAACAATGCTGTCATTTTTGCATTGGTTACATTGTTGTGTAAGTCACTGGTTACACATATGACATGTGTAACTCATCTTGCATCAATAGGCATGTAAGTGGAAAAACTTTAATAAGTTCTTGACTTTGAAATTTTATATTGGTAAGAATGACGAGTTATTTTAATGGAATTGTGTGGATAAACAGAAATAATTGCATATGTTCAAAAGGGAAACATTGATGAAGAGTAAGAACAACTATTTATTATTTTATGTGTCTTGCTGTTATGCTTGAGATTTAACCCACTCTACCAATAACCTATATTCTCAACCTTTGTTTTATCAAGAGAGGGTATCATTATGTTCTTAGGCTGGCTTCAAACTCCAGATCCTTCTGCCTCAAACTCTGATTATAGGCTTATGTCACCATATCTAGTTCTATAAATATTTTTATGATATGTTGTGCAACAACTAGATGGCTTTAATGAAAGAGTAAAGTCATCAAGAAAGTATATGGTATTATATTTTAGTTTACAACTCATTTACTTATAGTGCCAGATCTGACAAATGCTGAAGATATACTCAAATAAAAACAATGGAATGAGATTTTATACACAGAATTCCTTTTGGAGCACCAACAGTTCCCCCAAAACCATGAGTGAACAGATGTATAAGAGTGAGTTGATTATTATGGTGGAATTATATAGTGTTTTGTTGTTGTTGCTTGCATGCCGTGCAAATTAGACGTATTCTAGATTTCTTTCTATTAGAGCATAGCTCTTTGGTTTGGAAATCTCTTGTTTGCAAAATAGGTTTCTAGTTTTTCTGGGCTATATGGATATATTTTTAAATTATGACATCTTGATTTTCTTATGTTAAAGAAACATCTTTTATTTTTCACTCTCTAAGCCATCCATATGTTTCAGAATTTAGTGCTTTGCTAAACAATTCTCCTTCAAGCACAGATGTAACATTGAAAAGATTATATACTAGTTGAGTTTACTATAACCATGAGTCAAATTTTCTTTCTGAACCTCCAAATCCTCACACATTCTGTTCCTTAGCCCCTAGCTTCCCAAGAGAGCTTTATTCTATTCATGCCAATTAACTTCAATTGAATTTAAAGTCAATAAAGGATTACTGAATAGAATCAAACCTTCATTTTTAACATGTGTGATACTGCTTACATAACCACCCAGAAATTCCCTGAAATTATCAAGTTTGTTCTGTTCTTTCTGTGTGAGAATATTTTCATTAGTTCATAGAAAACTAGGAACTATGAAAGAATTGCTTATATGTATATATTTATAGATGATGACAATTTACAATTACAGAATTTTTGTAATATTTAAAAATATAATTGTGATTGGCTATATTTTATACCATAAAATTTCAGGAAATCCTGAGATTAGTGTCACGATTATTGTTTTAGTGTAAGTAAATTTTAGGAAGCAAATGTGTAGCAATTTTGTTTGATATAAATATCCTGACTGGCAGGGAAGCTCAGTAGGGCACAGAATCATCTAAACTTTAAAATCTGAAGGGAGATAAAACGTCTTATCCTTCAGGTATCTTTAAATTCAGTAAATAAACAACTCAAGATCTTCAGGAACTCCTTAAAAATCAAATACCCTGGGGACTCTCTTCCCACGTTCATATAAGTAGTATGAACTACTGAGAGATTTCCTCAGGCAAGCTAAGTTACCTGGTTCAGACCAGTAGATCTGCCTTTAAAAAAATACTTTCCAATCTGATGAGCTACCTACAAATTATGTAGTAAGCTACAGCCTTCCAGATTTGTGAGCAATCAGCCATGCTGCACTGTGGCTTGTCCATAGAGATCTCTCTGAGTTGTTTCTGCTCCTGTAAGTAAACAACCCCTCATCTATAGTCACATAAGTATCACCAATGAACTCATTGATTCACAGTGTTATACTTTGATGGTATCTCTACTTTGGTGTGTCTCTGGTACCTATTTTGGTGAGTAAATATTTGTTAGTGTCTCCCCAGGCAGGAATAGTGTCTTTATATTTACAGTAATGTTTTTTTGAATATGCCATTCTTATTCTACAGTTTTATTACAGGCCACATTAATGAAGACCTCAACCCTTTGTACCATCAGCAAATGAGCTGAAAACAAAATCATGCTAGGCTGCACTAGTGTGAATTTAGTAGATAACTGAATTGATAAAAAGAAATATAAGTATCATTTTAATTAATGAAATCTATTAGTATTTAATCTTTTTCTCTTTTTGCCACCATGTTAATCTTTTCTCTTATATACTCATTATCTAGCCCTGACTGGTCTAGAACTTGCTATATAGACTATTCTGTACTATGTATAGACTCATAGGACTCAACTTGTGTCTGCCTCCTAAGTGCAAATAATGACAGCATGTGCCATGACCTAATACATTTTATGTGGATATAACATTTAAAAATGAATCTGTGTCCAATACTTAAGTTTATATCCAAAGTTTAATACTTACTCATTGAGTATATGCTGAGTAGCAACACATAACCAATTATCCCTGCTTACATATCTTAGATGTGATCTTCTGTTATGACATACAAGAATAGTGTACACAATAAGGTAATTATTTTTTACTTTATTTTTATACAGTCCAGTCATTACCTCCTTCCTGGTTTGCCTTCCCACAGTTTCTCAATTCATTCTCTCCCCTCCCTTCTCCAGGAGGATATCCCCACCCCCTCCCACAAACAGACCTCCACTCCCTGGAACCTCACCTCTCTTGAGGATTAGGCACATCTTCTCTCACAGAGTCCTTAAGAGGCAGTCCTCTGCTTTATATCTGTCAACGGCCTCAGACTAGTTAGTGTATGCTGCCTGGCTGAGTCACCTCATTCAGAATGATATTTCCTAGTTCTATGCATTTGCCTGAAAAACTCATGATATCATCATTCTTAATTGCTGAGTAGTATTCAAATGTGTAAACAAACAACATTTTCTGTTGCCATTCTTACCTTGTGAGACATTTGAATTGTTTTTGGCTTCTGGCTATCACACATAAGGCTATCATACATATCAACACAGTGGAGCATGTGCCCTTGTGATATGGTGAGGCATCTTTTGGGTATATACCCAAGAGTGGTATAGCTGGGTTTGCAGACAGATTTATTTCCATTTTTTTTGAAGAAACTCCAGATTGGTTTCTAGAGTGGTTGTACCAGTTTGGAATCCCACCAGCAATGGAAGAGAGTTCCTCTTACTCGACATCCTTGCCAACATGTGCTCTCACCTGAGTTTTGATCTTAGCCATTCTGTTTGGTGTAAGGTAGAATCTCAGGGTTGTTTTGATTTACATTTCCCTACCTAAACCAAATAAAGAGCCAACAAAGAAGATAACTTCAGGCCAATTTCGCTTATGAACATTGATGCAAAAATACTCAATAAAATACTAGCAAGCCTAATCCATGAACACATCAAAACCATCATTCACCACAATCAAGTAGGCTTCATTGCAGGAATGCAAGGTTGGTTTGATATGCAAAAAAATTAATGTAATCTACTATATAAACAAAGTCAAAGAAAAAAATCACATGATCACCTCATTAGATGCTGAAAAATCATTTGACAAAATACAACATCCCTTCATGTTAAAAGTAAGGCTCATACCTATCCAGAATAAAAACAATATACAACAAACCAATAGCCAATATCAAATTAAATGGGAAGTACTTGAAGCAATTCCATAAAAATCAGGGATGCTCACTCTCCCCATATCTATTCAATGTAGTTCTACATAAATTTCTAGCTAGAGCAATAAGACAACGAAAGGAGATCAAGGGAATACAAATTAACAAAGAAGAAGTCAAGGCATCACTATTTGCCGATGATATGATAGTATACACAAGCCACCCCCAAAAAAACATACGAAAGAACTTCTACAGCTGATAAACAACTTCAGAAAACTGGCTGGATATAAAATTAAATCGAACAAATAACTAGTTTATACAAATGATAAATGGGCTGAGAAAGAATAGAGGGAAAAAACACCCTTCACAATAATGACAAATAATATAAAATATCTTCGGGGTAACTCTAACCAGACAAGTGAAAGATCTGTATGACAAGAATTTCAAGTCTCTCAAGAAAGGAATTAAAGAAGACCTCAGAAAATGAGTGGATTTCCAGAAGGGAAAGCAGGAAAGGGGATAACATTTGAAATGTACATAAAGAATGTTGAACATTTTTTCAGGTGCTTCTCTGCCATTCCGTATTCCTCAGGTGAGAATTCTTTGTTCAGTTCTGAGCCCCATTTTTAATGGGGTTATTTTATTTTCTGGAGTCCACCTTCTTGAGTTCTTTATATATATTGGATATTAGTCCCCTATCTGATTTAGGATAGGTAAAGATCAATTCCCAATCTGTTGGTGGTCTTTTTGTCTTATTGACTGTGTCTTTTGCCTTGCAGAAGCTTTGAAATGTCATGAGGTCCCATTTGTCAATTCTCAATCTTACTGCGCAAGCCATTGCTGTTCTATTCAGGAATTTTTCCCCTGTGCCCATATCTTCAAGGCTTTTCCCTACTTTCTCCTCTATAAGTTTCAGTGTCTCTGGTTTTATGTGAAGTTCCTTGATCCACTTCGATTTGATCTTAGTACAAGGAGATAGGAATGGATCAATTCGCAGTCTTCTACATGATAACAACCAGTTGTGCCAGCACAATTTGTTGAAAATGCTGTCTTTCTTCCCCTGGATGGTTTTAGCTCCCTTGTCGAAGATCAGGTGACCATAGGTGTGTGGGTTCATTTCTGGGTCTTCAATTCTATTCCATTGGTCTACTTGTCTGTCACTATACCAGTACCATGCAGTTTTTATCACAATTGCTCTGTAGTAAAGCTTTAGGTCAGGCATGGTGATTCCACCAGAGGTTCTTTTATCCTTGAGAAGAGCTTTTGCTATCCTAGGTTTTTTGTTATTCCAGATGAATTTGCAAATTGCTCTTTCTAATTCATTGAAGAATTGAGTTGGAATTTTGATGGGGATTGAATTGAATCTGTAGATTGCTTTTGGCAAGATAGCCATTTTTACCAGTCAGAATGGCTAAGATCAAAAATTCAGGTGACAGCAGATGCTGGCGAGGATGTGGAGAAAGAGGAACACTCCTCCATTGTTGGTGGGATTGCAAGCTTGTACAACCACTCTGGAAATCAGTCTGGAGGTTCCTTAGAAAATTGGACATAGTACTACCAGAGGATCCAGCAATACCTCTCCTGGGCATATATCCAGAAGATGTCCCAACCAGTAAGAAGGACACATGCTCCACTATGTTCATAGCAGCCTTATTTATAATAGCCAGAAGCTGGAAAGAACCCAGATGCCCCTCAACAGAGGAATGGATACAGAAAATACAAAAAAGAATGAATTTATGAAATTCCTAGCCAAATGGATGGACCTGGAGGGCATCATCCTGAGTGAGGTAACCCAATCACAAAGGAATTCTCACAATATGAACTCACTGATAAGTGGATATTAGCCCAGAAACTTAGGATACCCAAGATAGTAGATACAATTTGCTAAACACATTAAACTCAAGAGAACGAAGACCAAAGTGTGGACACTTTGCCCCTTCTTAGAATAGGGAACAAAACACCCATGGAAGGAGTTACAGAGACAAAATTTGGAAGTGTGACGAAAGGATGGACCATCTAGTGATTGCCATATCCAGAGATCCACCCCATGATCAGCTTCCAAATGCTGACACCATTGCATACACTAGCAAGATTTTGCTGAAAGGACCCAGATATAGCTGTCTCTTGTGAGACTATGCCACGGCCTAGCAAACACAGAAGTGGATGCTCACAGTCAGCTATGGAATGGATCACAGGGCCCCCAATGGAGGAACTAGAGAAAGCACCCAAGGAACTAAAGGGAACTGCAACCCTATAGGTGGAACAACAATATGAACTAACCAGTACCCCGGAGCTCTTGTCTCTAGCCGCATATGTATCAAAAGATGGCCTAATAGGCCATCACTTGAAAGAGAGACCCATTGGACTTGCAAACTTTATATGCCCCAGTACAGGGGAACGCCAGGGCCCAAAAGGAGGAGTGGGTGGGTAGGGGAGTGGGGAGGGGTATGGGGGACTTTTGTTATAGCATTGGAAATGTAAATGAGCTAAATACCTAATAAAATGGAAAAAAAAGAAATAGAAAAAAAAAGAAATGTACATAAAGAAAATATCTAACAAAAATAATAATAAAAATAAAGAAAGAAAAGGAAAAAGAAATATTGGACACTTGTGCTCCATCTTCAGGTTTCCTGGTACAGGAAATCTAGATCAAGTGTTACTGACACATATAGTAAGTTAAGCACCTGTCTTGAATATCTCGAAAGAGCACTTATTTTAGTGTGTGAAACTGTGTACTGGTTCTTTTACAGCAGTAACCTTACTGTGAAAAAGTATAAGCTATAGAAAGAAGGGTAATTGGTGATGTGGTTAGTGGCCATCTGCTGAAGCTCCTTACCCTAATGTAAACTGGGAGATGATTGGGCCTGTGAAGTGATTTGCGTGACCTCTATGGGAAGTATTCTTAATCTCTGCTTTTCCTATCATGTGAAATCTGTGCCTATCCAAAATCTCTAATGTACTAGTGCTGTGAAAGAAGAGTCCCACTCAAAAGGAACTCATTATTAAAAATAAAATGAACTCTAAAAATAAAGAAATCAGAGACAGTTTCTGCTTTTGAAAGCTAAGAAGCCAGGCATGGAAAGCATCCCCATGCTCCTTGGAAGCAGAAGTGATTTTGTTGCCCCATCAAGACCAAGCAGCTGGGGCCTCTGTATTGATGCTTTTATCCTCCATTGTAGATTACTGAGTTCCAGCAGGGAAGTGGGATGAACTGTGAATCCAGTGCTAATAGTGCCTTGTACTTTTCATGGAACTGTTGTTTCCCGTGAAGCTCAAAGTGTTTAACAAACTCAGAATTTTGTTCTGTGGCCATTATTCCCAAGGATATTACACTTGAGAAGAATATTTATTTCTAAAAACATTACTGGTGAATTATTATATGTGAACATTAAATGCAGAGACCTTGCCTCTGACCTACAACTGAAAGAACAATTCTTTTAGCCCAGTGATCCTGGTAATTGTGAAAGGGATAATCATGCACTCATGCACTTATTGCAGAGGAAAGGCTCTAGGAGCATCTCTCTATAATTTAAACTACTTAGGATTCAGATGAAGAGTTAGGATACAGTTACTGTTAGTATGGTTTTGAAAGGTTTATATACAGGCTTTACTGTATAAGGAATAACCATTTCATTTTTTTTTTGAAATAATGGAATAGCATAACACAACAGAAAAAAATATTTCTTTTATGTTTCTTTTTATAAAATATATAACTGATCTTTAGCTAGAACAAAACAGCAGAGAATGATTTAAGTGTGAGCTACTGTATTTGACTGACTTGAGTCTCATTTCCTGTAGGCAAAGTTTATAGATTCTCATCTTTATGATAATTTCCATGTATCCCAATGATCTCAGACTCATAGTATTCTCGTGTGTAAATTACATTAGGGATAACCTTTCATGACTAGTAGCATACACTATATGGAATGAGACTCTGCCTTCTCAGATATTTTTCTCTCTCTCTATTCTCCCCTCTCCACTCTCCTCTTTCATGTCTGCCCTCCCTGCTTTTCCCTCTCCCATGTCCCCTCTCCCGTCTCCAAATTATAAACAAGTCTCTGAGCAACTTTGATTTTTACACTGACTCTATTATAAACAGATAGCTAAAACCATCTCAGAAATTTCTATCTGATAGAAAATTTTTATTGTTAAATCACCAACTAGTTATAAATTTAATGTTCATAACATGAACAAAAAGGGAAATGTAAAATTAATGTAGTTCACAGAAGTCAGCTCCTTTGTCCTGAATTTTATTTAAGACTGCCTTTTAATTTGGTATAAACACAAAAATAAAATTGAGGATCAGCGTCAACATTGAACATGGCTTTAAAGAAACTTCCAAGCATTCATAGTGACTACCTAATGAAGTGGGGAGGTCTGGTGGGGTGGGGTTGGAGTGGGGACATCCTCTTGGAGTCGGGGGTGGGGGAAAGAGGTATGGTATGTGGAACAATCAGAGGGTGGAATGCGACGGGGATAAAGGCTGGACTGTAAAAACAGATTAAAGAATAAAAGAAAAACTTGTTAGTTTTCAATATTTTTATTCTATTATGTCTTATAAAGACCTCATATAAACATAAATTCTCAGTGCAATCTGAAAGATGTTATCTTATCAAAATGTTGGGATTCTTTAGTTCTTTTGGTTTATTTCAAGACAAATGAAGCACCAGGCATGAAGTAAGAGAGCAATAAGCCAAAATAAATGATAAATAAATCAACTAAAGTCATACCTACCTTCAAAAAATCTACATTCTGGTAATTTCATGAAGTATTTAGGACAGATGGGAAACATATTTTAGCCAGTGTCAAGACAATTGTTAAACCATATGGTGCTGTGCTATGTCATAGTATCAAATGCATTATGCTTGAGTCTCTTCTTATGAATGGCAATCGTAGTTTCAGCTTTTCCTTCTAAAAGACATCCTGTGCATTTTCTCTTTTATTATCTGGCAGCCTTTCAGGTATACATGAGATCCACAGGCTAAATTACTGTTCATCTTATATGTTTTTTTTTTAATCTAAATATCTTCATTTTAAGGAATATTATTTGCTTTAAGTTGAGCACAGTTTGGCTTTGAGATAAGCTTTAGTATATCATAGCATCTGCATTATTTAGTTGTTCCCCTCATAAACATTAATGTGGCCTAGGCTATACATATAGTGTCTGCCTCTAAATGTTTCATTCTGGTGAAATGGAATTTTTAAAGTATCTGCATTTTAATGTGGTCACGGCCTCCACAAATGTTCTGTCTTTGCTTTGGTGGACATTAGATTAATGATCTCTGGTAAAAAATTGTTTTGGCATCATGTACATATGACACAATGGAGTGAGAGGAATCACTGATTATGAAGAATCCATTGAAAATTAAATTCTGTGTGTCTAATCAAATGGGATCCATTAATACCTTGGGAACAGGCAAACATACTCAGACTAAGCCTTCAAACTAAAATCTAGGTTAGCCCTAGTGATTGACTACTAAAAATGGTGTTTGTTTTTAAAAGACATATGGACTGAAAGAATTCCTTCGTAAAGTGTTTGCCCTGCCATCATAAGGCTGAGTTCAGATGCACAGAACACACATAAAAATGGAGGTGCAGTGGTAATCTTAGTTCTGTGAAGGCAGACCCAGGAGTATGTCTGGAGATTTGTGGACAGGGAGTTCAGCAAATCGGCAGGCTCCATGTTCATTAAAATAGCCTATGTGTACAAAACCAGATTCGTATCTCTCCTTTCATTGATTGTTGTTAAATACATATCTGTGTATACATGAATTTGAAAGAAAGAAAAAAAAGTATGTGGAAGGGCTTGAAGGAAGAAAGGAGATAGGGAAATGATATATCATAATTTCAAAATAGATAAAAAACAAAAATAAAGAGAGGAGAAATTGAGGGACACATCTATCTAGAGTAAAATTCTAGCCTCTATCTCTATTTACACACATGAACACATGTATATTCACAAAAGAGGGGCGAAAGCATATTTGTCCTTCTGAATAACATTTTGATGTCTGAGATCTTTGTTAATGTGACAAAACATTGGGCATTGGGGAGATGCCCATTAAAACTATGTGAACAGTTCTCCAGAAGATACATAGAAACCTTAAAAGAATCAACTTGGATCTTTGCACAGCCAGTCCCTGACTCATGCTATGCAAAGTGGTATATTTTTTATGTGTTTACTCTGGATTTAAAAGACAGCTTATGACTCATTGACAGACAAAAGCAGAAACTGTCCTCAAGATAGCAGGGGGCTGAAGAAACACACATCTGGGAAGTGAGTTGTAAAGAACTAATTTAAGATTAAGACACTGCTGTCCTCCTCCATCTGTGCATCTGTTCCTGTGTGAAATATATACTTGCTCTTGTTTAGAGAAAAGCATATATTGTACACAATAGCAATAGCAACTGTAGTCTTCTGGGGTCATGCTCTCAGACATACAGCATTGTAGAGGCTGCATTATGCCATCAAGAACTAAGGAGAGATCAATCTTTGTTTTCATGTATTCTTAACGCTAGTGATTTACATATTTACCTCAAAAATTAGAGAAAAACCAGAGGCTGGCAGAGAACTAGTAGGTTTGTTCTTTGGGGACAAACTATTGTTTTTACTCCATAAATATTTTTACAAAAGTACCCTTTTTAATTTTGCACTCTACTTTAATTTTTCTAATTAATAATGTCTGTCAGTAGAGTTTAAAATATAGCAATCATTCATCAATAACTTCAAGTTTTTTCAGCTTCCACTTTTGTTGCACCAGCTAGTTTTAACTGTCTGATGTATACTAATATTGTACATCATATCTCAATTATCTGTTCTTTCTCAATGACATTCATTTTGCATGAGGCAAAAAGCAATAGAATATGAAAATCCCTAGTCGGATAGTTCCTCAGAACAGATTACTCCAACTATACCGTTGACTATAATGATTTTTGTGGTATAAGATCTGTCCCAGAAATTGTGAAATTTTTGTTAGGTTTTTGTGTGAGTGTGTGTGGAGCAGTGTTGTTTCTGAAATTATTCTGTTCTACTAGACAGTTTTGCTGTCAATATTGAAAGACACCAGATCATGGTCATGTGCACACATCAGAGCTGTGAAAAGCAAACATCTACTTGCTGTATGAACATATAGACTTTTTAGGCTAAAAATGTAGAAATTAATTGAGCCTCAACCACATTCTTTTTTTTTATTAGGTATTTTCTTCATTTACATTTCCAGTGCTATCCCAAAAGTCCCCCATGCCCCCCCTTCCCACTTCTTGGCCCTGGTGTTCCCCTGTACTTAGGCATATAAAGTTTGCAAGACCAATGGGCCTCTTTCCACTGATGGCCGACTAGGCCATCTTCTGATACATATGCAGCTAGAGACACGAGCTCTGGGGACACTGGTTAGTTCATATTGTTGTTCCACCTATAGGGTTGCAGATTCCTTTTAGCTCCTTGGGTACTTTCTCTAGCTTTTCCATTGGAGGCCCTATGTTCCATCCTATAGATGACTGTGAGCATCCACTTCTGTGTTTGCTAGGTCCCAGCATAGCCGCACAAGAGACAGCTATATCAGGGTCCTTTCAGCAAAATCTTGCTAGTGTATGCAATGGTGTCAGCGTTTGGAGGCTGATTATGGGATGGATCCCCACTTCCAACCCAAAGTTAACAAAAAAGACAAGGAGGGACACTTCATACTCATCAAAGGTAAAATCTTCCAAGAGGAACTCTCAATTCTGAATATCCATGCTCCAAATGCAAGGGCAGCCATATTCATTAAAGAAACTTTAGTAAAGCTCAAAGCACACATTGCACCTCACACAATAATAGTGGGAGACTTCAACCCACCACTTTCAACAATGGACAGATCATGGAAACAGAAACTAAACAGGGACACAGTGAAACTAACAGAAGTTATGAAACAAATGGATCTAACAGATATCTACAGAACATTTCTATCCTAAAACAAAAGTATATACCTTCTTCTCGGCACCTCATGGTACCTTCTCCAAAATTGACCATATAATTGGTCACAAAACAGACCTCAACAGATACAAAAATATTGAAATTGTCCCCATGCATCCTATCAGATCACCATGGACTCAGGCTGATTTTCAATAACAACATCAATAATAGAAAGTCAACCATATTCATGCTTTTATTGCTGCTGCTACTTATATGAAGGCTCATTAGGTTCCAAAGAAATTGTGTTCTTCTTGGAGACGTGGATTGAAATGAAGAAATTAGATAATTTTATGTTGTGTGTCACCACAGGATCATGTCAATAAAAGCTAAGAAGAGACTATCCTTGGAAATTCAGGGGAAAAAAAAAGAATAGCATCTGAGCTATTAAAACATCCCAATGAATTTTCCCTGAGCCTAAAACATAAGTAAAAGTGTATTCCAAGGTTTCAGAGGAAAAAAGAAAAATATTCAGAGGCAGGAGTGTACATATCAAAATAGCATGAGTTCCAAGGCAAGGCAAGTGAGTTCAAAGCAAAGCATGCCATCTGAATGTAGTCCTTACTAAACAGAAAACGGATTGGTGTCAAGGAGGTTATTCATTATCTACCAACTAACGAGAGATACCCAAAGATTTCTAAAGACAAAATACATTTGTTTTTGTAGAAAGAAGAATAGAAGATAAACATTAAAATTGGAAATTCGAGTCAAAAAGGCATATTTGGGATGTGAGAACTTGACAGAGTCCAACATACTTTTACTGAAACCTTGCATTTGTACAATGGAACACATTACATTAACTGTTATGTATATAATATATATGCATATGTACATATGTATATGACATAAATATATGATGTGTATGTATGTGTTCATGTACACATATATGTAGTCAGGCCAAAAGTATATTAAATCAGGAGAGAGTTAATATAAACATTTTTTAAACCAAAGATATAAAAGCAGTTTTCCAAACTGTACATTTTATTAAAACACAGAAATTTCTTCTGTCTAAAGATGCTCCTTCGTTACTAGCCCAGGCTTCTGGCTTGCGATTTGTATTTGTCAGTTCAGTTATGGCATACATATATGGGCTGGAAGAAAATATGTCTAGAGGAAATAAAGCCCAGAAAGAATCTCACATTCTCCCTCTTGAAACAGTTCTTAAGGAGACTTACATACTATAACAGTGGTTCCTAGATGCTGAGTTGAGTGTGAGTGTGGAAACAGCAAAGACTTGGGGAGTCAGTGGCTCATAAGAGGAAAGATGTAGACAGACACAGGGACAGCTGGCACCACAGTATAGCACAGCCAAGATGGCCAGTAACACCTTGTTAATTTTGAAACACCTCATGGAAGGGACTTTGAAACTTTCTAAAAGAAAGAAAAACAAAACAAAACCCTTTCCAACCTAAATATATTAATTTCCTTCAATTACTTATCATATAATATTTTTTCTTGTTATTTTGGTTACACTGTTTTTACATTCTATATTTTCTCAGTTTTTCTTAAAATCATATACTCAAGAGCATTTTTGATGTATTTTTTTTCATTTCTTATATTTTTACCTAGTTTGGGTATTAGAGAGGAAGCTAGCTATATATACCACTTGTTTATTTTTTTTAATTAGGTTGTTTTCAATATTTTGCTTGCTATAAATATATGTATACATTGTGTGTGTGTGTGTGATATTTTCTGTATTTTAATATCCTTAGCACCAAGGCCATTTTATTTGGCATTCTTTCCTCTAGCCAACAACTAAAATTGTATTTGTTATACCTCTTTGTGTCTTTTAAGTTGAGTTTCTCAGTTTGGCGCAACAACCCACAAGATGATTTCTCAAAAGCACTGGTTTCTCTATATGTGGTTGCATTTTTAGGCCTCTGAGCAAATACCAGGGGTAATATGAGAAGTTCCCTTCCTATGGACAGCTACCACTTTCAGGAAGGAACTATAATTGCTCTTCTCATGCAGAGCTCTCACTGAACTAGGGAAGCTATCTTCACTCAATCTCTGTCACTAGATATGACTTCACTCACAGAGATGTGCTGTGTTTGTCTTTGATTGTGCTTGGGAGAAGCACACAGAGGCTTTCATTCTGAGGCAGCAATTAGAGAAATGTGTGGAATCTTAATTTCCCTGTGCTCCTAACAGCAAAGGGGGACATCTGGCTGTAAGCAGACCAGCATGCCATCACATTAATGTTCTGAGCATACTGCAGAAGAACCCCAGTTTTCTTCCTAATATCAACTATTTTTTAATTTATTGTAGTTGAAATGTGATTTTTTTAAATCTGGATTATCAGCCAGAATTTTTTCCCAAAGGGCATTGAACTTGCAGGGGGGGGGGGTGGAAAATGAAAATCTTTATTTCTCAACAAGTGTGGGTAGGGTTGTCTAACAAGCCAGACAAGCCCACAGAGTCCTATGCTTTGCTCTCTTTGGGTCTCAGTGCTCACCTACCCATAAGAGGGAGGTAATAAGATTGTCCATTGTGCAGCTGAGAGCCTCTCCATCTGCAAATATGGTGTCTGACAGTATTTCCCGCACATACTACTCTATGGGGAATCAAGCAACTCATTTGATCTCAAGAGCAAATGTGATTACTACTCATAAATATAATCAATATTGGAATCACATCCATGCAATCAGCAAGATAAGAATAAATTTCCTGACTGTTGATAGTATGTGAGCAATGTTTAGACCTTAAGTAAATAACAAGGTACACAAAATCACAATACTTTAAAAACGATGACTATTTATTAGCAACTACTTTGACCTGTGTTGCAGCTATGTGTGCTTATGTAAGGAAAATATAATCCAGAAAGCAAATTGTTTGTTTAGCAAGGAAATATGCTTGAGAGACAATTTTGTGGTTTTACCATTGGTCAAAACACAAAATTTTCTGTGATATGGGCTGTTTATCTTTTCCACTTATCATTTTAAAATTCACATCTGCTACTTGTTTCTTTATAATATCAGGCAATGAAATTATAAAATGACAAATTTTCTACTAGGTCAGCCTCTAAGCCACTTATTTTGGAGAGTAGTATTTCCAAGTATATATTCAGATATCTTGTGTGCAGTTATAATGAGATATAATGACACTTTTGCATGTTTAATTGTCAGCATATTTACCTCTCTTGAATGCTTCATTTTTCTGTTGCCATGGCAGAAAATGTAGATTGTTCCATGGAAAGTGAATACAGTTAACTTATTCTAGTTTTGCTTCCACGAAAGAAAACATTTAATATATAAAATGAACATTGCTCTTTGAGGAACAGAGGAAAAGGGTAGTAATATTGTAATAACTGTTATTTTCTAGTCATTCTCTTCAAGTATCAATATATTGGTTATTAGACCTCTATTTGATGGAGGATTGGTAAAGATTTTTCCCAATCTGTTGGTTGTCTGTCTTATTGACAGTGTCCTTTGGCTTACAGAAACTTTGCAGTTTTATGAGGTCCCATTTGTTGACTCTTGGCCTTACAGCACAAGCCTTTGTTGTTCGTTCAGAAATTTTCCCACTGTGTCCACATGTTCAAGGCTCTTTCCTACTTTCTCTCCTATAAATGTTGGTGTATCTGGTTTTATGTGGCAGTCCTTGAGTCACCTGAACTTTAGCTTTGTACAATGAGATAAGAAGGAAGACCAACTCCTTCCATGGTTATTTTGTTCCCTATTTCAAGAAGGAATGAAATATCTATGCGTTGGTCTTCCTTCTTCTTGATTTTCTTGTGGTTTGCAAAATATATCTTGGGTATTCTAAGTTTCTGGGCTAATATCCACTTATCAGTGAATGCATATCAAGTGAGTTCTTTTGTGATTGGGTTAACTCACTCAGGGTGATATCCTCCAGATCCATCGATTTGCCTAAGGATTTCACAAATTCATTGTTTTTAATAGCTGAGTAGTACCATTGTGTAAATGTACCACATTTTCTGTATCCATTCCTCTGTTGAGTGACATCTGGGTTCTTTCCAGCTTCTGGCTATTATAAAAAAGGCTGCTATGAACATAGTGGAACATGTGTCCTTATTACCAGTTGGAACATCTTCTGGGTATATGCCCATGAGAGCTATTGCTGGATCTTCCGGTAGTACTATGTCTAATTTTCTGAGGAACCACCAGACTGATTTCCAGAGTGGTTGTAATAACCATGGAAGGAGATACAGAGAAAAAGTTTGGAGCTGAGACTAAAGGAAGGACCATCCAGAAACTGCCCCACCCAGGGATCCATCCCACAATCTGCCACCAAATGCAGATACTATTGCATATGCCAGCAAAATTTTGCTGAAAGGACCCTGATATAGCTGTCTCTTGTGAGGCTATGCCAGTGCCTGGCAAATACAGAAGTGAATGCTCACAGTCATCTATTGGATGGAACACACAGCCCCCAATGTAGGAGCTAGAGAAAGTACCCAAGGAGCTGAAGGGGTCTGCAAACTGATAGGTGGAACAACAATATGAACTAACCAGTACCCCCAGAGCTCATGTCTCTAGCTACATATGTACCAGAAGATGGCTACTCAGCCATCATTGGGAAGAGAGGCCTCTTGGTCTTACAAACTTTATATGCCCCACTACAGTGGAACACAAGGCCAAGAAGTGGGAGTGTGTGGGGAGGGGAGTAGGGAGGGGAGATGATATAGGGGACCTTCAGGATATCATTTGAAATGTAAATGAAGAAAATATCTAATAAAAAATAATTACAAAAAATATGTGAATTAGTCCAGAACTGATAACAATAATGAGAAATATAATTACACAGTGTTTAAATACTTTAGGAATTGGAGCAGAATAGAATGTGAAGTAATAAACTTAAGATTTGGATGCACAGAATGATAGAAAAAAGTACTTTTGTAGTTACAAATGAGGAAGGTTATACATTTTTATCTCCTGGTAGTGATAATAAATCTTCAGATAATAAAAAATATATGTAGGTTTACAGATTCTAGAGTTAAGTAAAGCAGAGATAATTTGTGAACAATGGGGGAGAGAGAGAAACAGAGAGAGAGACAGAGACAGAGACAGAGACAGGCAGACAGACACAGAGAGAGAGGGAGAGAGTGGAGGTAGAAAGGGGGAAATTCTTTAAAGTTTTAAATTAAATTAAATTACTAAAAAATTCCTGAGAACCAGATTGGTAAAAGAGAGCGCCAAGAAGAATGAAATAACAAGATACAAGAAAGTGTTCTAAGGAAAAGAAAATATGACAACCTACCAAAAAAAAATGAAGAAAAGAAAATGAATAACAAAAATTCACAGGCAAATTTACAGTTACAGCCTCCCACAAAAACCTGAGTATCTACACAGCTTAGGCAATCAGTGTGTGTCAATAGTATCCAAATTTTCAAATGTCAATGGAAGCATTGTGTTCTCACATATGGGCATTCTTGTCTAACTAGTCAATCACACAATGCCTGTGTTTAGAATAAATTGAGCACATGACAATACATTTCAATTAGAATTTACTTCTCTTTGTACTGATGTGGTTGATTTTGAAAAAGCAATTTTCTTACATCTATTTGTCACACTCTTCCCTTTTCATTTAAACAACGATTGGCTTGATGTATTTTCAACTGCAAAGCTATTAAACTAAACAATGAAAAATATTCAAGTGGCATATGTCTTCACAAATGTATAGAATATATAAATATTAATTGTATCTTAACACTGAAGCCTATAAACAAAATCAACTTCTTTCCCAATAGCTATAATAAACTGTCTAATATTCCGTCTATATCCTGAATTTTTGAAACTATGTTCAAAGTCTGTGGTAGCAGAAAAACATTTATTTAGAGCCAGCAACTCTGGACACAAACTTCAATATATAACAATTGCAGTAGACATTGATCAAGACCTTTATCCTAAATCAGGATGGTTGTTAAATTACTTCACATAGTGGTGCTTTCTAGTTTAAATAAATAAATAGAAATCTACATCTGTTCATGCTTAAACAGAAAATAATGAGTGCGTTGTTTAGTGATAGGGCCCTGCAAGATAACTCAGCAAGCTTCATTTCCTTCCCGGAAACAAAACAGTAAATTAAGTAGGCTGCTATATAAAGAATTTGATAAATTTAAATTAGAGATTCTTTAGAGGACTGAAAGAAAGGAAGCAAAATATGTAGGCTTCATAAATAATGTTTTAAATTCTGTTTGCAACTGGAGTTTATCCAACTGATCAGCTGCAGAGTGGAGCAGAGGAAATAAATGCACATTTCCGACCACTAGCTACAAACAATATATTTCAAAATGTGGATGTATGTTCAAGATTTCCATGATCCTGAAAGAGTGTGTCAGCCAATTAATTGTTCCCATATCATGTACAGTCATTTCTAGTGAATAAAACTGTCATATGAGTAATTTTTTTTTTTACAAAGAGAAATAGCTATTGAAACAATACTCCAATTTGGCAATTAGTGTTACTTCTACCATACACAAATAAGGTATTTACATCATAAATAATATTCTGGAGGCCTACAAAACTGATGACATATTGAAAAGAGACACTTGAGTGTCTCATGACCAAACTAAATTCCATCATAGCGGTAACCATCAAGTGACTTTGGATTCCACAGTCTTCCTTCCACTCCTTATGGCAGGCAGACAGTTATCTGAGTTTATCAGGTTAACGCTCTTCTTGCTTTAGATGCCAATTTCAGTGCAGCTTCATAGACTACGGCTTCATTTACTTGTGACGTTAGGATGAGTAGATGCTAGAAATCAGTGCTGCTTTTTGATCCATTTGCCTTCCCATAATACTTTCTGTTACAATTGAGAAACAGTAAAAGTCTGTTAGTATTTTTTTCCAGTTAGAGAGGAAGCATACACCAAGAACCACAGCCATCTTTTAAGTGCCAGATCAGTAAAATATATCCACACCCACACCTATGCACCCATACATGTGTGTGTCTATACATGGGCACTCATGAACATGCACATGCTCACACAGAAAGAGGAAGACAGAGCTTTATCTATGATGATTTTTACTATTCTTATTTTATTTGATTGTATTGGGTGGTATTATTGGCATTAAATCAAAGAAAATATCTGTGGAATGTTCACTCTTCGTCACTTAGTTACTAATATTACATAGTAATTCAAAACTTCTCTCTCACCATTCACATTGACTTAGAGAATTACAATCTTGATAATCAAATGAATATCCTCATAAGGTAATCATTTCCTAATATTCTCTTCACTATTTTTGGAATTGTTGGACATGTTCTTTATGGGAAACACGGTTTCCTAAATATACAATCTTTCTTACTTAGAAAGAAAAAAACATTATTTTCAGTTGTGTAAATCTGAGTAAATACTGAATTTTTTCCAGTAAAACAATAAGCAGGAATTTTATCTCCATAAACTCTGTGTAAGACATTATGTACAAAGTAAATTAAATATTGCTATAAAAGTATTTGTTATAGTATTGGTATTCATGATAATCAATCCTGCCTTTAATGATTCTCATTACATAAAAATATAATTAATAATAACATTAAATGAAAAAATGACTATCCATCTATACTTTTGTGTCAGATATAATTTTTAAAGTTCACGGAGTCAGATGCAGTACAATGTTCTTTTTCAGGAAGAGGATCTTGTGCAGTCTTTAATATTTTTATTTTATATATTTTTTAGTTTTTATTTATATATTGTGTTGCTATTAAAAACTAAGTCCATCTTTCAAGTATGTGGGAATTGCCCAGGAGAGTTAGAATGGCTTGTAGCCAGGAGCAGGCTCTGAAGTCCTGTCTTTCTCATTTATTCGACATTCCCTGGAAAACGTTTGTGAAGCCTTCAGAGAAGCTGAAGTTCTGGAGAAACCAGATGGGCACTGATTGGTCAGATTGGTAACAATATCCATCCAATCAAGAAAAAGCTGTCAAAAGGTTTTTATCACCCCCATCCTACCCTTCCAACCCCAATCCTGGTTCCACGGCTCCATTTCGGTGCCCACTCGAGTTCACCAACCGTCAGAGTGCCCAGCAATTGGCCAGAAGCTAAGCATGAGAGGATTTTTTCTATTCTTATTACTCCTTACTTCTGAAAAAATAAGCCCAGCTGCCATTAAAAGGCTAGCATCTTTTCTAACTACATCCAGCTGAAAAGGGACATAATTAATGAAGTGGCAGTGGGGCTCCCCTTCCAGAAGGCCTTCATGAAATGATGGGTCCTTGGAAACAGAATAAGCTTTTGCCCATAGAACTCCATGAGTCAGCCTCCAGCTAGAGGCTGCCTTAGCCTCTGAGACTTCTCTAGATAAGCCAACAAGGAGAATTTATCACTTGAGCTCCTTTCAGTCTTTGAAGCTGCTCCAGAGACTATGGCTCCAGGCTTAGAGGACCTTTGTTTCTGAGCTGTAGGTTTCTTCTCCAGGAGGTTTCATCATCATCATCATCATCTTTAATTTTTTTACATTCCAGTCATTATCCCCCTCCCAGTCCTCCTTCCCACAGTTCCTCCTCCCCTATCTCCAAAAGAATGTCCCCACCTCCCCCACCCCACCAGGCTTCCCCACTTCCTGGGTCTTCAAGTCTCTTCAGGGTTCTGTGTGTCCTTTATCACTGAGGCTAGACCAGGCAGTTCTTATCAGCTCTTGTACACTGCCTGGTTGGCTCAGTGTCTGAGAGATCTCAGCAGTCCAGGTTAGTTAAGACTGTTGGTCTCCCTATGAGGTCTCTCTCCTCCTCAGCTTCTTCCAGCCTTTCCCTAATTCAACCACAGGGATCCTGAGCTTCTGTCCATTGGTTGGGTGTAAGTATCTGCTTCTGACTCATTCAGCTGCCTGTTGGGTCTCTCAGAGGACAGTCATACTAGGCTGCTGTCTATAAGCATAACATAGCATCACTAACAGTGTCAGGCCTTGGAGCCTCGCCTTGAGATGGATCCCTAGTTGGGCCTGTCACTGGACCTCCTTTCCTTCAGTCTCTTCTCCATTTTTGTCCCTGCAGTTCTTTTAGAAAGGAAAAAAAATCTGGTTCAGAATTTTTGACTGTGGGATGGCAACTCCATCCTTCCACTTGATGCCCTGTCTTTCTACTGGAGGTAGACTCTACAAGTTCCCTCTCCCCACTGTAGGGCATTTCATCTAAGGTTTCTCCCTTTGAGTCCTGAGAGTCCCTCACCTCCCAGGTCTCTGGTACATTCTAAATGGCCTCCCTCCCCCTACCTCCCGATGTTGCCTGTTTCTTTTCTGCTAACCCTCAGGGCTTCACTCCTGCCCTGCCCCCTCCCAATACCTCATGTTACTCTTTACCACTCCTTGTCCCCTCTCCCACCCAACACCCTTTCTCCCTCTACCCCCTGTAATTGCTTTCTTCTCCCTCCCAAGTGGGATTGAGACATCCTCATTTGGGCCCTTCAGTTTGTTAATCTCCTTGAGTTCTATGGATTTTATCCTGAGTATTCTGTATTTTTTTGGCTATTATTCACTTATTAGTAAATACATACCACACATGTCCTTTCTGGTCTGAGTTACCTCATTCAGGATAATATTTTATATTCCACCCATTTGACTGCAAAACTCATGATGGCCTCATTCTGCTGGCACCTAGAAGCCACAGAAAGCTTTGAACTCTAACGCTTCATTGTCCAAGTGATTCTCAGCTTGCATCCTTCTGTTGCTCAGAGTTTGAAGTTGTTTAATTTAAATCATGCTTGGGAATAAGTTTAAAGTGATCTCACTCGTTTACAGGTTATTAATCCTGAACTGACAATAAAGTGCCTCTGATTTACAAATAAAAAGGACACAGGTAAACCTAAATCTAACAAATCTCCTCAAAATAAAAATAACAAATTACAGAAGTTTTACTAAAATATCTGCAAATTAATCACTATTCCAAAGTCAAGTGAAAGTTACTTGGAAATTGCAAAAAATAAAATATTAGGAAAAACGTTTGTTAAAGATATATCATGATAATTGATATTATCATGCATAGACTAACATTTTTGTTTCACAAACAGATATTCTTAGAGCCAAAGACATCAGGTTGTGTTTTGCCATATTTTTATTGCCTGTGTGCATTCTCTGTGTTAAACTACAAAAGTAAAACTATACAGGCCCAAAAAACGAAAATGTGTTATAGATTCTAACAAATTCAACAAAACTATGTAAACACAAAGGTCCTCTTCATACTTGGCTCCCTCTACCTTTTGCTTTCCAAAAGAATTAAATGTTAGGGACTTTTCCGCATCTCCATCATTATTTAAAGTGTTAAAATCTTAAGAACATTTTACTTGGAACATAGACTAAATTTGACC
This sequence comes from Mus caroli, assembly GCF_978045245.1. NCBI lineage: Eukaryota > Metazoa > Chordata > Mammalia > Rodentia > Muridae > Mus > Mus caroli. The sequence continues at coordinate 47,710,108 of NW_028227256.1, forward strand.
ATTGACCATGCAAAATTTTCAAATTTGTAATCCTGAACTATTGACCACTAATTATAGACAACACTGGCTATTTCCTTCACTTAATATCATAATACTGTAATATCCCCATGTTTTTGAACATTCTTTATAGGTATTGGTTGATATTGATGATCTAGATTTATATGCAGATGTACTGTATAGGGACTTGATAGACAACTCACATTCCTTCAGCTTGTGAAAACATTCCTATTTCATCATGTTAGTGGAAATATTTCAGACTTTTTAATGATCACAAGACAGCAACCTGTGACAAATATGCCATGTATGAAAGTCAACATACTAAATTTTAAAGCATTACTCTTTTCTTAGATATCTTTTAATTGAAATAGAATTACATCAGTCCTACCCACCCCTTTCCTCCTCCAGAAACTCCCAGTTACTCTCACTTAAACCCATCCCATGCCTCTTCAAGTATGTTCTAATTTATTCGGGGAGCACAAGTAACACACTGTACCTGTAGAGATTCGAGAATGGAACTTCTCCTTATGCTTTGTGAATCCTTATGATTAACAAAGTTCACTAGGTTTGGCAGCAAATGACTGTATCCAGTGAGTCAGCCTAAGCGTCATCCTTCAGTGTGAGTCAATAGTCACAAAAAAATCCACCTATCAAATATCCTAATCTTTTTGATAAAGCTTTCAAAGGGAGAAAAATCTTTAAAATACAGCAGTCAACATACAGTCAGCCCGAAACCATCAATTTACCTTTACACAGTGACAAAAATTATTTTTACTGGTTATTTCATTTATTCACATTTCAAATGTTGCCCCCCTTCCTGGGTTCCCCTCCTCGAACCCCCTGTCCAATGCTCCTCCCTCTTCTTCTATGAGGGTGCTCCACCACCCAGCCACCCACTCCAGCCTCACTGCCCTAGCATCTGCCTATACCAGGAAATCAAGCCTCCTCAGGAGCAAGGGCCTCCTCTCCCATTGATGCCAAATAAGACAAGCCTCTGCTACATGTGCATCTGGAGCCATGGATCCCTCCATGTGAACTCTTGTGTTGGTGGTTTAGTCCCTGGGAGCTCTGGGAGGTCTGGTTGGTTGATATTGTTGTTCTTCCTATGGGGTTGCAAACCCCTTCAGCTCCTTCAGTCCTTCCCCTAACTCCTCCATTGGGGTCCCCTTGCTCAGTGCACTGGATGGCTGCAAGCATCCGATTCTGTATTGGTCAGGTTCTGGCAGAGCCTCTCAGAGGGCAGCTATACCGGGCTCCTGTCAGCAAGTACTTCCTGGCATCAGCAATCGTGTCTGCTTTTGGTGTCTACAGATGGGATGGATCCCTAGGTGGAGCAGTCTCTAGATGGTCTTTCCTTCAGTTTCTGATCCACAATTTGTCCCTGAATTTTCTTTAGGCAGGAGCAATTCCGAGTTAATATTTTTAGGATGGATGGGTGGCCCCATCCCTCAACCGGGATCCATACTTGAACACTAGATATTGTTTCAACAAGTTCTAGCTCCCTTTTTATCAGTATTTCAGCTCATGTCATTCCCGTTGTGTCCTGGGAACCTCTTGCTTCCCTGGCATCTGGGAGTTTCTAGTGGCTACCCTAGTTCCCAGCCCCCCATTGCTAATACCTCCATTCAATTCCCTGGCCCTCTGTACTTACCACCCCCACACCTGATCCTGCCCCCCTTTTTCCCTTCCCCACTTCTCTCCCTCCCAAGTCTCTCCCTCCCTCTGTCTACCATGATTATTTTGTTCTCCCTTCTAAGTAGGACTGAAGCATCCACACTTTGGTCTTCCTTCTTCTTGAGCTTCATATAGTCTATGAGTTGTATAGTGGGTATTCTGAGCTTTTTGGCTAATATCCATTCATCAGTGGGAATATACCATGTGTGTTCTTTTGTGACTGGGTTATCTCACTCAGAATGATATTTTCAAATTCCATCCATTTGTCTGCAAATTTTATGAAGTCATTATTTTTAAAAGCTGAGTAGTACTCTATTGTACAAATGTACCACATTTTCTGTATCCATTCCTCTATTGAGGGACATCTGGGTTGTTTCCAGCTTCTGGCTATTATAAATAAGGATGCTATGAACATAGTGGAGCATGTGTCCTTGTTATATGTTGGAACATATTTTGGGTATATGTGCAGGAGTGGTATAGCTGGGTCCTCAGGTAGTACTGTGTCCAACTTTCTGAGGAACCACCAGACTGATTTCTTAAGTGGTTGTACCAGCCTTCAGTCCCACCACCAATGAAGGAGTGCTCCTCTTTCCCATCAATTTACCTTCATACACAGGCAAAAGTTAATGAAGATGAAATAAGTGGGAAAGCACTCAGGAGCCAGCTTCAGATCCTAAGAAGTGCTTCAGATCCTAAATACCACTGGCATGGCATCAGAGTCTCCTCAGTTCTACTCTGCCCTCATCTACTCCAACCACATACATTAGGGTACTCTGAATACTGGGCATTTCTCAGCGTACATGCAGCAACAGAGCAGGCAAGCTGGTGAGTGCTGAGTGCAGGTCCCTTGGCACACAGAGGCAAAGACTATGGAAATAACTGTGAGATTCACCTACTTAATACAGAAGCAGAGCATTGAACAAAGTTTAGAGTGGAATGACAAAATCATGGCAACCTCTAAGTCACTTTTTCAGTTCACTCAATTATTCGCTCAGCGAGTATTTCCTAGGCACCAACTGTCCTCAACTTCCTACATGGTATACTGGGTAGAAGATGATGGCAGTATAATAATTTGTGAAATCATGGCCTCTAAACCATTCAAGAGAGAGAGTAGAAAATGGATTGCAAAACCAACTTGTATTATAAAATAATAAAGGACTTTTGGCACGAGAAAAATATTCACCTTTTAAAGTAAAAGGATAAAAAACTATTTGTGTAATCAGTGATATTTGGAACAGAAAGCCATGACTATGTTCCCACGATACATTCTATGCCTATTCAGAATCATCCAACATCACAAGACTGGGTCTTTTGAACATCTGTGCCTTACCCAATAGCAACATGTAATTTTCTTCCATGTACACTTCAATTAATTTCACATGGGCATTATGTCACTCAGAACCAATCACATTGCCTTTCATTCAACAGTGGTTCCTTTTATAGCACTAAAGTAAAAGATAATGCTTGGATTACTTGGAAAAGATTCATATGAATCTAGGAAACATATTATAATCAATATCCCAGAGAAACACTTTGATGAGTGGAAGATGGTAGCTGGAAAATAAATTCCTTTTACTTCTCTTTTCCAAAGGATATTCTGAGATTCAAACTTCGAAAAACTTAGAGTATAGTTGAGGAAGTGTCCAGACAGAGAAGTGCCTTCTTAGGACATATTTCCCTTTCTAGTTTTCACCACAGTCTTCCTTTCAATGTACCCCTTTATTAATCACCCCTGAATGTGAAGGACTACCCTCCCTAAATACATCACAGGCTACAAGACTTTGTAAAAAGGAGAAAGAGTATACTGCTAATAAATCCTCCTCCAAAGGGTGAATTAAAAATCCCCAATCATATTTACTATACTCATAGATCAGTGCCTTATTCATAAGCTTCCACCTGTAGCAAATGAGAACAGATGCAGAGACCCACAGCCAGATGTGACACACACAGAGAGACCATGAAACACACAACACTAAATGTGATCTCTCCACCAAATCTTTCCCCTCAGAACTCAGGAAACTCTTTGAAACAGGAGATCCAAAGAATTAAAGACTCAGAGGGAGAAGAAAACATCAGAACAAAGCCCTCAGAAACAACTGAGAAGGACTTATATGAACTCAGAGACTAGAGCAACATGCACAGGGTCTACACAAGTATACATCAGTTCCTCTGAATATATATTATAGCTTTCAGATTAGTATTTATTGAATTCCTGAGTGTGAGAACAAGTGGGTCTCTGAATCTTGTGCCAGATATTGGGGCTCTTTGCCTTCTGTTGGCTTGCCTTGTTCAGCCTCAGTGCCACAATGTTTGTTTTATAATATTATATTTTATTCTGTATTGTTTATAAGTCATCTTGTAGAAGCCTGCCCTTTCCTAATGAGAGACAAAGAGAGATTGGATCTGGAGTAGAGGAGAGGTGGGGAGGAATGAGTAGAAGGAATGGAAACTGTATGAAAAAAATCCATTTTCAATAAAAGTGTTAAAAAAATCCCAATTCATGAGCATCTTGCATTGCTGTCATAATTAGGTTCTTGGGTATTAGTCTTCCTTCTGCAACATTTGCCATTTTAACTATATGTTTATATATATGTATATATATATATATATATATATATATATATATATGTGTGTGTGTGTGTGTGTGTGTGTGTGTGTGTGTGTGTGTGTGTGTGTGTGTCCTACAAGCATCCATCCATCCATCCATCACATTTTATTTATAATGCTTATTCATTTTGTGTTTGCCAACTTTTCTGTCTTATAGGAACATCAATGATGTCTCATGGATTCTCTCACACATAAGATTCTTTAACAAGTTCTGATAAACTGAGATTACTCATGTGGACTAGTGTTTTAGACTTTACTTGACTTTAGAATCTAAGTAGTATTTCTGTTTCTTTTTCACTAACCTAAGAGACCAGTCTTCTCAGAGATCTCTCAACATCTTTGTGTCTTGGAATCTTGCCTTGCTTATGATCACAACATAAGAAATAATTTTGGGTAGTCTAGAAGAACACTATTGCAGGATATATTTAAAAAGACCACCCGTCTTCCCACATTACTGCCAGCAACTCTCTCTGCCCAGGCGGTCCCTGGGCCTCTACCTCTAGACCAGCCCCATCAGGGACCAAATTTGTTGTTCCCAGCTCCAGCTCCCTTGTCCCATAGAGCTCATTCCTTCTCAGCCACAAACCCCCTGTGGTCGGCAGTCCCACCTTCCAGTAACCCAGTAAAACAAAACTCTAGAAACATAATTAATCAGTGAGATTTATATATCAATAAATTCTCAATTCATAAGATGCCTACACAATAATTTCAGGGCCAATTGATAATGGTACAAGCTGCCCATCTAGATCAGACAAGTTAATCCCAATTATTCTATCCCTATATGATATCCATAACTACCTGTGGCTATCTAAAACCACATGGGATCAGGATCTTTTTCCTGTTCATCATTCTCTTCTCTCCTCCATCCTGCCTCTACAACTCTTAGCTATGTCTCCCTTTCCCTATCCAATCACAGGCCTCCTGCTACACTAATATTTAAACTAATTGAACAGGGAAAGTCCTGCCACAGAAAACCAATGCCCAAAACTACTGTGAGAAGGTGCCCTGGTATCCACATTTTTAAGAAGCATTGCATGGTATTAACAACTGATGATACCATGGCATGGTATCATAGCAATCTGTTTTATATTAGGAGATTATATTTATATGCCTCAAGCAACTATAGCGCAAGTGATATAAATTTCCATTTAAAACAATATTTATTGATCAAAAACAATTCACACAACTTAAAGAAAAACAAACTTCAACTGACATGTCAAACATGAAAACATTTGAGCTATTAATCACTTTGAGTTACTGCTACTAAGGTTGTCCTAGACCTTATTATTACACAGTATTTTTAATCATAGAAAAGATCTATTAAAAGAACAATTTTAAGAGATGGATGATGGCAGACCAAAATTGTAAAGCCATTAGTCTAGGAAAGTTTGGCATTTATGCTACTTAAGATGTAAATGCTCTTTTATGAAGATGGAGGCACTAAATATTAGCAGAGATAGTGATGTCTTAGAAATTATTACTAAAATACCTGAAACTATTACTAAATATTCTAAGCATATGGTCAGTGCATTAACACATGAATTCTTTTTCCAGAATCTTTCAAGATTTCTTCCTACCTTGAGTGAAAGATTAAATTTGTTCTCCGCTCTTCATTTGGGCATCCTGTGAAATAGCACTGACTTGCCATTGATGTCATCTTCTCACATCTACTACCCACATCCTCATGCACTCTTATGCTTGTTTGCAGTAAGTCAGTGTTGTGAAGCTCTGATCTCACTGGTCTGAGAGCATGTAATATGGAGATAATAGGTCACTTTAGAGCACTTCCTGCTCCCCAGTAGCTGTATCAGACTGCTTGCAGAGCTCACTTCTGAACACTGGGCTAGGAAGTGTGGAGGAATTCTCAAATGATTTTTAATAACTTTCTCAATAGTTTTGTTTTTTGTTTGTTGGTTGGTTGGTTTTGTTTTTGTTTTTGTTTTTGTTTTTTTTGTTTTTTTTTTTTTTGAACTACTGAGCACAGAGCTCTGATGAATACTGCTTAGGAGGATGCACATATTAGAGAGGATGGAGATTTGAAATCCAGGGCTCACGGGGTCAGATATAAGCTTCTACAAGTACCCTGGGTTGATGGCCGAATCCTGGAGAAGCTAATCTGTAAATTTGTATTCGCTCACATATGAAATGACAAGATTTATGTCTCACTTAAAAGATCATTGTAGTAATTTAATAAGAATGCAAATACTAAGCACTTTTTATTGCTATTTTCTTTATCTATTATCATCTGGAAATTATGGTTTGCCTACCTGAAATCTCTTGAATACCTGGAGCCACTCCTTTTAGAAAAGGGAAAGGCATTTGAGACTCTATTCCTTCTCTTGCCCTACTTCTTTTGCATAATGAGTTAGCACCTCTTTATACAAATTTTCAGGTCCCCATTTTAAAGCCTTTATTTTGCATTTTATAAATCCCCACACCCTTCACTTTTGATTTTATAAGGAAACCTTTCACAGTTGAAATCAGTACTTCACTGGTTTGCTTTCTAATGAAAACTGTCCTTGCAACATTTTCATACAAACTTCGCACAGGAAGATTACAAAGTCTATGTGTTCAGACATTGACTGCTTTTTTTTCCTTTTGTTTTTTTTTTTTTTAACTATTGTAAGATTCTTTCAACTGAACTAAGTCCATTAATCATAGCATGATGCTTTATTTTCTAAGAAATCATAGAGAGTATGTCATTCTCTTGCTGATGCAGGAACTGATCTTTGACATCAAAATCTTCCTGTCAGTGCTTGACTCAATCTTAAGGAACTCCTCACTTTTTGTTACTTTTACTGCTTGTTAGAGAAAAAAAACTTGACCACATATATCTTACCATCACTCTTGTCCCAGTATGATCTTCTATAGTACTGTTTTATGGCATTTTGGAGTTTTCAGGAAATATCTATGTTCTGTTCTTCCCTACATTTAAAGTCAAACATACTGAGCGGAATTCAGAGGTTGCAAATAAGTTCATAACATTGAAATTCCTGCGCTAATTTACTGCTAAAATCCCAATGATTAAATTTCAGGCAAAGAGATAGAAAGAAAACATAAATGTCCTTTTTTCCCTCAGTCTTTGGTTAAAATCTTGGGCTTGCCACTTATTTAGATGTGGGAACTCAAAGCTGAGACAACTTTAACATACTCCTGAACTTTGTTATTTATAGAAAGATTATTCTGAAGCAATATATATGTAATACTGGGATATAAACTCACTTTAAGTATTGTTGTTTTATAAAATAGTGTCATTATTTTAAACCTCTATAAAATGTGTTATTAATAACACTTGAGTAGACTGAAATATTGAAATATATTGTTGTGATCTTCATATGCACCAGTCCTATTCACCTCCCATCCTTCCAGATCCCACCTTCTACCTTCTGCCTCTGCCCTTGCAGTACTCCCCACCCCCGGGGGAAGAAAACAAAGCAAAACCAACAATGACAACTACAACAAATCTCACCCTGGAGACTTCTGTGTGTCTTGGTCTGTCACACCCTTTCATCTAAACAGCTTCACTTAGAAATGTTTTTTGGTTTTTGGTTTTTGTTTTTGTTTTTTTTTTGGGGGGGGGTTGTTTGTTTTTTTCTTTTTGTTTGTTTGGTTTTTTTTGTTTTTTGTTTTTTGTTTTTTTTTTTTGTAATGGGTCATTGGTTATCGGATTTTTTTTTTGTCCCAGTGGAACTGAAAGAATAAAAATGGCTATTTTCAAATTTTTTCTTTCTTTTATTGGGTATTTTATTTATTTACACTTAAAATGTTATCCCCTTTCCTGGTGTCCCCTCAGCAAACCCACTATCTCATTCTCCTTCCCCCTGCAATGAGGAAGCTCCCTGACTCACCCAGAACTCCCAGGGACTAAGCCATCAACAAAGGAGTACACATGGCTCCAGCTGCAAGTGTAGAAGAGGATGGCCTTGTCATGCATCAGTGAGAGGAGAGGTCCTTGGTCCTATGAAGGCTCAATAGATTCCCCAGTGTAGGGAAATTGAGGGTAAGGATGTGGCAGTGGGTAGGTGGGTGGAGGAACACCCTCATAGAAGCAGGGGATCCAGGGAGGAAGGGAAAACGGGAAAGGGGATAACATTTGAGATGTAAATAAAGAAAATATCCAATAGAAAAAAGAAAAATGAAAAAAAAATAAAGAAATGTTCAACATTCTTAGTCCTCAGGGAAATGCAAATCAAAATGACCCTGAGATTCTACCTCACACTAATCAGAATGGCTAAGATCAAAAACACAGGCAACAGCAGATGCTGGTGAGGATGTGTAGAAAGAGGAATACTCCTCCATCTCTGGTGGGACTACAACCTGGTACAACCACTTTGGAAATCAAACTGGAGGTTCCTCAGAAAATTAGAAATTATTCTACCTGAACATCCAGCTATTCCACGACTGGGCATATACCCAAATAATGCTCCAACATATAACAAAGAGACATGCTCAAGTATGTTTATAGCAGCCTTATTTATAATAGCCAAAAAATGGAAAGAACCCAGATACTCTTCAACAGAGGAATGGATACAGAAAATTTTGTACATTTGCACAATGGAATACTACTTAGCTAGTAAAAATAATGACTTCATGAAATTTTCAGTCAAATGGATAGAACTAGAAAAATATCCTGAGTGAGGTAACCCAGACACAAGAACACAAATTGTATGTACTCACTGATTTCTGAATATTAGCCCCAAAGCTCAGAATACCCATGATACAACACAGAAGCTCTATGGAGCTTAAGAAGAAGGAAGACCAAAGTGTAGATGCTTCAATCCTACATAGAACAGGGAACGAAACAATCACAAGACATAGAGGGACAGAGGGACCTGGAAGGAAGAGAGGAAGGGAATAGAAAAAAGGGGGCAGAATCAGGTATTAGAAGGGACAGGATAGAAGTACAGAGGTTCAAGAAATTGACATGTAGCAGTAGGGACTGGGCAACTGTGAGTAGCCACTAGAAAGTTCAAGACTACAGGGAAGCTAAAGGCTCACGGTACCCCATGGTGATGACTTTAGCCTGGTGAGATACAGCCTGTAGAGACCACCTCCAGTAGATAGACACAGCCCCCAATTAAAGAATGGGGCCACCTACACATCTCAAGATTTTTAACCCAGAAATATTTCTGTCCAAAGGAAAAATATGGACAAAATAAAATGGAAAAGAGATTGAAGGAAAGCCCATCCAGAGATGGCCCCACCTAGGGATCCATCCCATCTGCAGATACCAAATCCCCACACTATTGCTGACACCAAGAAGTGCTTGACAATAGGAGACTGGTATGACTATTCTCTGAAAGATTCTACCAGCACCTAACTAATAGAGATGCAGATACTCAAAGCCAACCATTGAACTGAGCCCATGAACTCCAACAAAAGAGTTAGAGGAAGGATGAAAGGAGCTGAAGGGGATCGCAGCTCCATAGGAAGAATAATTTCAACTACATGGACCACCCAGAGCTCCCAGGGACTAAAACATCAACCAAAAATTATACATGGAGGGAGACATGGCTCCAGATACATAAGTAGCAGGCCTTATCTGACACCAATGGGAGGGGAGGCCCTTGGGCTTGTGAAGGCTTGATGCCCCAGCATAGAGCAGTGAGGTGGGAGTGGGTGAATGGGGTGGAGGGGAACCCTCATAGGGGAGGGAGGAGAGAGGGGGATGGGACAGAGGTTTGTGGAGAGGTAATTGGGAAGGGGGATATAATTTGAAATAAAATAATAAATAAAATGATAAATAAAAAAGAAAAGAAAAGGGTATCTGCATTTTCTTAGATGTCACGCCATTTACAAAGATATAGAGAGGTTGGGAATGTGTTCTGAAGTGAGAAACTAAAGCAGGAATAAAAACAATACTGTTGCTAGAGGAAGTGAGCTTGCTTTATTGGATGTGCATCACTGTGCTCCAAATTATTTCACTAAGTGCCCTCCGTGCATCCCACAGCCTCACTTCTTCATGCCTCTAACTTCTATTGCATTCCCACCTTGTACTTCCCACCTTGACCCAGTTGGATGCCAACCAGTCTACAGATTCTTGGCAATAGCTGTCTCTTTTATCTTAATAATGTAATGTTTATTTTTCTTGATAGTCATTTTTCTGGGGCTAAAATTCTTAGTAAAAAAGTTTCTTTTGCCCACTGTTTAATGCCATAGCTTTGGTTGGACTTGGCCTTTTCTTATGGTTTAGCTGTTATTTCATTAGTATTGATAACATGGGAAAGGAGTTTTCTAACAGCAAGACAATCATACTGTAATGTATAGTTACTTGAACTGTTAATTACATTTGTTTATGCTCTCCTTTTTTACATTTGACATTTGTTTGTTTACTTGTTGTTGATGAGTTGAGGTGGAGTGGCATTGTTTCTTTAACCTAGAATAGGAGAGAACATACTTCTTATTACATTTTATGTAGGAAATCCTTGAACCCTGCACATCAAAATAAATATGTTAAAGAAAATTGTGTGTAAGGGAGATAGGGAGAGTGATAATTAACACTGACAGCCAACCTGACAAGATCTAGAATTGCCTAAGAAACAAGTTGCTAAGCATAACTGTGAAGGGTTGTATAGATTAGGCTAATTGAAATGAGAAGAGCCATCTAACTATGGGTGGTACCATTCAAGAGTCCGTGGACCTTGACTGAATATGAAGGAGTGAACTGAGCACAGGCATTATTTGGAGTCCTTATTTTCTGATTGTTCATGTCATGTGTATAGCCAGCTGCTCCTGATATTAAAGCCATACCTCCCTTCCATAATGGATAATATAATATAATGCCTAATCTAATATAATCCAATATTTCAGATCTGTAAACCAAAATAAACCCTTTCTTTCTTAATTTCCTTTGTCATCTATTTTTATCACAGCAACATTGCAATTAAAAAACAGAGGGAGAAAAGGAGAGGGTGAGCTCTATGGGGTAGTGTATTTGACACTGGTTTCATTTATCTCTAAAACATAACTTCAACCTGTGCAGTTAACCAAATTAGATAATAATATTCACTCCAAACTGGTTCAAAATAACTCTCTTTATTAGAAGTTAAATGATAGCAACTAGTGTGAGAGAATTAGCCTAGAAAGAGATGGGGCAGCATAGTTTTCATGGCCATTATGTGTTGGAATTAATGACTATTGTTTAAGTTTCTCTGCATCCTTTATACAGTCATAGTCAAAGGGCTTCAAAACCATCAGCTGTTGGCATACTCAGAGTTGCAAGGTTAACTTTGACCCTTTGATATTGTCTTGCTATCAAATTTTAGCACTGCTAGACAGAAGACAGCCATAAATTTAAGTAAAAAATAGCACAGTAGACTTTTCATGTTTGATATATGGGAAAAGTCATTATAAATGCAGATTATAAAATTTTGCCATATTCTGCATAAGTTATAGAATCTGAACAGAGATTTGAAAATTCAATTTACCTTGCCATGTTTTCCTCCAAATCACAACTTCAAGCCCCTTTAATGATTAGATGAATCATTAAAACAAATACTTCAAGGATTTTATCATGTATTCATCAGGTAAATGTCTCATTGCTGATGTATGTTTAGATGACACAAATAAATTGCCCTTGGCCAAAGTAAGTCAGGGGAGGTTTTTAGCTTCACAGTTAGTTGGTTGGTTAGGTTGGTTGGTGGTGGTTGTTACTATTTTTCTTTTCCTGTATGAATATACTTTTCATTTGATTTTTTTTCAGTCAGTAGAGTTTAAAATGAGAGAAATAGCATTTTGAAAATGGAAAAGTTGAGGTAGGAAGTTGTGTTCCCCAATCAGAATAAATGGAGAGCATCAAAGTGGACCAAGGCTGCAGCAGTGGGAAGTAAGCCAGCAAATGTTAAATGATAGACGCATAGTCTGGTCTCTTACCTTGTCCACTGGGATTTCATTGCTATGAAAGCATGTAGCCACTTGCTCACTTGAAGCAAGTCAATGTTCTAACATATTGATGACTCCTCCTGGGGTAGACTGCACACCTGCCTTTTTACACTGTAAATCCTACCTGGCATGGCATTTCAGATTATATGAAGAGCATGCAAAATTGGATATTTCAAATTCTGATTAACATATAAAAGAATATTTTTTTCATTTTCTTTCTTGATTAAATAAAAAAATCAAAACAATGTGTTGTATGGGTCCAGAAGTAAAATAGCAGTTTGGGAGTGATTTTGATAATCTGATTTTCGTCCTTACACAGGGGATCAGAATATAGGGGAAAAAAGAAGCTTTTAGGCTTTCCTGTCAACCTACAAGTGAGAAAGTCAACAAAACACTCCAGCTACTTGGTGGATAATTGTCAGGTCTATTATGTATTTCCCCACCTGGAGTTAAATTACCCTTGGCTGAGTTCCCTCACAGGTGACTTTCAGATTGCACCAGGAAAAGTTGCCTCATTTAAATTTAACTTTTCCTTCTCAGTATTAGAGTTTGACCTACAGAAGGCTCCTTGATTGTACTTGGTCTTTTATTAGTTTATTTGAAATGAGAGTAAGGCCATTTGAAGCCCCATGTTGACTCTGATCACTTGCCTGTAGTGTTGACCTTGTTGTAGTGCTATGCTATTTAATTTTTCTTTCACACACATGCACACACACACAGGCAACATGATCTTTATTTGCTTTCTGGAGTGCCAGGTATTCTCCACCTTCTTGGTTGGTAGTTACTTTTAACTTTTTGGTTATTTTGGAAGTCCATGTTTACAATAAGTCTAGAGTTCTTGTTTTGATCATTTCCTTTATCTACATTGCAGGCCCAGCTTAGACTGCATTCCATTCCCATATGTTGAATAAGATGGAGAAACAATTCACAGGTCTACTGAGCTGTAAATGTTTCTACCTTGTAAACTAAAAGTAACTTATCTTTACTAAGAAGTTGTGTTTATACACTTATACAGATTTTCAGGATTTTACCAAACATGTTTGCAAACTGCTATTCATCCAAAGACTCAAGTACAGATTCACAGATTTTCTTTTTTCTTTTTTCTTTCTTTCTTTCTTTCTGTCTTTCTTTCTTCCTTTTTCTTTCTTTCCTTCTTTCTTTCTTCCTTCCTTCCTTCCTTTCTTTCCTTCCTTCTCTCTCTCTCTCTCTCTCTCTCTCTCTCTCTCTCTCTCTCTCTCCATCTTTCTTTCTCCCTTTCAGAATTTCTCTACTAATTAAAAAATTACTTTGGGGTTTAAAATATAACTGGATATTTGACACTTTTCATAAAGATCAGTGCTCAGAATTTTATGACACTATCATCTGAAATAGAAGATATTTTCTCTCTCTGTTTAGGTTTCCTAAAGCTTTTTATAATTGCATCAGAACTAATATATTGACTTCTTAATTTATTTATCATAATAATCAAAACATTCATTGTGCAAAAGTATTAAGTACATTAAATAGTGTATTATAAGCAGAAAACACAAGGAAAATTAAAGTGGGTACCACTGAAGAAACAATGTGATAAGACAGAGAGGATTATAAGAACTTACTGCAGAGCCTCTTACTTTGAAGATACAATGAACAGAGCAACAGAATGGGCCTGTAAGGTATTATGCTTAGAGGTACATCTAAGGATGACATGAAACAGTGAACAGATAGATATGTAAATGCTTTCTGATTATGAGTTATTCATGATGTCTTTTCATAACAATAATGAAACAGTTTATTTTTCCTATAGCTATGAACTATTAAAAACATTTTTAGCAAAATACTTTAGCCAAAGTCAACTTTGTAAACAGCTTTTTTAATTACTGAATCTCACAAGAGATTCTGACTGGGCTGTGTAAAGGAAATAAGGAGTTACATGAGGCATGAGGATTAACTACAAAGAACTGAAGACAGCTGCACAGTAAGGTAAAAAATATGGACATTTTCAAGCACCGTGTTTCATATACCTCAGATTTCCTTCTAGTGTTGAGAGGGACAGCCACGTGACCTCTTGCTCATGGGACATGAAAGTTTTGACTTTTTTTCATGAAACACAATAAAATTAATTATCTAAGGAGGGCCAAATCCAAAGGGTGCTAAAACATGGCACGTATCGATGACTTTATTCTAGTAATGGGTAATGGTTGAGTTATAGCTTATATAACTAAAGCAAGTATGTTAATGTAAAACTGAGTGAGTTCAACTGTGCATAGTAAAGAAAGAAAGAGAAGAACTCTACCTAGGATGGTTATGAGATTTCAGAATCAGGCATTCTGGAGTCCCACACTGGCACTGACATTACCCAGCCAAGTGACTGGTAATGTGTCACCTAAACTTTATGAAATGCATTGCAGCATCTGAAAACAATGGAGGACCCTACCTTGGCTCTGGGTAAATATGTTTAGCCTTCTGGGTTCTACATATCTATATGCAATAATTTTTATTGCCTACTAAGTACATGTAAAAAACAATTGTGCCAAATAAAACTGAGCATTTTTTACATCTAACACCACGGATATCTTAAGATAGACTGAGATATACTTTCTTGGTGTAAGAATATAAAATAGACTTCTGGCAATTAGTACCTAAGAGAATCTAAGTTATATCACACTTAATGCAGGAGGCATTCTGATACTTAATTATAACAATTTACTCAGTGAGCAGGGAAATAGCTAAATCTTTTGCAACCCACTAGTCAATAGTATGACAAATTTATAAATAGCTTCCAGTAAATATGACCATAACTTTAATAACATCACTTTTCATTTTTTCTTTCCTAAGAAAATCTGTGATAACAAAATCGATTCAACCTTAATTCCATAATACTTTATTTAACGATGCCTGATTTTAGTAAATGAAGTATTTTGTGTCCAGAACATGTGCAAATAAAAGGAGCAGATTACCCTCCAGAGTGTGTGGGGGGGGGAGAAGGAGGAGGCATTAATTGCTTCAAAAACAAGGAACAGAACAAAGGCCAAGACCATAAGTCTGCAGCTGCAGAGAACACGCAGTTATTGAGCTGCGATGGACAATACTGGCACTGTACATCTCATGCTGAATTCATGTTGTTGGCTTTTGTTTCTAGAGACAAACAATAAGTGAATGGAACAATTTCAGTTCTCACTAAACTGAATCTGAGATGCCATCTGCTCTGATTTCATACTTAAAGAAGAGAAAAGAAGTCAACATTAAAAAAAAAAAAAACCCAACCTTTATTCTAATGTTGTTAAAACACTCAGTGGGAAATCAAGATAACATTTCAGAATTGTAACTGACTCTGTGATTCAGATTATGGCACCACTATGGCATCTGAGCACCCCAGCACGTACAAAGATGTCTACAAATGGAGCAGTGACTTAGGTTTATGGGGGATCTCACACTTTTCTCCCTGGCACAGTGGGAGAAATGCTTTATGCCATTTAAGGGCTATAGCTAAGAACTCTGAATATCTAGATTCTTTTTTAAAGGAAGTGCTTTTGACTATAATGTACAGGCAGCAAATACATTTTCTTCCATTTTCAATTCCAAGTGACATTTAAGAGGATAAATTTACTGCTTTTCCCTTGTTGTCTTTACAGGAGAGAAATCTGATATAAACATAAAATGTTGTTACCTAATGAAATTCTTACTACAGAGCAACTAATTGGCTTAAAACACTTTAATTATATGCCTGATTAAGTTTTTCCAGTCCTTGTTTCTATTGGCTTCTGGGGTGCAGTATGTACTGCACTTTCTTAGGATTTATGATGTTTGTGAATGTTCTACCACGTTTTTAAACTCAGCCATGGAAACATAGCCCAAATTTAGAAAAAAATAGCTTCAGATTCTATGCTTTTCTTTATTAAAATTTACATGATCTTTATATTGATGTGAATCTTCCAAATAGAAGATAATTAATTGGTGTGATGGCTACTCTTGATTGTCAATTTGACCTGGTTAAATATATAATACATTTGCTATTGTATGTGGGATGGTTTGTCATTATGAGTAATTATGACTCCTAATATTCTGGTTATTATTTTCACTTGGAAATTAAGCATGACATAAGGAGCTATGATTGTGTATCAAATTGACAACCATGAATTTGTGATGATTATTCATGGTTACCAACTTGACTACATCTGGAATTTACTAAAGCCCAAATGACTGGGCACACCTGAGAGGGATTTTTCTTAAGTAAATCATTTGAAGTGAGAAGACACACTTCTAAAACAGATCTTTGACGTGAGAAGGAAGACACATATTTATTCTGGGCCACACCCTCTGCTTTCAGTTTATATGATGACATAGAAGAGGGAAACTAAGAAACTTGCTCTCATTTTGCCTAAGTAGCTGTCTTTCTCACCAAACAGTCCATTCATTGGCATTAGACCCTACTTCTTCAGGATTCTGGCATATTCTGAAAACCAGCTGAGATATCCAGGCTTGTAGACTGAACAAGTACTAGATTTTTGCATGTCGTATTGGTAGACTGTGTTATTGAACTAGCTGTACCACAACCTGTAAAACTATTCTAATAAATACCCCTCTCTCATATATATACACATACATATATACATATGTAAAATACATGTGCATATGTTCATTTTGTAAGTTCTGTTCCTCTAAAGAACTCTAACAAACATAAATGTTTTGTGCTTTATTAAAAAATTAATTTTATAATGTTTGGAAGTGGGTTCATGAATTTATTATTATTTTAATTTTCATAATTTATATTTCTTTCATACATGAAAATATAAATAGATGAGAGGCCTAAAATCTACTAATTAATAATAGGAATTTGGTAATTAAGGAATTGAAAGTGCATGAAATGGGTAAAGAAGTCTTTGTTAAAACATTGAGGAAGAAAGTTTTGACTGAAAATGATTCCTTATTCATTATCATAAGGAGAACAATTATAGTATCTTATAATAGGCATACAATTATATATTGTTCTTTTTTTGGATTAGCATACAATAGTGATACAGTATTTCTGTAGAGAGATTTTAATCTAGCAACAGGGACTCTCTGGCAAAGAATCACATCCAAAGGCCTTCTAGGTCTGTGTGGTCCAGCGGAAATGCAGACATGCCACACACTTTTAATTCTTCTGGTTGGAATACTCATATCTTTAATCCCAAACAATTGAGGTAAAGTTAGGTTGCAGAAGGAAGGAGCCATATTTGAAAGTGATGTCTAATTGACAAAGTGATGATTCAGAGGAAAAAAAAATGACAGAATGAGTTAGACATAGGATATGTCTAACTTTTTCAAGAACAGAGGAATAAAAAAGTGTCCACTTAAGAGAGCAGTGCAGAGAGAGAGGGAAAAAAGAGGCAGTTTTACCAGGACAGGTTGCAGAGAGAGCAAGCTAGACACAGATAAAGACAGATGTCCCCTTAAATCTCAGAACTTAACTGTTGTAAACTGAACTCTAGTCTCTCACCTTCACTGCTCTTTAAGTAGCTAGCCTCTCTTTTCTGTCTGTTCTTCTGATAGAACAGACATGTCCCATCTCTGAGTCATTCTGTCAAACCTTTCTCTGATTTATTATTTTATCAGATTTATCAATTAGACATCATTGTTTGAGATTAAAGGTATGTACTAAGGGTGTGTCTGCATTCCAGCCAGATCATATCTTTCAATGTGATCTCTTGCCAAAGCAGCCATGTTACTGGATTAAAATTCTTCTACAGGTTTAAGCAAAGGGATAGGTGTGTGTTTTGTGTCATGGTTTGTAATAACTATTCTTGTTTGTTTGCTTTTTTTTGTTGGTTGGGGTATTTTTTATTAGGTATTTTCTTCATTTACATTTCAAATGCTATCCCAAAAGTCCCCCATACCCTCTCCCCCCACTCCCCTACCCACCCACTCCCACTTCTTGACCCTGGTGTTCCCCTGTACTGAGGCATATAAAGTTTGCAAGACGAAGGGAACTCTCTTCCCAATAATGGCCAACTAGGCCATCCTCTGCTACATATGCAGCTAGAGACACGAGCTCCAGGGGGGTACTGGTTAGTTCATATTGTTGTTCCACCTATAGGGTTGCAGACCCCTTCAGCTCCTTGGGTACTTTCTCTAGCTCCTCCATTGGGGGCCTTGTGCTCCATCCAATAGCTGACTGTGAGCATCCACTTCTTCTGTGTGGCCTGGCTGTTCTGGAACTTGCTCTTTATACCTAGCTGGCCAGGAACTCAGAGATTCACCTCCCTCTGCTTCCCAAGTACTAGGGTTAAAGGCATGTGCCACCACTGTCCAGCTATGTCATACATTATAATCTACAAAATAGAGCATAAGATTATTTAAATGTCAAAAATAAATAATTAAGGAAAACAAGAAATAGGAAAAACTGACTTTGCCTATTGCCATATGTGTGATGTATATTCATGGCTTAAGAAAAGTAATTATTAACCTTTGGTTTAGTTCACTTGAAGTTACTGCTGCCTCACTTGGTGGCAACGAAAGTATTTTTCAAATGCTTGATGATTGCAGTTCACTATATTTGATTCTATCTGTACTATTAGAGATGGCTTTTGTATCCATGATATATGTATGAAATGACTAAATATCTCCTATTCTTAGATTAAATAAAAGCAAACAGAGTGCTGGAGAGATGGCTCAGTGGTTAAGAGCACTGACTGATCTTCTGGAGGTCCTGAGTTCAAATCCCAACAACCACATGGTGGCTCACAACCATCTGTAATGAGATCTGACTCCCTCTTCTGGTGTGTCTGAAGACAGCTACAGTGTACTTGCATATAATAAATAGATAAATACTTTTTAAAAAGCAAATAGAATTTTTCAATATTGACTCTTGAAAAAATACTTTGCTATAATTTAAGTTCATTAGCTAGGGATAAGTGGTAAAATCCATTCCTAATGTAGAAAAGTTCCAAGATGTACATTTTAAAGTTATTAGTACAATAGCAGACTGGGTATAGTAGAAGGGGAATAAGAAAAGCCTGTGAAATATGAGTGACACTTTAAAACATGTTGCTTACTTGTGCATTTGCATTAAAATTTACAAAATATTGATAAACAAATTGCTACCTAAAAATAAAATAATGAGGTCATAGATATAGATTTGATACCCCTTTATGTAAAAGTAGAAGAAAATAAAGAAGAAAGAGGAAAAGTCATGGATCAAGCTTTAGAAACTAATTTTTTTATTAGATATTTTCTTCATTTACATTTCAAATGCTATCCCCTTTCCTAGTTTTCTCTCTGAAAATCCCCTATTCCCTCCCCCCACCCCCTGCTCCCCAACACAACCACTACTACTTCCTGGACCTGGCATTCCCCTATACTGAGGCATAGAATCTTTGCAAGGCCAAGGGCCTCTCCTCCCATTGATGGCCGATTAGGCCATCGTCTGCTTCATATGCAGCTAGAGACAGGAGTCCCACCATGTGTTTCCCTTGATTGGTGGTTTAGTCCCACGGAGCTCTGAGGGTAATGGTTAGTTCATATTGTTGTTCCTCCTATAGGCCCCTTCAGCTCCTTGGGTACTTTCTCTAGCTCCTTCACTGGGGACCCTGTGTTTCACCTGTGTTCCACATAGATGACTGTGAACATCAACTTCTGTATTTGCCAGGCACTGGCATAGCCTCACAGGAGACAGCTATATTACAGTCCTGTCAACAAAATCTTGGCATATACAATAGTGTCTGGGTTTGGTGGCTGTTTATGGGATGGATCCCTGGGTGAGACAGTCTCTGGAAACTAATCTTATGCTGTTGTTCTCTTGTTCTCTTGCTCTCTCCTCTTGCTTGTGCTCCTCTGTCTCCCCATTCCCCTCCCTCCTATCTCTCCACATGCTCATGGCCAGCCTTTACTCCTCTACTCTCTCACTCTCTCTTTTTCTTTCTTTCTTTCCTTCTTTCTCTCTTTCTTTCTTTCTTCCTTCCTTTCTTTCTCTCTTTCTTTCTTTCCTTCTTTCTCTTTCTTTCTTCCTTTCTTTCTCTCTTTCTCTCTCTCTTTCTCTCTCTCTCCCTCCTTCCTTCCCTCCCTCCCTCCCTCCCTCCCTTTCTCTCCATTTCTCTGTCTCTACTATCACCTCAACTCTCCTCCCCATGCCCTAAATAAACTCTATTCTAAACTTAAAATAAATAAATGAACAAACAAACAAACGGACCTTATAAGAAGTAGAAAAGTGACCCTTTCCTCACCGCTGTACTGAATCTGTGGCTCTTACACTCTTTCCACACCCTCTTCCTCTTCCTTGATGTTCCCTGAGCCTTAGGCCTAGGCTCATTTTGAGTTATGTCGACTGGAACTGAACCCACCACTCTCAGTTCTTTACAGGTTGACAAGCTTCCCCTCTCTCCTCTACTCCAAGTTCCTCCTGCCCCCTTCTTTACTGCTATCCACTCCTCCCTCCCGTTCTCTTCAGAAAAAGGCAAACCACCCATAGGTATCAAACAGCCATAGCATATTAAATTGCAATAAAACCTGGAAGGCCAGGAACCAGAGGCTGGATTACCCAAAGACCTAGGATAGAAACACATGACTAGAGAGAGGGAGCGAGAGAGACAGAGAGAGAGAGAAAGAAATGTTGATAACCTGCTATACTCATAGATTGGTACCTAGCCCAATTGTCATCAGAGAGACTTCACCCAAGAACTGTTGGAAACAGATGTAGAGATCCACAGTCAAACATTAGGCAGAACTTGGGGAATCCTGCAGAAGTTGGAAAGGAAGGAATGTAGTAGCCAGAAGGGTCCAGGGCACTATAAGAAAACCCACAGTGATCAACTAACCTGGGCTCACAGGGGCTTATAGAGACTCATCGACCACTGGGGAGAACACATGGAACTGACCTATACCCTCTACACATATGTTAAACTTCAGTAGAAGACTAGCATAGCTAACAATAGAAGAGGCTATCTCTGACTCTGTTGCCTACCTTTGGGACTCATTCCTCCTCCAGGGTTGTCTCATCTCACCTGAATAAGAGAGAAGGTGCCTAGTCTTACATTATTTTCTTAGTAATGCAAAGAACAAAACAGTCCATAAATACCATACCCTAATATTTGTCCAGGCTTTAAGAAATAAAGCAATTTCAATGATTAATTATGAATGAGTATGCTGTTTATACATTGTTTTCCTCATGTTCTGATACTTTGGCTCATTTGAGTAAGGACCATGTTCTGAGAGTTTACATAATTTTAATACTGCATATGGTGAAATTTTTAACCTGCAAGCTAAGTACATGAAGTTAGGACCTTTGAGACATGATTAAGTTATTTGAACAGAGCCCTCATCTACATAAAAGAGAAGCAGGCATATGCCTGACCCTTCTCTTTGTAAGGATACATCTATATAGCACCCTGTGAACTGAGAGGATAGCCCTCCTAAGACATTCAACCTTCCTGTGCTTTACCTTGGACTTGGCACCTTACAAATGAATGTTTAAAAAAAAAAAAAAAACTTGTGTTTGTTTTTTTTTTCAAAGTTACCTAGTCTATGGCATTTTGTGATTGGATTCAGACTAGACTGGGATAATTTCATTCTTTGGATGCAAATTTTTGTCAAAGTTAAATAAATACTTAGTTGAAATTATTGGCAAAGATAACCTGAGAAAAGACCCAAGACTTACATATTCTGAGACATAGAAAATAGACTGCATTGGATCAATACAGTACAATTAGTTCGCTGCTTAAAACTTTTTTGTCCAAGTTCTGTCACCAACAACAAGACAAGCATCTTGACCATTTATTTTTTTTAGCATAAGTGACTTGACTTTTGTTTGTCTTTATTTTATTTTTTTACTTTTCAGTACTAGATAATCCACAGCCTGGGCAAGTACTTTACCCGTGATCTCTATTCTCATCCCAGGTGTATTCACATGTACATAAGAGATTATATCCTACTATCTCTGTTAACTTTTCCATATAGTTTGAGCTCTTCCTGCAGCAGTATTTCAGTGAGCTATCTGACTATGAGCCATTCTGTGTCATTAGAAATTCTACAGAAAATAATGTAAGACTAGGACCCTTCTCTCTTATTAGGGTGAGATCAGACAACCCTGGAGGAGGAATGGGTCCCAAAGGTAGGCAACAGAGTCAGAGAATCATCCTGACCCAAGGTTGTTTGCAGAGCACTGAAATGCCTCATGGTAGATCCTCACCAAGTATCACCTCAACTACATCAATGGATGTATGATATGTTTTCTCTGGGCTCATGAATCTGGCCAAACAGCCCCATTGCCCTCTGGAGTCATAATTTCTACCTTTGACACTGCTGCCTATTTTGACACTGGGAACAAGCAGGAGACAGGGGCCACAAAGTCCCTCTGAGCCAATACAGGATCAGTCCTCATTCTCTAGATGATGTGTGGGAAGAAAGTTGGAGTTCCAGTGAAGTCCAGAATGAACACTGCTCTTTGGATTCCTAAAGGAGTGGGGGGTGGGGGGGGGCAGAGACAGAGACTCGACAGAGACAGAGAGACAGAGACAGACAAAGAGAGGGGTATCTATGCAAATATATCTTGGAGAAGGGATTGTTTATGGTAACATTGTTTTGCTAAGTGTTTGATGATAGAAGATAAGAACTAAGTGGTATGTACAAGTGTGATAGTTCTAAATATAACAAGGAAAAATATCACGGTTCCCAAAATAACTGAGACAAGAAACTGAGAAAGAATAAGGGAAAGGGCAAAGGGACACATAGTTAGAGATTAGGTTCTCCCCAGCATCCTCCCAAAGCCACTACTAAAATTATAAAAGGTCGCATGTGTAGATTAGCTAAGAAACATAAAGAAGTTGAGTTCTAAATCCTTTTGTCCTAGGGAAATCAGACACCACTTGGAAACTCTGCATCAGAGAGAGAGGGAAAAAAGCAGAAACAGTAAGATCTTGACATTTACAGAAACTCTGTGGAAAGCTTTGAAGTCTATCACAGAAGTTAGAACTCAAGCCAAACACAGAACGAGAAAGCCCTGCATGGCATCTGGCTTACAGTCCTATACTGTGAGAGTGATATCACTCTCCTGCTGGAAGCCCTTCAGGTCTCTATTGTCCACTTTCTAACATCCAAATCTTTACCATGAGACACAGGAATGCATGCAGGTCAGTGCCTGTGTGCAGGTTAAGGCCTGTTCTCCAAACAACATCACTGCTCATCTTTTGCTAGGCATTGAGCTCCTTTAAGCATACTACCTCTGTGTAAATACTCACCTGAAACTTGTTTGATTGGTTGGTTGGTTGTTGTTGCTGTAAATGCTACACTTTCTTCGTGAACATGGCAAACAGGATCTCAGCTTAAGTTTATTTTTCCACTGGTGTTTGAATTTAGGGCAGTGACCCAGGGGTGGAGCACAGAGGTGCAGAAACTCCCATTTCCCTGAACTTAAACTCGATAGAAAGCTAAAGATGACCTTGCTATTTTGAGATGTGATCCCCCTGCCTGCCTCCCTCTCTGGAGTGCTGAAATTTCTGGGATATGCCACCATTGTACAGTTTCTAAAGTGCCTTCGTCCACACCAGGTGAGATCTCTAAGAAAACTGCAGTCATGCATTCTTACCCTCCTAGATAAGAAATAATTTGTAAAACATTTAAGTGCTTAACTTCTTAGATTTGTTATTCTCTCAAATTTTCTGTTCCTCACACTTTCAGAGTGTTCTTCATCCTTGATATTAAGTTCATCTTTTCTTTGCTCTGAGCAGTAAGAGTACATGTCACTTGTTTTTTATTGTATAACCAATTTTAGCAAAGTGGCAGGAACACAATAAATTTAAAAGGAGAGAGAAAAGGGAGAGAAAGAAGTACTGGATGATAATGATTTCAAATCTTAGGAAAAGTCTAAAATACTCACTATAAGTTCAAAGTTAAATTGTGACAGGCTCATTCATCACCCACAAAACAGTCAAGTTCATTAAGTGATAAAAATGTTAATTATGTTACTAGTTGATATCAGTGACCTAAACATAGCTGTCACTTGCTATCACTTAGCATATAAAAAAGAATTTCATTAATCTAGTCATTACCCAAAATTACTTTCTGACCACCAGTTCTCTCTGATCATTTAGTCTAGATTTCATGATTCATTACTTCATTGTTTTCCTATTGGAAAAGTTTCAGAAGCCCCAAAATTTGCCTCTTTCCTCCCTCATGGTACATTTTAGCTCTGCAGCATCAATAATCACTATAAGATATGATTCTGAGCCTGGGGAGGATTTGTAAAGCACTGTTCAAGCAACCATGAAAACCCAGTCTGATTCCAGCAATTGTATAAAAAAGTAAAGACTCCAGCCATGGCACCCACAGAGCCCAGCTAATGAGAGCCATACCTGCCCTGCCAAGCTCTGCCTTCTCTCCTGTCTGCTTCCTGACCTGGGGCAGATCAGAAGCCCCACACACACACCCAACAGCCTGCTTGTCTCCCAAGAGGTCTACAGTAACAAGGGACACAGCCTGCCTGTTTCTCCAGAGGGCTGCAATAACTAATGACAAGGGGCATTAAGGGGTAGACACCTTAACCAGGGGCACAATCCTTCCCATTTGTACCTCCATCTACAACAGGGGCAGATTCTGCCCCTGTAGCCCAAAACTTTCCTGTCTCCCAGGAGGTTCTCCCTGGCCAGGAACATAGGATCTCTGCCCTAATCAGGGACACAGGAGGCATGCTCTAACTAGAGATACATAATACTACCTCCCACAACAAAAATAAAAAGAATGAACAATCATCTCTCTTTAATATCTCTCAACATCAATGGACTCAATTCCTGGAGGAAAAAAAAAAAAAGGACACAGGCTAACAGATTAGATATGTAAACAGGATCTTGCATTTTGCTGCATACAAGAAACGCACCTCAGTGACAAAGCCAGAAAATACCTCAGAGTAAAGGGCTAGAAAAAAAAGTTTCCCAAGCAAAGTCCCCAAAAGCAAACAGAAGTTGCCATTCTAATATCCAGTAAGTTAGATTTTCAACCAAAAGTTATCAAACAAGATCAGGAAGGATCTTCATATTCATCAAAGGAAATATCAAACTGAAGTCTCAATTCCCCAAATGCAAGGGCACCCATATTCATAAAAGAAACTTTACTAAAACCCAAAACACACTTTGAACCTCACACATTAATAGTGGGAAACTTCAACACTCCACTCTCACCAATGGACAAGTCATTGAAACAGAAACAATGAAACTAAGAGAAGTTATGAACCAAATGAATTTAACAAATATCTACAGAACATTTCACCCCAAAACAAAAGAATATACCTTGTTCTTAGCATCTCATGTCCAAAACTGACCAAATAAAAGACATAGAACGAGATTCAACAGATAGAAGAAGATTGAAATAATTCCATGCATTCTATCAAACCACCACAGACTAAGACTGAATTTAAATAATACCAAAAACAACAGAAAGTCCACATACTCATGGAAAATGAACAACACTCTGCTCAATGATAACTTGGTCAGGGAAGAAATAAAGAAATCAAAGACTTTTACAGAATTCAATGAAACTGACCCAACATACCCAAATTCATGGGATACAATGAAAGCAGTGTTAAGAAGAAAAGTCATAGCATTAAGTATTTTCATAAAGAAATTGCAGAAATCCCAAACAACTTAACAACGCACCTGAAAGCTCTAGAACAGAAAGAAGCAAAGACACCCACAATCTACAGATAGGGAAAGAAATCTTCACTAACCTCACAACTGATAAAGGGCTAATATCTAAAATATGTAAAGAACTAAAGAAGTTAACTTAAAAAAAAAAAAACGCAAACAACCCAATCAAAAAGTGGGGTATAGAGCTAAACAGAAAATCCACAACAGAGGAATTTCAAATGGCTGAGCACTTAAAAAATGCTCAAAGTTCTTAGTCATCAGCAAATCAAAATGACCCTGAGATTTCACCTTACACCATTCAGAATAGCTAAGATCAAAAATTCGGGTGACAGCGTATTTTGGTGAGGATGTAGAGAAAGAGGAACACTCTTCCATTGCTGGTGGGACTGCAAACTGGTACATCCACTCTGGAAAATAGTCTGCAGTTTCCTCTGAAAATTGGAAGTAGTTCTACCTGAAGATGCAGCTATACCACTCTTGGCTATATACCCAAAAGATGCCCCACCATGACACAACAACATGTGTTCCACCATGTTCATTGAAGCCTTACTTGTAATAGCCAGAATCTGGAAACAACTTAGATGTTCCTCACCTGAAGAATGGATACAGAAAATGTGGTACATTTGTACAATGGAATAGTACTCCGCTACTAAAAATGAGAATACTATGAATTTTTAGGCATGTGGAGAGAACTAGAAAATATCATCCTGAGTGACACACAAGGGATATACTCCCTTATAAGTAGATATTAGCCAAAAAGTATAAAATACTTAGGATAAAACCCACAGACTCTAAGAAGTGTAACTGTAAGAATAGGGGCCCCAAAAGAATGCTTCAATGCCACTTAGAAGATAGAAGAAAATGATAATGGGAGGCAAGGGATAGAGGGACCTCAGTGGGAGAGGGAAGGGGGAGGAGAAAAAGGGAACAGGATCAAGTAGGGAGGGGGGACAGGAGAGAAACCTAGAGGTCCAGGAGAATGAATGGAAATATGCAGCCTCAGGAGGTGGGAGGGGGGTGATCCTCTAGAAAATACCAGAGACCTGGGAAGTGAGAAACTGTAAGGAGTCCATGGCTGTGACATTAGCCAGAGGGAGCTTGAAGAGTGTACCTCCAGTAGAGGGATGGTGTTATTAACCCACACTCAAAATATCTGACCCAGAATGCTTCCTGTCTAAAAGAACTGCAAGGACAAAAATGGAGAAGTGACTGAAGACAAGAGTCTAGCATAGATGTCCTCTGAGAGACTTTACTACTAGCTGACCTAGACAGGTGTAGACACTTACAACTAACCATTGGACTGATGTTAGAGACCCCTTGGGTTGAATTAGGGGAAGGATTAAAGATGCTGAAGGGGGAGGTGACCCTATAGGAAGACCAGAAGTCTTAACTAAGCTGGACTCCAGGGAGCTCCCAGAGATTGGGCCACCAACCAGGCAAGGCCTGGTCTGAGGCCCATGACACATGTATAGCAGAGTACTGCCTGGTCTGGCCTCAGTGGGGTCCCAGGGAAGGGGGAATCCTGGTGGAGTGAGACACCTTCTCAGAGACAAGGGGGAGTAGGAGTGGGATGAGGAACGGTTGGGGGGTACTGGTAAGGGGGCAATAGCTGGAATGTAATTTTTTTTTTCGTTTTTCGAGACAGGGTTTCTCTGTATAGCCCTGGCTGTCCTGGAACTCACTTTGTAGACCAGGCTGGCCTTGAACTCAGAAATCCACCTGCCTCTGCCTCCCGAGTGCTGGGATTAAAGGCGTGTGCCTGGAATGTAAATTTTTAAGAGAGTCCAAAAATTCTCCGTAAGACTTTAGTACAGAACATTAAGCCACAAGGCTTGTTGTGATTTCAGTACCCTCTGTGATCTGTCATATCTGATTCTGTTTACCCTCTATTCTCATAACACTCAGCCATTCAACTTCTGTATTTATTTAACAAATGCCTCTGAGTGTGATGTGGGTTAGACATGCTTCTCATAATGGGAAAGGCAGAAATCTCTCCACCATGCTGCTTTGTCAAAGGAAGCTACAATAAGTCTCTTTATTTTGCCTCCCAATTACCAACTTCCCTATGAACTCTATTCCATGAATCCTACTATAGACAAGTCGTCAATGGGTATTCCACTCAAAACGTTATAGATATGTTTTTTTTAATTCTATTTTATTATTATGTGTTTGTGTGTGACTTGTGTGGGAACATACATATAAATGCAAGCATCCTCAGAAACCAGGGAATGTCAGATGCCCCTTGTGCAGGAGTAACAGGCTGTTGTGACCTCCCTGACATTGGTGATCAGGCCACATAACGTAAGTCCTTGGCAAACTGTGTGCTCTTAACCACTGAGCAGTCTTTCCAGGTCATAGGGCACATTTCCACTTTCCTTCTTTGATTTTTTAAAGCCTGTAAACAGTTTTGAGTTATAATCCCCATCTGCCTAAACATTAGTATTTTCTTAAACCCCTGTAGTAATACATCTTCAACTCTATCTGGGCAAGATATAAGACTGAAACAAGGATGAAATAAAGTCCTAAGAAAACCTCCAAATTTAAAATAGTGATTAAAAATGACTATCTGCCAGACTTCAAATCAGGGAAATTTTCTCTGTGCTCCACTTTGGTAAAGCAGGACACTGTATTGTTTCTCCATGGAAACTTTCACAATTTGAATGATATATTTGTATAATGACTTTTTAAATGGTCATCTTTGTACTAAACCCATTTTTTTTTTTTTTTTTTTTTTGCTAATT
Organism: Mus caroli; assembly: GCF_978045245.1. Taxonomy (NCBI): domain Eukaryota; kingdom Metazoa; phylum Chordata; class Mammalia; order Rodentia; family Muridae; genus Mus; species Mus caroli. Next base: position 47,738,597 of record NW_028227256.1, read on the forward strand.
TATCTTGTTCCTAGAAGCATTACAGAGATCACAGAGGTGGATCAGGCCTAATTCACCATTCATTTCTTACTGTGAGGTAAAGTATATGTGTAATCCTAAAACTGACACCTTTCTCCCTCTCTCCCTCCCCTCCCATATGTGTGTGTGTGTGTGTGTGTGATCACTATGGGATTATGTTTGTAATTATGTTACTGTATATGGAACAACAGCATAACAAGAAGAGCTTACTAACATACTAGTTTGCTAACAATATGGCAGTATACGAAATACAGAAAATACTTATCAACTGTGCTTAATCAAGCAACAGCATAGTCTTCCGTCCATATAGTGTAAAACAATAATTTAAGACTTTCATAATTCTGTTATTTTATTGGTCTAATGACTATTTCTTAATTATGCTCTAGCTTAGTCTAGAAGATTAAAATAACTAGATAGTGTTTTTTAAACTCACAGCATGATATGAAAAACAGAAGTAAGAATGAATTTTGAGAAGAATAAAAGTCTCACACAGAGACCAAACTTGTTTCCTCATTTCCCTTTTGTTATTAAAGGTGTTCCTTTAATTCACTTATAAGAGCATTAAATGTTCTTTAACAAATCATGGGAATCAAGACAAATATGCAGAGTTACAAGCCTGATAGGTGTTATGCTGACTGCACCTCTGCTGGTGATAGTCATCATTGCTAGATTCTGAGATATAGTTTGCTCCAAAATATTAATATAAATACTTCCAGTGGTATAGTAAATTTAAAATGGTGGATAAATGTTAATTTTGTCACGTTGTTTGTGTCTTTTAATTTAATGTTTTATAGCTACAGAACTGGATAACATGCAAAATGGAGCACAAATGATAATATGTATACTTTGATATGGATTTTTTATATGTATAAAGAATGCTTTTCCTTACATGTTTAAATTAAGATACAAAAATACTAAATGGAAATAATATACCAATATGTTTCTTTGTAACAGGATATGAATCAACTTGTTTTTATATTCTTTTTCCATTTCTCAATGAAAGCCTACAGAATTTAATAATACAGAACTCTTTTTCATCAAAAGTTCAACCTTTATTATAAAAATATAAAGTAAGCCAATATCAAATTCTTCCTTTGTATGTGTGTCCACATTCTGAGTCTTTCTACATGTTGTGTATATGTGCATGCATCTGTGTGTGTATTGTGTGTGTCTTTGTTGTGTGCATGTATCTCTTTGTATGTGTTTGTTTTGTATGTGTGCATGTATCTATGTGCATATGTGTGTGTGTGTGTATGTGTGTGTGTGTGTGTGTGTGTGTGTGTGTGTGATTTGCATGTGGAGACCAGAAGCACCAGATGAATATCTTCCTTTATTAGTCTTCTCCTTATCTTTTGAACCAAGGTTTCTCACTGAATATGGAGTTTAATCATTGACCCACCTGGCTGTCCAGTGAGCTCCAAGAGTTCTCCCAGTTCTGTTTCCCAGTGTCGGGATTACAGGTCCACACTGCCATGTTCAACATTTCCCACAGATATTTAATATCTAAACATAGATTCTCATAGATCCTCAACATTTTCCCCACTGAAACAACTTCCAGACCACACCCAAATTTCTTTGTTTTTTCATGAATGAGTGATATAATATGATTATTGTGATGACATTATTTTCCTTAATAGTAATGAAGGTCTATTCATAAAATATAGTAACTTCCCTAAGATTCACAGATTGTTTGTAGATATTCTTTAAACTTTCTGAAACTATGAGTAAATATATTATACTATTAGATCTTAGCACTTTTATAGGAATATCCATAGATAATATCTATGTTCTTCCCAACAATGTGATACCCTAATATATGTAAATATATAGATATACATATATGAGGAAAAGGCTTATAAATCTATACTTAAGTACTTAATGAAGTTAATGATATTTCAAATTCAACTCAGCAAAACTGTCATTATAAATCTGAAGTTAAAAAGTATACATTTAATATTTATATATTTTAATTAACTTCACTTTATTTCTTTGTGATCCCTATAGAAGGACTTTTAACATCTACACCATACAGCTTTGTCTGAGGGCAGACTCACAATTGTTTGTAACTGTAGATCAAGGGCATCCAAAACCACTTATGGATTCTATACTTTCTTACATGCACATAGTACTTATCCATACATGCACTACACACATACACATAAATACAACTAAAAATTCTCCCCCTAAGACACACTGAAGAAAGGTTTTACTGACTTTAGATACAGAGTACAGATTTTAAAACAATTGAGTTGACTGCCACTTCATAAGTGCTATTTTAGATATGTTGAAATGATTATTCGACTTGTTTAACTTTGCCTAAAATTTTCTTTGAATTTGAAGTAAAAAGAAGTATCACTAAAAAGTGAACATCCATATTAAATGTTATATTAAGATGACCTGTATTTCTCAACAAATAATGTTTTGTAAATGTGAGTTCTCATGAAATGTAACTTTCTTGTTTTCAGCATGTTTAGGTATAACCCAATATTACAAACATGGATTATACACAGAGATGAGAGCACTTTAATGCTTTGCCAATAAAAGAATCCTGCATCCTCCAATAGTTACCCATCAATCAGATGCCACTGGGAAGATAATGTTTCATTAGAGAAGAGGAACTTGTTAGAGAAATAGCTTATTCTCATGGACTGTAAGCCTATTAATGCTGTAAATTTATCTTCACATGTGTCATGTAGGATGCATTATCAGCCATTAGATGCAGGTATAATCTCAGCATTAATGGGGCCATTGTTGATATCTTTTACCACAATATCCTCCCAGTCATGTGCACTGAACAGAGCTCTTTCATCTAAATGGTAGGCTGCTTTCAATGATACACAATTAAGAAATATGCTGTTCTGTTGCATGAAAGTATAAGCCAAATGCAGTGTATTAGCATCTATATCAGGTATAATTTTGTGTGTAGAGGAATGCATGCCACAAAGAAATGATTGCTCACTTATACATGCAGTTTTAGAAACCAATATTTATAATATACACAGGAGACCTCTCTTTCAGCTCTCTGTAGTTATAGTGACAACTCCAAAGGGGAGCTCACACCACCAGAGTGTTGGCAGGCAGGTGGAAGCACTAGACATACCTCTAAGTATTGCTTCTTGGGTCTCTAAAATGAAAATGTATATGTCTAGCAATGAGCATGAGAAATACTTAGATTTTTGTAAGGAAACAATTGATGTGTAAATATTATCAACATTGTTGTAAATACATAATTAAACAATCTGCCTACCAAAGGGATAGCAAACTGTAAAATTAACAACTTTAGCACATTGATTAATGACATCATATTTCCTTCCTCACTTGTTCACTGGTACAATACAAATATAATAATGCTGAAGTTAATTATAAAACATATAAAAATATTTCAAGTCTCTAAATTGTAGTCATTAACTTCATTAAGGGAATGATCATTCAATATTTCACCATCATAAAAAATAGTTGATATGCCAGTAATTTTTATGTCAGTTTGACACAATGTAGGGTCACCAGAAGTGAGGTGAAAACAAATCTCTGTTTAAGACCTGGCTTGTGGAAGCTTGTTGGACATTTTCTTAGTTAGTGATAGATATGGGAGATCCCAGGCCACTGTGGGCAAGTGGTCCTGGGTTGTGAAAAAATCTGGATAAGCAAGCAAAATGGAGCAAGACAGTAAGCAGTGAGTTGGTTCAGTAATCTGTTGTCTCCCTGGCTCCCACCCCTCATTGCCCTTCTGGTTTGTGTCGTGTTTTATTTTGATGCTTACACCCTGCCTTGTCCAATTTTTAAAACATCAGATAGTAGCATTGCAAACATCACTGCTAATTGGGTTCTGGTTCAGTACCACGCTGTCCCCAGTATAGAGGCTGAGTAGTTTAGTGACATTTCTTCATTAAAAAATAAACCAGGGAATGTGGAAAAACTCTGCTAATTAAGGTCAAAGTCTACCATTGACTGGGTAGCCTTCTGGGGCTTGGTTCTATATGGCAGACTCCCTTCATTGGGAGGGTTTCTTATTCTTTGACCTTGTCTGGGGAGTTCAAAAACACCCACACCTCTACGTGCTGAATGTCATATAGCCTTGGTTAAGATTACAGGTTCAACTTCCTTTCTCACTCAGCTAGCACCTGAGATTCCTGAAATCCTTCCCCGTGCTAAGGAGGCATTTCATTGCCCTAAGCACTCAGCCAGTGACCTTACCTTCCTGGGTATTCCTTCTCCTAAGAAGCATAACCCCTGGTTTACTCTGAATGAAGTGTATCTCCCATATCCACTATCAATAAAGCAATATAAACAAGCAAAGATCATCTCAGGGAGCTTTTTCATTACCACAGGAAAGGCCTTTGCCTTACGATCCTAATCATGAAGGAGACTTTTCTCTTCTGCTCCTCCAGTACTCAGTACTTGCTTCCAATCAGACCTGATCCCACTTGTCCTGGGCCCCACCTTCCCCTTTCAGCCTGGCATAAGGACACCCAGAAGGGCACAGTGGACACTATTTCCTGACTTCCTCTCCTGGTGGTATACTGGTGGCTACAGGCTACCCAGAGCAGAAACAAGGAACCACAGCGTATGTCCCAGACCCCATGGTTTCCACTTCAAGTTGGTGTGTAGCAATGTCTGATAGCCCAGTGGGAAACACAGGCTGTGAAGTCTTCATTCCAGCCTTTGCCCTGCACCCTCTGTGCTGGCTTACTAGGAGCACCCAGAGAATCCCCAGCAGAGAGGCAGACCATATGACACCCCGTCATGGCTTCTGCATCAGCTCCTGTCTCCAGGTTCCTATTCTGGTTTCCTTCAATGATGAACAATGATTTGGAAGGCCAAATACACCCTTTCCTACCCCAAGTTACTTTGGTTATTATGTTTCATAGCAGTAGTAAAACCTTAAATAAGACAGTGGATTATGAAAAATCACAATCAACCAATATTAAACAAAATCCATCAATATTAAATAACATCAATCAATATTAAACAAAATGACTTGTGTCTGTGGGTTTTTTGTTGCTTTTCTGAAAGTCACAAGTTCACATTTTAAAATTCAGATACACCAGATGTGGGAGTGGCACACATCTGCAATCCAAGTTCCTAGTAATTCAATCCGGAGGAGCTAAAGACCAAGGTTGGTCTGTGTTTGCTCCATAGAAAGTTCCAAACCTATCTGAGCTAAAAAGTGAGATAGTATCTTCAAGGTGCAGTGGGGGAGAAGTAATTTACAATGTCACTAGTATAACACAATTGTAGTAACTTACATTTTAAAAATATCTTCAGATTTTGACTTAGAAATGTAATTGCAGAGGGAATGGGGGGGCTAGTTCAGTTGCCTGAAATGGGGTCACATGGCTTGTGATTTGGATTCCAGCAGCAAGGATCAAATAACACAAAGTTCCATTGTCTTGTACATACCTTGAAAATGGTAAATAATAACTGAACAGGGGGCCCTGTAGATCATAATCTTATTAACCCTCATGGAATACCTGTCAAATTACACATGTATATAGAATATCACTCACTAAAGCTAGCTTCAGTTTCATGCTCAGGGCCAGAACTTGGAACTCGATTTTCCAATGCAAATTCGATGGCCTGATCACTACCCTGAAGCTGATTTGGTTGACACTGGCAGTTCATACTCCTGTCTCATCATAATAAAACAACAATCATTTTAAACAGTATGTTCAAATTGTCAATAGCTGATGTGGCAATACATAACTTTGTAGGAGCAATATTTTCGATGCCTATACCTGTGTGGTAATTAACACTGTTCTTTGAATGAATAATACAAGTGACTATTCTGTCATGATAATTAAACTCCATTGGGAAAAGTTGACCTCTTTGCATTTAAGCACACAGTAGAGAAACTAATATTGCATTGCAATTTGGTGTTATTATTAAGTATTTTATAATCATAAAACGTATAAGAAATTATATTTTAATGATAAGATTTGCATGTAAGTATATGCGAATTAAATTGACAATATATTTCCAATATTTCCATGATTATGTTCAGCTTAGATATATTCTTCACAAAAAAGTCATTAAGATCAAAGTGTAAATCTTTTTTTTGCCAGACAACTTAATATTGACCCCTCGAATGGAACAGTTCTCTTACTTGCTGTGTTGAGGTTTTTGATGGACAATAAGGTAAACATTTTTTATTAGAAAGAATATATACCACATAGCATTATTGTATTACTACAGTGTTCATTGCAAAATAAAGCTAATGTTAACAAATAATGAAATGAGTAAATTCTTAGATGTCTAAAGCAGCATTCTATTCAGTCAAATGACTTAGAGTTTCTTGTAGCTATTTTGGAAATTAACGCAAAAAAAAATCTAAAGATAAATGCAAGAGAGAGGAAGAGATTGTGTGAATGTTTTTACTTAATGTAAATCATACATTTGCAAAGAAAAAGAATGATTTCCTAGAATTAAAAGTCTCTGAAATTTACTATTACTTGACTGTTGTATCTAAAAAGCAAACTTTTATATGGCAGGCAAGGCTTTTTGTAATATAATTTGGAGAACTTACATAAAACAAATAAATTAGTAAATCTCTTTTTTCCATACTTAAATATACTGACATTTAGAACATTCATGATTTTGTAATAATACACAAATAATATATGGCATATATCTGCTATAATTAAATTCAATTATAAACCTATCTACAATTAGAATGCCAGAGATTCAGAGAAAATGAACTAATGTGGACAAAAGAAAATTCTAATATCTGAGGTTCACGAAACAGCACCAGGGTGGACAATGAAACAGGAGAGCTGCCTTTCCTTCTGTTGATTTCCAATTCACAAATTTCAATTATCTCTGACATGTCTCTGTTCTACCCTGAGTGGCAGCACATAGTCCCTCTTTGTGGTGTGACTCTTTCTTTGCTACACAAGTATTTTAAAAAAAGTATATATCTGACCAAGAGAGAATATTGAAGCTCATAGAAGCTAATTGGCATTCCCAGGACACAAGGCTTCTATCATCCAGAGCAACCAATTCAACTCAGATGTTCTGGGTTCCTGGATCCTGTCATGTGAAATCAGAGTCTTCAACAACCCTGCCAGTATGAAAGTATGTATGTATATTCTATAAATAGATAAACTTAAAGGTATAAGGAAGAGAGTCCACTTCTCTTTTTCAATTCTGTGACTCAAGTTTTGTTCCTCTAATGTCGTATCATCCAATACCATCAACATCTGACTTTTTGCTAGAAACACTGCTAAGGAAATTACAATAATTTAAAGTTTACATAGCATGAACTGGAAGACAGTACTTTAAAGATTATGTCAGCAAAAGCTGATACTTTAGTCATGGTCCCAAAACATCCAGAGCAGGAGGGTATATTTCAGAGAAGAGAACCCTGGGAGACTTACTGTACTCATACTGACAATGCACCTGACTGTGTGCAAGGAAAGTCAGAGGGGATGAGCAGGGCTCTTCCCCAAAATGTTCAGATATTTTTAAGAGGTTTCCTTCCTCTAAACTGTTGCAAGACAATAATGTTAGCATATGGAAATCTGCTGCCATCGTTTATTTTAAGGTTCTCCTGCTAAAAGGGGTTCCGTCATCAAATAATATTGAAAATATGGATTCAATAAAGTTAAACAGGTGTTTGAATTTATTTTATGTACTTAGATTTGATAGGACCACAGGGTTCCACAGAGTTTTGAGGTGGAAATGAATGTAAGGAAGCTACAAGATAGGAGTGTATGGCCAGTCCCAGTTTCCTTCTGTGACAAAAGGCAGCCTCACCTTTCGCTCCTCCCTCTACTAGCCTTCTTCTCTCCCTCCATTTCTCTCCTTCTCTCCCTGCCTTCAGGCCAATACAGGGCTTGAGGGGAATTAGGCAAAGTCAGAGGACGTTAGTGCTCCAAGTACCTCATTTACCACTTTGGAAAAAGTTCAATGGGAAGAATGACTGAGATTTAATTTTGAGAAATAAATGGATATAATGTTCAGAACTTAAAAGGACTCTGGTGCTAATAACACAATCTGAAAATAGTTACCTTCCATAGTCCTTTTCACAGAGCCAGACCCTAGTAGAGTCCAGGTGTAGCCATGAGTAGCAAAGGCAGCTATATGGGAACAGTTTTATCTTCTTCTGACTAAAATGAAAAGATTGTGCAATGGTCAAGTCCGAGGATAAGGCTGCCACTTAAATAACAGACACTAAATCCAATTTGAATTTATAAATACAAAGATACCAAGTCATGTTGAGGTGGCTGTTGCTTCTATCTCTTTTGAAATTCAATAGTAGTTGTTCTTGTTCTGTAAATTATTGGCAAGCTAGTTTCAAACATCATCTGTTTCATATTGCTTTCATTAGATATTGCTATCAGAAACTATTTTTTGTGAGACATATTTAAAAGCCTTAACTAGGAAAAAAAAGCCACTTATTTGCTTCTCCAACTTGGATATGTGGATACTGAAGAAAGGTTCACTGTCTCCAAGACAGGGTTCAGCCAAAACATGATATTAAAACACCAGGAGAATTCCTTAAGTGCATGCCAATATTAACTCAGAGTTTCCAAGAGCTGGGTGGAGCTGTTAATCAATCTATTTTAATTCCCTAGACAGTTATGATGTAAAGTCATGACTGAGGCCCAGTGACCTAAGATTAAACTATTCCCCCAGTACTAAAATTACAAAGCTAAATTTTAAGTATCAAAATAACTAACAATACAAGAATTGAAGTTTAGGGAAAATTAAACGTTGTGAAGTTGTTTGTAAATCACATATTGAAACTTGCACAGTGTTAAGCAACTGTATAAAATAGGGAAAATAGCAAATACAACTACTTTTGTTTTGTGTTAAAAGTCAGTAAGAAATGAAGACAGCTTCTGGGACATGCCAGTAGAATTTGATCTAGAAACACAGCTCCATTAGATGTATCATAGGATGAAATTTTAATATGTGCTTTTCATGTTCCTGTTAAAGAAATATAATTCCTATCTGAAGTAGACTGGAAATTAAATTACAAGATGTTAATATTGTACTCCTCTTTAATTGCTAGTGATCAATGTACTTTGTACAGTATCATTCAGCCATAATCACTTGTGCTTGTATATAGAAAATAATATATTTGCACATTTATTCACAGATTCAGCTGTTCACCTATTGGTGTATGCATCCCCATAATTCATTAAAGGTTTCTCTTAATCTCTAGAACGTTCTTAGGAGGCATTATTACCTACATTTTGCAACAAGGAAGACTGCCTATAGCTGTATATATATATATATATAGTTACTAAGATAGACATATTAGCCACTTAATAAATTCTTGAAGAACATGCACAAAACAGGTCTCATAGCTTCTCCATGCACGGAGTTTAAGTCTCTGTTAACTTTTCTACCAAAACAGTGTGAAGACCTAGTGAGAATTCAGACTTCTTTTACTCAGGCTTAGGTGTATGTAGTACCTTAGTTCGAAAGCAAGTATGAACACGGAATACAGAATCAAAGTCCAAACACTTCTGATTTGAAAATTCTCCGGTGAGATATGGAACTTATACTCACCCCCTCATCACGTAACCATCTCTTTTTAACACAGGAAGCCAATTACAGAAAACTATAAGCAATCAAAATGCAGAGTTGTGGCGCTCAGTCGCAATGGATACATTTAGAAAGCAACTCCATTATCTAAGGCTCAAGCAACATGGCAGTAGAGGGGAGTGAAAGACTGTCTGACCCACAGGACCAGGGAGCTTTCTGTGAGACCATTTCCTAAAATTGCCAGAAGCTACACCCATTATACTCATCACCTTAAGCTGAACAAGAATAACCATAGATATTCCAAAGTGGATGAGGGCTGGACAGTGGTGGCACACGACTTTAATTCCAGCACTTGGAAGGCAGAGGCAGGCAGATTTCTGAGTTCGATGTCAGTCTGGTAAACCAAGTGAGTTCCTGGACAGCCAGGACTATACAGAGAAATCCTGTCTTGAAAAACAAAACAAAACAAGCAAACAAAAAAACCAAAATGGATGAGGAAAAGGTGGAGAGACCTCAGCCTTATACAAAGAACCACAGGCACATAAGGAATTCTGAAATAAGTAAGACAAATAGTCCTTTCCAGAGAATAGCACACTAAATGATTAGCTAATATCATCTGGTCAGTCCTAAAACATACATCCAAGTAACATTATACAGACAGAATATTATATATACTACATACAATATATATACATATATATAGTACACATATAATATATAGTACACATATACTCATACACATATATAGTGCTTCTTAGTGTGTCAAATATTTTAACCATACAGAAAGAAACATACTGTTATTTAATTACTAAGACCCCTCTAATGAGACAGAAGTGACCACTATTCTTGTTTTGTGGACAAATTGTATCAAGTATGTTGGAATTCAGCAATGATATCTCACATCAGAAAATTGTCTTGGGTATATAACAACAATTAATTTAAAAAGAGACCATGCATTTGAAAGAGAAAAAAAGAGTATATGGCAGGGTTTAGAAAGAAAAAAGGTAAATAGAAATGATGTAATTATGTTATAGTCTTAAAAGTAAAAGACATATATTTTTAAGACTTTCCTGGACTAGTGTTATTATTCATAGGGTAAAATGCTTAGCACCAAACCTGATGACCTGAGTTTGATCTATAGAAGCCCAGTGGTCCATAGAAGGAGAAACTGATTCTCACATTTCCTCTGATCTCCATATATATGCTGTTAGATACACATGCATGCACACAAAATAAATTTTAAATGTTAAAAACTATCTCAATTAATAATATGGTCAAACAATATGCAATCACTGGATCTCATTGGTTTTGGTTGAGAGTTACTGCATGTGGCTGTGTTCTGTGAACCAAGGAAAGAACTGATAGATACTCTTCACAGGAAGAACTTGTATAATCTGTCTCAAAGGAACAGTAGTATGAAAAAAGAATAGGAGGTCTTGTGTTCTGATGTTAGGCAGAATTTTTGCTAAGTTCTAAAATGCTTGATGAAACTTGTTCACAAAACAACACTGGTTGTTACTTCTGTGTCTAGGGGTGCTATAGGAATTTAATGACAGCGTGTTTCTTTCTGTTTGTTAAATGTCTGAAACATTAGGAGGCACAACCTGCTTCATGCCTCTACTGATCAATAAAAAAAAAAAATTTTTAGAGGCAGAGAAAATCAAATCCCTCATTGCTAAAATGTCTTATTTTTCCCAAGCTCATTTATCTTCAGTGTTACTTTTTCTAGAACAATTCCTCTTCCTCCTCCTCCTCCTCCTCCTCCTCCTCCTCCTCCCCTTTCTCCTTGTACCAATTTCCCTAAGCCCTAAGTAATTTCATAGGTCTTAATGATGTCCTTCCTTTTGTTGTTGTCCTTGATGTTGTGGAGTTGATCAAATTCAAGGCCTCCTGCATGTGAGGTAAATCCTCTACAACCAAGCTCTACCCCTCAGTCTTGCCTCAATGTTTTTAAAAGTTATCTTTTATATGTATGCATACATGTAACGATAACTAAAGACACATGGTAATGAATTTGTCAGGAATGCCTGGGAACAGTTGGAGGGAGGAAATAGGGGAAGTGCAGTAATGACTTCATTAACTTCAAAATCCTAAAAATCATTCAAATGAAATGCAAATCTATGTACATTCATGAAACTGACAACAAAACATTATTACATTTTAAACATAGTTTTATGCAAAAACAAAAAACGATCTGCAATTTCTTTAAGACATGACAACCTCTCTCTGTACTAGACTATTTTTTCCACAACTAAAATATTCAAGCTCAGGAACGTTGAAAGCTAGTATTATTCACTAATTTAAATAGGAACTTTGAACACCCATGGCATGGGTTCAATCAAATTATTACTAATCATATAATATATAATATGAGGCACGATTCATAGGCATATTTGAAAGTTAAGTGTAGTAAAGAAACTGCTTTGAGCCTGCTGGGAAAGAGTCGAAGAGCTAGTACCATTTTATAAGGCAATGTCAGTGCCTGTCTATTTCCTCAATACCTAATGAAGAACTAAATAATATGCATATTTTTATTTACATATTGAACAATGCAGTGCTCCCTTCAGTAAATGATGTTCTTCTGCCACTTGGTGGTGCCTGCCAGTTGCAAAATTCCGTTTCTTGGTGGCACTGTAACACTAAATGTATCATGAGCGGGACAGAATCACAGCATCTCCAACTGAAAGGCTTTGGTTCCAACTGCTCAATAATTTAAAGAACCTCTGAGCAGGTAACTGTGTTTGCTACCCATCGCAGCCAGTCATTAACTCATTTGGCAGTTTAAGTTACTGTGGGCAAAGTGTCTGAAGAATACAAATTCTTACAAAGCACACCAAAATTTTACTAAGCAGAGAATTCAATAACAATTTTCCTTGCTAAGAGCGTCCGTATAATTCTAGGTTATAGTCAAACCCTGCAGCCCTAGCGCTGGTTTATGATCATAATCGCTGCAAGAACACATTGTCTGAGGGACTTTGCCATAACTGCAGAGGGACTCGTATTCAAAAGCCTGATTAGTTGCTGATCGCTGATCCACGCTTTGGTATGGAAAATTCCAAATCCTCATTCGGTACTGTGTGGCTGATGCGGCTAGATCTGCATTAAGCTTGAATGTATGTCGCAGACTCCACTGAAAGGCATCTCTGTTTCTTTGTTTTTGCGATATCTTTGGCAGCTCCATCTTCTGGGCATTCCTTTACCTTCAACAATTCAGTTGCTCCATCTAAAAGCCGATTTTTCTGATGCCTCCAATGTCTGGTCAAATTGATCTGTGTTAATGGAGTCTTCGCTGGTGAGAGATGCCATTGACTGGAACGCTGAGATCTGCGGCTGCTTATTTGCCAGGGGCAAGAGACACCAAGATTCAGAAATCTTTAGAGGTGGGCGGGGGAGGGGGAAAGGTAGTCTTGGGAGAGAGGCGGGATGTAAGATAAAGGGAAGGGTTTCACATAGAGGAAGAAAGAGAGAGGTGGCTTTGAGGCTCAGAGGTGCTGCAGGATCACGTCTCACAAAGGCGAAGTTAAAAAGCAAGGGAGTGGGGAGAGGTTGGAGGTTACAGGACTTAAAGGGACTGCTTTGGCACAGTTTGTTTTCTGGTGGTGTCTGCGGAGGATAGATAGATAGTCCTCCTTTCAAAGTCTATTGGTGCCGCTTTTAAGTGGTTGGTTAAGCTCGTTAATTGCTTGTTAGATGCTATCAAACAATGCTCTTAGTCAAGATTCAGGAGGTTATGGGAGGGCGATACAAGGAAATTTAAAGAAAGAGAAAGGGGAAAGCTTTTGAAAGAAAGGAAGAAGGAGAGAAGGGGAAAGGAGAAAGGAAAGAGAAGTAGAGCAGGAGTATATATGTATAATGTGAATGAAAAATACCATAAATAACTGAATGATCGCAAACTCAAAAGGAAACCTCTTTGGTGCAAGGCACCAAGAACCCTGTGACTGCAGTAGTGATGAGTCGTAGGAGACAGACTCTTCTCTCCATCCATGTCCCAAAAAGCTCTGGGCCCTGAAAACTAACATGCCATTAAGCTAAAGAGTGTGTCTAACTGCGTGGAGTGCAGCAGAAGGAAGGCGGATACCTCTCTGCTGTTTCTCCGAGTGCTGGGACTAAGGAGAACCAAATGGAGGTAGTGACTCCTGCCGGGCTAGGGTCCCTTGCCTCTCCCAGGTAGCTGGGGATCCACAGACAAGGTGTAAAACGCCCAGGTCTAACGCCCAATCACTCCAAGCTCTCCTCTGGGATGCCGCTTCGCTGTGGATTCGCCCTGTAACCCATTCTCAGCTTGGATGCAGGGAAGCCTCTCGCTGCTCCTCCTGCCTCCTGTCCCGACCAAAATTGACCTTCCAACAATATTTTGTTGAACCTTTTAAACAGCCCCACAAATAGGTTCCGGTCTGTACCTTACCAAAGAGCTCCAGGGAAAGAGAATCAAATCTAGCAGGGCTGAGCTGCGGAGAGCCTGGAAAGGGTAGGAGGCACAGGGAGAATGGGGAGAGCCAGCGAAACTGGCTGCTCCAGCCTGGCGAGCACCGTCGGGTTTGCTGGGGTAGCTAGCTGCTGCTGCTGCTGCTGCTGCTTTAAGCCACCAGAGTCTTTTGGCTCTCGCACTGCCGCCTCTTGCCCTCTTTTCTCTGCCACCGCCTAGAGAAGCATCCTAATGCTTCTTAAGCTACCAGGACATGCCCAGCCTGGATCTCTTTCCCGGACCGGCGGCGCCAATGGGATGCCCTCTGCTCCCTACCCGCTTCCCCTATTGCCCTGTGGCTGCGGGTCCTCCACCTACTCCGCCCCCACCACATCCAGCTGGAAGACAAGGCCACCCAGCCGCAGCGGGTGCTGGCAGCCCGGGGTCACGCTCAGAAGAGAGGCGCAAGCTTGGACCTCGCACACAGTAGGGGGCGTCATGGAGCAGAGAAGCCAGGCAAGTGGGAGAAAGAACGTGGGAGTAGCCGCCCTGAAGCCTGAGCTTCTCCCAGGAGCCATCCCGCCTAGACCCACTCGGGTTAGAGCCTAGAGAACTAGCCCATCTGTGGCATCAGTGGCCGCCTCCTCCTTGCACCTCCTCACCGACCCCTCCCTCCCGGGACCTGCATCCCGCTCCGCCAATCAGAGTCCGACTGCCGCTTCCCACGTGACCCCGGGCGGGCTAAGGACCTGCTGCTTCCCAAACGCCAGAGGGATGCGGGCGGCAGAGCGCGAGAGGCGGCGGCTGGGCTGCGGGGCGCTGTGACTGTCCCTCCACCCAGTCTGGTCGCGCTCTTCTCTTCGGCCGATTGGCCGCCTCCTCTCCGCACCCTGGTTTCTGTCTCCTGCTCCTCCTTTGCCCCGACCCTGTTCCTTATGGCAGCAGCTCCCTGCATCTGGGGCGCAGCTTCTCAGCGGACTATCCTCTCACTCCGCAGGCTGAGCCCGGTCACTGGATGTTGCTGAAACTCCGGAGATCATGCTCTCCTTTGGCCGCAGTATCACCGCCGGCTGTCCCTGCCGCCGCCCCCTCCTCTGCTGCCGCGGTCCGCGGGATGCTCAGTAGCCCGCTGCGTGGCCCCCGCGATCCCGTGTTCTTCAGAAGCCGTTGGTTGCTGCAGAGTTGCGCGAAGTAGTCATGGTGCTGTGGGAGTCCCCGCGGCAGTGCAGCAGCTGGACACTTTGCGAGGGTTTCTGCTGGCTGCTGCTGCTGCCCGTGACGCTGCTTATCATAGCCCGCCCGGTAAAACTCGCTGCTTTCCCTACCTCCTTAAGTGACTGCCAAACGCCCACCGGCTGGAACTGCTCCGGTAAGTCCAGACCCTCAGCCCTCTACTCCTTCACTTCTCCAAGCGTGGAACCTGCACGGACCTGTCTACTCTCATGTGTCTGCCCAGCCACTGCCTGAAACCCAGAACTTCCCACCTCAATCCGAGAAACACTGAGAACTGCTTCAGCTAATGCTGGGCGTGCTGGGATAGGAACAAAGTACAGGTGTGGGGAACCATAGACGTTTGCCCCTTTCAAATCGGAGGATTTAGAGAATTACTACAGAGGTAGTTCTCCATCCTGGGGGAAAACACTAACGCAGAATATTTCCCATCATTAAAAAAAAAAAAAAAAAAAGAGTCTAGCCTGGATGTGCGAAAAAATAACTTTATGAGAAAGAACAATCAAGAAAGCAATAAATCAGATGATGACTGCATGGAAACTGTTAAGTCTGCCGAAAATGCTTCTGAATGCAGGGGTTTTCTAGTCAGCACTGGGTCACAGAGGCAAGTTTCCAGGAACGGAGTCTCTCTCCTCTCTCTCCTCTCCTCTCCTCTCCTCTCCTCTCCTCTCCTCTCCTCTCCTCTCCTCTCCTCTCCTCTCCTCTCCTCTCCTCTCCTCTCCTCTCCTCTCCTCTCCTCTCCTCTCCTCTCCTCTCCTCTCCTCTCCCTCCCCTTTTTCTTTCTCTTTTCTCCTTTAGCTTGTTCTGTCTATACCTCACTAGCTCTCTCTTTTGCTGTCTCTAGCACTCCCTCTCCCTCCCTTTCTTCTCTCCTTTCACCCCCACCCCCACTCTCTTCTCTCTCCTTTGGCTGCAAACGCCATTGACTTTGAAAGAGATTGATTTTGTAGCCAAAGTATGCTCATCCAAGTTCCTATGTGGAGGACAGAAGTTGAGAAAGAAGCAAACACAGATCCCCGCCCCCCACGCCAGAATGGGCATGCCCCAGGTCTGATAGACTCTCTTCTGAGAGCACAGTGACCCTACCATGGCAGATTCCAACCCCTTCACTTCTGCACTGGGTTTCATTGTCAGGCAGTCCTCTTGCTCATTCAGTCTCTGTCAGAATACTAAAGCTTGACACCTGCATGTTATTGAAGCCTCTAATTGAAAGGGCCCCAAAGATCGAAGTTACTGCACTCTTACTGGCTGATTTTACATTTCAGTATCAGAGTGTCTAGTTTACCTGAAGAATCATAGTGTAATTTCTTTGGCATTTTAAACTCTATAAGCACACATGGTTATTGTCTCCATGGTCTAATCTGGTCTCGTTTTAGCAAGTGTGTTTATAACATTTCATTTTAGTTAAATAAATTCTTCTCACAATTAAATCTGTCTTTGAATAAGGTAGCCTTTGGAGATGTGTAAGTGAAAGAAAGTGTGTGTAACTTTTGAAAGGATGTGATTATTAGGTATAACTTATAGGTGGAGGCATGTACAGTTCTAAGAGATGACTAATACAACTCCTGAGGTCAATTAATTAATGTGCACCACTCCAGTTTAACCTTTGCTAAGACAAGTTGAAATGTACAGTCGTATTAGATTTGGGTCAGTAGACTGACTTGGTTCTGCTTTTGGTAATTTCTAAATTTGGCATTTTATGAAACACAACATGTCTCTAACTTATTCTTAGTTCCTTCATTCATGTATGCTATTTTTAAAAGAATAAATTCCACTTGGGAACATAACATCCTTAAAATTTGATCATAACTAATGTTCAACATGACTAGTTTGTTTCCTAACTAATATTGGTATTAGGAACACCTAGCTTGAATATAACATTGACCATGAGGAAATGTGTTATAAGCCAGATCTCTCAAAGCTGTGTTCACTAACTAAAAATGAAGAACTGTATTTCTAGGAAGGTTGTGAAGAACTTGGCAGCCCCCTCCCATCCCTGTTAACTTGAAGGTGATCAGTCTTCCTTTGAGTCAGAAAGACCTTCACAGAAAACACCAAGTCTGTTTATCTTTATTGTTGAGGTTTTGCTTCCTCTTTGTCTGGAAAAAAATGTAAGTAAGGGTCATTTCAGATCTTAAAGCAAAGAGCAATTAAAGACAGAGAAATAAATATTAAAATGGCAACCACAAACCATCGCCAGATCTTTTCCTAAATATTGAGTTTGGGTCACTGATATACCCTACTTAGTGAGGAAAAAAAAAATAAAAAAGAAAGCAGAGAAGCAGGTGTCAAACTTTCACTCACACAGTCACTATTAGTCTAAGCTAAATTTAAGAAAGCATGCTCAAAAGGTGATACTGAGGGAGACTTTATTAGGAAACAGTTGTAAACGTATGGGCTATTATTGATCACTTTTGAGGTTATTAGTAGAAGGCGCACTTGTGGCTGTTGGAATTAAATTTTAGGAAAATTCTGTTTATGCTACAAACTAGAATTCTCTTTATACATTATACCATTTTAAAGTGACTGGGGCATTCTTTTTCAACTTGAGGTTATGATGACAGAGAAAATGATCTCTTCCTGTGTGACACCAACACCTGTAAATTTGACGGGGAATGTTTAAGGATTGGAGACACTGTGACTTGCGTCTGTCAGTTCAAGGTAAGATATCTCATATTTGCATCTTCAATTCATTAAAGAGGCTACAAGGCAGTGAGCTTCATGTACAACTCATCATTTGATAAGTTATAACTGTACAGACTCAAAAGGAGGCTATCATCAAACAAAAGTACTGGCAATAGAGCAAGCTGATGTCAAGGTGACATATGCCTTTTTGGGACCTGGGAATGACCTAGTCAAAATGCCACTGATGTTGGATAAGCTTCAGTTTCTACTTTCTAGATATGGACAGAAAGTATGCCTTCCTAAGCCATTGGTGTGTACATTTTATAGGTCAACTGACTGAGGATAATTGTCAAAGTAGTCAGTGGATAACACATGTGGATTTGTACTTTTGTTCTTCACAAGTTTTCATTATTATTATTATTATTATTATTATTATATTGTTGTTTATTTTAATGGGCTTTGGTTTTCTTATCCTGTCAAGAGGATGCAATTTTATGTTAACTTCTGTAAGGTCACTCCTAAACTACTGTGCCAGTTTGGAAATCATGAACCTTTTTGTATGCATTAAAGATTTTGAGACTAGCACATTAAACAACTACAGAGTCTCCTAGGAATTCATATGAGCACATAGAGCCTCATGTTGAATCGTAAGCAGAACGGTGGACGTTGTCATCTGTCAGAGAGGTTTTCAACAGTTAGAAAGAAAAGTACATTTTTACAAAGAAGTTATCATCAAAGTTGTTAAAATGAATTTAAAATGATGCTGCCATTGTTGTTATTACAATCATTATTTATCCCATTTGCTATGAAAATTACTGGACTCTGCTTCTTTTCAAAATATTCTTATAATAATATATAGCCTCAAATAACTTGGATGTTGAACTAGTACCTTAGACTCACACTTGATTATTATTGAATTGCATTTAAAACCAAACATTTACATCTAATTTAAGCTGATGCAAGAAATATGCATATAAATAAAACTATGAACAAGATCAAAGGCACTCCCAAAATTATAAAAACACGAGTTATTGAAAAAGAGAAACACAAAGTCATATTTTGACTTAATGTACCATATTGAATATTGACTTAATAGTGAATACATAGGACTTAACCCTACATCTTGGTGAGGCAGATAAGAAAACTCACCTTTAAATATGAATTGAGATACTTTTAGAGAAGATAAAAGCTCCTTGTGCATTTTTCCTCCTTTTTGAGAAACAAGGCAAGATTATTGGTAGCTTAAAGTGGCCAAAGACATTGCCATGGCTTTAGCGATCCATCAGTGCAGATCACATACCTGTGGCATCTACTTTCAAGGTCTCCCCCACAGTGAGGGAAGAGCTACATGAAGGAGATGGAACATGAGAATTTTCAATTTATAATTTTTATAATTGATCACCAAAGAGGATGGAAAACCAATTGGAGAAATCACACCCATGGAATTTCATACCTTTTCTTTTTCTTTTTCTTTTTAAATTTGTGATTCCTGAGAATTTCTCTTGCTTTTGTAGCCAGGGATAGATACAGTAAGTAAGCTTGTAATTAGCATAAGATGGTTCACAAAGCACATTCTTCAAATGAGATGTTTGTGTTTCACTGGAAAAAAAATAAAAGAAACTGGTGTAATTCTGGGTAAATGCGCAAAATGGAAGCATATCATTTCTCTTATTAAAGGAACTGTGTTGATTTTTAGCTGCCAAATGAAAATTTGAGTAGGAAATATAAATATATTTCCTTATTTGTACTGGATTATACTGTTATTAGTGTGTTTTACAATAGTAAGTATTTTAAGAGAAAAAAATCTTTCTAGTAGTAAATTTCGACTTTGTATATTTATCATAATTATTGAATGTCTACATCAAGGTGATGGTTAAATAAAATTGTACAACTTGCATGAGATGAACTATGTTAAGCTAGGAGCTCCTTGAACAAGTTTCTTCCCAGTCTTCAGCGTTTTCATGTTGTTTTGAGTTTTTTTCCTATTTTTTAATGTTTTCTCCCCTTCTATCTGATAAAAATGAAGACATCTGAAAATCTCTTCTATGTAGTATCCTAAATTTTTGTTCCTTGTGCATTTTCAGATATGAGTGTAAGTTATTATATTTAAAGTGGGATGTACATTAGTCTTTCTGGACGTGAGATAAATTTCAAACATAAATGCACACATTGTACATAACTTAAATATGTTCCTATATGTATTATTAAAACGCTAAAATGAGCTTATAGGAATCTGACTTCCCTTAGATACTTTAAAATACACTAATTTCTACCCTTCAAAATTCATTCAATTCTTATAAGTTAGATAAGTTTGTTTAACTGACTCACTACTTTTTCCTTTCTTCCATCCTCCCTTCTTTTTTTCCCTCTTTTCTTACTTCTTCTGCATTGCTGGTGACATAACCCAGGACCTTGCATTTACTAGGCAAGGGCTCCACCATTGAGATATATTCCCAGGTCCTTTACATTGTTTATAAGATGAGGAAATTCATGGCCATTAATATAAATAGTTTCCAATTAAGTAAGTCATAATTCTAGAATATGAAACACAGTAAACCAAATGATATATTTACATTTAAGTGCATCAATTATAATTTTTAAATATTACTTAGTGTTCAAATGAAAATTCCAATAACACAACAGCAATGTCAGTTTATTATAGACAATAATTCATAATCAAAACAATACAAGTAGAATATCTGTAACCCAGAAATCCAAATTCTGAAATAGTCTGAAATCCATCATGATGTTTAAAATGTTTTGAACTTTTTAAGTGTTTCTGTCTGGGAGTATTTTGAATAGATGCTCAAAGGGTGAAGTCTATTCTGTCATTCCACAAATGCCAAGATCTCAAATTTTGTGCCTCTAAAACACATTGGATAAGGGCTATTAAACCTATACAAATGATTCTTAGATAATAAAATAAAAGTTTATAATATGATACAGTCTCAGGCATCCTATCTTCCTACGTAATATCAAAAGATACACTAGTCAACCTGATAAATCAATTGTGAAGAAAAACTGAAAAAGTGAATAGAAGAAAATGGATGAATAAACAAAGGAAAAACAACAGAAAGTTGACAGGAGGAAGGGAGGCAGATAAAGAGATATAGTTTTTCTTAGTACTGGCTCCACAATGATCAATGATAATTTATAAGCTTAATATACCAGGTAGCCTTATGCTTTCTTAAGAATTTTCCAATTTAGATATTAAATAGTTGCATTTACTAAACTATGTTTTATATCTAAAAATTTTCAGTTACTACTGCTGCTCAAAATTTCCCCCAGAACTTAAGGTCTTCATGAATGTTTCTTTTCTTCATAGATGTGCAGTTTTGATTAGTTATTGGAACCAGTTTTCGTCACTCTCTGTTGTCATGGCTAAGGGGAACTCAAGGCATCCTCAGTCCAGGGCTCTAATGCATGTCTGACTACCAACTGTGGAGCTTGGTTCGTCTCCACCTCTGAATCCTCACATGGGCTACTTGTACTTTGGGCTTTGACATAGCACAATGGCTAGTTTTAAAGGGCAGGCATCCAGAAAGAGGGGAGAAACCAAGTAAAACCCATGTCCTTTCATGATTTAACATAGAGAGTTATAGTCACATCAAGCAAAGTCAAAGACCTGCCCATTTGTTTTGTTTTTTTTTTTTTAATTCAGCAACATAATGCTATTGTATGCATTATGCAAGATGTAGTTCTGAAGAAATAAAAGTTACTTTTGGAACTGCCAAACAGCAACACATACAGATTTTTAAACATTTTATTCTCTGAAAAAGTATTATTTTATATCTTAAGCTATTCTTCCTCAGCCTTTGACAACAGACTATAACAGAATTCACTTAACATCTGTTGAGAACCTTCTCCATGCCAGACTCTGTGGAAGGTGCTGGCGATAGATAAAACTTAAGTCACATATAGCTTTGAGATGCTGAATTTTCAGCTTTAAAATCCATATTAACCAAACAAGCATTGAATCACATTTTAAATTTTTCATCTTTTTTATTCCCTGGCCAAGGGGTAGTGTATGGGTGTCTTAAGCAATGTGGAACCTTGGAGACAATGTCATTTTATTGAAATCGCATATTTGGAAAATAAACTTCAGATTTTTAAAAACAAGGAAAACGGAATCACAAATTCTTATTATAAGCTTATATAACACATACATTTATAGACTTATCCATAGCCATGGCTTAATTTTTTTTTTTGTTAACCAGATAACTTTGTAGTCTTTAATAAGCGACCAAACATCTATTTTCCCCGTATTCAGACTGTAAACAAGTTCTTGACTGCCCCAGAACCATTTTCAAGAACTCGGGGTATTTCAGTGCGGCAGTTTCCCAATTCTCATACAGAGGGTGGCCGCAGCTTCAAATTCTAAAATCATCATGGTACTTCACTGTGAATGCTAGGTGGTAATTCTGCCAGTAAAAATAAGCCATGAATATCAGGTAATTTCCATTCAATAGGTGAAGTTTACAATGAAACTTGTGTTCTTAAATCTTGTGTAAATTCCCCATGAATCTCAGTTCACTACTTTAGAAACTTACAAACCTTCAACTACTGAGTAACATACCATCCCCTATATAGAGACAGTGAGAGACAGAAGAAAAACAGAACTAGACATCCACCCTTGAGCGTTAGTGACTAAGAGTCTCCCTGTCCTCTTGTGGTTTTCGTTTTAATGAGTGCAAGTCATGGTACTAAGGGCCAAAAACATTGTGGTGATAATCTGCAGCTAAGCTCTTCTCAGCTCCCACAAATCCCCCTTTTGGCTTCTGCATGGAACTTGGCAGCCCTGTTTTAAGCACTGTTCACATTTGGCTTGCTGCATGCATCCTCCAGAAGTGACATGAGCACTTCATCAGTTTATTCACTATTTTAAGATGTATATCAGAATTGTGTCATAGAACCTGACAAAGATAATAATCTGCAAACTTCCTGCCCCAACCACTAGCCCTCTATTTGACTAACCTTCTAAAGCATGTGAGAAAGAAGAAGAGGAAAAAAATCAAAGTTTTGTAGAAGAAAATGTGAACTCAAATAATCTGTACACAAAATGTTGCTAAACAATGGTTATAAGATAACCGGGGGTGAGATTGCCAGACCTAACCTCCAGAGGCTAACCAAGCAGTCATCCACATCAATTTTAACTATCGTGTGACTAAAGAGAGGGTAAGCCAGTCTATTGTCTATTGTTACCAGCTCTTTCCTTCTTCCTCTTCTCTCCTCCAATCATCAGATACCATCGTAGCTTGGTGAACCCCCAAAGTCCATTCTCCTGTCTCAGTTTCTGAACACTGCACGTTTATCTAGTACTTGACTATCCATTTGTTGTCCTAGCCATGAATATGAAATTCGTACCACATTTATTTGTTCTTTTATCTTCTAGTACTTCTCATTGGAAAATTCAAACTGTTACTGTCATTGTTATGTTGTCTTTGCCCTGAATTAGCACTGGAGATCCTCTGTCTTATAGTTGTCACTAATCAAATATAATTTCAAAAATATGTATATGTATAGAAAGCTCATTAGGATGTTCAGCCATAGGTGTCACCTATCATAAGAGGATTGCTTAGTTAGTTAAGTAGTAGCAATAGATTACGAAAAAATCAGAATCAAATCAATATCATGTGTAGCTATATACTGAGTCTCTGAACCAACAGTGTATCTATGGAGTAGAATTATTAAATGAATACGAGGTATTCAGAATATCTAATTATAAATTATAGAAATAATGATGATTTCTAAAAGATGCAGTAAATCATGCTGTTAGTAATTGTAACCATAATATGAATCCCATAAAATTTGGATTTTATATTTGAAAAAAGATGTCAATTAACAAAATTTAATATTTAAATTATTCAGTGATAGAACAAAGGAAAGACTTATGTCCCTTTCATTTAGAAAGCACTGATTTGTAATACATATAAATTGTCTGGATGGAGAACTGGGAAATGGCTTAGAAAATAAAGTATTTACTGTGCAAGCATAAAGACCTGAGTTTAATCCACATTTCCTATGTAAAAATATGGGTGTGACCATGCACTTCCATGATTACAGCATGGAGAGGCAGGCACAAGAGGGTCACAGGAGCTTTCTAGACAGGCAGAATCTGTTGAATTTGGTTGAATCTGGGAACTCCAAACTCAGGGGGAAGCCTTGACTCAAACAAATATGAAGTGATTGAGAAAGACAGCTGATGTCAACATCTGGCCTCTGCACATAGGCACAAACCCATACAAGAGTCAGCAAGCACATGAACAAATGTACACATACACAAAATAAGTACATAAATGGATAAGTTTTCAGGATGACTAAACTCTTATTATGTAAAAGTAAGAAAGAGGATTAAATAGGCTATTGTGAATAAAAGGGCACAGATAACGTAAGAAATTATGGCATAAAAAAATATGTCTCAAGGTTTTGTCAATTAAATTCTTACCTTATGCCAGCTTTATTTTTTGTTCTTTGGCAAAATCCTTGAGTTAAAATTTACATGTGATAGACATAAAATATATACATGAACATTAAAATTTTCTTGCTACCTGGATAGGTTGCTGATTTATTTTGTATGAATTGTAAATTTCTAGCACGTCAAAAAATCAAACATTTTAATTAACAGTAGTAAACAGAAAAGCATTTTCACATGTATCTGCATGCATGGTTTTCCTTAATGTGTTTCTGGCATAGGCAAGCCTTGATAAATAATCATCTTGATCATTTCATTTGTTATAATTAAACAATGAAGTGCATCAGTAGTAGTAATCAGCAGATAATCACATCCTGGTCTAATTAGCAGGTATAGGACACAGCCAAGTATCTCTAATGCCTTAGAGTGTGATTATAATATGATGGCTGTGCTCAGTAGGTTGTCTAATTTCCATTGTAAAAATATGTAGGTTTTGGTAATGAGGTTATTCTAAAAATGAGCATTTCTCTTTCTCAAACACATATCTCAAATGTGATAGTATGGGATATTCAACAAGTTTGATATGAAGGTTATCTCTTGCTTCTATACTTTGTCTTTATCAATATCCAAAGACTTAATGATAAAAAGTAATAAGAAAAATCCATCTGATCTAAATATTTTTTAATTTATCAAGATTAAGAATTCAATAGAAAAAATAAACCAAGGAGTAACTGCATATTTTATTTTGTTATTATAGTTTTGAAATTTCAGCCAAATATTTCTGCTGCCAACACAGATAGCCATCAGCCTTGGTTTTAATAACTTGACATGGCTAAATTGTTTATTTTCACCCTAAGAAGTTAGCAAGGCTACCTCAGGAAAACAATTAAATAGTAGTGGTAAGTTTGTTGTTACATCTTTTGTGTGCTAATGGATCAGTCACTTTCTTAAAATCACCTAATTCATTTAGATACTTGTGTTGCCTCTGTCTAAATCAAAGGACCAATTGGTCCACTTGACATCGACTTTTGTATCTTTGAATGACAGGCACTTACAAACCAACAACTGGAGATCACTGAAAACGAAAAGATGTGGTTTGTTTTGGAAATAGTTACTTGTATTTAGGATGTTTGAGGAATGCAGAATCCAATAACAACCGTAGTTTTTTGTTTGTGTGTGTCTGTTTTTTTTCTCTCTCTCTCTTTGTTCTTCAGTGTAACAGTGACTACGTGCCTGTGTGTGGCTCCAATGGAGAGAGCTACCAGAATGAATGCTACCTGAGGCAAGCTGCCTGCAAACAGCAGAGTGAGATACTTGTGGTCTCAGAAGGATCCTGTGCTACAGGTATGTACAAATGTTCCTGAAATGGACTGTGAGTTCAATGGTTGGATCCTATTGGGGGGGAAACAAAAACAAAAAACAAAAAACAACAACAACAAAAGCAACCTTCCCGTGCATGAACTTGGGACTCCATTTATTCTTTTGTACATCATTTTTGTGCATCTTGATTTCTTTTATTTCAAATATGTCTGTAAAAGAGAGGAAATGCATCAGTTCACAACTGGTATCTTTAAATACATACGTTGTTTACGGAAGTGCAGACCGTTGAATAAAATATAATTAGAAATCTGAGTTGAGCACACACATATCAAATTCATAGATGAAGTTTCTGTTTGTTCAATCGATTGTTTATTTGATAAATAGTGCTATCATCTAGGGTTGCACCTTTGTCAGTTGGAGTTCTGAAGTTAACAAGTATTTTTGTGGAGACACTAATGTTAGATTTTTAACTGTAAGATGTGCTGGTTACCACTTAGCAGATCATACTGAAGAATGCATTGGCAGTGTGAATAATTTACACTAACATCTGTCTTTCTGACACAGTTAAACTCAGGTTCTACGGCACTCTTTATTTGTGTTGTTTTAAGAATGATGGAAGGCAGTAAAGAAAGAAGGAAGGAAGGAGGGAGGGAGGGAAAGAAGGAAGGAAGTCCACAATTGTCTTAGCTTTTGGGGGTACTTTGTTCTATTTTGCTGTTTGTTTTTCTTTTCCTTCATTTCTCTCTCTCTCTCTCTCTCTCTCTCTCTCTCTCTCTCTCTCTCTCTCTCTCTCTCTCTCTCTCTTTCTCCTCTCCCTCCCTCCCTCTTGTGTAGTTTGTGTGTGTGTGTGTCTATGGTGGGGGTGGGGGTGTTACAACCCAGAAATTTACAGGTAGAGAAATAAAGCAACAACAGATAAAAAGAAACTGCAGTTAGGCGAAGCCTGCTTCAGAAAGCAGTGCTCTAAAGGGATGCCAAGCCCAGCTTAGGCCATGGGCATCTTAAGCACCTGGCCTAAATAAACAAATAAATAAGTAACACATCAAGATTCACTATAGTTACTTTAAAAACTCTCTGAGGGTCATAGTTCAGGAAAATATAATAATACAATTGGAAAACTTCTTTCAAAAATAACAAAAGAGTATTAGGGAATCTTCTGTAAAACTCCCTCTGGGATAACAGGTTTTTCTATTTTAGGGTGTAACATGAGAAGTATGTGTTGTTGGACGGGGTAGGGTATACAATGAGTAAGAACAAAGTCTTGGGTTCCTTGGAAGACTGACTTTCTTCAGTATCCTTACAGTTAGTGGTGACTGATCTTTGAAGGTCTCCTGCTCATTACCACAGTTTCCAGAAGGAGCAGGGGACAATGAAACAGGAAGATTTCTCAGCTACAGTGATTTTGATTTTACAGTCTTTTGATTTTGTGGTGGTTTTTAAGGGGTCTTTTATGAATGATTCTTTGTCCTTACAAGTTAATGACTTATCAGGATAATGGTCAGGATGGCAAGGTCAGGATGGCCTGTGGTCAGTACAGATTTGGCAGAACAGGTCATTGCTGCTTGGCATGGAGTAAAACGTGTGTGTAAAAGTGGAGGTAAGAGTGCAGCTCAGAGGGGAGGAAGAGGACCAGAAACCAGCCTCGGAGTAGGGATTGGGGCATAGGAGAAAGCACTAAGAAACAAACTATGAAAATAAATCAGCCATCCATACCAAAGGACAAAACAATAAAGAACAACTACTTTAAACGAATGAAACATTAATACATGGAACCTTTGGACCTCAGGGGGGTTTCAGTGAACACTGCAGGGATCAGTAAAAAGCTTTGTTTATATGATGATCCAGGAGGGCAGCTGAGGAACGTGTACATTACCCAGTGAGCACTAACAGGTAGAAAAGTCATATTAACTGGACCCTATGGCAAATGGCATCTGGTACCAAAAATGATACTGTTTTCTCCCAACCTCTGAGTTCCTGTCAGTCTACACAGTCTGATTCATTCAAGTTTATTCATGCTAGTCTCCAGTGTGCTGCTTTTACTATGAAAATAAATACTTAGCCAAGTAGAAAATTTAATCACAATCGAAGGAGCTGTCCTTACCTCATTTGCATACTTAGATTTCTACAGGATTTAATTAGTCAGCCAGTTTAGCTGAATGCATCTTCTGTTGACTAGAGAATCTAAAAGGGTTTTGGTCTGAGAAGTGATAGAGAAACCAAGTGATTAGCCAGGCCTGATGGCAAAAAAAAATTGTGGATCTCACTTTTCTTCATCATTTTCCCATTTATTTTTAATGTTCCTTGACAGTGAGTGGAGGTTGCAAGTTCTAATCTCTGGAAATAAGTGGCTGGAGAACATTGAAATTTTAATCCAGAATGTGGCTTCCTTGTAGCCAGTCTCATTGTCAGCTTAAGTTCTTGCTTTGCAAGAATGGAGTTGACGAAGAGCCCGGATTTTTGTCCAATAGTATCCCTTCCTTGCCAGAATGTGTCTGCCTCTCTGCAACTTTCTTAGTCTACTTATTTCTGGCTTGTCGTGATGACTCATCCTACAATTGAGAAAACATTAAAGCTTCCCACAAGTATTTCATAATGATGCAGTTGACTACAGTGCCCATTTTCCCATCTAACCCTCTTTTCTTCTCTAGCTATTTAATCTGGGTCAAATCAATCACTAATCATGTGGATGGAATGAAGTTTTAGAAACACATGTGGAAGATAAAATCCAAAACACTCCTATTTTTTCCCTGACTTTTCCCAAACACATATATTAACGCAAAAGCCTAAAGATCAACAGGCAAGATGTTTTCTCAACATTTTAATAATTGTACTTCAGACTGTGCTCACACATTTAAAGTAAGCTACTATTCACTTGTTAAACAGAAGGAATAAATTTTGGAAGGCTGCCTAGGATTCTGCTTGTCATTTAGCAAACTGGAGCCTGTGAACATGGTTACCATTCTCTTTGTGTGTGTCACAGTCAAGTTTAGAGGGACAAGCATCACATTGTCCTGCCTTATGGAAGTTTTTGATGTTAGTAAGAATGAGAAACAGACTTCATATGCTGTAAACATACAGACAGGATGTGATAGTCCCAATTCAGGACAGCCACGACTTGGCCCCTTCACATAAAAGTAGCAGTGAAGTAAGCTTTCAAATTAATTCAAAACCAATTAAAATATTACTATTACCTATGAAATGTGCTCAGAGGAAACAGCAAATGTTGGCCATTCAAGCACTATTCTGCCCCAAAGAAGCAGTGTAGTAACTAATGAATGTGTTCTAACTGGCGGAGTATGTTCTTGTTGCAAAAAGAAATGTATTGAGTCAT
Source organism: Mus caroli (assembly GCF_978045245.1). NCBI lineage: Eukaryota > Metazoa > Chordata > Mammalia > Rodentia > Muridae > Mus > Mus caroli. Next base: position 47,767,430 of record NW_028227256.1, read on the forward strand.
TCATAATTGGTCATTATTAGAACATAAAACCAAACCCTAAGTGTTGGTTGCGTATTTGTTAAGAAATATATATCATAAATATATATTTGTTAAGAAATGTATATTTAAATATATATTCATATTTAAAAATATTTTTATATTTTAATGTATAATATATAAATATATAAACGCTGACACCATTGCATACACTAGCAAGATTTTGCTGAAAGGACCCAAATATAGCTGTCTCTTGTGAGACGATGCCGGGGCCTAGCAAACACAGGAGTGGATGTTCACAGTCAGCTATTGGATGTATCACAGGGCTCCCAATGGAGAAGCTAGAGAAAGTACCCAAGGAGCTAAAGGGATCTGCAACCCTATTGTTAGAACAACATGATGTACTAACCAGAACCCCGGAGCTCTTGTCTCTAGCTGCATATGTATCGAAAGATGGCCTAGTCGGCCATCACTGGAAAGAGAGGCCCATTGGACTTGCAAACTTTATATGCCCCAATATAGGGGAATGCCAGGGCCAAAAGAATGGGAATGGGTGGGTAGGGAAGTGGGGGGCGCTATGGGGGACTTTTGGGATAGCATTGGAAATGTAATTGAGGAAAATATGTAATAAAAAATATTAAAAATTAAAAAAAAAAGTCATTTTGGGTTAAGATCTAAAAAAAAAAAAAAAAATACATACTTAATCTTAACACATGTCCAAATATATATATATACACACACTAATATATATATAAATTGTTTCCATCAATTAGCTTGCCTTTAGATAAAGGATATGACCCAAAGTCATATGGTCAGACATGATGGCAGTTAATGAATGAACTGCAATCCTTGTATAATACAGTGTTAGTTACTCTGAGTTGCCACTAAGGCTTACTGATCCACTGCTGTTCTGCCATAGCACTGTTAATGCCACAAAGAAGGACATGTTTTATAGACTGACCCATTCTCCCCCAAGTGTCAGCTCTGTGGATTTTCATCCCCCTGGCCACTCTATGTAGTGTGTCTCCACAAAATCTCAAAGAGCCCAGCACGAACAAGAAATGTTTTATATTAATTCAACTAAACTACAAGGAAAAAACTCATTGAGGGGGATTTTTATGTAAGTCTTGAATCCTGGATGCAATTCCAATGTAAAATAGTAATAGCATGGCTGAAGGAGGCTATCAATGTTGTCTTATTACCTAGAATTAAGAGTAGAAATGCATAATGGGATATATTTTGAATGCAAAGAAATAAGCAGAGAAAGGATATTGTCTTCATTTAGGAGCAGATAGAAACTCAAAATTTTGGCTCAGAGCAGGGCACTGCATAGTTCTGGAATTTGTGTTCTTAGAAAGAGTCATCTTTATCTACTTGTACTGACTGGGAAGGGGGGGCAGGAAGAAGCAAGGTAAGAAACAGTGCAGGTGGTGTTCCTGTGCCAGCGTCTCAGCGTCTCAGTGTCTGCTCCACTGCAAGCACAGAGACTAAGTAAGCTCATGTCTCCTCATATCAACAGTGATGTCCCTGAAGATAGAGTCCTCAGCCAGTATGGCATCAAGCAGCCCCTCATCCCCACAGAGTGCTCCCTTTACTCTTTTTTCCTTTGTTTATAAGCAATGTGCAAGAACAAAAGCCTTATTGTGTACACTGTTTAGTTGTGAAAATGCAGTGATAGAAGCATCTCATCATGTCAAAGTCTCCAATTCAGCCTGGTCAAAGTTAAAGCAGGGAGAACTTCCCATGCTCAAGCAGGACTTTATTTCCCCAAAGCTGTATGATACAGGTTTCATAAAATTTAAGAAGAAAAATAATGTCTTACTTAACGTATTTTGCCAATAGAAATGAGATTAAATTGAGAAAACTGTATATTAGCAGATGAAGTGCTACAGGTTTTCACATCAGTGACATTTTAGCATTGAGATAGTGAACAATCTAATGGTGCATGATTCCCCACGCTTAGGAGACGAAGGCAGGGGGAGCAAACTGTAAATCATCCTGGATTACAAAGACCCTGTCTCAAACCGAAAAGACTGACAAGCAAGAGGGAAAGCCTAACCTTGAAAACTAGTTGTCTAATCTATTTTTCAAGTGAGTATGAACTGTTTTCTCTTTTCTTCCCAGATACAGGATCGGGATCTGGAGATGGAGGTAGGAGGAGCTTTTGCTCTCCTTTTGTATTTGGATGTTTCTGTGGGCTGTTGTGGGTTCTTGTTGATAGATGCTAGTCCAAAGCAGACATCTAAGAGAAACCTACATTTTGGGTTTTAGGAAAGGAAAACTTACATGACAAGTTGTCCTACTAGTTTGGTTGCTGTATATGCCATGACTATTTCTCGGTCTACTCACAAATCACACCAATCTCATTTCACCTCCTCCTTCACGCACTTCCTTGTGTGTTGTGCTGAGTCTGAAACAGATAGTGTCAAGACACATAAAAAGTTGTCGACATGTTTTGTAAGACAGAAAGACCTCAGGAAGAAAATTTTTAAATATTTCATTTTCAAATGCATAATACTGCCCTCAACCATTAACATGTAAATAACTTCCTATATCAGAATTTTAAGTCTAAGTCAAGACATATTAGTTCATAAAAATAAAAAGATGAAATAAAAGTAAAGTCAAAGGTATCATGACATTATCTTTTCTTCCCTGATGAAATCAATACACTGTTAATTTTACTAAAGTAAGATATACATTTATTTGCTTTCCTTTGTTTTGTTTCACTTGAGAAGGACCTGCTGTGTAGCCCTGGCAGACTTTCAGCTCTTTGTGAAGACCATTCTGGTCTTGAACTCACAATGATCTACCCACCTCTGCCTCAAAAACAAAAACAAAAAACAAGCAAAAAAATTTAAAGGCATGTGGCATGCATATTGTAACGTAACATGCCCAGCCAGCTAAAAAGTAAGATATATGTTTTGATTGCTTAATTCTATTTGAAGAAATATGTGAAAGGTAGAAACCTTATAAGTCACATCAGATAGGTTTACAACTGAAGGAATACTTTATTTTTACATTAAATGTCCTTATAAATATCCTAGATGCTTTTCCAAATGAAATTCCAACTACCACTTTACCTACACAACACAAATAAAGATCAAAACCCAATATACAGTTATAAATTAATAAAACAAAAAATGGATTTGAAATACAAATATCATTGCAATGATTTCTTAGGCTGTATAAATTAATTACATTATGATTCCGTAAATAGGGAAGGTGATAGAACTTAGAAAACTTTGTGTTCTGGAATCTAGAGACTCAATGGTGCACATTTTATGTAGCTTGGGAAACTTGAGTTTTACAGAGAGAAAGGTTTCACTAATTCAAATAAGCTACACCTAGAGAGCACAGAGTTGCATCTTGGAGCCCAGGCTAAAAGTAAGCAGCAGTCAATACTCAAATGCAGACTATGTTTGATGGCACAGGGCTCCGGACTTCCATCTCGATTTCAACAGGCTTTCCTTACATGTAAGAAATCAAAATGCTCCTTCTTCCCTTAAGGTGATGAAAATAGTACTCTCAAGAAATCTTCCCAGCGGCTTTGAAAGGAACTGCTTAGGAAACATTAAGTCTTCACATAAGGATAGAAAAAGACAGTGTCTTTAGCTTTTCCATTGAAATTTTTAAGTTTCAGTCCATTTTTTAAATCTTGCTTTGATAGTTTCATGCAAAATTCTGTACAGTTTCTGAGCATTTAGCTTTGTTTGCAGACTAATCGGGCAATTACTCTATTGAGACCTAACTATTCCACTGTGCACCCAACAAGTCTTGTTCTTTTGCTAACATGATTATAAAGAAAACAGAAATGATTCACAGAACACAGAGTGTCTTCATTGTCCTGATAAATTTCCATCACACATTTTCCCGCCAGCTGATTTCCCCACCCAGCATGCATCTTGTTTTGCTTTTAAAATAAAATTTGTGTGGTCGGTGCAGGTGCTGTTTCCTAACTTTTAGCAGTTGATATCAGCATAGGAAAATGGAACTAAAGCCATGCCTTTGTTACTTAGTTGGTTCCTTGTGCTTTCCTTTGACCCGGATAAGACCTTTTGTTTTTTAAGGAAATCATTTTCCTCTCACAAGTATGCCCTTGGCGACATGGTTCATAACAAGAGAGATACACCATTAGAAAACACCTTTCTTTTTTTCTTTTCACCCATTTGTTTTTTTCTCCTATCCTGATGCCTGTGCTTTCTCTTTCTCCTTAACTATTCTTTTCAATTATAGACTCCTTAATAGTAGTAATTTCTAAGCTTAAAAAATAGTTGCTACTATTGTTGAGACAGAGGGTCACTTTGGAAAAAGTCTGGCCTGGACAGTCTCACTGTCAGCAGGTTGTTGCTGATCTTGAACTCAGAGCATTTCTCCTGCTTCTGCCTCCTAAATATTATGTCTACAGATAGGAGCTTCCATATCTGACCAAATTGATTAATAAGAGATATTTACTTTTAAGATATAGGGCATCTAACCCTTTGAATCCAGGGTTCTCAACCTTCCTAATAATGTGACCTTTAATATAGTTCTTCATGTTGTGGTGTCCTTGACCATATAATTATTCTTATTGCTCCTTCAAACTGTAATTTTTCTACTGTCATGAATTATAATGTAAATATTTTTTGGAGATAGAGGTTTGCCAAAGGGGTCACAACCCGTGGATTGAGAAATGCTTTTATGAATTCTGAGTTATAATCTTTGAATTAATAAATGTTCTGAAATTTTTAGCAATATGAATAAAAGTTTTAAATTGGAAGCAAAACTGGGACATTGGCCAAATTGCTTTTCTCCTGACTCATAAGTTATTGTATTCTATGGCACTAACAAGTCTGAATTTTACTTAAACTCTTAAATAGATTAGTAACTCCAATGACAAAATATACTCAAGCTCAGATCTCATAGCCTTTGGGTTGGTAAAGTCGGATTTGGCTTACTAATTCTAATATGCTTAGAATCGGACCGACTTTTTAATAAGAGATCCGAAAAGATCTCAGTAGACCCAGAATCTTCCTTTGAATGGTTGAACATGCTATCTGTTCTAGAGTGAATATATAGGAACTTGATCATCTTTTTGAGTACCTTGGAATGTTGATGCTTATGTTTATAATGCCTAATCTGACAGAAAGTCCACATGATTCTTAAGAGGAATGCATTGGTATGACTAGTGAAATAAGCAAATGTGGCTGTGTACATTTGCCATGGGTAACTGCCATGAGTAAAATGCTTAACCCTAAAGGATAAATTTATTTTTAAAATACATCATTTTTTCCTGTTTTAGATTGGCTTATGCTTTTAAATGGATGAGTATCAGATTAGCAAAAAATTAGACATGATTACTTTAAGAATAATTTAAGTTTTATTGATATGCATAGAACATAACTGTCATTAATTTGGTTGAAGAAAATTCTTATCATAATTAAAATAGATATAAGGTTTTTATAAGGTTAACATGTTATGGAAGGTTTTTGCTATTTTACTGTTCAGGTCAAACATTAGAAATCATTCCATTTGTTATGAAACGTGCTCACTGTGTTTCCAACATAATCTTTGCTTTGTATTCATTCACAAAGAGGTCCATGGAGGAGGATAACCACCTCACATGAATAGTGAAGGGTAGTTTTATCCATTTCAGCATCTTTATCTTTATCTTCTGCTGTTAAAGAAAACTTATTTTTTTTAAAAAAAAGAACTTTACATTGTTAGTTTTGAGCATAAGAGTTATGGAGTTCTATGCTGGATCAAAAATCTTTTGAAAAGTCATGAGTGTCAAACATTCCGTATGAATTGGTCTGTACTTGGAAAAAAAATTCAAGATGAACTATAATTTTCTGTTTTATGTGCAAGCAGGTAGTGTGTGGACCACACTCCTGAGAACTTGAGAAAGTGGCTGAATACGATTAGCAACTCAAGTGCCCTTAGTACGTGTATGGAGAGTTAGTGTTATAAATATGAAAGTGGTTGTGTAGGAGGGATGAGCACCTCCTGTATACCCACAGACTTGCTTAGGCAACAAATACTGCAGGAAGGAAAAGTATTTAAGCAGCCTCCTCTAGAGATCTAGGGCTGTGTGGGTGCTGAGAGGATCATTTTAAGCTCTGCTTTTCTGCATCTTTAAGCTATATTATAAGCACAAGGTTTTGAAGATTTTTCTTTCATTCCTTTTCAAAGTACTTTTGGATTGCTTATACTCTCACCAAATTCTTAAAGATAAAAGTCCATCTACAAAATGAAACCCACTCGTAGCATCTATAATATTTGCAGATGTGCTGTCCTTTTATGCATGATGCAAAATCCATAATTGACTTTTAATAACATCTTCTGAGAGGTCTACAGCATTTGTAGAATTAAAAATATAAGAGATACATGTATAGACACAAAGGTATATTTTTATTTCATAGGGACAAGGATGTTTCATAGCCAACATACGGTACTGTAGGGTTCTGCACTTCTAGGGAAACTTTTTTTGTTTTGTTTCCTTGAGAGGAAGTTTCATTATATCCAAGATGACCTCAAACTTGGGATCCTCCTGCTTCCGCCTCATTTTCTGATATTACAGGCACATATTAAAACATCTTGCCAAGGTCCCCAATAAAGAACTAGAGAAAGTACCCAAGGAGCTGAAGGGGTTTGCAGCCCCATGGGAGGAACATCAATATGAACTAACCAGTACCCACAGAGCTCCTTGGAACTAAATCACCAAAGAAAACACATGGTGGGACTCATGGCTCTAGCTGCATATGTAGCAGAGGATGGCCTAGTCCATCATAAATGGGAGGAGAGGCTCTTGGTCCTGTGAAGGTTGAATGCCCCATTATAGGGGAATGTCAGGACCAGGAATGGGAGTGGGTGGTTTGGGGAGCAGGGGGAGGAAGAGGGGGAGGGGAGGGAATTTTCGGAGGGGAAACTAGGAAAGGGGATAATATTTGAAATGTAAATAAAGAAAATATCTAATAAAAACCACCTTGCTGCCTAGAGAACTTTTAACTAGATTAATATTAGATATGTACAGTAACAAATTGAATTTATAGCTGATATTTGTACAGTTCATATAACTTTTAAAGTCATTAATATTGTGATGATTTTAAAGTTGAAAGCCAGTTGATATTTTGTTTTGACTTAGTGAAAAAAATCTCTTTGTCAGTTGCCTTTATATAATATCCATCAGGTTTGCCATCGTTAAACCTTTACTTCATACACAATTTGGCACCAATAAGAAAGACTTACATCACAATAAAATATAAATTACAACCTCTACAGCTGACCAAATGGGTTGATAAAAACTATTGTAAGAAGTTGGAGAACCTTAAAGTTATTTTCAAGCCATCTTTTTCTTTCTCATGTGAAACTGGTTGATTTGAAGTCTTGTATTACCTGGGCACAGTGGCAAGATTTCTGACATCTGTGATGCTAGTCATGACCATTTTATTCTGCTCAGAGATTACATATTAATTCTCCTTACTGCATACAATGGGAAATGTTATGATGCTGATTATGAAAGGGAATAATCCCAGTGCAAGTAAAATGTTAAATGCACTAGAGATAAAATAAATGAATATTCATTGCATAAAAAGCTCTTATGTAGGAGTAAGTAATTCTCTTTTCCATGTTTCTGTACTCCTCCCTGGCCTCAGCAGCATTTTTGTGCCTTCTTCAGTTACTGTCACAGTCAAGTCTGGCAAACACAATTTACTTGGGAAAGATTTTTTTCCCCATTGGGTTCACACTGCAGCCAGAGTCTGACAGATAACAATGGTAAGCAGCTCCAGCCAAAAGAGTGATTCAATAAAGAAATTCCACCAATTGCTTAAGGTCTGAGGTCTTCCAATGCAATTCATCCAGGGAGTAATCAGAAGCAATGCTCTCTTCCATCTCCCACACCCAAGAGCTGCTGCTCTTTTGCCTAGAAATGAGCACATAACCATCTCACCCTCGATTGAAATCATATCTCAGGCTTTTATGGCTTGGGGCCCATGTTTCTCTTTACCTCAAAAAAAAAAAAAAAGAATATGGAAATAGACTAAGGAAAGAAAAGCAGAATGAGTGCAGAATATGTAATGGATGCCAATATTGGAAATAAATATAAGAAACAAACAGAAGGGGAGAAACAATGAGAGTGGTGGAAAGACGATTGGAGGGGTAAGAAGACTTTGCTGTGAGCGTGGGTGGAGGGCAGTTTGTTTTCACATGTGAATATCATTTTACAAATAGAACAGAGTGTTCTTACAATAGAGCAGTGATCGTTTCTGAAGTTCTAGATTGCCTGGGAGAATGAAATGAATACTACAAGCTTTTCCAGGCAATCTAATTGGGTTTATAGAAATTACAGGGAAATAAAGTTCGTCATCCTATAGAGTATGGAAGAAATGAGTGTGGATTCAGCATCCAGAGACTGGCAGTTTAGATGTTTAACTGGCTTGAAGGATATCTATTAACATTTCTTTCTTTCTTTTTTTTTAACTCTTAGTCTCCTTAGAGAGTGATTCATCTTATTGTGTAAACAGGCTCATACCACTTAGGGAAAGATAATCACAACAAACTAAAACCTAGAACTTTGAACTCTGGGAAATTAGAACTAGAGTTACAGAAATTCCTGCTACCTTTTGCTCTGACTCCTATTTTCTCTGAGAACATAATTTCTATGAGGAGACAAACTAGAATAACAAGTTGTTTAACTACTAATCCATGGTTTAAAATGGTGACTAGGTGTGATGGTACAAGCTTGTGGTCCTAGCATGTTGAAAAGCTGAGGAATGAGGATCAACTGTACTACACAGCAAGTTCCAGGTCAGCTTGGTCTACATCTCAAGACTCTAGATACACATGCAATTACAGTAACAATAGTATTGATTCTATGATACTAAGTATGAATCCAATAGTTTCCTATAGTTAGGGAGACAGTCAACTTTTCATCTAGAAAGAAACAGAAATTACAGGATTGAAACATCCAGGAGAAACAACAATCATACAAGATATGGAAGAAAGAAAACTGATTAAAAAACTCTCAAAAATAATTATTCTCAAAATTAAGTGGCAGGCATATTGCCTCCACTGAAAACCAAATAAAGATGTGGAAGTTCAATTTGGTCTATTCAACATATTTACACGAAAATATTATCATCAGGCCAGTAAGCACTGTTATTTTTCTAAGTGACTCTTTGATTTCTAGAATATAGGTAAGAAATTGTACCCCAGTTCTTACTAATGTCCAAATATGAATTAGTTAAGTCAGGGAGCATTCTTAATAATTAGTCGTAAACATTTTATGGTTTATAAAGATCACAGTCATAATATTAATAATAGATGCAGATAAGAAGAAAGACCATCCTAACCATAGCCCAATGACAGTATCTATGGTTACTAACCCAGTCCTCAAACTTCAAAAAAGAAGGAACCATAGACTGCCAATGAGAGCAGTGTTTTTCAGTCACTACACCAGAACTCGTTTCCTATTGTAATACAAATAATAAATTTTACTCTTAGGGAAATTTATTATGCCATTTTCTTAGCCTCTTCCATTGTCACTTTTTCTGCTGAAAACACCTGTTCCTTTTGATACATGGGTTGAGTCTGTTGTTGTTACCTGTTGTGCTCTCGCTCTATACATTATGATTAGTATCTATTCTCTTCTCTTATTTTCTCCTCTGTTCTCCATCTCATCTTCTAAACATTTTCTCTATATAGTACTGGGTGGTTTTAGTGAAATATATATTAGAAAGGCAGAGGTTCACAGTACAACTTGAGGATCTCAGGGCTGTGTAGACTGTATTGGAACTTTCCATTGTCTAGCCATACTGCCTTGAGCAAGTTACTTAGACTTGTTTTTCTCATCTGTGATAGGCAAGGTTTTTATTCAGAGCTATCTTGAGGTTAAAATTGGGTGTGCCTGAAGTTTAGTGAAGGATGCCTTCGAATAATAACATCTCTACAAAGGAATGGTGTCAGGATAAAAAGAAATAAACTTTAAATTGTACAGTGAGATAAAAGTCAGAGCATAGCCCAATCTGGAGTCCCCAAGTTGAGAGGGGCTCTGCGACTTGTCCTCAGTTGAGATGATAAGGTCAGGCCTTCGTATTCTACTACTGATCATCTCTCACATGGGCAATTCACAAGAGTAAGCCAAATGGTTGTCTTTGGATATCTACATATCTCACACACACTTACATGCACACACACTCACAACATTCTCACACACGTACTCTCTCACACACACTCTCACACAATACACACTCTCACACACTCACGTAGACTTATACTTACACACTCACACACAAAAACAAATTTAATCTTATTTTAAGAAGGTGAAATCTCTGTTGTTTGGTTGTTGTTGATTTTGAAGAGGCTGTGATATGCTCTCCAGATTCTGCAGGAGTCCTTGTCTGGCCTAGACATGCCCATCTGCTACTTTTCTGATGGGTGCTGCCTTTCGTGACTAAAACCCGAGTTTTCATATCATCAACTAAATCACTCATTTTTACTAGAGATTTTATTTAAAATTAATTTTTACTGATTTGATAGTTTTAAGCAAGCAGAAAATTCTTTTATTTCCAGATACCATTTAAGGCACAGGAATGTCTCTGCATGCTGCAATGTATACCCAATCTCATTGACCTGGTTTCAAATTTGGATTTGAAAATATAGCTTTTTTTTTAAACTGTACTAGATGTACATACATATTGTACCATATGATTTTCAATGTGTACTTAACAAAGAACAATTTCATTTTCTCTGGCAAATTACACACTTGCTGTCGCAGAGCGAGTCTAAAAGAAATCCAGGAATACACTGAAAACAATATATTTAAATGTTAGCATCCTGTTTTCACAAGTGAAGCCTCAAGAGTTATACCAGTATTCCTCAGTTATTGTACTGATTCTGAAAACAAAGAAAACAAGAACAAACAAACAAACCATTTAACTGTGGATTTGTTGGTAGTCTCTCTCAGAGAAAACCAAAAGAATAATTAGTTGCATATGAAATAATGTTGGCTCTGAGAAGCTGTTCTGTGGATCAATCATTTCAACTGGTTCAGTCTCGCCGGGTTAAATAATATTGGCTATAATGCAAACTTTCCCTCTCATTTTTCCAGTACAGCTAGACAATGGAAAGTTCCAATACAGTCTACACAGCCCTGAGATCCTCAAGTTTTACTGTGAACCTCTGCCTTTCTAATATATATTTCGTTAAAACCTTAAAGGCCACCCAGTACTATATAGAGAAAATGTTTAGAAGATGAGATGGAGAACAGAGGAGAAAATAATAGGTATATAGAATATAGGTAAGAAATTGTACCCCAGTTCTTACTAATGTCCAAATATGAATTAGTTAAGTCAGGGAGCATTCTTATATAATTAGTCGTAAACATTTTATGGTTTACAAAGATCACAGTCATAATATTAATAATAGATGCAGATAAGAAGAAAGACCATCCTAACCATAGCCCAATGACAGTATCTATGGTTACTAACCCAGTCCTCAAACTTCAAAAAAGAAGGAACCATAGACTGCCGATGAGAGCAGTGTTTTTCAGCCACTACACCAGAACTCGTTTCCTATTGTAATACAAATAATAAATTTTACTCTTAGGGAAATTTATTATGCCATTTTCTTAGCCTCTTCCATTGTCACTTTTTCTGCTGAAAACACCTGTTCCTTTTGATGCATGGCTAATTGGGATTTTATCCTATCGTTTTCTTCGCTTGGGGAAGGCAGCAGACAAAATATCTTATTGGTACTGTCAGTTAGAAGAGGCAAACATTTCTATATCTGCATAAAATAGAGTATGATAGACCATTTGGTCCTGGCTCTGTTGAGAAAAGTTTGTGGTCATGTGAGCAGACAGTGGAAGAGAGTGAGCACCCTTCCAGTCACTGACTCTCCCCTCCAAAGATTGTGACACACAAAGCAAACTAAGTCCTTTAGCAAGCATGATTCCCGACATATTGATTTAAAATGCTTCGGCAGCAACTTCATGACACATTGAAAACAAAGCACCATCATTTATGACTCTTCATAATGTAGTGTGTGATATAATACTTAAGAGTTGGGGAGTTTTACAAAGTTCAGAATTTTGTTTAGTTACTCAAAAGACAACCATCATTCCAGCTTGAATTGGGCAATCTTTCAATGTAGATGTCATTTTCAAATATAATCAAAAAGGGACACAGCTGGTAGTTTAAAAAATAATACAGTTATTTTACTGCATCTTAAGTAGGGATTAACAGCAAATACTTACATCCTGGAAGTCCATACTGCACAGCTATGTCCAGGTGTCAGTTCCATAAACTCTCCTAGCCTTTCACTAAAAAACCTCCCTTATGCCAGGATGTGTCAGAGATAGACAGCAAGTTCAGCGCTATATATCAACACACTGTGGATTTTCTATGGTGAGGAGTTCTCAGATCCATGTCTCAAGACCCTCCATCAATCTCCTATCTTAGCCCCTTGGCATCTCCTGTCTGTAACACTGGAAAATGCTTCTTAGCAGGAATATCTGCTCCCACATATCTTACTCCTAAAACATTTCTTCTAAGCACACTGAGAATATGCATAGAAAATACTTAGATAAGTATATTATTCTTTTGCTTAAGACTCAGCAATAGCTCTCCATCTTCTTTAGATTAAAACTCAGTGCTCACGTTAGGTTTTACAAAAACTTCTAGCATCAGTCTATTGTCCTCTTCTCCAACATCAGCATCTGTCTTTTTTATCTTAGACTTGGCTCATGAGTGCTCTTTTTCACTAGTGGAGAAATCCTTCTCATGTACTGCCTAAATCCTACTCATGTCCTAAAATAAACTGTAGATTATGGAATTTTTCAGGATTTCCATACATTCTGATCACAGTTTGGTAACTTATCAGGCTTACAGCGGTCTTTTCAAGGGGTTCCTTTGACCTTGTAGAACAAAGGCCAAAACACTGGCTGATTTTTCAAAATTATATAATTATATATATATAATTATACATTATGTATAATACATATAATTATATACATGTTTATGTGTATATATAATATGTGATACATTTTATAAAACCAAGGGTATGCTTTGTAGAGCCAAGGATACATATTTGTAGAGCTTGGTATGGTGCAGTGGGAGGGGTTGCCTCAGAGGCCCCATGCTTAGGCATCTTCCACCTGAGGTACCAGCCATATGATGGGTATAGTATAGAATAGAGTTTATTTGGGAATATGAAGCAGCAGGTTGAGAAGAGAATAGAGGCAGATAAAGAGAGTAAATAGAAACGTGGAGAAAGACAGAAAGAGAGAGGAGGTTGATCAGAACATGTGGAGAGAGGGTGAGAAGGGAAGAACAGAATGGGAGAAAGGGGTCAAAGAGAACAGAGGGTGTCAGACAGAGAAAAGGGGCAGAGAGAGCAAAGAGAGGACAAACATTCTCTTTTATAGCAAGCCGGGCCTACCTGGCTGTTGCTAGGTAACTGTTGGGTGGAATCTAGAAGCAATGCTAAAGATTGCGTGTGTGTGTGTATGTGTGTGTGTATAACACTGCATATTATATACACACATATACATTATATACATTTTGTGTATATATAATTGTATATCATTATGTATATGTCATACATATATACATGTACATATACATTGTGTGTGTGTGTTTGTGTGTGTGTGTGTGTGCGTGCTTGCAAAGGCACATGTGTGTGCATGAATCCATAACACAGTGCACACCTGTAGAGGTCATAGGAAAACCTGAAGAAAATGGTTCCCTTCTTCTGTCATGTGGAATTTTCGAGAATGAAAGTCAGTCATCAGGTTTGGTGGCAGGAGTCTTTGACTTTGAAGCCATTTTACTCCTTGACTGTCTTTTATGTGTGTGTGTTTGTCCCTTAATCTACTTTAGCTAAGACCTCTGAACTTTGGCTATTGAACATCTGGAAGGCCATTTGCACCAGTTCTTAAAAGAAACCCATGAACTACAGTTTTAACTTTTGAGTGTAAACATTTAGACAAAGTTTATATAAAAATACATAGATTTTAAAATAAATCCTAGCTTTGTTAAAACTCACCTTCTTAAACTTCTTGATTGAAATAAACACCTCTTGTCTTTTGTATATTATATTCACAATCACAGTCATGGAAACAAGCTATGTGTAAGACCTATGAAGTCTCTCTAAGAGCTTTCTAAGACAACCAAGGCCTTGATAGTAATATCAAAAATGCCCTCATTCCTGAATGTTTCCTTTCACATTGACTGCTACAGTTTAAGTTAATTTTTTAAAGGAGCTAAATATGAAAGGCTTGTCATACTAAAAGAACTATAGATCTATTTTAACGTTAAATATTAAATAGCAGCCACAAAAAAATTACTGTATTTTCCCTCCAACTCTCTCTTTTTAAAATTCTCTACAGGTGTCTTTTGTCTAAGCAGAGCATGGTAGCCATGCTCCAGTTTTAGTTATGGTGTGGATACCTAGCAGGAGAGGACCTGAGGAATATGGCACAGACTTGAAACAAACTTAAACCAGAATAAGTCCTGAGAAATAATAAATTCAGAAATAAGCACCATTTTTCATACCCAGGACCTAAAGGATGTCAAGAAAACCCCATGGAAACCCTGCAAAAACAGGACAGATCTCCTTTGCAATTTATATAAAGTATATTTTTACTAGTTTCACAGTGGTATCTCCATGCCATGTTCATTCTGGTTCTCCATTTCCCTCACATGTCCTTTGGACCTGACAGCAGTATATGGACCTGTTCAATTGTGATCCATTTCGTTTTCCAACAAGCAGTGTGTGCAGAAAAATAATTGAAGTTAGTCTACCACTCAGGTTAGTTAGTTTGGAGGTAATTGAGTTGATTTTGCCCTATGAGAATACTTTATTCAATAGCCAAATTACTTATTAAAATACCAAATGACTTTAGCCAAAAAAAATTAGTTTCACTTGGAAATCCATTTGATGCTTTCATTTGCTTTGGCATCGAATCAGTGGAGAGTGTGGTTGGCTCCTGGGTTTCCAAAGAACTAAAATGGATACCTTACATGAATGTATTCTGACAACCAAATAATATTACTTAAAAAATGAGACATTGATTATTCCTTACATCCAGATAGTCTCTCTACATAATGAAAGAAAGTGTAGCACTCTGTGATATTCTGCTTTAATTTATGAAATAGTTAAAGCACAGGGAGAATGGAGCCTCTGCACGATGTGAGAGTCTAGTACAAATTATTTTAGAGTAAGCGTGTCATCATTGTCAGACTGGAAGAAAAGACTATCCGCATAGCCTGAGAGAACAGTTCCAGTACTGGAGTAAGTGTCTGATGAATGCAAGATGGGCACAGAGACAAGCATCTCTCCTCAGTCCTCTGTCCTTTTGCTCCTTTGTCCACCAACTTAAAGTCAAAGCACATTTCTCATTGTCATGTTTTTCTCTCCCATCAATCTCCCTTCACTAGGTGAAGAAGTGGGACAAGGTTGTAAGCTAGAAAAGATGCCCGAGATGGATAAAATAAAAGGACCATTTGGAAGAATTACAACAGCAACAGAGGACTTTTCAATACAAAATATCACAAAGAGAAAGCAGTGTGCTCAGCATTTTGTAGAAGAGTTTCAGTGTTCAAAAGGTGGAATTTTAAGGTGTTTCAGAGTTGAAAACACTATATTGGTATTACACATTTTAACTCTTGATATTTCATCTATATTAATAATACAATAGTACTAACTCCATTTGATTGTTGCTTTGCTTGACATACTTCAATTGTCAGAACAACAATGTGCTCTAAACACATTTTTTCTAATTTTACTAACACACACACACAGACACACACACACACAGACACACACTTTGTCACTCATCACTCATAAGAACTAGCATTGAATGTTGCCAGTATAGACTTCATTAGGAAGCATAGGTTTCATTCTTAGCAAACAGAGCCATCTAAATCAATTATCTAGTGTGCAGAGTGAGTCTATCTAGACAATGTCCTCTAACCAGGCAATGCAAATGGGTTTCTGAGGAACAGAAAAACCCGTGGGAACTGCTGTGTCAGAGGCTGTCCCTGTAAGTGAGGATGACTTGACTCCTTTTTAAAATTCTCATATAGGTTGCTAACTAAGTGTGGTTTGCCTCGAATTTTTACACTTTTAGCACTTGATAATCTTGCTCCAGGGAAGAACATGACTGATCACTTTACGCCTTACTCATAGATGTGAGGCTGCAAAGTCTCATAGGCAGGGTGGTGTATTTTGTTTGATCTTTCTCTTTCTCTCCCTCTCCCATCCCTTCCTCCCTCCCTCCCTCTCCCTCCTTTCTTTCTCTCTCTCTCTCTCTCTCTCTCTCTCTCTCTCTCTCTCTCTCTCTCTCTCTCTCTCTCTATCTCTATCTCTCTCTCCCTCTCTCCCTCTCTCCTCCCTTCCCCTTGTGAGTGTTTACACATGTGCAGATTAAAAGGATATGAACAAGTTATTTTTAACTTTAAAAAATCCATTCATTATTTTTATCCTAATTCTTCCCTTACCCCCAATCTCTCAGGCCCTCCTTACCTCCCTACCTACCCACGCAACTTCATGTTCTTTCTCTCTCTTTGGCTCAAAAGACACTCAAATTCCAAAACAAACAAATAAATAAACAAAAACAAAATATTTTTGAAGATTATCAGGTAATATATTTGTGAAATTTTTCTTCCTGACAGCCAGGTATCAACACCTTGGTGAAAGAGAGTTAAAGCAAAATGTTTTTCACTGAGACATTTCCCTGGGATGTGGTACCAAGAAGGACTTGAAGTAGTGTGGTATTCTGAATGGGCTTTTTCAAATGCTTGTAGATGGTATATGGGAACACACAATTGCAGACATTGGAAACTCTCAAGTTTGACAATTCTCCTGGATAACAAGCATAGAAAATGCTAAGAAGAAGAACAGCAAGGCGCTAAGTTCACACTTCTTATGTAAATGTGGAAATACTTTACTTTTCCTAGCTAGTTTTCTAATAGATTGCCTTTAATTGAAAATAATTTTTGACACAACATTTCTGATCCCTGGTTCTCCTCCCTGAACTCCTCCCATTTATCCAAATCCTCCCCAGCTCTCCACCGCTTCCACTCCACCATTTCCTTCTCTTTAGAAAACAAACAGGCAAACAGAAAACGCCAAGAAAGCAGGATAAAGAAGAAACACACGCAAGCAAAACTCATGAAAACCTGAAATTGCAAACAATAATATACGGTCAAATGGCCAGCACTGGGAAAAAAATGTGATATGAGACAAAAGGCCTACATAGATACAAAGTAACCATTGAATTTATTTTCGTTGGCCACCTATGCTGGGTATGGGTGCCTGCCCTTAAGTGTGCTTAATATTCCCAGTGAGACACCAGTAAAAGATATTATAATTATTATTATTTTGCATGCTTGAATCAGTTGGAGAAAGCTTCCTGGGGAGGATGAAGACTCATAAGCACTTCCCTGTCTCGACACTGGGACCCCATCCAGCTTGAACCTGTGCAGGCCCATGTGTGCTGCTGCTGTCTCTGTGAGTTCATATGTTTAAACCTGGCATGGTAGCACAGGCCTAAAGTCCCAGCATTCTGAAAGATAAAGAAGTCACATCTGAGAGCAACATAGGAGCATAGAGACATTCTGTTTGAGTAAACAAAAATTGAAAGGAATCAATAATCATTGCACACTTTGGACAGCACTACTCTTGCTCCAACCATTTGTTTCCTGGCTGCTGTGTTCTAAGTAGAGTCCTCTCTGCCACAGTGGGTTCCAGAGCATGTGGAGACATGAATAGCTGGCCTTCCTACTGACAGTGCCACTTAAGCTTCAGAGAAAAGGTATTTTAAGTTAGAATTTTGAAATTTAATTCCTACACCGAAATATTTTTACAACAGAAATAATTCTCCTTTTTCTAGATATTTCACAAAAGTTTACTTGTCTTTGTGCAGATTTGTGGGGCAATTCTCCTCTGATGATATTGTAGAAATCAGGTATGAAGGAGGGTGTGAAGTGGTAATGTGAGCAGGAGGCATACAAACATTTTATATTTTTGCCAAAATTCACATTCAGAGCTATTTAGTTGCATGCAACATATTTGTAGTTTTTATTTTTTTAAACTATTTTAGCCAGTAATCAAAAAGTCCATCTGACAAAACATGTTAGAAACACTGCCCATAGCATCAGGAAAAAGAAGCCATTGTCTTCATTAGCTGTCCACAATGATACCCATGACATTCTGGATCAAGACTCTGAAGGCCTGAACTTACACAGAGGCTCTGTTATTCTACACAGTGTTCCAAATATAATTGTTTGTACCAAAATTTGCTTTTATTTACTTATGTATCTGTCTGGTTAGGGAAGAGAGCTCCTACTCCACTTCCCCTCTCAACACTGGGACCCTGCCTAGTTGAAACCTATGTATATCTATGCTTGCTGCCATAGTCTCTGAGTAGCACATAGATGTGTGCTTGTATATGTTTTACTTTGAGGTCAACAATGTCAGGCATCTTCAGTTGCTCCCCACTTCAGTGTTTCAGTCTCCTAGTGAACCTGGAGTTTGCCAATTCAGTTAGAGTGATCTGTGGGCAAAGCCCCAGGAATCTCCCTCCATCTGCCTCTTTAGATCTAGTCTTTTGGAATGAGATCAGGGACACATCCCTTTACAAACTGAGTTATATCTCCAGCTCCAAGCCTTTTCCTCCAAACGTAGATATATCTTCCTGTTATTTTCTGAGTAATGTTTATCTCTAAATATCTCAAAACTAAAAGTAGTATTTCTAACATTCTTAGTATACAGAATTTACAGTTAATGAAAATGAAATGACTTTTGAAAAAACTTCTAAATTTTGTGTCTCTAGTATAATACCATGCGGAAGAAAAATACAATTGTTATTTAATACTTCTTGAAGTTATTGGGGTGACAAAAGTGTAAATAAAAAAGTGCTCCAAATAGTATATTAATATTAAGCATGATACCATACCTTCAGATTGGGCAAGTAAAAAACACATGGGTGCCTAATATGGTCTGATTATTTATAGTCATGTATTAAGTAATTGGCATGACTCTTCAGGGAACATAGATCATCTCTATTTTTGATGGTTAAAAGAAGAGGCACAAACAGTATTTGTTCAACCTTTTCATATGTTGTGAGGAACAAAGCTAGCTTCCTTGGGCTCTAAAATTTCTCTTTACTTCATTGTTTCATATATAGGTTGTTGCCATAAGTTGGGAAATTAAAATAAAATGTTGCAATATTTCATATTAAGCATTATTAATGTGATTGGGAGTAAGTTATTACTATTAAATAGAAGATCTTCATAAATCAGCAAATTTGTGTGACTTGGACATAAGAATGCATAGAAGTACACACACACATACACACACACAATCTGGTAGTATTATTGATTATATAATATGCATTCTATTTTTCTTTGTACTTTTTTGTATTGGTGACATTGGCTATGCCATACTTTGTGCCAACCAAGTTTAAGAGACAAGAAAAAAAATCTGAGTAAGAATACTTCAGAGAGTAACAACTAGTTTACAGAAAATAAAACAGGTGCTATAAGATAAAGTCTCTCTCTTGGGAAAAAAATTCAATTTTATTATGAGAAAGAGAAACAGCAGGTAAAGGTACAGAAGCAGGATGCTCCCGACAAATGCCAAGTCCCTAAGTGTAGTCACCTGTATTCGATGCCCTGTAGTCTTGGGCATTTGGATACTTAGTTCCTAATTGGTGCGTCCTTGGTCTAAGTCTTTGTTGTGGCGTGTCCTAGGTCCTAAGAGGTGTGTCCTTGTTGGAAGAGGTATGTCACCAGAAAGAGAGTTCACACCTATGTCCATTCGGGTATGCTCTCTCTGCTTCCTGCTTTCTCTGCCTCCTGCATCTGTGCTGCACTCCTATCATGGATTCTTCTCCTTCTGGGATTGTATTTCCCAGTAAAGTACCTTCTGTACATTGCCTTGGTCACAGTGTCTTATCATGGTAATAGAGAAGTAACTAATACACTCTGCAAGCTCCTCGGGAAATACAGGGCAGAGGGAGTTCAGCACCTGCACAGCACAGTCATAAAAAAAAAAATTTTTGTATTTTCACCAGGGTCATTAAAATGTTTTAAGGGCAATCTTTTTTTTTTATATATGTTTAAAATACTGTTCAGGCCTCCAGGTAGAGAATAAATTGTATGTGAAGCAAAATTGAAGCAAGATACTAACGCAAAGATTGCCACAGTGGAACAAGGCAGAGTGAGTCCACACAACCTGAGTGTTGGCCAAAGGGCCAGTGAGGTGGTCACAAAGTACTTCCTGTCCATTTAGATGCTAGTATGGGTGTGAACAAGTGTTACTTGCCAAAGTAAGGAAGAACATGGATACTAGGGAGGTAGACACATGAGGATCAAGTTCAAGTCACTATCCAAGTCGGTGCAATGAGTCTTTGCCTGACTCAGAACAAAAGAAAAGTATGTGGAAAGGGTAGGAAGAATGTCAATAGTCTCTTTATCTCATCCATGTTCGTCACAAATCAACATCACTGGTTTAATTTTAAAACACAAATATGCTTCATAATGAGCACCATTTTAAGAACCAAAGCCCGCGTGCTGAGCCCAATATACTCATCGAAGGCAATTTTCTCAGACTTTGAGGAGCAAACACACTGGCGTGCTTAGGAGTTTTCAGTTGGTTGCTTTTCAATAAAGGCTGTATAGTCTGACGTTTTTGTTTTTCATTTAGTCCTTGAAATTTATCATCAACATTTTCAGCATCATCCCCAGTATGGCAGTAAAAGGTAAAATACAATAATAGAAAACTCAGTAATTTGGCTTTTAAATGGCTTTATGTATTTATGTGCTATGTAGGCTATGTAACAGATTGTGATAACAGAATCAGTTATAATCAAAGTGCAGCCGTACAAATATAGCAGACACCTTGGAACAGCTCCCTTTGTTGATCGAGACAGAGCAGGAGTGCCATCTTTCACTATATTTTCTCTATAACAGCATATCGGCCTCAACACCTTTGTTGCGTTTCCGTTGTACTGCTATTGCGAATGTCCCCACAGTAGCACTTTACCTGTATTTATCATTGATTCTTGCACATTGAATTTTCTGCTCTGCGGACAACTAATTTGAGTGGCTTGAAGTATAAAACTTACAGCTTTCCCCTTCACTGTCCCAGTTCACATAACAATATAGAAGTCATTTCCCAGTGCAGAAAACCCTAAGGCCCTCAGACTTTGTTCAGCCTCCGTGGTGCTACATAATTTATTTTATTTCTCTGGAGCCTGCAGCGTTTCTCATGTGCTGTTAAGGGAGGGGATCCATTGTCAGTGTGTAAGCATCACTTCAATTAAGCTCTGCTGGCTTCTCTGTCTGCATGCGAATGTGAACTTGGTTGTCTTGAGAATGACAGTTGTTTATTTTACTCATGGGTGTCTGATGCTGGGTGGGGACTTACAGGTTGACTCAAATATTTATAAACATGTTTTGCTGTCTTTCATGGAGATTATTCTAAAGTGAGGGGAGGTGCTTTTTATATTTTGTTGACTGGTTTTGGTTCTCACAAACTCCTTTAGCTTTCCCTTCTCTTGAATTCTAAATTGCAATTCTTGTTTTATCCAGCTAGTCCCAGAAACTATAACCTGGTCTGATTCCTGAAGTGGGAATAATGTTGTACCAGTAGGGGGAGCTCACACCATGCCTATTTTATGGGTTGGTTTGAAGTTAATTTTGTGGCTTTGTATCCTTAAGGGTGGAGCAGGTTTCACTTTAAAGCCAACAGTTACTGGGGTTTGGAATATAAGTTATTTCTTCCAGTTGAAAAGTTAAAATAATCTGAAGTTGTAAATCTTAAGTGCGCCAACAGTTTAAGTCTTTAGCTAATGAATCATCATACTGTGGTTGAAGTTTTCAGATTGCTGAAATGTAGAAGCTTTAAAATATACTAAAAGGTCTCTTTCTTTGTGTACATCCTCAAATCACTTCCTTCCAGGAACAGTGACCACAGGACTTGGGCTGAACACTTTTTGTGCTGAACACTTTTTGTGCTAACACATGGTTGTGGATGTAAGTGTGAGTTAGGTTTTTCATAGATATCCCTGGAGTGATATATACTTGGGGCTATTCGTATTTCTCACTAAATTTGCATAAAATGGAGTTGGAAAGGCACACAGGACTCAACTAGCTCTGTGCTACTCAAGTCAGCAAAGGACTCAGAGCCGGTATCATTCCAATACCTTTTCTTTTCCAAGTTTGTTATTTTTGACTCTCCTTTGAGATGTTAGCAATTTTCCAAATTCTGCCTGAAATTTCAGTCTCTAAGATGGTGAATACCAAACACCTCTTCATATAATACGTTTCTGCAGGCATTTAATGTGACCTCAGAAAATGGAAAAGGGAGTAGCATCTTCTGTTTGTTCCTTTTCTCCACTGTTGAACATCTGTCTAATGCCATGCATAAGGATGCCCAAGATTCTGCTCTGCCCACAGCAAACTCATGATTTAGAGACTGTACCATGCAGTGAATTGGGAGAAGGAAGGTTCCAGAGTGTGTTTTCTTCATCAGAATAAGAGATCACAGTTGTCTCCAGACTAGCCCATGAATTTGACTTTCAAAACATCCCTGAGTCAAGACAGCTGACTAATTGCTAACATTATGCCTCACAAATCTGAAAGTCTGGACTAGAAAGTGTGCGATGCCTGCCTCTTGACGGACATTAATTATGAAATCACCTATGTCATAGAATTTTCATCTAAATCACTGTGCTCCTTCATAGGTTACATGTGGTTGGAACCCTGGTGTAGAAGAGGGAGAGATAATGGAGAGAAGAAGATGAGGTGAGGTAGAAGAGGCTATTGAAAGTCGGAGAAAGGTTTTCAGGCATTTGCGAGTTTCCTCCGGGTGAACGCCACAATTGTCTAGCAATTTCCTAGCAATAAAATAGCTGTCCTGTGGTTGATGAGCCTTTAGCATGACAGTGTGATGACCTTAGCCTGGATTCTCATATTTTAATAGCTCTGTGGTTCCCATAGGGCGAAGCTCTTTGCTCATTGCTTTCTTTGGCTTAGACTTTCTTCTCTGTCCGTGATCCTCCTGTGTACTGTTACCTCATTAGTGCTTGATTCCTAGAGCATCATCACTGCTACAATGTCTCTTTCTGTATCACACATTTATTTTAGATGGCATAAATTTAACAAAACAAGTTGTTCTGTGGACCGTGTAATCTTACAGGAGCATATCTATCACAGCAATGCACAGAGTCTAGGAAATCACAGATCATACCTGGCTTCAACTTCAGAACCCCTGGCCTTGTAGAACAACCACATTTAGGGTCCTACACATGATTTGGCATTTGTAATAAAATACATTTCTTTTCTAAGGAAGTCTCATTCATTCTACATGTTTGAGTTCCACAAAAATTTAGATCTATTATTAAGTTTGGTGTCTGAGTATTTTCCTCCCTCCACTGCCCTGCTGCTGTTTTAGTGACTGTGGTTCTGTGGTTCTGTGGGGAATCTACTAATGATCCTTCTGTTAATAGATAGGTTAAATATATTTTAGTTTCCCAGGCAGTTCCTTAGTTCAGCATTGTACCAGAGGCCAAGCTGAGTGGCTTTAATAACTTTGTCAATAAATCTTACAAAATGTAGCATCTTAAGCCTATATCACTTATATAGAAATTATAATATAGATATTACAGCAAAATTCTCAAAAAATGAGCAGTATTTGAACCAAATAAAATGGTATTACAAACCATTAATAATACTTATCAGATAACTCATATCTTAGCCTTAGCTGTTGAGTTGATGCTAAGCTTTTGTGAAATCACTCAATGCTTTGTGAAACCTTCAGTTCCCAGATTCATTAGATTGCTTGGCTTCAGAAATGTAAGGCTCTTAGTGTTTTAGAGAGCAGTTCAAACACAGTATCTTGACATGATCTTGGGAGACTGTGGCAAGAAGATGGCAAGTTTAAGGCCAAACTGAACTGGATAACAAAACCCTACCTCAAATAAATCAAAACAGAGAAGAAGCAAGCAAAAAAAATTCCTCTCCCAAGGCAGTGGTATTATATAAAGACTCTCTGCATGCTGATCTCTTGCCAGCCATGGAGCCTGTGCACTACTGCAGAGGCAATGCAGATACAGTTACTTCATTTGGGTTTATTGCATACCATTAAGTAGCCTTTCAGAATGCAAAAATTTAAGTTCTTAGTTCAGACTTATATGTCTCCAGAAAAACTAATTTAGCTAGTGACTGTCATTCATTAATTGTACAGTTAGTAGACTAGGCCTTTGTTCAAGTTCTGGGAATAGAGGAGTGAAAAAGCTAATGATTATGATAGTGTGTTGGAATCTGGTGAAGTAGGGCAATGAGGTCAAAGACACTGGAAGAGGAACAAAGACCATCAAATTATTTACTTTATTTTATTGAAATAGATATACAAAGTTTTAGTACAAAGCAGCAGGGATAGGCAGTTGCTCAAAGGGATTCCTATAACAGCACTTTGAATTACCAGATTTTATTAAATGGGAGGGCCAGGTCAGCTATGCAATTGCATAAACTGAACATGAAGTCATTAAAGATTAAGTCTTCTGTTATTCATATGGGTGTCACAAGCATAGCAAAAGTAGCACATTTAATTCCCAGAATCACTGGTTCATCGTAAAGATGAGTCATGTTGAACTAAAGGGACCATATTTTAATGAACCAGTCTGGATACCGAAGCTCATCTCTGCTTAGCAGCAGACAGCCTGGGGAACAGGAGACAATCTATTTTTCAAATGAAAAATTAGTCCCCAATGCTGCCCTTCTGTCTTAATTTCCTTCTTAGCACTCTGTGCATTCTTCCTTCTTATATTCCCTCTTGCCTTGGGGTTTCCTTAAAAACAAACCATAGACACAGAACATTTTCCATTCTTCTGGGTGGAATTCCCCATGTGGCATTTGTTAACCAATGAGCACCAGCAAATATTTGTCGTATACCTACAGTTTATCCAGAAGCTAACATGGAAAATGATCACTTGTTCTTGGGGGATGTTTTTATACTCTTTGGAGAAGATGAAAACATGCAGGAGTGACTTTTCATTCCCTAAGCATGGCATGCCCTACAGAAAAGAATAGTCCATACAGGGCTGTAGCCAGTAGGGAGGACTTCAGAAAGGAGGGTAAAATATGAGACAAACATTAAAGGGTCATTTTTGTTTTCACTAATGCGACAAATTTTATCATTTTCCAATTTTCTACCCTTTTGAAATATACAGGGTAAAAAAATTCTTAGTAAGAAGTACATAATGTACCCTTGTATTTATTGCTCCTTCCAACAAATCAGTTTATGAAAAATTTTTGCTCTGTTTTCTATGTCTAAAAAGAGTCACATATTGAAACCTTGGTTTTCAGTCTTTCATGGGTTCTAGATGTAATAAAATATTAAGATATAAATTTTAGTGTCAGTGAAAAATGGTAGAGATAAAATGAAAAGGAAATGCTAATTTTCAGTATTTTTATTTAACAATGGGTAACTGCTATGGTTTGCAATATTCTTATGTAAATCTCTTAAAGGAGATTTGAATATATGATTTTCTGCTGAGCACCTTTAAATTATGTTAATAAATAACTATGAGGTCTGGGGATGTAACTTAGTTGCTAGCCCTAGGGATGGCCAGCACGTCATGAAACCCAGGTGATGGCACATTCATCTAAATGGAGCTTTCAGGAAGTAGAGGCAGGAGGCTCAGAAGTTCAAAGTCATCCTATATTAGGAAGGGTACTTTTAAATGTAAGCTTGCTACAACCTGTAATCACCTTTGAGGAGAGTCTCAATTGAGAAATTGTCTAGATTAAGTTGCCCTGTAGGCATGCCTGTGGAAGACTGTCTTGATGTTAATACAGCCTACTGTCGACAGCACTATTCCCCTATGCAGTGGATTCTGAACTACATAGGGAAGCAAGACAGAAGCACAGGTGCATTCTTATCTTTGTTCTTTTCTGCAAAAATACTGTGACCAGCTCTTTGAATTCTTGCCTTAACTTCTCCTCAATGATAAACTGCAACAGCCAGATGAGCCCTTCCTCACATACATTGCTTTTTGGCCAAGGTAATTAATCATACTAGCAGAAATAAAATTAGAACAAGTATATATTAAGTTTAAGGCCACTCTTGTCTGCATAACAGAGAGGGAATAGAGGGAGGGGCTGAAAGAGAAAGGAGAAGAGAACGAAACTGAAAGAAATGAGTATAAGGATAGGTGTGAGTCAGTTTATTTTAATAATGTGGTTGAAAAATTAAAGATAATAAATTTGGGGTCTCTAATTTTTTAATATAATGAAGCTAAAATCACAGAAACATCTATAGAAGCGTTGACCTTAAAATGAGTCCTGCAGTTACAGTTTCACAGTAATGTCATCAATGGCAGTTTTTGATTTTGGATTTTTGGTGTTTTGGCTTACTGGTCTTTGGCTTATATATTATGATTTCTGGTTTTGTATTTTTATGTAGTGTGTGTGTGTGCTTTTTTGTGTGAGTGTGTTTCTGTGCTTTTTCTATTTCTTTTTTTTTTTATTCATTGACTTTCTGTTTCTTTTTCTAAAGAGAGAAAGAAGGCATGGAATTGGTGAGTGGGGAGATAAGGAGACTCTGGGAAGAGCTGGAAGAGGGAAAACCATGATCAAAGGATATTATTTTCAATCGTAAATAGAACTTGAAAAAAATCTGTTTCACTCTTTCTATAAATGCCAATATACAACTATACAAAATTCCTGTGTCAATTTGAAGTTGACATTTAAACAAGTAAGCTATTACATGGCTACATCATCTGCTTCACTCATTCATATGACTCATACTAGGAAGGCATGCACACCTTCATAGGACACACAGCTGGATGCACACACACACACACACACACACACACACACACACACACACACACTCATAGTGTCTTGGAGGTCTGCTCAGTGGAGCAGTATCTTGCCTCTAAGAAATAGTCTCCAGTATAGTGAGTCATAATCAGCTTCCAAATGCTGACACCATTGCATACACTAGCAAGATTTTGCTGAAAGGACCCAGATATAGCTGTCTCTTTCAAGACAATGCCGGGGCCTAGCAAACACAGGAGTGGATGCTCACAGTCAGCGATTGAATGGATCACAGGGCCCCCAATGGAGGAGCTAGAGAAAGTACCCAAGGAGCTAAAGGGAACTGCAACCCTATAGGTGGAACAACATTATGAACTAACCAGTACCCCAGAGCTCTTGACTCTAGCTGCATATGTATCAGAAGATGGCCTAGTAGGTTATCACTGGAAAGAGAGGTCCATAGGACTTGCAAACTTTATATGCCCCAATACAGGGGAATGCCAGGGCCAAAATGTGGGAGTGGGTGGGTAGGGGAGTGGGGGGGAGGGTATGGGGGACTTTTTGGATAGCATTGGAAATGTAAATGAGGAAAATACCTAATAAAAAATTAATTAAAAAAAAGAATTTAGAAAGGTCAAGTGAGGCAGATGAAGTAGCACGAATAGCCAGGACGATATAGGAGAGTAGAGACTTTCCAGGGAGCAACAGCGAGTTCAGCTTAGCTAAAATGTAAATGCAAGAATAGAAAAGGTAAGAATGACACTAAAAATCAGTCACTTTTAAGCCTTATGATGAATAAGTATTCTCATAAATTCTTTTTATTATGAAAGGTTTTATGGATTTGGTGTTTGTTTGATTGTTTGGGGTTTTGATTTTGGTTTTTTGCCATGTTCAATAATCAAATGTTACTCATTTCTCTGGGGGTACTTTTATTAAAACCTGGGTAATGGAAGCAGGAGCAACATGAGGTTTAAAAAAAGCTTAGGTGCATAGAATAAATGCCAAGAGGACCATTTATTCTTTTTTCTTTTCTTTTTTTATTGGCTATTTTATTATTTACATTTGAATGTTATCGCTTTTCCTGGTTTCCCCTTCACAAACCCCCATCCCTCTCCCCCTCCCCCTGCTTCTTTCCTTCTTGTGAATTATGTCTTCTTTTCATACACAATAGCTAATGTACCATGTAACTACTACTACCCTGCTTTAAGCTCCCGGCAGATCATTCTGCCAGCCCCCCTGCCATGGTTCTCTTGGATCTGTGGATGAAAGACACACACACACACACACACACACACACACACACACACACACACACACACTTCTTTTTCATATGTGTTTAGCTCAATGGTTGAGCACATCTAAACCTCCCTACCACTAATGTGCCCTTACCTTCACTCCCAGCTCGACACCTCTAAATCTGCCCTCAACTTAGTTACTCAGTAACCAATAGTTCTAGCTCAACATGTTTAAATCTGTCCTTAGCCTAGCTGCCCAGTTACCTTTTCCTTGCTCAGTGCCCTAAATCTGCCCTCAGCTTAGTTCTGTTTCTAATCTCCTGTCTGCTACTCCAGGCCAAGTCGGAGAAGCGACCAATGGCCGCTTCCCCTGAGATCTTACATGGCTGGCGGCTCTCTCCCCCTCTGAAGCATGGAGGATCCTTTGTTTCCCTTTTTGTCTCTCCTAATCTTCGAGAGTAACCTAGAAATCCCACCTCTTCTTCCCAGCCATTGGCCATAAGGATCTTTATTGATTGATCAAGAATCAGTTGGAGAACAAAACCTTCAGGGTTCACATGAACATCCCTGATCAAAGCAACAGAAGCACTCCCTACAAGTTAAGAAAATAGGGAATCTTTAGAAAGATTTTCTCACTCCATAGCCCATCCTACCCTCTAACCAAGAGCTTCCTGCCTCAGCCTCTGCACTGCTGGGATTGTGCACATGCATCACCACACACAATCTTTGAATATGATTTTTAAATTTAGTTTCAGTTTATTAGCTTGTGTAGTGTATGCAACAATCTAAATAATAGCCATATTTTTGTCCCTACTTTACACCTGGATCATTTGAGAAAGAAGAAAAATATATTTGTCCTATATTTGCAGTTTGCTTGGAAACAGAAATCCAGATTTGCACATGATTATATTAATGTGAAAGTGAATTCCTTATAGTCTAATTTGGGTTTACAGGACATTATGCATACTATATTTGTGATTGAATACTCACTATTCTTAAGTAATTTAAAATTTTAATTAAACCATCCCAAATGGTGGCTCAGGAAAATTATTGACTCCCTTACATTTTAGTAGTCATTCTAAATATTCTGGAATCGACAAGAAAATAGTTTTTAAGCATCTTGTCTATAGGTTCATATACAAGCTACATTTCAGTCTATCCTCAGATTAGGTTAAAGGACAAGTAGGGACATTAGAAATCTCTGTATGAGACAAAATATTCAAGTGTTACTCAGACATATTTTGTCATAAATGTTAGCATTTCCTGGCCTTAATTCCTTCTCTTAGAAGTGAACAGTTTGGACTAACAATCCCAGAGGACTCTCTGCATGTCTCATGTTCTTTTAGAAATAGAGAACATTTCGTTCTAAATATACACATGCTATATGCTGGCTTTGAGGTGAGAGAACAGTCTAAGTGTGATTATCTTATAACTGCCAACTTCAAAATGGAATTTGAGAACTGCAGTGTTTGTGTTTATTTTTAAGAACTCTCATGG
The DNA here is from genome assembly GCF_978045245.1 of Mus caroli. Taxonomy (NCBI): domain Eukaryota; kingdom Metazoa; phylum Chordata; class Mammalia; order Rodentia; family Muridae; genus Mus; species Mus caroli. Next base: position 47,796,945 of record NW_028227256.1, read on the forward strand.
CCTGAATATTCCTAGAATCTTTAGGATTTGTAACTGGTGTAATACACCCAGTTTATAAACAGAAGCCTGTTATTTAAAAACAAGTTACCAGGGTGTTTAATTTTTATATAACTAGAAATAAAATGGTTAAGACTACCTATTGACAACATAATGAGGGGGGTTGTTATGGGAGGACTCTGGAGGCTGCATGGATTATAGAGCTCTTCACAGGTGAATTCTGTCTGAAATCTTAATTTTCATATCTGAAGTTGTATATGGTATACCTAGAACAATCTCTGCCAACAAATGCCTTTAGCATTATAATAACATTTTCAAACATTCATCTTTAGTTATTGTGTGTTTCTGATGCATGCATACATGTGTGAGCACATATCATGCCACAGGGCACGTGTAGAGTTCAGAGGATAATATTAAGGGTTTTGCATCTCCTCTTTTACAAAATGGGTCCTGCACAGTGCTTACATCTTCAGATATGGTGGTAAAAGCCTTTGCCTGCCAAGCCATCATGATGACCAGAGATACTTTTTCAACTAAATAATTTGCATAGTTAGTTAATGAAATAAATAAGTTTGAAGACAAATGCTGAGTGCTCACGGGATTTTGTTATTTGTTTTCAATGCTCCGCCTATAATGTTCCTGAAGTACATAGTTTAAATTAGGTGCCCAATAGATACAGCCTGAAGGAACAGGTCAAGAGTTAGGGAAATTGAAGTTTCTATTATTTTCATTTTGTTCCCAAAACATTGCCCTGTGTTTAATTTTTCCCAAGTTCAAGAGCATTTGGCAATATGTTATCAGCCATGTAGCATGAACAGAAAAATAACATCTTACTTCTATTCCAACTTTTATTTGTTATGTTAAACAGAAATATCTCAGCATTTTAGACAATTTCTTATAGATACAAATGTCAAACCACATTATTTTTAGAAGAGAAATATCAGACCTCTATTTATTTGAACATCTCATGGGACTTGGCAGTTCCCTTTGTTTAGTAGCAGCTGTATTGATCCAGCTGCTGCAGTTGCTACTTGGGCAGCTGCTGGGTACCATTGCCAAGTGCCTCAGATGGTTTTAAACTGATTTCAGAATGAAATCCATGGATTCCATAAATACTTACAAGCCTCCCTTCAACGTTGTCCAGTTGCAGGGTGTGACCTACAACTACGGATTTCAAATTCAGCAGTCCTTTCCTTCCAGACATAAATCAATGTGCATCTCAAATAGCTTAAATTGGGAAAATACCTCCTGCTCAGGCTTGGATTTATTAGCAGTGCTTGGAAACAGAGTTGTGTGAGCCAAGTGTTTCCAAGGGTTTCTACAGTCCTTATCTTACTTTCCTTAACCTGTACTTTCTCTTTACTCTTTCTTCTCACAGACACTCTTTGCAAATCAATGTTGATTTCTCAGAGTGACAAGGATACTATCTCCATTAATGAAATTTAATCATCCCTCCCATAAGTACTAAATGGCAACAGCATGAACATAAGTGTCAGCCTCCATCTTCATGTTGATTCAAACATAATACTTCATTTACAATTTGTTTAGATGCACAGTCTTGAAAATATGAAGACACATTCTATAACATAATGCCAAACCCTAATAATAGTTGTTGCCTTGAGATTGTATTGACTAAAGAAAATAAGCAAGTTTTTGTATGGTTATTCTTTAGAAATAATTATTATGCTTAGTTTAAAATGACCAGGAAGGGTTTAGAAATTCTGAATAAAAATCTTCCATTTATGTTTTCTAGAGGGAAAAAAATGCAAAAAGGCATTTAGGACTATTCTGATCATGGAATATTACCTAGACATATTAGAGTAGAGGAAGATGCCTTGCAAATATCAGGCAAAAGCTTTTAGACTCACTGTGTACACAGTGGCTACAGTGTTCCTGGTCTGTTGAGGGGTCATATGTGCTTCAGTGCCACTGTGGAGGTGGAATAGAAGAAATCAATCACCCCTCACACCAGGGGCTGCCTAGAAAGCCTGCAGATAAAAAGAAAAGAGCAAGCTGAGAGGAGAACATACTGCTGATAACAGGATGGGCGCTCTTAAAGTTTAGATGGGTTTTATCGGAAAAGAAATGCTACTTTATTTTTTGCTCCCAAATAAATGAAATAAATGGCAGAGCTCATAAAGGGTGGCACAAAGTCTTGTTTGTGGTCCTCATAGGAGATGGAAGCATCAGAATAGTTTCCAAATAGAAATTATCTATCATTCTTCATCTATGGAATTTGAAGGTTATATATTAGTCATATCCAAGTGAGAACCTTACATGAGTTTGCCTACTACAGCTAGGGTCTGTCAGTGGTGTCATTAAGCCCCTCCCCCATACCCTATTCAAAAATCACAATGATCTCAAGGTTGCAAAAGGTCTGAAGCCAACACTTCATTAGAAACCACTGTACCTAATGCTATATATTATTTGTATCACATCTGCAATTTGTCATTATGTGGTAAAGAAAGCCGATGCCTTACTTCTAGATACTGATGCAAAACACTGCCAACTCAGGTCCTTTTCAATTCAACTTTAATTCTTCCACTCATGGGATTTTAGTGGACTCCAGGTGAGGACAGTTAAAATTCCCCATTTTCTAAAGCAACCACATGGCTAACCCAAACTTGCTCAACAGATTTTATTGCTGTTTTAATTTTCTTGCCCGTCATGGATACAAACACTGCCTTGCATTTACCTTCCTCAACTATGTAAGAGGATAATCTGGTTTTGATGAAATCCTATATTGAATATAAATACTGTTTTATGTTTGTTTCCTGGTTGAATCTCTGCCAGCAGTTTTGGGGCATGCTGAGTAGGTATCAGCTATCTCATGCATATTTGAGGAGACTCAGCACTTTCACCCCTATTCCAGAGTATGTACTGCAGCAGTAGAATGTATGTTGGCATCTGTGGCAGATCAGCATCTTCAAACATAACACAAACTGCAGACGGCCTGTGGTGTGCATTTTTCATAACACAGGTGTTAATTTCTCCCCCAGGATATATAAGAATGGTAAATCAACAGATATTAACTCTCGTGAGTTATGTTCAAGTGCTCATCTTAAATAGTCTATTTAGAATGCCACATGGTTGGCAAAATATTTGACAGTCTGCTCAATAAATTTTGGTCTGTCATGGACAGTTTAGAATCAACCCTGGCACCTGAGCATTGGCCCACATTGGTAACTGCATGAGTATGATGCATCAGTAAATATATGTACATCAGTAGACTGACTGGGAAGAGAGAAAACAGGTGCTGGGATAAATGCACCGGAACAGTAGAAAAATCAAGTGTGGACATTGTTTATTTGTTTGTTTGTTTAAGTAATGCCAGGTATATAGTCAGGTATAAAGTCAGGTATATAGTGGTTCATAAAAGTATATTTAAATTATTTACAAGAGCTAGCATTTAAAAATACATAAAACTAAGCCTAAGCCTGGTACCTAGAGTCTGTAATTCTAGCTATTGGGAGGATGAATTAGGTAGGAAATTTACAAGTCTAAAACCTAGTAGGGCTAAAGAACATTTTATATATATATATATATATATATATATATATATATATATATATATATACACACATACATACATATATATACACATACACATATATACATATACATATATATACATGTGTGTATATGTGTGTGTGTTTGACATATGCAAACATATATAATTATAAATATATTCAATATACTTATATTATATTTATATAACCTTATTCATATATATAAAGTTCAGTTACACCATCACAATGGACAGTGCATTCCTAAACAACGGATTATATTAAATCAAAAGCCCATGACAAGTATGGGTTCTGAGTTGCTGGTCAGTGGTTTTTCATAAACACTTCCAATATCATTTCAATTGCAATTGTTCCTGGTTGCTCTCTAGAACTTGATAATAAGATGCTGTTTAAAATACTCCATATGACAAGACATGGAAAAACCATGCTGGTACCAATCTAAAAGCTTCATCTTTACTCTCTGGCTTTCATAGAACTAAAAGGATCTATGCATACTACTAGGGTAGAAAAATAACTAATAGTCTTACCAAAATGTGAACCCTGAGAGCTACAATAATGACCGATTTATCACAATGAGTTAACTCTTGCATTTAGCAGTATGAATATTTTGAATGTTAGTCAAAACAGTATGAATGTTAGCCAAACATTTTTTTGGGAGGGTTGGATTAAAGCCCCTTCCACAAAACCCATGATTGTATCATAAAATGGGTAATGAATCATGACCAGCTAGGTCATAAGTCTTAGAGGAGAGCTTAATACTATTATTATTCTGTTAAATGGACATATTAATAAACTATCCTCTAAGTTCTTATTTTACACCCATAGATAAATGTATCTCTCCACCTTCATCCAAAAAGTGCTTTTAATAGTAGGTGGGATTAATAATGTGGAATGATCAGTTTAAATGAGACATCTATTAAAACAAGCAATCAACCAAACAAAATACCACCGAAACCAAAAAAATAAAATAAAATAAATTTTAAAAATTAAAAAAAAAGAGCCAACACACCTCAAGGCTCAGGGATAATTATGGAAGGGGATTGTAAAAATTGTAAGAGCTACTGGTAGTAAATATGTGAACAGAAAAATTATTTGTCAAACATGACAGAGCTGCCAAACACATAAACTCCAGTGGTTCTGCTTGTAACTACAATGACATGCCCTGTATAATATCAAGCCAATTAAGACTGTACCATGAAGGCAGGAGGTGGGCACAAAGTCCTTCCCTAGTGGAGGAACAATTGGCAATTGCTGGATTCTGGGGCAGAGGTATAAGATAAGTTTTTGTGGGGTATGGTCCCGGAAAGGGAATTCACTCTCTTGTAGATAGTGAATATGCTCACTACTACAGAGAAGCAATACTAAGCAGGCTCAATTCTCAATTAGCTTTCATCAATAGTATTATTATTAATTATTATTATTATTATTACCTTTATGTTTATAGTCAAATAGTTACCCCCCTCCCAGTCAGCCCTCCCACAGTTCCTTATCCCATTCCTCCTCCCCCTTGTCTCCAAGAGGATGTCCCCAACCTACCCCTAACCTCCTGCAAGGCCTCTCTCTGGGGCCTCAAGTCTCTCCGGGGTTAGGCACCTCTTCTCCTACTGAGGCCAGACCAAGCAGTCCTCTGCTGTATACGTGTTGGGGGCCTCGGACCAGCTCCTGTATGCTGCTCAGTGTCTGAGAGATGTCAAGGGACTAGGTTAATTGAGATGGCAGGTCTTCCTGTGGGGTCTCTCTCCTCCTCAGCTTCTTCCAGCCTTTCTCTAATTCAACCACAGGGGTCCCCAACTTCAGTTCAATGGTTGGGTGTAAGTATCTGCTTCTGTCTCAGTTTCTTGTTAGGCCTCTCTGAGGGCAGCCATGCTAGGTTCCTGTCTGCAAGCACGTCATAGCATCAGTAATAGTGTTAGGCCTTGGAGCATCTCCTTGAGATGAATGCTAAGGTGAGTAGATCACTGGACTGACTGCCTCAGTCTCTTCTCCATTTTTATCCCTGCAGTTCTTTTAGACAGGACCAATTCTGAGTCAGAGCTTTTGACTGTGCGATGACAACCCCCTCCCTCTACTTGATGGCTTGTCTTTCTACTGGAGTGTACAAGTTCCCTCTCCCCACTGTTAGCATTTCATCTAAGGCCCCTCCCTTTGAGTCTTGAGATTCTCACATCCTGGTAATTTTTAGAGGGTTCCCCTTCCTCCCACCCACTGAGGTTGCATATTCCAATTCATTCTGCTGGCCCTCAGGGATTCTTTCCTGCCCCCGCCTAAAAAAATCTGATTATGTTCCTCTTTTCCCTTCCCCCTCTAGTCTCCCACCCAGGTCCCTCCCTCTGTCTGCCCCAGTGATTGCTTTCTTCTCCCTCCCAAGCGAGATTGAGGCATCCTCACTTGAGCCTTTCTGTTTATTAATCTTCTTGAGTTCTGTGGATTGTAAGCTATTTATTCTGTACTTTTTGGCTAATATAAACTTATTAGTGAGTAAATATCATGCATGTGTGAGTTCCCCACTCAGGATGATATATTCTTGTCCCATCCATTTGCCTGCAAAACTGAGAATGTCCTCATTCTTAATAGCTGAGTAGTATTCCATTGTGTAAAAGAACCACATTTTCCATATCTAGTCTTCTGTTGTAAGACATCTGACTTGTTTCAAGCAACTGTCCATCACAAATTGCTATGAACATAGTGAAGCATGTGCCCCTGTGAAATGGTGGAGCATCTTTTGGGTATATGCTCAAATTTTCTGAGGAACCTCCAGATTGATTTCCAGAGTAGTTGTGCCAGTTTGCAATCCTACCAGCCATGGAGGAGTGTTCCTCATTCCCCACATCCTCACCAACATGTGCTGTCACCTGAACTTTTGATTTAGCAATTCTGATTGGTGTAGGGTGGGGTCTCAGGGTCATTTTGATTTGCATTTCCCTGACCACTAAGGACTTTGAACATTTCTTTAGGTGCTTCTCAGACATTCAATATTCCTCAGTTGTGATTTCTCTGTTTAGCTGTGTACCCCATTTTTTGATTGGGTTGTTTGGTTTTTTGGAGGTTAGCTTCTTGAGTTCTTCATATATTCTGGGCATATCAGATGTGGATTTTTAAAATGCAGAGAACACGTGAACTTGAAGGGAAAAGTTGAGGTGATGCAGATAGAGGAAGAATTGGGTGGGGAGGAATGGTAATGAATGCATTTTAGCAAAGCACATTATATAAATGTATGATGTCTCAATCACCAGAAAAAATATACAACCAAGGAGATTTTTATTACTGTCATCTTTCATGAAAATAGCTCTTTTTAAATTATAAGAGCTACTGCATTTTACTTAAGCTGGAATTACATTCGAATGCATAATATGTATTTTATATGTTCATGAAAATTATGCTTCAGTTACTCTCATAGAATTTTAACTAAAGTTCGTGAAAATTTCTTCATTTTAAAAAGAAATATAAAATTTGGATATAAAGATATTGATTAAATTACAAGTAACATTAAAGTTCAAGTTAGTTAAATCAAAAAGACTGGTCACAAAATTGAATTGTATAGAGTGCTTGCATTCATGCATGAGGCCCTTAGTACCATAAAGAAGGACATGAAGACATCATTTCTTTTAAACTACATTTTTCCTATTTATAAAATATGTTTCTTTAAGGAGAGGGAGTGTGTCTCTTTGGCATTTAAACTAGTTATTGAACTTAGTAGTATTACTGAGAATAATAGTTTAAATATTTAACTATAAGTTGTGTAGTTTTCATGAAAATTTTAAACTTAACAGTTGTTAGTTTTAGACACGAGACAAGAAGTTGGCCATTGTCTTCATGCACAAATCTCAATACTAGCATTCTAGCGGGCAATGACATTAACTGTTTGTCTTTATGACACTGAAATAATGTTTGATTATATTTAAGTTTTGCCATTTTTGTTTATGACAGTATAAAACAATTATCAGTGCTTCTTATCCTTTTAATCTAATGGCCCAGAAGTTATTACAACTGTTCTTATGAGTATGTATTAAGCAAATAACAATTGCTAGTTGACATAAACCAGATACCATTAATGGATCAAGTGGCTCACCTGATTAAATAAGTTCCAGTTGCTCAATCTGTAATCTTTGCTAAAATGGATGGCTATCTATATAATTCAGGGGAGTATAATATAAAACAGGTGGCCTTCAACCATGTGAGAGCATCATGCTAATGAAGTTCATAGATACTGTGGCTTTATAACAGTAGATAAGCCAATCAATTGGTAATGTAATTCTACTCCCTTCTGGCCACTCATGACTTTCGTAGCAACATCCAATTTTTTCTGTAATATACTGTTGTTTTAACTACTATCATGGCTTTTCTCTTGCTTAACTACCTTCCATGAAGTTAAAAATGATGGTAAATTGCAAATTGCCAAAAAATACAATACCAATTACATAAGATAGTATACTAGCTATAAAATAACCTCCAGCATAATATTTGATTTAGTGCTGACTTTAGTCAGTTAAAGTCCTATAATTTTTTCAGAGAACTTGTGAGTAGTCATCCTGTCTGTTGGTGAGATTTAGTATTTACAATGTCAAAATGAGCTCTTTGCCATGACTTTCTGTCATGCTTATCCCGCGCTGAGTTAAACAATACAGATTAGTGAGAATTGTGTAATAAAAATGGTCATATCCCTGGTGTGCTTACTTTCTGATTATGTACAATTGCTGTACTCTTTGGTGGGTAACTCATCCTTCTCCAGATTGCCCCTTCTTCCTTGTGATTATGGGACCTTTAATATCTTCCTCCTAACCCATTTTTAATTCTTTAAGAATATGGTTCACAAAGGCTCTGAACAATTACCTTCATTCCGTGGGGAGCACCTACCATTTTATTCCATTCAGACTCCCTTTGGCTGAATGTTAGAGAATGTCTGGGCTAACCTTTGTAAAGCCTACATTTCTTATGCCCTCCATGGAAATAAGACATCTACCTTCCTTCTAATAATGCAGCTTCTCGGGACATTACCCATGGATGGCAGATCTAAATGTAGGCGAAGTGTGGGGAAAAAATGATTTCTTTGGTGTGGAGTAAAGGAAGCCTTGAGGGAACGAGTAAAGAGTGCTTAAGTCTTAGGACTTAATGTCAGTCCCAGGCCTGAGAATAGAAATCCACCTTAGCATGAGCCTGCCAGAGTTCTTTTAACATCACATTTGTTCCTTGACGTGAATCTGGATATATTAAAATTTACACATCAATAATATACTTTTTGTATTTCTAAATAAATTCACACATAGTAGTTATAACGATCATGAAAATATAACAAATTAATGTTTCTCTTTGGATGTTACCGGACACTGGAATCGCAGAAAAGTTTAGCAAAGTGATGCTGATATTAAAACCATGTACTGCATCATCTTTAGAAGAGACCAACTCAAAGGAAATAATACTGTGCAACCCATCTCATACTCATCTCCTTAAAAAGAATGAAAATGCAAACCTGACATGCTGGAGTCAGCCTTTTCTACAAGCGTATGGACTAATGAGGACCTGGAACTCAAGACAAAGAGACGCTGCCAAGGGAATCACAGAGACAAGATTCTTGCCACCACCATCTGCTTACTGTCTGGGGATTTTCATAGGAGCCAATGTAAAAATAAACAGTGAGGCACTGTTTAGACAGTGGACTGTGTTGAAGGGAACAATACCAGTTCCTTAAATCTGAGACACTTTGGGGAATGAACTCAAACCAGAAGGAAACTTAGTGTTTGCAGAGAACTGTCCATGTATCATAAAGGCAAGATATTGCTATTCTGTGTCCTGCTGTGGAATAATTAATTGTGCACTATGGGAGACACCACACACACACACAGGTCTCTGCTTCATAGGTTTGTTGCTTAAACTTTGTAAATAGTCTTGGACAGGACAGTGTTGGAAGGGAGCAGTTGAATGTGTTGGCCAAGATGCACAGTAAAAACTTAAGACAAATGAACTGTGATGATGTCAACATTGATCCCTATTATCTGGGATATGTCTGGCACTTGCTACACCAGAGTTTCTATTAATTTTCTGGTCATTGTAAGCTTGAATTTTATAATTAATAATGTCTATGTCTCACTATCCTGTCTGTATTTTTAAAAAATATAATAGGTTAACTGAATTTACATTTGGAAGAGATTTACACAACTAAATTTTTAATAGTATATTTTTATTTATGCAAAGTAAACAAAACAAATGGGGCTCACTAACATGAGCACAAAAGGTGAATGGCAACAAAATATTGGCATCAGAGACTTACAAGGAATTGTTCTGTGATGAGTCTTTTGGATCAGGGAGTACAGCAGAGACCACATAGTGAACAAAAGCTGAACGCAGTTAGTGATGGGCTAGGTGGCATTTTGCCTTCATTGCATCACTTGCTCAATAGATGAATCAACTTATAGTCATGTGAAAGTACACAGTTGTGAGTGCAGAATGGAATTGTTATTGCATGCATCTGTCGCGGGAAGCTGATGTTCTGACATACTCCAGCCTAGTGCATTTACTGTTGCTCAGGAGTATGAGCATCCATTACTGCCTTTACTCTTAGCTTCAATGCAGAGGAGAGTTTACTGGTGTAGTACAGATGGAATTCATAAATGAAACCCATGCTCTTCATGCAGTGTTTGCTTCTACTTCTTCCTTGTCTTAATCTCATACATTCAGAACTCTGTTGCCTAAGAAATAGCAACACTAATAGCCCACTCACAGAAGAACTCCATGGCCCTGATTCTCATACAGAAGTTTGAAGGTAAGCGCAGGCACAAGCTGAGCTTCCCTCAATGCTTCCTCTACCCCACTCACTCTGCTAGCCTCTCCTTGTACACACACCCACTCACACGTATTTTTGGAGGCAGAGGAGTACTGCTTGCTTTTGTGCAAATTAAGTTGCAAAAGAAAATAAATGTTGACATGAAACTGAAATACACTCACCAGGCTGGGAAGAGCTTCTGGAGAAAGCGTCCTCTGGATGCCATTCTGGGGTTCCCAGCTCCCTTCAACGCAGCAAACTCTAGAAGACAATGAGCCGGATTTGAAGGCAAAATTAGAGGCTTAGAAGCCATGGCCATCAAAAGATTGTTTGCTTGTGCTGCAGGGAGATGGAGAAAAATAAGCAGGTCTCCAGTTCATTATTGCCAATCTCTTTGGTTTTCTTTATATATATATAGATATGGAGATGTTTTGGATCTTAGGGACCTCCTAGACACAGAAGATAATCTAAAAATACACTTGTTTCAATTTTTAAAAAGCCACACGTGTTTAAAAATCTTCCTGGGAGGTAATCTGTTAGATGAGGCTGTGATAATTTGGCTTCCAGCAGTAACAGCTTATGCCAAAAATGAATCATGAAGTCTAGACAAGCGCCACTGTTTTCTTCCAGAGGCGGCCAGCAGAGGCTTTCTGTTTCTTGCACTCTCTAACTGGCTAGGTTAATTTTGTACCATGCTTTTACTCTGCAATGGCCTTGGAACCAAATATATATATATTATATATTATATATTATATATTATATATTATATATTATATATTATATATTATATGTTATACGTTATACGTTATACGTTATACGTTATACGTTATACGTTATACGTTATACGTTATACGTTATACGTTATACGTTATACGTTATACGTTATACGTTATACGTTATACGTTATATGTTATATATTATATATTATATATATAATTTTAATAATATATAAATTATATATATATAATTTTAAATGTGTCTTTTGGCCACTTGGATCCCCTCAGATCACTTGCTGTAACGTTCTTCAATATTAAAAAAGAGTAAACTGCCTTGTGAAAAGCCTATCTGATCATCCATGATGTACCACACAGCTCTGCTTAGGCAGGGAGATCACAGGCAGTGTAATAAGGACCCCAGAGATGTTCTGCAGAGATGTTCTGCAATTGTCACAATTCCTTAATGCATGAGGTATAAGAAGGACAAGGCAAAGGAAATGCAAGCCTGGGGGAACAGAGATCTCAAGTTTGTCCATGGGCTGTCAATCAAGTACATAATTACAATTCTGGTAACCTCATTTTCCACTTCCATGATATTCATAATGTAGGCAAACTGTGAAACCGTGAAACCTTTCAGATCGAGAACACTCTTCAAAATACTTGTTATATTTGGACAAATTCCTCTGCAAATTTTCCAAATGAAATAGTCACAGAATCCTGCAAATCAGGACCTTTTTCTTTTTGAGGGAACCAATGCACAGAAGGTCAGTGGAGCCTGTCCTTGGAAGATAGCTTAAATTGACAGCCTGCACAATCCAAATGCAAGTGTTAGCTGCAATAATTGTGGGAAACATGATTGAGCTTTCTACTCATTACAAGCAATTCTCCTAAGCTTCATAGACAGACTTTCCTTAATTGAGGAACAGGCATTACCAATGAATTTTTATGAGTTCATCCATTCTAGAACATTTCATCATAGTGCAGTCAGATTATTATATTAAAAATGTATATCACAACTGAAGCAGTTTTGTAAAACATGAGCTAATACACTATTGTAACTATTTATTTTTACCTTAGAGATGTAGACCAGAAAGCAAACTGCTTACAGCTTGAAAAATCATAACCACCAATAGCTAATGATTGAGATGTTGCACCTCAGAGACAGACCTCTCTTTGACCACATGAAAGTAATTACTATTGGTTATGAAGAAATGGAACCTTAAGGTTCAACTAAGACGTAGTATACATGGATAACAATTTAGCTGCTGACTGATAATAAAAGCTAAGTTTAAGTTCACCAGAGCAGGTTCCTGCCCTCTGTGACTTAGCCCTTGCTTTAACTATGAGATATTTGCTAGCATTTCTATTTGCTGTTGTAAAAAAAAAAATAGATATCAAAAGTTCTACAAAATGAAATCACCCAAGATATTTTAATGATAGGAGATGAGCCCCAGAGGCAGCAGTCTGTGAAACCGTGAAGCAGTAGGGTCACATCATAGTCTCCTTATAATCTCACAAATTTTAGTGATGATTTTAATATATTACTTAAGATAAAAACAAAACCCACTTAGGATGTCTTAAAATTATCATTGAAATATTCATGTTTTCTTGTAGTTATAGCCTATCTTATTGTAGCCATAGCTTTCTCTTTGAGTTTACCATGTGAAAACATTTCCAATGCAGCCTCCCAAGGAGCCAACATTGCTTAGGTCTCAAGAACCTTTAAACAAGAGAAGTATAAACATGGTCATCACCAACCTATGGATATGACCACGGGTCCCTGATGCAGAGTTCAGCTAGCTGTTTTAAATATAGTGTGTTGAAAGGTTTTTGTTCTCTGTATAAATTTAAAAGTATTGTTAGATAATATGCAATTTAAAAATAATTTACACATGCATACACACACGCACGTGCGCGCACACACACACACACACAAATGCAGGCTATTGCTAGGAGCCTCTGTAAAGCTTACAAATTCAGAAACAAGGCATCCACCACCCCCACCACCACCCCCAGTGAATCAGAATTTCAGCATTCTACAGTGACTAATGTAATGAGTGAGGAGACACTTCACAGAAGAGTTTGAGAGTTGGGCTTTAGAGAAAATGCTGTCATTAGACTCCAAATACCAATATAACTGTCATTTGGATCAAGAGAATCAATAGGGAATATTAATTAAATTATTTTAAGTCAGTAAGTGGTTCTATTCCTCTTAGTCTCTTCCCCCTCCACACCCACGCAATGCAACATACACATTACACATAGACATTCACACACAAACGCACACACATAATGTACACACGCACACACGCACACACACATGCACACACACACACACACACACACACACACACACTATCAGAAGACCTTAAGAACAAACCTAGAGTTCCCATTGGTTATTTTCTACCATATTCTTACTGGGGAACAGGCTCTTTTCTGAAAATATTCTTTTTCTCCTACCTAAAAAGCTTAAATTTTCTCATAGTTTTCGTTGTTGTGGCATCTGAAATGATGATGGAGTGTCAGTTACTCAGTCTTGTGTGCTATTTACATTTTGTGAAGACTGTCAACTCTTCTTCATCTATATCTTTTGAGGTAATAGTAAATACAGATGTGTATATGATTAATTCTCCACTTGCTCACATTTGGATATAGGCTATGTTGCTAACTGAATCATATAAGCAGTGTGTAGAGGAGACAGAAAGATGACAGAGAAGGGAGAAATAAGAGCAGCAATTAGAGACAAAATGCAGAGAGAGTGGAAATAGAAGAGACAGAGATAGTCAGAGGAGCATATCCAACATCTTTTTTATACATGGTTATTATTTTTATTAATTTATCTCATGTGTTACATCTGAACCACAGTTTCCCCTTCCTCCATTCAGCCTCTACTCCCACTATCCCCTCCCATTTCTTTTCCCCCAAATCTACTTCTCCTCTTAGTATAAGGTAGGTATCCCAGGGATATCAACCAGTAAGACTTAGCACCTTTCATATTAAGGTAGGATGAGGCAATCCAGTAGGAGAATAAGGGTTCCCAAAGCAGTTAAGGGCATCAGAAACAGCCCCCTGTTCACTATTATTTTAAGAGTCTAACAAGAACAAGGCGCTACAAAACTATAGCATATATAGAGAGGGCCTAGGTTAGAGCCATGTGAGTTCCCTTATTGTTAGTTCTGTGTCAATGAGCCCTATGTTAAGTCCAGGTTTGTTGATTCTCTGAGTTTTCTTGTGGTGTCCTTGACCTGACTAGCTCCTACATCTTATACATTGCTGTAAGAGTACAGAAAATTGATCCAGATTAAAGGAGTAAAAATAAAATAAAGTAAATAAATAAATAAGTCATTGCACTCAGCTCAGGAATGATGTGATCTCAACTCTGAAATGGTCAAATGGAGAAATGGTGGGAAAGAAGGAAGAGTGAGGTGGGATAGAGAAAAGAGAGGAGTAACAGAATGGGAAGAGAAAAGAAGAGAGAGACAGAGATTAAGGCATGTCCACCATTTTTTACACTATTGTGAATGGCTTTCAAGTAAAAGGTAAGATATGCAGGATTGTTCATAAGTAGAATTCTTTCTCAGCCATCAGCCATGGAGAGAGAGAAAAGAGAAAGGTGGAGAGGAAAAAGAGAGGAAAGATAGTTCTTCCTTCCTAGTTCTTCATAAGGGCATGCATTTCTAGAAATACCAGAGTAACAAGATATAAATAATTCTCATATTGTCCACTATTCTGATTTCTATGGATAAACACTTAATTACATTAATAAGTCCTAACGACATAGATGACAACCGAGATGCAAAGAAGTAAACCAAGGTTACACATATTCTGTTCTCCTCAGGCAGAAATTTACATGTGTTTGTTCAGTTATACAGAAGAAATATCCGTGAATGTTTTGGACAATGAGTGCTTTCTCATTTTTATTACATGGTAGACATACCATATTTTAAAATGTATCATCTCAAACACATGCATACACACATACATACACATGTACAAACATACATATACACACGGATACACACCCATACATACACACCATATACATCACACATACACACACACACACAAACAAATACACTAGTTTAATATTTTTGTGGTTTATCTACCACATAAAGGACAGAACAAAAGTTAAACAATTTAGTAAAACTACTGTTGGAAAAGTAGGAATCAAATAAGAGTCAAGCATGGCTTTTATTTCTTCTTACTATTATTAGGAAAAAACCTAGAGTAAACAAAGAATGAAGTAGGAATAGGAGACACAAAGCCATATTTTAAATATTTAAAACTGTTTACAGAATCAGAGTACCCTACTTATCTTATGTTGAAAGCACCACCTTTAAAATATTGGGAAAATTTGATGTTTCATACAACTATTTACTATAATTGATTTCCATACATTTTAAATGGAGCAAAAGAAAGGTAAATAAATTACCAAGGGATATTTAATGAGTAAATTGTGAAATGGAGAGGTCTGTGGGGATGATGACAATTTGGATGACAAGGTGGTGAGCCACAATGAAAGCTCTCCTCTGATGTACTTACATAGAATTTATTTATGTAGCAGAAATTATATTTTTAATAATGCCCCTAGATTTATGATTTTGTAAGTGTGATCATAGCAACTGAGATTTTAAAATAACCTAATAATAGTTTCACTATTTTTTAAATCATGATTGATTGTGTAAACTCATAGCTAATAAATACCTTTAAAATAACTGGGAGCAGAAGGTTACAGAGTATAAAATCAAGCAAAATAAATAGCTGTGTGTATAATATTTATTCTAAATTAAAAATAGCAGTAAATGAGATAGTAGAGAGAGACTATAGGTCTTATATCTTTCAGCAAAAGTGCTTGATAAATGCAGAGAATGCTACAGCAAGGTGCTTCCTCAACTCAGAAATTAACAAAAAAATGTGTGGTTGCCATGGGGATATTTAAGTTACAGAAAAAATAAATCAGGAAATGATGAATGTAATTAATTTTTCTTGAAGTTCAACTGATGCAAGGTAAAAGCGTATTTATTATGTGAGTGTCTAGTGATCCATGATATTAAAAAAAGGAATACCAAATTTGCAATATATGTAAATTAGGCAAATTTTGTTATTGATGTTGACAACAAATACAAAAGTGAGTTACTCACTGGTGAATTTAATTTGCTCATATGATTCTCACAAATAAATAAATAAATGCACATACATTTGCAAAAATAGAAGTCTGACTTTTGTAGCTTTTACTTTCAATGGACAAAGACAGTATCAGGGGCTACAATGGCCCACCACACTCAGAAGTGAGCTAGCATGTAAACTTTCTGTAGTTCTCAGCACCAGTTCATAAGATTAGGGTGGTCTGAGCAGCTTTCAATGTCTAGCTTTGCTACTGATTCTAAATCAGAGAATTAAAAGCTCACAATTTTATTTGGGGAATCAATCCAGCAAATAGGTAAGAAGACATATTTCAAATGGTAGTCCTGAATGCATTTGTATACACAAGAACTTCTGACCTTTCACAAGAAGCTTTACATCTAGATTTTATAGAAATCCCCTAAGTTTTAAATGTTGAGACTTAATGCAAAACATGTAAGTCAAGTAGTAGAAGACAGATAATATGGGTTTGCAGTTTTTGTGTGTCTTTGCATAACTTCTCCCTAATAAACACACCATGGCATGACCCCTTGGAGATTTTTTGGGTGGAAATTGTTGGTTACTACATTGCCTGTGTCATATGTTTGTAAGCATGAAGCAGTTCACTGTGTTGTATCAGTGGTGACTTCTACGAAATGATAAACCATTCAGCCTACATGTCTGCCTTTCATGAGCTGGTAAATCTCAGAATCAATCTTTGTGTTTTTACCATGGATTCAAAAAAATAATTGATTTTGATTCACTGTACAAGCTTATGTAGTTTCCAGTAAGAGACACAATTTTATCCACAGTAACAGAATCATCAGACAAATTTTTAATGAGAATAACAGAAATTTGTATATCTGTACATTTAGGCTATAATTCATGTGTACACATCCATTTGTATGATCAGAAAAGGAAAAGATATGTGATATCTTCATGGTATGGTATATAGCTGATCTTCAACAGGCAGTCCATTTGAACTCAGAGAATGAATTCATGAAATGGTCACTTTTTGTTGTATCAATTTTTTTATACTATAACAGAGTACCTGAGAAAAGACTACTAAAAAATGATGTTTTTATTTTCTAGTGGGCCATGAATTTCAGTCCATTATTGTTGGGGGAGGATGTCAGAACAGAGAAGCTTTTATTAGGCATTCAAGAAAGACAGAGAGAGATTGCCTGTGTCTGCTGCTTTACCACCTCCCCCAACTTTTATCCCAATGTTGTGGGTTCCGAGCAAGTATATATTGTATAGCAATATCAATCACAGACACATACACAGAGAGAGAGTGAGCGAGACAGAGACAGAAAGAGACAGAGACACAGAAACACAGACATGCAGAGAAAGAATGATATAGAGAGAATGTTGTTTTGCCAAAACATATGGGATCTTCTTACCTCATAACATCAGGTTTTTTCATAATGAAACATTTTAGTAAGTTAGTTTTTGTTGTACTAAAGTGCTTTCTACATCTACCCTAGCTTTACCTCTATAGAACTGCTTTAAATATCAAGAAATGTTCCCTCTCATGACATACCTTTATATATTACCAGCCACTGCCTACCATTTCCTTCTCATAACCAGACACACTAGCCCCTCATTATCATACTCTGCTTTATTTCTTGTTTTGCCATTTTTAGTTAGAACATTTTGACCACTTGTCAATAAATGTAACTCCTTTTGTCAGTTTCTGTTGGTCAATGAGGAATAAAGAGCTGAGGCATATCTTCTGAAGGCTCTTAGCACCCCAGACTCAGAGGGAAGACTACCTCCTTTGTTGCAGTTGCCACATTCTTGTGATCAGCCTTCCACACAAGCAGCCAAATCATGTGTTTGGCTCACAGTGAGCTTCGACATGAAAATATTAGTGATTGCCTTCTATCTGCCTGGACTGAGATAGTACATCCACACATTGTTAACCTCAGGAAAGTGTGTGGTTGATTAATAGTTCAAAGACTTTGTTTCAAATATACTGTCAAGAAAATACCTTCTACTCTTAATTGGTATCTTGACACAAACAGATACCTTTACTTACTCGAGTTAAATTGCATTATGTTGGTATTGTGTCACCCTTACCCTAGTTAAATGTCTCTATGTTGGTTCTGCCTCGTCATGTTTGTACCAGGATCATTTTAAACTCTGTGTTTTGTGTCATAGATAGTCCTCAATTTTTCCAGCTGTGCATCAAAGACATAGTTGATAAGGATGCCATTTAGTTTTCAGCTAAGACATTACTAAAAGTTTGTTGAGTGGAATACAAACCAAAGCTGGAAGCTATCTCCTAGGACCCTTTTCTACTGGTTCAGAAACAGAACCCATTCCTCAGCAGCAACAGCCATGTGAGTACCCCATCATTAATCTCCCTCACAGCTATGGGGATAGCATGAGGTTTCTTCAAGTGTCTTATTTAGAAAATGGTGGGCTATATGATGTTTGCAAGGTAGCTTGGCTTCCTTTAAAATCAAAGCACTTTGGTATTTTTATTTATGTACTGCGATGCTTAGTTAGCATGTTCATCTATTACAATAGACTTTAACCTTGTGATGAGACTTCAGGAACTCTTGCAGGATTTAATAACTGATTCATCCATGTCGGGTTCCATATTTTGATTGGTATCCATATTTAATTGTACTGTTGGCTTTTCCCTAATCTTATGAGATGGTTTCTACTCACTTCATTCCCTAGTGATTCATTTAATTCACCTTAAACTTGTAAGTCATCTGGTTCTTGATTAGAATATTTATTTACAGATTCTAAGAGTCTATAATCCTTGCCTTTATTTCTATTACCTCTTGATCATGATATCTCTCATAATATGGTGAATAGTTCTCCCAGTGGAGAGACATAGGCACAAACTATTATCTTATACATTGAATTGTATACCACTTTTCATAAGCAGTGATTAGATCCATCATTTTGAAGATCCTTTTACTTTGTATTTACTAATCTTATAATATATATGTATGTATATATATATGTATATATATATTAAAAATTCTCTCTAAATTAAAATTTAGTCCTTAGTGAAGAAAAAAACTATACTTGCATTCTCAAACCTTTTCTTTAAGTCTGTTGCCACTTTTCTGTATATACCCTTGACTGTATGTTCTTTCCTTCATATTTTGTAGATTGTTCAATAAAATCAGAGCTCATCAGAAGGAGAGCCCTAAGAACCAAACCGGTTTCCTTGTATATGGATTCTTTGTTGGCTTCATCAGTATTATTTCTGATTATATTATCAGATTTTCCATTTTTACACCCAACCTCCTTTTTATTTTATTGTTCATGATATCTTGGGGATAGTGATAACTGTCTGTTAAGTTGTTTTGTAATGAAGTGTCTATATAACATTCTAAGATCCAATGTATACTTTTGTAGCCTTTCCATGGCTCCTAAATGGCAGGGTTTTTTTTTCCTCTAAACGTTTCTATTATTTTACCTACAAGTATAAGTTTCTCTTTGTTAGTAAAGATTACCTCAGAAGTAGAAACCTATGTCATTGTTCTGTGCTCATCCTGAGAAATTTGTTTCAAGAGAACACAAAAATCTCAGATGGTCTCCCTTAGGGATAAGAAAGCCCAAGTGGCTAGAATTTCCCATCATTGCCTTTTTTTTCTTGTGGGAGTTTTATAATGTAGTGTTAGCATTACACATGCAATTATTAGAAGTGTGAACTCAAAACTTCAGACCAGGGTTATGTGATCAAAACTCTTAGTCATCTGTCTTTGCAGACATCTTTGAGGCAGTTCTGCCCTCTCAAGTGCAAGATCTGCTATTAGGAAGCATCATCTATCCCTGCAGGCTGAGATACAGCACAGCGCATCATCCTGATCCTGCAGCCACTTACACTTGTTCAGGTAGTTTCTACTAAGGGTAACTCTATGCGCATGCTCATTGCATAGGGAAAAATTATCTTTTCAATTGTTTTAGGCATTTTCTAGAGTCTTCCAGATAGCCTAGTTATTTTGTAACATGTATCATGCTAAACGTAAGACAATTTCTAATGTTAAATTGTAAACTTTGCTTAGGATTTAGAAATAGGTTAGGAACCAGGTTCAGTGAACAGCCATGCACATGTCTGAGGCCTTATGTGGCCAACACATTCAAGATGATTTCCTAGTGAGAACTTCATAAAAGTCTCTACTTTTGTTCTTATAGATTATCCCTACCTTGAATCCATTCGTCAACTAGGCTGCTTTTACTCACATCAAGATTTCTCTAAATCTGCCTAATACAGCCCTAAGGATGTCATTTTCTGGTTGGAAGTCTTCTTTGTTAAATCTTCCGTGAAGTTGAGAACCTCTATAATAGCCCTTCAAACATTTTCGTTGGACTTCTATTTCATAACCCATAACCCACAGCTTCTTATCACATTCCCCAAATCCACAGGGTGAGCCCGGACTTCCATTGTTGTGCTCAGGCCTCTATCCATGCCCTTTGTCCCTCTAAGCTCTCTGTTTACCACTGCTTGGACATTAAAAGTCTCTCAGCTCACATTCCTGGACCCCCGGGAGATTTGTTTCTTGTGTAACTTTGCTGAGTGTCATCCCCTCTGCCCCAGCTAAGTATCAATAGCAAACATTGAAATTCAAGAGTCTGGCTGTGAGCTAGTTTGTACAGTCTATGAAAGTGAACCAGATCCTTAAGAAAGGATCTCACACCTGCATCTTCCTTAACAATACTTGTTGAACCACAGCCTGTGTTATTCTGTAATCTGTATGTAAGTTCTTCTAAGGCTTTCTCAAATGGCATCACTCATTGTAATGTGCCTAGGAAAAGGCTTCACTTAGAAATACTTACTGATTTAGTACAAAAAGGAGTTATCTTAGTAAGAACGATACTCTTGAGGAGTCCAAAGTTAGTAGTTCATTCTAGAATTATTTTTTCTAAATAAAAAGTAGAAAATAGTAATCTATGAAATGTTATGAAGATTTACATATGTGAGTGGCAGGAGGGGAAGGAAGGGAAGAAGAGGGAAATAAAGAGAAGGAAAAATAAAGGAACAAC
The DNA here is from genome assembly GCF_978045245.1 of Mus caroli. Lineage (NCBI taxonomy): Eukaryota > Metazoa > Chordata > Mammalia > Rodentia > Muridae > Mus > Mus caroli. The sequence goes on from NW_028227256.1 coordinate 47,818,076, forward strand.
CAAGAATAATGAACTATAGAGGCTTTGGTCATTTCCGTCTCCAGTCTCTCCTCCTCCTGTCAAGAATTCCTGCCCACATTTGAAGGGAAAGCAACCCCTAGTAATATAGGAGATATTGTCTTATTCCATACTTAGATGAGTGCCAGCTTAAATTTAAAATATACAAAATAAAGGCCATTATGCATTTGGACATCACAATGCAGAGTTGAGAGGCTTTATGGAAGATAAAAGGCTACAGATGAGAGAGCAGCCTCTGAAAATAGGGGAAAAAAGCTCAGCAATTAACCTTAAGATGAAGTAGCTTTCCTTTCTCGCCATGATCAACTCATACTTAAGTCTTTAAATGGAAAATGACTTGTAGTTAACCTTTATGATTCAGAAAACCATTTAATTGTAATTATAGCTAATCCAATTAAAGATGGATTATAATAACTGCTGAATTAATAGGTCATGAAACACCGAGTTTAATTATGAGTGTATTTATTTTGGAAAAATTACTCTTAAGGTATTATGTAATTTTAAAAATTATTTTGAACTCAAAATTATATAGGTTGTGATTCATAAGTAAAAGAAGAACAAGGAGTGAATACCCTAGAGCTCTTCAAGGTATAAGGGCAGAACAGGAAACAGGACAATATGAGTGACAAAGCTTGATTTTAAATAACTAAACTCAATTTTTTTAAATTCACAACCTTGAAAAATACTATCAATAGTTTAGTTTCATCCCTAGAAACATTAAAATTATTGTTAAAGTTTATATTCTAATGTGATTAGTAGAATTAAAAGAAAATTTTACTTTTAAAACCACAAATCGTCACATCGCACACTGTAACTCTGAAACTTAGACACTTGTGTCTTTAGTTGCATATTTAGAGGGAAATGTACCTGTGTTTAAAGTAGAACAAATGACCAGTGTTAACATCAATAGATATATTTTAACATTAGTGTTTTGTTCTTTTTCTACATTTAAAAGTTATGGAAAAGACATGAGTAGATATTTTTAAAAACACATACACATAATGGCTTGAACAAGAAAATAATTACCCACATCAATTGAAGCACATATTAGGGTAGGCAAACAGTAGGGTTTCAGTCTTTCCAACACTTCTCACCAATATGCAAAAGGGCATACTCTTCCATGATATGCACATTCAAGCCAAGTTCTCCAATTGGGTTTTGGAGTGATATTAGTAAATTCTCACTGTAAATATCAATTTCCCTAATTCTACACTGCACAATTTTCATTTTTAATATTAATAAAATGTAAGAAAACAGACAAGGATTTCAAGCTATCATCTGACGGCATGGGGAATTTCCCTGGGTGGAAAGAAATAACGTTTTCAAATGTTTTCTTCTAAAACATGCTTTGTCCTTGAACCATGTACATCATGACCAAAAGCATTTCTCTTGCTGCTTCTTGACTATGTTTTCAGCTGGTTATAAAAAGTGTCAAGGTTTCTTTACATATTCTCTTATTAATTATCCAGTGGCTTATACTTTTAAGATAACATTACACGCAGGTGAGATGGTTACCGCCAGGCCTGACAACCTGGGTTTCATCCCAGAGGTTCACCTAGTGGAAGCAGAGAGCGGATTCACAGGTTGTTCTTTGACTCCAGTGTGTACTTAGTCATGCACACACACATGCACACACACGGAGATACACACAGAGAATGACGGAAACAGACAACAGACAGACAAAGAGAATGAGAAAACCAGCAAAACAACAACAACAACAACAAAACAACCAGTACTCTCCAAATGAGTGGCATGAAAAGTTTTCATAGAAAAATTAATACAAATATAGAATATACAACTGGAGAACTTTGAAGGAGACAGCAAAATGGTACATGGCAGACCACATAAGGTATCCATAGAAACTGGCTCAAAAGCTACAAGCTGTGATGGAGATGCCTCAGCCTAGACCAGGTCATGATCATGCTTACCACTCAGACACTTGATACTTAGCAAGGTCCTGAGGGAACTTGTGCCTACTGATAGATACACTATGGTAACTACCCTTGTGTGCCACAGACTGGAGCCATCCACTCTCTCCTATGTGGATCTCCAAATGGACTGCTGCTGCGCTTGAAATCAAACTGCATTTTTCCTGAGCAACAACCTCCTCTGAAGCCTTGTCCTTTAGCGTTTGGAAGTTGCTGAGCTGCACATAATCAAGCCTTCCTTGGAGTTGTTTAAAACAGGCGCATTATCAGAGTCTCATCTCTCTGAAAGCTTCAGACTTCATTACACTATTAGAAAGAAATTAACATATTGTACCTGATAAGCCTCTACACAGCTGAAATCCTTGCATCCACACTAATGCTGACTATGCCAGCACTTCTTTCTGATTAAAAGTAAGTTACTCAAAGTTAAAATATGTGCTCTTTTTCTACTTCCTTCTTGAGATTAAAAATCAACCATGAAGTTGTTCTGACGATAATTTTCTTTCAGTAAACTCAAGCAATCATTGTAGCATGACATTTTGATTCTGATTTTGAAGGGATTTGTGAAAGAAAATCAAGAGGCATGCTTATCATGGGTAACAAAGACAGGAAACTGGAAGGAATACAGTGATCGCGGGCTAGTGATTTAGTAGAACATTTTAAATAGTAGGCTGCTCTAATGCTGTTTTATATCATCTGTTAGTGCCTAAATATCACTAAGGTTGAGGGATTTGTAGAAAATAAACGTATATAGACATTTGAGCGAGAATAGCATTTTTACATTTTTGAAAGCAGGTTCTATCTATGATTACAAATAACTATGTATGCATTTGGGGCAGAGCCAGTTTACTGGTACCTAATTTTAATTATCAAAAAATTAAACTAACATGAAAGACTGGAACTTCTGTGATGTCAAACCAAGAGTTGCAATGGTCTTCCAAGAGTAGACTATTAATCACCACTGTTTTGCAAAGCAAGGTCCTGCAACTTTATGTTAAGAAATGATGTGAACAGCACAGGACTGATGATTTCAAAACTTTAAATTAATACGTTTGCATATATCACATTAAAAATAAACTCTAGACAAGAAGACTGTAAAGCAGAAATAGCACTGGGTAGAAAACAACCTAGTAATTTGAAGGATTGCTTGTAAGCTCAGAGTCACTGGTTGGAGAGAGTTGCCCATAAAAAAGCAATGTGCTTGTTGAAAAAGCTCATGATTTATTCAACTGCTAAGTTTAGAGCTTAAAGGGGGACTAGATCTTTCAATGACTGTAAAGTAAAATTGCACAATTTTATTGTTGGTTAATATTTGACTTTAGACACAGTCAACTCTGTTCTTACCATGCCTTACCACAGTGTTTCAACAATTGCCCCCAGATTTAATTGTGCCATGTGCGCAAGACTAAATGAGAACAACTTCTAATCCGTTTGCACCTAGACTAACTGCACTGATGATTTCTTTATTGTTTCCCAAGTGTAATCATTTTACTATTTTAGAGTTAGAAAAGCCAAGCTTCTGATGGAAGATAGAAAAAAGCAGCCCTGACAGATGTAAAGAACTCCCCTACGACTACGAAGAAAGGTGCAGCTTTGGGTTAGATGCCTCATCATGATATTTGATGATCCCACTTCAGTTCACTGTATTATCACGTGATATTCAGCTTTCTATAAACTCTATAAAATTTTAGTTTATTTTTCAAGAATACAGGTAAATTTTTTATTTGCTGATAGAGAATTGGAAGTAGAGGCAGTCAAGATGCTGTCAGGAGAAAAGAGCCTTAGAATCTCCTTTGTTAGAATCCTGGTAGGGGGGCGGACCACTTACTTAGCACTAGTGAACTCACACATGTGTGTACCACAGCTATCCGAAAGAGAGGCTTGTAATTTCATAGTAGCTGCAAGTTACTCAGCAAAACAGCAGTGTTCCAAATGCCCTGTATGTGATGAGCTGCACTGGAAACAATCGAGGGAATTGCCTGAGGAGAACAGAGAGAACATACTCAGTACAGTTAGATCATGTGTTCTTTGTTGCTAATAAATAAAAATAGGTTTTTAGGGGCTGAAGAGACAGTTCAATTGGCAATAGTACTTGCTGTTCAAGGAAAATGATGTGAGTTCTGATCTCCAGCTCTCATAAAATCCCATGTACCTGTAACCACTGTGTTGGCACAAGGAGAAAGTCAGAGGCAAGAGAATCCCTGGGGCTGCTGGCTCCCAGGTTCAGTGAGAATGTCTGTCTCAAGAGCAAAAGATAGGCAGTGACAGAGCAGGACACATGATTGTCCTCTGGCTTCCTCTTGCATATAGGAAGGAATATACATATACAGCATACAAGCATGTATACATGTGCATACATGTGTATAAACACACATCCATACATGTACATATAATAGTTTCAGAGTCAAGCTGTTGTAGGTTATACAAAGTTGAATATAGTCGTGATGTCTCCCTAAGACTCAGTTTCCCCAACATGAATCTGTCAAGGGGGAGGGGGGACATGAATGTTGAGCATTAAACCTCAAGCTGTTTAATAAGTATTAGCCATTACTCCTTCTCTCTGGGTATAAACATGTATTTCTTCCTGTATTCTAAATCTAATTTCAGCGGGGAACCTAGAGGAAATCTTGTATGACAAGAAATGTGAAGAATCCACCCTACACCTGGAGCTGGGGAACGCCAGATCCCAGTTGTCTCATTTTATTATTTCTTGAAACATACCACAAAATAATCTGCACAAAATATGTCCATGTATTTGAGACATCTGAATAATTTACAGGATTGTCTCTTTTCCAAACTGTCATCATGTACACTTGGCAAATGGATTCACAATTGAGAATAATTTTATAGAAAAGAGATGGTAAATTATTCACATTGTCCTTTTTCCCCATCAGCACATTAATTAACACAGCATATTAAGGACTTGTTTCATGTATAATATAATACACAATGAATGAAGATTAAAATGTCGTAGAAAATTCAAAACAGATGCATCCTTTAACAACTGGAGGACACATAGCTCACCTTTTATTTAAGCAGAGAGTACTACATTTTTACATTATTTTTTGAACTTCTAAATAACTAGGGGAGTATTTTAAGTTTCATCTAGAATTAATTGTGGTTATCGGTGTATATTCAATTTTTTAAAATTAAACATACTGTTCCTAATGTTTTCATTTTTATTCTGCCATATCTTAATTGAAATGAATAGTTAGCCTCACTTTAAGAATGTTTTGGCTGGACATTTTATTCCCTATTCTGGGGAGGAATGAAGTATCCATGCATTGGTCTTCCTTCTTGATTTTCTTGTGCTTTGGAAGTTGTATCTTGGGTATTCTAGGTTTCTGGGCTAATATCCACTTATCAGACAGTGTATATCAAGTGACTTCTTTTGTGATTGGGTTACCTCACTCAGGATGATATCCTCGAGATACATCCATTTGCCCAAGAATATTTCATTTCTCCCTAGAATACTTCCCAAGAATACTTCATTCTTCCCTAGAATAGGGAATAAAATATCCATGGAAGGAATTGCAGAGACAAAGTTTGGTGCTAAGACGAAAGGATGGACCATCCAGAGACTGCCCCACCTAGGGATCCATCCCATAATCAGCCACCAAACACAGACACTATTGTATATGCCAGCAAGATTTTGCTGAAAGGACCCTGATATAGCTGTCTCCTCCTGTGAGGCTTTGACAGTGTCTGGCAAATACAGAAGTGGATACTCACAGTCATATATAGGATGAAACACAGGGCCCCCAATGTAGGAGCTAGAGAAAGTACCCAAGGGCTGAAGGGGTCTGCAATCCTATAGGTAGAACAACAATATGAACTAATCAGTACCCCCAGAGCTCGTGTCTCTAGGTGCATATGTAGCAGAAGATGGCCTAGTTGACCATCATTGGGAAGAGAGGCCCCTTGGTCTAGCAAACTTTATATGCCCCAGTACAGGGGAAATCCAGGGCCAAAAAGTAGGAGTGAGTGGGTAGGGGAGCAGAGTCGGGAGAAGGGTATAGGGGACTTTTGGGATAGCATTTGAAATGTAAATGAAGAAAATATCTAATTAAAAAAAAAGCTGGAAAAAAAAAAGATTGTTTTGGCTGCTGTGAGGTAGTGGCACAAACCTCAGCATTTGGGAGAAAGAAGCAACAGAGCTCTGAGTTCGAGGCCAGCTTGGTCTGCAAAGTGGCAGCGAGAGTTACACAGAGAAACCATGTCTTAGAAAATGTTTTGGTGACTTTTACACAAACATATTTATTGTTAAATAAAAATTAATCCTGCAATGTAGATACATGGAAATAATCAATATATTTGGTTATAAAACAAGTAGATTTCTATCGCAACGATATATAAACAAATTGGCTGGTATCTACAAGAGTTGAGCTACATGATTTTAAATCAGTTTGTTTAGCTTCATATACTATTTTAAAAATATTTTCTCGTTACACTTGTTTGCATAGCCTTCCTCTGCAATTTGTCTTTTAAGATTTGACTTTTTGTTTAAGATCATTTGCTCTTAGTCCTAAGATTAGGAGGAAGATATTAACATAAGGGGGGGGGGACATAGTAATTTGTGTACCTAATCTTATTCTGGATTTGAAAACAAGGATGAGCCCCCATTTCCTGAACCCTTCCTTTGGGTTGTTATTAAAGAACTGACACCAAAGTCAACTTTTACAGATATTTCTAAAGACATCATTTGGTATTAAACATGCCAATGATCGTCCTTCAGTTGTGTTCAGTATTTTAACTTGGATCAATAAAATTTGAAATTTGTAAAGTACTTTCAGAAACAAGTAACGATTTTCAATTTGTTGTGAGACGAGAAGTGAACAGGTGATGGGTTAGGCCAACTCAGCTGCTGCTGATTGTCCCCACCAGGTCTGCCGAGTCATCGTGTAAAAGAAAAGGTGTTGATAAAACCATATAACTCTTGGGAGGGGAAAAAGAAAGAACATTTCAAGGAAAAGGATGGATGTTTGGAAAGAGATATCCGTGGAAAAGTCTGGAGAAAGGGAGGTTGATACTGAGGAAGGGCGAGAAGGGGGTGAGCAGTTTATACTCTAAGCTGAGATATGGAGACACCATCTAATACATGCAGACACACAAGTCCTGAGTCCTAACCAGAGAATACCATTTATGAGAAAACTAGAGACAAATGCATCTTAGATCAGCTTTCTAGAGAGCATATGGGGCACACGGACTATGCTGTTGTTGTGGATACCTCCTGGAAGAAAGAATTCCTGCAATGTACCAACCTCAAGAACTCAGAATCTGCAACACCAAGAGGTCTCATCCAGGTTATATACCACTAAAATGGCTGGAGCCTAGAGAACAACTGCTTGGCCAATCTGCCTGCAGGTAGGACACAGAGCTTCATGAATGCTCTGTCCCTGAGCCATCCCTCCTTCTAGGATGGGAACCCTGATGATGAAGTTGCCTTTGAACCTCCTATTTTTCTCCCTGTAAGAAATCTCTATAAACTTGTTGGTTCCAAACGTGAACACCAAATTTTAAGGCTTCTCTCTTAAAGGATAAAACTTAAACAAAACACGAAGGCAAAACAAAACAAATAAAAAACATAATGCTTTACTCTGTAATTTTATAGACATGAGGATGTTTGGAAAAGGATAGGTGGTAGGCGCCTGTGTCCCCAATAAATGACAAGATATTTGGTCATTATAGATTTTCAGAGAATGTACAGCCCTGGTACCTAATGGAGAAGACTTCTTTTGGGGTGCTATTAAAGGACATGACCATAAAAGAACTCAATTTTTCTACATAGGAACTAAGATCTCCCAGAAGAACATGCTGGGAACACAGCAAGGACAGTTTGGAGAATAAGCAAGCTAGACTTGTGGCCAGTTCAAAAGACTAAAAGACTATGTTTGCTTTTTTTCTTAGCTTTATCATCAAAATGAATCACTTGCCTGTCCTTATATGTTTCAACTCCATTTGCCAGATGTCACCAAAGAAACCTATTTTCTAGACATTTTTCCAGATAATCTGTCATCTAAAAATGTTTATGCATACAGTCTATTTTTCTGTGGTTGGCCACATAAATTTCAGACCTGCTGATCTTATCTATCTTGAATATCCTGTCAGTTTCACAGCTGTTTGGGGGAATCCAGATACTGTTCTCTGGAGTCTTAATTTGTCTCAGAGAATGTACAAGCACCTGGAATCATAGAAGAATGGTAGATGCATCCTTCCAGCCAGCCTGTTGTCAGGTGTGCTCCTGGGCCTCATTACAGCATCCTCTACAGGGAGAAGCTTGGCTCAGTTTTCGGGTTAAGCAAGGGTGATGCTGTTTATAGCTGTAGAGACACAGGGAAGAAGAGAAAGTCATATAAATCAGTTCAAATGAAGCCATAAATAACAAAAGGCACACATGACACTCCATGGACCTGTGCTTCAAATCCCTTCCCATTTGCAGGCTACACATTTGTATTAATAATGATGGCATTCAAACCTGCCAATATGGAAGGGATGGGAGCCAGGTGAATAAATTCAGGTGAGATTTATGGTCCAGCAGCATAGCCTCAGTTAGGAAAGAAAGAAAGGTGTGTCTCCAGAGGCAGCTGATCTCGTCTTGGCACATAGAGTGCTGCTGAAGTCACAGTTTGCAGCTGTTTTAGTCCTGTCAGTGCCAGTTGGCAAGCTAATGGAAATGGTGGAAGAAAAGAACAAAATGTCACCACAGAGAAGAGTAAATTGGAAATTCAAGCATTTTTATTCCTTATAATCCTGCTGAATCAAAATGAAATCACTCTACAAATTCGCCATCTCCATATTAACAAAAAGCAGGTAAGTGCACAAACCATTCAGGGAGGAAAGATTGACTGGCATTCTTTTGACCATCAGCTTGTTCAAATAGCTTCATGATTTCTAATAACTTGGCAAATTAGTTTATAAATGACAATATTGATTTTAAAAGTGTAATTTTTAGTGGAAAATTGCAATGCATTTGGACACAGGCCTTACATTAAGGGTCCTTTGTAGTGGTGTAGCAGGGTCAATTTTAAACTGTTATTTTGCTAATAACATATGAAGCATTCCATAAACATCTTTCTAATACTGTTCACCTGGACTTACTATATGATCATTTCCAAATACCTCAGACAATGCTATGAAAACCAATTCTCTATACACATAAGTCATGATTTTAACCTTCAAAATGAATGAGTGTGTTAATGCCCATGATTTACTAATTTTAAGCATTCATATAATCCAACACAATTACTTTTATTTTTAGCTTTAGAGAAGAATCTTAAATGTATTACCAAAATAAACACAAGAAGATCAAATGAGCATATGTCCATCACAAGTTTAGTGTAAGATAACACAATATGAAAAGCATATATTGTTGAAACCTCACAGCTGATACCTCTATAAACACACCAAAGACCATCCTTCCCTTCAGAGAAACAGCCACCTTAATGCCTCACAGATGAACTACAAGTAGCTAACCAAAGGTTAAAACATAATTCTTTCTTTAATGTGAGTTTAAAGTGCAGTGATATGGTGGCTTATCCATTTCTTCCCACTGGGTATATAGAAGAAGTTGAGTTAATATTCACATGGAAAAGAGATAACCAACATTATTCTAAGGCTTCTCTAAAGCTCAGGACCCAAGCTTCAAGCACCATTCTGGTCATCATCTGGCTTTATGTGCAAAATTAGTCTTGCATCTTCACTTCGAGATTTTGCTATAATGCTGTGTTTCTCTATGTATAAACAATTTACTCATATTGACTAATGATAAATCATAGCTCTATCAATATATTAGAATGTAATTGTATTTTCAATAGAATTTAGCAACAGATAGTTATTTCTATATAGTGTTTATGTGCCATTATTCTGTACAGGTTAGGTTTCTCAATTGTACATGAAATTATCAACTGTCATTTTATAAATAAGTTTGACACATAGTCTATTTTATTTGCTATTGATCACTGAAGAAACCATATAATGTAGTACTATACACTGTATTTTAAAAGACCTTTTAAAATCGCAGGTCTTTGGAAAAACTAAGCTACATCTGAAGCAAAAGTTTCTATCACATTTTTAGAATTAAAAAGCTCATATAACTTATTACCCAAATACTTCAGAATCCTAAAATAAAGCTTCTACATTGGCAGAGTCCAAATCCGTCTGGCATCAGTTTTAACCAATGGAAGGTTAGCAATACCTTTTGTTTCCTGTTGGAATAAGTCCTGATACTAAGTGTCTTCTCTTTAGCAATAAGAATTATGAAATTGTGGTTTTGCTTCTTCATTGTAGAACAGAGGAGATAGCATAGAATTGTGTGTGAGTGTGTGTGTGTGTGTGTGTGTGATTCCTGAACATTTTCAGGGTAAGTGAAAGCATAGAATTGTGTGTGTGTGTGTGTGTGTGTGTGTGTGTGTGTGTGTGATTCCTGAACATTTTCAGGGTAAGTGACTTACCAGCTAGCATGATCTGCACATGATCTGCACATTTATTTACAGCCTGTCTTTTAACACTATCTTGTCAACAGCATCACTGACCACCATTTGGTGTTCAGTGTTTGTTGCTGGCGAGATTTCTTTCATGGACTCTCCTTTGTGCTCCTCTCTTCTGTGGTTCATATTTCTTGGACGTACAACTTTATCTGCACAGCTCCAAAACTCGAATGTGTTATCTCTCAGTTAAATATGCAAGTTGTATCCCATTCACTATCAGATGAAAGCTTCTGCCTTCTCAACAAGATGGCGTCTTCTGTTCAACTGGTGTCCTCAGAACAGCAACTTCATTACCACATGCAGTTGCCTCAGAATTTTAGAAAAGAGCCTCTAAAGCAGGCATGCTCCGTCAGAGTTTACTTTACAAAGATTGCTCAACATACTTGTACACTACATGTAACAGGAGATTAATATCCAGAATGCATAAGAAACTTAAGAAAAACTCAATAAAAAAATACATAAAACAATCAGAATTTAAAAACCAACACTAGACATTCCTATATAAGTTTTATATTTAATAATAATCAATATGAAGGAAAACTGCCACCTCTAAACACCAGGGGAATGTAAATCAAAACCACAGTGATATGTCATCTCTCTGCAGTGAGGATGGTGAATCTGGAAAGACTAAATGTAACTGCAGGCAAGAGTGTGACAAGATGAAAGCACGGATGCACTGTTGTGGGAAGAAAAGTAGCGCAACAATTATGAAAACTTCATGAAATCTAACTTAAAATAGTAAAATTACTGTATGACTCAGAAAACCCATCACTGGGATATATGCAGAAGAAATAAAGTATGTGTGTTGGAAGAGATATCTGGATTACCATGTTTATTGAAACACTATTTACAAAGGCTAAGAAATAGTAAAAGGCTATGTGGCTAGCGATTGATGAGTGAAGAAAATAAGACACAAATACACCACAAATACTATTCATTGGTTAGAAAAATAAAATCTCCTCATTTGCAACGACTTGGATAGTACTGGAAACAATTATTTTAAGTAAAAATGAGCCAGGCGTAGAAAGTCAAACACCACAAGATCTCATTCACATCCAGGCATAGAAAGTCAAACACCACAAGATCTCATTCACATCCAGGCATAGAAGTCAAACACCACAAGATCTCATTCAGATCCAGGCATAGAAAGTCAAACACCACAGGTTCTCATTCACATCCAGGCATAGAAAGTCAAACACCAGAGGATCTCATTCACATCCAGGCATAGAAAGTCAAACACCACAAGCTCTCATTCACATCCAGGCATAGAAATCAAACACCAGAGGATCTCATTCATATCCTGTGGAGTCTAAAGCTTTGAGGTTTATGTTTATTTCTATTTTTCAATTAAAATGAAAAGTCCCCCAAAGTTTGATTTAAAGGAAATCCTAGCTGTTGTTTGTGCCCTAAAGTGTGTGAAGTCCTAGTGGCATCGCCTGCCTCATGTCATTTCTCATGCTCCCATCATTCCAGGCTTCTACTTCTCTGAAACCGACTATCACTTCTCTTGACACAGAATACTCCTTTTTTTTTTCTTTTACTCTAACTTTCCATATACTAAGTTATGTTTCTGAGACTAAAACCCCTCCCTGCTCACCTTTGTACAAGCTGGGAAACCTGGTCTGCCCTCCTTCCCCCAACCTGCCCACTTGGAGAAAACCCCTGGCTAACATATTAATTCCTCAGCTCCACGTTTCCTGCAGTCTACTCAAGAGCATCCACCCAGGGTCTCAGTTTGAGCATGTATGGACACAATCCCAGCTCTTAGCAGACCCTTCATCACTTCTCCCCTAAGCTCTATAAAAACCCCTGTCTTTAGCTGGACCTGTGAGATCAGTGATCCCACCAGAGTTGCCTTCTAAAAAACTTCCTTTATCTGCTTTTAATCTGGTCTAATCTGGCCTGTATCTTCATAACTAAGGAAGAGAAAAATCTATCAACTTCTCTGTGCAGAATTCCCTTTCCATGACTTCCTAAGAAAAATCACGAAAACATGTAAAACAAAAAATAGAATGAGTAACTTGAAATCTTATATTTTCAAACATGCAGTCACTTTTCTCCACTTCCATAGAATGTGTCACCGGTTTTTCTTTTGAGGTCAGAACCATGTGCTAATGTGTCTCTTCCCCTCACTGGATTGTTTTTACTTCTCTGGTACTGAGTGAAATTCAAATAATAGGACAGCTTCATCAATATCCGCCCCAAACCCGTGGAAGAGTGAACTGCATGACAGTTCCTGCATCCTGTCCAACACAGCCCAACTCTCCTACAAGACTGCATGAGCAAGGGCATCAGATCTCATGTGCCACACCCAGAATGAGTAAGCCCAGTCCTTAGCCACTGTGAGTTAATATAGTTCGGCTTTAGATATTACCTGCTGATAGTATTTCTTATAAATCCTACCTAAAATAATAAGATAAAGAGGACACATAAGTAAAAAATAGGCTAAATTACAGGAAATCACACATTGTTTAAGTAGTAATTAAGATCTCTCTGTATTTGACACTCTAAACACTGTCAAAGATAAGGGCAAAGAGTGATACCCACATTTCCGTAAATTTTCTCAGTGTGGTTTTTGACTCAAACCAAGGTCCAGCAGAAATTGTTAGAAACTCGTAGGCAATCGTAGTCTTTCAAACACAGTTGACTCAGTGAAGGAGTGCTTCTTTTCTATTGAAAGCCACTAATCTAGTAGGTTTATATGCATTCCTCTCAGATGACAAATAAATATTCAATTAAAATCATATGTACATTTTAGAGAGGTATTTTTGATGCCTATCTTGATGAAAAGAGATAACATGAAGGCACAGTATTCAAAATCGTATTACAATTCAAGTTTGATTAGAAGGAAAGTGAACTTTGATTCTCAATTAAGAAAATTTTATTTTTATACTAACAGATTTGACCTATAGAAAACATTACTATAATTTATCATTGTATCTTGATTTTTGTTTGTTTGTTTGTTTGCTTGTTTGTTTGTTTGAGGGGTTATAATGTTTTGGAAATTCATCGACTAATGCACACTAATTTTACATGATAATGGCTCTCATTATTCCATTTCATACACATATACACTATATTTTAATCGTTTTCATGTTTCCTCTAAGCCTCTCTTGTTTCCTTCCTACTCCTTTTAAGCGCGCTTCCAAACCTTTGCATCTTCCTTTCTACACTAGCCTCAGCTCTACTTTCTTATCTGTATTGTGACCCAGTGAGTCTTATTCATGTTGTTTAGAGTATGGGTGGTATTTCCCTCAGAATTATTGGTTTAGTCTCCATTCATTTACATTAAAAATTTCTTAACTTTAATTTTCTTTCCTTTTGGAAAAAAATGTTTATTTACATTCCAAATGTTGCCCCCACATCCCAGTCCCCCCTCCAAGAGTTTTTCACCCGTCCCCCTCCCCTTTGCCTCTGAGAGAGTGCTCCCCAACACACTCCCCCACCCACATCCCCTCACTCCATCCCCTGCATCCCCTTTCCCTGGGGTGTCAAGTCTCTATAGGGTTATGCACATCCTCTCCCACTGGGGCCAGATAAGGCCTCTACTACCTATGTGCCTGGGGCCTCAGACCAGCTTATGCATGCTCTTTGGTTGGCTTAGTCTCTCAGAGCTCCCAGGGGTCCAGGTTACTTGATACTGTTGTTCTTCCTATAGGATTGCCATCACCTTCAGCTCCTTTAATATTTCCCCTAACTCTTCCATAGGGCTCCTGACCTCAGTCCAAGGGTTAGCTGTAAGTATCTGTATCTGTCTTAGCTGCTGGGAGAGCTCCAATGTGCAGTCACAACATGGCATCAGTAATAGTGTCAGGGTTTGGTGCCTGTGCTTGGTATGGATCCCAGTTGGACCTGTCACTGGATGGCCTTTCCTTCAATTTTTGCTCCATTTTTGTCTCTACATTTCTTTTAGACAGGAACAATTCTGGGTCAAAGATTTTGAAGGTAGGTGGATGACCCCATCCCTCCACTGGGGGCCCTGTCTATCTACAGAAGGTGGTCAATTCAGGTTCTATCTCCCTACTGTTGGGCATTTTGTCTAAGTTCATCCCCATTGAGTCCTGGGGGGATCTCGCATCCCAGGTCTCTGGAACTTCCTAGAGATTCCTCCAAGTTCCCACCTCCACAGCTGCATATTTTCATTCATTCTTCTGGCCCTCTGGGCTTCTCTTCTATTTCCACCCCCCCATACCTGATCCTGCTCATACTTGATCCTGCTTCCCCTTTCCCCTCCCACTCCCCTCTCCCACCCAGGTCCTTCCCTCCCACTGCCACCCATGACGGAGAAATATTTTCTTCACATATTTTCATTCATTTGTGGATGTTAGCTTTGAATCTTCAGATACATGTCTTTCATTTGGAATAGCCATAGAGAGCAGGAAATTAGTACAGGACCGTCAAGGGAGAAGAGACAGAATGAAGTGGTATAAAGACTTAAAGAGGGAATAATGAAACAGGAAGTGGTAAATGTGGGTGGGGGATAGGATGGCAGGAATAGAGGAGAGAATACTAGGAGGGATAAATATACTAAAATCTTCTTTAAAATGTCATGTGGAAATGTACTACAGTAGAAAGTTTCTAAAATTTATAATACACATACAGATTTTAAATGGAGTTAAACTGTAACAAGAGAAGAATGATCCTATTAATCGCAGGCTAACAAATAGATAGGCCAGGGCTGGGAATGGGTTACTTATTTACAGTTGTTGGTCACTGGTGTCCAATAGACCATCCTCAATGGTTGTAGGCTATTGCCATTGATCTTGGTTATCCTCCAAAATATGACATTGAAATGCTATTTCTGAAGATATTACACACTTGATTCATGAGATGGGGAAATCAAACTAGTACTGACATAGAAACTTCATCCCTTCCAGCTACCTTGTGAACTGCAATAATGACTGTCCTGGCAAGGACACACCTATTGGTACAATAGTGACATGAACATCATAGGAGTAATCAAACCACCAACCATATTTGATTTGATTTAGAATTCACTTCAAAAGATGAAGCCCATCCCTGGCACTATTTTCGGGCAAAGAACATGTGTCTAGGCAGGTCATACACCCCAGGGAGAAACTACAACTATTATTCTGCTAACCCACTCTTAGTGACTTAATTTTGTGCCCAAGTATCAAGGCGACTCTTAATTCTCACTGGGCAACTCTTCTTTTGGCAGAAGATGGCACTTAACACAGACACTGGTCAAGAAGCAGAAAATAAAAGATTATAGAATGCTCAGCCTTAAACAGGACATTTCTATCATATTCCCTCCTCCCAAGGCTTAGGGATCATTGTGGAAGATGGGGAAGAAATATTGTAAGAGCCATAGATGATAAACGACTACACGAGGAATGTTTTCTACACACAGCAAAGTGGTTTCACCTACGAATTCACAGCAGTTGAGAGAGAATGCACAGAAACTCTATAGACTCAGACCAGACAAAAATCACAGCATGGAGGGTAAGGATGGACCCAAAGACCCACTTCTACAGAAAGAACAACTGAGAACTAACAGGTACCGGGTGAGGCAGAGACAGTTTTCTTTAAGGATGTGAATCCTGGTGGGTTGACACAAGTTCAAACATATAAGGAAAGAATGAGCTGTAGTTGATGGGTTTATATCAAAAGGGAACAAAATTTTGTGATAAGGAAAAATAGGAGAAGTTGGCAAAAGGGATGAATACGATCAAAATACATTGCATGAAATTCTAAAAAAAAAAAAATTAAAAAGTAAGTGGAAAAAAAAAATAAAGAGTATAGATGGATGACAGGTGAACCTTACTAGCTGTATTCATTTTCTTTTTTAACCAATGTCAGATTTTCTTTTGGTTTTATCACATAAGAACCTAATTTCCCTGATTTTGCTTCTTGGTCTATACATCCTAAAATGCTTTCTGTTTTGTAACCAAGAGAAAAACATTACCAACCTTTGCTGTACTGGCAAAACCAGATGACACATTCAGAACTGGGCCGCATATTTATCGCCTTTGCAATACACTGAAGCACCTAAATAGTTCATAAAGAATTTCGTTTAAAAAGCATAACAAAAATCTGGTGTGTTTTATAAATATGCATTTGAAATATTTTCTAGAAATAGTCACCAGAATACAAGATTGTGGAAAATTATTTGGAAGGAAAATGAAAAACAGCATTAAAAATACATATCTCCACAGCTCAGGTCTAGATCAAATTTATTTAAAGCTTCTCTGTGTATATTATATATTATATATTATATACGTATCAATTACATATTATATATATGTATATATATATAAAATACACATATACACACAAATATATACACACACATATGAAAGCAGCAACTCAACATTTAGGTGAACTTCCTTCAGATAGTAAGTGGTTATAATTTTTTAAAAGCTGAAGATTGCTTTCACGTGTTGAAGAGCTGAATGGGCTTTGGCTTCCTGCAACAACTTACATAATTAAACTCAGCAAGTAGCTCTTCTGATGTTTACTGGTCTGTGTTTCTGGTGTACCATTGCTTCCGAACACATACTGAGGGCTCTTCAGAGTAGAAGCAGGAAGGCATTTTACTTCACTGTGACTTGTATATATCCCTTAAACACAAAGCAATTTTTTTATGTCAAAACTTTGTTTCCCTTAAAAGCATTTGTGGTAGAGTAGTTATGTCATTTCTGAAATGCTTGCTGTAAAGTGGTTGCCTGTTAGAACCACAGTTTCCAGAGAACTAGATGAAAACTCAGCAGCTGCCTGAAGTAGTCCCCTGAAGAGCCAGAGAGCTCACATAGGCAAAGCTCTCTGCTCTGAAAGTCCTGACACCTTCTGTTCCGAAGCCTAATGGTTTGATTAGAATATGACGAACGAGCTCACGCAGTCACTGAAATATGCTAAGGAGCTGCAAGAATTAAAATCATAAAGGGATTAAAGCAGTTTCTTTCTAGTTGATTAGTTTTGTTCCAAGGTGTTGGTTTGGTTTTTTGTTTTTTTTAATAAAAAACAGGAATTTAACTGAAACAAGTTTTGTGATTATTTTTCTCTAAATTTTCTATTTGCATCTCAGGTTTTCATTAACTAAATTGTTATCTTTTCCTCAAAAGTATCACTTATTCAACTTTGACATTAACTATTTCCAAAATTTTTAGCTTTTATGCTAAATTTTTGTGACTATGTAGTAATACCTAGCAATTCAGAGGTGGGTAATTTTAAGTCTACTTATTATTTAAAGAGTTATAGGTGTTGGTAAGTTTTCCTATGATGTGTTATAATGATTATATCTAAGTATAGGTCTTTGTGACACTAGCGCAGACATTTTTAATAGTTCTAAAATAGTCAGTCAGCACTTCTGATTAAAGATATCCTTATAACCTTTATGTGATGGAAATCACGTTGTAGAGTAGCATTTAAAAATAATAGAAAGATCACAGATCTCCAACATCTACTAAAAATTCATGGAGTAGAATTTAGCAACATCATACTGTTAGATAAGGAGGAAAGAAAATATTTACTCTAATAGTAATAACTATAAATGCTTTATTTTGGATGGTTGCTGATCCACCGATATTTGATCTCTTACTTAAAATGTTTACAAACTGTTACACCAATTATAAGTCAAAATGCATGGATGTAGATACTCTAAAAAATCTGATTTTCAAGTGGAATTGATTTTTTTTTCCTGGCATACATCAATAACAAATGCAGTTTTATTATACCAAAAAATTTCTAAAAGACATATTTTATAGACATTTAAATCTGTCTACTGTCATGGAAGACTTATGTAAGTTGTTTAATAAAACCTGCCATCTTCTTAGACAGTTAACAAGAAAACTCAAAGTCATTTCCTTTAAGGTGATATAGTGTCAATCTACACAGTGTGATTTCATGTGCCATTGTTATTAATATTTAGAAAATATCCAATTACATGGTACAGGGAAACTTTTTTCCTCTGGGTTTATTGAGCCATACTTTATAAATAAAAGTATGTTATATTTCAAATGTACAGAATTTTGAAAAGTCCATACATATGGTATGCAATAAACAGCACAATCCAGATAATAAACAATTCAGGGTCTCACATAGTTAACGTCTATTTGTATATATGTGAAGAATATGTATTATCTGCTCTCAGCGGATGTCTTGAAAAAAATTATAAACCCCTACACACAACATTTCCATGAGGACATTTTTCTGCATCATTTCAAAATAGCCAAGATACAAACACAGTCTGAGTGACTGCCAACAGATAAAAGGATAAAGAAATTGTATGTAGGGGTTTCTTGGAGGTTAGCTTCTTGAGTTTTTTTATATATTTTGGATAGTAGCCCTCTATCAGAAGTTGGGTTAGTGAAGAATTTTTTTCATAATTTGTAGGTTGCTTATTTGTCCTATTGACTATGTCCTTTGCCATACAGAAGATTTTCAATTTCATGAGGTCCCATTTATCAGTTTTTGATGTTAGAGCCTGAGCCACTGGAGTTCTGTTTAGGAAATACCCCCATCCCTGGACCAGTGAGTTCAAGGCTCTTTCCCACTTTCTCTTCAGTGTATCTGATTGTGGTCCTTGATCCACTTGGACTTGAGCTTTGTGCAAGGTGACAAATATGGATCAGTTTTCATTTTTCTACATACAGATTGCCAGTTAGACTAGCACCATTTATTGAAGATGCTTTCTTTTTCCACTGTATATTTTTTGGCTTCTTTGTCAAAAATCAAGTGTCTATAAGTATGTGGTTTTATTTCTGGGTCTTCAGTTCTATTCCATTGATCAACCTGTCTGTCTCTGTACCAATGCCATGCAGTTTTTTTTTATCACTGTTGCTCTGTAGTATAGCTTGAGGTCAGGGATGGTGCTTCCCCCAGAAGTTATTTTATTGTTAAGAATTGTTTTTGTTATTCTGGGATTTTTGTTTTTCGAGATAAATTTGAAAATTTCTCTTTCCCTGTCTTTGAAGAATTTTGTAAGAATTTTGATGGGGATTGTATTGAATCTGTAGATTATTTTTGGTAGGATGGCTGTTTTTAGTGTTAATTCTACCTTCCATGAGCATGGATGTTCTCTCCATTTTCTGTGATCCTCTCTGATTTCTTTCTTGAGAGAATTTAAGTTCTTGTCATACGGATATTCACTTCTTTGGAGTAAATTTCTTGACTGAGAAATGGCTCAGTGGTTAAGAGCACTGACTGATCTTACAGAGGTCCTGAGTTCAATTCCCAGAAACCACACAGTAGCTCACAACCATCTGTAAGAGGATCCGATGCCCCCTTCTGGTGTGTCTGAAGACAGCTACAGTGTACTCATGTAAATGTCTTTTCTTTCCTTTCCTTTCCTTTCCTTTCCTTTCCTTTTCTTTTCTTTCCTTTCCTTTTCTTTTCTTTTTTTTTCTTCTTTGATATTTTCTTTATTTACATTTCAAATGTTATCCCCTTTCCTGGTTTCCCCTCCAAAAACCCCCTAACCCCTCCCTACTCCCTCTGCTCACCAACTCATCCACTCCCACTTCCTGGCTCTAGCATTCCCCTACACTGGGGCATAGAGCCTTCACAGGATCAAGGGCTTCTCCTCCCATTGATGACCTACAAAGTTGACCCCTGGAGCCTGGAGCCTGGAGCCCTCCATGTATACTCTTTGGTTGGTGGTTTAGCAAAATGTCCATCTTGCTGAAAGCAATTTACAGATTAAATGTAATCACCATCAAAATTCCAACTCAAGTCTTCACAGAGTTAGAAAGAGCAATTTGCAAATTCATCTGGAGTAACAAAAAACCCAGATAGTGAAAACTATTCTCAACAGTAAAAACAAAAAAACAAAAACAAAAAAACAAAAACAAAAACAAAACGAAAACAAAACAAACAAACAAAAAAACTTCTGGTGGAATCACCATCCCTGACCTTAAGCTGTACTACAGAGCAATTGTGATAAAAACTGCATGGAGTTGGTACAGTGACAGGCAGGAAGATCAGTGGAATAGAATTGAAGACCCAGAAATGAATCCACACACCTATGGCCATGTAAATTTCTTAATGAAAAATAATCCACATAAATATCTGCTCTACAATTCATGGATTCTTTTACTTTGCAAAATCATTGGTCTGTTATTAATTTGTGTAAATTAGCTCTTTTATTACAAGATATATATGATGATAAGAAAGTCAAGAATATATTAAACGGATTCATCTTTTTATACAGCATTGTATTGGCAGACTTCTTTTTTTCTATTCAACTGTCCCAATATTAATATAACTGTGAACAATGATAGGAAGAATAATATGGCCACCTAATCTTTCCAAGATTTGCTCCAACCTCATGTCATTCTTAGTATTTTAGCCTAAACATTTGGAAATAAACAAATATATTTAATAAATGGTAACATCAGGGTGCTACCTTGTCATAGTCCACATTAAAGGACATCACTTATGTGGATGACATATTTTTTAAATACAACTTGAAAAGGTTGTATGATATACAAACAACAGACAGAGCCCCTTAAGGTCTGATTCAGCTACATTAAATAATGACCAAAGCAGATGAATTAAAAATCATGGATGCTTATGATATGAAGAACAGCAACAAATCTCACTGTGCCATGTTTATTCCAAGATAGCTTAAGGAAAAGAGAATATAGAATGCAGTGGGTAAGGGCTTACTTCTGGATAGTAATTAATTCCTACACTATAAAGAGGAAAATACAGTTATTTTTATGATAGATAAATTGTGAAGCCCCTGTTTCCCCTCTAACCAAGTGCACCTGCTCACTTTCCCTCTGGTTGAGGATACTATAATTTCTCAACTTTGCCTTCAATTCAGCCCAACTGGTTCCATAGAAACAGCTGTCTAAGAAGTCACACACAACCTGTAGGCCCTGCGTGGCATCTCGTTGTCTCCAGTTGGGCAACTTATAGGAACTTGTCCCATTGAGACCCTGCTTCTGGAAAATGCTGTGCCCCATGTACTTCAGCTTCCATGTCTTTCCTGGTCTAATTTCTTTCATGGTTTTGATAGCAACATTTCTGTCTTTGACACCCATACATTACATGTTTCCAGTAGATACACATTTCTGTTCTGATTTTGCCTATACATCTATTATTATGTTTTGCTCTCAGTTAGATCACCCATTCTAATGATTTTTTTGATATATATCACAAGTCATACCTCGTCATCATCTGTCCTCAGGCATTAGATAGGGCATAGAGCATACTAGCCCTAAGATCTGTCTGGAAACTCTCTACTTTTCCTCCTCACCATTGATAATAGAGACTTAAGAGGAAAGTGTTCACATAGTCCAGGAGCACCAACAATAAAGCATTTTGTTGATTAAAATGTAGCATCTACAGATAAGTTGTATGTAGTTATAAATAAAGTCAGGAAGAATCAATGTACTTTGGAGAAAAACAGCTTGAAGGAGTAGAAAATCCCCAGTATGTGACACCAACAATATAACATTGTACCAGAAGGAAATTTGCAAAGATTTTTTTCTGACATGGCCTGCAGGATACATACTGCATCAACAGTATGAATTTGCTGCCTCTCTCAAAGGCAATCTAAGAGCCATAAGTAAGAACACCACAAATAGTCACTGTCATGATTTTGATCACTCTTATTAAGGTGATTATGTAACATAAAATCGGCCATGTTAATTATATCAAGTGAGGAATACAGTAATTTTAATTACACACACAATACTACATACCACTCTGTCTTAAGAACCTACGAACACGCTAAACACAGGCCATACTCTCTACGCAAGGTCTCCTCATTGGTAACTTCTAATATACTCTACTCTAAGAAACTTCTGTAGGAAGAATCATGCAAGGTTTATCCTTCAGTAGTTGGTTTATGTTTACATGAATGATGTTCCACCTTTGCTTTATCATGTATTAGAATTGTATCACACTTGTAACTAAATGATAAATGATATCCCACCATTATATATACATTGCATTTTATTTATTTAATTATAAGTACATTGGATGATTGGACTGTTTCTAACTTTTTGCTCTTAACAATACCATTGCAATGAATTATTTGAATCATTATGTAGTACTTGGAAGTATTTTGTTTTTGTATAGCTTTTTAAAATATTTTTATTAGGTATTTTCCTCATTTACATTTCCAATGCTATCCCAAAAGTCCCTCATACCCTCCCCCCCCCCCACTCCCCTACCCACCCACTCCCACTTTTTGGCCCTGGCATTCCCCTGTACTGGGGCATATAAAGTTTGCAAGTCCAATGGGTCTCTCTTTCCAGTGATGGCCGACTAGGCCACTTTTGATACATATGCAGCTAGAGTCAAGAGCTCCGGGGTACTGGTTAGTTCATAATGTTGTTCCACCTATAGGGTTGCAGATCCCTTTAGCTCCTTGGGTACTTTCTCTAGCTCCTCCATTGGGGGCCCTGTGATCCATCCAATAGCTGACTATGAGCATCCACTTCTGTGTTTGCTAGGCCCCTGCATAGTCTCACAAGAGACAGCTATATCTGGGTCCTTTCAGCAAAATCTTACTATTGTATGCAATGGTGTCAGCGTTTGGAAGCTGATTATGGGATAGATCCCTGGATGTGGCAGTCTCTAGATGGTCCATCCTTTCGTCACAGCTCTAAACTTTGTCTCTGTAACTCCTTCCATGGGTGTTTTGTTCCCAATTCTAAAAAGGGGCAAAGTGTCCACACTTTGGTCTTCGTTCTTCTTGAGTTTCATGCGTTTAGCAAATTGTATCTTATATTTAATCATTTTATTCATTTATATTTCAATTGATATTCTCCTTCCTGATTAACCCTCCAAAAACTCCTCATCCCATCCTGCCTTCATCCCCTTTGCTTCTATGAAGGTGCTCCTTCATCCACTCATCCACTCCCACCTCACTGCTCTAGGATCCCCCTTCCCTGGGGCATCAAGCCTCCATAGGACCAAAGACCTCCTCTCCCATTGATGTCAGATAAGGCAATCCTCTGCTACATATGCATCTGGAGCCATGGGTCCCTTCATGTATACTCTTTGGTTGGTTGTTTAGTCCCTGGGAGCTCTCGTTACTCCAGGTCATTGAAATAATTTTCCTATGGTGTTGTAATCCCCTTCAGCTCCTTCAGTTCTTCCCCTAGCACTCCCATTGGGGTTCCTGTGCTCAGTTCAATGGTTGGCTGTGAGTATCTGTATCTGTATTGCTATACTTTGAGGTATTTTTAATACACAATAGTAAAGGAAATTTCTGATACATGATAATTCCATTTAAGAGCCATCATATTCGAAAGCATCCCCACAAAACTTTACATTATGATCATAATGTATAAGGGTTACTTACTTTCATTAATATATTTTCAAGATATGAATGGTTTTAGTTTAGTGCTGGTGATTTAGATTTTCTATGTGGAAGTTGGTGTGATGTAGTAAACATAATTATTAAATGATTTAAAAATTGAAATTGTAAGATAGCGTAATGTCTGGAAAAGAAGTATGCAAATCAACAGAGCAGTGTAATGTCTGTCTATAGAAGGCATGTGATGGTATAACGTTTGTTTTTATGACAAAGCTTTAATATTTGAATACAGTTCTGTCTTTCATTCCTTCATGTTAAACTAATAGCCATGTGGGATATAACTTATGGTTCCATTTATCTACCTTTAGTTTATCAGTAACTTGTCTATGTTTAGAAACTTGTTTGTGTGTTTTATTATGAGTAAATGCATTTTTGAACCTGCTTAACACTTTAACAATCTGTCTATGGAAATATGTGGAGTTCATTGTCTGTGAGTATGGGTATTTTTTAATGGCCTATTGGAAGTAGGAACACAGCAGGCCACATATAATGGATGACTGATAACCTACCTGCTTCTTTCTCTACTTACTACCATAACAGTGGTAATAAGTTTATTTTATAACACTGAGTCTTCATGAAATTATTAAACAAAAATTATGTTTTCAAAGACAGTGGGTGTACTGGCTAGTTTTGTGTTAATTTGACACAGCTGGAGTTATCACAGAGAAAGGAGCTTCAGTTGAAGAAATGCCTCCATGAGATCCAACTGTAAGGCATTTTCTCAATTAGTGATCAAGAGGGAAAGGCCCCTTGTGGGTGGGACCATCTCTGGGCTGGTAGTCTTGGGTTCTATAAGAAAGCAAGCTGAGCAAGCCAGTGGAAGCAAGCCAGTAAAGAACATCCTTCCATGGCCTCGGCATCAGCTCCTGCTTCCTGACTTGCTTGAGTTCCAGTCCTGACTTCCTTGGTGATGAACAGCAGTATGGAAGTGTAAACCGAATAAACCCTTTCCTCCCCAACTGATTCTTGGTCATGATGTTTGTACAGGAATAGAAACCCTGACTAAGACAGTGGGTTATATTTTTGTGGCTAATTAGAGAGACTTATGAGGCCAAGTGGGGATAGACAAAATGGCCTTGTAATATCCCTTGTTGCATTGTGATTTCTTGACTGATCTACTACAATGATAATAAATTGAGGACATTTCAGTGAATGTCTGATATTTTAAATGTTACTAAAAGCATTTACACAGTCACATTGGCCCCTGTGAAGTCAGACAAATTATTGTATTTGTAAAATTAACATGACCTTTATGCCTTATAAGTATAATATGAATAACTTGTGAGAGTCTGTACATTCTCCACATAGACAAAACATCTTGCTCCTGTGTTGAGCTCTGTTGTCTTTTTTTTTTTTAATGCTGTATGTACTGGATGAATCTACTCTACAGGAATTATTTTTCCCTGTTGTCTAATTGCCCACATAGAATGAAATCTAAAGTTAGTATAGCAGCAGTGCTTATGGTAAGAATTAAATATGTGTAGAGCATTTTGAGATCTTGAGTATTCTGTTAAAAGAAACTTTGGATAAGACCTGGGAAGAAAGAATATCTTGTTCTTCTAGTTAAATAAGAAATTTATGAATATTCTCTCTCTCTCTCTCTCTCTCTCTCTCTCTCTCTCTCATCAAAATAACAGGATTCCTTATGTCCTGCTAAAATATTGCAAATCAACTACTATGTTGATCTTCATATGAATTAGTAATTCCTTGATCCTATATCAGTTTCCCGTTCTTATAATTTATACTTTAGTTAAATACTTAAAACTTCCTAACAGCATTTTAGCTTCTCAATAAGAACAAAGTGAAGTCTAGCTGCCTGGGTCCTCTACTTTTAAACATTTGACTTTGTTTCAGATGAATATTCACTATTACTTATCAAACACACAGTGTATGTAACAAACCACACTGCTCACTCTAATTTACTCTCTGGTCCTCATCAAATGCCAACCCACTGGAAGTACCTGATGTTGCATCACCTGTAACAGTTCCATTCATTTATAAGTTCCAATTTTTAAGTCAAATACAGCATCCCTATGACATTTCACATAGTTCTACAAATGCAAACTCTTCCCCACCTCCTTAATACAATGAGATCTTCCACCAACACTGACATACTTTCTACTATCCTATTCTAGAATTATCATTTGTCTTTATAATCTGTATTTTTGTATATTTGAGCTTCTTGGATTCTGGGGTCACATACTCATCATCTTGGAATGTCTCAAAATACCAATAAATATCATCATGTAGACAGTGAATGTTGAAATGAAGTAAAAACTTTAAATTGAGTTGAAATTCATATTTTCATACATAATTGATCAAAGGTGATTTTAGGGAGAGTAAAATATATTCTTCATTAAGTAAGAGTTAACAAAAAACGTGTAAGCCATGGGCATCTTTTGAAAATGTCAAGTGCTAATTAGTGTTATTGTTTCAGGAAGGGATATGTATGAATTGTGGCCTATTTTGATTCAATATCATGTTATAGCTATTGCATAAAGTAAGGAAAAACAAATAAATTCACAAAAAGTTACATTTTACTCTCACTACCAAATGAAATTCCCAAATATGCCAAGATCCATTTTATACCTATCTAAATGTAGAAAAATTTTTATTCAGTAATACACACAAAGTATCCCAGTGACTGCCAAGAAGAGATCTATACAAAATAGTGACTACTTCTAATTTTCCCTACAGTATTTCTCAAAAATCTTCTTAAAATTCAGGTTTATTTTATGCTATATATTTTCAAAAAGTGGTATATTTTCTATAAACTAGCATATACTGTATAAGGTGAAATTTGCAAAAATTATTATGCACTCCTGGAATACTTCATGACTATATACACGTAAAACATAGCTATGAATAGTGAGGTAATATAGAAAACTCTATGTCCTTTGCAACAGGTCAGTTAATTAGTGTGTTGCATGATAACAATTAGACTACAATTTAATATTATCCTGGTAGAATTCATGTGGTGAAATCCAAACATAGCCTTGCAGAATAACAAGAGCAAGGTTTTCATATCCAATTGCTTCACAATAGTCACACATATTTTCTTGTCTTCAGTAACATAAGAGCAACCAGGGTTATATTTTTGCCTATACCTAACTTAAAGAATTGAGGCAGGTACAAATAAAAGTATCATCTTTCATAATATAAATACAGAATTAAATTGTCAAGAATTGATATATTTAATCTACTACATGTGATTTTAATTCAAATATTTTTATATGACAAGAAATGAGCATATTGACCAGAAAGTTTTGACAATTAATTGCAGAATTGCTGAATTCTGACAAAGTGCTCTAAGGGAAAAGTGATGAAATGAATGTGCGACTTGCTTTTAAATCATTTACAGTTGAATAATTTATATTATATTTGATTCATCCATTTACATTATCCAAGATGACTACAAAATGAGATGAAGTTTTTAAATTATCAAGTTTTTGCATTAAAATGTTTGCCAATAAACACATTCCGTTTTTTTAAATTATTATTTTAATGGTTTTGTATATTGAAATAGGAGTTAGAAGACTAAGCTAGAGTACATAATATAATGAGTTTTCAGGGCTATAAATATTTGACCTACATCTTTAGACATTAAATGAAACCCTCACAAAGGTACGCTCTGTGTTCACTTAGGGCATACATAACCTAATTGGCAGTTGCTCAGCTTTTCTCCCAAATTGGCCCACCTTATGCTCACATTTCTGAATCTATCAATCTAACATCGGTTTCCAGTTGTTCATCCAAAAACCTTTACAAGGCATCCTCAACATTGTTCTCTCACACCCATCAGAAAATTCCATCAGAAGCTGCCTATATCGAGTTCACTCCTCACAAACACCTAGTGCCCACCTACTCTAAGTCTCTGTCTCTCTTGCTTCCTCCCTTATATTGAAACTGTCTTTAGGGATTTTGCCTGGCTATTGTCCTTGTTTCCCTTTGTCTTCTCCAGACGAAAGGACGGACCATCTAGAGACTGCCATATCCCGGGATCCACCCCATAATCAGCCTCCAAACGCTGACACCATTGCATACACTATCAAGATTTTGCTGAAAGGATCCAGATATAGCTGTCTCTTGTGAGACTATGCCGGGGCCTAGCAAACACAGAAGTGGATGCTCACAGTCAGCTATTGGATGGAACACAGGGCCCCCAATGGAGAAGCTAGAGAAAGTACCCAAGGAGCTAAAGGGATCTGCAACCCTATAGGTGAAACAACACTATGAACTAACCAGTACCCCCTGAAGCTCGTTCTCTAGCTGCACATGTATCAAAGATGGCCTAGTCGGCCATCAGAGGAAAGAGAGGCCCATTGGTCATCCAAAGTTTATATGCCTCAGTATAGGGGAACACCAGGGCCAAGAAGTGGGAGTGGGGGGAGGGGAGTTGGGGGAGGATATGGGGGACTTTGGGGATAGCACTGGAAATGTAAATGAAGAAAATACCTAATTTAAAAAAAGAGTAAAAAAAAAAAAAGAAGTTGCTCTATGAATAGAAGATAGAATGTATCTGGCTTTTAAGGCAGCCAGTGGCTTTCTGTTTTGCTTGGCATAAAAGCCAAAGGTCTTATCATAGGTGTCACAGCAGTATGAGTGCTACTATTCTGGCTACTTCTCCTGCTTGGTCCCCTCGCACTCTCTTTTTGTTTTTCTGTGGCCAAGACTAAGCATCTTCTCACCTCAAGGATGCATCAGAAATTTCTTTATGTTCTACAAAGTCCTCACTATTGCTTTGACTCTTAAAGAGGAACCTGGAATCAAAATCTTAATGCTAATAGATTGATGGATAACTGAGTATTTATAAAATTTTATACTTTGTATAATACTCTGCTAGGTTTTACATATGAAGATGAAAGGAAAATAACCTTCATATAAGTCTTTGTGCCATTAAAAATGGATATCTGTGTGACTATATAAGTAACTTTGTATGCACTGAGCAGATTGTATGTATCTATATGGAAATTATATATATATGTATATATATATATATATATATATACATACATATATATATATATATGTATGTATATATATATAATCCTAATATCCACTTATCAGTGAGTACATATAATGTGTGTTCTTTTGCGACTGGGTTGCCTTACTCAGGTTGATATTCTCTAGTTCCATTCATTTGACTGCAAATTTCATGAAGTTGTTGTTTTTAATAGCTAAGTAGTACTCCATTGTGTAAATCTGCCACTTTTTCTGTATCCATTCCTCTGTTGGGAACATCTGGGTTTTTTCCAGCTTCTGTCTATTAAAATTAAGGCTGCTAGGCACATAGTGGAGCATGTGTCTTTGTTATATGTTGGAGCAATTTTTGGGTACACGCCTAGGAGTGGTATAGCTGGGTCCTCAGGTAGTACTATGGCCAATTTTCTGAGGAGCAGTCAAACTGATTTCCAGATGGTACATCTTACAGACCATATGAAATTCAAGAAGAAGGGAGATTTAGAAGTATGGATGCTTCAGTCCTACTTAGAAGGGGGAACAAAATATTCATGGAAGGTAGAGGGTGGGAAGGACTTGGAAGGAAGAAAGGAGGGGGAGAGGAAAAAGGGGGAGAGGGATCAGGTGTAGGAGGAAATGGAGGAAGTGTGTAGAGGGTCAGAAAATTGAACAGAGGTATGTAGCATTGTGGGATAGGGAAAAGGGGTAACCAACAGAAAGTCCCAGATGTCAAAAAAGCAAGAGGCTCCCAGGACCCAGTGGAGATAACATTAACTGAAATATCCAACAAAGGGGAGAAAAAACCTGTAGAGACCTTACGGAGAAATTAGGCATGGCCCCTGGTTGAGGAATGGGAACACCTACCCTTCTCAAAAATGTTAACCCAGAATTGCTCCTGTCTAAAGGAAATACAAGGACAAAGTGTGGAGCAGAGACTGAAGAAAAGGCCATCCAGAGAATTTCCCACCTGGGATCCATTCAACATGCAGCCACCAAACCCAGTCACTATTGCTGATGCCAAGAAGTACTTGCTGACAGGAGCCTAATACAGCTGTCTCCTGAGAGGCTCTGCCAGAACCTGACAAATACAGATGCAGGATACTTGCAGCCAACTAGGCATAGGGACCTCAAAGGAGGAGTTAGTGGAAGGACTTAAGGAGATGAAAGGGCTTGCAACACCATAGGAAGAACAAGAATATCAACTAACCAGAAAAACACACACACACACACACACACACACACACACACACACACACACCAGAGTTCCCAGGGACTAAACTGCCAACCAAAGAATAAACATTGAGGGACCTGTAGCTCTTGCTGCATATGTAGCAGATGATAAAGTTATCTGGCATCAATGAGAGGGAAGTCGCTTGGTCCTGTGAAGGATTGATGCCCCACCATAGGGGAATGCTAGGGTGGTGAAGCAGAAATGGATGAATAGGAGAGCACCGTCATAGAAGCAGGTGATGGAATAGGGGAGTTGTGGAGGAGAAATAGGGAAGGGGGATAACATTTGAAATGTAAATAAATAAAATAACCAATAAAAAATTTAAAAAGAAATCTATATTCCTAATATTATATATTAATATATATGTTCCATGTGCGTGTGGGGGGGTATCAACAACTACTGAAAAATAGGCCATGAATTTGAAAAAAGAGCAAGGAAGATTACATGGAAAGTTTGGAGGGAGAAGCAGAGAGGGGAAATGATGTAATTATGTTATAATCTCAAAGAAAGGAAAAGTAATTTCCAAGAAATAAATTTCAAGCCAGCTGGAACTAATGGTGTAGCACTCAGAAAACAGAGGCATGCGAATATTTGTGAGTTAGAGTCCAGCCTAGTATACAGAGTGAGCTCCAGGACAGCTAGGGCTCTTGCACAGAGACCCATGTTTCAGAAAAACAAACAAAAGAAACAGACAAACAAAAAAAGTATAGAAGGAAAGAAAATCATTTTTAAAAAAAGAAGTAGATACTGAGTTTTGTTTAATGTAATTCTTTAAAGTATCAGACAATATGAAAAGGTTAGATCTATGGCTTCTTGGAACCAAGACTAACTACAATTGTCCTCAAAGAAAAACTAGATACAGATATCTAAAAGTGAATGTAAATTTAAAAATCTATACCCAGGCAGATATCTATATCTTAGCCGAGGTGTGAAAATATGTGGAAGCAGTTTAATAGTTCTGTCACTGGTGAAGTGACATATCAGTTTTATGGAATGTCAGAGTGAAAAGAGGTACAACACTGCACAATTAAGATACTGTCTGTCAGAACAAATGATATTCCTCACATCTAGGAACATGCATCACAAACTTTAGGAAATAAAATGAAGTCAAGAAAAAACATGTTCCATAAGAAAATGAATTACAGTGTGGTGAGCACTTTTTATAGGAAACAGATTTCCAGTTTCTGAGTATTTCCACGAAGCTCCAAGTTTAAATTAGTGAACCACCATTACATCCAGTTTTAACATCCAAGAAGTGATCACAGGTTAAGAGGAAAACTTGGCTAGATATAGCTACAGTATTTCACCACAGCATGATTGTATGTATGCAGGTGTGTGTTTTTTTGGTTTTGTGTGTGTGTGTGTGTGTGTGTGTGTGCTTTTCATTCTAGGATCAAATGAGTAATTGCAGTTTTCCATCAGATAGTTGATAAAGGCTTTATTGAAAAGGGCATTGCTTAAAAGCAAGCTTTGTTTGCTGAGGGGTAAAGAGACGGGGAGGTAGAAGTGTCTAGAAGTAGCACAGTCAGAGTATATGGAAAATGAGGGTTCAGTCTGGGAAATCATGAGACTAGTTTAGCTGTGTCTCTACCAGGAGAAGTAAAAAGGAAGAAAGGTAGTGTGAAAAATGGGCTTGGAGTTGAGAACATCCTGAAGGGCCTTGGATACTGCTGTGATGGGGAGCATTTATTTTTCATTTTAAATGAAATAAAATTTAGAGAAATAGTGTTTTGCAGAAACATGCAGAACTTGTGTACCAGTGATAGGTCTGTATGCTGGACTTCCTAGTCCACTGCTGGCTTTACTACTCCAACATGACTCCAAGCTGCAAAGGAGTCAAGTAAAGACTCTAACTTCCTTTCTTTATTTTCGCATTAAACATGATAACAGTGCATATCAACTTCAGAAATTTGTTCATATTGTGTTTAATAAGCCTCTGATACATTCTATCATGGTCTAACATTCCAAATCCTTCTAAATTTGTAATACAATATCCCTGAAACTAAACTAAATCACATGTATTGAGCTTGTATACAGCTCAAAACTTTACTATTGAAATGGGGGAAAGCAGGCATCTATCTGTGGATGCTGTGAAGGCTTTCTGACCTCAGGAAGCTACGATGACAGAGGATCAGGAGTTACCCAGGCCCCCTCTCAGGTCAATGGCTTCCAAGACCTTTATCTTGAAAACAGAGTTAATTTCTCAGACAATGGAGGGGTGAGTTTTATAAAATAGCTTTCATTGAGAAAAGGACTCCTTAAAGGAAGCACAGCACCTACAAGCAGGAGAAGGTTCCAAGATCAGATGACCACCAGAGGCATCATCTAGAACTTAAGAGGACTTTTTTGTGATAAGACATGTTGAACTGGTCAGTTCAGTTGTCCTATGCAAGAGGTGTTCATGTTCAATTTCATTAACATGTTCTTTTTTAAATTTTATTTGAATTTTAATTTATTTTTTACATTCCATACTATGCTCCCCACCGCCCCCATCCACATCCAACACCTCTTTCCCACCCCCTGTCTCCATGGGGATGCCCCCAAACCCCACCCCACCTGACCTCTAAACTCCCTGGAGCCTGCAGTCTCTTGAGGGTTAGGTGCATCATCTCTGAATGAACACAGACCCAGAAGTCCTCTTCTGTATGTGTGTTTGGGGCCTCACATTAGCTGGTTATGCTGTCTGTTTGGTTGTCCAGTGTTTGAGAGAACTCAGGTGTCCAGATTAATTGACACTGCTGGACTTCCTGCAGTATCGCCCTCCTCATCAGCTTCTTTCAGCCTTCCCTAAGTCAACAGCAGGGGTCAGCTGGTTCTGTCCATTGGTTGGGTGCAAACATCTGCATCTGATTCTTTCAGCTGCTTGCTGGGTCTTTTGGAGGGCAGTGATGATCGATCCCTTTTTGTGAGACTGAACAAACTGAAGTGCCCAAGTGAGGATGCCTCAGTCCCACTTGGAAAAGAGAAGAAAGCAATCACAAGTGGGGAAGGAGGGAGGGAGGGACCTGGGGTAGAAAGTGGACCAGGGGTGTGTGTGTGTGTGTGTGATCTAGTATTGGATGAAGGAAAAGGACTGAAGCCCTGAGGGCCAGCAGAAGGAATGTAAACAGGCAACCTCAGGAAATAGGAGGTTGGGGGACCCCTTCCCCCCAGACCACTCTTACCTGGGAGGTCAGAGACTCCCAGGACTCAAAGGGAGGGACCTTAGATGAAACACACAACAGTAGGGAGAGGGAACAGGAAGACAGGACATCAAGTGAGGGATAGGGTTCTCATCCCACAGTCACATCTCTGATCCATAATTGTTCCTGTCTGAAAGAATTACAGGTATGGAAATGGAGAAGAGCCTGAGGAAAAGAAGGTCCAGCTACATGCCCAAAGTGGATCTAACCCAAGGGGAGTTCCCAAGGCCTGACAATTACATATTCTTTAATCTCCCATTATATTACTTCTGTTTGATAATATGCAGACAGAAAATGAATGGTGAAATAAATTATAGCAGTTTCATAGTGGTCCTCTTCACTACTTAGTGTGAATACTACTAAATGAGCTAAATAAACCTGTTTAAATGAACTGTTTCAGAAACTAAGCTGCTAAAGTATAGGAGAGCAAATCTTGGAAAATAATTTTTGTCTTTTTTTTAATAATCATTTTCTTCATTTACATTTCAAATGATAGCTCCCTTCCCAGCTACTCCTCCATATTCTGTCCCATCCCTCTATGCCCCCTTCTCCTTTGCCTCTATGAGGGTGCTCCTCCACCCACTCCTGCATCACTGCTCTTGCATCCCCCATGCTGGGGCATCAAGCTTCCACAGGACCAAGAAAAATTATTACACAGCCTTTGTTTCATAGTATCATACTATCTTATGGATTATTGCATAATATGGAAATCCATTTGCAAACCACTATTCTTCATAAGACACAAAATGACACGCTTCTAAACTGTGCTCTGTGTTAAGTGAAGGATAAAGACAAGGCTGGTAAAACACTCTTCCACAGGCAAATGTTTCATGTGCTAACAAAGAAGCAAATTAAGTTTGTGACAATGAGTTGTTAATTCAAAAGGAACACACGCAAGGACACTTGCTGTGGGCTGGAAAGCTCAAAAGTTTTAGTTCCAGCATCTTTTTAAAGACCTTGGTCTGGGGCTACGTGTCTTTAACCTCAGCACTGGGGATAGAGACAGGTGGATACTCTGTCTAGCTGAATGGCAAGGTCAGTGAAAGGTTCGGCAAGAGACCTTGCTTCACTCAAGTAATGCAGAGAAGTGACTGAGAAATTATCAATCTCAGGTCACTACAAGCACTTACATGAGTGAGTACAGCTCTCAACAGAAACATGTACACAAATTAACAGTTGCAATTTACTCCCCTAGGACCCACCAATAAGCTCGAATCTCTCTGCACAGAAGTTTCCAGAAGGGTACATTCCAACACAGCAGCATGTACAAGATCCATTTTTAAGCCTCCAAGCCAATCAAGGAATACTTTGAAATGTGCAGTGTACATTTTAAGCAAAAATGATATCTGTAGGTATTCTATATGTTTGCTTAATTTAATTAAATTTAAATTAAATTGAGTAAACCCGCTTTCATTAGAGACTTACTGAGTTTCTAACTTATTTTTATGGCTATTTTAGGGTAATTAATAACTTTGATAATAAAAATGTAGACAAGCACTCAGGAGGCAGAGGCAGGCAGATTTCTGAGTTCGAGGCTAGCCTGGTCTACAAAGTTCCAGGACAGCCAGAGCTATACAGAGAAACCCTGTCTCAAATCAACAAAGAAAAAAAATGTAGACAAGATCAGAATTCATTATTAGGCTGACATTTCTTCTCATTGTGTGCATTTGTAATTATTTTTGACCACAATACAGAGTGATATATGTTTCTAGTACTCCCACAAAATATACATGTAAGATATACATGGAAAGATAGGTAGAAAAACTAAAAGATGTTCTCCCCCTTTTGCCATTGAATTTTTCAACTGTACTGATTCAGAAACACTGAAGAACCCACATGTACTGTCGCAACTCTTTTGGTAAAAGAATATTCATTATCACATTCTTTAATGCTACGTAAGACTAGAAGTAAGATCCTCAATTCTTATCCAAGTTTGGTTTGTTCTCTGATGCAACCTTCCTCAAGTCATTAAACATTTTAGGGACATAAATTCTGTAGGGCAGAATAAATCAGTGGGGCCGGGTCTCCTTAACAAAGTTGTAAAAGTTGAACTTAAAGTGAGCACACATGCCTTATGCTTTTAGTGTCTCAATACTCTGAGCAGCAGCATAGGAGGAGAAGGGAATCCCGTACTCCATATCATGCTGAGGGCGTGGGCAAGAGAACAACATATGAAGCTGCAGATAATTAATGTTATATAGTTTTGTAAATTCCTGAAGCCAACTGTAATCCTGTGCATGGGCCATCTGGATCTATCAGATAAAAGACAATTTATGTTAGTCGTATACACTTGTGAGTAAAGGGATTAATTTTGGTCAGAGTATCAAAGTTAGGAAAACAAGCCATTGGCTATTCCAAAAGAAAGAAAGGAGAAAATGAAACACAATAATAACAAGACAGTTACATGCCGAAGTATTCAAAAGAGGATGAAGTCAGTCTGGAAGCCGCCAAAACTACCGAGATCCTAAGTTATCCCCCCTCTGGTGTGTGTGTGTGTGTGTGTGTGTGTGTGTGTCTTTTGTTAGAACTAAACTGAGAACCTTACTAGTTCTGACACTTGTCTACAGTTTCAGACCCTAAGCTTTTTAACAGATTCATTTACATTTTATAGACTTACTCCTAAGCAGGGAAACCTGACTAGATGCTACTGAGGTCAAAGCAAACAGACAAATGCATAGATATATATTTGTTGGCTACTAGATTTCATTTAAACCTCATCTAAGGTTTTAGTTTTACTCCTTGCAAGAGAAACAGATATTATTTTGTCCACTAAGAAGGCTGCAATAGCAACAGTTGGAAAATGGGAAACAGGATATGGGGAGAGGCAAGGAACCATAATAGTTCCTCTGGTATCAGCCAAATTGTGATACCTGATTGCCTTTTTAGAATACACTGTGCTAAGACAGTCTTTCAAAATTGGCATTATTTGGAATTAAAAATAAAATAAGCTCTGGATAAACAAAAGAAAACAAAATTATAAAAACAAAACCAAATAAACAAACAAAAATAACAAAAAAAATTCTTTTAAACATAATTTTCTGCTCAGTTTTTATAACTAAAATACATTTGGGGACTTTTTTAAATAATTAAACTGAGTAGAAGTTTAACTTTTCTTATCATACTAAACAAACGTGCATGCTATACACTCAAAAACAGTGAATTCTAATGGCTAGAATCACTGGCAGAGAGTCTACCATCAAATTTTCGTCATCCTTCACTGAAATGCCATTTATCTATTAAGAAAATCTTTAAAAATCACCGATTCATTAATCTGCCAATTCATCTAACTTTTATGTAATTACACACTTTACTCTTAGCATCCACTGGGAAGAAGAGCAGTGGACACCCACCGTCCCCCTGTCAGTTGACTGCTCTACTGCTCTGTAATCCAAACAAAACCACAGCAGGACCTGCTTTTACCTTTCATCCCTAAGATTGCTATGTAATGGGGTGGGGGGAGGAGTAGCTATAGAGAAAGGAACAGTGTTGTTCTGATCTCCCAGCAGTCTTTCTCCCATAGCTTGCTTTGCAGATAGTAGGAATTTTTTTCCATTTTTAATTAGGTATTTAGCTCATTTACATTTCCAATGCTATATCAAAAGTCCCCCATACCCCCCCACTCCCCTACCCACCCACTCCCCCTTTTTGGCCCTGGCGTTCCCCTGTATTGGGGCATATAAAGTTTGCAAGTCCAATGGGCCTCTCTTTCAAGTGATGGCCTATTAGGCCATCTTTTGATACATATGCAGCTAGAGACAAGAGCTCCGAGGTACTGGTTAGTTCATATTGTTGTTCCACCTATAGGGTTGCAGTTCCCTTTAATTCCTTGGGTGCTTTCTCTAGCTCCTCCATTGGGGGCCCTGTGATCCATTCCATAGCTGACTGTGAGCATCCACTTCTGTGTTTGCTAGGCCCTGGCATAGTCTCACAAGAGACAGCTATATCTGGGTCCTTTCAGCAAAATCTTGCTATTGCATGCAATGGTGTCAGCGTTTGGAAGCTGATCATGGGATGGATCTCTGGATATGGCAATCACTAGATGGTCCATCCTTTCGTCACACTTCCAAATTTTGTCTCTGTAACTCCTTCCATGGGTGTTTTGTTCCTTATTCTAAGAATTTTTTTTTAACAAACTGTTTTCCTACTCAATTACAAATCATTTACATTGGAAATACAGATTGTTTTTTATATATTGACCAAGTATTTCAAAAACTAAACAAAAAAATTAACATAGTGATGTCAAAAGGTCATTCAAATGGATTGAGCTTGTTTTGCTGAGAAGTGACCTGAAAGAGGTTACTTTTGTTTTCAAACAACATGTAAGCTACTACACTCATTCAAGTTTGACATTATTGTTTTGGAAGCTTTAAGTATTATCATATTATTATGTATATTTTTGTATTACCAGAAGGTATTTGCGTATGCTTGTTTAAGATACAAAAGACACTTTCCATTGGGTAGGCTTACTTATGCTTAAGGAGTCTTAATATGTCTCTATTCAGATGTCACTTTTATTTAAAGTTTATTTGAATTGTTTAGGTGAATTATTGTCTAAATTGACAACTACTTCTTTCCAAGCTGACAATGTGTTTCTGTTAATGTAGCTGAGGGGTGAATATGTCAAGAAATGGATGTTCTTAAGTTTTCATTAATCATGGCAATTATTCCTGCCACTGACCAAGCATTTAACCTTACTTTTCTACTTTCTTCCAGACTGAATCAAAGAGTATTATTATCACCTAATACTATTGGGATCAATAGATCATACAATCATGTATATTATTCTTAAAATTCCTTCAGTTCCTGGCATTTCTGTGAAGGATGACAAAATCTTGCTGGTAGATTCTCTGCCAGTGATTCTAGCCATCAGAGTTCACTGCTTTTGAGTATATAGCATACATGTTTGTTTAGTATGATAAGAAAAAAATTTAAGTTCTACTCAGTTTAATTATTTTAAAAATCCCCAAAGTATTTCTGTTATAAAAACTGAGCACAAAATTATGTTTAAAAGAATGGGGATTTTTGTTGTGTTTGTTTGTTTGTTTGTTTGTGGAATTCAAAAAAAAACTTAGGCCAACGTGAGGTCTGGTTATGAATGTGCTTTCTCCTCCTCCTTCTTCTCCTCCTTGTTCTTCTCCTTCATGTTCTCCTTTTTCACACTCCCCTTCCCCTCCCCTTCCTCCTCCTCTTCCTTCTATCTCTTATTTATTTACTTGCATATTTTAACTATGTGAGTGTTCTTTCTACATGTACTTCTGTACTCCAGAGGAGGGCATCAGATCCCATTACAGCTGGTTATGAACCAGCATGTTACTGAAAATTGATCTCAGGACCTCTGGAGGAGCAGAAAGTGGCTCTTAACTGCTGAGTCATTTCTCCAGCTCCAAATACGCATTCTTCAATGACAGATTTTTTTTTTTACAGGCAAATTAAAATTATGAGCTGGAAGATATGGCTCCATAGTAGAATGTTTGTTTCATGTGTGTAAATTTTTGGATTATATCCCTGGCATGGAGAGAAGAAATGAAAGAAAGAAAATAGGGGGCAGGGAGGAAAACTCACTTCAAAATGCTAATAATGCCCTATTTAGGGCTAAGAACTCACAATCATTTATTTCCAGCACTCACCAGTTAATAAATCTATGCATTGATTGCTGTAACAGAGAAAATTTGGCGGCTGATAATCGCTGAACTAAAGAGACTAATTATTCTTGGGGGTATGAACATTGCTAGGTTGCCTATGCTCCTGTGGATGGCCCCACAAAAGCACACATTCCTGAAGTACTAATTAAATTTAATGGATTATTATACCGAAGAGGACATGAAGTTAGAAGGAAGATGTGTGAAAGCAGATTCGGGGGAGCTGAAGGGATGGATGAGGAGTGGATATGATCATATTTTATTGCATATGTGTATGAAATTCTCAATGGAAAATAAAAATACTAACAGTGGTGGTCACTTCACATGTGAAGGATAATTAAGAAGCAATGACCTGTTTTACTTCCTCTGTTACACTACAAAATCACAATGATAGTTCTTAAAATTGTAATTAAGATTCGCTACTTAGGGGATTAAAAAGAAACAATTGAATGATTTATCTTTATGAAAGGAAGCTCTATGCATAACATCTGTTGCATTTTAATTTATTCAAAATGTTTGGGTCACTCGTGCTCTCAACTGGCAGGTGGTCACTTGCAGGCATTTCTGAAAAGGAACATTATTTAAAAATGCATGCTTTTTATAAGTTTGGACTAAACAGATATGATGACATGATACATGAGTTAGGAAACAAATAAGCTGGAATTACAAATAAATCCAACTAATTCTATTGTAAGATCTCTTGCAATCTTTGCAAACCATACTGTGCACAGTTTGGTTCTTGGAATAAACAAATGAGCAGACTTCTCAGGCAGAGAAATGCCCGGATAATGTTTTTTAAAAAATCAATCCAACCTGTAGATAAAAATCAACATGATTTCCTTAAGTTCTTTTGAAAGACGGGTTTCTTGATGTTACCATTGTATTTGCAATGTAGAGCGTACACACAAATCTGATAATCCCATTTCTTATCAAGTATTCTATCTGACATAACACTGAAAACTAACACAAACATGTATACAAACCCAAGCTTAAGCAGACAACCAATTTAAAAATGGTCTTCTTTCTTGGAATTTATAAACATTAGGTCCATTTGTTAAAAACTGGAACTTAGTTTGTATATTTGCAGGATTGATCTGAAAGGAATCAGCCTTGCAAGAGATGTTCTCTTATCTGAGTGTTTGTTTCTAAGTGGTCGTCCCCACCTCCAAAGTACTCTTTTAATTGTTTTCCTTAAAACACTAATGTGTCATCTAGTTGATGAAGTCACATATCATGTGTTTCTTATTAATTCATCACCTATATGTAAGAAAACCAAAAAAAAAGAACACATAAACTTCGGTTAAAAGCCTTCCATAAAAGCTTCCAGCTGTCCCAGTGAGTGAATTCGTATTATAGCGAAGTCATTGTATTACAAGTGGGTGACCAGAGCCCAGCCTAAAGAGGAAAGAAAGTTAAGAAAGTTAGTAGACATTTCTTCCTTCTTTCTTTTTTTTTTTTTTGTGTGTATGTGTGTATGTGTGTGTGTGTGTGTGTGTGTGTATGTGCAACTGAGAGGGCTTTATGCAGTCCTCACTGCCCCCATCAGCTGGGGACCCAGAAGGGATCCCACAGCAAGCAGGTTTGACAGGGAGGGAGGGGATATGGTTTTACTTAGTATTTCCGAGCCTGCTGAGCTTATTTTTTTTTAATTTTTAATATTTTTATTACATATTTTCCTCAATTACATTTCCAATGCTATCCCAAAAGTCCCCCATAGCGCCCCCCACTTCCCTACCCACCCATTCCCATTCTTTTGGCCCTGGCATTCCCCTATATTGGGGCATATAAAGTTTGCAAGTCCAATGGGCCTCTCTTTCCAGTGATGGCTGACTAGGCCATCTTTCGATACATATGCAGCTAGAGACAAGAGCTCCGGGGTTCTGGTTAGTACATCATGTTGTTCCAACAATAGGGTTGCAGATCCCTTTAGCTCCTTGGGTACTTTCTCTAGCTT
The DNA here is from genome assembly GCF_978045245.1 of Mus caroli. Taxonomy (NCBI): domain Eukaryota; kingdom Metazoa; phylum Chordata; class Mammalia; order Rodentia; family Muridae; genus Mus; species Mus caroli. The sequence continues at coordinate 47,858,767 of NW_028227256.1, forward strand.
CTCCATTGGGAGCATTTTAATTTTTAATAGGCCCGACAGTCTATGGAATTTCCTTGGAGTACCACTTGGCATGGTGCTGTTAGACTACAAAGTAAACTAGTAGCAGAATATTCTATATCACACAAATTTGTGTTTTCTTGTGCTTTTTTATTGTTTTATACAATTATTTTCTACAGTGACTTTACTGCAAGAAAATTATGGGTTTCTTATGTTTCTCCACAACTTAATATGCTTAACATCTCAATGAAAGTTCTTTGTGTCCTGTCTCCTAGCACTGGATTATACACAAGAGCCGAAGCATATGTGAGCTCTGAAGAGACTGGACATAGATCCTCATGTTTGATCATTAAGCCCCTTCTCAATTGAGCTATCTCCCAACCCCCATTAAAGACTCTGAAAAAGTAAATTATCACATTGCCTGACCTTATTCACATTCTAAAGCATATATTTAGAATCTGTTTGCAGGAAAAACAGACCACACTTTTCCTCAAATCCCATGACACTTATTTCAGAAAATAAGCCTTCTCTACTGTGCCTTGTGCACAAATAGTTCACCGAGAAGCTTCCAAAGAAAAGCAGCTGGTGGATGGTTGGATTCTGATACCTCTTCTCTAGTAGGATCACTTTTTCTTTCTTCTTTTACAAGTTTTGGTGGCAGGTATCATCTGACCTACGTGGATTTTTATCAAGGAGACAGGAAGCCATGAAGATAATCATAGTCTCAAGCTTGACACAGACATAAGCAGTTATGAAATGGTCCTCAAACTTACTGAACTTACCGACTTTGTTTTATAATTCCTAAGAATTGGTGTTTGAAAAGTTACTAGGCTCTAGAAGAAAAGGAGTATTTATTTCTGTAGCTAGTACAATGGTAGAGTACTAAAATTCACTATTTTCAAAACTTTCTTTACTCAGGGCAAAAGCTACTAAAGTGATGGCAGTAAGTCTGAAACTTAATTATCAGCAGCCTAATTTGCCTGTCTGTGATATACACATCACCTGATGCCAGCTGATGTCAACACAAATTACCGGCATGCAAGAAAAACTAATTGTTCCACATTATTTTACAGTTATTATTGATTGCCATGGCCTTTGCAAATCAAGACAGAAATAGAAAGTATAATCATTCTTGAGGATTAGTCTAACAGTTGCTAGGGGGTGGGGCGAGGATGCTTCAGAACGCTCCTTTAATAACACACTACAACCACAAGGTACATTTAAAGAGGTTTGAATGAATACAAATAAAATCTGGCTAAACTTTCAAATGTGATCTTTAATAAATATAATCTGCTTTAAGGAAATATATGTCAAATTTGGAAATTATATTTTATCCTTTCTCCACTCAGAGATTGTCTTTTATGTGAACGTAGCTTAAGGACAAAATGAAGAGTAAGATAGGTTGGCCAAATATTCCCATACTTGCAAACACATTCAGAGGTCATAGAGGAAGCAACAAAGATGGAGACAATGTCAGAGATTATGAATGAGACTCTTCCTCCTGGCTTATGTGATCATTGTTTTCTTTTAAATTAGCTTAAATACCACTTGAGAAGGGTTCTGTTTCAGTGCATTTCTTTGGTACTTAGTGCTATTGTATTGCACAATATACAGCTAAGTCAAAACTCTGTACCACACACTGTAACAGGAACAAAAGCAAAAAAACACATGGAGTCATATAATGAAAGTTGTTTGTCACAAACTTTACATCCGTCATAAGCCCCAATGCCACCTAACCTTTTCATTCCAAGAAGACACCCCCCCTAAACTTCACCCCAACTAAAATCTCTCACTGTCTCTCCTTTACATGCATTTTTTAAAAAATTCCATTCTACCAGCACTCGGGAGGCAGAGGCAGGCAGATTTCTGATTTCAAGGCCAGCCTGGTCTACAGAGTGAGTTCCAGGACAGTCAGGGCTACACAGAGAAACTCTGTCTTGAAAAACCAAAAAAAAAAAAAAAAAAGAAAGAAAAAAGAAAAAAAATACATTCTAGCCAAGTACATTCAAAAGGAATGACCTATGGTCTGGTGAGATGGCTCAATAGGTAAAATAGGCACATTCACTAAACTGGATGACCTGAGTTCAGTTCCTGGGATCTACAGGGTAGAGAAAGAGAACTTATGATGTTGTTCTCTGCCCTCCACATATATGCCATGGCATATGTGCTCCCGACAATGCACACAAGTGTTTAACAAAATATCCAGAGATTTAAAGGTATTTTAGCCCATGATGCCTAAATGGGAATATAGAACATCACTATGCATCCCTGCTAACCAAATGAATATGAAAACAAGACAGGGGCTTGGCAGGAACAAAAAGAGACAAGCCCACACTTTTCACCTTAGGATTTTCAAGTATGACAGCTTATGCAGAAGTGGTAAAGAAGACCTGACTGGGTCTGGTGTATGCATCGCTGAATAAAGAAATTTCCCAGGGAAGTTCTGGCTTAGCCTTCTGCAGATTCTTATGCAGCTTCAGCCAAGGAATAAGAAATAACTATGCATTGAGATCTTTTAAAATGTATCTGAATGATTTCTTGTGGTATTTTTTTATACAGCTACTTTTAAAGCAACAGTACTTCTGAGTAATAAGGAACACAAACTTTCTAAAATCTGATGTAAGGCAGGATGAGTACATAGAAACAGGAAGGTCTATCTGACAGTAGTAAATGGACCTCCACTTTGTAGTAAAGAACTCATAATAATAATATAGCAAACCAAGAGGTACTATCACTAACATTGCTAAAGACAGTAAAAAATAAGATATGTTTTTAAGCTCTTAAATACCATCCCCAAATCCTTGAATGGTACTAACTGCATTTTGATTTTCATTACCACCTACCATATTATCTACCAATCACATCCTTTGTGTGACATCTATTTCTTCTCAGAAAAGTGTGAGTACAGGAGAGTGTAGTGTGCATGGCAGGGAGAACAACTGTCTCATAGACCCTCAGACAAGGAGTAAGGATTCTGAACACAACACAGATGTACATCAGTCCATGAAAGAGCCAGCTGCACAACAGTGAGGAAGCTTTTCTGAGCAAATCCTAACTGAGAAGTCTGTTGGGTTCCTACTGCTCCTGTAGCATATTGCCACAAAGCATGTGGTTGACAAACAACAGCTTTGTTAACAGGTCAGAAATCCCAGATGTATCTTTCAGGACTTCCTGAAGGTACACAAAGGGCTGCTTTCATATTGATGCTCCAGGGAAGAATTTCTCTCCTCCAGGATTCCAGCTCAAAGAGCAGTTCACAGTCTTTAGTTTATGACTCTCTCTCTGTTTTTCATATTGCCTTATCCGTCTGTATTTCCACCATCATGATTTTGTGACGGTGATACTAACTTCATCTTCTGCTGCCCTTGTATAAAGGTACAAATAGATATTCAAATATAATTTTACTATCTTAGTATATTATTCATACACACACACACACACCTCTTGCTATGTAAGAGAGCCTAGTTGAAGTTCTAAGGATTAGAAAATGAGCACTTTGGAAGGGCATTGGTCTGTCTACTATAGGGTACTATTAGCACCACACTCTTTGGAAGGGCATTAGTCTGTCTACTACAGGGTACCTACGATTAGCACCTCACTCTTTGGTAGGGCATTGGTTTATCTACTATACGGCACCTCATTCCAAGGTAACCACCATAGTTTTCTTCAACTGACAAAATGTCTCACATCTAGAATCACCTTGGAATAGTGAACTCAACTGGGGAGTTGACTCCATCCACTAGCTCCTGGTCATGTCTTTGAGGCCATTTCTTTGTTGCTAATTGACATAAAAGGAACCAACGTACTATGGCTAATAGCATCCCTAGTTAGGTGTGTGAGTTCTATAAGAGGCTGAGGAAGCCTATAAACAGTGTTCCTCCTTGATATTTGCTTCAGGTGCTACTTCCTCGTCCTTTCTTGGGTACCTCAAGGATGAATTATAACATGTAAAGCGAAATAAACCTTCTCCTTCCCAGATTGGTTTTAGTCACCACTTTATCACAGCTACAGAAAGCCAGCAAACTAAAACACCAACTTCTAATCAATGAAAACAAGAATAGCAGTCATTGGAGAAACAAATGAAAAATAAAAAAAATAATTCTCTTGTTCATTTGTATGGCCCCTAGTTTTCTTTTTTTAAGTTCCAAATAATATGCCAATCATATTTCAATAACACACACTTATTGCATATAAATTTTCATTTGGTAATATAAAAGAACCCTGACTACAAATGAAAAAGAGTGAGTTTCTAAGTAGCTTGGTAAGGTTTGATATGTTTCTGCTTTGTTCATTCTCACTCAATCGGAAATAGGAGAGCACATCACAACAGGAATTGCCATGTGCAAGAAATAGAGAGCCAGTGTTCTGAAAATGACATTTCTTGTAATTCAGCTTTACCATGAGTGGAAAATCTGAAAGTTGAGTTCAAATCCTGCTTAGTTCAAATGTCTGATTGAGAAAGCAAATTATTGATTTTTTTAAACATTTAGGAGGAAGTAAGCAAATGATCATGAAAAAATATATTGTTTAGAAGTGACAGCAAAGCATGTCTCTTGAAGGAAACAGAGTATAAACCTATAGATAGCCCGGTACTTAGGGAATTTTCTCTCTTTCTCCCTCCCAGGTTGTTGATACTTCGGCATGAGAGACACATAGCATTTCATGGGTTTTAACAAGCTGGAGACTTACTTTGAAATACAATACTGTAACAATAACCTCCAAATTAATATATTCTTTTCAAATAAATTACATTTCAAAAAAATGTAATCTCTTGCACACAAAGTGACACAATAAACAGAATGTCATGATAGCCCCCCCAGTCAAGGCTATGCCCTGTCCACTCATAGCGTGTTTGCTCTTTGTGTTGAGCTATTAAGAGTTCAATTTAAAATACAGGAGTAAGCTGCAGTACTTGATTGCAAGCAAGCAAAGAAAGTAAATTTTTCTCTTCCTCTCTTTCTCTCTCCCCCTCCAACCTCCCGCCGACTTCCTCTCAGAGAGAAATTGCCTTATTATTTTCTTTTCATCATGCAATTGCAAACTTAGTAAGTCAGGTTTGAATTTGGGCTGGGTAAACCACAACTTCTTTGGTAACTGTTATACTGTGGTAATAATCTCGATGGTCTCCAATACTGTGTGACTTCGGTTTATCTGGAACTTGTAACTGTCATTCCAGAATAGGTGTTTGGTAGAAGCCATTAAACAGCCATCAAGGCCTTAAACGGCTATACATGAGGGAATCCACCAGAAGTGCTACCATGATTTGGCTGCTGAGAGCCCTTAAGCCTTGCAGCAGGTGTGATACTACTTAGAGTCAGTCTTGGGAGCAGGGAGTTGACAACAATGGCCAAAGGACTGGAGCAGAAAGAACAGACAGCTTGAGTGTGAAAGACAGAAGCTGCCTTCCCCATCTCCAACCTGTAATATTGCCAATGCATTAACAGAGCTTTGGAGTTCCCGGTGTGCTGAGTGACAGGAGCAGAACCATGAAGGTGGAAATGGCTTGCCAGGTTTAAATGTAGATGAATAACCTCTTGTCAGGGCAAAGAAGTCGTTTTTATCCTATAAAAATTCTGTGCATAACTAATGAGACACCTGGGCCATCATACCTGCTATAGTCAATTTCCAGTTTAGCTGTGTATCTAACATGCCTCTACATGTGGCATCTAAGCTTTGGAAATGGGCACTTTCAGAATTGATTAAACCTGTAATAGATTAATATGCAAATGCCTCCCTCTTAGTTGCATCCTGAGTGTAATGGGCGACAATGATACACCAGTTTTGAACTACTCCTGATATCCCTACATCAAAGATCAGACTTCTTTGATTCGCCTTTATATAGGAAACATGTAAATTAGCTTATGTCTAATACAATAGATGGGGAGCCTGGGCATGGCATGATGGCAAGAAACTGTCATGGTGAGTGATTTGAGTCCCAGCAACTTGTTATGATAATAGATAGCATTCTATTATGTCACTGGATTTGGCTGATGATATATCACAGCAAAAGATTAAAGAAACATCACAATGCCAGAACCTTTATGAATGGTCTCTCTTAACAATTTTTCCACAATTAAAATTAGTACTCGGGAACAGTAATAAACAATTCTGAGAAATCTTAGTCACTCCAATAAAGAATGTACAATTTTAGTCTTTCCTTCAATTGTTAAGCCAATAAGCTCTTGTTTACTTTTTGTATGTTAGTACTAAGTGGTCAATAGAGCACTTTACGGTAGCTGCTGATCTTGGCCATAAAGTTCTGATGATCAAGTTTATCACACAGAGACTATAGGAGAGAACACAAAGTATCACATAGTTCCTAATTTCAGACCTATTGTGGATAGAACTCTATAGAACAATTTCACTGTTAATTGATGGATTTAAAGTATTTTTAATACAGAAACAAATGGACACAGGTTGTATTATTAGTTCATAGACTCATGGAGGGAAAAAGCAATTTGGTTATATGTGGAGCAGGTGAAGCAATGTCTTAAGCTTCCTCATGCTCATGCCCGGAGCAGTTGGCATTTCATTTATTTTCATTTATTACCCTTCTTATTCAGTCCTTCCACTGACCCTGGGGCGGGGGGGGGGGTAGATACTATTATTCCTATTTTTATAGAAGAGGAGATGAAAATGTAGAAGTGGGTAGATCAAGTCCTACAGCTTAGAGAAAAGACAACTTTAATTACATTTCAGCCCATGCACACTTACTTATGAGGGTATGCCTATGTTCCATCTGTGAAAGTAGTTCTGAGAAACCAGAGGAAGTTGGAAATTGAGGATACTGCTCCCAGGAACAATAATTTCAACATCTGCATAAGCATTAAGGAAAGGGGATGGCAAAGACAACTCTAAACATCTTATGTTAGTGTCCTGGAACTAGTTGCTCATCCAGAGAGGAAAATCTGTTTTCTTAGACTTTACCTTCTTTGGAGTTGTCAAAGGATTTTATGATCAGAAATCTCTTCCATGTAGAGGGAGGTATTCAATCAAGCTTACTTTGGGGGAGAAGAAAAGACTAAGATTGAAGGTCCCCAGGCTCCTTACCTAATTCTTCTTCCAAATAACTAGGTCAAGTAGGAGATGACTGGGTAGGGCTGAGGAGACAGACTGTACCTGTGCCTAAGGGATTTTAAACTGAAGTGGAAAGGAGGTTAGGTGCTGGAGTCCAGGGAGAAGAGACTATGTCTTGATATCCTACATTCAGTGAAAAATTGGAGCAGAAGGCTGATTCAGCCCCCAGGTGTCATATCTCTCTCAATTTCTAATACAGGTGTTTATTTTACTAGGACAATTATCTACTAGGTGCCTAGACCAACAAGTGGATTAAGAGCTACATCCATTAAAGTAGACTGAGTTCACAGAATGATAGGAGATCACATGATCATAATTAAGCCTATAACCCAAGCATACATGGTTTACAGAGTGGGTTAGAGGATGATGACATATTTCTGACTTCAGAAGACAAAGAGATTTGGAAGGAAAACCAAGTGTAGGTACAAGGCCAAGAACAAAGGAATTTCCAAGTGATACTTGAGATTTTGTCATCAGCTTTACACATTCAAAGATGGTAAGAAACCCATAAACAGGAGATTAAAAGGTGCAAAAAGTACAGACAGGGAACAAGCTTGATTACATGGGCTTGCCTAGAGATTAGAGGCATCTAGCTATTTTCTTGGACAGTGTAGCAACTGGCGGGGTTTTGCATTGTACTCTGTCAGTGTGTTCCCTTCAGAGTAGGTGGCCTGCAATGCTATCAAGATCAACTCCCCTGATTCACTTGTCTCTCACTGTATCTGTCCATCAGACTGAGTAGGGCCCCTCTTTTTTTGTAAAGTCAGTCATCCAGGATCTAGATGTGCACAGGAAATCCAGCAGTGAATTCCACTGGCTTCATATTTTTAAGGCTGTAAGAGATATAAGCCAATAAATAGTCACTGTTCACAAAGATGTGAGACTCCCATTCATGACTCTCACCCCTAGAGTTTGCACATACATTCAATCCCCTCCTACCTACCAGCACAATTTAGCCTCCTCTAATGTGTATAGAGAGAAAATGTTCTATTGGTTTTGAGCGATGGTAAACTTCATAATGTGATAGAATTGGTATCCTTACAACTCCATTGCCTTCTAATCCCCCCACAGGGAACAATTTTCTCACTACTGAAATATAGACAGGAAACCTGATGTGGATTGCTTCAGTTCCTTAGTGAATCAAGCCACCAGAGGAAAACACAGTAGAAGGAGTTTGTCTTTTCTAAATCAGGCTTGCCTCAAGGAGGAAACAGGAAAGAACTGAGGTAAACACTGCCTCCCAGTTTTAATTCCTTATAAGTAAATTGGTCCTTGGTTTAACAAATAAGAATTTCTTCATTCAAGCATACAGATAAAACATACATTGTGGAAATAATGAATATTTTAAACTATGGTTTTATTGATAAAGACATTAGCATAGCAAGTCAGCAGATACCATACAGGGATCAGAGTCAGTTGGGAAGACATATAGTACTTCTCAGAAACTGTATTTGTGAGCACCACACATGCTGTACATTAAATATAGAAAAGTTTCTAATGTAATCTAGTGCCCTTTATTGTAGCTAGTTATAACGGATCAGTTCCCTTTCTCTTCTTTAATTTCACTGTGGCAACATGCTCGAGTGAACTCCGACATGGTACATTTAACCAATTTGGCACAATGCCTTAGGTTTATTAAACAAACAGAGATTTGATGGGCTGTCGCTAAACTCTAGCCCCAAAGATATTTCTGCAGCTGTAAGTACTCTCCCTAAGGTGATTTCTCACACAGCTGTTACAACTCATCACATGGGTAAAAGAATCCACACACTTCAGTATATGTATGATTCATGTATGTTAACTGTACAATAATGGACTTCTTATGCTTTTATTGCATGTCTATGTATACTTTGATCATACTTATTCCCACATAGTCTTCTCTTCTACCCTTTGCCCCATATAGAGTCCTTTCACCGTTGTTTTAAATGCTTGGATTTTGCATGTGAGAATTGAGGGATTTGCCTTCCTAAGTCTATCTGGTTCACTACTACATGGCTTTGTTCCACAGAGGTCTCTCCACATTCTAACATGTGTTTGATTTCTTCCCTCCTTGCAATCTCTACAGCCTTCGCATTGGGATTTGGCTGTAGCATTGAAACATTTCCTATCGGGGTTATTGCCTGTCCTTCACTGTAGCCATCATGACTGGGATTAAGTATTCTACAAAGTTAGAAATAAGTAAATGAATTTCTTTATTTTTTCCCCAACGAATAGGCAAAATTATTCTCCTTAATCACATATCTAGATTTTTCTTCTAGAGTCCCTGCCCAGAGAGGGGTACAAATAACTTCATAATAAATAAGCTAAAAAATAAGTCAGTATGCATAATACAACATACTTAAAATGCAAATGTGCATTTTGAACACCTAGATTGAAAATTTAATTTTGTCTCTAATGAGGGATTTTTAGTGTTAACAGGTTAGACGATTGTTTACTTCCAAGATCCAGTCTAGCAGATAGTGTCTAATTTTTATTATACATTTTATATTACAAGAGAAAATAGTCTTTGAATCTATCTTTGTACTATGTCCAACCTAGAATCCTATATGCCAAGGAAACAATGTATCTCCAGGCTTTTGTCTTCAGAAATTCACATGGGTCCACAGCAGTATGAGGTATCGCTCATGAGGAATAAATAACTTGCTGTTAAAGATAGTTGATCCCTTCAACAAGGCATGTGTGTAATTCTCTAGTAGTGGGGTAGCTGCCAGATGTAGGTGCAACACAAAGTTTGATTATTGAATGAACATACTTTTAAAATTATGAACATCACATGTCCATTCAAAAAAATAAACAGAAGGCGGTACACATTATAAAACAGTTAAAATAAAATGAAAGACATGAGAATTGCACCAGCAATGTTTGCCGTGCATACCTCTTATAAGCAATGTTGATAATCACTGAGTGAAACAAGCCTATGTATAAGCATTATGTATAAGCATTGATTCAAACCTAGTCAGAGGACTTTTTTCTAAAACTGAGAGGAGATTGTGATGGAGTTTTGAAGAAACATAAGCTTTCAATATGCTTTTTTAAAGGCTTACATTTGATTACAATGTACAAAGATTATGAAGACGAATTGAATAAACAACTGAATAAACATGCTGTAGCCTTTAATGCCTTCTAGCTGTGGATAATTATTAGTGGTTCCTGTACCCTATTAACTTGATGTTGTTGTTGTTGTTGTTGTTAGTCAAAGATGAACATTTGATAAAAGTAGCAAATGAACTCTTTATCTATAAGTCCTTTGGTCTTTCCAATGGTCTGTAGTAAATGACTTCCAATTGTCCTTATGATGAAATCTATGCACAGTAAGATAAGCCAGTCTATTAAACGCAGCAGCTGTTGGACGTATCTCTGCAACCATCTCACTTGGAAAATGGATCCTGTCCACACAAATAGACCCTATGAAACACAGAAATGTCTTGGGCAGTGAGGGTGTGATAAGCCAGTAGATGTGATGATCATGGCAGGCTGCTCTGAGGAGCCCTGTGAGCACAGCTGTGTGTTTGTATGCTGTACTTCTCTAATGTGCCTTTGTCTATAGACTTCTGAAATCACCCGGGTGTGGAAGTTAGGTCAGGTTCTTCCTGCCAGCCCCAGGCTCCCAGAAATAAGACTCAGACTCAAAATATATCTACAAATACCTTGGCCATATAGCTTGGCTCTTCTCTGACTTTATCTAACTTAAAATATCCCATCTATTTTAGGGTACATTCTGCCACGTGGCTGGGTATCTATGTTCAGGTGCTTTGCAGTTTTTCTCCTCACCTCTTCCCGGGTAAATCTTCCCACCTAGCTCTATCCCAATAATTCCCTCTTCTCCTGGATGTCCCACCATCTATTCTCTGCCTAAGTCATACATAGGCCATCCGATTTATTATTGACAGGAAATGCCACATCCTTACAGACATAAGATAATCTCTTCACACCCAGGGTCCTTCTTTCTACTTCTGTGAATTCAGTTCCCTTCTGTCTCCATAGACATGGATTTCCTCATCACATTCCTATTTAGTATGGTTATTAAACATAAACTATTATAGATTCCACAGTTGATAAAGAAGGAAGTGAGGAAGTCAAACCCTTGTTGCTTAGCTTACCGTTCACCTCCTTGTGAGGCTGCCACAGTGAGGTAGCACTCTGTCATCTTTGAGAGAAAAGCCTTTCAACTGTTCTCCATTGCATTTAAGGGGCGTGGCCCACAAGGAGTGATTCTCTAAGCATGTCCAGCTTTTTCTCTCCAGAAAGTCTCAAGGAGCATAAGGGACGCAAAGCCTGACGCCTTGTTTCTCTTCTCTTGGCTTCACAGAGCTGATTTTTCAGCACGCACTGCCTCTCCTGAGCCTTCCATCTCAATTTACTGGGACGCCTTGCGCTCAAGTAACTTATCCAGAGTCACACATGGGTGGCTTACCAGAATTCATAGCCCAGAGCTGTCATGGTTTCTAGATCCTTTATTATGAGCATTATAACATACCATCCTCCAGGTCTCAGTATTAACATCATGTAAATTTATTCTCCAGCATGATTCATTAAAATGAAAATGGGCCATTTTCTCTGATTCTCCAAGCACTTCAGCAGGAGCGTCACATCCTGCATACAGATTTCGTTCCTCAGAAGGAGACAAGAAAAGAAGTTAAACCTTTACTTGTATTGGATGATGGTTCAACCTAAAAGAGCTTTTTCTTCTATTTTCACTTTAAAATATTTAAAGGAGACCCAGGCAGGATTAAGGTTCAGAGTAGCTGCAGTTGTATTTTTAGCATCCTATAAAGCAAGACAGCTATAAAGTGAGGGATACCATGGCAGAAATGTGATAAACCCCTCCAGATAGAGTTAATATGAAACTAAATTTTAGGAAATCACAGGATGTTAGATGCACACCCACTTTTAAAATTTTCTCTATCATGATGAAACAAGTGCCAATTCTCTTTACAGGTGTTTTCTCATTTCCTGATTAAATAACACAAGCCTCCCAATGATAGCAACCGAACATAGCATAGCAAGGTGCAATAAGACTCGGCACAAACTCTCATATCAAGGCGGGAAGAGGCAACCCAGTAGGAGGAGAAAGGTCCCGAGAGAAGGAAAAGAATCAGAGACACATCCACTCCCACTGTTAGGAGTCCCAGAAAAAGCCCAAATTAAACAAGCACAGTATGTACGCAGAGGACCTAGCATAGACCCGTGCAGGCCGTGATTGCCATGTTACTCTCTGAGCTCCTGTGAGCCCTGCTTAGATGATTTCCTCTCCCTTTTCTATAGGGTTTCCCATGCTCAGCTTAATGTTTCTCTATGGGTCTCTGCATCTGCTCCCATCAGCTGCTGAGGGAAGCCTCTCTGATGACTATTGTGCCTACTTGCAAAAGTATAGAACTTCACTTGTGGGTCCCAGCATTGGGAAACATCTTCAGGGAAATTGCTGTGTAGAAACATATCTAGGGCAGAGTATCAGGGTTGGCATTTCATGGAATATGTTATCATCTGATTGTGGAATAAGACATATATGAAATAATGAAATAAGTATAAAGACAGGCTAAAGCATATCTCAGGGTGGGGAAGAAATGAACTGCTAATCAAGGGACACCACAGTAAATTTTACTCTCATTTAAATAAGATGTTCATTTTCATATAAAGCATGGACTCTTGTAGATCAGGGCAGAGGTATGGAATGGAATGACAGTGGACATTTATGCAAATACTACCTGTACCACTCTCAACATTGTAGCCTTACACGTGACTTGTTCTGTGTGTGCCAGTGAGATGAGCATAGCTACCACACTCACTTCTTTTATTAAGTTGAGAAATGTGCAAAACTAACTAATCAAGGGACTGCTGCACAGGACAGCAACAGTCAGGCAAAATAAGAACATTTTGAAACTACTAGGGCTAGTGCCTACCATAGAGAAATCCTCGAATGAATTAGTTTCCTTTATTAAGCCCTTATTTACATACATATATTTTATGTTTATTTACTGTCTTTGTGCATGTATGTGCATGTATGTGCATGTATGTGCATGTGTGTGAGTGTGTGTGTGTGTGTGTGTGTGTGTGTGTGCGCATGTACACATGCCCTAAAGCAGCATGCATGGAGGTTAGAAGGCAAGAAGTTTCCACCAGTTATTGGCTCAGGTCTTTAGGCTTAACAACAAGGAGCTTTACTCTCTGAGCCATTTTGTAGGTGTCACACCCTTGAACTCTTTAGTTGCTTGAGTTGGACCTCAAGTCAAAATTAAGTTCAATAACTTTACAGATAAGATAGATATTGTAGATTGCGGTTATTCAGATTTTAGTAGATGAAGAACACACAATGAGGACTCTCATGAAGTACAGTGTATTCTTGATTAAGGGAGTGACCTGTGATCATGTAATCACTCCTCATGCTTCAAAACTGATCTCTGAATACTGCACATGGGGGAATACTGCACTTGACTTTGAAGTAACTTTTCTCCATATGCAAGCCAAATTAATATAGCAGAGAAGTTCACCCCAGTTCACTTCATCAAGAATTTGTAATTGCTGAGGGCCAGAAATGGACCTTTTTCCTTATCAACATCTGCATTCCCCTAGAAGAGAATGCCGATACTGTTACTGTCCATCTTGATGTTTATACATAAAGAGAACTCTTTAGATTTAGTACCTTTTGGAGATGTAGTCCCCAGCCATTCCTAAAGCCACATACACAGAATTGATATCCTGGTCCCAGACCTCTGGTCACCATGCAAACTAAACTTGTAGTGTGCTTGAAAGAAGGCAATGATGTTAACCACTGGATAAAAAATCAACACGAAGCACAACCAATTTTTTTCTTCCTTCATATCTCTCAGATAGATTCAGTTGCATGTAAATAAATTCAATATAGACTGTATCTATTAGAGTATTGTGTGTCCTTAAAGAAAACCTTCTGGGGCAGATAGAAAATGGTGCCCATTGTCAAGCCTGACAAATTGAGTATGGGCCCTAGACCCCACACTGTGGAAATAGAAAACCATTTCCCATAGTTGCCCAGGGACATTCACATACTTGCTCTGGTATGTAACTCTCTCTCTCTCTCTCTCTCTCTCTCTCTTTCTCTCTCTCTCTCTCTCTCTCTCTCTCTCTCTCTCTCACTGTCTCTGTTTTTCTGTCTCTGTCTCTCACACACATACACAGAAAGTCTCTGTCTCATATGCAAGAGAAAGAGAGAGAAATTAACTTTTAAAAAAAAACTTTAAATAACGGCAATAACAAAATAGAAAGCTACAGTGTTTTTTTTTTCTTTTTTAATTGGATATTTTATTTATTTACATTTCAAATGTTATCCTCTTTCCCAGTGATTATAGTTTCCTCTTCCTCTACTCCTCCTAGGTCCTTCCTACTTTCCATCCAGATCCACTCTCTTTCTTTCTTTCATTAAGAAAAAAAAAAAAAACAAACACAAATAGGCTTTTAAGAGATAGTAAATATAATGTAATACAATAAAATAAAACAAAAACTAATACATCAAAATTCAACAAAACAGAAGATTAAGATGCCCAAGAGACAACATAAAAATAACAAGACACATTTATTCACAAACTCAGGAACCCTGTGCAAACACACCTCGAATCCATACTGTATACTCAAAGGACCTGGAGCAGACCTGATAAGGTCCTGTACATGATACTTCTATCTCTGACTTTTAAATTCTTCCATGAAAGAAATCCCAATCATAAGCATGGTTCATTGAAAAAAATATGAGAAAATCAATATTTTCTAAATTTGTTCTTTGTAGAATTTCAAGGAAAAGAGGCAACCTCAAGAACAGCACACTTTAAATTTACAGTAGCCTACCCTTGCTTTTTTAACTTTTAGAAGAATATCTTAATGCTCAAGCAGTAGACTCTGTTTTCTCAGTTGTGCTTTTCTAAACAACATGCCTTGAGAGAGCAAACAGAAAGTAACTGCATTGACTGAAAGCACTGAGGCTTCCCCGCTAGGAGGTAAGGTCAGCATCACCCAGTGCCCATTGGCATTTCTTTTTGCAACAGTTATAACTCCCTGTTTCTTCAAAAAGTCTAGTATTCTATCACAGTTAACTCCGTAGACATTAAATTTTAGGGATGTGAATTTAATAAATTGTCTCATCCTTTGTCTGATTGGTTTATCTTTCTTAAATGAGAATTAATATGGCTTCCATCCTGTGCCTGTTTAAAGTGAAATTCACTATTAAAACAAACCTCAAACTATATTAGGATGAAAAATGTATTATTCCCTGTGTTTCCAGGCTTGATACTAAAGTATGCAAGCACCTCTGCTTTCAGAGTCAACTTTTAGGCTAAATGACAAAGCATTGTGTGTTCCCTGAAGATCTGCAGTAAGCTTTGCACCAAACTGCTACTAGAAAAACAAAAAGATCGCTTTGTTTTTCTATTATGTATCTAGATTTTAGATAGACCCTGCTATTATATCTTAAAATACCAACTGCAAGATGATCTTCCTTTCTTCACTATAACAACAAATTTCTGGTCCCATTTCAGAAACATTTCATCTTCCTAAATACACATTCAATAAATAAGAGCTTTAACATACTTCTATTCGGTGAGCACGAGGAAAAGGCCGTTCTTTTTTCAGAATTTCTTAGATACTTCCTGAACTAAAACATTTTGTGCAATAAAAAGGAGAAGAGAAGAATTTGGAAGATCCTTTCTGATGTATAAAATGGAGCTCCAGTGATTATACATTGGATTTGTCAGAGAGATTATGGAGTTAACTGAAGAGTCCTTACTGAAGAGAAACAAGAAAGTCAAAGTATACCAAAGCACACCATATTACATTGCTGTATTTTAAATCTGTGAAGCTGCAATGTACCTAGAAATTCCAAATTATTTTGATTCTGCTGTGGATATATACAATTTACAGAAGTATCCAAGAGTTATTGGCTATATAAGCTCCTGAGTGATTAACACTAGGACAGGAGGATAATCAATTTGTCAATATGTGGTCTAATCAATGCCAGTTAATAAGTTCTATTATCATTCATAGTAAATAACTGGTGAAGAGTCTATTGTTTATCCATTTATGAATTTTATTTCTCCAGTCTCTACTCCGCCACCATTATTATCATATGTTGTTATGAAGCAAAAGCCAGCTCTGAGAGCAACATTAAACTCTTTTATAAGGACAATTTATGCCCTTTATATCATCATGATAGTGGACTTTAAACATCTTTGCATCACTCTAGGCAGTAACTGTACATGATGTGCACATACCAAGCCTGATCTCATTTTTAAGCTGATAAAAATTGAGAAATATGTTGGGTATTTATAAAGCTAATAAACATAAAGAATTTAATTTTGAAACAATGCTTGAAGTTTAAAGATACAACTATGGCAGGTAAATTATAATTTGTAATCTCTTATTTATTTGCAATATTTTAAGTACAGTCTGATACTATAGAAGAATGATAAAGGGGCTTAGAGGATGAATTTCCTGTCCTTATCAAGAATCAGTCCAGCTATGAAAGACAAATACACTGCTTTGCCCCCAACATGATCAACTCAGATCCAGTGTTTTGGTTTTGCTTGTTTTTGGCTGCTATAATGTATGAGCTTGGATACGTCTCATGTTGCTCCATGTATGAGTTGAGTACTCTTGGGAATACATGCTGTTTAAAATGTACAATAGCAAATGTATGTGTGAAGAATAGAAGACAAGACAAGAAAAAGGTAAACCTGGGCTAGGAAAGCCTAGCCTTCCAACTATAATGCATAGTTGATACTTGTGAAAAGAATGAAGAAAGGAAGCAGGTATAAGCAGAGCAAGCCTGAGACTGAAATACAAGTCTAGCAAAGATCAGGTGATTGAGACTCCCCAGAGCAAATACCCAATGGGAAAAGTTCAGGTTGGGCAGATGCAGACAGACCCCAATGTCTCACCATGCTCAGCCTTTGACTGTGCCAACTGAGAAGATTATAGTTTGTGTTTGAAAGTTGACATGAGTCTAAAGGCATAGGCAGGTTGAAGCTCTCAAATAACTGCGTATTTTTCAACTAAAGGACAGGTTCTTGCTTTAGAAAGTGAGATCTGATATGGATATCTCCAGTACCACCTTACCATATAAAAGGAGAGAACAGGTACTTAAGAGATATGGTTGATATGTGCATTAAAAAAAAAAAGAGTGTGGAAGAGAATTGATTTGGTCACTGTCTGAATCCAGCTAAACCAGTCAAGAGGACTGTCAAGAGTTGAGCATTCTATTTATTCTGACTTGGAAAATCATCAATATAGCATTTTTTAGACCTGAACCTGGTCTACTTTATATATAAAATATTTACTTATTATCTTTATTTATATACTGACACTGTACCAAATATAGTTTATTCAAGTGCATTACATAAAATTTCACCAAAACATTGAGAAAGATCAAATGAATGCCTTTTTTCCTAAGTCTACACAAATGCTTAGTAACGCAGAAAAATCAGCAGGGTTAAACTATGTTACCCTCCTGATCTATGTCAATGGCATATCTTCAATGCTTCTCCACTGCCGTATCTAACTTCTTTTTTTTTTTTCCACTGTTTTTTTTTTAATTACATATTTTCCTCAATTACATTTCCAATGCTATCCCAAAAGTCCCCCATACCGCCCCCCACTTCCCTACCCTCCCATTCCCATTCTTTTGGCCCTGGCATTCCCCTATATTGGGGCATATAAAGTTTGCAAGTCCAATGGGCCTCTCTTTCCAGTGATGGCCGACTACGCCATCTTTCGATACATATGCAGCTAGAGACAAGAGCTCCGGGGTACTGGTTAGTTCATCATGTTGTTCCAACTATAGGGTTGCAGATCCCTTTAGCTCCTTGGGTACTTTCTCTAGCTTCTCCATTGGGAGCCCTGTGCGTATCTAACGTCTTATTTCTAGTTCTATTGAAATCCAACAACTGGCACTAATTATAAAGAAACAGCACAAAACTGCATTTAGGAATTAAAAAATCAGGAGTTGTGGTACAGCTCAGTGGTAACTAGGCTTGTTCCGTAGAAGGAGAAGAGAACAAAGGTGATAGGAAGATTGAAGATAAAAATCGGTCATCTATACCACTTGAGTATCCTACTGTGTTAAAGGCAGGATTATTTCATATGTTAAACTTGGTCTTGTAGCACCCCTCCCCCATATGTGTTTTGTTCATCTTTCCCATGATATGTTAAGCCTGGAAGAATTCGATGACTACTCAACAACAAATTAAGACAATGATAGGGTAGCATTTGTCCTGCTAAGTCCCAGGACCCACTACTTGTCAATGATAGATGAAAATTGCCTTGAGATGGTCATTTCAAAGTGATTATATCTGGTACACAAGAAGATAATCAATTTTAGACAGACATGCTGATTTTTAACGTCTATGTATTTTGAAACATTGAGGGGGCTGATTTAATACAAAGTGGTTAAATAATGTAAATGGTAAATTGTTAAAATCACAGAAGTCAGAAAGACATATTTATACATAAATGTTAATTAAAATTTATATGTATAATTCAGATAAAATTCATACATATATTCATGTGTGTATGCATGAATGAACACATGAATGTAGTCAAACTTTAGAACACAAACCTAGACATCTGCTATATGTACTATATCTATTTAGCCAGTGTTATATAATCTGTATTTCTCTTTCCTAGCCTAATTATTGCTTGATATAATGATCAGAAATTACAAGAAAGGCATCCTTGGAAGGCTGATAAGTCATCCAGAAAATTAGATTAGCATGATCAAACTATAATGGTTATAATACATCACCTGAAAAGTTGAAGGAAGAAAAATAAATTGGCATCACTGAGCAATTATACTCATAGTCATCCATGGTAGATTTTACAGATGATCACTAGTTATGAATTCTTTTCATATCCAAAACTGAAGATTTTCATACATTATAGCGCCATTATTACAGTAATCAAAGCCCGTTTATTTGATCATCATCGTAATGGAGTACTTGAGGCATTTTCTCCTTTGCTAATTGACAGTTGGTCAGTTAAGAGGTGCTTTTCACAAAATCTCCAATAACCCTAAGGGTTTGAATTGGCTTATAATAAATGCCTAAGACGCTCCTCTAGTTTCATAAGTGCATTTGCTGCAACTCATGACTGCTATTTTCCATGTTCTGGTCAGGAAATGCCTTTGATCTGCCATCCAACTGCCTCTCACATTGTTCTCTCGATCTTGAGCATTGTAACCCTACTCATCAGAACAGTGACACATTACCATTTAGTTATCATCTTCTGACGCCAGAATCTTCTTTAAAAGAAAAGAAAATGCAGAGAGCAGGAAGAGGGTCAAACTGAACCTCAGATTGCCTTATTTGAAGAATTGCAGTAGGTGATGTGTAGTCAGAATACCAAAGCTTCCCACCTGGTTGTTGCTTCCATCTTAATTGCAAACCGAGGTGCTTTCTGTGCAGTCTTTTGGCTCACTTCCATGATGGAGCACCCAAACCCAACTCCAGAATCCAACATCAGGAATGCAAAGGCACTCCCTTCAATGTCATTCTCCCATCATTTTCTAATTTGGTGGTGGTAGTTGAAGGAGGGCACAAGAAGTGAGTTGCACTAAATCAATAAACAAGTTGGTGGTTGTAAAAGAGTATACAATGCATAGGTTTAATATACTCAAACACATTTAAAATATTTTCCTACTACATATAAGGTATCATAGCAGGGACTTTGTCTTGCAAGTTTCTTCCCTTTCCTAGCACCTAGATGTTTGGTAAATGTTAATAAAATGAATGGATATAGAGAGAGGTTTGGGCTGACTCATTGGATTAATGTTCTAGTATGATTCCTTAATGGCATTAATTTTTTAGTTAGTAAATATTTAGAGAATGTTTTTACTTGTGTAAACTCTCATAATATCAATAAGGTAACTAATTCAAAATCTTGCAGCCAGAGTGGACTGGAAGAAAATCTATGGGGAGGCTCATTGGCTTCACAGACACAACACAATGCAATGTACACTTCATAAAGAAATGTACACAAATAGCTATATTGGGTGCTTTTCTTCTTTCTTTTTATTCAGTAATATCTACTCTAAGTTTTGTGTGCTATATACTATGTGGGTGCTAAGACACACAGTAAGATATAATAGTTCTTTTCCACAGATAAACCATGGAGAGGCTTATTGCCCACTTCCTTCTGTTTGTTCTTTAATTCCCTTTGGTTTTCTTTCCTTTTTACTTTTATTACTTCCTTCCTTCTTTTCTCATGCAAAAACCGTAAATATCATTCTTATTCTCTCTTACATGACTCTAGTTAATTTGCAAAAGTCAGCAACTGAGAGTCTTGTCTTCAGCTGATGGTAGCTTCCTCACTTTGTGTTCCAGCGTTCAAAATAAATATTTTGCAATTAGGGTGAAATATGTTAGTGACAGCAGCAGAGGCTGAAGGCTTTTATTTATTCAGATATCCATTTATCTCCCAAATACCAAGGTAACGGCAGATCCTCTAGCTTATCACTTCTAGATATGCACACATAATTAAATCTCGATGTGCCTACATTTTGCTTTAATTTCTCCTACAACTGCAAATAATGAGAGGCTCTTGAATGTGACTTTAGAAGATAATTCTTCTGGAAGAAGTTTTTAGCTACTCAATATGAAATGTGTCCTATTACAAATAATGCACTGCCTGAACGAACTCCTGTGTTGACTTCATTTGAACTCACATAGCTCAGCTTATATGTGGAAGAATTGGGCTCCTGAGCAAAGGGAGCATTTTGCAACGATGCACAGAGTTTATTTATTAATAGTGATGTAGCCTAGGTATAGTAATTAACCTTAGCTGATAAGATATGCATGCTAATCCAGATTGTGAATATAATTGCTGCTGTAGCTTTTAGAACCTTGGACAAAGGAACAGAAGGTGTCCATTTTAGGAATATTCATGTGCTTTTTTCTAATCTCTTGTGCCCCAAGTCACAGTAATGTAGATGCTCATTATCAAGATATTTAGGGAGATATATAGGGATAGCAATATTCAATCCCTTGCAATATTGTTTAAATGTGTTTTTTTCTTTGAGAATTTCTATTTTGTTAATTTATTAATCAAGAGTAATATGAACAAAATAGACACTAAGACATATCGCATAAAATGATCATGATTAAATATTCTTTCCACTTTGCAGGAAGGCAAAAATGCCAATCCTGCTATTTCTTGTTTTGTCAGAGACTCAAGGGCTGTAAAGCAAGTGTGTAGAACTGGGGCAACTCATTCATGAATACTGTTGTTCCTGTCTGACTTACACAGCAGGTGGGAGGCTGATGGGATTAACTGCTGATGGAAATATGGGTTCTACCACCTCTAATACAGCAGCTCACATGTCAGGTTTAGCCAGTGCAAGTCAAAAGCTAGATTGTTACTTGCATGCATCTTAGTTCTTGTCAGTTGTAACTACCACATAGCAACTGCCAAGCATATTAGACAGCACAGACAAAATGGACAATTTTCCATCTAGGTTTTAAAGAGAATTGTCTTATGGTAGAAAATAAAGGGCTACTTTTAGTCAAATATTAACTAATAAAGATACATACCTAAGATCTACTCACCAAAGTTGTTTTCCATGCTACATTAATAGCCTTATAAGTAATCTAGAGATAAAATCCATCTATTTGTCCAGCCTTTACTATTCCTGTCTAAAAGAACTGCAGGGATAAAAATGGAGAAGAGACTGGAGGAAAACCATCATCACCAATGAGCAGCCAAACTTGAGATCCATATCATGGGAGGGCCCCAAGGCCTGACACTATTACTGATGCTATGCTGTGCTTATAGATGGGAGTCTGGCGTGGCTGTCCACTGAGAGATCCTACCAGCAACTGACTGAGACAGATCCAGATACTTATACTTACCCAGCCATTGAACTGAAGTCTGGGACCCCATGTTTGAATTAGGGGAGGAAGTGAAGGAACTGAGGGGAGAGTAACCCCATAGGAAGACCAGCAGTTTCAACTTACCCAGACACCAGGGAGCTCCCAGAGACTGAGTCACCAACCAGAAACATACACAGGCCAGTCACAGGCCCCCAGCACAAATATAGCAGAGATCTGCCTGGTCAGGTCTTAATGGGAGAAGATGCACTTAATTCTCTAACTGAAGCCCCAGAGAGAAGAAGAAGGAAGAAGGAAAAGAAGAAGAAGAAGAAGAAGAAGAAGAAGAAGAAGAAGAAGAAGAAGAAGAAGAAGAAGAAGAAGAAGCTAAAACCTGTGCAATATTTAGCAGGAATACATCAAGAACACCTTACTCTATTGTATTTCATTTCGTTTTATAAAGTTTGAGTTGTAGTTAATATATTATACATTGAGAAGCCCATTAATCTTTTGATTAGCATTTGTTTTCTTATGTTTTCCTCAGAGACAAACCAGCAAATGAGAAATGTTCTTAATTTGATCTCTGGAGTAATCATAGGTATGGATATTGTAGCGTTTAACAGATGTGCCAAACAAATGAGTCGGCTTTTGAATGTACATTTCTGTGCAGCAAGAATGCAACTGCCTTCTAAATTGTGCTTGAGTTTGAGGGCTGAACTTAATTTCTGGTCTAGATGTAGTCTCCTGATCACGTATAGTCTCAGGTTTTTAAAATAGGAGTTAAAATGAAAGTATTTTTTGTTTTGTTTTGTTTTTAAAAAATACTTCCCAGCTGCATTTAAACTCGTGTGAAACCTGTTTTTCAAAACATACTATTCAAATGACACTGTTTCCTTTGTTCCCACTCACAGAGTTCTCACAATCAACAGCCATTTGCACTTGGAGACCCTGGGTATAGCACATTCACTTCTTCATGGACCTCTTGCAGGTGTAGCTGATGCAAAATAGGGAGTGGTCTTTAAAACATATATTATCCACTAAGTAGCTCCTCCCCATAAGGAAATCTTTTCTCTATTTCTTTGTACCACTCCATCAGTGCACAAGTAAGTCCTGGACCCATATGACCCCCTTCACAGTAAAGCAAAAATGGTTCTTTATTTGGAGTTCCTTGTTATACTACAACATGTGGTTAATAACCTTCTTCTCTGAACTGCTGGGCATCCAGTGTGGGAGCAGTGGAGGAGTGGGATGCTTGTCAGAAAATATAACCCAAGCTTCTGACATGGAATTTAAAAACCAGGACAGAAAGCACTTCATTTGAGCATTTGACTTTGTTGGTGGAAGGAATCTCTTGAATGGAGTTTGTTATCCTCAAAACTGGGTACAATTCAGGAAAAACAGGACTAGTCACCAGGTACTACCTCATGCAGTCAGTTCTTTTGCCCCCTTTACTCTTCCATCCAAAAATCGCTGCCTGCGTGCGTGGGCACAGCCTCATCAGACCACCACTTCAGAGACACAAAATTAGAGATTCAAGCATACAGACAAATTTAGTTGCTGCTTATTAATACTTCACAAGGCCTTAAGTATTTCATTTCATTATCATTTTCTTTGAGTCACACTCTATATTTTTCAGGGAAAGAACTTCTTACTCATTTTATCTGATCTAAAAATACAGATATGCATTAAGAATTCCAGGCAGCATTGAAGATGAAAGTAAAGCAACAGTATGAACGTTGTGTGGTTATAAATTGGGTGAAAAAAAACAAGGGTATGTTTTGAAATAGGGAAAAATAAACACTTTTCCATTTGGGGATACCTGGAGTCAGCTAAAATTTGATCTTTATATGAAGTCTTTAAAATTGCTTAAAACGTGTATGTAACTGTAGCTTCCAAAATTGTAATGATTCCTAAGATTTCCGGTGTGCTATGGGGAAATAAAATTGGCCTGTTGAGTGGCACAAAACATTACATTCTTTCATTTTTGGCAATTATTTGACACTATTAGCTATACTAAAAGAATAAGGTCAGACGTACTAAATGACTCAACAATATCTTCCTGGGTTTTCCTCACAAGAGTGACACACTCCCCTTAGAGATTCCTCCACTTCTACATTTGATCCTCAGACAAGAGTAGAAGACTTTCTCCTTTCCATAGTGTCACTTTAAAGCCACTAACAATTCCATCAACCAGTAATCTGCCTTTTATTCTTTTTCTTAAAAGACTCCCATACTGTGGCCCAACAAGACTTCAAATTCAGATGGTCCTCCTAGCTCAGCCTCCCTAGTACCAGGGTTACAGACCAGGACCACCACATCTGACACAAAGTCCTTATTCACAGGTCCTCACTCATGTAACTTTTTCCTATACTTGATAAGCTGTTGGAGTTCACATCAGTGACATTCTGTTCCATGTGGGCATGCAGCTGGCTCCCTTTCCATATTCTCTCAGTGAGAGTTAACTCTGAGAATTGCATCAACTGGGGTGAAATTGAAGCAAGGAAATCAAGGGTATCCCAGTGGCTTTCAACATTTTCACCTAACACTCAAGATGTGCTAGCTTATGCACAGTTGTGGGTAGCAACATTCATCCACCTGAACTTAGTGGCAGAGACATACTGTAGTTCATCTCCTGCTCTCATTACAAGTCCACTGCAGAGTTCTTGTATTCTAAGTCAAAATAGTTGACTTTGTCCTTTGTGATCATTCAGGGATATGAAAAGATGTGTCACCAATTATTGACTTTATACATGTAACCAACACGTTAGAAGAGCTGGTCAGTTCTCCTCAAGTGCTCCTTTTTTCTATTATCTGACACAACCTCCTGCTCTGTCCTTCTCATTTGCCTTTCTCAGGTGCCCTTCACAAAGGAAGGAGGGAGTGCTTTGTAGAGCCTGACATCTGCAATTGAATGCTGCAGCCCAAGTCTGACCTGTATCACTGTGCACAGAACATTTGGAAAATGTAATATTGAGCTATATACAGGCAGTTAGATGACAACGTTAGTAATGACTACTGGGGTATCCTGATCTCTCTTCTTAACACTGACCTCACACTAACACACACTCCTAAATTTCAATATAACCATCTAAGTGTGCTTTGACTCAAAGTTCACAAATTCTGAAAGTCACTCTGTGATGCTTCTACTTTCAGCTTTGTGTTATGACAGATATGAGATGGAATGAAGACTGGGGAGAAAGAGTACTTTTGGACAGCATACTTGAGACTCTAGGTTTAACACACAGCACAACAAAGATAGAAAGAGGAAGGAAATAGAAGAGGGGAGAGACAATGGTTTTGATCTTTAAGATCTTTTGGGACAATGGGAAGATTAGATAACTATTCTGAAATCTGAAAAGATAACAATTACTAAGAATATAGATAATTGATAGAGGAAGATGGATAACAGATAGAGGATAACAGATTGATAGAGGAAGATGGATAACAGATAGAGGGAGAGGAATGACTGAGCAATTAAGAGCACTAGCTGCTCTTGCAGAGGACACAGGCTCAGTTACTAGCACCCACATGGCTCACAAACATCTTAACCCTAATTCCAGTAGATCTGATGTCTTCTTCCAACATTCACGGGCATGTACATCATGCACGTACACACATGCAAGCAAAACAATATTACACATAACATTAAAGAACTATTTTATGTAAAAAGTAGCATAGGTCAAGATACAATTATTAAGAGTACAAACACCCTAACAGCAATGGATGAAGAGAGACAGCGAGCCCATCCTTACTGACTGGGCAGACACCTCTGTATCATATTACAGTTTGAATCAGCCTTACAGAAAGGAGACAGCTCACATGGACAGTGATAGCAACAGGTAGACATCCTTGAGGAAGAGATACGCCCCTCAGCAGTGTAAATAACATAGGCTAGAGGTGAGGGGAGAGTTGTTGACTGAGGATAAGTCATGAAACCTTTTGTATATAAGTTATTTTAAGCAGCAGAGGCTTTGAACTCAAATAGCTTCTTTCTTAACTCCCTGGTATTTTTTTAAGATGTCATTTACATTTTTATTGACAATATGTGGTACTTTTTAGGAATGCTTTTTTGCCGTCTAAACAGTGAAAATTGTCTTAAAGTTAAGCACTAGTTGAGCTCTCTACCAGTGTGTTTTATTTTGCTCTTTACTCTGTCAGTGTAGCACACATGTTATACTAGGACAAGTGTTCTGACCAATCAAGTGTCTGCTTCTTGGATTTAACATATACATCAGTGTATTTTTATTCACTCACAAGTATAAATCACATTTTATACCTGAAAACTATAAAAAATATGTACCTTAATTCTGTCATTTTAAAACAATCATGAGACAGACAAACTAATTGCCATATCTGTCAAGCATGTGGCTGTAACAGCTGCATTTTTCCCCAGACTGGAAGGTATCACTTTGCCAAATGCAGCTAAAATATGGAAAATAATATGATTTGTCATCTTAAAGTATGCGTAAATGTTCAATTTTGAAGTATCTATAAATTTTGACACAGACCTGAATGAAAGTTACTTGCTCAGAAAATACCACATTTGCAAAGCTGGCCTCACAGGATTATAAGGAAAACATTGTTACTTTTATAAACTTTATCGATTTCTTTTTGGATGACTTGACCACCTCATGGCAACAAGTTCCCCTCTAATGTTCATCCCTTTTCAATACCCAGATAATTTGCTACAACTACTTCTTCTCACTTCACACCTTTACACTGAGCTAAGGATTCTGTCAATTGTTTGAAGTCAATCAGCTTAGTTAATTTGTAACCTATACTAGCTCTTTGAATTCTACAGACCATTGTATAGATTGCTTTAGTTTATATTTTCTTTGTGTTAGATGGTCATGTTTTCTTTCATATTTCAAATAAAATAAATCTGACCATTTGCATTATAAACTTGAGAATACATTCTCTTCTTGTTTATCTTGATATGTATGTTGATTTGAATTAGTGTATATGAGAACTTTTGCCTTCAGTTCCAGGGCTGCCTCCCTTGGCTGTGTAGGAGGAGCAGTATTAAAGAGAGACTTAGCAATTCTTAGAGGTAGACCCATAGTCACACTACAAAGTTGTGTTCAAGGGGCAGATGTGAACTAGAAGATGACAGACAGACTCAAGTGAATGAGGCTGGCAGCAAAGAAGAAATTGTAGGAAGAAAGCAAGATCTCCCAACAGAAAATAAGCAGAAGTCATAGATCTGTCAACTATTTAACCTCATCATAAACACTACGTCCTGCCTGCAATGTTCCTAGAGTATAGGCCATTTTAATAAACTAAACTAAAATAAAATAAAATAAAATAAAATAAAATAAAGTAAAATAAAATAAAATAAAATAAAATAAACAAGGTCTCTGCCATTAAAGCAGAAGTGGACTGGAAAATATTGCAGGCCATTTAAAATAATTGTTGCAGTAGCTGCAAGCTTTATAAAAAGCTCTGACCTCTCAAAATTGCCTTTTTACTATTATCCTTTTATTTCATTGGCCTACTTATCTGAATAAGTTATATAATTAACTAAGCTTTTTTTCTTTATAAATTTTGTCTGCAACTCTCTTATAGATGCAGAAGTTAGACAATAACATTGTCAGGCAACCCCTGAACAGGGAGCACCAGAAAGAGGATAGTTCTAAAAGAAGTGGAGAAGTTTCTTGATTCCATTCTTGTCCTCATCCATAACAAAATAGAGGAATATATCCTTAATGTAATCTTTATCCGCAGGTCCATTGCATGATAAAGGGCTTGGCTTTAGAGGGCATCCGCTTCCAAACGCCTCCACTCGCCTGTCCTGCCCACAGGCCTTGTAGTTCTTTGACCAAGACGCACAATTTGATTATTGTGTTGTCACTTTGCTTTAAAATTGTAATTTTGTCTTCACAAAATGTTAAGTCACCACTATAAATTTACTCAGTGGTCCAAGGATGGACGTGAGAGATGCTGGGCCATTTGTACTTCCTCCAATACCCTCACTTGGAATAAGAGAATGATATTGCTTCACTTTCAGCACCTACTGAACGTTAACACCTTGGGTGTCAGAGCAAGTTAGAGGGTGAGAAACATTTGCACGTTTCTCCTGTTTAATCCTCACCCCAGCCTGTGAGCTCAGCAAAACATCACGATTCTTTATTACAGAAAAATCTTGGGCTGGAGAAATAATCTATGCACACTCTCCTAGTGGTAGGCCTGAATGTAGTCAAGCAGGTAGATCTGTGCACTGTAGATCTGATTGTCATGGTCTGAGTTTCATTTCAGTGGGACACATAGGTTATACATCTGATAAAGGCAAGTTTGGGAATAAGGAGAGCAGCTCCATAGAAAGTTATCTTAAAACTTTAGGGAAAATGATGGGATTTGAAGTATGCAGTGGTGATGGCATTGCATAATAGGGCACAAACATAGCATTCTACTTGCTTATGAAGGCTCCACTAAAATGAACAATAAGTAGGTAAAAGCTAATGCAGTTAGCAATTAGATTTTATACATAAATGGAAACTTCTGTGCATTACAAAAGATATTTATACTACTAACACAAAGCACTAGACTAAAAACATGCAGGAGTATACTTAATCAACATATATCTTTATTCATTTTATTTATTTATAAAAATTCATTGATAAGGCAAATTTGTAGAGAAGACTTAGAAAGACGTTGGTCTTAACTTTAGTCACGATCATTGTCTGGCAGTATTTTACATCTTCTGTTTATAACTGTATCATGTTAACTGATTGCCATGGTCGACAGAGACAGAACCGATAAAGTTCCCATCAGACCAGACCTATTTCACCTATTTATAGTGGCAGTTCCTCAGCACATTACTAACCTTCCCCTCTTTCTACAGAAAAAATATGTTCCTATTTCCGTTAACAACGCTCAACTTTGCGCTAATCCAGTCTCTTCTAGGACACACTTCTATAATGTTGCCCCATTCTCTACTGACAAAATCTGAACTTGTCTATGCTATCATTCCCCTCAATATGAATTGATGCCTCATATCACTTCCACAGAAATCCATTTCTTGGTCTGAAATGGACCTACCTACTTCCTGTCTCATTCTCTGTCCACATTGTCCTCCACTCTGTACAACAATAGTCTCATCTACATTCATTGTTTCCACCAAGTAACTTCTAGGCTTTTCACATGTACTTCTGATCAAAATTTGGGGACCACCATAGCCTACGGTAGCCCAGATTAATATTCATAAAATATTGAAAAACTGAATTTCTCATCTTTCTAACGTTCATTAAAGAAAAATTCAAATTATTTCATATGAATATTCATAGGATGGTTTGTATTAATTATGCTTTGAATAATAAGACTATTTTTGCTTATAATTACCATATAATTGATATGATATCATTTCATAGAGTTTGGCATAGCAAGTAGCTCTGAGATTCACTTAGAGCTGTCAGACAGACTTTTACTTGCCTGTTGGCTTTCCTTCCTTCCTCCTCTTTCTTGATTTCATTTGTCTTTCTTTTTGCTTTGTTTGAGTAATTGTACTTACTGCTAACACAGATGGAACTAAGTTAGATCAGTCAGGCTTAAATGACGGCAGTAGAAACATCTCAACATGGTAGCTCTGTACTAATCTCCTAAGTTATTTTTCAATGTTTTGAAGAGAATAAGTTATATGTAATTACTAAATAAACTTGTAAGTTCTAGCAAACTAAAATGTTAAAAAAAAAAACCTAAAATTTCTGTAATAGCATCTTTAAAAAAGACTAACGTGTGTCTTGCACTTTTCAAGTTGCATTAGAATTTTAAAGCACTTTGTGTAAGTACAGTTTTAGCCATCTTTAGTTTGGGATATTTAATTCAATTAAAATTGCATGTGATTGTCTGTCTTTGTATTAAATTTTGGATAGTACATATTCAATAAAAATAACAATAATATATTTTCTCTCTAAAGTATTAGCACACGATGAGGCATGATGTGGACACATACAAAGCATTACGTTAAATTAATTCTGCAATAGTCAATCAGAGAGCCACTCCTCTTACTCCGGCACTTCAATATGTAGCAGGCTGTTATCTAAGTGATGAATATCCTGGCAAAGCATTAAAAAAGGGGAAAATAGTTACTTCTTATTTACTTCAAATTCATATTGGGATTTCCAGAGAGAACTCTGAAAATACAAAAGATAGTAGTGTGTGGCTCAAACAATTTAAAAGCTTCTCAACCTCTAGGAACTGTTGACATGTACCATGTTAACTGTTACATATAACTCACTCACATCTGAGAGACATGTCTGAGAGGAAAACTGGCCAAAGAATACAAAATAAGCCAGTTGTAGAAATTAAAGAATGAGTGTATATTTTCCATAACTGCCTTCCTGATCTATAAAGGGAGTCTACCTTCTATTGGAGGGTAAATTCAGTTTGGCAATTTTGTGATGAGGACATTCATATTTATAGAACTTCCAAAATAAAAATCATTTTTTATAATTTAGTAACAAGATGATGGCAGTTATTACAGATACACTGAATAAAATCATTTATTAACTCTTTATATAGGTAAAAGATTTTTTAAAAACCTTCAACGTCTATTAAGAATTACTTTGGAATCAAGTTCCTATTGACTATAAATAGAAGGAGAAAAGCACTGTTATAATTCTTCAAAACTAATCATATTAGAGTTTGCATAGAATACAATTAATATTCGATATTTTCTCAGCTTCATAATAGTTGGAGTGGGCTTGAAACTGGACCTGTGGGTCACATTTTCAACCTCAAAATCTTTTTTTTAATATACTATCTGATAATTAAAAGGACCATTTGACATTCAATGCACAGAATATTTTTACTTGTCTCTGTTTATGTTATTTTTAATGTTGATGGTATGCTTAATGTAAACAACACATCTTATATGTAGAACAAAATGCTGACCTAAAACTTCATGGAGAGGAAATGGAAGCTGTACAGTGACTGGCAATGTTAGTATAATCTGGGAAGAAAATCAAAGTGCAACAAAGCAAACATGCTTTAACCATTGTAGAGCATATGCTAGCAATAAAGGGAAACGATGAAAGATACAAATACATGCTATGAGGGAAGTAAGTAGGCCAAGTGTTATGTAGATAAGGGAAACAAGCAGAATCTGAGGTGCGAGAATGCTTGTGACTTTGGAATTTATTAATAACACCAGCCAGTGATTTATTAGTCTGTTTTCCATAGGTAAAGTTACAGTTACAAATGACTTCAGAATCCCAGAAGCTTGCAGTGTCTATGGCATATTTCTTCCGTCATTGCTGTGGTCAGCTGTGGCCCTGTCCCATACATCTTCTCATTCTGGAGCTGGCTGAAAGAGCAGCACATATTTTATCATGTGTCTTTTATACAAACAGAAAAAGCAAGAATGTACAAGTGCACATGATAGCTTTCTCACAGCTTCAAGTCAGTGCTTTCTCTGTTGCTCTCACATTTCAATGCCAGCTCATGTCAGAATGCAAAGTGTGGCATCATAGAATTATAGGTCACACAGCCGTGTCATGAAGCATATAATACTTTCATTCTGAAATAAGAAAGAAATAATGGATACAAATGATGCAATACGCTCTGGAAATGATTTTTTCCAGGAGTGTTTTCCATGAAGAACGTGTACTTCAGGCAAGTCTTTAAGAGTTAGGGCACACCTAGGTCAAAAGTCAACCATTTATGAATGATCGACAGAGCATTAGTAATGAATTATTTGTCATTTTGCTTGTTAAATTAACAGAAAAGAGCAGGATGGCCATTAAAGCAAATTTCCATATGTTCATAATTTTTATCATGAGGGTACAAAGAAAGTGTATGATCATAACAGTGTAAAGCTTAGGAGAGAATCATTAGAAGTGTACTCTCATGATCACTAAAACAAGGTGATATCATAATTATTAAAGATCCATATTGTTATTTCAGAGTAACTACCAAACTAATAACATAAAGGAATGCAGCTTCTATCCCAAGAATCATTAGATGAGATAAAATAGAACAAAGTTTATAAAAGTATTAATTCATCAAAAATAAATAAACAAATAGTAAAGCACAACATGGAAAAGAGGAACAAAACGTCATGATGGAAAATATGAACCAAACTCAAGCTTGCTCAAAGCCTAGTATATTTGTATACTAGTCATTAAGGTGGAATGAGTGACTGAACACTCGTGTTTACACAAAATTACACAAAGTGTTTTTTTAATGACTCAAATGTATGTTGTT
This sequence comes from Mus caroli, assembly GCF_978045245.1. Taxonomy (NCBI): domain Eukaryota; kingdom Metazoa; phylum Chordata; class Mammalia; order Rodentia; family Muridae; genus Mus; species Mus caroli. Next base: position 47,890,857 of record NW_028227256.1, read on the forward strand.
TACAAGAAATGCCTTTTAATAACCTTTATGAAAAATTAAAATCAATTCTTAAAGAGAGACTCTTAAACAAATTGAAAGAAAGAGATTAGGTATACTAAATTTGAAACAAAGCCAAAGAAATCGGGTGATAGGAATAGAAAAGTCAGGTGACTCATGATTGGAGAGTCTTACTACATTCCAGAGACATTTCAGAAGATTAGTCAAAACGCAAAGAACAAGAAGCAACCTTACAGTCACCAATATGGATTTCTGTGTTCTTGTCACTAGCAGATACCATAGAAACCAAAACCACCACATTTATACAGACACTGAGTAACACTATCAGTCATGAACTACTTAACATCAATAAGAAATTATTCCCCACAAGAGCTACATACATTTTCGAAGAAGCGAGTTGTAATTTCTAAGGTGCTACATAGATCTTTTCTTGAACTGTAAAGCAATATTTAATAAATTTGAAAATATTAAATAATGTTTCTATTTATGACAAAATAAAGTATTGAATTAAATTAATAAACCAAAAGTAAAACAATAAACCTTTAAAGATGCTTAAATATTGGAATCAGAAACAAAATAGTAAGTAATCCATGGGTTAGAGAAGAAACTTCAAAGGATGCATAAAATTAGATATTTCAAGGGAAATGCAAAGATGTCAAGATGTGTAGGGTACAGCTAATGCAACTTGTGTTGGGAAATTAGCCTATAGTACCTCTATTAGAAAATAAGGTGTTAATGAATTTGAAACTTACTGAACTACATCCTAAGAATGTAGCACAAAGGAAAGAATAAAAGTAAAAGCAGAGCTCATTAAAATGAGAGAGTTACGTTCCATCATGCAAAAAAAAAGTCAAATTTATGATAGAAGTCATTCCAGTTCATCTATACTGGAGAATAGCAAGCAGTGGACAAGGCATCCTCTTCCTACACGTCTGTCTCTTTTCAGTGTAGACTCTGTACACTCCTAAACGAAGTATGCAGAACACTAGAAAAGAAAATTAGAGTTACAACAAAGCATAACAGGTACGGAAATGATGGACATAATAGAAAATGAAGTCCAGTAACATATTAAGAAGTCAATATACTAAATCAGGCTTCATTTTTCCCAAGAGTGTAAGGTTAGTTTAACATGTGAAAATTAATGCATTTTATCACACTTACAGATCAAGAGAAAATCACACTTGGGGGAGAAAGATTCTCAGTCTTCACATGAAACACAAAACTCAATTTGAGGTAGATCACAAACCTGAGCTTAAAACTAAACTTTAACATTTATAAAAGCAGAGAGGTTTTTACCTTTGAGTAGAAGTCTTTCTAAACATGACATAAAAATAAAAGTCATAAAAGGAAAACGTTGGTTTCATCTAAATAAACACTTCTGCTCACATTTAAGGAAGGAAAAAATTATAAGACGTATCTGAGCAAATGTTCATATCCAAAATATATTAACACATCCCCAAATTTGAGAATAAAAGTAAAACACCATCAGCCACAATATTTTACTTTGTGACAGTAAAACTTCTACTGTGAAATAGTTCAAGAGACTTAGAAACATATGCATAAAATGCTGTTCATAGGAATGCTGATGGGATGGGGACAATGGCTCAGAAAGTAAACCTTACTTTCTGGGCAAGCATGAGGTCCTGAGTTCTAATACCCAGAACTCACATGGAAGCCCAGTCATCCGAGTCGCAGTGCTTCTGTGTGGAGATGGAAAGTGGAGACAGGAGAAATGCCTGGATGCTCACCAGCCAGCATCCTGAGACACACAGTAGGAGAAACAAACAAATACAAAGGAATCCTGGCTAAAAGCAGAATGCAAAGACCAAACCCTCCGGCTCTTTGACTACTTGCATAGGCAGCCATGGTACAGTGCACACCTGCATTCACACACAGAGGTATACACATAGGCAAACATCATGTAGAAACACAAATAATAGCTAAAATTAGTTATAAATGCTTTTTGTCATTAAATGTCAAATTATAATTTTTATCTTTTTCTGTCTTCCTCCCAATGTGCTCCAGTGTGTGTGTGTGTGTGTGTGTGTGTGTGTGTGTGTGTGTGTGTTTGTAGATAAAACTCATAGACTCATGCCTACTAATTACATAGTCTACCACTGAGCTCTAGAGCTACACTGATGCCCAGTAATAGTAACCAGTTAATAGCTCCAAATATCTACCTGTCCTTTAACAGGAGAATGGTGTCACACAGTATTTATAAGTATTATATTATTATTATTTATATATATATAAGTATTATTATATATATACTTATATATATATTATATATATACTTATATATATTATATATATAAGTATTATTATATTATATATATATATAAGTATTATATATTATTATTAATAAGCTGTCACACAGTATTTAAAGTAATATTAAACTTCTAAGAATGAGTACTACTGATACACTCCAACTACCTGACTCTCAAAAATCGTGATTGAAAGATCATCCCAGAGATGGTATGCTGTCTGTTTCCATTAACATCACATTCTGGAACAGTTAAAATTAGACTGCAGTGACAAAGAACAGATGCCCACCTGCCCACATATGAACAGGGCAGTGTGACAGGAAGTATGGTCACAGGGAAGGGACATAAGGAAGCTTACTAAGATAGTAGTAGATGGCTCACTATGTCTCGTCTCGATATTATTCTTCAAACTCAAAAGGTTGCCTTTAGATCTGACTGTGTTGCTAAATGTCAGTTTCTGCTAGGTTCTCAAGAAAATGGATATTGAAAAACTGTTTGAGTATCCTCCCCCACCCCCACCCCCACCCCAGGTTAAAAGCATTATTAGTGGAGGCGTAACAGTGAGATAAGCAGAGAACAGGGCTCTGGATCCACGTCAGTGTGTAGGAGCAGTGAAAACACCTGATTAGAGCCAGAACAACGTGAAGAAGAAGTAATGTAACTGCCCTTAGGAGAAGCTATGAGAGAGGGAGATTAGAAGTGGTAGATCCAATCACTTCTTGTACTTCTCCATTTCCAAACTTCCTTAAATGGAATATGTAGGTTTCCAGTCAAGAATAGTGTATCAAATGCCAGGTGTCTTCAGGAGCTAAACCTTTCTTGTCCCTTGAATTCCTCTCAACCACTTGTAAAAACCCTGTTGTATTAAATAAAATGATATAATTATTCTACTTTACAGCTCAAATAGAAGAGTTTAAAATGTAAATGCACTGTGAAAGTAAAACTTAGGGGAAATTTTGCATTTGTTCCCATGCAATCATTGTACGGATACAAACAATTAAGCATTTCTCCTTTTCATTACTGTTTCTAGTAATGTAGGAAGCAGGCAAACAAGCAAACAGTCCCGTGTAGTGCACATTTACTGAGCTTATAACAGGTGCTAAATCAGTGGTTTGCCAGCTTCTATGTCTGTGACCTTTATTAAGAATTACAGTTCCTGTACCAGCCTCTGTGTAAGTACCTATGTATGACGAGAAAATTGTTATATAATACAGCTTATTCTTGCTAAGTAAGACACACCAATGTTCTCTAGTCTAGTGTAGACTGTTACAATAGCTCCAGGGATGTTGGCTCTGACTCACTTACTTTTGCTGCCCACTGATAGCTTGTGCATTGTGTTTTGAAATGATGCACGATGCTGCTCTTTCTCCTCAAACTGTGGTCTGTGGGACAGCTTCCCCAGCACTGTGGGCTGTAACAAATGAAGAACATGAAGCGGCTCCTCACACCTACTGAATAAGAAAGACTCTATTTTAACAGCACTTCTAGATGCCCCTGAGCATTTCTGGTGCCAGATGATGAAGGTGCTTGATGCTGCCGGTATCTTCTGGGTGTTGCTTCAGATAGACTCTAACTCAGCGGTCCAGCTTGGGGGCTTTGTTTTTGTTGTTTAACTGTTAGAAAGGAAATATTTTCTTTAGTTTTCTTGTGGATGACTTTATGTATTCACATTTTATTTGACGTGTATTTAGAGTGCTATGTCTTACTCTGAATTACTACTCCCTGTGAGAAAACTGCCAAACATGGCATTTCTACCCAAAATTCCCTTTCCATGGATTATAGTGTAGCTTCAGGTAAGAGTGCCATGGCCAGTCTTGCCAAGTTAGCAAAATGTGCCCCTGCATTTCTTCCAGTAGATACCTAAGCCAGGACCTCAGCTGTTGAAGGCAGTGGTCCTGCTCCTAAGTGCTTTCTCCCATCATTAGGCACCTTCCCTTCACTGTGGTATGTTTCCTGAGTGGTGGGAAGTTGTAGCCTGGGAGTTGCTAATCCTGCTAACACTAAAAGGCTCACTCCCATTAGCAGCTTCTGTGTTGCATTAATAATAAGAAAGTAATAAAGATACCAGCCTCAGCTCTCATTCTCCCCTGAGGTAAGGCCTCAGCTTCTCTCCAATCCCCATGGTCCACTCTAATGGCCTTGCTGTACTAGAGTGGTAGGGTAGATTGATGTATCTATTGTCTTTTTATCAGAGTTAAACTCCTTTTCCCCAGAAGCTCAGAGGGAAGTTTTTCCCTAAACCTTGTATGTTAAAAGCAATTGCATCAATACGTTTGCCATGAAAGTGAGCCATTTAATTCATAACTTAAACACAAGTTAAGACTACTTCTCACCCTGAAAATAGAAAGATAGCATTGGAACATAGCAACAAGCACAAGAAAAGTGTGATTACCTTAGAGTCCATCCCCAGATTTCTTGACAGAGCCATAAAATAGAACTCTCCCACAGGCATTCTGGGCCCTTTGTGTTTGATTATTCATGAAATCATTTCTCTTCACAGCAATAAACTAAAATCAAGAAAGATAGTTACTTTTGTAAATACTAAAAAATTGTTAACTGGCAAAGAAGAAGTGAGAAAATGAGGAGAAATGATAGTATAGCAAAAGAAGTTTGGACGTAAGGGGCCAAGAGTGTTAGTCAATTATTTCTTCATACGATGTTCCTGAGATGTGTGGAGGAGTTAGGCCACCTTTCTGTTGAAATCACGTGACCTCTGGCAAAAGGTCTCTTTGAAACTCATTTGGTGTCTGGAGAGGATGGCAAAGTGTATGTTCTGGCTGTGACAACTGATTGTATTTGCACTGATCAGATTGTTACATTGTTTCATTTGTAAGTAAAGCTGGTTTTTTTTGTTTGTTTGTTTTCAGCTTTCCTGTTCTCACTGAGTACACAGCAGTCCATTACTGCAGAGGTGTTACTCAGCTTTGCAGTCAAATCAGTAGAATGTTTTTTTTTTCTTTCTTTCTTACATCATTTTGTGCTGATCTGGTGATGCTAATTTTTTATTTGTTTGCATTTTGCCAATTTCATATTTATACTGTCAAGCAAAAGGACCAATATCAACCAGTAGCTGCCTTAATATTGTAAATACAATTTTGTTCATAACTCAAGATAGCCATGTAAAAAATAAAAGTTGTGGCTGGAGAGTGGAATCAATAGTTGAGAGTTCTTTCTCTTTTCTCAGGAGATAGAATTCAGCTTCCAGCATTTCGATCTGGTGGCTTACCAATAACTAGCTCTAGGAGTTCTGACACCCTCTTCTGGTTGCTACAGGCACCCCAACTCACTACAGTGTGTGCACACAAATGCATGCATGCACACACACACACACACACACACACACAAAGACTTAAATTGAAAATTATTTTTAAATACATACAATCAATATGATTTCTTTATAAGTACATAACAGGAAAATGGAGAGATAAAAGCATCAAATAAGACTACTCATCTAATATTTTAAAGATTGCAACTCTTTGAATGAAAAATGTGAACTTTAGGAGTAAGAAAACCCAAAATAACCAGGCGATAGTGAGCCTTTTAATCCCAGTACTCAAGAGGCAAGAGGCAGGTGGATCTCTAAGGTTGAGCCCCATCTAGTCTACAGAGTGAGTTCCAGGATAACCAAGACTATTGAGAGAAACACTATCTTGGAAAACCAAAAGTCAGAAAATGAAAAAATACAAAATATTTTTCATAAATATTTATAGAGATCAGTGTAAATCCCTTTTAATGAAACAACTCTTATATTTATTAGCTAAGCAGTTTTCAAAACCACTATATGCACTCTTGTTTGTGGCTGTGCCACATATAAAAGGACAGAGGCATTCACTTTGTTCCCATGAGTATCACAGTGTTGTTGATGTATCTTTTAAACTGAGGAAGAAAGGAGAGAAATGTGCCGTTTTCATGGAGTCCAGTAGCAAGCGAACCCATCTGGAAGCAGCAACTGTGACAGGGAATTCTCCCAGCATTGTTGTTACCGTGCACACCTGTCTGCATGCCCTTCATGTATGATTTCTGTCCCACAGTCCATGAAGGCTCTGGAGAGACCAGTCAGAAGGAGACATCCACCTGTGACATTTGCCAGTTTGGTGCAGAGTGTGATGAAGATGCTGAGGATGTCTGGTAAGAGGCTGCTTTGGTTTCTCAAAATGATGTCAGCGATTGAGGGTGTTGTTGTTGTTGTTGTTGTTGTTGCTGTTGTTGTTGCTGTTGTTTGTTGTTGTTGTTGTTCATGTTGTGGTTCAGTAACTACTTTTTCAACCATCACGTTGTTAGAGTTTCTGTTTTCTTCTGACTTGCCGAGGCGGTAAGGAGTAAGCGCTGTTGTGAGGTGGTTCGGGCAAGCAGATGCTTGCATGGGAAACGGAACTGTCACTGAGAACCCCAAAATGGTCAGTCTCACTGGACAGAAAGGGAAATCATAGGTATGAGAATGTCTCTTTTAAAAATTCCATCAAGAAGCAACAGATAACTTCTAAGTTTCTTTAGTTTGGAATAACAAAACTACCACATAGCGGGTTTCTGAAAATAGCAGAAATTTATGCCAAGCCCTCTTGAGCTTTCAAAGTCCAATATCCACTCTGAAGAATACATAGCATCTGCTGAGGGTCTCCCTTTAATTAGTAAATAAATAACCAGTGAGGCTTCAGGATGCATGACATAATCACCTTCCCCAAACCATCTCACTAATACAAGTCAATGTGCAGAATTTAGACATATGTGTTAAGAGAGTGTTCAATCCACAGCAATTGCTAACGTAAATTTTAGGATTTGTGAGTCTGAATAACTGCAGATTTAACTGCAGAGGACACATGTGCATACACACTGACAAGCCGAAAAGACACGTCAGCCAAAACAAAAACCATAACAAACAAAACCAAGACACCTCCAGGCTGCCCTCCTGCATCAGGTTTTCCTTTTCTCTACAGAATATCCCATTTCTCTAATAAAGTTAGCTGAACAATTGATAATTTTCATTACTTTGAATGGATGTTAAGTATTTAGCTTTCTATATCATCTGCATGCATTGGTCCTGATCTGATCATTTAACAAAGTTCATTGAGTTAGATCACAGACAGTTGGCGTGTCTGGATATTGAAGAAGCAATCAGTCTTTTCCTTTCACTCCTTTTCTCACCATAACCACTAACACTACACCCTCCTACTCCTACTCCTTCTCCTCCTTCTTCTTTTTCTCCTCCTCCTCCTCTCCCTCTTCCTTTTCCTCTTCCTTTTCCTCTTCCTTTTTCTCTTTTCTCTGCCTCCTCCTCTTCTTCCTCCTCTTTCTCTCCCTCCCTCTCTTTTCTTTCCTTCTTCTCCCATCTTCTATGTCTCCCTCCCTTTCTTTCTCCCATTATCTTCCTCTTCTTTGTCCTTCCTTCCCTCTCTTCTTCCACCCCTCTTTCCATCTTGCTCCCTCCCTTCTTTCTTTCTCTCTTTCATATCTTTGCTGAAAACAGACAACCATTCTAATCTTCAATATGAAAAACTCTTTATCAAGAGCTACTAATAGTCATTTTGATAAGCTTCTGAGAGTAGAAAGAATCTCTTTAAGGAAAGGGGGCACTTTTCAAATAAGAATGAAAATGATACATTGGCAGAAATGAAACACAAGACACTTATGGGGCATTTTAATGTAGAATGAGGTAACGATTTCATCTGAGTAAACTGGGACACGTACAAGTGAACACTGCCAGGAAACAGCCAGACAGAATAACCATCTATCCATAAAAGTAGACATCAGTAGCCTTTCCAGATTTACCAAACACCTTGAGTTACTATACAGCAGGGGGTCACATCTGTGATTCACGCACTAGCTGAGGCATCTTGAGGAAATCTGAAGTATATTTTCTTCAGAGCACCCCAGGCATCTTAATGTTGATAAATTTATAGTCCAAAGGGTAAGAGATCATCAGAATTTCTTTTGAGATTCTCTAAACGTTTTAGTTTCACCCTAAACTTAATGAATCATAATTTCAGTGAAGTAGAACTTAAACTTAGTCTTTTTCTGAAACTACTTAAATGATTATGGAAACGCTGCATTAAAAGAAATGACTGACGAATCATTGGCTTCATTTCTACTTTCCCATCAGTCTTCAGGCTGTCAATCATTTTCCTTTATAAACGATTGTACATGGTGGGGGATGGCTGCAACATAGCTCGGCCATTAAGAACATGTATTTCTTTTGCAGAGACTTTAAAAAAAACTTTCTTTCCAATTTCTCACCTTTAAACTGATCAGTTTTAACTGACAGTTAGTTACACTTTCAAAGTACATAATTTAAAATATGAACTATATAAATGTAGTTCAAGGATTTTTTGCAAGACTAGTTGCAACAGAAAGGCTAAGCAGTTGTCCATAGGGTCCTAGCATGACAAATTGACTTCAGAAATAGCCTTGTTATGAAAGAGACAGGATGGTCACGGCAGAGTCTCCAGAAATTGCGCATCAAGCAGGAGGATTAATTAGGTACTAATCCAGGTTTACTTAGTGGTCCTGCCATGAATGGCCAAGCCTTAGTGACCAGAGATAGAAGGAATATAGCCTAAATATGGATTCTTCCAAGGTCAAGAAGAAATCAGTGGGAAGGATGACTGGATATTAGATCGGTTATCTTTTGGCTAGGGTATTTTGTATGCCCCAGCCTAGGGACAAAATCAGTTCCAAGATTCAGAATAATCCTGAACCTCCAGATGGGGACTAAGTGGCCATAGCTGTGAAGATTAGAGACTGTGGGGGCAGGAAGCCAAGAACATCATTATACTTCCCAGACAAGAGTGAAAGTTGTTAATGCTGAAAGAGAATGTGTTTAAAATGTCCAAGGTAAGCAATAAAGAGTGGTGCTGACACCAGTACATTGATTTTCATTTACTTAAATACCTTTGTTTGTTAACATATTTTATTTTTTGACCATGAAGTAGATTGTAAACAGCTGAAGGACATGAGAATAAAGCAATAAATGAAGCTAAATAGCCATGGAATGAGAGAGACTATAAAGGAAGATAGTTAGCACTCGGGGAGTGATCTGACCATACTATTCTATAGAATCCTCATGACAACAGGAGAGCTTTGACACTATTAATTTGGGATGAAACTATGACTGGACCCCTTGCAAACATAAAATTTTTCTTGGGTCGTGTGGCAATAAAGAACACAGCACATTTTTCATTGACATCAACTAAAGAGCAGTTTCATGCATACAAATGTCATCCCTCTTGGCTTTATGAAATAACAACTAGATACAAATAAATACTAATGACAAATGCCATTACACACAAAAGTATGAAATTTATTCTGATCTTTCTTTAAACCTGGCCTAGGATATGAATATTTTCATTCTGCTATGGGGTTAAGCCTAGTTCCTCAAAGCTCTTTCAAAAGGAAGATAAATATTTTGCTAGCATTATAAAGCTTGTGAACAGTCAGCTGATCACACTCCATTGTTAGGGGAGGTTTTGAGTTAAGGACCAAAGCACACTGCAAATGAGCAAACAAAATTTTTAAAATGGTAAGAGAGCTGAATACAGGAACAGAAATAAGAGTTAGAAAGTGATGTTGATAGGCTGCTACACTAATCACGTGATACTTAACACGTGTTCTGAGGGAACAGATTGATTATAATCTGATGGAAGATGAAGTGCCATGTTCTGTGGCTTCAGTGTGAGACTCTTTTCCTGCCCTATTCTTCTTGTGAAAATATCAAGACTGCAAAAACTAGAAAATGATGCTTCTCCATATGAAAGCCAGACCTTTGCTGAAAAAGTGCCTTCAGCTCTGGGTATTTACTTCTGTGTAAAAATGGATCTGACTTTCAAAAGGCAGAATTAAAATTGAAGCAAGAGAAACTGTCCACATTGCAGGGTAGCCTCTGCTGGATGAGAGCTATTCTTTATTAAAGATTGACTTCAAAACAGTAGAAGCCCTGGGATGAAGAAAGGAACATTTGTGCTTGTTCATGGGAGGAGTTAAAGGAAGGAAAACAGGAAGTACTTAGAAGATTATTCTCTTTACAACTACACTGTAAAAAAAATCAAAACTTACACATCAAAATGAATCTCAAATACATCCTGCCAAATGTAATTTATTCAGAAAAAGAATGGCTTCTAAATAAGAGAAAACTGACTCATTGCAAAGTGATAGAACCCCAGCTGATAGCACTGGGAATAAGAACTTATGATTTCAGCAAATAATTTTGATAGTTGCTTCATTTTAGACACTGCTTTATATTCCTTTAATTATCGTACCTGATAAATTATCTCAGTGAGTCCAAAGTAGGTCACTAGGAACCCCATGCACTGGGAACTGGTTCTTAGAAGTAATTAGCCTGGAATTTTTTTTCGTTGGTCCTGTCAGTCAAAAGTAGTTCAGAGCCCAGGGGTTGATACTTGATTTAATGTATTTTTTAAAAGCAAGTTGATAGCTGGGCCTGATCATAGGAATGTCTGGGTATGAAATTGGCTGAGTGCCTAATATTTCCAGAGTGTCAGAATAGATCAAGAATGAGAGCTCAGGTGTTAGAAGCAGGTGCAGCCACTGACAAACAACATAAGGGGAGAACCTCGATTATTATATGGGGGTGCTTTATGTGACTGATTTAAGTTCCTCATGCTGCTCTAACTTTGCTTTTGCAATGTGTGCTATGTGCCATGTAGCTATCATTGGCAATTTTGCATAGGCTCAAATGCTGTTAATTTCTCAGTGTCCACGCCTTCGTCTCTGAAAGCACCAACAGGGCTTGCCAGTCCTGAAATACTATCCCATGTGGATATAAAATACTGGTGCCAGATTGCAGGGGTAAGGAATGACAGAGAAGCAGCAGCCCCAGTATCCAGAGTTCACTAGAGTGAGCACATAGTGCTTTTTGTTTTGCTGTTTCACTGATGTTCTGTAGTTGGAGCAGGGTGTACAATTTGGCATTCCTTTCATGAGCATCTCTCACAAAGACAGTTTAGTCTGAAGTCTTTAGCATCTTGCTCCTTTGATCCGAGGAGACTCCTCGTCACTAGGAAGACCATGCACTGTTGGCATCACTCCCTCCTTTAATGCATTCTGGACCGTGGAGACTCATGAATATTTGAAACAGGGCAATGGCCGTGGATGATCCTTGGCACTGGAGTTCACCATACGTATAAGTAAATTAGACATTAGATCCCGCTGACTTCAGTGCATTCTGGTTGTAAATTTGAGAGGGTAAATTAAGACAACTCCGAGTAAACACAGAAAATGGCTTCTTTTAAAACTACTACTGGCCAACATTGAATAGACCTGGTGCCACATGTTGGATATCTCTGGTTGAAAATATCAAATAAGGTTGTGTATAAAATAAAGGAAAACATGCTTATTAATCATAATTTTATGATAAACTGAGTTTATCCAGACTTCACCTAAGTGGTTCTTTTTTATCAACTTCCTTGGTGCTGTAGCCTCACAATGGTAAATGTGGTAAACCCAAATTAGAATTGCTTTCTATCATGAATTTACTCATGAAGACAATGGGTAAAATCAAACACACTCACACAAAAGAATATCATAGGTCCATGTTAGAAAATCTACTGTTTGTTGTATTGTTGTTTGAATGCATCTTGCCATACTGGCCATAATTTTAGCTCAGAAGGTTCACGGGTAGGTAAGGCTATCGTTAGTCTGAGTTAGCACTTCCTAGTGCCATGAAAACTAGCCAGAATGAAGAAAACCTCCTGGTCAGTACCACCTTGATTCTTCTAAGTCCTGTGACCAGATGAGTGTAATAGCTTCAGCAATAGTGTTTAACCACCAACTTCTGGTAGTCATTCAAGAGCAATGTTAATAACCTGTATTATTTTGGGGGTCTTTCGGACACTTCTGACCAAGAAGTTGGGGGAGGTATCCCATATATGACACTGGGCTTTTTACTGGACAATCCATGGCTTCTGTGGGGTGGGCGTCATCCCAATTTGTGGAGCCTTTTGTAAAGTAAATTTCTTTAGTCGTGATTAACGCTCATCCCCACTCTGAGCCGCCTTCTCATCCCTCTCCCTGCCTAGCCCACCGCATATCTCTCCTTCCTGTCACCTGCATTCTACCTTCCTTCCTCCAATAACCTCTTCCTTCCTACTCCCCACCTCATTAACTTCTTCCTGCTCTCCTGGATTCTATGCACACTACATAGTCAACATACAAATATAAAGATTTGATGCTGTTTCCACACAAGAGTGAGAACATGTGACATTTGTCTTTCTGGGTCTTCGGTGACCTTATTCACTACTCAATAACATGTGCTGTTTTCATGTCCTGGCTATAATGATGAGCATGAGTGAGCATGAGTAGTAGAGGTGTATACACATAGGAATGACATAGCTTGGTCATACAGAGGGTCAATTTCTAGTTTTTTTTGAGGAACTGTCACAATGGTTTCTAGAGTGACTGTCTGAGATTCTCACGGTCTAGGTAACACTCCTCTTCCTTTGCTTCTCATTCTGAGGGTAAAATGAAGAACTGTCAACTCTAAAAGCTGCAAATGTTTCTATTCATATAGAAGGAGAAAGACATGATTTTCCTTTAGTATTTCCTGGCCTGGAAAGCTTTTAAGGGAGTGAGAAATCAGTGCATGATTTTAAAAAGTATTGTTCCACTCCCGTGACTCCACGTGGAAAATGATTATGTTTATCAGCAAAGGAAGAGCTGCATGTAAATATTTGAGTTTTATTATTTCTTTTATGCATTTCTATTCTTTTCTGTATCAAGAATGATAAGGCCTGCCTCTAAGGTTCACATAACTAAGTAAAATTTACAAGTACAATTATTACCATATTAGATCAGTATTTCTTGGGCATAGTCAGTATGGTGGTGTCTACAAATCATTGTTTAATGCTTTGTGTCAACAAATCCCCTATGTATGACCCACACATGCTACTGCATATGCTGCAAGTAGCCTAACTTTAACTGAAGCTAAAAGATCCAAAGGTCACTTAGGAAGATAACTTAGTAAAGACAGTTCAAAGTCACTTAAAAGCCAATTGCTGTCCCACCCTCCCAAAGAAAGGAAATTATATTTTATGAAGGTACCTAAAATTTTGAAATTGAACCAATGTCTAGCACTTACCTATCCTCATTCAAAAGGCTTTTTACTTAAGTTTTGGAATTTCTTGATATCTTCCCAGGTTCCATATCCAATTCTGCCAGATATCACAGTGCTTAACAAACTTAATTGCAACTGTGGATCTAGAGAAGAGCGGTGGATTGTCAAGCTTCACCTGCACTTACCTGTGTTCACAGCATTTATTCTAGCTACATAATACCAATCATACAACTTCTATTATAATATAAAATAAAGAACTTATAAATAACTAAACAAAGGAATCAAAATTCTAAACACAGAGTGTGAGTTCCTATATTAATTTAACCATTTCCAATCTTCTTACTAGTGTCAAAAGACTCACTGTAGACTGATCCTGATGTGATATTAATTTTAATATCAGTGAAATAGTAATAATGTAATATTGTCTAGCTTTTGGTACACACTGAACAAATTCCTCACACTTTATTCCTTTCAGAGTTTGGGGGTTGCTGATTTTCTCAGCCTTGGGTATAAAAATAGTCATCTCATTTTATTCTTCAGTATAGACAGAAGTTTCCCAAATGTGTCTCCTGGGTGCTAAGACACTATCCTAAATATTTAGATTTATGGAGTCTTTTAACTTGCACACCACTCATATGAATTTCAATGCACCAATAATTCTTACTTCATTTTTTAAGAAAAGGAAACTGTAGCTCACACAGAGAAGAAAATAAAACTTGCCAAAACCCCCAAACAGGAGGAAAAACTTGATTCAAGCCAGCAAGACTAACTGTAGAGATATCTTGATGTTCACTGCTGCTCAAAATGTCTTAGTACTGTATTCAGTGATAAAAATGAGTATATACATAACTACATACACAGATATATACCATGAGTACCTCCATTTGTATCATGTACTTAACATAGTGTTTTATGCTTCCAGATAAAATGCAGTAACAAATTTTATGCATCTCTAACAATAAAAACCCCAGTTAACATACCTATAATTACCATGCTACACTGAAGTTAAAGGTTTATACACATTATTTCTTCTCATTTTTCCTCAACATTGTGGGAATTTCATCTATTTTTGGTAAGTATATTAAATTTTTATGGAAAGCCAGTGTCTTCACTGAGGCTGTTTGTGTGTGTTAAAATGGGGTAACTAGCGTGAAAGTTTAAAGAGACATTTTTGCCATAGCCTTCCTTTTGAACATACTTTTACTCAGTTGGTTTGTGTTTCAGTGCTAGTCACTGGAGTACCATACTCAGGAGTGTTTCCCAAGGCTAGGCAAAACGTGGGGTGAGGAGAAATTCAGAGACAAAATAGAACTTTGTTTCTCACTGCCTGGGAGAAAGATCATGGACTATCTACACCTTCCCAAGATATATTATCCTATATTATACCATATTATACATCAAATTATAGGTGTCTATTTTTCCCATGGTAAAATATTTATGATGAGAAATTTAAAAAAAGAAGAGAAATGAAGAAGTCAACATATTTAATAGAAAATAAATATAGACAAATCATGGCTTTGGTCACCACATGCATGTCTCTCAATTTAGACTTAAGCTGTGACATAAAGTCTCACAATTTCCTATGTAACATACCATTTTGAGAGTAATATTACAGATTTAGCAATGATTTTGGACAAATATAAATGTAAGCACCATAGTAATGGGGCATCTTTGTCAAGGTAGCTACTAAAATTTCAAGCTATATTTTCTTTCCATGGATCTGTATGCTTTGTAAAAGGAAAAAAATCTGAACACATTTTATATATGAACCCAGGGACCGCTTTCCAAAATTTTTATTTAGTCGTGAAACTGAGGATACTTTTTAGAGGGTGGCAGTGATTTTTTTTTTTTTTTTTAGAAAAGCTGAACACATGATACCATTTTAATTGGAGATGAATTATTGTCAATAACCCAGTTCTGATTTTTCTCTTAAAACCTTCAACTCTCAAGAGAAAATTGATTCAAAGATTTTGGCCTAGGAACCAAAATATTGTCACTGTAGACAAATTTGTTGTACTTCTTCAAGAAAAGAGAGTTTGTGTGCAGAAACTTTTCTACTGTCTGTGTTCAGAGAGTCTCTAAGAAGTTTTCTGAGGAGCTGGCATTGTTTCCTGAGAGGCCGTCTGCCCAATGCTGTATTAAAGTATGTAAAAACTATCACTAGTCTTCAGTGGTTGGTTCCAAATAGTGCTGTATATGTCGGCTCATTTAAGCAACAATCTTCAGCACCTCATGTCCACTTATTACAGATATTATTCCCATGAGTATCTACTAACTTGCTGAACAAATTACAAAATTGCATGCAACACTCAACAGAAAAACCAATACTGGGGATGGCTCAGTGAGTAAAGTGTGTCTTGTGCAAAGACCTGAGTTCAGATTCTCACACCATGTAAAAGCCTAGCAACAGGAGACTGCTGTGAGAAAGTTAATGCTGGAGAGTCTCCAGAGTGCACTTGCTCTCCAGTCTAACTGATGAGCACTAAGTTCAGAAAGGGACCATGTCTCAGAAAATAAGATGGAGAACAAATGAAGAGGATACTCAGTATCAACATATGGTCTCTGCATGCATACATGTGTGCCTGCACACATGCACACACACAAACACACAAGCTTGTGCACACACACACACACACACACACACACACACACGAGAAACCAGGATTGTTGGAGGTCTAAATACTTAGTACATGAATGAAAGAGAAAGAAGGAGAGAGAGAGAAGGGAGGATAAGGCAGAAAGAGAGAAATGGAGGAAGTAAACAAATTCTTTAGCTTCTCAATGCAAAACAAAATCAATCAGGTATGAACTAATTTATCCTTTTTCACTAAGCTATGAATGAGCGGAAGAAATAAGGATGATGCACTTGGGACAAATGATCTTCTGTGGATTATTTACCATAGAGCTCTTTTTATTCACTACAGTTCTTTTAGTGCCTTTAACAGTACATACCATTCTCTACATTCATCTCTCCAACGAAAGTTGT
Source organism: Mus caroli (assembly GCF_978045245.1). Classification (NCBI taxonomy): domain Eukaryota; kingdom Metazoa; phylum Chordata; class Mammalia; order Rodentia; family Muridae; genus Mus; species Mus caroli. The sequence continues at coordinate 47,907,166 of NW_028227256.1, forward strand.
TTTGAAGGTAATAATAAAGGAATATTATGGTTGAACTAGCCATAAAGGCTTACTTATTGTCAATAAATACTGAAGTAAGTACACCTGAGAAGAGTATACAATACTAGATAAAGGTAAAGTGAAAAACCTAGTTTTACACTAAAAAAAAAAAAAAATCGACAAATTTCCATTAAAACTATAGACCTCTGCATAAATGTATAATTATAGGACAGTCAAATACAACATGCAGGTATCTCTTAGAATGCAAAAATAAAAATAGTATATTTACCAGCACTATGCCATTGAGTTCCGACTGACTATGAATTACTCACACCAGAAAGTAGGCTGATTCGGGGGAAAAGAACATACAAGAGAACTATTTGCCTTGCATCAATCTGGATGTTCAAATTTGGAGATTAAAAAGAAATGCAGGAAGAGGAAAAGCCCTGACCTAATTAACATATCAGCATAATAGTCATAATTCTTCAGAGAAATACAATCACTACATAGATTGATAGATCAATAAATGAAATAGTAGACTAGTGAATTGCCATATAGGTAGATAAGCAAGTAGATAAAGGGGTTAATTGTAAAAAAAAATAAAATATAAAAATAAAATTATTCCATGACCAAGCAATTGAAAACCCTGAGACCATGGAGACAGTATGGTATTATTCTGTTTTTTAAAACATAATGAGAAAATAATCATGAGAGCTACATCCTTATTTCTGTGAGTTTCATTCAGTTATAATTGATGCTTATAACCATTTCCTTCCACTAGGCTTTCTTTATCTTAAGGAAGTATCTAGCTAAGTAAGCATTCTTTGTCCATAAGGTAACCAAACCTTTCCTAGAGGATATTAATCATCAGCCCATTTGCCTAGACTGAGGTTGTGCTATTTCATTGACTTTAATTGTAGAGTGTGGAAGTTACCAAGAGATCACCGAAGACTCTACTGTTTCTCCAGTTTATAGTAGTAAACCACTTTACCCCTGAGTGCCAGGCAGTCCTTGCAGTCAGCATAGTAACTCACTTCTTTACCTATTGCCTCAGAGGCATGAGACCAATGAGACCAGGCAATGGTAATAACTTACCATTCCATCAGTCAACATTGTGCCTTTTGTACATTCTTTCTTTTGTAAGTGACATCTCTGGGTCATCAGAGCACAAGGTTTGAAGAAAAATAAAAGCTGGTGAGTCACTAAAAGCAATACTGTCACTTTCATCCCAATTGCTTAGTTTCTCAAGCAGTGATAGTGAATATAGGAGCCATCTGTAGATATTGACTCAATGCAAAGGAATAGCTAATAGCTACCATTTTCAGTGAGTCTTCAAAAATCTCCTCCATTCTTTCAACCAACCTGCTCCAAAGATTATAAACTCACTGAATTCTTTGAACAGTGGAGCCATTGTCATTTTCTTTTTCTATAAAATTTTGGTTAGAAGCAATACAGTATGGAATACTGTTATATTTTACTTTTCTGGTGTTGTGCTAAAACTTAACAAATGCAACTTGGAGAGAACAGGCATTATTTGGCTTACATTTCATCCTCAAAAGAAGACAGGACAGGAACTCAAGCAGAAATTGAAGCAGAAAGCACAAAAGAATGCTTCTTAAGGACTTCTCTCTGGCTTGCTCTCTGACACAGCTCAGGCCCACTTACCTTGAGATGAGTCCATGGATACTTTGGGGAGAAACTATATCCATGGATACAAACTCAGTATCTGGAACATCTGTTCCAATAAAGACAAAATGCTTTTCAGTCCCATGAAGAAGCAAGTCAATTTAATCAAACTACCATCAGGTATCAGAAAATGATGACATATTGTTGGGGTTCGTTATTTATCTCTGCCAAAAGATTAAATTCTTAACAGTGCCTATAGCGGTGATTCTCAACCTTCTTAATGTTGTGACCTTTTAATACAGGTTTTCATCTTGTGATGCTCCCCACCCATAAAATTATTGTATTTGCTTCGTCATAACTTTAATTTCACTACTGTTATGAATCACAACATAAATAGCTGTTTTCCAAGGATGTTAGGCAATCCCTGTAAAAGGGTCATTCAATAGCCCCAAAGGGATCACAATAATAGGTTGAGAACCACTGGGCTCAACCACTGACTTGTCTTGATGAGTGGAAGTTCTTGTTCCTGAGAGCAGCTAGAACCTTCTTCTTACATACTTTGTCAATCATCTAGGAAATGAGAAGATAACTGTAAAAACTGGTGGCTTACTGGTAACTCACAAAATATATTTCCCTGACCACTCAATTATTAGCATAGTAAAATGGCCATCCTACCAAAAGCAATCTTCAGATTCAGTGCAATTCCCATTAAAATTCTAACACAATTCTTCCAAAACACTGAAAGAGCAATTTTCAATTTCATATGGAAAAACAAAAACCAACAAACAAAAAAACAGGATAGAGAAAACAATTCTTAAGAACAAAAGAACTTCTGAGGAAATCACCATCCCTGAACTCAAGCTGTACTGCAGAGCAATAATGATAAAAACTGCATTGTATTGGTACAGAGACAGATAGATTGATCAATGGAATAGAATTGAAGACCCAGAAATAAAACCACATGCTTACAGCCACTTGCTTTTTGACAAAGAAGCCAAAAATATACAATGGAAAAAGAAAGCATCTTCAATAAATGGTGCTGGTCTAACTGGCAGTCCATATGTAGAAAAATGAGAAGTTTTAAGAATTTTGTCAGATTTATTTCACACTCATCATCATCTGGTATCTTACAACAAGTACAGAGTTGCCACGACTTCTTGATTAGTTGGCCCAATCAACACCAAGGACTGTTCTCATTTTCTCAGGCAGAGGAACAACACCCAGTACAACAACTGCAATTGGAGACTCCACTATGTTAAGACTATGATAATCGCTGTCATTCCAACAATCCCATCTATCTTCTACATAGTCCAGAAAATCAAGTTGATTGATAATATGCTAGGTCTTACTATCCTTGAGTTTTCTGGGTGGGTACAACCTCTACATTCCCTCCTGAATGCATTATTGGTTTTAGTTTAATATTTTCTCATACATAGTTAATTCCAGTAGCTTGTGTTGGCCTTTTCTATAATATCAGTCCTCGCTCTTCCAATCAATGAATAAATTCAGTTTCTTCCAGATACTATGCATATTTTCTTCAAGTATTCTTTCCAGACATGTGTAACCATAGGATATGTTCAGGGACTCACTAGACCCACTGTCAAATGGACCTGTGCCAAAAATCTAGTGAGGGCCTCGCCTCTCTAAGCGTTTATTTGGCAGGTGAATGGAAATGAGGCTTCAATCAGAAAGAATTAGTGTGTCAGGAATTAGGATACAGTAATCTCTGAAAGGTTTGATTTTTGGTGTAGTTTCTATTTAGTACCTACCAGTTTTTGGGAGAGACTAAAGAAAGATTAACAGGGTATATATTTTTAATACTTTCTTCAGAAGGACTCACCTCCCTGTTATCCAGTCTGTTCTGTATCTGTAAATGAGCATTAAGTCCCAAGGCTGACTAAGAAAATATTGCCACCTCCAAAAGTAGGACTTTTGTTTATTCAAATCAAGAAAGAATTTATTTAGCTTTTAATCTGTGTGGCTTCTAGTAATACTATGACCAGTTGGCCAATACTGAGGGTCATGAGTAAGATATTCTCCTTACATCTCTGGCTTTTGCATCCTTTGTGGTAACAATGTTCACATTAATATTGGTGGTGAGAAAAGTCTTTGGCCCTGCCGTCATGGAATCCAATTATGCACACATATTTAGATTTCCAAAGCAGTTCTCACTGTAAGCTCTGTATTACAGTAGCATCCACCAGAGAACATGCTGAGAGGCAAGTGGTCTACTCATAATTTTTTAATCAATATGTGTACTATACCAAATGTGAGGAGTCTTAAATGGCAAATGTACTCTAGTGTTGCCATCTCTGAAATCTTTGAAACTCCATGGTTAAAATGGCCTTTCTAACCTACTGTGAAACATTTTTTGACCTGTTTCAACCAAGTAAACAGTGAGGTAGGTCACTTTCTAGCTCTCTGTACTACAACCAATATGAAGTGTGACTTTATGCTTAATGTAGCCAACTAATAATTTCAACCTAATCCAACAGTTTATCCCTTCTTTCTACCATTATCCTGTTCTTTCACACCTCCCTTCCATTCCCATGCATCTTCTCTAGATTTTTATCTAAGCTAAAAGCTCAGAGTTGTTCAGAGTGTAGCATAGCTCCTCACAGACCATATTGTATAGCTCACTTTTAGGAGCTCAAAGACCCTAAGGACAAATATTTGTCTAGGGGTGTATTAGTTACTTTCCTGGTATCTATGTAAACAGTACCCAACAAAAACAGCTAAGCAAAGATAAGGTGTATTGGGCTCAGATGACAATGCCATGAGAACAGTTCTAACCTTGTGGTAGAAGTCTGTAACAAATGCTGCATCTCCATAAAGGATATGTGATGAATGTTGATGTTCACATCATTTTCTCCTTTGGTAAATGCCTTTTTAAATTTTTTGAGATTATAATATATTTACATCATTTCCTAACCTGAGACTACAACCCAAATGATGGTGCCAAGCTCTCTGGAAACAACCTCTGAAAGACACATGATTATTCAGTGTTACCATCTTTGGCTACTTTGTGGTTCTCCTTTCTTCCACCCTTCTGCATCCTGTTTCTTCCACACTTTCAGCCCCCTCACACTAGTTAAGAGAGAAAAGGGGATAAGAGGAAAGGGAACAATGTTATCATTAGACTAAGTCCAGCTAATGAGAAGCATCAAGTTCCTTGGGGCATCTTTGATTTTCACCATCAGCCTAACTATACTTTTTTTTCTTCCTTCTCCTCTTCCTCTTCCTCCTTCTCCTTTTTCTCTTTCTTCTTCTTAGTGAATGAATACTTAACACACCATAACAAATAAGAAACAACAACAGCTAACAGCAAACAAGTAATAACCAAAACTACATCCTGCCTCTTGGGACACAAGCATTTATATATCCTCTGAAGAGTACCCAGAATTCCAAATGTCACACAATTGCAGAAACAATCTGCACCTGGCAAAATCACACCACCACTAGAGCATGAAGCAAACCCTACTGAGCTACTGTGAGCAATCTGAAGCAGCCCCAGATCCCATACCTGGGATTAAAATGAAACCATACTCTTATAATATTTATATGTTTTTTAAGACTTTATTTATCTTATGTGTATGAGTACACTATAGTTGTCTTCACACACACCAGAAGAGGACATCAGACCCAATTACAAATGGTTGTGAGCCACCATGTGCTTGCTGAGAATTGAACTCAGGACCTCTGGAAGAGCAGCCAGTGCTCTTAACCGCTGAGCCATCTCTCCAGCCCACACATTGTTTTTAAGGAAACCAAAACCCCAAAATTGTCACTAAAATTCAAGTACTGACAAAATGTATTCTCTTCTTCATTTCCTCCTACATTTTCCTCCTCCAGCATTAGACTCCACATGCATCTTTCACACACGTTGCCCATCTCTTGTAACACATTACAGGAAAAGTGTGATTCTTCCCTCATTGAATTTCCCTACCCCACATGCTCTTCTTCCTAAAAATTTAACTTGATACGTAGAGCTTTATTTGCATACTTTCCTTTTATGTCAGTGTTTCATGTCTATACTTAGACTACCGATAACAATAGGTAAACTGCAGGAAATTGGTAATGGTCTACATAATTTCTATGGGTTCTTTGAATCCTACCACTACCACAGCAAACTTGGATTTTGAGTGCACTGTAAGCATTTCCTCCAAGGCAACAAGTCCATTGCTCCTCTTTCCTATGGGGTCTAAAATTCCCAACAATCCCTTCCTAAATTATAGAAGAGGGGATATTGTTTTCCAGAACACAGCACATCCTGCTCTGTATTTTAACCATACATTAGTAGAAATCAAATGTTGATTAGGTAGTCATCCCTTTAGAAAGCATAGGAAACAGGAGGCTCTTGGCAGCATTTAAAGTGGGCACTTTAGAAAGGTAAACATATAATGAAGCTCTTTAAATGAGAAGACATTTTTGAGATGAATAACAAAACAATGCTGCAGGGAAGGAGCAAGGTGAAAGGCAAGAAAGAAAGTAATTATAAGAAAATCTATGGCCAAAGAAGTTATTACAATTAGTCATAAAATTTATCTGAGTGCCCTGCATTAAAGTTAAAGAAGAAAAGAACAATTCTCCCACTATAATTAGAAAAGATGAAGAAATTTGTCAAGACACTTTATCCAGTCCAGAGCTCCACAACAATTTCTATTGTGTGCACTTACTAGAATTTTGACTGAAATGAAAAACACAATCAATGATTGATTATCAAAAGCTTATAAACACTGGAAATTAATGTATTAGCTATAGCCCTGTAAGGTTATGAAGTGTCACTCTGTGGAGGTTATTCCTGAAAGATCTGGATGTGCCCCTTGCTCTATTTACATAACTCAGTTCAGGATTAAAACAAGTGGAATAGGTAGACAGTGTACATCTTCATCAGCCTTAATGGTGGTCTCAGAAATTAGAAAACAGATATATCTGCATCTTTATCGTTGTGAGACCTATGAATACAAAACACTTTCTAGAAGATAAGCTGTGAGGCAAACTAGACAAGCACCTCAGACCCGAGATGTTCTTAGAGTAGTAGGCTCTAATATTCTGTACTCTATTCCAAACCATTTGTGGAAAGTTCAGGAGTTATATGACTTCATCTACGACAATAAATACCATTTATTTGTATAGTTTTGGTTACAAATATTTTATTTTATTTTATTAATGACTAAGAAAAATGATATAACAATTTAAGTTTCAGGAGAGGTGAAAACTTTGGTCTAACCTTCACCACAAAGACTCAGAAGGATTTCACAAATGTAGACAAAATAAGAAAGTCAATTGTTGAGAAAACCAGAAATGAATATATGACATTCTTTCTCAAATTGAATCTTTCCAAAAGAAGATGAATTGGGTATTATATTCATCCATTTATGAAAAAAGTGAATTTATAGTTTAGAAAGGCACATCTGTGCAACTATATGTTTTTTCACAAGATCAAATATGAGTTCAACCTCAGCTTTTTATGAATAAAAGGCTCATGTCCTTTAAATTTCATAATGCTATCATGTAGATATCAAGGTAGAATTTGGATTGTAGGACTGTCTTTTCAGAAAACAGAGTAGTTTATGGTGCTTGAAAAGTTCAGAAGGTACATGTCGTCAAATGATAGAAACAGTTTTCCAATGACTCTATACTTTATAGAGTTTGTATCCTAAGAGAGAAATGTACAATAAAGAGAAGAGCAAGCCATATGCTCTCAGATAATAGGTGTTTTCAAAAGCAACAACTGTTCTGAAGAGCTAGATTGTGTTAGAGAATGTGCTATATACTATTTATAGAACACTTTTGTGAGGACTTATCATTAATCAATTCAAGTAGTATTGTGAAATGCTTTAATGGGTAAGCACTAAATTCTAAGAGCTATAACCACACACACATGCACATGTACATGTGCACACATGCATGCACACGGTTTTGTTCATAATTCAAGACAAATATGCCTAGTTAGCATGAGCTTGCCTTTTCTTGATCACTGGAGTCTCATTCATTCATTTAATAGAGAGAAGATGAGAAAGAATGGCCCTAGATGGAATTTTTATAAGGTAGTCTTTGAAGTGGCACTCCAAATTTTTTGCTCATATTCCACTGGCTATAATATTCATTATATAGTAAAAGTGTCATTAAGAAGAAAGAACTCAGTAATGAGGTTTAGCAATACTGCCTGAAAGAAGTATTAGATTTCTGTTCTGTGAGGAGGCATTACTTAGCCCATATGATGAGCCAGGTGTTATACACAGGATAGGCAACACACTTTCCTTTAAAGAACTTCCATTCTAAGATAGAAAGGGACAAGAAGTGGACAATAAAGAAATGGACAAACAACATGCTCATTGGTAATAGGCATTGTCAAAAGCAATGGGTGCTCTGGAGTTAAACTGTGGTAGAGAAGGTGCTAGCTAGCATTTATGGGCTGCTTCTCTGAGGGCTGTCATTTAGAAGGTAGAAGGTGTTATAATTACTTGCCCTATTACTGTGATAAAATACCCCACAAAATCAACTTAACAGAGAAAGTTACTTCTGTTTTGTTTGGGTTTGATTTTAGTTCACAACTCAAGGATAAAGTCCATCATTGTGGAGAATTTCTGGTGGCAGTTTTGAGGCAGATGACCACAGTCTGTGAAGCAGGGAATGTCACATGCCAACATTCAGCTAGCTTTTCCTTTTTATGCAGTACTGGACCAAAGCCTGGGGAATAGTGCTGCCCACAGGGACCTCATATATCAATTAACCAAAGCAACACAATCCCTGACAGGCATTCCTGTAGGATAAATACATAGATGTACCTGGAGGCCTGTCTCCTAATTTATTTCAGACCCTGTCATGTAGGCAATTACCGCTAATCATGACAAACAGAACGTGAGAGTCCGCTATGAGAAGATCAGTAAAAACATTTTTCTGCCCAAGACAACTCCTAGTCCAAAGGCACAAGAGTGGGGATAAGACTGATACCAGAAGAAATAAGAAACTGACCAAAGTTTAGTGTGTCCTCTACCCAGATATGGTGGAAGAGGGTCTAGATTGAAGGTAAGGGGTGACTCATGAAGCATATAGTTCATCTTCATAAAGAAGTTCAATGTATGGATAGTGAAAAACCCCAGATGCTTTCTTTTTGAATGATATGATTAGACAATTCCTACTCCCACTTTTTTCTGGCATCTTCCAATGCATCCCTAAATACCATTAAAAACCCCTTTTCTCAAATACCAGGTGATGCTTTCTCTTGAGTCAGTCACACCAACATTTAGTCCTCTCACTGTGGACATGGGACCCCTTACCTGGAGCATAATGCCCTGGAGAGTAGAGACATCTAATTTGTCACTTCCTTGGTAACAAGTGCAGTCCCAAGAAAACACTTAGCTCCTGACCTGGACACATAATAAGTAAGTGTTAATAAATAATTGGATGATAAAAAACAATCAAAGGAATAGAGAGCAGCATGGCCTTGTATCTACTCTAGTCCAGGCCTTCACTTTCCTGCCATCAGATCCACACAGCATATGGGATTCATGGGGAAGAGTGTAGAATCTACACAACTGTGAGAAGCAAGAGATTAGAGAGTCAATCAAAGAGATACAAAAATGCCCTTGCTGAGCACTGGGAAGTATAATGGGACAACTGTCAAATCATCAGGGATGAGGTGGGAGAGTCAATTTGGAATGGAAGAGGGAGCTGGTGAGAGAAACGTTTGTTCTGAGTCAACTGATGAAAAGCAGAAGCAAGTGGAATGCCCAGTAGGCAAATAATTAAAGGTTAAGTTGTGTGATACAGACAGAAAGGTCTGCAGGAGTTCAGGGAAATCTAATAAAGAAAATAGATTTGAGGAGAGAAGTAGAAATAGACACTGAGGTAGCAAGAAAGAAAGTAGACTTCTGGGTAAAATCTACTAAAAATAATGGGATAATACAAAGAATGGACACGTGGATTATACATTATAATACTTGAATATGCCTGGTGTGGTGGCACACGCCTTTAATCCCAGAACTCGGGAGGCAGAGGCAGGTGGATTTCTGAGTTCGAGGCCAGCCTGGTCTACAAAGTGAGTTCCAGGACAGCCAGGACTATACAGAGAAACCCTGTCTCGAAAAACAAAAACAAAAAACAAAACAAACAAACAAAAAATACTTGAATATATTAAGATGAAAATACTAGAAATGAGCCAATGAGCAAAAGCAGTGTGTGCTGCCAGCTTCCATTTACTTGAGCTTTGCTGTTGAACTTCTCTGGATCCTCACAGGCAGACAAGAGACAGAGTTCTATTGCCTATTCTCCTTGTGGATGGGATCACTCAGTTAGTCTAGGTCAAGACTGTGATGTGTTACTATCTGATTGTAAATGCTGGACTCCTCAGACTCTTATTTTCCTCATCCTGAAACAGTCACCACTAGTGCTGCAGTAGGTGGCTTCTCTATCACCCGGGAACAAGAGCTAGGTCATGGCTATTTTAAGACCCTGCAGTGCTAGAATTGCTTATTGACTGACAACTGTCATCACTGGAGAGGAAGGAAGGACAGCTGTGAGGTGTGTTTGACACCTGCAATAGAAGAAAATGGAAAATTTGAAGATCTTTAGAGATGGAGAACACCACATGAAGTTAGCAAATGATAATGATCATCTCACAATACTCTTATTCAAGCAGGCTTTTCAGTGGAGTGGAGAATGGAAGCTTCATTGCAGGGGTGCTGACCTGCAGATCTACAGGTCATCTGGTACAAAGCTGGGCAAGCTCCTTCCTTCTAGAAGGCTGGTGGGTCCCTCACATGGACCAGCTGCCTTTCTCTTCCTTCCCCCTCCACAGAGTTTACACAAACTAGTTTGATTGCCTGGGGATAAGAATTGGATGGAGACTGGTTCTTCCAGATCTCTAGTGACATAATGCCGGAGACAGGACACTAAAAATAAACAAATGATCCCAGCCCAAAGCAAAAGTAGGACAACAATTTACCAACATGAGAGAACAAATGCTTGATCGGGTTCTGACAAGAAGGATGTATTTAGGAAGATAAAACCTGGCTTACAAGAATGAAGCAGAAATTGATTTTCCATATGGGGCCTACCAATGTGGAGATAAGCACAAAGAAAAAGAGGACAAAAAAGGTGATGAGTCCACTTCTTGTTCCAACAATCTGCCCATGTGCATGGCTCCCACCCTGTCGGGAATTATGAGAAGAAAAAAATGAGAAACACGAAAAGAAAGGGTCTATTTTGAGCTCTCTTCACACATGTAGAAATCTAATTTTAAAATTCTTGTGTTTTGGGGCAGGTGTGCTTCCACACATCTCTAATCCTAGGACTAGAGGGGAAGAGGCAGGAAAATCTGTGAGTTCAAGGCCAACCAGGGCTCCCTCAGGAGACTTTATCATAAAAAAAATAAATAAAAGGCTTTTTCATGTGTGTTACTTAAAATTGTATTTGAGATAATTATTTCAGTAATTGAAATTTTGTTTCTTAAGCTTTTAGGAATTTCATACAGTATGCTTTGACATTATTGCTGAAGGTACCATATACATTAGTCATAGAGAATGAAAAATTCAAATTGGTTCCGCCCAGGAAACTTGCTCCCTGCTAGCTAGATTTCATGGTATTGGAAGATTCTATGCAGACCTCTGTGGGCAAAAAGGAAGACAGTTGTCTTACCCAGCTGGAAACCCTGGGAACTACCATAATGACCAACATGGGAAAGATCACCCATGGGTACAATAGTGGCAGAAATGTTACATGATGCCAACTTACTGATATATTTGCATCTTGCCAAGAGTCCACCATTAAGGAACTCACAGTGAAACTATATTGCTTGGCTAAATGGACATCATATCAAAACTGCCCTCTATTCATATGGTAATGTTTAAATATAAAATGTACTCACCAATGCTTTTACCTGAAAGTATTAATTGTAGGGTTTTTTTTCTTCTTTATTATTGAAAGAAGAGGCCCAATGCAGTAAAAGTAAATTTTCTTAGGAATCTTCTGTCAGAAGAAGAGAAATCTTCACACCTCAGAAAAAGGCACTCCCAGGGTGTATACTTGAGTTTTGATGGAGCTGCATGTAAATCACAGGAACACAGTGATCACTCTGAGTCATAGTTTAAATCTGCCACTTCTATCTTTCTTTATCCACTAACCATGAATCCAGAGCTCCTGTTGGCTGTATTTAATAGAGACAGAGATGCTTGAATAGTCAAATGGATGAAGCAAAGGTCACACAAGTGGTTGCATGGTTAGATCCATCCAACAAAGTATCCTGGTGTCCTGAGAGCACAGACTTTGCGTCAGCCCTCAACAAAGGCTCCTGTGTTTTTAACAGCTGTTTAATTAAGCACTTAGATACAGATTGTCATGCCTTATATTTGGTGCTATTTGCTCCTGTGTACTTGGGAATAAATTCTTCACCATTGTTGCATCTCAAAGTTTTTCATCTATAGAAAGAGAATTGGGAGACCTGTTTTCTCAGGTTATTAGAACCATGTGTATGTGTGTATGTATACATATACATATCTATGTGTATATATGTGTGTGTGTGTGTGTGTGTGTGTGTGTATACATATAATATACACCATTAGCATTAACCTAATTTCTTAGAATTTTTTTCTCTTCAAATTTGTTTTGTGAATTCTCAACATACTGATTTTGTGCTGCAGTCTTTTCCCGTTTTTTCCTGTGGTGTATATAAAGGAAGGAGGAGTGTCACACATGCCAGGCAAGCACACGTGCTGCTGCTCAGTTTTCATCAACTTGACACATCAACCTACTTGAGAACTTAAAATGTAGAGTTACCTCCATCAGATTGGCCAGTGGGCATGTCTACAGAGAATTAATTATTGATGTGGGAGGATCTAGCCTACTTTGCACAGTGCCACCTCTGGGCAGGAAGATGGCCCTGGGATATATAAAAAAGCAAGCAAAGCATGCTTCCAGTTACAGGCCAGGAAGCAAATGCCCCCTCCCCCACCCCCATGGCCTGTGCTTAGTCCCTGTCTCCAGGATCCTGTCTTGAGCTCCTGGCCTGGATTCTCTTGAAGATGAACTGCAATCTCTTCCTCCCCAAGTTGAACAGAAACGAAAAAGAATAGCATCCTACTGCTGCTGGCATCTCTGAGGATAAGTTTATTATTCAGACTATGATTTGGATTAGTGTTGGTTTTTTTTTCACTCCTCACACTGCACGATAGAGTCATAGCTCATCACAGAAATGCTTCATACATCTCCAGTACAACCATTTAAATAGGTCTTGAATCATAGCACTTGAGAAAAATGAAAACATTCCAACCAATTGATTGGAATTGTTAAACTGATGACTACAATTTTGAGGGTTTTTAAATATATATATACATATATTTCAAGTGATGATGGCAGTATTGTATAGACTGTTCAAAACAAGAAAAATCACAACCTTCTGAAGTCTTAGAAAAATTATTGTTGTTGTGAGAGAAAAAAGGCCTTTAAGATAAACAACTTTCATATTACAGATAGGGTTTATTTACTACTAAAGTGGACCACACAAGAATCCAGCTCTCTCATTGAGCAAGGTAGGGATTCGAGAACTCCTAGCTATCTCAGACCATGGATCCTCTTGCATGGCTGATGAGTTGGGGACAGAAACCTTTAGAAAACATTTGGATCCAGAAACCAGACTCCTCACCATCTCCCTAAATTGCTTCCTAAATCATGATAATGTCTTATGCCTGGCTGCATGGGACTTTAGAGATCTTACACTGACTTTCACCAGTCTGCATTACTATTCAAACACATGAAACAGCGAAATGTTAAACAATCGGCCCAAGGTTATACACTTCCATATTTCTCTCAATATAATAGCTCACTCTTGTTGAGATTCACATCTAGGATTTATACAGAATAATGAGGAAGTCGTGACATTTTTTAATTGAAGGCCTGATAAAAGAATCAATTTGATCTTGAATTTTTATCTCATGTCTAGGAGTGAAAGGTAAAAAAATGGCATAAGCCGAAAGAGTCCTTATCTTTACTGTTCTTGTCTTACCGCGAAAGAAGAAAACCATCCCTTAGGCTGAAACTGTTTTAAATAGACCATGGTCATTTACTTTGTAAAAAGCATCTTTGAAGCTTTAAGGGAAGAAAGATGGCATGGCTGACCTAACTCATTGAACTTTAACTTACATCCGATCTATGACTTCAAGAGGAGTACTGCCTCCCCCGACTAGTGTCATATATCCTGTAAAAACCACTATGGTTCCAGGTAGGACTGACAATGCCCTGTCCTTTTTCCAACAGAGCAGATAAATTTATTTTTAACCGTCAAAGTTCTCATTGCTTGATTTTTCCAGTCTAAAGTGCATATATTATCAAAATGACCCAATTTCAAAGCCAAGAATTGTTTTTCTTGAAACAATTATTAGTATTTTTTCTTTTTTTACTTTTTATAAAGTCAAAAACCAAGAACATATCTGGATCACTTTTCTTGAAATTGTGTACCATGTCTGGGCACAATTTTTAATTGCATCTATTAGACAGAGGCTCCCTCCCTAAAACTGCAAAGAGCTGGACCTACATCCTCACTAATTTTGTGTTCTTGATTTCCTAGCATCTCTGAATTTAATCCAAGCTCTAATGGCTGAAAAAAAAAAAAAAAGGAGAGAGAGTAGGACCTACCCTTAGGACTGTTAGGAACTGGATTCCATACTACATATAAAATATGCAGGGCAGTCTTTGGTGCTCAGTACATTTCTGATATTACATTTGTAAATTTGGTATTCCATTATGATACATTTGTCTATCCCCAAAGCTTGAGTTTTCACCTGTGCTCATATGACAGACAGATGATCTCACAGCCTGATTCTCCCTGAGCAATAATCCATTCCCTTAACACTTATCCACCGAGAATCTAAGAGGTGGCCATTACCACAGGCAGTGGAGTTACAGAAGTGAATGAAACTGATTTAAATGTTATAGAACTAAGTTTACTTTATATTAGAAAATACAATAAATAAATAGATGTATGTAGTTCAATAGAGATAATCGTTTAAGTAAAATTTAATGTGGAAATGGCATACTTGAGCTTAACATAGAAGATTTTTAAAGAAGTAGGTCATAGACAATTTTAGGAAGGATGACACAAGAAAAATGTTCTAAGAAGACAAAATTTTTAATAAAGCTGCACAAGACCATGAGGGAGACAGACCACTTGCTATGCTTCAGTTCCTTCCAAAAGTAACTGAACAGAATCCAGCATTCTGCTAAAAGCAGGAGCACTGAGGGGGAAAGGGGCTTTTGAATTAATATCAGATAATAACTGCCCAATCCAATTCTCTAGTGAATAAACAATTGTAAGTGTATGCAAGTGTTTAAGAGAAAGGTATTTTTCTTTCAATGTGGTGTTTCTCATTCATTTGTCATCCAGACTCTCCTTTTCAGGCCCTAGATCAGTTGATCTTAATGTGTAGTCCAGGGACCAAGATACTATTTGACTTTTTCATTCTCACACAAATGCACAGTAGTTCTCCAAAGACTACTTGATATGTTTTATTCAGCAGATTCAATGCAAAAGTCAGTATTAGTGTCCAGTTTTCTTCTTTTAAGGCAAACATTAAAGGGATTTTTTTAAAAGAATGTACATATTGTTATTCTTTTCACCAAAGTTATTTTTAGAAAATGTATCCATTTTTACTAAAATACAGTATATATCAACACATAGTGAAATATTACTGTGTCCAAATGAAATTGAATATTGAAAATTTCCAATGCCTGTTTTAGTTTTACATTTGGTAAATATTGAAACATGTAACCTACTTAACTAGAAGCTTGTGGTCTTCACTGTTTTTAGGATCCTAAAGGGATCTTGTAAACAAACAGTTGGAGGAGTGCAGTGCAGGCTGATCCTTACTCAGTGTCTCTACCATTAGGAACACTTCCTACATGGTTACAATAAAGCCCTCAGTTTGGTGATTCTTCCTCAATTCAATGAATACAACTCTGCCAGGTTTCCTTTGCTGTGTAACAAATCATCCAACAACTAAGCAGTTTAAAAGGCAGAAGGTTGATAAGTGTGAATACCAAGAAATAAAATGAAAACACCCAGGAGTTTTTGACACTAGTTTGTCTAGTTTTCTAGTAAGAAAAAGAATCGCTGTGGTTTTCTCTCTCTCTCTGTCTCTCTCTGTCTCTCTGTCTCTCTTTGTCTCTGTCTCTGTGTGTGTGTGTGTGTGTGTGTGTGTGTGTGTGTGTGTGTGTCCCCTCCCTCTGCCTTCTCCTTATCTTTCTCTTCATTCTCTCCTGGCTCTTCTCAAGGGCTAGGGTAAGGCAAGAAGGAAATCCTCTATGCCCCACATTCTTGACCTAGAAAAACTCTGAAGAAACAAACTACCTTTATACTATGATGAGCAAAATCTGCCTAATCTTTCCTCTTTTGTCTTTACAATAATTTGCATAACAAGTAGTTGGTCAATTCAGAGAAGTAGTAATACATGCAAACCATAAGTTCCCTCTGTCTGTCATTTGCATTTCTTAGGACATGGCTTTATGTGTTTCTAAGTATCCTCTGGTTTGAACAGAATAGGCCTCTTGAAGCTGACAGCATTCCTATGTAATTGAGTGTAGAATAATCCACTTACCTCATATTTGTTTGAGTATCAACAAACTCCTATGACTGTGAGAGCTGCTGGAACTCTCTGTGCTTGAAAAGTCTGGCAAGTACCTCTGGATATGTCTGCACAGTCATACTCGCAATCCACCTTTTCACTCGAAGTTACTTACAAAACTTGAAGATAGTAATTAAGAATTCCAAATGGATGGTAAAATAGACAGCTCATGCATGCACAGGTCCCATGTCTCTAAGAAGTTTGTCCTGTCCATCAATTTTACTGTAGTAAAAGTGTTCCTAGGACTAGCTCCACACTAAAGGTGATGGAACTATAGAAGAGAAACAATACCAAGAAGCAAAGGTAATTGATACCACCACTTACTTATATCTGGAACGTACTCCTTTTCCCTTGTAATAAATAATAGGTAGGTAGGTAGGCAGGCAGGTAGGTAGTTAGGAAGGAGATAGATAGGTAGGTAGGTAGATAGATAGATAGATAGATAGATAGATAGATAGATAGATAGATAGATGGATGGATTTTTTTCTGTTCCAGACTTTTGTTTGTTTGTTGTTTTCTGTGATGAAACACTTTGTCCAAAACAACTTGGGGAGGAAAGGGTTAATTCCATCTCACATCTCTAAGTGACAGACCACCATTAAAAATTCAGGGCAGGGATTTAAGGAAGGAACCTGAAGGCAGGAGTAATGGAGGCTTGTTCCAGTGACTGTTCAGCTGCCTTATATAGTGCTGACCCAGCTGCCCAGGGATGTTGGTGCCGACAATGCATGGACTGGACCCTCCTACATCAACTAGCAATCAAGAAAATATTCCACAGATATAGCCACAGGCCAATCTATTTTTTGAGTTATGGTTCCTTTCCAGACTTAGTTGACAGTCAAGATTAGCCATCACAATTCACATTATTTTGTAGACTAAATCTCCCAAAGGATTATAGTTCCCTGATATATAACCTGACATTCCCTTGTTGCATATAGTATGCTACTAATAATTAGCACTAAGTGTACACTTCTCTATAAGTAAATAAATTAATTATTCGATGGAACTTTGATTTTAATTTTGAGTAGTTTTGGAAAAATAAAACTTATGTGTTGTGGCCTTTATATTTTCATCAAATGTTGCAAAATTAAGATAGACTGTCTTTATCATTCCAGAGCCTGTTCTCTCCATTAGCCAGACTCACTAATTTCCCCCAATTTTTATGTTCTGTGTGGTCATGTACCGCCCTCCCTATAAACATCAGTTCCTTCTGATTTCTTCAAATGCCTTATTTAGGTTATTGCCATGAGTGAAATATTGTATGTGAGAAGAAGGTTAGTGTGACAGGACAGCTGAGGCATGTCTGGAGAAAGCACTCCACTGGCATTTATGTTTGGGGTGGGTTCGGAGGAGGGTTCTGTTTTCCTATGGCAAGGTTGGAGGACTATGCCCGTGTAATGGGTTGTGCATGCGGTCATGCATTGTGTGAACAAATAGTGCTGCACAGTAGTCGCATTTAGTTTTCAGAAAAAGAAATAAAAACATGAGCAGGAGTCTTTGTAGATCTAAGTGTTTTTTGCATTGGTCTCTCTACAATACATAAGCTTTCACTTCCAGATCTGTTTCAGGGATCCTTTATAATGACAGAAATTGAATCTTTGTTTCCAAGGAGCAGAATACAAAATGCATCAGTGTGCCATTTAAGGGAAACTATTTTGTCAGCCTTGTTTATGCACTCAATATAATAGTGTTTTAAAGAAGGCTAGACCCAGTCTCTGCCTGTTTATGCAATATAAACAGAAGTATCCCTTTTAAGTCCTAAGAGCAGGATGTGTGCTAATTTCACCAAGTAAAAGCCACTGCACCTGCCCATATAAATCCTTGTCTGAAGCAACCTCGCTGCCTCACAACAGTGTGAAAGTGCACATAAAAGATAATACGGCAATGCTCATCAAATATTAATGTGCATTGACACATAGTCATCTATTACCGCAGCACAGTCCCCACACTGAGGTGCTCTAGGGTTGCACCCTCCTTCACCTTTGTCTTTACCCCTGGGTTTGCCTCCTCCTCCCAGGCAAAGCAAAGCTTTGTTCCCCCCCTGCCCCCGCCCCTTTTTCCTGACCAAGTCCAGCAGCAGACCCATGAGACTGGTGTCCTCATGGTGGCCTATTTAGTTCCAGTAAAATATCTATTGGGCTAATGTGCAATCAAGAGAGGAGTGACATTTATTGTTTGGAGTTCATGATACTGTGAGCTGAGCAACACTGAGAGCCAGCCAAGAGCTCTGAGTAACAGGGAGCTGGAAGTTCACGAGCCATGTTTGTATTTATTTCTTTACCAATTGCTTACCAGCATTTTAGCAATAAAGCCATTATGTTTTCCCATGCTTTATGTAAGAATGTCTGACTAGCCAAATGACAGTTCAACTGCAGTTTAAAAATAAATGTGTTGGTTAAATAGTTCAGCTGGGAATGTATTTTTCTCTTTGTGCTCAGATACAAAAGCAGTTGTTCAGTGACTGAGCCATGCATGCAGACATTGTACCTCCCTGTGGCTGGTCTCTACCACGCAAGCCAGGACTCATCCCATGTCCGGCCCAATTTCAGAGTAACGGCCACACCTAAAGGAAGGAAGGAAGGAAGGAAGCACAAAGAATCTGTTTACACAATTCCAAGTCATCCAAATCAAAAAGATATATGCCAAAATTCAGTGTCTTGCTTCCAGATAGAATCTTTCATTGCTGTGGCACAAATCTCTTCTCATCAGGAGGGGAACAAAACGCAAGACCTGAATTTTGTAACTGTGATGACATGCTGGGGCTTTTCTTATTGTTACAGAGGGGATGAAAAGTTCCTACCCTTCATAGCTCTTGCCAAATGAAAGTTTCCCTAACTCCTTGGATTTAAATTGGACTGTTTTCCATGTCTTTCTGTTGAGCATGTTTAAAAACAACTGTGTTATTTTTTTAAAAACAGAAAAAGAAAAAAAAAAGCTTTTCTCTGTGTTGAACTTTTGCCTCAGATAAGTCCTTACCCAGCACAGACTTAGCCAGGAACTTCACACTTGGTTGTAGGCGCATCCCTCATCTCCTGATCAATAATTCAAATGCTCAATAGAAATGCCTTAAATTGAAATTGAACATACCATTAAGAGTCCTCGAAAGGTGGGTATCATTCATTCAAAACAGCCATCGGCACTCCACAGTCACCAATGCAGTACCCAATATAGCTAGAAATCTGGATTTCTCGCTGACGGCCAAGGCATTTCCTCCATATCAATTATTTAGTCTTGAGTGAGTAAACTTCTGATCACCTTCCTTTGTCTGGGCATCCATCTGTTTCTCTGAGACAAGAGTAGCACATTCATTCATTTCTGCTTTGCCCAAGCCTCTGCTTTTCATTAATCTTCTCCCAGCCATCCAGCCATCTCTGAGCCCTGTGGTTATAAGAAATTATCCATGCAATGAACTTAATTTTAAAAATTCTGATGCATAAAGAGGTGACAGAATTCTCAGAGCCCAGTCTCCTTCCACTGGTGGTCACTGATGGAGAAAGAGATGCTGATTAGAAAATGGTGTTGCAGAAATCACTGGAAAAGAGATAAGGAAAGCATAGAATAGTCCCAAAATTAAGTGATTAAACAGGTAAAACGCTTTCATCCATCTTCCTTATCCTACAAAACACAGGCATGAAACCTCAACTACCTATGCTCAAGTTACAATGGACATCTTAAATTTAATGAATTTAATATTGCTAAGTGTATTTGATCTACAAACCTAAAATTAGTCAATTTTGCTTTAAAATCATGACGAGTAAATAAATACATGAAGTTAAGTTCTAATTCTAATTTTAAATTTTATTTTACAGTAACTGTTTGGAAATTTCCGTCTGTAACTACCCATGTTCTCTGCCACAGCTCTTCAGTGCATGATGTGGACAGAATATTTTTTTCCTGTTTAATTTGGTAAATTTCACAACTTCATTCTGAGGTTGTTTGTCTAAAAGCAAAAGCCCACCATGTACAAGACAAAATAATGGAAACAAAGTACTGAAGGGCAGTCCTGAGTGCTTCAAAGACTACAGTCGCATGCTATTTAAGCTGAAGTAATGTGCTGGCTTAATACTGCATCTGTTGACTTAATGCAGCTTGTAGTAAAAATGAAGAGCAGGAAGTATCCATAAAATATACTCCACTTCAGTATTTATGATAAATCAATTATGGAAAACCCTATATATGGGAAATGCATTCTAAATCATTTCATGAATAAAGAAATACAGCAATTTTGTACTTTAAAAAGAATAAATCTGTACACCAGAGATTTGTAACTGTCACAAAGTCTATCCAAGTAGATCAGGTTTTCAACCCAGTCCTCCTCCCACGCAGCATTCTTTGTTCTTTCACGGGATTTCAAAGGAAAGACTTTATTGAGGGTTAATCTTTTTCAATGTGCCTTTATTCACTTTGGATCATGTGATTATGCTTAATCAGTAGGAGTCATTCAGTCTTCTTCTAGATCCTACAAACATAGCGTATCCCAAACTTAGATACTCTAATGCTAATAGAGAAGCATCATGCAAAACAATGTAAAGTACTTAGAAGAAACACCTCCCAGGTAAACATAATTACTAGCTACCAGATCCAACAGAATTATTCTAATAACAAGAAATTTATATGAGTAGATGACAGATAAATGACAGAGAGATAGATAGTAGATAGCAGATAGATAGATAGATAGATAGATAGATAGATAGATAGATAGATAGATGATAGATAATAGATATAGATAGATATATAAATAGATATAGATAGATGATAGATAGGATAGATATAGATATGACTGTAATGATCATACATATACATACATACATACGTACATACAAATTAAAAAAAATACCAAAAGTTGAGGATATTTTACTGGCCAATGAAACTAAGTTTTAAAATGCAGTCAAAACCCCCTAATTTTTGACAGAAACAATGACTGCTCATCCCTAGATTCCCCAAATTTTGAAAAACATAAAGACAACCCTAGTCAGAAAATTGTGCGCACCTTGTTGAGAGATCAAATCTGCTTTAGAAATAGTTGGAATGCTCAAAATGCAAACAGAAACATTTCTAAAGCTACTACTAGGCAAGAAGTGGGAAATATCTGTTGTTGACATAGTTCCAACAAGAAAGGAAAAAGGCTATGCACAGAGAGACAGAAAACATACAGCCCTGGGTTGGGATATTTTCATAGCAGTGGACTTTTGCATAGTCAGATGGGAATGCTGGTCATGTGAGATCAAAGCTTCAGCCTTAGATATTAGAGGAAGAATTTGTCATTTTATCTATCTCTACTTTAGACATGAAAATGGAATATGGACAATATGCAAGTAAAGAGGAAGCCACATAAATCAAAATATACATCCTGATTTAGGCTAGGTGAAACTTGCTCAAAAGTGAGTAAACAAACACGCCAAACTGAACACTTCCTGGAATCTTTTCTATTGCCCAAACTTAATAACATGTGTAGAGCCAACAGACTACTTCATGTGACTCACTAGATGACATATCTCATAGTATTTCTTTAATATGATATTATTTTAAGTATTTGGTATAGCCCTGAAAATAGTAGATATCAGTAAATAATATTATTACTGATAACTAATTAGCATTAATGGGGTAATTTGAAAACTATGACCCTATATGTAAATAATGAAAAGAAAAGACTCCCATTCAAAATCAGTAAGTAAACATGTCTGGTCCAAGACAAATCTCAGGAAACATTTTGTTATCGTAGAGAAAGAGGATGAAAAAACACTGACAAACATCTCAGTACAGAAACATCAACCACTCTCAGAAGGGCCGCATCCTAACAGAACCGCTGTGAATGCTTCCAAAATGGAAGTTTCTTAATAACAAATCTGGGAATTGGTGAAACAGGATGTTGCCTCTATACCTGGTTTTCATTCTGGAGTAGTTATAGGGCATCAAAGTAAGTAGTCGGGAATAAGGCAAGTAAGAGAGCAAGGATAAACTGGAACTCTCTCAAGGATAAACTGACCATGCAAGGATAGAATGGAGTACCATATGTCTCTCATTATCTCCTGCCTCAGTGAGCAACATGACCTATATTAAAAAAGCAGCTCCTATTTCAATGGGACAGCATACCCGCCTGGATACTGGCTCAGAGCCTCTGATGGAGGAAATCTACTGGGAAATTGAGATGCCTGAACCAAGCTTCTTCCCTGTGGCCATGGAGAGGCACTAACAGTCACAATAGCCATGTGACACTGGGCTCCTGTTGAACCCTCCATGAACTTGCTGGTGGCTGTTGCTTTACTTCCAGACAGTTCTTGAGTCCATCTCCAGCACAGGTCCAGATCCATAAAGGTGGGTCCTGTAGAGCAATCATAATTGGGCCTGTGTATCTACAAAAGAACAAAATGAAAATGTCCAGGATTCTCTTCTCTTCTAATACCTACATGATGATGAAAATAAAATACTCATGGCATTATTTTTCAAAAACTGAATCTTTCCTATGAAGGAATTACTAAGTTTTCATATGAAGGACTTAGTTCCTGTTTGGGTATTTATGTAGTTTCTGAAGGCCCCTGACCTCTTCACCTCACGAAGATTCTGATTCTTTAGGCTGGTATACCTCCACTAGCTGCACTTTCTCTGTAAATCCCTCTCCACAGGTCAAAAGGTACACCCGTGCTGGCACATCAGCATGCAGAGCATGTCTCCTATGGTCACACATCATACTTTAACAAACTTCATCAACTTTATCTTTGTATCTTCTTCCATTTCGGGTCTAGTCATACTCATCGACAGTGGTCTCCCCTATGCCACAGTTCTTTCCATCTTGGGCATAGGAATACCCCAGTCTTGGTACCTAAAGGGATTGTCTACAAGTCTTTCAAGCCATATTTGTTAACAAAATCCCAACGCTTTTGTCTAACTGCCTCTTAGGGCAGGGCTTGTGCTTGCTGTTTTGTTATCTGGTTTCTAAACATTTTTCTCTCAACATCAGTTAACATACTCATCCCCCAAGGTATAGGCACTTTATACAGGTAGATGATAGATAGATAGATAGATAGATAGATAGATAGATAGATAGATAGATAGATGGATGGATGGATGGATGGATGGATGGATGGATGGATGGATGGATGGATAGATAGATAGATAGATAGATAGATAGATAGATAGATAGATAGATAGATAGATGGATAGATAGATAGATGTATATATATGAGTATGTATGTGAGTGTATGTGTGTGTCTGAGTTTATATATACATATATGTGTATATATGTATATATGTGTATAAGTATAGAGTATATGTATGTACATCTTTGGCTTTTGTTTGCCAGGTACCCAACTTATTAACTTGATTTATTAGTTAAATAATTATTTTCTTAAAAAATAATTCAGTCCCCTTTTTATGAAGATGCATGTCACACACAGTTAAGATATATCTTGTTTCTAAAATAATTAAGGAAAATGGTGTATAAATCATTTTATATGGGTACTACTTGGTTTTATTTTATTGTTTTGGTTTGGTTTTTGGTTTTTCGAGACAGGGTTTCTCTGTATAGCTCTGGCTGTCCTGGAACTCACTTTTGTAGACCATGCTGGCCTCGAACTCAGAAATCCACCTGTCCCTGCCTCCCAAGTGCTGGGATTAAAGGCGTGTACCACCAAGCCCGGTTTTTATGGGTACTACTTGTACTGCAGTCACTTATTTGTGTCACCTTTCTTTTGAATGTCATAGGTCTCTGTGTTTAAGTGGTTGTCTCCAAGGTCCAGACTGGGAAGCAAAATACAAATTCTGTATGTATGTTTTCTCCATAGTAAGTTATTAAAAAAAAAGTTACCAAGACATTCATAGCCCTCCAGACAAACTGCCTCAGCTGGTCTTCCAGAAACATCACACCTCTGTGCTGCTATTTTGCAGGCATTAAGGGGCTCCAGGGGAAGAAGAAAGGCTCTTCCTCCATAAACAGCCCCTGTGGGTAAAACCTCAGACACTTTCATGTAATCCTCTGCAGCACACTGGGAAGTGCAGCTGGGGAAACAGACTTACCACTTATTGCTGATCATCTCAGGAAGCATGGGTGTGAGAGACCTTCCTAAGAGCTCTGAAATCTGTTTCAAAATGTCACATGGTTTCCTATTTTCACCTCTGGCTTTTCCTGGATGCTCTCATTTATCTTAATCTTTCAAATTCTTTTGTTTCCTTTATTAATCTCTGCTCCCCTGTAAAGGAGGACAGAGTTCTGGAAGCTTCTGTAAGTCTTGCCTTTCTTTGATACCAGGCTTCAGCCTATTTTTTTCTGTGAGCCCTTGGGTCAGGACTCCCTAGATATGGCTTGCAGACAGAAAGCAGTTGTGCTATCCCAAGAATAGCATTCCTGTGCGCACATTAAAAGCGAGAGAATGCATGGAGAGGCTGTGTCACTTGAAGATTGGGTAAAATGAATCTTTCAGCTTTTAAAAATGCCCAGTGTTTAGAAAAATTGTTTCTTACAGAAAGTGTAGTTGAGTGTTAGACATTTGAGAGGTCACTTTAAAATGGAACTAAAGTTACAAGATAAAGCAAGACATTTATTTTGCACTTTAAGCGTTGGCACACAATTTAATACGCTGTTGAGAGTATGGGGATGGTGGCAAGTCAAATGAAGGTTATATTATAATTGATACTTTGAATTGTTAAGGAGAAGCGAAGGTGAAGTGGGATGCTTTTATTATTATTTTTGTTGAAATCTTATTAAAAACTCTTAATGGAATGCAAACTAGAGGCCATCTTCAAGGTCCCCAGTTAAATTAGATATGCAGCCATTAATAGTATCACTTACTTGTTGAAAATAACTCTGCCAAGGCAGACATGGGATAATGTATTTTCTCACTTCTTTGTGTACCTTACCATATTTCTTAAACCTGGGGAATATAAGCCTGGCTGTCAGATTTTTTTCCCCAATTTTATTTTAAAATTCTTGCTATTTATGTTCAGAAACATAAACTAGTAAACAATAGCATTTTATTTCAATGTTTTTCAGTTGGATTTATGGACCTACACACTTGAAAACTATAAATATTATTAAAATTTTATATAAAAATTAAATTAAAAGAATTAAGAGGAAATATGGCTGCAGAAATAGGATTGTTCCCAGATAGTGATGAGAGTGTGCATCTGAGAGTTGGCATGACAAGGTTTGCCTCATAGGGTGTGTCCTCTGGGCTCCTTCATTTTGTCATCCTTCCTAATTTATGTCAGTAGACAAACTGAAGAAATGACAGAAAAAGAAGCTTGAAATTCAAGGAATACTGTATTTCTCCTAACTTGTTTTTAATCAGAGTTTAGAAAAATCTGTTATTATTTTATTTTTAGCAAGAGAACATCTTGGTTGAGCTCCTGACAGAATAGTTTCCTAGAAGCATAATGTAAAACCTACTATTTCAGTGTGCAGTTGCTCAGACACACTTCCAAAGAGAACACTCTCTGTAAGATCAAGGAAAATAGTATAATTATCACAAATCTTTTTAATAATATAGAATGCACAGGCCTTTAAGATAATTCTCATTATGCAAAACCAGTTCTCCATGTGGTATTCTGATCATCTGGTATTTGCACCATATTCTATTATTTAATTAACCTATCTGTCCTGTTGAATCACCACCCAGCAGCCCCATAGTACCTTCTTATCTCAGGGAAGAAAAATGCACACACTTTAATATAGGTGCACCATCATGAAAAACCAGGGCAAAGCACAAGCACCCTGAGGCAGAAATGAACAAAGCCAACACTTTAAACTGTGGTGTCTGGTGCCTGCTATGGTCATCACTGCAGAGGACGGAAGCAATTCGGAAAACAAATTTTCAAAGCTATTTTTATACCGACATTCATTATTTTTTCTAAATGCACACCCATTCTGGTACTGTTGGTTTTTCCTTCCTTAAACTCAGAATTAAGTCAAAGTTAATTTCCTGCTATCCAGTATGTTTTTTTTGTGTTAACATAAATGGTATAGCCAAAAACAAATGAGAATGCTTATTCATTTGTGTGTGTGAGGACACTATGGGCCAAAGGGACAAATAAATTCTCTACAGCTTATTTAAGTGACGATGGGCCTGATAGGACTAACAGTCATTCGACCAGACAAGAGTGAACAGTTTATTAACAGCTTGCATGTTTTGTCAGTTGCAAAAGTAAACATTTTAAAAGTGACACTAAAATTTCTCTTTCTCTAAAGCTGTCACTTTTCTTACAACAATTAATAGAATGGCAACCCTCTGAGTAATGTTTAGGGACATTATAAGTTATGGTCATCTAATGATAAGCAGAAAATATCCCGTGAATATATACTTACTTTGGTTTCACTCACTTTGTTTATATTATCAATTCAAGAGATACGAAACCATTTCAAAGAAGGTCTTGCTTTGCCTTCTAAGCATAGTATGTGTTTGTAAACTGTACTGCTGTGTAATATCATTGATAATATTGTAGTTAGGATAAGTCAATTTGATTATATAAATATAATGAAATAATTAAAAGATTTATCCTGGCTACTTCATTAAGATTATGAAACTACCTAGAGAAAATATCATGTGTGGCCACAGAGCACCATCTGTGTCTAATCATGAGCAATGCACTTCTACCAATCCATGCACGAATTTCACATCCTTCTCTTTGGGATGCTTAAATACACTTCTCTGCCTGTGAGTGTGGTGGCTCAGAGCTTTACACTTACATTATTGAGAAATTGGGGGGACTCCACAGGAGAAGTAAAGAAAGGGAAAACCAAGTCTAGCACCATTGGTAGCTGACTTTCAGCTGCCATGACCAGCAACAGGATGCCAGTTTACCAGGACAAAGCTAATCAAGTTCCCCTTTAAACAATAATTGAGGATGATAAAAGGAGATAGAGAAAGACAAGTACAGGAGATTAAATGTTCACAGATGACAGTGAATAAAGAAAAACACTTGCAAGGCAAGACCGAGGGGAAGAAGAGTCAGGAAAGAGTTATTTACAGCAGATACAGATAAAGAGAAACAGTATAATAGGAAGGAACTAGATGCAAAGGGAAAATGTTCATCCACTTTTACTTTTTGCTGAGTAAAACTTCTGACATGGTTATGTAAAATATTCCCTACTGGCCATCTTGGATGATTTTTTGCCAATTAGAAAAAAAAATGTGTTTAGTTGTCTAAGAATAAAAAAATCTTAGAATCTTAGAGAAACGGAAACTAATTTACTGAGGCTTGCATTTTTACAGACTTTGATAGAACTTATCCTCACAGAATCAAAGAGTACAATCCCTGCTCCCACTTGTGCCCTGCTTTGAGTAAATAAGCCAGAGGCCATCTTCATCAGAGAGACTCTTAGGTAGCAGAGAAGAAAGTGAGACCAGAGAGGTGAGAGGCTGTATTAGGCTTGAGAGAAGGACCATGTTGCTTTTGAAGTTAATAGTCTCAGTCCTTTCCATCCACTCCTGACTGATGGTATTTCATAAGCAGACCGACGTCTCTGCCTGTCACTTTCTGAATCCATTCTTCAAAATCTTGTGCACCTTTAGATGATGGTCCAAAACCGATCTGTCTCCACCCATTACTGCAGCCCTACTGCAGTCCTTTCCCAGAACTGCACTGAGTCACCTATAGCTCCATGGTGAAAGCTTCAGGCTTCTATTCTTGGGCACTAACATGCTCTACTAACTAGAAGATATGTCACCATTTTATGTTCAACTAAGACCTACTCAGTATTTGACTAAACAAAGCCTTATATTTGCCTCTCAAAACACTATTTTTCCTCTCTTCCTAGATGTACAGTAGTGTTACTCAACTTTATTTTAAAAACAGATACCATATATTAGATCTTAAGAAATGTCTGAATGAATGAAAATACAAAAATATATATCGTTGTAATTTTCATTTGTTATATGTCTACCCTGTTTCCTCATTACCTAATTAGAAACTGCAATATTTGATAACACTTAGGAAAACCCAGTTTACCATGTTTGTCTCACTGCAGTTGAAATGTGTGTCTTTTGGGCTTTGATTATCATCCTCTGATACAGAGAAAGGCTGAATTTTTCCTCAGGTCTTCTAGTAAGTAGTTAATAAAAGCATGTGACTGAAGAAAGCCATGGGGGAGAGATCCTAGGTTCATTTGCTCAGTGGGGAGAGGGGCTCGCTATGACCCAGAGTAAGTAACACTATTTACAGTTCAGGTTTCAGTTGGTGAAACATAGGACTAAAATGGTATTAGTCGTTGGAGTGTGTTGTGCAGATGGTGAAAAGTCTGGGGCAGCCAGTGGTTGAATTGTATGATACAAAAAGATCTCAATGTAAATGACCCTCACCAATCTTACCTAATTATGAATTGTTAATGAAAAAGGGCAGACATATATTTAACAGCTAATGTGACTATTTTAGTGCAGCTTCTTATGTCCTTATATTTATTGTTTATTTCAAACAAATTTAGCAGAATTAAGCTAATCTGTAAGATTCTGTCATCTGTGGTCCATGCACAAGTTCTCTATTTCACTTTTGTTATTGTTGTTGTTGTAGGGTATATTGATTATATATGTTAGTGGGACTCAATATATTCCTCTCTCTCGATCCTTTAACCCTCCTAGTGACCTGATTCCTATTTCTAACTAGTCCCTTCCACTATAGATCCAATGCAATCCCCATCAAAATCACAACACAATTCTTCAAAGACATCGAAAGAGCAATTCTCAAATTCATCTGGAAAGGAAAAAAAAAAAAACAGAAGAGCAAAACCAATTCTTAACAATAAAATAACTTCTGGGTGAATCACCATCCCTGAGCTCAAACTATACTACAGAGCAATAGTGATTAAAAGCTGCATGGTATTGGTACAGAGACAGACACATTGACCAATGAAAAAGAATTGAAGACCCAGAAATAAAATCACACACGTACAGTCACTTAATCTTTCACAAAGGCCCCCAAAAATATACAATGGGACAAAAGAAAGCGTCTTCAATAAATGGTGCTGCTCTAACTGGCTGTCTGTATGTAGAAGAATGAAAATAGACCCATAATTGTCACCTTGTACAAACCTCAAGTCCAAGTGGATCAAGGACCTCAATATCAAACCAGATACACTGAATCTAATAGAAGAGAAAGTGGGAAAGAGCCTTGAACCCATTGGCATAGGAGGAGATTTCCTAAACAGAGTTCCAGTGGCACAAGTTCTAAGATCAAGAATTGATAAATGGTACTTCATGAAACTGGAAAGCTTCTGTAAGGCAAAGGACATAGTCAATAAGACAAATCAGTAACCTACAGATTGGAAAAAGTCTTCACTAACCTCATATCCAATAGATGGCTAATGTCCAAAATCTATAAAGAACTGCCTATGGATTCTTATAAAAGAGTAGGGACTTATAACTCACTTCCCTCTCCAAGACTGAATGTCCATAGTCTCAATCATATTAATCACTGTATCTGTGAGTTCCTGACGGAAGTAGCCAAATCATGGCCAGAAGAAAACGTTCCACCTCACCCTGCCCATAAATCCTTTCTACCACTCTTCTACAGTGTTTCCTGAACTTCAGCTGGAATCTGATAGATGTCCCAGGTATGGCTGAACACTTAGCAGTCACTTATTCTCAGCATCTTAGCAAACCACAAGTCTCCAAAATTATTGTGACCCATTGCAAAACAAAATTTCTCTGACCAAAACTTTCAGCAGTAAAAATCTATAAGGATAACCATCCTTGTTTAGACAGCAATTTTATAGGTACATCATGTTCTTTTAGAAAAACAAATAACAAACCAAAGCAGCTATATTTTCATACTAGAGTCTATGACCTTCCCGGGCATGGGCTTTTGGCTAGGTTTACTGTACTAGACATGAGTTCTTTCCTATCAGTTGAGCCTTAGTTCCAACCAGAAAGTGATTGGTTACTCCGATAATACTTGCTACCATTGCATTGGTGGGCATATCTTGCCTTGCCGACCAGCAATGTAACCCACAGGGTCAACATGATTAAAACTGTTGATGACAATTTCTATAAATAAAACCAAATTCTCTCATGTGGTAAGGTCTTTAACTTCAAAAATTATAACATCATCATCCTTCATTTAAGGCAATCTTTAGAACTTATAAAGTGAATAACTTTCTGTAAGACTTGCATGTGCATATATCAGTTGACCTCTGTGGACTCCATGTATCAGTTCACCCCTGCACAGAACCTTCATTAGTCATATTCATACTAAACGTCTCTTGTGAAACATCCCACTAACTAGGACTTGTAAACCTACATTCAGTTAGCTGAAGCTACCACCGCTTGAACTATGACATTGCTTTACTGTATAGTGAGATGCAGCAACCTTAAGTGATGCTAGTACTTGCTGTTTTGGGCAAAAAGCAGCTGGGCTCTCACTGCTTAACTCGGAGCTCTGACTCCACTCTCTTGAGTATAGCAGGTACAATGGTGAGTGCCGTCTGCTGGCAAGGAGCCTTCCTCTATGTGCCACTCTTTTTGAATGTTTAATATCAGTGTTTCCAGTATACACATTATTCTGTAAAACAGCATGACTGCATTTATATTTAGTAGGGATTTCTTTAATATGAGTCCTTCAAACTGGATTATGTTTAGCAGTCTTGAGTTTACAACTATTTAAAGCCATTATCGCAACTGTGATCAGTCTTTGGACTTTAATATATAATATGTACATCTATTAGACTATTACTATATACATATATAATCTGAGAATTTTAAGTCACATCTTAGGCTTGAATCACACAATATTTTAAAGCTGAATATGGAGTCTATATCCAAGTGGATCCTGATAGAGTGAGCATTTAAAGCCTGTATTAAGCATCCAAATCCTTTTCAGCCATGCAAAAATCTTCAAAGACAGCATCT
Organism: Mus caroli; assembly: GCF_978045245.1. Classification (NCBI taxonomy): domain Eukaryota; kingdom Metazoa; phylum Chordata; class Mammalia; order Rodentia; family Muridae; genus Mus; species Mus caroli. Next base: position 47,938,220 of record NW_028227256.1, read on the forward strand.
AGAAAGGCATTGAACCATTTAATGTCCTTCTGCAGTAGAAATACACCATTGAAAAATCACACATACTGTCTTTAGGTTTTATATGTATATATTTTAATGGATATAAGTTCAAAATATAGCCCAGTGTGTAATATTAACTCTAGCTAGACTTAGCAGTATGCTATGTGATGAGGTCTAGTGTGAATGGGAGGAAAATAGGAATGCTGGTGCTAACAGCTCTTACTGAGTGCAAAGCAGCACTGAGGGCCTGCCACTCACTGCATTCTTGACTGTGTGTGCTGCAGAGCATACATTCTCTTGACAGTTTCCAGACACACAGTCAGCATGCAGATAATGCCTGTGAAATGCGGGGTTTTCACTTCAAAGTGTCTCTTTCAATATTTAACAAACTTTTATCTGCAATTCATTATTTAGTAATAGTTGTGTAGAATATGATCAATAAATTGATGAACATTCCCCCCTTCTACGTAAATATTTGAACCCACATAAAGTCCTGTCAACCAAATCACGCCTGAGTTTATTCAGCGTTCAGTAGCTATTTGTAAATCTCTGAAATGAAATAGATCTACTGATACAAATATAAATTTAATCAACCAAAGCAAATTAGTGAAATCAGACACATACAAAGTGCTGACCAGCCAAGGGTTAGAGCAGACAGCCCTTCAGTCCTTCCCTACTGACATACATACTTTGCTGGATAGCTGATCTCACGAGAGAAACAACAAAGTTAGAACAAACTATGTAAATGTTAAAAGAGGCAAGGCTTGTTGAGATTTTGTTCAGAATAAGAAGGTTCAAACAGAATCTTAACTATTCTAAAGTAAAACTATTCTCATAGTAAAACCACAGCAACTACAAAACCATAATTCTATAATACAGATATTAACGTGAGAATGTACAGAGAGAGTCTGCAGTTAGGAGTATAGACAGAGCTTGCCAGAAGGCCTGCTTCCTGGTCAGAAGGTCAGTTTTCAGCACTTACCATAGGGGATTATAACTGCCTGAAACTCTCCGTTCAGTGGGTCTGATGCCCTCTTCTGGCCACCATAGCCACCTGCACTCACGGCTATCTGCACTCATGTTCATAGCTCAAACATGACCAACGCGGGTTCAGTGGGTCTGATGCCCTCTTCTGGCCACCATAGCCACCTGCACTCACGGCTATCTGCACTCATGTTCATAGCTCAAACATGACCAACGCCCGTATGGAAAGGCAAGTAAAAGTTAAATCTAAAATAAAAGATAATTAAAAGGCTAATTACTTGTGCTTTATTCAGAATAGAGCTCTTAGAGTGTGGAATATTTTCCCATTCACAATAGTTAATGAACACCAATCCTTAGGACACAAATTTCATCATTATATTTAATCTAACCCATTTCACCTAATACAGAGAGTTTGATCTGGTCTGCTGATTGTGCACCAAAATATCTAATAGCTTATACATGTAGACACTCTATTTATTAAAAAAAATCATTGCACACCCATTATGAGCTAAGTATTTAACAAAAATTAATGAATATTTATTATGTGTATGAAGAAACACTTTTCTTGATAACTGAAGCAAAGAAACATGCATTGATCTAATTAACTATATAATTCAAATTTAAATTTTATGTCTATCAGCGAAAGCTAAGCAGGTTTTCAAGTTGGAAATGTGATCTTTATTTACTCATGTATTTGGCAAATGTTTACATTTCTGTTGTGTACCCAGCATTTTTCTTGGCGTGAAAAGTGCAACAGTGAGCAAGGCAGACAAGTCATTCTCTACTCATAATATCTATCTGATGAGATAAGAGAAATCAAAGGAAGGTCAAATACGTAATAGGACAGCAGGGCGCTTAGACAAATACGGTGGTGAGCAGGGTAGTCCAGGGAAGGTACCTGAGAAAATAGACTTTAAGTCTTCTACGTATTACAAGCGAGACTGTTTCAGGCAGGAGCAGCAAGTGGAAATTGTTTTCCCACAAAAAAAACAAAGGTCAGAGGAGCACTGAAAAGCCCTTTGTAGGCACAGCATCGGAAGGGCATGCAACATTGGTAAGAGGTGACATGTAGATTATCAAGGGCCAATCCTACTGCATAAGCCATGAAAAATGTTTAAGTTTAACTCTCATGGCAGTGGGATACCTTTGGTGAATTTTGAGCAAAGGAGTGGTGGTGTGAACTATCTGCGTTTTAAGAGTGCCTTCCAGGCTGCAGTGACCTGATACTAGGTAGAAAAGGCATCGTAGGACAGGAAAAGCAGCTCAGAGACCCTTTCCCTCCCCTGCTTCGTCATCAGCACAGTCTCATCTTCCTCTGGCTTTCATTCCTGAGTATTTTACTATCCTAAATCTGAAAAAGTCTCTAATTGGTTTTTTTTTCAATAACCAGGGAAATTTTTTTAAATGCATATATCCTTCTACTAATTTTTCTATACCTTTGGATTCCAGTTTTTAGTGATAATTCCTATTAGCATATTATGCTTAATGTTTCAAATTGCTCCAATCTAAGTGACTATGAACACAAAGCTAAAGTTGACACATTTCTTTTGTGTGTATATGTGTGCATGCTTGTTCTTGGTGTGCTCACGTGTGTGCACATGCACGTGCATGTGCACATACACATGTGAGCATGTAAACAGAGAGCAGCTTCAGTGCCTTTCTTCATCATGCTGTACCATACTGTTGAAACAGGTTCTCTCATTAGTTCTTATTACTCACTGTTGCTTGACAAGATCTAGAATCTGATAGGAAACAAGCCTGTAGGTCCAGCTGTGAAGGAGTTCAACTGAGACGGGAGGTAGGTCCTGCCTGCATAGGCAACACGTCCCTGGGCTTGGATCCTCGACTGACTTTTCAATAGGCAAGTCAGATGATCGTGAGTATCTCTTTATCCTTCGCTGGCTGTGGATACAATGGGAGCAGCTGCCTCAAGTTCCTGACTCCCTGATTTTCCCCTAGTAATGAGCTATGCCTGGAACTTGAGCCAGAATACATGATGTCTTCCTTGCTTTCGTCAGATTAATTTATCACAGCCATAGGGAAAGTAACATCTCCATTGCATTCTGGGGCTCACCAACAGGCTAGACTTACTGGCCAGCAATGTACTGGATCCCCCAATTCTCCACCTGCCCAGCACTAGGCTTAGAAACATGCAGCAGGTGCTCATTGTTTATGCGAGTGCTGCCATCAGCTTTTCCTACATGCAAGGCAAGCCCTCTACCGACTGTGCCAGCTCCCCAGCTCAAAGTCATCACATCTCTGTACAAAAAGCCTGTGTATTTTAAATTGCATTCATTCTTATTGAAGTTTCATGTTTAAGAAGTACTTTCTCCGGCATGGGAAAACAAATGATTTTCCTATTATAAACATGCCAGGGGTTGAGCAGGAGCTGCCCAAAGATACAAACAAAAATTACTGCCTTGTTTTACATTTTACATTGTACTCAACTGTAAGTTGACTTATTGAAATAGAAAGGTAGAAGATATTATGTAACAATATGAAACAGTGGGTCTGGTTTCTGTTGTTTGTTCTTTGTTTTGTTTCATGGTGTTGTGTTTGCTGTGACAGATGGAGGAAAGGCTTATTTTAGCTCACACTTCTGAGGTCTCAGTTCCTGCTTGACTTACAGAATGGAGCATCAGAAAGCTCTGGTGGATTAGATGGCCAGAGAGTGGGGGAAAAGCAGACTGGAGGGAGCCAGGGCAAGATGTAGCCTCCAAGGAAATGGACCCATGATCCTTGAGCCAGGTCTCTTCCATCGCTGTGATAAAGGATCCATTACCGAGGCAACTTGCAGAAGAAAAAAAAATGTATTTGGGCTTGCTATTTCCAAGTGATACTGGTGTCGAAAGCACATGCAGCCAAGCCAGACTTTTCTCCTGGGTACTAGGCATTCGATCTCATTCTTGCTCAGAAAGTATTCTTGCCCACAGAGCCATCTGCACAGTCCTCACCAGAGTGTTAAAATAGTGAGCGTGTTGCCCAGTTTTAGATCTTAGCTGACACTGACTCTGAATTTGTTAGTAAGTCATTGGTTTATAAGTTTTGTTAAAATAATTTTTGACTAGAAGTAATTCAGAATAGCATTTTAAAAGCTATTTTTCTCTAGTGGCAATTTACTATTTACAAACAAACAAACAAACAAACAACCCTCTCATTTGATTATGCAATATAAAAAGTCTCCCAAGGTCTGAGAATTGCACTTATCTATGGGTAATGGGTAGAGAGACACAAAATATCTCCATGCAATGAGTTAATGAAGGAACTCACAACTGGTCAAAGTCCAAAGGACAAGTGCTCAGCCACTGAGCACACCTCTGTATCACACTGCCTTCAAAGCTCATAGGTTACCATTATAGAAATGGAGGCAGAAAGATTCTAAGTAAGTTCCAGAGGTCTGGGAGTGGCACAGTGAATGAGACAGGGCTGTGCAAATCTACCATAAAATCAAGCCAGTCATTGTGCTAGCGTGCAGGGGAAGAGGGTCACAAGTTCCCACCCCTAATTGAGGAGCTACCCCTAATTGATGGATTTGGGGAAGGAAAGTCTGTTTTCTATATGGATGTGGCCCTTGGTCGTCACCAGGGGATAGCCCTGCCACAGGAATATATGGGCAGCCTGAACGCTTATGCAATGGAGTTGCATGGAATTTGATGGGGAGTCTCAGAGGAGTTCAAGGGAAAGTGGGGGTGAAACTGACCAAAGTAGCTTGTATGAAAGTTTCAAAGATTCAATAAAAATATTTTAAAGCCTACTGAGATAAAGCCAAGAGCAAGAACATTTTGTACAGCCATGCTTAAGAGCAGGAATGCAGACGTTTTAATTAGAATAAAAAGAATAGCACCATTAGCAAATAACTCTACCATGAAAAACTAAATGAGAGGAAGGCGCTCACTGCTGCTTTAAGCATGTTGCCATGAACTTTATCAAAAAAAAAAAAATCCATAAACTGAGTTTGTTTCTATCGTGTCCCAAAGTACAAGACAGATTTATCTCATTCATTTTATTTAACCAGATAGATATATAGCACATTTACATTGTCCTCACAGACAACATGTAAAGCCATTTTCCTATATTATTATCAGAGATTTTTGAACCTTTTCAGGATGTTTCCATGCTAAAGGCTGAGATCCACAAACAACAAAAAAAATTGTCCCTTAAACACTTAGGCTATATATACGTATTACTGAATATTTTGAAGAAAAGTAAGAGAGAGAGAGAGAGGGAGAGAGAGAGAGAGAGAGAGAGAGAGAGAGAGAGAGAGAGAGAGAGAGAGAGAGAGAGAGCACAAAAAAGAAAGAGGAACAGATCCTGGCCACAAACAATTAGGAGTTAAATTAACATTATTCAGGAGCTGGAGAGATGGCTCAGAGGTTGAGGGCACTGACTGCTCTTTCAGAGATCCTGAGTTCAATTCCCAGCAACCATATGGTGGCTCACAACTGTCTGTAATGGGATCTGACACCCTCTTCTGGTGTGTCTGAAGACAGTTACAGTATACTCATATACATTAAATAAGCAATATAAAAAATTAACATTCTTAACATGTCTTATTACTACAGTGGTATTCTAAGATTTCAAAAGAATTTCTAAGCTTTCTAAATAAGTAATTGGCATCTATGCTTTAGAGAAAACAAATAGAAATATTAAAAGCTAGAGGAGAGTTACAGTTATCATATGTTTAAATTAAAATACATGGTGATGCTATTAATAGTTTGCAACATATAACTAAAAGACATCAGTCTATGTGCACTCCCAAACACGACAAAAACCAGCTCTGGGTGTACAGACTGTGATTAGCACACACACTGATTAGTTCTTTAATCAAAATTAAGGAGTAGGGGAAAGCAGGTACAGGTTGATGGCTAGCCTGATAGTTAGACTAATAGAATAAAGGATGGAGAAAGAGCTTTCTGAAGCAGGGAAGGCAGCAGAACGCACTTATTCACAGAACATTACATAAGCGCGACTGTTTTCTCTCCTCTTGTATCCCACGGTGTCTCTTCTGTATATGTGATTAACTGGGTCCTGTTTTCTTGGTGGAGTCTGTGGCTTGTGGAATTGTGATTTTAACTCAGTCTAGACAATTATACACTAAGCATATTTCAGATACCAAAACTAGGCCAGGGTCCTAATTAAAAGATCTGTGCTCATGAATTTGTCACTAAATTGCAAAGATAAGTGAACACGCATGTTGGGGATTAAGTTACTGCGTGTAAAGAAGGTGAAGGAGAGAGCAGCCTGAAACAGTAAGTAGCATCAGAAAGGAATCATTCCAGAAGACAAAGGATGACTGGGCCCGGCAAGTTAGCAATCATCTGCAATCCACAGTTGAGTGGGTGTTAGGATGCTGCTATAAAATCAAACCTAGGATCCCTGGCGGCTTCTTCATACATGGGATGATGATTATGTTAGGCCCTGTGCTGGGGATTGGAGACAGCAGATGAATGCTCAGTCCATTTAATAGAGGCTTCAGCAGAGAAGCATCAGCAAAGGCGACAAGGGACTCAGAAGAGCAGGATGGACTGAATAGACAGAAACTGTTGCTGGTGTCACTATGAAGACAGGAAATGATGCATTTTAAACATCATCATAGGTACACCTGTAGTATCCCGAGGCCACACATCCACAGCTAGAAAGTGACTCATCAAATCTGCATGGCCCATTAAGGATATGGCAATGTCAGTTTTTTAGAGGCAACGAGGAGTAAGAATTTCAGAAGAGAAGCAGGCTTTGACTTATTGGATACTAAATCAGTGGGCATACAGAGGTCAACAGGTGGAGGAAAATGGGCGTCCAATGCTAGTTGGACTCTTGAATAGGAGAAAAGGACTTAGAAGCCTCTTGTCACAAGCCCTCAGAAATCTATGGAAATCTTTCTACCATTGCTGTCTCAGGCTAGCATCAGATCCTATGTGAAGCCCTTCATCACTATCCTCCAGACATAACCCTGAGCCCTCCGGGATCTCACAGTGTCTACTTTACACCTACATGGCCTGGCACTGATGCCACTGTGTTATGGATATCACAACTCCTCCTGCTGTGATCTCTGTGACCAGCTGGGATCACAGTAACTGATACCAAGTAAATGCTCAAAATCGCTTATGGGTCTGCTCTAAACTAAGTAAGATCTGTAGCAGAGCAAATGTATGCTCCCATGTGGAGGGAAAGGATGGCAATAAAAGTTTCAGACCCACAAAGACCTCCAACAAGAGGCCTCGTGTGTCCCTGTGAGGGAACCATTTGTGAACCCCAGTCTCTGCTTATGTGTATGTGCCTGTATATGTGTGTCTTTGTGTGTGTTTGATGTGTAGTTGTGCAAGTGTATGTTAATCCTTACCCTTCACCTGTTTTAAGGCAGGTTACCTTATGATTTACCATTGCATAATGCTAGGGAATTAGCTTCTAGGAGTTCTTCTTTCTCTGCCTCCTATCTTTCCATTGGCTCCCCAAGATTATAAATGTATGCTACAGTATCTATCTTAAGATGGGTTCCAAGGATCCAAACTCAAGCCCACTTTACTCACTCAGGCCCACCCAATCCTAGCCTGACTTTTCTCACTTTGTTGTTGTTTTGTTTTTCAAAGCAGGGTTTCTTTACCATTTCTTACTTTTTAAAGCCTAATATTTAAGGGGGGAAAGCCTCAGACAAAATGTTCAAACATTTTTACTTAAACTTCTTCATCCCAAGGATTTGGGAATAACTCACAACTATTCCTGGGTGACATCATAGCCCCATCCTCATTCCAGACTCATTTCAGAGCAATCAGATCTCACCGGTAAAACTGCAGGAAGTTAATGACGAATGGCTGGGTTGAGCTTGCAAACTAAAATGCCACCATGTGTTCTCGTGCACAGCACTACAGCGAGCAAACACCAAAAGAAGAAACAGGGAAGAGACAAATTTGAGTCTTTCATGTGATAAAAACTGGTTGGAAGTCATTTTGGTGAAGATGTAATTTCAATCTTGAGCAGTTCTTTATAGAAACATTACCTTATTTCATTGGAATCTCATCTCTCTCTCTCTCTCTCTCTCTCTCTCTCTCTCTCTCTCTCTCTCTCTCTCTCTCTCCCCTACAAACTTCATCTAAACTTTAGACATACAGATAGTTCAAAGTCAGTGCAAACAAAAAACATACCAAGATTAGTAACTTAGCTAGCATAAAAACATCAAAAACTCAGATTTTTTCTTGTGAATTATTAAATATTTGGAGCATTTCAGAAGTAATCGACCTTTGTTCGTCCCTGGGTGGATTTAACAAATATAAGCCATCCAGCATTTTTCTTCTGATTTTTTTGTTTGTTTGTTCTATTATTTTTGAGATAGAGTCTCACTATGGATCCCTGACTATCCTAGAATCTGTTGAGTAGACCAGCATGGCCTGTGGCTCAAAGAGATCTACCTGCCTCTGCCCACTCTAAGATTAATGGGGTGTCCCACTATGCCCTCTTTGATGTTCTTGAAGAAATATAGCATTATAAATAAAATCCAGGCATCTCATTGCCTTAACCATGTTTCCTACCTCTTCTTTGCAGACTTAAAATGAAGTGCCCTGTGAATATTTAAATGGTTTTTTTATTAATCATGTGATAAAATTTATGGTCACATGTTATAATATATTGAATATTATTTTATAGTTTATATACTTATTTGATACTTATGAGTGTTTTCCTCCATGCATATCTGTTTATCTGGTGCATGGTTGGTGTCCAAGGAGACCAGAGGAAGGAATCACATCACCTAGGACTGGTGTTATAGAAAGTTGTGAGCAGACGTGAGGGTTTTGGTAATCAAGCTTAGGTTCACTGGAAGAGGAGCCAGAAATCTTAACCTCTGAGCCACCTCTGCACCCCTAAATATTATTTTGAAAGAAAATTGCATATCATTGACCTGCAAATTCATAAAGGAAAGTTGAAGCGTGGGGTGATCATAAAAGAAAACCAGTTGGTATGAGCTCTGATTGTGCAATTAGCTAAAGCCAGCATAATTTAATCAGTGCTCAATTACATAAGCATGAGCTTTGTGACTATAAGAAAACAACTGGTACAAAAACACTATCATCAGTTGCTCATTGATTCCATGAGGACTCACAACAAGGAGACTCCAGTGTTACCCGGCATTTCCATCTTGGACATTTTTCAGTAGATATGTGTACTGAGTCGTTCGTTTTACACACACGTGTTTGCAACACACACACCCACTCATTGCTTATCTCTCTGATCTTGCTCATAGCAAAGGAATAACAAAAGCTTAAATATGCCTTCCTGTTAGTTTGTTTTTGTTTAAGTGCTGGAGATGGAGCCCAGTATCTTGCACGTTGAAAACAAGTATCTTACCACTAAGCCCTCTTTTTCTTTTACTTTGAATCAGGGTTCTCAATATGTCATTTGAGCCCTTTATATGGATCAGGCCGGTCTTGAGTTCATAATTTTAGTGTCTCAGTCTCCTGAGACTGCAGGAACAGGTTTATATGTCAGCTATAACCAGATCTAGTGGCACAAGTTTATAATCTAAAAGCATAGATATGTCAGAGCTGGAGAAACGGCTTGGCCATCAAGAGCACAGGTTGTGTTTCCAGAGGACCTGGGTTTGATATCCAGAACCTACATGGCAGCTTACAACTGCCTAGAAATCCACTTCCAGGTAATTGAAGGCCTTCTTCTGGCCCCACGAGCACTAGGCACATCTGAGGTGCACAGACAGACATGCAGGAAAGCACTCAAACAAATAAATAAAATTTTAAAACAAATAAATCCTAAAATAAAAAACGAGATGTGCCATCAGATAAGACTACATTATTTTTCCTCTGAAGAAGATGGTCATGGATCTTCTTATAAAGAAAGAAATAGAAATTAACCAGACAAGTAGAAACTTGCTTGAACAACGTAATGGGCAAAATTTTCAAACTAAGTCCTTTAGCAAAATGTAGAACTATAATTCATGTCCTGTTTCCTGTCTTTCGTGAATAAAATCCAAAGGCAAGAGATGAAAAATGTAGTTTCCTGGAAATCTCGGCTGTGATGGAGCCCATGTACATGTGTTTCTTTTAACCTCTTCTTGGCTGAAAGTATGCCAGAGGGCCAGCTTCAAATCCAAACAGGAAACACAATACCAGCTGAAGTGGGAGGGGAACCCCAGAACACTGTTTGAAGATGTCACTCAATGTGATCGACATAAGGGGGAAAGTAGAGGTTTTGTCCATCACAAGATTAATATTTAATGTAATTTTTAATAATCCAAATTTCATGCATTCTGCCTCTGTGCACATAAAGACCATCCAAGCAAAGCAGCCACACTTCTGGCCATCACAGTCCTTGGTTATGACCTCTACAGGCAGAGCAGCCATACCTCTGGTGATCACAGTCCTTGGATATAACTCATATAGGCAGAGAAGCCACACTTCTGGCCATCATAGTCCTTGGATATGACCTGTACAGGCAGAGCAGCCACACCTCTGGTGACCACAGTCCTTGGGTATGACCCATCCAGGCATAGCAGCCATACCACTGGTGATCACAGTCTTTAGCTATGACCCACACAGTCAGAGCACACACCTCTGGCCATCACAATCCTTGGGTATGACCTGTAAAGGCAGAGCAGCCACACCTTTGGCCATCACCGTCCTTGGATATGACCCACACAGTCAGAGCACACACCTCTGGCCATCACAATCCTTAGGTATGACCTGTAAAGGCAGAGCAGCCACACCTTTGGCCATCACCGTCCTTGGATATGACCCACACAGTCAGAGCACACACCTCTGGCCATCACAATCCTTGGGTATGACCTGTAAAGGCAGAGCAGCCACACCTCTGGCCACCACAGTCCTTGGGTATGACTCATACAGGCAGAGCAGCCACACCTATGTCCATCACAGTCCTTGGATATGACCCTTACAGGCAGAGAAGCCATACCTCTGGCCATCACAGTCCTTGGGTATGACCTGTAAAGGCAGAGCAGCCACACCTCTGGCCATCACAATCTTTGGGTATGACTCATACAGGCAGAACAGCCACACCTCTGGCCATCACAGTCCTTGGGTATGACCTGTACAGGCAGAGCAGCCACACCTGTGGCCATCATAGTCCTTGTGTATGACCTTTACAGGCAGAGCAACCATACCTCTGGTGACCACAACCACTGCTTGTCACTGGCATGTTTTCAGGCTTGATTGCAAACAGCATGCACGTGATGCTAATGAAGAGCTTTGCTTCAAAATATTTTTAAAGATGTACAAGAGAAAGAAATTGTTTACTTTGATTATTTTAAGATGTAAATGCAGCTGCTTCGAAAGAGGAAAAATAATAATCAAGGAAAAAAGGGGGCAACTGTGATCCATGACAACAGATCAATAATTAGCTTTTGCAATGGTTCTATCTCATGGGTGGAGGAAGGGTGTGAGAGTGCTTCCTGCTGCAGGACCGACCCTCCTTCGGTCACTAAAACATTGTCATTAGTTAAGTGTCCATTGCCTGGATTGGGTTTTATTTAATTCTGAGAGCCATGCTGTATATACATAGAATGATTCTTCTGTGGTTATGGTTGTTTTCCTGATGTCACTGTTGAATAGAACTTGGTTAGTCCCTGTCTCCACAGTAAAAATATAAGAAAGGAAAGCCTTCTTGTATCACATGCTCAGCTCCTCCCTGAGTCTGCCTGTCCATCTGGAAAAGTAGATCAGGAGGGACGCTGTGGTCATATTTGTTTCCTAATGGTCCACTCTGCTGTGCCTTAAGTAGCAACCCTCTAAGCCTATTGATTCTTCCCTTTCTTCTATATAACAAATGCACCGCTGTCCAGCTTTGTGTCCTTGCCCCTCTATACCACAGTGCCTTGTAGTAAGTGGCTCTCATTCGTAGTCTATTGTAGTGTAGCTAGCATTATCCTTTGCAAGTACATCTTTGAGCATGCTGACCTTCTCCTCACCCTGAGCTCAGAAAGCTTTCAGGATTCACCCTTGCCCAAAAGATGAAGGCTACTCCTTGGATTGGAACTGAGCTCCCTTTCAATCTACCTGGACAGCTGTGATTCCCTTTCAATGGAAAGAGCCCATTAGAATCAGACAGATCTAGCCATAGTCCTCCCGGGACTTGAGGCTGTCACTCTGTGCATCTTTCCCCCATGTCTCTGCCCACCACTGCTTGTCCCCATCTAAATACTATCTGTGTCTTTCTAGACATTTCACTTTCTTCCTCTTCCTCTTCATCTTGTGAGTCCAGAGAATCAGAAGGAGGATAAAACAAGGACCCCTGCACAAAGAAATGTGCTAGCCACTTCAGCTCCCTATCATTTCTCACTAGCTGGTGTTGGCTTACTTGGTGAAACAATTCTGCTGAATGTCCCATGGTGCTTTGAACCAAGACATTTTGTCACCTATCTCTGCAACCTAATATCACCCCACAGAATAGTGTGTCACTACATGTCATGTATTAAACTCATTAGGATATGATATAGGTGAAAGGAAAGGATGTGGGGAACCAGCTGTAACTAAGATGTCTCAGTGGATGATCTGTGCTATCCTAGACTGGAAAGCTAAAACTCTGGCTCCAAATACTACCTGGAGAGCCCCACCGTATCTCTCTGCTTCAGAGTGGCTCAAGTTGAATCTTACTTAGGGATATACCCTGGTTAAGGAAAAGAGTATTTCATCTAATCAGAACTCCAAGGCCACTCACCAGAATCAGCCATAGAGTTTGATCCAGTTCCCTGGATCTCATATCAGAACCGCCAAGATCCTCTGGGTTTCAGCCCAATCTCGTTGGCTTCTGAACTATTCTACAAAACACTCATCTGCATCCAGGTTAGATAGGAAGTGTTAATGATGACCAACATTTGTTGCAATATTAGAAACTTACAGAATCTTTGTTAAGCAAGGAATATATGAATTACTCCATTTAGTCCCTACAATGCTATATTCACTCCATTTTCACAGGTGCAGGTTCTAAGACTTGAAGAGGTTAAATAACAGTGTAGTGCCACACTGCTTGTCCATAATCAAGCCTAAGTCATACATAGGCCTGATACCAAACCCCAAGTTTACATCACAGGCTCTACCCAACTTGAACAGACTGATGTGTAGGCACTCATCTTTTCCCAAGCAGAAATTCCTTCTAGTCAACACAAGATTCTGTTTTGGAAAGTTCTGGCAGCACCTATTAGAAGGATTTTTTCAGCCCAGTTTCCTATTGACTATATACTTGGCTCTTATCCAGTCAGTGAGTCTCAATATTCCAAGATCTTCCCTGTAGTAGGTCAACTTCTAAGATTCTTTATTTCCTTACAAAATTATCAACATTAATAGCAAATAAGCCATTTCCATGTATAATATGTGTCTCACCATGAGAGAGACAGAGAAAGAGAGAGAGACAGAGGGCTATGGCTCAGTAATAACTGCTCTTCCAGAGCATCTAGGTTCAAGTCCTAGTGCCCACATGGCAAGTCACAACTGTCTCTAATTCTAGACCTAGGAGACACATTGCCATTTTCTGTGGTCTCAGTACATACCAAGCATATGTGTGGTGCACAGACATACATTCAGACAAAACATACACTCATATGTTAATTTTTAAAATTAAAACATGCCTTATCATCCTTGTAAAAATCCCAGGGCATCCTGGGTAATATTCATGGAGATGGATATTACTCCTAGGTTTTAAAGTGAAAGAATTGCCATGACCATATAAAAAACTTACAGGAGTAACAACATGAGACCAGCCAGCTTTACTCTCAGTTGACATTTTTCTGCCCTTCATATATAAAGCTTAATTTTCTAGGACATTTTCACACTTTCTTCCTCATTTTTTTGCCTTCACAATTCAGAATCATTCCTGCACTGAAGTTTCTTTACAGATAAAAATACTCATAATCAACTTCCATCAAAAGGAGAAATGAGAGCTAATGAGTAAATGGGCTTAAAGTATCACAAGAGTCTGGAATGAGAGGTGCATGCTGTTTTACTGTTATTAATGTAATGCAGCCATCCATCACAGCGAGCACAGACAGAGACCTCGTTTGCTGGCCCGGCCAGAGTGGGTCTGTCTCATAGCCTCAGAGACAATCAGGCTCAATGGAAACCAAGGACAAGACCCAAAACAGCCCAGAAAGGCAGCCCCTGGGATTGCTATGCAACTGGGTGCTTTCAAATGGATTAGGAACGTTAGACAGTCAAAATATGGCATGGACACTGAGCCAAGGACCTTGAGAAAGGAATGTGTCGCCATGTTTAATAGATGAAACAAAATCTAGTGAAATTAGAGGGCGACCGCAAACCAGACGCATGAATAAGTAATCTGGGAGCTGGCAGGGTTTGCTTCCTCAGACTTAGGAGATGGCAGGCATTCCTAAACACGTGGGAAAAAAAGCATTTAACTCACTGTAGACCATCCTCACAATGGTCATTTCAGGGAGGCAGGCAACTAAATTAATGTCAAACTTCCCAAGTATTCATGAGTCAATTATAACTGTTTTCTGGTCATCGTAGGCACTACCACACAGTTCCTATACTTTAGGATTTGTACAGCATCCTAGATTCTTTTGCAGTTATTTCTTTCCTTCCCTGTGACTCAGGGAGCTAAGGTTTTCAGTCAGTGTTAACTGTATCTGAAGCAGTTGGGAGGGGGGGTCATTTCACATAGAGACCCTGAAATTATTATTTTCAAGTATGGCTGATTCTTTGTCTTTGTAGCTGAGAAGAAAAGAGAGCTATATAATCGCAGTGTCAAAATGTCAAAAGACTGAGATACACAGGAAAAAAAGGAAGAAAAGGAAAGAAAGCAAAACAAAACCAGACCCTGAAAGGCACGTGTGCCGTGCTCAGCCCTCCACATCCGGGCCTTGCATGCAATGCTTGTGGCATGCTGTAATTAACTAGTTACTCCTCTCAGAATGAATAATAACGCAATTATTTGCCAAAAGCAGGGAAGAGGGATGGTTTCTGTTTTTAAAAATGAATGCCTTTCATTTCTGTATAAGAAAAAAAAATACTGGATTCATTTGCATATTCTGCTAAAGCCAGTGACCTGCATCTTCACCATTAGCTTGTATGATAATTCTGCCACCTTCTTACCAGAGCCTTATATATTTTTCAGTGGTCTGAAGGAGCAATAAACTGTCAAACTGCTACCATGTTCACATTATATCAGTACCTACAACTACACCCAAATATCACAAAATGTAAGCAATGACTGGCTGGTGAAAGTATCTCCTCTCACAAGCGGGATATCTATGCCACTGTGGTCATCAAGGATTAGTATTGTGTTTTCTTCAGCTGTTTAAAGACAAACGAGGAAGCCGAGCATCTGGGTTCTTACAACCCCTTCTCCAGGGCTCATGAGTCAAACAGCATGATTTGGTACCGCTGCACTGATTTATCACTAGCTATCCTTCCCAAGTTCTGTCAAGTAAAAACTTTCAAAACAGAGATATCAGAGACAGAAAAGACCAGATCCAGGAACGAGCAGTAAAACGGGGGAGCACCTGAGACTGTGTGAGCCTAGAAACAGAAGTTTTGTGACAGAACAACGGGAGAGTAAGGAATAATTTTTCCGTATTGAGTTGGGACAGCCCCTTAAGCATAAGACCTCGGTGCTCTGTGTTGCTTGTGTTCATAGCCAACAGGTTCTTTTGCTGGTTATACTGGTTCCTTCCATGTAGCAAACTGGTGTCTGAGTGACCGTGCAACCATCTCCACGTTCCTTCACACTTCACCCTCCCTGTTCCCATTTCCTCTCCAGTTCCCAGGCCTTTTAATGGAGGACATCTCTAATGTTTTCCTCATCAGTGTTGGTGTTGAGACACACTGACTGTATGCTTGAATTCCTTCCAAGTCCATCTCTGCAATTCATTTAACAAGGGCCTTTTAATTGAAGATTTGCTCTAATGCACTGTGCTAAATATCAGAAATTCAAAGATAAATGGGATACCTTGATCCTGAAAAGGTTAAAGAAGAGCATAAATATAAAAGAAAAAAATAAAGAACATTATTTATTCGAGGCAGTGCATGCTACTGTGAGGTAGATGAGCCTCCTAGAAACAGATTCATCATTGCTAAAAAGGAAAGCAATATTACCCCAGGAAGCAGAAACTCAGGTAAGATTGCTAAAGCATGCAACTTTACACACACACACACACACACACACACACACACACACACACACGCACGCACACGCACACACACACACATACACACGCACACACACACATACACACACACACGCACAAACACATACACACACACACATACACACACACATACACACAAACACACATGCACATTGAGTTTATTTCAGGGTTTTGTATGCTTTGATATGGTTGAGTAACTATTTAACTGTCTATGTTTAAATTTAGCCAAGTTTATTCATAGCTTTAAGTGGTAAGATTAATGCAATACTTATTAGATTAGTAATTCATTCTAATAGCTGGCACCAACTCATAGTTTCACAAAAGTACCCCTCAACAAAGTGTGCCAATATTACAACAGTTTTGATCATGTGTTTGGTAAGACAAAAGTTAAGAATCAATATGAACTAAAAATACTGTAATAAATAGCCCAGGAGTGGACACAGCATCACTTTTTAAATCCGACACATCCAAAGTATCCCTTCCATCAGTAATGATATGAATGTGCATCCATCTTGGTTTTCCTTGAACTTCAATTTGTGGAATGGTACAGTCTCTGGCGTCAGGCTGCCTAGATGGAAAATTATGTTCTGCTTACAAGCTGTACGGCTTCCTCAAGACTCAATTTTCTTACCTATTAGATGGAGATAGTAATAATGGCTGCCCGTCTTTGCAAAGTATTAAGTAGTTACTTCATTCATTGCATTTGTTTATGGATTGTTTTTCAATAACTACACAGATATTGAAATTTGAGCATACCTAAAATAGTGAATAAAATGAGGATAGCAAAGATAATTCAGTCATTAACAAAAATAGACCATGACAGAAAACCAGACTAAGGTCTTAGATCCTGCCTATTGTTGTAATTCATAAAGCTAACAGGCTTAAATATATAAAATACAGTGAGTAATGGTTGTAGAGTCAGAGTTTATTGGTTTAATGGAAACGTATACAGAGCAGGTCTTCGCAATCCATCCAGTTTTCTCTCTCCCCGTACCACATAGTTTCCAAGCCACATCACCTTGTCTCTTCTTCCATATATTTAAAAATGGAAAGAGATGGGAAAGCAGATCATCTGGCAAAGTTCATCCCTCCCATGTGCCAAGCCCTTAATTAAGTCACCAATGCCACCTAAACTGAAAGGTAAAGACAGGAGGATGTCAGAAGTTTAAGTTCATGGCTATGCCATGAGTTCCATGCCAGCCTGGACTACACAAGACTCAGAGAGAGAGAGAGAGAGAGAGAGAGAGAGAGAGAGAGAGAGAGAGAGAGAGAGAGAGAGAGAGAGAGAGAGAGAGAGAGGAGAGAGAGAGAGAGAGAGAGAAAGGAGAGAGAGGAAGGGAGGGAGGGAGGGAGGGAGGGAGGGAGGGAGGGAGGGAGGGAGGGAGGGAGGGAGGGAGGATAGTTCTTCATAGATTTCCAATTTAAGTCAGTCTTGAGATTAAGGAGATAGAACTTCTAAGTGCCTGCTTGTGTATTGATATATGGTTGTATGGAGAGTAGTGAAGAGTGGAAAAGGACCAACACCAGTGTATGCTTTTATGAAGCTTAGATTCTGGAGATTTAGTGAAAACTACATCTCACTTTCACTTAAGGGAATCTGACCTCCTTTTGAGGCAATAATGCAATGTTGACATAGGTACTTTTCCATAGCCATTCCCCAAAACTGATTTATTTGAGGTAATAAGAAGCAAATCTCCAAGGAAACTGGGACTGAGCAATGGCATGAGCAGCCCAAACTCAAATGAGTCACACAGGGTGGGCTTGGGGACTGACTCCTGGGAGAGAGCATCCTATCAAATGCCCTGAAAAGTTGTCACTGAGGTGCTGCGGCTCGGTGGAAATGCTGACCCTGGGCGCGTCAACTCAGTCAACTAGTCTCTTCCCCTTGCTGTTCTCATTTCATCGTTCAGTTTGATAGTTAAATGGATTTCAGAAATTTTAATTACTTTAGGCCAGTTACAAACTGTTCATTCCTGAGCTTCTCTGTAACACCTCCACTGCCATTTCTTTCTATAGGCAGATAAAGCAGTGGACCATTCAGTCTGTTCTTCTGCTTGCATAAAAACTTTATAAGACTGGAAATTTTTGACCAATAGTTCAAACCTAAACAACCTTTAAAATATCAAGAACTGTCTTTACACAATGAGGCAAGTGGGCCTCACCACTCTGTTTTTTTTAAGATCAGTGTTTTGGGTAAGCTTTGATAGTTGGGGGCACTCCTTAAGGGCCATTGTGAGAAACACACATCCTCTGTGGTCTCAGGCAGCTCCTGATCTCAGTTGCTCAGATACCAAGAGGCAACAACATTGGACTCCTGTCCATGATGGCAGAGAGAGAGTGCCACCCTGGGCAGGGGTGGGGAGAGCAGGGAGGTTAAGGATTCAGACTGTTGCCACCTGTCCTCACTATTATTTCTGAAATAGATTAATATAAAGGTAATCAGGTACTACTAGGTAAATTCTACCACATGCACAAAAATATACTTTTAAGCACACTAATGCATTTCCTGCCCATATTTTAGCAGTGGTGTAGGTACAGATGATTTCAAGACTACATCCTGAAAATACCTAGTGTATAAAAGAGCCTTTGCTGTATTGCATTGATCAACCATGATTCTCAGGCAGTGAATCTTCAGGTTCCAGAGTTACTACTTAATGATTAAGAAATCTAGGCTTCTAGGTAGGACCTTAGCCTACACAGGGCACAAGAATCTGCTTCTCAGTATGTGCTTCTAAAGTTCTATGGGCAATCCTAATGTGCAGGTTGCAGTATAAAAGGAGAACAGGTAGGCCTCACATATCACATCTGTGTGTACCTGTCCTATACCTTATTAGCTTTTTGATTTTATGTATTGTCTAATATAGTGGTCTGTGTAATGGCTGCTGCAACGTTTAAATGAAACAATGAATTTAACTGTCAGTATGCAATGAGTAATTACTATTATCACTCGTGTGTGTACATGTTTATGTGTGTATGTGTGCACACGTACACATGTAGTAAATTCAGGAGTAAAATTGTGATTCACAACATAAAGAAAAACATATAGAGGAATGAATACAAATATGAATAAAATACTTAAAATTTTAATTCTGTACAAGTTTGCACGCACCAAAAATGCAATATATTAATTATTTATATTTATTATTTTAATGTGTATAAGTGTTTCTCTGAATGTATATATATGCATCTATATGCATACAGCACCTCCTGAGCCCAGAAGAGGGTGTCAAGTTCCTTAAAGCTGCAGATACCCATGTTTGTGAGCCACCATGTGGGTGCTCATTCCTCTGCAAGAGCTGCAAGTGCTCTTAACCAAAATATAACATCCCAGATAACAAAGTAAATTATAAAACAGACAATTAAGAGAAAATTGAAAAATAATTTTAGAAAGTTTGGTTTACAGTGTTTAATTGTGTTCTAGATGATCTAATTCTCTTTAATTCACCAGATGTTTCTTTAGCCTATAGGAAAAAAAAAAGTTAAAGCCATAAGTGGCAACCAATTTGAATTTGTCACTTTATTGTGTAAAATAAGAGCTCAAAATAGACGCTGTGTACCATGGAAAGGAACCTTGGAATGTGCAGAAAGAAACCTGAGAACCCCTCGGGATTTCATGTAAATGCTGTTTATAGGATGTGAGCATTTCTGAGCAGCTGGCTACACCTTTCGCTTCACTCTGGAAGGGTATCTGTGGCACTCCGAAAGGTTAAAGACCACTGAAGGTTCCCATCTACTGCTCCTCATACACACTCTCCTTTGTGCTGGAGAGATACCTCTTCTGATGGCATTCCAAATAGCGTATTTGATTGTGTTCTGTTCTACTAGCCCCTGGGAAATTTTTCTCAAGCTCTCCCCGTTTAGCCATCCAATGAAGAAAGTACATCTGAAGCCATTCTGCCACAGTAGCCTATTTGTATTCTTCAAACATCCTTGCGGTGTTTATGCACGTTTATTTTTGATTCATTGCTGGGTCCTCTGGATTATTTACTACTAGGTCTGTGTTGCATTTCATCTCAGAAAGCTGGCAGACCTTCTCTGGAAAAGCACAATTTGATTCTTCTGCATTTTGCCCAGCTAGCCACTTCTCCCATTTGTATTTCAGCCACAGTGTGGTGACATCACTATTGACATTCCATGTATTATTTTGCTCTTCCTTTAGGTGTGTGTGCAACATAGACTGTTCTCAAACCAACTTCAATCCCCTCTGTGCTTCTGATGGGAAATCTTATGATAATGCATGTCAAATCAAAGAAGCGTCATGTCAGAAACAGGAGAAAATTGAAGTCATGTCTCTGGGTCGATGTCAAGGTAATGTTCATAGCAAAATTTCATTTCAAAAAATGTTTTTAGTCACTGTGCAGAAATGAAAAGAAAAGGATAACTCGTTATCAGGCACCTATTTCATTTCCGAAAGACAGTTCTGATTCACAATGGATCGTGTAGTCAGCTGTAGAATTTGTGTTGATTATGGGTGTTTGAAGGCCCATCAGCAACAGTGCATGTCTTTTTCAATGTAATGGGGCTGTATTGTGACAGTGCCATGTACGCAGGAGCCAATATTCAGAAGACAGCAGAAATTCTCCTGGAAAAGGCTAAAGAAAAAGTCTAATGAAGAATTTTTGAATAGATTAGAAATCTTAGAATTAAAAGCAATTGCTCTTTTTATGTATTGATTCGATAGAAATATTTTAAGTACATCCTTAAAAGCTAAACAGGATGGAACATTCTGTTTTTGTTATTCAGGGAAAAAATGGCTTAGGGAGCTTGCATTTGATTTTCTTTTATCATTATATCTCAGTTATAGCTCTGAACCTTCCTGTCCCAAGCTTCAGAAAGCTAACACTGCTGTGTGACTCAGATAGACTTAATACAAATGCATTGAAAATCTGATTGTATAGAGTGCTCAAAACTATAAAGGGATTGTTGTTGTTGTTGTCGTTGTTGTTGTTGTTGCTGCTGTTGAGGAAGACAACAAACCTTAACTACCACGAAGAAATGAAGGTACTTTGGAAGAGCAGATTTGATCGATGTAGGAAATGGTTAACTGGGTTTTATTGTTAATTTTTTTAACATAGATAACACAACTACAACCACTAAATCTGAAGATGGGCATTATGCAAGAACAGATTATGCAGGTACGTAAAGTTTCCTAGGACTAGAATGAGAGCCTTGGTGAGAGCCTTGTCCACCACTGTTTACACCTTGAGTACTGCTGTTTATTTCCTGTTTATTTCCTCCTAACCTGAGCGTGCACTGCTCTTTCTTCTTAGTTCAAGCTTTCAGTGGGCAAGAAGGAATTTTTTATTGAACTAAATAAGGCACACTTTTTTTTTTGCCATAGTTAAAGCAATTGTCAAAGATGTCAGTAAGATATAATTAACTTGTTTTGACAGTGTAAATGGTACAAATGACAAAACATTTATCAAATTAATGGGCATCAATGGAAATTAATGCAAGGTTTGGCAGTTTATTGTAATAAATGCAAATGTTCTTGTTTGAATTTTCATAAAAGTCAACAGTGGAAAGTTTGCTGATCTCTGACAAGATAGAAATAAAGAGAGTTGCAAGAGCTAACACAAGGCTACTATGAAGATGCAGAGTTGAAATTCATGAATAATTTAGTTTTTAAAGAAACTAACATGTCTCATTTATTTAGATTCTAGAATGCGGCTTCTCAGACATGCAAAGTTATAATAAGCTTTATGTGAAAGTATAAATCTTATTTAGTAACTA
Source organism: Mus caroli (assembly GCF_978045245.1). NCBI lineage: Eukaryota > Metazoa > Chordata > Mammalia > Rodentia > Muridae > Mus > Mus caroli. Next base: position 47,960,058 of record NW_028227256.1, read on the forward strand.
TGGAACCTACTTTGAGTAATAAAAATGCTACCTAATTTAACTCTTCTACAGTGAGAAATAAATGATGGAATGCAACTAGCATATTATCAGATGACTATAATTTATGAGAATTTAAGGTAAAATTATAAAAATAAAATTGAGTTCTATAAAAGTATCCAATGAATATTTATTTATTTATTCACATATTCATTTTTGCTGTTTCGAGACAGGGTTTCTCTGTGCAACCCTGGCTCTTTTATAAGCCACTATGTAGACCAGGCTGGCCTCAAACTTGTAGAGATCCTTCTGCCTCTGCCTCGTTAGTGCTGTGAGTAAAGACACGTGCCACCAAGTCCAGCTTCAAGGGATTTTTAAACACAACGTTTCATTTAGCTACTGAATACTTGTAACCAATTTTATAACTAATACTCAAACCAAATCAATTGCTTCTTGTCATTCAAAATATATACTACCATTTTTTCACCTGACTTCATTATTTTATTTTACTTAATGATAATTGTCATTATGTTTATACTTGAAAAAAGCCCTGGTAATATTTTAATTGCTTGCATGTATCAGAATGTGGACATAAGAGGAATTTAACTTTTGCATATTTTGTTTTAATGTTTTCAAGCATCTAGATAAGACTGACATATTGTAAATTCCTGAAACTGCCAGTTATCCAATATATTAACTTTGGTTCTATTATATGTGCATATAACCATTCCCAAAACACCACTGAAGATATTAACAGATGCTTATTAAGAGGAACAACTAGTATTCAGTTCATTTAGGGAGTGTTACCATCAGCAATTGATCTTCTCCCCAGCTTTCCTCCCTTCTTTCCATTATACAGTCTTTACAAATATGCATGTTTTGTGTAAAATCCTCTGTCAGAGAGTGGGTTCTGGAACTGGTTGCAACCCTTTACAAACACCAAAGTCTAAGGACACTATAGTCTCTTTTACACTGGACTTCTGTTTACATACTACCCATGGGCATCTTCTTCTATGTCTTAAATCAGATCTAGATAATTTATAATACTTAATATAATGTAAAGTCTATGAAAATATCTGTGGTATTGTATTGCTTAAGGAATGATGATTTTAAAAGCTCTGTACACATGCTGGAAGATGCAAGTGCTTCACACATATATTTTTGAATCTATGAATACAGAGCTCTTGGATATGGACAGTCGTTTTATTTTACCTTTTCTTAAATTTCTAATGTGTGAAATTCACACAAATGCATGTAGTATAATATCATGAATCCTCATGTAATTATCTTAAAGAAAAAGTTACATCAACTCATGGCTATGTCTTCTCTTCTCTTCTCTCTCTCTCTCTCTCTCTCTCTCTCTCTCTCTCTCTCTCTCTCTCTCTCTCTCTCTCTTTCCCTCCCTCCTTCCCCCCACCTATAATAGATCCAATAAAATGTCAAAAATCATAACTAAATTTTATCATACATCTCAAAAAACTTTTTTGAAATCACAGCACTATAATCATCTCTTAAATACTTCCAACCTCTCATAGTATACAATATAAATCAGAATCATTTGAAGAATAGCACATTTTTGTAAAAGATTTTGCAGGACTAGTGCTCCCAAAATTGTACTCTACCAATATGTTGAGCCATAGAAAAATTATTAAAAGTAATAAAATACAATAGTGACATATAAAATCTGAGAATGATTCTTTATGCTTTAAGATTTAAATAGAACCAAATAAAAATATTATATTTTATTATAAACAGCTATCTTGATGGTATTATAAGCTACTTCTATTAAATGCATTTATATTTCCTGTAAATGATGACTTTATATTTCCTGTAAAAACTAATTCATATGGAAAAATCTTCAAAACTGTTGCATCTGTGACTATCCTCGAACCATTCATGACAGGACTTATAAGAGTCAAGTCTTTCCCTGAGGATTTTTTCCCCCAACGAGGAACCCCAGAGGTTCATTGGCATCCTGTGCAATGCCTGTGTGTACACTCATCTGTACCAGGAGATACCAATACAGGTTCTGCCACCATCATCTCCATTCACATTGTATAGCACAGTTAAGCAGAATTTATTCAGATTTGATTGCAGGCAGTTAACCTCTGATGCTGATTACCACTCTTTTTAGTTCACTTTGTTTTTTTATTTTTTATTTTAAAATATTTTTCCCCATTCTTTTCTTTGAAAAGTTCATGCATTTAAACACTACATTTTGAACACATCAACCACCATTATTTCCCTCCAGCTCTCCCAGTAACCTCTGCCTTGTCATCCTCCCAACCTCACATCCATCGTTTGTTCTTGTTATTATGACCCCGTGAGTCCAGCTGTTGACAGTTGCTGAGGAAGGGAGGGTAGCTCTGCCTGCTGGATGTGGGCTGGTTTTCCCATGCCCCCACTGATGGCCCCACACCTAAACACATGAGCTGCACAGATTGTTTTCCATCCTAATTGTATCTGCTTGGTGGACATAGAAAAGAACATTTCCCAGTGAAGGTAATCAGGTCACTCAGCATCCTAGAGATTTCTCTAGTTTGACAACAGAAAGTCTTGTAAGATAAAAATTGTCATGATTAAGGGGTAACAGGCAGACTGATCAGGAAAAAGCACTTGCTGCTAACTCTAATGATCAGTGTTTGGTCCCCAGAACCCATCAGATGGCAGAACAAACCAGCTCCTGCATGTCTCCTGCAACTTCCATCTCCACACTGATACTGGGCATGCACAAGCATACACCGAGACACTAAGCACACACAAAGTAAAGAAACGAATGCAACAATTTCTAAAGTTATGTTTAAACTTGCATGCTTGGTAAATTCCAAATAAAACAGAGAAGCAAAAATGTTCATTGAAACTTGCAACTCATAGTTAAACATGGGCTGAATACATGAAGTCCTCCCTGACGTTACTTCAGCTTCACATGATTTTTATACATGGTTTTATTGAAACATATAACATTAGAAAATATTGAAATAATTGTGTTTCTCAACATTTCCTAGCACCCAGTAGGATTTTTCATTTTCCCAAGTTTGGAACATAGACATGAAGATCTAAAAGAATCAAATGAAAAATCAATATGTTATTGTCCGGATAATTTATATTTCACATGTTATAAACTCTCCAAGGAGGGTAAACAGGAACTGTATGACTCACATCCCTAGAAATCTGCCCTGTGCTCACAATTAATTTGATGTCACAGCAACTTCCCTTGTTAAACAAATGTCCACGGACGCTCCCACTGGAAGGAAATAGCAGTTGTAACTCACACTTTTCCAGATGTAGCATGAGTACTGTAAGCTTAGGAACTTTTACCATGCCCTCCCCTTTCATTTTTGAGCCTACTTTAAAAACTGGTACTACTTGTTTCTAACTAAATAGTGGCTGTCTTCTTTAAAGAAAGTCTGAATATTAAAATAAATTTATTAAACCTCCTTTGTAATAACATCTAAAAGAAAGGCTTCAGCCAGGACCAACAGAGGCTGGATTACAACTTTAATTTAAAAATAAATAAATAAAAGAAAACTATGTGAAACAAAAATAACATATGCAGGAAGCTAGAACGTGTCTACCTTGTACAGAGACAGGAATCTATGATCCTCATAGGCACAAAAGTGTAGCCCACACCAGAAAACTGAAAGAAAAATTTCCATCGTATTTAAAAAAAAAAAATTCATCGTATTTCAAGCTGTCTGGAATCACCTTCCTGTCCTCTCTCTTTTAATGAAACCCGAGGTATTTTCTGACTCTTGATTCAAAGGCTTTGCCTCTCTGTTTGCCAGGCCCAGTGATAAGTTCCTGCCATAGAAACAGAACAGACCAACTGATACCAGTCCACAAGCTTAGACTTAGGTCTCTTTTTTTCACTACAGAAAGACCTCTAACCCACGGGTTTTCTAAATCACAAAGGTAGGACTTCCTGGCTTTACCATATGATAATATGATAATAATAATCTTCCCTTGTGGACACGTAGATAAGACGGCACACTGTGTGAGTGTGTGTGTGTGTGTGTGTGTGTGTGTGTACCCTCACCAAGTCTTGCACTAAAAGGAAAGTACATTTTAAAACTGTGCTTCTCTGTGTCCAATGTGTATCTATATATGTGTCTCCTGATGGGTTCCTGTCTGGCTGAGAGGCTCATCAAGCCTTGGAAAACATAGACACATATTTTTTTTCCCAGTGAAAATGTACTTAATTTTATAGCTTGTTAAATGTTCAAAAAAAAAACCATAAATTTCAACTACTTTAGTTTTTATCATCTAAAAAATAAAATGTATTTTATTTTGTGGTATCCTACCTATATCAGTTTCCAAAAAGGATTTGTGGTGTTTTTATAATTAAACTACAGTCAATGAGGGTCTTTAAACAGAGATTGACAACATGGAGAGCTAAACTGTTAGGGGAAAGAAAAATCTCCTGAGCATGACGATTACAGTTAAAGCACTTAGCCCTAAGCTTCTTTGCAACAAGTATAAGGAAGAAATTATGGTTGAGTCGGTTTATTTCACAAATATCTGGAAAGTTCTGCTATGCAGCAATGCTGTCCCAGGCTCTACAGAAGGCAGCACAGAAGCCCCAGTCTCTGTGAAAGGAACCTGGGTCTTCATTGTCTGAAAAAAATGAATAAAAATAATTTCAGAGACCAAAGAGAAAGTTAACTTTGCTAAATTATATGTGAAATATTTAGCACAGATCTTTTTACGAACCATAACTGGGAAACATAAATGAATAGAAGCTTCAACCATGATATTTATAAAATATCCCAAAAAGCTTTCTGTATAGCTGAGGATTTTTGAATAATTTTTTTATAAAATTCTAGAGCACAAAAAGTAAGATACGTCTATCTCAATGACACAGTGTTTGAAACTGACTGAAGTAATGAGTTCCATTCATGAATATTCCAAAATTGGGAGGGATTAATATCACAGGAAAGTGGTAGGAGAATCTGTAAGGAAAGCAAGTCTAGCTTATTAACCCTGCGTGAGCAGGATAAAGACCCGTGTAACAGGACAGACAGAACCTGGGTTGGACAGACAGTGCTCAGTGACAGTGTGTATGTGGCTGGAGAAAGTCCCCCTGGTGTTCATGTTGGTCAATGAGAAAGAAAAGTCCCAGTCTCTCTGTGCCTTCAGAGAAGCCAGGGCCTTTCTCCTCTGGGTCTAGTACCAAATAGTCTACCTATCTCCCTGAGCATTGCTTTGTGGTAATTCACCGTCTCTTGTCACTTCAGGAAGTCTTAAGTTTGAGGAAACATTTCTTTTAGAGTTGTGCTTCTCTTTAAACATTAATTGAGATATTATGCACAAGTCTGAAATGTGGAAGAAAGAATCCAGACTTACAAACCAAATCCTCTCTATCCTATTAGTATCCCGTCAACCCATTTTCCCCACAAAGAAGAAACTGACAACCTAAAAGGGTATCAACGTAGTCTAAGTGAATTGCCAAATAACTTGTTCTTTGTGGAAGCCATCGCAGTTTACAAAGCCTTTCCGCACATGTTGTCTCCTTCTTCAGTCTTCACAACAGAAATGTGAAGAGGCATTAGAAGCACCTGACAGGTGAGAAATGGAAGTTCAAAGAGAGTAAGTGAAAGAGATTGCATGGCAGAGCTGAGGTTCAAGACAGCACTGCTAATTGCAGAAGCCAGCAAGTGTGAGCAGCAAGGGGCCCCAGAAAAGTTTAACTGCCTAAAACTCTGGAGCTGGGGAATGGACACTACACCCTGAACTTAACCCTTTGAGAGCTTCAATTTCAAGAATGTTTTGCTGTGCTGTTGAGGCTGCTGTGAAATCATCTGAAGTACTTTAAAACCTCTCCATACACCCTTACCATCCCTAAGTGCTATTTCGTTTGAATTTAAAATCTCTGCACCCCCCCCCCAAGCTGGGACGAAGACTCGGTCAGTAAAGTGTTCGCATTGCAAATTTGAAGACCTGTGGTTGATCCTCAGAAACTGTATAGACAAGAGTAGATGTACAGTAGTAATCTCAGCTCTGGGGAAGCACAGATGGAAGGATTCCTAAGGCTCACTGACCAAGCAACCAGCCTAGCCTACTTGCTGAGCCCAGAAAGAGACCCTGTCTCTAAAGGACAAGGTGGCCAGCAGCTGAGGAACCACAGGAGAGGTTGTCCTTCGACCTCCACATGCCTGCACACACTAATATGTATGCACACATAAATATACATGCATAGGCACAAACGGATATGCACATGTGCATACACACACACACACACACACACACACACACACAGAGTCACATACACATTCAACTCTTCTATTGTTTCGTGTTTCTTTGCACAGCAGAGAATCCTGAGTAGTGCTACCAGTAAATCTCCCATTAATTGAAGAAAAATTCCCAGCTTCTCTGCGATAATTTGGAGTTTACAAAGATTCATTCACATTACCCCATTTGTTTTAATGTCAGCCCATAAAGCAAGGTTACACACGCTAGAAGTAATACCCAGGAGGCTCAAAAAGCTATAAATGACTGGCCTGGAACTGGCCACAGTGCTTTAATTTTGTCCACCTACCTGTGCAAATGGGGCAGTTACTTGATTTGTTAAATATTTGCCTTCATGGCTTCTCTACTCTAGGTACACAGTCAGGAATATCAAGTGGTTTCATATCGTATTTGTAACATGAATTAATTCAGTCACGTGACAAAAATCTACATTTAAAATGGAAGCTTTTTTCCATTTGTTCATGAACACAAGAGGCACTTCGCTGGAAAACATGTTATATCTGGGCCAATAATCTGATCTGTAGGAAATAAATAGCAGAAAATGCAGGCAGCAGCTTGTAGCACAAATATTGGTATCAGCACCAAAACAAATAAAAACATTTGTCCAGGTTATTACAGTGCCACTAGACTATCCTGGAATATTTAAGCTCGAAAAATGAAGTTAGATGTCAGGATTTCTGAGGGGGAAAAGAGTGTCTCAATTCAAGTATGTTCCCCTCTAGGAGTTAGAATAGGGCTGCTGCAACTCTCTAAAAGCCTATGGACTCTAACTCACAATTTCCCTGCTTTCTTGAGCTCTATGCTTTGGTTATTTCCTCCCGAAAATCATGTAACCAGTCACCTGTAATCTTATGTTATGTTCATGGCTATAGATAAAGAAGCAGTATTTGCAATACAGATGAAAACTTGGACTGAAAAGTTGCCTTGGGTCCTAAGAGACACTCTGGGAAACTGTGTTTATGCCCCAGTTCGTAAATGCATTCTGCACTATTTATGGGCACCATTTACGTGCGCTTTCCCTGGGTGCAATGCCCATTTCTGAATCAGTTTTCCCACCTGAAGGCGTTACCTCTCCATCGACCTTTCTCTTCCATGAATGTAGGGCGGCTGTGTTGCCAGTGTTCGCTGCAAAATCAAAGAGAACTGAGTTTGTGCATTGGTTGTGTTGTGCTCGGCTGTTAAGCTTGAGCTGACTCTGACTTTTCTGATTCTGATTGTCTGTGCAACGGAAATGGTGGAAATGATATGTTTCCATCATGCCCAAACTCCAAACACAGGAATTTTGAGTTGAAAGACATTACATAAGCTGCTAACCAGAGACTAATGAGATAGTTAGTCTTAGTGTTTTGTTTCAGTATGAAAGTGAAAATGAATTGATTTTTTTATGGTCTGTTTTACATAGTATGGCCTGTGTCTGAGGTTTAAGTGCACATTCACCCTCTATGAACTTAAGCACAGTAGGTTTGCATAACATTCCTGGTCAAGTCATTCAACAACCATTGCAAAAGCCGTTGGCCAACTTTTCAACTAACAAGTATTAAAATAGTATTTCTCAATCACTTACGTCTACACTGTCAGTACAATAATATATTTAAATTTCACACAGCCATTTTGGGGTTTTTTTTTGTATACTTCAATAACTTAACATGATCATTATGACCTTAGATGTATATAACAATTTTTAAGATGATATAAACATGACAGAAATGAAAATTATGATGTCAATTTTACTGTAAAACTTAGTTGTTTATAATTCAAGGTATGTGTTTAAAAGACCTGTGCATTTATTAATATAAAAAAAACACATGGAATGTGTGACCAAGAAAAAATTACAAGAACATAGTATATAGAATATAGCATATTCCTGTTGATGTAAAACATTGTTCACAAAGATATGTCAGTGCTCACATGTGAGGACTAGCACATGTGCAGACATCCTTAAGTAGAAATAAATGTTTTCAGCAAGATGATCATGAAGAAAAGACAGCCCTATCTAGCACTGGCAACAAAGCAGAAAGACATCCCTGAACTCAAATGTCCTCCCATTGTCAGTGGTCCTCCCAGATTCACCCTCAGCACCTCCATTCCTGCTCTGTCACTTATCATGCTAGGAGGAACAGTACAAGTGAAAATTAAATGTATGGACCTGGAACAATAGACACATACCAATGCCTTGAAAAAGTTTAAGACAATTGTTTTCCATAAAATTCACACTGTTTAAAAACATGCTGAGAGCACCCTGAATCTTTCCTGAATGTGTTGACTAGACCCCAACATGGGTGCCCACCTCAATCAGAGCATTAGAAATACATCCCTCATAGCTTGGTGTTTCAACCATATGCAAACATAACCACTCCAAGGTGTTTTTAAATACATGCAAAACTAAATCTCTCATAGAACCAATGGCTTCAAATACTGTGTCATGGAGATAGCTTGTTTATACCACTTGTTCATGTAAACACACACACATACACAACCGGTACACATACTAAGTTTGAAATCAAATATGATCAAGAGGAGGTAAATACCAGGCATAGAAAATGTGGGGAAACAGCACTGAATTGGAGAAAAGGATGATGAAATTACCTATAAACTGTAGGGAGGACTAAGTTGTCTATAACACTATCTCTGAGCCCTGGGGTGCAGAGCTGGGGAGCAGAATGACAGGCCTTGTGAAACACTGAACTAAGAGGACAGTACGCAATGTTCTTGGAGATTGGTAACTGGGGCAGGATTGCAACTACCTTTTTGAAAGGCAGGCAGGGCTATCAGACTTGCAGACTCCAAAATGTAAACCCTGAACTCACTAAGAGTTAACTCACATTAGCCAAACTTTTAATGTCTCTGCACTGATTTGCGGTCACCTAGAGGGCATCCCTCAGCTAACTAATTATATAGATGATATGGAAGTCCCAGTGGAAGTGAGGCTACTCTCTCATTTGTCTCATGAGTCTGTAGCTGTTCAAGGCCTGAAGCTAAGAAGTCTGGTACAAGCATCTAGACAATAGGAACTCTGCCTTCAAATCAGTGTAAATAGACCATGCCCAAGGCTGGAACCCCTCCCTCCTGTCAGAACTTTTGACAGTCTGTGACCTTCCTCTGTGTGGGTTTATGCTAGGCCTCATCCAGGAAACTTACTCTCCTAGACAAACATGGAGCAATCCTGGGGGTCTCTAGAAGCATCTACTCACCATCTCCAAGAAAACTGCTCATTGTAGAACTCAAGCTGTACAGAGGACAGGTCCTTCGGCATTATGAGACCTCCAAACGTTTTACACAAAGCTACTACTAAAATTGTTATTTATAAAACTAACAAACCAAAAGAATTTGACTATTAACAAAGGAAAGTGAGTAGGCTTAGAAAGAAAGTTAATACTTGGGGGTTTTGTAAAACAATCCTTAGCATTTTTGTTAACACAATCTTCATCTGTGAACATGAACTTCCTACTACTTTGTCACTTAAAACATAGAAAAGAATGTCAAATATTATCCCACAAATACTGAGACGAGGGACTCTGCACAGGGCTCTTACTGCATCATTAATATCTGATGGAGTTACAAAACATTTCTAGAAACATTTCATAGGCAAATTATTAAAAATCCCCTACTGTTATACTTTTCTTAAAAATTACATTTTCAGAAGTCCAAAGCTATGTATCATATGTGAGGAACATTCCACTTAAGTGAAGACTGATAATAATCTTCATTTTCTTCTCCAGACGTGAAATACTCCAGAAAGATCACACTATCAGTTTAAACCAGCAGCAAGTACTTTGTGCTTTGTCGGGGAGTGCCCTTCCAGGTTCATGGCGGCAGCTTGACCATCCCTGTGCACTGCATCTATTCTATAGTCTAGTACCACTGGGTTCATTCCAGGTTTAACTAAAGAGCCCAAGGAAATCCAAATGAACTGAAGTAACCTTTGGACAAATTCTACTCGTGTCCCCACACCCCTGCCCCCATACACATTCCACACTATTGCACATGTTTGCTTGATATTGGTTACTTTTAATGAACTATATCTGTGGAGACATGAGGGCAACCAACAGGTATAGAAACTTATTAACAAGGTACTGAAAATAAGTTGTCACTTCTCTTCTAGAGAAAGAACCATCAATAGTTATCAAGGCATCCCATCAACAATGCTAGAAAACCATTGACTCTTACCCATGAATGTGAAATAAAAGAATTGTATTCTGGGACTGAAACTGTTTTTTCTGCAACATTAAACACTTCTCAGCTCCTTACCTCCTCCACGAATTGATAAATGCTCAAGAAAAAAGCTAATTGTAATATTGTCTTAGGAAACTATTATCTCCATTACAATCAGGACTACCATCATCATCATCATCATCAGTAAACATATCAGTGAAATAGACTCACTCAATTCATTCCAAAACAAACTACAAATTATATGCACTGTCTGTTGTTTTGGACTCTCCAAGAGACTATTCTCCAATGATGTGGATAATTATATTTATTTCTTAATTTCATTTGAATTTTAGAGCAAATGACTTACAGAGCGAATTTTATAGGGGAAAGAGCTTGGCATAGCAGAATATAAACTATTGACTTGGTTTCAAAAGGCCGGTCGTTCTAAGGCTTAACACTGCGTTTTACAGCTAGGAACTGTGAGAAATCTGGTGATATTTCCCATTCCGCTTCCCAGAAGGAGACGCAATCAGCCAGCAAAACCATTGGTCTATCAAGGTTCTTTTCATCTCTCTGTTTCAAATATATAAAATTTGTTTTAAAAATAAGAGTTGAGTCGTACTAGAATTGTTAAAAGTTTCTTTAAAAAATGGGGATCTGTCTCTTTTGAAACTTACAAAAATGAAAAAGTCTCATCCCCTGAAAAGGAAATTATACTTTTGGGGATCAGGCAGCTGGGGAGCCTAATCTGCCTAATTGGATCTCCTATCTATTCAGTAAGGGTTCTCATAACATGGGGCTCTGTTTTGCTCCTGTTCAAAGCTATGACATATTTTTGCTCACATTAGATGTTTTATACAATCTCAAACTAAATCACTGAACCAAACATTGCCTGTGTTAAAGATTTTTTTTTTAATGATGTTCTTTGAGGAGGCAGTAGCCACCCTTTCAAAGCTTCCTTTTATTATCCAGGCTTCTTCTCATTATAAGTTTTTGTAAGAGTTGGTTCATAGAAATAGATTTAAATACTGCTAGCTGAATGCTATTGAAGCATTCAACAGAAATCCTTTAAAAATTGAAGTTGTTGTGATGTTCATGGAACAGAATGTCTGACTGTGTTTCATGGAAACTTCTGTGGTAGAAGAGAAGGGACCTTGAAACTGTGTCTCTAACATGGCTGGTTACTGCTCAACTGCCCTGTGCCAACTCCTCAAGGAAGGACACCAATGTGCAATTCTGTTAGGTGGTTCCCAGAGACAGATCCTCATTGAAATAAGGAGCAAACACTGCTGAGTCTTACCTAGTGAAATAAAGTTATTGGTTTTGCAGCAAGGACAATGAGGGTATTTGTTTAAAAAGACAACTTGAGAAAATAGCAAAGACAACAGGAAATGATAAATGAGCCAGTCTCTGCTACAGTAATTACTTTAGTGTAGCAACAAATGACTAACTTTCTCAGGAATGCTATTTTCCATTGGAGAGTATACCTCTATCTGCTCTTCAATGTGTATGACATTGTTCTTGCTGCTGGAAAAAAATCTCTAAGAAGGAAGAACCAGTAAATAAGTTGTCTGAGAAAATTTGTGTTTTTGAAATGTCCATGCCATTCTTTGGGGTTTATCTCAGTTTTGTTCTCCTTAAGAGTTTCATGCAATGCAGAATGCATCAGTGGACTTGAGTTGGTAGCTGTGCCATCAAATCACTTGCCTGTTTTCCTCCCTGTTGCTAAGAGAAGGTACTCTGACCGAAGCAACTTAAGGGAAAAAAAACTTACTTTAGGTCACAGTTCAAACAGCCTTTCATGATGGAGAAGTCAAGACAGCAGGAACCTCAAGCCGTTGGTATTTACTCAGTCAGGAAACAGGGGCAGAGTGCATACTATTGTTCAGTTTGCTCTCTCCACTGTGTGGTACAGGATCCCCCCCATGTCCCCAGGGCATGGTCTCTTTCACAATTAGGATGGGTCTCCCAATAGCACTCAAGCCATAAAATTCTCCACAGGCAAGCCCTGGGGCCTATCTCCCAGGTAACTGTAGCTTATGTAAATTAAACTAAAATTACACCGAGCTTGCATGAAACCCAGTGCAACAGAAAGTGGAGAGAGAAAAATTCAAAAGTTCAAGATTATCCATAGCTACAGGGAGTATTGGAAGCTAGCCTAGGCTCTATGAGACTCTTTTTCAAAAGCATTTAAGTAATTTAAAAGAAAATTGAAGGAAATCTTTCTGACACAGACAGGTAAATAATAAAATCTATATCTTGCTGATTGAAGTAGCACATTCAGGGAGGATTTGCTGCAGGAGGTGGAGGCAGGAGGATCACGAGTTCAAGGCTAGCCTGCAAGTGTTATTCTCTATGTAACTGGCTGGCATCTGCTGAGATGTTTTTCTTATGCACAGCATACAATACTAGTTTTCCAAAGACCTATATTTGAAACTTACTTTAAAAAAAAAATACCCCATAATCTAGGGAAGCCCTTGAAGAATTTTGTAAATAAGGATCGTGCCCTTTCATGTAATGAGAGTTTCTCTGCAGGGATTATTGACACATTTGGATGTACATGCTGCTGATATTAGAGTGGCTCCAGAATTTGGATTAATTTCCAGAGAGAAGTAATTCTCTAAGTTGCATAGTAAAATTTGATCTAGCTCTAACAGTATTTCTACTGAAGATTTTTTAATTGTGGATTGTCATTTCAGTCTATCAGAATATTAATTGGATAATAAAAAAAAATAGATGGCAAGTCTGTTAATCATCAACTTCTCTTGATTGTATATCAATTCTGAATTTATACTCCGGGTAGTTCTGCTTCCTATTCATTGGCTTACGTTTCATTCAGACTTCGTCTCCCAGAGCAGTAAGAGTTGTTTGTGGCAAAATGTTTGTACTGTGAAGAAGAGATGAAAGCCACCACTATGTCAACATGCATGGAGTGATACACAAGTTGAACAAAAATATACTAGCTGAAAGCAATATTACTAGGCAGTGAGAGAACAATGGTGAGAGAATTTTATTGTAATCACATGCCAAGTCAAATTCTAAAACTGGAGATGTTAAGAGCATATTCCAGATAAGGCAGAACCTTCCCTCCCACATTTCAAGATACTGGATTTTATTGAGAGATTTTAACATTTATGAGAAACACATAAACCTTTCTAGTATTTTAAAAGAGAAATTTTAAATTCAAAGTGCGTTCCTTTCTCTTGGTGTCTTTGTAGCTTTTCTATTACTGTGATAAGACACCATGACCAAAGCCATTTATAGAAGAGTTTATTTTGAACTTATGCCTGTGACCATCTTGGTGGGAAGCATGGTGGAAGCCCGACAGCTGAGAGCTCACATCTTAAGACATAACTAACCACAAGACAGAGAGAAGTAACTGTGACCAGCATGGGCTTTTGAAACCTCAGAGCCTGCCCCCAGCAACATACCTTCTCCAACAAAGCCACACCTCCTAAGGCTTCCCAACCAGTTCCCCCAACTAGGGACCACAATGGGAGCCATTCCCATTGGACCACCATACGACATAAACAAAAAATAAAGTAATAATCAGCCTAGTCACTAATTTTCACAAAATTACTTCCTATCTCTTTCCCAGCATAAAAATGAGACTTTATCCTATTTTTAAATGTCTTTAGAGAAATCAATCTTCTAAGTTTTCTTGATAACCTAGTCTTTGATTACAAAATGAATATACTTTTTCATTTAACATATTGTCCATGGACAATTGAATTACATGGATAACTCAATTTGTTTTCTTTGTTTAAAAGAAAACAAAAAGAAAAAGAAAACAAAACACACATTGGTAGCTTGTCTCCATAGCCTATGTTACCATTACCTACCATAATATTTTCAGTAAATGGGCTGGCTACCTAGGGTTTAGCAGAATACATCTAGAGACTATTATTAGACTTTGGATTTAATTTTGAGCCCTGAAATAGCATAGTTCGTTCACTGCTGCATGTGACATTTTAAAAACCTGAGCAAACAGTATTATTCTTAGGAAAGAAAAGCTCTTTCTCACTAGGTTCAGCATTTAGAAACAATATTGAATTGATTTGAATCAGAAAATTGTCTCTGAGAACCTGAAATGAATATAAACATTAGGCAGATGATCTCACCTCTTGCTTCCTGCCTTAGTCCTGTTTTGTTTCCTTTGAGTGGTTCTTAATATTCATTCAAAGTGTGCATGTGTGCAGATGCATCCCAAAGCCACAGTGTCCTCCTGCTCTTGTTAGAGCCCAAGCCCGATACACTCCATACTGCAGGCAGCTCTCATGCCCTGGGTGGAGCCCTTCAGTAAGAAGCCAGATCTGATCAGGCACCAGGCACAGCTGTTTCGTGTGTCGAGACCATGAGTATATTTTACTTCTGTGTCTGTGCCTAGCAAACAAACACGATACTTTTAGATGTATAACGCTCTCCTGGTCTTGCCCTTCAGGCAGGAGTCTCACATTCCATGGAATGACAAAGGTTCACATCCCTTTTTGCCCTAGGTGGAAAACATAAAAGACTAAGATGCATCATTAATCATGCAGACTGTCTGCAGCAACACTGCCAAGAAAATGATCATCCTCGTACCACCCATCAATATCCCTGACACCTGTCTAAGAGCTCAGGTCATGCATATCCGTCTGCCTTTAGAGAAGTGTCAATGTGCAAACATTGCTTCACTATTTTTAGGGTCACGTTAACATTATTCATCACCTACCTGTCAGTTCATCCAATTTGTCATGTTGTGCGGACCTACCGGTGACTGTTGCTGGCCATCTTTTCTTACGTTGTGGTTTTTAGAGCATGAGAGCAGAAGATGTTTGGAAATTGTCAGAAGTGTGCGAGACAGCAACCAGAGTTTCCCCCAAGGAATTACTATGGCTCATGTTTAAGAAAAAAAAAAAAAGCAGACATTTGAGGTCCCTGTGGCCTTCCAAATTTTCTGCTTCTGTCTGATTTCTTGTCCAGTGAGTTGTATTTTTAATCAATTTTATTATAAAGCTCGCAGCATGATTCCAGGAGGTTAAATCACGGCTTACAAATGAAACAAACCTTCAGAAATTAGGAGGTCAAAGATTGCTGTCCTGATTAAAAAAAAAACAAGCTGTCAGTTCTGAATACCTAGAAACATTCTATACACAAGTTAAAATTTTAAGTACAAAGGCTGATAAAAATTCTGATGCTGCACCAGGAGCTCGTGATGGTTTGTCTCAACTGTCACTCAGCACAACTGCCACAGCTCCTGAAACAGCTTAGCAAATACATTCCGATCTCTGAGCAGCGAAGGCATTTCACCATAGGTGGGAAAATTCCAGAACTAGGAATTAACACATCTGTGCTTCGAGCCACTGCCCTGCAGTGATGCTCAGGGGAACTGTGGGAGCTCTTGCCTTGGATGTTTGGCTCCATGAGTCTTAGTTTTGTTTTTTTTTTTTATCAGCAAAGTGTAGGTGTCAAAAGATCTCCAATATTTGTTTCAGGAGTCTATCTTCCTATTGTTATGTAAATTCTCGGCAGCTATAAAGCCACAGAATGAAATGTTCTGTCTTTAAATAATTGTGACCCTCTCTGAGATGTGCATGAAGATGCTGGAATCGGGGAAAATAATCGGAACAAACAGCCCTGTTGCTGGCCTGAGCTCACCAAAGTGATAAGCTCAAAGCCTGGAAGAGTACCAGCTCTTTTCAGCCACTACCAAGTGGAGTGAGTTTAGCTGTGACACCCATGAAGTAAACTGGCTATTTTGTAGCTGTTGATGTCTGGGACTAGCGAGCAACAGATATAACAACACGACCCAAGAGCTACAAAATCTGCTCATAAGGAAGATAAATGCCTTAAAGAAAGTGTAACTTTGTTAGCTATTTGTGTTCATGAGAACATTAGAGAAGGTTTTAAACCAGTTCTAGCCGTTGAACCCAGGTCTATGGGTGTCTACAATTTAGCTGCACCTCTGGGCCCTCATTAGTGAGGATCTTATGAGGATTGTTCAGTTTATCATTAAGACTGGAAATATTTGCTTTGCCTTTATAAAAATAAGAATGTCCAGGAAGAGATGATGATGCCTAAGCCTCTTGTTACCTTCAAATCAGAATCTCATACAACACTAATAAATACTTATACTAAATCATAATTATGCAGATGGTTTCTCTGACATATAAAAAATAAATCATTAAAGAAATAGGGGGTTTGCAGCCCCATAGGAGGAACAACAATATGAACTAACTCGTACCCCCAGAGCTCCCAGGGACTAAACCACCAACCAAAGAATACACATGGTGGGACTCACGGCTCCAGCTGCATAAGTAGCAGAGGATGGCCTAGTTGGTCATCAATGGAAGGAGAGGCCCTTAGTCCTGTGAAGGCTCAATGCCCCAGTGTAGGGGAATGCCAGGGCCAGGAAGTGGGAGTGGGTGGATTGGTAAGGGGGAGGAGGGGTGGACAGGAGGTTTTTGGAGGGGAAACTAGGAAAGGGGATAACATTTGAAATGTAAATAAAGAAAATGCCTAATTAAAAAATCTTTAAAAAAGAAATAGAATAACAGGAATTAGTATATACTCTGCATTTACTTTATATTATGATCTGTGGACAGCATGCTGCCTTGCTCCTTCTGAGTCTACCTTCAGAGTCCACAATCCACAAAAGTGTCTTAGGAATGAGCAAGTGCAGCTCAGCCTGATGCAGCTGAACTGAGGAGACCTGTGGAGTAACATAGCTAACAATAAGGGCGGCCAAAATGTTGTCTTGCTTTTTGGTTTGGTTTGGTTTTGGTTTGGGGTTTTTGTCAGTACCAGGTTTACCTGACAGAGAAGAGAAAAGAGCATTGTGAAGGTGGGGGACAGGGCTTGAAAGGCAAGGAAGGTTGATGAACTAGAGGGTTCCAAGACTGGCACGGGGTTCAATGCCTCTGTGATATGGCATGGAGGAGAGGGCGAAAAAAAGGCAAGCAGAAATGGTGGTTTGTAGGTGAGCCAAGCCTCTGTCCTTATTCATAATAAATGTGTAAATATATTCTTTGGTAGGGGGCTATAATTTAAAAAAATAAGGAAAACCAACCAGGCATAAGGAAGAAAGGAACACAAGGCAAGGCAGATGAAGAAAGCCCGGTAGAATAAAGAAGATTGGCTGTGTTGTTGATGACAGAGAAGAAAATATATTTTAGGTGGACTTAGGATGTATGTTTACCAGATCTGCTGTCTAGATATGAATGCCTGTATGTGGACAAAATAATGAATCACATCTGACGTGTGCCTTTGGATGCATCAACACAGAGACGGACCTGAGGGTCTGCAAGGAGAAGAAAGGAAAATGATGATGTGGTGACCCTCCAAGGGAGGCTGAGGCTGAAGGATTGATAAATGCCTTAAAGAAATTCATAAACTTTGTTAGCTATTTGTGTTAATGAGAACATTAGAGAATGTTTTAAATGAGTTCTAGCAAAGGTGGCCCCAGATAAATAAACAGGGACCTGTGGGTGGCAAAGAAGAGTCCTGGAAGCTAATAGAGGCAGGATCCTCAGAAGCTCCTGCCATTGGCTTCTCCCCTGTGTCCTGTTTCATGTTTTTGTCTCTAGAATAAAATAAGTGCTCATTTCATTTTAAGTGTTAGGCCTAAAAATATCCCTTTTGTTCTAAAGCTTACTTTTATGTACAATTATGTCTATAACTTACTATCTGCCCTGGCTGTTCTCTGTGTGTGGAGCCAGAGCCCCCCTCTTTGCCTTCACACTGCTGCAGTGAGCCTGCTGAGATCTCCCAGTCGCCTGTGCCTGCATTCCAGACATTCTGCAAATGGCATGCTTTAGTCTCTTTAATGTGAACAGAATTTTGTTTGTGCATTTGTGGTTTACCTTTTATTCCTTGTCTTCTTTAGTTATCATTCAAACTCCATGAGGGCAGGAAAGCCATCCTGTTCCCTGTTATAAATGTGGCACCTAGAAAAGTGCCTGGTGCATGGTCAGCACCTTACAACTATTCCATCAAGACCAGGGCTCATGGCTCTAGAAGCATAACTGAGTGTGACTTTAGAGAAGTCCTCATATAAAAGTAACGTCCTCTTGTTTTCCTCTTATGACATTTTACCTGTATTAATAAAATTTCAAAAACTTTTTCTGAAAAGCTACACAAACAGAAGATGTATAGGTATGTGTATCATAAATTATAGATGTTTTTTAACTCCTCAAAAAAAGAAAAAGAAAAAAAAACTAGTGGATTCCAGTTTGGGAGTTTAATTTCTCATCTCTTCTGGACATTTAAAAACACTTTAAGAACAAACTTTTATAGGGAATTTAATTCCAAACATTGCTTTGGAAGTAATAGGAAAGACTGTTTACTGAAAGGGGAAGAAAGAGACCTTCATATGCAAATGTCTGGCATTTGAAAATGTCATATAGCTACATCTACATATAAATAAGATGCTCTCTGAATTCCAGGGAAGGGAGACTTTGTATAGCATTAGCCAATTTCTATATCAGAGTAAAGTGAAACTAATAAAGCAGCAATGGGTCAAGAAGTGGGGGAGAGAGCAAATCTCCACCACCTCTAACAGCAGCGGCAGGCACTCCAGGTCAAAGACCAACCAGACAGAATCCAAGCCCTGATGAAATCAAATCCTACGCGCTTGAAGGATAATGGAGAGCAGCCAGCTAGAAGAAAGGGAACACAGATCAGGTCTTGACAACTCCCTATCAAGTATTTGCTTTCCTTCTAAATATTGGCATGGAAACCAAAGTCCTCTGAGATCTTTTCTCTCCAGGCTGATAGATGTTTTTCCTCACATGAAGTTCTGAAGGTTGAACAACAAACAAAATAAACAACATCAAAAACAAATAAACAAACAAACAAAATTCCACTTTAACATCTTTCCAATTTCATATGTGTTCCACTGCCTTCTAATATAGTGCTCCCTGACTATAGAGGAGTCACAGGGGGAAATGATTAATCACATAATTTACATTACTTTTACTGACCATTCATGGAGTCCTTGTAGAACTTGTACCAGCGAGAACTGCCTGGAGTCTATCAGCCAGAGCCTGTACCAAAATTTAATTTTAGGTACTAAGATAAGTAGACCAAAGCCTACCCTGGCTCCTACACAAGGTAATTTATACAGGAGCTGGTGCTGAGAGAACTAGCCTCGAGAATGATAACTGAAGGCAAATGCTCGAATTTTAGGGTAGAAATCTATTTTAGTAAGCTTAAGTTAGCAGCAATAGGGAAGAAAAGAGAAAAATCCAATTGTCAAAGAAAACCAACCAATGAGGGTTGTCCTAGAAATGGATCAGTATAATCTCGACCTTCCTGTTGAATATAGAAAACTGTTTGTCAACTTACTAGTGTTTCTCTTTCAAACAACCATTCAATAAAAAAGTTATTATCACCATGGAAAATATTAAATATTTTAAATGTAGAATCAGAAAGTTGAAGAACCTCATCCGGGGCCATCTTCTGTTGGAGAAGTTGAGAATATGTACAGATAGTGTTCTCTCTAGCTAGAGAGAAGTCTCATTGGCCCCTACCACTCCTGCCTGCATTGAGGCAGAAAGAGTAACAGGAAAAGAGAGAAATGCACATTGGATACATCTGAAAATACACGGTCCCTTGTGGCAGATATTAAAGGAGCCAAAGCAAGTCCCTAATGAGGATTAAAAATATCATATCAAAGAACATGTTTCAAAAACTAAAAAAGGAAAAAGAAGTGGAGAAAAATTTGTTGACTTTCTGCTAAAATGTGCTGACATGTGGGGATATTTATGTTTTTCTGAACATCTGGTGCATATTAGTATGTTTTTATTCACAATCCTCAATTATTAATAAAAAAGGAAAGCTGAATAATTAGGACACACTGCCACAATAAATGAATATCATGCATGTCTTTTCCCACTGCATAGACTCTCACCATACCATTAAAAAACATAGTTATTTTTAAGTAGAAGAATCAGTATATTATCTTATTATAACAAATTTCTATCAGAATAGACCATATTGAGTCAGCAACACATGAATCTAAGAGGTTGAATTATATTTCAAATCATGATCATCATTATTAATAATGATCCACATTATACTTTTAATATTGGCTAAAGTTTGAAGAACAACCTAAACTTGATATATACTTGCTTTGCCAAGATGGAATTCTATTTCTTTAATAAGACTTTATGGAGCAGAGATGATTTTATTAGATAGAAAGGCACCATCACTTTTGGCTCCTTTGTAGCCTGTCAAATTGAAGTTATCGCTATCTACTTTATAAATTTTGGTTAACCTTCTTTTCCCATTAAGGATTGCATCAGCGACTTGTGGCTAATATAAGAACCTACTACTGAATATAGCTGAGTCCTTTCCATCAATTGCAGGTAGCCAGCAGTGACACATAGTCCAAGAGTGGCTAAGGCTAGGACAAGTCTGGCAGTAGACAGCAGGTTGTCCATAAATGATCACAGAACTCTGGTAGCAGAGCACTTTATTAGCTCTTCCTTCCGGGCACTCACACCACACACCCTGCCTTCATCTCTTTGTCTGTGTGCAGAGATATAGCTAATTACCCTGAGCCCTGCTTATTCTCACATGACTTCTTAGAGATTCGTACATTATTCTAACATCAAATAACCCTGCTTCTCACTTGGCAAACTCTTGTTCCAGTTTGCACGTCATCTTTGCCCTGTGAAGGATGATGTGTTGAACAGACACATTTACTTGCCGAATGCTGTATGCTATGCCAACGTGTACCAATGGATACCTACATCTAAAATCTCACTCATTTAAAACAGCTATAGAGGGCTGAGTACTATGGATAAGAACTTGCCTATAGTCACAGTGCTGGGAGAAAAAGAAGAGAAGGCCAAGCAAACTCCCCAAACATTTGCAGGAAGGAACTGCTAATCTGGAGGGTAGCATAAAGGGTTTCATTGCAGCATGTTCATACATTTGCACCGTAGTCTTTTTCAATTACTCTGTTCGTGCACTGCCTTCCCTGTCCCCCTGCTCACTGTGTCTGGTTTCTCTCCTCCCTTTCTACTTTCATATCGCTTGTATTGCATTACTCCCACCCCCCATAGTACTTCCTGCTACCTGCCCAGTAACTCTCTGGAATGGAGAATGAAACGCATGCACACGCACATGCAAACACACACACACACACACACACACACACACACACACACACACACACACATTAGCTTATTTTGAAATTCCTCCCTTGTCTAGCATGCTTTTCCCTCCAGTACTCCTGACTCAACACCTCCTAAATCTACTTTTAACTTTGCTGCCCTTCTGTGAAGCCCATTGTTTTTTGCTACCCAAGACACTTCTTGGCAGCCCTTCCTAGGGCAGCTTCCCTTTCCTCCTAGGTTTCAGATGATCTTCCCTCTGCAGCCCTAAATCTGCTCTCTCTCTCTCTCTCTCTCTCTCTCTCTCTCTCTCTCTCTCTCTCTCTCTCTTTCTGACAATTATCATTCTCCTCCTCTCTGCATCCTAGCCTGTGCAACTCTAAAGGCCCTGCCCCATCTCTCTTTGCCCTACTATTGGCTGCTGGCTTCTTTTACGATTGTGCAAAAACCAACCGGGGACAAGAACCTTTAGCATTTGGACACACAGATTCCCTATTAAATCAAAACATATTAGAACCAATCTCAAATAGCCCACTCTTTCTCCTGCTCCACTAAAACTTATGCCTTCTTTCTCATGACCCTCACTTCTAGTTTTCTTTTCCCCATGTCATAAACTCATATTTATGCATACATGCACATAAATATAATTTTAAATCTCGGTTCCATGTATAAGAGAAGCCATGTACTATTGGTTTATTACACTTAACATGGTGACTTCTAGTTCCATCCATTTTTTTCACGTGTAGTTGTCTTTTTTGATTGCATGAAATTTCATTATGCATATAGACCACTACATCTCTGCAGGTATTTTTCCTGATGTTGAGAATCTTGCAATAGGTTTCTGCTTTTTAACATTCGTAATCTGAGGTCTTCTGTTCCTCTCCTTCACCTCAGAACCTCAGTAAGAGTCCTTCTATGACCAACATGGGCTTCCTGTTTTCATTCTAGAGATGACAAAACAGCTACAAAGGTATTCATGAATTTCCTCATCTCTTACTACAAATAAAGAGGGACACAGGCTTCTAAACTCAAATAACCCTTTGAACAGGAGATTATAATTTCATTCACAAGAAAAAGTTCTCTCAGTGTTGCAAGAATTGACTATCTATTAGCATATTATCCTACTCACAAAGTGTATCATTGCATATTAATAGACTATAGAAAACATTCCTTATGCGTAAAATTTCTTAGCTAGGGCTACAAAATACTCAGAGAGTTAAATATAAGATTGTACATAAGGAGCTTCCAGCTTAAACTATGCTCTTAATTTCTTTGGAACACTATAGCCTAAAAGATGATGAAAGGCCTTCATGGGTCCAGCCTGATGTGGTCATGTGGTATATGAGACCCCATACAGCTGTTCCTGTGCTAGGCAAACCTCATCTTCTCTGTATAATACTAATTATCTCTGTCCATTGTTCCAAACTGCAGACAATGGGCTCTACATCAATATTATTAGCCTAAAAGTGCTCTGGAAATTCAAAACATGGCAGAAATTCTAACTTTTCAATGCCACTAGCCATACTTGGACTTTCCAAATACAACATCTATTGCTTCTCTTTCACTGTCCTCCTTTCTCATTCTCTTCCTTGCTCTCCATCTCCCTCTTGACACATCAGCAGAAGAAACTTTGTACAAGGCTGTAAGAGTAACAGGCAAAGGTCTGAATTTTTTAAAATTGAGGCATGATGCTGAGTTTTTTTATTATAAGAAATTCTTAATGAATAATGAAAATCTCTGGATCTACCAAATCTAAACAAATAAGAATAAAAACCTTAAAATCAAAGAGTTCACCATTCCTTTTCAGGTCAACAAAAATTACTTGAAACTCATTTTTTAGTTAGTATATATGTTTCAAGGTAAAAGCAGGTTTATAATAGAAATCTATGAGGTTTAGATTCTAAACCTCATAGATTTCTATAATAAACCTCTGATGAATCTCTTTCTAGGCTTTTTATATTTTTCACATACTATTTGTGTACATATTCATTTCTGTACATATATGTAGATATGTATATGTGTTTCTATGTAGTACATATAGGTAGGTGTATATGCATATGTATATGGGTATATGTGTATATTTATATATGTTTATGTATGTGTGTATGCATGTATACTTGAGTGCATATGTGATGTATGTGTCTATGTGTATGCATATTCATAGGTAAGCATAACTGTGAATGTATGTACTGGAACTGGGATCCAACTTGAATGCCATCAAATCTTATATTTTTTTTCTGGTTGGATAATATTTTATCCTTCTGTTACACTGCAATTTAGTATTGTTATTAAATGTTAGATAATTTTACTTTTAGGTGATGTATTTAATGTTAGTGATAACTCTGCCTACACTTGAGGCTTTTAATTCACAGACTTTGAAAGTATGTAGCATATTCTGTCCTAATAATGACAT
Source organism: Mus caroli (assembly GCF_978045245.1). Classification (NCBI taxonomy): domain Eukaryota; kingdom Metazoa; phylum Chordata; class Mammalia; order Rodentia; family Muridae; genus Mus; species Mus caroli. The sequence continues at coordinate 47,983,944 of NW_028227256.1, forward strand.
CTTGAGTGCTTGTATCTTCTCTACTAAACACTGAGCAGAGAAAGTCTGTTGTGGCTTTCTAACAGCCATAGTTCTTCCTTGACAAGTGTAAAAGCTGATCACAGTGAGCCTGCCACCTCAGTACCCTAGAAGCAGATCTCAGTCATGGCCTGAGGTAAAGCCTCTGAAAACCGGAATGTGAAAGGTAGGGTAGGGGGAAGGAAGGGGGAACTAAACAATGTGTACATAGTCTAAAATAAACAAATTCTAAAAGTATATATATATATACATATATATACATATATGTATATATATATATATATATTTCACTATATGTACTTTTAGAATATATATATAATGTTTTGACAGTTTTCTTTAGGCTGTAAAATTTGAGTTCTTTCTTCAGTTCTTTTACTATCTATGTATTTTTACTATTGTCACCTCAATGTGAATTGCTTTTATAATGAAAAATATCCAATATGCTTTATTTTTTAAGAAAAATATAGAACTAAGCAATTTAGCTCTCTCAGGAAACCAAATTCTTCATATTGAATGGTACAGTTTCTATTAGCCAGTGAAACACCTATGGTTATGACTCTACCTGCAGATTCAAGTGGAGTAGTAAGGCAATCTCAGGGATCTCTCCAGGCAAAGAAATACTTCTGTCTCAATTATCTGAACCTTCAGACAAAATTGTTTTCTGGGCTGAAATTATCCACATGACTGCTTCTTTCATTTTTCCTCCTAACTCTGCATGTTCAACTCTAAGACAATCCATTACTGTTGATACTTTAAGAGAAAACCCCAGATTAAACTGAGAACACAAGAAAAGATGGATGTGAGGGCTGATAACTCTCTTGACAATCTTGCATCTGAATCTCCTTTAAAGTGGAGTTTGAGAATTACACACACATGGCATCTGCAGCTAGTTACTGCTTTTAACATGCCTGGCCATAGGAACTGACTTCATATGTCTGCCACCTCCCTCCAACTTATCAAAGGTATGAAAAGTGTGTGCATATGTGAGGGCTGTGTGTGCATCTCTGTGTGTGTGTGCGTGTGTGTGTGTGTGTGTGTGTGTGTGTGTGTGCGTGTGTGTGTGTAGTTTATAGAGTAGCATATGTATATTTATATGTATATTTATTTATATGTGTGAAAATATTTATATGCTTTATACATTAACTATCATATGAAGTGCTGCAGTCTTTGTATAAGAATGACACTTTAAAAGCATTAAATTATCATAAAATAACAATATTACTTAATAATCTTTTGACCAAAACATGACCTGTGTTATATAACACAAACTGAAGGAATTCAACAGATTTAGTCTCTTTAAAGAATCTCGTTTTCTTGTGTTAAGATTTACAAAAACACAGAGAAGTGCTTTGCTTAAAATCATTCTTCAGTGATATTTCTTCATAGTCTCAATTCTCATCATTTCATGTTTCTGACTGTGCCTTTTAAACTTGCTTCTCCAAATGTCCTATAGATAATTACCAATGCCCTTTGTCCCATTTCATATATCATATATCTCTAGGCAATTTCTTTAATATTAATTAGTATTAGATATTTCATTCCCTAATATTTTTGACTAAAAAAAATAAATTCTTTCCAGTTTATGCAATTCTATTGCATACATACTGAACCATAACCATAAAGTTTTTAGTGTTTTCTCAAAAATCACAAGACATTTTGAGATATTTATATTGAAGCTAAAATATTTCTACTCAAAGTTTACATGATACAATATGGAATTAGTTAGCTATTTAAGGCAAATTTTCATCTTCATTTGTTTCACTATTTTTTATTTTGAGATGGGGTCTCTATGGTGTTTTGAATGAAAAAATAAAATAAAAGCCCTCTTAGGTTCATATATTTGAATGCTTGGCTCCTAGTTGGTAAAACTGTTGGGAAGGTGTAAGGCTTTGTTGGAGGATGTATGTCACTGAGGGCAAGCTTTGAGATTTTGAAAACCCGTGCCATTCCAGGCAGCTCTCTCCCTGCCTCCTGCCTGTAGGTCAGATGTGAGTTCACAGCTACTGCTCAAGTGTCATGCCTACCTGCTGCCATGTTCCCCACCATGATGCTCTGATCCTCTGGATTCGTGAGCCCTAAATTAAGTACTTTCTTTTATATAAGTTACCTTGGTCGTGGCATTTTGTCACAGCAATAGAACAGTAACCAGGGCAGTCTCCCTCTCTAGCATGTACTGGTCACAGACTAATGCTTCTCTTGCCTTAATATCCAAAGCACTCGAATCAGAAGTGTTACCACCTCCTAAAGCTGTTTCTTTCATTTACAACACATGAATGGATCATGCACAATCTTCATCTAAGATATATTCATAATAGAGCTATTTTCCCCCTTCCTACCCATGTCCAAGACTTAGACAATGTCGATCACCTAAGCTGTAATTCTGATTTCCTGTTTGTCTGCTGTCCTCTCTGAGTCCCCTCATTAATTCATTTTCTATGCTAGTAAGATCTGCTAGATACTTCCCCACTGCCCTTGAAATCCAAACAATGTTCCTCCTCCTGATATGTAGATATCTGCTCAGAGAGGATCTTGGTCAACCTCTTCATCTTCCTTTTGTATCCTTCTCCCATTCCTATCTCTCGCTCTCCCCCTCCTTCCCCTGACTTTCTCTGCTCTTACAGAGTACCTTGTTTCTTTGCCCCACTCTCTCTATCAGGGGCACTCCCTTGACTCTTTAGCTGGCCAGCTCTTCACAGCTGTTCCTTACGACACCTTACCCCACCTGTCTGAAATAGATTTCTAGGCCCACTGTTATGCATCTGAACATCCTGGACTACCCCTCTGACATTTCAACCTGGCATATTGAGTTTGGGTGGTTTGTTTGTTTGTTTGTTTGTTTGTTTGTTTTATTCATTTATTTATTTTGTCTGTTGCCTGTCTCACTGTCTAATATGTATGCACTTCAGGAAAGAAACTCTTTGTTACTTATTACGCCTACCTTATGTTTGTAGCATTAGCTACATTAGAAGGAAATAAGTCAACATTTTAAGAGAATCAGGTGGATGAATTATATGAGTCAGGGTGAAGTTGTTGTAAATTAAGACACTTCATTTCTCACTTCTCTAAGATCCAAAAAGTTAAATGGTCAAATACTAAGAGCCAAAAGTCATAGGTTGATATTAACAATAACAATTAAAGCATAAGTAGGGTTTTTTTGTTTTTTGGTTTTTCAAGACAGGTTTTTCTCTGTATAGCCCTGGCTGTCCTGGAACTCACTTTGTAGACCAGGCTGGCCTTGATCTCAGAAAACCACTTGCCTCTCCCTCCCAAGTGCTGGGATTAAAGGCATGTGCCACCATGCACGGCTAAGTAGGGTTTTTTTTTTTTAATTATTTCTTTCTATATACTGTTTCTAAACATATTCATCTTGTGTTTGTATTCCTAAATAAATGGTTGCCTGGAAGTTGCAGCTGTAATGTCAGTTTTTCTATTTCACTAGTCCAAATGTATATTTGACTCTACAAATTCAAAATTGCACATGTTTTATACCTCTATTGATTCCTTGAGTGGCTCACCAAGTACTAGAAGAGTGTAAATTATATCCTGAGTATGGGGAAGACCTATGAAACTAGGTAAACTAGCATTGAGATCACAAAGTAGCTTTTAGTGATAACTTATTTCAAGCTCTAAATAGTGTCTAGGTAGAAAGAAATTGTTCAGAAGTGCACAACACCCTTAACTATTTCTAGAGTTATCCATCTGGGGTTAAGTATTTAAGTCATCATTGGCTATAAAAGTCAGAAACAAACCAATTGTTCAAAACTGGAAACTAAAGGAGACCCTGGATATTTAAAATACTTGGTGATTATCTGCAATTTACTGTGTGTTTTTTGTCTATACATATGTAAATACATATATGTGAATATTTAACTGAGAGATAATGTTTCAAATACAAGGTTATCTCAATTTGAAATTCTTTTTTTTTTAATTTTTAATATTTTTATTACATATTTTCCTCAATTACATTTCCAATGCTATCCCAAAAGTCCCCCATAGCGCCCCCCACTTCCCTACCCACCCATTCCCATTCTTTTGGCCCTGGCATTCCCCTATATTGGGGCATATAAAGTTTGCAAGTCCAATGGGCCTCTCTTTCCATTGATGGCCGACTAGACCATCTTTCGATACATATGGAGCTAGAGACAAGAGCTCCGGGGTTCTGGTTAGTACATCATGTTGTTCCAACAATAGGGTTGCAGATCCCTTTAGCTCCTTGGGTACTTTCTCTAGCTTCTCCATTGGGAGCCCTGTGATACATCCAATAGCTGACTGTGAACATCCACTCCTGTGTTTGCTAGGCCCCTGCATCATCTCACAAGAGACAGCTATATTTGGGTCCTTTCAGCAAAATCTTGCTAGTGTATGCAATGGTGTCAGCGTTTAGAAGCTGATTATGGGATGGATCCCTGGATACGGCAGTCTCTAAATGGTCCATCCTTTCATCACAGCTACGAACTTTGTCTCTGTAACTCCTTCCCTGGGTGTTTTGTTCCCAATTCTAAGAAGGTGCACAGTGTCCACACTTTGGTCTTCATTCTTCTTGAGTTTCATGCGTTTAGCAAATTGTATCTTATATCTTGGGTATCCTAAGTTTTGGGCTAATATCCACTTATCAGTGAATACATATTGTGTGAGTTCTTTTGTGATTGTGTTACTTCACTCAAGATGATGCCCTCCAGGTCCATCCATTTGGCTAGGAATTTCATAAATTCATTCTTTTTAATAGCTGAGTAGTACTCCATTGTGTAAATGTACCATAATTTCTGTATCCATTCCTCTGTTGAGGGACATCTGGGTTCTTTCCAGCTTCTGGCTATTATAAATAGGGCTGCTATGAACATAGTGGAGCATGTGTCCTATTTACCGGTTGGGACATCTTCTGGATATATGCCCAGGAGAGGTATTGCTGGATCCTCCGGTAGTACTATGTCCAATTTTCTGAGGAACCACCAGACTGATTTCCAGAGTGGTTGTACAAGCTTGCAATCCCACCAACAATGGAGGAGTGTTCCTCTTTCTCCACATCCTCGCCAGCATCTGCTGTCACCTGAATTTTTGATCTTAGCCATTCTGACTGGTGTGAGGTGGAATCTCAGGGTTGTTTTGATTTGCATTTCCCTGATGATTAAGGATGTTGAACATTTTTTCAGGTGCTTCTCTGCCATTCGGTATTCCTCAGGTGAGAATTCTTTGTTCAGTTCTGAGCCCCATTTTTTAATGGGGTTATTTGACTTTCTGGAGTCCACCTTCTTGAGTTCTTTATATATATTGGATATTAGTCCCTTATCTGATTTAGGATAGGTGAAGATCCTTTCCCAATCTGTTGGTGGTATTTTGTCTTATTGATGGTGTCTTTAGCCTTGCAGAAGCTTTGCAGTTTCATGAGGTCCCACTTGCCTATTCTCAATCTTACAGCACAAGCCATTACTGTTCTATTCAGGAATTTTTCCCCTGTGCCCATATCTTCAAGGCTTTTCCCCACTTTCTCCTCTATAAGTTTCAGTGTCTCTGGATTTATGTGAAGTTCCTTGATCCACTTAGACTTGACCTTAGTACAAGGAGATAGGAATGGATCGATTCGCATTCTTCTACATGTTAACAACCAGTTGTGCCAGCACCATTTGTTGAAAATGCTGTCTTTCTTCCACTGGATGTTTTTAGCTCCCTTGTCGAAGATCAAGTGACCGTAGGTGTGTGGGTTCATTTCTGGGTCTTCAATTCTATTCCATTGGTCTATTTGTCTGTCACTATACCAGTACCATGCAGTTTTTATCACAATTACTCTGTAGTAGAGCTTTAGGTCCGGCATGGTGATTCCACCAGAGGTTCTTTTATCCTTGAGAAGAGTTTTTGCTATCCTAGGTTTTTTGTTATTCCAGATGAATTTGCAGATTGCACTTTCTAATTCGTTGAAGAATTGAGTTGGAATTTTGATGGGGATTGCATTGAATCTGTAGATTGCTTTTGGCAAGATAGCCATTTTTACAATGTTGATCCTGCCAATCCATGAGCATGGGAGATCTTTCCATCTTCTGAGATCTTCTATAATTTCTTTCTTCAGAGACTTGAAGTTTTTATTATACAGATCTTTCACTTCCTTAGTTAGAGTCACGCCAAGATATTTTATATTATTTGTGACTATTGAGAAGGGTGTTGTTTCCCTAATTTCTTTCTCAGCCTGTTTATTCTTTGTGTAGAGAAAGGCCATTGATTTGTTTGAGTTAATTTTATATCCAGCTACTTCACCGAAGCTGTTTATCAGGCTTAGGAGTTCTCTGGTGGAATTTTTAGGGTCACTTATATATACTATCATATCATCTGCAAAGAGTGATATTTTGACTTCATCTTTTCCAATTTGTATCCCTTTGATCTCCTTTTGTTGTCGAATTGCTCTGGCTAGGACTTCAAGTACAATGTTGAATAGGTATGGAGAAAGTGGACAGCCTTGTCTAGTCCCTGATTTTAGAGGGATTGCTTCAAGCTTCTCACCATTTACTTTGATGTTGGCTACTGGTTTGCTGTAGATTGCTTTTATCATGTTTAGGTATGGGCCTTGAATTCCTGATCTTTCCAAGACTTTTATCATGAATGGGTGTTGGATCTTGTCAAATGCTTTTTCCGCATCTAACGAGATGACCATGTGGTTTTTGTCTTTGAGTTTGTTTATATACTGGATTACGTTGATGGATTTCCGTATATTGAACCATCCCTGCATCCCTGGGATGAAACCTACTTGGTCAGGATGGATGATTGTTTTGATGTGTTCTTGGATTCAGTTAGCAAGAACTTTATTGAGGATTTTTGCATCAATATTCATAAGGGATATTTTCTGAAGTTTTCTATCTTTGTTGGGTCTTTTTGTGGTTTAGGTATCAGAGTATTTGTGGCTTCATAGAATGAGTTGGGTAGAGTACCTTCTGTTTCTATTTTGTGGAATAGTTTGTGAAGAACTGGGATTAGATCTTCTTTGAAGGTCTGATAGAACTCTGCACTAAACCCATCTGGTCCTGGGCTTTTTTTAGTTGGGAGACTATTAATGACTGCTTCTATTTCTTTGGGGGATATAGGGCTGTTTAGATCATTAACCTGATCTTGATTCAACTTTGGTACCTGGTATCTGTCTAGGAACTTCTCCATTTCATCCAGGTTCTCCAGTTTTGTTGAGTATAGCCTTTGGTAGAAGGATCTGATGGTGTTTTGGATGTCTTCAGGATCTGTTGTTATGTCTCCTTTTTCATTTCTGATTTTGTTAATTAGGATGCTTTCCCTGTGCCCTCTAGTGAGTCTGGCTAAGGGTTTATCTATCTTGTTGATTTTCTCAAAGAACCAGCTCCTTGATTGGTTGATTCTTTGAATAGTTTTTCTTGTTTCCACTTGGTTGATTTCGCCCCTGAGTTTGATTATTTCCTGCCGTCTACTCCTCTTGGGTGAATTTGCTTCCTTTTGTTCTAGTGCTTTTAGGTATGTTGTCAAGCTGCTAATGTGTGCTCTCTCTAGTTTCCTTTTGGAGGCACTCAGAGCTATGAGTTTTCCTCTTAGAAATGCTTTCATTGCGTCCCATAAGTTTGGGTATGTTGTGGCTTCATTTTCATTGAACTCTAAAAAGTCCTTAATTTCTTTCTTTATTCCTTCCTTGACCAAGGTATCATTGAGAAGAGTGTTGTTCAGTTTCCACGTGAAGGTTGGCTTTCTATTATTTATTTTGTTATTGAAGATCAGCCTTAGTCCATGGTGATCTGATAGGATGCATGGGACAATTTCAATATTTTTGTATCTGTTGAGGCCTGTTTTGTGACCAATTATGTGGTCAATTTTGGAGAAGGTACCATGAGGTTCTGAGAAGAAGGTATATCCTTTTGTTTTAGGATAGAATGTTCTGGAGATATCTGCCAGATCCATTTGATTCATAATTTCTCTTAGTTTCTCTGTGTCCCTGTTTAGTTTCTGTTTCCATGATCTGTCCATTGGTGAAAGTGGTGTGTTGAAGTCTCCCACTATTATTGTATGAGGTGCAATGTGTGCTTTGAGATTTACTAAAGTTTCTTTAATGAATGTGGCTGCCTTTGTATTTGGAGCATAGATATTCAGGATTGATAGTTCCTCTTGGAGGATTTTACCTTTGATGAGTATGAAGTGTCCCTCCCTGTCTTTTTTAATGACTTTGGGTTGGAAGTCAATCTTATCAGATATTAGAATGGCTACTCCAGCTTGTTTCTTCATACCATTTGCTTGGAAAATTGTTTTCCAGCCTTTCATTCTGAGGTAGTGTCTATCTTTTTCTCTGAGATGAGTTTCCTGTAAGCAGCAAAATGTTGGGTCTTGTTTGTGTAGCCAGTTTGTTAGTCTATGTCTTTTTATCGGGGAGTTGAGTCCATTGATATTAAGAGATATTAAGGAAAAGTAATTGTTGTTTCCTGTTATTTTTGTTGTTAAAGTTGGCATTCTGTTCTTGTGGCTGTCTTCTTTTAGGTTTGTTGAGGGATTACCTTCTTGTTGTTTCTAGGGCGTGGTTCCTGTCCTTGTATTGGTTTTTTTCTGTTATTATCCTTTGAAGGGCTGGATTCATGGAGAGATAATGTGTGAATTTGGTTTTGTCGTGGAATACTTTGGTTTCTCCATCTATGTTAATTGAGAGTTTGGCTGGGTATAGTAACCTGGGCTGGAATTTGTGTTCTTTTAGTGTCTGTATAACATCCGTCCAGGATCTTCTGGCTTTCATAGTCTCTGGTGAAAAATCTGGTGTAATTCTGATAGGCTTGCCTTTATATGTTACTTGGCCTTTTTCTCTTACTGCTTTTAGTATTCTATCTTTATTTAGAGCATTTGTTGTTCTGATTATTATGTGTCGGGAGGTATTTCTTTTCTGGTCCAGTCTATTTGGAGTTCTGTAGGCTTCTTGTATGTTCATGGGCATCTCTTTCTTTAGATTTGGGAAGTTTTCTTCTATAATTTTGTTGAAGATGTTTGCTGGTCCTTTGAGTTGAAAATCTTCATTCTCATCCACTCCTATTATCCGTAGGTTTGGTCTTCTCATTGTGTCCTGTATATCTTGGATGTTTTGAGTTAGGATCTTTTTGCATTTTACATTTTCCTTGATTGTTGTGCCGATGTTCTCTATGGAATCTTCTGCACCTGAGATTCTCTCTTCCATCTCTTGTATTTTGTTGCTGATGCTGGTATCTATGGTTCCAGATTTCTTTCCTAGGGTTTCTATCTCCAGTGTTGCCTCATTTTGGGTTTTCTTTATTGTGTCTACTTCCCTTTTTAGGTCTAGTATGGTTTTGTTCATTTCCATCATCTGTTTGGATGTGTTTTTCTGTTTTTCATTAAGGACTTCTACCTGTTTGATTATGTTATCCTGTTTTTCTTTAAGGATTTGTAACTCTTTAGCAGTGTTCTCCTGCAATTCTTTAAGGGATTTTTGTGCTTCCTCTTTATTGTCTTCTACCTGTTTACTAGTGTTCCTTTGTATTTCTTTAAGTGTGTTATTAAAGTCCTTCTTGAAGTCCTCTACCATCATCAGGAGATATGCTTTTAGATCCGTGTCTAGCTTTTCCGGTGTGTTGGGGTGCCCTGGACTGGGCGAAGTGGGAGTGCTGGGTTCTGATGATGGTGAGTGGTCTTGGTTTCTGTTAGTAAGATTATTACGTTTACCTTTCGCCATCTGGTAATTCTGGGGTTAGTTGTTGTCATTGTCACTGTTTAAAGATTGGAGCAGAAGCTGTGTTCCACTCACCAGCAGTCTCAAAATCCTGTGGCGGGGGTCGTGGGTAGCTGGCAGTACCCTGGTGCTGGTCCAGCCGGAAAAGGCCTGTGGTCCTACTCAGGCCGGTTTTCTGCTTCCCTAACTAATGCAGTCTCAGGTCCTGCTCGCAATTGGATTGGAGCAGAAGCTGTGTTCCACTCTCCAGAAGTCTTAAGATCCTGTGGCGGGTGTTGTGGGTAGCTGGCGAGTGTCAGCCAACCCTGCGCCCTAGCTACCCCGGTGCTTTTCTGACAGGAAGAGGCTTGTGGCCCTATGTAGGCCGGTTTTCTCCCTCCCCAACCAAAGCAGTCTCAGGTCCCTCGTGATTGGACTGGAGTAGAAGCTGTGTTCCACTCACCAGAAGTCTCAAAATCCTGTGGTGGGTGTTGTGGGTAGCTGGCGAGTGTCAGCCGACCCTGCGCCCTAGCTTCCCTGGTGCTTTTCTGACCGGAAGAGGCTTGTCCAATTTGAAATTCTTTTGATCAAATAGAAGAACAAAGATTTTATTTTTAAACGTTTTAAATCAAATAACAGAATATTACATGTTGAACTTTTCTTAATGAAGTAGAGAACATTTCAAATTTTCTTAATGAAATACTTTAATTCTTCTTAAGCAAGATATGCCCAAAAAAGGTCTTGAATTTTCTTAATTAGTCTGAGTTCTGTGTAAAACATCAGCTTTTGAGAATCCAGAAAATATAGAGCTAAGCTGTACAGGCATACCCTACATGTCACCTAGAATCCATTTGCTGAAAAGGTAGTTGATGTCAGTTAGCTTCTTGATCATTTACTTTGAGGCAACAAAGATAAAATGTAGAACCATTTGTTCTGTGGCAGAGGAATAATAGTCAATGGTCTTTTTTTTAAATGAAAAATAATTAAATAAATAGATAATAAACAATTCAAAAAAGTTTCCTCAGGATCTTTACTGCTTTACTGGAGCTATTAGAATTGATACCTTCAAGACATAATTTTGCAACACAAATGAGATGAACTTTAGCATAAGCTTAAACTAAGACTATCAGACACATTAAAAAATATCTATGGATGACCAGGATTCTATTAAGAACTATGCTGGGAAAGTAGACATGAACTAACACTCCCCAGGTCACTTGGCAACTGGAACATTTTCATTGTCTCCATGTGTGTATTGAAAAGTGACTTCATCAATGCAAGAGTTTCTTGTTAACAACTGTATTAGTTTGCTAAGGCTCCACAATAAACTGCTACAAACAGATGATATAACAGAAATTTATTTATCACCCAGTTCCAAATGCCCAAAATTCAAAAGTCAAAAATGTATAATTGGTAACTTCAACAAAAATCTCAAAGACGGCATCTTTGTTTGCCTCTTCCAGGATGATATTTCCTCTTGTACTAGTTCATAGGCCAACTTCTGCCGCCATCATCATGTGACCTACTTTGAGGGAACATGCTGTGATCTAGTATAGAAATCAAAAAAAAATGTTCTTTAAAGTGTCATTAATCAGTAGAAAGATATAAGATTTAAATTGAATTGTCAAAGGTTGTGTTCAATGATACTATGTTTCTATAGCAGGTTAACCTTTTAGAGGGCCAAGTAGAAATTCATGATGGACTCTTGTAGCATTAAAACTTTAGTTTAGAAAGTAATACCTCCTTCAACAACATTCTTATGCCAAACACAAATATGTTGGATTAACTGGTAAGTAGTAAGAGAAATGAAATCAAAACAATATAACTTTCCATACATTAAACTGTTCAAGAGCTATATTGTTCAAAAGCTATTAACAAAATTTCCCTTATTTTGTCTTAGAGCCTATTCCATATGTTTAAAAAAAAAAACGATTTTATCTAGACTCCTAGTGTGAAATGGCAAACTCATCTTTAAAAATACTCATTGCACAATCAGCTACATATCCTTCTTAAATTGTTCTGCCTTATCCTTGACTGCACAAGTGTATTATCTTCTTGTCCTTTCAGTGAGGAACACTTACATTAATTTAGTCACATACCATCATATGGCAATACTCCAGACTTGTAAATGAAACTAAATCCATGCTATAAATTCTCAGACTGCCCTTTCTGGGCCATGACATCATTTAGAAGAAATATGCAGACCCATCATTTGCTTACACTAGCTTCTCAATTCATTTATAGCTGTCCTTCTTTGTCGTTTACAATTAGCAGAACAGTTTTGCCCTTCATGTTTTTTGCATTTCACTGAAGAAGACTGCAGTGTATAGCAAATATAGCATTAACCTGTAAGCACCTACTCCTGCTACAATGACTACAGGCACATCATTGAGCAAAATCGTTCTTCCCCATATTTTGCGTTTCCACCAAGATAGGGATTGGAATCTTCAGAAGAAAATCACATCACTGAAGTGCAGCTGGTTCTTAGAGACAGATATCTAAAAGCACGAATGTTTTCAAAGCCTCTTTCCTCCATCAGGGCACAGATGGTTGGTTGCCAAATATGGCTTTTATCCCTTTAATACTTACTCATTCGTGTTAAATATTGAGCACCCACTTTGTGTCAGTCCATGTCCTAAACCACTGAGATAGCCCACCAAACAATACAATTAGACTCAGAAGGATCTAATGCAAAGCTTTATTGTGTGTCCTAATGTATAACAGATGTGCTAATGCATTGGCGCTCAGGATGGCTCAAGTGACTACAGCCCTAAGGCCAGTTATTATCTCCTTGTACCAATAACTCAATATTATGTTTTATGTATGTCATGGTGAAAAACATTTAGAGATGCCACGGCTAGTACAGTGTCGCCAGAGTGTAGACTGATGGATGGGCTCGTCGCTGCTCCTCAAAAAAAAGAGGGAGTGCCAATCTTGGTAGACTGGGGCCTATGCTCTAACTGTTTAGGAGGCTGAGGCAGGAGAATTTCAAACTCTGGGCATGTTGAGATTTTAGAGTCTGTTTAAGGTCCTTTTGGTCGAGTGCTTCAAGATAAAATGTAAAAAGAGGCTCAGGGGTGACATTCAAAGAGGTCCTAAATTTAATTCCCAGTTGTAGGAGGGTAGAGAGAAGTATAGGGGGAAGAGGGGGAAGAAGGAAGAGAAATAAAGGGAAAAGGAAAGGAGAGCCTGCATAAGCCAGTGAGTAGGAATTCTGCATAAACCATGACTTTTCTTAGCATTTCACAGTGTAAACTAGCTGTTTGTCTCAGCCTAACCTCTCCTAGTTAACACATGGCCGCAAATGATAACTGCTCTCCAGTTTATTTTCCTGTCTGCTTTTGTTCCTGTCCTCATTGCCATGTGTGGCTTTATCTTTTCCACAGACTAACTAAACTTAAGTAGCTATCAGCCATGTTCCTTCCCTGCCCATTGGAAATTGAAGCTCTCCTAAGCATTGGTATGATCTGTACCTCTTCTCAGCTGTGTTCCTCATTCCTATTCCCAAAGGGATGCTCAGTTAGCTTTCACACGGGAGGGGAGGGGGGCGTGTCTTGTTGAGCTTTGCTAGTTAGCAACCAGAGTCCTTAAAGAAGTCTAGACTGACTGGAAGGCTTTCACAGACATCTTCACTTGCTAGAGGCACACAAAATATTCTTTGAGTGTTGGCTTCTAGAGACATTTTAAATTGAGTTGTTCTGGCTGCTCACCTATGGTGAAAAGGGACTGGCAAGCTGACAGCCCCTGAGGGCTTCTTGTGACAAGGAAGGGTGAATGTAGGGAGAGAAGCAGAGGGTAAACCTCAGCTCGCATGTTCACAGCCCATGACTCACAGTAACTCTCCATAGCTCAGGTCTCCAAGAGCCAACACTGAAGTGGGACCTAGAAGGTAATCGGTATGGGGTCTGATAATCCAAAACAATGACGACATAGGAGTGGAAACAGCTGGGTAAGGGCAGTTGTCTTGTCAGTTTGAGTGATAGAATCACCTAGAATTTTTTTTTTCAAAAATCCAGTCCACTTAATGGTGATCTGATTGGGCCAGAAATTAAACCAGAAAATTCCATTCTTACCACCCTAACACAGGCAGCATTGCCTTAAGAGAGAATTATAGTTTAGTATTTATCTCATTAAATTTTGTACACATAAAAGAAAATCATGAAGTTGCATTCATACAAAGTACATGGACAGACACACAGATGTGTGTGGGCATGTTGTGCTCCCCCTTCTACACACACACACACACACACACACACACACACACTTTGAGAGGTATTTGAGCAACAAAAGCATCATCTAAGATTCTGTGACAGCCAGATACTAAGGTATGACCCACTTACCTGCATTATATAATATACACAATCATAGCTGTTTACAATTTCTTGCTTAAACAGTTTATTAGTGTTTAGAATTGAGCATCAAACTTGAATATTCCATTCAAATAATGCTAAATGGTCGTAATCATTAGAAGTTATTTTACCACTGTGTAAGTTTGAATTGTTAATCCACTTTGGCTCCTGGTGGGTTTTCCTCACATTACACCTGCCCAAGAGCTCTGGATTCACAAATGAAAGACACACACACACACATATACACACACACAGCTTAATTTTTATATGCCTTGACTTGCTCAATGGCTGGGCACTTCTAAACCTCCCTGCGGATAATACATACTCCCCTCCAGTATTCCTAACTTAACACCTTCTAAATCTCTATTTTATCTTTGCTGCCCTGTTACCTTCTGGGCAGCATCCCCTAAGGGCCACTTTACCTTTCCGTCTACATAGTTGGATGATTTCTCTCCTGCAGCTTTTAAATCTGACTTCTCTGCCTCCAAGTTATGGGTTTTCCTCTCTCTCCTCCTCAGTCCCTTGCCCATGCAATCTAAAAGTTCTCTCTCCATCTCCCTGCCCAGCCATTGGCTGTACAGCAATTATTTATTACCAGTTAAAGCCAGCTTGGGGCAGGGACCCTCAGTGTCTGAAAGTGAGGCCTTTGGGAGCCGAATTAAGAGAGAGCATTAGAACCATTTCCCAACACTACTAAAGTTATAAGCCTTTTAGTTCCTTTCGGCTTTGTTTTTTGCCAAAAGTTCAGCTGTGAAACAGTTCCCACAGATACATGTTACTCCCAAAATATTCTCTCAAAGTGCTTTTGCGGCTCAACTCATGAAAGCTTACTGAAGAGTAAAAGCTATACCTTTGTTTCTGAGTTGAAGGAATAATAAAAGCTCTCCAGTTCATGAAGAGTTCCTGTAAAAAGGCCAGCTGATTGCTAGTCTCAGTCACTGCCGTTATTACCAAGTATGTCAGCACTAACTGTTTTGGTGTGGCTACAAATGAGAATAAGTGACTGACTGTGCCGAAATAGGCAAGGAAAGCAAAGCCTGGCTTCTCTTTTGAATATGCACGCCTGGCTTTTGTTTTGTTTCACTAACAGAAATGTATTTACTTCTTGTCACTAAAATGTCACCCTTTTGCTGGACAATGCTATCAGCACAAAAACCTTGGCCCTAATTCTAAGAGGGGTAAGAGATAGTTTACTCTGGAGCTATTTGAGTGACCCAGGAACACAGGTTTAGGTTACCCCAAATTCAATGCTTCTATATGGAAGCAATTTCATGAAGTTTTTATAGTTGTACAGAACAAAGAAAGCCACAAATCAAGGCAAATTTAAAACACATTGGTGAGTACATCAGAGGAGCAGATACAGCAAGACAGGGAGACTTTCCTATGGGCCTAAGATGCTACTTGATAGTATTCTTAGATTTAGATTGGTAAAGACCAGTGCTCTGCTACGTTAGTAAATTCTAAAAGGTTTTTGTTTGTTTGTCATAAGATGTGGACAAGGGATGTCTAGAGTGCTAGAACTAACCCAAGAAAGGGTAGCTAAAACTTTGAACCAGCAGCAGTCCAATCTCTCTACAGTACTGATTGTAATTATCTAATCAGTTACTTCAGTTTTTTTTCAGGAGTTTTCATCCACAATACCATAGGCACAGTGTGACTGGCACAAAATTTTCAACGTAGTTTTGTGATAGGGCTTACGCATCAATGTCAGTTCTCAATTTCTAAATTGTTAAATAAAGGTGGTTATAAATCATTCACTTTAGAACCACTATCCACGCTTTACAGACTCTTATGTGACAATGGAATCCTTGGATGAAGGAACTGCCTCTCTCTCTCTCTCTCTCTCTCTCTCTCTCTCTCTCTCTCTCTCTCTCCCTCCCTCTCTTGTTTGCATGTTTGTCTGTCTCAGAATTTTTTAAGATGATGAAGAGAAGTCTTAAGAAGGGATTTATAAAAATCAGTTCAAAAGCAGGAGCCTACAAAATATACTGTCAAGGAACAACAGCATACACACCCATACATATACACATGCACACAGACACACAAGCACACGCATGCACACACACCACTCAAATATTAAAGCACTACTATGGAGGCCAGCACCAAACAGGGCTTCAAAAAGAAGTTAGTAGTCAACTGTATCAAATATTCCAGAGAGTGTGAACAACTGGATGTGAATAGATTGACAATCAAAGCCAGTACTGCTCCGCCTGCCCACTGCAGTGTCCCTGAAGAGCAGCTGGCAAAAGACTGAGAGGAGTCAAGTTAGGAAGTGAAGGAAGAGCATAGGCATTGCTGTGGAGAGATGTGGATTAAGAAAAACTCCAGTTTTATTTTCACAGTGTCATTCTATATGCTTAACTGCTGATAGAGCAGAGAAGTGAAGACACAGAAGAGCAAGACAACTTTGATAGAATCCTTGAGAAGACACAGGGATGGGAGTCATAATGAGGGACCTCCACTAAAGCCAATGGAATAAAGAAGAGAATCGGTTGTCAGAGTGAAACAAAGTATCTAGAGTTTGCAGACAGAAAAAGAAATAAAAGGAGACAGGGTCAGATGTTCTCCTGTGTTACCCAGTCCTTAACCAGTTGGTCTACATGGGATGATGGAATAAGCTCTGATACCATAGCCTCCATTGACTATCTGCTATGTAAAGTTCTGAAAATGTCTTTGGTGTCCAGGACTATACAAAATCTATCAGTCTTCCTTGAGGGGCTCTTACAAGGAACATATTTTTACTGTATTATAACGATGATGGTCTTATTAGAGATTCCCAAGTAATTGTAGATTTATCTATTATCATCTGTATCTTAACAATTATTCCTAACTGTGTGCAGAAGACAATAAGGTAAACTCACTGAGGGACAATAAAAAAATCACATTTTATATATAGCATATTATGTATAGCACATAGCAGTGCTAAACACAGCAGTGACATGAGAAATATTAATATACCATATTACACAGAATGATTAAAGCTGTTTGGCTTTGTGGTTTGGATTTTGCTCTTGTGTTCAAGTATCCCTGCTATGACTGTACTGTTAAAGCCTTCACTGTCACTGCATCCTAGGAAATGCTCTACTCTCAATCCCATCACTCTCTGTGGGATCTTAACTTCAGGTCACAGGGAAGAACAACTACATTACCTGATAATGTTTATCCATTTCCTCATGCACAGCCTAAGGACAAGGAAATGGTTAGACACTCAGCTCAAGCAGATAAAAATAGATGGGCTTCAACCCATTGCTTCTTTCTGTTGTCATTTAGAATCATTTTCAGAATGGTTGCCAAAAAAAAAAAAGTCTCACTGAGAAAGGGTGGCCAGATCTAAGCATATAAATTTGACCAGAAATGCATAGATTTCCTTGAACATAAAAGAAATGGAGATATTCTTGTCATGAAATACCTTCTCGTGAGTTTTTCTTTCTCTATAGTTTCTAGTAAGCTTTGAGTTTTGAAGAGAAGATTCGCTGCAGAAAGAGATAGACTAGCAGCCCAGGAGGTGGGGCTAAAGCAAACTAGTCCCATAATATCAAGGCAACTCTACCTCTAGATGCCCAGGAGACTAATAAATCGCAGGTCCTTGCTTCTTCCCAAGGCCTTATCTTGACCAAACTGTTGTCAAAGCCATCTGAAGTTCCATAAAAACGCTGTGTTTAAAAGGTCATCAAGCAAATCCTCTCAACCTCTGAGTAACCCACTTGCTGAAAGATCAGCTCTTGACAGAATAGGGAAGTTGCAGAAGGCACATTAGAGAGAGAACAGAGCTTCTGTCTCCACTGTTGCCTTCTTCGTGAAAGAGAACTCGGCCAAGTCTGACTCAAGAAAACAAATGACTAACAATTTGCATATTTGCTCTTAATAATAAGTGAAGCATTCTTGGTTTTTTTCCTTAGCAACCAGGACTTTTGGTTAACTCTAAATGAGCCTTGTTATAGAAAACCCTTGAATTTCAATATATTACATATAAGTGGCCACCCCGAGGTTTTACAGATTCCTCAATATTTGTCTTTATGAATACATGACAATCAGAAACGTAAATAGTAAGTGTTCAGGGAAACAGCTACATAATATTCTTGTATTTCAGTTACCTGGTCCTCATATTACTATATATTTCTTCATAGATTCTTACTTTTTCCAATTCAAAATCAGAAAATTCTGAAAGAACCATCAGTGCTTTGCTTAAGAGTGTAGTAACATGAAAAGTAGATTTCTCCTACTGTCTTTAATTTTTTTTTAATCATGTCTGATCAATTCCGGAACAAGAAATGAGTCTTTCCATTCCCATTCATTCCGCTTCTACCTCTCCTCACAGCCCAACTAGCAGACTTTCACATCTAAGTGTTCCTGTAGAGCAGAACACTGTTGAGGCCAAATAAGAGAAAGTTATTTTCTGCTGGACAAAGGAAAGGGAGCTACCTCTGGCCTTGACTAGAGACCTAACATTGCAAGCTATCCAAAACTTTAGATTTAATGTATCCAGGCCTGGAAGTCCTCTGGCCAAGAAGATTATGTCACCTCAAGTTATGCTAAAGAGATGGAAGGAATAATTATTCTTTTGATGAGATAATGTAATTATCCTCCCCAGACACCATGTGTTCTGTGCAGTCACTATATACCCACCATGCAACCCCTTTAGGTCTGCCTCCTTTTCTCAAACTTGGCACAAGAAGACACAATTTCTTCTTTCTTCTTCTCTGTCTCTTTTGCTTGCTTGCTGGTCAGATCCTAAGTGTGCTTTGTCTTGGTCCTTTGAACTTGTCCACTCTTTCTCTGAAGCTACCTCCATTTTGCCACTTGGCTGCTTGTCAAACCTCCATGCCTAGCTCAAAGAGCCTTCTCTTCTACCCTCCTTCTCTGTGCAGTTGCCGAGACTTACAGCTTGCCCACTGTGTGGTTTCTCCTTTAAACTCTAATAAAATTGTCCTCAATCTATCTTCTGAGTCCATTCATAAACTCTCTCATTAATGAGACTAATAGTCCTCAATGTGTCCTCAATTTCCCCAGCCACCACACACACTCCACATGGGATTTCCCATAAGCGGTTTCAGTTAGCTTTGGGGTTGAGGTGGGAGTAGGAGGTATGCTTAACTCTCAGGGGACAATGCTGACTCTGTAGCACTTTAGGGACTTGGTCACTGTTTTCAATAGTTTTGGGGAGTGTTTATTTTTTTCCAAATCATTCACAGAGATAAATATGCTAAGACCCTTCCCTTACAGATCAAGAGCTGGTTGTATACTTGCCTCTGTCCTGCTGTGCCCAGCTGTGACTCTTAGAACCTTAGAAAAGTAGAGCCTGTTCTCATTGATTTGTCTACAACTTAAAAAGATGGTGACAGCAGCTGAGCCTACTATGGAATCTGTTATAGTGAAAGAACTCACCTCATAGTTATTGTATTCAGAATTCATTCAGCAGGAACACATTTCTAATCTAAAATCTTCCATTGCAATTCAAACTAGATTTGAGGCTTCCTGCCACCTCGTGTGTTTATCTTGATAAGATGAAGAAAGGAAATCATAAGAATTGAAAATCTTCACCAAGACTAACTGTAATCAACAACAGGAATACTCATAACTTAGCTTCAGATTCATAATTTATTTCTGTCTCAGACAATGTAAAGACAGTGGACAGTTAAGCATTTTTCTTTTCTAACTTAGTTAAATAAAATTATTTTCAAATTGCTTTGGAGATAAGGTTGTGAGTAGGGAAAGATTAAAAGAAAGTTTCATGATAGGTGCAAGAAAATAAGGATTTCTGTGTGAGTTTCACCACACTGTCAGTAAATTAAAACTCCCATAATTATATGCATTTAACACAGAGATAGTTGATCTTCTAGAAAAGTGAGACAGACATTGTGAGCCTACAGGAAGAGGCAGGTTAAAAGATAATAATCTACTCTGAGTTACTCACATGTATGTGCTTTCCAAGATAAGGTGTGATATTAAGCAATCATGCCACAAATTGAATTTGTGGCATTCACAAAATATATTGCTCCCTAAAAGAAGACAATGCATAGAAAAGATCACTCTGACATATCTTAATTCTGGCTTTCTCAAAATTTAAGACATTTCACACTTTTTTCTTCAAAGCATGATATCCCCAAAACTAAGACAAAAAAATATTTCTTTTGTTTAATATATTCAATGCCTCTTTTTGGTCAGTCTTTCTCTTAGAATATAAAAATAATATTTATGATAAAAGTAAATATTGGTTAGGAGTTTATCATAACGACATATAGCAATAAAAATTATTTTCAGAGTTTAAAGAATCAAGATGCATGAAGTAATCTAGCCTAGCATACAGTAGCAGCATCCTCCACATCAAGAAAAAGAAGTCCTGCTCCTTCTTCATATTCCAGAGACTCACTGCTTCCGTCTACTCTTTGTAGACACAGATGTCAAGAAAATGGAGTAGATCATCAGAACAATGAACAGAATGGTAAACAGCATCACACACAAATAGTATGCCCCCCTGGCTTTGTAACTGGGACTCTCAGTTTCCTGTTTCAAATGAGCTTTTCAGGATACACAGTATCCTGGAGAGTATGGGAATAGATGACTTGATTTTCAATACTTCCTTGGCCAGTCTTTAGCCCTTACCCAAATAAAGGCATTGGTTATTCAGAAACATGGGTGATTTTGGTCAAATTTCACACTGTAGTGTTTCTGCTTTGAGTAATAATATCTTGCTTTACAGATGAGTTCACCAAATATTGTATTTTCCAGTTGAGGCTGGGGAAGAATGTGGAACAGAAGATAAATACACAAACACAGCCCACACCAAGCATTGACTCAAGTAGAAACCACTCAGTTTGACTCTCTGTTACCTTTCTACCCACTTCTATGGGATCTGAAATAAGATAAGGCCTTATCCCATTCTCTCTGTCCCTTTAGCTTTCCATGTCTGTATTCCTTTAAGAATGCCAGTACACATAACTGTGCTAAAGAATAGACCTCAGTATTTCTTCATAGTTGTTGACTAGCAGTGGGTATGGGGCTATATTAGCTCTGCTCCAAACAACTCAAGATATACAGGTGGCAACCTTTTAGAAGTGTCAAGTTCTCTCTCTGAATTAACCATGTATAAACATTTGCACAGAAAACTGGGTGCTGATTTTATTGGAGACACAAGGAGTTTGTACCATAGCAACAACCTTATTAGAAGACAGTATAATCCTTACATTAAATCTTTTTAAAACAGAAAACAAAGAACTCAATTCTAAGTTGCCAGCCAGTAGAAGAGAGATGTACACTCCCAAAGTATATCATATTTATACAATTTCAAGTCTTCAAATGCTTTATTGTTGCTTGAATATCCAGTGTACATAACTTCAGGTTCAAAAACACTTACCATAACTCATACATATATCTGTTTGAGATATTAGATTTCTGTATTTTTTGGTTGTCTTAATATACTTAAATATTATTTCTAAAGTCTGTCTATTACATCACTAGATTGATTATATATTTGAGTTTTCCGTGAACTGGTTTACTTGGTTGAATTGACTATAAATCCCTTGACACATATTGATGACTGCTCATTTTCTTCCCCAGGGATTGTTTCTTTTACTCATTTATTTTCCAATTTCTCTGCTTCTTATTTGACAGTATCACATGAGCAGCAAAACAGAGCACTCTAAGTTTGCAAGAACTGGTATAAACTAATTAGCAGATTTTATGATGGAGACTATTCCCTTCCCAGGTTATCATTTGGCTTAGACAGTAAACAGAGAACTTAGCACACCAAGGCAATACCTTCATTCAGACTTGGTCCTATTTAACATGTGGACTTCAAGTCAAGATTGTGGACATTGTTCAAAGACAGAAACTGTCAGTTTAGGAGTGAGTTACAATATAAAAACAGCCTCAAGAATGGGTTTTGAGTTATAAAAATTCTTGATCTTCCATTGTTAGCAGAAAGAAAACCACCTCTTTAATAGGATAAGGTATGTTCTGATAGAAAGACCCTGTACAACTGGAATTCAGGTAGGTCAGAGAGAAGCTCCCCACACACAGGTGTGAAGAAGCATTGAGGTGTTACTAACGAACACCAAATAGAAGTGTTGAATAGTTTGTTATGTGAAGAAGATCCAGAAATAAGAGTGGAAATCAGTGCTGGCTCATTTCATGAGCCATGGGACTGGCAACCCCCACTGCTTAAAAATCCTCTTTAAAGAGCAAGCAAATGAATTGGCTATTCCAGTTGTTGCCACCTGGACCCAGCACAAAATAAGCCTACTCTTCTCTGTGGAGTCTTGAATAACCAGGTCATTACAAGGTGCATCTAAATACAATGGTTACCCTCATTCTATCTTGTTCAGAATTTACTCAGTACTTTGGGTCTGGGGATTATTTTTTGTTTTTTCTTTTATTTTCTTGTGTGTCCTTACTATAAGTTTAATTTGCTACCCCCCCCAAAAAGGCAAAAATGTAAACAATACTTAAAAGAAAGGGAGAAACCAAAAAAACCCCTATATCCTCCCAATCTCTTCTATGGAAATAGTTTATACACTCTCACATTAATGACAATTTTCAATGTAGAAATACCTTCATGCAGAAAAATCATCAACTAAAACATAGCTAAAATGACACAGACATAAAACAAATGAGGTTGTGAAATGTCACCCACCACCTATCTATCATCACTACAGTATATACCTTATAAATTTAGGGATAGCACATGAAATACTTCCCATCAGAGCAATATACATAAATATCCCCACAAAAGAAAGCACTAAATATTTTAACGCTTTGCTTCAAACTTTAATGATTTGCAGATGGCATCTAGATCTTAAAATATATAGAAAGACACTTTACAGCTCTGACTAAATATAAATAATACATTCATCTAATTCATGAATGGCAAAGACACGTCCTTCTGCTGATGAATATGCTCATCATCCATGACTGCCAGTGACAATTATAAGGATACACTACAATAAAACACAGTGCCCCTGTGTAGAGATAATGGGAAGTAATCCATTCCATGAAAACAGTAATTAACTTGCAATCTTTCATTACTGCTGACCAGTTACAGTGGTGTCAAAGAATACTTGCCGATGCAAAAATACAGATTAGATTGAGGTTGATAAAGTTGCATTTCTTATTTATCCAGGCAGGAATTGTTAAGGATATCAGATTTTAAAAGAGACAATGAAAGCAAAACTCTGTGTGTGTGTGTGTGTGTGTGTGTGTGTGTGAGAGAGAGAGAGAGAGAGAGAGAGAGAGAGAGAGAGAGAGAGAGAGAGAAGAGAGAGAGAAAGAGAGAGAGAGAGTTCTGTGAGTTTTGTGAGTGTTTCTGCCAGAAGATAATATTGTGCATCCTATTGTATCATTGTGTGCCTTACTCTTTTGAGTCAGAGTCTCTCATTGAACACAGAACAGCAGTGCAAGCTCATGAGCCCAGGCAATTCTGTCTCCACCCCACCCGGACAGCACTTACATGCATGCACATGGCCACACCTAGCTTTTTACATTGATGATATAAGTCAAACCTAAATCCTCATGCTTACACAGCAAGCACTTTTACCCACTGAGTTATCTCTCCAGCCCAGAGCTTCTAGCACTATAAAACAAACTCAGAAGGAATTGAGCAACCACTTGCTTGGAGATGATATCACAAATGTGTAGTCAACACATTTGAGCAAACAGAAGCCCAAAAGCACTTACAGGTTCTTATAAAAGCATTGGAAAACAAAACTTACTAATGACAGTGGAAGTGGTTCACTTTGGAATACAAGGTGTTTCATTTTTCTTAAGTTTAATTTCACAAATTGTTCTTAACACAGGCAGGTTGTATACATTAAAGTATGCTTAGAGCATTTAACATGTACTCTGTGGCTATCAATATAAGTGATCCTAAAACAACCTTTTGGTTTTCAATTGCATTATTGTGGCAATAAAAAAAAAATGTATGGATGTTAGTAAAATAAAAACCTCACACTCAAATTATACAAGCACCTGACAGAATGCATTTGTTGAAATCTGTATGTGGTTTGAAAAATGTTTAAGAATTGAAACAGCCACATCTTAACTTTCAAGCCCTCAAGTTCAGAAAGTATCAATGCATTTCAGTAATTTGTGCTCAGAAACATTATTCTGGGCTTTGAAATTCAAAAAATAGAGGGTTTCTTTTTGGATTATTTTATGATCAGCCTATAGTCTCTATGCAAGTAAAATTAAAGCTGTCTGACAACTCATGGGCACATCAGTCGCTGTTAAAGAAGTAGGAAATTGCGTAAAAGCACGAAAAGCGCTGGGTAATTTTGCAGTTTCATCTCTAAACATAATTGTAAGGATGCCTGCCTTTCAATTCTCTCCCCCTCTCTCTTCTGAAGCACGGCCTTTTAGTTCTTGCCCTTTTAAATAGCTTTGCCTACTGTCGCTTTGCTTGTTAATGCACGGGTTGATCTTACCCATCATAGAAGGTATTTACAGGGGGTACTTGCTTTTATCTGTATTCACAGAGAATGCTAACAAATTAGAAGAAAGTGCCAGAGAACACCACATACCTTGTCCAGAACATTATAATGGTTTCTGCATGCATGGGAAGTGTGAACACTCCATCAATATGCAGGAGCCATCTTGCAGGTAACATTTTCTTTCTTAAACTTTTAAAGAGCATAAGGTAAAAAATGTAGAAGCTAGCTTTTATGAGCTAGTGAAAGTGGTTTATATTCTGCTTAAAGAGGGGGCAGCAGCAAAATTTGTCTCCCCTATACACAGTGAGAGAGAGAGAGAGAGAGAGAGAGAGAGAGAGAGAGAGAGAGAGAGAGAGAGGAGACATGTGCATACCTTCTTCAATTTGTGTGTAGCATGCCATGCTGTCCATGACGTGTACTTCAAAGGACATGGTACACTTTTTATTCACAATTCTTTCCTCTGAGTGTAGAGTTGTGCTTAGCACTTCTCAGTGTTTCTTGAGTAAGTGAGTTATCATTTCCAAAATCCTTCCTATCGTCTATGAAACATCACCAAACATGGCTTTCTTGGGTACTCAGTCTCTTCTCTGTAGAGCCTGGTGTCATGAGATGATTGGCCTTACCTCCAGTTTCAAGCTCAACACAAAGAAACTGTTTGTCTGGCTTCAGTTTATAAATATCTACTGAGTATTCTATGTCTAGAACAAACATTATGTCTGAGATGGCAAATCAAAATGAAAATATATCTATATTTAAATTAATGTACAATTGGCATAGGATGAAATAAATTGATTATGATACAGAAATATACAAAAACATCACTATATGTTTCTCTGTCTCTGCCTGCCCCTCTATCTCTGCCTCTCTCTCTCTCTCTCTCTCTCTCTCTCTCTCTCTCTCTCTCTCTCTCTCTCTCTCTCTCTCTCTCTCCCTGTTCCTGCTCATCTTTTATTGATAATTGTCTTCTCTACCTGTTTCCTTTCACAGTATACAGTGGTACCTGCCTGTTCTTCAACAGGCAAAGTAGACATGACAGAGAAAGCCTGGTTGCCCCTTCCTCCTAAACAGTTATTAAATTAAATCCTCTGGACTCACATAGGAAGTTCCTCATGATATAGTTACAAGAAATTCAAAGACAAGAACTAAAAGCTTTCCACAAGACAATGCCAGACTGATCCAATTTAATACGTTTTCATGTCACATGTTCATTTCATTATGCAGATAGAATACGTTTTGGTTTGAAAGCTGAGGGAGTGAGACACACAATTCATTATCAAGGAAGGCTCACACTAGCTTCATTTGTACACTTTTATTGCCTATACCATAATTTTTTTTGAAGAAACAAAATTCTCCTTCAGAACTTTATGACCAGCAAATTTAAGAAATTTGCTGTATGTCTCATTCTAATATTTTTTCAACATTTCTCGAACATTGGCATATAAAATGCCTAAAACAAATAGACTTTTTTTTTGGTATTGTATCATTAAGCAATAAGTAAGCATGTTAACTTAGGTTAAAGAAACAAACTAAAGTTCTGGGCCACAAGTAAGAAGCTGTTGTCCTCCTTCCAGATGCGATGCTGGTTACACTGGTCAACACTGTGAAAAGAAGGACTACAGTGTTCTCTACGTTGTTCCTGGCCCTGTCCGGTTCCAGTACGTCTTGATTGCAGCTGTGATTGGAACAATTCAGATTGCTGTCATCTGCGTGGTGGTCCTCTGCATCACAAGGTCAGTAACAGGACTTGGGCGTGACCCAAGCTAAGGCAGCACGACTCCTCCTCTGATCCTGAGTCTGAGTCCCTTGGTGAATTAACTGCTGCCATCCCTTCTCCATGAGTCCTAGCTCATCACCATAAGAATATTTGAATAGCCAAGTGGAGAGGCATGGGTTTTCCTCATTAGTTTTCTCATCTTTACACTATTATGAGGATTGTTTATGTCCAAGATTATTTCTCTTTCTAATACATATATATATTGCCAGCCTCTGTTTAAAGACGCTTTTCTTCTTTTGTCTGCAAAAACCTATGTTTCATTCTGACTATGAACCAGCATATCTACCTACTGGAATCACTACACCAAATGTGAGAAGAGATAATACGTAAGGTCTAATATATAATGTGTAAAAAGGCTCAAACTCTAGCTCCCATTAGTAGCATTTATATTTCCAAGTAGAGCTTTCAAATACCATCAGCGTTACCCAACTTGGTGTAAACAGCAATAGCTCGTAAGTTCCCTTCACAATCTTTTTTTTTTTTAAAGATTTATTTATTTATTATATGTAAGTACACTGTAGCTGTCTTCAGACATTCCAGAAGAGGGCGCCAGATCTTGTTGCGGATGGTTGTGAGCCACCATGTGGTTGCTGGGATCTGAACTCTGGACCTTCGGAAGAGCAGTTGGGTGCTCTTACCCACTGAGCCATCTCACCAGCCCACCACAATCTTTTAAATGGAATGAGAAAGGTTGTACTGTAGTAAACGAAAGTCTTTGATACATTTCTGAAACATGGAGTAGATATCACACCCTAATAGCAAATCCCTAGCTCAGGAAAGGGTAATTTTTACTTGAACAGGAATGAAATAGAAAGAAAACAGAGTTTTCATCCAGTTTCAACAGGAAATCAAACCATGACTCCTGAGTGGTGTTTGAGGTTCAGTTTGAGGAGAGAAACAAAGAGAGTGTTTTGATCTCTTGCAAATGCAAGCATGTGGTAGACAGGAACTAGACTCTGAACCCAATGCATCCTTCATATCCTCTGACAGCCAAAAAGGCCAGTGTAGATCCTTTAAAAAAAAAAAACTGAATTAATTCTATTTCTTCAAAATTCCAGAGAAGCTTTGTAAAGTTTTTATCAAATCCATAAGACATTAAGACTCTGATTCATTTATACTCACTAGAGAAATTCTCCCAAAATTATTTATAAAAACTGGAAAATAAGAAGCATTATGAAATTAAAACATAAAGACTGTAATGCGCCCTGGCATCTGTATTACACTATGTTCTTTAAAGATAAGTGTAGAATCTCCTCTTGAAAAAGACAAAATATAGCTCACAAATCCTCACCTTCCTACAGGCATAAGGAAAGACTATTAACTAGACTAGATGTTTAGATGCCCAGTGACCCATTGGATATATAAAAATAAAGACAGAGAACATAAAACCAACTCAAAAACAAAATATTCTGAGCATAAAAAGAAAAGATAGAGAAGAATCTAAAACACAGAAAACTGTGCCATACTTTTCTAAGCACACATAGAAAAATAAGACTTGTTTTCATATTCATACAATAACAAATTGATGGCTGCTTCATATAGTGAAGAAAGCCCAAACTTCAATATTTCAAACCATGTTTCCAAATTAACTATTAATCACATTTTCATTCCCATACAATATTTTAAAATGAAATAAATATATACACTATTTTACCAGAAATTGGGCATTTGTGTTATAATTTTGTCATATATTTACATATTCACTTGAGTGCACAAATGCACGTGTATACATACACACTTTACAATATTATAAAAAGTGAGCAGTTATTTCATTCATTCATTCATTCATCATAAGTTTCATGGTGGAAATCCTGAAATATGAGACGTTCTCAGATACTGAGAATACACAGCTAAGTACTGAAGCAAAAATGATGGCCAGTCTGTCTACTGATGTAGCTTTGCATTTTACCCTGCTCCTCTGCTCCTAGCTTCTCATGATTTGTGTGTTCTTCTGCAATTGACTACCTGTGCTCAGCTCCCAGTCTGAATAAGCTCTGTCTGCTGTGTTTCCGAAGTATATCGCCTTTTTTCTTTACTTTTCATTCTAAAACTAAATAAAACCTTTTCTCTATCTGCTTTGGAGGAAGAGAAAGAGCACATCAAAAATGTTAGCATTGTCACAGTTCATTATATAAATAACCCCTTGTACAACCAAACCTTTTAAAGACTTTCCAGGAAAAGTGTAAATCTATACATTTCACCAGTATCCAGGGTAGATTCATTCCATTCATTCAAAATTAGTGCCAGCTGGGTCCACCTCTGACCCCTAAGACGCCCTGCTTTCCTGTGATGTAGCAAGCCTTATTTATCAAGTTCTGTTCCAAAACACCCAGATGCTAGACAATTTACAGAATTATTCCTAGTGTCGATTCCTCTTAATGTCTGTTCTTTGTTCTTTTTTCTTTCTCTTCTGTCTTACCAGTTTCTCCCTGAATATATATCTCTCTCCTCTCTCCTCTCCCCTCTCTCCCCTCTCCCCTCCTCCTCCCCTTCCCCTCCCCCCTACTCCCCCTCCTTCTGTCTCTCTCCTGTCTATTCAGAACCTGCCTTTGGAGAAATATCTCATAAAAATGAGTATCTAGAGACATGTTCCAAATGAGCATCTTGTCCCGTTTAGAAGCTGGCTTTTCAGCTTTTTTGCCTCCATCTCTCACCTGCTGAGAGTGTGACTTTTTAGAGCTGTGTTTGTTTTTGACAGATATGTCAGCCACAGCAACTACACAAGAATATGCTCAGACCTACTATGTATGCGTGTACATGTGTATGTATGCTCATTCACATATTTTCCTCCGTCTCTCCCTTAGTGGTAATAGAATTTTGTTAGTTTTTTTATTGCTCTTGCTTCCATCATTAAAGAAATCTCTTAGTATAATAAAAAATACTAGATCGGAGATTTTCAGATAATGTAACCGAATACTAGATTTTTATGGAAGCAACATAATTGGTGTCAATTTATATCTCTAGCTTTATAACATTAATACAAAACAATGATATTAGGCTAAACCAAAGCAATATTCTTTTGCACTTAAATTTGGGTATTATCAGTTGGTTTGTTCTGCTGTGATAGAATCTTAACTTGTAGCTTTGGAATGTCAATATAGCACTCATTGTTAAGACATTTAAACATAAAGTTGCAGAAGGCCTTTGAAGTGAGCTGTGATGAGCTTGTGACTTGCTTGTTTGCCTTGTGCTGAGTCTGTTCATCACACAATATAATGAACAGACTTAAAGAATGAACAGTGAAGGGCAAAGCAAGAATATTTCCCTTCAACTTCTACTTCTGTTCTTCAGTTCTTGACAAAAGCTTAAAGACAACTGCAAGGAGAAGAAAATAATAATAATAATGATAATAATAATAATAATTAATAACATATACATGTAATCAGATTCTATCTGTAATCAGTTTTGGTTTTGTTTTGGTTTTGGTTTTTGGTTTGTTTGTTTGTTTTTTGGGGTTTTTTGCTCTGAAATACTTTAGTAATTTGTTTCATCTAGAGCTTCACTCTTTGATTGTAGGAGCAAACTTTAGGTAACTACATTAGACTAAGATCTGTAAACTTTCCAACCTTCTAGGAAATGCCCCAGAAGCAACAGAATTCACAGACAGAAGCAAAATACAGGGCACTACAGTTCAGACAACACAACAAGAGCATCCACACGGTTAATCTAGAGGGAGCATGTTTCCCAGTGGCCGGACAACCAACAGCTTGGACTACACAATACAGTATTAGAGACAAAAGAATAAGACAAGATCTACACATGTTGCCTTGCGTTTGTGGTAATCTACACCAATGAAAACATGTACTACAGCTATATTTGATTATGTATGGATATATTTGAAATAGTATACATTGTCTTGATGTTTTTTCTGTAATGTAAATAAACTATTTATATCACACAATATAGTTTTTTCTTTCCCATGTATTTGTTATATATAATAAATACTCAGTGATGAGAAAAAATGGCATTCCTAAACTTGCAGTAATTCATAGCTGTAAGCACAGTCCAACTGTCATGGGCTATGCAGACAGCAGTATTTCATCCCTCTGTGCATCTTCAGACAACACATTAGTTTGCACAGGAATCTGTAGCTAGATTTTGAGTGATTCCAAGATCAAGGGATATACCGGTTATTGGGAAAGGGAAAAAATAATTTAGTTTATTGAGGAAGCATAAGATATGTCATATCCTTGAATCATCTCTGCTTCATCTACTTTCTTCCCTGTCTTTCACTGTCATTCCCAGAACAAAAAAAAATCTCTAGCATATAAGTTACAAAAGGGAAGAATGGAAGTGTTTTGTGGCTCAAAATAAAATGCAAAAAAAAAAAAAGATATTTGTCTTTACTGAGAAGCAACATAACTATCTTAGTTAGATAATCTACCTGGGGGGGGGGTCTGAGAAAGGTATCCATTAGGTGTATAAACAGTGGTCAAACCTATTCTGTTTCTGTTTCTGCAAGCAGAAAAAAAAAAGTTAAGAGAACATTGTAACTGTGTCAGTAAGTATGAGCCCAAACTGTGGCTTCCTAGAAGACCCTTGCTGTATTTGTATCTTATTTGAAAAGAATTTAGACTACCAAACAAATGCCCCCACGAACAGTTTTATGGCCCAAAGAGTACTGTTATTTGAAACTGAAAAACAAAAAGACAATGTTTTATGACAATGGAGAGAGATAAGTTTTAAACGGACTTACATAAGAAAGAAAATCCCTAAGAATCTAAAGGACCTTCGTGAGAGCTGTTCTCAACCCTTATGAGATATGAGCAGACAGGTATGAATGGTCACATTGCTTGGGGAGAGTAAATTGTGAACATTCTCAAGGAATAAGATGAAATACCCAATTAAATAATCTCCTTATTATCATTTACCTCTGAGTAGTTTCTGTGGCACTTGTGGATGATTTAAATAAAACTTTATTTGTCTTCCTCAAATGACTTCTTCATGGACTAAAGGAAATGGCATCCCCTCCTTTGTTAGAAACCAAAAACCACATAGCAATCCAAAATGTTCTGGATATAAAATATTATATGAAAAATAAGGGTCTGAGATGAAATTTAAACTACCTGTTAATATATAATAAAGGTGACAATCTACATAAGACTTAGGACTTTAAAAACTGTGTTTTTCTAAATTAAGTCATAAATTTGAAAAGTGTGACATTATTGACATAACCATCATGCAAGTGTTGCTACGAATCACTCTTGATAGATATGACAAATCCCTGCTAATCTGTGTGTGTAATTTGTTTAACATGCACAGAGATGTAAGTGGCCCTAGTATTCTTTATATGATAATAGCTATAGCAAATAAATCCTTTCTTCTTCCAAAAGCAGAGGGGGAAATGTACTATTCCTAGTGAGGCATAGGCTTAAAGCAACAATTTCACTGACCTTTGCTTACAAAAATATGAACTGACTGATTTTGTTACATGTTTACTTATCACTATATTTAAATTTTTATTCAAGATCATAAAGCTAAGTGTTGAGAGAGTCTTTTATACACTTCTGCCCGCTTCTATGCTGACCTACGCCATGAAAGAACTACTTTTAAAACTTGCATAATGAATCCTAAGTGAAGATTTGCTGTATGCTTGGTGCAATTTCTGTTCCAAGGGAAATGCAAATAGAAGTTGGTGTCCCATCCACAGGAACTCACAATCCAGCAGGGAAGGAATCATCTGGCCTCTGCTAATACATCTCCCATCATTTGCAATCTCATTCTTGGACCATTCCAATCATCTAGACAATTCTTCCTCACACAGAGCTAAAGCCCATGGCTCTGCACTTGCTTTCCCTTTGATTCCTGTTCTTCCTCTAGAGGACAAAGGAACAATGGTCCGTATTTAAAATATAAAGACAGAAATCATGTTCTCTTATTTCCCTCCAGAATTCTGCAATTATGTTCTTCTCCAAGCAAACATTCCTAACTTCCTCCTCTGCGATTCGTGTGACACAGTTCCCACATCCTCCTGCCATCTATGTCATTTTCTCCTGACTTTGCCTAGACTCCACTTTGCCAATAGACCAATTAAAGTGTAGGGTTCACATGGCATAGTCTAACAAAGTGTGATCTAACCAGTCCATAGAACAACTTGCAGAAAGCAAATTCTAAGAAACATACTCCCTCCTTGGCTCAGCTCCTCTTGTGCCCATAGCCTAAATGCGAATCCCTGAGCAAATCATCTCAAATCTTAGAACAGAATTCTGTCATCTCTAGGCCACCCAGTCAGCTTAAGTCTAAGTTTGTACATGTTCAGAAGAAAAGATGCTATGTTTTATTATTGCTACCTGAGGCACATTAACTATTATGGCTGTTTACTGTAAACATAAATTCTGATTACTTTTAAATAAATATCTAAAAATCCACTTCACATATTCAGTATATACTTACAACACATTATGTATTTACTGAGAGCCACCAATTAGCAACCCTGTGCTAGGCTGTGAGGTGATATTGAAAAGTATCAGAAAAAAAAAAAACTGAATTCCTACCTGAAAGAAACTATCAATTCATCCTGTTTCCTTGAATTAGAGTTCTCAGATACCCAAAGGGTGGTTTAGTGGTGAATGAAAACTGACACAGGAAGTAGCAAAGGCTGCACCACCAGGCAGTTCCAAGTGCATGGGATTCCTGATGGCCCTGGAGACCTTTTCACACAGAATGTGTCTCCACACATGTTCTGGTGTCTCATCTCTGCAGTTTTCTATTCTTCACACCATCTGTGTCCCCTTGTCTTCACAATGCTCAGAGAAAGTAACAGATTCTCAAAGAAGCCTCTATTCCAACTGCCAAACTCCTGATTCTAGTCTGGAGTCCCTATGTTGTGCCACATTTATTAACAAGTCAGTCTTTCTTTTAGCCTGAAAGCAATGTGAATCTAAAGACCCAAGGCTTTCTAATGTCTTCTACTTCTTCTATAAACATTTACTAGGTATGTGTACTCTACCTGACACTATTCTTGGCCTGTGATGTCGCAGGGGGTGGGGACAGGTCTCTGATTCCAGAGGAGGTAAAGGGGATAGACAAGGATTTGTCAAGCCATAAAGTCAAAACAATTTAAGTTCTGGTCAAAGAATTAAAAATACAGTGAAATATTTCAGGGTACCATCATAATTAGTGAGAATGTAGCTTCAAATTGAATATATTTTTGAAATTTGGGCCTCAGAATGAGGCAGATGTGGGTCCCTGCTTAAGGCTACTACCTTACCTACTTAAGCTTAGGCAGTTTGCCCCAGTTCCCTTTGCCTCCTATTTAAAATGAAGAGAGCAGCATCTCCATACAAACAATGTTTCTACTCTAAAAAATAAAACAGCAATCAGTGTTTGAGCCTGGAACACTCGCATGCACAAAGCTAAATGGAAGTAGATGGAAATACTTCATACGACTAGAATAAATATTTATGGTAACAGTAAATATTTATCATAAACCATATTTTATCAGTAAAGTGGTACGTGATGGGAATCGTATGGTCAGACTTAGCTGGAGTCCAGCAATCATAGTCACTCAAAGGAATGCTTCTTTTGTCTTTGGAGACAAGAATGTGGTTTTAGTTCTGGTAAATGAAGGCTGTATAGAGAGAGGCCAAATGTCAAAAACAGTCAAACTCACCTAATTCGCCCCATATTCATCCATTACTATCATGTCTGAAAGGGGGGCATCCTTCTTTTCCTTTAAAGTCCTAATAATGCACATAGTGTTGGACCCCTGTGCCTTCCAATGAGAGATGACTCGGTATCGCTGTGACTCTCTCTGCAGCACCCAGTCTCTTTGAGTGGATCGTCGAGGTGAAGGCAGTGCAGACTATGAACTCTATTCAACTATGACAAAGCTTATCGCAAAGTCACATTAGACTCTGCTAATATTTGGCCTCAGATGCTGTTTCCTTTTGCCAAGTCAGGCTGTACCTGTATTGACCACTCTTCCTCAATTACAGCAGACATTTCACTTACATAATTAATCATCTGGACATCAATAATGAAAGCTTCTTCATTGAATTAATTGATATCTCTATATGAGCATCCACAGGAAGCACCCATAAAAGATAGAGGAAGGATGGAGGGTTATATGAAGTAATAGGATTAGTTTTATAACCTGTACATAAATCAGACTGTCCATGGCCCCTTTGATGTCAGCATCAGGACCATGTATAAGATGTGCTGCCACTCTCACTATGGCTGGAATCTGTTTTATTGGTTCACGTGCTCCAGAGATACAACCTTGGTGGAGCCCCACAAAGGATAAATGGTCTAATTTGAGTATCCTGTATGCTTTCAACTTTTCAGTTAGTTGTCATCATTCATCTTCCATCAGGTAAGAAGTGAAAAAATTAGATTTTGCTTTTACTTTTCTAATATAATCAGGGCAAAAACTCAGATGAGTTCTTCAAAGCAAGATCAGTTGTTGTGGGAGGAAGGAACCAGGAATAGAGCCAGACCTGTGTGCTAGATGAACACACCTCCTTCTTGATCCATTAAAGCACTGGCTCTATAGGAGGCTTGGGCATAGTAACCACCCTGAGAAAGTAGCTCTCAAAACCCCCACAATCAAATCTACTCTTTAGGTTGTATTTTGAGATGGCTCCATGTGATTCCTCCCTGTGGATGTCTCCTCTTGCTGGACTTCCTCTCATGCTCAGAATGCTAACCACCTCTCTTTTCTTCACTGCAGGAAGCATCCTTCCTTTGGTACAGCCCTTCATTGCACAGTCCAGCTTAGTGCTCCTCTGCGGGCTTAGACCTTGAGAATAGGGGTCTTTCATATGAGTCCAGCTTTTTCAAAGCACAGAGCAATGCCCCATATTGTCATCCCTGAATATTAGATTATTAATAAATATACTAAGATGTTATGTTTGATTAATGTTTAAGATTAGAATATGTAGGTAAACCTAAACAAAAGATAATCCATACCAAGACCAAGAGAAAACATCATTGCATTTGTGGATATCATTTCTATGGACATATATTCAAAGATGAACATAATATAAAACTAAATTAAATGAAAATAGAGAGGGCTTGGGAAAGTAACTTAGCCAGTAAAGTGCTTGCTGCACAGGCTTTAGGACCTGAGTTCAATGCCTAGAGAACACATGAAACAAGACTCAGATATGGTGGCAAGTACTTGTAATTCCAGAGCTGTAGATATAGAGATGGACAGATCCATGGATTGTACTGGTCACCCAGCCTATCCTACTTGATGAGTTTCAGGTCACTGAGAAACCCTGTCTCCAAAATAAGAAAAAAAGGTGAATAGTACCTGAGGTACCATACCAAAGCACCAAAGAATGTCCTCTGGCCTCACCCACACAGGCACACATGTGTGTGCACACACACAAGAACACATGCACATACATGAACATATATACAAAAATATATGACTTAAATAAAGGAATATACAAATGCCTGATACTCCTTGACCAATTGAAGTTGCCTAATAGAGAAAGACACTGAACTCCACTGAACAAACTGGTCTAATAAAGATGTTTTATTCTACTACTATAATGTTATGCCACAAGTTATTTTAACAAGTCTGTTTATAGGAACAAAGATTAAGATAAAATACTTTGGCCAACAGGGAACACACTTCCCTCCTTACTAACTAAAGCATGATCTTAGAAGCCATCTCGTTTATCCACATCCATATCCTCCAGACCAATGGCAGATCCTGGAGGGAATGATAACATAAAGAACAGATAAGATCTGGGTGGAGCAGTAAGGGTGATGGGAGGCTGAGAGATGGGCCTATCAAACAGCTGGTGAGCAGGGAGGGGACCATTATAAAAGAGACCTAAGAGTCTCTTTATTCATATTCTCTTTCCAGAAGAAAGGAACCTGAAGTGTTTTAGCAGGGTTTCTGAAGTGTGGAATGGCAGCCAGAATGCAAGGAGCACAAGGGGCACCCAGAGGCTGGAATGGCTAAGCCACTGCACCCTGAAGCTGCAGACAGAAGACCTGTCTTGGCAAGCTGGGCAAGAATGAGGCCACAACACAACTTCCTAAAATAAATGCCCGGGCTTCTGATGAGGACAGAGTGTATTTAAAGTAAACAGTCGATCTTCTGCATATTTTCTTCCTCACAAATCTCGACCTTGAGATATGTAGATTAGATGCTTTATATTCTGCAAAGCAACCTTGTCCCAAAGCCCTAGATCAGCTGCCTAGATAGAGAATAGAGGAAATGTGAGGGCCCTGCACCTGTGAGGCCAGCTTCCCTCTCGGGGCTGTGCAGGAGTGGTAGCAATCACAAACACAGACTGCTGGATGGTATCTAATCTGCCTGCACTTGGAAAACAAAATCCTAGGATCATAAAGCAATCCTGAGTCGCATTAGAAAAGACAAGCTAAAAAAGGAAACAGACTACTCCTTGCTTCCAGAAGACAAATCCATCTGCAGTCTGCCTGGGGATATATGGGTTAGGACTGCCAAGCAGAGCCAGCCATTGGAAAGTACTGTTTGGGTTTGAAAGGATGACTAGAAAGAGAAAAATGAGTCTTCTACAAGTGGAGGTTAAGAGAGAAATGGAAAGGAAAGCCCTGGTTGTATACTTTCAGCCCTCCTGGAGCCAGGTGGCTTTATCCCTCCCAGGGCAGTGCCAAGCTCTTTTCTTCACTGTGGGAAGCATCCTTCCTTTGGTACAACCCTTCAATTGCACAGTCCAGCTTAGTGCTCCTCCGGGGACTTAGACCTTGAGAATAGGGGTCTTTCATATGAGTCCAGACCAAACTCCCAGTCCAAAGAGTGAGTCTTATAAACAGCCAGCGATGTTGCTGACATCCTCCCAGAGGGTTGAGACTCTAATGCACAAGTATCCACATAATAACATTATATTTCACTTCTAAATAAGATGTGCACTTGTGCCCAATTACAGTAATGCATGATTTACATAAATTAACTCTCCTGCTTAATTACAGGGATACAGAGATTGGGGGAAAGGCTTGTACTTAGTGATCAGGACATGCTTTGGCATTTAGCCTTGCCATGACATGCAGTGGTCCAACCCAAACTGAAAGGATCTCGTCAGGCACTGGATCTTGACCGAGGTGATCATTCTTTCTTCTGGCATGACGTATACTCTGAGTCATTGTCTTACTCTGTAGAAGACAGGGGTTCACTTCTGAAATGTGATCCTGTAAGCTGAGTTGTTTTGGAGCCAGGAAGGATCTAGATTTCAGAAGCTTTCCGATCAGGGTTGAGTTTAAGCCTCTGGGTAAAGAATCTCAAAGAGACAAAAAATTAGCTCTGAGCTCACTAGGGCAGCAAGGAAGAAATGCTTTCTTTAAAGGGCATCAGTCGCTCTTCTGACACCTCTGCTTCTCTCATCTCTTTCTGTCATTTTTTTCCTATGTCTTCTTTTTTTTTTTCTTTTTTCTTTTTGCTACGAACATGAATATAATATTTTTTCTGAGACAGTCTTCCAATTACATGTTAAGAAAAAACTAAAAGTGAAGTTTCCAATAGCCCTCACCAAAAGGAGATTTTTGTTTGTTTGTTTTCTTTTCTGTTTTGTGGTGGTGTTTTTTGTTTTTTTGGTTTTTTTCTCCCTTCCACCCCAGCCAGACCAGCTGGCGGGAGAGAAGTTGAAGAAAATCATTGAGCTGGCAGAATAAGAAAATGATTGAAGGCAACAGACACCGAGGCTTCATCATTATCAGTTCAGTGGGAGCGAGTAAATGCTCCTCGGGAAAACTGCACAAAAATACTTCAAGGAGCTCAAATGCTCATTGTGCCGGCTGACCGCAAAAGATGGCAATTTCATTTTACCACTCGCTCAGCCCTGTTCTCGCCCAGTCCACAGAGATCTGAGTAACTAAAGAAAAGCCTTTCAAGAGAAAAGGGAAAGACAAGATGTCCACTGAGCGTCTAGGAAAAGTGGGGGAAGAGCGTGATCTACTCCAAGCAGATAACATTGAGAAAAAGACTACAGATCCAAATCAGAAAGGGGATCTTACTGTCAATGCATTAAAATCAGAGAATCCCCAACCTGAGGCAGGTGCTTCGCCTTTGCAGCTCTACGTCTAAGACTATAGTCGACCACCTGTCAAACACTGCTGTGAGAAGACATTAATGGAAGACCGTTCACTCTGATTTGCATTTGATGTAAAGAAGCATGGTCCAGGAAACAAAATCACTTCCCTTCAGAATTCTTGACATTTATTCTGCAACTAGATATGACGTGCAGAGGCATGTTCAGGTCTGGATTCCCCAAGGCTTCTGTGAGGAAGATTTCACAAGATTTCTTTTGAACAAACGTCTAGAGATAATGTGAAACCACTGGGGATTAGGAGAAAATCCTTCCACTCCTCTGTGTCTTACTTCCTTCTATTCATCCTTGCAGCTTTCTCTGTCAGAGCTCTAGCCAAACTGCAGAGATACAATGTTTGATTCTTGTTGGTCTGCTTTGCTTCTTTCAAGTCAAGGGCTTTCTATTCTCTTACCTTGCTTCCTCCCTAGGTCTAGCTGCTTCCTATTCTGCCCAGGACTGTGACACCCTTCCTTTAAAATGCTGGAATTGACCTTGAATGTTCCATTCTTTGATCCTTCATGGAGCTGTTCCTTCACAATACCAAATGCCTTAAAAGTTCAAACTTAAAGAGTGTTCTGACTCAAAGGAGCACTGCTGGATTTGAGAGTAAATAGACAAATTAAAACCCTTCCCCTGTGACAGTCAGGACCCTTTGCTGAACTTGGGAGTAATGCAATGAGCTGTCCTGTCCTGGTTTCATTTCTGTGGCTGTGAAGAAATATCTGACAAGCAGCAACTGAGGACATTATAATTCCATGTTATGGCCCAGCATTTCAGGAGCATCAAGGCAGGAACTCAAGCAGCCGGTCACATCACATCAACAGTCAGCAACAAACAAAAAGCAAGGGTATCTTGCTTGGTTGATAGACTGCTCATACTCAGGTAACAGTCTTCATTCTTAGAGAGTTCAGGCCCCAACCCATGAAGTGGTACTGCCTGGATTCTGCCATGATCTTCTCACCCCAGTTAACAATCAAAGCAACTGACTGAAGACATTTGAAAAATCCAACTCAGCCTAAATAGTTCTCCATTAGCTCTCTACCCAAGTAATTTTAGGATGTGACAAGTCACTGACTTAGTTTTACTAGTCATCGTGGAGAATTTTAAGAAACTCTTACCACAGCTTATGGATTGCAGTAATGTATTATACACAAAAAATTACAATTTGTGTATAGAGATAAACTAGAGAATGGCAAACATTTACTTCTGCTCATCTTTTTAAGAGACGGGAATTATGTGGGTCACTCTATGAATGTTCTTTCACTTATTTCTTGTAGCGAGTCTCTAATATATCGTATAACAATATCAGTCTCATGATAATATAACTAGAAATTTACAAGTAACTTACCCAGTGTCAGATTTGGAAGAGGGCAATGTTAACATGAGAATCCAAGTCAACCCCAAATCGATTTTTTTACACCGTGTTGTCATCCTTGCCTGGGAAGACAAGTGCATCTCTCACCTACCTGTAGAGCAGGTGAGGGTTTATCTGAGTGCTACTGCAGTTGCTCTGATGGTTTTCATGTTTCCTGTGGAAGCCATCCTGTCTAACATACATTGCTCCTGGCTCTTTTGTTTTTACCTTTCCTCTCTCTCCTCCTGCCCATTCCCCCAATCAGAATAATCTTAGCAATACAATGTCTCTTTCTAGCTAAAGTGCAGGTGCCAAGAGCAAGAGTTGAACAAGATAATTTTAGACATCAAAAGTGAGAGAATCCCAGACTTTATCTTGTTCACATTCATATTTACCTTTTTTTTCATGTCTCTAACATTACTTCAAGAAGTGTCCACCCTCCTAAGATCTAGAAGTCTGTCTTGTTATAACCCAGTTGGTAATGTTTGATGAATGAATGAGTGAATGAATGAATGAATGAATGAATGAAACTGAAGTCATTCTTGAACTTCTACCAAAGATGCTGGATAAATTGCTCTATACATATGATTCCACCCTTCAATAGCACATAGCAACAGAAACTGAAGGTGTCTTCATTTTGAAAGTTAGTCCTCAAAAAGATGCCCTAAAGGGCACACTGATTCTACAGAGTCTTTAAGGGGGAGAGCAGTTAGCATTCTTTTTTCTTTCCTTTTCCTTTATTCTGATCTTGCATCAGGCTGACTTAGCTTCCAGGTGGCTCCCTGGTGGGGCAAAGGGTATGAAGCTGGTGTGCTATAAATTATAGTGATTACAACATGACAGCAAGCCCCCAGCTGAGGCCTGGAACTCCCTGCTAGGAGAGCACTCAAGGACATTCAGTCTCCTGAAGGTTTAGGAGCTCAAACGGCTTTGCCTGCTCCCAGAGCTTTTTAACTTCTATAATTCTGACACTTGTTGGATGCATTTTATCTCCCAATCAGTTTAATTAGGAGACATCAGATTAAAAATGATCTACTGCTTCTGAAAGGCACTTGAATTCCAAGACACACTTACAAAACTGTGATCTTTCCTTGTCTCTCATTCCCTCCATCCCTCCAGCACCCATGATGGACAGTGTGAAGAAACAGGGTTTTGTGAAACACCAGTGGCCAAAGAAAGAAAAAAGGACAGTGCAGTAGAGCTCACGCAGGAAGCAGTGTGGCAGATGTCAGACACAACCCTTTCCAACAGCCAGGATGAGAATGTGTATGCCTTTATTTCCCATCAGCATCTCTTGCTTCTGGGTTTTTCTTTTGTAAAAAGAAAGAACAGCTTTTTAACTGGCTCTGAGATCAGAAATAGCAAAAGATGGACTGGGGTATAGGCTAACACTGAAGCATACATGAAGTTAGGCAGTGAGAAGGGAGGAGGCATAGCACACACTAGAGTCTCTCGTGGGCCCGATTCTGTCAGTACCCATCCATTTGCAAGGACACAATTTTATTATTATTATTATTATTGGTTTTTTGAGACAGGGTTTCTCTGTGTAGCTCTGGCTGTCCTGGAACTCACTTTGTAGACCAGGCTGGCCTCAAACTCAGAAATCTGCCTGCCTCTGCCTCCCAAGTGCTACTAAAAAAAAAAAACCTTGGCCACAGAAGATCAGTAATTCCAAAGCTACCAAGGTAAGAGCTATAAAATGATCCTTTCCATGGGGACAGCTACAAATGAAAGAACTGTTTTCTGAATAAATTCCCTCAGCAATAGCAAGCAGGGAGGCCACTCAGGATAGCCCGCAACACTGGATCTCACCTTCCTAGCTTTTCAGGACAGGTAGAGGAGTTGAGAGAGAGATGGGCGAAAGCTATTTGCAAAGTAGTGTTTATTATACTATACCACAATGCTTTAAATTTTCAGATAAAAAGAGCCTGCTTGGCTAATGATTAATAGATATGACTAGGAAGATCAAATGCATTGGAGGTGGCCCTATAAGGTCAGATGAATGGACCAATTTCTCCAGCATCTTTGGTAGAAGTTCAAGAATGACTTCAGTTTCATTCATCCATCTATTCATTCACTCACTCACTCATTCATTCATCAAATAGGTCAGATCAAATGTATTGGAGGCAGCCCTATAAGATACTAGCAGAAACTAAACAGGTTTTAACTGCAGATATTGCTATTATGTGTTTGTATATTTATTATTAAAATTTCATTACTCTTTTCTTCCTTGGTTTAAGAAAAGCATAGTAGACATCCCATGGGATTTGACTTTGTTTTGTTTGTCATCTCCATTGAGCCCATTCAAATCTGGCTTGGGTCCAATGAACTCCAGAAGAAGCTGTGAGAATGGAAATACGTTAAAAACAACACCCTTAGCTAACTATAAAGGGCTTTTTCAACTCTATGTCCTTCCACATTGAGTACATGGGACCCTAGCATGGAGTTGGCTGTGTACTTTCAATTTCTGGATAGAAATTGTTATACAAACAAGCTGTAAGATCTCTGATACCCAGCAACTTAGTCTATTAGTGGCTGGTTCAAATCTCAGAATAAATAATTTTAATAAATTATGGAAATCCATCTTATATTCTCTTTTAGTTAATGTTTTGAAGCTTGGGTAAAAGGAAATTAGTAAGAGTCACTGGGATTGGCAGGACAAGCACCATCTTGGTAAAATGGTTATTCTGTAGTCCATTTGAGAAGTTTTGCCCAAGCAGTGGAATACTCTGAGATATTATGGTCAAGGTATGCTGAAATTGTGTTAGAAGAGCATTCTGGTAGTAAAAGAGAGAGTTCTTGGTGGAGCATAATTTCCCTTGTGTTGCCTGATATTTCATAGTTAGTGGCATATTCTTTTGACTTTCTTGTCATAATCTAGTCTAAGAAACAAAGAGACCAAAACCTTATACGATAGTGACCATAAGTTTACCAACCAGCAGGCATTACTGGGTGCTTTGGACTGTATTTACACTTCCTGAGAGAATTGTTCACTCTATAATTGACTCATATAACAAACAAATTCCAGGTTTACCTCTCAATCTTTGAATCTCCAAATGGTAAAAACTTTCTGAATCAAGACTACCTGCTGCCTCGTGTCTCATTAGAGGGCCTGCAGCCTTCAGCAGGATGAGACTTACTGACCATCATCATGTGCTCTTGAAAGAGGAGAAAAGAAAGAAAACAAATAACCCACCCTAAGGAGTCCCATAACCAGAAACAGTTGTAGAGGTACCTGTAGTATTACCTGAATCTTCAGGGTGGGAAAAGAACCCTCCCTGCCTTGTGAATGTCTTGATTTTATTCCATAGCTTAGATATAATTTAGAATGAAAAGGAGCAATGTAATAAACATTATGGAGTGTATGTGTGTGTGTGTGTGTGTGTCTGTGTGTGTCTGTGTGTGTGTGTGTGTGTGTGTGTGTGTGTGCTTACAGTCTCGAGTGTGTGTATGTCATTGACCCATCAGGCCATGCAGCTGTTAAAATGCTTGGTTGGTTCACGTTTCTATGAATGCCTCTTGAAAGTCAATTTAAACTCCCAAATTTGAAGAACTGCAAAGCTAAAACAACAAATAAAGTCCAGTGTGTGACTTCAATAGGAGTAAATAAAAAATTTCAAGAAGGTTATGTCAGATTTTAACTTCCCTATCATTATTAATTTAATTTCCAGTCATTATGATAATACCAAACATTTAGAATGCATTTGGTGTTTATGTAAATGAAATTACTCCTCAAAATTACAATTTCAAATTAATATGCTATTAAAAATGTCACCCGAAAGTGCTTTTATTATTTTGCCAGTGAAATAAACATTCCCTGTTTCTTTTTATA
The DNA here is from genome assembly GCF_978045245.1 of Mus caroli. Lineage (NCBI taxonomy): Eukaryota > Metazoa > Chordata > Mammalia > Rodentia > Muridae > Mus > Mus caroli. The sequence continues at coordinate 48,027,358 of NW_028227256.1, forward strand.
AGTGAAATTTCAGCATTAAAAAGAAAATCTTCCTTAGATTTTGAAAAGTGTATTGTTTCTGTTTAAGAATTCTCCTTATGCTACATTAGTGCCATGTTCTTTGACAGCATAAAATATGCAAATGTTGCCTTTTAATGGTGATTTTTCATTTTGTTGCTGTCGTTTAACTCAGAAACAAGTGACGCTGTTGCAGCTTATCACTTACAACAGTGAAGGCACCGAATTGATGTTTATGTTCAGAACACAGCAGTTGACACAGAAACAAATACGTTTAAAATGCCATCTGTGCCACACTGGCTTCTTCCTCAAAGGATAATAGAGTTGTCGAAATTCAGCCTTGGAGAGATACTTGGAATTGTGGGGCGGAGAAGACATGCCACGTCGCAGAACACATGAGCAGCAAGGTTTGCTCCATTTGGACAGTGGTCACAGAAAAGACAGAAAAGGAAAAAGGGAGAGAGCATAGGTGAAAACCACAGCTTCCTAGGAATCTCCACATGGGCACCAAGAGCTGCATTTTGCACTTCACCTCCCAAACTGCCCATATGGCTCCCTGCCTCACTGCCCACCGCTCCTTGCTACCTCTCCATGTTACACATCGCTCCATCTGTTGCTGGTTTCCAACCTGATGCTCAGGAACCCTCTGAATGCTGAATGCTGAATTACGTGGGAGTGGCAACTTTTGTGGCTGTTGGAGCTGATAGAAGCAGGCAGCTGGGTGGGAGGAACGTTGGATGGCAGAGCTTTGCTGCTGCTACATCCATCCATGCCTAGCAAGGCTGACTCTCTGGTGGGAGCTGATGTCTGATCTGGAGAGATGCTAGAACATATAATGTAGGAAGCTTTCTACCATTCTGTACCAGTGAGAAAGTGAAGTGGGAAGGTCCATTAATGGGTCATTGGGTAGAGTATCATATTGAATGAGATTTTTTTTTTCTCTTAGCTTGCCTGAGGTAAATGATGCTAGGCAATTCTCCTGGTGCAGAGATCCTCACATTCAAACTCCGTAGGTAGGAAAATGAGGTTTCTTTGTGGTCTCTCCCACACAAACATTCTAATGTAGTTAATCAGCATTCATAGACCCTTTGGCAGGCAATGATAATCATTATAATACTTAACATTAATTGCACACCTGTTCACTGTGCATGTGACTGCTGTTAGCTGCTATATGCACTTGCTCTGCTGAACAACTTCCCCCATTGCCTTCAAAACCACTCCCTGCAATCCACACCCTGGCCCGAGGCCTCCCTGTGGTTTGGGAGGTTGACAACTCTGGACTGTCTCTTTAGCTCTTAAGTGGGCTCAGCTTACATGTAATTTACCTCAAGTTTGGTGATGGGAGAGAAGAAGAAGAAAAGAAAAAAAAAAAAAAAAAAACAAGCACAGGCATTATTCTAACCCTGCCCTGTCACAGCAGGTTGGCTGTGTCCTATCAAAACGTCTGACCAATGACAGATATTTCCCTGATCTCCCTTGTCGCTAGATATGGTAGCTCTTCTCCACCTCAGTCCTTTGACTATCCCTTTAATATTGCCTTTCCTTCCAAAAGCATCCCCTTTATTAATCTTTCTAATCGCTCCACCCTGCGTGTGCCATCTACTCCACCACGTGGTTATCTGTTAGCAGATGTGGAAATGACGATATGAAATTATAGCTTGCATGTTGAGTAAACACAAGGGCCAGAGTGGAAACTCATTTTTTTTTAACTTAGTACAACTGTCCTACATGGCCAGGCTGATGAGTTCTACCTGCATAACTTCATAACTCCCATGAAACTCAAACTCTCTCCTAGGGCTATGGCACTTCCATCATATTAAAAGGATTTGCATAGTTTTAGATAACAAAATAATTCAAGTATCACATAGAAGGAATCTAAGGACATGGTGGCGAGCATAAGAGGCCTCACGATTCCACCTTCTGGCTACTAATGCCCTGGGTCAGCCTGCCCTTGACTGTTGGCTACACATATGAATTTCAAATGAATGAAACATGTCAAGATTGTTTTTAAAAACTGGGGCCGTACATGAGTTCTTCTGAGAAAAATCACTGAGCATTATCAGAAGCCAGTGATATGAAATAGTTCATGAAACAAGAATTGAGACCTCTCAATAGCCACACAGTTAGCTTGAACATAGATCCTTCTCCTATTGACCCTTTAGATAACTGCAGTCCCAACCAGTAAATTCACCATCACCTGTGACAAACATTAAGCTAGAACCTCCCAAGTAAGTAATTTGAATTCTTGACCCATAAAAATTATGATATAATCAATATTCATTGTTTTTACCAAATAAGTTTTAGAATAATATACTAAATGACAACAGAGAACTTACACAGGACTGGACTCTGACATTCATTGTAGAGGAATAGAATCTTAAGGATGAATTCCCTGTGTGGGTTCTGAGCTCTATGAGTCTTATAAGAAAGCTGGGCGGTGGAAATAATCAACACCTACTTGGTTCCAGACACATGCTGACTCATTGACAGCCTGCTCTGTAGCATAGCAGTAGCTGGGTCATGCAGCTATCTGACTCCTATACCAGCTATATAAATTATATAAAGAAATCTTTTACACGGATCACGCCAATGTATAAGGTTACATTCCTTCAATTTCAAAAATTTAAGAAAGATGTTAGTGAAAAAATTATGAAAGAAAGAGAGTCAAGAGCAAGAAGTGGTTGAATGTCTCTAACTCTACCAGAAATCAAATGAAGGCCACCAATTTCCTTCCTACAGTCTGTTGTTCTTATATGACACAGTCTTCAAAGAAATCCAATCGATTAAGCTTAAGCTAGCTCTCCTCTTGTTGAACAATCAGGTGGAGGAAGGTAGTGTCACACAGTGAAAAATACAGTTTTCAAAGGAAACAGCAGGCCACCAGCCCGGCCACTGTGCTTTCCTTAATGGACTCCATCTTTTTACCTCTGATTTTTCCTAATGACCAGTGTCATGGCATCCTATCAAGTAATCAGGGCTCATTAGTTAATCAAAAGGACCTAGATCTGATAACACACTAATATGGTTCATAGTGCAGACCTAGTGTGCTCCGAGGTCCTTTGCATCCCTACCATGTCACATATGAGAATGACTTATGATAATTAGGGCTACTCCTTTATTAGGATTACTTATGACCCTGAAAGTTGAGCTAATCACATAGGTACTTTTACTTTTTTGCTTTTACTTGAGACTATTGACTGTCACCACACTACAAGAGTCTCATCCTTTTCAAACGAGAATTTGTATACATAGTGCGTGGCTGCCAGATAAGAAGTTATGACATCCTAGTAGCATTCATATTAAAGAACAGAAGGAAAAGACCAGTTACAGTAGTGAAGAAGCCTTAAACAAGCCTTGGCAAGGAGTCAATGCTTTTTAATTCAGGGATTATGAAACACAAATGGGAAGCCTGCATTTGTTGAAATGTGTTCGGCAGCCTCCTGAAGTTGTGCTAAAAGAGTATGCACTGTTATTATCCTTTGCTTCACATTTGATAAATACCTCAGAAGCGTTTTTAAATTATAAAATAAAAAGTCTGGGGATTTAGTTCAGTTGGCAGTGCGTTTATGAGGCTTTGAGTGCCATCCTCAACACTGGAAAGAAAGAACAAAAGGAAGGAAGGAATGAGTGAAGAGAGAGAGGAAGGGAGGGAGGAAGGCAGGAAGGCAGGAAGGTAGGAAGGCAGGAAGGCAGGAAGGCAGGAAGAAAGGAAAGCTGGCAATTGAAGTCATATACGAAAATTTTTGAATGCATGAAAATTATCTGAGACAGTTGTTCTGAACAAAGTTGTTCACCCTGGTTCCATATTTGCAGATTCAGTTCGTCTGAATTCCCACAAGAAGACTGGAAATTTAAATGTTTAATAAGCACCCCAGGTGATTCTGAAAAAGGACACTTGCCTGTCACCAGTGCAATATCCTTGTAAAAAACAACTGAAGCCTGTTCAGAATCTAAACCAGCCAGGTCTAGCTGAAGAGACACAGATCCTCCTAACGTGTATGAACGCACTCACATTGCCAAGTCATTGTGGTACCCAAAAGGATTTACTTCTGACCTGTGGCTTAGAGTGAGGGGAAAAGGTTAGTCAACTGAAAGTTCAAACAAGCAACGGGCACTCTGAGAAGGCTAACAGGTCAGCTTAAGCATGAGAACGTCTCAGCTTGGGTGTCTAGGGATCTTTAAAATACAGAGTAGAAAGGTCAGAACCAGCCAAGAGGTAGGAGGGGGAGTTCTAAATGCTCGTAAATGAAGCAGTAAAATATTTTGTTTGAACAAACAGTCACCACTTAAAACACGTTCAATAGTGGCCCATAATAGCAAGTTGATTCCAATGCTACAAATTTGGTAGCTCTGAGGATGCTGTTATCAAAAAATTTCCCTGAATATCTGCAGCCCTTTACCAACCCTGTGTGTCAGGCACAATTGAACCTTCACCACTGAATACCTTCTGTTATTCCACACCTACAAGTACAGGTGCTTAACATTAAAAACGGAAAATTAAAATCCAACAGTTAATTCAGTTAACCTGCTTTACTCACAAACACCCTGAAAATGAGGAGCTTTCGATGTCTGTATAGGTTTCAAAGATGGATGGCAGAGAATACCAAAACAAAACAAAACAAAACAAAACAAAACAAAACAATCTTGTTATAGTGAATGTTCAGTGTGGGTTCAACTGGCCAAGGTTGCTGGCCAATGGAAAGGGATGCTTGTACAAAAACAGAAAAGTAAAGACAAGCCTTGTATATACGTGATCAGGCACAGGGGGTGTGGGGCAAAGGCTTAACCTCAAGGAACGAGAGTGCTGGAATAAATATGAAGCTTTTTTGCTCTAATTTATTTTTAAAGCAATAGCAGAAAGAGGAGGAAAAAAATGGAGGCATTGTAGAGTCAGAAATTGAAGTTATAAGGAATTCAAAAAGATAACAAGACAACAAACCAACATCTACGCTGGACGTAAGAATCTCGTGGGCTTTCTGCTGTTCTGGCAACCTTTCCCCACCCTAGTCCTCTGCAGTACTGGCTTCACATGGTCCAGCACTGGTTTTGAAGGCAAATTCATTAGATTCTACAAGGAAGACTGAATGCAGCTCACTCAGGATGCGCTGACTCTATGCAGTCGTTGCTGTACTTATCCACGGAAGCTGGATCCCTAGGTGGAAGTGGCTCTTCCTGCAGGTGTTGATCATCTCTCCTTCTGGTCTTCCTACCTCATTTTATCAAATTAGGTCTTAGTGAACCGTCTTATTGGATCTAGCAGAATAGCAGTTCCTAGGAGATGAGCTGCTGATTACTGTGTGTATCTTACATGAGACACAAGTTACACAAAAAATACCCCATACTCCAGTGGTGGGTGGTGTCCTTTTTGAAAAGGAAACACTAACTGGAGAAAAACCCAAGAAATATACCTTTCTATCCAGAGCAGCAACATCTCACCACATTTGTCTCTGAATTTTTGTCCTAAGCATCTCTGCGCTATACCAGAAAAATGGCTATAAAAGTAAGAAAAGAGAAAACAAACTTCAAGTTACCCAGGGCAGACATCAACCCCTAAAACAGAGAGGAACAGAATCTTGCCCTTCTAAACTTTAGTAGAATGTTGTTCTATTCAAATCGAGCATAAAGAAATTAGATAAAACACTCAAGGGAACAACAGACTATTGCTGTCTGCAATTTAAATAGAAAAGAAGTCAGGTAACAATACAAGTAACAAAATGATATTTACTATCTATGAACAGCTCATCTAATACAGAAAAGCAACAAATAAGGATACTTATGTGCAAAGTATGAGGTGAAAGAAGCTAATGAATGAGCAACTACAATATCCTCATAACTGGATCTGTGAACTAGAGATAAAATTTTCACATCACTTGTCCTAAGTCCCTATGCTTGTGCACACAAATTCTTGTAAGAAGAGCAGTCAAGTCAAGGGCTTCTACCAAAACCAAGAAGAATTCTTAGTAAAATTATTAACCCCCCACTTCCACCCTCTTTTGGATATGCCCACCTTACCCCAACAAATATGGCTTCTGAAACCTGTGGAAGAATAAACAAAAATGTGGGCATTAACCATGAAGAGTTTTACACTTACTCAAGCCATGAACTGTGAGTACGTTCAAGTTAAAGTAACTTCTCAACCCTTATAATTTTCTCATTCTTTAAGGAGTTCCTATTAAGTTTTAAATGCTTCAGAGATTAAAAGGGTATATTAATGTTATTAGAGATCTGAGATAAAATACCATGCCTTGCAGGGTATCTTTGCATTTAATGAAAACATTTTCATCATGTTTCTAGTCTATTATGCCAGATATTCATTTCAGAAGTTGTAAGATAATCTTATTTTAATTAGAAGAGATATAGCAAGTATATTAGAGTAATACAGTTAAATATATTCATCAACTTCTTGTCAGTTAAAATGCCTCCTCCAGAGTTTGCTCTGCCAATGTGCTATCAGAGGTATGGGTACAGTTAGTATGTAAATTCAAAATGGCTTGTAGGGAGACTTAAATGATTAGATTACTATTTTCTAATGAGTCCCTATATAAACCCATGTAAGAGCTGCAGTGTCCAATATGACATCCACTGTCTAGAACAGCAACTGAGTACTTGCAGTGTGCCTGGCTTAGTCTGTAATATTATTTCACTTTAGCTACTTGGGTTGAATAAAATGCACTATTAAAGCTATTCTCACCAGTTAACTGCCTTTCACTCTTTTAAGTATGGCAACCAGGGTATTTTAAACTTGGTGTATAAGGTATGTGGCATTTCTACTAGACACGGAGTGATGCCCTATGCCATGTAAACAATTTATAATATCAAGTTGTGATTATCTGCGGTGTGTTAGGAATACACATAAATGATAAATTATAAGTTAGCTCCTTCTAAATCCCCCCAAATGTAATTTTCCCCCACTGATCCATCAGGTAAAGGAAAGAACAGGAAGCCTTACACGAGGCAGGTCTGCAGCTGTAGAAAGGAACTTTGTAGAGCCTTCCAAAAGAAGACATCATGGATTGTGGGCTGTTTTTTTTGAAGCAGATTCAAAAGTATTTAAGATCAAGTAAATTCATGATCTAGGCATCCAAGAGGAACAACTTTCCTCTTGTGTGTTTACAATCTTAAAAGAGAAAGAAATGATAATGAAAAGGTATATAGATAAATAAGAAAATTGGTTTTTTTAACAATCAAACTAATGTAAATAAAAATCTCCAGGATCAGATGGCATCCAATCAAGACTTCTGAAGGAACCCCAGGGGAAATAGAAAACGACAAATAATACATGTAACCTCTTATTAACTGTTCCCGACAGCAGTCTGGCAATGTGATTCAGGCTCAGGAGTGTGGGGAGAAATTTTCTTCAGTCAGGCTGTTTTTTAAGCTAAAAAGCTACTTTTTAATTGTATGTAAGCTATTTCTAGTCTCACTATATAACACAGGTCAGACTTTCTATGTAGCCCAGGCTAGCTTTAAACCCACAATCATCTTTTATAGCCTCAGAATACTGAGTGCTAAGATTATAGTCATTCAACACTGTGGGTGGCTAAATTAATTTATTTTTAATGATATATAAAATAAAATTTGTACATATCATGGGGCTCCATGTGAGATTGCAATATATATGTACATTACGCAGAATTCAAATTGGGTTAAATATGTGTATCTTAGCATTTCTCTATGTTAGAAGCATGTAAAATCCTTTTTTTTCTCGTTTTTTTTTTATAAACAGACAGTATTTTATAATTGTTATCATCATTATTATTCTAGCTACTTTCCTGGCCACTGATACATCAAAATTTATGATTCATATCTAACTATAACTTAATGATCATTAACCAATCTCTGCCCCTACTCCAGCATACCTACTTAGCCTCTGATAACCACTATTTTATATTTGGCTTCTGTGAGATTCGCTTTTTATATCCTGTAGTGAGTGATGTCATACAGTACTTGTTGTTTTGAATCTGGCTTGTTTCACTTAACATAATAATGCTGGTTTCTATTCATATTGTTGCAAATGACAAGATTAGTCACAATAATAAAGTGGGATATATGCCAGGGATATAAAGAAGGGTAGGTAAACATACATAAATTAGTAAACATGATAAAACATAGCAAGTGAATGAATATATACCTATATACATGTATATAATCACATGAATGGATACCAGAAAATGCATTTGAGAAACTCCAACTTCCCTTTGTGTTAAAACTTTAAATGTGTTAAATATAAAATGTGCATACTTTAACATAATAAATTCCTTATACAAGACAACAGCTAACAGAATAATGAGTGGAGAAAGCTAAACGTTTTCTCTCTAAAATCGTGATAGATACAAACTTTTACTACTTTTATTAGACACACTACTGGAAGTTCTAACTAGAGCAATTAGAAAGGAAAAAAAAAGAATCAAAATTGGAAACAAATCGAATTGCCACTACTTGCAAAGGACACTATCTTATAGAGAGAAAACCTCGCACTGGAGAGATGGATTAGCAAGTAAAAGTTTTTTCTTCACAACATATGGCTGGGTCACGGGATCTCATGGTCCAAGGGGACACTGACATTTGAGAGTTGTTTTTCTGACCTCTACACAAAAACTGTGTCATATATGACATGCATTCCATAATATGAATCACACAGTTATTATTATTATTATTATTATTATTATTATTATTATTATTACTACAATTATTAAAACCTCAAAAAAAAACCTGTTGGAACCAATAAATGAGTTTAGTAATGTTTTAGGGAATGAAATAACTAGGCAAATATCAGTAACATTTTTCTATGCCAATAGTGAATTATGTGAGGTAGAATTTAAAAAAAAAACTTATACCTACACTAGCTACAAAAAAAAATCTACAAATAAATTTAACAAAAACTGGAAACCATAAAACATTGATTATAGAAATAAAAGAGGTCAAAAAATTGAGCACAGGTTCTCAGAAACAACAATATTGTTAAAATGTCCACACTACCAACAGTATCCACAGGTTGAATGTGAAACCCACCAAAATACTGGTGCTATTATCCACTGAAATAGAAAAAAGAATCCTAAAATGTTTATGGAAACAAATCATTAAAAAAGTAAATACAAAGAGCAAAGCGGGAGGCATTATATTATATTATATTATTTGGCTTCAAAATACACTACAAATCTGTAGTTATCAAAATAGTACTACACTATGCAGAAAAAAAAGAGACACAGGTCAGTAAAACAGAAGAATCTCTTCAATGAATGACATTGAAAAATTAAATATCCACAAGCAAAAGAATGTGCATGCATGCTCATATGAATGTATGTATGTATGTATGTATGCATGCACGTATTTATGTGTGTATACAAGAAATAAAATCTGGCACTCAAAAATCTCTACTCCTCATGTTTATTCTGTACTCTTTACATATCTGAAAATTGGAAACAACCTAAGATGTCTTCCAACTGATGAATACATAGAGAGGATGGTTATGCCCAGGGAAACTATTCCAGCAATGTAATTTCTAATGTCAGGCCATGGTATCTGCATCAAGATTAAAAATGAAGTGCTCAAGACAGTTAGGGGTTCGCAGTCTTGGGTAAGGAGATACACTTTCCAATGACTTGGGAAGCATGAACCAAATACTAAGGAAAAGTAAAAATTTACTGAGTTATTTTTTAAGTTTTGGACTCTTTTTGAACAAATATTCACAAATGACATGGTGGGCAAGATTTGATTTAAAACACTCAAGAAGAAATACTTAGAGTGGCAGATGTAACAGAAAGGCGACTTTTCATGAGATGAGCACATGATAACTTATTATATTTTTATTTTGGCTTCTTTGTATTTGAACATTCTTATAATATGAGTAAATGTTAATCAAAGAAAGCAGATAGAAATATAAAAGCAGTTAAACAAATACACCTTCACTAAGACCAACACACATGCACACACACAGAACACATTCACACACACACACACACACACACACACACACACACACAGTAGTTTTTAGTTAGAAAGAGTTTTTCTCACAGAAAGGAAACAAGCCAGTGAATGCAACAAAAGGTAAGTAAAAATGTCTCTGGATGACAAGGTGCTAATCGTGCTGTCCCTGATGAGCCAAACTGACCTATAATCTTTTGAAAGAGGACCAAATGGAAAAATCAAGTATAGGTGATTAAAACTTACTGCTGTAGTTAACTGCTCAAGCCTACAGGGTGAAAATGCCCACATCCCTTCCCATTCCTGCTCACATAGAAAGAACAATGACATACAGTCTTCAGTGTGTCCTGGTGTGAAACAATTACTCAATGTGGAAAGCTACATGTAAGACATGAAATCTTATCAGTAACTTAATTCTATAAAAAGTGTTTAATTAACTACAACCCAACCTGACTACTGCTTTGTTTTACTTATGTGGCTAAAGAGGAAGCCAGAGCTGATCCCACCAGGGGGAAAAAGTGTTCTAGACATGTGACATTCCCACATGATTCCAATGCAGCAAAATACTGACTTTTTCTAGCTATCACAACTCAGTGTCCATTCAACCAGGCAGGATGGAAGCACTAGACAGCAACACTTCCATTGTGGGCTGAGTATATTATCATAAACAACTCAAACAAAACTTTAAAATTTAAAAACATAAAGCTCGAGAGCTGTAATATAATAAATATTGAATAACATCTTATTGAATAAAAAGCATTAAAGTAGCTAAATGGCTTTATCCCCCATTTCCTAGAGCTAAGGACTGTTCCTTGTAATGGGCCAGCTTCACCTCCCCAACAAATACAATGAGTAAGATTTACTCCAAGTTCCTGGTGACCACTGGCATGTACTTAGAAATCATATCTGAAGCTTTTGTAAACAACTTAAGAGCACAGAAGAAAAATGGCTGTAGTGTCTTTCTGTGCTGTCTGTTAAGCAGTAGACTGCATGGAGAACCACATGAGTTTTATTGGATTAATTTTATCTTTAATGCAATGGTGCTACTCCTCTTCTTCCTTATAATTTAGCATTAACTGTAATGAGAGCAATCGTTCAGTTATATAATTCAGTATCACAAACCATACCCTGACAAACTATGAGGCTATAAACTAGAGCGTGTGTAAAAAAAAAAAACATGCCCATCAAAAACTACAAACATTGACATTACGATTTTTCTATATTATCTCTTATGTAGAGTCTAATTCAGCAATGATTAGAAAATTAGCATTTGTAAATTGCTTTCCTTAGTTTTTCCTTTAAAGCTTTGGTAATTTCATGAGTGTTATTTTACTAAACCCTTTATTCATTCTGAAATATACATTATATCTCTATAAAAATCATTATTTCAATGTGCTGAAGTATTTTCTTCTAAACCCCAAGAAAGTTGAATGGCGGATAGATAAGTCATTTCATCAAATAACCAAGAGGGCTTACTTTATACTCAAGGACACTCATCTAAAATTGAGTTTAGATGGCAGCAGGAACAATGTCTATCAAGGAGTCTGCTTGTTTGACCTCACTGGAAATGACCACAGCACTTCCTGATTCCATGCCAGTTCACTCAGCACACCCCAACAGCCATGTCTTCATGCTGTATATGTGAACAGACAAAAAGCCTTTGTGTCCTTCAGTTCCACTTGCATCTTAGACACCTGCACTTTTTTTTCAAATTTATAAACTATGAAGTCAAGAATGAGTTTAAAGTGAAGATTCTTGTTAACTGGAGCAGATATGAATGCCAGTTTTACTGGTTCCACAGTAGGTAAGGGAAGTCTGCTATGCAGGGCAGTCACTCACAACATGGCCGACTTGCCACAGTGGGCCCAGTTCTGCTTCAGGCTCAGTTCTTATGCTGTATGCTAGGTCTTTGGTAAATAGCAAAACACAAAGCCTCTGGGTTATGACCCGTATTAACCCCTGTCTAAAACTGTTTCCATGCCTGGTGTTTTAAGAAGAAAATTATTCCATTAAAACACCTAATTAGCTACAATGTTAATAGAGGTGAATTCTGCTGAATGATTTTATTGAAGATTTTATTCTAATTTCTTTAATATAGATTAATTTATTTAAAGCCAGGAAAAGCATCAAAAATGTTTTAAATGTGCACCACAAAGTCCCACTAATGTAATCTGGAAGGAAAATTTAAAGAAGACAATATCTCATAGGGGAAACAAAACTTTTCAAGTTTTGTATTTTATATAATGACTTCTTACTTTCTCTAAAATAGAAAATGCAATCAATTTCTGTCTTCACAAAAATTTTTAATTAGAATTCTATATAAGAGAAGCTGAGTACAAAGATTCATGGGGATCCAGCTTAATTTTTGATGAAGACATACCATCTCTACCTACCACCTTTTATGTATGAGATAAACAGACTTGGAGACAGGCTCTTACTACACATAGAATTCCATTATTTCAGTATCCAAGTGAATGATGTATTCTAACTAACTTAAGGGATTGACAGTTTGTAGTAAAAGGTCACCAAGTTTCAAAAGAGAACTTTGAGAGTTCTCACAGCCCACATACAAAGATGGTGGCTATGGGTGTGTGTTTATTTGTATATACACATATTCATCCCAGGGATCCAAGTGGGATTTTCACCTTAGCTCATTTATTTAAGGAATTGCAATCAGTCGGTCCCTAAATAGCAGATACAGACTCAGCAGAAGGACCCAGGAATTATATCACACATTGTTTATGGCTGAGTGGGCTTGCAGAAAGCTCATATGTGCTGAGCACACAGCTATTTGTCATGAAGCCATCAATCAAATGCGGTTGATAATAGAAATCCCTAAATAAATGAATTACAGAAATCAATGAGTCTGCTATTCTTTCAGAGTTTAAAAATCACTGAAAACTTTACCATGGATTTAGGAGGCAATTAAATGGGGGAGGGGCATCAATATTCCCTTATTTGTTTCTCAGCTCATTCAAGCATAACAGCTCTATTTAGCAGATAGCCAAACAGATTGCTAACAATCCACAGATTCTGTAGGGTCATTACAAGAATAAAGTGGGGCAATATTCCTCAAAAGCAATACTGGGGGAGGTACATGACATAATCACAAAATAAAGTGGAATTCCTTGGGACAGATCCAATCACATCTACAAGTGTGGTATCAAATGTCATTTGCCTATTGTCACAATTAGGAAGGGTAGATGACAATTAAACTTCAGACCCCAGAGGTAACAGAAACTCTCACCTTTTCCCTCTAAGTTTCACTTCGCCTTTGCCCTCACAGCACTCTGAGTAAAGACTTCTTTTTTCTCTCTTCTCATCTTTGTCTATTCCTTTTTGTCCCATTCTAAAATTATCTTTATCAGTGCCTAAAACTTCTAGATGATGCTCAGTAGAATCTAGACATAAAAATAAGCATAAAATTAGTCTGCTGAAAGTTGAGTTAAGTATACGGAAATTGATTCAATTCATCTGTAGATAGAAGCAAATGGCAAATGTGTCAAAGAAGAAGAGTGTAGGTACCTATGCAACAGTAAAGCTGAATTCCTTCAGTGTTAAAAACAATGCTGTGTAATATCATATCAGTACTGTGTAAGGGCTGCTTATGAATTACCTGCCACTGTATCAGGCATTGAAAATAAAAACAAATCACAATGCCCCCCAACTGGTAGAAAAGAGAAAGCAGTCGTTACCATGCAGTGTAATATTGCAGAAGCTACATGCATCAAGAGATTATTAAGATTTAGGGGTCACAAAGCCAAAGGACCCTTATAGGAGATCATAAATCAGGTATTTATGGCTTAAGTGCTTTTGAAGAATATACCAAATTGAGTCAATCATCCCACTAATGGCTGAAGCACATACAAAGGTAGAATAGAGAATGGCCTACTTACTATTTTGGAAACTGTAAACTATTTGTCATGGCTGTAATGGGAAGGGGGCACTGCAGGAATCATGACTCCATTAGTGTCCATTCTATCCATCCACCTGCAGCGTGTGAGTTCTTTAGTGTTCTGTGGGTTGAGGTCCCGCCAATTTGCAGTCTGCGCATGAATTGAAGGTCGAATAATATTCTAATATCCATGTAGAACTGTCATTCTTGGTCATGAACTCGTGTGTTGCACAATCGACTTCCAGCTATGCACCGTTACATTTACTCAACTTGCTTGCAAACACTTAAAAGAGAAACTGACACTGAAGAAGCTGATGCAATTTCCTTGGAAATGCAATTACTAAGATGTCTTACTGCTAAAAGTATAAATTAAGTTCCTCCTTTATTCCCTTATTTCTTTGTCATCTTCTTTTACCCCTGTCAAAGGTATCTTTCAGTGTGTACCAAAATACGTAACTTGGCCTATTTGAAAACCCTTTGATTATAGGGATTGTGTTGTCTTTTTACCTGTGTCTAGGTGGCTGGCAGGGAGGCTTGCCTACAAATGACTAATGAACAGAGCAATCAATCAATTGGCTCATCTGATTGTATTATTGAGAACAAGTGAAGGCATGTCTTCATGTCTACACTTCATGTCTACAAGTGCTGTTGACCCAGTCAGTTGAAGCAGAGGACAATAATGTGTTGATGATCTAAGATTCTAAACCATGTAAGAAACCATACGCATCATTCTTTGCATAAGTCTAACAAAAAGAAAGTAATGACAAGGTAATACAAGTTTCAAAAATGCACTTTATTTCTGCTTATGCAATTGGGAAAACACATTTTCTTGCCTAAAAAGCCCTAAGTTTCTGAGTTGAATAATTCAGTCCTTCAGCAATGAGTGGGCTTTCAGTGAAGTTTTTACAAGCATCACATAACCTAATCCTGTTCCAAGGCTACACTGGAGAGCAGAATTCCCACTTTTTCCCCGTTTCTCTCCAGTCTCTGTGGCCATAAGTATATGACATGACTAGAACAAAGTCAGTAGGGTTGGAGTTAACATGAGTGGCACTGCGCGAGCTAATCGAGACCATCTCACAGTACAGCTTGGGTGGGGGGGGTGTCTCAGTTCCTTTCAGGAGCTTGACTTAAGAAAGGAATCTGAATCAGGAGGCTGGAGGTTGAGAGACACAGCAAGATGGGCTATATAATGAGTCACAGCAGCATTCACAATGGCCAATAACCTATTTTCATCTCACTGGCCCATATAAACAGTGAACCAAATGCATTTTCTACAAATAGCAGTTCACTTGTATTTACTTTAAAGAAAGAGAAAAAGATAGAGAATATTTGAGCAAGGAAGTAAACAAAGCCAGCCAGTGGTGGCACATGGCTTTAACTCCAACACTCAAAAGACAGGCAGGCGAATCTCTGAGTTCAAGGACAGTCTGATCTACAGCATGAGTTCCAAACCACTGTGGTTATACAGAGAACCCTGTCTTTAAAACAAACAAATAAGCAAACAAGAGAGGTGAGACAAACAACTTTAATAATATCATAAATCACATTAAGGGGCTGGAGAGATTGCTTAGTGATTAAGAGCACTGACTGCTCTTCCAGAGGTTCTGAGTTCAATTACTAGCAACCACAAAGGATTCCCATCCAATGCCTTCTTCTGATGCGTCTGAAAACAGCTACAGTGCCCTCATATAAATAAAATAAATAAATCTTTTTAAAAAAATCACATTAAGTATAGTAGTTTTCTAGTGAAAGGGTATGTTCTATTATTATTATTGTGAATTCTTTCTAAAATAATTATTAGAATTTCTCTGCTGCATCAAATGAGGTGAATCCAACTTGGCTATGTATTTCTTCTCTTTCTGTCTCACTGTCTCTCTGTGTCTAGCTATCTTCTCTCTCTCTCTCTCTCTCTCTCTCTCTCTCACTCGTTTTTCTCTCTGTGTGTAGTGTGTGTATGGTGTGTGTGTTGTATGTGAGTGTCTCTGTGTGTCTGTGTCATATGTGTGTGTGATATGTGTGTATGAGTCTGTGTGTGTATAGAATGTGTGTGTCTCTGTATGTGGTATGTGTGTGTGAGTGTGTGTTAGAGTGTGTAGACAGAGGTTGTTGTAGGTGTTTTTCCCTATTGCTCCCTCCTTTATTTTGAGGATTATAGGCTAACATGAGTTTTTACACAGATGCTGCAATCCTCATGTTTCTGGGAAAGCACTTTCCCAAGCCAGCCATTTTCCCAGCCCTCAATGTGATCTTACTTAAGATGATAGCTCCTAATGAAAACAGCCCAAGCCTGGACTTCAGCTACTGGCCTCATAACTATATTTGCTGGTTCTGTGCAGTCCTTCAACAGAAACACACAGTTTTGCACCAACAATTTGAGGGTAAGCTTAATTAATTTGTTAATTTATTCAAAAGTTATTTTCACAGGAAGAATAATCTAGCTCTAATCACAAGTTAACGCAATTTTGAAAAACCTTTCTGGAATTCAAGGCCTGTGACTCATTTAGCATTAATAACTTGTTGAAAAATTATTTTTAATTATATTGGGGGCACAATATGTGCATGTGAGCACACGTGTCCTCATAGGCCAGAGATGTTTGATTTCCCTGGAGCTGGCATTTCAAGCATTGTGAGCTGTCAGATAGAGATGGTGGAAATCATACACAGATAGATCCCCTGCAAGAGCAGCATGTGTATGTGTTTGTAACCACTGGACCATCTATCCAGACCACAAGTTGCAGAGTTTAAAGTTTATTAACATAAACCATTTCAAGTTATACACTTTCAAATTAATCTCAAGCTAAATTGAAGATTATACCCATTAAGCATACAGTTTAAGGACTGAATAGTAGGCATAAGCATTGCTGGTGGTTGCCTAGCAACCAGGGTATCTGCACTTAGAGTAAGTCTGTCCTAAATACTCATGTAAGGTCCATGATGAGTAACTATGCACTTGGCTTTATTTACAAGACAGGGTGTACCTTTTATGGTATTAATGATTCTGATTTTGCTATTCAAATGAGATAAGTTTCAATGATAGGATTGGGAAGGTGGTATCATGGTCATTAACCAACCAAGTGCTTTTGACAAGCAGTTCTAAGATTGATGCCTGCTTATCAAAGCCATGATGCCAATCATTGCCCATCACGGATTACATTACTTAATGTCAGGTAACCATCTCAAGGTTTAAAAATGTCATGTGGAAAGTATACCTTGCCTCCATATTATAATTTTCTACGGAATACGAGATTAACTTATGAGTGCCTTAGAGCAATCCCAAGACTATCCTATTTTTTTTAAAATGCCTCAGGTAGGCCCCCCAGTCACAAAAGTGTCACCTTTCATCCCATCTTCTGCTGCTGAAGAACATTGTAACGAATAACCTTTCTAATTCCGTAAGCACTATGTCTGCACATTTACATTGTTGGAGTCCCTCGTGAAACAATTGCCAAGGAGCACTCTGAGGCACTGCAGCTGTGCCCTGCCAACTGTGTTTGGCTGCCCAGCTCCTTCTGGGCTCCCAAAGCTGGCAAGCTAATATGCTAATAGAATTCATTAGCCTGGGCTTTGACAGACAGTTAAAACAGGACTCCACATCAGCACTCCAGCACTGCAAAGCCATTTCAGGAGGCACAGCTAATTCAAAGAAGATGATGACAGGGTTTGCAATCAGGGAACATTAGCATGTTGGGGCAGTGGAGAGGCTGGACATCCTAGGCAGGCAAAACTGCCAGCAGCCCTGATTTGATTTCTGCCATCCCCGTTGGGCCTGGCAAAGAAAACCAGAGGTAATGGGATACACTGAGAGACCAGGCACAAGGACTGGCCTTTGAAGTAATTATTCTCTGGGGTAACAAGGGACAAGATGAAAAAGCTTTCAGGGACAGACAGTGGACACCCATGGGACCAAGTTTCCATTACAGCATGACACTGTGTTGATCCACTCTCTCCACTTGAGAAAACAGAGTACTAAATAGGCTGTCCAAAGGGAGAGGACACAGGGAGTTTGTGGAGGAAATGGAGCTGTAGAGAGGTACAGCAAGACAGAGGCTGCCAAAGGCCCACAAGAGAGAAACAATCATGAGGGATGCTTCACCATCTCTGATGGGCACCATGATCACTCACTTGCCTTGCATCCATTAACCTCTATATTCATCATCCTATAGGGGAAATAATAGGGGAGGGAGAAGCCAGAAGCCTAAGCTGGGGAGCGGTAAAATCCCTTAAGCCTTTGACAAAACAAATAAGCCTTCAGTGTCTCCCTGTTGGGACTCTTGGCTCTGATAAGCCTTCAGCATTCAGTATCTCCACATGGGAGCCCTTGTCTCTGTCCAGCTGAGAACCTAAGCAGAATGATCATGGAAACACTTTCTGGAAGTGTCAGACTTTACGAGTCTGAATATAACCAAGCTCACCAGCAATCCGTTATAGAGAAAGAGATCCAAAGTTAAAGCTGAACCAGAACCAGAAATGAATCATCTCTCGTTTTATGGTAAATGTGTCTGAGTCAACTCTGAGGTCACCGGCTAAACTGGAAGTGTGCATGTTACTAGCCGGTGGAGGTTCTAATTGTGTTCTAACCTTGAGCCTTCCCTGCACTGCTTGCTCTTCATCTTTATAAGAGAAAAGTTTCCCTAGCAGAGAATGACCACTAGACCAAGACTGACAATGAGATGATGCATAAATTATGTCACCTTTACCCTGCTTGGTTTAAGAATCGGGACCCAAGGCACTTTTAGATGTTAGCCTTTGCCCAGCACACACACAAACCCACACACTCACACACACTCAGGCATGCATGTACACACATGTACACCCACACACAAATGCACACATCATATACACACAGGCATGTATACACATGCACACCAGATTTCAGTGATACTATATATTTCGAAGGTGTTTGTTTTTTAATTTGGGCACACAGCAAAAGCTACTCAGTATAATTATCAGCTATATGCATTATGTGTTTGCTCCAAAGTCCCCCATCTCCTTTCTTGCTTTCCTGTTTGAGAACTGCATCTCCACCACAGCTGCCATTTATATTCTTTAGCAGTATAACTTTGTTATTTCTGTAATTTCAACTATTTCCACTGTGGAAACAGTTTTCTACAAGCTTCAGGCCCAAATTTTCATTGTCCTGTTGGAGAGCATTAGTGATGGACACTGACCTGGCAAGCAATGTGCTTTGCCACATAGCCACCAATTCAAATTTCCCTTGTCCAGAACTCCTCCTCCTGTGACCCGTTCCCACGAGCAATGTCATTATCTCAGTATTTATCTAGTACAAAACTGAAATCACCCCTTTTCTCTTTCATCCCATAATTGAATGAAAACTTTGTACATTAACTCTTTCCTATCTCTTCCACTGATTCCATTTGCCATTTCTGTGACCAGGGAAATCTGGGCTTCCCTTGGGGTTCTTGGTTATGTTAATAGGTGAATGTAGAAATTGACTAAGAGCAAAGTTAGAGGGCAATTTTATTAGAGTTTGAGAGAAAAGCAACAGTACAGGCAGGCTGTAAATCTCAGTGACTACTCGGAGGTAAGGAAGGAAGAAAGTCATGCATTTGCGTTAGGGAGGTCAGCATGTTCAGCAACATTAGCAATGTTCAGCAGGGTAGCACGCGGCTGCAATGTAGAAGGTCAGGGGCTTCAGAAAAAAAGTGCCAAAGCCCTGAAGTAAAGCATAATTAGAGGTTTAGGCAGTATCTCAAGAAAAGGAAATAAGAAGAAATAGAAAAAAGTTAGGCTTTTTTCAGTTAGAACAAAGAACTAGGGTTGGATAGGTCTAGCAGGGCTGCATGGTGGGTGCTCTCGACTAGACTGTACTCCAATTTCTGTGCTATATCATTACGAGCACAATTATTCTTCCCATCTCTTTAGAATGCCTTCAAATGAATCCATTTCTTGAGGTGTAGTCTTCAGGGCAAGTAATTGACAGATCCAGGTAAATTAACGATGATTTTCTCTTTGAATTTTGTATTGAGAATTGCATACATGAGTAGCATATTTATGCCAGTTGCACACTTCTTTCTCCTCCTCAAACACCTCCCCTGTCCCCCAACTCCTCTTTAATTATTGTTACAAATATAAACAAACACATGTATATATAAATCCAGCTTTATGGATCTGTTTAGTGCTGCTTGTGTGTATACTTCTTTAGGGATAACATAGGGGCTTGCCCAAGGAGAGGCCTGATTCTACCTCTCTCAGCAGCCATTAATTGCCCATATTTCCTTTAGGGGAATTGATATTTTGATTATTTGATATTTCTCCTATCAACACTGGAATGTCAACTAGTGTTGTCTTTGTGGAGATCTTGTCCAGGCAACCATATTTTTGAGATTTCATGGGTACAGCTTCTTTGTAATATATAGAAGATACCATCTCACAGCAGATGTTCTGGTCTCTGGTTCTTCCAGTATTTCTGCCACATTTCCTGGGGTGTTCCCTGGACCTGAGGTATAGGAATTGTACTGTACATGTATCAGTTTGGGTTAGGCACTTCCGAGTCAGCTATTATCTGTGTGTGACTTGCTGTAGATTTTTGTAATACTCTCCACCTGATGAAGAAACAAATTTTCTTTGATGATAGGCAAGAGCGTCTTACTCAGAATAAGGATATGTATTTAGAGTTTCATTGGAAATGACACTGGCTTAAAGAAGTGACAATAGCAGATTCTCCATAAGGTCCATGAATTCCAGAATGAATCTTACCTACTAAGAGAGCCTTAAGTCCAATTGGACGGCTACTGGTTTTCCCGAAACCTAAGTGCCCTTGGGGTTGTCTTCCCATGCTATTCATTGATGTGATCTATAGCCTTTACACTGGG
The DNA here is from genome assembly GCF_978045245.1 of Mus caroli. Taxonomy (NCBI): domain Eukaryota; kingdom Metazoa; phylum Chordata; class Mammalia; order Rodentia; family Muridae; genus Mus; species Mus caroli. Next base: position 48,048,010 of record NW_028227256.1, read on the forward strand.
GTAGAGCTATTGACTGCTTTTCTCCCTTGGCAACTTGTATAACATCTTCAGATACAATGAAAGCTCACCTTTGGCAAGAGGCTTCCTGGTTAGTTCTAGCTCAATATCTTTCCTCAAGTCTTATATACTGGTTTCCTCTTAAAGGAGCAAACAATACTCTGTAATATTCTAATCTTTGGAAAATATCAGGATGTCATGTCTCCATTAGGGCCACAAGTATAACTCAAATGTCATTCTTTTGACCAAGAGGAAGTTCTTCTTCATCAAGGGGCTTCAATAAAGCAAAGGTGATACTTCTAATTTTTTAATGTGATGTTTTAAATCCTAAGGAAGGGAAATTGTGCTATTTTTCTTTCTAATATTACTAGGGAAACAGAAGGTTGGGTCCACAAACTACTATGAGGAATAAATAGATCCATCCTTTATACCCTTCTTTTAGCATTTACACACACACACACATGTACACACACATGTACACACACTCACACACATGTACACACAAGTTGAGAGCTTGAAATTATGTCAGACTTGAGCTGAAATTGAGGTTTTGGAAGGATCCACTCTCTTGGAAGATGGCCAAGGGATTGCAGGTAGTTGGAGTTAGATTTCAACAGAACCATCTGAATGTGTCACCTGTAAATAAGAGGAGATAAAATTAAGACAACGGTTCAGTACACAAGGTTCAAAAATGAGTAATGTCACTATAAGATTATAATTAGTAAGACCTGACTGGAAACAACCCCCCCAACAACACTTCTGACATTTTATGGCCATGCCTGGGATAGAATGACTTCTGGCTGAGGACAAAAACAGACTGTTGATTTTTAAGGTCCCAGCCTTCAACCACCTGACCAGGTTTTATCTCCTGTTCTCACCATTACTACCATTTATTCTGACTTAGGAAGTGAATTATGACTTAAAGTGTTTTGTGAACAGAACATGAATACTATAACAACAGAAAAGTGCATTGTATGTGCTAACAACCAGCCTACTTCAAGTTATTCCTGACTCTCTTCAGCCCATGCTGACTTTGTATACAATCAGCTTCCAGTTTTGTCACAGTGTCTCCACATTGCTGCTTCCCGACCGAGTTTGCCCTGCTAATTTCTGCCCTTAACACTTTTCCTAGAGCATTGCAAGATTCTCCTAGTTGAGCATTGCTATTTCCACTGCTAAAGATTAGCTTTGGAAAATATGAGATAAGATCCAGCATGCTGTGTCCAAACAGCCCATCATGTTTCTATGGAAAACAGGAATGATTTGCATCAAAGGCCACTGGTGACATATAGCAGATGTCCAATCTCTTCATTCTCTTCTCTCTTCTCTCTTCTCTCTTCTCTCTCTCTCTCTCTCTCTCTCTCTCTCTCTCTCTCTCTCTCTCTCTCTCTCTCTCACACACACACACACACACACACACACACACACATTAGGATGAGCTAGTGCTCCAACTGTAAGTTTCTTTCTCTTACATTCTTCTCATCCTCATTATGTCTTGAGTTCTCTGTTCTACAAAAAGAGTCTTAGTGTCTAAAAAGAGATTACCAACCTGGACCTGTGAGAGGCTCGGAGTAAAGGCACTTGCTGACAAGCCTATGGATCTGAGTCAATCTCTGGGATTGGTAAAGCAAGAGAACAAATTTCTCAGATTTATTCTCTGTCCTCCATATTCATGTTATGCTATACATATATGCATAAAACACAAGTACATTAATAAATGTAAAAACATTTTTAAAAAAAGATTACTTTTCTTTACAAAGTTACACGGTAAACATCAGTCAGCATTCCTCAAGTTTTCCCATTATTTCTTATCTTAAAAGTAAGACAACATAGAGTCTTCATTAGGGTTTCAATCCTTTGATAAAACACCATGTCCAAAAACAACTTGGGGGAAAACTGTTTTTTTTCATCTTGCAACTCTCATGTCACTCCAACACTGAGGGCAGCCAAGAGAAATCCAAGGTAGGAACTTGGAAGAAAACAACTGAAGCAGAGGCCATGTAGGGAAGCTGGTTATTGTCTTGCTCCCTCTGGATTGCTCAGTTTGCTTTCTTATACATCCCAGGAGCTCCTGTCTAGGGTGGTACCACTCACAGTGAGCTAGGCCCACCCATATCATTCATTAGAAAATGCTCCATGGGCTTGTCAATGAGGTAGTGTTAAGGAAGCAATGTCTCAATTGAAGTGCTGTTTTCCCAAATGACTCTAGTGTGTGTCAATTTGACAATTACAACAACAGCCGTATACAACAACAACATAGTTTGTATATGTTAAGACAATGCTGTAGGCTCCACCACACATAGATGCACATGTAATCAGCTTTCCCTACAATAGAAATTGAAAGTACATACCTTTATATTCAGGCTAGTTAACATAAGTGGGTCCTGCAGGAAAGAAGACCACAGAGCTCTTCAAATGGCCTTCCACTTGGGTACATCACATGAGCCCTATGTCACCCATCAATGTCAGTTGACAATTGGCACTGCCATGGCATTCCCACCTTTGCCATCTCTACTCAGGATGTGAGGAAAATCTGGCAGATCCCTTGAGCTCCTTTAACAAATGCTTCTAGGACTCCTAGATAACCAAAGAGAACTGATAGAAATAATTTACAACCTCTGGAGAAACTGTTTCTAGGTTGAGAGTGAAGTTAAATTTCTCCTCAGTTTTCCAACATGCATCCAGAAAGCAGGCTAAGCCTCCTGGTGAGAACTCTGAGCATCCTGAGTACTCAGGTATTATTGGGGAGAAGAAAAAGCAGTATTTCTAGAACCCCTGGTATTGGTCATGCAAATAATCATATCTCTCTATTACAGAGTTCTAATAAAAATGAAGGTAGGATCACATATACAAATGCTCTAAGATAAAACATTCCTGTCACTATGATAGATTTTGGTGACCTACTATGTGTTGTCACTATAATAGACTTGGTGACCTACTATGTGTAAGAACCCTCTGTGGGGTAATTTGTTGATGATAATTTGTCATTCTGTAGCTGCCATTATAGAAGCCCTGTATGATGATACAAAATAAACTGACTCCAGTCAAGAGAAAAACAAATGTCCTCTGACCTCATTCTCTCTCTCTCTCTCTCTCTCTCTCTCTCTCTCTCTCTCTCTCTCTCTCTCTCTCTCTCTCTCTCTCTCCCTCTCCCTCTCCCTCTCCCTCTCTCTCTCTCTCTCTCTCTCTCTCTCTCTCTCTCTCTCTCTCTCTCTCTCTCTCCCTCTCTCCGTGTGTGTGTGTGTGTCTATCATATTAGCTCATAACTTGGGTATTTTTCACTTCAACCTGAATTTTATAATTTCTTAGGAACTAAAGTACATTCACAAAAAACCCCCACAAATACACACAACACATAATTAGTATCATCAAATTTTAGAGCAAGAAGAGACCACAGAGATCATAATTGCAAATAAAGTTTATTTGAGAGATATAATTTTATTTTCCCTTTGGTGGATTAAATGGCCAAGGCAATCTGCTCTGGATTGCTATGTCCCTTCTTTAAAGAAAATTAACCATATCTCATAAACAAAAGTATTCTTTTTTCCCTTTATATATTTCATAGGGCAGTTACAAGTATCGTTTAAGATAAGTTGTTTTTCTCTTGTTGCCCATACCTGACCAGAAATCTAGTCTGGCCTCACGAATTGCCAAGTAAAAGCAGAGATCTCCCAGTCTGAAATACAGGGATTGAGTAACTTCTCTGAGTCCATGATGTGAGGAATTACTAACAATACTTCCTTCTTCAGAAGACATCCCCTGGTTGAGATTTCTACCATTAGTCCTCTTAAATAGCATTCTGGCCTCAACCCTTCCCAGAGAATGTTCTGATTATAATAACCTTCCAACTGGTCTTGGGTTGAGTGAAGCACAGAGCCACAGAGACTAGTCCAGCAGTGACTGATGCTGGTGACAGAGAGCCTGGAGGAGGATAGAAGAGATTGTACTTATGAATGCTCCAACAAAGCCTTCAGAAAGGCCAATGGATCCTATAGTGTCAGCGCTAACAAAATACAAGTTGCACATGAATGGCAGTGTAACTGCAGTTATAGGAATTGAAATAAAATGATGCAAATTCTCATCCCAGCCATACAAGTGGTATGAACATGCATTTAATCAGATAATCTAGGTAGAAGTAATTTGGAAATTGGTTTCTTAAAGTTTGAAACAGGAAAGTATTTTTAATCATCCTGTATTGTACAGCGCTGTATTCAGTTATTATCCACCCTATCAGCTTGTAAACCATGGATGTCAAAAACAAATCAAAACTTTTTTAGGACTGCAGGGGCAATTATCATACACAATATCCTGCACATAAAAGATGCTTAATAGATGTGTGTTGAATAAAAGAATACATGAATAAAAAATACAAGAATGATAGGATCGTTAAGTGATTGAATAAAATAAATTTTAAGAAAAGAAGAGAGAACAAAATCATAAATAGACCATAAATGTTGACATACGGGAGAGGTTTTAGCCATATCATGGTGCTGCAGCCAGGAAGCCTGTTCTTTCTAGTAAATAAGAGGCTACTGATCTGAGGACAGCATTTCCCGGTTCCACTAGAGAAATATTTCAAGACACTGTCACCTTGCAGGTTTTCTTTTCAGATCATGGCAAGCCAGAATGCATCAACCTAAGGTGGGAGTTCTAAGGGCTATTCATACGAAAGCATCAGGACATAAACTGATCAGCAGCTGGGGGCAGCAAGAAATTATGGAGACTCCTGAAAGCTTCCTCCAGAGCGTGCTGCAGGGTGCATGGCCGGTGCTACTATACCCACACTAAAATGAAACTCCACTGTTATTTTTTATTGAGTAGCAAATTTTACAGTTTTCAAAATGAGAATGGAACACAACAAAGAAATCCACTCAAATAACACCAACACCTCTCATGTTCTAGCTCCCAAACAAATTGCAGGCAGTGGGGGTGAAAGTTAAAAAAAAAAAAAAAAAAAACTGTGACATTGTTGATCTAAAATCCACACCATTTCTACCCGAGTGAGGGGTCATTGAATTTCACAGAAGGACCAGGAAAATAACATAACCTTCTCCTAAGAAAATGCACAGCACACAGAGTCAAACATTTCATCTTTCAGGTCAGTAGCCATGGCTCTGTCGGTTTTCTCAGATACCTGGGAAGGAAAGAAATGCTTTATTCAAAAATAAGAGATTTTTCTGGCCAAACTGGTAATTTTATTGAATGGTATTATGAAATTATTTAATAGTTAAATGGTATTGTGAATTATTCCACCTAAGAAGAAACACAGCACATGTTCAGAGATAAGGTTCTCAATTCAAGGACACGGTGTCTTAACACACAGAAGACAACCTCGGGTTGCAAAGCTATTGGGAATTATCTAAAGGAAGGAGTGGGGAGCAACTGTCAAACAACAGTTTCCATACCCAGACTCCCAGGCATCCTGGATGGCATATTCAAAACAAGCTGTGATCATTAGCTGTCCTATGCTCTTCTAGGTACAGATGTTCTCAAAGATGCAAATACGGATAAGGCTGCCGAAGAGCATTAACAACAGCCAATAATGTCCTCAACTCCATCCAAGCTCTTGGCTCCTACGGGGAACAGCTTGACGCTTTGTGCAGTGCCCAGAGTCAAAAGTTCATTCCATCTTGGTGACATTGGCAGCCATGTCATCCGAAGAGAACAGCATCACAGTCTACAAAGTAGAAGTGTTTTGCCAGATCCTAGCTGTTCTGCCTTAGAGGCCAACATGAATGCTGTGAGCAGAATGGCAGCCAGATGAGCTGTACCTGCTTTCAAATTAATAGTGTCCTGAAATGACAGTCCTAGTGCACTGTGCTCTAGATACTCTGAGCCTTCAGTGGGGCTGGCTATTTAAAGAAAGGAGATACACATTCAACTTCAGTGAGCCATCCAGGAAAAGGCAAGCTCATCTGCATGATAAATATTTGTTGAGTGCTTACTCTACGGAGGTGATAGAAATATAAAGTTGAACGAGCTCTGCCCTCCGCCCTTCAAGTGCTGAACTAAAGAATTCAATAGTCTTCTACTTTCACATTTCCCTACCATCAACTTATTGGCTGTAGAAGTATTCCAATCTGGAACCTGTCGAATGCTAGGCAGGAGTTCTGCCAATGAGCTCCATCAACAGCCCTTTTTACACGTTTTCTTTTGAGACTACATCTTGACAAATTTCCCAGCCTCACCTGGAACTTCTGATCCTCCTTATATCAGTTTCCTTAGTAGCTGGGATTATAGACCTTTGACAAGAAGCCACATGTTCTCAAACTGCTGTAAGGGAAATGGATGGAATTTTTATTTAGATGGAAGGTGGCTCCCTACTTTTTGACTTGGAGGAGTTGGGACAATGATGGGAGAGGTGATACAAATTGTATGATAGAGAAGAGGGCTAGATGGAGCAGGTGGGAGTTTATTTAGCAGAATTTACTGGTGAATAACAGGCATGCACCAGAATCTAAGAAGAATTGATGGGCAGGAAATGGAGAAATGAGATTGCTCACTATAAACAAGCATAAGATAATGTTACTTTTCACTTTAAAATGGCTGACATACAACACAGGGAGGAGAGACAGAGTAGATGAACAGCAATGCAAACTATTGGACTCTATTTTAGGGAAAGTGACAGAGAAAAAAATGTTCAAGAGCCCAAGGTTCCATTTCATGGTATCTGACTACAGAATATCATATGACCTCTCCAGATATTACCTATTTCTTCATTAGAATAAATGCACAGCTGATTACTAGAAGGCTATCTTGGGAGTATGGGGGACATAATCATAGTGAAGGAATGGTGTCCTGTGCTGGAGTCAAAGCACGATCAGAGTGAGGGACTGCCATGTGACACAACAGTGAAAATGGAAAGTTTGGCACATGGAAGCTCCAGAAAACCAGGAGCTGAAACACGACCCCTGGCCGTTTGCAAATCTCCTGGGACAAGATCTGTATTTCCCTTGATATGAGCAAACATTCTTGGGAGCAGCCTGGGTCACACCTCTGTATAGGACAGGCCCATCTCTGTCTCTGTGCATCACAGAATACCTCTGTGGATGCCAATAGAAGCCTCCCAGGAAGAACTTAGGAATAGTTGAATAATTTACAATGGGGAGATGCAATCTCCAGGTCTAACTGTTAAGTGAAAGCAGAGACCTCCCCGGGGGCCTTCAAGTCTGAACTGTAGGGACTATTCTCTAGAGGAGAACAAGTAGCTTCTCTGAGACCATGATGTGGGGAGTTACTACCAACACTTCCTTCTTCAACAGACATCCCTAGGTTGAGATTTCTACCATTATAGGGTAGATCCAAAAGTCTGGTCCTCTTTAATAGCACTGAGAATGCTCCACCACACTGTAAAAAGGTTTTAAGTCTTTGTTAGGCTCAGCACATCATTTCTATTGCTTGAATTTGAAAACAACAAAACCACATTAGTAATTCTTCGGAATTTGAATCATATGGCTTAATCACAATTTCCAAAACAAACAAACAAAACAAAGAAGAAAGAAACAGGAAAAAAATCAATGGTATTTTAAATAGATACGAAATTTACTATTACTATCTTTGTGAAGATGATGCCTTTAAAAAAAGAAATGAGGTCCCAGCCCTTAGTGAGTCAGAGATTTATTAAGTACACTCGGTGCCAAGCAGAGAAGGCAAAATGAACACTGTGGACAAGGTAACAGCTAGCTTTTCCTTCATGAGCTTGCAGGTGACAGGTAAAGAGGAAATATGCTGTGGCGTGTCAAGGGAGATATAGGGATATGATGTGCAAAGCCATGCTCTAAGGAAAGTGCCATTGCTCTAGAATGTTCAGACCCAGATGAAGAGAAGAGTTTGCCAAAAAGCAATGGTGATAAATCACAAGAAGGTTTGAGGGAAAAAAAAAAAAAGAAAATGGAAGGAAGGGAGGGAGAGAGGGAAGGAGGAAAAGGCGGGAGGGAAGGAGGGAGTGCGGGAGGGAGGAAACCATTTACTGAATTTTAAAAATTTTCATAGTCTATATGGGGAGATTAAAAAAAAACAGGAGAAATAAATTTCTCTTTTTTAATGTTATTTTTAAAAAAGAAATCAATGTAGCAGTGACTGAAGGAAGCATATCTTCCTTAGACTTGCTTAATACTTAAAATGTAGTTCTGAATTGTCTTGATATGAGTCACAAATGTAAGATTCAAGCTGTTCAAACTGTCTTTCCAGAGTCTGGGGCCAGTGGTGATCCAGTATTATTCCTGGTAAAGGTGAATATCTGACGTCCCAGCAACACTCTGTAGGGTTTTTCAATAAATCATGGCTTTAGTAATTCCATTGTTACTCCATAATGAAAAACAGATTAAGTAGTTCTCAATTTCATCATGTGGCAAAATTAGGACTCAAACCCCAATAGCTTCAAACTAAAGATTTGTCCTAAACTGAGTGCTTTGCATCACATGCTGAAGAAGTGAAGTGAGCTCTTAATGGCTGGGCGACACTTTTAAAATGGGACCAAAGAGGCAGGTGAGAATGAGACCACTCAGGTTCTCGTGAACCATACCAAGAAGTTTAACTCTCTTCTTGAGATAATTGGGAGACTTTGAGTGTTTTTAGATATAAAAATGTTGTAACCTGGTTTGTTTTATACAAAGACCTTTCTGGGGACTCAGTTTAGCATTTGGAATTTACAAATTGTTAGTAGAAGCCTTCCATAAATATTATGATTTTATTTGTAGAACAAATAGTAATATAGTAAATGTAGTGGATATAATTAAGCTGTACAAAGTGAAGTTATAAACGGTAATAGAGCTTATCAGAAAAAAATTTAAAATATATTCTGACATCAAACTAATTTTATTGAAATGCTGATGTATTTGCCTGGAGGATAGATTTTTAGAATCTTCTGGAATATTTATTATTGTTTATTCCTATATTCACATTGAACTCTGGAGTCTCTGTGATACATACACAGAAAAGTTTTTCACAAGATGAGAAAGCCCAGAACCAATATGTACGCTATTAAAGATTCTTTACATATCTCATATTCTATCATATGATACTACAGTTTCTTCAGAATGGGCTCATTTTCATGAAAACACCCTTCTTCATTTGTAGTAAGACTATCACTAAAAATAGTGCTTTGTGTTGCTTAGTTATCTCTTTATTCAATCTCATGCATTAAATTCCATCCAAAATAAAAGCTGAAATTATTTCATCTGAAGAACTAATGAGTATCCATCCGGATAACAAAACAGAGTCATCCAAGTAGCCCTCCCCTCCCTCAGCACTATTACAGAGAAGTTATTACACCTCATTGGAAATACTTGCTTTTGTGCTTTGTAGGTTCTGTATACGTTCTACATATATGTTCTAATTCACTAACTAAAGTAATATGTCCCCTTTAGACACATCTTCATGAGATGGATTGTGGTGGTTTGAAGAATGGCCCCTCTAGGCTTATATACTTGAATTCTTGTCCCTAGTTAGTAGGACTCTTTGGAAAGGGTTTGGAGGTGTGGCCTTGTTCCAAATGGTATGTCCTTGTTGGAGGAGGTGTGTTTCTCCGTGTGGGCTTTGAGGTTTCAAAAGACCACAGCACACCCACTGTCTCTCTCTGTCTGCTGCCTGTGGATCAGGATGAAAAGCTTTCAGCAACTTCTCCAGCAACATGCCTGCCTGTGTACTGCCATGTGTCTTGCACATGATGAATATGAAGTAACCCTTTAAAACTGTGAGCCAGTCCTCAAATAAATGCCTTCTTTTATAAGAGTTGCCTTGGTCATGGTGCCTCTGCACAATAATAGAATAGTAACTAAGACATATATGATACGAAATAATTCAATAAAAGTCTAACTTAACCTCCTGGGTAGCTGAGAACAATTGGATTTCTCCATGAATACATTTCCCTGGCTATTATATTAAATAATAAATCTGTATGAATTAAATACTGTTTTGCTTTAAAATCTTGAGATGACACTGGAAAAGTTATCTTGACAAGTTCTTGTTTTAAATTGAATGATGTCCAACTCTACCAAGTGGCATTCCAAACTCTTACTAAACCCTAAAACCACATGTAAAGGAAACAAACAAGGGCAGGATTCATCGGTGCATTGGAAAATGTGGAGGCCTGGCTGTTTCTACCGTGTCTTTTGTTGCTGACTTGACTTGTTCTCCATGAAGTGCAATCCTCCATTGTTCCTCTTCAGTCTCTGTTGCTGTTACTGTTGCTCTTGTTGTTGTTGCTGTTGCTGTTGTTGTGTATGTGTGGTATATGCTTATACGTGGACCTGTGCAATTATTCATGCATGCTCATGTGTATTGTGGATAGAGCTGGAGTGTTTTGCTCTATCACTGGCTACCTTCTTTTTTTTACATGACATGTTCATGTGACATGACTGAACCTGAGGCTACCAATGCAGCTAGACTAGCTGGCCAGTGAGGGAGTGGTATCTGCTTGCTCCCTCAGCACTTGAGTTAAGGACACACTTCCTTCAACAAGCTTTTTATGTAGATGCTGGGAATTTGATCTTAGATCCTAATATTTGCGCAGTAAGCACTATACCTATTAAGTCATCTCTCCAGGCTCAAAGTTTTAAGTTCTACTTTTCTGATGATAATTACAATTCTATTTTCTCAGTAGTTTTTATTTTCTGAGTGATTTGTTGGCCTCAGCTCCTACCACTCAGCATCCTATGTTCTCTTCTAGGAGCAAACCCATGATATTGAGAGGTGATGCACAGCTGGTACCTTTAAGAGTAACATCTGCATTGCCTGCAATAATTAGCATTTTGCTTTACGATGCCTCCTGCTTTGCATTTATACTGCACCCTGAACCAAAGGACTTTAAGACCCCCAAATTAGTTCATCTACACAATGCAGCTCTCTTGCCCCAAATTGCAGAAAGATCTGAAGGAGCTTTATTCAAATTTAACCTAGCAAATGGGTGCAAGCAAAATTAGGCAAGAAGGCAATTAAAAAAAAAAAAAAACAAGCATAGAATAAAAACACCTGCAAATGAAAAACCTGGAACTGTGTCTATAAGCCAAGCTCTTTCCCTAAGAATTCCTGAGTGCTAATGAAAGCAATTAGCACTTGCACAGCCTGCCTGCACCCACATCCTGCATGCTGGTGGACTCACAAATGGCCTACATATCTCCTTCATGATGACGTTAGAATAAAGCAGGACTATCTGTAAGGTAGTAAGCCAACATTCCTGTCATCCTAGAGTTCTCCTTACTCAGTAAAATAATATTTTAAAGTCATTCCATTACAACCTGTTTCCTTGACAAATGGAGTGGATTATTATGAGAGTTCTAGAGGTTATGTCTATTTTACTTTCGTCAAAGGATTAATTCTTGCCCCTTCCTGTAACTCCTACCCACTGGGAAATGGGATAGGAATGTGTGTACAGATTCTGACCTGATGAGTACAGATGGAATTTAATACCTTTCTTCATTGGCATAGGACAGGCGATTTCTTTGTTGAAGTTGTGGATTCAATCAGAGTCCATTGTACTTTCAGTCTCATTAGTTTTCCCAAGATACTGAGGTAATGCCTTGCATTCTAGAAATTTCATTATGTCTATATAGTGATTCACTACTTGTAGTTTGAAATAAGTATATTGTTCCAAAATCACCTATTTTCTCCACTAGGCTAGGGAGGTACCCTTACTGTGCATACTATTATAATTTTTAGAAGTCCATTTGCAAACTGCCCATTTGTTTCTCTGATCTTCTTATGTCCTGGTAACATTTGCATTAAATCTAAAAGTGCTATAAAATGAGGTTAGTATCTCTATAGTTCTAGTCCCTATTAATATTCATTTTTAGAATTTTGTTTGCTATGAATATTTATCATTCTGTATATTCCTTTGTATCAACCTGAATATTGCAGAAATAATATTGTTCTTTTTACTGGGGTGCCAGTTAAAAATTAGCTTAGAGACAATGACACCCTATTGAGTCTTTCCATTCAAAGCATATTTTTCTTTTTTTGTGTGTGAAAAAAATTAGATTTTATTATTTTATGTATATGAGAGTTTTGCCTTCATGTACATCTGTGTACCACACCTGCTGGTCCTGGAGGTGGTGGTGAGGCTCCTTGTGCTGGGTGCTGAGTATTGAATCTGGGTCCTTTAAAACAAAAGCAAGTGCTCTTAACCACTAAGCCTACTCTCCAGCCCCAAAGCATATCTTTTAATTTGTTCACTTTTTATTAGTGTCTTTCAATAATATCTTTTGATTTTCTTTTTATGGTTCATGCATTTTATCTTATCCTCTTTGGTTTTCCAGGTATTTAATGGTATCAAAAACAATATATTTTGCCATATTAAAATTGGTATACTTCAAATGGGGTGAGAAAGAAATTAGGGAAATGACATCCTTCACAATAGTCATAAACTATATAAAATATCTTGGTGTGACTCTAATCAAACTTGTTAAGGATCTGTATTATAAGAACTTCAAGGTTCTGAACAAAGAAATTGCAGAAGAACTCAGAAAATGGAAAGCTCCCCCATGCTTATGGATTGGCAGGATTAATATAGTAAAAATGGCCGTCTTTCTGAAAGCAACCTACAGAATCAATGCAATCCCCATTGTACTGGCTATTTTTGTGTCAACTTGACACAGCTGGAGTTATCACAGAGAAAGGAGCTTCAGTTGAGGAAATGCCTCCATGAGGTCCAACTGTAAGGCATTTTCTCAATTAGTGATCAAGGGGGGAAGGCCCCTTGTGGGTGGGACCATCCCTGGGCTGGTAGTCTTGGATTCAATAAGAGAGTAGGCTGAGCAAGCCAGGGAGGCAAGCCAGTAAAGAACATCCCTCCATGGCCTCTGCATCAGCTCCTGCTCCCTGACCTGTCTGAGTTCCAGTCCTGACTTCCTTTGGTGATGAACAGCAGCATGGAAGTGTAAGCCGAATAAACCCTTTCCTCCCCAACTTGCTTCTTGGTCATGATGTTTGTGCAGGAATAGAAACCCTGACTAAGACACCCATCAAAATTCCAACTCAATTCTTCAGAGTTAGAAAGAGCAATTCTCAAATTCATTTGAAATAACAAAACACCCAGAATAGTGAAAACTATTCTCAACAATAAAAGAACTTCTGGAGGAATCACTATCCCTGACCTCAAGCTGTACTACAGAGCAATAGTGATAAAAAATGCACGGTATTGATACAGTGACAGGCAGGTAGATCAATGGAATAGAATTGAAGACCCAGAAATGAACCCACACACCTATGGTCACTTGATCTTAGACAAAGATGCTAAAACCATCCAGTGGAAAAAGACAGCATTTTCAACAAATGGTGCTGGTTCAACTGCCAGTAAACATGTAAAAGAATGCAAATTGATCCATTCTTATCTCACTGTACCAAACTCAAGTCTACGTGGATCAAGGACCTCCACATAAAACCAGATACACTGAATTTAATAGAAGAGAAAGTAGGGGAAAGAAAACCTTGAACACATGGACACAGGGTAAAAGTTCCTGAACAGAACACCAATGGCTTATGCTCTAAGATCAAAAATTGACAAAAGGGAGCTCATAAAACTGCAAAACTTCTGTAAGGCAAAGGACACTGTCAATAGGACAAAAAGGCAGAGCCAGTCCCATAACACTCAGAGGAATCTCCACTCCCAGGCAAGCAACAGATTGGGAAAAGATCTTTACCAATCCTACATCTGATAGAGAGCTATTATCTAATATATACAAAGAATTCAAGTAGTTAGACTCCAGAGAAGCAAATAACCCTATTAAAAAATGAGAAACAGAGCTAAACAGAGAATTCTCAACTGAGGAAACTAGAATGCCTGAGAAGAACCTAGAGAAATGTTCAACACCTTTAATCAGGGAAATGCAAATCAAAACAACCCTGAGATTCCACCTCACACCAGTTAGATTGGCTAAGATCAAAAACTCAGCTGACAGCAGATGCTGGTGAGGATGTGGAGAAAGAGGAACACTCGCCTATTACTGGTGGGATTGCAAGCTGGTACAACCATTCTGGAAATCAGTCTGGTGGTTCCTCAGAAAACTGGACATAGTACTACCTGAGGACTTAGCTATACCACTACTGGGCATATACCCAGAAGATGCTCCAATATGTAATAAGGACAAATGCTCCACTATGTTCATAGCAGCCTTATTTTCAAAAGCCAGAAGCTGGAAAGAACCCAGATGTCCCTCAACAGAGGAATGGATATAGAAAATGTGGTACATTTACACAATGGAATACTACTCAGCTATTAAAAACAATGACTTCATGAGATTCGAAGGCAAATGGATGGAACTTGAAAATATCATCTTGAGTGAGGTAACTCAGTCACAAAAGAACACACACAGTATGCACTCATTGATAAGTGGATATTAGCCCAAAAGTTCAAAATACCCAAGATTAAATTCACAGACCACATGAAGGACAAGAAGAAGAAAGACCAAAGTGTAGATACTTCAGTGTTTCTTAGAAGGGTAAACAAAATACTCACAGGGGGAAATATGGAGATAAAGTTTGAAGTAGAGACTGAAGGAAAGGCCATCCAGAGACTGCCCCACCCAGGGATCCATCCCATATACAGTCACCAAACCTATTGTGGATTCGGGGAAGTGCTTGCTGATGGAAGCCTGATATGGCTGTCTCCTGAGAGGCTCTGCCAGAGCCTGAAAAATATGGAGACAGATGCTTGCAGCCAACCATTGAACTGAGTGCAGGGTCTGGAAGAGAGGAATTGGAGAAGAGACTGAAGGATCTGAGGGTGTTTGCAGCTCCCAGGAAGGAGCAACAGTGTCAGCTCCTTGAGGGGTGTGGGGGGAGACTGGACCACCAACCAAAGAGTATGCATGGAGGGACCTGTGGCTCCAGCTGCAAATGTGGCAGAGGATGGCCTTGTTGGACATCAGTGGGAGGAGAGGCCCTCAGGCCTGAGGGTGTTCAATGACCCAGTGCACCAGAATGCTAGGGTGGGAAGATGGAAGTAGGTGGGTGGGGGAGCACCCTCATATAGGCAGGGGGAGGGAGAATGGAATAGGGGAATTCTGAAGGGGAGACCTGAAAACGGGAAAATATTTGAAATGTAAATAAAGAAAATATCCAATAAAAAAAGAAAAATAAATTTAAAAAAAGACTTGATATACTTTTATTTTTTCTTTTCTTAGACTATCCATTAGCATGAGATAAAATAAATGCATCAATCATGAAACTATGCACCATATTCTTATTTCTGGGGGTTACCATCTGAAAGATAATTTTAGTAATAATTTTTAATGTTATATCAAGACCAATTTTAAGTCAGTCAAATGACTAGATCACCAAAAAATATGATTTCTTTATAAACTGTGTTTCAAGTTCTTTCAAAATATTCCCCAGCTCCAGAGTTAGGGACATATTATTTTTAGGATATTTGGGAAAAAAAAGACACTGGCAAATAAAAATACAAGTAAAACAAAAGACAAACTTTACAATCCATTTAACATAGAAAAGTATATTATTATACATAGCATCTTTAAATTGACAAATAATTTACAACCACTAATACAAGGAAATGGACAAAGGACAGAAGCAGACTTCGTGGAAATTAAATGTAAATAGTTCCTCATCATAGGAAACAATAATATCATCCATGACAAGAGGGAACAATCAACATGATGCTGTAGATCAATGATGATCATAGATAACCATGATGCTGTAGATCAGTGATGATCATAGATAAACATGATGCTGGAGATCAGTGATGATCATAGATAAACATGATGCTGGAGATCAGTGATGATCATAGATAACCATGATGCTAGAGATCACTGATGACCATAGATAAAGTCTAAGTTCTTAACAAGATACTACTTTAACAAGTTCTTAAAGTGTGAAAATTTTCTCTCCATCCCTCCTCATCTGCCAATTAATCAACATATCAACATAAATCCACAACATCTATTTTTTGTCAGAAAAGCAGAAGAAATTGTTAGATAAACAGTATGTAGACCAAAAAAGAACACACCTTGTTAATTTTAACTCAAGTAACAGGTCAAATTAGACCTGCCTTCTATCAAAAATAAGATCGCACAAAATAAATCATGCTCTAAGTCCTTTGAAAATTTTTGGCAAGAAAACCAAGATAGCATGATACAACTGGAAGAGTATGTTTTTATAAAAGATTTGTGCCAAGAAACAAATATTTTAGAACACTTTCATAATTTAAAAATGAAAATGAAAGATAAGATAAAGAGAGAATTTCTAAAAAGGGTGGGAACAATATAACAGAATAACTAATACTATTGTGATGACATTTAACATAGCTCCAGAAAGCATAAAGAGTTCAACTGACCTTGTTGTGCATTAAGCATGGTATGTGGAACAGGATTTGACACACTCTTTTCAAATGCAACAGTAAAAGAAAAAGAAATGAGAAAGTCAGAAGAGAGGGATCCTGAAGAGAGCAAGTGTCAGAAATCTGACATCTGGATAATTGATCTTCCCTGAAGAGAAAACAAAATGATCCCATCCAAGCCATTTAAGAAATGGGGTTCTACAATTGCCACATTCTATGGTTGACTTTTACTAAAACCTGTGTGCTACTTCAATGGTCCAATTCGTTGATTCCCTGTCCAGACTGTGGCTTGTTTTCTTCTGAAGTTAAATATGAACGCAGCAACTCAAATACCTTATCTTAAAAATGAAAAGAAAAAGGCATATTTACTGGGCAAAGGGTCAGAGAGACAGACCTGTAAACTCTATAGAACTGATAAAGGGGTGGATCTGTAATGGTAATAATCACTCAGATATACACCAACTATTTTCTATGCATCAGGAACTATGCAGAATGCGAGATAATTTAACAAACACTGCCACCCCAATCAGTTCTTTCACTGCTGAGTACATCCTGACAATTGCTTCCCTGGAAAACTCACCCATTCTTAATTCCCTGGAGAGAATATAGAGTTAGTTCTCTATTAACAGTGCTGTGAACCATGATAGCAGCTGACATACAGCAGGTCTTCACTATGTTTAATGAGTGACTGATATATATTTGAAGGGATTAATTGATATTATGCAATAACTCTTTATGATAAGTTTTAGGCACAAATGGATTTAAGGTCACTCATAAATACTCTTCACACAAAAATAATTCTGTATTCATCATTAAACCATATCAGAGATAAGTGTTCCTGGACTTAACATAGAGAGCAGCTCCTACATTTCTTCCTTGGTTTCCAAACAAACAAGATAACTTTTAAGTTAACATTTCATAACCTTCAGGTTTTTCACTCTGGTTGAAATATGTGTGTATTCGAGAGAAAGAGAGCAAGGATCTGCCTAGATAAAGTCAGAAGGGAGGATAATTAATAGATTAGTTTTGTTGTTGATGAACTAAACACTTGAGAATTGGATTCAGTTGCCCTTCTCTTACTTAGCTCCTTATTTGATCCTCATTTTTTTTTCATAGAAGAAAACATTTGAGATAACTAAATCAAAACAGAGATTGCACTGCTATGGGGCATTATCGCATTCTTCCATCTCCTTAGAATCAAAAAATAATAATAATTTTTGACAACCAGTAAAAAAAGGTTCCTAAATGAGTAAATAAATAAAGCTAAATATGACAAGACAATAAACTTGAACATACTAGAATCATTTTAAATGGTGTTTTTCTAAGAGTCAAATGGTCACTGTGCTTTGTGTAACCTTTATGGTGACCTCACTATCCTGCAATATGCCATTTAACCTGTTTTAACAATTGATTAGAGTTCAGCAAAGCAAAATAATAATTGTTACTCTTCTGATGCAAAAGAGGATGTAGGGAAGCTTATAGAATATGGGGAAAAGCTGGAGATGGAGCACCATTGGATACCATGACAACAGAAAAAAAAATGGACACTGTCTCAGGACAGCATCAGGGACAACCTCAACCTGTTTTCAGCTAAGATGTTGGAGGCTCTGTTCAGATTCTTCCCCCCTCAGGAATTCTGTGTTATAGACTAGACAGGGACCCTTCCCTTGGTCTTGGTCAACTATCCTTGTGTGGCTATGTTTGTTAAGGTAGCAGTGTACCCCCCCAAAAAATAAGGCTAATGCTGTGGTTGCAATAAACATAGACTCTGAAGCCAA
This sequence comes from Mus caroli, assembly GCF_978045245.1. Taxonomy (NCBI): domain Eukaryota; kingdom Metazoa; phylum Chordata; class Mammalia; order Rodentia; family Muridae; genus Mus; species Mus caroli. The sequence continues at coordinate 48,066,073 of NW_028227256.1, forward strand.
ATTCTAGAAGAACAAAATTCGCTTCTACCATTTCCACAGCACATGAGCTTAGATGAGGTTTCTAACTTCTCTCTTGCCTTCAGGATTCTTGTTCATAACATTAAAACTAGTAATACCTTATAGTCTCTTCACAAAGATTGAGTAACTAAAACTCATTTTCTGAGATATTTTGTGTTATTTACATGCTATTATTTTACCAAAAGAGGTTACTGAATGTGGAAGATGCCTTCTGCACTATACCTTCCTGGTTGCAAGAGAACCATTCACTTCTGTAGCCTCAGGTGAGTGTCATGTTGCAGGATTGTACAGTGATGCCTGCCCTCAGAGTGAAATGCTAAGATTGTGAACTTTTGAAAGTCAATACAAGGCAACACAGCTTCACTGGGCTGGAGGTGCTGAGAAACAACAGGTTAATCTCCACAGATCAAAGCACCAAATGTAACCCTCAGAGAAAAGAAACAAGAGACAGACACGCTTCTGGTTTACCACAATGCCCCTGCAGTCAGAAGCAGAACACCCTAAAGGTCTGATCTGATGAAAGACAAGGTGCTACATGCTCATAGGTAATGTGTATCGGTTAGACTCTCTCTCTTTCTCTCTCTCTCTCTCTCTCTCTCTCTCTCTCTCTCTCTCTCTCTCTCTCTCTCTCTCAATTGATTACTTGAGTCCATATATACTGATTTTGTACATGTAAACCTCAACTTCAAGATACAACTACAAACCACATGAGATTCTGTCAATAGTAACTATAGTATTTCCCACTTTGTGTGCAGTGAACTATTGATCAGATATTGATCTTTTAGCTCCATCCCTACATATCTTTGTCAGTAATACATTTTCCAGATAAGAAGGACAATATTTTTCTATTTGTATTAAGTAGTACCATATATTACAGGGGAAAAAATAATAGACATTTTATTGAAATTGAGAATTTTATGTGAACAATTACATAAAACACATAATCACATAAATATACAAGGACCACAAGTAAAAAGCTCTGGTTTAAAAAATGCAAGTAACTTCAGGAGAAATATGCATTCAGGAATAAATATTAAATGTCCAGCTCATCATGCAAAGTACAATACAGTAATTTTGTAGCAGAATATTTTGAAAAATAAGTCATAGTAAGAATCCTAAGATACATATCAATAAAAAGACAAGATAATTCTAAAATATTCAGAGCATATGTCCACTGTGCAAGTATATATCTGCAAAACCATTAAGAAGAAAGACTATAATTTATCTGTCATTGGCTGTGTCTTGAGTTTAGATACTTCTGTATTTTCCTAGGTGTTTTAATTCCTCCACAAAGATGTCTAAGCCTTTGCTTAAATCAAAGTTGCTTCATAAGAGCCTTCCAAATATATAATCTCATGGGCTTGAGAAACCACATCCTTTCTCTGCTACTTGTGTTTTATTTGAACGTAGTTTTATGATCTCTGAGAAAAGGAGTCCTAAATGTCACTCCTCCAATTCAAATCAGTCTTTCAGAGAGAGAGAGAAAAAAATATCTCTTAAAGGAGAAATGAATAAAAAAGAAAGAATGTATATCCTACACACAATATGCTCAGAAATATTTGTTGAATAAACACTTCCAGGAACCTCAACTTGAACATATGTTGTCACTACATGTTAGAAAACTTTGTCTGGACATGTCAAGCAGACTAGTAAGAAAACCTAGACCGAAGTTTATTTGCTTGAGGGGATGAAGAACTTTCCAGAAAAAAAAAAATCCTGAAAGAATAAAATGCCTTCCAAACAGGACTCAGGTTGGCATTTGCACGCACATTTCTATTACCTCTTTCCGAATATCTGTATCCTATAAAGACAGAGGACTTCCAGATGAAGTCAAAGGCTACTTCATACAACTTCCTGTGGATGAAGGAACCCGGAAAACTGTTTATACAACCTAAAGAGCCCAGTGATGAGCTGGGGTTTGGGAGAGGTTCAGAACCTACAGTGATTGCCATGCAAGCATGGTCATTTGAGTTCAGATTATCAGCACACTCATTACTGGGCATCATCAAGTAGGTATGCAGTGCTGGGGAGGTTGCAGGCAGACTCCCTCTGGAGCTTCTTGGCCAGCCAATTTAACTAATCGATGAGAGACTGTTTCAGTGGAAGAACCTGTCTCAAAACCTAAGATAGATAAGCAAGACACCCAATATTTGACTTTGGTATCCAGATGCATACAGAGAGAGGGGGTGGGGAGAAGGAGAAGGAGGGAAGAGAGAGAGAGACAGAGAGAGAGAGACAAAGAGAGAGAGAGAGAGAGAGAGAGAGAGAGAAAGGATCCCTGAACAAAGTGAGAAGCCACATTCCCTGACTTCTCAGTCACCTACGTGCCAATCAGGAAATTGTACAATCTAAGTAGGAGAGAGAGCAGCCACAGGATAGTCAGCAGGCCCCTCCAATTTTTCAGTAGTCACTGGAATTTGCAGTGCTGAGCTATAGAATATAGCTGAAAAATGTGTCACCCACATAGTAATTACCCAGTGTCAGCATAGGAAAGAAATAAAACAGTTCTCTCTCCATAAGATCTGCTACAATCAAAAGTAGAAGAAGAAGACATATGTTACAATTGGAAAGATCTGGCTTTATTCTGGACAACAGTCTGTGACCATTATCAATTTATCTTTGGGCCCTATGGTTTCAGGAAGCCAATTCAAGCAATACCTTAAAGATTTGCTTGACTTTTAAAATATGCATTCAGAATTATTGCTTTCAAGCATTTTAATGTCATCTTGTCCCATCATATCTGATAAGCAAAAAAAATTAACTCGGGTTGACATCCTCCCTAGCAGAGACGGGAAGAGATTGAATTATCTAAGGATGGTTCTAAATACCAACCTTTAAATGATAGCCCATCTGTAAAAGGTAGGTATTGTTTCTGACACCGTGTCACATTTCTAACTCTTCCTTCTGCATTGTGCTGCATCCTACAATATCAGCTACTATGGAGAGCAGCAATGCACAACAAGACGGGGTGACTTTAAATTGAACAAAAGCCACTATTCCGTCTGAGTATCCATTTTATGCCATCCATTAGGATAAATATAAGGGCAAAGAATGAAAGGTTATTTTCAACCATTGTTTAAAATATGCCATGCTTCCTCGAACACTTACATTAAATGTAGCTCCTTCTCTATAGCAATGTACTCCATGATTCATTATTGTGAAAGCAATTTAAAAAATAAATCCTATGCCATTTCCCTAATCAACTTGCACTTATACATGCTGTCAGCTCATCCCATAATACAGTTTTTGGCTTGAAATCATGGGCTTTTTAAAATTCTAAAGTTGGAAAGAACCTAGGAGATAACATAGGTCAACCCATTTAGTCCACTGATGGGGAAACAGCGCCAAGATGGAAAGAGATTTGTCCAAAGTCACACTGCTAATTAGTGGCAAGGCTTCTGCTAGAAGCTGCACCCCTTTGCAGTCAGTGTCTTGCGACCACACTGCATGGGGGAGGGGACTGCTATGAGAAAAGCAGCCAGCTGGAGGGCACCTTCAGATTATTTATGCTAGTATCAACAGAACACAATTAAACTTAATGCTCTGCTTGAATTTCAGCTAAAGTTTCATTCCTTGTCACATTTCAGTGATTTAAAAGAGTTTGCTATTTATTTAAAGTAGTCAAAAAAACAAAAAATGCCTGTGACTCTGATAAAATATGCTGTGTCGTAGGCCTGAAATAAAATTCACAGAAAGCCCTGAAGAGGATGGATGAAGTCTGGGCAGGGAGTAGGAGAGCACTGGAGAGGAGCGTCCTGGCTGCTGCATTTCCAGTGGGAGAGGGAGAAGAATCTGAGATGTCCACTTGTGCATCACTGCCAGGAAGCAAATGCTCATTTCTTCTCTCTGCCTAACTCTAACAAAGAGTCATATAAGCCTCCCAAGTTGCTTTCCCACTCACATAGCCCTTCCTCCAAGCTCAGCAGCTCATGTTTAAGCTGTGAGAGATGACAGAAGGGAGGAAGGACAAAGAACTGCTGGTCATATCTTAGGGAGGCTCCTCTAGAGATGGCTGGTTTTGAGAGGCAGGAGCATACCTCCTTAGAGGGATTTTGAGGAAGGTGTAATCTCAACTCCGATCAGTCTCCAAGGCTTAAATCAACAACTGAAGTGTTGCTGTATCTTAAGGACTTCCATCCTTTATGCATACAGACCTCTGATGAAGCTGTGAGTGTGATGTTATAGTTCTTGTTGTTCTCACCACACATTTGACAAAATTCAGTTTCTCTTCACCACTCAGATAGTTTTGTCTTAACTTTGGTGCTTATTTCCAGATTTTCTTCCTAGGTAAATGTTCCCAAATCATTTGCTAAATCACAACCCCCTACTGGAAAATGGGAAACACTTACTCAGTTTGAAACCACTTGAACACTTCCTATTCTCTCTTGTGATTCCTATCTCCTTGGGAACTAGACACCAACTAGAACTGAAAATCTGAAGTTTCTTTGATGATCTTTTTATGTATCTAGACTTCTAGTTCTTCCATCCTTCAAACTCTTAAAAGCTTAATCTAGGAGACAGATGCAAAAGAGGACTCATAATAGTGGCTTCTTTATTGCTATCCACTGACCTTAGATTGCCACTCCAAGCCCCAAGCATTGACAATAGTATTAAAGTTCTTATCTCCTTTGGTATTTTTCAAAAATCTCTTCATTCTTTTTGAGTCTTCGCCTCTCTGACTTTCTTACAAAGCTTTCTACAAATCTTTCACACTAGTACCAGATCTTTTGCTCTGAGTGCTGCCTTTTCAACTTCAGACAGTCTAAGTGCTTGGCCTTCCTTAGCATCACAGCTGTGAGAGATACCACACTTTTCTTCTTTACAATTCGGAATGCTGCTGTCAGAATTACACCCCCAAGTCTCCTTGCATTCTTGCTTATGCATGGTCCAGGATGAAGACAACACAGGAAGGAAAGTTGTTCAGACACAAAGGAGGGCTGCTGCTGTACCTTTCCACAGACTCGGTTGATTAGGCCACAGGTTGATTTAGAATCTTAATGTTCAGATGTTTAACACTAACATTAGAAATAATGCAAATTGCATTAGAGTCTTTTCTTTCTTCTGCTATGCATTGTATGCTTTCTGACTGCCTTGCAGCGAAGAGATTTGTGGAGCTCATGTTCTATGGACCTCAGTAGCTAAGAGCTCTTTTCCTGCAATTCATAGAGCAAGTTAAAAAAAAAAAAATGTGAGTTTTCACATACAAGGAAGTAGGTGCAGATTATCCAATATGAATGGGCACCAATTGTGGGTTGTTTTTTGGTTTTTTTTTTTTTTTTTTTTTTTATATCTGCCACTCAAGGAAGCTGTGAAGTATACTGAAATAGGCCCTAAGTCCAAGCCTCATTTGGACCCCGTGACTCAGTCAGCATGGGTGCTAAGATATGCCAGGTGATCACCAGTATCCTCTCAGCCCACCCATGAGTCACACCTTCTGTTGTTCGGCGTCATGTGGCCTCTGTTCACTGACTCACCACCACCAGTCATGGAGATGCCAGTAAAGACAGGTGTTCCTGCTGCTCCTTGCCATATCCCAATGTTCCCATGAACACTGTCGGAAACCAGCAACTCAGCAGTATGCCTCTTCCTCCCACTCTCAAGTTTCTTGTTCCCTGAGTCAGTTTCTTTTTTGTAAACTTGGAAGTATCCCACCAGGGCCTCTTGGTAGGACAGTTTTCACTCTCAAAGCTTCTACTCCAGGATGTCACTTTACTATAACTAAAAAGGGAGAAACTTCTGCAGAGAATCTCAGATGCTTTTAACTCCTCAGCTAAGCAGGTAGGAACAAGACTCTGATCACCATTTCCATGGTTGTCAGAGCTTCCCACTAGCTACTTTTGAAGCATTCCTGATCCCAGCCCTGGGAGGGGAAGACCTGTGCCAACTCGCATGGCTGCTATTTAAAGATGAGTCCCAAAAGCTATACATGTGCTCCAACATGGCCGCGATTTTAGCTGTGCAGAGAACACAGCAAGATAAATAGCCATGCCATGAGAAATTACAGCATTATGTACTGCAATAAATATGACAAATGATAGGCTAGATATTCATTGGCTCATAACAGTTGGCAGGCACAACCATCTGTGGATCCAAAGTTCAAACTATTTGTTTTCCCTGCTACAGCTGCCTTGATATTTCTCCTTCTCAGCTGGAACCTCTGGCCTCTAAGGTAGCCTGGACAACCTTGCAAAATCTTTGACCTTATTAGGTTTTTATTAAGAACTGTAGGTATTACAGTTTTTTTAAAAGTATGTATAAAAAGAGAGAGAGAAACATGCACGCACATACACAAATAGAAAGGGGGCATGCATTCACCCACATTGTGTGTGTGTGGAGGGGGGTGTGTGTCTTGTCTTAATGTAGAGGGCTTTTTACTTGGAAAGAATCCGAAAGTCAGAAAGGCAAACATAAAGATAATTAAGAAAAATGATGGTGTTTGTTGCCTCAGAAGAAATAAATCTTGTGTGTCTCTCCTTTATTTATTGATTAAACAAGGAGCCCTACAATGCATTCAAGCTCCTGCTTTTGTCACTAGAAAGGTAACACTGATGTGCATTATTTCATTATAGGAAATGCTAATCTATATTTCTCATTTAGAATCTAAACTCTCTGCTTGGCTGAAATCTCACAGCTTCTACCACTGATAAGAGAAACCTAATGAGCCCAATGTCACCACAGCCAAACTTCCCAATTAGGCCAGTCTCTGCGCACACGTATTCTGGGAGCTTCCAAGGCAGTCTTGACAGCTTGGAGTTAGAAATCTATGGTGAGAAAAATCAAGCTATTAACCAGGCATCCTTCTGAACGCAGTTAGCCCCACCCCCCTTTCTCCCACTAGATAGCAGAATTGCATTTTAACAGAAAGGTAGAGAGTGTTTTCTTGGGCTGCAAAAGATGTTGAACAAATTTCCTATAACTATAACTTCCTCTCAGTTACCAACTTGATGTGGAATAAAACAATGTGGATGTTTGGCAAAACAATGGATAGTCTTCTTCGGTGACTTCTTTAGGTATGCCTCTTTCAGCATGTATTAAAGCAACAGAATCCCAACCAAGAGCTTTTTTTTTTTTTTCTATTCACCTTTCACTGTGCACGAAACACTAGATCAAGAATTATGAAGAGCAAATTTAGAAAACGGAAATTTTAGATTATAAGAGCTATTTCTCACTAGGTATCACCCCACCAAATCAACACTGCCACAGTAAAACAGTCATTATTTGTGAATGAAATATAAGTGAAGCACTTCCTACATGGAAAGCAGTATGAGTATCATTTGGGTTCTCAGGGATGATGATAAATCAGTCAGGAACACAACTTGGATCGTTCCCAGTCATGAAGAGGAATCACCAAATAATTTATGTGATAAGACAGAAACATGAGAGACACAAGCAATGCAATGAAAGTCAAGAGGCACATTCAGCTTTGAGAGCAGAACAATGCAAGGCTTCCTAGAGAATGAGAGTCTTAGGGAAAGGAAAGACTTGACTGTAAAGTCCTCATAAACAACAAAGGCACACCAGCCTGAGGAAGGAGCCAAACAAAACCAGGAAGGTCACCAGAACTTGCTTGTGAGCCAAGTTGAGTGAGAAAGCAGGCAAAGGACAGACATGCGAATAAGCTTTGGAAATCATTTACCCACAAACATCAACCTAGGAAGGCTCTTAGTTATACTTCTGGCAATTTCTAAGGCACTGGGGCAAGAGCAAAACAAACAAGAGCTCAGCTTGCACAGAGTTATGCTCTAGCTGGAGGAGATTTAAAGGGAAAAGAATGAAAAATGATGTGTCAGTTAGTTTGAACGAATGTAGCATCCATGCACAAAGGCTTTAGAATGTAGCTAGGGACAATTGTTTGATAAGGCACCTTTTACAAAAACATTTAAAGCAGGTGAAGGATAGATTAAATTATTTTACAGAGTTATAGTTCAGACAGAGACCCTAGAACTGAGATGTAAGTGTAAGACATGTGGATGGCCTGGCAAAAATGGAATCAAGAGATAAATATGAGTAATGGGCTTCGAGGATAGGTGCAAGTCACATCTTCAGGGCGTGGCTGCTAAAGGTAGAACTTGAAGATGAGAAAAATTTGGAAGGTTTAGGAGACAAATGGCTGAGCTATAGCTTGGGATGAGCGCTGCAGCTACTGTATGGAGAACAGACAGGAAGTGCTGAGGGTGGAATGCAAGAGACCAAGTAGATCACAGAAGCATGCAGAACATTCAGTGAAAGACGAGGCGTGGATGAGATTTGTTCATGGGGGTAAGAAAAGTTGAGAGACCTCTGATAAGGTGCTTATTCTCATTTTGAATTGGAAAATATTTCCCTTTTTGTTTGAAAAAAATTTAGATTATATGGTTTTCAGTTAATTAGATCCCAACATGTCAGCTCAGGTAAGACAGAAGTTCTGAGAAAGAAGATAGGCTACCAAGAGAGTTAACTGTGATCAACAAGTTAACTGGAACACATCAACCAAGAAAGAGAGCCACATGAACTGTCCAGACCATTGCAAATACCCCCTAGCAAGGAATCCATGTCCTGGAACAGTCAAAGGTTCAATCCATTTTAGGCAATACTTCTCCCTTTTATGAAGAAGGCATAGGACTAAGAAACAAGGGGGTCTTGAACCTCTGCCATTCCATAGAATGTATAAAATGCTTTCCTCTCGTGCTTAATAAATCTGTAAGTTGTCACTATAACTCTGTGTCTTGCTCGACTCTTTGTTAGAGACACAGAGAACTTGGACACTGTGCCACTAGAAAGCATCAAATTCTCTCTGGTAACTCTTCTAGTCATACCATCATCTGACTCATGAATAGCAGGTAATAAATGGTGATGGTGCAACTAGCTTGACTAACAGCCTTAATGGCTTTCTTGCCTAGGACTTTAGGACTCTAGTTCTCTCCATTCACAAACAAATAATCCTCAATTGAGAGCGTCTATTACATCCCTCTGCTTCTCTTATAAATTGTTGGAAGAAGACTCTGTTTACATGTGGTAGCCATAGTGTGACTTCTTGCCTCATAAACCCAGCATCAATCTTCCCCAGGACACTAGGCAGGGAAATGTATAGTCAAAGACACAGGAGCAGGCGACGACTGGAGGGTCTTTCCTACTCATCAGTAGTGATGGCTAAAGACGCCTACCCCATATTCTTTCTTGTGAATGGGGTTATAGCTTTCCTCACCTTCACCTCTTCTTTCACCCTTCAGGGCATCCTTCTGATGTCTAGCCCTACACACACATTTCCTTCCACAGCTTTTTTTGATTATTCACACAAGTTACCATGTCATGAGAGACATGGCTGTTTGATGGGTCTGGTATTTCAACATCCTCATGATGGAAAAACTCTTAAAATCACCCAGGTAAGATTCCTGCAGTAGACAGCTCGGTCCCACGGAAAAGACAAGGAAGATGATATTTTCAAATGCCTGCAGCAACCTCTAGGTCAGTTGCCTTGTCTGGCCCAAAAATAAAATCTGAAAGGGGAAAAAAAAAGAGGAAGGAGAAAAAAATCTACCAGCATAATGTGACGAGAAAGCAGGTGATATGTCAGAAATAACAACGCAGGTCAAGCTGGCATTTGTTGTCACTGAGAGTGATGAGCCGCTCTTCCTCCCCCTATGGCTGCTTTTGCTCCTCCAGGAAAAATGATTCTATGTCAGCCATTATCTTCCCAGAGCAATAAATGTGAGCATTTTCTCACTATGGGATGATAGCCCCATTGCAAATTAAGAATGACCGTGACTCTTGGTAAGTGACAACGGTTTTTGGAAAATAGCAATTATTCAATAGCACTTTTAAAATATTTTAAAATAATACTTCTCAAACTTTTTTTTAATTAGTTCTTTGAGAGTTGCATACAACATGTCTTGATCCTATTTATTTGCTCTCTCTACTCCTCCCAGATTCACACCCCCTCCCTGCTTACCAACCAACCCAATGTTGTGTCTTCTTTTTTTTTAATGCATGAAGTTCAAATTAAGCTGACCTATATATACATTTGTATTGTTTTTTTTTTTTTTTTTGGATATATGGCTTTCCACTGAAACATGGTCAACCTACCAGGGAGTACACTCTTAAAGAAAACTGACTTTCTCCCTCCCCGCAGCTGTCAATTACTAACAGTTCCTCACCTAGAGGCAGGACTTTGTGTCCACCCCCTACCTCTCCATGCTGTAATTTTGACTGGTTTGAGCTTCTACACATCTTGTTTATGCTGTTACAACCACTGTCATATGTGCACCTGCCCTGCAGTATTCAAAAACCATTGTTTCATTCTGCCCTTTCTTCCACAATGATCTCTGAGCCTGGGGCCTAAGGGGTACAGCATATATGTTCCTTTTAGGGCTGCTAATACCCTGGTCTCTGAGTCTCTGAACCTTTGCTAGTTGTGTGTTAATTACTATTTCCTGTAAATAGAAGCTCCTCGGGTAATGGTTGGGAGAGGCATTCAACTATGCATAGAACAATAAGTCATTTGGAGTCAGTTTAATATGTGTCTGTTTGACAGAATAAGAGTAATAGGTTCTCCTGGAGGACCTACGATCTGTCAAGCAACAGTTTCTAGTTTTGTTAGGGATTTTAACCTGTGAGGGAAAGCTTAAATCTCACCAAAAAAAGGTTGGTTACTCCCATGATGTTCATATCACTACACAAGAGGGCATGTCTTGCCAAGCCAGCCATTACATATGAAAGCTCCACAGCAGGGTATGGTCAATTTTGACTTTTCTCCTCTAGGATCCTACATAACATCTTCCAGCATATGACAGCTGGCCACTAAGACGGAAGCTTCCAGGTTAGGAACAGCGTTATTTCTACTTTAATATCTGTAGACATTACCTGATGATCTTGCTAAATGTTTCCTTAAAATTGTGCTTTAAGAGTTGATGGAATGCCCTAAAATTTTATATCCCTAACATGTTTCTAAGTCCATGCTATGTCTTCCACCTCCATGACCAATATCCCCAGTCTTAAATGTGTGATCACTCCTGTTTTTCCTTGCTTCTGAGAAGATTCCTATATATTTGGTATTTGTTCAAGAGCCTTGCTTCCCTAGTGATCTCAAACATTTTGAAGTCAATGGATGTCCAGGCATCACTGTGCCCAAAGACAGTGTCTATTCTTCAGTTATGAATTGTGCTGTACATCTTATTCTTAACGTGTAAGTTATGTGTCTCACTAAAATGGGGTCATTTCCTTTCTTATTCCTTATGAAGGTTAACAATTAAATCATTTAGTAACCCAGTAAGTAGGAGTCAGGTTGTTCTGGAAACAATTTAGCTCTGTGGCTTTCTAAAGGAAGAAAAATAAAATGCTATCTTACCTGTTTCTTGGTAGAGTGAGAGCTACGGAAATTCAGGAAATGAGGCTTAGACTAGAAAATGATCCTCTACATTTTGATGCAGATCCTGTCATTTCAAAGAAGTCTCTAAAGATAGACTGATTTAGATCATTTCCTGAACCCCCACCCACATCACCTGGAGCAAATCAGGAAAAATCAGATGTGCTCTGACATGTGGGTGTAAAGCAAAAACAACACCTTTATATCGTCAAGTGCAGTGTGTCTGGGTATGTGAGGGTGAGATCTTAAAAGGGCTCTGGCTTTATCTATGCACACAGGGAGAGCACATGCCATCTTGTCCATGGCAAGCCTGGATTCAGACAGGCGAGAATGGTAGCTCTATCTGAAATCTCTTTGAAGCAGAATTTGCTGAACGGACCACTTTGCTTTCCAGATAAACATCATCTAAAGTCAACGACTGAGAAGATGCTGTTTCTTTAAAACCTATGCCAATTTCCAGATCATCAATTTATTTTCAATTGCAGAGTTGGGAATGGTATTTGGGTATGCAGAAGGATATATTGCCCAATTGTCATTTAGGCATACATAAATTATATGTCTGCATAAAAAGAAATGCATTTTACAATTTTCAAATTGATGAAAGTTTTATGGGAAGATATAATGAGAAAAGGGATGTATTTCATGAGGAAAGAATGCGGTCTGGAATAAAGAAACAGAGGGAAGACTTTAGGAGTCCAGGATTGAATTGGTGACATCACAAAGCATCAACTGAACACAGACGTTCCCTGCTTCCTTTGAAACCTTAAAGTCGCTCTAGTTCTAGGCTGTCAGGGAGCACTTTGGATTTGACTGGTTAAACTGTGACACATTACTAAAGGATAAAAATCCCTGAAAAGATGGAATATAACATAATTGTCAGAAGGCCTGGACGGCTCACCCAGACTGTATGAGTCAGAGTGCATATACTAGCTGTGTGGCCTTGGACAGGTTGCACCATTTCCTTCTGCCTTCGTGTCCTTTAAAAGATGAAAAGGGTGATAGTAACTGTGCTATAGGGATAAATCAGCACCTCTAGAAAAGCTAACATTCAGATCCACCCATGTATGAGTCACACATGTTGTTTAATGAATGAATCACGAAGCAGAGTGACTTGGGTGCACATTCCGTCTGCTCCAGTTGCTGGTTTCCAATGCAGCCCCTTCCATTCAGTACACATGCTACTATATATCTGAAAATTAGACTGTTCACAGCTACTACGTATTATCAAATCAACATGTTACAGTCTTGGCAAGTTCAATCTACCTGAAGTTCATTGACTCAAACAGTGAACTTCCAAATAGTTTCTCTCCATTAGTCTCATCATTAAATCTATAAGTAGCCTTTAACTCTCTGAGCAATAAAGAGCAACGCAAGAAAAACCAACCAACCAAACAAACAAACAAACAAACAAACAAAAATCTGTCAAATTACACAGGCAGTCTGGGTTCAGGTTAACGTCCGACATTAATCAACTCACTGTGGGAACAGCCATACATCAATGGTGACTTCACAGTGTTGTCATGCAGTCCATATTTAAGTGTGAATTCTACAAAAATAATATTTTTATTGCAAGATTTTATTAAAACACAAAGTACATGATGCTTGCACCTTCCACTTCCACAGGGCATTAGTGTTTGGCAAAGCCTTTCATATCTATTATTTTATTTAACTAGACATCTTGCACGATGCTCTTTTGTCTCTAAAGCAGCAGTTTTGAGGACATTTCCAAATTTGATTTTTAAACATGCTTTCATGTCTACCAAGAGTTATCACTAAAAACAATTTCTGTCAGTAATCCCTTTAAAGTAACAGACTATAGTCACTCACTTACAGAAATAACTGAAACTGGCATAAAAATACATGAATAAACAAGAAGATACCAACCCAGGACCAGCTGAGGAGGCTCATCCGTTCTGCATACACAAGCAGCCTCTTCGCAGAGGATGTCATCCTGCGAAGGAAATGCAAACTTTGACTGAGGCTGGCAGAGGCAACTGAAGACTTTTTTTTTGTTCTTTTACCAGCCAAGAATCCTTCATTTTGGGCCTGGTTAGGTCTCTGGGATGTACTTGGCTCTCTCTTCTGCCTTCTTATCTTTCCTAAAATGTGAATTTCATTAAATTTAACAAATGTCCATATCATGGTTTTACATATATATATATATATATATATATATATATATATATATATATATATATATATTATAATATAATTATAATAATTCTAGAATATATGTATATATACATTCTAAGTACACCACAAATATTAGTTCATTAATCCTAACAGCTCATTGATATAAAGATTATTCATTCTAGAAATGAATAATCAATTTCTAAATGTAGAGGTCAGGTGATTTACACAGGTTTCAACTGCTTGCCATAACCAGGACAGAACTTCCAACTACTAGGATCTAGAATCCATGTTCTTTACCCCAGCTCTACTGTGCCTTTCTCTTCCCACTCCATGGAACAACTGTTTTCTTGGGTGTATCAAATATCCAGCCTTATCCCTTTCCATGAGATTCGTCAACCAGCAGTGAAGTCACCATAATGGCTCCACTCATTCTCCATGTTGCGGGGAAATTGTCCAAACTATTCACTCTGGAATAGTTGGAAATGCATTCCTTCTATAAATGTATTCCTCACTTCATTCACTGAGCTGTCAGAATCTCACAGCACTCCCTAAGCTCCAAGTACCTGTCACTCACCCATCCCAGTCTCCACCTAGGCATGTGTGTCATCCAGCATGAGGTCAGCAGCTAGTGACCCACTAGAATGTAGAAGAAAGGAATTAAATATATACAGAGGAGCTTGATAATCTTAGCATTTGTGTGTTCATTCTAAAATGTGATTTTTTTTCCATTGAGCCTCAGGAGTAACAGATGAACTTTGAGATGTGAACATGTTGTCTAGATTTGGAATATAATAGAGATGAAATAGAAAAATAAACTCCATTCCAGACTTATGACAAGACAAAGTAGTTTGATTATTCATTTAGAAGGAAGACAATAATCTTTGTTGAAAAATAGAAAAATATAAGGAAGAAAACTAGAAAATATATTTAAAAGTAGAAAAATATAAGGTGGAGTGGTATGAGGATGTACCAATTCACCTCGCACCTAAGTTCTTTACGTCTGTAACCTATAGGAAACCTTGTGGCTACCCAGCCTCCCTAAGTTTTCCATTTCACCAATCTGAGAATTTTCAACTCTAGACCTCGGTATTGTGTTCATTATTTTATGCTGCCTAATAAATTACCAGCAATGTACTGGTTTAAAATATTTATTATCTGCTGCACTGCATGATCAGTGAAGGATGTTAAATTTCTGTCAGAATAACTCACACTCATTGATTGTTCCTGAAGCTAGGCTTTGACTTTATTAACTGGCTTGGAAGGAGAGAAAAGAGTAAAAATGTCTAACCTACCCGATGTGTCTGTTCCTCCCTGCAGATGCCACTTCCAATGAATGTACAGAGTCTCCTAAGAACTCTCCCATCCCTGCCCCTGCCACACCCTACACACTCAAAAGGGACTATGGTCCTTAAAGAGCAATACTTTCCACAAACAATTCACTGGGAGAGCTAGTTACTTCACACTAGAAGAGTGTGTGTTTGTGTGTGTGCGCGTGTGCATGTGCGTGTGGCTTGTATGTGTGTTTATATCCTACAAATTTAACAGATTAAAACGCCTTTAAGAATAGAAGATGGATGGCTGGGGAGATGGCACAGTGGTTAAGAACACTGCCTGCTCTTTCAGAGGACCTGAGTTCAATTCCCAGCAACCACATGGCCATTCACAACTGCCTATAACTCCAGTTCTAGGGGACCTCACACAGACAGAAATGCAGTCAAAACACGAACAAATATAAAATAAGAATAGAAGACTGGCAAAAACCATGGCATATTTCATCAGTAATTGTTTTCTTAAATTTTGGAAATTATTCTTCTTAAAATTCTGGGTCATATGTTGGAACTGCAATAAGTATTACTACTATTCTGTTGTTTTACTCCTTTATAGCAAATGCATGAAATTTAATATTTCTAACATATTTAAGCCAGGCCCTAAGAGATGAGCATCAATCAGTTGCAGCCTGTACCTAAGGTGAGACTGACAGTCAATAATAAATGTGTGAAGAATAATACACTTCAGGCACCACATTTTACAGACACTCAAATTACTACATGGCCAAAAAGGTACCACAACTAAGAGGATAGCAACAGCTCACTGACAGAAAAATAGGCTGTTTTCAAAAGTGAATGTTTTTGACTACACCATATAACAGAATATCATCAGTTACACAAATGTAAAGAAGTTAATGTTAAAAAATAACTGAAAATACCTGAAAATGTAATATTTGGCTTTCTTTGTGAATAAGAGATTCTTGTGAATAGAAGAAGAAATTAGTTGTTTTAAGAGGTAATTTTTAATTTCCAAACATTTAAAGGTAAGAGAGATTTAATTAGAACATATATTAGAGATATATTTCATAAAATTTAGTTTGCCAAATGTTACCTGGAAGGTTTGGGAAGCTTATATAGTAAGAAAACTGCAAAAAGACCCACACATTATTACTGCAATAGGGAATAAACCGATTTTTAAAATAAATATAAATGATCAATTAACATGCAAATGAAATGTTCTACAACCACAGTTAAGCCAAACTTGAACCAAACATAGTTTTCTTGAAAATTCAAATCTACATTAAATCTGTACAGACTTTTCCCCTTGTCATGATTCCCTAAAGCACAAAATATAGCTATACTTTACCGAGATTTTACATTGTATTTAGCAGTATTAGAACTCTAAAGATTCTGCTTCTGTAAGGTT
This sequence comes from Mus caroli, assembly GCF_978045245.1. Lineage (NCBI taxonomy): Eukaryota > Metazoa > Chordata > Mammalia > Rodentia > Muridae > Mus > Mus caroli. The sequence continues at coordinate 48,082,259 of NW_028227256.1, forward strand.
TACAGGAAGATTGTCATGGGCTATATGCAAAGGCTACACCATGTCGTAGGACATACACACTGGCAGATTCAGGTATTCACAGAATTCCTGAAACCAGAGTCCCATGCAGCAAAGGACAACAGGATCTCTGTATTACTAAAATTCAAATCGTAACTATCTTATTTAAATACATTAGAAACCAAAGCATTTTCTTGCAATGAAGATATGGAGAAAAACTAACCTCAAATATTGTACCATGTAGGCTAGGCAGAAGGGTCATTTGGTAATATGTCTGCCTTACATGGAGACCCAAGTTTAGATCCTCAAAGCCCAAGTAAAAGGCCATACATAGCTACTGAGTGCCTTTAATGCCATCACTATCAAGATTCGAGATAGAAAGAGATGGTCCCTGAAGTCTGTGGGTCACCTAGTCTGACCTACATGTAAAATTCCAAGCTAGTAAGAGATCCTGTCTCAAACAAACAAACAAAAAGTTCCTGAGAAATGGCATTGGAATGTGTCCTCTAACCTCCTCTCGCATACACACACACACACACACACACACACACACACACATACACACATACACACCTATCTACACCCACATCTGCAAACACATGAACATAATTGTGCGTACATATACATCACATTCAGAACTATGTTGTGCTATGTGTAAGTTGGAGTAATTTTTCTTAAGGCTAGTCCAGTGATAATGATCAACAAACTTCATGTACAATTAGATATTCCAACTGAATAATCTATCTTCTAGGGATCTGGCACCAAAAGGCATTGCAATGCCAGGCACTAGGTCACAGTAGTATTTGTAGAAAAGTATTTTGACACTGAAAGAAAAGATTTAACAGCTGGTAAATTCGTGATGGGATACTATGGGATTGTGTTTATAATCACAACTTAAAGAAACAAACATGTCTTGAAATGATGCTTTCAGTATATAAAAATAAGAAAAGCATTTGTGGTTCATAAGTACATAGCATTACCACAATTTGAATGGAGAAGTATATGTATTGAGATAGTTTAGAAACCAATATTTAGGTGTCTGAGAGATGTCTCCGTGGTTTAGGAATGCTAACTGAGAGTTTGATTCCAAACACCCAAGTTGGGCTGTTCACAACTGCATGTATCTCTAGTTCCAAGGGATTCAACACCTTCCTCTGGCCTCAAAAGGCAATGGCACTCAGGTTCAGATGGTTCCACACACACATACACACGCATAATTACAAAACAAAATAGAATTGCACGTCAACGTTTTAATAAAGTACCTCTAAGCAGTAACACTTAAAGTGCGTTTTATGGGTTTGTTTTATGCTTTGCTATAGATTCTATAATGATCATGTATCTCTTTTATTGCCAGGGAAAATAAGATCTTAATTATGCATGTATTGATGAAACGTACTTAAAGTAGAAAAACTAGCTTTCTGGGATAATTTGGAAAATTCAAGTCAAACTCTGTATTTAAAACAAACAAAATGAAACTATGTGACTGACTGTAGTAAGATTTAAAATTTACCAAAAGTGAGTTCCTTCAAGTGAGTCTCTCCTGCTTCTGCATGTATTTTCCCTAGTATGTTCACTATAATGAACAGCTTTGTGATAAATACAGTCTCCTCTGAAGCAATAGTCAGGCAGATGGATAGTTTCAGTGCTGAGGATGCAGGTGAACTAAGTCCACAACTCTGAATGCATTAGTATCAAAGGACCTTTCCCCACATCACCCTATTAAGAACTAGGACCAGTGTGTGGATACTAATACTGTTTCAAGTAGTAAAGTTGCCTCTGTCTCTCATTCAGAAGAGTCACCCTCTGCAAAGCTCCAGGAAACTAATGGGATAAAGCTTCAAATCCTTTGCGATGCTTAACAATTATCTGATTGCAGACACATCCCTTTGGCTGTAAAGATGTTCCTATGAAAATATACGTAGGAGCTAGTACCTAGACTTTAATGATTGCTTATAATATATTATATAATGGAATTGTAAAATTCTTGGTTTTAAGGAAGTTGACACAGTGAGGGAGGTGGTGTAGGGAACAACACCAACACCTATCCCCAGCAAATGAGCTTGCCCCAAACAAGCCAGCAAAACAAATCTTCTGAAATAAAAATTGGAAAAAAACATTAGGACAACCATGAAATTTGCCCTCATCTTGGAGTATGAGATGCTGTCGCTAAACAAGAACAGATAAGTTATAGATTGGATGTTGCTTAGTTCATGGAATGCTTGCCAATGTGGCATGTGCAGGGTCCTGCCACCTAAACCTAGCACAGGGGCAATACAGCTGTAATCTCAGCATTTGGAGGGATGAAGAAATAGGACCTGAAGTTCAATGTGTTCCTTGGTTACATAGCCAATTCCAAGAGAGCTGGAGCTACAGAAGACCCTATCTTTTGTCATACAATAAATGGAAAAATATCGAAAATGGCATGGAGAAAATGGAAAACCCCTATAATTGACCAAGCCAGTCCTAAACCCTGACTCAAGAGAACATCTACAACTCTGTAACAGGAGATAAGTCACATCAACTGGTTGTGAACTTTGGGAATTTCAAATGGCATGTCTTAGAAATGGGGAAAGTGTGTGTGTGTGTGTGTGGGTGTGTGTGTGGGGGGGTGTTTATAGTCTTAGACAGGATTGTAATAGTTTGGAGTGTTTAAAAATGAGAACAAAATGTCACTGTTTCCCCCAGTAGAGAAATTTATAAGGAACAATATAGGATTTGACTGTGTAGCCCTGGCTGTCCTGGAACTGGCTCTGTAGCCCAGGCTAGCCTTGAATTCACAGAGATCTGCCTGCCTCTGCCTTCTGAGTTCTGAGATAAAAAGCATGCACCCCCGACATCCAGCTAGGGACTGTTTACTGTAGTGTTGCATTTCTACTCATCTTGAGAAAAGCTATTTATGATGTGGGATTGCCCTAATTCCTGACTGCTGCTAGTTAGTTATTTCTTCCTCTCTGCTACCAGAAAAAAGAAAGAAAGAAGGAAGGAAGAAGGCCACTAAGAAAAGCCCCTGGATTCTTATATGATGTGTGAATCCACTTAACACAATCAAAACGTCCAATTAATCATAGCAACACGATTGATGAATCATTTCTCCAGGTGTCTCCTCAAAAGAGTAAATTTAGTTCCAACATTTGGACAACTGTTTAAGCCAACTGTAATATTGCCAGTTTAATATGGAAGAAGTAACTGAGCCCAAATCTATGTGCAAAAACAATCTCTCCCCAGGTACAGAAGTAACAACACACCCTCTACCTGGATATCAATTGCTCAAGGTATACAAGGAACAATGACTGAATTCCATCATTTGCATCTTTCTGTACTTGATTTAATGGTATCTCCTGCCATCTACTGATATGTAAAATGATAGAAAAAAAACTTTTCTGAATCATATTGCCATTCTGCATAGATGACCACTTGCCTGCTTTTGCTTGAATATAGTAAATTAACCTACTATATCAGGATTCTCTATCCAGAAATTAGCAAGGTGCCTGCTTCCAGCAGAAAATCTTTGCTTATAGTCACAGCAGCTTACACTGAGAATCACTATAGTATAGGGAAAAAAGAGCTTTGTTGGCTTTGGAGTCAGGCTGGTTTCTTGTACCAGCTCACCCAACAACACAAAATCTTGTTTTCGGTTTATATTTTTACTCTAAAATAAAGTATTAGGAATGGGTACACCTCCCCCCACCTCCAAGATGTTCTAAGTTTTACAGGGCATTTGAGTCCTTGATAAGTATAATTACAAAGAGCAGATCATTCAGAATTTTCCAGGTAATTCGATTAAAATCCCAGAGTGCCACCCTTTGGCGACAGGCTCCTCATTGCCCTCTGAATAAGGCTCCTTCCCATTTTGTTGTTACACCCAATGCTGCACACTCCATCTGTCTCAGAATGCAATGTCTTTTAGGAGCTGTCTCCTCTTCCTCCTTATGTTAACAAGCCACTTGTAGTCACGTAAAAACTTAGTTTGGAAATGGAGCTCATGCTATTGTCTTCAAATACCTTGCTCAACTAGCTAAGCAGCTGACCACAACTCCCAACTGGGCAATAGATATATTCGATTTGTTTTCTAACCTTTGAAGAACAGCAGCCCCAGTGACTCTTTACTTACCTAAGGGCCACTTCTCTGATAGCTTCAAATGTCTAGGGCACCACTGAGAACCAAAGATGGATAAGAAAAAGCCTCAGAGAAATGTTTTCAAAGGTCTCCAAAAAGCAAGAATCCATGTTAGCAAGCCTGCCCACTAAAGTCCATGCCCCTGACTGCAGAGACTTCTTTCTGCTCCCTTCAAAGATACAACTTCTCAATGCAAACAAATTCCAAATCTTACCCAAACTGAACATTTAGGCCTCCTTGACCAGAGTCTGTGATTAAATAGCACATACCATCATGTCTGGCTATCCAAACCTTCCAAAGACTAAGCACTTCAACTCAAAGTTTCGTTCTAGGAAGTTTTCCCCTCTTCCTCCTTACTTCACACTGCTTAAACCATGTGTGTTTAAGAGCATAGAGTGTTGGCCACACAAACCTCATGATCCTGAGTGAGATCTCTGGAACCCATATAAACATGGTAGGGCAGAAATGACATCACAAAGTTGTCCTTTATCCTAACACACACACACACACACACACACAAATGAAGAATAGGAGGTGGTGGTGGAGGAGGGAGAGGAGGAGCAGGAGGATTATAGTTTATGCAAAGTAAAGTTTTTCCTAAGAGTTAAAAATCTTCTCTGACATTGTTCAAAAGGCACCTACAGGGATTCTGCATGGCCTCTTTGGCCCTCTATAAAGTGTCCCCCAGTCAAATCACTACTATATTTTTTCCTGGTTCTCTGGTGTAGCTCATCAAATTCCAGCTTGTGAAATGCCTAGGGGTCACAATTTTGAATGTGGCCTTCTTCCCTAGACACACATCTAAATCCTTGGCAAAACCCAGTTCCATCTCCTATTGTCCTGACTCTAACAGTGCTTTGGGTTCAAACAAGATGCTAGTCTCTCTCGCATCTTCTATTAGTGCTATCCTGGGAAGCAAAGTGTGTTGAAAAAAAATTAAAAAAAAAAAAAAGACAATAACAAGGAACAGATTGCAAGAAAAAAAAACAGGAATCTGCTGGTGCCTCCCTCGGATTTGCCCCTTTGCTGTCATGCATTGGGGTGTGAAGAAGCACAGCTTGGGAGGAATTTGGCCTACTCTGTAAAGGTCATGAAAGTTTCCAACAGAAAGTGCTGACTCATAGTCCATACATCCTGATATTTCAGCGTGTTCAGGAAAAATGCAATCCACTCCAGCACACCCTTTCTTTCCATGGGTTCTTGCCAGTTCACTTGTGAGTGTTACCACAAAGGGCAGTTCAACAGCCAAGGTGAGGGAAGTTGCTGATTTGAACAAAAGTTCAATTGCAGGGCAGGAGGACACAGGCCCTACTGTGCCTTATGTTTACCAAAGAGACAGGTTTCATCAAAACAGAGAGATCTCAAACATGCGGCTCAGAATTTTGGCATTTTTCGAAGCAAATTTTTAGAGACTGCCTTTCTTCCTGGGTTCTGTACACACACATTTGCACGCACACACAAACAGCAGCTTTGAAATTGTATGGTATTGTCTCAGAACTTGAAGCACAGCCAGTTTTTGACCTTCACTTCCCAACACTTCAGGAAACAGGAATTCTCACACCCTTGGGCCTCTTAGTAAAACAAGCCCCTGGAAAACTCTCCAAAAAACTACTTGATTGTACATACTGCATGCATATCATTCTCTCTTCTCTCTCAAAACATGCAAGATCACACATTCTAGATCTTGATACAAACTCCTAACAATCAAACAATATGCTATGCAACAAACATATACAACACACGCCATCAAGTTGCCATCTGCAGGAGAGTCTAAGAAACATGGACTAAACAGAATTTGCTTCCCAGGGGTGTAGAGAAACAATCAGCCCCCACTCTTGCTCTGTACTTCTAGGATCACAGTCAACACTCAGATTCCAAGGCCGAGGGGACTGACCAAGCCTTAGTGCGTTCCCACTCCAGCGTGCCTGACAAAGACTAGGATCCTTGACAAGAGGACAGACAGGAGAGAGGTGTGGTTCCCAAGAGAAAGCAGAACATTGTTATCAGAGGAAATAGCATTCCATTCATGGCAGGAAAACTGAGAGATTAGCTCTTAAGCAAGCAGAGTAATATCCAACCTCAGCCAGACCTTCAACAGTTGTACAGGCTATGATAAGGAGCAGGATGCTTAGCTGCTGTTGTGAGCTTTCCTCCATTTAAGACTGTGGCCCTTAACACAGTAAGACCACCACTATTAAGAAGGCAGAATACCTTAGTATGCTCATGGAAAAAGAGATTTCCCCCAAGCCTTTTGTCAATTCTCTGTCAAAATGAAAATTGAGCAAAAAGTTATTTTTTTGTTTTTTCAATGCAGGTTTGCTCTGTGTACCCCTGGCTGTACTGGAACGTGCTCGGTAGATCAGGGTGGCCCAAACTCAGAGACCTGCCTGCCTCTGAATCCTGGGTACTGTGATTAAAGAGGTATGTCACCATGCCTAGTTAAGCAAGAAATTTTTAATTCACAAAATTACTGAGACTGGGAGTATAGTTCATAGTAGAACACTTATCTATCATGCCTCTGGCCTCAGAGTTGATTCCCAGGTTAGAAATGGGGACAGGAAAGAGTATACAGACTCTGTGCAGGAGGTCTCTCAATCTACAAGAGCTTGTTTCTTGTTGTTGTTGTTGTTGTTGTTTGTTTGTGTGTTTCTTGTGTACATATGTTTTGTCATGACATAGCTGTGTCTAGCAGAACAATCCGCTTTATATAGAGTGAAACTCTGTTTACCTTTGAAACTGTAGAAATAAACTACATTCGTATTTGACAACTTCTCAAGCACTTGAATTATGGCTACGACCTCCTTCTAAAACACAACAACAATAATAATAATTGACCATTTTAGGTTTGAACACCTCCCGTCTCTTTAAATGGTTTCTCCTGAAATGCTGCTACGCATCCACCCCTTTGGCCCTCTGCTGTGGATGTACTAGTTATTCAGAGGCTAGGGTTCGACCTACCCTGTTCCAGAATGGGATTCCAGACACCAGAGTTCCACTTTGTCAGTATCACTTTAAGAAATATGATGCCCAAAATGGAAAGCAGCACTTCAGAGCCCGAAAGCAAATGCATGGCATTCAGTACTCTTCAGCAAGGCTGCCATATGTCACTAAGTGTTTCGAGATCTGCCGTCATTGAGGAGGAAGAACAAGACTGCAGGGGAGTCAAGGCAGAGTCCTGGGTAGTGTTCCAGTATCATTCAGTGTGAAATGAACCCTAAATAAGGAAAACAACAGATGCAGTGCGCTGCTTTTCATACAGAACTCCTAAGCATGGTAATGCCTTATCATAGACACATTCCACTGTTGCCTCACGGCCCCCAAGGGAACTTCCCCAGGGATGTGTTAGAAGAGGAAACTGCCTTGAAAGAAATTTCTCAGGCACATTAGAACTGACAGAAATCACTTCTGATGTCAGGACTCAGTATGTTGGGACTCTAAGGAGAAACACAGATCAAGTGTGCTCAGTGAACTACTCCAGCCTATGCTGAAAGCCATCTCCTGTCCTGAGGGGTTTACCAACCTCTAATGTGGCCATGAGGTAGAGAAATAAAGGGTAGAAAGGCAGGAGTTTATTATGCAGGCAGGTTTTGGTAACAGGATATCAAATACCGATTTGGCAGATTCAATACATTCCCCATGGCTATTAGTAAAAACTGACACAGAGGAGTCCCCTTTGATTTGCTGTTGACTGTAAGCTGTCTGGCTCCCTGTGATTTTTACAACAGCTTTGGCTATTTCAGAGACTTAAAAAAAAAAAAAAAAAAAACAGCCCAAGAAGCATTTCATGAATTTATAAAGCATCTGAGAGATTATGGATACTGACGCCTGGGAATATTTCACATTCTCCCGACCCACAGCTGGCACCTCCTATTCCTAAAGCACACATAGGCACATCCGCACAGGGCACGGAGTAGCATGGAGTATGTGGATGTTAACAGACATTTCAAATCCAAGCTTAAGTATTTACTTTCCAAGTCTCCTAAGCAATGGCAATCAATTCTCCCTAGTTTGTCTAGAGTCTATGCATAAACTCCTTCTTCTTACTATTGAATAGAGTGATGAACTGCTTGCTACTCCTGGAAATGGGACCATGGGCTTCCTCTCCGTTCATTTGTTTGTCTTACTTTATTTCCTTAGCTGCTTTGGAGTCTTGTTTTGAGAAAAATCAATGAACGCGGTGACTCTGGCAGGCACTGTGAACACACTACTCAGGGAAACTGGCATTGTGATGGCTGTATGACTGCACTGGTGACACAGCCCACCTCCAGATGAAAGGTGTGTCGCGTTTGGAATGTGTAGAAGCATAGAAGGTTTCTCCCAGGCATGTTTTAAGATAGGCCTAGCAAAACTTCTCTTGTTTGACAGGCCAGCCTGCAGCATAATTTTGACTCTCTCAGGAGGCACTCTACTCCCTGTATGATGTGAATGGTTGATCCCACAGGCAAAGTACTAAGCTACTTGTGGTTCAGTGGTAAGTATAGAAACTTGCCTGCATTTTATGACATATGTTCAACTAAGCATGCAGGTCATGAGGGCAAGGATTTTTCTTTTTTTTCTGATTTTTGCCTGTCATGTTTATCGAGTTATCCCAAGTGCATTAAACAGTGCCTAATGTAATTTGTCAAATAAATAATGTGGCTAAGAATCACTGCTCTGACTAGATGCAATTCTGAGACTAAATTATTCCTAGACACCCCTAATACTATTCTGCAAGAATGTAGAACACAACCAACAGCATGGTGATAAGATAACAGTACTCAGAATAATACAGTGATGGTTTCAAGTAAGTAGCCTCAACGGAAGATAATATTTAGATTCACGTAGATATGAAACTTCTCCTGTTGGCATTTTACCACCCAAGAAGTCCCTTTCATGTCTTTTTATATTATGCCAAAGGAGTTCACAAAGACTTGGTTATGCTCCATGTCTGGTGCTTGCTTCTTTGTATCTCTTGAGAATTTAACACTATAATAATCTTAACTCAGGCTAGAAGGAGTTTTTCCAGTGCGGCATACCTTTTATCTGTGCCACCAGCAGAGTTTGCAAGATGTTCAAAGACCAGGACAAATGAGTTGAGTCCTGCTGCCAATGCAGATCTCCTCCCTGTAAGGCAGGGAAGCTGCACTTCTGAGGACCCAGCATAACCTGGGATATGAGACTACAGTCACAGACCAAAGTCCTGCCAGAGCACAAGGTGCAGCAGAGGAAGGAGCAGAGTCCCGAGGAGGTCCCCAGCTTATCCATCGCTACCACTCAGACTACCAGATATGGCCTAAGTAGTCTAACAATGAAGGATTCTTTGGGAGCCATTGGCTCTTGGTCTACACTAAAAGCCTGAAGAAGCTGAGTTCTGTCATGAGAAAAGGAATCTAACAGATGCTGCAGTAGCAGCAACAGGGTAGATGAACTGGCCTGGAAGGAAAGCAGGCAAAAGCAGATCTTCCTTCTTCCATCTTTTATCTGGGCTTCAATGGAAAGGTGATGCCCATATTTAGGGGAGGTCTTTACATTTAAAATGACTCGGTGAGAAAAATCCCTCACAGATGTACCCAGCAGCTTGTCATTCTATTGATTCTATAAACATTCAAGCTGACAGCTAAGATACAACATCACAGAATAGTAAGACACAAATAGTAACTATAAGGTCCTCAAACCTTCTGAATAAACGTTGTGTTCTTCTAATCATGGCACCCCAAGCCTTACATTTATTATTTGCACATACATGGAAAACTACCCAGTAAGCAATTTGGGGATGTAGCAAGTGAGGTGCAGGGCCAACACATGCAAAGATTCAATGTGATTACTATATTGATTTTCTTTGATGGTTTCATAATAAGTGTATAAGTGAACCATAGTTGAACACTAGAGACATGAGAAAATGCTTGGACATTGTATGCAGGGTCACAGGTCAAAGACATAGAACACTTCCTGAGTGAAATAGTGTTCCTCTTTTATACTACATTAGTTGTAAAGACTAACCTGTTGGGGTTCTGTACCAACCATTCTTATACTGCAGAGTCCCAGTGACTAAATAAAAAGAGAAGTGGTGTGGCATGAGGGAGAACTTCAAGTGCATCTCAGACAACTTTAACTTTTAAAGGGTTAAAAATGAACTCCAAGACACAGTTCTTCCAGAGCAAGATAACAGAGATTCTCACACATGGGGAGCTATAATGGAATGGAACAGAGCCAGCCACTGTCACCCAGTGAGCTTTTTCAAGGGGCAGACTCTACCCCTGAGACTGACTCCCCAGACTTTTCCCAGGAAAACCTAATGTCCATAACAGAATCTGCACAGATGGGATCCTGGGACTCACTCCCAAAAGAGATTACACTGAGTTATCTTTGTTTCTAAGCCAATCTCTTGTCCCAGATGAAGTAAAAAAACCAAGATTTCCAATTAGAAAAATCCACAAATATCAGCATGCTGGCTTTGCTAGTTGTAGCTTTTTGATTCACCCCATTAGGTTGTATATAAAAATGAATAAGAAGATTAAATTGAACCAGCTTATGCCTGCTGCTCAGGCCACTTTTGTTTTTAAATTGCCATGGAGTAAGTGCTGGGGATGAAGAGTATAGCTTTGTGCCAACACTAAACACAGGGACAGAAGTGTTGTGGAAGGAATGTGTGTATCCACGAAGGGTAGAGATCAGGGCTTAGGAGAGGACACTCTGCCCTAGGCGTTCAGCTCCCCTGGTTTGTTTGTTTGTTTGTTTGTTTGTTTGTTTGTTTGTTCCAAGTAAAGCAAGTTCTCTAGTATTTCTTTCTGGCTCCCTCATCTGTAAAATGATCATGATAGTGAAAACTGTGATTTTAAAAGGTTGCAAAAATAACTAAGTTGAAGAATGTATTGGTTAATCTGGCTCAACATTTTCCCCACTGCCATGTCTTAAAATATGATACTTACTATCTTCATTTTACAACTGAAAAGTCTGTGCCTCAGAAAGGGTTCATGCCTCTCCTTAGCAGGATGGCAGGAGAGAGGGACTTCTTGTGAAACTGGTGACGATTAAACTTGTGACCCACTCTTTGAATAGGTCAAGACTCCATAACTCACTTTGTTATTTTCTATTTCCAAGAGAGCTTGTAAAATTTCTTTATCTCTGAAGCCCATATAAATTGGATCTGCCTGATGCAAGCAATGGGTAGAACTGAAATCCAAATGTAGAGGCAATCCAAAGCCTGATGTCTCCTTGAAACCTCTTGGAAACTTCCCATGTTCTCCTACTCCAGCTGACAGCCATAATCAAACTTCAGTGACACACCCACAAGAAACTAAAAGCTGTTAGAAGATACCTTATCACAGATTAGATGGGAGTCTACCCCACTTCTTGATTTCTACCTGGTGAAAGCCTGCACTTGCCCTTGAAAATGAGTTGAAACAGCCCATGTATGCCCACCCTTTTAAAGATTTTCAGCTATGTGTTGGAAATGATTTTCAACTGTGTTGGGGGTGGGGTTGGCCAATGCATGTGAGTACAGAGGCCTGTGGAGGCTACAGTTGTCCAGTCCCGTCCCCCCCCCCCCCACACACACACACACACCCCGCTGCTACCAACAATTGTGAGCCACCTGACAGGAGTATGGAGAACAAAAGCAAGATCCTGTTATGAAATATAGTATGGCAAGGAGGTAGCCGGTAGGCCCATGTCCAGGTGTCCCCCTGAGAAATTAGACTATGCGACAGATCTTGTATAAAGGGGTTTATTTGAGGGGAAAAGAGTGAGAACCTGAAAATGGGGTAGAGCCAGACAAGTGGACATGTATACAGACAGATGGGAGCAGAGTGATGCGGGCAGAGAAGAGGATGGGGCACAGAGAAGGACAGAAAGGGGAGAGACCATCCGGAACACATGGGAAACAGAAAGAGAACAGAGTAGTCCTTTTATATGCGCCCCTAGTCCCCACCTACCTCACTCCGCCCCTGGAAGCCGCAGGTAATGGGGGCAGGTGATGATGTAAACTAGATCCCTGGGGAGGAGCTTAGCTAACATCCTCTGCAACAGCAATACTCTTAACTGTAGGTAACTGTAGAGCCAATTCTCCAGTCCGGAAATGTGTTTTTTAAACTGCTGAGTTTGTAGTAACTTGTTGTGCTTTGTTGTTGTTGTTGTTGATGATGATGATGATGATGATACAGAGAAATAGACAAAGAACCCGCCTTCGTGGGGCTTTAAATTCCCTGGGGATCAGGAGCAACAACTTCCTTGTGAATTCACAACAGTATCCCAACAAATGATATGGTATGTGCAAGAGAAAAAATCCAGCTGGTAGAATATAGAGAGAGTGGATGGGGAGGGCAGCCAAGGAGGAGTATACTCCAACACAAAAGTCAGCCACAGGAGATAAACGGAAAGAACATTCCAGGAAGAAGGAAATGGCAACAGAGACGGCCCTCCACGTTGGTGGCCAGATCATTACAGAATTAACTCCAAGGCTTTCGTGGAGACACTGTCCCACAAGCTCATTCATTTAATGAAGATTTAATTTAATAGAAAAGTATAACTGCCTAAAAAATATGCTTCAGTAGAGTGGGCACTATCGGACATTAATCAGTTTAAGTGCCATTAGCAAAGGTTCTAATTATAGTAGCCTTTTAAATTTGGCTTTTCTTCCACCTCTGCCAGGCAAGCATGCTCCTTGTAGAACACAGTACTTTGCACAATGGAAACGCAAAAGGACAGTTAATGAGTTGGGAATGTGCCAGCTGGGTTTAAAGGTGGGCGTTGATTTCATTCTTTTGGTGTGGAATGTTTTTCCCTATGAGGAAGACATAACAATAAAGAACAACTAAACTGTGCTCAGCCCGGACCACTGATGGACACATTAGACTCTGCGTTATTACACACGCAACAGAACTGCAGTAACAATAAACATAGCAAAAGTGAGGTAGCTCTGGCAGGTTTGGGCTAGTTTCCAGTACTTCCAGAGCTCTGTGTAAAATACACTATGTGGTGTGCCTAAACCCATGAAACATTCAACAATATGATAGTATTATCATCACTATTTTTAATAAAGAGATTTGGGATTGATTTAAAAGACTTGATGTCCCCCCAGTCCCCCCCAGCCCCCCCCCCCCAGTACAAATTGTAAGGATTGGAGCAGGAACTTGAATCCAAGAGAATGACTCTAAGCCCCAGGTTGTCAGCAACTTGTTACAGCACAATATAATAATGACTAAAATGAATTGAGGATCCTCAATGTGCCAGGTGCTGGGCAAGCTCTGTAACCCACAGGGTGGTTCTGTGTAGTTGCTGCTATTGTCTCTTATTTCACTTTTCACTTCTAACAGACTATCAGAGAGGCTAAGAACCCTGAGGTTGAGTCCCCCTGTCCTAAGACATTAGTACATGGATTTGACCACAGCCCACACTGTGAGCCACCACCCTATGCTCCTGTGCCCTTTGATCCAAAAGCAATCCGTAATTGCTGCAAATGTGCCTGACATATTTTCTGTCCTCTTTTCCTGTGGCAAATTTGTATAGCCAAACTAATTATATTTGGACATTTTTAACTCATCCTTAATCGTGAATTTCTTTAATTAGTTTGAGTTGCCTTTCTTCCTTCCCGCCCGGTGGACTCTAAATCTCTCAGGGCTTGGTTGGTGTTGGGGGTGGGGGTTGGGTTAAGGTGAGCCCTCCTGCTCTCCTCTTACAGTTTCAACTCTGACTTGTAATTCAAATGTCATGCTTCACAATTGAAGTTAATAGAATCAATTAAAGCCAGTGTGGCTCAGTAGCCTGCAAAATAACCTATTGAAAGAAGTATTTTGTAAATGTGAGGCTAATGAGACCAGGGGAGGTCCTCTTACGGCAAGAAAAGGAAGAGTCTTCTGGTCTAAATGAAGTCCTGTAATTCTCAGCCTTGGTGAGGTGGCAGGGACATACCCAAAGGGCATACTTTGGTTAAGTAGAGAAGCCTCCTCCTCTTTGAATCTTGAATCTGTTAGAATGTAACTACCCACAGCACATTCAGCCAATGAGAGGGATGTGCTCTGGAATGTGGAAATGCAGATCCCCAAAGGAAACACCTGTCTGTGTTTACTCAGTCTGTGGGGAAGGGAGGCCTGGGGTCTCCCACAGTGCTTTCCAAGTTGTGGGTTGTGGTCCATTAGCAGGTCACAAAATCCGCATTATTAGATTCTGGCTGAGATTTTCAACAGGAAGGATTGGTCTGTTGTATGAGACAAGGTTTAATATTGTTTTATAAGATTAATTCTTCTGTAAAATTCTAAATATATGTTTATGTTCCTGTTTCTAAGCATATAGTTTTTGAAATGTTGCCCTTTGTGGATCTGTTTTAAAGCAGTTGATATACTAATCTCCCGTTTCCTAAGTCACAGAATTTTGTATTTTGTGCTACCATAAATTACCGTCAAAATGGGAAATCTTAGGAACAGTATTTTTACTCTGTCAAACTTAAAATATCATTAAGGTAGTAGGATATTTATTCCCCAAAGTCAAAATTTTTAAAATAAAAGTAACAATGAACTAGTGTAATTCCAATATTTGGGAAGTAGAGACAGGACAATTAGATGTTCAAAGTCACCCTGGGATATCAGAGACTCTGTCTTAAGAACATACAAATACACACGTGTGTGTGTGCACACACAAACACACACACACACAAACTTTTAAAAGAGCAGTGATATGATCACAAAATAAAGTAGACTCTTATAAATTAAATGTTTTTAGTGTGATGAATTCATTGCTTTTCTTTTAGGCATTTTCACTACAGGTTCATGAAAACCCCTTAGCCAAGCATTGGAGAACACATGTAAACATGCCCAAGGTGTGAATGAGCACTGGGTCCAGTTAGTGGCACCTTAAAGACATCTTTGGACATCTGTGTTGTGCTGTTCCAGCACCTTCTCAGCTTCTACCACATGAGCCAGCACAGAGGGAACAATCACAGACAGAGTCGGGGATGCCAGACAGCACTGTTCTCTCTGTTGGTTAATATGGATAAGCATAGCTCAAAAATGGTTCCCCAGTGAATCCAAACAAAGTAAGTCAACTTTCCCAAAATTTTATCATGTAAGCATGAGTAAGATTACATTTCTGGACCCACAAATTGAAGAATTGGATATCTCGGATGCTGCTACTCTGATAAACCCTTGAGTAGTATGCATGTTGGGGACCAGTTGTGGTTCCCCATCCAGTTTCCTCCCGCACGCGCGTCCAGGCATGGGACTATTCACTCTCCCAGGAAGCCTTTTCATCTTTGCCAGCTCAGCTTCTCCTCGGCTTGTGTTTGACTCTGACCTTTCTACCCCTCCATCCCCCAAGCCTAGTCCAGCAGCAGCTGTAAGTGACTCTCTTGACCACCTGCTATCATTTCCATCTTCCAATGGCTTTCACTGTCTGTGTGACTAAGAAAACCACCCAGAAGCTGCTTTAACCACAACTTTTAAGGCCACATAATTACAGTTTGACATTACTGAAGGATCATTGTGTCTCACAGTCAAGGACCAGAGTTTGTGCTGTCCCTCAGCCCCCAAAATCTAATTTTCAGATTTTAAGAACTAGAGCCTGACTTTGTTTACCTCTGAACAACTTATATAGAAAGTATATAAACAAATTAATAATATGATAACAATTTAAGAAATGTCATTAGCTATTTTATATTAAACATGTTAACACATAGTGTATATAGTATATATCAAAAAGATAGATCCAACAAACCACAAATCATTTAAAAGAGGCATATATTAACACTTAAACCAAGAAATGCTTCTCTAGCAATCATTTTCAATTACTACATACCTCCTGTCTTAGTCGGGGTTTCTATTCCTGCACAAAACATCATGACCAAGAAGCCAGTTGGGGAGAAAAGGGTTTATTCGTTTTACATTTCAACATTGCTGTTCATCACTACAGGAAGTCAGGACTGGAACTCAAGCAGGTCAGGATGCAGGAGCTGACACAGAGGCCATGGAGGGATGTTACTTACTGGTTTGCTTCCCCTGGCTTGCTCAGCCTGCTCTCTTATAGAACCCAAGACTACCAGCCCAGAGATGGTACCACCCACAAGGGGCCTCCCCCCAACCCTCCTTGATCACTAATTGAGAAAATGCCTTAGAGCTGGATCTCATGGAGGTATTTCCTCAACTGAAGCTCCTTTCTCTGTGATAACTTCAGCCTGTGTCAAGTTGACACACAAAACCAGCCAGTACAGCACTCCCCAAAATTACTTCAGGCCCTTGGAAATAATATAATTACATTTCTTTTAAAATAAAGATCTTATAATTTACATAATATTTTTCTGTAAGTTAAACAGGCTTCCTTCCATTTAAGTTAAATTAGTTCTGTCTTATGTCAGGGATATTTACACTAGTTTCTTCAACTAGCTTTATTATCCTCTTTCTGCCCTGATTCTTTTAAAGGTCAGTCCCTGAACTGGAAAAACTCCATCTTCTGATGTTTTTTATTTCTTACACCCTGCAGAGGAATGAAATTAGCAGTGAGAAATGGGCATGCCCAACACTGTAGTTCTGAAGTAGCTGCTACAATAAGCTGTGTGCACTAGGCTGAGTGTTGGCTTGAAAAGTCCTCCAGATGCAGGTGGACATCTTTCATGATACTCAAAGGCTCAGCTATTTATCTTTTGTCTCTGGGGCTCCTAGAACTCTGATTGCTGTTGTCCTGTTTTGCTTTGCTTTGCTTCTGAAATCTTCTATTGTAGTATTTAATCCTCACGTCTGTCCCTCTAGACTTAAATTCCATGGAGACTTCCTTCTCAACATCAGTGTATATTTGTGTTTTTCTCAGTTTCTTATTCATGGTTGTTTAAAGGGTCCTAAATACAGGAAACAAGAATGTTTGTGGAATTAATAAAATCCTACAGTTAAAACCTTTTTTGTCACAAGTGAGGAATCCCCGTCTGCACATGGCCAGTGTTCAGTGCCATCCAGATAAGATGGAACTTGAAAATGAAGGCCAAGTCCTTTGATTCCTCAGCTCTCTGGAACATGACACTGTGTCAAACCTCCTCTCAGCTGGGAGAAATGGTAAGACTCCACGATCAAAGACGGAGTCGTTGTTTGTCCAAGTTGTTTTTCAAAAATTTGAGATAATACTAACATAATTATTATGCAAAAATGTGTTAAAGGAGCCAATGAATTATAAACTGGTCACAGTAGAAAAGGCCTTGGAAATACAATATACTAGTTTCACAATAATGAAAGAAAAACCTAGTGTCTCTAAGCACCTTTTGCATTTTAACATATCATGTCTGTCATCAGTGAGGTCTGATACAGTGGTTATGTCTATGTCACAGCTTACAATTATATAGGAAAGAGGATAAAAGGGACTTGGGAGAGTTAACCAGCCCCTTGCCACTGCTCTTGTCATCAGTTCCTGTTGCCTTAGTTTCTAGCTTGTTCAATATTAGAGGTTGTTTCTTCTTTCTTCTTCTTCTTCTTCTTCTTCTTCTTCTTCTTCTTCTTCTTCTTCTTCTTCTTCTTCTTCTTCTTCTTCTCCTTCTCCTTCTCCTTCTCCTTCTCCTTCTCCTTCTCCTTCTCCTTCTCCTTCTCCTTCTCCTTCTCCTTCTCCTTCTCCTTCTCCTTCTCCTTCTCCTTCTCCTTCTCCTTTCTCCTTTCTCCTTCTCCTTCTCCTTCTCCTTTCTCCTTCTCCTTCTCCTTCTCCTCCTCCTCCTCCTCTTCCTCCTTCTTCTTCTCTTCCTCCTCCTCCTCCTCCTACTCTTTCTTCTCCTCCTCCTTGTTCTTCCTCTTCTTCCTCCTCCTCCTTCTCCTCTTCTTTCTCCTTCTTCTTTTTCTTTTTCTTCATCTTTCTATTGGAAAAATGCAACAGCTGCTACTAAGACAACAGTTCTTTGAACCCAAAACATGTGAGAGAGGAATTTGGAATCACACATTTTTGGCATTCAGAGATAGTTTAAGATGGTTCAAGTACCTCTAAGTGTAACACAGCAGGCAAAGGCCCTCACCACCCCCAGTGTTTGCCTACAAAGGTATTTTATGGCTGAAACATGCTGCACTGTGTTGCCAAAATACTTTTGATAAAGAGTATTTGTATCAATGGCTGCTCTAGAGACATAACTCTACTTTAACCAGAGGTTCTAAGTTTCAGCATGAAAATGTAGAAATTGCAGGAGGATGATTTATATGTAGTTTATAGAAATCCATTATGGAATGTTCATTAACTAAAAACAGAAGAATGAGAGGAAATGGTTTTATCTTGCTATGATAAGGATTTAAATTATCTATGAAGAGGAGCTTCCTGACAAGTACCAGCCTTGGTTACCAAAGTGGCTCTGGAATTTCCTTCCCTCAAATTAATTGTTCTCAAATTAATATAACTTCCTTTTAAGATGGTGTAAGAGTCTGTGTTGTTAACTTGGGACTTTGCTGGTGTGTTCGTTACCTTGTTTGTTTGAAATATAATACAAAATTATGTTTCTTGGCCACTTATCATACTTTACAAAACATATTCAAAATGGTAATTTAAAATTAAGCCCTATTAAATTCTGAAATACTTGTGATCTAGTGAATTCCTAAGATTCTTTTAATGGGGAGCATTCGGGTGCTTTAAACAGCACCTTGGAAGAGGATGAGAGCAAGTGAGGCAGAAGAAGGAAATATCTCCCAGTGCTGTCCAGAGCCCTCCCCTTCTCCAAGCGTCAGCTTAGCTTCAACGATGCTGGAATATCTGCCTACCTCCTGAATGTATTGTTTTTTTTTTTAATAGTCTTAAACGTTGGGACAATATCTAATCAAGGACTGTATTGTAAGGAAAGCTTTTATTACTAAGATAGCCTTTTAATTTAACATTCTTTGCCATAGTTCCTGTTCTGTTCGCTTCAGGGATCTGCCATAAGGAATGTAAGAGCTACCAGTTATAGTGATGATCGTGGTTTCCTGAAGCTGAAAGAAACAACTTCAACACTTCATTGGGTATTGCCTAGTATTGTCTTCTAATTGTTTCTTGTGCATAAATCTTGCTTATCCCAGTTCAAGACTCAGAATTTCTTCAGGATGACGATCTTGATTTATGTTTCTTTCACATTGTCTAAGAGTCTAAGACTGAGCTGAGCAACTAGTAGCTCATTTAAAGTAGATTAGTTTATCTGTAAGTTAGCTGGTTATCCTAATATATTTTCCTAACATCTACCACCTTGCATGTATGAATGAGCACAGTGGAGAGCAACAGCAGAAGACTCTGAATATGCAACAACACATCACATGTTTTCAAAATATAAAATCATCTCTTCAAAGCCAAGAGAATGAGATAGACAGTTGAATTCATAAGACCCTTTAATGATTTTTATGTTTAACACAAATGCTGCTGCCCAAGCCTTGGCCCAAACATTTCACAACCATTGACTCATTCTCCATAACAATTCATAACTGTAAAGATTACTATTATCCTCATTTCATAATAAGAAACTGGGATCAAAACAGACAATTCATTCATCCAGTGTCAAACATACGACATTGCCAACATGTGACCTGGGAAGTGTGGCTTGAGAATTCATGACTGTAGTTATTCTGTTTCCTGAGAGGAAAAGATGGAGCAGGAGAGAAGGAAGTGCTACCTTCTTCAGTCTGTAATAGTTTCCATTTCCATGGAGTCCAAAGTCAGCTTCTGCCATCTATTGAAAAAAAATATGGGCAAAAGAAGGTAGTGACCAGTGGCTTTGGGGGATGGAGTGGGCAAAACTCTTGGGGTTTGCTGAATGGGCCAACAATAAATAGATTGTATAGGGAAAAGGCATCCAGATTCATTCATATGCAAAAGAGGAAAATCACAGGAGTAGGTTTTCCATCTTGCTCAACTTGGTTCAGAAGCCAAGAACAGTAAGAACCGAGAGTGGAAACAATTTTTAGGGAAATAATAAAATTTAGGGAAAATCATGTTGAGCTTTTAGGCTTGGGAAATATATAATATCCTGAAAATGTCTGCTTGGCATTAGAACAGATAATAGATTATAAGTGATTCTCTGTGGGACCGGAATAGAGGAGAAAGGTAGACAAGAAAGTCTACCCAGGTGTGTTGGCAGGCCTCAGTCTTTCTTCCCATTCAATGTTGTCTCTAGCTAAGAAAATTTCAAAGAGACAGAAGATTGTTGTCCTCTGAAGGTGCATCCCATGAGGTTCATGAGATGACTTTACAGAAAAACAGACAAACAGACAAACCCAACCATGAAGCACTCCTTGTTCTGATGAATGACAAGACAGTGTCAAAAAGTTCTTAATTCTAAAGTAGGTGCTAAGCCTTCTCAGCTTCTTGTCAAAACTCTAGGTTTGAGGATTTTCTTCTCTGAGCCCCAACAAGATCATATATTTAACTCTTTGAATGGCAGTATTTGGAAGTATCATTCACACATCCTTTAAATAGAAATTTACAAAGCCCAAAGAACAAAACAAACAAACAAAAAGGACAAAAAAATGTATAGTTGTTAGGTGGGTGTACACAGTTAAAACACACATTGCTACATGCCCCTTCCTTCTCTTCTGTAAACTTGCAGTATCTGCTTTTCCTGCCCTGGTTTGCAGAGAACAATACCCTGGTCACTCTGTAGTGGTAATTTGGGCTACACTGCTTTGGCTCCCAATGGGTCATACGTGCACACCCTCCCAGGAGCTATCTAGATTTGAGAATGCAAGACACACACGCACACACACACCACCACCACCAGTTAATTTTTGACATGTCATGACTAGCTCAAAGGCTGGGCACTCTTAAACCTTCTCCCTGCTAACAAATGCTCCCCTCCAGTACTCCAGAGACTCCTAAACATTTACCTGTTACCCCAGGCCCAATCAGGGAAGCGGCCACTTACCCGAATTCTTACATGACTGGTTGACTTTCTCTCCTGCAGCTCTTATTGCTCCATCTTTCTCCCCCCTAAAACATCTTGATGCTCTCTCTCCTCCTTTCTCCTACATCTTAGTTCTAGCAAATCTAAGGGTCTTTGTTTGCCCAACCGTTTGCCACTGGCATCTTTGTTGATCAATCAAAAACCAATTGGGGACAAGGACCTTCAGCATTTGGACATGAAGATTTCCAATTAAATCGAAGCATTAGAACTAATCCCCAACATCACAGTGCAGGATTTACCCTGCTTCATTGTTTCTCTAGCACAATTCCATCCTTGAGGACGCATGCTTCATAAGAGCTGGGACTTTGTCGCTTGATCACTGGTATATTCCCAGTACCTATCACTCACTTGATACTAATTGTTGATCATATAAATTGATGAGTTATGAATGAACAATGTGCTCACCTCAGCTAGCATCAGAATTCTTAAGAGAAGAAACTGCCTTTTATGATTTAAAAAAAAAAGTGTTTTGTGACTAGACAATAAACCCAATATTCAACATCTAACTAACATTTCTCTTTGTGAACTGGGGATAGAGGAAGTAAGGAGAAAGCATAAGGAAAGAGGAAGCCCTTGCATCAGAAATCTCCTTGGCTGACATTAAAAGTCCACAGACATCTACTCTACTTATGGACACTATATATGTGGATTGTCTGACTTCTAGAAGGATTTGTGTTTACAACTGAGCAAGAACTAACTGACGTGCCAGGGCAGTGGTGGCGCACACCTTTAATCCCAGCACTTGGGAGGCAGAGGCAGGCAGATTTCTGAGTTCGAGGCCAGCCTGGTCTACAGAGTGAGTTCCAGGACAGCCAGGGCTACACAGAGAAACTATCTTGAAAAAACAAAACAAAAAAACAAAATAAACAACAACAACAACAAAAACTGACACATGGGAAACTATGCACACACAAGAGCCAGAAAGGCATTAAGAATGAAACCCCAGGATAGAGAGATAGCTCAGTAGGTAAAAGTGCTTACTGACAAACCTGGCAACTTGACTTAAATCCCCAAAACCCACATAAAATCTGGATATACTGGCACACATCTATAAGCCAGCATCCCCACTAGCCAGAAACTTATAGGCCAAATAGCCTGAAATACCTAGTAAATCAGAAGCAACAAGAGAGACCCTACCTTAACAGAGTAGAAAAAACAAAGAGTGGAAAGAAACCACTCTTAAAGGATGTGTTCCCACCCTCACAGCCCCCACACTCTGTACTCCCATCCTACCTCCAAATCCACACACACAACCCACCCCCATCAGAAATGGGCATAAAGATACCTTACTTTGTTGACAGTGTTGTTCTTATATCAGTCAGGGTCAGAGTACATAGAAGTCCACAAGCCACATAGCTAGGCTGAAGTACGTTATGGTCAGATAGAAGAGAAAGAAGTGGAGCCATTTGAGCATTATAAAGAGAGATGGGGCTGGATGCCCAAGGTCTGTTGTGAGTGACCAACCTGGCCCCCTGGGGCCATGGTAAGGTCCCAGCTGAGCTACCACTGAGGACTATGTCTGAGTCCATGGCTGTGCAGAAGTGGGGTTCAGTGCTGATGTCCATGGCTCATATTTCCACTACAGATCATGGATGTCCATGGTTTGAACAGCTCCCAGGGACCATGTAGATGTCCAGGAGTTGTGTATAACTGTCCCTGACCCTCAGCAGTACTCTGGAGAGCTGTCCCCATCTCACCAACAATAGCACTTGGGATAGCAGGCCCTGTGCCTTACCCAGACAACACAGTGGAGCTGGTCCTGGTGGCAGGGGTGTGGATGAATCAGATCAAGAGTATGAGTGTGGGAGATCTGACCTCACCATTTATCTGCTGTAGGGTTAGGGTGGCAAGGGTACAGAGGTGATGTCTCCTACCCCCATACCTCATCACTTCTAACAGTCTGGAAAGCTGCCACAGGGTCATTGCATGAGCTTGGGGGAACTATCCCTACCCCTCACCAGCTTGGGGGACCAGGCTCTGCCGCTATTCCAAAGCTATAGGATCTCCATGACACAGGGCAGCTCACCTAGATGCACAGCAGAACTGACCCTGGTGGTTGAAGTTTAGGTGAGCCTCAAAAGTAAGAGTGTGGGAGAGTTGATCCTGCCATTTGTCTGCTATCAGGTGGCATGGGTGATGCCTCCCCTACCTCCTTGTTCCTCACCACCTGCAATAGTCAAAAGAGCTGACCCATGGGTCATAAGAGTGGATGAGCTGGCCCTGCCCCTCACCAGCTGCAGCATGAGGAAGATTGAGCCCTATACCTCATCTGGGCAGCACAGTAGAGCTGGTCCTGTGGTGATGCAGATAAGGGAGAGCCAGAAGACTAATCAGCTCAGCTACCACCCAGGCCCAAATCTAGGGCTCTGAATTGACTCATCCTCAAAATCTATATCATCTGCAAATGGTTGGGCTGTGTGTAAGGGCCAGGCCAGCTGTTCCAAAACTGCAGAATCTCCATGACACAGGGCAACAACGGGATAACTGGGAAGAGTCATGATAAGGAAACAAAACTGAAGGTGTCACAGAAGCTGAAGATTTTGAACCAGACCAATGACTCATGGCAATGAACATTTGCAAGTGAAGATGTGTGAACAGAGGAATATACCATGGAGATATACTGTGATATTTTACTACAGCTTCCACAATTAGATGTTTTCTATGCTTTGGGTTTGAGTGTGTGTGTCTGTGTGTGTGTCTGTGTCTGTGTGTCTGTGTGTGTCTGTGTATATGTGTGTGTTATGGGGGGGGGGGTTGCAAGAGCAAAGGGTGAATATGAGGGCACAGGAAGGTAAGTGGGACTGGGTGCATGGTGTGAAACCTCCAAAGAATCAATAAATTTTTTTTAAAAAGCTGGAGACAAGAAAATAAGTTGTTCTCTGACTCCCACATGTATGCAGGCATTTGCATGAGTTCACAAGCATGCACACACACACACGCACATATACACCTATCCACACTCACACATATACACTACACACACACTGTAAAATTTAATTTTAAAAAAGGAAATTCCTTCTAGAATCTCAAAGTTCTTAGCGTTCTCCTAATTGTTAGCACAGAGGAGTGGGTAGGAACTACATTATGTCAGCAACTCATTGATTTCTATACTTTTTCCTTATGAATTACTCCATTGACGTAATTTTTAAAAATATTTTATTCTTTCATGTTTTTAAACGTTTTACTTGAATGTATGTCTGAGCGCCACAAGTATGCCTCATGCCTGCAGTGGCCAGAAGAGACCAGCAGATTCCCTGCTACTAGAGTTACAAAATGATTGTTAGCCATCATGTGGGTGCTGGGAATCAAACCCAAAACCCAAGGCTTCTGGAAGGGGAACAAGTACTTACAACAGGATGCAGGATCCATGTGGTTCACTCAGGTATAGTCAGATGGTCATCTAACTATACTTTTCTTTATTCATACTGCTTTTTAATCATATCCCTATGTTTTTAACCCACTTTTTAGTATTAAATCTAGAGCTAATTTTTTCTTAATTTATTACAGAACTCTATTTTATGGTGTTATTGGTTTAACAACCTGTCTTGTTGCTGTGACAAAATATCCTGACAATATCACTTTAAGAAAGAGAGGATTTATTTTACCTAAGAGTCCAGGGGACAGTCCACCATGGTGGAAAAATAGTGGTGGCAGGAAACTGAGGCAACTGATTACACTATGGACTTCATCTTATCATTCAGTCCAGGACATCAGTTTAAAGGTAGTGATGCCACCCACCTTTAGTATGGGTTTCCCTACCTCTATTAAACTAGTATAGATAATCCCTCATAAGCATTCCCAGAAGATTATCTCCTAAGTGATTCTAGATCCTGTCCCATTAATGATATTAACTATCACAGTGTCAGAGGAGTGGTGCCATAAGAAAATAGACATGACAAAGGGGAGGAAGCAGGACCACAAGACCTCAACCTGCACAAGAAACAACAAGCAACTGAGGAATGCTGGGAGTGGGAGAACAGCTTCCCTAGGGACGAAAAATCACAACAGTTTGTTATCTAATACCAAATGAGCATCCCTGGAAACATAAAACAAACTTACAAGTAACATTACACAGACTGAGTGATCTCTCTCTCTCTCTCTCTCTCTCTCTCTCTCTCTCTCTCTCTTTCTCGGGATGGGGTAGGGCGAGAGCAATCAAGGAAGGGTCTGAAGGACAGCTTGGCGGTAGAAAGGGGGAAATGGTGTAATTACATCATAATCTCAAAATTAAAAGAAATAAAAATAAATAAAAGTTAAAAATACACTAATAGAGGGTTTCTAATACATATTTCGGCTACTAGAATCAATTATTTAAAAAGTGTTTTCAATGCAACTGCATATTCTCAAAATCTGCTGTGAGTTATAATCTATCATGAAACTTGGTGACACAAAATACATGGGCTTTCCGTTGTCCTGTTATAGACAGTGATAGACTCCAGTGCCCTGGGCTCTGACTACTGTTCAAGAGACAATCCAACTTTAGAAAGACTTTTAAACTCTAGTATGTAAGCTTAGATGGAAATGTATTGAGAAGCCAGCTCAGCTTTCTTTGCTTCTCTGGTCACTTAGGAAGCGGATCTTCACTACTACAGGTCCATTGCTCAGTGTGCCTATCACTATCATAGTAATAGGACCAATAATTCCAATATTGTTATATAGTTCTAAATGGGAAAGACCAATCAAAGAGACATTGACCTCCACCTTGTTTAATTGTGATGCTAGCACAATGAAGCAAAAATTCTGCCATGTTTGAAATGGGCTAACATGTAGAGCTTGGTATCAATGCCCTAGCTAGTGGTAAAGTAGGCATCTTCCTATAGAGACTCCCAAGCTTGCTTGACTTAGATGCCTCAGGTATTGGTAGGCAGCTGGTCAGGCGGATAATTAGAAGTCCTAGTCATACCCTGGCATGCTCTCATAGGTTGACTGCAACAGAAGCAATCACCCTTCTCTATGCACCGTACCTGGATTTACACAATTAAACTATAAAGAATTTAGAATCACCCGGGGGATACATCTCAGGAGTACAGAGAGAGGGATACAGGAGGTTTGCTGAGGAGGAAAGATATAGTGTGAATGTGGTAGTTACCTTTCCCACCTCAGGTCCTGGTCTCAATAAAAAGGAAAAAACAAAGGTCACCCCCCCCTTCCTCTCTCATGGGTCCCTCACTCTGGTTGCAATGTGACTAGCTACGTCCTGCTCTAACTCCCATGGCTAGAGTCATACATACACCACGGCTTCTTCTCCAGGATGGACTGTGAGGTCAGACAGACCTTTCTGTTCCTTAAGTTATGCAGTATGTTGACATTGCATTTCTCTAGCTGCCTCGTTTTCCCACTAATGAAGTGCTTAAGAGTAGAAAATAGGTGCCGCTCGCTCATCTTTGAGCACTCCAGGGCTTAGCATTTATTTCCCACTCAATACCTGTTTTCAACCATAAACTCCCCATCCTACATTTACTGACTGCAACATTGTTATTAATCATGTCACTCACATGTTCAGAAACATTCAAGATCCCCCTTCACTTCTCATTGCATTGTAAGTCTATACACTACCTAATGTGTAATGAAGTGCACAAAATGTAGGGTTTAAGTTGTTTAAATTCTTCTAAAACTGATTGCTCTACACCAATTTCTCTCAGACAGACATGGGACTTGGTTTGGGGCAACACAAAAGAAAAGTGTGGACGCTCTGGGTTACCTCAAATTCTACCTTACGGTTGGCACTATATTCTGTAATTAATTTTTTAAGACAAAAAGGGTTTCTTTTAGTTAGCTTCTCATAATCCCCACAATGATCACAGTCTTCGGTTTTATGTGCAGCAGCCCTTTTGGAGAGTGCATTTACACCATGGTAGATCTTGTCCAAAGATGGTGTCAATAATCTCTCCTGTGACGCTCACACTTGCCAGAGCATGGGAAAGTGGTAGAGTCAGTTCCCCATCTCTGAGTCTGAGCTGGGTTTATAGCCACAGAACACTGTGGATATGTCAAGTTGGGAGTTTCGGATCCTGCCCTTAAAACTGTCCATAGCTTTCGCTTTTAATCCCTCATAACTCTAACACATGAAACTCAAGAAGAATGAAGACTGAAGTGTGGACACTATGCCCCTCCTTAGAATTGGGTACAGAACACCCATGGAAGGAGTTACAGAGACAAAGATTGGAGCTGTGACGAAAGGATGGACCATCTAGAGACTGCCATATCCAGAGATCCATCCCATGATCAGCATCCAAACGCTGACACCATTGCATTCACTAGCAAGATTTTGCTGAAAGGACCCAGATATAGCTGTCTCTTGTGAGACTATGCGGGGGCCTGGCAAACACAGAAGTGGATGCTCACAATCAGCTAGTGAATGGATCACAGGGCCCCCAATGGAGGAGCTGGAGAAAGTACCGAAGGAGCTGAAGGAATCCGCAACCCTATGGGTGGAACAACATTATGAACTAACCAGTACCCTGGAACTCTTGACTCTAGCTGCATATGTATCAAAAATGGCCTAGTCGGCCATTACTGGAAAGAGAGGCCCATTGGACATGCAAACTTTATATGCCCCAGTACAGGGGAACGACAGGGCCAAAAAATGGGAAAGGGTGGGTAGGGAAGTAGGGGGGGAGGGTATGGGGGACTTTTGGGATAGCATTGGAAATGTAATTGAAGAAAAGATGTAATAAAAAAATAGTTTTATATGTTAAAAAAAAAAAAAGAAGAAATCTAGTTTCCCTGCTGGAGACATCAGACAGTTTCTAGACGCTAAATAGCTGAAAAGAGAGTTCTGGTCTGCTCAGCTGTTGCACCAGGTACAAATAAGGCCATGTCATCTTAGATTCCTCCCCTCCAACTGTAGCTGAAAGAGCAGGCAGGGCAAAGATGACTGTTCCAGTTGAGTGTTGCCAAGACAACCAAAGAATCATGAGTGAGTGATGTGGTTGTTACTATAAACCACTGAGTCTTAGGCTGACTTGTTACAAACCCATAGACCATTGGTTGAAATACCATTTGTGTTATTCAAGATTAACTTAAAACACAAATAAGTTCAGAGACAGACATGATGTCTCACACCTATAATGCTGTCTAAGAAGCCTAAGTCAAGAACACTGCTTTGAGTTTTAGAGCAACCTGGGCTAAAGAGAGAAACCAGACTCAGCCAAAAAAATAATTCATACAAGAACCCTCTTATTTAAGAAGGAACCTCTGTGCTTTGGTATCTCACCACCATCCCTCTAACTGATCTGTCTGATTGTACAGTATCCAACAAAGCAATGCAAGATTCATGTGAATCAATGCAAAGTCAGAGTCGTTATTATGATATGAAATTGCAAATTTTCAAAATGTGAAATCATAAAACTTGATGAAGGTAATGTCAGGGGAGCCCTTGAGCCATGGGCAGCTCCTATAACAGATGAGAATCTGCAGCTGTAATAGTTAACATTTGGGAGGAGAAATCTCTGTGAGTGACAGCAGGATAAGAGCTTCATTGGCAATGACTTAGGATGTCTCCATGGAGGAGAGGCCCTTGGAAAGCTGGTAAAGTCCTCCGATATTTTTGAAATAATGGCACTCTCTGATTTGCCCACAAAGTCAAATGTAAAAAGATATCGTATAATTTTGTTAGAAGATTGAGCTTCTGAAAATCAACACCAGATTCATGGGTTTTGGTTTTAATATTTAACACATCAGTCTTCAACTAAAATACACAAAATATAAGTTGTTTGTTTCAGAAACTTTAAAAAAAAATCTTAAAAGGTACAAGCAATCAAATCTTCCTTTGGCATTTTGTAATCTTGGTTTCTAAAGGTCTCACTTTAAGTGTTATCTACCGATTATCTGAGGAAACTGGGAGCCTCTATAATGTCTTTAATGCATCTTCCTAATGAGCAGGTACTCAGTGAGGGACCTGGACCTGGCACATGCTCTGTGAATGTTACATATGACTAAAGATAAGGCAACCAATGAATATATCACCATAAGACCTACTGTTTCTTCGGCATACACAGAGGTATAGCCATTAAGGCAATGTCCCATGATCAGTTCCTGACCCAGTACTAGCTGACATTTGTTCTTGAAATCCTTCATAGAGTGCCTGTCACAAACTTTCAACCAAAAGCACTTTTACAGTCTGGATACATTTAAGACCAATTCAAGCATGTAAAGTCATTATAGGAAGTGAGTCCCACATCCCAAGGGCCTGGCTAAGGAGGGCCACATGTGAGAACAGGTGTGCCACTTCACTGAGCAAGAATCTGGAAATGTCAAGCGTTAGAACCACTCCAACTCAACCTGGCTTGCAGTCACACTTCTGGACCTGTGTCAATAAATGCCTCGCAAAGATGGGGACTGAGAAATGCTCTGCATGAATTCAGAATTACTGGAGACAAACCAGCACTTTTTTTCTCCAAAGGGACTACTTGAGGAGAGGGTCTCTGCCTTCCATCTTCTAAGAAAGCATTCATTTAAAAGATGTCCATCTCTTACATAACAGTTCACACCACTTGCTTTAACATCCCCGAGTCTATGTTCTTTCAAGTTGGATTGCATCCCATCTTGCAAGAGGACAGGACACCAAGCTGAGCTCCTTGTCAGTGTCAGAATAATCTCCTGTGCTTTGCAAATGAGAAACTAATAGCACGAACCTGGCCCTGGCGTCACAGACCCTTTCAACTCGGCGCCTCCCCTAAAGGGCACACGGTGTTCTGCAACCTATCAGTCAGCTCTGGGGCAAGAGCAAACAATTCTTTTCTGTTACAATAACTTGTATCCAGGAAAAAAAACAGGCGCTCTGTAACATAGCAGCCAGAGAAAAGTTTACTAGATTTAGCCAATCAGAGGCTGGGGAGCTCTGCCAAGTTAACATGTTTCTCTCCGCCTCTAAATGAACTCATGATTGAAATATGGCATTGAACTTTTTTTTTAAGGGAAGGCGTGTAGGAAAGAAAAGCCACTGCAGAAAAGAACTCTGGGCTTGTGCAGAGTGTGGCTAGGAAGTGTGTGCTTGTCACTGAACCCTGAGTGGGTCCTGTAACCTTTGCCTTCCACTGGGTGGAGCAGGTCCTTTAAGAGCAACTGGAATGCAGTTCCCCTGATCAGCTTAGCCAGTTATTCAGAACCTCTGCTAGCCCTAGAGAGCAGCGCTCACTTCAGACCAACCAGCCTCCTGTGCTTCTAGCTTGAGCAAGAAGTTTCCAGCGGGGGAAGTAAGTTTCTATCTGCCCAGCCATGGGAGAGGACGCTGCACAGGCAGAAAAGTTCCAGCATCCAAACACAGACATGCTCCAGGAGAAGCCATCCAGCCCCAGCCCAATGCCTTCCTCCACACCGAGCCCCAGCCTGAACCTGGGGTCCACAGAGGACGCCATCCGAGACAACTCGCAGGTGAATGCTGTCACCGTGCACACACTCCTGGATAAATTGGTCAACATGCTGGACGCCGTGAGGGAGAACCAGCACAACATGGAACAGCGTCAGATCAACCTGGAGGGCTCGGTGAAGGGCATCCAGAACGACCTCACCAAGCTCTCCAAGTACCAGGCCTCCACCAGCAACACAGTGAGCAAGCTGCTAGAGAAGTCTCGCAAGGTCAGCGCTCACACGCGGGCTGTCCGGGAGCGCCTCGAGAGGCAGTGTGTCCAGGTGAAGAGGCTGGAGAACAACCACGCCCAACTCCTCCGACGCAACCACTTCAAAGTGCTCATCTTCCAGGTCAGTGTCCCCAGCATACCCCTCCACCTACTTGAGCTCAGTCCTCCGAACTCTCAAGGCCATCTTCCCATCTGCCCTGCCAGTCAAGCTTCTCTCTCACACACAAAGCTTTGTCTTCTAGTTGCCTGCTGCAGGCAACTATGAAATGTGGCCATAAGGATTGGACTCTCCCCCATCCTTCAGGCAATGCCTGTGTGCCTGGCAAGCTGGGGACATTTGTCAGTGAACACCTAGATGCACTTGGTTAAGGGTGAGAAACTGAGCAGGTGCGGGCACCCACTCTAGTCAAATTCATTTGTCTCTTTTCATTAGGAACTTGCGGCTGCGATTGCAGCTGTTAGCTGGACAGGGCAAATTAATCCAGTGGCTGTTTATTAACTCTTAGTGGAAGTGAGGTAACTGTGTGAAGGATTTGTTTTCTTTTGCTCTGACCAAGACACACACAACCTTTAAACCATCCCTTTTCTAAGGGCCCCTGGTGTTTGGGAAATTACCAGGATGGAAAGTTGAACTAGTCTTGTCCTTGAAGTCATCTTTTGTCAAAGCAATCTCTAGTTTGTCTCTAGAAAATGATGCAAATAAAAGTGGGAAGCAAAGTCTAGCTCTTTACAGACATGTTAATTATGTCCCCTCACTGCTCAGGCTGCAACTCCAAAGTGAAATAAAAGAAACGTTATCAGTGGCTGCCACAAAGACCAACTTGAGTATCTTCCCCTTCAAATAGTTGCCTTACCGTGAAAAGGACACTTAATTTTTTTTTTAATGCATCAATGATGCAATTTATGTAGCAAAGGCTATCTGGGGACAGGAAGATTGCGTGGAGCTGTTGTTCAGCCAAGTGGTGGGCATCTGTAAATCTAAGGGCTGCCCTGCCTAATGCTGGAAGCCCTTCCGTAGATGGCATTGAGCCAACCCAGGCCCCAGGAAGCCCTGCCATTCTGCCTCAGGGCTGTCTCCTTATGATCCTGTGAATAGGAGAGACTTTCAAAGCCATGGAGGGGAGAGGTTATAACCAACAGATTGTGAAAGCATACAGGGAGAGCCTTCATCTCCCAAGAGACATTTAGAAACTGGAATTTAAACCCTAGGAGCCTTCTTTTTCCTAATGAATCTACTCTGCCAAGTTAGGGCTCTGGCCTGCCTATCGCCATAAAAGGAAAGACTAATCTTGCTGCCTTTGTGTCCTCCCCAAATTGTACTTGAGAGCTGGGAGGTCCAAACAAGTGATGCTCCTGTATCTCACAGGCTTTCTGCAGTTGGGAAACGTTTAGGCTTTTAATGCAGATGCAATCGCTTTTCAGGAAGCAGCTGAACTGGAAAAAGCTGTGGTCAGCTACATCAGGATCTGAGATCCTGCCTTTATTAGACTAAGAGATCCTAGAAGCCTTAGCTCTGGAGACATTTCCAAATTAAATAGTGATTTCAAAACAAAACAGAACATTTACAGGCCTGTCAAGGGAAACTTCCCTCCCTTCAGTATGAATCAGGGGAACTATATCTCATCTTATTCATTAAGGAGGAAAGGAAAATGTTTGCCTAGGAAAGGAAAATAAGGATTTTAAGGTTTAGTTTCTGTTTTGATACGCATGTTCTACAGGTGCGAGAAGGGGGAATGGGGAGATAAAAGACAATACATTCAAGAGAATTGTAAATCTGACTATTGGGAACTTAAAGGCATGTGTTGTTGATAGGGGCCTGATGAAGTCATCTGTTTTGTTGAATTGAATTGACAGGTGTGACATCCCACCAGAGATGGTAAGAATTTCCCCCATAGTGATGAAACAGGGGTACTCAAACCCAAAAGGGGAACTATGGGAAGCCCAAGCAAAGAGTTTGAGCTGTTCTAGGCCCGTTCAAAAGTACCTCCGACAGGTGCAAAGGGCAAATTGGAAAGCAGAGAACTTCAAGCACATGGCTAGACCTTTCCCTACATAGAGGAAGTCCTCTGCTAGCTAAAGGGAATTAGAATTCCAACTCTGAAGACACAAGATGGTCATTTGAAAAACAAAACATAGCTGCAGTCGTCTTCGATGTTTTGTCTCATTTCTTTAAGTAGGGGTTTTCATAGGGTACCAATTATGCTAATGGCTGAAACAATAATTCTTATTACAGTGGAGTCCAGGATAGTGAGTGGGAAGAAAAATTTTCACACAGACACTGGCTCACATCCTACTTGGTCACTTGCCAACCATGTTAATCATTGACACATTTGATATTGGAAGTCCCTGTTTCCCCTTGTACACAGAAGATACTAGTAAGAGTGAAATAGCTGCAGTCTTGATAAATCCAGCATCCACTGTAAGGCCCCGTTCATTCTCTGCTTCCTTGCCTATGCCCAATTTACCGCTGAGGATGCTGAGACTCCTTCCATGTGCTTGTAGTTTGTCTGGAGTTGGACATAAGTGACAAAGTTGGCTTTCAAAGCCACATTTAACTGGTCCCAGAATATGCTTTAAAACACTAGTGCTTCCTGGCTCATATCTCTCCCACAAGTGAGGAATAAAGGAAATGACATGTTTAAAATGATTCTTACAGACTGGCATGGTGGAATTGCTCATTGAGTGGACTCTATTACTCCATGGCTCTGAAATGCAGGGCTGAGACAGGCAGCTCTACTTCTACTGGGTTAGAAATAATGTTCTTAGGCCAAAACTGACCCCACCCTTCTGTGGATCTTGAAATAGCTTTGTCTCTTTTTGGTTGAGGCTTGCTAGTGCACACACATCCACACACACACACATTATATGACTACCATCATGTCAGAATGAGCATTGTATCATACATAACTCTATGAAAGCAAAGGACTCTTGCAAAATACCTACTCTAAATAGATCCTTCTAGTATCAGCACATATGTCACAGTATGGCAAAGGGGACAGTCCTATACCCACAGAGAATGTAGATGTCATATACTGTACTGATAGCGCTTTGTGTCTTAAAAAATTGTCATTTTCAGTACTTTCTGGCTTCTGGCGTAGGGTGATAAGTATTTAAAAATAAGAGCAATATTCAAAAAGATAATCTGTCCCTTGACTTGGGCATATTTGGTATTGTAATGTTGAGAAGAGGAGCTATGTTTACTGTTTGTGGAATCCTGTTACAGCAACCCAAATCTACCTGAGTGTGTGTGTCTGCTTGTACATACACGATTCTGTGTGTGCAAATATGTGTGAGTATGTATCTGTATTTATGTGTGTGAGTATACATGAGTAATATGTGTTTGAGATAGCATGAATGTATATGAATCTGACTGTGTGTGTGTAAGATGATTTATAAGACTCTTATACAATTAGACTTTTAATTCCTAACTTTGTTTTAAATCTATTCTACTTAAATAATGTCATGTATTTATTAAAATCTGAGTTTCAATAACTGAATTCCACAACGCTATTGTAGCTATTAAGCATCTGATTCCTTAGTGATAACTTTAAATTATAACCACCAGTATCTAAGAACTGGAGAAACTATATCCCTTTGAACACAGAGAATATTTGAAAGTCCCAGTGAAATTTAGCAATTTTTAAAAACGTTTTTGGCAATAGTTTAATACAATATTGGAGTTCAATATAATGAGACATAAACCAGAATAAATAACACAAGACTTTTGGGTATTGATGATCAAAATATTCATGGTAAACCTGGCAGTGGTTGTGCATATCTTTAATCCTAGTACTTGGGAGTTATAGACAGGCAAATATTTGAATTTGAGGCCAGTCTGGTCTATAGAGTAAGTTCCAGGACAGCCAAGGCTACACAGAAAAACTCTGTCCCCAAAACAAACACACAAAAAAAGGAAAAATACTAATAACAAAGGAATACCACATTGAACATTTTTCTTGGAATCATGTTTATCTTTTATTAAAAACAGAAGCTATAAAGTAAATTTAAGAGAAAATTCTCGCTGCTGGTTGAAGGAGCTGCATGAACGTCACAGTAACTGGCCGTGGGGGTGAGGTGCCACTTATGTCCTCGGACCCTTCTAGGAATGATTATTTGAAAACACAGCTTAAGAATGACTTCAAAACCAGGAGATAAAATGAGAGTGTGCGCTAACAGCTTGCACTGCTATCCACATGGAGCTGGATAAGAAAAGGAAAGCGAGGTTACGCCCTATTTCTGAAAATGTGAGGCTGTAAATGCGCTTGAACATTCATCTCTTGGGTTCCTTAATGATACCAGAGGTTTAGAAATATGCTAAAAGTTTAATCTCCTGATGATTTTTAAACAGATTAGTTTAAAGACAGTATTTTATCTAAACTTGCTGCTCTAAAAGCTGTTCAATTGGTATGGACTGGAGAGAAATGGGAATATGAGTTATCAAAGATACCTTCGTATGAGAAGGCTCCATGTTTGTACCACAGATCAATGTTTCCCTAACAGAATATTGGTTTTGTCATGTTGCTTACCCAGTACCCTTTTAGATTATGATTTTAAAAAATACTATTTCTTATATTTATTATTTACACTTAGTAAATGTCAGCATTGTCCCTGGCACTAGAAGTGACTAACTGATTATAGCTGCTAGAAGTGAATAACTGATTATAGCTGACATTTATTTTTGGAAAAGCGTATATACATATGCATGCTAGACTCTATGTCAGTTATGCTCTCTCTAGGTTTCCAACTTTTTAAATGTTCTTCAATGCAACTGGGCTCCTTTGGTTTTTATTCCTGTGCAGAATTAAATACATTTGGTGTGAATGGGTGCACCATGGTATTGTTCCTGTGAATGGTTATTTCTTTTTGTGGGATGTAGATTAAAATCACATAATCAAATATTTTTTTATCTGGAAGACCTCTTAATAATATAATCATCTAGAGACTGCCATACCCAGGGATCCATCCCATAATCAGCCTCCAAACGCTGACACCATTGCATACACTAGCAAGATTTTGCTGAAAGGACCCAGATATGGCTGTCTCTTGTGAGGCTATGCCAGGGCCTAGCAAACACAGAAGTGGATGCTCACAGTCAGCTATTGGATGGATCACAGGGCCCCCAATGGAGGAGCTAGAGAAAGTACCCAAGGAGCTAAAGGGGTCTGCACCCCTATAGGTAGAACAACAATATGAACTAACCAGTACCCCCCAGAGCTGTGTCTCTAGCTGCATATGTATCAGAAGATGGCCTAGTCGGCCATCATTGGAAAGGGAGGCCCATTGGTCTTGCAAACTTTATATGCCTTAGTACAGGGGAACACCAGGACCAAGAAGTGGGAGTGGGTGGATAGGGGAGTCGGGGGAGGGTATGGGGGACTTTGGGGATAGCATTGGAAATGTAAATGAAGAAAATACCTAATAAATTAAAGAAAAAACCTATACTCCACAAAAAATAATAATGTAATCATTTAGTTTAACCTTATTTTATAGGAAGGAAACAGAGGTTCTAAGAAACAAAATAACTGCCTACATTTCATTGATAAGAGAAATTGTAGGATAGAATTGTGAAACAAGTAAAAACTACAATGTCACTGTGGTAAAGTTCATGTTTATGAGTTTTACTAGATCAGATTTTAAATAATTCAAAGTGGTTTATTTTTTGTTTTATATTTATGTTTTGTGTGTGTGTGTGTAACAAAGAACTCCTAACTAATGTAATCTTTAAAAAAAAATGAACCCTTGATAACACTGAAAATAATGAGACTTTTAAATCCTCCAGAATGTGAAAGACTGCCCAGGGATTATAACTAATGCATTTTATTCTTATGACTTGCTGATTCCACTGACAGCCGCCCTGCGGGTGCAGTTCTAATCAATGACTTTATCCACTTGGCAATCTATACCTCAGAAACACAAATTGGAGAAAACCATCAATGTGTAAAGGAGACCTATAAATCAGAATGCCAGGTAGCATAGTTTCATTTTAATAACTAGTATTTAGAGATTATTAACGAAAATATTCCATGGACACAAATGTGTGCTCTTCACACCCCAGCAGGAAGCCACCATGTCCTCCCAACAGGAAGCCACTGTGTCCCTGTTATTTTTGTGAGTGGCAGGAGAGCAAACAGCTGGCTTCTCTCTTCTTATTGGGGCTTTTTAAATGACTTAAAGTTGGTTTTCTTTCCTAATGCTGGTCATAGAGCCTTTTGTTTTTAAGTTTGCACATCTGTATATGTGCAGAGATTTGGATTGTCACCTTTAAAACCAAAAAGTATCCAGCAAGCTGGCAGGTTTCTCTGCGTTGATATTTACATGCACAACTGGGACTATTAGTTCACAAGGATCGATATAAATAGCAAACAAGCTGAAGTGCAAGGAAAAATGCTACTTCTCAAGAGTTTGTTCCAGTCTTTTTCCCCCATATGCTACAAACATATCCATTATATGTTAGACGCTTACTATTTAATATTCCCTTTCTTAGAAAACCTCCTAAGGGTCCTTGTGAAAGGTCAGAACCAGAAACACCTACATCAGTGGTAGGTGAGGACCTTTTTTGAAAACAAAGGACAAATAACCAGCTGTTCCTAGAGGCTTGTCCTCAATAGAGCTGTCCAAGGAAGTAAACCACAGGGATTCTCTGTGCCATTTCAGGGAGTCACATACCCCATGTAGACAAACGAGTAGCTAACATCGGTGAGCAGCAGCGGGGATTATGGATGTGTGCTTTGCGTCACCCTTAAAAGAGCTGCCAGTCTGGGAATCTGTAAAAGGAACCAGGTCACAAACATTACAGCTGGAGGTGGACGCAAAGGTGCCCCCTCACTTGTAGACGTGTGAGGTATAAGGTGTTTTGATGAGGTGTATAAGAGGACTACATAGTAGACAGTGTGCGCTGGTAAGAGAGCAGCTGTAGCTGATCCTATTTGCATCGAACACTACTCGAATAACCAAACACCATGCCCTGTATGTTTTGTATAAGGGAGTGACTTGGAAGGAAGGGAATTGGTATTTTTCTAATTCTAAACAAATGTTTTGGAAAAAGAAAGAGATCTGTGTGCTTGGAAATTTACAAGTCCCTCCATGAAAGGAAAAGGGTTGCCTTCAAAGAAGATGGAAGCCACAAGATATGCACTGACTAGTAGACAGAACATAAAATATTTGCCAATAAAATACTTCCCAGGTAATTAAAGTGACAGCTGAGGCCCAACAGCTAGTTGAGGAGTCATTGCTCAGGAGTTTCCAGTTGCTTAAAGACACAGCCAATTCATTCTGGATTATCTCTGCTCTTGCTGGGTTAATTCCATAATTGGCATCAAAGAGCTCTCATGTAAATTTTCCTATACATTTTCACATTTCACAGAAGAATTCTACTGGGTTTCCTCTTTCCCTCCCTCACACCCCATCCCCATCCCCACCCTCACATGCAGCCTGCATCTACCACTGATATTCCAATTCATTTTCTAATGTGCTCTCCTCAAAGCTATCCTTGAAGGGTGCCTGAGAAGAGGAACAACAGAGCCATAAGACTCAGTAGGAGCTCCGTGTCGGTAATAAAATTCACATTTAAGAAAAAGTAAAATTTATTTTAATTCTCCCTTTTGTTAAAATTGAAGAATGGAAAGTTAACTGATCTACAGCATTTGATTACCTCGGGAGCTTGTGGTATAGACAATGTACCTCGAGGCTCAGTTTTTACAGCTTTCTGATGGAATCCATTCTTCCCTCACGGAGGACTTTTAATAACATTTCACTGAGGTTTTATCCTTCCCTAAGAGCAAACAACTGCCAAATCTCCTCAATGCTCTTAATCAAACCCCAGGAGAAATTCTGCTTCAGGACTAGCCATCAGAGCCCGAACTACTTCTGTAAGTCTACCTCTTTCTGTAATATTCATCCATCCACTGGGGAAAAAATCCTTCTTTCAGAGGGAGAAAGTGCCCCCTCAGGCCTTGGCTTCTCTGGTTTCTCCATTGTCAGCAGCATTCAGCAAACTTCCTTCTAGACACAGAACTACATAGGCCCATTCTCCTACAAGCCTCCAGTCTGCCTCATATAGAGCAGTCTACACTCCAGGTACCTTCATGATCTTCTTAAAAAGCCATCTTACCAAAGCTGCTCACTTAATGAGTGGTTGTTAAGCTCAACCTGTTGAGACACAGTGGTAAAGAAAAGATAGAAATCCTTCTTGGGAGTATATGCCCATGGAGCAGAATCAACTTCAGCTGGAAGCATGACAAACTATTCTCCTCAAAAGTCCACATCAAAAAGATCCCTGGGAATTATCCACTGCCAATAGGATAAGGGCCTGGGAGATCAGCTACACTAAGCTGAAATTTGGGGTAAGCCAATCTTTTGCAGGTCTTGTGCAGGTAACACCACTTGCTCTGAGTTCATGAGTGTCATAGCTATGACATATACAGAAGACAGAATGTCACAGCACTTCTTTCTATCCTCTAGCACTTACATTTTTTCCTCCCTCTTCCTCCGTGTTATCTGAGCCTTGGAGGGGTAAGGAAGATTTATAAAGATTCCCATTTAGATCTAACCAAGCACTTAGTCTCTTATTCTCAGTGCTGTGAACAGTTATGTATCTTTCTATTCACTGCTGCCCAGGGCAAAGAGAAGTTTCTGTGACCAAGAATCAGAATGGGCCTGGTCTATGATTACAAACATCAATATTTAAAAGCTACTTTGACATCATGACCGTTTAGCAAAATAACAATAGCAGAATACTAGAAGCTATGATCTCCCCAAGCCAAACTCTGGCTTTGACCAGAGTTACAGTACCAGGAACAAAATTCCTTCTGGTGAAGCAAGCCTGAAATCCAATCAGAAAGCAGTTAGCTACTCACTTAACAACTACACCACTAATGTGCCAGTGACCATACCTTGTCTGGCAGGTTGGTATTAGAGGATGCATACTTTAATACTATGTAAGACCGCTGATATGTTTTCTCTCTTACAGTAGTAGCCTGTGTAGCATCTTCTAGCACTGTGAAAGATAGCAATCAGGAAGGACAGACAGATTTTTAAATCCACAGACTGCAGTTGCTTTTTCCAACCTGCAAGTGTGCTGGGCTGGCTGAGACGCAATCAGGTCATCTGGAGGCTCTGGGTGCAACATAGGTGGAAAGGAGTCTGGATCTATGCCCTGCTTAGATTCCTGCTCAACCCCTGATGGCCCTGAAAGTACATTTTGAAAGCTGCTAATCTAGGTCAAATCCTCTGGTTCATATTTGGAAGGAATAGGAACCCAAGGAGATTAAACTATTTGTTGAAGACACACAGCCTTTTAGCAGTACAGCAAAGACTCCAGGCTTCCTGCCACAATTCTCCATCATGTGCTATTATTTTTGATGAAAACGTGTAAGTACCATGATAATGGGTTCCCATGTAACAGTGAGAAAAAACACTTAAAACTCAAAGGTACTCTTACACAATGTGGCCAAAATCTGTCTGTATTCAAATCTCTCAGCAAGCAGCTTTATGCTTTAGAGACAAATTTTCTGGCTCTCCCGTTGCCCAAAACTCTATAGAAGGCTACATTTGCCTACGTGAGAAGCTAGGGAGCCTGAAGAGAATAGCTTTTCTTCTACCCTTAGCTGGGTTTGAGGCCAAAGCTTTATTGCCCAAAGAAGATACTTTATACTATGGGCTTGATGCTATACTGGCCACACAACGTGCCTCACCTCCATCCCTTACCACAGAGCACATTCTGAGCCTCAAGGTTTCATGAACAGACCTAAAGAGGGCTATTTCTCTGTCTCTCGGTCTCTCGGTCTCTCTGTCTCTCTGTCTCTCTCTCTCTCTGTCTCTCTGTCTCTCTCTCTCTGTGTTTATGTGTGTGTGTGTGTGTGTGTGTGTGTGTGTGTGTGTGTGTGTGTGTGTGTTGGGGTGTGTGGTGCACGAGTGGAAGAGGGGGGGACCTAACCAAGGTTCTGAACTTAAGGACTCCCCAGTGCTCCCCTCTGCCTCCTTAAATATTTTTCCAGCTAGACTTTCGAGTTCTTTTGTAATGGGATTTTTGACAGAAGTGCACACGTCCCTCCCTGCTCTCTCCCCCTCCCTTGATTTGAAGGAAGGCAGGAGAGGCCTCTGGGTTCACAGCATTATAACTTACTTTATTTCCTTTATCTGGGCAGCTTCCTGGCCTACATGAATGAGTTGGGCCACTTCCCTCTGCCTGTCACTGATAGTCCCTTGCCAGTTAAGCTTCATGGTATTCTCACTGGCAGGCCTTGGCCTTATCCAGCCCAAGGTGAATGACGGGACCCAAATTAGAATGGCTGCTTCCTCTTCTGAAAAGCCACACTTTGCTTCTGTCATGTGCATTGCCTAGAACACAAACCCAAGTTACAGCAGTTTAGGGCTATCTGTTCACTATGCTATTATCATAAACTCACACTGCCCTTCTTTACAGGAAGAAAGTGAGATCCCTGCCAGTGTGTTTGTGAAGGAGCCAGTTCCCAGCGCTGCAGAAGGCAAGGAGGAGCTTGCTGATGAGAATAAGTCCCTGGAGGAAACTCTGCACAACGTGGACCTCTCCTCCGATGACGAATTGCCCCGTGATGAGGAAGCCCTGGAAGATAGTGCAGAAGAGAAGATGGAAGAAAGCAGGGCAGAAAAAATAAAAAGATCCAGTCTCAAGAAAGTTGATAGCCTCAAGAAAGCGTTTTCTCGCCAGAACATCGAGAAAAAGATGAACAAGCTGGGAACCAAGATCGTATCTGTTGAGAGGAGAGAAAAGATTAAGAAATCGCTCACACCTAACCACCAGAAAGCATCTTCTGGGAAAAGCTCCCCCTTCAAGGTTTCTCCCCTCTCCTTTGGTCGTAAGAAAGTCCGAGAGGGAGAAAGCTCTGTAGAAAATGAGACCAAGTTGGAAGACCAGATGCAGGAGGACCGTGAGGAGGGTTCATTCACAGAGGGTCTTTCTGAAGCATCCCTCCCCAGTGGCCTGATGGAGGGCAGCGCAGAAGATGCTGAGAAATCAGCAAGGAGAGGGAACAACTCAGCTGTGGGCAGTAATGCGGATCTGACCATTGAAGAAGATGAAGAAGAGGAGCCGGTAGCCCTGCAACAGGCCCAGCAGGTGCGCTATGAGAGTGGCTACATGCTCAACTCCGAGGAGATGGAGGAACCCAGTGAGAAACAGGTCCAGCCAGCTGTGCTGCATGTGGGTCAGAGTGCCTGAGTGCACAGCCAGAACACTGGGCCAGTGCATCCACATCGTGGAAGCCACCCCGCACCTCTTCATCTCTACCTGCTCCTTACTGTGACTGTCCAGGCCTTAATCACTGACTGTACAGTAGCCTCAAACATACACGGGATCACAGAAGCAAACTGCCAGGAATCCCATTTCTAATTTGCTCATAGGTTCTATTTCCGTAGAGTTTCTCCAAGATTGCAAAAAGAAATAAATGGAGCAGTTAGAAAAAAAAAAAAAACTCAACTATCTCTTTGGCTTAGTCAGAAAAACTGGAGGATATTTAAGGTAGTAGTTATAAAAAGTGATTTTTTTTTTTTGGTCATTCTATCAGCTTGCTGAATAGTGTAGCAGTAATGTAGTGAATTCTTACTGTATTCTGTGAATGATTATTCTTCAAGTATGTGATATGGAATATACATAAGTCTGTAAGCTGAGAATATAACTCCTTATTTTAAGAAGAAAACATTTACAAACGATAAAGCCGAAGGACCAGCTGGTTATTCTCTTATAGAAACCATTGTTTGTTGTAAGGGGGCTGAAAGACAGTGCTGATGGTGAGCTAATAGCACCAGGACTGCTGAGATAGAAAATTAAGATGAAAAGGTTGGAAAGTGGGAGAAATGGAGAACAAAGAATGCCAAAAATAATGATGACAAAGAGAAAAAAAAAGATGTGCTTAAAAACTGAACTACTAACATTTTAAAATCTATTTTGCTCTTTAACAATACTAAAGAAGTTCATATATCTTGCAAAAATATATCTTCCCAATATTTTTATAGTCTAGTATTATAACCTAACCAGATATTCTGATGTAAAAACTATGGTTCTTTTCACTAAATAAATGGCAGTACACATCTTTTTGTGAAGAAGCTAAAAGAATATTATCTCTTTAACATTGGAACAAATATAAGTCTCAAATAAGTAGTATGTACTGTTTTATGGGAATGTCAATCAAATGATTATTCAATATTTTTCACTTTGAAGTGACCTTTCCATTCCAAATCTGATATAGGTTTATGAGGTATTCAAACTTGCATGTTTAAGAACAGTAAAAGGCTGGGTTTTCTTTAAACACATAATGGTAATTTCATTCCAGGTAACATTTTATTTATACATTAATTTCACAGGATATTAATGGTTTAGATTATAAAAGCATGCTAGTGTTTTATTTCATGTGTACATTTGTTCTAACATACTACTAAAAAGTTGCTTTATCTATTTTTCATTACAAAATGCCAATGCTTTGTTATATTGTAATCTGAAGATGAGAGACCCAGGGCTTGAACTCTCTACTCTTACTGTGCAGTAGCACAAGTGATCCTACACACAGTGGTGACTAGGCAGCAGTCCTGGGCTGCACTCTGACTTTCAGAGAAGGAGTGAGGTGAATAATGGGTGTTGATGGTGTAACCTCTTCAGCTGTATTGCTGTATTCCTGTACTGCAATTAATGTAACCCCAAATACTGAATCGCTGAACTAACCATGCCTGTGTGAAAGAAGATTAAATAAACCAAAAATAAAAAGTATATAACAATGTCAGTTTGTTTAGCAAA
Source organism: Mus caroli (assembly GCF_978045245.1). Taxonomy (NCBI): domain Eukaryota; kingdom Metazoa; phylum Chordata; class Mammalia; order Rodentia; family Muridae; genus Mus; species Mus caroli. The sequence goes on from NW_028227256.1 coordinate 48,125,563, forward strand.
ACACTCTTACAGGCAGAAGAAATTGATTTTAGGATGGTCCTCTGAGTGTATCAGTCGTGCTGACGGGGTCAGTCTTGATTTCCCCTATTAATGCCATTTTCCTTTCCCCCTTGATCTCATTGAGAAAACCAACACTCATTCTTCAAGCTTAACTTTCTTGACACTGCCTCACCACCTCTACAGCATCTGAATTTATTGCAGCAGCTTGATTAATTTGACAGTTCCATCTGCATTTAATAGTATTGTGCAGGCCTTATAATACTTTCAATGGTCCTGCAAGCCTCCGTCTATTGAGATTTTATTATACTCAGTTCAATCCCTCAGATACACTCTTGTCTTCTACAGTGCCATAGACTGCATGGATGCCATCACATAGCACCTGAAGCAGGCATGCTGCACCTCCTATGTAGAGACTGTCACTGAGCCGGAAGAGGTGGTGATTCATTGGCCCATGAAACATTTCTACTTCTGACTGCAAAAAGATGCGTTGTCATTTATTCCTATACACCAGATACTTGTCAGTGGAAAGGGCATGCACACGTCTTAAGTTTTACTGAACAATCACATTTATTCTATGTCCCACAATTGAAGCTTTAAAATCTGAAGCAATAAAACAGAGAAATAGACCAGATAATTGTTGGGAAACACATACCATAGGGATTCAAGCAAGTAGCAGTTGTTGAGATAGAACCTATTTGTTCTATATTATTGTTGAATTATTTGCATACTGGTGAGGCTGTGCAGCCCCAAATTAGATATGTCCTCTTCCCACCCATCCAATAAAGAATACCGAACCTTATGTGCCTGGAGCTGAAGAACTCGATAACTGTTCCCCAAGTATCAGTTACACATTAATAAGGGCTGAGATCTGTATCTGAGAAACATGATTCAGGAGTTAGAAGCATCTATTACATGGGTCACAAATCTCTCTCTCTCTCTCTCTCTCTCTCTCTCTCTCTCTCTCTCTCTATGGGTCACAAATCTCTCTCTCTCTCTCTCTCTCTCTCTCTCTCTCTCTCTCTCTCTCTCTCTCTCACACACACACACACACACAGACTAGCAAAAATGTTATTTTTTTACAAGATTTATTTCCTTTAAATTTAAAGATAGTTCAACAGGAATGTCTTCTCTGACTTAAGAACCCACTTTTTTTATTAATTAATCCAGTTCCTTTTACACATGAAGATAAAAATAGATTGTTGATAAAAATTAACTCTGCATAAACCCATACTTCTTCAGGACTGATTTTCTGCTGAAAGCCTCTAGCAGTGCCCATCCCTGTGAAGTTTGGGCTTTCTATGACTCCATCCACTATAACAAAATAGAGGCTCCTTCATAGCTAAACTACCAGTGTTAAGTAAAGGTTATAATGAAAGTCATTTCCTACATTAAGACACTAATGCCTGAGCCCAGTTAATTCCTGCTCGAAAGTTTGTTTACTGCCCTACAGCCCAAGTCTAAGTGATTTTATATTGGAGATTGGGAGTATGAAGAATGGAGGTGCAGGCAGCAATCATTATTAACAGTTCCATAGCAACCACAAGTCCTTCCCTAAAACCCAAGACTCCAGCACTGCAAAACACACTGTCGATGAAATTGGCATTGCGACCTTTGTGTGCTGCTTGATCTGGGTGTCCAGATAAAGAATTCTACAGCCAGAAACTCATTCCTAAAAGGAACAGGCAGAAAACTCACACTATTACAGACACTTTAGTCTTTATTTTAACCATTGCATTATCTTGAGGTATTTGAAACTCTCAAATTATTTTTAACTCTGAGCACAAACTGCCCCAATTAAGAAGTCACACCTTCAGCAAATGGCTTGATGTTCATATATTTATGTATTTTCCACTGTAAAAAAATCAATCTGTTAAATACTTATTCAGCAAAGCAACCTTTACTATCTTTCATTTGCTGACATTCTTAAGTTCTTTATGCAGTACACAAGAATGAAAGGAAAGAATCAATACTTTTTTACAGTTTCATTGACTTCAGGTTGAGCACCCCAATGTCTAGCAATTCCATGTAACTAGAACATGCATGATCTCTCTTATTCAGAATCCTACTGGGAAAGCACTGGATTTTTTCCATTTTAATGGAGAAAGAACTTGAGATGTTTGGGATTAATTTACTCCACCTGGTAAGTTAAAAAGGAGGGACTCCATAGATTTTTAAACATTCATTATGTTCTCATTTAAATACATAGATACTGTGTCTCTCAGATGTGTGAAGAACACTCCTAGCCTTTCAATCTCGTGGGTACCAAAATCCAAGAATGTTATAAAGTGGTATACTATCTGCATATAACCTGTGCACATCCTCCTAGATACTTTAAATTCCCTCTAGATTGCTATTCTCTAATACAACACACATTTTTAAAATATTTATTTATTTTTATTTGTGTGTACGCATGCCTGTGTTGGTTTATGGTACCACACGTGTGCAGGTGCCTGGGGAAGCAGAGGGCAGTGGATTCCCTGGATTGAAGTTATGGGTGTTTGTAAGCAGCCTATTGTGGGTGCTAGCAACTGAACCTGGGCCTTCTTGTAAGAGCAATAAGCACTCTTATTTGCTGAGCCATCTCTCAAGCCCTAACAATACACACATTTCACACAAGAATTGTTATACCAAATTCTTTAGGATGTAGAAACCAAAAAAAAAAATTGTTTACATTTTAATACTTGTTTTCACTTTCTGGTTATTTTTTGACCCATGGCTGAGCCCATTGGTGTAGAAGCATGGATATAGGGACTAACTGCTTTTTCTTTGAGGACTACAGTCATGTGACTTGTCCAAGTTAAAATAACCACTAACTACTAAATAGTGCCTGTGTTCAATCACAATCTGAAATCCTGGCTATGACATGATTGTGCTTGCTATGAATTGTTGTGGTAAATATTTAATATTAATTAGAGGTTTCTATCCTGCCTTATATCATGCAGTTCCTAGATAAAAGACACAAGACTTTTACATTTATAATAAGCCTTAGATAGCACTAGAGCTGGACAGATATCAACCCTAAGCTATTTTCTTACTTCCCTGCCAATAATTCTGAGACATGACTTGCCATGTTCCACCTGGGACATGCCCTCTTAGCCATGTTCTCAGGATTCATCTACTCCATGCCATCTTTTCCTCTCTTCACTGTCTTTTCTGTCCTTGTGGTCCCTGCCTCAGACTCCAATCCTGGAAACCAAAGCCCTGCCCACTTCTCTTCTGCTCAGCTACAGGTTATAGGCATCTTTATTCAACAAAGTTTCAAATTAAGGAGCAAGATTCCTTGGTATATGTGAGGATCCCCTTGTCCCCAGGAGCAACCAGAATTGAGCATTACAATATATAGCAACAGACCAAACCTCAACAATGACATGCTTTGTAAGCTCTCAGATGGTCTGCCATTCACTTCACTGTATCACTCCTGCAGTGTCAAAGACAGCTGCACTCCATGAATTATCCTCATGATTGTCATCCCAGTGCTTTAAAATCATGCAGACATAGCGGAGTCTTGAAAACTATAGAGGGAACTATTCTCAGGTCTGTGAAGGTCACAGAGGAGCTCTTTAGGTCCTTGGTGTCATCCATTATCAGAGAATACAGGGCTCACTTTGGGACCAGGTTTAATAAAAGCGAACTGTCGACATATAGATCCTGCAAGTTGCTCATTCAAAGATGGCTCATGAGGTCCACCTCAAACTCATGTGGTGGGAATCACATTCCTCTGTCCTTCCTGAGAGATTTTTATGATCTTCTCAGATACCTCCTCCCATGGGTTGACAAAAAGAGCAAAATTAGCACAGGATAGGAAAGAAGCGTTTGGAAGGTAGGTGGGCTATGATGGTATGCAACCCTTCTGGTGAATGTAATTTCGATATTAGTATGAAGCTTTCTTCTCAGAAAAAAACAGGGCTAGGTCAGACAAATGCTTGAAACTCCTTCTCTATGGGGAAAAAAAATCAAAGAAACGCCTCTAGGCCACCACTCATTCATCAAGGAGTGTGCTGCAGGCAGCATCTCCCTCCAAAGACTTTGGCAGTGGTCGCAAACTTAAATATCTAAAGGGCTCAAACAGAAGTGAAACAGCTTAAGCAGATAGTGCCAGTTGTGGCAAAGCCATTACATGTGGGCTTCCCTTTGAGGCAAGCTTACAACTTGTATGCTTGGAGGCATGCCTTTCCCTAACTCCCACAAAGGAGTTCTACAAGCCACAAAGGCTAACCAACTCCAGTTGCCGTTTGGAAAACTGGGCCACCGATGACTTCTCACTGAAAGAGCCAAAATTTGGATTTCTGTATAATGTGAAAATCTCCTGGCTGTTAATTTTTGGCAAGTAGTTCAAATGATTTTAAACAGTTGCTCATTGTACACATCAAATATCAATACTTGTTGTCTGGATGTGATCCAGACACAAACCATCAGTTTCTGACCCTTGATCTCTAGAGAGGAAGGCTCTGGGGTTCTCTGTGCTTTCCTGAAGGCTATAAACACCAGAATAGAAAGCTAGCAATAGGATCAGATTTTCCTTTCCTTCCTAAGGAACATAAAGCAGAAAACTGTTCCTGCTGGACCTTTTAAGATCATTCCCTCTTGCTGCTTTCTGGATGCATTAAACGATTGCTCTTCTTGATGTATATTTGATGTGATAAGGGAGCAGAAACCAATTACACTGGAGTGATTACATGTTCATTAGTGAGAAGACATCGTCCTTTGTCATCAGCATTGCTGGACATGTATGTGTGAGTTACCTGCAGCAGCCCCGGATGTCAGGGATGAGTAGACTTGGTTCACTAAACAAAGGAAGATTCTTTCAGGTTTGTATTTCACTTGAAAAAAATATCTGCTTTTGTCAATAACTTGGAGATCCTATAGAAGACAAAAAGCAAGTCTGTGTTGTGCTCTGTCACGCATCATGGTGAAATCGCCAGCCAACATTTGTTCTTCGACTCTTCGTTGTTGATAATGAGGTGCAGAAGGGAAAGAACGTGCCTCGATTTTTTTGGATGCTAAACTGAGCCTTCAAAACGGCAGAGTTGGAGAAAGAAACTGATACAGATTTAGCACAGGGTCATGATGTCCTTTGTTAAAAAGAAACCTTTCATGCTTGCAACCACTTGTAGTTCTGAGGAAGGGCAAGGATTAGCTGGGTCTCTGAGGGCTATTTGCATGGCAATTATCTTCATAACCCTAAGGACATAGAGGAAATAGTCTACTGAATAAGCCCTACTTGGTAAATTAAATTTCCTAGGGCCTTTAAATCAATAATTCCAAGTTTCTAAATAGACAAAAAAAGAAAGGAAGAAAGAAAGGAAGAAACACCCACCCTAGGATGTGTGTAGACATGCAGTGTCACAGCTTAGGGGACTGACCCTGAAATCAAGCACAGACAGCCCATGAAGTATATTGATTATGATTTAGTTCACTAGGGTGGGTTGAATATGAGATGTGCCCCAAAACAAAAGCTCATGTGTTGAAGGACTGAATCCCAAACCATAGCACTTTTGGGGGAAGTGGTGTAAACCTTGGGAAGTGGCACCCTTGCTGGAGGAAATGAGGTACTTGACACATGGCTCAGAGCAGTGGTTCTCACCCAGTGGGTTGAGAGCCCCGTTAGGGGATGTAGAATAACCCTTTTACAGAGGTTAAGATGGTTACATCATGATTCATAACAGTAGCAAAGTTACAGTTATGAATTAGCAACAAAAATAATTTTGGGGTTGGGTCTCATCACAACATAAAGAACTGTATTAAAGGGTTCCAGCCTTAGGAAGGTTGAGAACCAGTGCTGTAGAGGTTATCCAGGTTTTTCTCATTGTAAAGTGGGTATCTCCTGTTGCATTTAGGTTCTGTTTCACCAGGGGTCTTGAATTAATAAAGCCAAGGGCAATGGGCCTCTGAGACCTTGAACCTAAGTAAATAACTCTTCGATTGCTTACATCATTTCAGCAATCAAAACTAAAACATTCATGGTTATATTTGTCATTACTCTTTGTTCTCAGACACTGGGGTTGTCTTCCCAACTACCTTGTAGCTAGCTAGACCTTACAAAGGTTAAATGAAATTAGTTAAGCATGAATTATCCAATAACCATAAAGAATATTTATCTGCTAAAAGCATTTTTCAATACATATTTTATTTCATTTAACATTAATTCTATTTGTCAGGCATTTGCATTAAGCCCTGTGTTGTTTGTGCCACCTAGAGACTCTCCATCTATGGACTGTGATGAAGCTGAGAATTCCCTCTAAAGGAAATGTGAATTTGCTCTAGCAATGAACAGGGGAACCAGCAACTCAGGAGAGAAGTGCTGCTTGTTCTCACAGAAGCACTGTGCACATAGTCAAGAGCACTGAGTGGTAGATCTGGAGCTTAGCTCTGAAAGTTACTGTCTCAGACCTTCCAGAAACACAACAGAAATGTATTTCTCACAATTCTAAAGGCAAAGAAACCTAAGGATAGGGTAGCAGAAGATTGAGAATCTTTAAGGACCTCACTTCCTGGCTTATGATGGAAGACCTAAGACATTAGTTCCACCCAGGGGGCTAGAGCCACCTGGTCTAATCACCCCTTAAAGGTGCCACCTCCTAATGCAGTTAGTTCATAAGCTTCCACGTGTGTAGTCCAGGGTCATAACCATTGACACCAAAAATAGATTCTGTAAATATCGAGGATAGAACAGGAAGGAAGCTAAATGGTGATGGGTGGAGATGATTGGACTTTCAAAGTAAAACTTTATGAATGGGAAGTTTCACTGCTCTAAAGTAGTGAAACCAAATGATAGGAGAGACTGAGTGAAAGAACCTATAAAGCCTTTAAAAGACAACACTGACAGCAAGTGCATTCATTTGTCTCCACTGACAGGTCAGTATTGAGCATAGACTATATGCTAAGACCCAGGGGAGGTGCTGAGTTCACAGGGTAGATGGTAGATAAGCAAACAGGTATGACCTTCCTAGCCCTGGGTCATAGCATGCCTGAAATAAACTACTGGCTCATTTGCTCCCATGCCAAAGGTATTGAAGTGTGTGTGTGTGTGTGTGTGTGTGTGTGTGTGTGTGTGTGTGTGTGTGTGTGTGCCTGCCTCCTTTTGGAATTTTCCCTCATGAAAATGCACTGATATTTCATAGTGGAGTATAAATATTATTGCTAGCATGACAGCAATGGGTAAATGAAACTATTAAATGGAAATTAATGAGAAAATAGTACCTCTTTAGATTTAGATAGAGTACCTTTACATCTAATTTTGATGGGGTTTGAGTTCTCTGTACACTGTTATCCTTGTTAGTTTTAAAATTTATATTTATTGTTTTTTAATTTAATTAAATGATATTAAATAGCTAGAAAAATATAATTTCATTTTTCTGATAAGCCTTACTGTGTTGATTTTCCTAAATACAAATATTACAGAAAACTATTACGTTTCTGTTTCTGTGCATTAGTGACATTACACAGAATTTGTTTATTAGCTCACAATTCTATAGGCAGAAATCTGCATAGTGTGGCTAGTTTCTGTGCTCAAGGCATCTGAGCCTGAAAGTGAGGTGTCAGCTTCTGATCTCTCCAGTGTTCAGATCCCTGCATGGGTAGGCTGCTTGCTCTGTTCCCTTGCTGGATATCATCTGGGGAATAGTATTCACTCCTAGATGCATCCAAAATCCCTAACTAAATCTCCAGCAAGAAAACAACAGCACATTCCCCTCATTCCATGCTTTGAATCTCAGTCTTCATCTTTTTTTTTAATTGACCAGAGAGGATCACATGCCTTTAAAAGTCCCCTACGGTTAAGTCAGGCCCACAAGTTCATCTCTCTTAAACTCTTATATAATAGCATGAGCAAACCATGGCTTAGACACAGACCAGCGGTTATGTGTAGTGTGTTCTCTAAGATGCATGGAAATCTGAGAGTCGTCTGTGGATTTTATTGAGTTCGTAAAAGAACATAGTAAGGATCCTGAATAATATGACCCAAAGATGCTCTAATGGGGATTAAGTTGTTTAAACCCTCCTTCTTCCAACCCTGTCATGATATTAATCTTTTTTATCATGCATTTTATATATACTTACAATATATTATATACACTTACAACCTATATATGCATAAATACATAGCTACTACCCCTGAGTCAGTTTCCATAGTTTGTGTGTGCCTGGGTTCAGGGCTGGCACTTTGTATCAGCCAATAAGAGAGCTCATTCCTGGGAGAGGCTGATTCTCTCCCAGCAGCCATTAGTTGCTTGTACTCCTTTGTTCCCATGGGACTATGAAATGTACCCACTTTCATGCTGTAGCACAGATCTTTTTTTTTAAAGAATATGGGGCTGCTGGGGGTAAGGGAAGAGTGGAGAGAGAGAGAGCTCATGTCCGGCCAGAGCTCCTATACTCTGGGCAGGCAGACTCAGGAGGGCTGCCAAACGCTTTCCACTCAGCCCCAAGTGGGCATGTAAGCCACTGACCCCACTAGACTTGACGGGGGTGGGCAAGGGGCAGCCCCCGACCGGGGCCCTTGGGCGACACCCTACACCCTGGAGATACATATGGGAGAGAGAGCAGAGAGAGAGAGAGAGAGCTTCCCACGAAGGCAAGAGTCCTAAGTCCTGTGAGTGGCTGGAGCACAGGAGGGTCTTCCATAGGGAGATTAGAAACAGCTCACTAGGAGAAAGTCTATCCCATCTTATGAGCACAGCAGACCTTGATGAACAGAGACAGTCTATGGTTTTAGAGCTTTATTGTAGAAAGGCAGGGGAAAGAGAGAAGGTAAAAGAGAGAGAGACCCGCCATGGCCAAGAGGAGAGAAGTGAGAAAAGAAGAGAGAGAGAAAAGGCTAGATAGAATAAGAGGGAAAGAGCAAGAGGGAGAGAGAGTAAGAGAGTGAGAGGAGAGAGTGAGGTAGGGCCAAACAGCCCCTCTTAGGTGGGCTGTTATCTTGTTGTTGCTATGTAACTGGGAGGAGTTTAGCCTGAAGGTCAGAAGCTTGGGGCATTGTCTACATGACGACTAGCCACAGTTTCTCCTGTGGGGGCTGTGGGGGGCAGTAACTTCGACAGGAGCCAGGAGTCCAGGAGACATGAGGAAATGCTTACCTTCCCACATAGGTGGGAATTACCACCATCAGGTACCGGGGTTCCATACCTCAGCTCGACTGGAGACCAAACTGTGTATAGCCCAGTGCCCCACAGAAGAACATGATTTTAATATTTTCAACAGTTAATATTCAACAAACAGAATAATTATTGTTAGATATATTTCATTGTTATGTTTCCCTTTTCATTTCTGATTTTATTAATTTGGATACTGTCTCTATGCCCTCTGGTTAGTCTAAGGATTTATCTATCTTGTTGATTTTCTCAAAGAGCCAGCTCCTGGTTTTGTTGATTCTTCGTATAGTTCTTGTTTCTATTTGGTTGATTTCAGACCCGAATTTGATTATTTCCTGCCGTCTACTCATCTAGGATGTATTTGCTTCCTTTTGTTCTAGAGCTTTCAGGTGTGCTGTCAAGCGGCTAGTGTATGCTCTCTCTAGTTTCTTTTTGGAGGCACTCAGAGCTATGAGATTTTCCTCTTAGCACTGCTTTCATTGTGTCCCATAAGTTTTAGTATGATGTGTCTTCATTTTCATTAAATTCTAAAAAGCCTTTAATTTTTTTCTTTATTTCTTCATTGACCAAGTTATCATTAAGTAGAATGTTGTTCAGCTTTCATGTATATGTGTGCTTTTCGTTGTTTTTGTTGGTATTTAAGACCAGCCTTAATCAGTAGTGATCTGATAGAGTGCATGGGATTATTTTGATCTTCCTGTATCTGTTGAGGCCTGTTTTGTGACCAGTTATATGGTCAGTTTTGGAGAAGGTACCATAAGGTGCTGAGAAAAAGGTATATTCTTTTGCTTTAGACTGAAATGTTCTATAAATATCTGTTAGATCCATTTGGTTTATAACTTCTGTTAGTTTCACTGTGTCACTGTTTAGTTTGTGTTTCCATGATCTGTCCATTGATGAGAGTAGTGTGTTGAAGTCTCCCACTATTATTGTGTGGGGTGCAATGTGTGCTTTGAGCTTTAATAAAGTTTCTTTTATGAATGTGGGTGCTGTTGCATTTGGAGTATAGATGATCAGAATTGAAAGTTCATCTTAGTAGATTTTTCCTTTGACCAGTATGAAGTGTCTTTCCTTATCTTTTTTTTTTTTTTTGATTATTGGTTCAAAGTTTATTTTATTTGATATTAGAATGCCTACTCCAGCTTGTTTCTTCCAACCATTTGCTTGGAAAATTGTTTTCCAGCCTTTTACTCTGAGGTAGTGTCTGCCTTTTTCCCTGAGGTGGGTTTCCTGTATGCAGCAAAATGCTGGGTCCTCTTTTCATACCCAGTCTGTTAGTCTATGTCTTTTTAATGGAGAATTAAGTCCATTGATGTTAAGAGATATTAAGTACTTGTTGCTTCCTGTTAGTTTTGATATTATTGTTATGTTTATGTGGCTATCTTCTTTTGGGTTTGTTGAAAGAGTCCTTTCTTGCTTTTTTTCTAGGGTGTAGTTTCCCTCCTTGAGTTGGTGTTTTTCATCTATTATTCTTTGTAGGGCTGGGTTTATGGAAAGATATTATGTAAATTTGATTTTGTTGTTTTCTCTGTCTATAGTAATTGAGAGTTTTGCTGGGTATGGTAACCAAGGCTGACATTTGTGTTCTCGTAGGGTCTGTATGACATCTGCCCAGGATCTTCTAGCCTTCATAGTCTCTGGTGAGCAGTCTGGTGTAATTCTGATAGTCTGCCTTTATATGTTACTTGACCTTTTTCCCTTACTTCTTTTAATATTATTTCTTTGTTTAGTGCATTTGGTGTTTTGATTATTATGTGATGAGAGTAATGTAATTTTTTTCTTTTTCTCTTGAGAACTACAAAATTGATCTTTAATATTGGCTTGGTGTCTCTGTTATAATTTTTTCAAACATTGATATTTAAGAAAATGATGAGTCCTATACATGCCTAATTTTTCTAATAGCTATTATAACAAATATACCACCTAAAATAACAACGACATCATGTCAGAGGTGCACAGGATGCTTGTCTGAACATTAACAACAATGGGATCAATTACAGGTTATATTATTTTGGCTTTCTTTAGTCATATCTGACTTCAACCGCTACACAAACTTACTTTCTTCTTTCTTTCTTTCTTTCTTTCTTTCTTTCTTTCTTTCTTTCTTTCTTCCTTTTCTTTTTCTTCTTCTTCTCTTTTTTTTGTTATTATTTTTTTTTGGTTAGATATTTTCTCTATTTACATTTCAAATGTTATTCCCTGGTTTCACCTCCCCATTCCCCTACTCACCAGCCCACCCACTCCTGCTTCCTGGCCCTGACATTCCCCTACACTGGGGCTTAGAGCCTTCACAGGACCAAGGGGCCCAGTCTATTTAGAGTTCTGTAGGCTTCTTGTATGTTTATGAGCATCTCTTTCTTTAAGTTAGGGAAGTTTTCTTCTATAATTTTGTTGAAGATATTTACTGGCGCTTTAAGTTGGAAATCTTTGCTCTCTTCTATGCCTATTATCTTTAGGTTTGGTCTTCTCATTGTGTCCTGGATTTCCTGGATGTTTTGGATTAGGAGCGTTTTGCATTTTGCATTTTCTTTGTTGTGTCAATGTTTTCCATGGTATCTTTTGCACCTGAGATTCTCTCTTCTATCTCTTGTATTCTGTTGGTGATGCTTGCATCTATGACTCCTGATCTCTTTCCTAGGTTTATTAACTCCAGGGTTGTCTCCCTTTGTGATTTCTTTATTGTTTTTATTTCCATTTTTAGATCTTGGATAAAGTTTTGTTCATTTCCTTCGCCTGTTTGATTGTGTTTTCCTGTTATTCTTTAAGGGATTTTTGTGTTCCCTCTTTAAGGGCTTCTAGCTGTTTACCTGTGTTCTCCTGCATTTCTTTAAGGGAGTTATTTATGTCCTTCTTAAAATCCTGTAACATTATCATGAGAAGTGATTTAAGATCTAAATCTTGCTTTTCCAGTGTGATGGTGTATCCATGGTGGGAGAATTGGGTTCTGATCATGCCAAGTAACCTTGGTTTCTGTTCCTTATGTTCTTATGCTTGCCTCCTGACATCTGATTAACTCTAGTGCTACCTGCCTTCACTATATCTGACTGGAGCCTGTCCTTCCTGCAATCCTGGTTGAGTCAGAGCTCCTGGGAGTCAAACTGCCTTTCTTGATACTAATCTTAACTGTCTACTTGATTGGATTGAAAGACACCTGGAAGATGAGTATAGCACCATGTGTTAGTAGAGATGCTTCCAAACATAGATCCTGAAGGTCAAATGTATGGTGTCATCACTTAACTACCTCCTAATATGACAGGATTATTGAGAGTCTCTGAAAGGTAGGAGGTGTGGCCTAATTAGAAGTGCTCACTGAAGTATACAGCCTTGGGGGCTGTATCTTGCTCTGTGGTCTTCCTCTCACCATTTTCCCTGCTTCCTACCCACCAGGATATGAACTCCTCTTCTATATCAAGCCTTTCCCACCATGATGAACTCACACCTGTGAAACTGTAAGCGAAAGTAAATCCTGTGTTTATGTTATGTACATTTGTGTGTGGAGCTTGAAGATTCCAAGCCATTGAATGTATTTTTCTATAGATATTTGCCTCATTGCCTTGAGACATGCTCTTTCACTTAATCAAAGCATAGGGTAGAGGTCGAAGAGTTCTTGGAAACTGTCTGTTTCCACCCTCCAATGCTAGGGACATAAGACACACCTGGCTTTTCACCTAAGAATTCAAACGCAGGTCCTCTGGTCCTCCTGCTTACAAAATTAGCAAGTACTCTCATCTACTGAGCTATCTACCCAACCCAGCACACCTATATACTTCAGTGATAACCACAGTTAACACTTTTCTTATGTATGTGTCCAAGAAAAAAAAATCACAAAAGATGCATATTCATCTCCATATTTCCTCTTTAAATTTAAGTGGTCAATCAGTTAAATCATATTTCTCTTCATCTCTCAGAGCTTTCCTTAGTGACGATTTGAATCTGTAGCACTGTCATAGCTACATACAAGTGGGGCTTGTTCTCCTTCATAGTTGCGTAAGAATTAGCAAGGACATCAACAATGAATCATCCCTGAAACAAAGACAGATTATTATTCCCAGAGATTTTTAAATCCTGGACAGAGCTTGGATCAGATCTATTGTTCTACCTGAGACACCTACTTTTCTTAGGACAGATGGATTCTCCAGGAGTCTCTGCTGTGTGAGAGGGTCAATTAATTTCATTCTCAAAGAGCAACTTGAAGTAACTACCCATAAAGGAAGTGATCTATTTAGACCCAATAGGGTTTCAAGGGGGGTTTGGAAGAGTTCCAAAAAGGAAGGAGAATGAGGAGAAAAGAAAGAAAAGGGAGGGAAAGGAAAATAAGAAAGCAGATTAAAATTAAAATAAAACCTGGCATTCATCTTTGCTTCAGAGCAGGAACAAAGTTCCACCCTCTGATCATTACATCTCTCTCCATAGCAACACGAAAGAAATAATAAGTATTAACTTTTCCACAAAAGATGCATGTCTTTCTAATTATTGCCATTCTAAAAGTCTTAAGCTACAGTGTTTGATCTATGGCTTTAGAATACCAATGCTTTCTTATCTGTTTCTTGTATGAACAAAAAGGCAATGAGACAGCCACTATGTTCATTGTTCTTTGACTAGGACTAGACTTTAAAAAATAGGTTTACATTACTAGTCATAATTCATAGTTCCTAGAGCTCCAGTAAAATTCCCGGATTCCATTTTTCTCCTGAAGTGACAAGCTGCCCACTTTCATCAATTCATATGAGCACTGTAAGCAATGATAACCACCTCAACTTCCATCTGCATTTACTCAGTGTACAGCCCGTGAGCTGACTGCTTTTTCTCGGAGCTCAGTCTGCTGCTATGAAACTGAGAGAGCTCTTACACACAATGTTAATGCTCATGAATTTATGCTAATGCCTTAAGGATGTGGCTATTCACCTTTTAAAATGCAGCCCTCTGTTGTAGAGAGTTCCTGAAAGCATATCACTGAAGTTTGCCCAACTAGGACATCAGGGAAGGAACATTAGAAGGTGCTCAGCAGCAGCTTAACCAGAAGCCTCTGGACTGTGTGAGGCAGTTGCTATTGAGATGAACAGAGCAGAAAAACTACAACAAAGGCCCAATGCCTTGACTCATCTTCCAGGAGATAAACAATATTCCTGTGCCTGGGAGCAGCGTCACTAGCAAAGCCATCTGAACAGGATGCCTCACGTCAGACCAGGCCCTTTGTCCCACTTCTCTGTTGAGCATTCTCTAAGCCTCTACATAATACAGAGGGGAAGCAAACATTCCCCCAGAGAGAAACTATGCTGGCTACCATAGTATTTCTTCCAAGAGATAGTAAATGATTGAATGATTTGGGGTCTCTAGGATGAGGCTCACATGCTAATTTGGGATGGCTGCCATTTCTACCTACACAGGGCAAATTCAGGACTCCAATGATTCCTAGATTTGAACCACATGTATAGGCTGAGTATCAGCTCTTTAGACTATCGTGTCCACTCTAGTCTATAACCCCAAGAGAGCAGGGCAGTAGCCGGTGTCCTTCATCTACACTTGCTACATGGATCTCCTGCACAGGCTGCACAGTTTATGTCAGGCTGCATTCTAGCCTTGCACATCTCTTTGACAGACCTTTACTTTCTACCCACATACTCTTTACAAACATGGACACTCCTGTCTTGGGTTCTGTGTTGAGCTTGGACTATGCTGACCTGGACAGTATTTCATGCCTTCCACATATCTCTTCTCTGGGTAGAGGGGTGGAAGCTAAATGTTCAGTCAACACCAAAAAAGATCATATCCTAAGTATGCAACAGACACCACCTAAAGAGATCAAAGAAGAAGCCATTGGAATTTGACATGACAGACAACAGAACTTTTTTTTTTTTAATGAAAACCAGTTTTATTGAATGTTCAGTTCTCAAAATTGTTTTTAAAAGTCCCATCTCTATGCTACCCTCTCTCTAAACAGGCACTGCCTAAGCAACATGCCCAACAAACTCTGCATAGTAAAGTCCAGAAAACAGGGCATTGCCCTCCCAGAGGGCATGCTATGCTAGTCAGGTAGTGGGTAATCTTGGTTGTCAACTTGACTGCAGCATCTGGAAACACTGAAACCCAACCCAACCAGCAGAAGACACCTGTGAGGGACTTTTCTTGATCCTCTAAGGTGGGAAGACCAACCCTAAATCTAGGACACACACACTGGTGGCAGCCTATATAAAAGGACATGGAAAAAGCAAACTTTAGCTTTTTGACTGTTTGCCCTCACTCTCATTGCCTGGTTCATCTACCCTGCTGCTGAGGCATTCTCTGCTGGCAATCACAGAACCTACTTCTTGAGGATTCCAACATAGACCAACCAATGATCAGCAGCTCTCCAGGAATTCCTCAGTGCTACCAGAGTAGCACTGCTGAGACATCCAGTCTGAACAACTGAACTGGATACTTGGCCTTTCTCTCAGGAGACATCGTAGTCAGACTGACTATCCAGACCACAGCCTATAAGCCACGCTGATAAAATCCCATACACAGAAACATAGATATATGTAAACAGACAAACATATTCTATCAGTTCTGTTCCCAGACAGACAGATATTCTACAAGTTCTGTTCCTTTAGAGAACCCTAAAACAGATCATGACCCATTCTTGCAAAGTCTTCATTAGATAACTGCCAACAGGAAAGAGGGATGGAAACAGCTAACACAAAATCACCGAAACAAAATCCAGGAGGTGGGGCTGGGGTTGGAGCTAAGTGTGAGGCATTTGCTCACCACAGTAAGGGTACCACAGAGAGGGTTAAGGTATGCACATCCTGACCAAAGTTTTTTGTTTGTTTGTTTGTTTGTTTTGTTTTGTTTTGTTTTTAATGACATTTATAAACATTTAGGGTGCCCACAAGTCCAAAAGACTACTTTGAACTATACAAATGGGAGGTCTGTGCCAGCCTCCTCTCCCTGTCAGGTATAGTCCACCTGGCCTCCTCTCTCCTCTCACTGCCCGCCCTCTCAGGAGTCATTGGGAAGCTCAAACAGCTTCACAGTTCCAGCCTCCCGACTGCTCTCATATTTGCCAGCTTTGTCATCACAGGCAAAAGCTAGCAGAGACCTCTTGGGGTGCCCAGCCACAGTGAAAGTAAGGGACTCACACTGCACCTCCCATAGCTTGTCTCCTGTCTCTACTTCAGTTATATCAATGAACTGATTCTCCGAAGACGACGCCAGCATTTTCCCATCATGGCTAAAGCTAAAACTAAGGCTCACAGGTCAATCTAGTCTGGAAAAGCACCACATGGACAATAAATCATCAACGTCCCAGAGACTGACCAAGGCATCTGTGCTTCCTGTGGCAAAGTATTTCTCCATGGGCTCAAACTTGATACAGATGCAGTTAGAAGGATGGGCATTGGTGGACTTCACAGGCTTCAGTTCTGGGTAGCTGAGGATGTTGATACAGCCATTGCCATTGTTCAAGAAGAATATGTTATCGTTGTCCCACGAAATCTCATTGACCTCAAACTTGAATTGCTCCTCCGCTTTGGAGCCGTGCGTCGTGGCATCAATGAAGGTTACAATGTTGTCCTTGTTGCCCACTGCGATGGTCTGCCCATCAGGACTCCAGCAAATGTTAATGTTCTCCCGTTTCATGTTCACAGCGGCAATGCATTTTGTAGTCCTCACATCCCAGATGCCAATGGTTTTATCTCCAGATGAGGTGACAAAAAGGGTCCACGCTATCCCCATGTCCCCGGTAGTTGTTTTCTTTGACCAGCTGGTCCTTCTCCAGCAAGAACATGCTGACAGTCTTGTCGAAGGGCCTGGAGGCCAAGCAACAGCCATCGCAGCTCCAGCCCCCCACCTCCCCATGCCCCGCCACCGCCCCCCCCCCCAGGGCACCTTGGGACTGTGCGCTGGGAACTCTTGCGTCTTGCTGTGTTCTCAGAACAGCTCCTGCATCCTGAGCACGCAAGGAGACCAGCCACTGCTCACAGAGCACCAGGGCGCCAGCCATCGAGCCGGGCCTGCTCTGGCAGAGGGCGGGGGACCCAAGACCACAGTGGGCTCCACCTTGCCTCCCTCTGCAAGGACTGTGCGCCTGAAACTGGAGACTCCCAGAGAACAGAATTTATGACTCATGTTTTCCTACATAGGCCAGATAAAATTTACATTTGTGGTTATTGTCAACAAAGCATTGTACCAACTCTGGAGGCAGTCAAAAAAAAAAAAACCCAACAACAACAAAAACAAAACAAAACAAACAAACAAACCAAAAAAACCTGCTAGTACTGGGGTGGCATGGCAAATGGCATGGGTTCATGAATGACAGTACAACCAGTACTAATTAAGGCAAGGAGCTCTATACTCCTTCAATACAAATAGACTCCAAAGAGCCACAGCAGCATAGGAAGCACTGCAACCTCTTCTTCACAGCTGGGGGATGTGAAAATAGCCAGGAACCATGATTAGTGAATAATCTATCTTACCTGTAACAATCAAAAAATACATAAATATATAAACAATTCCACTTTATCAAGTGCTACCAAAGAAATTATGACACCTCATATAGGTGTGTAAACTTTATAACACTTTGAAAATCAAATTTTTTATCTAGACACTTGCCTGGGAAAAATTTCCCACAGGTCTTGCATATCCTAGAAATGAGGCTGAGGAAAACTTTCAAGCCAGGTTAGCAAGAAAGTTTCCCATGCGTGTATGTAGCTGCAGCCTTTCTCGGTGCAGCTGTGTGACTTGGAAATCTTTGCAATTTAGTTTAGCAAATACTCTCTACAATCTACACTCTACACTCTACACTCTACACTCTACACTCTACACTCTATACACTCTACACTCTAAATTCTATACTCTATGCTTTATATACTCTACACTCCAAACTCTATACTCTACACTCAATACTCTCTACACTCTACACTCTATACTCTACACTCTACACTCTATACTCTATACTCTATACTCTATACTCTATACTCTATACTCTATACTCTATACTCTATACTCTACACTCTATACTCTATACTCTACACTTTATACTCTACACTCTATATTCTACAGTCTATACGCTATACTCTATATTCTACACTCTATACACTCTATACTCTATATTCTACACTCTATAAAATCTACACTCTATACTCTATATTCTATACTCTATACACTATACTCTATATTCTACACTCTATACACTCTATACTCTATATTCTACACTCTATAAAATCTACACTCTATACTCTATACACTCTATACTCTATATTCTATATTCTATACACTATACTCTATATTCTACACTCTATACACTCTATACTCTATATTCTACACTCTATAAAATCTACACTCTATACTCTACTCTCTATACTCTATATTCTACACTCTATACACTCCATACTCTATATTCTACACTCTATAAAATCTACACTCTATACTCTATACTCAACACTCTACACTCTACACTGTATACTCTATATTAAATACTCGCCATTCTGTGTTCGCATTTTCTTGGGACTTATTGTTTGAGGTTTCTAAAATCTGCTATTTTCTTCTCTTTTAAAAAAAGAATCTGTAATTCTTTAGTTGGGGTTACTCACTGGATTAAAGACAACTAATGTCTTATTTCTAGACTGACAGCTAACGTGTAGAGCACTTCTGGATGCCTTACTATGTCAGTAATAGATTAGAAAATCAGAGAATGAAAATCAATTTTGTTTGATATCCATCTTAAAACTTTTCATTGTAGATGAAAAATTTCTATAAAATAATATAAATGTACTAATACTGCATATGTGTTAATGTGGAAATGTCTCACGGATTGTCTCTGTGTTTTACTAAAGCAGGCAATCAAAGTTTAACTGTATGTGCAAACTTCCAGCAATCCGATGGGCTGCTTTTCTGTTTATCGCCCATGATTGTTTAGTCAAACAACAAACAGAGGGTCACTATAAACTACTTCCTGTTCAAAGAACTATAGTTTATTTTTAGAAACAAGCAAATAAGTAAATACATACATAAATAAATAGGAAAGAATATCAAAGAAAGGATTACATTTTTAAAGCAACTCAGAGTGTTATAAAGATTTCATAAGTGTGCATTACACAAATATCCTTGTTATTTTTCTTAGTCATTGTTTTTTTATTTATTTTATTTGAACAGGTTCTAACTCTACAAAATGCCCTTCAAAAGCTATGTAGCTCACTCAAACAGCAGAGTGTTTGCATTGAAAACTCAAGTCTCCAAGTTTCAATCCTGGAAGTCATGTAACAAAAGTCAGCGTGGGGAGGCCCACAGGAACCCTAGCACTGGGGTGACAGGGTTGGGTGAGTTGTTTAGAGCTCACTGGCCAGAAGCCTAGCTACCTGGTGAAGACAGGCTTTATCTCCAAAAATGTGGGCAATTCCTAAGGAATAATGCCTAAGATTATACACACCATATCATACATACAAACACACACACACACACACACATATCGCACACACACACACACACACCCCACAGATACATTTAAGGATTCTTGCAATAGTCAAAGTCAGAACTATTCTCCTGGAATCTAAAACTTTCTTTTTTTTTTCTTTTAATTTTTTTTATTACGTATTTTCCTCAGTTACATTTCCAATGCTATCTCAAAAGTTCCCCATACCCTCCCCCCCACTTCCCTACCCACCCATTCCCACTTTTTGGCCCTGGTGTTCCCCTGTACTGGGGCATATAAAGTTTGCATGTCCAATGGGCCTCTCTTTCCAGTGATGGCCGACTAGGCCATCTTTTGATACATATGCAGCTAGAGACAAGAGCTCCGGGGTACTGGTTAGTTCATAATGTTGTTCCCCCTATAGGGTTGCAGACCCCTTTAGCTCCTTGGGTACTTTCTCTAGCTCCTCCATTGGGGGCCGTGTGATCCAACCAATAGCTGACTGTGAGCATCCACTTCTGTGTTTGCTAGGCCCCGGCACCGTCTCACAAGAGACAGCTATATCAGGGTCCTTTCAGCAAAATCTTGCTAGTGTATGCAATGGTGTCATCATTTGGAGGCCAATTATGGGATGGATCCCTGGATATGGCAGTCTCTAGATGTTCCATCCTTTTGTCTCAGCTCCAAAATTTGTCTCTGTAACTCCTTCCATGGGTGATTGTTTCCAATTCTAAGAAGGGGCACAGTGTCCACACTTTGGTCTTCGTTCTTCTTCAGTTTCATGTGTTTTACAAATTGTCTCTTATATCTCGGGTATACTAAGTTTCTGGGCTAATATCCACTTATTAGTGAGTACATATCATTTGAGTTCTTTTGTGATTGTGTTACCTCACTCAGGATGATGCCCTCCAGGTCCAACCATTTGCCTAGGAATTTCATAAATTCATTCTTTTTAATAGCTGAGTAGTACTCCAGTGTGTAAATGTACCACATTTTTTGTATCCATTCCTCTGTTGAGGGGCATCTGGTTTCTTTCCAGCTTCTGGCTATTATAAATAAGGCTGCTATGAACATAGTGGAGCATGTGTCCTTCTTACTGGTTGGGACATCTTCTGGATATATGCCCAGGACTTTCAAATGCCAATAAAATTTCTTGTAGAGAACAAAATATTGTAATCACATCAGAATATATTTGAAAATAAAATGCATATCCCCAAGTGTATCTACTAGTAAAACTTAAGGAAAACCCTGCTGTAGTGCCACATCTCTTCTTTCCTAAGACTTTTGACAATGCCATTGCTCAGCTAGAGACACAGGGATAACAGGTGGAGAATTATTTGAGCTCTCTAATGGTGACTTGAATTTTTTATGAAGAGATATTGTTCCCCAGGTATTGCTTCCCTCATACCAAACAGTAACAGAAAAGACCCAACTATCAAGGGCACTTCTTACACGGCCTGCTATGGCTTGAAGATGGAATGTAGTGCACAGGTACCTTGCTGAAGATTTAGTCCTAGCTAGTAGCAATAGGAGTGGGATAGAGCTGGAGGAAAGAGGTTGCTGGAAATATGTCATTGGAACTAACCTGCCTGCCTGCCTCCTTCCTCTTCTTCTCCCTCCTCCTTCTCTTCTCCTCCATCCCCCAACTCTCTCTTTACTGTCCTCCATGAAGTAAGTATGGAGCTGCCACATGTCCCTTCCCCCATGTCATTCTATCACACCATGGTCCCAGAAATAGTGTCACCAAGGGAAACAGCCTGATGCCTCTGAAGCTATGAGCCAAGACAATCTCTCCCTTTCTTTTGCTTTTCTTGGGAATCTGTCTCAGCCTCTGGAAATGTGGCTAAGACACCAACCTGTTCAAGTTCTCTGAGGATCATGTAAAGATATGAAAGAAATTTGAACAAAGACATTAGCAACTGACACAAATTAGCTAGACTTTTGTGGTACTAAATGGCAAGTTTCAAGCTTTTTGTACTCATCTTCCTGTAAAAGGCGGAGGCCATTTAGAAATGTAATCCCTGGGAAAATAGTCTTAGAATGTGCAATTCTGTGACTCTCACAAATAAACCACAAATTACATAAAATTAAAAGCAATTTTCTGACTTTTCAGCACTGACCCTCGAATGGATGCATCTTATTCAAAGATCAAATGCTATCTTCCCACCCCACAAATCCAACAAAAATCATTTCTAAACATGAAGAAATCAGACTGTAATGAACATCAGATGTCTAAATAGAAAATAGAAAACACCTGCTTCCTTTTGAAAGGGTGTTTCAGAATTAATTAGAAGGTATTGATTATAAATAAGCAATAACATGGTGGAAATGAAGAGCCAATTCCTTTAGACTGAGATATAGTATTGAGAATCAGTAATATCCAACTGAGTGCCACGTGCACCAACATCACGCTGGCTACAGAGCATAGCTGTGAAGTATTAAATGATTAAATGATTCCACTGTGTAGCTCTGTACCCCTCCCCAGCACACACCCCCACATGCATACATCCACAGAAATGATGATGCCTTTAAAATATTTCCAACCCAGAGTTCTTTTTCATCCCCTCTCTGCTCCTTTTTTCTAACAGTGGGGTCAAGCTGACATTTCCTAGAGGATTGCCCGTGTCTGTCAGCTAGAATCGCCATCCTCTCCATGCTGACTCAGCCCGCCCTCACACCACTAGCTGGTGGCAGAACAAGGAAACCTTCACATTCTGCTAATTTTGTGTCCTGAGTAGAACAGGCTCCAGGCCAATTTCTTTAAAACAGAACAGATTTTCAGACATTTATACAATCACGTTTCTAATTACAGAGAGTCCAGAAAATAGATATTATTTCAGACTTGGATGGTCGGTTTCATCCCAAGTGAAAATCGTTTCCTGTGTCACCCAGATGACTATCAGATATGAAGGCCATAATAATTACTCCTATTGTGTCAGAGCATCATTGTAACTTGAAAAGCCAAGCTTTTGAGAAGACTACTATAAATAGAGTCAAGTTTTAAGCAACTAACAAAATTGGGGTAAAGGGGTAGGAATCAGTCAGAGTTTAAATTTCCAGCCTTGTGACTTTGATTATCTGCCAGCCTTTTCTTCATCAGCAGCTGGGTAAAGGCTGCACAGAGCATATTACACAACTGACAGGGCTTTTCTCTTTCAAAGACTTACTAATGGTCAATAGTACAGACGTCAACAATTTAAAGTATGGCATACTGTATTCTGCTTGATCTCTAGTTGATAATGATCTTGTCTCACTGAATTCATTAGGACAAAGTAAGTTAAAAGTAACTTACTATCTCACATCTTGGTGCCCTAAAATCAGAGCCCAGCAGGGCTGGGGAGGTATTTCTGTTGATAAGATGCTTGCTGCAGCATCATTGGAACATGAGTTTCATTAGATCAGTAGTGTGTACACAACAGAACACAGCCATGTGCATCTGTAATCTAAACTCACTCAGAAGGATTGCTGAGGCTTGCTGGATTTGATCAGCTCCTGGTTCAGTGAGAGACTGTCTCTCAGAAGGTAAAGTGGAAAGCAGTTGAAGAAGACCCCTGTCATCGACGTCTTGCCTCTTCGCATGACACATGCACGTATGCAAACACAAGATATGCAGTACATACACACACAGACCAGAGCCTAAGACAGTGATGGCACATGAAATACACTGAAAGGATGCTATTTAGGGGAAAAATCAGCCAAAGTTGAGGGTGCAGGTATGAAAAGGAAAGTCAAGAGGATGGGATGAGTACAGATTTGGTCCTATATCAATGCTAGGTTTGACCTGACCCATGATTCCACACCATAAAATTAATTATTGATCCCTTTATCAAGGGAGCCTTTGGTAGACCCCTACCCATTAATCATTGGGATCCCTTCACTGGGGGAGGATCATAGCCTCCTGGGAGCTACAGCTTCCATCAGCCATTCCCTTGAAAAGGCCATTTATGGGTCGTTAACAAGCCAGAATTCATATCTGGGGAAGAAAACATGGTTCTTGGCGGGTCCATACCTACCACACAGAATGCCTACTCTATTCACAGCTAAGAAGGAGTAGTTGGGTCTTAGAGTACCCACACAAGATGCCCACCGCATCCACCACAGGCGAATGGTCCCACCAGCTTGCTAATGACAATTCACTCATAAATTAGAAAACCATCCAGAGCTCAGCCAGATTTTAGACATCCTGAAAGGGTCACCTCTAGAATCAACAGGTGAAGTCACTGAGATGAAATGCCTGGCAGTCTTAGCCGGTTGCCCTTAATTGAATTGTGCCCTATGACTTGTGTTTCCGTTGCTTGTTAACAATCTACAGCCCCTGACATAATGTATCCTTAACCTATTTTGGTGCTCTTAATTCAGAATTATTCCTTCTTCCCGCATGAGGGGGAAAGCTGCCAGTTTTGAGAATACCCATTAAGTGAAAGGCATAAGGCAGAATGCTAACATTGGGCTTGAAGCACAAGAATTGCACTTTATAAATCACAGAGCACATTTCTTTTTAATGGAAGACTAAAGTTTCCAATGGAGGGATTTGGGGCATAGAAAGAAATTACCTTTTCTGAAGTATAAAATTTATTTGTATCTGATGACCTCTGTTTTATGGAAATCCTTCACCCAGTATGAAATGCACTTGTCTGCTGTGGCCCTCAGTGCTCCTCAGTGGTGAGCACTGGGGGTTGTAATCACACCGCAGATGGGTTTCCCTTCGTGTCTTTCTGACTTTGTGCTGGAGAGTTGGGGTAATGCGCTGTTTCATGGTTGCACTGTGGTATTCTGAGGCAATCAAAACAAATCTAAGTCTTTACTACCCAATAGGTAGACGGGAAATCATCCAAAAGTTATTGTTACTGAAGAACAATAACTTTGGTAGTGTCTTTTCACAGATGAGAGTTTTGATGCTGCATACAACCACACGGGTGTATACACAGAGGTTTGCCCGCCGCACATACATACACACGTGCAACATGCAAACATACACACATTTGCACACGTAATTTAAAAAAAAAAACACACAAAACCTTAGACATACCTTTCTGACTTCTGACTTTTCCTCCTGTCCATTTTGGGGCGAGTAGTTTCATTTGCACATCTACGACAGTCCGTTTCTTATTTTAATTTATTATTAAAAAGGAAAGGAAAGATTTACCTATATGAGAAAGTCTGTTTCTTTCCCCCTCTGACCTAATCAATGGCACTGGATTAAATATAGTGGCTTCCAAATCTTAACTGGAAATGGCAACTTGATCACAAAAGGCTTTGTTCAAAGGGCATGGGAGTCCAGGGAGAGGGTCATCAGCCCTATTTTCAACAGAGACAGTTTGATTTCTACAACTCACAGAGCAGATATTTGTCCTGGATTCTGCAGCCAGCCTAAGGCAGTGGGAGATTTTTTTTTTCTTCTGAAGCAAACAAGTCTCCCGGCCTCATACTGATCCAACCTAATTCTAGCCACGCAGCCTACGCATTATACATTTCCTATTTGGGGAAAAACATTCCTGGAACAGGGAGTGGGCAGTAGACTCGATTCTACTTTCCACTAAATTGAGACACCTTAGAGATAAGAAAAGCTGCCCCTTCTGTGACAGAGAAGCAGCAGCATGCTTTGCTACTGTGAAAAATCACCTCCTCGGGAAGGCAGGGTGAGAGGAGAGTGGTGGATGGACAAGGCAGCTCTCAGCTCTTACAGAGCTGGCTTCCTCCTCCTCTTCCTCCTCCTCCCCCTCCTTCACATCCCCATCCTCTTCTTCCTCCTCAGCTCCAGCTAACACCCTTAGAGAAATGGTCCTCCAAGGTCTAGAAGCAGAATTCTGCTTTGCAATCCACACAAGACCACACAAGACCTGCAAGTTGTCATTAGCTTTCATGAACTCTTCAGTGTCTTATAGGTGTTTACCCAAGTCAGTGCTTTTTTTTTTTTTTTTTTTTTTTTTTTTTTTTTTTTTTTTGGTTTTTCGAGACAGGGTTTCTCTGTATAGCCCTGGTTGTCCTGGCACTCACTTTGTAGACCAGGCTGGCCTTGAACTCAGAAATCCGCCTGCCTCTGCCTCCCGAGTGCTGGGATTAAAGGCATGCGCCACCACGCCCGGCTCACGTCAGTGCTTTTTAACAGCAGGACTCACAGGAGTGGATGCTCACAGTCAGCTATTGGATGTATCACAGGGCTCCCAATGGAGAAGCTAGAGAAAGTACCCAAGGAGCTAAAGGGATCTGCAACCCTATAGTTGGAACAACAAGATGTACTAACCAGAACCCCGGAGCTCTTGTCTCTAGCTGCATATGTATCGAAAGATGGCCTAGTCGGCCATCACTGGAAAGAGAGGCCCATTGGACTTGCAAACTTTATATGCCCCAATATAGGGGAATGCCAGGGCCAAAAGAATGGGAATGGGAGGGTAGGGAAGTGGGGGGCGCTATGGGGGACTTTTGGGATAGCATTGGAAATGTAATTGAGGAAAATATGTAATAAAAAAAAAACAGTGAAAAAAAAAAAAAACAGCAGGACTCAGTGGTGAGTCTCACGGTCACAATTGCCTTTGGACCTTCCTTATGGGCAGCAGGCAAGCTTGATTTTGTTTGTATTTCAATAGTTACTCTATGATCTCTGTGGATTCAAATTCTGGTTTGAAAGCATGAAGGACAACTGTTTTATTTTCTTATGATACAAGAAAATGACGCTTTGTTTTCATTGTTTTTATTTGGTTGGAGAGAATTAGTGATGGATTTGTGAGAGACAAGTAGAAGAGATAAAGGGAAGATGGGGAACTTCCTACTAAGATGATGGCGTCCACAAAAAGGTTCTAGGTTTCAAAATGAACACTAATAGAAATCACCTCTTTAAGGAGCAGCAGACACGGCAGCCTGCATATAACTCCAAAAAGCACAAGTTCATTCTCGTAACAGAAAATTTCACCTCTGCAGAAATGCAACCAAGGAGAATGAAAGACAGGTAGACAAAAGCCTAAAGCCAGAGGCACCGCCTCCTTGTTAATAGAATTAGCAGACATTTATTTTGTTTTTACAGGTGCCAGGCACTGTTAAGATTTCAAGTATTCGAGTGTTATCACTTCCAGAACAGGAGCCCCAGACTCGTGTGTGGGACTGAAGCCCAGCTGGAATATTTACTAGCTGTGTGACTTCTTAAATACATTTAAACCTCCCCCAGAGTTTCTGTTTGTTCATTTTTAAGATAGGTATTAAAAATAGTCCCCAGCTCGTTTTCATTCTAGAGAAGAAGAGCTATTTGCACTCCAATGTTCATTGCAGCATTATGCAAAAAAAAAAAAAAAAATGTAGAAACAACTTAAATGGCCACTGATAAATAAACAGCTATTTGTATGTGCTCTATGCATACAATGAGAAATTATTCAGCCTGGCAGTCTGCACATAATTCTACGTTCAAAAAGCAGACATGGGCGATCAGGGCAGACAAGCTAGCAAGATTTACAGTATTAGTGAGTTCTGCATTCATCTGAGACCTCTTCTTTCCTGAATAAAGAGAGAGTGAGAAACAGTGATTTCCAGCACCAACTGCAGGCTTCCACTGGCACTCACACACATGTGTATTGTTCCACATACGTGCAAAAGTATAACCATATCGTCAGACACAACATACACATACACCAGAAAATGGGGGAAAATGAAGAGATTATTCCACTTGAAGTGGAAGAAAATAATTCTGTTAGTTATGATAAAATGGATGAAGTTAATGACATCCTATTAAGAGGAATAAGGTAGTCACAGAATGACAAAGCCAACACCATCTTCAGTAGCCATCTTCAGAGTTGAACTTACAGAAACAGAAGAGAGAGCAGAGGTTGTCCAAGGCTGCAGGGGAGGAGAAATGGGAGCAATGGTATAAATCCAGCATTACAAAAGAAGCTCTTAGGCTGGAGAAATGGCTCAGTGGTTAACAGTACGGGCTGCTCTTCCAGAGGACCCAGGATCAATCCCTAGCACACAGACAGTTTCAGAGGATCTAACACCCTCACACCAATTCGCATAAAATAGAATGGAATAAATTTAAAAGAATATGAAGAAGCAGCTCTTGAGAACTACTGAGCACTGCATCTGTCACTAACAGGACTGTGCAGTACAGCTTGAAGCTTAGTAAGAGGGTAAATCTCAGTCAAATATTCTGCATCAATAAGAAAATAACACTTTCAAAAAGAAAACCGTCACCTCACAGGATGTTTTGAGGTTATAGGAATGAGTATATCAAGCAAATGTGGCAAATGGAAGGAGATCTTAACACCTCAGGAGCAGAGTCCTTGGCAGCCCTGCGGCTTGGACTGGGGATGGCCTCATGTGGCAGGAACTACATAGCAACCAGATGCCGATGAATTCTTTTTGGCCAACAACTTGTGGCAAAGCATGGGACTTAGGATACAATTACTGGTTATTGCAAAGCTGACCATGCAACATTTCTGAAGGCAGTATTGAGGGAAACCCATTCCTCAGTTGGAGAGCTTAAGGGGAGAAAGCTATTGCCTGAAACTGGCTTTCCATATGACACCCATCCCTGCCTCTCTCAGATGAAACCCACCCCCTGACTGTGTTTGAACCTAAGGTCCCATATAAGAGGCTGGTGTTCAACCATTGAGGGCTATCTCTGGTCTTATTTTCTTTTTTTGAGACAGTATCTCACTTATTTGCACAAGTTAGGCTTAAACTCTGTAGCTCAGGAGGCCTTAAATATGTGGTCCTCCACCTCCCAACAGCTAGAGATACCAGTCTAAACCAAGCCCAGCTCCATGAATTTTTAAAATCATAAATTAATACTTTAGTGAGGGCACATTTCATATAAAGCAAATCGAAACTACTGTTTATGTAGAAGTATATTTGAGTTCCTAACTAATGTATTCATTTCATACACACAGCATGTTCTGTATTCCAGACTACTACAGCCCCCTTAATCGAGATCTACTTCCATGAAGCAAAACTATTAACTTCACTTTATAAATGAGATGTTTTTTCCATTTAAAAAAATGGTAGAGGTAAAATTTAACACATATTTGCTTATTGGTTCCTTATTTTAACCAAGAAATAAGCATTGATTTATCATTCCTATTTTGATGCTATATTTTATACAGGATCTATTTAATGAATATTTAGGTAACACTCCCTACTTTTTAAGCAGTAGTATTGCTTTAGCACTGCGTGTCTCATATAGAAGTTTATCAATAAGCACAATTTCTCCTACCAGCCATGCTTCTAACACAGCTTCCAGTTGTAAATACTTATACATCTCTTCAATATTGGGCAACTAAAGAATCTAGAGAAGGGATTATTACTCCTAATTTAGCTGATGGGAATTCAGAAACTTGTAGA
Organism: Mus caroli; assembly: GCF_978045245.1. Lineage (NCBI taxonomy): Eukaryota > Metazoa > Chordata > Mammalia > Rodentia > Muridae > Mus > Mus caroli. The sequence goes on from NW_028227256.1 coordinate 48,154,366, forward strand.
AAGTGACTGGCTCCAGTTAAAAGATTTTAAAGCAGCTTTGTGGGCCTGGTTCTCCATGGTTTTCATTCTGGTTCATCTCCTACCTTTGACAACACTTTCCAAGTGACTAGAAAACAACATCAGAGATATGGAGAAGGTCCAGTGGTTACAAGCACTTCTGTACTCTTGACTAAGTACTGAGTTCAAATACCCAGTACTAGTATAAAAAAGATGACCATGGCTTCATGTTCTTGTAATTTCAGATTTGGGCACAGAGACGGGTAGATCCTGAGAGCTCTTTGGCTAGCAGATTAGCAGGTGAACAGAAAGGGCAACTTTCCAATCCAGTGAGAGACCCTGTCTCAAGAGATTAATGCAGAGAGCAATAGATTAGGACCCCAACGTTCTACTCTGGACCACATATATGTGCATATAGACACATATACCCTTACACATAGATCACATATCACACATACAAAACAGTATAATAACTCAGTATCTTGTTTTTACAAATATAAATCATTAATATCTACATGCTTTTATGTTGCATGTATTTTTTTTGCTACTCCTCTTTAAGCTCCGGGAAGATCACGTTACTAGGCCCATCAGGTTCCCTCTGATCCATGGATGAAAGACACACACACACACACACACACACTAGTTTATTGTTCATCCTACATTATTGGCTCAGTTGCTGGGCTCTTCTAAGCTTTCCTCTGCTATCTCAACCTTTCTTTCACTCCCAGCTTAGCACCCCAGATTTACCCTCAACTTTAGTTTGTCAGTTACCTTCTCCTAGCCCAGCAACCCAAAACTGTCTTCTGCTTTGTTGCATTTCTAATCTCCCACCTGAGGAAGCAAGTGGCCTATGGCTGCTCCACCAGAGTTCTCACATGGCTGATCACCTTTTTGGGTGCCCAGCAATTGAGCCAATACAACATCTTTATTGATCAATCAAGAACCAATTGTGGGACAGGGCCTTAGCATCAGAACCACCCACTACACTCATTCACTGCCCTACCAAATATAGAAAGAACACCGATATGGAGAAGAAAGGAACTAGCTTGTTTTGATGCTTAGTACACGATCATACAGCGGTCTGTGCTGTCCTATAAATGTAGGCACTCTCTTCACCAGCTGAGAATTCCAGTCTCATAATGGCCACTCAAGAAATGCTTATGGGATGAAGAGCCTGGAGCTCTCAAAGTGATGGAGATGACATCAGTCCTACCCTGGAGGGACTTGCAATTGAAAACTTCTGACACTAACCCAGACAAAAATTGACAGGCTATCCAGATAATGCACCAAGAACTTTGAGCAATCAAATAAGTTCGTAGCCTGATTTCTTTAAAACATCACTTACATTGTAATCACAGACTGCTCAATTCCCAGCCATCCTGTGAGTAACCTGAGTTACTATTAAAACAAAGTCACAATACATTTTGAGAACAGCCTTCAGCAATGTAAATATGAAGCCATTTTGAGAGGGGATGAGCCAAATGTTTTTATGGAACCATTAGAAGGCATTTGTGAGTGAATCGTGCATAAGAATTTCCTCTCAATTCTTTTGAAAGGTAAGTAAAATCTAAAATCAGCAGCTAAACTAGTCTCCACTTGGACACAGATTTAATTATTCTGGCTAGCTCAGAGGAGATCTAATGATTCTAATGGATTCTTAAACTGCCCTAAGTGGTTCTCCACACTTGGCTGTGTCCACATCCACAATAGACTGAATTATCTCCATATGGAGAAGCAGCTACACTGGGGTCAACAGGCAGTCTGACAACACCGCTCCTGGATGGGCCACAGTCTCCCTCAGCAGCAGAGGTTACTACCTAATCTGCCTGCCCTTCCCTGTCTGTTAACTCCCTGCAATGTCTAATTCTCCTCCACTGCAGTCCCAGTGTGCCTTTGCGTGGAAACCTACTACTGCACTGTCTGAAAGCCTTCTAGTCAGTTCTCCTGGGATTGCTCCCCAGTCTGCAACCCAGTGAAAAGAGGACAGAAATGAGCTTGTAAATGCGTTCTGGAGAGGTCTGACTAAATATTTGGTTAAAGGTGGTCCCAGGAGGAATATTTGTTCATGAGGCAGACATGAACATTTCCGCCAAGGATCAATAGCGGGCCCATTTGAATTGTGCTCAGTGTCCAACGCGTTTCTGTGCACTTACCTCAGTGTGTACACGGTCTCGTCTAAATAAATACCTGAGGCTGCCTGCCTTGTAAGATGCTGCTGACACTCCTGCTGTTATCCTCACCTGACAGCCTAACGGACCAGTGCATTAGCATCCTTCCATTGTACCCTGTATCCAGGCAAAGACATCCCAGCAGAGCAGTTCTAAGTGTGCTTTTCCTCTGTGCCTTTAACTGCAAAATTTGGATGGAGCTTTGAAGCCCAGGCTTGGAAAAAATCAGCCCCTCTCTGTTGGCTAAATCCCCAAGGAGAGCCTCGTGATTTTGTCTTCCAGTATCTCAAACCTCTGAGTATCCAACCGTTGGAAACCTTGAAGCCTCTGTATATTGACTCTTCTGCCTGGTACATTTGCCGATATGCCAGTCTGTCTGCATAAACCTTACAATTTCTGCCTTTCTCTGTCCCACCTGTCCAGGACCACAGAGCAGTGTTACAGCAAGCATTGTCTTTAAAGACAGAGTATCACAAAGAGGGAGGAGCACAAACGTCCTCCTTTTGTTCCCAATTTGGCCTTTAGTAGGAAAAGCCATCAATCTTTAAGCTTCGGGTCATACAGAAAGAGTACAAGCAATACATTCGTGTTGAATGAGTGCCATAAAAATTAAAACTGGGGCTGGAGAGATGGCCCAGTCAAGAAAGTGTGTACTTGCCAAATAAGTATAAGGACCTGAATTCAGATTCTCCAGCACCCATGTGAAACAGTAGGGTCCAGCAGCAGTATCCATTAGTGATCCCAGCACTGGGGAGGCAGACGCAGTCCTGGGGATTTCTGGCCAGCTAGTTTAGTCCAAAGAATGAGTCCTAGAGTCAGTGAGAGGCCTGTTTCAAAAAATAAGGTGAAGTAATTGAGAAAGACATCTGAAAAAAAAAGACATAAAGAGATCTATACACACACACACACACACGTTAGGAAGAGACCTAACTCATATTGGGCATGCTGTAGGGTAGCCATTCTTATTTATTCTAATAAAGACCATCTAGTTCTAGAAGCTGGGGTTAAAGCATTCTTATTTAAAAGAAAATTCTCCAGTAATTCTAGGTTTACTTAGAGACACAGGGTTAAGAACAATTGCATAGGGAAATGAACGTTTAGGAGGCGGGGGTGGCGGGAGATGAGTGAGTCACAGATTGCTTAAAAAGCAAAAGTAGCCCTTATGCAGAGAACAGATGACTTTGGAGGGAGCTTGAACCCACACTTACTCTGTTCACCCAGCATTTCAGGAGCAGCCTGGTCTTTTCACAGCCTCTGGGCTTTGTCCCTGCCTCTGCACACCCACGGACAGTGTGCTGGCTGGCAACAGATTTACAACAGTGGGCTGCTGTCTGTCGGAAATCTTTGACTGGGGCAAGCTGGAATATGACCCCTTTCTCCTTCAAGTTTATCATCAATCAATGGTGCTCTGCCAACTCTATCAAGAGGATCCTAATCTCTTTTGCCCTTACGCTTCAAGAAAAGATTAGGCAGCAATCAGGAGCTTCTTCTTGCCGGTAGGTTCACAAGGACTTTTCACACAAGGGCAAACACCCAGTAGGCTCCCAGAAAGCATCCCACTCAAGGGAGAGTAAATAGGTGATTGGATGCAGGTGCAAAAAAAGTCCCTGCGATAGAAGACAACTTCCTGTGTATCATCAAAGATATTCGTGCCCTAGAATCTCTACTTTCTCCTGTGTTTGAATATAACGCTATACGATAATGTTGGGATTCATGTAGCCCCGCTTTACTCCATTGATAGTAAGTCAGGACCATACCTAAACCAGTGGCTGAGCCTGGGTAAATGTCAAGGCAGTCACTTTTCAAACGGAGCTGTGGGCTTCGTGGCGTGCTTGTCCTTCTGTACCGTTCCTTATCACCTCCGGGAGTGGCCACCAAACGGAGCTCACAGTCACTGCCCCACATTTCATTGTTTCCCATGTGCCTTTAAGGAATCACTCTTGATCTCAGTCATAAAATTGGAAAGCCACACAACTGACAAGATGATCCCCCAAGGCAGCTGAAATATGGGGTAGATTGAAACCGACAGTTAATTTGTAGTAGTAAAAAATAATGATATCATCATAAAACAACTTTAAGATTAGACGAGGCTCAAACACTGTGCGCCCACAGGATATATAGATGGGTATTGTCGAGCTTAAATAACAAAGCAAAACAAAACTGAACCTCCCGGCTTCACAGGGCGAACCCCGTGTGCTCTTTTATGGTACACTACCGCCATCTGCTGGCTGGAACCAATAAAAGTCTAGCAGTCTCCTAAATCCTGGAATATTCCACTGTGCAGAGCCTGCTGTTAATTGCTATACACACGGAAACATATTTTTAACCTCCCAATATCAGTAAAATGGTACAAATAAATCAGAGCCCACTAGAATAACACACAAATGAAAAAACCTAAGAGGCTAAAAATTGCCAAAGCGCCCCCACCCCATTCGCCTGCCTCCAAGCTGCCCTTGCTCCAGGAGTACATCCCTAGCACATTGCCTTGTTAGCCCTGAGCTCCCTACACGCATTTTGCTTCCGCCTTCCTCCTCTCCAGCTGCCTTCTCTCCCAGGCATCCTACAACCAGCACTTCAGTGATAGGCAAAGCAGCAGCTCTCAGCTAAAAACAGCCTCCTCCTGCAGATCTTAGGGAGGAAAACCACAGGCACTTGTCTTGTTCAGGGAAAGCAAAGCCCCAGTTGCATTAAGTGAGAAAAGGAACCTTAGGCTTTCAGAACCCTCCGAGCAGCGTTTTGCATGTTTTCCTCGGGGTTTACCTTACATTATGTCTGGATGCTCTAACGTGGCAACAAGTGTTCTTAAGAGGCAGAAAGGACAGAGGCTTTATAAGCAAATAAAATCTAGCCACTATAAAACCCTCCCCATTTTATAGCGTGTGCTCAATCTTACCGTTTTAGACTTTCTGTTACTGTCACCACAGGCCTCGGGATACCAAACTCTCCGGGAATAAAGGAGCCCTTACTTAGCACAGCTTCCTTCTTCAACATGACTTGTGGGTTGTTTTTGTTTGTTTGTTTGTTCGTTCGTTTGTTTTTATTTTTAATTGCCTACAATTTAATTTTCTCCAAGTTAGCACGTAGTCATTGTGTAATAGAACATTTTATAAAAAGGCTTCCGAATTTTTACTTATTTAGAGAGCTTTTTATGTCACTCACACCACCATGCCCACCATTAGACAACAATGGCCTTTAAGCAAAATGTCTTGGTTTTGCTTTGTTCCTCTGGGAGAGAAGTGAGTGTTGCCTGCTAGTAAGGCAGAGACAAGCTGCATGCTGCAGGTCTCTACAAGCTGTGGCAGTCATGAGTCCAGATAAACTGATGGGCCCCATGGACAGAATCACTCTCCCAGCTAGTTGCTCACTGTCCTAAATATTTGAAATGTTCAGAGAACTCTGTGTCCAGCCACCACCGCTGCCCATCACCCCTCCACACTACAACTTCATAAGCTTACAAGTAAACACTGGATAACAGAGTCTTGAGTACAATTTCCAAGGAAGTATGTTAATATGCTAATGCATTTACAATCACCTTCTGTGTGTTTTTGACACTCAGTGTCATCAAAAGAGACAACATGAAATCACAGTAAAATAAAATATGAATTATCTGTGTTACCAAACAGCAAAGGGTTTCAGCAAGAAATAATACCATTTTGATCCTTAGACAAGAAAGCGTTGCTATGTACTATGTACATGGGCGCAGTTTGGATCAGCCCTTACAGAGAAACAGTTTTAAAGTGCTCTGTAATTTCTACACTCCAGCACTAGGCTAATGAACACCACAGTCGGCAGCTGATCTTGTCTCCTATATGAAAAGCTTTCCATATTCAAGCATGGCCTCCCCAAACTTACCATTGTCCTTAACTCTGGTCTCTGTAAGTGTCCTTACATTAAGATTCATAACTGTTCTGAAGTAGTAATGAAAATAATGTTATGGTTGGGGGTCACCACAACATGAGGAACTGTATTAGAGGGTCGCAGCATTGTCTTCCAAAAGGCAATGGCTCTGAGCTACACCATGATTTTAGGCCTCCTCTTGTCCAAAATGAAAGATAAATTGGTGTTGTTGTAAGCTACTGATAAATACTATTTTATTGATGTAGCAATAATACGTGGCTACACGAGCTATCAGGACACAGAGAATCAGAGTCTCTACAATTTAGAGTCGGTAAAGGATCCAAAAGCTTACACTTGACGCTCTGAATTTTGGAAGGTTTTGTTGTTTTGTTTTGTTTAGATTTTAAACTAATGTTATTGTTTTTGAGGGTGATGTTTTTTAAAATGTCTAGGTCATGATGTCATGTTTCATCAGGAGACAAGTCACTGCAGTTACACTATGGCCTCACAGCCCAGCCCTGTGTTTATCGTGGCAGCAGTGCCACAGGAGGGCCGAGAAGTCTAAGAACAAAGAGGTCCAAGCTCCCCAACATCAGCCTGAATGGCGGTATCACTTGGTAAACGGCTGTTAACGTTACACTAACACTGATGGAAGCTGCCGTCTTTGTATCTAGTAAGAGTAGATTTACTGGGAAAGAGTTTTGTTTAAAGTTGCATCTAAAGTATATTTTGAAGTACAAATTCTGATTCACCCAGGAAAGTCATAGACTATTCCTTTAATATAAATGTGTTATTAGAAGATATAATAACAATGATACAATGTTGTTTCCTTGGGTCAAAATCAAGAAAAATGTGTACAGCAGATGTGGTCTGCTACCAAACTTCTGCCACCACTGCACATGACTGCCAGAATGTTAATTATGCTGATTTTACACCTGAACGTTAAATGTGTATGTAGGTTTGGCTTTGAATTTATCTTATTACTCTGTTTCTACACAATGTTTCTACATGAAAACATAATAAAGTAATATATGAGCCCTTTAAAACGCATAGGAATTTGTTTCTCTTTTTAGAAAGGGTCTGTGTATTTGCACAAGTCTTGAAATGTGGACTTATTTAATCATAGATCTCCTTTTTTCATGCAGTAGCATACGATTACAAATAATGTTTCAAGGGCTGGAAGATGGCTCAATGGGTAAGAGTATTGCATGCATTCTGAAAACAGGAGAACAGAAGTTCAAATTCCCAGCATTCATGCAAAAGCTTAGCTGCTCATAACCACAGGAGTGGGTGTCGGAGGCAGGTGGACCCTGGAAGCTCCTTGGCCAAACAGCAACATATTGAATGGCAAACCCTGTCTCAGGGAAGTAAGGCAGAAAGTTATAGAAAAGATAGCCAATGTCCTCTGGCAGTCTCGACATGTATAACTGCACACTCATGTGCAACACACACACACACACACACACACACACGGGCATTCGCGCACAAGACATAACCTAGGAAAGCATGTAATGAAGTGGTGAGATGATAATATGAGGATGAAGCTGAAGGTAGTTGCAACTTGTTAAAGAAAGACGCTGACAACGTTAATACATTGCTACATTGTTTTTCTTATGCTTTTTGACATATCAAACGCTCTTAAAATGAATATTAACTTTATAGTGAGAAAATAGATCTCTGAGTAATAAATATGAGGTCAAAATGCTGTTTTCTCTTGGTACTAATTCCAGAGTATGTTTAAAATTCAGAATTACAAGTTTATTTCCTAGGCTCTGAAAAACAACCTTTACAAACAGGCTAGGACATTGTGACCCACTGGTGGAACCCATCATGCGTCCCCAGAACAACTGTAGGACAGCTAGGATGTGGTCATGTTCATACATTCGTGTATGTATATATAGAACTTCCAGGAACCTGTCTCCTTACTGTTTGAATTGTTTAGTTATTGCTAAGTCATTTTTTCTAGTAAGATGTCAGAAGGCACCTTTCCTCCCTGGGCTGCCACATTATCTCATATTTCCAACAGGTAATGTTTAAGATCCATGATCTCAAACACAAAAACAGTTAAAATTAAATGTCTGGATCAAGGGCTGAAGAGATGGCTCGCTGGTTAAGAGCACGTGCTCCTGCAGAGGACCTGAGTTCCATTCCCAATGCCCAAATGTTGTTGCTTCATAACCAACAAACTCCAATTCTGGGCTCTCCGGCGCCCCCTTCTGATTTTAATCACACACGTGTGCTGCACATACATGCACTCAAGCAAAGCACTGGTACACATAAAAGAAATAAATCTAAAACACGTGGAAGACCTAGATTCTTTCTCAAATTTTTAAGTTGAGATCTCAAATTTTTATTATAACTCCCAATTATTGTGAAGGATGTGTTGGCCAGCATCCTTTATGCCAGAACATACTTTAGAAATGCTAAGTCCTCCGAGCTGGGAGTCTCTTCTTTCGTTAAATTCATAGAAACTGTCCATCAGTGACCTCACTAGCAAAGCTTATCTTCACTGTCAAACCAATAACCAAATCAGACTTAATTTCTCACAGAGAATCTCTGGGTCCTTTGTTTACTTTAGATAAATGGGTTAGCTATCATCACATACACCCTTACCTAAAAATCAAAATGCACTGTTAGACTGAAAGGGAAAAACATGATATGAAAATGAATTCACTAGGCTTCTGCAGATCTGCCTAGGCTTTCCCTGCCCTGGTTTCACAGGAGACAGCTCCTCTGGAATCCCATCACTCTACAGTATAAGGTGAAAGAAGGGGAAGGGACTCAGAGTGTGACTGTCTTACAAAGACTGGAAGTGAATGTGAAATGGACATAGCCCCATAGACAATCTCTGGCAGAATAGTTCATGGGAAGCCTACACACTGTGAGTCCATTCATGCTCCTGCCTCAGCACACCAGACACTGTGTTGTTTACAAAAATCAGAAACAGTC